>NC_044572.1:33697500-36200000 GCF_901933205.1 Camarhynchus parvulus | reverse complement strand
ATCTTTTCTTTAGCTTTAACTACATTTAAACTGTTCTTACATTAAATTATTTTATTGATAATGGTCAAGCTCACTATCCTTAATATATGTGTCTGAAGTCTTTCCCTTAAGAGCTTCTCTGAGGAGCTTTGAACCAGATAGTCTGGGAGATAGCAAGGTGAAGAATTGAGTTAGTGAGGCTATTTTCCTCACATTGTTTTACCTCACCTGAATTTATCACCAGTGAGCAGCAACAGTAGCAAGCTGTACCACCGGTCCCTGACAGTTCCCTGTTCTTCTCTAGCATTTGGTGAAATGTCCTTCTCTTCACCTTTCTGCAGCCACTACTCTTTTCACCCGTGGAAGGAAGTTGCATTTTGATCCCAGAATTTACTGCACTTCTATAACTGCCTCCTCTTATCTGGTTCAGCAGGTACCTTTTCACTAAATTATATAGTTTCATTGGAAAATATCCTCTTTTGATGACAGGTGGGAGATATTTTATCCCCTGCTGGCAGCTTCTGGGAGAGAATTGGTGTACTCTGCAAAAGTATGGCAGGGATCTGGCTTGGTGCTTTTTCTGTCGTGGCTTGACCCCAGCATGTTCTGCTCTCATGTTTCTGGTAAAGCTGTGTGCTAGAGCTGTAGGCTTGGCTGCAAAGTGTATTACAATGTTGAAAAGAATACAGTTATCCATATGGTAAGTATTTAATCTGATTATGTTTATAATTTTGACCTTCTGCTCTTCAAGAGGCTCAAGCAAGTGTAAGGCTTTCTGATGCTCTTTTTGTGGTCATTCAGACAGTCATCTGCAAAGAACTTTGAATTTCATGTGTCTTTACCTGGCCACGAAGAAAGCATACCATAGAGTGCCTGATAGAGAGGATTCTGAATATATGTTAGCACAAACATTGGTCTTCTTACAGAAAATGTAAAATGGAGGGGGAAAAAAAGGAATATCAGAACTTCTCTGAGGAGAGAAGAGGAGGTGGGGTGGTGAGAGTGTGTCATTGCTGTGTCTCTGCCTGTGCCTCAGTCCAAAAGTACAATTGCTCTTTCTATGCAAAGTTGCTTTGAATTAGGAGGAATGTTACAGATGTGGCAACATGGGCTTTCACTGTAAGATGTTCACTGTTTGTCCTTTAGGAGTGCTGCGTGGCTGTGGCTAGATACATTTTTTTCAGAGATGTTAACAAGGGCAGATTCAAAAAGATAGATGCATGCTTATCTCTTCACGCTTGTGATAAAAATCAATGGGAATTTAAGAGCTTAGGATTTAAATACTTACAATTTGGAACTATCCCAAGATCCTTGACATCAAAAAGGCGATGGCCTCGTTTTATGCAGATGTCCTAGCACTCAAAGGGTGCATAAATTATTGCACCACTTATCAATTTCTCTTTAATGTATTCTTCCCTTATATCTGGGACACTGTTAATAGAGGAAAAGGATTAAAAAGCATAAAAATAACTTGTATGTAAGTTTCTTTGAGTTGAATTTATATCAGTCAGCCTGTCAGCACTAACATATGGGAAATATAGTTTCGCTACCATGCATAGCAGGGGCTAAAAGTGCTGTTTAGACCATGTGCTCAACTCCTACAGAAAAGGGACTTTATATCACTCGTGCAGCCCACTCACAAATTTAAGGGGTGACATCCATGGATTCTGAATACATGGTAACCCAAATATTGATCTTGTTACAGAAGATGTAAAATGGAGGGGGCAAAAATGAGATAAAGAAGTTCTAGATCTGAAAGGAAATCTGGTAAACTTTAAATACTCCATTTTTAAAAAAAGCTTTTAATATTGATATTGCTGTGTTGAAATAGTAGTTGTACATAATAGTGAATTTTCCTGTAGCTTTCCCATATCTTGGGCTAACTTGCAGTAACATTCAACATCTCCTTGTACAAATTACTGTAAACTAGTAAAGATCCCTACTGTTTTTGTTTTGTTTTGCTTCCTAAAGCCCCCTGCTGCTGTTGATTACACCTAGATCTGCTACTGATTGGAACTGCTAAAAGGCAAAAATAGTGTGGATGGTTTCTGAATCATTTAATTGTTGAGCTAATAAGGTGTTTTCACTGGGATCTAATAAAACAGATCATATTAATAGGTATGTATACTGTCCATGAAATTTGTGATTGTTTTTTCATAATTTTTGTAGATATGAATGTAGGAGTCCCACGCTTGGTTAGTTATTTTTTTGAATAATATTACTGGATGTGGTTCCAAGAAAGAATGGGGAGCATCACCTACCCAAGACAGTGGTACACTAGAGATTTTTCTTACTGGAGTTTAGATATTTATATATTTTTAGTGGTGTGTAAATGTTCTGTGGATATATTGAATTGAGTAGGTAATTACATGGACAAGATGTATTCAGTCTTATGTTAATGCTACTTTTTAATAGCTGTATAATACACACTGCACCTTGTGCATTTGAACCTTGAAAAATCGCTTTCCTAATACATTAATGCTTGCCAAATAATGCCCAAAATTGGCCTAGAGCTATGTTGGCTTATCATGAAAGAACCTCTTCTCCTTCAGTAGTCTGTCAGTGTCCTTGCAACCTTTTACCTCTGATTGAAAAGAAATATATGAAAATACACAAGGTAGTCCTCAAATGAGAAGAATCCAAAATAGATCATGATTCATGACAGTTAAAATTTGAATTGGTGGCTTTCCTATAATCTTGGTCACATTATTTTTAATTTGTAATGTAAATAATTTTCAAGAATAAAGGTGAAATTAGTATTTAGGGAGGACAAGGAAAAGAGAGGAGAAGGAGAGACTCTAAGGCTGACTTAATGCCTTGTAAATCTGCAGCAAAATTGGTAGTTTGGTTCCAAGCATCTAGAAAATGATGCTGCAGAGCAACTCTTGAATTAGACACTGTGGAGAAGTCCACCTTCCATTATGGCTTTAGACTAACTCACTCCGTGTCCAGGACTTCTCCAAATTTCTTCCTACATAAATATAATCCCTCCATGTGCTTTGGGTAAGGCAGCAGTAGGGACCTGCGGAATCTGCAGTTTCCAGATCTTTCTGATCATGTCAGTCTGATCAGCTAACCTTTTCTTTGCCCAGTCATACCTTTCATCTCAGACAGATCTGTGTCACATACATTTTAAAATAAAGTTTTCATTTTACCATTTTTTTGCCTCTGATAGTGAGAACAAATTCTATTTTCACCCATATTGCTTTTTTGCCAACCATTTTATTTTTGGTCATCTGAATGCTGTAGGGTTTAAGTTCAGGAAAATAAAATTATTGTTCATAACAGGTGGTTTCCGGTAATTATTTTCTTCATTTGTGAAAGACATTATGTTCTGACCGATAATATATTGCAACCTCTTCTTTTCTTGTGGCCACTTACGTTGAAATTATCTTGTAGTAAAAGGAGTAGCATCATTTATCCAGCAAAGGTAATATTTTACCTATATTGTAATATATACATTACATTAACACAGCTCATGCCCACATACATGCTTATTTCTGACTACTTAAAGCATGGGAGGAAGAAGAAGTTTGAAAACTTATACCTTGTTAGTCTAAGACCATAATGAGAGAACTGGAGAAAACTGGTATCATGTAAACTAAAGGGCTTTAAAAAAAAATACATACTTGATACATGGTTCAGGGTTGATGGTGAAAGGGGAAGAGCTAACCTCAGTATTGAATAATAAGGACTGGTCATTTCTGTAGCACTCACATACACACACTGTTCAAGGAATGTAAAGAGTTTATTAAAGTTTTGAACATTAGTTATTGAATACGGGTTCCCTACAAATTTTGGCTTTAAAAATTAGAAGGCAGCCAGATGGAACCTTCAAGAATAAAGGAGCCGTTCATCCACTTTGCACTCTAGGAGACTTTTACTTCCTTTGACCAACTATTCAAATTAATGATTTGATTAAAAAGGAACAAAATAAAACTCCACTGTTGTATATAAAAGGCTTAATATAGAAAAAAAAATCTGTTTATCACAAGCAGATAGTGCTCCTTCTCTGTTTCTCTACTTTCTACAAAGACAAATCCATTCGAATAGTCCTTATTTAATGGACTAACAGTTCACAGGATCTGTTTCTTTTCTTTGGCCTAGGTTGTCTGAATTCATCAAGCTTATTTTTGCAGAGATTATTTTTTGCAAGGCTTGCATGGGCTGAGAATTTTGAACTGTATATTGTAGATAACAGGAAAAATGGATTCTGTTTTTTTAACTGAGATAAAAAAATTGAAAAATGGATTTTTGTGGAGTTTTCATTGACAGGTAAGTTTGTGTCAGTCATTCCATTTAAAATTGGAAAAGTATTTTTGTGAACTACTTTCACTTATAATTTTATCTGCTGGTCCCCTAAAGGCCACTGTTTGTCCTTATAGATGATGCCTGCTGGAGATTCTGCAACTGGAATTTAGTTTTGCTGGTGTTAAATACAGTGTAATTTATCTCTGAACCCACTGTATTGATAATATGCACTAGATTATTACTGGAGTTATTTTGAACTGAACCTTTGAAAAAGACAGGAATGGCTCTTCATGTGGGGTTTTTGGTCTTCTTTTCTTCTTGTATTAAGCATAAAAAATCCAAGTCAAATAAGGAAAAGAAAACCAAAAACCAAAACGAAAAAACCTAATCAAACTAAATAACAACACATGCCCCTAAAAAAAAAAGGAAAAAAAGAAAAGAAAAGGGAAAAACCCCCACCACCTTGGAATTATTTAATACTTGATACCATTTAAAATGTTAGATTTTTTTTCTTTCTTTTTATATTACCTCATAGTTTGTTTAGTACATTAAAGTCTTGCATGGGATGCATAAATGCACACTAAAATCAAACAGGAGCGCTGCTAACTGGAAGCTCTCGTGGTGCTTTTCACAAAGCTTGTGTGTAAGCTTTCCAAGTACAGGGAAGCAATGGCAGACCCTTTCTGCTCCTGCAGAGCACTGTAGCATCCTTTACCTTAGTCCCTGGCAGCATCACCTCCATTTCTTTGGCTTGTCATGAGCATCTCTAATAGAGTAAAACTCCAATGCATGTAGCAAGAAACGAAGCGTGTAGGGGAAAAACATAAAGATTCTTGACTGAAATAGTTCTTTAACTTATTAACAGACAAGTGTGCATGTCAGAAAAACACACGTTTGCCGGGAGTATATGCAATAGCTGATGGGTAAAGAAACAGAAACCTTAATGGCTGCTTGTGTTTAGGTCAGTGTTCATTCATTCATTTGTTGCTGGAGCTATGAACTATTCATATGTTGCCACAGTATGTTACTTACACACGGCTGCTGCTGAAGGAAGTAAGAGCTAAGATGCTTCACAGACATCGACATCGGGGGGATTAACATGTCTGCTTCATTAATATATATGTGCATACATTAATGTTGAAGTATTGAAACTGTTTCAAATGAAATTAAAAACTGTCTTTTGAGGTCTGCTGCAATCCTTAGAAACATTTTAGATTTTGGCATCAGTCTTACCGGTTTCTTAACCATTTTACTTTTACTTTGCCAGTGGGGATACAAGTGCAGACAGAGTGCTCATCGCTTGCCTGCTGCCTGGTTTTCTGTTGTTTTTCCTTAGCTAGGTCTGCTCTCTGTACTTGCTAGCCATCATTAAGCATATATGAATCCCTGTGGAGTGGCAGGCACGGATTCTGTGAGTGACATTTCTGGCAGCGCTTTTCTTGTATATGGCACCAGGCCTGATTTTCTGAAATTTTAAGCATCTATGATCCTCATTTGCTTCCGCTGAAGCTGTAGGTACTCTGTCCTTTTGGAAAGCATGCTGCGCAGTGCTAAATCTCAGGCAGTTAAGAGATGAGAAAGTCCTGGAAACTTACTTAGCACTCATGTGACAGCCGGCTCTGTAGAGCAGCAATATCGTCTGTGTGAAGGCATTGCCTCTTCCACTGCTGTATTAGCTGCGGATCCAGTAATCTGCCCCTGTGAAACTAGGTTTGGAGATCAGTAGTGAATTGTTCACTATTGTTCATTGGAGCTCTTTAAAATATATTTGCAATGTATAAAACACTTTGATATATAGAAGCTCACATCCTAATAAGATTACGTTAAGTATCCTAATAAGATCAAGGCTTGAAATTATGTTTTTCCGGATTTGAGTGATATAAATTAATTTTAGTTTAAACCAGTGTCAGTGTTCTTAGATGTTCGTTATAAATACTCTTTGCAGTTTATGTGGGTCTGCATTTGGATTTTTTTAAAAAACCAATTCTCCTATTAACACAAGAAGCATTCTCTCTTCCTTTCCTTCCAGTGTGCTTCAGCTAGAGATTATCACGGCAATGCTGTAATTATTAAAGGCAACCAGTGAATTATAGAGAGAACAACAGTGGCTGATCACTGAACTCTGTTGGCACTGGCCTTTCACTTCTCATTTAAGTCTAGCTTACTATATAAAATGAATTCATTATTGTCAATTTAGATCCCTTGTGGAAGCTAATCCACATCATAAAGCCATTCTACACAAAAGTGAATTCTCTTTAGGAAGACCTTACAAGTACATGCAAACTGAAATATGCAGGAAAATTCCAGTACAGACTAAAGTAATTGTTACTTATAATAACAGACTACCAGGGTGAAATGTTGGAGTAGTTCAAAAAGAACTCTGCAGTAATAGCTCTGCTATGACTTCTGTTGGTCAGAAATCCATTCCACTTTTTATTTTATTGCTATTTCTGATTTCTCTGTAACCTATTGCCCAAAAGTATGGATCTGAAGGACTAACTCAGTCTTTACTTCTTGTAGTTTTCAGTGTTAAAATTAGGTGCATATCATCAGGGGAGAGACTTGAATAGTTTCGGTATCAAGAAATTTTCTTCTCCTTTAGTGGTCTGGTTGGAGATGGTTTTTTTGGACTTGGATGAATTGTCCTCCAAGGTGTGCCATACTGGGTAAAGTATTACTGAGTTTACACTGAAGTACCTGTACATCTGTAACCAAATTATTCTGTTATAATCACCCTTCCAGATGCACCACCTGCTATGTCAGGCCAAACCTAAAATGATATTCAGTAGCAGTGTATATTCCTTGCAGCTATGTCAGAGAGAGTTTTCTTGGGTTTTTTTAAACTATCAGCATTTTAGGACACTAGCACCGCCATCAGTGTTTTTATCAGATTTAATTATTTAAATATAAATTACTGTACTTTTATCTTCCCATCAGCCCTCACAATCTATGACCTGAATGGTTTTGTTGATTTCATTTTTTATCTAAAATATAAGTATTTTTGAGAACATAAAATTTTAGTATTGAGTGGCTACTTTTATTTCTTGCTATGTTTTAATTCACAAAAGGTAAAGATATCTCCTATTGGTGAAATTTACCTTACTGACCTGGTAACATTTCAAGTGCAGAGCACAAATATAACAACTCTAGAGAAGGTCTGTTCCAGTTTTGTGCTTAAATGCCAAAGTTTTATGTGCAGTGCAATAACAGTGAAGAGTTGATTCATTGCATTTACCAGTGATTGCCTCAGATTTCCTTTTGTCCTGTCCAAATACAGCTGAGTATGTTTTTATGGATGCTTCAGCATAAGAAAAAACAGTGCATATCACTGTCCATTTGACATGAAGCAGTGGACACAGTGCAAAATTGTTTCTGTACTTGGATTTCTCCAGTGTCAGGCATGGATCTTGTCAAGCTCTTTACTACTTTGTTTTGCTTAAGGACTTTGTCCTGAACTATAGAGCAAGAATAGTAATGACCTTCAAACTCGATTATCTAATATTAATTTTACACTGTAAGCTAGAAAATCCATTTCAATTTCATGACTCCACCTGACTCATTATCAAGGGAACAATTTTTGGTAAATTTTTTTGATGAATTTATTATTTGTTTCTTTTAAAAATTGTTTCTCTGACAGGGTGCAAGAAACAGTTTAATTCATATTTTTTCAATGTAAGAGGCTAAGAATGTTAGCATCTGTGTCTCTATAAACATATTTAAAATTTCAGGGAGAGTTTAAATATTTATGAAAATATAAAAGGTAACTTAAAAATAATATGTTTCTCTTAGAAACTGGTGGCCAGAACTTATCTGCACACAAATTACTTTTGGGAAAAGAGGGGAGCACACTTAGAGTCAGTTTTAATATTTTTAATGGTTTTCACTTTTTACTTTGCAGATTATATAAAGCTTTCAAATATTAATATATATTCAAGATTAGGGATTTATAGGCTTCTTTCGTTTACTATACATTGCTTGTCTGTGAAATTTTCATGGTCTTCTGATTCTTCTGAATCATAGTTATTGTGCATGGAGATAGACAGCTGATGCTCCTGATAACTTTAGATCACATAAATAAGTGAAACTCCTGGCCCAAAGATAGCAAAACCCATTAATTTCTTTATAAATAGCTTACAAATGGAAAGCATGTATGCTTTTTTTTTCTATTGGTTTTTATTTCTTGGGTTTTGATGCTCTGATATTCAAAGCATGCTGACTTTAAATGCTTGTTTTTCTGAGATATTTAGGTTCTTTTTGAAACAAGCTCAGTGTTTCACGGGGATAATATATCTGGCTATAATAATAAATCTGTAAAAGTCACAGTGGTGGAATCATTTCATCATTACGTGTTTTGGGTGGAGTTGTTTTTAAAGAATCTCTGTGTTTTATTTATGTCATTTAACTGCTGATCTCATATTTATGTAAAAAAAGAATTTTGATTTCTTTATTACTCTTCTCAGAAGTGCATTGGGCTGTGGTCATGATTGAACTGTGCTCCCATATCCTATAATGAGGCTCTTGCGTGATTTTTCACTCACACTTTGAAAAAGACTTAATCATTATTCTACTCTTTCTTATCTTTCATTGTGGTACAGGACATTTCAAACACAGACCTTTCATATCACAAAGCCATCCACAGAAAAGATGGATATTCTTGAAACTAATGTTCCTTTACTTTCTGTATTTGGAGTATTTCTTATTTTCCTGTGTTCTTCTTCCTTTAAATACAGACAGATTTTTCTTTTTGCAGAAGTAGATACTTAATAGCTATCCCGCATGGAAAAAAAATTCAAGGGTTTCAAGGAATAGCTTTTGCAGTAGCAATTGCAGGAGAAGTGTATAAATTACCATCTCTTTTGGGTTTTTTTCCCCTCTCAGTACAACTCTTACTATAATTAGCCAGCATTTAACAGCAAATGTTTGCTTTGGTTAAATTATTCAGAACATTTATTTTACTTGTCAAAGGTTAGATCAGGTTGTTGTTTGAACTGGTAATTAAATGCAGCCTAATACACTGTCATATTTATATGCACTATCAGCCCTGTTTCCTCCTTGTTCTGTATAATTTTATAATGTTCAGGGCTGACATTTAGGCTTCCAACTCAGATCCTGTTTTCTTGTAAAGAAAGTAAGATTATACTTTTCTGTTTCACTGTACATGAATACACTTAAGAAAATAAAAATTAGGGTTGTTTGGAATATCACAGCTATGGATTTCATTGTTATAAAATCAGTGAAGGCCCTTTGAATATTTTATTTGCTTATTTCAGTAAGTCATTACACAGCAACTAGTATATGTAAATTATTTTCCAGTGATTTATGTGAGGTGGACAAGTGTGGCCGTCTCCTTTGCTAATTGAATACCCCTGAGTCACAATAACATACAGTATATTTAAATTACATTCCCAAATCTCTACCAGAAATATGCATAGTACTGAAATACAAAAAGGTTCCTGAAATAGTTACATAGTGGACTTAGATGAGCAAACAAAATTAAAATGTCTCAGGGTAAGGGCTCCTCATGAACCTAGGGCAGTGGCCCTTGCAGGTGGACATCAGAGCACTGAGGTTGGCTGTTCAAGTTTATCAAATGAACAGGAATTTTAGAGTAGCCAGGATTCAACCTCTCCACTTTCTCATGACAAGTTCAGAAACTATTTTCCGTATGTTTATATGAGACAGTAATTTAATTGAATTGTCAGGTGTGTAACATGTCCATTCCTTTTTTATTTCTGCTGTGTAGGTTTATTTTCTTAGTCAAATTGAACAAAGAATAAATCGTGGCCTTTTTAGAAAACTTCTGTGCTCATTGGATGTAATATTGTTCAATGTCTATGAAAGAAAGAAGTTTGCTGTCCAGATAAAAATAACCATAAAAGTGGATCATCAACATTTCCGCAATGTGTTTTTCCTACCATGTTTAGACAAATATTTCTGCCTTTTTCAGTGCATTTGTGTGGCAGCTTTCTCTTCATGTGACCAGTGAATTGATATGTATACATTTCAGCCTGTCTTATTTTTTAGCATTTCTAAAACACTTTTTAAAAATCTTACTTATTGTTCTGCAGGTTTGAAAGATTTTTGGTTCTGTCAACTAAGAGCTACGCTGACTCGTAGCCTTGTTAAGAAACAATTCATACTTAATGGTAGTGAAATCCTAATTTATCTACTGTCATGGTGATCACCCCAGACAGGATTATGTGGTTGCAAAAACTGAGACAGGAGTAAGGGCAAAACATATAAGCATTATCTTAAAAAGCCAAGATCCACACCTCAGTTCCTGCACATATGATCTCTGAGTAGCAGAATTGATTTTTTTAAAGTTGGGTTGGTTTTTGGTTTTTTTACCCTTTCCTCCCCCCAACCATATTTTTTTATAAAACTGGCATAGGCCACCACAGGCCACAAGGTAGAAAGATACAGTAAAAACAGAGTTAAAAGTGAAGTGTATTCTTGATTATAATTATAGCATTCCTAGCGTGACACTAAAGAAACTCGATGTATGGTGCTCAGTTTGTTATTTTGCAGCTTGTTAAATTTTTATACTTCATGGTTGTGGGAGGTAGCTAAAAACAAGAGAATATTCTGTGCTCTTACAGAAATCATTTTGACCTCTAGGTAAAGTACATTTATTTGTGTACACATCATCTGAACTGTGAGTCGTTTTGATTGATGTAGTAGATTGCATACACATATGGCATAAAGAGGACCTGGGTTAGGCTAAAAGTTCTGGGCTCTTTCATGATGGACTATCTAAATATAAACTAGAATAAAAATGAGTAAATTGATTTTCAGTCGTACAGGAGTGACATGCAGGCGTAAGTCCTGGGATGGTCATTGCAGACTGTGTGTGCCTTTTATTCAGGAAACTGATCTGAAATTAAATAATTGCTGTATTAAAGTTTAAGAAGTATTCACACATCTGTCACACCAAGGCAAGTGGGAAGGAAAATCAGTGTAGATGTTTCAGATGCTCTCTTAAAGATCATGAATGCTATGAATCAGAAGAAGTGGTTTGACAGCATGGCACATATCCATGAAAGTAGCCATTTCTTGGAAATAATAGGTTTAAAAGTTTAACGTGTAGAGTTAGGGTGTGGATAAGGTCTAAAGCATTTTGTCTGTGCACTGGGGAGCTCAGTGGTCAAATCATGCTTCAGTCATGAATAAAACAACCCAACAAAGTGAAAATCTTGCTCCTTCGTGCAGATCTCTCATGGTCATTCCTACTGACTTTGAGAATGCAAATGGTTTTAGTTAAAATATTCTTTTGTCACCTGTGTTACCTTTTATAGGGCAGGCTGTGGATATATCTTTGGAAGGTGACTCCTCTTTCTTCATTAGCGTTTCTGACATCAGTGCAGTGAGAGAGCTACACTGAATACAGAGTCAACCTTGCATTTAAAGGAGGCAAGGATATAATCTTTCAAACAGACTAACTTCACACAGATATACAAGATGCATTTGTTAGAAATAAATGTTAATGTTAAAAATACTTGTGTTCAGTTTTTTGAAAGGGTGAAGGGAGTCTTATGCAGGGTTCTTTGAGAGAAAGCAGGCTGACTTGGAGTGGCATAGTAAAGGAGTGATTTCCTGCCTTTCTAAATAATTTTATTTCAATTATCTTTGTGTTTTGACTTTCATTTCTGATCAGATGCTATCAAAACCTCTAAACCAAAACTGATGAGTAATTAATATTAGTTATCTAGATTTGTTGTATTCAGTAGTTTGCTCATAAGTGTGGCTGCTAAAACAGAAGAGGATTTCCCTTTTTCTTTCCCAGTAAAGAACAGGAACTTCCAAAACACAAGACTTTGGATGAGTAGGCAGAGGATCTGCTGCCTTCAAGCCTTCTTGGCAACAGGTGGAATTGTGATATGTGTTTGACAGAATAATCATCTCAGCTAGGCAGTCTTTGTCTGCTACCCCTCTTTTGAAGAAAGATCTATCCCCTTGGTCAAGTTCTTCCTCCTTTTCCATGAGGAAGCTAGGAACACCTGCTACTGCCATCTTCTGTCTTCCTTTTAGGAGAAAAAGATGAATAATACATGACCAGAATTTCAAAAGCAACTACTAATTTTAGGTGCCCCAAGATGCACAGCCTTACTATTAAGTAAGAAAGAAAAGTGAGAACAGATCACACCTCTATTCTATATGCTTGGTTTATTTCCATTTACTTCTGGATGCAGTTCAAAAATCTGATTCCATTCTTCTTAATGTGCTGAGTGGTCTAGAGCCTGGCTACTGTTAGGTCACTTCTCTGCCTCAACTAGGGCACTTCTCTAGCTCAACTATTAGCAGAAATGCAACAACATAGCAAAAAATAAAATTTTTTCTAGGCTTTTGCTTGTGGCCAGGTTGAGATCATACAGTCTATATCAGGAAAAAGAAATCTGAAAGCTGCCTTTTTGCAAAATGGTCTTCTGTGTGTTGGGTAAGAGAGAAACTAATAAATTTGGTCAAAAGGACAGAAAAAGAAAATAAAAATATTTGGAAAGAAGAATGTGAAAACAGCTATTTTGTCCAGGAGGATTCAGAATGTTTTCATGATTCAGATATTGGGATATTTACCTTAAATATTCTTAAAAAGTCATACTGGTCTATCTAGTGCAGACAAGGAAACTATCTTAAAAGGGTTTTTAAAAACAAGAAAAATTTAATCAAGGAGGTTTCTAACCATAACTTGTTTACATCAGTTATATTTTTTTTAATAAAATGGGCTTAAAAGCTTAGCCTCAAAGCTGTTGTCAGCTTTCTGTGAGGTATAATGACAGCTGTTGTTCCAATACAATTCTTCAAATCTATTTACTGTTTTGAGGGAATTCCAGTTCTTTTTGCTGATTATATACAACAAAACTTGGCATTCAGAGAACACTGGGAGATTCAGTCATGTCATAGTGGTTGCTGAATTAGAGAGAGCACTCAACAAAGCTTAACTTATTTAGGAGCCATCAATCTATTGTATTATCTAATAAAAATCAAAAAGCTTTAGAGAATCTGCCTGCTGTTCTGCTCTCATTCCCCAGAGCAGAGGAGTATATATAAATCTCAGGGCAATGGATTTCTTAGTCACGAAGACCTAAGGTCTTGTTCTGCTACTTACGTGTTGTCCACCAATGTCCTGCAAAACCAGGCTTTTCTTTCTTGCTGTGCAGTATGTGCTGACCCACTTCTAAACCAAAATCAACCCAAGACTTAAGGTAAAGAAAATAAAAGTAGTTGGTGACAAATTTACTGCCAAACCAAGAAACCCTTTTAATTGAAACTCACATATTTCCCCCCTTTTAACAGTGTATTTTATCTGTATTTCTGAATTAATTTATTTTACGAATTCTTATTGTTACTATAAATTGAAGATAAAGTTCTTCAAATTAAATACCTTTTTAATAGCCAGATTTCTGCTCCTATATAACCTTGCAAAATATTGCTTTCCTGCTTGCTGTTTAAGAGCTTCATCTGTTTCGGGTTTTGAGGTGGCACAGGCAGTGTGCTTGATGTACCATGCTGCTTGCACTGGGGACTTCTGTGCCTGTGTTTTACATGCTCTGGCAAGCAGCAGGGACTGCCCAGAAAATTTTTTAGGAGGAATAAATGCCTCTAAGTAGCAGTGCATTATAGAAATCATTATGCTACAGGGGTTTCATCAGCCTGGCTTCTCTGTGTCTGAAGACTTCAGCAAGACCACTTACTCCCTTGGGAGTTTGATGAGCATGTACAGGAAAGCAGAGAACATTTCATCCAGCTGCTCAAAAATTTTAATGAAAAATATGAGAGTAGGAAGAGAGAGGAATATAAGTTGTAACAGATAACACTGTATTAAAAGATCAAATTATTAAAGAAGGCGCATTATTGCACTATAATTTTCTCCCATTTATAATGTTATGAACCTTGACAGGAATTAGTACTAAGAGTTCCTGACTACCAGAAACAAAAGTGGTGCATCAGGATGTATTGAGCAGCAGAGTGAACTTTCTGTGAGAGGAAGAACCTGTCCTGTCATCATTTTTAGTAGCATGGAATACAGTGATAGGTTCCTGCCACAAAAACCCTGAGTAAGATGTTACTCATAGCAGAAGTGATATCTTGATATAATATCTTCATGCAAAGTTAGCATGTTTCATCCATAGCTTATGTTTACAAATCTAAGAGGTTTCCTTTGCTTGAGGTATTTTATTTTTTATCCTTTCATTTATATACTGCTGTTTGAAACTCACTACATCCTAGGTATGAATAAGCATTGTACAAAAATATTGAGCCTCTAGAGGGGCTCCTATGCATCCTGCTTTTGTTACTGCTGGTGTGGCAAGGCTGAAGAGAAGCAGGCAGTACATGACAGAAATACTGTGCCTTACACAGACTGAGCCTTTGGGTATGAAAGGGAGCAACCAAGGGAAGAAGATTCAGCATATTTTTTTACCAGGGTAGCCCTACTTTGAGCCTTTTTTCCTTTGAGTATGACTTTTAAACATACTACTCCTATCGGCAGAAGGAGTGGAAAATCCTTGCAGTCTGCAGTCATTGCACTGTAGCAGAATCAGATTTTGGGTTTCTCTGTGTGAGTCTGATTTGAATTCACTCATCACGATTGGATCACATAGGCGAACATGGGTTGTGGCTCTCATGTTATATAGAAACTTCATTGTATGGTGCGAAACAAATTCTGCCTCTCTGTGCTCCTTTGAAGTGCCTATGAAATTCTCATATTCTTTAGCAAATGAGGTTTCCACCAACTTTCTTTGTACCTCAGCATGATACCATGCTGCTTTAGCATCTGCATATCTAGAAGAGAAAACTAGAAGAGAAAGATTTTATGTAAATGCTTCTGTGCGTGCATAACCATGCTGGTGTTTCTATAAAAATTCTGTCAACCCCTGTAGGAAACTGTTTTCTAAAAATAGTGAAAAAATAAGGGCTGAATCCAAGATTAATTGCTTACTGCTTTAAAGCTGTGATATTCTAGAAACTTACTTCATTGAATACACTTTTAGTGTCTAAGTTAGTTACTATCATTTTGGGTAAGGCTGCAGGCTAAGCTGCCATTATTTCCAGTTCACTGTTTTGATGATTTCTTTCAGTCTTGACGTTCTTTGGCCCTTTGAGTTACATTTGTATTACTAAAACATAAAGTGTGTAGCATAGCATGGTGCCTGTGTGTTTCTGAAAGTAAAACTCTTAAATACTTAAAAGCATACCATAAACAGTAGTAAACCTAACCATATTTGGAAGAACAAAGCTTTAATTTAAATTATGTTGAACTGTTTTGTAATCAGGTAGATAAATGATACTCTAAAATAAAACAAAGTATTTCTTTCATTTAATGAGTTTGTTTGAATCTTTTTAATATGAATAGGTTTTTTACCACCTCTAGATGACCCTAAGAAAAGGGAGTAGATTTTTAGTTGAATGATGACTTGATTTGAACTCTTACGGCATTATTCCTTCTTCTCTTTCACCTTCACCAAGGCAAAACATTGTTTCTTTCACTTTTATGTCATAGGTTATATTTTCTATGCTCTTAATAGGTCTACTTGCTTCTCTCTGGACTGCAGCAGCAGGTCCTTGTCCCATGCTGACTAAAGATGGATACAGTATTTCAGCTCAGGCCTTAGCCATGTCAGACAATGGGAAGGGATTTACACATCTCATTTTTATCAGCTGTTCTGACTACGAGGAGCCTTTATTGGAGACTTCAGTTGAAAGGAAGAAATGTGAAAATGCATCAACATAATGTTTTCACATCTGGTGCTAAACGTAGCTTTTTGTGGGTGGAGAAATGTTCAGGGCAAAGGCTACATTTAGCTGTTGACCTTGGACCTTTTTTTGGTTTGCCGGTATTTCTTTCTTGCAGTCAATGTTAGATCCAAGTTGTGCTCTCTTAACAGCCTCACTGTGGATCTGTCACATAGTTTTTCATTAAGAATAGCTAGAATAGCTATAGTTCTGTGTTAAGGCTGTGGGATTTGTGATTTTTTTTTTTTTTTTTTTTGGTTTTTTTTGGAAATTCAAACTGCAAAATGGAGACTTGCTTTGGCTGGCTATTTTGTCTTTTTTTTTTTTTTTTTTTTTTTTTTTTGTGAGACCGTACTGAACATAAAACTATAGCATCAGGTATTTAAGATGGTTGATGCCCTTTATGCTTTCATTGTCACCATTTTCAGTGCAGAAGACAGAAGTTGTTTAGCCGTAAATGTCAGGTTACACTGTTCAGAGCATTACATCTTGAGAAAAACTGTTGACCGGGATGAGAGGGGGCTGTGGCTATAAAACTTAGTGGGAAACATGACATAAGGATCTTGATCCTCTCTGCATTATTCCAGTTTTTCTTCCTTATTCAAACTAGTGTTTCTTGCAGAATCACATAACCTCAAGAAAACTGAAAACCAGCAAATGCGTGAGCTTGTTCCCTGCTTATAACAAGTGCGTAGCTATCTTTGAAATAATCAAATTTTAAGTTTTTATTTAAGAAAAAGGTTTTTTTCTGGTTTTTTTTCAACTATCATATGAAATACCAAGAGAATACATTGTCATGGTCCCAGGCTATTTGTGTTGTTTCTTATCCCTGACATTTTAATTCACTACTGAATTTATACTTCGCATGTTTAAGTACTGGTAAGACATGAAAGTTGTAGGGTTAAAACTGTAGACAGTGCTTCAAATCTCCTATGATAATTGTTCTTAGGTATGTATTCCTTTACTGTGGCTCTCGAGACAACTATTTAATAGACAACATTTGAATAATACAAATGTGCGGTTGGTAAAAATGGATTAGGGTTTCAGGGTGGTACCAATGGGTGATATTTAATATTGAATGACATGTATTAAGACAAATGCTTTTATATATAATTTATTTGGCATTGTAAATGCATTTATCTTGTGACATACAGACTCCCTGTTGCCACATGAAGTATTCTGGAAAGGTTTGGAGTAAATAAATAATAAAACCACTTTGATATACAATCTAACAATATTAAATATTAAGACTTTCACATGATTGATTTTAATACTTAATTAACTTATTTAAAGTCCAATGCAACTCTGTTTTTGTATTAGAGATCAGACAGGCAGAAGTTAAAATGCAGGAAATGTTATTAAATGGGACAAAATTAATTGCATTTCATGACCATCAGACTCACTGACTGTTAACCTGTCCATCAGTGGCATGATCTTGTTTGTTTTGTTCTGGATCCCAGCTGATGTTAATGTTCCATTGCCAGACCATTTTTTATGTTTGAATCATTCTATTTTAATGATGCATAATCTGATACATTTTATAAAAGAAGACAGACTTGCTTTATTCTATCCAAAGTTAGTCAAATTGTGCACTTTCTTCAGACCCAGTAAGTCTTCTTCCCTAGGCATGTATTTTCAGTGGGTGGTGGCAACCTGTGGAAGTGGCTGAGTAGGAATCTTAGCTGGTTTTGAGCTGCTCTGTGTGTGTGGGAGGGTTGTTTGGGTTGGTGGAGTTTTTTGGCGGTTTTTCTCTTGGAGGCACTGGGACTAGTATCTTCTGTATTTAAATAGAGATGGTAGTAGTAAAGAGCTCAAGAGCTCAAGTGATGGAGAGAGAAGATCACAGTGCTGTGAAATAGGTGGTCTCTGTGGCCTAAGTAAAAATCACTCATAGAGCAAAGAAAGCAGTGAATATTATAGGTAAGAACAGATTTTTCAAAAATACCTATTAATGAGTGTCCTGGCAAAATATCCAGCTTGAAACAGATCAAATGGTCCTCATGCCTTCATTTTCCAAAGTTCATATTCAGGATTGTCTTCTACTCAGCCCTCTAGTTAGCATGCTTTTTCTTTTTTTTTTTAAATTCTTGGTTCAGGATGAATAATTTAATTTGGCTAATGCAAGAAAACCCATTATATGGGACTGCTTCTAGATGATTTGGAAGACATCTGTGCTGCTTTGCTTTAAATAAACACAATGCATGCTTATTCTCCTAATATTTAATTCCTTACCTACTTTAAAATGTTTTCACATTCTGGAAAATCCTCACTTCAGTGTTCTACCATGCTTGATTACTTCATAAGCCACAAATGAGGGGCAGAGTTGTGAACCCTCATAACATGATGCTGTCAAACTTAACAAAACATGCATAAGATCATTACCACATCAGACACTTGCTTTAAGTGAGGTCGTTTTAATCAATTTGACTTCACAGGGCAGCTAATTTATCACTTAGCTAAACAAGTATTTCCTCTACTTGTCATCAATTTAAGTAATTAAAATGGTAAACTTTGGATATGGCATGAAATAAAGGCCCAAAGATAATTTGGAGAAGGTGGTTGATGCAGTCTAATAGAATGCAAAGTATTATTTAAATACCTTGGTACGCTTCAGTAGTTTTCAGAAATGTGATATTCAGGTAGCTTTGCTGGTACTGATGGAAACTGATTTTTATTTTTAGCATATCCAAGATTCAGCAACATTGTTCAGCTTCGTCTTTAGAGTTTAGTGGGTTCTCATTTTCCTTTCTTCAAGCATAAAATGTTTTGCTCTGTTGCTTGATTGTTTACAAGTAAGAGGATGTGAGAGAGCAAGGATGGAACAAGTGCTGCAACTTGGGCAGTTCTTCAGCCCTCATCCTGAGTACCTCCCCAAGCCTGCTGTTCCTCTTCTTACATTTTACCATGGGGGGAAGGGAAGAGAGGAAGAATGGTTTATGTACAAGGTTTGCCTAATTCTGTTTCACCTACTCAGTTACACCTTCAAAATACCCATGCTGAAACTGATTATATTTTCCAATTTTGCCCAAACTATATGAATACTCATCACTTCTTAAATGTTAATTTGATATGTTTTGGTGTGTTTTGTGCTTTGAGTAAACAATTTTTCAAGGTCTATATAAACAGTGATGATTAAGGGAAACATTTTTTGTGTGTTTAGGTTTTTTAGGTTGAACTAATTTAGTCACCATTTCTGAAACAATGCTTTTAATCCATAAACTGCTTATTTGAATATTGAAAACTTTTATTCAGTATCTGTGGCAAGTGAAGACATTAGTGAATGTCTTATGGCATGAAATAAGGTACAGTATTCGTGTTGAACTGTGCTATGTTTTGTTTATGAAATACTGATTTATCAACATTTTTGAGATTAGGGTAATCTTACCACTTGTAGTAGTGAATAGTCTCACTGCTAAAATAATGCAACAAACTTTATTTTTATTTTGAACTTTCCATCTTCTGTATGAACATCAATTATAACCATTTTATTATATGAACATTTATTATAATCTTATTACAGCTGAGTCTTCTGCCTTGTACAGTTCTGTGTACATGTTTTTGCAATGTTTCACCCAGCTCCAGTCCAAAAGTGATGGGTGCTTCGCTGGCAGTGCAGCTAATGATAGAAACATATCTCAATTAGACTTTTATCTGTCTTGTATTTCTATCTAGCTAGGTATGACTTATGCATATTAATGGAAGATGAAATGGGGCTGAATTGAGGCTGTTGCCACTGACAGTCTGTAGAAGAAGTGGCTTTTGGTTTTGAATGTTTTAAATGTAATTTTGTTTAAGCATTCCAAACTCACAGGTTTGTATAAAGGCAGAATGGCAATGCTAATGAAGGCACGATTATATAAGACTGCTTTATGGCTAAAGGTGGTAGAAATCACATAATGTGTTAGAGTAGCTAATAGGGAAGGCAAAATATTTGTAAAGTCTTGGGTGAATAAACCTTCTCACATCTCAAAAAGAAGCAAGCAACTTCCAGGTAAGTACTAAGTACTCACTAAGAGTAAATACCCAGTGAGAAAAAGGAGTTAGAATGGGTATGTTAAATCAGACTATCTAATGCAGCAAGTGGTTTATCTCTGCTGTGTAGAAAGAGGTTGTTAGTTAGGTAAATGTCAGTAAACATCAGTTAAGTTTTTCCTAATGAAAATGAGTTGGTATTCCATCACCTATGGGATATGGAGGAGGTGGTGGGAGAGGAGATGATATGCTATAAACAGCTACCTCCACTGAACCCTTTTAATATCTGGTGGAGTTCTGTGTTGGAGTCTGTAAGCCTGTCTCTGGAGGGATTTTTGGTCTCTGTTGAGAACAGATGTGCTGACAAGCTGCCTTCACTGAAAGGCAGACTGGATTCACCCCACATGTGCTGGTCAGTGAGGAGCAAGCCTGTGGCACTGTCCTTGGTGGCATGAGGGCTCCTCCTGTTATTTAAGGCCAGTAGCCAAAGAGTCTATGCCTGCCTTTTCCTTGGGCTTATGAGTGGATTAATGTTTCTGCTAATTTCCTTGACTAGATAAATGTTTCATACATGGTCTTAATTATTTTCTCATGTATATTACAGAATAGTTGAACTCCCAGTAGTGGGAAGCATGCCTGGTGTTTTGAGTTCCTTAGCCCTTCAACTTTGGAGGTTAAAAAAACCTACAAATAGGCGCTTTCACTGAGATGTTAGGGCTAGCCAGAATCAAGTCTTGTAATCCAGTAATTGAATTTCAGGGGTTTATAACATTTTTATTGTTTCACACTGAGAATGGTTTTAAATTGTATCTTATTTAATATGAACAATATGTTATAGGCCATTACAAATCAACCACAAACCTGTGAAGAATTAATCTGTCTCAGAGTAAGATCCCAAGTGTAATTGTAATTGTTTAATAGTTCCCTTTGCTCTTTGTTAGAAGAGTAGAAAAGAACTTCAGTATAAAACTGTGAAGAAAATTGCTTGGACTAAGGAGTGAAGACTAATAGGTAGTGATACTTTTTTTAACTCTAACCATATGTATCTATAAACAAACACAAATAACCGATTAAATCGCTGTGCAGATATCAAAAGTAAATCTATTCAGCTGTTTAAAGCTGCTCCAACAGTCTGGAAAGTAAATTATGGTGCATATAGTTGTAAAGGTGTGGCATTTGGGGAGTATTTAAAAAAAAAAGAAGGTGGATACAGAAGAGGACATGGAAGAGCGAACTTAGTAGGGCTAAATTGATACCATGTTATGGATGTAAGACAGCAAGTCTGAAACATACTGTGTCTTAATTAAGTGGTGGCTGCTAAAACTATAATGGCTGGTAAGGTCATTTTGTGCCTGGTTCTCAGTTTGAAAGACACTCAGGGTTCTGCTTTGGTCAGATTGTGTAGCAATCTCTGAAGGAACATAAAAATAAAAAGTTAAACTTCAACAGCACAGTCTGAAAAAGCTTGTAATTTTAGTGAAGACAAAATCAACTGATCAGGAAAATGATATTTACAACTGTATAGCAAAAGAAACAAGAGCAGCAGCTAAAATTCCAGCAGGAAAAAATTAGTTCTGTGAAGTTGGTGGGGGTTTTGTTTTCTTTCTTTAAATAAATTATTTTTTCTTTTATTTATTTAAAATATCAGGTATTTATAAACATCTCTTTATATTTTTTCAGCCATAAGACTACAGGTAAATGTTATTTAAGGGGCTAACAAGACTGTAAATATTTTTCTTCAAGATACCGTTCATGCAGTTTTCATTGTTATAGTTTTAAAATTACATAGGAAACACGTGAGGTATGCATACAGTCGCAGCACATTTTGTTGAGCCATGTATAAAATTGTTCAAGGCAATTCTGTGGTTTAGTGGTGTGTTTTGTCACACTAATAACAATTTAACATAAAGGTGTACCACTGCTCAAGTGTAAGTCCTACCTTCCCTCAGTTACTGGCTTCTTGTTCCCAAGACCATCAGATGTTCTCTACTAGCTGAACAGAAGTGAGAGATGGTGGGATTATTTCATCACCACAGTAACACAGGTGCCAGGGCACATAGAGGATAAACCCCTCAGGGAATACAGCTGAGAGAGAATGCTTTTCAAAACAGCCTGGGTGCACTGGTTTTGAGGAATTGCCTAATAGTGGCCCAACTAGTTAATTATCTAGGGATTTTTTGGGGTTGGGGTTTTTTTTCCTCATAACTTAATAGGAAAATTAAGAAGATATAGACCATAAAAAGGTCTTAAGGATCCCAGTTCCCCTTCATTTATTGACAGTAAACTGAAGGTCTAAAGCCTACATGGTCAGTGCCATACCTTCTAGGAACCAAAGGAAAAGCATAATTGAAGTGATTTCAGATTTGTTAATATGCCAGTCCTGAAAGTGTAGATGCATACCTCTTCTTGTATCTCTTTTTATATTTTTTCTAAATATAATTTTATTGCTGTTAAAAAGTTATGATACTTGTAAACAAAGCAGTTAAAGTAAGTGATATTTAAAACTCATCTGGCAGTCGTAGGTAGCTACTTAGTGTGCTTGGCCAAATCAGACTTATTTAGCTGGCTTAGGGTTTTTTGTGTTGTGAGTTAATAAATTGCTGTACAGTGACTAAAATGCAGTCTTGACAAATGTATTCTTGCACTGTTAATGCACTGGAAAGGTTGTTTCTCTTTCTTATGCACTGATCATAACATCATCTGCTTTTCACCCTCTTATTGTCATCCTCTAATTTGTTGCAGCCAGTATTAGCTTCCAACACTCCTCAGATGAACTTGTGACATAGTTCTTATTCAGTTGCTTGATAGTGATGTGAGTGCCATTCAGGAGCCTGTGATGATGAATCTGCATCACCTACTTCCTAAAGTTTCAGTTCTTCCATTACTTCCCTTTTGGCCTTCATTTTTGGAAGATATCTTTGTAAATGTTCACCAGCTAGTTGATTATGTTTCTTAAAATGCTTCCTTAGCATTATCTTTCTAGAGAGCTGTCTGGGTTTAAGAATGGTATTCTCCAGTTAAGTTTTCCCACTGAAACCATTGCATGGCACACACAGCTCACTTGCTGATTCCCTCCTTCCCTCCCACCTCCCTGCACCAGGATGGAGAGGAGAACTGGAGGCACAAACGGTAAAGATCACAGGTTGAGATGAGAACAATTTACTGGAAACAGCAATGAGGTAAGAAAAACGAACAGTAACAGCAATGATACTAATGACAAGAAAAGAAAGAAACTGACGACAAGACAAGAAAATAAGCATTCTTGCTCATTGTGGAAACCCTAACAACAGATAAAAACCACCCACTCCCTCCAGATGACAGCGGCATTACCCAACCTCTGCCACTCCTACTTGACCAGAAAAAAAAACCTTCTTCCCAGAAAAGACTCCCTTCTCCCTGCCCTGGTAGTGACATGACATGGTATAGAAAAACCTCTGGGCCCTGGCCATGCCGCCTCCTGGCTACTGCAAAACCCTGTTCTTGCCAGAACCAAGACATAAGTTAATATAAATCTTGATAAAACCAAATTCACCTATATGCTAGTCAATATTAATCCATTCTCTTTTTGTGTGTCTGTTGCTGTTATGTTATATTTGACCTATGATTTCTGAAAAAGAAGTGGTTAAAAGGAAGATTTGTGGGATGAACAGTCTTGGGTCCAGAAGAGTGATGATGATGGTCTTTCCTCAGTTTTACTTTATAATCTTCATCATGCCCAAGAACTAGCATCAGTTGTCCTTGGAATCAGACTAAAAGATGAGTAGGGAAAACTAGAAGAAGGATGGAAAGAGGCTCTTGCCCTGTTTTACAGTCTTCAAAACCACGCTTGGACTTTTACTTGCAGTGTGATATTTGTAAGAACTATAGCAATTCTTTTGGATTCCAAATAATACAACATTTAAAACGTTCAAATGGAAACATTATTGTTCTGCTAATTAGACAACTAATGGTGATGATGTGCCTGGAAATAAGGGGAGGTTTTAAGTACTTTTGTTCTTCACTCGTGTGATTGAAAAATAGTTAAAGGAATACTGAAGTGTTTGTTTCTCTGTTTTTTTTTCTTCCAGATAAATACTCATCAGTTGGAATTTACTACTGCCAGTATGTATCATTCTGTGTCTGAAACCAGTCATCCTTTGCAAACAGAGGAACAGGAGATAGGCATTGATCCCTTGCAGAGTTTTTTGAACAAGCCAGGGGAAGGTGAGTTTGGATTTCTGTACTTTTTTTTCAGTTTATACCTTATATAAGTGTGTCATAATAACTGTACCTGTCATAATTTGTTTAATTCACTCAATGAAGTTGAACAGGGCAACTTAAAGAACATTTCACAGAGTATATGAGAAACACTCTGACACTAATGAAAACCATGAAAAGTCAACTTTCAATTACAGACAGAAGCATTAGCCAAATGTTTAATGTGCTGTCATCCTTTTTTAATCATAAACCAAACACTGACTTCAGCATAAGAATATTGAAATGGAGCATGACTTTATTTTACTTTCTCAAGCATGGACTCTTACACTGCTTTGGTTTAGGGATCTTTTTTGTTTGTTTTCCTTTTTTTTTTCTTTTTTTTCCTTTTTTTTTCTTATTTGGCTCTGCAGTAAAGTTCAGTATGTTATATTGGACAAAATTATGCAAATAAAAAGTCTGATTTTTGTTTGACTCAGCCCCTATGTTCTTATTTGAAAAAATATCTCAAAGCTGAGATAGAATGAATAGGCTCTAAAGATAGAAATTACTACATAACCTGAAGCAAATTAGTATTTGGAAGACCCTAATGAACAATGAGAGCAAACTGCTTGGATAACGCAATGGCTGTCTGTTTTGCTCATCTTTTCTACTTATTTGCTAGTAGTGACAGGGTAGTTGGTTAGAAGAAAGTGATAAGCTTAATGAGAAAGCTCGTCCTTGTCGTGAAAACATTCCTCAAGTACTCAGTTATACACAGTGGCACCTTAACTACCTGTAATTTTCCAGTCATTGAACACATGTACCAGGAGGGCAAAATAAAAAATTTATTTTAAATTACAGAGTTGAAACAACTTTGTCACATTTTCTAAGTCCCTCACCCAGATCAACTAGTCTATGTGGATGTATCTGTTTATAAATCCTCTGTTTACTAGTGCTTATTAAAAAGCTCTGTCAAGTTCTGCTCATTCAGGTTTATTACTTCAGTTTAGAAGAAGCTGATGTTTTGCTTCAAAATATATTGGTAAAACTTCATTGTCCCTTTGAGTTAATTTTTTCACTGTTTCTTTATTGGTTTACAAAGCTTCTTCAATGTTTAAAAATGACAACGTACGTCATGGAGAAAGTATTTTAAAACCTGACAATTAAATGGAATCGCTTTTCTAGGCAGTGTTTCTTTTCTATCATATTTGACATCTTAACGATACGAAGCCATTTTAGCTTGATAAACCAAATGCATTTTTGTACATATTTTAGAAATTTGAAAATAATATTTTTTTCAATAACCTAAAATAATAACCATTTTTAAGAGGACAAACAGCTTGCTTCTAGTCTACCCCAGTCAAGAAAAAGATAAACATTTTCTTCCAATTTCTATTTGCTTTAAAAAAAAATGATAATTCTTTCAACTCTGTTTCAAGAAAAAGCAAAATTTTCACCCTGTTAAAAAAACACTATAAGTTAATTTTACCCTTTATTGTGCCCAGAAGCGATTAGTTACCTTGACTGAAAAGGTTTCTCATTTTTATCCCAACCTTAACATTTCTATGACATACAAAGTTATTAGGATTGAATTGATGTTTAAAAGTGCCATTAATTCATTTACCCCAAATGTTCATTAACAATGTAAATGTATGCTGATGTTCTATGAGACAAGGAAGTGACTAATGACTCTTCGCACTAACAACACTTAAAATGAATAGAAACTTTAGATAGCTAATCTTGAAGTAATCAAGACCCTCATTCAGCTTGGCATCTCTGTATGCTCTAAAACAGCTGTCAACTGTTAAAAATATATACACAACACACACATACGCACATGCGAGGATAAAGATATGTAAATACATGGTTCCCCAAGTCATAAAGGTTACCAACTATGGTACATTTTTTATGTTCTATCTATGTAAATATTTTATATAAAGCATCCATTTCATCTTCATAGCCTTTTTTGCTGTGAAACACATAGTGCATTTTAATTTGAAACTTTATATATCCAGAATGGGTCTTTGAAGTTTTAATGTTTCATGTTAAATTAAGTGTGTGTATGGTTGGTGTTAGCTTTTTAGGCATCAACGTATACAGTTGTTCCTGTCCACGCAGTATGTCCATCATTGTCTTCACAAAAGTATTTCAAGACAAGGTTTTTCTGAGTGCAGTCTCAAGTTTCAGGAGTGATATTGAATCAGTTTGGTGAAAATCTCTATCTTAATTTTTTTGTATCATGAATCACAGAAATACAGTGGAGTGGTGGTCCACTGGAGACATTCTGTGCAATATTGTAGAATATCTGAATTCAGATGTAGTACATCCGAATCATGTTTTTAAGCATGGCTGAATGCTTGCTTTGGAGGCAAAGTGATAAAAGCCTTCACTGAGATTAGGTGATTAGAAAAAAGCACAGCCCTAATAAGGGTGCTGAAAAAAAATACTTAGTTACTGATCTAGTCAGATTTGTAAATCTGCATGAAGTGTTGTATTTTTAGCATGTGCAGTTGATACCAAAACTTGATGGAGAACCAGAAGATATCATGTCCAGCTGGAGTTAAGAAATTCTCTCACAGTTTTCATAAAATTAAAGAAATCTCAAAAATGCACGGATTGCTCTTAAGTATAGCTGTTTGGAAAACTGCATGCGTTGACTACTTTTTGTTCATTTGCTGTCAGCTTGAAAGGGTATATTGGATAGGATTCCAGAAATATGTTGAGTCTAGTTTTACCCAGTGCTTTTATTAAAATCTCAGTGAAGGAATAGAGAGAAAACATGGTTTACTTGGGACAGGACTGTTGACACAATGGAGAGTAGATGTAAAATTCAAAGTATTCTTGAGATTTTGGAGAAGTGGCCTGAGAAGATTAAGACATGGTTCACTAGGAACAGCTGCAAGGATTAATGTTGCAGATGCTAGGCATGAGGCAGTTACCTGGCTGAACAAATGAAAGTAGATCATTACAGATGAGGTAAGTGTCATTTGGAGAAAGGTCTGGGTGTTGGTAGCTCTCCAGATTTTATATAACTGATAAACTTTGAATCTTAAGTTATGATGAGCCATGAGAATGTGCTTGTTTGCAAGTTTAAAAACTTCAGAGTAAGCCTTTAACTGTAAAGATCTTTTTTCTGTCCCTTTAAAACATTTTCTAAAATCCATTAAAATAGTATTTTTGTCCTTTTCTGTTGATTAATTTGGCCTGTGTTATTTTCCTTACGTCTGATTTTTCTTTCAAGATACAAAAAAGGTACATGCCAAAAAAATGCACTCATTTATGCTTTTTTAAATAGCATTTTTAAATAGTTGATTAGAAATTTATGGCAGGGATTCTCACTTTTGCAATCTAATACTTAAAATGGAGGATTCTAGGTCTTTTAAGAAATTTTAATTTTTGGTTGTTTCATATGGATCTGGTTGTATTTTAATTTACACACATCTAGATATGTGTACATTATTATCTTTGCTTTTGACTATGGTAGTCTTTTGACTTAATGACATCTTTCTGCATTCTCTCTTCTAAGAGTGATCATGCTTTTACTCACTTTATTCTAACAAGGTTTTTGTGTGATCCCCTCTGAAACAGGGATCTTTCAAAGAGAAATTGGTGAATCATAGCTCTGTCTCCAGCAGAGACTTTGTGAGACCTGAATGAAATTTCAGAAACATTATTGTTGTACCTTCTCCCTGCATATTGCATCTGACAAACTGTTATTCTGACTTCCAAATGCTCAAGGTTTCTGTTACATTGAAATGGAATAACTAGGTTAACTTTCTGCCATGAATTTTCACTCCAAGTTATAGCGTCCACCACATTCCAACGCAAGTTTTGAAGAGCATGGTAGGTAGTATTCCCATTTCATTGATATAATGAGAAAGTTGATCCTCTAAGGACAGACTGGAACAATGCATTTAATACTCTTCAATTTAATTTGCTCAATATCACAATTAATACAATTAAGGTCACTTGAAATGAAACTATTAACAAATTGGGTAATTTACTTTAACAATGTCAGTGTGTTCTCACAATTACATTTGCTTTAATTAGTGTACAAGCTATTATTTAATAGCATACTTCACATAGAAAAATGTAATGTGTTTTTTGTTCTCAATAGAAGAAAAGGGGAAACCTTTAATGGGTCAGAGTGTTTTGGAGTTTGGCAGGACATATTTCATGTTTAAGGGCTACAGTTGGTGGTGAGGACAGAGAAGGCTGATGTTGCTGGAAGGACAAAGATAACTACTGGAGTGTGTGACTGAAATTAATCCAGTTGAGCCAGATAAGTTCCCGACCTCATACTTACTATTGCATCCCTTCTGATTCTCAAACGTGCCATGAAAAAATATGAGAAATTATAAGAGAGCATTCATATTTCCATTTTGGCCCTATACTGTGTGGGTGTTTCCATTGCTTGTCTTTGGAGAATTATGCTATTCTGGTGTTAACCTCATAGCCCTGATCACTAGAAAGTATTTCCATGGAGAACTATACCTTATGTGAAATTTGAGATTCCTGGTTTATATTAATGTCATACAGAAAACAAGTAGAAAACAGAGGGGAATGAAGTAATAAAGTAAATGCCATCTTTTCTGGACAAAGCATGTGTTATCAAATAATTTCCCCAAATCTTTAGTGTAATTGACATGGACTGTTTTGGCCTTAGACATTCCTTACAGGGTTAAGTGAATTTTTGCTGTCAGAAAATGACATTATCTTCTAACTGGTCCTTAGCTACTCAGTGTTATAAGTTAAGGGTTTTTTCCCCTTACAGCCCCCTTCACCCACATACACAGTGCTAATGTGAATTGCCCTGTACAGCATTTACCTCCATTTTTAGAGATCAATTCATTTAAAGGAAAAAAACACAGAGGTCTACACCTCTCTGTGTGAGAAGTACGTTCCTAGGTAAAAGAAATTCAGAATGCAAATACAGTGAGTTGTTGGAAGACTTACTATTTTGTTATCAAATATTTTTGATAGCATATTTTATGACATCATGTGTGCCATATAATGTGTGTTATTCCATCCTCTCTCCAGAGAGTGACATGTACATGAAGTATAGCATTGTGTTTTTAAGAGTCCTTTTAAATATGCATGCTACTGTGTGTTTTCATTAAAAAGACAAGATTGGAACAGAGAACCTCTTTGCATTATACCGGAACAGAAGAGCTGAGGGTTGTGATTGTTTCTTGATGTCTTTGGGGTTCTATGCTGTGGTTTACACCAGGCCCTGAAAAAGTCCTGTGTCCTTCGCTGGGGAGTTTTACCCTTCAGCCAGAAATCTTCAGTGTGTCCCACCAGCACAGTTCTTGCTAGTGGTCCTGTTCAAAACCTTTGTGCTTCTCCTGCAGGGCTTGGCTTCCTCATTAAAGGCACAGGTATGATGGAGGAGAAGGGGCCATCCTCAGTCTGTTTCACTTCATATTGGATGAATAAAAATAAGAATGGTTTTTACATCTTCAAATGCCATATGCTAACATAACAAGCATTTTAATATTCATTTATTAATAATAACTGCTATTTAGCTTCCTTTAATTGAGCTGCAACAGGATTGTAGTGACAAAGGCTTTTGGAGCAACACAGTGTATCTTGAGCTAACTCAGGCTGTCACTAGCTGCTTCCCTAGAACTCTTCATTTTCCTCTTTTCTGTATTAGACATTTTTATTACAAGATCAGTTAACAGAGAAGCTATGCATGTTTAAAAATGCATTTATTTAATATAGTTAGTGGAAAACCTAGCTATCTTATCTATTACACAGTACAATTTTTACTTGAAATAATGTATTTGTACAAGTGTTGACATGCTCTTAGAAATTTGCTTCTTGTTGGCCCTTTGGTTTCAGTGCCTTACTGCAAATTTGTATTTAGGAATTGCAGGAGTTTTTTTTAATTGCTTCAGTTGTGGGAGCAAATGTGAGTAGGGCTGCCATGGACTTGTGAAATACCAGCTTTAAGAGATAGATTCTCCTCTCTAGAATTGGTAGATACAGGGAGTTTTGTGGCTTCACATGAGTTGCACATGGCATTAACTCCAGTTTGGAGGTTATTCTGTGACATGGGTACTGGCACAAACATCGTGTGGGGAAATAGCCTTCAGTGGTTGATATGGCAGATACTAGGGGGATGACCTTTTGGACAGTCATGTCTGTTCATGGAATGGTTTGGGTTGGAAAACAAATTAAAGAACATCCAGTTCCAACCCTCCCACCATGGGCAGGAAGCCTCCTACTAAATCATGTTGCTCAGGATCTCCTCCAGCCCGACCTTGAACACTTCCAGGGATGGTCATCCACAGCTTCTCTGGGCACCCACGACTTCTCTTGATCCAAGTGAAATTTTTAAAGTGCTCATTTTGGAAGTTCCACTCTAAATCATTATATGAAAACCAGACCATTCTCACTAACGACTCTGGCACACTACCTCAGTTCAGTCATCTGAGCTGGGAGTTTCTAGGTCTTTCCAGATACAACTCTGCCTGAATACTGGCATAAATCACTTGTCACCCTCATGTCATTCACAACTCATTGTGATCCTACTTTGGGAGCAGCTGATTTAAGCATTTCTGTTTCTTTTCCTAACTCTTCCCAAATCCAAGTTAAAGATCAACTAGTTGGCTCTCATCTGGCTTCCTAGTTTATGTGTAGCGTAATAATACTTCTAGTATAAAAGGAAAAAAAGCAAGTTAAATGAAAAAGATATTTAATTTTTTTAAAATAAATATTACATGCTTAGAGAACCTTAAAATACCAAGAAGAAATTTCCATTTAAACTATAGTAACCTACTGAACAGCAAAATAAAACAGAATAATCTTTTTAATACAACTTATGTAAAAGTAATTAAAAGTGGTTTAAAACTAGTACATTATAAAACGTTATACGTAAGCTAAGAATGAGAATATAATCATTCTTTTGAATATTTTACTCAGACTTTACACAGAAATATAATATCAAGCTTACTGGCCATAAATACCTTACATATTAAGTGTTTCCAGGAAATGTTCAAATTATGTTAAATGGCTATATCTCCTACATATGGAAAAGGCAGATTCTCTTAATTTAAAAAAAATGAGCTGTACACGTTTGATTGTACTTGTGTATGTATAATGAAAGACCAGTAAATCAGAATTCTAGCTGAGGCCAGCATGATTGGTACAGGATAATAATTAAATGTCTGGGTTCACTTCTGTCCTGACATACTAAAGATTGTAATTTACAAAGCAGTGTATGAATTGTGAGCAGCTAGCTGATGTTAGAGACCTCTGTATCTGAGATTAAATGTATGTTAAAACATTTTTAAAGAGCTTAACTGTCACAAATTTGATTGAATTAGAAATTGATTGTTCTATATAACAGAAATATGTCACTACAGATGGGATGTTTCCTGTCTTTCATGTATGTGGACATTTATAAAGACCTGGAATTCCTTATTTTTAAAATAGAAGGTTTCAACCTATTTTCACTCAATTGATACTGCAAAGCTTCAGTTTTAGGGTTTTGATTGGCTAACAAGCCTTATTCTTTAGCCTCCATGGTACCCAGGGTACGCCCTGCCCTCGTCCTCCTTGGACATGCAAAACTAAGACATGTGAAAGGGGAGAGACATAAAGTACTGTCATATTTAAGTGGTAATAAATTATCTGGTAAGATGTGTATTATTTATTGACAATCTGGCCTTTTAACAAAGAAAAATAGGCCTATGCTTAGGTTGCCACTGCAACAGCCGAAACAGCTGATACTTTAATGAACAACATACTGAGGGCCATCCAGGACATAAGGCAAATTAAGCAGGTTACAAACTGCATATCTTCTGTTTAGGTTTAGGAGATCTCCCCAGCTCTGACAATTAGCTCCGCTGATCAGGCAAGCAGACAGACAGAAACAGAAGGAGGCCATTTGTATCAATTTGAGGAACAGAACTGGTAATGAAGTAAAATATCTGTACCAGGTAGTTTCACCTCCACTTTGGACAGATATTTCTAACTGCTGGTTTCAGCTTTGCAGTAGCAAATAAATAAATAAATGTGTGCTGCTTAACAAAAGCTTATTTTCTGTTGTTTACAAATTGAGAGCAAAGGAATAATAATACTTCTAATCTATCGGGTTTTTTAAAAGGATAAAACATTTTCTGGACACACAAGCAAATACGAATCTTGGTAACCTGACAGCTTTGTTTAAATGTTGAATTTGAGTTTCCTTTCATGAAAATCTTTTCAAAGTACAGCAATTCAGCTGTGAAAACCTGAATACATTAATGATGACAAAGAACCTCTGGAGTGAGCCAACATTTGTTTTTGTTCTTTTACAACGTTTCCTGATGAATTGCACATACAAAAGTGTTGGAGGTTATTTTAATTTTCTTTTCTTACTTTGATAATAAATGTCTCCACTGTTTACCTTTTTGGTTAAGGTACCTTATTATTACTAATCAGCTTTAATTATTTATAACAACATGACTGTGAAAGATGTTTCTTTGATGTCAAAAAAGTCAGGGGCCTGATCCTGACCCTATTAAAATTAATGGCTAGGTTCCAATTGGCTGCAAAGGTAACAAGCCTGAGTGCCCTTTAAGGGAAGCAGTCGTTCAGCCCAGGGTACTGCATTGTGGTTAGTTGGGGTTCCTGTTTTGGGAGTGTTCAGATTTTAAGCATTTGGTGTCAAGACTCGGCCATGCAAAGGCAGAACAGATACAATTGACTCCTGAAGTCAGTCCCAATCTTAATATTGCTTGCAAAATACACAATAATTTTTAAAAGGCTAAATATACAGGATAATAAGAGAACACCTTTCTCACTAAACATGAGTGCTAAAATGGGGGGACAGAGAAATGTGGATAGCCTTTCTGCTTTTGCCTATCTTTTTTCAGTCAACAAAATAGCAAACTAGCTCAAATCTAAGCAATGCTGGATAAGGACCATCACATTTCACAGGCATGTGTGCCAGCCTGTGTTTAAATCTTATTTTGTTTAAGTGAACTATCAGTGGGTTTTGTTTCTGACTATTTTAAGCTTCAGATTTATATGGATGTACATAGACACACTCTGTGACAAGACTGAACATTTCTGTCGGATCTAGAATATCTTTTAGGTATTCATAAGTATCTTTGTTCAGTTTCTTCATCATATTACATGTTTAGTTTGTTACATCAGTAGTCATGTGACTATAACATTTCAACCACAGCACAAGTGACACAAAAGGATATAGAAAATTAGACTTACTTTCACCATTTGTGACGACCACACAAGATTATGATGCAATTTATGCTCCTTGTCTTGATCTGCTTGAAAAGGGAGGTGGGACTTGGGGTGTTTGCATATGTGTGCTTACCTCATCCTTTTAGAAGTTGTCATATACAAAAGAAGTAGTGAAATTAATTCTCATAACTGCCATAGAGAGAGCAGCCAGATTATATGTTCTCATGCAAAAAGGAATTTGAAGCTGGTGAAATGATACGGCTCGTTCAAACAAGAGGTCTGTAGCAGGGCCAGGAACATCATTCAAGGAGCAGGACACTGCATCAGTGATGATCCATCCTTCAGCTTTCTTTCAGGCAGTTTTTGTGAGGCAGGTAGCTAATTAACCAAGAAAGCAGAACTTTGGCACAGAACACACACAACTTTTTCGTGTTTTATATACAAACTTAAATAGGCATATATATTATCTTAGAGATTTCAACTAAAAGTATTTTTGGTAATAGAAGTGAAAAGTATTTCAAAAGATGTAGATCATTGTCACCTTTTCAGTATTTTGAGTAATTAAATAAAATTCAAATATTTTGAATACATTTAACTATTCCAGAACCTTTGATAAATGGTGTCTCAGTACAGATATATGTGGATATTACTATTAAAACATGATTTGGCTGAAAATCTAAGGAATACTACTCCACCTTAATGAACTGATTGTCAAAGTTGATTTATTTATGTTTATTTATTTCATAGTTTTGTATCTTAGTATTGCCAGGTCCTGTCTTAAGTAGAGGGAAAATACTTCTCACAAGAGTTTTTCAAAGCAAGCATAACTGTGCTATGGTTTACTTGACATGGTGGTGTTCGGTCAAATTTGGGCTGAATGATCAATAAATGTGTTTTACACCTTTAGTGATAAATTCTAAATACCTTATTTCTGTACAAGCAACTGGCAGTTAAATCTTTTGCTTGGATACTAAAGTGATGCACAATAATGCATGAACTCTGGGATAGGAAGACTGTGCTCAAACTTTTGAACAAATCCCATCCAGTTTAGTGCAACTGGGACCATATAATCAAAATATTAGCAAGTAGCGTGTACGATAAATTTCTCCACTAAAATTTTGATATCCCATTACAAATTATTATTCTTGATCTTTCTAAAAGTTAAAAGGCACAAACTTCATCCAGATAAAGCTTTTATGGTGGTGATAATTCTTTTCTTCTGAGAAATTGGATTTGTAATGGAATCAATGATTTAACCTTAGGAAAAATGAACAGTATAGGGTTTCAGTACTAAGTACAATTAAAGGGATAGATCATGTAATACATGTGTAAATATGTTTGCAATGATCCGATAATGTTTTGAGTTTCATTATAAAGGGGTACATTTTTTTTAATATGTTGGTTGTAATTTTGGAAGATGCCAGTGTTTGTTTTGTTACATGCAATTTGAAATATTTAAAGGGTGGAGCAATGAAACATAAATCTGTCCATTATTGGGCATTTCTACTTTGCACATAGATGAATTCTCATCAAATTTGATTTGCTGACTGGTGGCCAGAACAGATTTTATCTTAATGGAGGAGAGAAGCATATGGAGCGACAGGGCCACCTCCAAACTTCTGTGACCCAATATTGTTTCATTGTTTATTGAAGTATGAAAGAAAATACTTCTCTGCAAAAGTCTGCAAAGCTCCATTCTGAATTATTACAGCTAGGTCACCACAACATTATTGCCTTACTAAGATGAAGAATTTATTGCCAGAAAAAGTATAGCATTAATTGTTGGTACTCTAAAAAAAATGGAAAAAGAAAATTAAAGTACCTCAGGCAGATGAGCTTGTGTCTTTTGTTTATTTGAATTTGAAAGAAAGAAGGGCTGTAAATTAAAGCTTACACTGTGGAGAGCTCTAGCTCTGTTCTGTGGTTCTTGAGACAATAACATACTGAATAATAAGTGAAAAAATCTGTTTGAAAAGTTATGGAATTGACTTTTTTTTTGCAGAATTAAATTTAGTATATTTTATAAATTTTTATTTATTATGAACATATAACAGTTTTAGTTGTGACATTTGTATGAACTAAAGTTATACCCTTGTAATTGTGACGTTAGAATAACTACTTGTTCAAGTGAAGAGTTTTAGGTTTTTTAGAGAAAATGGTTTGTAATGTATGCCTGTCAGAAGCAAACTTCTGATTTGGAAAAATACCATGTAAACACAGGACTAAATGCTTTTTTTCACTTTTTTAAAGGAGCATATAAAGCCTGTGTTAATTGTGGGCATGAAAAATATCCCAAGGATTTTTTCTCTTGGAATTAATGTTATATTTGTATATAATGTATATCCAGTCCTCTGGATATTACAAATTCAGGAAGATACATGCAGATTTTCTGTGATTTCCAAGATACTTACTCATATCTGTCATATTCAGTTTGAGATTCTTATGGAAAAATGAGCCTCCACTTTGAATTTGCATTGCTTAGCTAAAGATAGTTTTATTTTCCTGCATATTACTCTGTTCCATGCTAAAGCTGTAGCTCAGAGCAGCAATTTGGAAACTTTTGAACATATTTAATTGATAATAATTGCATAAAAACAATACTGAATATTAAGATAGGAAGTGGGGACATCTGAAAATCATGTAGTGAATTATGTGTACAATGGTAATTTTCTGTTAGCCTAGGATAAGGAGCAACTTACATTGACTCCTACAGCATGGATGCTTAGTATCACCATTTCTGGCTTGTCACCTAGAAATAGCCATTAATGGCACAATACAGGCTACTGCAGTGAAGTTTGTACACATCATAATTATTCCCTCTTTAGGTCTTTACTTTGACCATCAAGTGATTTACTGTTTATAAATTGGCACCACTTAGCATTAAAGATGATGAGTCAGTTTGGGGACCTTTAACTTACTTTAGCAGTCATTTCTCAGTTGCTGTGAAGTCTCTGTCTGGTTTCAGTTTTGATGAAGTTAAGGCAAAGAACAATTTCAGGGCTTTGAATTGAGTCTGGTTGTTTTTCTTTTGCAAACCATATGCCAGTGCTCCAAAGGCCTGTCTTGTGGCTGGTTAAAAAAATAAGAACATCTATAAAAGGTCCCACTCTGAGTAATGTGTACTAATTTCAGGGAAAAATTCTTTTCATTTGGTGTTTATGAATTGCACTTTTAAAACTTTGCCTAGAGGTAGGGAGGAGTGTTTCAAAAATCAGATGTTAAAGTAAAATGGCTATAAAAACATGTGATCTTCCATTTTACTGTATTTCTTCTTCTGAATAAGTAATGCTCTAATAAAAATTAAAGAGCAAGTTGCATTTTGAAGATCAGGTCATCGTAATTCATTGACATTAGGCCACATAACTGAATAATGTCTTACTTCAGTGAAATACATCAAATGAGATCAACAATTATGACTCATAAACATGCCTCGCAGGCATAAAACAGCAGGGAATTAGCATGTGAGGCTGATAAATATGCATGTAAATAAGCTCCCAAAGGAATAACATGGGTTTGATTGATAGGTTTAGAATTGGAACATATGTAAACCCCTTTATTCCTCATTCTGGTGTAGCTAAGTAAAGATGCGTTTTACTTGTTAAAAGTTTCAATAACTTTGTAAATCTTAATGCCACATCTGCTTTTGTGTGTGCAGGCACGTGTGAGTGTCACTTGAGAGATTGATTGAATTGTCTACAGGGTAGATGCCCTCACACTAAGGCTGACGTGTTTGCGTATGGATGTTGGAGCGGTTGTGTATGTGCGTGCCCATGTGTACGTGGATTTGGGCACTGTGGGATAGGGGGTGTTGAGTAAAAGATTATTTTGGAGGTTGTTTTACTCACAATTTGCAGGTTTTAAAGTTTGGTTCTCAAATAGAAAACTGAGTTGTGAGTTTTGATATATGCACCAGTACATTTATTTTTGCAAATACATTCTGCATTGAAGGTAATTACTATTTATATTTCACAAAGTCCCACAAGTGCTACTATATTTAAGAGTCTGGCAGTGATTCTTTACAAACTTCCAATTTTTTTGGCATCTTGCAGCTTGAGCTCTTATCTACAACTTCAAAGTACCTATCACAGCAGTATCTCTGTGTTGATCCGCACAAGTGTTTATGCTGTGCAGAGGTTTACACCCCTGTTGTTAGAGAAGTATAACATACATTGTGTGTATAAAACATTAATACTTTGCTTTGCCAAATACAGGCCAATTGGTTGCCGTTGTCATGTGGCCTGGTGTACATCTGCTTTATTACTATTCCCTGCTATTAGGCAATAAAAACTTTTCCAACTGATGCACACTTAGTGATGTTGCATCAAGCTGTAATTATGCTAAAGTGATCTTAGACCAGTGGCAGGCAAGATGCAAAACCATTTTCAATAGTAGGGTGTGTGTATTGACTGTAGATTTTGGTTCTGGGTGTTTTATAGCTAAAATAGTCATTCAGAGAAATTGGAGCTGGGGCTCATATCAGAGATCACAGTTGTTCACATGTGAAAACCTCGATTCTGTCATACCTACCTTTGGCTTAGAGATACCTTTCTGTGCAGATAAAGCTTCAGCAAAACAACTTCCTTCTGTTTAGATTTATGGGGTAGCAGAGAATATATTTCCCAGTTAAGATCAGTAAATTCAGGAGCTGCCGCTTAGTTCTGAGAGCCGGCTCTTTTTGCTGCTGAAAAATAAATAAACTTGTAGCACTTAGAGACATCGCATCAAATCTCACGTGGCTTCTCATGAAGCAATTTATAGCTACCTTGTATAATTTGTATAGAAATGTTAAGCTGATCCCTGCTCCAACAGCATCAACTGCTTAACCCAGAATGTAACAGCCTGTGACACCAAGAAAAAGCAAATCCTGTGTACAGACTGGGGGAGGGGACTTTTCATAACAGAGCTGAATAAGCAGATTGCTATCAGGAACTCCTATAGGCCATGTTTCTAGCTGCATAGCACTGTCCTTTTTCACAGAGGATGCCTAGATATCTCTTGAGCCAACAGAAATACAAAATAAACCACTTTTTTTTTTTTTATCCTAACAATGTGCCTTTTTTTTACACTCAGGGCCATGACAGGCTGTCACTCAGTTGCAGCTCCCCACAAGAAATGTCCTTGAATGGTTCAAGAGAAGCCAGAAAACTGTTGTTAAGTATTTTTTTTCATTCACCTCTAGAATTTTCTACATTTTCTCCAACATGTGTGAAGCCACTGGGAAATATGGTTAAATGAGTTAAGCAGACATCACCCATCTGTGCATCTCGGGGAAAATAAAAACAGTGCTGTCCCTCCGAGAGCTTTCTTGGTACATAACCAAAATCAGAAGAACAACCACACTCTAAAGCTAAACCTAGGCAAGGCTGTTGCAGGAAAAAAAGGATGAGCACTTTGAAGGAACTGCTTCTTCTGGCTTACCCCAGTCTCGCTGTTGTGTGGCCTTTGCAGAATGTGAGGTGACCCTAAAACCTGTTCTGCTCCCAAATGCCTGAAGGCTACTGGACAGCCGAGAAAACATGACTGCACATCATATTTGCTTCAGACAGTGCTGAAAACCTGGCATTCAGTCTCTGAATTTCAGTCCTCTCACAAGCCAAAACAATCATGTTGCAGCCTCCCCCATTTGTATAAATGTTTTATAATTTTAGATAGAAGGCATCACAAGAACCCTACTTTTGCTCAAGTCTTGATTTACCCTTTAATATTGTTCACTGCAGCTCTTTCTACTACTCAAGTGATTTGTAATTTGTATCTCTCAAACAGTTCCCACTTGGATTTCTCATGCACTGAAAAGTCAGATGCCTGACATTACTGTGTAAAGTTAAGTGCTTGGGGTTAATGAGTGGCATTAAATTTTATGAGGTCATGTCCAGTAGATGTTAAAAGAAGCTTAAGGGAACTTTATCACTGATAGAAATTAACGGTTGGCACAAAAGAATGCCTGAGGGAGTTCAGTTCTAAGCAAAAATAAAATCAGTGGTGTAAAAGCTAAAATATAGAGTGATTGTGATTAATGTAAACATTTTTGTTAGGTAATTGGTTACTTGTTGCAGTAAAAGAAATGAGACCCCACAGTTTGAAAAAATATTATTGTATTTAGAAAGCAATTAATGTTTCTAGTCAAATAAAAAAAATCTACATCACCTACAATATTTATATTCTTTCAGTAAACATATAACCTTTGGGGCTATATTTATCAAATAGTCAAGCCTCCACTTATTTACATGAGTTTTTTCTTTGGGCAAAATATGTTTTCCCTAGTGGAGTATGTTATTTTGTTTCATTAAACCTTATTTCTACTCACATGCATTGCTTATATTACAAACCAAATGAGTAAATTCTGTGTACTTAAGTCATTTAAGGTTTGTGGTTTTTGGGTGACTGATGGAAGGCATGAAAATTCTGTTTCAAAAAGAAAATGGCTACTTTAACTTATGGATAGATTTGTTTTGCATAATTACGTGGGGAACCATTCAGTAATTACACCAGTATTCACATGCTGCAGTTTTCACCGTCTTTATTCACTGTCATTCCAATGGCAGGAAATGGAAGCCTTGTTCAGACGTAGACATTCTTTCTTGCTCTCTCTTGCAACCTGCAGTCACAGCATAGAGTGCTTTTTCCATAAGGCCTGTACCTGAGTAAGACAGCTATTGTATGGAATTTCACTCCCACAGCGTGCATGAAAATTCAGCACCTCCTCCAGGTCTCTAGCACCAGGCTACGGATGTGCCGAATGATCTGGTGCAGAGCATTCCTTTCACGCCACTTGACCTCTGTGCTGTCTGGATGCAGTGTTGGGGGGCATGGTGTGAAGTCTGCTGAGAATGCAGAGCTCAGGTATGGAAGAGCCAAAGTCTCTGGTTCAAACCTTTTTCTCCTCTCCAGCTTGACAGAGAGGTACCATGCTTGTCATAAAGCAAATCACGGCCATAAATTGAGGTGAAATGGAAGGAAAAGGGGAAATATTTTCAAATTTGTAGACCCTTGGGACTGTTCTGTTGATCTCCAGATGGTTATTTTTGAGTTTTAATATGATTTACATATGTGGAATGCCTTCTTACATTTTCCTTAGGTGGTGTTTGGTCAAAAAATGCAAAATCAAAAAGCTGAATCTCTCCAGTGCTGGGTGACATTTTTGTCTTGCACACAGACTGTTTTCTTTTTGGCTAAAAGATTTTTTGTTTTAGAGAACTGAAGTAACTGTTGGGAAGAATTGACTACTACTAAATAATTTTTCGTATTATTGTGTAAATTAAATCATCAAACTTTTGGAAAACTTCACTTTTTGTTAGGCACAAAAAAGTGTTAGGCACAAAAAATATCTAGTCATACTTGTCTTATTTGCATTTTAGAAGTCTCATATTTCTTATGTCTTCAAGTGCTTTGTACTTTTATCCTTAGTACCATTCTGAAGTGCCACTAGGGATTGACACTACTCATCCTCCACACAGGAGGGCAAGGGTGGAGAACAGAAATCTGATGGATTACATACTTTTTAGCAAAAATGTTTTGTGGAGAGTTTTTTTTTCCTCAATATCTACAACAAAGTGATAGTTGTTTGACAAAGCACCTTGCACTGTAGTAAATAGAAGTGTTTTGTCATTCTTGCTGTCAATTTGATATATTTTTATATTCTGATGTAGCTGTGGACTTTCATCTCTTAGACATCTAGAGTTTACTGGTAGTGCATATATACCTTTGCTCTTCAAATTTTTCTAGATGTGTCATTCACAACATGCATCTGCTTTTGCACCAGCAAAGTGCACAGTTGGTACTCTCCTAAATTGCCTAAAGGTTGATTTACAAGAATTTTGATTAAAAATCTAGTGTTTTCATTATGCTTTGGCATATTTCAATTTGGCAGTTTAAAAGCTCTAGCTCGGTACTTCTTTTATACTGTTTGGTGACATGTTTTTTCTTTGGAGAAATTTATAGAAAATGTAGGGTACTGCTCCATTTTAGGTTCTCTCAGTTATGGGTCTTCTGGATGCACAATGTATTCCAAGAATTAACAGCCTTAATTAGACAGCCTCAGTGGTAGTCCAGGGCTTCCTGGCTTCATCTTGTAAAACCAAGCTAGGCAGCTAGTAAGCTCAGTTGTCCCTTCCTGGTGCATGTTACTCCTGTATTGTTAATTTGATTAGGATAAGGGCTGTTCCATGAGCAGCAGTAACACCCTTCAAGGGTTAAGTATTTGAGTCTTTGTGACAGTGTTGGTTGTCTTCAGGTTTTGGGGTTTTTTCTCAGATGCCTTGCCAGGTTATCAGGTACTAGTACTGCTGTAAGGTGAAGGTAACATGATTTTTAAAAAAAAATTTAACTGTGTGTTTCTGAATTGTGCTACCTCTAGACTCTGCAGCTATTGGAACAGGTCTTAAGTTTTGCCCAGATAACTTTAAATGTGTTACTTAGTTACATTATTAAAAAAATATGTTCACTAAATAGATGTGAGCGGGATCCTATTTCTAACTGATTTAATCTATTATTCTGCAATTTATGTTAATATAAATCCAAAGTAACCTTTTGGACCAACAGATCTGTCTGCTTCCAGCAGTGCTAAGAGGAGTTGTGGTATGGAAGGAGGAGGCTGCAGCTGGAGGATTTGGCAGAGCTGAGCTGGGGTGACAGGGATGTTGTGGGAGCCCAAGAGCCTCTCCCTGACCCTGGACATTTTAGAGACTGTCAGCTTCCCACATTCCTTCATGTGGCTCTTTCTTCACCTCTTACTGTGTGTTTTTAAAACTGTAGCATTTAAAGAAAGCCCAGGCACTGCTCAGTCTTGCATCTCAGTGACAGCTTCCTTCCTTGAAGCTTCTTGTCTGTTTCCTCTTCCTTGGAGCCAACCCCTCTGTTTTGCTGCTGCCTCTCGGGGGTAGTGCCAGCCCTTCCACTGGATGCTAAGGAGCTCCTCTGCCTTTTAGCTTCTCATGTGCCCAAATTTCTGTGTTTCCATTTATTCTTTTATTCATTTATTTCCCCAAAATTCTTTTTATTCTTTCTAGTTGCCTCCTAACCATAAATGCTGCCTGTTTTCCCACCCCAGACAAGCAAGTAGCCAATTACACACAGGTCACCACAGTAGCCACGTGGATGCTTTGATTTCAGGCTGTCCCTCTTTGCATATATGTGCTGGGTAAAGGAAAGTGGTATGATTTTCACAGTGCTCATAAACACATTTGCACTCCAGAAAGAAGGTCCAGGAGAGCTTTCATTTTGCTTTCAGGAGCCTTTCACATCCATCAGCAATGCTGTAAGTCATCAGCCTGCTGCAGTAGTGTCCTTTGATAAGAAACAGCAAAGAAGCAAAGCTCTTTTTAACTCCTGGTCCTGGTTATCATGAGACCATCTGCCCAACTTTAGGAGGTGAGACTGCATATCGCTGCCACGTGGCTCCCTGGCCAGGCTAGCTTTTCTCCTGATAAACCTGTTATTCTCTGTTGAAAATCAGCTAGCTCTTTGTTGAAAGGGCAGTTATATTTCAAAAAAAAAAGAGCACTTAATTCTGTCTTGTTTGTTTTCTACTGTCTTTTAATCTTGGAAAAACAACAGAATGCTAGAAAACTCCTGATTAATCTTTTTTTGGTTTTTTTTTCCCTAAGCTCCATGGAATATGGAATATGCATTACTGCTTTTGAATATGAAAATTAGACTATATATCCATATGATTTATTATCCCAGACAGAAGGATTGCAACAATCTATAAGATAGAAATGTGGTTAAAAATAGGATGTAATTGAAGTAAGTTAAAGGATGATAGTGGCCTTCAAAGATGTAAAGAGATGGTATGTTTTTCTTATTGTCAGTGTAAATGGTCTCTGGAGACCACCTTTTTATAGTGATTGTGCATGTCTAAGATTAAGCAAAGCTGCATGACCAGTGCTATCTCAGGAGGATGCTGAGTCATTAACTCATGTTTATTGCTTTTGCCATCTTTAGTTTATTGCGATTTATAGCTCAAAGGCCTTTTAGGCTGTTTATAAGTTAAAATTAGCTAAATTCTTCTGGATGCAAGTATAAGTCACTCAGCATTTGTATATCATCAGGGTGTAAATTCCTAGCAATGATGCCAGGCAGCTTCTAAGATTTTTTTTCTTTCTGTGCAAAGTCTAGTTATGCTGCTTGTCCCTAGTTAAACTGGATTACTGTATCCTGTTTTACTAATTTTGCCAATTTGTGATTTTGAAAATTGTGTTCTCTTAAAGAATTTACTCAAGTTAGAGATGAAATTATTTATTAAATGTACATTTTCTACTTCAGTCAGACTACACCAAAATGTCTGTATCTTATCCTGGAGTCTTTCCAGTCACACTTGGTGGGATGACCTAGGAATTTGTGTAGGTTACACATGATAAATGATAGCCAGGCTATGTAGCTGATACAGGCTCTAGTACTGAGCATATAAACAGAAGTGGACTTAATATGCTATGGACCAAAGACAGGTGCACTGGGAGAAATAACTGAAAAACACTTAGAAGTGGTTTTACCTTTTACCTTACCCTGTGGGTTTTTTTGTTCTACCAGTCGTATTGCTGCTGGTAGCAAATTCAGTTCAGGCATTACTGGACTAAATGTGTATCGACTTCAGTGGAGTCACATTTGCTTATATAAGCTAGTATTGTGTGCTTCCCACTAAATGGGAAGTCAAACTATTTTCCCATGTACATGCATTTTCTGAAGTGTTTAAATCACTGTTTGCATCACAGTTAAACTTCTTTCCTTCCTATCATGCCTAGAGAGATTATATTAAAACACATCTGGATATAAAGTATTTGGGATTTTGGTAACTTGCAGTCACCTGGGAATTCTTCGGAAACGTTCATATGAATTAGTTCAGCGCCCTTCGAGTAAAATTTCTTGCTCTGTATATATTGGTTTTAGTTTAGAGTACAGTGTATAGCTCAGTCTATTTTTGTAAATGCAGAAGCTTCAACAGGAAAAGAAATATTATAAATAAGTCCCTTGAATGTACTTATTGTTGAATTTATTTTAAATTGAGCTGCATGGGACTATGTTTCTTAAACACTGATGCTACATTCTAATTTCAGAATCAGTCATCAAGACCCTTGTATATCTTTTCCCATCCACACTTTTTCACACATACATTTTACATGGGGAGTGGTGGCATGTTAATTTACAGACTAACCTAATGACAGGGTTGGTGTTTAGATTTGTGAACACTCAGAAGCAGTTTCACTTAAAATGGAAACCCTCTTACTTTCATGTGTGTTGATTTAAAAAGAAGTGCATAGACAAAATTGTTTCAAACGGAGATGTTGCCTGGAGAATACACTGAGTTTACACATTTATGCATATACACATACGCAACTGTGATTTTATAAGCAAAGATCATGGAAGGTGGGTGCCACTTGATTGTCATAAGTCAGCAATCCAAAAGACAGGGTTTGAGCAATATGCAGTACAAGATATTATCTCTAGAAGTTTTTTTTCTTAAATGGAAACCAATGTGTCTGCCTATCATACTGTTGAAACAGCTTTCAGCAGGGCTAAAACAGGCTTTGATTTTGCACCTTGGTGCCAGTGTTCCTTACCTACTTCCAAATGTGATCAGCTTTCACTATCACAAGGTTGGCATCTCTCTGGGTTCTATATTGTGCTTTACAATTATGTTCCTTTAATAATTCAAATAAGCTTAAAGGGGAAAAAAGACTGTTAAAGCTAAATATATTTTTTCATGTCAATACTGAAGATGAAACAAAATATTTCAGCCTAAGACTTTTATACTTCAAATGGCAAGTTCATTAGTTCATTTCACAATTCATTATCTTCATGTATCAGTAATTATCATAGTGTATAGGTTTTTACTTCATTCGCGGCAAAATATAATATTTTAGGGCAGAGCTGATAGAACTAAAATGCTATCAGAAATCTGTGCTGCATGCATTCAAAGTGTGCTTCTAATGCTAAATGAACTTGAAGTGAGGGATAGAGAGCCAGGTTTCTACGTTAAAGATTGCTCACCCAAAAGTTGCGTCGTATTTATTTCAGAAAACCGAACTTGCTCAGAGCGAAACCTTCTCCAGCTTTCCGGCCTAATAATTATTTAATAAATATCAGAAGTGCAGTGCACTTAATTCTTTAGCTGAAGGCACAATTTACAGTTGCTCCACGCTGCTCCGAGCGCGCTCCATTTAATCACTTGAAAGGATGACTTGAAAGCCTTGGCTGCGCGGGGGCTGCGCTGTGCGGGACCGGGCGGGGGCTGCGCGGGGTGCGGTGGGGTATGTGTGGGCCGGGCGGGCCGAGCCCGCGGCGGGGGCTGTGCGGGACTGTGCAGGGCCGGGCGGGCCGAGCCCGCGGCGGGGGCTGTGCAGGGCCGGGCGGGCCGAGCCCGCGGCGGGGGCTGTGCAGGGCCGGGCGGGCCGGGCCCGCGGCGGGGGCTGTGCGGAACTGTGCAGGGTCGGGCGGGCCGAGCCCGCGGCGGGGGCGGCCGAGCCCGCCCGGAGCCGGCGGCAGCCGCGGCCGCCGCTTCCCAAACTCTGCAGCGCCCTCTGTTGGCAGCTTGCGGCAGCACCCGGCTCGCCGCCCGCATCTCTCGCGCGGAGTGCCGCAGCTCCGCGACGTTTCACTTCTTAAACATCTACTTTGTGTAGTAAAATCTCTATTTGCCGTATGTTTTCGGGATTCGTTCTCCTTCTATTTTCATTTTTTTCCCTCCTCCCGCTGCCATTTTGGTCTATCGGCGGACCCAAATCAGAAAGCTTCAGTCTTCTTAGGCTTTTGTATTTTGTTTTATTTTTCCTGTGCTGCAGAGATCCTGAAGACTTTCCAAACTGCATATTTGGTGCTGTAGAAATACAAATTGCCTGCTCTTCTGTAAACCTTTCAGTTGTCAGACTGTTCTCTTTCAAAATAATAGAGGAGCTTGGAATCGTCCATGCTAAAATTAAGAATTTATAACTGTATGGAACAGATGTTTTCATAAACATTTGCTATAATTAATTTCAACTAGGGGATTGAAGGAACAAAGCAGTTTTTCCCTCTTCAAAACTTTATTGCCTTTTCCCCATACAGCGAATTCAGAAATCTTTGCTTTAATATTGTTAATGAAACAAATTTACTCCTCTGTTTGGTTTTCATTGTGAAAAAGGAAAGCTTAATTTGGACAAGATACGGGTCTTTGAAACAACGGAGGAATACCATGAGTTTCAGACATCACATATAAAGGTTTAAGATGCAGAGCATAAGTGTTTAAGGTGCTCATTTCTGAGACCATACCTCTGTAGTGTCAATTGTGAGAGATGCCTGCGTGTTAGAATAAATTTTATTGAGATCAGTCCGATGAATATCTATCTGTGGTGTAAGTAGTACAGAAGAATTTTATGTTTGAAGAGCTGTGAACCTTACTGTTAGAAAAAGCAAAGGAATCTCATGGTATTATATATAGTTTTAATGCACAGTAAAATGCTTATTGTATGTTGATTACCCCTTTATACTCACAATAAAGGACTGCAATCTGTTAAGCAATTTTTTTTGTTGTTTGTATTATATGACGAACACATTTTGACTAAAATTATTCTTCCATATTTGTATTGTCACTATTTTCGGGGGGGTATTGTTTGGAATTTATAATAGTTTAGGGCCAGCATTTTGATAGTATTGTGAAGAAGAAAAAATATCCATGCTTTATTGTTCTGTTTTTTACTAGTTTCTGTATATTATATCAATATCATTTGAGAAAAAAAATGTTTAAAGTTTTAAAAAAAGAACAGCTTAATTGTTTTACACCTGAAAGAACCAGTGCAGCTGCAAGGATTTTTTGAGCAAACTAGAATTCCTGACTGATCTGTCATCTATAAAGTGTGCAAAGAAAAATAGGTAGCTGTCATTAAAATTACATTTCAGCTTTCAATAACCATTTAATGAGTAGCGTAATTATATAAGTATGGTACCTCAAGTACTTCACTCAATAATTAAAAATAATCTCATCTTTAAAGTGAAAGCACTATAATTATTATTTGACTTAACCAGGACCACTGTTGTGATCTCCAGTGGCACCTCAGATTGTTCGAAGTGGTTTTGAAAGTATAAATTAAAATTGGATAAATCATTAAATTATTAAGCTTTAAATATGCTGAAAATTAATATAGCATGGAATTTTGAAGTTATGTTATAAGAATTGACAGCCTTAGACTGCAAGCATAGATTTGTGTTAAAATTTGACTTGTCTCTAATCATAAAACACTGCATTAATGACCGAGTGTTTATATCAACTTAAATTTTCACAATGTTAAATAAATTTTGTGTTTTAACAACACTTTAACCTTTGATTAGAATACAAAGAAAAACGTTAAGCAGAGTGCAAACAGGTCAGCAGAAGGATCTGTCTCCATTGTGACACTTGTAAGCAGGGAAATGCACAGTTTGGTTGCCTAAGTAGGATCACTTTTATCACAAAATCCTAAACTGCCAGCCATAAAACCCTTTCATATGTGACTCAGGATTCGTAAATTGGTTTGCACTGTATAAATACATGTGTGCCCACATTCAGACCTGCATGTGTAACTGTATACATGCATGCAGAAATATGGATATGTTTAAAGAGGATTCCTCAGTATCAAAGTATATTTTCAAAAGAAAAAATTAGTTTGATTTTTTTTTTTAATTAGGTGTGCAGCCATCAAGCAAGGCCATGTCACTCAAGCTTCTTGTCTTCATGGACTTGCCGCTGGTTAGGACGGTATCCCACCCTTTCTCCTTAAAAAGTCCAGTGCTGAATTTTTACATCTCACAGGAAATTGCTGTTTTCAAGTAGTGAGAGAGATGAGAGAGAAATGTCTGATCTCTACATCATTCTTCACATGCTTTTTTACTCTGCTGGGCACATGCTTCAGCTCAGTGTTCATTGTGCCTGGAGCATACCCGGAGTGTCTTCCCGCCTGTGAATTGGGGCTTTGAAATGCTGTCCAGTTTCTTCTTACTACCTAAAGTGGAAACTGTGTGCTTGAAAAAGCTCTTCTGTGAGAAAGTACCCCATCAGTTGAGTCACCATCCCTGGAGATATTTAAAATACATCTGTTTTTTTTAAAGATGTGGCACCTGGGGACATGGTTTAATGCTGAACTTGGCAGTGCTGGGTTAGTGTTAGGCCACGATGATCTTACAAATCTTTTTCAGCCTAAATAGTTCTGTGATTCTATCAGTGTAATAGGCTGTTAAAAAAGAAAAATACAAAAAAATAGTGTGAAAGTTTCAATCAGGCTTCTTGTTAAAATTTCTTCACATAGTTTTCAGATAACCTTCAGGAAGTGAAGGCATCTTCCTTATTCTGGGTTCTCCCATTTTTTGCTATGCCTATAATCTCAAGTACATCCTTGACAAGATAACAGCTACTGCAAGTGACAAGCCCATGTGTTCTGGGTGAATCTAGTACCCTAGCAAGTGTACAGGTTGCAAATCATTCTCCATGCATCTCAGAAATCTAAAGAAGCTAGCATTTGAAATGTTCTTTTTTTATTAGTTATTGAAGGTGTCAGTTTTGCGTTACACAACTTCTCTTGAAACAGCCTTCAGCTGTGTCCAGCAGCGTCAGGTTCCAGCTGCCCAAGTCCCACCTCCCTTTAGCCCTTGGTCTCTGTGTATGGGAACACACTTCACTGAAGTGAGGCAGTTTCAGGAGGAACTTTTCATTCTTAGGAGAGAGAGTTGCTACAGTTAAAGAAGGAGAAATCCAGGTAATTTTCAAGCCCTTTGGAAGGATACAGTCTTATTTTATTATTGTAATAAAGCCAGTAACTGCTCTAGCGCTGAAAGCCATACTTACTTTGATACAGGTGCTTGTTACAATATTGCTCGGTTCCCTTCTCTTTCCTCTGAAAGTGTGACAGGATTTATTCTACCTTTTTTCCCCTAGCCTCTGCGTTTGAAGTTAGGAAAGCTTTTCACAAGGTCTGTGGCAGGGTTACTAGAGCATCCTCTGTTTCTTTAGCAAAACCCTTCTTCCCATAACTGACTTTCAGAAGGAAATTGAAAATCAGTATAATACTGAATCAATTTTTTAAAGGGGACCACAAGTTTTGTTACTTATATTCATAACTGTTTAGTATACATCCCAATTTTACCAGAAATTTGGGTCAATATCAGTGAAGAAGATAGAAGTAGTATATCTGTTCTACTGAGAGTTCACCATATTTTTCAGGAGGAGTAACTAGAACTTTCCTGAGGAGAGGTGATCCAGGGCATGGATTCCCACAGCTTAATGTCATTAGTCAGTGAAGCAGCAGTCTTATTTGTCCTCTTTATCACTAGCTATGGAAACTTAATAGGACTTGCTAAAAACCCTTTTGGATAAAACTAGGTAAAATTTAGGGAGTCTTTTGTTAAGAAAATGAATACTTCACTCTTGGCTTTATGATTTTTATCCCTTTCAATGAATAACGTCTTAATCATCTTTCAAGGTGCCATAACAGACATACCCATCTTAAAGAGGACAGAGCAAGGGAGCAATCACAGAAGGGTCTGTTCCATTAAATCCTGGGTTTGAGAGCTGAACACACCTAGCCCTATCCATTTTTGGTAGCTGCCGCTAATGACATGATGAGGCAGCTCACAAAGAAGTATCCAAACTGTAACTGGTATAATTATGATATTTATTAACAATGAGTATACAATTAAAAATGCAAAAGTATTTTGGCTATCATTTAAATACAGGAAATTATTTTCTTCAGAATAAAGCAAGCTAGACTTAGAGTAGTTTGTGAAGACCAGCTCAGCAGATGTAGCAGACCCAGGATCCTACCGACTACGGGGATCCTGGTGAAAGAACAACTATTATCCTTATTTTCTTTGCAAAGTCCTGTTCACTCTTCAAGCAGGACAAATGGTTTTGTTGAAAGATTATATAAAGTCCATGCATTTTTGGAGATAGTCTTAAAGTTCATTCTTCAGAAAGGAGGAAGATTATGTTGCTATTCTTGAAAAGACATACTTTTTCAGTATTTCAACTTAGCATTGTGAATAAGGTGAGGTTTTTTTCAGTCTGACTAGTGGTAGGTGAATGCTTAGTTTAAGTATAAATGAAGTGCAGTAGTGCCTTCAGGACTCATTTTGATGTGCTGTGTCCCTGTAGCACTTGCCCAGTATCACTGTACCTGGCCATATGGCTTTAATAGAGACTGAACATAGTTCAGTCATTTCTCTGAATGCTCAGGATCAGATATGGAGATGGGTAATATATGAAAAAGTGTATTACTGAAAATTGTCCCAATATGGGAGAGTATTTTACAAGATATGAGGGGAAAAAAATGAACAGATGGTTATTAATAACGGGAGGGTCGGCTTCTGGATGAAATATCTGGTGTTGTTAATTTAGTTAAATTTAGTAAACAAAAAGCAGATTGATTAAGTGGGATTTCCATTTTCAAAATAAATGTAGAGAGCTAATTAGTGAAATCAACTGGACTGAGTGATTTTAAACTAAGATGTAGTAGAGGTTTGGGATTTGTTTTAGACAAAGGTGCAAAAGTTAATAAAAAACCCTGCATTCCAAATTAGATGAGAAAAGAAATACTTGGAAGTTTTATGCCAAAATGAATGATTAAGTATTTTTTAAGGAATGTCTGGAATAAGCAAAGATCCTCAAAGGAACGGAAAAGCAGCTTGATCTGCAAAGAAGGCCACGTCCTGGATATCAGAAAGTGAGGGCTTATAGCAACAATCAGCAAAATTTAAGTTGAATCAGATCATAAGATGAGAATTTAAATACACAGGAAAATATTACTTGACTATGTAAAGAAGCTTGCTGAGAAAGAAAACTAGAACCATTCTACAGCGTGAACGGACAAATGATACTAAATGTAATCCAGCTCTGGTCTCAAAAGGAAAACATTTGATTTTCAGTAAAAATAGAATTTCAGGCAAAGGCCTGAAAATAAATCAATAAAATAGATGGGAGTTGGGTAGATACTGTAAATTAGCAGAGCTAAAAATCTGAGTTGCAGACTTCAAAAGTATTGACAAATGCTGCTGCATGGAACAATTTTTAGTACTTTAGTTCATGGCAGATGAATGGAAATATCGTACCTGTACTTAGATTAACAGGGGAAAGGAAAGTGATAGCAAAGCACCTGCATGGGCTGACCATTATCTGTGCAGGGCTTTAAAAAAGTTTTAAAGAAAGAAATAAGAGAGAAAAGCAAAGCAAATGGCTTAACTTCTATTGCAGATGTTTTGTTAAATGGGACATTGTGGCCAGCTAACCTGCTTTCTTTTCAAAATATACCTTCAGGAAATACATTTACTGTCTGGATCTCAGTAAACCATCTGATGCAGTGCCACAGGAGATGCTGTGAAATCAAAGGGATGGGGATTAGTGAAGTATAGTAATTCTAGGATGAATAGGGAAATGGAAATTTTAATGAAAGAATTCTTTTTAGTGAAACTTGAGGTTGAACCAGTCTTATCCAAAATTTTCATTTATTGTCTTGCCACAAAATGAGAGCTGATAGACTTTTATTAAGTAAAATTATTGGAAGGTAATATCTGGTGCCAATGCAACTAGAGTATTCAGGCAGGACTGGTCCTTTCTGAAGAAAAGAGGACTGCAAACAGTATTGCACTAGCAAGAATTTTTTGTGTAAACTGAAAGCTTCTTCTTGTGAATAAAAAATTGAGAGTAAATGTGCAGGCATATTTGGTTAAGGATGGCTGTGAAACTGCAAGATGGAGTGGCACAAATGTCATCTGTATCAAGCAAGATTTGTTTGATAGAGAAGAAAACCACTGTCCAGATTATCAACTCTGAACTTTTAGTGTGCTTTCCACAGCACCTGTCCCTCCTTTTCCATGTGTAAGAAGGACTGAGTTAAAGAAAATGGGGAATATGAAGACTCATTTAGAAAAAAGACTGAAAAAACTTGATTTCAGTCAGCAGAAGGGAGAACAGAGTTGTGCAGTGCTACCTGTAAATTAACTAAGGGGGCACACAGGGACATAGAAGAATTATCAAGCTAAATGACAGTGCAAGAATAAACAGTATAAAACAGGACAAGAATAAATTTGCTTTGAAAAATACGTTACTCCTGGCTTTTAGCAGTCTTTCAATAGACATAGTTATAGAAGGAAAATTTCCTTGTAATCCTGGATTTCCAGCAACATCACTGTTCCATGTATTCACCAGCCCACAGGATGTAAAATAAAATGTTTGGCAGACGTCTTAATAGGTACTTTCAGGGAAGCTTTGAACTTGTGCTATGACAAAAAAAACCAAACAGCAATCACAAAGCAAGCTCAGAATTTTTCACAAAAGAGATGAACTTTTACTTTTTTTTTACTTAGTGTTGGTAAAATCAAATTCATCTACTTACGTGGTGTACTTCTGTAACCCTATACTAGTTAAATTGTGTTTAATAATTTGAGAAGGGCCTCAATCAAAACTTTAAGTGAAATTAAGTATCAGATTTTCAGAGCTTTCAGACTCCAGTTTGAACTTGGAGGCTAGTTAAGATGTCTGTAAGAATTTGAAAAGGTAAAGTTGAGATTTATCTATGTAAGTTTTAGGTGAGTTTTGTTGTGACTGAAGTTACCATATATGGTAAAATCAGTATCTGTTGTCATCCATATTGTGTTCATATCAGAATTTGTCTTACAACAAAGGTGTTTTCTCTTATTTTTGTATCAGGAGGATCAAATGAAAATGGAAGCACACCCTCCACCTCAGATTCAGATGGAACTTTTATTTCTTACAGGTTGGTAATTTTTTATATTTATTTTCTAATTTTAAGAAGGTTGATTATAATAAGCATAATCTATTTAATATGAAAGAACAGGTCCTATACTTTAGGAGGATTGTGGAATCTAAATTCATACAGTGAGCTAAAGAACATGAAGTATTTAATTAAGGAATGATGTGAAAATTTGTTTTCTGTATTGTTGTTTTTTTTCAAAAGTTGTTCAAAACACTTAACTGATGTAAGTACAAGATATTTGAAAGCCTAAACATTTTAAGGTTGTTTTTTGTAGGTTTTTTTCCTCCAAAGTATTCAATAAAGTAAACTCACAGCAACTAAGCTAAATGTTGAAATGTTCAATTCACCAGTGATCACCTTTCTGATCTTCTCCAAAGTAACTGGATTCATGGACCACATGAAATTCTATTTCCTCATTATTTCATCTCAAAAACCAAAGCCAAGATTAGTTAAATTTGAGATTATTTGACAGGAAAATAATATTTCAATTTTGTTGGCAGTAAACACCAGTCAAAGAAACTTTTTTAAGCAATGTCATTGAGTTTGAATCTTGCTTGGGTACATACCAGAGGGTGTCTTGTGCTTGAAAGCACAGAAAGCTAATCAGCAGGTGTATACTTTCATCTTTCACCCTGCAAAATACTGACTCTGCTACAAAAAAATCTTCTTCCTTGTGACTACTAAATTAATAGTATGATTTGTGCTAACCAGAAGGATTGCATCTGATTTTCATGCTTAAGTATGGTAAAACAAAACATGCTTACCACATGATTATTTTCGAATCATTTAGTGGACTGTGTTGGTTGGCATTTTTTTCATTTTTGGTTTGTGCTCTGCTGGAATCTCTGCTTCAAAGAGGTGCAGTTAGGCAGGAGGAACCTGCCTGTTCACCTTGTCCTGGTTGCAGCCAGCTGGGTGGGGAATGTTGGAGCGTGAGGCAGGCTGTGCTGAGCTGTGCTGGTCACAGGGAGCCTTGGGCATGGTGTGGCAGGGAGGGACACGGTGCTGGAGAACCTGTTGCAGGCTGGAGACACAGCCATTGCCAAGGAGAGCAAGGAGCAGTCTGGTCTGGAGGATGTTGAAAAGAAAGACTTTTTGTAAGGACCTAGAGGGAACAGCAAAGAGTTTGCTGCGATTCAAACACTCAGAGGAAGTTTCTGGACTAAGAGCAAGGTTGGAACAAAGGGTGTGCCTGCAGGGACAAAGTGGGACTGGGGTGGGTTGATTTAGGTATTCTTACAATTTTCTTTGTCCTAATAAGTCAACTCTAATGAGACCTACTTTGTGATGATGTAAAACTCTTCTAGGGTAGTTAGCATATTCATTTTGATAAAATACGTGAGAAGATCCATTTTAGGGTCTGCATGACTCTGTTTCTTGTCATATTCATGTTTTCTGCATGCAACATACTGTCTAAGTTAAAAGAAGGGCTGAAAAATACCACCCAGGATAATCTTCATGTTTTTTAGGTGTGTATCATATGTAGACAGAGAGACCACAAATCAGTCTCTCAAAAGTACACAAGATATAATTTAACCAGTTTAGCAAAAGAAAGTTGAGAGCTCTCTCTGCCATTAAAGCCAGGAAACTTATTCCTGAAAGTCATCAACTCAGGAGCACCAGCTGTTTTACCTGCCAAGTGGCAGCACTTGAAGAAGAAGCAGCCAGCTTTAGCTAGACTTTGGTTCCAGAGAGTGTGAGCTGTGGAGCTGGGGTCTGAGACCTTCTTGTCACCCCTGCTCCACTCAGGCAGTAGCACTCATCTCTCAGGGAGCTAGTCCTGAGAGCTAACCCAGCCCAACCTGTTCCTTCTTTGTAGGGAGAGCTTGCTGATGACTTCCTCCTGCCAAAGCTTCCCATGGTATCAGTGCCAATGCAGGGAATGTAGCTAGTGGGAGGACAGAACTTGGTACCTTTTTCCTAAATCAGCCTAAATCTTAGCGACTCTTTAATTCTCCACAGATTAAGTAGAGGTTAAAGCTGGTGTTTGTACCTATGTATTCCTTAGTCCAAAGTGCATATAATAAATGCGACGTTGCCTACAAGTTCCACTGAATAATACTCATATTCTGTCAAAGAGCCCAACTTAGAAAACTGAAGTTAATTTGTCTTTAAGAAGGGTCCCATATCTCATTGCCAGAGTATTATTGATATAATTAAAGGCAAAATAGTAAAAAAGATACATATGTGTGTATGTGTATTGGGGAGGTGTGTATGTATACATATATATAAAAGTATCTTCTGACTTTTCATAGTTGGCAAGCTATCACCATTATTTAGTAGTAGTGCTTGAGATGTAAAACGTGTATTTGTTTCTCAGTGGCAAGTAATTCCTATGATCTAGCGAGACATTTGATGGTTGGGTTGGATATTGTTTTGATAGTTATAGTTCTGGACTGCATGTTAAGTAAAATTGAACATCTAACACCTTATGAAAGGTGAAAAGTGAATCCTAAACTATCTTGAAAGGTAATGATGGGAAATGGTTGTTATTTCTTTAAAGACTCCTTAGAAATTTTGACCTATTTTAGGATACTGTTAAGGATTATTGTTTTGGTAAGTTAGTAATTTGGTAAAATTAATGACAGTCTTGTTTACCCAATGCGTTTCAGTCTATTATGTTTTAAAAAGACCAGCTAATGAATTTTTGCCCTAAAAGAGGCAAAGGCATCTTTGAATCATGGTAAATGTCATACATATGCAGAAGGTTAATACATGAAAAATTGTATTGAAAATTTTTGCAGAAACAAAAGTTACTTAATATTTTGTCTGTAATAGGCCTTTACAACTTAATTAAAAGAAATTACTCCAAAAATATTTGAATAATAATGTTTTGTTATTAAAGTGCTCTTAAAAACATTGTTTTTACCACAATAAAAAATAAACCCCAGGAGAAGTTGCTTGATTTCCACATTCTCTGTTTTAAAGGACAATTTGACACTATCCAGTACAAGACTCCAAGTATATTTGTTAATAAAGGATGACATAACATTATTCTTTGGTATGTTTATGATGCTCCAGAACTATTTGTATGGTTTTATTTTAATATGAAGGTGTCACCTTAGAGTTTGTGATACTTGCTTGTGTTGATCACAAGCACAGCACAGATGTAATGCTGCATGTGTTCAGATAGTGAGCATTTCCCTTTAGGTCATAAAGTTTGTATGTAATGTTAGTGAAAAGCACATGTAACTGGCATATATTTCTAAATATTCTTTGAGTTGGTGAATGTGTCCTGTCAGGTCAGGAGAAAAAACGGAGAATTTTCTAGCTGGTCTTCATGCTCTTATGGAAGTACTCTTTGTGTACTTAGGAAGGAGCTTTACTAATAGGAAATTACAATTATTTTTTCCTAGAAGCATGTCATCAAAATTAGAAGTTCACTATTAGAAACATTTGAACAAGGATTTAGACATATAATATCTTTCAGCTTTTAAATGTAAACTTAAGGAAAATACTTCAGCTCTGCTGTACTGTGTTGTTTTACTGCTATGGTTAAAGCCTTTTCTGGACGTCCAAATGGGCTGGACTTCACCAAAAGGAAAAGGAAAATAGATGTGGGTCTTTAGTTTCAGTATCTGCAATGCAGTGCCACTGGAAAGTAGAAATACTGTCTTTCTCCTCCCTTCCCAAGGGCAGCTGACCTTCTCCTCGCCAAAGAGGTGAACCCCTTGCCAGCACATATGACTACAGACTATTACATTAATCTGTTTAGCCTCAGTACCAGCTGCTTGCATGTTTTTAATTATCTTATTAGATGGTATAACAGTGACCTATGAAATAAAATGAAGGTGAGTATTTTTTAACTTTATTTTACAGGCTATTTTTCTAAATATATTTTAATGACCTAATTATGACTTTTAGGGAGAACCATTGATGCAGACATTCAATTTGGCTGATAGAATCTAACATCTCAAGGACACTTATTTTCTTTCAAGGTGGATTCATACATTAATACTGCTTCTAATAAATATATAGCCTAAAAAAGCTCACTTTTCATACTTGTGTATGAACTTACTTTATGATTCAGAGACCCATGACTGCTGTGTTGGATAATTTCTTAATACATCTCTACACATATATAAGTTTAATTCTTACCTCATGTATCAAGATAAAGTTATTTCCTCTATGCCTTAAATTCCATGACAAATGATGATTGCTCAGAGCTGTGGGTTGTGTAGACAAGGTGTATTCCTTCTTCTGCTCATATTTCAAACAGGCAGAGGATCTAGTGTAAGAAAGACTTTTGTATTCCGTTTTCTCCCCCTGACTTCTTACAGATTCTGCTTACCAGATGTTTCCTTCCTTGATGCAGAAAGGCAATGTGGTCCTGCTGGCTGAGGCGTTTCTCGTGTGCCAGCCAGCTGTGGGCACTGAGCGTACAGAACAAAGACGGCAAGGGGTGCAAGGTGTTACCCCTTGGTTCTTCCCGCTTCCAAAAGTGGTACTAAAACCACTTGGGTTGCCCTTTGACTTTTGTTGGCAGTTGAGCCAGAAGTGGCTACAATAGCCTCTGTCCTTACATTTTAAACATACTGTGAAGATGTTTGCAACTTACATACCTCCATCTTAAGGAGAACTTTGTCTTACTCTATTAGGAAGCAGCCCTTTTCCATCTACACAAGCCTATCTAGTCTTGTTCATACACAGACAGTGTTACTTTATTGTTTTAATTTTAAGCCACTCCTGTGCAATTATGGTTTTATTTTTCCTGATTTTGTTCACTGTATGTCCACACATAATCAAGAGATATAAAGAACAAGCTTGTTTCTGTGGGTTTTTCGATTATTTTGAAATAAGAAAAATTGGATACAGAAGGCAGTGCAGTGAAATTGTCACTGCCATTCCACTCCGCAATGCAAGGAGAATTCACAGCACTTGCAACCTTTCTCTCTTTCCACAAGGAAGCAGTAAAACTGGCATCCTTGTTTATTTTGTTTTATCCTAAACCATTTGCTAGATGGTGTTCTGGTTTATTCCATTTATGTGCAAAGAGGCCTTTTCAATGTGAGTTAATTTTGTCTGGGAGCATGGAAACTCTCTCCTTGAGTCTTCTGAAAGATTATGTTCATAATGTGCTAAGAATCTTTCTCTGGATGTGGTAGTCTGTGCCAGTACTCTCATTTGTCAGTGTTTGTGATTCTGTTAGGAATTCCATCTTGCAAATATCCTTTTTCCAGCAAGAGAAAGTGACTGTTTGCACTGATCACAGGTTTCCTCCAACAGGTTTTCTTTTTACTCCAAAACCTGGAAGATCACTTTTACACCTATTAAAACCTTAGAACATTTCTGATTTTCTCTGAATTCTTTAAAATTGGGTTGTTTTTTTTTTTTTCCTTTTAAGGAGACTTACATTATTTCCATCTCTTTCTTTTCAAATTTGTGTTATTTACTTCTTCATTCCATAGCTGATCCTTGCTGCATTCCTTGCCTGGTGTTCTAAGGAATTGGTGAATGATATCATAAGACAAGGAAGAATAAATTGTGATTAAGGAACTGAAAAACTATATTCAATATACTTTTTCTAAGATACAAACATTTCAACACATATATTTTGGATTTTTCTAACTTTTCCAGTGAAAATTATATTACTTTCTAGAGACATAGTAATATGGACTTGCTTTCTGGTTTAATGCAATGTAATAGGGAAAAGCAAATTTAAGACATTTGCTTAAAGTTTGAGATGGTTTTAACAGAGAATCAGAAAGGAAGGACTGAGTTACCAACATCTTTTCTTGGTAGAATGTTTTTTTTATGGATTGGCTGCAAGAAGGAAAGACTTAGATTGTGAAGAGAGACCATGGAAGAGAAAATGGTAATTTCTAAAGTCCATGGAAAGCAAGTGAAAATTTTAGTTCACTCCTGATTTATTCTGTTGTACTTGAAAATCAGCATATATACCACTGACACCACAATCAACTGATGCCATATTTCCCCTTACTAATGCTTAAAGTGGCTTTCATTGTGAATTGCTTTTGCTCCTTTACTCTCAATAACCTTCAGACTTTCATGGCAACTGGGAGATGTGACTGGGGACATTTTCAAGAAGGCTAAGAAGGAGGATGTAGGGAAATGGATCAGTTAGCCGCACTGTGTACTCAGGAGAAGTAGGAAGTAAATGTTCTTCATGTACATGCAAAGGATTTCCAAGGTATTGCGGTGTTTTAACTAGAAAGCTTTGACTCTGCAGCTGGCAAACTCAGTTACAATACAAAAATAAAAATAGTTGAACATAATATTAACATTTTGTCTCACCATTCTGTAAATGTATGCAGAAAGTAATGAGTAGTAGAAAATGTGCTGGTGAAATTTAGACTTCAAAATGGCTGGAACAAGAATTCTTCTATAAATGCTGAACTGGTAAAGGGTTGGAAATTATGTGCTTTCCAAAGGCCAAGTTTGGCTCTTTGACTGAGAACCACCAAGGCAAAGTGGACAATTTAGGATATGGAGAAGGATATCTTTGGGTTCTGCGTCAGACCTAGTGCTATGAGGAAGGTGCTGGCAGAGCATCCTGCTGCCAGTGCAGCCTTATTTCAGTTCCCTAAACTGTGCTGCACACACACTGGTAGCTTAAAGAGCATAGCTAACTAATGACTTTATTTGCTGGAATGTTTGTCTTAAGAAAGTGATTTTACCTTTCTTCACACAAACCTTTTTAACTGTATGTCAGCCAAAAGCAGATGAAACCTGAACTGTTTAGAAAAATCTGCCCTTTGAATGTTCAGCCTCCCAGCAACACAGCCATGCATATTCACACTTACATGGCTGTTAGCTCTGCCACGTATCCTGAGGCAGGACTTTGAGAAACAGAGGAAAATACATGTATTTTCCAAACAGACTGATAAGCCTTCACATTAAAGCTGTCAAATGGATTTTCAGGGTAGCAAATAGAAATCTGTGTGTTTCAGAAATACTTTTTTAGAAACTCTACTTCTTACTACTTGATACTACCTTTCAATTTTTTTCCTCTCTTTTTGTAGAATTAACTTACTTTATTACATTCCTGAAAGTTGCCTCACTTTTTTCTCAACTGTTGATTTTACAACGTAATAAATAATACAAACTATGCATGTTTCTTGGATTTATGCAGTATGTTTGAAGGGAATTGTTGCCTCTATTTAAATATTTAAATATAGATACTTGATGTTCCTCTCAATAAAGATCTCATATTGCAAAACATATGACACAATAATTTGAGAATTGGTTTTCTTTCTGATGGCCTGTTCAGTAGCCTGTTGCTTCATTGAGTGCCCCTGAGGAGCCAAGTTTGGGTCTCAAAATTTTGAAAAGCAGATTTTGAAGATTTTGAAGACCAGTATAAAAATGTGAAATTGGCTTTTCTAGAAGCACACATGCCATTGTTTTAAGATGATTTTGTCAATACTAGCAGCACTGATCAAGAATTTTCTTTGTATCTCTCTGAGGCTATCCATTTTATTCTTTAATATTGGTCTAGAGGATGGAATAAGCTTGAGATTTAGATTGAAATCCTAAATATGTATGCAAATGTTTCAGTAGTGTAGCATTATTCTTCCGTAGACTGAGAGTATTCTTTGTTATCTAAATGTTGTTGTAAATATCAAATTGGTCTTGTTTCTGCAAGGACTCAGAAAAAAGGCATTTCAAAACTTGGCATGAAATATTTAAAAAAGGCACGAGACAAAATAATGATGCACGCTATCTGATGACCCAGTAGGTACTGGTTTCTTTGTTAACTGCAGTTTCACTTGAACATGAATTATGGACAGTAATATTTACCTGGTAGATCTGAGCCCTTGCAGTGCCAGAACTGAAACTTTTGCCCTTTCTCAGTGGCATAGGTTGTAGTTCCATGTGGTTCTTCACATTTTTGCATTTTTCTGGGTTTTAGTGTCTTCCACAGAGTTTTGGTGTTGTCTGAACATGATGGTACAAAAATACTTCTAACACTAGTTTTAGACTTTGGCAGGATCTGCATTCATACATTTCCCCAGCTTTATGCTCAAATCAGTAAATGCGGAAGCAGCAGTTATTGCTGTCTGTGCTGTACTAGTCTCCCTCGATTGTATTTCTTCCTCTTCTGAACACAGTATGTATTTTGTAAGGAGCCTTAATGGGCTACCATTGCATTCTTCTGCATATCTATGCTTGATGTTGGTTTTACCATTATGCTGGAGATGGAAATTTAGTGGCAGAGCCAGAGGTAGATGTTCTGCTTCTGCCTGTCAGTGGAGGAAAGTCTTTGTTACCTCTCCCCAACATGCACAAGCTCAATGTCACCTCAGTAAAGCTCTTGGAACTATTTGAATTTGAGTTATTTCCTAGGCATATTGTTAGATTATTGATGTCGTGCATTCTGAAAGAGTTTATAGTTGCTCATTCCTCAATAGCTGAGCAATAATGGGATTCCAGTGACTTTTACTAAGATGTTAGACCTGAGAGATTCACATACCTTTTCAAGAATGCTATTTATGTGCATGTAGAATTTTACTTAGACTTTCTGGAGTAAAGTCGTGCTTGTTGTGATCTCTACTAGCAGTCAACTGAGAGGAACACTTCTGTTCCAAACTTCAGGCTTCTGTATCTGAAAATCTGATGCTTGTAATTGCCTTAACAAGAATCATATCCACAAATCATATCCTCTTAAAAAGAAAGAAAAATAGACTTCTGTATATGATTTGCTCACAGGTCAACCTCATTTCTTATAAGAAAGAGAGTGTGTGTCTTAGAGCAGACCCCAGTATACAATTCTTTGGCAGAGAGATATAAACTCTTGTGGTTATGACATAAGTGCATGTTTCAAAAGATGGAAAGGAACAGATGAGAACTATGAACTGTTCCTGCAGAATTAATCCCTTCATTGATTTGCCTGCTTTTTCTTTCATACATATTGAGCACTTTTCCTGCTTTGAAGTAATGCAACTCTCCCTAACTCATGCCAGTAGATATTTTACATTGGGCAGCAGAGATAATGCATATGAAATTAAGTTTCTTAAAGAACTGTTACTCCAATAATTTCTTTCTCATTCAGGTCTGTGTCGGTTTGGCATGGCCTGGTTATTGGTAGCAGGGGGGCCACAAAGTGGCTTCTGTGAGAAACTGCTGGAAGCTTCCACCATGCCCAGCAGAGCAATCCCTGATGGCTCTGAAGATGGATATGCTGCTGGTCAAGGCTGGGCCAGTTAGAGATATTGGTAACCCCTCTGTGATGATATATTTAAGAAGAAAATCAAATTGGGGCATGCACAGTTTTTCTTATAGTCAGAGAAGAGAAGGAGGTGAGAACATGTAAGAGAAAACAACATGGAAGACACCAAGGTTAGTGGAAAAGGAAGGGCAGGAGGTGCTCCAGGCGCCAGAGCTGAGATTCCTCTGCAGGCTGTGGTGAAGACCATGGTGAGGCAGCCGTGCCCCTGCAGCCCATGGGGATCCACAGGGGATGCAGCGATCCCCCCACAACCCATGGGGGAGGTGCCCACACCAGAGCAAGTGGATTCCTGGAAGAAGCTGTGATCCAGTGGGAGACCAGGTGGAGGGAGGGAGCCCCTGCTTCCAGGCTGGAGCAGCCTGTCCTTGGAGGACTGCACCCTGTGGAAAGAGTGACCCATGTTGCAGCAGTTTTGGGAGGACTCTGTGCCCATGGGAACGTCTCATGTTTGCAGCAGGTGCAGTTTGGCTGCTGCTCATGAGCATGGACCCACGCCAGAGAAGTTCACAGACAACTGTCTCCCATGGGAGGGGCCTCATGGCCTCACAGGGGAAGGACTCCTCTACCTGAGCAGCAGGAGAAAACCTTGGGTGACAAACTGAGCAAGCCCCCATGCCCTGTCTCCCTGTGCTGTTGGTGCAAAGGAGTGAGGGGTTGGGAGGAAAAAAGATGTTTTAAGGGCTTCTATTACTTCTCATTATACTCTTCTGACTCTGTTAGTAGTAAATTCACTTTGCAGCTTTGAGGCTGTTTTACTCTTGGAGTGTTTTCTCCGGGTCCTTAACTCAATTTTTTTTTCTCCTCTCCCTAGCTGTGGCATGGGAGGTTGAGGGAGAAGCTTGGGTGGGTGCCTGGCATTGGGCCGGTGTCATATAATATAAGACCTTGTCAAACCATGACAAGGTCTTATATTATATGTATGTATTATTATTATGAAGACTTTACAATATGTCCAATAGTACATTAGACAAAATACTCAAATAAGAATCTAAAATGAAAAATATTTACAAAATAATCAGAAAACATTAACATTGACATTTGCCTTTAATTGTACAGTCTACAGGTGGTATAACACAGGATCATACATTTAATTTTCTAGTTTGATTAAAAGTAAGTGCATGTACTAATTCATAGTTTAGGTGGTTCCTATTAGCTCTTGAAATCTTTCACTGCAGTGAAGCAAATGGAATATGGCAGACATGAGGTCCGATCTTCATTGCTCATTTCATGTTGACTGGTGGGTTTTCTGCGATCCTGGGTTGACAAGGCTCTTAGATATTATTTTACATAGTGGGGCTATATAATTTTAAATGTTATCTTTTTAGAATTGATTGCTTGTTAATATTGAACAGTGTAACCACTATTAAAAGTCTCTAGAATTGTAAAGCTTAGATTATTAGTCTTCATTCAAAATACTTGAGACATGAATTAGGGAATGCTGTTCAGAAAGGATTTTAAATATCATTCAGCTCTACTAAAACTGAGGCAGATCCCAGCTTCCAAGTAATTTCTTTTTCAGTTGCTTATAACTTTTTTTGTGATCCTAGCAGCCAAGGGGGAATGCAGAGGAGATACAATCTTGCCAAATTTCTTTTGGCGGTTTTAAAAGTAATTTGGTTCAAAACGTGTTTGGAATTGCATTACTTTTTTTTTGAGGCATAATATCTGCACTAATACAATTTCAGAAGTGTTGAAATTACTTTCTTACTGTGTAGCAATCACTTCCAGCAGCTGGTGAGAAAAATAACCTGAAGAGTTTCTTTCCTGTCTGTTCTTTCTTTTCACAGTTGCACTGGTTGAAACCTTTTGCTAACTCAGCTGACACACTGGCATTTTCAGAGACATTGTGGGAATGTCATCCACTTGCAGAACAATGTGAATAGCTTCAGAGTCTGACCTGTTGTGTGCACAGGAGAATGTGGCACTCTTGAAACATAGCTACCTTAGGGAGGCATCTTGGCAGGAGTTATAATGGCCAATGATGCTACAGAATTTACAATGGCAAATGAAGAATATTATATGTGGTAGAAACAGGAGGGTTATTTAGATAGCCATAATATACTCTAGTTACTGAAGTATAAGTGGCTGTGAAAGAAAGGCCCAGATTTTCCTCAAGCTGTGTCTGCTGTATACCATACGTTGTATTTAAAGGACGCAGAATCTTGGTAAACAATCGTAGGCAGCTCCCTCCAGAAGGTGAGGATGTGTGGGAGACAAGGAGACAAAAATGACCAGATAGTCTTTCTGACTTGGAGACTGGGGGGATGTGAGAGGAATGGAGGAAGCTGCTCCACACCATTGGAATGACTTGCTGCTCTTTTGGTCACCTGGGGGTACTGGCACCTGGGAGAAGGTAAAGGCAGCCCTAAACCCTGCAGTCTAACACTTCTGTAGGCATCTTTGCTCTTATCTAGAACACCTTTGGTTTTCAAAGTAATTAATAATCAAGAACCAGAAGCAAACACTTTTTTTTTTTAAGACTATGGTCCTTGCTGAAAGGTGATGCATTCACAGACACAGGATTTCTGGTCTCAGCATGAATCATTAGCTTGCTCGTGTCACAGAGGAAGATGACCATAATTTCCTGGCTTGCTAAGTCTATCCTTACAGTTCTCAGCCGCTATGTCTTACAATTCTATTTTTAAAAACTCACTCTCCCAACTCAGCTTAAAAGGCTGAAAACCATCTAACTTCATCTTGCATATATTTAGGGCAATTTGCAAAACCAGAGTTTGCTGGTATTTAGTATAACCCACTCTGTGACCCTCCTTAGCAGAGTAAATGTGGTGAGATCTTAGCCTGGAGTCATAATAGTAGTTTCCCTCTTCCTGGTTTCATTTGGTCTCCCAGGGAGAAGTAATAGTCTCCCATGTGACAGGGGGAGGAGGAGATGTTCACCTTAAGGACATGCATTGAAAATAAATCTAAACACATTTCCTTGCACATAACCCAGCTCTTTACCTTGAAATTGCCCTTTGTATTTTAAAGTGGCTGCAAAAAGTCTGTGAGCAAGTCGTGGGCTACTAAGACAGTCAGATGGCTTCAGCTGTTCTTGAGATTCATTTCAGTAGAAGTTGCAGGAAATATAGGTTTAATTCTTTTATTCAAACTCAGTAGATGGTTTGGGACAATTAATTTCCAATTGTTTCCCAGTAGAGCAGATTTACTTGTATATTAATGAGGCACAGGTGTTAGGCCCCTGGTGCCTGCATGCCTGGGAGGCATATTTAGGTTGTTTATCTAGTCAGCCATAGGTACTGCAAGGTACTCAAGCTTGCCTTTAACAGTTTATACAGTGAGGCTTTTTAATTTTTTGATGTTTTTTTAAATTTCCTAGCACCTGTTAAAATTTTAAAACTGATCATGTAGAAAGAAGTAGGAGTGATTTCAATAGTAAATAGCACTAAATGTTAAAGAAAGTCATCTTCTATGATGCTTAACTGCCCAGCTTGACATTAAGAAGAAAAGAAGGTTCATTTAAGCAAATATGTCATGTGAAGAGCTAATACAGTCAACAGTGTACTTTTCTGTTGCATATTTTTGGAATAGGTACTTCTTTGTCTACAGCTGAAACATGAATGTGCTTATATTAATATTCATTTTTCTTGTTTATTCACTGAACTGCAGTACCAACATTTTAGAGGAAATGGAATAGCCTCCATAGACATTATGAATTTCAGTAGCTGGCATAATTATAGCGATCTACATATTCATTAAATCCAAAGAAGAAGTGCGTCCAAAAAAACAACCATGCGTTTAGAAGTGGTACACAACTAAATATATACGTTTTAAAAAGTTGCTTTCCTCTGCTTATCCAAAATTGTGTAGTGTCATATAGTCCTTAAATCAGCTAAGGCTTTTTTTTTTTTTTTGTTTAAATGTTCATTCCTTTTGCTTTTGCAGTAAAGAATGGGAAGAACTATTTGTAAACAACAATTACTTGGCAACTATACGGCTGAAGGGGATTAATGGGCAGCTGAGAAGCAGCAGGTTCCGTAGTGTTTGCTGGAAGGTAAGAAGAGAAAATATTTATTTACAGTTTGTGGTTGCAATATATCAACACATTACCTGATGCGCTGGAAGATTATTGATGCAAAGAATCATGAATTTTCCAAGAGACTTCATCCCAATGTTTTCCTACTCGTTTTTATAATTCATTGGACATTTGCTAACCACATCAAATTGCTTTAAAGCTGAATTGCAGATAATAGCAAAAGAATCCTAGGAAAGTGTTTCTTTGTGCTGGTGATATGTTTAGAATTGAGTGCCACACAGCCATCTCTCCTCTCAGTATCTGTGCAGGGAAGTCATGCACTGGAAATAGATAGGAAGTTAGTCTAAAAAATTATGGTTTTGTGGAATTTGGGACTGCTTTAAAATAAGTCTGATGCTTCTGCTAGTTGGCTTTCCCAGTGAAATGAGGAAGTGAAGATCAATCCCTCTTCTAAGGACTGGATGAAGAGGGAAGCAAGGTCTTCCGAAAGAACAACAGCTCCTTGGGAGTTATTTGTTAGGCTTTTTTAAAGTAGCAGGGGAAGGAAGAGAGAGAGAAAGCAAGGTAATATGGGGTAGCTCTCTAAAGTCCAAACAAATTTTTGCAAGGACATCAAGTCTTCTGTTGTGCACTAACTCAGATAGTAGAGAAATTTTTTTCTGGTGGAGTTACTGTGTATTAATGCTGATCATTTAAATTACCTCATTTCAATTTCTGAACCATCATTTTGGCACTGAGACCAATAAAAAGAAATTTAAAATACTCCTTATATATGAATGAAAGAAAGTTTGAAAATTGAAATATATGTAGCATTGAACTAGTTTAAAGTTAATGAAATTTTTTTTATTCAGCTAGCCCAGTGAATATATGCCACCTGCATTGTTTTACCAGTTTGCTTCTTTTTAAGTCTCTAAATTAGGAGGCCATAACTCAAAACCCTGAACTAACACAAACAAGTCCTTCCCTGTCTACCAATTAAATCAAGGAGTGGTTTTATTTTAGAAATAAGGAAAGGTTTATTTGCTTGTCCCAATATGCATTAGGATTCTGTTGTTAAATTCTGAAATTTTCATTTTTTTTAGTCATTTAGGAATGATTTGTCAGTACTTCTGTTTGTCAGTATTACTGTTTCTTAACACTTTACAATGTGCAAATAAAAACATTGAAAAAGCAAGAAAATACTGGGGTTTTTCCTTGCTTCAAATGCAATTAAATAGTATTTTGCACTGCATGTTTCTTTCTAAGCCTTTTCAAAGAGACTTGAAAAAACTGAGATGTAGGCATTCTTAAGGACTTTCTGCAAAACTGCCTCTCTTAGCTGTCTTGCAGAATTCTAGAGCATGTTGCATTTCTTACATTGGGTATATCTCTCAGTGCTTAGGTCCTGCTCTGCATTTGTGTTTTGTTTTAAGCACGTTGCATTAGGTCATCAGTGTTACATAAATAGCTTCAAGTTTTGTATATTTCTTTTCACACCTTTCCGTATTCTTTCTGCCTTGGAAGTCACCATCAACTTTACTGTAGCTGTAACAGTTTACAAAGCTTGAGTTCATGGCTTCAGTTGACTTGAATGCTTAATTTTGCCCTATAGAACTGCTGTTGTTCCTAGCTATTTATTTATGGACTAGAAAGCACTAAAACCAGAAATATTTATAGATCTTTGCTTTCTCTTTCTTTCTGGGGTGGTTTATGCTGTCTGATAGGATTTATATTAAAAGCTATGTAAAACTGATGAAACTTAATGAATTTATTTTGTTTTGCTAATAGTTATTTCTGGATGTTCTACCGCAAGATAGAAGTCAATGGATTAAAACCACTTCAGACTTAAGAACTTCTTACAGTAAGATCAAAGAAATTGTAAGTTGGTACAAAATAGGTTCTCATACTTTGGCACAGATATTAACATTATAGCATAACAGGAGAGGATTTGATTTTTTTTCCTGTTTTTACCTAGCACATTACAAACCCTCGGAAAGCAGGACAGCAAGATCTGATAATCAACAACCCACTCTCTCAGGATGAGGGGGTAAGTTAAACCAACACTTGCTACTAAAGTTCTCATCTTATTCATACTGACACAAGTGAGTTCTTGCTGAAGTAGGCAAAAAGGCAGATGCTAAAATCTCCCTCTTAAATGTCCAAACTGACTTGTGTTAACAGTTGTTCCACAAGTTCTGCTGGACAACCGGAAATGCTCATTTCCAGGTTCATATTCTGATTTTTAGGGCTTAATTCAGGAAAGGCTGTGGTAAAAAAAAATCAATGCTGGACTATATTTAATGCTGGACTGATATGCTTTTTCATCACTGTATGTTTTCATTTTATACATCAAATGGCTCTAGCTTAAGGAGTGTTCAAACAGTCAATATGAGGTGAATGCTGTTAACAGAACAATGAAGTACCCTCCTCTGGAAGATTGTTCAGCCTTGGACAGTTTTTTTTACTGCATTTTGTTATACCTGAAAAGCTTTTAAGAATTTGATAGCACATATCTTTAAGCTTTTCTATTAATTATGTTACCATTGTTACCATCAAAATTCTTTTTTTTCCCAATTTTTTAAAATAACTTAATGCCATGAAAATAAGTTGTTTGGCTGCACTTAATAGATTTACACCTGAAAAGACTGTGTCAGATATCTCTGGTGATATTACTCCTGTTTTATTTTAGAGATGAAGCCCATACTTCATCTCTAGAGTGGTACTGTGCTCCTTATGTAATTTAGAAGGAGAGAGCTCTGCAGCTGTTATGGCTGTGCACATCATCAAGCTATTCTTGCATCCATCTGGACAGAAAGTTGTGTCAAATGTAAAAGATTTAAAGCATTTCTGCTGTAGCTTGTGATTATACACAGTAGCTCAACCTGCTTCCTGCCTGTGGTGTCTTTCAGATATAGAAAGCAAAGGTTAACATGTCAGAATATGTGGCAGGGGATTAATCTCTAAAACAAAGCCGCTGACCAAATCAGGAATAGGACTGAAGAACAAAGTGCCTTTGAGCCTCTGCTGTGACTTAATGTTACACCGATTTTGTGTCTTGATTTTTCCTTCATTTTCACAATGCAGTTTCTGTTTGTTTCCTCTGTTCTCATGGGCCAGGGTGGGAGCAGGGACAGGGGAGTTCCAAAATGTGGTCTAGCTGCATGAAAAGAGTTGTGAATTAAAAACATACAGTGAGTACTCACTGTATGTAAGACATTATCAAAGATATAAATATTTTTGAAGTCTAGGTTTTTTCCCAAGTTGTAGCACAAATATAGCAACTAATTATGATGGGGTTTCTTTATTTTGCTTCCTTCCCTATAGATAGCATTAATTTACTTTCTCTTTTCTTTCTGTGGAGCATAAGCCACCATGGCAAAGAATTACTTACCAGGAGGCCAGAAATTGTGGAAGTATTGTACAGACTCTGTACTGTATTTCATTCACTGATGCTGCTGCTATCTGAAAACTTACCTAAACCTGCATGAAGGCTGCTATAAATTTTGCTCCATCTGTATTTTGATCAAGCTACCATTCCTATACAATAAATAATACAGTTTCCAATGTTTTTTCTGGAGCATACAATTTAACAGCGCTTTCTGACTTCTTTCCGGTTAGCTTTTGCAACATATTTGTAAACAAGGCATGGAAACAAAAGAGAGAGCACAAAAATGGTCATAAACATAACTGCAGAAGAAACTAAACCTACTTCAGATTCTTTTATTTAGTATTTTTGTATTTTGATAGTGATCTTTAAATACTCTGGCTTTTCCTATCATAATTATTTTAGAATGGCCAGTCTTGGTCTTCAGAGTGGATTAGAATGATGATCTTTTCATAATAGGTATTTGATTATCATACACTCCTTATATGATTTATCTCCACTAAAACAAACAAACTTACTCCCAAACAATTTCTTGTTATGGATATTGCAGCAGTTTCCAATAAAGTCCATACATTCATAGAAGAAGTATGGTACAGTCCAGTGATACAGTCATTTTTCCTCATGTGAACAACCGGACCTTTTTCAGTTGAATTGCTGGTTCTGATAAGTTTGACTTTACTCTGCCATTCTAAATATTCTTCCTGGAACCCAAACAAGTAACTCATAAACCTGCAGCCATCCAGTGAGCAAATGCCATGAGCCTAGGACAAGGATCCAGGAATTTGAATGTTTTTATTTCTGATCCAAACTGACTTTCTCAGATATGTTGTGCTGATCACCAATATTCTTTATCTCCCATAAAATACTGATATACTTGTCTACCAGGAATGTTGAGGATTAATTTGTCAATATTTGTACAGTGCTTTGCAGTACTTTGTAGTTTATAAGCCTTAAGTATGAGTAGGAGTCTTGGTTTCATACAATTATTTCTTCTTATTTCAGAGTCTTTGGAATAAATTTTTCCAGGATAAAGAGCTTCGAGCAATGATTGAACAAGATGTGACAAGAACGTATGTAGATCTTTAAGAGAAATTTCTATATATAAATTTATATTCTGCATTTTTATGTGGTATATATTATATTGTGTTTTCTTGACTTTGGTTAGTGTAAATGTCAGGTTTGTTGAACATGAATGTGTGGAAACATACATTAAATGTATAAAAATATAACTTACATGGAGTAAAAAATGAGACAATTTAGCTGAACATTAAATCCCAGAGATTTGTTGGTATCATTGAAGAAAAGCTCTTCTAAATTAAGATATTAGGAGATGTACTACTTGTGAAATTTAATGTAGTTTTCTGTATGAAGCAAAGAGAACATAAGAGAATCTGAAAGGTCTTTTAACTAAATTATGATCATAATGAAAGATCGATCTTTCCTAATTCTCAACACTTAATACAATCAATAATAAAAAAGCAGTTTGTAATTAGTAAGGGAAATGTCACTCATGTATAGAAGTTGAGAGGTTCTATTTTTACTTATCACTATTCTAGCTTTATTTGTCATATATGCCTTTTAAAATTTGTCCTGATATTACTATGATTATGTTTTCATATTCATGGCCCTTAGGTCATTCCTGTTTAGAAACTTGTTTGAGTTAGAACACTCAGTTCCTGAAAATATTTCTTTTCAGAGTGCAAGCATTGAGTAACGTGTAAATATAATTAAATTCAATTACTGGTTGGCTACCATGTGATATTTTACTGTATTGCAAATATTTTTCTTTATAACTTGAAAAAAGTGATGATAGTCGTAGATTCTGCAAATCCCAAGCTTACACATTTTCATTTACAGGAACCAAGTCATGCAGAAGAAATCATTGCAGTCTGGTTTTCGAATATTTTACGTGTCCGTCCCTAGACCCATTCTTGAATGTATTTTGCCATGAGATGTATAATTAAAATCTGAGTATACTTTCATGTGCATTCTCACAACAGATGGTATTTTTTGTTTGTTAAAGGAAACAGTTCAGGATGTTCTAAGATTAAAATATATATGTATCTAAACTATAATTGGAGAAGGAAAAGTTTTATGGAGGTTATGGTGGATGTAAGATTATTATTTAAATATATATGTATATACACACAAATTCCAGGCTCCCAGTGTGGCAAATGGCAAAGTAGTATTCACTAATATCAGTAATAGTGACTAAAGAAATTTTCGTTAATGCATTTATACAAAATGACATCAACCTGAAACAACAGTAGTATATGTTGTGTCATCAACAACAAAATAAGTCAAGCAATGAAAAATCAAAATTTATCAGTGACATGAATGCATTTAATAAGCTACATGCATTTTATATGTACACTTTTTTGTCTAATCTTAAAACATAGTATGCATTTTTACATATTCTTATGTATCTATTTGTAAATTATAATTATTTTAAGAAGCAGTAAGTTCTTCATTCTGTGGCTTCAGAATGTAAAAACCCTCTCTTTTTATTTACATTCTTTAAGTAAATCCCTGGCATTAGAATTTTAAAAGTTTAAAATTCATCATTAGTTTACAATGCTTTTTATTAAAGGTTAAAATAATTATTATATTCAATTTCCATAATCACTACTTTCTAGCTGCTGTTTCTTATTTAATGAATGTTTCTATATTCTTTGTCATCTAGTTCAGTCCTCCATCATCCCACAGCATCAAGTATATAATGCTGTAGAGAGTGATGCTAACTGCACACAGAGTAGCAAACCAGAGTTCCAGCTATCAAAGCAGTAAAAAAATTACTCTATAATGCTTTTGTTAGAATTCCCTGAAGTGTGGTAACAATAAACAAGAAAAGCAGCTAGAATTAGATTCCTAAAATTGGTATTGTTTTAAACTCTTTTAAACTTCAGGATTTTGTTGTCTAAAGGCAGCTGTAATAAAGTTTGTTCATGTGTGTTTGTGTGTTTGTTCCTGTGCATTTTGAGAATCCTTATCTCACCTAATTATTGGATCTGTGAAGCCTAAATACTCTCAGCTGGGTTAATCATGCTGTAGAGTCTATGTACATGTAGAACTCTAGGACACAAATCATCTCTTCCTAAAGCATAAATACGATTTTTGTCTGATGAATAACACTGGAGAGGTAGAGTTTTCTTCAATAATTATAAAAGGCTCCTAGCTCACCAGTACCTAACAAAACTTCAGTTTCCTGAAATCAGGTGGTAGAAATCCAGTCCATAATGTCTACATAAAAATTACAACCTCCAGTATTTGCAAGTAGGAAAGGATATTGTTAAGTTAGTCCCAACTCATTAGTGATCAATGTTTTTAAAAATTTTTAAAAATATTCTGCAGGAATAGAAATCAGCAGATTGGCAGATGCAAAAGCATTTAACACAAATTAAAATACCAGGTTACTTTTTGGCATCACAGTGTACATCTAGGGTTGCAAATGGCTAGATTTCACTATCCTCTTTCTCTCTACAGTATTTTAAGAAACTAAAATGCCTAGGAGGCATTCCCTGTAGACAGATCAAGTCAATATCTTCTCTTTTGTAGTAGTACTTTTATGTATTATTCTACTTAGTTTCGGGTTCAGGAGTAACAGTCACAGTTTGGGATGATGGAAGGCATGTGAAAGATGAGTAGCGGTGGGTGCTGGGGTTCCAAACTCTCCATCCCCCAAATAAGAAAAAAATTATTTTAAAAATTGCCAACATCAAAATAGCAGTCGAAAAGCCACTGGAGAGCTACATCTTTCCTAAGTATGTGGACAACAGGGTAAGGAACAGCAATCCATTGATTATGATCCCCTTTTCTGTCTGCCACCAAATTTGTTTTGTGCATCCGTTTATTTGTTTACCAACCTGGTTCTTCAAATTTCTGTGTCAAATTCTGGCTGCCTCTGATGCTGGTGCCCCTAAATCAGCTAAAGGAGTATTTTAGAAAGCTGCATCTGACTCACACTGGACTTCACTTTTAGAAAGCAGGGATCTGAATGCACCATTGTTTCATTGTAGAGTTGTGGTAAAACAGTTTAGGAAAATTCCCATGTCCTTAATGCAGACTTTCTCAGAGATGTAATTAAATGTAATAGTCTCATGTTCATGAAAAGTATTCTTACCTTGCTGATTTGAGGATAGTGTATTTCTTAAAACAGAGCTTTAATCATAAAATGACATTTTCCATAAAAATCCACCCTGAACTGATAGTTCCCTCATGATCTCTTCTATTTACATTTACTATAATTAATACTTCAGCCAGCTTATTCCTGAGTTCGTTATTATCCTTTCTGTTGCAATCTCTGCTATTACTAGATCCTCACAGATATCTCTGTGTATTTTTGAGTTTTCTTTGTTAGTCTTCTGTTCCTAAACTTCATAGGGCAGGCCTGAATAACAGTCCTTCAGAAATAATCTCTTCAAACCCCTAAATTATGTCGATTGCCATCTGCTGTAATGCACTTTTGGTCTCAGCTGTGTCCTTCCTTTACAGTAATGTGATTAGTACAAGTACATACAAGTTTCCAAATGTTGGTCTTACCATTACCTCCAGCAGGTGCCAGGAAAACGTTACACCTCTCATCCCAGTGCCTCTCTCAGGACTTCAGCATCACTGTGTTTTAGCCACAGTGTCTTCTCTGCCTTGGCTCTTGATTCAGCTCCTTCGTCCAAGGACTTCAAAGCACTTTCCTAGCCTTAATTAGCTCTGTTTCTGTGCTTGCCTGTCATCACTTCTGTGAGATGACCACAGTGATTAGCAATGTTAATAGTCTTATCTGAAGTAATTTGTTCTAATTTCCTATATTGTTTCTCTGTGACAGGCTTTACAGTAGTCTTAAATACATCTGGTCTAAAGTATGACATTGTAGCTCAGACCTAGGAAACTTGTTCGAAGAAATCCTATTTCAAGCCATCTGATTGAATTCTACAACTGACTATAATACAACCTTATTTCAGCACTCTAGCTTGAGGCCTACCATTGTTGTCTTTTTAAAGCATTCTTCTGCTTTTCCTTGTCCGACTTTACCATTTCCTTTCTTTTTAGTATTCTATGTTTTCGGATTTTATTTTTTTGCTGTGTATTTTATGTTGCTCTGTATGGCTGTGGAGCAATCTGGTTTGGGCCATTTGCTTTATGAAACATTTTTTGCCATCTAATTACTTCTTCAGTAGCAATGAAAACACTTTTGCTTGTGCACTTATTCTAATTTTAAGTAGGTCCTGCATAACTATTCTATTCCTTACCTCCAACAGTCAAGGAGCAGGATGCACAGGTGAGAGTTGCTTCAGAGTAGTTACAGACTGGTAATATTTATATTTTCCAGTATGTCTGTAACAGGATTTTTCCAGAAGCCTTTTTTCCTTATTCTCACACATGTTCCACTTCATTCTGGTTCACTTAGGATATTTGCCCAGACAGATTATTTTATAACTGTAAAGTTTATTTGTAATAGCTGTTAAAGACAGTGAGATGTCTAATTGTGTTGTATTGCAACAGATACCAGTAAGAAATACTCAATTTTAGGATTCTGGTTTTCATGTCAATTATGAGATATTTAAATAATCTTGTCATTAAATGATAATTTTTTTTCCAAATAATAAAGAAATGCGGAACCATTGTGTATGCGTGTCATCTGACATACTTTAATCCATTCTTCCATTTCTTCCATTGTATTTCATTCTTGCAGATGTCTAGCTTTAATGAGATTAAAAGGGATTAGTTATTGAAATATAACTGTGATATCATCATACCTGTGTAGCAGACTGGTGTATATTAAAGAACATTGTTCATCATTTCGGTTGCAAAACAAATGTAACAAGTTGTTAGAAGTATTTAACTCTGGCAGCACAGAGCAGTGGGAAAGCAGACAAGGGAGATGGTCTTACCTAAAAACCTCTTTTAGAAGACCAGCAACTGGCATTCTGTGCACTCAATTGTTTACTCTTGCTGTATTGCTTCATTTTCAGCTTTCCTGAAATGCAGTATTTCCAGCAAGAGAATGTAAGGAAAATTCTTACAGATGTTCTGTTCTGCTACGCCAGAGAAAATGAGCAGTTGCTTTATAAACAGGTAATGAAAATACTGTACAGGTGGCATTCATTGACTCAACATTTCTATATGGTTTGACAATAATGTAGCTCTGTTGTATCTGAAGTTGTATCATAATGCTGAAGTAATCAAAGAGCTGCTTGTCAGCTGGTTGGTAAGTAAGCTCATTGAATAACATATGCTTTCTGCTCATAACACAGTACCTTAAGTTGTTTTCTTTAAGGTTGCTAAGTTTTCTAACTTTGAATTTCTTTAGAAACATCTTTTTCTTTGTCATTGGTTAAGAAAGAAAAAAACCAAAGAAAGGCTTTCTCTGCTTAGGTAAAGAAAGTACACAGCAGGATTTAAAATGGTACTGAATTAACAAAAAGCATAGGATTTCTGAAATTTAGACCAAGTTTACTATTTTAAGTTTTATGTAATATTTTAAGTTATTGCCCCAAAATGCTAAAGCCATGCAGTATGTTAGCAAAAAGATCTTTACCTAACCTTGTAGCACCCAAGTACAATGCAGCTGACAAAATCCTCTTAAATGAAAGATAAGTAACTTTTACAGAGTTACTTGAAGAAGAGTCTGTTCAAACCATTTTTGATGAAATGGTAAGGAAAGCCTAAGTTACACTAAGTCTGCATCCACAGAATTAGTGAGTTAATTAATTCAGCATTTGTTCTAAAGGTTTTGAAGTAACTATAAACATGATATTGTATTCATATAGAAAGACCAAGATGCAGTGTATCAACTGAAGCATATTTGTATTTGTTTCTTCACACAGTTATCTGTAGGCTGAGTAGAGACTGACAAACCGAGGGATACTCTGTGTGCTTGGACAAAGGATAAACTGTAGAGGATCCAACTTTAGGTAGATAGAAAATTTGTCATGGTAAAAATACAGAGATTCAGTAAATGGCAAGATTTTTATAAAACAATCTATGCTTTCAGGCATGGTCGGTGACCACCCTGTCCTCAAGCCAGGGAATAGGGTTGTTTCATGGAAACAAAGGGCATATGAGTTGAAAGAACACTTACTTCTGAAGAACTTCTTAGAGATTATTTTTTAAAAATGGACTATATAGCTATCAAACATATGAAACATGTTATTTCTCATGTTTGACAGACAGTGAGCAAGGAATAGTTTTGCATAAGAACAATAAAAATGAGATCTAGGAGCTGTGTTTTGAAGGGTGCTGCTAAAAAAAATACTTGGCAGTATTCAGTCTCCTCTTTCTAGTGAATATAGGCCAGAGTACTGATGATGGGGAAAAGGAAGAACACATTCCAGCTAATTTAGTCTATCATTTATTGAACAAGAATATTATTTTACTCTTTGATATGACTTAAAAGGACTTAATTACCCTCTGCTCATATTTAAAATCCTCTTGATTCCTTAGCAAGAAATAATACCTTTCTATATAGGGACAGAATATTTAGCCAGATCAAATTAAAAAAAAAAAACCACTGCGTTTCATCACAAGCTGTTAAAGCTATTATTTTCTACTAGGTGACACCCCGTTTAACATAGACCATATTGTTAATAGTTATGGGATTTTATTGAATTAATGAGACTGTTATCATGTAGTAGAATGTCTTGCTGAGTTAATTGAAACTGCAGAGATTATATAAATGGTATTAATGAACTTTGACTGCCTGATGCCTCAGCTTTAATAAAGACTGCTTGGTGGGCTAAATGAACATAGGCAGATAAAAGAACAGGTTCAATTTTGTGAGCCTACAGGCTGTTGACAAAGAAAACTTCTTTACCTCTGTTTTCAACTAGCGTGCATCAGGTCTATGGTAGTTCCAGGAAGGGATTGCTAAAGGATTAAGAGGAGAGGAAGTGCAGAAAATTAAATTAATTTGGATCATGAAAAACTGTTGATTTAACCTCTCAAAGTGTGTTCAGTATATTGCAGTGCTATGCCATGTCCACAAAATAGTAAATTATAGTGGTTTTCCTCTCTTGTTGTGGACATGTGTTACTTTTATTCGGAGCTATGTTTTTTTCTTACCTCATTTTAAAAGGGTGGGTTTGTTTGGTTGGATTTCTTTAAAAATAATGCTCCTTTTAGCTTGTTAGTAAGATCCTCCTTTTTAGTCCCCATGCTCCTCTCTTGCTAGAGAACATTTTTTTCATGACCATCATCACCCTTCTCTGAATTAGCTGAAAAGAAATGGTTTGTAGTCAACAGGATATGTTTTTTCCTTCTTTTATCAACTACCTACTCCCTGACGTAGTGTTTTTACCAGATTCATGCCCCAGTTCCCATAATAATAATTTTCACTACAGCAAAGCCTAGCATATTTTTGAGAAAATTATGAAAGTTGCCATTAATTTATCAGTAACAGATAATCTCCAAGTTGTTGTCTCCACAGTGACCTGAATACAAAGCCCAGATTGAGGAGCTTGTCTTCATATGCAGTTTCCATCATGGGGACTGGTCCTGTTGTCATCCATGAGAATTCCTCTGTCTTATTTGTATGACCACATACAAAAGATACAATTGCCATTAGAGTGATATAACTTGGCCAATGAATGAAGACTGGTATTTTTGTCTGTCAGCATCTGTCCCTACCCAATGTTATCTTCCAAAATATTTGGAAGAAGTTGTAGTTCCTTGACAATTTGCCTACTTACAACATTCTATTGAAAGTACTACATAACATCAGCATTACAAGAAGCAATCAATAATGTTTGTTTAATATGCATATATGCATGCACATTGTCTTTGTTGTAGGATTTCTGGGTTTTTTGGCCAGTGTGGAGGAACATTTTATTTGATGAGGAAAAATATATTTGTATCCATAGTCTAATGGAGTAGAATGTGGTGGAGCTGTATTACAGTTTTTAAAGGCAGAATCTTCCCTAGGATCACTGAATTTTTAAATAGCAGCTGTAAATGTAAAAGCTAAAGAGAATAGCATATTGTACTTAAGAAAATGTAAAAGCTACCCTTGGAGGTCTTCTGTAAGACTGGTGACAGAATTCTGGTCCTAGTTACACTGAAAGGAAATAGTGAAAATTAAGCTAAATCGCTAGGCTAACTATTGTTTGTTCATGATTTGATTGCCCTTAGAGAAGTCAATATAATTTTGAAATACATTGATTCACTTGTCATTGTAAGAATGCTATAATTCTGGTTTTCTTTCTAAACCATAGACTGTATTATGAAATCAATATTTTGTTGTAGCTGGGAAGTGTCATAAAATTATCTGAGCTCTGTCAACTTATTTATTAACACTAAAGAGTTTTAGTAAACTGTAGCATTGAAAAAATATGTGTATGCATATTACACTGGTAGCTTTTCTTGCCAAGCTAAAAATCTCTAAACATTTGAAGTACTCTTGTAACTGAAAGATCAGAGGTATCTTTTTGAAATCCTGATATTTCATCATCTGTTTGTTTTGGTTTTGTTATATGTGGGCAGCCACATTATGATTCTATTTTATTATGGAGTTGATATATTATTATGTTGGAAGAATGTGTGATGTGCTTTTATCTTTCATAACTAATTCTTATTTTATGTCCTCTTTCTTTTTCTTCTGCTTATATGTTTACAGCTTAGGTGGTAGTTTTTTTAGATAGTCAAGTTTTCTGGCATTTCCATTTCTCCTATTTCATGTTTATCAGGGTGAATAAAAGATTAGATGTGGAAATGTTAATTAAGCAAGGGCCGTATGTGTGAAAGTACAACCCTGGTTATTTCAATCTTTTTGCCACTTATATGTTGTCTAATCCTGGACCTTTCTCCTTTGATATGACCATAATATTTTAAGAAATCTAAACTTGACAATTTGTAATCTAACCCATTTGTGATGTTTTACATCAGCTTCTGAAATCAAATGGCTATATTTGGTTTATTTTGTTTTTCCTAACTGAATTTCTCATTAGGCTTCATCTTTTAAAGTAGCCCCTAAAGGTTCAGAAATAGGAAAGGAAAGAAAACATCTGAACTTCAGCCCTGCCATTGAGGCTCTAACAGTCATCTCAGTCCTGAAAAAATTAAAATTACATTTCCTAGGATTTCTGTTGATGGCATACAGAGAGATCATCAAAACTATTGTCAAAAACTGTGCATCCAAGCATACTCAAAACAGTGACGTAGAGAAGGTTTCCTCATCTACCTCTCAGGTCAGTTGGGACTACTTAAGGAAAATCCCCATTACTTCCAATACAAGTTCAAGGGTTTTGGTAGTTAATGGATCTGTTCAGTACATATGAAGCTGATAACTTACTGGTGTTGAACTTCTCAGGTGCTGTATGGAATATCAGCTGATGTACCAGCAAAGCAGCAGGGCAGCTCGCAAGCATGTAACACTTCCACTGTTCGTGTCTGTCCATCACTGAGGGGACTGGAAAAGCAAATGCAGAGGCTTCCTACCTTAGAGCTGCACCCATTAAAAGTAGAACAGCTCAGGTCACCCATCAGCTGTCATGACTCCTGACAGCAACATGAAATGTTGATGTGCTTGTGGACCAGCGCCAGTGCTCCTTCTGCAGCAGGATAGATTAAATAGTCTGCCTGGAACCCCTGTCTGCCCAGAGCACTCCCCTGAGTTGGAGCTGAGGCTCCACTTGATGAAATAGTTGCACCCTTGAACTGGAATACTCCTGTGTGCAGGTTCTTCTTCCTACAGCTGGGCAAGGACTCCATCCAGAGCCAGGCCCAGCAGGGGTAGCCTGGGCACTTGGCATCAGGCCCGTGCTGTAACTGGTAGTTTTGGGCAGAGGTCAGGAATTCCCTCCCCTTAGAGTGGTCCTTGTGCCCAGAGGCAGAGAGACAGATCTCGATCCTTCATCCCACATCCCTTCCATCACCAAAGGACTCCCTTGCCTTTTTTTGTCTGATGCCTCCCCCAGCCTAGGGCCTTTGTAGCTCCTACCTGCTGTCCTAGTCCCAACACTGAGATCCTAACTCTCCTGGGTGGCCCAGCCGAGCTTCTGATGCCAGCCCAAGCCCTCAACTGCCCACCCATGTTTTTTGTTCTGATTCCTGCCTATTTCTATGTTTTTTCTGTATCTTAATATAGATTACATATATAAGTAGTACTCTGCAGTGGAACAGTACCAGGTCTTCTATGCATCAGGTTTAATTAGTTTATTTTGAATATTGACATAACAACTTATGAGAAACTGAAAGAGAACTGAAAAACCCCAAAACCTCATTTTAATTCTCATGTCTTTAGAAATTAAAGTTTTGTTTTCTTTCCCAAATAGCTACCCTTGTCTCCTTCAGAGCCTACTGTTACACTTTTATCTATGATTTTGGAACATTATAAAATACAAAATAATTTTACATTTTGTAATTTTTCTCTATTGCAGATCTCTGTACTGTAGATCATTATTATAATTATCATAAATAAAATTCATATTTATGAACACAGATCTTGAAGTAAACTGCCAGGTGCAGAGTTGCCTACCATTGCCAATTTGTTGTGTGTTGTGTTAGAAGAAGGGAGACTGACTTGTTTCTGTATATTATAGAAGAATAAACACTTGGATTTAATCAGAATTTAAGATAAAAGCCATTGATTATGAAACTGTTCTGTTAACAGTGTGAATGAATGTTCATGTTTTTAGTTAGTCTGCACCTAATATTGCTGTCTGCCTTATGCTGTGCATTAGGAACTATTATATGACTGGAAAATCTAAATATACTTTTGCTTCTCCTTTTTTGTTTAGGGCATGCATGAACTTCTAGCTCCCATTGTGTTTATCCTACATTGTGACCACCAGGCTTTTTCACATGCCAGTGAAGCTGCACAACCAAGGCAAGCATTGTGTTTTATTTGTATAAAAAGCGTCTTTCTTTAAAAAATCAATTGGCTGAACTATAGCTTATAAATATGTCCTCCATAATTCTCTGTTTATAATTCATAAATTAATATCAGAAATCATTGCATCCTTGTGCTTTGATGGGAATGTCCTTATTTCATCTTTCCTACTGCAGCTTCTGAGATTTAGACATTGGCCTCTTCACAGACATTGGCTGTTGAAAAAATAGGGAGACAAGAAATTTAAGGAAAACCTTAATCTCAAAGCTTACATACTTATCTGTGGTTCTACCTCATCCTTATTGCCAGAAGTTGTTTTGCTTTTGTCACTGCAGAGAGTAGACAGATCAGTGAGCTCCACTCATAGAGTAGACATCTTACCACCAGCTCTCTTTCCTCATATCTTAAAAGGGGAAATAATCATTGAAGACAAATTGTTGGGATTGATATTTCTTTCATCACCTGCAGTGCTGTAGTTGTGATATCCAACTGTACTGTGACTGGATAGTAATATTATGTTTACCTATTGATCCTCTATTTCATTCAAAAATGTGTATGTGTGTATGCATGCAATCATGCTCATACATATAAAATATTGCATCACATGGTTGTCTGCTTTTATTCTTGCCTCATATGTAAGGCTTTTGTTTTTATTAAAAGAGAAAAAAGAAACCAGTTTCATTCTTGTGATATTTCAGATATTTCATTTGGTTTTTTGCACACTGGAGTCCAGCAGTGAATAAAAACTAATTAAATTATGTGTGCAATATAATATAACCTCTGTAGGTACCCTGCAACGTGACTGCCCAAAGGGAGTTAAGCATTAAGATGATTATCTACAAGTGTGTGTTTTTATTCAATGTCTGTCCTTAGATATCCTAAAATTACCTAGAAGATGCTCTTCAGTGCTAAACAACTTAAAATAACCATGTGTTATGTACAGCATTCTGTTCCATCCCCACTGAAAAAGTAGAGCTAAGCAGCAAAGTAGATGGAAAAGAGGTGCTGTCACTGATTAATTGCTGTTAAAGTACAATAAAAATACAGGCTATTAAAACAAAATAAATTAATGTTTTGATACTGCATATTTGACCAGTAACCTTTTTTTTTTTTGTTTAGGATAAACAGTGATAGATTGTGCAGCAATCAATTATTCTAGATCAAGCATATTCAAATAATACATTGTGACATTCAGTAATTTGTTATTTGGAATAATTAGATGGTTACTTCATTGTAGTGCAGACAAGGCAGCTAATTTGGTTTTGATCTTTATAAAAAGGAAAGACTTCATTTGTTCAATGGAGTTGCTCTTTTTAATTAAAAAGGCTAGTTTTCTCATTTGCACTTTATATGAAAGTTGGCTTATAAATACATAATACTACATGGAGAACGCTGACCAAAAATAAACATTCACATTTGGATTGTTCACTGTTGCTTTTTTCAGTGAGGAAATGAAAGTTCTTTTGAATCCTGAATATCTGGAACATGATGCCTAGTAAGTTTTAACAAGTTTCTTTACATTTAATTTGCTCTTATTTGTAATTGACCCCATTATTTAACACCAAGTTTCTGGGTTGTTCCCTTTCAGTGCAATGTTCACGCGTCTTATGAAAACAGCAGAACATTGGTTTTCAACTTTTGAGCATGACAGTCAGAAGGTAAATATTGCTTTAAAATTTACTTACTGTGCTTTTAACCAAATGTGATTTTAATATGATTGATGTTCTTTAAAGCTAGCTGCTAGACATTTCTTAACTTGGTTACAGCAGTCTCAAACAAGTTTACAGTCTTTAAAGGTTCTTCAGAATTTGGTCGTAAGCACTTGTGGAGTGTCTTCAGGTGAGAGTTTCTATCTGTTGAAAGATCAGTTGGTAATCAAAAGGCAAGTGTACAGACACAGATTTTTCTGTATATAAGTGATGTCCTTGCATAGCATTTGAAAGAGTGCCTGTCATACTCACTTCTATGTGCCAAAAACTCGTGCAAATGTTATTTTAAATAAATGCCTGTAGGTAGAGTATTAAGGCATGAATTATTTTCAGCTGTATACAAACAGTTTGCTTTGAAACCAAAACTTTACCCATAGACTGTCTGTCAAATATCAGGGTGTATCTTTCCTTGATATAATCACTCCATTTCCTTCATTTTTCTTAACCTTAGGATATTCAAACACAGGAAATTTCTGTGCCTTCAGATCTCTGGTGTATCTGTATGGACACTATTGACTTTAGTATGTTGCTGCTTTCATAAAAAAGCTTTTGTAGTGTTCTGAGTTTAGTTCTACAGAACCCTCCTTTGCAGGGACCTTCTAGAGACCATCTTGTCCTTGTCTGAATTTTTTGATTCATGGCAGAAAGTACAATTCCCTCAGTCAGTTGCTCAAGATTTCCTTTGGCAAGCTTCTTTTCTTGTCTCTTTCCATCTTCATGTTTCTCTTTTATTTTTAATTGTGGAAAACTATTTGTGTGATGGAACGTATGTGTGGAGGCTCTAGCAAAATGTTATTAACAGTGTTATGGGTATTGCCAAGACTTTCAGTGTATTATATCCTACAAGAGTTGGTGGCCCAGCTTAGTTTCAGTTTGATTCACTTCACTATTTTTCGCATGGAACATGGGGAGAATATCTAGAGTTAACAAAAACTTCATGAGAATTCAGTTGATTATGGATGTCCATATGTGTGCACCTAAACCTATAGTTGCAAACTGTAATAAGGGAGTACTGGTTTGAATGGTGGTTTTGTCAGTCTAACGAACTAAAAACTGTTTACCAAAGACTCATTTAAAACCATCTATTTCCTTTAAATATTTAAAATATTATATATTTATCATATATGGATCATTGATGTCTTAGCCTAAACTATCTACAGTTATAAATTATTTGGATTTTTATATCATTTCAGTAGCTAGGGATAAAGCATATGAGATACAAATTTTATGAATTTACTACATAGGCACTTTTATTTCAATAACAAGGCTGTGAGATGTGTTTCTCTGAGTGTAGCTTTTCAAAATTCAGTGTATTCAAATGTATTTGTTCCAGTTTCTGTGACAGAGGTGGTAGAGTCTGAGGTTGAGTTTTATTCCAGGGAATAAATAGGTATGCTTACAGATTTGCAGTGCTTGGGTAGAAGGTGAAAGTTTACATTGCCCTTTGCAGTCCTTTCATGGCATATAAAATTAACAGAGCAAAGTGAATGGATTAATATCTAGTTGTTTGTTTTTGTTCTTTGCAAACATGTATAATCTTTAATAATCCTTTCTTGTACATATGCCTTTTACAATCGTGACTTTGAGGGTTAGCTACATAGTAAAGTGTGAATCTTCACAAAGGAAGCAATGAAATTGTGTGCTCTGAGAGACATGTTACATTTTACAACCTCTGACAGTTGTTTCCATTACTCCCAATTGCCATTAGAGGAACTTCTCCAGCTACTCCATTCCCTAGTGGTTAATGAGAGAAATCTGTCCTCAGTTTATACTTGTACTATGTCCTAGCCTCTCTTTACTGCTGTAGCATTTGTTTCCTAAATGCATGAATATATAAATTGTATTAGTATCGACTACCAGCCATTCCAGTTCGTGTTGTGGTAGGTAATGTTTTGTTACAGCACTTGATGACTCTGTTCCTTATACTTTGCTGAAGTTTTCAGCTGCATTTCACTGGTATTCATATTTGAACTGTTCTTAGGGGTGAATCTGGTGCTCTCCTATAAACAGTACAGCACACTCTGAGCCGTCCCTCATTTTTTCTTTCTATTGTGAACCACATTCTTTTAGTATTGATCGTTTATGTTTCATAGATGTTACTAATAGATGACTAAACACATGCACTCAAATCTTTTTGCAAGACCTGAAGACTCACAAAAAGAAAATTTATGTTTTCTCTCACATGGCAAATAATAATGTAGTGAGTACAAGCAGGAGCACAGTATTGTGTTGTCCACTTGGCTTAGGCACAAGCACTGTGAGTCATTTCTAGTTAAACATTTTGGCGGCTTGGTTTTATTAGTTTATTTGAGCATCTTTCTGTTTGGGCTGTTTGTTTCACACCAGCTATGTGATTTTTGGAGCAATTTCAACTGACTAGAGGTATTGTCATTTTCTCAACCAAATTGCATGAGAGGAGAAAACAGACATGACTTTGTTGCACTCTAGTCTTCCATCGAGCTTCTTGGTGGAGTACACGGAATCCGGAGGCATGGACAGGCAAGGCTGAGTTATTGGCTGCAGCTGCTGCCTCACAGATTCTGTCATGCCTTGAAGATTTCTGTTAATAGGGTTAATTTCTGAGATGCTGATAAACTGCATTTTGATGGATACCATTTACTTATCTCCTGCTTTTAGAAAAAGCAAGCCAGCTTATACTATTGGATACACTTAGCCATGTTTGATAGTCAGTCAGTCTGACAGTCAGCAATGTGTCAGTGCTGCATTATGCCAAGGTGCACAAATGCTGCAAGTGACAAATAACTCCAATTTTGGCACAGTGGAAGCTTGCATTAGTTTTTGATATTCACCATCTTTCGTCACTTGAGCCAAGGTTTAATAATCTGTCTTGTAATTTTGTAAAGATGGCTTGAAACCCACAGACGACTAATGGTGTAAAGACTAAACTGAGTAATAGCTAGTCTTTTCATATTACAAGTTGATGTAAGCAGAGGGATTCTGATGTTGAGCTTTCCACATAAGGTTTTATACCTATAATAAAGAAAAGCTTAAAAACACAGGTCTTCCAAGTCATCAGAGCTCTGAATGCATGAAGTGGTGAAGCTGAAGTTAAAGTCAGTTTGAATAAATCACAATAAAGTTTATACCCCAGATGTGTGCCAAATGACAGAATATGCACAGTCTACAAATACACAGAGTTACGAACTTTTATGATTGGTTTCAAAGATAAATCCATATGTTTATGAAGAAAATTAATATAGACTGACATTTAGCATTAAGACAATATTACTATATCAGGCTTTAAGAGTGGTTTTCTGTATAGAAGAATATTAGTGGATACCTAAAATATTTTCAATATTTTGCATTCTTGCATATGATCAAGAAAATAGTGAAATTATAGGAAATAACCATACAATGCAGAAATAAAATTTGGAGTACAAAGAATGCTGCCCAGCTTGGTAAGAAAGAATTTACTAGAATAATTTTAAAAATAAGGTAGGAGAAATATCATTTCTTAATGTATCTGTAGCTGTGAAGAACTTTGGTATTTAACTAAGTAACAGCATTGCCTATTGGCCTCTAAGACACTAGATGTTTTATTTTAAATTCCTGTTTGTTAGAATAGCAAAGATTTTGAATAAATACAACCTATGTCAGTGAGCTTCATTTGACAGTCTGAGGGAGCTTTTGTCAAGTGATTTGCTGGAGTATCTTAAATGAATATGTCTTGGTACCACAATACCATGGTTAAACTACCACACTATAATAGACAGATCAGTCCCTTCGCTGTAATTGCCATAGCAAAGCAACAATTAAGCAGATTTTAAGATACAATTTATAATCAATCAGGTCCTTAAATAGAAACATATTACCTGAAATCACTGCTCAACATCCTACCATATTTTCTGCAGTACAGAAATCGAATAATTAAGAAAAGGTACTTCAAGCAAACACAAAAATAGACTCTTTGGCAGACATTATTAAATGTTCACTGCCCATTTTTATGTTAAACCATGTTGTAAGTGATTTTGAAATAACCATAGGAAATGACACTGGGAATAGCTTACACAGCAAAAATAAACTTTCTTTGTTATTGAATGTTAAAAATAATTCTCTTTTCATAATATTGAAACAAGTGAATTTGTATATAAACAATGTAAAGTGCAATGAAGCCTCCTGAAATCATTAACCCTTTGAGCTGGATAATGATTCTCTATCAATATAGTGAGCAAAAGTGTAGAAAAACAGCAACTGTTTTTTCAAAGTGAAGCTTTTGGGTCAGAGGTCATGATGACAGATTGTGGCAAAGTCATTACAAAATTCTTCTCTTCTTTCTGTTCCAATTTTCCCTGTTTTATAACCTTAACATTGTTCCTAACAGATAATTTCTCCATTTCTCTGCCCTCCTGTCTTTCTCTTGATAGGTTTGACTTCTCCTTTTTTACTTTTGGTTCTCCTTCTTATATGTTTCCTATTCAGTGCAATTCATTACTTGCTGCATTTCTTTCTAGCATTCTGTCTCTTTTTCAATAATACTTCACTCTTTTGCAAGAAGAATGAATTTAATGCAGTTCGTTTTCAAGGATGCTAATACTCCACTGGTTTTCACTTGGGGTGTGTTGTGTTGTAGCTCATGGCATAGTTTGCACAGCCCTCAGGTCCAACCAACTGCTGTCTCAATGTTCTATTTCTTTTTTCCTTTAGAAGTTTCTGATGCTTTATCAAAGCTGTGTAGGTTTTAAGGTAAAACCACCAGATTTTCTGTGCTAGGAAAGCCTGTTTAGAAAGGATTGTTTGAAAATAAGTTACTTCCTATTCAGTATGCAATTTATTGTCCTCTGAGGGCATATATTATCTACTGAGTTACCATTCATCTGCTTTATTCTGGACTGACTCAGACTGCTGATATTAAAGCTAAAATAAAGCTGTCAACACTTAGAGCATGAAAAGTAAAGCATGCACGTAAAAATTGATGTGCAGAATGACGGGCACTCCTTGGCACTCCTGGGAAAGGGAATCCCACAATACCTTCCACAGAAGTGGATGCTTGAGATTCCTCTTCTGCTGTAAAATAAATGAGTTATTACTATGTTTATTTGGAAGTCAGTGTTTGCAACAAATGAAATCTCCTGTACACAATCCCTTTAGATAGTAAGGCTTCATGGTTTGTTCTGTTTTTCACCCTGTTATCTGTATCTGCAGGAGAAAGATGTGATGATAACACCTATGCCCTTTGCAAGGCCACAGGACTTGGGGCCATCTATTGCTATTGTAGCAAAAGTAAATCAAATTCAGGATCATCTGCTGAAGAAACATGATATTGAGCTGTACATGCATCTGAACCGACTGGAAATTGCTCCACAGATTTATGGACTGTAAGTGTTTGCAAATCATTATTTAATTTAATTCCTTGCGGGTTTTGCTTCACTATATTAGGAAATTTTTTCCCCTTAAATTTTGGATTAGAGGAATGGGACTGAAAAGAAGTAGTTAACTCTTAGAACTTACTTGTTTTGCAGCATTAAATGCCACCCTACTGCTGCAGCTGTGACACTGGCATTTCCAGTGCAGATAAAGTCCATTCAGCTGCATATTAGAAACCCTGATGAAGATTCCTGTACTTTCCAAATAAAATGCAGAGTTCTCCTGTAAGAACACATGGGATAATAGGACATAAAAAACTATTAGCATTGAGTGATTTATTTACTTCATTTTATCACCAATTTAACATCAGTGAACTTTTCCCTATTGTGTATGGGGTTTTGGATGCTGGTAATACAGGGCGAGTGGTATGTTAAGAGTAAAGGCATAGGTATAACAAATTGTGTGTGTACAGAGTCAGCCCAAGTATTCCCTTTTCCATGAAGCTGCTTCATATCCAGTCAGCTGATTGTGTATTGAATACCCCCATTCCAGGGGGGCTTATTGGGCCAGGTGTGATTTGGATGTGGCCTTATCTATGCGTTTGTGCCTCACTGAATCCAAAATATTTATAGCTGCTGTAGTCAGTCTGGCTCAACACAGAGTGTGTAATTTCTGTGAACCATGAGCAATGGTGAGATGACCATGGTTTTCAAGAAGAATCTTGCCTTCATTGTCTGGGATTCTAGAAATTTGATTAATTTTGATAATTCCTTAAGGAGTTGGAAAGCCATATATGCCTTTGCAGGGATAGAGAAAATGACACTTTTTAAATTTTTTTCAGTGATTTAAAGTAAGATTGATTTTGCCTTAAATTAAAAAAAAAGTTATAGGTGTGAATTTCTAAATGCAGTTGTGGATTTTAACAACTGAATAGGAAATAGAGAAAGGGAAGGGAAAGGTGACTGTAAATGTCAGGCCATAGCTGCAATACTTAACACTAAAGTCTAATTTGATGTTACTGTAACATAGTATACTCTCAAGAGAAGAGTTGAGCTTACATTAGGAAGATAAATGTGATTCTACAAATCTTACTTAAATACACTTTATAGGTATGAGTTACCTTTTGGGGGGTGGGGGAACAGGCCAAGTAAACTCAAATACAGAGAGGACAGATTGTCCTATTACAATATTTTTTGCATAGTGTATTTTGTTAATATCTTCACTAGTTGGAAGAGAAAGCAAACATCCCTGATAAACTTCAGGGGTAGTAATGAATAAGTAGACTGTATAAATATCAAGGGAAACAAAAATACATTGTTTCATTTATGAAGACTTGTGAAAACAAAGAGAGAATAAAATAAGTTAAACTTCAGAAATTTGCAAACAAATATTTTGGGGCAAAAATAGTTTGAAATGTAGGTATTCACGTCAGTTTAAGATTTTGCCTTTCAGTAAGAGAAATAATTGGAAGAAAAAATTATATTTTAGCTCTAAACATAATATTATAATAACAGAAGAATGATTCAGTCTGATGTGGCATAAATAGAACTGAATCTGAATAAAGAAATTTACAGTTAAGAGAATGAATTATGAGAGAGAGCTTCAGGCTGACTATCAGGAAAACCTTACTAACAGGGAGCTGTTAGACTGTAAAATAATATATTAAAATTAACAAAGGAAAAGCCATCAGAATGTTTTAAAAACAGGCTTTGAAAAGCTCTCAGAATGGGTGATATCATAAAGACGGAGTCTGCATTGGTAGAAGAGGAAAGTAGGTTACCTGTGAGGTCATATCCTTCTCTGATTCCTGATTTGATATAGACAGGAGAAAAAGAAAGGGAAAGGGGCATGACTGTGTTGTGTTATTCTCACCTTTAATGATGTCTGAACTCTTCAGAGTAGTAATTTCCAGTAGTGAGCCCACTGAAAGTCTGAGACACTGTATCTTTTCCTGTATTTAACATTTCTTGAACTAGAAACAGCATTTCTTAAACAACATTGTTTATCAATAATTGCTTAACCTAACTAAGCTGCAGAATTCATCTGATTTTTTTGTTAAGGTTTATTGTTTTGCTGAAGATTTAACAACAATAAATATTCATCTGTCAGCCTTGATACCACTCATAAAATATACAAATGGTAGAAGGAAGACTGGGAACTTTGCTCAAAAGATATTATGGCGTTCCTAGATCAACATGAAAGGCCTGTATTTAGTAGCAGTCTACCCTAATTTGCACAAGTTATAAAGTTCACTTATTTAAAATTGTAGCATTTTATACTTTGCATCCTTCTATAACCTTCTGGGGCAACACAAAAACACTTCTTTGCATTTTTATACAGTTGATTCCATCCTTTGGTGTTTTCAAATGCTTCTTTTTATTTTTCAAACACTACCAAGACTTGTTCTGCTGGGTGGTCAGGTATTCCAGCTGGATGTACATTCCCATGTTCAGAAACTGTCCTTTACAATAAAATGTGAATATACACTCCCTGAAATTATGCTTACCTGCTTGCAAGACCAAGGCATTTCAGTATGGGTGGTACAACTCATTAATTTTGGTTGCTGCCCAGTTTTGAAGTTTTAGCTCAAAGCAGTAGATTGCCTTCTCTTCCAGAGTGCAGCAATGAACAGACTTCACATTCCCTGGCTGTCTCATTCCATTGTTGATGGGGGAAGGAACCCATTTAGGTTCAGCAAGGTATACTGGGTCCTGGCTGTGCCATACTTCCATGCTCTGGAAGTTCAAGTTGATGTCACAGACAGCAGCAGCCTTAGCACAGGAGTTGCTGTATTTGGAAATTTTGAGACTGCACTTTCATTCACTTGCAGTCAGCACGGCTTGTCCCTCTGATAATTATTCAGCTGCTATTAATATCAGCTGAAATGGAACCAGCAATACAGAGATAAAGGGTTTTTGCCTTATCATTCCTTAGTCTTCTTTCTTTGCCTTGTCTCTAGCCTGCACCCCAAGATAATGTTTTGCAGAGTAATGTTGTTTCACTCTCCTGGTAGTACTGTGAATAGTCTAACCAAACTATAATAATTATCTAATCATACCTAATTTTGTACTTTGTAAAGTCAAGTACAAGAATGGTTTGAAAATAAAATGGAATTGATTACATTAATAGTTCAGTGACATGCTTCCTGATAATAAACCTTTCTCTAAACAAAAAGAAAAAATTGCTAGGATTGAACATAAAGATCGGGTATTCCAAAGGGTTGACAGATTGAATATTCAGTTTAATTTTAAAATTAGAGGAGTTAACAATGATTAATGTCCTAGATTAACTGGTACTCTGATGTTAATTTCTTTGACCCTTACATCTAATTCAAGTTAAAGTAAAAAATATTGCAAAATGATACTGCATTTTCCACAGTGGCCAGTGCTTGCAGGGACAAATTAAACAGGTTAGGCTCTCAGCTTGAGAAGGGACAGGGCTTGAGAAAAGTCTTTATATACCTGTAGTTTAGGACATTATCTTCCATTTAAAGGAATTTGTAGTAGGCAACTTCTTTTACATTTCGCTGGAAAGATTAATCATTTGGAAATGTCCCACATAATATTATTATTATGTATGAGTCTGTATGAATCAAGTTATATAATATAATATTATTAACACTTTATTTTATTTTATTTTATTTTATTTTATTTTATTTTATTTTATTTTATTTTATTTTATTTTATGTACTGAGGGAGAATTATATTGCACCAAATGAATTTCTCATGGAACTGCATGCAATAAGTACAGCCAGATCACGTAAATATAAATATGATGCAGTTGTATAGAAATAATACACAGAAAGATAATGACAAGGTATAAGGATAAAAAGCTTTATTTAAGAACAAAAATTAAATCTTGGCATATACTCACCAGTTTCTGCATCATAACACTGATGGCGGTATTATAGTGGGAAAGCAAACTCTTCCTAAGCACATATCCAGCAGACAGTAAAGCACGTGCAGAAGTGAGTGTAAATGTTTCATGGTGACCTTAGCTCAGCACTGGCAGCGATGACTCTGGCTCGTGCTGCCCCTTTGCTCTGCAGCCATCGGTCACAGAGACACTGCCCCTGCCCCTCCAGAGGCACTTGGGCTGCCACTGCCCCGGCACGTCAGCAGGAAAGCTCTCCTCAGGAAGCTACTGAAGAAATACAAAACAAAAGAGAAGGGTGCAAACTAAGTTGCAAGGAACCAGGCACGAGTGTAGATCTGAAGGTAGTGTTGGAAAGGTTATGTTACGGTGAAGTCAACAGCAGATGTGCTGCTCCACTATTGCTATTCTTACTTGCTTTGCTGTGAGCACTGCTGTGGGGCATCCACCTGTTTTAGTTTCTCACCCGTGGCATTATGGTACCAGGCAGTATTCTTTTGCGTAATCAGATTGGTCTCTGGAGGGAGAATTTAAAGGATGTTACTTGTATAGTAAAGGAACATAAATCATATTCATTGTATCAAAAAAAAAATAATAATCCTACTAGCTATCTTAGAATAAGAAATCTTTATGATCTGCAGAAAAAGTAGGTCAAAGATCAGTATTGCTGAGGAGAGCTTCTCAGATCATGCAGGATGCCTGAGTTTGTTTTGGATTCTCACACCAAAAGAAAATGAGATAATATATGACGTGGTCCAAAACCATTGCATTTTCTCTGTAGCTTTTAATCCAGTGTCATCAATCAATTGGACAGCAATTACAATGAAAGCAACTTGGAGGTATTGTGCACGTAGTAGAGGAACCACCAAAATCTGGCCTTGCTATTAAAAAGCAAGTATCTGGCAGTGAGTATCTAGAAATGGGTAAGACTAAGCAAATACAAAGTCTTTCTGAACAAAGCAGTAATTCTCATTTGAATGTTCAGGACCAAATTAATCATGAACTTAGTATCTGGAACTGCTGTTGATTTCCAGTACTTCTTTTCTGTTTGAATTTAACAAAGGATTATATATAAAACAGATTTTAACGGACTATAAATCCCACCTTGTCTCTCAGTAGACAACTTGTTGAGGATTTAGTGCCAGATGACCAGGCCTTCTTAATGTCCACTATTGGTCCCACAAGTTACAAGATACATTCTACTGGATTTTTAAATAGAGCTTTTGGGGACTGACTCAGGCATCTGAAGATGTTAATATGAATTCTGTCTTGCATAATGAAAAATGTACTGTAAGAGGAAACCTTTCTAAGTTAGCTGACAGAAGGAAACATCTGAAGCTACTTTAGGAAGCTACCATGTATTTTGATGGAGACAGGGATTGCCTCAGCTACTGCTGCCATACCAATTGTACTGCAATGGTTTTCTAATTCAAATTACTTCCTCTTTGCAAATAAACAAGGACAATTCTTTGAAGATCACAGTAGGTATTGTACCTCAGGCAGCAAGCAAATCCTGCTTAACTCTAAAAGGTGCTTTTTCTTCTGTTTTGAAGTAAGGCTACTCACACTTTTGTGCTCTTAAATTATAGATATCTGTTCCTCATTGCTGAGTTCCTCAAAAAGCTTTCTAGTTCATTGGTTGAAAAAATGTATATTTCTTTTTGTGCTGATTCTTGTCATGTATTAAGTTAAAAATTACAGTATGATGAACTTGTGATTTTGTCCTTTTCCCAACTGTCAAAAATAGTATTTTAGTTTTACTTCTGACTTTAAGATTTTAATATGTAAATACTGTTAAAGACCAGTCTATAAACAGAATGAAGGATTGGTTGAGGTGTCAAAAGTGTTTGTCAGAGTTTTACTCTCCTGCTGCATAATTATGTGCTGAGATGATAATGAGCAGTACTGGATGTCTGTGAGGATGGAATGCAGATTTGTCGTTTTGATGCTCCTTGATGCAGGTGATGTGCTTCCCATATGAAGTACAGGGAGTTATCTTTATCTGGGAAGGAAACAAGCAAGAAAGCTTCCATTTTGACTTTTGTTGCATACCCTGAGAAGAAAAAACCTAGCAGTATTAAACATAAATTGGCTTAGAGACCACTGGATTTGAATAGAATTAGTATCTTCTTAAATCTGTGATGAATTTAGTGGGCATATAGACAGGTGCTTGGAAGGCTATCTTTGTCCTTTTTTGGTTTTTATTTGGTTTTTTGGTTTTTTTTTGTTGTTGTTGGTTTTGGTTTTCTGTTTACTTACGTAGGCAGTAGCTGTTGACTATAAAGCAGAACAATGTCTAGAGAAGTTCTACTCCAATAAGGAATTTAAGGTTCCATATATCAAGTATTTACCTCTCTTTTATTTTCTTTATACCTAAATCACATCAGCTGTTCAGATTAACCAGGTGCTGTTTAATTTAGTGCACCATTTTGTTTCTTTCAATGGCATGGAACTTAGTCTAGAAAACTCATCTTGGAAATTGATACAAAAAAGGCAATAAGTGGGTCAAGTAACTGTTGCAGAAAGTAATTATCTCAGCATATGCCTAAAAATGAAACTGTCCTAACATGCCCATGCTGAAATGATGTTAGGAGGCAAAATACAGCACTTTGGACTTAAGGATTTGCTAGTAACCAAGACATTTCCTGTAGAGTCCAGTCCTGTGGATAATTCATGTATTGGTTAAGCAGTGCTCCATCCTCTACTTATTCTTACTGAGTCTATATGAATCAAGTTGGTACGGGCATGCAATCACATGTGACTAGCAACTCCTTAATTTTCCTGTAAAGACAGACCTTCAGAAATTATAATGAAGTATTGAAGAGAACCATGTGCACCATCCAGCAGGGAAAGATCACCCTGTCATCAGTCCTTTAGATAAAAGTCAATGTCCAAAAGTTGTCTGAAGGCTAATAGAAGCATCTTAAAATCTTTTGTGTCATGTCTATGCACTTAAAAAAGAGCCACACAAAGCAGACCCTCTGCTACAATCCAAGACCAATGGTAAGGAATAGTAAACACAATTTAATGAGTAAATTGCAAAATTTAGAAGTTACACCAAACTAGGATCTAGTGGGTAATGCAGCTAAGAAAATTTTGTTTGAAATCTTTAAACAAATCAGCATGAAATACTTAAATGCATAATGTTGGCCTGTTGGAAGCAGAGGTAATCTCATTTAAAAAACCCTCAGGTTTTAATACTTAGTCATTATTCCATGTCAGAACAAACTAGGCCATTTTGGATTTTTCTAGGTGGGGAGAAGGATGACAAGGAATTGCATTTGAGAAAAAACCAATTGGTCGTGACCTCCCTTGAGGTGTGGGATGTCAACTTTAGGGATAGCACAGTCTTCAGCCTTAGCCTAGGACATGTTAATCATCTGTCTCTTCAGGGTCATTTTCATCTGAGTTCTTCATTTTAGCAGAAAATTATATCCTGAAACCACAATTCATTACTAATGAAAATGTTGTTGAAAATTAGTGAAATAGTAATTCTGTAGGAATATGGCCAGTCTGCATTTTCTCTAGAAGCATCTGATTGCCCAGTAGAATGCAGTTAATTGGCAGTATGTTGCAGTATATAGTGTCAGCATCGGGAAGAATGCTTCCTTTTTGGGTTTTCTCTGCACCAAAGTAATAATTCACCAGGTAGTCAAGTCACTGCTTCCACTTCAGATACCAAGATTAGTTCTTGGATAGGCATTTCTACCCTTATAGACCGTGCTCTCCCTGCCCTTCAGCCTAACCAGATGTTACAGACTGAGGTGAGGGGTTTGGGCGAGGGAGGGGGAAAGGTGGAGAATCCTACAGACAACCTATATAGTTCCCCTTACATGTTCTGAATTTCCTCTGGCAGTTGTTTTATTGGGAGTTCTTGACTTAGAAAGATTCATAACAGAGTTGGAAGTCCATGCAACAGTAAAAGATCCTGCCCTGAAAATAATGCAACAGTCTGTCCTAATTTTTAAAATGGGTGAGCTGGATAGTAGTTCTCCATGACCTTGTGAACCTCTTTCCAACATCTTGTTAGAGTCGTAGAAGCCTCATCAATAAAAAAAAATCTTGTTCCAAATAGGTGCACGCCTTGAGTATCTTTTCTGATTCTGATGTGGTTTTGAGCAAGAATTTTTAAAAGTACCCTATGAAATATTAAAGCAAGCCATCCATATCCGAAGAATAAAATCCATTAACGCAGGTCACAGGAATAGGTTGCTCAAGAGTAGTGCTGTTAATTAGGGTGCACAATTTTGTGTAACTTTTGCATATTGTATGAATTCACCATATTTTAGTCTAGGTAAAGCACGAAAAATTATGTCTGAGAAACATTTCTAAGAATAGAATTATTTCACTGAAGTAAAGCTGTAAAAATGGGGATAATATTTCATCACACCTCATACTGAATATAATAGCAAGAGGCCCTAAAGGGTTAAGGTACATAACTTAGCAGGAAGACTCCACAGATTTTGGCAAGAGAAAAATCTGTGCACAGCATTGCGACACAGAATTGTCTAGTGAAAAAGAACAAAAGCAGACAAGAGTAGGAGCTTTTTTCCAATACAAATTTTGAAATCAATGAACGAGTCATACTTGAATCTTTACAGAAAGCCAAGGGTGCTACCCATCTATATTCTTTCCCTGAAAACACTCAGCACAGCATTTGCAGCTTGGTATTGACTGCCAGTGATGACTCCCTTGAACTTCCAGATAGCACTGTTTCTAAGGAAAAAAGGCCATGGATGTACCTAGACTTTGTTATTAACTATGGAATGTATTGATAGCAGAACAGCAATTCTTCCCAAATTTCAGAGAAGCAAAATGACATCACCCAATATAACATCAGCTTGAGAAGTCCATGAGAGAGCACTGCCTTTCATAGACTTTTATACTGCCATCTGTCACTTTTAATGGTCTGCTTTTCTTAACTTCTTATCACCTTATTTGAAATTAGGAAATTAGGACCATGGTTAGCATACTTCCTTTGAATACCTTTTATACACTTTTTTGTCTGGAAAAAGTGCCCAATACAATGATCTTTGAATGCCACAGAAGCAATATCTTTTGCTCATGGTATTGAGAAAAGGGAGAGAGAAAAGAAATTTCATTTTTTTTCTGGTTTTTAAGTTCACAATATAATATAATGCAGAAAATATGAGATAATTAAACTCCTGCAGCTTCTGACTGCTTGTTACTCCTACTGGTAATGCTACCAGACTTTTATTCACAGAAGTAGAGACGTTAGCAAAAAATATTTTCATACTTTGGATAAATCTGTACACATAGCCACATGTGCAGTGTAGCAGCAGAACTGTGTAACATGTTGTATGTTATGAAATATCTGTACAGTGTTTAACTCAAAATTCCATCACATCTAAGTGAAGTCTGTAGTTGTGTACAGCACACACAGTGAATGTCGTGTGAGCTGTTAGAGTCTAAGCTTGGGCCTTGCAGTCTATTCTATTTCTAGCACGCACATTTAGGAATGACATGCAAAATCAGTAATATCAGGTTCAGGGGGTTTTTTACTAATGGAAATACAGATCTCTAGAAGTATATGGGACATTTTGAATCAAAGAATTCTCATTGTCTTACTTATCTATGAGAGAAATCACAAAAGAGTAATGTCAACAGAAGAAAACAGTCCTTGCAGAAAACTTACAACGGAATAGCATGCTTAATATCTAGAAACATTAATGATGATGGTTATATCTCTATAAACTGAGCAGTAGAAAAGATAATGGCATCTTTGTCTTTAGCATTCATATATTAGTATTAATGGTTTGACATGCTACTTATTGAAAAGCTGTTTAAAATAATCGAAATAGATTTAATTCTCCTTTTTCTTACTTCAATAATTGTAATCAGAAAACCTTTTTAATGGTGTAATCCCAAATCCAGCTGAAGTACGTAGTTATACGTCCTGCTTTAATGTACGTCTGAGCTCTGGGACTCTCATGCTGAAACACATTCCCTGATTTATCTTATGTCTAAACTATTTCTTACATTATGACTTTGTGCTGCAGCCTTTGATATTCCCTGTGACATCATGAGACAGCTGTGTTACATTGTGTTTAAGCAGTACTAAACCTTTAAACTTTAAACGAATATTTTTCTTCTCAGAGGTATAAATAGAATATGTAATAAGCATCTGTGGGATATGCAATTAATGTCACTTGTGAGGAAAGGCCTTCATGATGCACTTGGGTTTTGGCACTCTTAAATTATGAGCTCTTTACTACACTCATGGGATAAATTCCATATCCCCCAGATGCTTATTATGTATCTTCCATCTCCCTTAATTCCTATTAGCTGGATTAGTAGTTGTTGTGATGTTGAGGTTTATGGTAATTTAACTGGGGTAGTTCTCAGTGATCAATAAATAAACTTCAAAAGTTTAGTAATTTTTATTTTCCAGCAATTCCAGTGTGTATAGCTGTAACAGTTTACATTAAGTGCTAGTTGGATATACCGAAAACTTTGGTCATCTATACATACTGGTTTTATCCATTATCTAAATTTCAAAAAAAACCAAACAAATTTATAAAAGCAAAAGATTTCAATAGGAAAAGATGAACTGAATTGCAATGTTGTGGTGTGACTAATATTACCTTCAACACCGACAAGTGTTAAAAAAAAATAGTTTACATAGAGAAAAAATATTTTTTGCTAAATGACGATATTATTAATGCTCTAGTCACAGTCATTATCTGGAGAGTTTGTCAAACTGGTACAGAATGGCCTAGATTAGTTGTCAACTCAGAAGCAAATAAGATTTTTAAAAGACTCAATAAAGTCCAGTGATTAATTGCTATATATTCTGATTCATGCCTATCCCATTTTATCTAATTTAATAAAAGTCTAAAATGATGATTAATCCTTTCACATCAGCAGTTGCTGGTACATCCATTACATGTCCAATCTGAATTCCTCTGCCAAGGAGTTAACTACTATTTTGAACTTGGTGTGAAAAATATCATTATAAATTTCATTAACCTGATCATCAAATTTAAAAAAGTCAACTCGTAAAATCCATTACTACATATCATGCATCGAAGATTAAAAACTGGTCCTTAGTGGGCAGGAATAGCCAAGATTTAATTCCCACAGCATATGTTTAAAGTGCTCATACGACATTATTGTATCTGTAATTATCAGAATTTTATGTTTATTAACCCAAGTGAATTAAGAATCTTATTTTGCATAGAATTTAGCGTGCATGTTAAATTGACCATTAATTCTAAGCTTATCAATATATATTTATTTACCACAAATGCAAAGATACTTAAGATATTGTAATCCTTTTAGCTTTTAGAGGACTGCCTTCCTTTAGTTTTTCCTTCTCATACATAATAATTTATTTTTTCTGTGCTTTCAGTTGGGTGTCTTGGTGTGGATCCCTGTGGGTGACAGTGGTATAAATTTTACTTCAAGTAGTCCTTCTGTGGGAAATTTGGAGTATTTCAAGTTAGCACTATGTCTCAACCTATAAGCTCTCTAACTATAACTGCGTCTTCCTCTGCACTAAGGTGGTTTTTCCCATCCATGGTTAGATGCGAGACACCTCTCCATGCTGTATGGTAAACGTGCCTCAGCCCAGAAATACCCACAAAGCCTTGCAGATTTGGGGTGGGTTTGTCATTTATTTTTGGGAGGCTTGCTCAAGTTGGAAATTCACTAAATGCATTAAAAATATACAGTGGGAGAGCTCAGAAAAGCTGAATTCCCCCGTCCTGGTGCTGGAGCAAGGTACGGAGCACCAGCAGTTTCCTTAAGAAACAGCAGCCCCAGCCTGGCCAGCGCCCCAGCAAACCCTGCCTAAGCTGTGCCCAAGGAGTAAATGCTTTCAGAGTATTGTGTGGAATGCACCACAGGAAAAACCAGGAAGTAGCTGGGACAGACAGCTGTTCTCTGGTTTGTTTTTCGCTAGTGGCTGCAAGCTGCAGACCCATTGTTGGCTCCCAGCAGAAGGATGAAAGTCACAGGGTTTGAGAAAATAGTGGGGGGTTTGCCAGACCAAAACCATCACTATTTTACTATTTTCTTTTATTTTCTTTATTGGCACAAATGTGAAAATGCACGTCCCTTCTGAAAGAGGTTTCAGACTGCAGGATCTGCTCGGGCTGCAGCTGTGAAATGGAGGCACAGCAGGTGCTGGATGGCAATGCCCCCGTGAGCCGCGGCTGCGGCTCTGCCGGCTGCGCTTGGCACAGCCCGAGGCTGAGGTGCTGCAGCCTGGCACAACTGTCATTACGTGCTGCAGGGAGCTCTGCAGCTTCGCAGCTTGGTGTGGTTTCACCTTACACAGCCCTCCTTAGCCTGTCCTAATGGCTTTGCCCATCTACCTTTCCCCTGCTCAGGTGTTCTGCAGAAACCACATTTCATGTTGCAAAACATTTCTTCATGGGAAGGGTTGTCAAACATTGGAACAGGTTTCCCAGGGAAGTAGTGGGATTGCCCTCCCTAGAAGTGATATAAGAGGGGTGTAGATGTGACACTTAGGGACGTGGTTTTGTCTTGGACTCAGCAGTGCTAGGTTGGACTTGATGATCTTAGAGATCTTTTCCAACCTCTATGATAATACAATTCCATTAAAAAAGATTAAATTAGAAAGAGTGGAAAGGCCCTTTTTTATCTACAGCATATCGACTTGATGGAACATGCTTTTTTCCCTCCATTTGCAGACAACTACCATCATTATTTCAATAGCTAGTCATGGCAGTGCAAAAGTGATTCAAAACAGCCAGATGAATCATCAGAGACGTATATCACATATTCACATTATCAGGTGTTGGACTTGGAAATGCACATTTGCACCATAGTACAGCTTAGGTTCTACTCATAAAATGAAAAAAGGAGAGCACCTAGATTATTTTAGTCCTGGATGGACCAAAATTTATTTGTAAGACTCACCTTTAAATTAAAAAAATTGTCCATTGTAAAATCCTTGCCTTTTACAAACTTATTCATTAAATTGGCTTTAACTTATCTTTTGATCCATCTTTGATCTAATTTATCTTTTGATCTACTAAATGTTGGAATTAGAGCAGCTTTTTCTTCTAGAAAATGGTTTAAATAATCTGTCTGCAGGACTTCACGTGAACACCAGCATAAGTAAAAAATCCTCAATGAGGGTTGCAGGTGGATGTATGGGGTGTAGTAGCAACTCCCAAAAATTTGTCTCTATACTTTATGGGCTGGAATAATATCCAGCTATATTTCACAGAGTCCTTCCTATAAAATTTTGTAACTTGTATCAGTTTGTGAACATTATAGAGATTTGTTTTCTTAACTCTGTGGAAGAGTTCATATTAATTATCTCCTGTGGAAAAAGACAAGCAATGCTATGTTGCCATGAGAAAAGTTTTAAGAGCTTAAGACCTTTTCTTAATTTTACTCTCTTTTTATATTTCAACAGTTCACATTCCACTGAAAAATTTCAGGTGTCATTAGTTGGCTTTTGGTGTGTGTCCATTGCAGAAAAAATTGCAGTATTTTCTCTTGAGATGCTTTCAGTAAATAGCATTTGGCTTGAATTGGCTTGAACGCTGAAGCACCTCACAACAGAAGTCATCTATAATAAAATTTTTCACCAGTATATCTGAATCTTCCAAGTACGCAGTCATTTATTTTTTATAAAACCTCAAATGCTGGTATTGCTTACAGGATTTTCATAATTAGCACATTTAGTTCGGTAGCAAACTAAACTACCATCAGAAGACAAGACAACATGGTAAAAACGTAGTTAGTAAGGGGGAAGAAAGTTTGAGAGATGGTTAAGTGACATACTGTGTGAAGGTTTTGCTGGAAGGGGAGGAGAATGTGGGAGGGAAGAGATGGAGAGACGAGACATAAGACCCCACCAGCTGAATTGCTGAACCTGGAGAATATGAGGTGTGTTTGCAGTGTAGCTCAGTCGTTAAATAATGCACAAGGGTTTATCTCATATGGCCAGTTGCAGCACTCGCCTGGTAGTCAAAGGATGAAATAAATATCCAATGTGTAAACCCAAGCATATGTAAAACAGGTAAACACAGGGTAGCATTGAACACAGTTTCTCATTCTTTAGGTATGTGTAGGTGTGGATAAAGTCTTACATATGCAGAAACTGTTAAAACCCAAATTATTTAGCTAACTCCTAAGTAACAGACTGGCAAGAAAAAATCTGGTTCAACTGATTTCACTATGAGTAAGGGGAGAAAGAAAGTTCTTCTTTTTTTCCCCGTTTCCTCTAGTTATAAAAATTACAGTGATTACACATCATAAAGCCTATCTGTAATAAAACGCATCAGCTGGCCAAGGTTTTCATCGCTCACTCAATAATCCATTAATACAGCAACGCTGCCCAGGCATCTTTATAATACCAACTCGGAGGTAATTTTAATCAGCTAGACCAGCTGGTATTTAACAGCAGCTGCTGGAGACGCCACAAATATACTCAATAGCTGACATCTTTATTTGCAGTTTTTCAAGGGGAGAAGAGATCCTCCTGTGGTTACTTATATTAAGCTTTTTTTTTTTTTTTTTTTTAAATAAGTATTGGTTCCGGAGGGTAATACCTGAATGAAAGCAGGAATGGAGTTAATGCAAAAAATAAAAAATACATTCTTGGAGTCAGAGGGCTTTTTCATGAAGTCCTCTTCATAAATGAACATATAAATAAAGCATGGATGCCAGCTTTGTTGGAGTTTAGAACCTTTTCCTGGTACATTTACACTAATCTCAGACATGGCTTGCGGCATAAAATGTACTCTGCAGTGCTGCATCGCCCTATCTTACTGGAGCTTTCATGTCTCTCCACGATACAAATATGTGATAAATAGTGCTCTTGGTAGGAAAAAAAGTGATGCTTGCTCACATGTGTTCAATTTTAACTGACATGTGCTTCTTTTGTCCTCAGTTTTGGCTTAGAGCGTCTGCATGCAGCAGTGTATATGTATATATCTATGCTTAAAGACACGGGTGTTTGTGTATAAATAATATACAATATGTTTATTTGTACTTCTCATCTCTTATAAGGCTAGAGATGAAATCAGCAACTGAATAAAGCACCGCTCTCTGCAGCAGTAAATGTGGAATACTATTTCACATTGGATTTGGGGGGGGAACAAGCAGAGGCAACACAAAGTTAACAGTCACAAACACATTATAAATAAAAATTTAATTACACTTGGGGGAGCTTGGCTTACAAAGCTCACAAATCCATAATGGAGCTTGCTGGTAATAAAGGCCTGATCTGTTTGTTAAACTCCAATATTCCTGTCCTCTGTATCGCTTCTTTTATATAAAACTTCAGTTTCTGCATTGATTACCAATTGCAAAAAAGACTGACTTCACTGGTAAACAAGTTTTTTTCTGTCAGATACCAAATGCCATATTTCTTTATTAAGAAAATAGTTATGACTCCTAGGTAGGGCAGGGGAGGTGCCATGAGAAGTGTAAGTATATCTATTTTTGTTGACTATTTATAATATGTCATGGATTAGTTATATCATGGATGTGATCTGTGTTTAATATGAATTTGAGTTTCTGGAAAAAGGCTTTTGTTAATTTATGAACAAGTTCTGAGGTAGAAGGTTCTCTGTAATGAAGATTGCCATAAATGCTTAAATGAATAGTTGAAATGAATATGAACATTGAAGAAGACACAATATTATTAAGCTGGTATGTGTCTAGGGCAGTAGCAGTGAAAACAGTACATGGTCTTCATTTTTCTTCTTTCTTTAATTTTAAAATCTCATGCTGAAAAAAGTTGATAGTGTAAAGGAACAAACCTGAGTACATAGATACAAATCCCTAAACAAATTTGGGGCTATAGTAGTCATTTGCAGGTACTCATTTGTTAGTCCCAATGAGTTTCCTCTCTGTAGTCAAATATGGATCTGTCTGAGACTGTGATTGACTACTGCAAATTAAAATCCAGTGACAGAATGGATTACTGAGGTTGCAGTTTGACTAAAAAATACTTAGCAAGCATGTTTGCTCTTATTTGTAGTGAAAACATTCTGTTGAAGTTTGTTTAGTATGTTTGACAACAGACAGTTTGATATATTGCTGGGCACAGCAGTAGGTTGGACTTGAGTAGTATTAGCTTTCACTGTTTTGATTAATTGTAATTGTTTCAATGAAAAGGCACGTTTTACGTACAACTCATAGTTCTGGAAAACAGAAGTCAACTTGCAAGATCTTTAATTACTGTTCTGAGTTAGCATATAAAAAAAGCTTGGAGAACATGCAGGCAAATCACAGTAGGGTTTTTTTGTATGTCTGTTTATTTTGTATGGGATTGCATTTTGTAGCTTTTATACACTGTTCCTTGTGTGAGGAAATAAATCTTAGGTTTTATCTCTTCTTGTATGCTGCAGTGTGCTTTTAGATATATTTCGGAGTTCTACATTGTAGTTTCAATCATGGTATGGTGAAATTTTTAGTGTTTTCCATCATCAGTAACAACAACAACAACAAAAGGTCAACCTGGAGACTCCCCTGTCTCCTCCCATCCCTGCACATTCCTGAAGGGAAGGAAAATGCATCTGTTTATGTTTAAATTCTGTTTTCTCTACTTAGAAAAAGACTGCCTTTTCCCACTCTCAGAATGAATTTTCTAGTTTTCCTAAGATACTTATTTTTTTCCTTTTTTAAAAATAAATATTTTATTTTCAGTGTACTGTCAGTAAAGGGAAAATAGATTATTATTTTTGTATTTAGGTAAAAAAAAAATTCAATGATGTGTTTAGATGTAAGCCAATACCAGCATAGTAAAGGATGTCAACTATTATTACTAATACCATCTTTCATTTATATAGTGCTTTCATCCTAAAAGATTGTGGTTGCTGGAAAATGTAGATTTGAGCCAAAAACACAATTAAAAATATATCTCCTTGTCCTAGCATGTTAGCTTCGAAGTATTGTTTGTCAGTTTAACAGACAGTATCAAAATATCTTTATTCTGCTTTGCAGATGCAAAAATGCACCATGAACTGAATATGCTGAAAGTACTGTTAAACCATCTCTAGAAGGAGAGAAAATTGGTTTTATAGGTTCCTCATTTTATGATATGCTTTCTTCTCAGATTTTAATATTTTGCAACATGTTCTGAAAGGAGAAATGAATAGATAGTGGTTTTCTATATCTGAAACATGTAGGGGCATCACAACCTACCTGAATTGTTCCCTAGACAGTATTAAAAAGAAAGCAGTAATATCTAAATTGTGGAGGGAGGCAACTAGGTTTCTAAGTGTGGTGCCAATGTTTGTAGTCAACAATGAGACATAAAAAAAATTGTAGCCCATGTTGATAGCAGCAGGGTTTGAGGTTTGTGTTATTAGAGCTTGCCTAAAAGTATTAACACACAACTCATGTATAGCCTTCATATAAACTATGTTCTATTATATATTTTGGGGGAAAATAAAAATCTGTAAAGCATGAAATTGTGGTGTTACAAAACGATTATTTCTAAAAGTGAATTATCTCGTCTCATAGTAGTACTAGCTTGGATTGCTATGTTAGATGTCAGGTGGTTTATTTCTGAGCAAAATACAAATTAATAAGTGTACATTTTAATACTTACCTAAACCAGTGGCAAGAAAATAAATACTACTTTTTATTTACCTTGCAGTTAACAACCATGTGTCATTGCAGCATCTTTTATGGAAAGGAACTTTATTTAAGTAGCATAAACTTGTTGGATGGGCTTCAATTAAATGATGATTTGTTAATGCAAATGTGTAGCGAATGACTGGTAGTACATCTGTCTCTTCATCCATAGGCCATTACTGTGCAGCATTAGCACATGATTGTAAAAAACTGGAAATCATTATATGCAGGTAGTACATATTCAATCAATTCTGACCTTATGTCTCTGACGAAATAAAAAAAAAGGATGCAATTTAAATGATATTTAATCTGAACAAAAAAAAAGGGGGGGAGAGAATCTTTGAATATCGACGATTCAAGCTGTTAGATGATGTGAGGTGACTGCTGTTTGGAATTGATTGTTATTGGTGGCCCCAGTGGGGAACAGCCAGCACATTAATCCTCTCTTACTCCTCCCTCATGCTCCTCCAATCCAAATAGTATTTTTGTTTATATTAGGAAATAAATACTGTTCTGTTTATCTTAAAATTCCTTCTTTTTTTTTTAACACCTTTTGGAGATTGAGAGGAAAAAGCTCTGTATTGATGACCAATGTTAGCCAGCTAAGCAGGCAGTGACAATTAATACAACAAAAAATCGTACAATTAGCTTCAGTTCTATAAGTGTCTAATGAGCCATTTGTCAGTCTTTTGGTGAAATAAACTACTCTATCTTAATTCTCCACTCTTGCAGCAAATAAATAGAAGTTATTAAATACCCAGGCACCAATAAAATCTAATTTATTTTTGCAGGGCATGGCAGAACTCCTTACATATATAAAATGAGCAAGTTATTTGCAAACAACTTGTAATACTAATATAAAAATATAAAAAAGAATTTCAATGCTAACTGCTTTCATTCTGCACTAGATATGTTTTCTTCCTGATTTGTTTAATCATTTAAATATGTAATTACTCCTAAAGGCATATGAGTTGAAATGACTTTTCCTGACGTGATTAACTCATAAAGCCAAAATGAACCTTCAGAGAAGAACCTGAGAAATTCCAGCGATTGGTAGTCTGCAGCTGAAGTCCCTGCCACTGCTGAGGATGACAGCATGCACATTTCCAGCTGGGAACACGTCCCTGCTGCTGTTCCCTCCCTGACCCTTCTTGCCTTGTTAGTGTCACAATCACCTTTCCACAAAAAAAAAAAGGCACAGCAGCAATTGCTGTTCAGGTGCTGTTGGGCTTGGTGAAGGTGGAGCCAAGAAAGTTGGTCTGCCAGCAGCTCCTCATCCAGCCACTTGTGACCAGTGGTAGCCACCAGATCTACTCAAGCTCCAGGCAGTGCCAGACCTCACCAGAGGTGGGCAGGGAGGGAGTGGGATGTCTAGTCTAAGGGATCCAAGGAAGGCTTTTTGCAGAACCTTTAAATGTGCAGAGCAGGGCTGTTATGTTTTCCTTCCCTATTCAAGCAGACTCTTTGTAATGTAAGCTGATGAAAATATTTCAGACCACCTGACTTCTTCCTCACTCTTCATTTTAACAAAAGTTTCAATATGACTCTGGTTCACTTTTGTGATGTATATCTGGCCATCTGTCTTACCAGGCTGGTTTTCAAGCTGACAGTAAGTTGGTGTTTTTAAAAAAGACAAAAAGAAGACAGGACAGAGCATGGTGTGTGGACAGAGCCAAGTTGCTAGGTCTCAGAGTAGAAGAGAATATTTGAAATGACAGAAGACACAAAAGAGACAACTCTTACTAAAGAAGCAAGGGTGGAGGGATGGCAGAGCTGCTGGTAGGTGCATTTTGAGGAGAAAGTGAGTAGAGGATATTAGTGTGAATGAGGAAAGGGCTCCCTTTACTGAGCTAGCTTTGAAGAAAGCCTGAGGTTTTTTTGTCAGGCTGAAATATCTGTTTAGAAGAGTACCCTGCCAGTTCCATTGCTTCCAAGGGGAGAGATGTTGCACAGAAGAAAGCAACTCTGTTTGGAAAGCCAAAAAACTGATTTGGGAATTCCATAGAGTGTGTTTCAAAGCTAGCTGCAGCATTTCGTTATAATGGTCATTTCAAGATGGTAGTTCTTTATGATTGTCCATAACAAGCCAAGCTCAGACAAATGTTGAGCAAAAAGAATCATGATGAATGTATTCTTAGGAAATGGCGGGCAGCTTCAGTTTAGACAGATCCTAAATTAGTAATAGAAACCCTCGGTGTAAAGCTGGCACAAACCATTCAAGAATTTGAGTGTAAGTGGGAAAACAGCTTTTTTAGGGGATTAGTGAAATAATTGAAGAGGTTATTGTACAAGAGGAGTGGGAGAAAGTTGTCTTTGAGAAAAAGAAAATGTTTAAGTTGTAATTTATAGGGGAGATTTAGTAGATCTTTTGTATCCTCACATAGTTTTGAGCTAATTCTGATCATACTTTCAGATGAAAAAGTGAAACTCTCTTGTTGCATTTTGCTGGGTTTAATCATACTGTTTCAAACTCCTTTGGGACTTCTAGTCCTCATGAAAGGACTTCAGTTACTTCTAGTTTCCTCATGAAATGACTACACTTAGAAAAAAATTATTTAATCCCAGTGCTTGTTGTGTTAGTAATTCTTCTGAGCGGTACCATCACTCTGTGATCGAATGTGTTTGCTTGGCATTCAGGTATCATGAGGACTACACTAGGTGTTTGCACACATAAAGTGGATTCAAGCTTTTTGCTTTACATTTCAGTTGATTTTTGAAGGTTTTCTTTTCAGAGTATTGACCTTCAATTTTGAAAGACTGTAATATGCTCTCCTAAGCAACACAGATACATTGAGGGTAACACATTTACTGCACTGTGGTTTTCCTTAAAATTGTTGTTACAAAATTTTATCCTTTCCCTAATTCCCTCACAGTATATAGATTACCACTGTAGCCTTTGCAGGTGGCCACTGGAAAGATTTTTTTATTATGCTTGCCATACATTTTATAATATTTGCCCTAGCAAATAATGTACTTAATGTCCAAATTCAAGATCTGTTACGAACAACTGTTTTCACTGTTCCTTCACTCCAAGTAATTTCCTTTGAACTCTTTTGTTCTTAACTCAAACTTTAAAGGAAAGCTGCTATTCATTAGAAGAAGAGCAGGCAACCGTACCCATAATTACAGACGCAACTAAATGGTTAAATATATGGATGTTCTAGAAGTATTTTCTTTTTGTATTTTTACAACAAGCAAATTCTGTCGATACTCAGTCCTTGAATAGAGGAATGCTTGCATTACTCTTCTGAAGACCTAAAATTTGCAGCTTATTGGCATTTAAAAAAATGAAGACTGGAGTATTCTGAGAATTTTTGAAGGGGCTAAAATCCTCAAAAACAGTTACCCTTCCAAATACAGTTTTATGTTATAAATCATCTCTAGGTGGCAATATCAGTGATGTCTGTCCATCCAGCCAGATGAGGCATAACTGTTAAAACACAGGTTGACAGAGCAGAAGAAAAGGGCACTTGTTTTACTTGACAGAAAAGTTTGATCAAAGGGTGAAAGCGAAAAACATCTTGGAGCCACAAATTGATGAGCTGTGTAAAAGACAAATGCTGTCTGGTTACCTGTGTTTCAAGAAGAGATGAGAAAGTGTCAGTGCTATTGTACAGGTAACAGTAAGACCTCTCCTTAAATGCCATATATATTTTTGGTAAACAATATTAAAAAGAAATTCAGATTATCATCATTTGTCAAACAGAAGTTGAGAAGGTCAACATCTGGTCAATAGAAGTGTATCAGGGAATAAACATGGGATAAGAAAGGGAGTGAGCTAAAGTTGAGCAATGTTGTCAAAAGCAAAATGATCCAAAATGGCCTCAGATTTATGTATTGAATATCAGGAAGTTTCAAGGGGGATGTAGTTCTTGCTACCTGTTGTAGAAGCAACATTCTGGAGCTGTGTAATGACAAGCATAAGAACAAGACACATCGGTTCAAGGTGAATCTTAATAAAAGCAAACCTGTCATACATTAACTCTAATCACAGGGAAGTCAAGTAAAGGAGATGTGTCTGTCTTTCGGGCCTAAAAGAATCTTCTGTGGATTTATAATCTGTAATAATTCCTAACCATGCAATGTCCAGTGTTAATCCAGATACAGGATTTTCAATAGGCAGTTGTTTTATCAAAGGCTCCTAGTGTTTGTGTGTGTTTGTGCATTTGCTTATTGGTGAGTCATTTTTAAAGACAAAAAATGGTCTTCATTGGTTATTTGTAAAACTGTCTCTTAAAGGTGTTATTGCTGTTTTTTGTCCCTGGAAAACTCCTTCATTCCTTTGGGGAAAACTGTAGTTTTTCCACTCTAAATGATAAGATTACATTCATTATTTGCACTTAATTCAGAAATAGGCAGTGTGAAGTGCTTATTTCCGAGAATCCCCACAGTATTTGGTAGCTTTTTGTGTTTTCTTTTCCATAAGCAATAAAGTTATAATGGGGTTACAAGATCACACTGAATCTGTGCTAAGGCATCTGCTAAAACTTTGTAGCAGAGCCTAATAAAGTCCTGCCCCATTTGTGACATACCAAATCACATTCTCCTTGCTGGTCTGACAACCACAGCTCTTAAACAGCTGCTGGGGTAATTTGCATAAAGGAGATTGTAAATGTCTCATCAGAACGCATGCAGCGCAATTCACCCCAAAACCACTGCCTGAACACCAGGAAAAGAAGATTGTAGTCATAAAAATTGTGGCTCTCATGATTTCAGATTATGGTCTCCACAGTCTTACAGCTTTTGCAAATACCAAGCTTTTGTGGCAAAAAAAAAAAAAAAAAAAAGGAAAAAAAACACAAGAAAAAAGGAAAAGTTTCATTTACCGATACAGAACAATACAAACAGATGCAATGTTGCTGTTTTTAATCAGTCTAGCAGAAAATTGACTTCAGCAGCTAAGGTTCATGATGACCCCTCATCAGTTCTTCACCCCAATGATAAGTGAATTGATCCAATTGAAAGCATTTAGAATAACATTAGTAAAACCGAATCAGTTTTATGGTAGTGAAAGGAAAACAAAGAAAATGCAAAATAAAGTTAATGCAATACAGAGGATTCAATAAAGAATACAAAATGCAGAAGTTAATACAATATGTTAATTGTCTGCATGCATCTGCTATGTTTTGTGATGCATATTTTAATAGAAATTAGCGTTAAAATTATGCATCTTTTTGATAGAAATCAAAGCTAAAGGAGATATACATGCAGAAGTAGGATTTCAGAGTGTGACAGGAATTAGGTGTGTGCATTTCCTGAGTTTTAACTGTGTAACTTCAAATTTTCTCTTTGAAACATCATTCTTCTTTTCCTTGAATGAATTATGCTGGAGCACTTTGGCATGGCAGTGAAACTCCATGTTATAACTAGACAATGAAGAAGTCATTAAGCTCCACAAAGTTAGTATCTGTGTATCAGCTAGAGGTTCTGCAGGTTCATTGAACCTGTACTTAGCCCAGTTTGTAGCGCAGGTTGAGGCTATTTGCCTGGTGCCTCCTTGGTTAAAACACTTGCTCTGGCCTCAGTTCACAGAAACACGTCATGATTGCAGCTACACCAGTCACAGCTGCATCATCATCAATAAGTACAAAATTCCTAATAGCTGTGGAACATGTTGTTCTAACTTTGTCATCCTCCTTCCACTCCAAGTTTTAATCATCCATGACACACAAATTTATTAATACCCAAGTCACCTACATTCTTGCCATTAGTAGTTTACTTACTGTCTCAGTAAATCTGCATTTGACACAGTTAATAATTGTGCATATATCTGTGCAATGGCACAACTGACAGCAATCAGTTCAATGCCTTTGAGTTTTAATACTCACATTTATCAACATTAATTGAAGGGAATTTGGAGTCAAAAGGTTATATTAGGGGCATAACCTCCAAAATCTCAAAAATTGTATGCACTGTTTTGCTTTCTGTATACAAATTCCAACTGCTTTAAAAGAAGTTTGTCAAATAATTTCAAAGTTTGGTTTGTCTCTTTGCATAGCAGGATGTCTACTTTCAAGGCAGTGATGATAAATCAATGGTTTCAGTGAAAGTTCAGTAATCAGCCAGTGAATCTGAAAAGTATCTGATACCTGTGGAATAGAGGTGGGTAGAGAAGTCAAGTGGTGAGCTGGTTTTGACTAGGCATAGTAGAGGAGCATTTTACAGATTTTGAAGTATAAGGTTTAGAGAAAGTACGGTGGGACTAAAATTGGTGTCTTCTTCAAAAAACTTATTTCTTATATCCAAAGTTAATTTCTCTAAAATAAAATCTCTACATTTGGCCAGTCAGCCTTCAAAGCCAGTAGAATTGAGGCTGACACTGTGCACTATCCTTACCTCAGATATTCAGCTTGTTCCTTTCTTGACGTGTGTGTGTAAATTCTGTATCTCTGACAGACACATTTAAATTAAAATTGGGCCATTTTGTTGTTTTCTAATACTGATAGGATAGCTGATAAATAGGTATTACCCTCACTAATTTAGACTCTGCTAAGAAAAGAATATCCTTTATATTAGTGAATCTCAGCTTTGGGTTTGATATGTGAAAACTCCATCGTTTTATATGTTGTGGTATTCATGATAAGATTATTCACAATTGTTTTATCACAATAGTAAAATACTGCTTTTTAGTATAAGAATTTCTCTGATAAGATTTTAATGCATAGTGCTTGATGAAAGTTATTATGCTTATCTTCCATAAAGAGAGAATAATTATATGGGACAATAATTTGCCTATGGCTGTGCTTCCCAGTTCCTAAATTGGTGCTTTATCCTGTGGGTTACATTTGCTTTCATAGGAAGGAAGTGCTTTCAGTTCTTTTATTCTTCATACTGTAGTTCTTACTGTCCTCACCAAGTGCTTTTCCAAAGTTCATTCTGGATTTAAAGTAATTTATTACTAATGATTGGACAGAATCAAAACAAACTCCCAAGACTCCACAAATTCTCACAAAGCCAAGCTCAAGTCTGAGATTATATGTATTTTCTGCAGATAATTTTCTGCAGACAATTTAACAGGGAATTTGGATCTGATTGCTCCAATCATTTCTGTGGTACAAGTTACTTCCCTCAATTACAAGTGAGGTCTTAGGGTATAAATCTCTTTGAACCTATGTGTATAAACCTCAGACTTGGAGCTTCTAACACAAAAAAAAAAAGAGTAAAAGATAATGCTGCAAGAATAGCCTCCATTTTCAGTCTCTGATCCAAATCAGTGCTGTTGCTCAATCAACCTTGTTTGGGCATCAAAAGCTTGCAAAACTCTCTGTGAACAGATCCTTTGGAGACCATGCCAGTTCTGTATGAAAGTAAATGCCATAAATTATTGGTATCCTGAACAGTGACCTTTCAAAAGCAGGCAAGAAATCACATATCTAAGATTGTGGAATACCAGCCAAGACAGTTGGAAAGTTTATCATAATCATTGGCAAGTCTTTTCACAGCATGGTTCAACTGGCAGAGATAGATGCCACCTCCTCAAAGTATGCATTCTACCTGTCACAGCCAACTAAATGCTCAATAGCATAATTACCTCAAATAAACTCCCACATCCCAAACAACCATAAGCAATGACTGAGTCGGGATGTGCCTCAAGAAGTTGTTGAGGTTATCACAAAACAGTGTGATCTGTTTTAGAGGGCTCCTCTGTTCCCACAAGCTGAAGGGAATATTTCAGTCCCTCTGGCGGGAGGTTTTCAGTGCTAGGTGCCATGCTGCCATGGTTTAACAGGCAAATTATTTGGTTCCACTAGCCCAGATGCAACACCAGATCTGTTTCTGGCTTCTTACCCTTCAGGGACACTGTGGCTTCGTTATGCTGCATCATGGACAAGTATGGTCAGATAAATTAGCCATTTGAGACAGCTAGCCTGCAGCCCTCCCTTTTCATGCCTCCCCGTAGGCATCATTTATCCTGTATCTGATCACATCTTTGCCCACATCTCACTTTCTCCAAAACCCAAGGAACAGCCTGCAGAAGAGGCTACCTGCATTCCTGGAAATGCTTCTTTCACTCTAGCCCATCAGACTGACGCTCTCCCCATCTACATTTCCTAGTCATAGGAAATGCCAGAGAATTGGGATTCAGGTCCTTTTGCAGTTGCCTGAAAACAATCCTGTAATGTCCATTGTGTCCCTCTCACATTAGCTCTAGAAAGTCAAAGGTTCAGAAAAATATTCTTCTCCTCAGAAGGAAGTTAAAATATAGTTTTAAGGAAACAGACTGAAGTATATAGAAGTCAACAGAATTCAAGTTAGTGTAATTTTATGATACATATTATTTCAAATGTAGAAGCGTGCAAAAGATTTTCTGCCAGAGTCAGAGAGGGATTTTCAGTTCCACCTTTTTACCCTGAAATTTCTGAGAAGCATACCCAAACTTGAATTCTTTGCTGGAGGAATGCTTCTGTTTGGCAAGAAGCAAATAATAAAAAGTAATTTTTTCATTTCTGAAATTAAGCACCTGTTTGAGTAGGAGAGCTGTAAAACCTGCTGTATTTTTCATTGTCATGGGTTTTGGTCTATATATAACAATAAGTTAATATAAAACAGTGAATTAGCAAAAAAAAATGCATCTAGGACTTCCAGCCAAATTTACAGTGCCAGAAATAATCACAAATCTACATATACTTAGTACAAAGTTTCTGAAAATATTTAATGCTGCCTAAATAAGATAGAAATGGAAAAGAAATATCCTTCACTATCTCTGTGCAGTGTTGGCTATAGCTGGGATGCAAGAGTTGTTTAAAGTGTGTGGAGCTGTGACACTAGTACTCGGGGTGCTCATATGGCCAGTCATAAACATCTGTGGCAATGAATGCTTGTCCAGCTCAGGACAGCCCAAACTCTCAGCCCAAACTCTCACTTTCTCTATCCCACGTTGTTTTGCAGCACATGCCAAAATCTCTTCCTAGGACAGAGCTTCTTCCTAGCATAGAGCTTTGGCAGACAATGACTTCGGCGAAGGAGGAATGATTATGACCTCGTCTGATCTGTCAGAATTTGAGGCATAGGTCTGAGTTGACATTGCTTTGGATAGCACCATCCTCTTTTAACTCCTCTTTCATCTTTCTAGTTTGTTCTAAATACTGAGTAACAGTACTAGCTGAAAATGTAGCACAGTCAACTAAACTGAGTCCAAAATTTGTGGTTGGTTAACAAGTAGAAAACAGATAGATCATCTTAATCATCAGACACTGTAGTCTCAGTCTCAGTGCAATCACAATTGTATTTTTGTAATGGCCTGTGAAGTAGAAAGCAGATTTCCATCTTGGCAAAGACAAAAACATATCCCACGAGATCTGCAGTTCTGTTCCCTCTGTAAGGATACATCTCCAACTGCAGGGTCTTCTCTCTCTACCCCAGAATCCATGTGGTGGCCAGGGGTGGAGTTCTGCCGACACCTGTGGGGAGAGCAGTCAGTTCAGCTCTAAGCAAGGGCACAGGCTGCTGCTTTCACCTCCTACCAGCATCCACTGTGGGTAAGGAGGTAGCTAAATCCTTGGCACTGGCATGGGGCAGACCCCAGTGTCCAAACTACCCCTTACGTTATGTTGGTCTCTACAGCTTCTATGAAAAAAATCCCCACTGGTACTTTGTTGCCAGCTAAATTTTCTATTACCTTTTGTGTATCCTTCATCTCTTCTTTCTTTCCTGCACAGTATTTATTTCTCTTCTTGTTTTCCTATTTTAATTATTTACCTCTTTATACCCAAACCCCCTCACATATGAATGTCTATGTGCACAGATGGGATTTCTAGGACAGTCAGTATATAATTTTCCACAAACACTGTTATTTTAAAACAAACTCAATCATCTCAATCAAAGGGGCAATGGAAAATGCAAATGGAAAAAATATTTTAGGGTTTTTGGTTTTTTTCAGTTTGAAAACTAGCTCTCTGTTAAAGTTGGTACATCTGATGAGAAGCTGCTCCAGTCCCTCTCTTTTGCCAATAACTTTATTTTGCTGATATAGCCCTATTAGTAGTGAGGTGTGCACATCGTTCTTACGTGGACATTTGTCAGCAAGCTTTATGCCCAGATGTCTTGTAAATTAAATTCTTGTCATTAAATAACGAGTTAAATTTAGTTTAAAATATTACACCTGCTCAGAGTCCTCTGTCTATTTTTATTCCTTTGCAATTACTTTTATGGTTTTAAACGATGTCTCTGTCTCCTCACAGTGTGTGAAAGATCTGTACAGATGGAAGATGCTGACTATAAAAGGAAAGCTACTGATAGGGTATTGGAAAAATAGAGGAAAAATAGCAATTCTTATTGTTCTTTGTAACAGTAGCTGGTGAATTTCTACAATACGGTGGTTTTTCTTAAAGTTCTGTGCTACTTTAAAAACTTACTTCATAGTGTCATTTTACTGTTATTTCCAGGAACTGTGGTTATTGCTTCCTCCTCTCAAGTCTGAAATATGTAAGCACACTTTCCTCAGCTGTCTGTATGGCATCCTTGTGCAGGAAGATGCTAATTCTTGAGTGCTTCCTACTCCTTTTAATAGGGACTAACTTGTTGATACCTAACTGTGGACAACTAGACAAGTTTGGAGCTGTCTTTGATTGCAAACAATTTGATTTTGACTGACAGGCTGACAGAAACACATTTGCAGTAGGTGATCTGCAAGAAATGTTGGAAGAGTGGTGAGACTGCTGCTGTGCTTCCAGGAGGAAAGCAAGGCAGCCCTCCATTATTAATGAATTTTTTCAACCTTCCACTTGTCTTAGAGATGGTCTTACAGAGATGAGCAGTTATTCTCACCACAAAATAAAGGAAAGGATACTTAGAATAAGCATTGTTTTGTGTTTTAAAAAGGTGGCTCATAAAAATTTTCCGCTTACTTAGCTGTCAGTTCAGCTGACCAACCTGACAGGAGTGCTGCCCTGTGGTCCCTCTGCTTGGAGAGATACATTTCAAGCACATGGTAATATGTAACTCATAGGTGTATAAAGTCATAATAGAGCATTTCATCACATCTAAATAAGGGTAGGTGCATGCTGTCTGAACTGTTAACCACTGAAAACATTGAACACAAGACATTTGACACTAATTTTACTGGTCAAATACTCCCCTGAAAGAAGTCTGCCCTGACAAGCCGCTCACGAGGCGCCTTTTGCAGAAGGAGCCTGGCTTGATGGGTCGTGGCATAAGCTACTTGACATTTGTCCCCAGTCAGACCGGATGCCACATGAAAAATTTACTCAGGCACGGGGCTCCCAGGAATAAACATTTCTCTGGTGTTGCTCTCACCAGGGACTCGGCAAGGTGAGCGGAACTCCAACTTGTCACGGATGCTCTGTTCTGACAAACATAAGTAGATGCTAATGGCTAAATCGTGACAGAATAAAGTCCCACAACCATATGGCTAATTGCCACAACAATATCTTCAGTGTTATTAATCAAGTTTTCATAGTGTGCCATGATAATTGGAATAATTAGAAACAGCCTAGGCATTGCTTGCCTCTGCCGCACAGACTGCAGACAGGGACCTGGAACAACCACAATTGCACTTTCTCTGCAGTGTTGTTTAGTGCTTTCCTTTCCAGCAAATACTGTGGTTAATTAATGAATTAGCTGTTTGCCACCAGAGTGTTTTATTGCTAGCAGGGCTTCTTCAGGGGCACATAGGTAACTAAATGAGACCACTAAGCCCTTGCGCATCTCTGAAAAGATGCACAATTCCCATAAGGCTGCAGCTACACAACACAAAACTTCGCCAGTCAACGGTACTTTTGTTTCACAAAAGTTGAAGCTTATATCCTTGCACTTAGAGAAAGGATAAAACAAACTGAGAGTGTGCATTTTTTTGCTTAACAGTTTAAATGAAAATAAGACGCTGGATAACAGTGGTGCAATTAACTTAGCAAGCAAAATAAGTTAACTCTTACATGCCTTACCCTGCTTAGTAATGAAATTGGGCTCCAGACATATATTCTGCCTTGGAACTAAGGTTGTAAGTAAAGTGGTGATTCTAACACTGTTATTTACACTAAGCATCTAAATCATCATGTGCTACCTATTAGAACAGCCCCCCTCAATTCTTTCAGGAGTATGACAGCAGGGAGAAAGCGCTTGTGTTTCCTCGGTGCATGCATCAACATGTAGTTGACTGGTCACTAAAACTGGCAGATTGATGATGATGACTCTTTTCACTGGATGTATGAAGGCATTTAGCCAGACTAATAGATTGAAATGGACTGCTGCATGTATGGCCTCTGAACAGCTTCTTAATTTAGTTTTAGAGCATGCAATAGATGTAATATTGAATTCAGTGATGACATAAATCTTCTCTCCTCATTTTAAAAAGTAAATAGATTTCTTCTTTGGAGCAGAGATCCACAAAGATATTTAGCAATACTATATGCTTACTTATAAAGAGTTTTGCAGAAATAAGGCCCCAGTTCAGGTGGTAGGTAGGAATTCTGTCCATTTTGTGTTTATTGCTGTTTAGTTTTGACTCTCAAGGGGAAAGTATCAAGTGAGGTTTTGCATCTGTTTTAGTATCCTGGTATCTCTACACATTTTTCTTACTAGTTTATTGGTAAGGGTTTTATTTGTCTTTCAGTCTAGTTTTACCTATGTTCATATTCACTGTTAATTAGGAGGAATTTTCCAAATTCTAAAATAAGGCTTCTGCAAAAGGTATGTTTAGTAAGATCTTGTTGAAGTTATTAATCTTCATTACTGATGCCTGTTCATTTCTTACTATGACTGCCAAATAACAAGATTTTTATTTTCTTCATATCAAAGTATCACAATTTCAATTTCTTCTGTTGTAAACCCAGCTGAAAGATTATCACTTTGTAAAGGCCATGTCCTTTTACTTCAGATATGTTTGACATATATTCATGCATTTTTATGAGATAAAGGAGGCAATCTGATATATAATTTAATTATCTTAAAGTTACCAGTTTACTTTATAATTCATATTCTTGGATATATTGCCGTCCTTAATTTTGCCACATGTTATGACCCACCCCTGAAGGCAAAGGTAACTGAGTTTCCTGGTAATTGATCCCTTGGGCTGGATTAGACTGAAACAGTACCAAATGACTGGTGATTTTTATATATAAATATATATATATATATATATATATATATATATATATATATATATATATAATTCAGGTTTATTTTAGAACAAGTATGTTGCAGTGGAAAGAAGGTATGTAGAAGTTTTGGTTATTATCTATAGAAAATATCTTACACTACTCATCTATATAAAAGTATCAAGATATCCCTTAAGAAAATATATGAGTAAAAGATGGAGAAAGGATAATAGTAGATAATGGAGAGAAAAGACATCACCATCCATGGATCCAGCATCTTGTTTGTCCATGTGATGGTTGCAGCCTTGATCCATCAAGGCTGGGGAAATCCCATGAAACACAGAGTTCAATGAGTTTATTACATTCAGGTTCAGGTGGGAACACCCAGGTACCTCCATGGGGGAGTTTTACACTGTCTGTTCCAACACTGGGGATCATGTGCAGTGGTCTGGTGGAAGGCCCCAGAAATTACTCTGGGGCACTTTGGTGTCTTTGATGGGTGATGACACCCTCTAAACCATGCCAGCTGCCTCTCATGCCAGTGTAACTGAGCCAGTTCTGCCCCCAGGAAGGGACGAACACCCTCAGGCCCAGCTGGGAACATGAGCGTGTCCTGATCCCTTCCCTGGGAGGGGAGATTTACAGCTGGCCCAGCTGTGTGAGGGAGGACTCTGGCAGGATAATCAGCATTATCCCGCCTCAGCAGCACCTGCCTCTCACTGGCCATTTCCCTCATCTGGCTCAAACCCAGCTTGTTGCTAAACCAAGGTCAGTTTGTTGTGGTCATCCTCTGGTGGTGGTGCTCACCTTCCCTGCGCTTGGGCTGCTCTTATGCAGATCAGAGGATTCCCAACACCCACCCAAACCTCTTCTCCTTTGGTCCAGGGGTGCAAACCTGGCCTCAGCAAAGCCCCTGCAGCTTTTCCAAATGGGCAAATGCTTGAGCCATTAACCATCAATGTTTCGGTCTCTGACACCACCCCATGGCTCAAACATTTTGTTATTTCTCTCCTGCTGCTGCTTATTCCAAATCTTCTCCTATGGTGGTAATTTTCACATAGCAGACAGAAGGAAAAAAAAAATAAAGAGAAAGAAGAGGGATAGTATCATTGCCAAATACAAAGTGATTATGAAAATGAAAATACAACGGTAGGGGCATCAGTAGGATATCATAGGGCATGATTAGGGTATCACCGAAGGGGTATCAGGGGCAGACGAAGATGATACATAGACTCCGTCATCAGAAGACATGAAAAGGCACCTTTTTATTAGAAATCCACAGTTCTTATAGAAACAGTGGTGGACCTAAGACCTGATTGGCCTTTAGGAGTCTTCTCTCACCTATCGGTCAAGAAGGGACAACTCCTTCTTGTAAACATCTTTGACAAACAAAGATTGCCTGCCAGGTGCAGAAATTGAGATAATAATTGTTTTAATTCTTTCTCTGGGCTTTCTCACAGCTTCCCAGGAAAATCCTGGGAGAGCTTTGTCTCTCTCTGTTCAGAGGATATGTGATTACCACATCAGAGTGCTAAAATCATCTGTCTTCATATTAATGGTATTATGAACACAAAAAATTGGAGTGAATACTCATACCTTCAACTAGGCTATCTATGAGTAAAAAGGTCTCATGCAAACACATCCTTCCACCAAGCCCATACTCTGTGGAATAAAAGTGGTAATTCACAATGTAATATTTAGGTTCCATAAGTGGTTAGAGTTACATGGTAGCTGGTATTCTGTCCATGTCTTGTTTACAGTCCATGGCTGTCCTTCCTTCTGGTCTAGGATGGGGAACTCAGCTCCCCATGTGAAATTTTCTTTCATTAAGATTATTTAGTTGACTGGTTAATATCTCTGAAAAAGGTAGCCAGATTATCATAAATCTAAAGTCTTCTGAGGCAGAAGTGGGAAGGTTAATATATGTTCCTTAATTTGTATGATTCACTCATAAATCTGTGTACTAGCTCCCAGGCTAAATTTGGTTGAATTCACTGATTCCCATTTGATTGAGACAAAATTCTACATCCATAAGAAAAATATCAGAAGCTTTTCCCACACCTTTTTTTTGCAGTAAAATGATAAAATAAACTTCATAAAAATCAAACTAACAATACATAAAAGGGTCTATCTCATATAATTCTACTAATATGTGGTCTCTCAATAAGTTGGTTGTGATAAAAACACAAAAAACCTCCAAAAATAAATAAACTGATAATATAAGCAGTTATGGGGGCATTTAAAAACTTCATTGGTCCTATGCAGCTTGGTCTCATCTGATAGCAGTTCCTATAAAAAAAAAATTAGTCAGTTTGACCTACTACAGACCAATTATTAAAAAGAGGGCATGCAGGAAAACCTAAAAATGTCTTTTTTATCAGCTGAATTTTATGTTACGCCAAAAAACACCTGGGATGGAGAAGCAGGATTAGAGAGGGAAAAAACCTAACAGGGATTGGTAAACTGGTTATATACTCACAACAAACATGTTCCCTTGAGGGTTTGAATACAGAGTGTAGCAGCTCCATTCCTGGACACAGGCAGATAGCTTCTTGGCACACCAGAAAAAAGTAGCTCGTTTCACATTTCACTACAGGGTGACAGAAAGATGGTTCAATTGTAGATTTCAGTATTTTATGGACAGAAAAGACATTTTATTCAATTGTAATAGAGAGGTCTCAAGGATAGATTATAAACTTTATCATATTTTATCAGTGCTTATTTTTTTACCTTAGAGCTATTAACAAAATTATCTCTCTTCCTTTTATTTTAAAATGCACATCATTTTATTAACTCTTCTAGAGAAAAATGTACTGACACTGTAGAATATTTGACAATATGGAACAATGAAATATTATAGACTCCTCTTTTAAGGAGAAATTCTACAAAAGGATCGTATCTTTTAAACCTACTGCATGCATTTTGAATCAATGGATAAAGTTATTAGCAAATTTATTTTATCATCTTAAGAACTGTGCTTTAATTGCAACACTGAGAGTTGTTTTTCTAATATAATTTCTCCACTTTAAAACCAAATTTAATCATTGCTGTTTAACGATGGAAAAGTTGGGGGGGTGGAGTTCCTAATTGCTAATAGCTGATATCAGTAGGAACTTCACTGATTTAGAAGTGCCTCTTTTGTTTCAATAGGTTTATTGCAGCAAACAGTGTTTAAAATCATTCACCTGTAATTATTTTTGTCAAAAAAAAGAAAATGTTTTTGCTACTCTGCAGCAATTTTCAAAACAAAATGCACATGCATCATCAGTATTTAGGACTGTAGGTTTTAATTGCACAGAGGCAAAGAACATTAAGGATTCAGTAGGCGCACCTTCAGGTTCCTGTATCTTTCTCTTACTATTGCAGATATTGGTCATTATATTTGGGGTTTACAGAGTGTGAAGATGAAGATGAGATGAAGTCTCATACTCTGTGCACTTAAGGGGTATTTATAATTTAATTTAAAGTAGTTTTTTCCAGTATAATGTATCACTCCCCTCTCGTCATTCTGGTTTGTCACCATAATTTTATCAGGATGATCCTCGCTCTTTAAATCTGAACATTGCCTGAGCTGTCTCAATTCAGTTGTTTCGAAGAAACACAGCAATATTCTTCAGTCTTTTTCCTTTGAATGAAAGCACAATTTAGCCCAGATAACTGCTAAATAAGTAATGATGTAACAGCTAAATTCTTCATCTTGTAACATCTGCATTTTGGCCAAAGTGAAAAAACATATGCCTTGGTTTTGATCTGTGATCTTTTTTGTCAACTTGACCCACCTTTTCAAAAAATAATAACACATGCCTAGAATTTCTGTTCTTTAAAAAATCAGCAATGGCTGAAAGTATGTTATCTATTTCATTGTGATCATTCTTCCTGCAGGTAACTTCTGGAGTACAACATTGTTATCTACCTTTCACACTAAGGAATGTTCAGTAAATTGTTTTTGTCCAGTAACTCCTGTATTTGCTGCAAACACAGGCTGGCAGTGTCAATGCAGTGCTTGAACGGCCATTAATTACTAAGCCTTTATAAAGTGTTATTTATCTGCAAGACTAAAATTGAAGTGTTTCAACTTGTAATGGTTAGGAGGAGTGAAAAAGAAGCTGAACAGTGTACTTTTCTGCCACTGCAGAGAATTTCTTAAATTGAATGCTACATTCAGTGCAAGTCTCTGATCACTTAGAGTTACATCCACAGTATAAGTTTGCATCTAAAGGTCCAGTTTCTCCCATCTGCCATGCTGAAAACTTAGGAAATTTCTTTCTGTTTTCTCTTCTAAATAGATTCAAGTTCCTAGCTCTGTTTTTGAAATTTAGTGTTAAAGGAAAGCCAATTACTGACCACTCCTTATGGTATTTTTGTTTCACGTGCCTGGAAATGGTTTCCAGAATTAGCTGCTTCATCATCTTTCCTGAGATCAAGGTGAGGCTGGCAGGCCTGTAGTTCCTTGGATCTTTCTTAACCTTTTTGAGGATAGGAGTAACATTTGTTTGGTTTTTTTCCTTTGAGCGCATTTCTGAGTATATTAGAATTGGTCTGGCTTAAAACTGCAGTAAGTGCTTTTTCAGAGAAGGGTAAATTGCAGTAAGAAGGAAAGGTAATTATTAAGAATTCATTTTTTGGAAAGAGAAACCTTCATTAGTAAGGAAATGCATAGAGTTTTCCCGAAACACATAGAATTTTTTTAATGCAAAACTGAGTAATCTTTGCTAGCAATCTGAAAGAAATCAAATGGGAAAGGAAATAATCCACATAAGAACTAGATGCTTGTGTCAATTTTCAGTAAAAAAAAAAATTCAAGGCGTTTGTTTTAAAGAGATATGCTAGTCTATGTTTGATAAGGTAATTAATATTAAAAAGTTCAGGATATGTACAGTACTAGGAAATGTCAACAGAGCATATCAAAACCTTTTTCCCAAGTGGAAGGAAGGCAACAAAGTAAACTATGTACAATATTATTGCTCATCACTTAGTCTGAATTTGAGTAGATTTATATTAATAAATGAGTGTTTATTATCTTTATTCTTTAATTTTAAATGCTTCTTTTCTAACAGGAAAACTTATGGTAGGTCTGAAACAGATAAAATCTGTAATGTAAATGTCTAGTTTCTTTTTATTGGAATTGTTATCAAACACTTTGATTTTTGTCTTTGCATTAAGACCCTTGTTTCTAAACTGTGGAACAGAAAGCTTGTGGATATCATACTTTTTCAAGTTGGGGAGTTTTTAATATAGCTGTGTAAAACTTAAAACTGTACGAATGTGACCACAAACCAAACAGAATTTGCAATGGAAAAGGGAAACCAAATAACTGACTGTGTATCCACCCAGCAGTAGGGCCATAATTCCTGTATTTGGTGCAATGATCCACCAAATCTTCATGCAGCCAGTACAGGAGAAGCTGGGTGAAGTGAACAACCTTGATGGGAGTCCAGGACAGGACAATCCCACCCGGATCACGGGCATATTAAAGCATGTATGTCATTCTGTAGCAGAATAGTACTCCATGTACAAGTCTGAAATTACTTAAACAGATAAGGTAGACACACATAAGAAGGATCAATCTTTTTATATACTCAATATTATCTCTAAGTCTAAGGAGAAGCTGAATGATGTGCTAGATGCTGGCACATACTTTCTCCCTCCTTATCACACACACTTTTTTACAATCAGTATACACTGCTGGAGACAATGTGGTAGAAATCTATAATATTTAAATGTTTTACAGCCTAAGGAAAATCTGATCATCCTGTCTGCCTTCTCAAATGACAAAGGCCACATAATTTTATCTAATAAATCCAGAATTAACATTTGAATTTATGGTTGAAGTAAACACATCTTCTAGCAAGATGTCTGTTTTCATTCCCTTCACAAGTTAAGTAGATTAAGGCAAAAAATGGAGCATATGCTGCAACAATATCACACTGTACATCATTTATGGGTAGTGTGCATATGAGGGTATGCCGTGTGCAAAATTCTCAGTGTTTAAATCGAACACATTAGAAGTCTCTGTAAATCCTTGAAAGTCTGCTGAGCTTCCCACATAACTTCTTATACCAGTTTTTTGGCTTTGTAGGGATTTCACAGGCTTCTTTCTGTTCTGACAAAATATTGGATTTTAATAAGGTTTTGTTTATCTTAGAAATGCCATTTTGTTAATTGTGACACTTAGCTGTTTTGCCTTTCTTCTCATCTGTGATCATTAAGTTCCTCATGCACCATAAGCAGTACTGCCCTTCCACAAAAGCCTTGTAGAAGAGTAGCTGAAAGAACAAGTTGTGATTATACTTCAGGCGTGTTTCCTTCTCTGTCTTGTATGATTTGAAGGTTTTATTAATCTCTTTAGGACACTCAGAACAAAATCCTGAACCAAATATAGCCATGATGGTTTTAATAAAAATGCGATTTATTAAGGAAGGAGATGGAGCACTGGAGAAATGGACTGTGTAACAGGTCCAAGCTGGAATGCTGCTAAGGCTTGTCTTGATTGGTCTCCTTCATGTCACTAAAAGAAAGTGATCTACCATAAACATCCTCTGATTGAACTTACCTGTCTCCCCCCTGCCTCTTGCAACTATCAAATCTGTGAGAGTTTCTGGAATCAAATGTCTTTTTTTGAGAGTGCTTTTGCTGTGTATTTCCTTCTCATCCATGCAAGTGTTGATGAGTGCTGCTGTAGGAACTGTACCCCCCATGTTACCCCCCATGCCTATCTCATCTGCAGCCCACTTGTGTCCATAGGTTAGAAACACAGCCTGAAATCCTTGTGCAGGCACCAAGTCTGCCCAGAGTAGTGCTTTCTGGTGGCATTGAACTGCTAAAGTCTTCATCTTCTGTGTAATTTGAAGTTCTTTTGCAAGTGTTACACAAATGTTGCTCCTCATCCTTTTTCCACATCTTATTTTTGAACAGGCAGATCACAGCTCAAGTCTGTCTACCCTTTCTCCTAAATTATTGACCATGACTTTACATAGTAAATTGCACTGGCTACAAATGTTTGCTTGAACATAATTCATGACAGAGTTTAAAGAGACAGAGCTTACATATCATTTTCTCAGTTAGTAAACAACTGATGTTAATTTTGGCATTTCTCAGCTTCCGAGTGCTTAGTTTTGATAAGATGGTATTCTTTTCAGTACTTAAAGTCCATTTAAATAATTTTCGTATTTAAAAAAAAAAAGGCAGCAAAACTTGCACTGAAAATGAAATTACATCCTGCAAAATCCTACTGACCTTCCTTTCTCTGAAAGACCTTGACTCGTCTTGCAAGCATTGGAAACCAGAGCAGCAGCATCCTCTGCCACCACCACATCCCCCAAGTGACAGTAGCCATGATGCACACTTCTACCATTTGCCCTGCAGGGGATGTAGAATGTGCAGCTGGGATGAAGCACAGGGTAGCAGATGCATTTTTGGGCTGGTGGCAAGAGTTAGGAAGAAACAGAACATGCTCTGTGGAAATCTTCACTCTGTTGTGTTTAGGTCAAACAAGGAATTACCAAATTTAGGCTTCTCTTTTTTTTTATATGCACAGTAAAAAGGAAGATACCAGAGACCTTGTTGTTTCGATTCTAGACCTTAGTGAAATGCTTGTGGAAAAAACTAAGTTAAGCACAAGCAGAATTTTTTTAGACTTATTCTAATGAATAGTATCAATGAATGAAAAAAAAAATCAAGCCTTGAGCAGATGCTTGGAGTGGAAATTATACTGAACATTGAGTTTCGCAAATGTATAAATGACTGAAAACATGCTCCTAACAATAGACTTTTTTAGGCACCTTGTTGTCAACCTGTAAGTCCTAGATCAAGGCATTTAGCTGCACAGTGATGCTTTCCTGTTTCCTGTTGTTACAATTTTTCTTATTCTTTCTGATTTCATTGTGTTGTTTTGGCCTCATAAACATTCCTAAACTGTTTGTTTTGCCTCATTTGTAACTATTTCTTGGGCTTATTTAATTTTCTTAAAAAGAATTCTCTGCCTCACAAGAAGACTGAGAAGATAAGCAACTAAATATATGGAACATGTAATATAAGTTTAAGTTTTGATGGCTGTGGAATCCTCCTGTAAATCTCTTGTCAAAATGGTTTTAGTGTTAGTTAAAACTGGTAAAGCTGGATTGTTGCCTTCTTTTATGGCTGTACTAGCACAGAGTTTTCTCCTGCTTTCCCTATATTTTAAGGTCATTAATGAATCATTATCTATTGCTAGTAATTACTGATCTCTTGAGAATATTGGTTTAATTATATAGGAATCATAAGTGGAAGATACAGTTACATATTCTACAATGTAGGTAGCAGTACCTTGGTGTATTATGGCTTTAAAGAACCTGGGTTTTTTTGTAGATTTTAATTGCTGTGTGCCTGGTAAAATATGAATTATTGTATTACCACATGTGATAAAAGGTATACTATTGTGAGTTTCACAGTCTGCAGGTGTAACAGATGTAAGGCAAGATTAACAGGACAGAACAATAATTAAAACACAGACAGCCATCTCAACAAAAAAAAAAGGGGGGAGGAAACAAAAAGAAAAGGTTTATCATGCGCAATGCAGTTATTAAGGGTGTCTTAAATTCTCTGCAAATACTTGTAAAAGCAATAAAAATGTGTTAGTTTGAAAGACAGCTTTTCAGTGTGGACACTTAGTTAAGGAATTAAGATCTTTTTTTATGAATATAAAAGCTGAGTGAAGTCCTGCCATATGGCAGCATGGTTCATAGGCAATAGGGCCCTCAGTTAATAGATGCTGTGAGCTAAACGTTGCTGAAAAAAATAAGAGAGCATTTAGTATATATGAATTTACAACAGTATGAATTGCTTACTCTTTTTAAGACAGGAAGGTTCAAATAATTAACAGCAATATTATGGTTGCAAAAGGAAGTCCAGTTGTTCTTCAGCAGTCTACATCTGTGAAACGTGATACCTCTGGGGAATGAGATTTAATTTTCCCAGGAGAAAATATAAAAGCAGGAGAAAAAAAAGGAATGACTTCTGCTCGAGCAGAATAAACCTGCATCTACAAACGATTAACACTGCATAATGAAGTAGTAAAGAAGCAAAAGAGATTTCTAATAAAGAACTAATAACAAATCCCATTACACCATGGTGTATTTTTTCTCTTGAAGTGTATTAGACTCTTAGCAAGGCTTTTGTGTGAGACTTGGGTAGTTGCAAGCAAAGTCAGCTGAAATGTTTCAGGCTTTGCTGAGATTTCTTGCCTAACAGTTTGTGTAACTGGAAAGTTGTGGTTTTACAGGTGGGAGGAGTTGCTACTGCAGGTAATGGGCTTCATGCAGAGTCTGAGTAATGTTTGTGTCACCATAGGGTAATAATCTCCTGTAGGCTGGGCACTGCAGGCTAATGTGCCCTATGGCAAAACCCCTTAGTTAGAATAGACATGGTACTAAATGCACCAGCTAAGCCTTGCTTTTGTGTAACAGTTCTGATTTCTTTTTTGAGGTCTCAAAATAAGTCCTCATAGGAAAGGGGTTTTTATCAGAGAGGAAAATACAGAGTTTTTGTTTTGTTGTAGCTAATATTGGACTTCTGTAATTACTGTACTAACATAAAAAGTTATGAGACCATAGAACATAAATGTTTGATATGAGAGTGAAATGATGCTGTCTTTTGAAATCATGTATTTTCACTTTTAAAAGGGAACATATCTTGCAAGGAAAAGATTCTATGTAGTGATCTCTAAATCTGTACATGGATATTTTTGTGTATTGTACATATGGTTCCAGTGGCTTGGGAACTAAAAGTTTTGTGAACACAACCTTCACTCACAACAGTCCCTTTGAAATTCTTTTATAAGAGACTGTCTTTTTGTGCAGATCGTTACTATATTCTTTAGTATACTATATATACTAAAGCTCGTGCCTGACTGGCATGCTGGAATTAATTTGTCCAGTATTTTCTTTATACTGGAATTAGAAAAAAAAAGGCAATTACAAAACCCTGGATGCCTTAAAGCAACAATGAGTTCTGGAACAAAAGTGGTTAAACATGAATTCTTACGCGTGAAACTAATCTTGAACAAGAAATTTCTAGTTGCCTTTTTGGAAATTTTTGTGAGTTTTAAAGAATGACTTAATTTGCTTAGCAGAAATTTGCAATCAATCTTTTCTTGCCACTGAATAAACAGATTCCACATGCGTAGCTATTTGCATATCCCAGCTAAAAATGTAATTCATTATTTTTAAGTCCATTTCGTAATAACTATTTCAGGATTAATGTTACTAACTATTCTTTAGCTCATTCAAATGTGACCTTAGATAATCCTACCTAAAAAGATACAAAGCTAATGGCTCTGTTCTGGAACAGGGAAGAGAACTGCTTTTCCTGAGGTCAGCAAGTCAGTGAGTCAGAACTAGAAATGAGAAATCTTAGAGAAACAGTTTCCTTCTTCTGCATCTCAAGCTTCCAGCCTCAAGCAAATATGGCATTTAATATAACAAATTTCCACATTTTGCTAGGTATGAAAACAGCCCAGAGATGAATAGGAATTAACAGTATAGTCTACATGAAGATTATCACTAAATCTGGTAAAGATTTAAATGAGATTTAATGAAAATAGCATCCATAGCATATTTTATATGGAGTTGCAAATGCAAAAAAAAAAAATTTCATCCATAACAGGGAGAAAGCCCTTTCACAGTAACTGTGACCTGGTCCATTTTAGTTGCTGTTTGGCATCTGCTTCTGAACTGGCTTTCACTTAACTGGGCTTTTCAGAGCTTCTCATAAAACACTGGCTTCACCCTCCTGTTTTTGCTGTTCCAGACCATTCTTGCATAACATTTTCTCCTGTTCATCTTAGGTCACTATCACATTAAATGTTCAAAAATGTGGTATATGGGATTGATGTATTTTGTCCTTTGAGGGTCACCCACATAATAATATTAGTCAGTAAGCTTCTACAGTCTCTAAAGTATAATTTCTTTGATGTAGATGCAGTAACATTTCCACAAACACAATTAGTTAAGTCTTTATCCCAAGTCTTGATACTTTGCAGAATTTTCTGGTAAATTTCTAGGACTGTAGCTAATCCTGGGATATATGTCCTGACTTTACCATACTTGGTGAAACAGAGAAATACAAATCATAACTTTTCCCCTTTTTTTTCAGGCGATGGGTAAGGCTCCTGTTTGGACGTGAATTCCCTCTTCAGGATCTTCTGGTTGTCTGGGATGCTCTGTTTGCTGACAGTATCACCCTGAATTTAGTTGACTACATTTTTGTAGCCATGTTGTTGTATATCCGAGATGCCTGTAAGTATCAGCTATCTTACAATTTTTTTAAAGAATACAAACCTATTCTTTGAAGGAAGAGGAGACCTTAAAAAGGCTAAATTTCATTGTGACTTTTGTAACATATTGAAAATTGTTCCAAATACTAGGAGAGGAGCTATTTATTATGAGACATGGCCTGCTGTATTTATGAAACAAATTATATCTTGGAGTTAAATGCAGGTTTGTTTTGTGAGTAGTTCTGTGTTTTTACATGGAGTTGCAGATTTTATGTGCTCTAGGTGATACAGGCAAGTATAGAGCTCCACCTTCCGACGAAGCTCATGAATTGATAAAGCTTCCCTGTGACACTTGAAATATTTTTATGTTGTTCCCCTGTGAGAAAGGAGAAAATGCACAAGACAATGGCTCACAATTTTTGAAGAGATATTGTGAATAAAAAACAAAGATGAGTAGCAATTACTGAGAGTGTTTATTCTGTGCAAGAGGGGCATCTTAAAAATATTATAATTTATTTTATTTTGGTTCAGTACACCTGAAATTTGTGGACAGGTGAATTCTTATAATTTAGTGATGACCAGTAATATTAAGTTGGGACAAACAAGCAACCAAGAAAATTTTGTTAGCTTATATAATTGTAAATGGGAGGAGAAAGATGCATAATGATAATTGAAGTATTTATCTTTGTCCTATCAGATTCTGCAAAAAATTCTGTATGCAACTGATGCAACAAAGTATGTGCTTCACAGCAAGATGTATGGCTGTCATTAAGTGTATGAATTCTATAGCAAGTTATTCAGAGTTAAGTATATACCATCTGTAAGCTTTAGGTTATAACAAGGTCACATTTTTGACACAATTTTGCATTCTAGGACATAGGAAGTTTTCAACATCTGTGGTTCCTATTTTAGGGCCCAGTCTTGAAAATATAATGTGGTACTTTACACGTACATGTTGTTCCACTGCCTGCCTTCATGTGGTTTTTAATTACTTTTTAATAAACATGCAGAATATAGAGCTACCTTTCATTCCTTTCAAAAAACTGGACATTTAATTCTGGTTAGAGGTTCCAAAATTAATGCTGATGTTTCAGGATGATCTGATTCCAGGTTATTATATTTTACAGTCTAAATCTTGCTTGTTTATATTCAGTAAACTGAAGTAATTTAAAATTTTTGGTAGAGATATGTTCTGAAGTGCCATGTAAGAAAGTTTCTTAGCATCAATATTTTATTTTGTGTCATTTCTTGCCTTTAAAAAAACCAGAACATCAGAACTGTACTTCTAAGAAACCTCTCTCTTCTTGGGGAGGGAAAGTTGTTCTGGCTTTGTTTTCTTTTGATTTGTGTTGCTGGGGTACAAGTATCAGTATGAGTTAACTAAAATGTGAGCTAAAAATGTGTTCCAGGCTTTTGTAGGAATTCAGTCTCCTTTTCCCTGAACTTCCCAAACTTAGTAAATAGAGTAGTAAATAGCTTGCAGTGTGGTACATTTACCCAAATGAGAGGGAAAGTCATCTCATCAGGACAGTTAATACTTCATATTTTGACTGTTTCTGTAATAAGTGATTTCTTGTTCTCCAGCTGGATCTAGTTAGTTGCTCTAAGCGCAATAGAACAGGGAAACAAAATAAGTCATAAATAATGTAAAGTTGAATCTAGTTTTCCAAAGTCAAGCTCAAGCCATAACAGTTTCCACAGTTCTTGATTACATAAAAAACCTTTTGTTATATATCTGTAACAGAAAGTTTTCTGGTTTTCCTCATGTTTTTTATTGCTGGTAATATTTGAGCTTTGAATAGAGTTCAAAGTTGTAGTAATTTTAAAAACATTTTCAAATAAAGTAAGTTTATAAAAGCTTCTCTTTATTTGGTGAAAGGAAACATAAGCTCAAAACATCCAATGGTGATAAGCATCTTTAATTTAAATAAACCATCGGGAAATTTTTAGTTTAGAAACTTTGAAACAATAAGAACAATAATAAAGCTCCTGCGATATTATGTTATGAAAATGTCAAATATAAGCAATTATAATAATACAGTACTCAAAGCATTTGAAAGTTTAGAAATTGTGCTGATTCTTTTAAAACAGCACATTTGGGGATGGGTGAAAGTTGCTGGTTTGAGAATTGATGAATTTTTTTTCTCTGCTCTATTATGAAGTTCTCAAGGACATGATTTTAAGAAACTAATTTCTGCTATATTTCTCATCTTTATTTTAGTTTTGAAATCCTCTGTTGCTCAAACAATATATTATGCAAGGAGAAGGGAACCTTTAGATTATCAGATTATTGCTTATATATTTTAGAGATTAGAGATACATAATCATTTGCACAGCCATTCTGTAAACTGCTCTGTTCAGTTTTACATCTGTGTCCAAGCAGATCTTTGTCTGTGGAGTGATAATCCTCACATGCCAAGCTTAGGGTTGTGTACCAGTATAGCTGTAAGTTTTAATAAATTATTTCCTGTGTTTCTTTGGAAAAATTCTTGAATTCTTGCAAATCTTTTTTGTTGTTTTTTGGTTTTTTTAATCTGTCAAATCAGAAGCATGAATATTTTCTTCTGTTTCACCAGTGTGAATATACATGTAGTTGATGAAATCAGAATGGAGGGAAGGATGTGATGCAAAAATAGATGTATTTTATCTACTGCATTTCAAGGAAGACAAGAATGAACAAACCTGGAAGACCTGTCTATATTTTGCATAGTAAATTAATGCCATTATTGAACCAGGAGCTAATTTTGATTGATTAGTATTATAATAAGTGTATTTTTATCTTACTTCCACTTGAGGAGTAGGTATAGCCATTGTTAGAACTTAGTTTTTCATCTCTAAAAGCACTGTGAATATTTTGAGAGAAATAAAGGAGCCATAGCTTCTTCTTAGAGGAACTGATTAGTTATTTTTGTTATAGTGCAAGATGTTCATTTGTCTATGTTTAACTCAGTTTAGGGGCTATTAAGGAGAACCTGGCCATGTGTAAAGCAGAAGGGGGAGTAATCCCACCCTTCCAGGGTTATGAAATAATCTGGATACAGGATCAGTGACATCAAATAATAAGCTTCTAAGAAATTAAATGTATCAGAAAATTTGGACTTTGTTGAGGACAGTACTCTGAATTTTCAGGTTTTCCACCACATTACTATTGCTTGTAGCCAGGGGTGGTTACTGGGCCAATAGAGAAAGTTCCGTCTCTTCTACAGTAGACGGGAGAAGGCATTATGATGTTCCTCTGGGCACTGAATTTCAATATTAATAAAAGGACAGTAAGATTGTATTCTCTGTGGAGAGGAGTTTCTCTCCTCCTTTCCCTAGAAATGCCATTAGCATTTTTCTTTGGGGAAGTGAGAACTTGTGGTTCACAGAAGAAGCTGGATCCAGATGTCACTCTCACTAAGCCAATGAGAGAAGGAAGAGCACAGCTGAAGAATCACCAAGCTTTTTACAAGGCAGCTGAACACACCAGCTACTGCTGAGACTGGATATTTGTATTTCACAGAATCTCCTTCCAGAAACTTCATCCTGTAGATGATTCTTAGAAATCCATTTAACACCAACAGGCATATTCCGTTTTGGTTTACTGCTGTTTATCTGTAATTTTTAAGTAAACTGCCCCTCTGTTGTATAATATTACTCATTTTGTCCTGAAGAGACAAGAATCATAGAATTGTTTGGATTGGAAGGGATCTTCAAGGATTACCTAGACCAATCCCCTGGCATGGGCAGAGACATATTCCACTAGACAAGATTGATCAAAGCCCCATCCAGCCTGACCTGGAACACTTCCAGGGGCATCCACAACAGCTATGGGCAACTTGTGCCAGTGATTCACGACCCTCACAGTAAAAAATTTCTTCCTTATGTCCAATCTAAATCTATTCTCTTTCAGTTTAAATATGTGGGGGAAACCCTGAAGATAAAAAAAACCATATATAAAAGTTAGCAGGTGTTCCCTTTAAAGTGCTGGAATTTTTTTAACTTTCTGGATGACAAGGGGTTTTTTATCAGGGGTCAAGTCTGCATCATTAAAATAAATTATTTTTTTTAATACTTAGTTTTCTCTGTATCTTTGAGACAGCAAAGAACTCTTCCAGGAAAAATAAAGAAAATATATTTTGAATCCATTTTACATTGCAGAATAGAACACATACTTATTTCTTTAAAGGAGAAACACATTGGTGTTACTGTCTGTCATTTATAAAACTATTTAGCATTTAATATCAATATTCACTGTTTTTATTTGCTTTGGTAAAAAGGCATCACGATCACAACCACAGTTCAGTATCTGAAATTTGATTTACGAAGGAGAGTTTGATTGGGTATGTTCTGTGTGGTGCTCGTGTTATACTCTGAAAGAACTCTGGCAGAGGCCATTGTATTGTGTTCATTATGCCAGCTTTGTGACTTCAAGAAGAAAAAGCAGGTACCTGAATATGAACAAGAAAAACAAAGAGTAGGAAAAAGAACAGGCAGAACAGATAAAGAATGAGTAGGATAAGTGAGTGCTTTACAAATGAAAGCAGATGTATGAAATTACAAGCTGTCGGATCAGCAACGGAAATGAAGATGATAAAGTGGTTCCTTACACAGATTATAATTATTCATTTTGCCCAGTCCTGCATCTTTTCTCCATAATCCTCTTGTTGAGGGAGGTAAGGTGCAGGAGGATATGAGGCTTATTCACATGAAAGAAAAAAAAGTAAACCATTTAAATTTCTCTGTCCGCAAAACTGCCCTTTATTTTGCTTTTTATTGATTCAAAATAATCTTGTATTTGCAATATCCCGATTAATTAAAGGTATTTCTTACTACAGTTAACTTCTCAGCATAGTAAAGTTTGTTAGAAATTTATTTACAATTGCTATTGTTGGAGGCTGTCTTTATGTCGCAGAGTGGAGGCATCATTAACAGGCATTGCTTTGACAGCTGTGGCAGATGGATTGCCTGGATTTAGATGGTGCAAAAGAAATGAAGTAGTTTACATAGACCTGCTTGAAAAGATGTCTTTAATAATTGCACTCATAATTAGATTGATTTGGGAAGGAAAGAAAAAAAAAAACCAGAAGATGACAACAAGCAAAAAGCCATAGAGTATGCTTACATAGACTCAGATAGAATTAAACAGCTTAGAACAAAATTATAAAGTTTAGCAAAGTATGCTGAAAATTTTATGAATAAGTGAAAAAAATCTAAGCAAGTTAATAGTGTACTATACTTTTTAGTATTTATGAAATTAAAATCTAGTCTTTTCCCTTTTTCCTGAATATTTTGTGACGTTTCTGATTTAAAAGAAAACAAGGAGTTGTTGAATAATTTTATGTATGCATAGGTACCTGAGTATGTATATTTATGTAAATATGTATTTAAGAACAACATAAAAGATATTTCAGCAAAACTGATCAGAGTGGGGCAAACTTATCATAAAGCCATAAATGCAAATCATCACATTTAAATTTAGATGTCTGTGGAGGAGCATCTGAAAAGCCCATGTCCATTTTGCAGCACTAGTTCTTCAAGCTCTGCTGATGATGTTGCTGGGGCACAGCTACAGAGGTCTGAATTGAGGCATCTGAATCTGGAGCTAACACAAGTGTCAATGACATAAAATCGTAGTTTTAGAACTCTTTTTAATTACACTAAACCAAATGTAGTCACAAGGCTTGATTATATCTATGTCCTTTTACTCTGAGCACTGTTTGAGTTCTGAGACACCATGTGGGAAAAGACAGCCAAATCTGAACTGCAATGAATTTACTTGGAAAAGTACTGTTTTGGAATATCAAAGTAAGACAGTAATTTTTTTTCTCTCTCTCTCTCTTTTATTTTCATTTTAATTCTAGTGATTTCAAGTAATTATCAGACCTGTTTGGGACTTCTGATGCACTATCCACCTATTGGAGATGTTCACTCCCTTATCCTAAGAGCACTTTTTCTCCGAGATCCAAAGGTGAGATACCTGTTAATACAGGAAATAATAAATCACTGTAATTAAATGTTCTAAATGCTATGAAGTTAATAACAACCTACATTTTGGAAACTAAATGGTAGTTTCAAGTTTCTTCTCACCTGACAAAAGAGCTGAGGAAAGAGTTGGAAACAAGTTCCTTTACTCTTTAAAGGATACTTTAAAGGACACTTTTCTAAAGTTATCCAGGAGCTCTGGTAACTGCAGATGTGCTCTTTAGAATAACTTTGCTTGCTATTCTGCACAGACATCTTTTGGCATAAAGTATACTTTTCAGGGAAACAGAAATGTTACTATTTAAAACCTAGTAAGCTGTATAGAAAGCATCATGCAATTTCATCTGAAAGACCTTTTTCATGGGATTTCTGGGATTAATCACTGTTAATCCTTAAAGCACTACCCCTGCCCAATATATAATGGTTATGTGATGGTTTTTGATTAAAAAAAAAGAGTTTGATGTTACAGCCTGTAAAGATTCACATGTATAAAATGTACAAATTCATAAATTCATGCCACATATTACTAGCATGCAGTTTCTGATGTACTCATCTATTAAAAAAAGAAAGAAAACCTCTTCCTGTTTTAGAATGTCATGTGTATATGTGTGGGTATAATACACAGGAGACACTCATGTATAGTGGATAAAGTGCTTGAGATTCAGCTGAACACAGTAATCTGTGCTTGCTCAGATCTCTGGCAGATAGCAGAATTGTGCTGCTGGTTTTGAACTGTCTTTGTACATGTCCCATTAGTAGGTTGCCAGTATAAATTCTGATTTCCCTCATCCTCTTGATGCACAACATCTTTGAAAGCCAAAAATTCATCACTTCTGCACTCTGACTGCCTTCTGCAAAATTTCATTCCATACCAGTGTTTACACTTTTATGGATTAAGAAAAAAATTGTCTCTTTGTTTTTCTATATCAGTTTTTTGCAGAAATCTGCATCCTTATAGCTGTTTTTTTTCATTCCTCTCAAGCACAAAGATTTCTTTCATGATGAGAAGTAAAGTGTATCATCTTTTCAGTGTGCAAGAAAGTTTCTAATGTTAGATCTCAGGAATCTTTCTTAAGATTTTGGCAGCAGCCTATGAAATCAAACTGCCCAAGCATTTATTTATGTACTTTCATAGCAAAACAAGATAGAAATATTTTTTAGAAGAAAGATACAAAGGGAGGAAAATTTTGCTCAGTTATCCATCTGAATGTAATATGTAATCTGTCATTTATTGAAGAGATATGTTAAACAATGAAGTGATTACTAACGATTCAGCTTTCCTCTGAAACATGCTAGGCAGTATACAGGATATCCTGTCAGCTGAAAGGGACAAAAATTAACCACCAACTTCCCACAAAGAGACTTAATCACTATTCCACTCCTTATGCTCTTGTCTCCAACAGAATGAAGCTGTCAGGCTCATAAGGCCTTGATGTCCTATTAATTAATATTTTCAGGTGGACCTTGAACACCTTTCAGATAAATACTGGATGTATTTCTGTAGTTCTTTGCCCAGGTGAATCAGTACTTGAAACTCTTCGATGCTAAGAGTGGTAGTTGCTTTGTCAATTTAAATATGATAAAATGCAATTGTTTCTCATTTCTGAGCTGTACTTTTTTGCTTGGGAAATACTCTGAATATTGAGAAGGTCTGATTTCCAGAAAATGAAGAGCCTACGGGACTTGCAGCCACCTCTAATTTTACACTGGGTCTTTATGTTGAGGCTGCATAAAAAGATCAAGACTTCTTACAGTAAGGAAATAAAACCATTCTAAAGGATCCTTCTGAAGCTAAAAAATAGCTCCTGGTCTGAGAAATAGGTGTATTTTGAAGGCTATTACTTGAATACCTGTTGCTTACCTTTTCCTAGGTGTGACTTCACGTTTCACTTAGGTGTCTGTAAGCATATATTTGTTCAGTCTCTTTTTCCATATATCTGAAATGGAAGTCTTGCTGTTCTTTAAGACCTATTTCTAAATGTTGACAAACATTTCCAAGTCTGTCAACATTTTTCATGAAAAGGAATGAAATGGAAGACTCAACAAGCATCATGGGTGCTGTAGGAGTCTAAAGTCAGTGCACAGATTAGATCTATCTGTATACAAAAATAAGTGGGAAAATTATGATTTTTGTTTTTTTGCTAGTTGCATAGACATAATTCAGTTTGCCCTTATTCCCTGTGCAGATAAAAGCAGGTTGGAAGAAATGACAAAGAGATTTTAGTCTGTAGTGCAACTTGTAAGTGGTGATTAACAAATTCAGTGCTTAATTATTTTTCTTCCTTCTTTGATGTTTTCCTGTGCATTTCTCCATCACAAGCTTATGGTTTCTAATAGGAAATTACGTTTGGTTCAGTGCAATTTTATCTCTCCTTATCCAGGGCTGAGTTTTTCTGCATGGCATTTCTTCCAAGATTTTGCTTAGGTTTTAATATGTGAAATCAGGGAGCTCTTCTCTGGGAGACTGCTGCATAGTCCAGTGGCTTATTTCATTATTTGTTGAACATACCAAGAATGTTTAGTGTTGTTCCAAATATCTGAGAGAGGCTTGCTCTCTGCTCCTTGAAGCTTTAAATCTCAGCTGGACAAGAAATGCAGTTTAGAAGTCATGGCCAGTTGCAAACAGGAATCTGCCACTTGCAGGTTTGCTAATATATATGTTGTCTTCCATGTTATTTTTGCATCTAGGAAAATACCAAGTCATCATACAGAGGGGAGGTTGTGGGGTATTTGGACTAAGAAAGGTTGGAGGTAGGTGGATAAAACTGAAAGGTTCTTAAGTAACAATCTTGTCATAAGCGGTGAAGTTGTTATCAGATGTTAAACCTGATACAGCTTTTCCATCTGTAACTTCCAATGCTGGAGATAATCTGGGTTTGTATATCTAAAGACATCTATAATTTTTTCTCTTTCTTTGCTCTGACATAACAGGTATTTCCTTCTTACTTTTTGTCATGTAGTCTCTATCAGGAGAGATAAACTTAGGCTGGATGAACCTGTCGTGTTTTGTTTGCCTCTTTTCACTGCAGTCATCACCAGGAGAGCACCCTAAATGTCAGAAGCGAGCTGTGCTTTAAAAGGTGGGGGGCATTTTTTTCCTGAAGATGGACAAGTGCAGTTTCCTGACCTTTTGTGAAATCAAGCCTTACCAGAAGCCTTAGCATTATCCAGTATTAACAATAATATGAAAAGTAATTAGTACGTGCCAGTAACCTAATGCTTGCAGCAGCTCTCCTGCTCACTTTGGGAACCCCAGTTGCCAGCTGAGATGAAAGAACATTTTAGATACCACATCTCTGATATTTTTCAGTGCCACAGAAGAGAAATACACATCTCTGTAATAGCTGAAAACAAGTTAATGCACCTGTCTCTGAGGGGGGGGCTGAGAGATACTAATTTTACAGGCATGAGTATGGATCAATGCAGAATAATTGAATTTCAGCCTTTCCTGCATTTGGCTAGCTCCACTTCTTAGGAAAACGTGAAATGAACAGCTCAAATCAGTGTTGTTGTCTGTGCACAGGGTGATAAAGTTAACCTGCTTAGCAGAGTATTTGTTTCACATTTCTAATCTTTGAACAGATAATTGCCTCAATTATTTATATTAAAGTAACTTCCATGCATTTACAATCTTTCTGAATATAAAAGTAGAGCTTCTTATGGAAGAATGGGCTATTAAAATTGTGTATATGTGAAATGAAAAAATAAGGGAAGGTTCTTTTATGTATATCCAAAAACATTTACTGAAGGTATGTGTCTGCATATTTAATACACCATGAGTGGCTCATTTTCATCAGTTTTTTCCCTTATCAAAACCATTGAGCACTGTTAATTTTCACAGCAAAGGCAGCAAAATTAAGAAGTAGAGATACAGAGATAGGGCACTGGAAAAATATAAAGTGATTAAAAAGCATAGTTCTAACTAGAGTTGTTCAAATAAAAAAAAATTTTAAAAAACCCAATTAGAAACAAAAGTCATAGAAAATGTGAACATATTGTGTTCCTTAAATAACCAGATGTTCTTTCCTTCCTGAAGGCAGCCAGGGCTAGGAATAAAAGGTTTAAAACTATTGTTTTAAGTTAACTGTGAATTTTGAAAATCTGTTTTCACCCTTTAGCAAATAAAATTCTAATACAGCAACATAAGCAAAGTAATTTTCATCTTTGGGTGTTCTTATTTGTATGTTGTTCAATGTTGAAGTGTTAACCTTATCACAGTGACTTATTAGAAAACTAAATCACTACATAGAATATTACAGTTTTGCACCACATAACAGGAACCTGACAACTGTCCTTTGTCTGAAAGCTTACTGCATTTGTTCTTAATTTTTATGTAAAGCAAGTTTGCTTTCAGATATTTTAGCATGGTGAGTTGTCCCATTCATTGTGAAAGCTAGTTAGGAGCCTAATTCAGTGGAGAGATCTTTTTATCATAAGCTACCAATTAAAAAACAAAAAAATAATGTGCTTCGTTGATGGAAATTAATTTGTTACTTATGCTAATAATATTACAGCTACTGCTGCTGATATTTTCTCAACATTGTATTTTAGCTATTTGTTGACATTGAAAGTAGCTATATATTCATATTAAATTCTAGCTAAATCCATGGAGGAGAATACATGACATTTCAAAGAAGTTGTATTAGTTCGTCGTGACTGAAATTACAGATACTGCCAGAAAACTTAAACAATAAAATATGGTCATGATCACTCATATAAGGAATAGTTGGGAGAATCTGCATTCTAGCTTTTAACACTATTCACTGTCTAAGCAATGAGTAACAAGGGGAAAACACATTGCTGAAATTTTGAACCAAACTCTTTGTGCATTTATTTTCAGCTGAATTTTCTTCTTAAGTAGCTGCCACCGTCTCATAGTTTTCTCCAAGCTGGTTCATGTGCCTGAAAGGCTGTTGAGTTTCACTTTCTTCTTCTTCAGATAAATTCTTTTCTATACACTCATTAACTGAGGTGCTGCTGCAGAGCTGCAACTGTCCTTTGAACACTGCCGTTATGTCAGTATTGTTGTTTTGCCGTTTGTGGCAGGAGAAAAGCAGGTTTGGGGTTGTTTTGTTTGTTTGTTAGCATTGTGTGTGCAATCTGGCATTAATTACCTCTCTTTAATGACCAGATTGCAGCCAATCAGAAGTTGGGATCTGGCGCTGCTCCGGCATTAGCAGCTCATTAATTTGTACCTCCACGCAGAGGTACTGCTGGGGCGCGGGTCCACTGCGTTACAGGGGTACCAGCAAGGGGGAGGGAGGCTCTCAACAAACATTTCTGCTGTTTAGTTTTGATCATGAAGAATGTGACTGATATTTCAGGAGCAATAATACATTGTGGGGGGGTTAGGTGCATGAAACATAAGTTATCAGGAGGCTGGGATAATGGATATGCCAGTGCAGCATGAGCTGCCTGTACTTTAAGTAAGGAGAGTTGCCTGACTGAGTAGGGTCACCTGTACTTTAAAGGAGAGTCACCTTTACATGAGATACTGTTGATAAAGGAAATTGGGTTTTCCAGAAAAGCTAACTACACATCTCTTCATCTGGAAGAAAAGGACTTAGGAGAAACAAAAAATAAATGCATTTGCTTTTAGTGATTCACAGAGATCTTCTATTTACCTTAATTTCTGAAAGTTTAAGATCTTGCATATGGAATGCAAAATAGATAGGTTTTTATGGGCAAAAATGTGGCACCACTCTCAACTTGACCTCTGCTTTTATAACCACATTCAATTCCTTGTACTGTATTCAAGCATTTTGATGTTCTAACATTCCCATTTGCAAATACAATGAGGTTAGATGTAATCTAAACACCTCACTTTAAATAAATCAATGTTTTTTCTGTAACTGCATGCTAAGCTTTTTAATGGTGGCCATGATATTTACTTACTCTTTGTTTATGTTCATGTTCTTAAAATGAGAAACTTATATTTTCCAATGAAATAGTCTATGCTTTGTTTTAAGAATTATTGATTTAAATATTCAGTTATTGCGTTTCATTAATAGAATAAGGTATGACAGGCGGCTAAGAGTTTAATGATGAATTACTTGGAATAACCATGTTGCCATAGTACCACATAAGAATAGTAAGTGTACTATGAATTAAAAATCCGCTTCATTTTTGTACATTTGTTTCAACACCTTCTTTCCCAGTGCACCTATGCATTTTAGAATACAAGAAGGCTACGTGGTCAATACTTGTGATTCAATAGCTTTGTTATCTCTCTCAAAGTTCATTGCAATCTCTTCACTGGTACATTAACCATTTAATCAACCCACCATGAAACAGTCATCCTCAACATATCCTGTATGTCACAAGCAGTATTTTCAGGGAAAAAAAACTTGAAAGTGGTTGATTAGTCATCTAGGCAAGACTTTTCAAATGAGAGACCTTTCGATGTCCTTCTCATTCTGCAGCACCATATGCAAGACAGTAGTCATCATAGTCATCACTCGAAGGAGAGAGCTGATCTCTTGGATTGCCCATAGTAACGCAGTTCCCAAGTGTTGCTCTCTCCTTAGTGTTGCACACACAGGCCAGTTGTGTGGGTAAGAACTCACAAACACTGTATCCATCTAAGCTGAACAACCACTACATTTAAATTAATAGGAATGCAATGGGAATCATATGGAATAAAGCAAAGCTTCCAGAACAGTGGCACCTCCTATAGTTAAAGCCATGCCACAGGTAAGCTGGTGCAGAAGCAAAGGGCTTGTCCCAGTTCTGTGTGGGGACAAACAAGATGGGGCTGCAGTCCCCTGCTGGTAGCAAGAGCAGCACCCAGCCAGGTGATCGCATTGTCCTCACTGCCCATCTTGTGTGGCCCAGCAGGAAGGAGAGCCACTGGCCTCCTTAAGGGCAGGAAGGAGGGGGTGGTGTGGCTGCTGATTTCTGGGAGGGTCAGGAGGTGCAGAGTCTTTCAGAGGAAATGGCTAAAGGTGAGTTTCTACTTTTGGCTAACAATTGACAGCAAGTCTCCAAGACAAAGTGGACCAGAAAGTTCTCTTTGGAAGACAGAATTTTTAAACTGTTCCTTCTATTTGAGCAGGTTGACATCCTCAGTAGCAAAGACAATTCTGATTGTACTTGCTGCTAAAACAAGAAGCTGAAGCATTTTAAGCTCTTAATTACTTTAGCTACCAATAAACTTATTGCATGTGAATTTCTTGGGGCTGTTTCTTTCAGTTGATGGGTTTACTTCTATTTAAAATGTCATTTAAAGCTACTGACCCTCTCCTAAAAAAGTTCTAATGTTATTTATAAAATTACACTTATAAAATGTATTTAACAGTGTTAGAGTGAGGTAATTATGGTTCTTCTTATGTGAACCTGACAATTCAATCAATAATTTCTAGTTTGCAAGGGAGTTTATCAAAAAGAAGCATTTAAAACACTTAAAGCACTTTGATCCTACCTAATCAAAAGTTCTCCATGTCATAATTTATTTACTAAAATTTGCAAAACACAAACTGTGAGTTATATAAAAGTTTATTCATAACTTTTCAATAATATATGAAAGATTAACTACTGAATCATACCCTATCTATTATGATGGAATTTGAGTTCAGACTCTTCTGATAGAAATGAAGATATACTGCTTGTACCTACATATTTTATAGTAGATATTAGTGTATCAATTGTAATGAAGGCTATTTGAGTACATTTGTATTGGGAAGAGCTTCTCTGAAAGAGCAAAATACTGTCAAGATAGAACTGGGAATGGTATTTTTTATCCTTTGCTATAACTTTTTATGGAAAATTAGGTTTGGAGATCTTATGCCTTTTGTCCTTTGTGTTTTTAAGGAGCAGTAGTGATGAAGATGGCTCTCTAGGATAATTCCTCATGATTGGAATCCAGAATGAAAGGAGTTGCTTGTCCCGCAGCACCAGGCCCTTAGCTTCTCTCTGTGTTGCACAAGAAAAGACTTGGATGTCATATTCCTTTTGGTGTGGTGTGTGCATGGGGCTTTGTGAATGAGCTTTTTTCACTCCCCTAGGGACCTTTTTCAAGTGGTTTATATAGCAGATTACACACAGAACGTGAATTATTCTGTTTCTTCTCCTTGTAGTGAAAATAACCAAATAGCACCTTAAAATGTTCTTGTTTTTCCCTGATATGTGAGATTTGTGTACAAGCATGTATCTGGAGAAGATGTAATGCTGTAAGTGTGCTTACAAGGGGTGTATAAGTATAAGCTTCAGATAACTGCATTATTCACAAAGCCATCAGTGAGTTATGCAGGTTGTCCAAAACGAGTGCCAATAAAACCATAATGTGGTAGCTTTTCTGTACATAAAGATGTCATATTTTAAATCTCATAATTTGGAGCATTCCAGGGTTTAAAGCGAGGCTTGCTGTGTGTTCCTTTCAAAAGCCTGGAGCTTTCCTCCACAATGTTGTAAAACTCCTGTTCCTAACTGTGCGAGGCTGCAAGATGCCAGAGCATAAATCTGTCACAGGGTAGAGCTGAGCACTGTCAGATTTATACCTTACTATTTAGTTAATTTACTTCTTAAAACCAAGGGTTCAGCTGAAAAATAGGCAACTAAATTAAGAGGCAGATTTAAAAGGTACTTAAGCGGTTCTGTTGATGCAAGATGGGGATTTTACACAGGTTATGAACTTGAACGTTGGCAGGTTGGAGTCTTTTTGTCTGGAATATCAATAAAAGCTGATTTGGTAGGATTTGATCTACCTGTTAAAATGCAATATGCTGTAATACTATAAATGAAAATTAAAAAAGGCTTCCCAAGCAGTTAGGACAAGAAGCCAAAATACACAACTAGAAATTTCTTTCAGTCAAGTCACTGAAGCATTTTTAAATCTCACTTGTCATTTTTTTTCAGTTCTTCATCTCTTGTCATAGAATGCCCATGTGAGAGAAAGCATGTGTGTATGAAGTTAAAAACAGACCATAACGCACAGTATTTAAAATATCTTCCTGGTGTCTGAAATTTCTAGTTGCCAGGGGGATGGGGGGTTGTCATGTAACAAAACTGGAGATAATTTATTTCAGCCTAATCAGAGTTCAGGGGTCTTCCACATTCTTGACCCAGTTAACGGAATTTTCTTTCCTTTTCTGTTTTTTTCTGGGAAATTTTGTTGCTTAGGAGTACAAAAACCCCTCCTTAATTTTCTTTAGAAACAATTAAATATGATAATTCTTCATGCTCTTATTGCATTGTAAATAACAAGGTCCATGATTGAGACCCTTAGCATCTTGTGAAAAATGTAAACAGGAAGCATTATTCCCAGTTTGAGGATTATGGCATTCCTTTGCCAACACCAATATTAGTGCATGGATCTCCTGACTCCTGTGATTAAAGGAAGTTCTTTATTAGTTCTGTGCAGTGTACCCTTCATGTTGTGCTGCTTTGATACACAGGGTTGATAGACTATCAATCTGTGTTTTAGATGGTATTTTGCTCTTGGCCTTGAACCACTTTTGAATTGGCAATAGTACCTTATTATCTAATGTCTCACTGAGTGTTTTCATTCTAATAGCTCAGTGGTTCATAGGTAGATAAAATACCTTTTGTGCCCCAGCAGGTTGCTTGCTGCAGAAGGTATAATAATGGAAGAGGAGAATTAGCAGGTGAAAAGAAAGGTTGGTTTGTTTGTTTGGGGAATCATTGGGGGTTTTTTTTGCTTTGAGTGCTTTGGCATTTGGCGTGGTTTGGTTGTTTAGTATACAAAATACTGTGATGTGTTTCTGTAATGTTAAGCCTTTGCTTATACTGTGTAAGTGTGTTCATGTGGGGTGGAGACATGCCTAAACATCTGTCAAAATAAAAAGAGGAAAGGTGAAATGCTCTCTCAAGTTATTAGATAATAATTAGTAAATACTTCACATTAATTATTAGTGCCTAATGAAAAAACTGCTGCTGAACAAACTGTATCCTTTATCCGCATCTCAGCTGCTATATTTCAGCTCTGTTCCCAGTCAAAAATTTTGTCATGTTTATGTCATCTTTAATGAAAAAAGTAGCATAGATGATCTAGCAGGAAAATGTCAACCTTTCCTGACCGCTTAGTCCTATTTGAATTTACGGTCACATGGTCCTCCAACTCGAGAAACAAATGAAAGGAAAAAAAATAGAATTTTAGTACAAAAATTTCTTAGGCAGTACAAGAATTATGAAGAAATCCAGTATTGCCATATCAGCTGACAAAGGGAAAAAGGAGAAAATTGGCTCCCTAAAAATAATTGTTTAAGTAGAACAACATTCCATCATGATCCTTCTCTTCTTTTTACATATGTTTGGTTCAGTGTGGGTTTTGATTTAAGCTTAACATAATTGTAGTTTAGGGGAAAAAACAATAAATTTTTGGCGGCATTTGGATAATATATTGGAAAAAATTAATTTTAAAACATTCCTTTTGACACTAGTGAGATGATTATTTTGGTCAGCGTATTGTGCCTGGATGTAGAATTCACTGCTGCTATTTTGTTTGTTTTTTCTCTGTTGCATTGAAGTTATCTAGTTTCAGATACAATCTATTAAGTGGAGTATTTTTTAGTAGCTGAGGTTTTCCCACCTGTCTACCCTAAAACACCTGCAACATATGTTTGTGTAACCCTGCAATGCTTTGTGGTTTGGGCCTTGAGAAATTCCCCCAGAGCTTTTTGCTTATAAACAGCTAAGCAATTCATTTCTCTGATGACAAGTGTTTTTCCCTTGGCATTGAGGCAATAGCATGTTTGCTAAAATACGTCTCATTTTTCCTTAGATGTATTGAAAATCTTTTTCTATTCTTGTCTCTTATTCTGAACCTTCAGATTTCGTGCAAAATTGTGTTTGATTTTTTCCCCCTCGTTAATAAAACTAAAAAGGGAGAAAAGAAAATACCTCAACAAAGAAAAGTCTTATCAAGATTCCTTCACTTGCACCTGCATGTAAACTTTTAAACCTGCTGTGTATTCAGGGGGTGAGATACCAGGTGCATTGTAGAACAGCCTGTGACTTGTGTCACACACGAACATGCTTTGCTATATCCTGTCTGTTCCGTGGGTAACGTGATGCAATTTGTCTCCAGAGGCCAGGGAGGAAAAGGCCAGGGAAGAAAAGGGATTTATTTGAGAATTTGAGCATGTGGAGCAGGATCCTTAGCTGGTGGGAGCTGCTTTTCAGCAGTTTGTGCAGGTTTAGGGGATCGGCTGCATTCAGTGTGATTCTGGCCCCTGGCCTAGGAAAAGTGCAGCTGTGGGTATAACTTAGCTCAGCCCTGTGGCCCTGGAAGAGGATAAAGGCAAAGAGAAAGTCCCCAAGAACCTCCTGGCAGCCATGGGAATTGGAATGAGTTAGTGTGGCGGTGACTGAGAATAGACAGAAGGGCAGGGAGAGGACTTCAGCAGGCAAATGAGCCGGGACAGGGGGATCTTTTAGGCAAGGAAAGGCTCAGAAGCAGGAATGCCTCAGAGATACCTGAAACATTTTCAGGCTTTTTTCCCCTTTGGGCTGTGGCTAATACATTTTGAAGAGACAAAGTCCAAAATCGCATCAATTTCTATGTGTTTCTATATGTGAATTTCATACACTGTCCTTTTAAAAGCATAAATTGGCCATTTTCTAGCAGTTGAAATTATGTTCACTCTAAATAGACATTAAAATTAGAAGAATTAGAAATCTTATAAATCCAGCAGACTACTCCTACAAAATGGGTGTGGGAAAAGGGGGGAGGGGAGATGTTCTAGTATTGTATTTCTGCTCTCTCTTTCCTTACTAGGGGAAAACCATATATGTGTTAATCTGTACAGTGCCCTCAGCCCTCATACAATTTCTTGGAGGAACTCAACAAACTATACATTTGAAGGATTAATTTCACTGTCATTTTAATATTATCCTTTTAAGAAAAAAAATATTTTGTCCAAGTTAGTAACAAAATAATGTACACAACTTGAAAAAGAAAAGGAATAACTTTACTTATTTAAGTAATGAAAAATACAAATTGGATCTTTCTAAATTGCACTGTATTGGAAAAAACTGGTTGCTCTGAATATTTTAAACAGAGGTATGTTTTTTGTAAATAAATTTAGTCCTTAGTTCTGATACATAGGGTGTCATTTAGGGGACAGCTTAAATTGAATGCTTAGAGAAGGAGATTACTTTAAAATTCTTAAGGAACAAGCATCATAATTGTGTAGGTTTTCTGTTCTGCATTTTACATTTAATTTACCGAAATAGTTGAAAAGGATACAAAACTTGAAGGACAATCAGAGTGACATAAAGATCATAATCTTCAAAATAATGTATTTTTTACTGTCTGAATTTCAGTTTTCAGAAGTATTTAAATTTTCTGTGGTGGTACTTTACAGATACTTGTCTTGTTGTATCAGGTTGAATATTGAATATTGAAAATTTTTTAATATATTGAAAATACAAAATATTTTATTATTCAGTATAAAAAATATTGAAATTTTTTGAGAGGCTGTCTCAGTGATGCCACAAAAGTTGCAGTAGTAACCCTTGGCATTTACTGTATTGCATTTCTAATGTTTTTTCCAGAGAGAGCTTTTTTTACTGCATGTAATAGTACTTTAAACTGCTTCTTCCTTTGATACCTTTAAACCTCACAGGAATTTAAATAGGCTCTTGTGAAAGTAATGCTTGAGCCTCATTCATATGTTTGAGTTAGATGTTATTCCTATTAATGGCTTTAAGTGCTTAGATAGTAGATCAGCTTTTCATGTCTTCAATTGCTTGCCATTTCTGCATAAATATGTTTCAAGATACTGTTCCAAATGATCTTTTCCTCTTGGTTTGGTTTTGGGTTTTATTTAATTCAGAAGCAATGTATAATAATCTTTTTAATTCAGAAGCAATGTGTAATAATCTATTTTATTATTTCAAGGTACTGTTCCATATGATCTTTTCCTCTTGTTTTGGTTTTGGGTTTTTATTTAATTCAGAAGCAATGTGTATTAATCTTTTTTATTATTTATTAGGTGGTGAAAAAGAAATTTCAATGTTTTTGCTAACTATCAATATATACCAAGTTATTGGAAGCAAATTGCAAATCTGGCTAGCACCTGGTAACTTGTACTTTATAAAAAGCTGTCTTATGGCTTAGAAGTGGCTGTTATTTTAGCCATCTCTTACTCTTCAACCTTACCCTTCAAAATATGTAAAGAAAGAAGTTACTTAATTCATAGGAGAAAAGTTACACTGTTTGATTACTCAGACAGAAGTCTCAGAACCATCAGTTATGCTCATCGCGTCAGTTTGGATTTGATTATCATAGAAATGTATTGAATTACCAAACTAGAGCAATAGTAACTAAAGCTGATTCATTGTTATTGCTGTCAGTTGATGAGGACTGACTTTCAAGCTCTATGAATTGGTAGAGTTATTCAAACATTGTTTTTATAACAGGAGATGAAAAATGTAGAACAGCCATTACAGTGTGGGTGGTAGGATAGATGAGAATTTTTTTAATGCTTGTCTAATAGCTTTTAGTTGCTTCATTTTTTAATGAACATTACAAACATATATGTTTAAAATGTTTATTGTGTTTCCAAAGAAAGAATATGAGACATTTCATACAAGATTAAGTCTAACTGCAGGAAACAATCTGGAAATTCCCACCCTTAAATATGCTTCCAGAAATCATCCCAGCCTTTGGTATCTACCAATTCTATAAATTTTCTTCCCTCCTTTTATCCTCTTGCAACGTTTTGTTCTTTAAAATTCAAGTCCTGTATCCTCCTCCAGAAATAAGATTTTTCAAGGAGGGAGGGCTATCTGTAGGTATGTGGAAAATGAGAGGATAAGACTGTAGATACTCCAGTCTGTAATGAAATCTAAACAGCAAATATACCATGTGAAACTGAAACACCTGAAGACTGACTTGTCAAAAATATAATGTACTCTCACCTGTGAACAATGGTTTTGGAAAGGTCAATGCATGGTACACTAAAACTGTATTTACTACTAGCAGGACTTAAGAAGGCAGATCAGAGTATAAGGCAACAGCCAATAAATGCTTAAACCTTTGTAGCAAGTACTTAGAAAGTATTTAGATCTCTTTTATACAAATCTGATCACTATGCAGAAATTTTTACCACTTTACCATTTTCTCTTGCACTAGAAATTATTTAAGCCACTTCTCACTTATATATATATATGTTCTTTTTTTAAAGGGCCTCTCTGTACCGCTCTCTTATTTCGTTTCCATCTGCATGCAATTTTTTTTTACTTAAAAATATTTGCTTTTCCCTCCAAATAGTGTCCTTCAGGATGCAGGCAATCAATCACAATACTTTATGCATATACTGCAGTCTATGCTTAATGTTCAATGGATTCTTAGATCCCAAAAGGATGATTTCAGGACTACTGAAGGCAGCATATTCCATGAAAGAGTTTCATTGTGTCAGAAGTGGACAATAACAAGTGGATTCTAGTTTCAATATTAATTATATACACTTTATTCTAGGACAACAGTTGTTTATTCATGGCCTAGGTTTTCAGTAGGGTGAAATTTGGAGAGGAAAAATAGGCTCTGTGTGCCATCTAGTGGGATTGTTCAGGCTGTCTCACTAAAATTAATTTTTTGCTTAACAGAGATATTGCTAATGACATATTCAGTTCAAAATAATTGCTATAGTTTCTCCATACTATTACCATTTTCTTTAACAGCATAGCACTTTAGCTTAGAGGTGGTCAAATTCTATACCTGACCTGCAGGAAGAAATCATATCAGTATCTGTTCTTGTGAAAGAATTACTGATTTAATTAGGAATGTTACCGCTACAGCAAACAGACTCTTCCATGTGGAAGAGTACTGATTTCTGTGAGCATGGAATGGACTTACAGGTAGAATTGGGTTTGATGTTAAGTATTTTGAGTCTTCACTTTAATGTAAATGACGTTACTGCCTCGAAAAACCAAGGTCCCAGGAAAAGAAACTTGTTCTGTAAGTTTCTAATCCTCTTTAATGAACATATTTCTTTTCTCTGCTTAAAATCTCCCAGAAATTTACAATGAAGTACTTTTTTTTATTTTTTAGCGAAATCCAAGACCAGTGACTCACCAGTTCCAACAAAATTTAGATTATTACAAAGCACGTGGAGCAGACTTGATGAACAAAACCCGGTAAGCAATTTCTAAATATATGTTCATCAAACTAAGACCTTACGTTAAAAAAATGTTTCAGAAGTCATCTTTATACTAAACAGGAATTACATAAGCAGTATTAGAAGCGTTTATTTCAAATCTTTCCCTTGACTATTATTACATGAAAAAATTGAAGCTTTTACTTGTAGTGTTGCAGTCACTCGCTGGCATCATTTTAAGGGAGGCTGAGGACTCTATTACACAATGACATGTATCCTAAAAACAGGGTAAAACATTGCCAGTGTGACTTCTGTAGCTGAAGTAATTCTAATAACGCACCTAATTATAATCTGGAGTATCCATGTACCAGAAGCTAAGTGAAGTTGAATGAATGTAAATCCAGTTTGAAGTAATTTTTACAAAACTTTACCTCTCATCTTTTAGAAGTGGTTTGTATCAATAACGCCAAAATTCCTTGTCAAGGCCATATTATCTGAGTGGCCAGAAGGTGGGTGCCAGTGGCAGGTGACTGCTGGTGGCTGCAGGTCAGTCCAGCACAAGAGATAATGCTTCAATTGCCGTAGCCACAGGCAGTTTCTCGGGCTGCACGTGGCCCCAGCCACTCACTCTGCCTGCTGATTCATGGGAACTTGCTGGCTTTTGGACTTCTGCATCGCTGTCACATTCTGTTGAAATCAGCGACATTAAAAGCCAACTCAAATTAAACTGGTGTCATTTGAGAAGCTTTTAAAATGGGACAAAGAAGCAGAAATTAAAGCTAAGTAGAGTGACTAAAAAACCGTCTTTTTCTTTATAATTCAGGCTTTAAAGTTGAGAACAGGTGTCAAAAATTACTGCATTCTATTGCATTTTCTTAATGTTTTTACTTATTCTTTTGAAAAATTATCTGCAGTGTTGCCTAAACTAGAAAAATAAGTTGTCTGAAGTTTCAAAAAGAAAGATTTCAAGGATTTTGAAAAACCAAGTAAATCATAAAGCTCAATCAAGAATGACACCTGCCGGAAGCCTAAATTCCAAGAAGAAAAAATTGATTATATCTATGTAGGAATATAAATTAATTGCACACATAGACTACACACAAAATGAGATAGGAAGTTGTTTAGACTAATTCAGATAAAAGAAAATCTGGGATAAATTCATCTCAAGACAGGAAAGCTTAGAGTAGGTCAAATGTGGTAAAGCTGTATAAGACTGGACTAGGGAGAGAACTGGAAAATGGAACATTTGGAAATGTCTCTGCAGTGAGCAGAGATGGATTAAATCAAGTACTATGTCTATTTCATCTTTAATTCCACAGGCTCAGTGATATGTTTAAAATATCTTGACAAATCTCTACAATATATTGCTTATTTTATCACATATAAAACTTTTTAATCGGTCATATTCATCTATTTGTCTCTCATCTCTTGCAATGATTACTTACTGAAAAGAGAAATGCCTTTGAATAAGGCGTGCAAAACAAAACATTTCCATCTTAGCAGAAAACTGCAGAGATTGAATCATCTTCCTACTGCTAGTTTAAAAATACACCATTCACAGTCAAGGTCAATGATGCTTATTGTGATGAAACAAAATTGTTTGCTTCGTGGATGGAATTCATATCTCCTTGATACTCATATTTTTAAACTGATGCCTTACTTTTAAATGCATCTGCTGATAACTCTACAATGTAAATCAATCAGTATTTTTCTTGTAATTGTTGTGCATGTCTGGTACATATAGATGGCTAAAATGTAGATTGATCCGTGTTTGATGGATGTAATCATCCTTTGCATTAATATATCAGACATTTAAATGGTAAGAAGTACACATTGTTCTTATTTTACTGAACTTTTAATGTAAGTCCTCCAGAGATGTAGCACCTCACTATTGTTCATTTTCTGAAGCAGTCATTCAGAGAAATTGCACAGATTTTACTTCACAATACATTTTTTAAAACCACCTCTTGAAAAGCTATTTAGATAGCATGATTATTTACTTTTCATTAATGTATACGTGTTCTGAGCTGATCATTAGCAGTGTCAATTCATAGCACAGCCAAATCACACTACAGCTTATTAGGAGCTGTAATAACTATCCTTTCCAGATGTCATGTAGTTCTAAAACATTCTTGCATTTTACTGTTGGAAGCATTTCTAAAAATAATGTTTCAGACATAAAGGCTTGGCTATTGTTTATGTTTATTGTTCCTGTAAAATGAAGTTTTTTTCAAAAAGTGTCTTCCCAACCATCTGAAAAATGCAAATAAACTAATTTGTCCTAGTGTACATATATGTCAAAGAAGCAAATCAAACAGTGTAAAAGAAAAACTGACACCTTTTTTTTAAGCAAAATATAGCTGAAAAATAAAGAAACAAGAAAGAAACAATCTGCTGGACACAAATAGACAAGCCTCTGTATAAGCTTTGTTTCCTGCATCTGTGTACTATCACAATTCTGATGATATATGAAGCTCAAAGTGTCCAGTGGCTTTGTTGTGTGTCAGTGTAAATCACTTACTTTCAGCAAATTTTTTGTGCAAAGTCAAGGAGTTTTATTAGTGATTGCCAAGGTTCTAGATTTAGAGACAATGTAAACCTAGGACTCAGTGTGCAAACCATTATCTTCCTTCTAAGTTAATGTTTCAGGTGAGTGAGTGGTATGTATCACCCCAAACTCCATCTTCAGTGATTGTTTTCAGTAAATGGAAGGAAAAAATATACTAAAGTTTGGGTTCTGAATCTCAGCCATATTACTGATATGACCCCCAAAATTTGCAATGTAATGAGATTTGTTGCAACTGTTGATAACTGATTGAGATGCCATTCAATCTTGATCTCATCTGTTAGCAGGTTCCTATTTAAAAAAAACCAAAAGAGAAAACTCAGCCTACTACAGGCAGATTATTAAAAAGAAGCAATCCATTGAGTGTTGATTCATGTACCCAACTCCTTTTCTTGTCTGGCATAATTCACTAGAGCAGTAACTTCAGTTTGAAATGCCCCTGTATCTACCACAAAAATAACCAAATATTTTAAATGGCCCAAGGGAAAAGTTGTGTTGTGTTTGTACAAGTTGGACTGTTCCATTTCCCCTTTTTATGTAATGGTTCTGCCCTGGTTATCTCCTCCCTCCCTTGTGCTGCCAGTTATCCCAACTCCTCCCCAGCTGCCTTGGAGACTAATGTATCCTTTCTCAAATCCCTCCTCGGTGCCCTGTCCATCACTCGGCGCTTCCACCCTTCTCTCTAGAAACTTCCAGCTAGAGCATAGAGTGATTGGTTCAGGGGCCGGGGCCCCACCTTCAAGTTATTCCCATTGGTGTTCTCCCTAAGTCAATCTTTTGTATCCCACGCCCCTCTAAAACTCTATTCGCCAGAGGACCGACTCCTCCCCTGTCTCCCTCTCTCCTTATAAGCTGTTGCAACGTGCCTGACTTCCTCTTTGGCTGTTGGTTTCCGTGGGAGCCAATAAAGCTGGATTCACCACAGCTGGATAGCACTCTCTTTTTCTGCTGACTGTAGCCATAAGCCAAGCCACGTCCTACAACAAGGTAGCACTGCTGTGATAGCACAGCACGTTTGCCTTAGGTGCTGTCCCGAACCACGGAGATCAGGATAGTGCCCCCCTACTGCTACTGGTGCTGGATAGGTAGCCAGGATGTCCGAGAAGGACAATCCTTCTCCAGCTTGACCGCTTCAAAAAGTGATTATCAAATCTCCCTGGCTGTTCTCTGTGAGCCTTCACATATAAATCCACTCCATCCAGTGGCCATCCCTCACTCAGAACTGGTTAATCTAGTAAATCCAGGCTCTGGAGGGTCTGAGGGGACCAAAGTGTTGGTCTCCTCAAGGGGATGGCTCATGTCCTTTGATCTTCAGTGGGAGTGGTCTGGCATCGTTCCTAGCAAAAGAAGCCAATACAGGTCTTAAGGGGTTGGTCTGGGCAGGTTACCTCTTAGTGGCTGAAGTTGTTTAACAGCTTGGACTTAAGATATTTCTCAGGTGAAATCTCAACTTCAGCCTCATTAAGTACTTTTCACACTGCTGTTGTTGCTTCTCCCGCCTTTTCAGGGGGGTCTCCTCCAATTATTCTCGTTTCCAGAGGGACTGAGACTGCTCATTGCGCAACCTGAGCAATGGTGGGTGAATGTTCACACCCTTGCAGGAGGCTGTTTAAGGTATATTGCCCTCCCTTCCAAGCCGTGCCAGCTGAGCAGTGGTTAAAGGCACAGTATTGGCATTCAATTGCCTGAAGTAAACTGGAAACCACGACTCTGTTGGCTCCTTCACCACCCAGGCAGGACAGTTAGAAGGGGATTTTGAAACCAACCCATCAATGCTCAGTCACATAGGTGCTTATATTATGGCTATTGAGTTTGCAGTGGTGGTGTTGCAGCTGTTAGTGGAACCAAATCAGCTATAACTTCAGAAATTCCATTTTGTGCTGCAGCAAAGAGCCAGCACTGTGGTACAGCAGTAATCCTTGAATCACTCGCTGCAGGCACTGCATGGAGTGAGCACACAACTGTCTCTGGACTTCTTTTAGAGTCAGGTTCAGCAGAGTCAGGGTCAGGAGCTACCAAACATGCAAAAACTCTCCTCCTCCCCTTCAGTTGGGGGGTGCAAACGTGGCCTCAGTAAAGCACCTGAAGCCTTTACACATCGGTGATTGTTTCAGTCACTAACCATTAACACTTCAGTCTCACAGCTACTCAGTTTGCTTTTGAAACCATTTGGACCTCCTGCAACAGTATTTTATACAGTTCTGCATATGCTTTCCTCATAGTGACTTTGTCATTTGCTCTCAGATGACTGTGGAAGGACTTTTTGTAACACAAGCAGCAATCAATAAAAGTGGGAGGCACAGAAACATCCTGTATTTATTATCCAGCAGTCATTCTTTCCCAGCTTCCATAAACTGGGAAGCAACATTTGGTCCCAGTCTCTGTAGGACTGTTTCTTCTAAAACATTCTAGATGCCATCTTGCTTCATCACCAGTATATATGGCAGAAGCACGCCATACAGCTTGGGGCTGTATCCTGTGAGTGTGAGGCTCTCATACTTCCTTCTGATAGCTCTCCTTTTCTGTCTATTCTGAGTATCTATTCTGATTCTAAACAACTCAGCTGTTGTTATTTTCTGGATGTGTTCTATATGTGTATGCATGTTTGTATTGTGTATTCTAAAAAAAAAAAAAACATCTCTGGAGACCAATAGAGAAATTAGAGGAAGAGCAAAATCAAAATTACTCTTCCAGGTGTCTGCAGAAGTTATAAATTACCCGTATTAATTCATTTGTAGTTTATTTTTAGTTCAACTTCCCCAAAACATTGTAAAGCTATTTTTCCTCGGTACAATGATTGTGTTGGTTTTAATTACATTTATTCGTGTTTTTAAAGGACGGCTATTTATATCATGGAAGTACAGATCAGTAAAGTAAAACCTCAGGAGTGAAAAGGTCTTTGTGGTTGTGATATATTTCTGTGAAGGGTATTTCAAGCATTAATTATATAAGGCAGGGAATTATTGCATTAACAAATAGGAATGGCTATGCTAATCTGTGGGTTATGTGAACGCTTCCACTGGGAATTAAAAGGTTCTTTGCCTCTTTATTTTAGACAAATTAAATGGTTTGACAATTTCCTCATTCTTAATGTTGCATATAACTGAAGTGAATTAAATAGCCACTGTAGTTAAAAATAAAAAGTAACAATTATAAGGATTGTGATTCAGTATATGTGTTATACCCTGAAGCAGATCTTCAGCAAAATCACTTTGGAAATCAGAATTCCTGTTAAAAAGTCCTTTGCTTAAAATGATTGGGCTGGGCAGAAGGTGAACCCAGAGCAAGAGACATCTAGCTGTGCCAATCTAAGAGGACAGTCTAGTGTTAGCTTTGCTTGCTGAAAGAAATGTTTGAGGTTGACTCATTTTAAACATTGGAGAGAATTTAATCTAACAGAAATAAATGTTAAAGTAGCCCTCGGATAAGTGCAAAAATTCAATTTTATAAAGTTTTTGATTCGGTAGAGCCTGGATTGTTATTTGTCACTCTTCTTTTTTTCTTTTTTTTAATTTAGGAAGGCAAATTAAGAAAATTAAGAAAATTGGTACAAACTCACTTTGTTTGGAGTTAGTGTGCATTTTTCAGGGAGAAGGACCAAAAACAACTGTCCACTTCTGGTTGGGAAAAATTGATACCACACCCAGTCCCTGTGGTCTCTGTGTGTATTCCAGTGCAAGTGTAGTAAAACACCTTGGTAACATTCAAATCTTGGATTTTTATCTCCATGTTTTGAAGAACAATGCGTGTATGGCTGTGCCTGTCCAAATCATTGGCAATGATGCAATGATTTCTCCTCTTCTTTTCTCAGTGCCAGTGCTAAAGCTGCCCCTCTGAACATCAACAAAGTCTCCAACAGCTTACTGAATTTTGGCCGAAAGCTCATTGCTCCGGCCATGGCTTCGGGTGGGGCAGTGGGCACTCCTGCTGGCGGGAGCAGCTTCCCTCCCCCTTCAATGCCAAGCAGGAGCACAGTGGAAGCCCCTCAGCACCAGCAGCACCACCACCAGCAGCAGCACCACCACCACCACCAGTCACAGCAGCAGAGGATGATGAAGTCTGAAAGCATGCCAGTTCAGCTGGGCAAAGGTAAAGGGGAAATGTGTAACAGCACCTTGACTGAGGGAAGCTTTGTCATTCATCTTCAGGGCTGAAGTTCTTTCTTCTGTTGATTGTTATATCAGTGGGTACATATTTTGAGGAAACAGCAAAAAAAGTATTTTGTTAGTCAGGATGCTTATGCCAAGTACAACAGCACATCTGCAGTGCAATACAGAATTAGATGTTATCTCAAGAATGTACCAATACTGTAAGAAGTTTTGAACTTCTAAAAATATATGAACCAGAAACTGCATCAGACAGGACAACAAACTAATCATTACCATATGAAACATGAGCCAATTCATTTTTCAGATTTTTAGATGCAACCTTTTTTTAACTGAAAGACTAATTTCATACATGTTTTTCAGGTTACTGGCAAAAAATTGCATGCATAACAGTATTAGCTAAATACATAATAATAAGTGAAGGAAGTTAGAGGGTAATTCTTAATAAAGAAATTCTTATTCCCTTTAGAATGTGTGGAGCTTATTTAAGAAGTTATTTGAACCATAATATGAATTTGTCTTTTAATAATTTGTGATGACCCTCTGCACTTTATTTAGTAAACACTGCGTCTTTTTCTTTAAGCCTTTTCTTTTTTATTTCTGAGGACAGCTTATTCAAACAACAAACTCACAAGCTCAGCTTTGGTAGTTGTTTGCTATACCCTGACACGCTCAAGGTAGGTTACTGCTTTTCACCTCCAGCCAGGCCATGGCAGTATGTGCTTTTCAAGGAGTATATAGAGCAAAACAGTACCTGCTGCTTTTAGCAATTCATCCAGTGTCATGATTATGAGCTTGAGGGCTGGTGCTGGTTGCCCTGAACCTTGGCATAGGATTGCATCTTTTTTTTTTTTTTTCACCAGATTTGAAAGTGTAAAAGAAGGGAAATAACACTTCATAGCTGACGTTGGTGTTCTCTTTTGTTGCTGTGGCTCCCATATGGTCCAAAGGCCCTTTCATGATGCATGGCATTCCCAGCAGACACTGAGGGAGCCAAACTGAAAGATACAGCTGTTCTTTTGGAGCAGGCACATACAGCCACTTCTGTAAGGGTCACTGCAGCTGCTTGGCAAAATCCAGATATGCAGCTTCTCTCGGTTATAGGAGAATCTCAGAACTTGCTCCAGCAAGGGTTTGATAGTACAGAGGTGAAACTGAAGTGCAGTGAAACTTTGATACAAATCCTGTTCACAACAATGGAAGTAAAATTAGATGTAGAACAAAATTATTTACACTGTTTCAGAGAGACTTTTTCTTTGCTTTTTTAAGAGTTTTCCGTAGTTCTCTTATCACATTATTCTCTTTTCCCCTTTTGAGTTTAAAAGTGGTCCTTGGGTGGCTCTTTGCTTTCACCGCTTAATACAGTAAAAGCATACAATTTGAAAAAACTTCTGTAGGTCGTATTGGTCATAGCTTAATCTTGATGTGGCTGCTAAAGGATTGCCTGTTGTATGGGCCAGTTAATATATATCATCAGGAAATGCACCTGATACTTTCCATACAAGAATCAGAATAAAAAATTGTAGTTATGTTCGGTCATTGTCATGTACAAACTGTGCACATATTCCTTTATCAACAGGAATATGGAGATTTGGTAAAGTTATGAAGAATTTCTGATGTAGGGCACAAAGCATTTTCATAGTAAGTGGAAAAAACATACCGCAGCTTCCTCTTAGTGTATTCTGTCTATCCATATTTGGTACAGCCTTTGCAAGTAATTTAAGGGCAAAAAATGTAAATATACTATTTTTAATAGGTTCAGATGACAGAGTTTTGTTTCACATATTAGTGCCATTAGTCTGGAGCTTGTTGCTCCAGACCTGTACAGTTGTAAGTATTTTGCCTGTAATTGTATAGAAATTTCAAATGATGGCAGCTATGTTTGCAAGTGCCACACACAAAAGGAAATAGAAAGTATTTTAGGGGGTCCCCAGTGAATTCTCTCTGAAGTAAGTTTAAATGTTCAGCAAAAAAATCCCTATTTTCCTAAAAAGTCTTTCAAAGCTTACTGCAGTGACCTTTGTAAACAGCACAAGCTCCATCACGCCTTAAAAGCAAGAGTAAATCTTTTCTGTTCTGTGGAAGACAGTAACACCACCTCAAAAAAGAGCTGTACAGAAAATCCAGTGAGTGAGGGCACTCTCCATAGCTATGAGAAGCTGCCAGTACTTCTATCCCAGGCACTGAGATTCCGGATTTAAAATATATTCATACTCTCAGAAGCTCTCATTCCACTCTTGTTTGTGCTGAACTTTTTAGCTTCTACACTGGTTTTTTTTCCTAGCTCTGGATTCTGCTGTAGTTTTTTGAGTATCTAAAAACTATTTGGCAAGACTTCCAAATTACTAACTAGCTGTCACTAATTGTCTCCTGTTCTTGTTCTTCCCTGTGTGTTCAGCTCTCCTTAGCCTCCTGGAGCTTGGTTATTTAGCTGAGGTAGGCAGAGACATGGATTTAGGATTTAAATTGAAAGACATTTGCACTTCCAGCTGATGTAATACTCACAGATGTTCAGTTGGACAATAAAACAGACCAAAGTGCTGTAAATCTAACGAGCATCAAGCCATAAAATAAGTAATCAATTTTTTTCTTACTGGTCTTTTCAGGTTTGAATGCTGAAGTAGTGCTGATAATTTAAATTAATATGTAGAGATTTATAAGTTTGAAGAGATTAAATTAACTGGCTGATCTACTTTGTGAAGAAGTCCTTGGTAGCAAAATACCTTGCAGGACTGTCAAAATAATCCTCTCCCAGCTTTAACAGCTCTGTTTCAACAGAGTTACCTCTCACAAACCAGCTACCATTCATGCTGCCATACTCTAGATGAGGGATGATTGGGTTACATAATCAGTTGTAATTATTTCTCACTCCAAAGTTTTGGTACTTGCTGAATTTCTGTAAGAAAAAAAATGCATATAATTTAGATAATGTAAACGGAAAAAGAACAGACTGGAAAAAAAAACCCAACCATAACTGCAAGCCTGTAATTCCAGATGAGTCTTCAGCATTACAAATCACAGCTGAACGAAGTATCCAGACATCTAATTGGAAATTCAGTTCCTCCTAATAATGTATTAGTCCCATTCAGCCTGTCCTCAGCACAGAAGGAGATCGGGTATCATTACTGATTACTTATGCAAGGTAGCCTGCTAACAGAAGAGGGATTAAGACATTCTCTTGATCCTGCACAGTGAAGTAATTAATTGGCACAAAAGTTGAATTTGGATATTGAGTTTATTGGATTTTCAGTTGAAGTGGTTATTTTGAAAGATGAAAAAATTGATAATGAAAAAAAATGGGAAAAAAGCTCAATAATTGCCCTGTGTGTTCCAGTGGATCCTTCATCATTCAGAAACTGGATATTCTTTGATTACCAAATGGCAGTGTATTGCCAAGAAAAAAAGGCATTTCTCTTTCTCTTCTTCCCTGATAGTGCCAGATACAGTTTTCCTTCTAGGTCATTTCACGGTGAAACCCAAAAGATTTTTATTTAAATGCAGCTTTATCACGAGGACACATTAGAGGACCAGTTAAAAGACAAAGTTCTGCCAAAACTGTATTTAAAGAGTTTCCAGGCTACTCTTTGTTTTTATGAGTTGATACTACTATGGTATTTGTTGTAACACAAAGAGAATTTCCACAGTCAACACATATGCCCTAAAGAAGTGATCCCCCAACTCAGAATTATTTATAAAGTTAAATAATTATTTAGAATTATTTATTTATCTGTAGAAAATGCTTTTCATGTGGATAAAGAAATTGTCGTTATTAATAGCAGAAATGAGTACAAATTAAAGGAGTAAAACACAGATCGACAATTTTTTTTCTTTTTTTAAAATCATATACATATTGTTAGGCAATTATGAATTTTTTTGACAGCAGGGATAAAACTTCTGAACTCCACAGTATAAGAGAGATACGGAGTGAGTCCTGTGGAGGGCTCCAAAGAAGATTAGGGGACTGGAGCACCTCACGAGAAAAGTGAGGGACCTGGAACTGTTTGGCCTTGAGAAGAGAAGACAGACAAGCGAGAGGGTCTAAAGGGAGGTGTGAAGAGGGTGGAGCCCCCAAGTCTCTTCTTGGTGGTGCCAAGAAGTAGAACAAAACGCAATGGGCAGAAACTGATGCACAGGAAATTTTGCCTGAATATGAGGAAGAACTTCATTACTGTGTGAGTGACCATGCCCTGGAACAGACTGCCCAGAGGAGTTGTGGAGTCCCCTTTGCTGGAGATACTCAAAAGCCATCAGGACACAATCCTGAGTAATGTGCCCCAGGGGACCTTGCCTGAGCAAGGGGCTTGAGCCAGTGGTCTTCCAACCTCAGCCATTCTGTGAAGCTCTCACACAGCAGAATGGCACTGTCCCTGTAAACTGCCAGCGAAAACCGGTTTTGACTCTTCAGTTAAGTTTAGGTTTTGATCTAAATCATCACTTAAAAGCACTGGGGTTCTGCAGCCTGGTTATCCAACCTTCCCGTTTCCTTTTGCCTGTCCCTACAGCGCTGTCTCACAATGTCCTTTCTGTTCAAAGCAGGGTGCTCCGGCTGAACCCCCAAAGTCGCGGCTCTTCCCTCGGGCGAGCTGCAGCGGCGGGGCCGCGCTAACGCTGTTGTTTGTTTGCCAGGCGAGGCGGGCGAGGCGGCGCCGCCGGGGCCGGCCCAGGCCCAGCAGCACAGCCCGGCCAGCGCAGGTAGGCCCGGGCGGCGCCCGCCGGCACCGCCGCTGTCCCGCCAGCGAGCGCCGCTGTTGTGCCGGCAGAGAGCTCGGCTCTGCGCGTCCTGCCGAGCTCTGTGTGTGTCTGTCTGTGTCTGTGTATGTCTGTGTGTCTGTGTCTGTGTATGTCTGTGTGTCTGTGTGTGTATGTGTGTGTGTCTGTGTCTATGTGTGTGTGAGAGTCTGTGTCTGTGTCTGTGTGTGATAGTGTGTGTGTCTGTGTGTGTGAGAGAGTGTGTCTGTGTGTGTGTCTGTGTGTGTGTGTGTCTGTCTGTCTGTCTGTCTGTGTATGTATGTCTGCGATGTGGCTGTTTGTGTCTGTGTCTCTGTGTGTCTTGTGCATGTGTCTGTGTGTGTCTCTGTGTGTGTGTCTGTCTGTTTGTGTGTGTCTCTGTGTGTCTCTGTGTCTCTTGTGTGTCTGTGTCTCTTCACAGGCATCCACCGTGAGTCACCATCTGTCTGTGCTACAAACCTCCGTGCTCTTGCACTTTGTTGTAGCCCATTTCCCACTCTGTCATGGGGGCCAGTTCCACCATCATTGTCCCTTTTAGCTGCATTACTTCCCTCTTGTTATATTTGGGGCTGGTATTTTGGGCTGAACATCGACTGTGGTGCCCTTGACTAACAGGGAGGTTACCTGCCTTGGCTGAAATAAAAAGTACATGGATTTGTGTGATGAGGTGGTTTGAATGAATTTTGAAAGTGCTGGAAGCCTTTGTTCCAATTTCACTGCAGGAGAAAAAGGGAAACTAATTTATCTGAAAAGTTTTATAAAACTCATCTCATTCTTTTTGCAAATTTTAATACTCTACATCCTCACTATGGCAAATACAGACAGATGAGCAGATCTGAATGGTTTTGAATTATATATAGTGCCATACTTCTGATCTTCTTGGTATCTTTTTCCTTACTCTTCTTATAACTATGAAAGCCCTTCTCTTCCTCTGTAGGGACCAAACAGAATGAGCCATCAGTTTTGTATGCCTTTTTTGCATGTTCCTTTGATTTTTCATATGTTTTAGCAGGGACTGCCAGTGTTCCTGGTTATATCCCCCATAACTTAACTCAAACTTAGCAAGACCTGAAACTCACTTTCCTTTCATTGTAAGTCTTCTCCCCCTTGCCATCACCTTTTACTTTATTATACGGCCTAATTATTGATCACATTAAATTTAAATTACCATTCTTTGCAAGACATTAGAGGTCTCCACAATACCAACAGGTTGGTCCCTTTTTCCACTGCCCCATCCGTGTGTTTTCCAAATGGTTTTGAAGCAGATCATTTCTCACCCTGGGGTCAGTCCCAGTATCATTAGCAACAGGCAAGTAGTGAGCCACTTAGAAGCCAGCCCATGGAGATAACGTTGCTCCCTTTTGCCTCAGAAATTGATGTATTTTTAGTGTGTGAAATCCTGTGCATCATTACTGTGAACTATTTATGCATTTCAGAATGCACATATATATATATATGTGTGTATGTATGTATGTATGTATGTATATATTTGAACATCCTGCATGGTAATGTATTTTGACTTCTGCGTACATCAGGGATCCTTCCATATTTGTTCTGTGTGCTTCATAAGCATGTATTTGATTTCCATGTTTATGGGGTTTCTTCAACCTGTTTTATATTCATTTTAGGACCTTCTGGTATATGCTTAGATGGTCAGAGATTAGATTTCTGCAATGTTTTTTAAGGAGCCATAATATATTTATCTGATAGTGACAGAACGAGCAGATGAAAATGAGAGTTTTGATTCAGTGGTGTTCTCAGGGTGCTGATTAAGCTGCTCAAGAAGAAGGACATGAGTTTAGTTATTAACTGTACTTTATTTCAGTCTTTATGCATTTTGATTCTACATGAAGGATAAGACTTCTTTTTTCCTTTTCCTCTTTTTTTTTTTTTTGAGGAATAATACAAAATTAGAAACTCTGTTCCATTACCTTCTTGTCCAGCTATTGCGAGAGCAGAATGTACCACACTGTACATTAGGAAAGATATAAAATCAGTAAGACACAGAACAGTGAAGGTACAAATGGCATTTTTGTCATTATCCCGAGATCCCAAAATCTGTGTGTTGGTACTACAGTGTTGTTTCCAAAGTTATGTGAGGGTTATTAATGACTCAGTGCACAGTGCATACATGATATGTCTGAAGGACTTCAGAAGCAACATGGTGACTCAGTTAAATGTTGTTGCAGCAGCTTCCTTAAGAGTTGGACTCAATGATCTTTGTGGGTCCCTTCCAAGTCAGAATATTCTGTGATTCATTACATTTCTGTGTTGGGAAAGTCATAGATATCTTTTTTCTTTTCTCTTTCTTTTTCTTTTTTTTTTTTTTTGACATTAGGGAAAAAACATATGATTGGTGTGACCTGTCTTTCAGCTTTCATATTTACAGTTGTAAAAACAATGACTCCTCTGGAAATTAGAAAAGCCTATCACAATCCAAGGATCCTGCTTTATGAGTTGCAGCACACTGTAATTATTCATAAGTGCTGTTCTTTCTGTCTTAATTCTCAGTTATATCTCCAAATAATCTGTGTCACAGCACTGTTCACAGGGTTGGATGCAGAATAAAAAAAATAGTGTTTCCTAATAATAATTTCCCCAGATTTGCTTATTCATGCAGAAGGATCAGGTGCATCCTAATTTTTCTTCTTACTTGGGTATCAAACATACAGATACAGTATTTTTATCACTTCTAGTTCACTGTATGTCTGGCTTAGTTTAACTAGATCTTGTATTGCTCTTATTTTTTATTTTCATTATATAATTTAAGGCCATAAGAACCAAACTGTTCAAAGCTCTTGGTGTTACTTGAGCAAATTCCTTTTTAGGACACTTATATTATTCTGTCCACAAAATCTTGTTTGGTTATGCAAGTAGTTGCATATTCTGTTCCTCTGAACTGTGATCCATCTTTTGAAGTGTAGCTGTTTGCAGTGGCCATGAGGACACTTCTCTGTCTTTTCAGTTTCTTACTATATTTTTGACGTTTTTTTCCTTAGAGCTGAAAGACAGAATATAGAAAAAAAAATCTTTACACATCATTTTTTCCAGTGTTTTACCAAGCTGTATTATTTCATGTGTGTGGGTTCCTCAAATACATTTAAAGTGTTCATCTCTCAATGTTATCGTGAATTTTTATCACATAATCTGATTATTTGCAGGTGAATTGTGCTAAGTCCAGGCCATGCAGTGAAGCATATGTGAAAAATATGCATTGCTCATTGTTTAACTTTTTTTGTTTGTTTTAATCTTCACCCTATAGGGAATATATCTTCTTATTACTAGGATGGTAAAGAGAGACTATTTAGTCTGATATATACTTAATAAATATTTTTCTGTTGCACTTTACTCTGGCCACCAAATACATTTTTTTACGTTTAGCATTTATATTGGCTTCTCTTGCTTAGCTGTGTGAATTGCTTTTATAAATGCTATATTTGCTAAAATATGTGATTCAATCTGTTCCAAAACTATTTTGAAGTCTACCTACTTCAAAAGCACACTTCCATTTGCCATTATGAAATGCATGAAAAGTCTTTTTTCTTACATAAAGGCAACTATAAGGATAACAATGTTGCAAAGTGACATGATTTTATCCTAAAATTAGAAATTTTCTAAAAATTTCCTTGCAACTGAATTATTTCTGGTGTTTGCCATGCAGTGTTTTTTTCCTTTTTCATCTCCAGAATTATTTACGGTACACATGATTAATGCATATCCCATTTTTCTATAAAATGTGAAGGCAAAAGTTAAGTGAGATCTACAAGAGCCTCAGTCTCATGTACTTTTAAGGAAGCTCCTCAGACTAGATGGTAGGCAGTAAGTGCCTGGAGGAGGACTGTGAAGAAACAGAAAAATCCAGTTGAATGAAGTTGGTGGGAAGTAAAAAATATGTAAAGAAATAAGTTTGAATAAGAAGTTGCAGAAGAGGCAGTGTGGAGGGATCTGAAGAAGAGATGGAGGCAGACAGGAAGGTCCACAGAAACAGAGCTTAAAATGTAGGAGGGTTATGGGGGAGGTGAGCAGAATAAAGCGACAAAGAATGAAGGACGAGATGGGAAGCAATTTATGTGAGTTTTCTTCTAGAAAATGTTCAGCATATTAAATCCAGATCCTTTTTTGGGTTTTGCCATTTAAGGTCTGTTCATTCACATGTAATATTTTGTTCTTTGCTAGTTCAGTCTCTTTGCTTTTAACAGTCTCCTTGCAAAAAGTATATTTCAAATAAATCTGTATTTATTCCCTTAAGAAAATGTGAATGATTTAATTGCAGGTGATCATACTTAATGCTATAGATGGTAACATGAAAGCACACCAAAAACATAAGAAAGGAAAAAGGGAAACATAAACCCTCTCATCAGAATAGCCATCAAACAAGAGATAGGGAGAATTTTTGAGCATTAGCGTTATGTGCTATTTAACTTTTTTCCAGAATGGAAAACTCTGCAATTTCATGGAGTCATTCGAGCTTGACTTCATCATACACATGATAAAAGATTTTTTTAAACTAGCATCTGTCCTAAGGCAACATTTTTTGTAATGAAAGTTGATGAAAACTGACATACTAGAGGTTTTTTCCTCCTGGAACAAATGAAAACAAAATTTCGATTTAAATATTTGAAAACACTTTGTAAGCCTCAACTAGAAGAAAACTAGCCTTATCAGAGGCTGCCTGATGCATACACTGCCATGGTGAACCAGCCCAGGCTTCTCCCCAACTGTCTTCACTATGATAGTGGACAATGCTGGATTCATTTCAAAAGCTCCATGAAATGACAAGAGCTAAGTAGACTTCATCACAGTGTCTGTTAGGTGGAGGTGGCCTTAAAATTTGAAGCATGAGAGCTTATGTTCTTTTCCAAACTTAACTTACTTTTTTCCTGCTTAAAGTCTAAATATTGTGATCTAGATCTTCACTGTCCAACCCACTTTTGGAATCTGAAGTTCTTGTTGTTAGCATTCTTTGCCAAGTTTTATAGTTGGAAAAAACTATTTCCATTGTAGTGTTGATGATATCAGATTTTCTTTTTTAATTTTCATGAGATGATACTTTGCTCATTTTGCCACACAGGGCATGAAGTTCCTCAGTCTGTGGGTATATTAGGGTGCATATAATGAGATGATATTTATTTTTTTTTATATATATATATATGTGTGTGTATGTGTATACACACACATCATTTAGCATATATATAGATACAGGTGTGTACTAGATAGTGTATGTTTGTGTATATATCTATGTATACACAAAGATTTTGTGTTCTTCTCTCATACAGAAATTAAGTTCCATGTGAGAACAGTCCTTCAATCTCTCAGTGCATTCTGACACACTTCAACATTTCATTCTGTGTTGGGCTGTCTGTGACTCTCAGTCAATGTCAGTTGAGACAAGGAAGTATTTGTGGGGAAAAGGAAATGTCCAGTGATTAACTGTTTGGTTTTTTTTATACTTGCTTTACAGGCCAAAGTTCAAAAAACATCAGTTCATCTCCAAGCATAGAGAGCTTGTCTGGAGGACGTGAATTTACAGGATCTCCACCTTTGTCTGCCTCAAAAAAGGATTCCTTTTTCAGCACCATCTCCCGCTCTCGTTCCCAAAGCAAAACTATGAGCAGAAAAGAGTCGGTGGGTTCTTTTAATTTTTGAACTATTTTAATGTCACACTGCATTAACTTACTCATTAGAGACACTCATTTCTTCCATGCATTGGGCACTTGCACTTGGAAATGTTTCCCTAAGCACGCATTAATGGCCAAAGCAGAAATAAGCTATTTCCACTTCTTGTGTTGAGTGACGTCTCCATTATGGCTTCCATCCCATAATGGCTTCCATCCCATTATCCGGCCTGAAATGAAACAGTGCAAGTGCCTGTTGCCTCTGAGAAAGACGAGAGAAGTCCTGTAAGATTTTTTGCTTTCTTAGACTTTTGCTGTAGTCCTGAAGTTAATAAACAGTTCAGTGGGAAGCTTGAATGCTCAGCAGATCCAAACATGTCCATCTGTTGTCCCTGAAATTCCTTAATACATCAGAGGTTTCCCAGTGTCTGTAGCATCTGTAGTCTGCAGTCAGTTCTATTTCTTGTGCAGCTCTGACCTTCCATTTGGTCACAAGAAGCTAGTATTTAAACAGATTGTTCTCATCCAAGAAAATCAGCTCTTATCATGGGTATGTTCCAAAGAAATTATCATCCCATCCAAGATATTTTAGGAGCACTACTTTGATAAACTAGGTATGCCATGGAACATGAGGATTTTTGTTTATTCTCTATATACATTTCCCTTTGTCTCTCTGCTGACTAGAAAGCAGTTACACAGTAGATGTAATAAGTTGTATTTTTTGTAAGGTGAGGGCGCAGTGGTTTTCTCCATTCTTTTTTCAGAAATGTAGGCTCATATAACTGCCTATTGATTTCAATATGTAGGAATTGTAATAGCCAAATTTCTATTACAGCATTCTTCAGGTGTTCAGATTGCACAGAAATTTCATCTGAACTTCTCAGTGCTTTTTACTCTAAATAGCAGAATCTTTATTAATAGTCACATCATGTTTTCAGTTTGATATTCAAAACATTCTAATTAAATGCACAACTTTGTGCAACTTTGTTCAGTTTTTGTTCACTGAATGAGAGTGTTTAATTCTTGTTCCAAATGTTTTACTGTTGTCTAAAGAAAAGCTGTGTTTTGTGGTTAGTCAACAAGAAGCTATAATTTTGGTTTGTGACCATTTAAAACATGTTGAATTTAATTTAAAGCTAAAACAACAATTTAATTTCTTTCTGCTTGTCCTCGTGAGTTGAAGAAAAATAAATACAGCAGTATTGAACTTTTCTTTTTATGTGGTTTAACAAGATCTAAATACAGCTTTCATTTGCAACTTTTATCCAGACCAGAACTTGGGGGTTTTGCACCAGTAGAGTTGAAGAATAATTCCTCCTTAGTTCTCTAGTAGGAGACAGGAGAATTTACCATTATATATTCATACTTAGTTAAAATCCATTTATTAGTAACATGTTTGTTTCAGGTAAATAATAGCCCAAATTTGGGGTATTATATTAATGCTTTCATGCAGAATTTTGGATAAAGAATTATGCATTATAACAGATTTGTTGTCATTATGATAATTTTTAGCAGATTGTTAATCATGATAAATCAGGGCATAAATTTCAAAAATCATTCTTTAAATTGGGATATGTAATTTATATTTTAGCATTTTATTATTAAATAGCTGGAAAAGGTTTTAGGTTATCAAAATCCATTTCCTTGGGTTCAGTTTTTGTCTGACCGTTAATATAGGCAAACAGAATTTGTAGCAGATCCAAGAGGAAAAGCTTTGTTTAAATGTATTTTCTGTTGCACAAAAGAATGTTGGTTTTTCTTTTCCTGTAAATTTCATGGTACTTCATTTTCCACATAGAGTAGAAGACCCCAAAGAGTTTTTCCTGAGGTCCCAAAGTAGTTGCATCAGTAGTCTCAAGTTGAACAATTGCTTAATCTACAGCTGTTTTCTGGAAGCACAAGGCTTGAAAATATAATGGATCCACATTGTTTTATTTATCAAACTGAACTGCTTTACATTTTTAATCTTATAATTATACAGATTATGTTGTTAAGTATTAGGGAAATTACCTTTGTTGAAGCATTGCCATGCATCAATCTCTTCATAAAAAGATGGTTTTAAAATCAGTTATTCTTGGTGTGGCAGATGAAAGATAATCCATTTTCTTTTCATCCTTGTATCTCTAATACAATCTTTTTCCAAGCAAAGTGGAAGTTGAATGCATACATAAAAATACATCCTTTAACATGCAGTTAAAAGAAGTGATTTTCGCAGACCAGAGGGCATTACTGTAATGGTGTCATGGGATGGACAGGAATGTTATTGTCACAGATTGCACCTGCAGTGCTGTGTCCAGCACTGGGCTCCCCAGCACAAGAGAGATACTGCAGGAAGTCCAGCAAAGGGCCACAAAGGTGGTGAAGGGGCTGGAGCATCTCTCCTGTGAGGAAGGGCTGAGAGAGCTGGAACTGATCAGCCTAGAAAAGAGAAGGCTCAGAGGGGATCCCTCCAGTGTGTATCAGTGTCTGTAGGGAGGGTAGGAAGAGAACAGAGCCAGGCTCTTTCCAGTGGTGCCCAGTGACAGGACCAGAGGCAATGGGCACCACCTGCAACCCAAGACGCTCTGTCTGATCATCAAGGAAACTTTTTTTTTCTCTTGAGAGCAGCTGAGCACTGGCATAGGTTGTCCAGGCAGATTGTGGATTCTCCATGCTTGGAGATATTCAGAAGCCATCTGGACACCAATCCTAGGCAGCCAGTTATGCTTGGTGGCCCTTCTTGAGTGTGGGCTTAGGCAAGATGAGTTTCTGAGATCCATTTCAACCTCAGCCGTTCTGGGATTCTGTGAGAGCATAAACACTCACAGAGGAATGTGGCATGTCTAAATTCTTTCTTTCCTAAAGCTAGTCCAACAAGTTGGGCTTTATCTGTGAGAGTTGCAGTCAAAACTTAACTTGTTTTATTGCCTCCAGGACTAAAATGTGTCCATTTCTCACACTAAGGCCTTCTAAAGGTTAGTAATATTTGGGTTGTATTTAGTCTTCTATGTATTTATTTCTCCTCAGATGCCAAGATCAGTAGAGTGACTTATTTCTGTTACCAGAAACAGATGTCCCCTGTTTGAAATGCAATTAATCTACAGCCTCAGGGGTGAATGCACAATATCAGTTCATGTTTTGGCAGCCCATGGCATGCTGATGTTTTTGACATTACTGTTGAGTGGCACAAAGCTGTATGTTAACATGAGGTCCACCAAAAGGGCTTGGAAGCCTGTTTTGTGCCCAGCATTGTCAGGTTCCCTGTTCCTTTGTATCCTTTGTATCCTTTGTGGCTTTCTGTCTTAAGCAGCAGTTTCTGGAGCTGTCTTCCTGTAAACAATACAGAAATTTTTTAACTGTAACACACTCTACTGCCCACTATCTTCTGAATGGCTCAGTCTTGCCCTAATAAAATCCTACAAAATTCCCTCTCCCAGCCTGCCTGCTGCCCTCTACTTTTCGGTGAATTTGTGGTCCATCTATTTCCAATTATGTTTCATTTATGACTCATAAATCATTAAAGAAAGTCTACCCCTCTTTTTAGCAAATAGCAAAGCTGCTTAGACGTTGATTCTGGCAAATATGGTTGGCTGATCCCAGTTTCTGGCAGAATGTTCTTTAAATTGCTTTCAGACATAGAGATGTGCCAGAGAGGAAGCTTCGGAGTCAAACAATATAAACACTTTTAAAACTTTCTTTAAAAAGAAAAGAAAATAGGAAAATGTGGATTTGACTGAAAATAAAGTTTTGATTTGGAAAAACTTCGTGTTTAATAAGTAAATTTCTACATAAAAGATTTCAACTTAAGAAAAATCAAATTACCCATTTGGAAAAGAAATTAGTTAAAAAGTTCCTAAGAAGGAAACATTTCTAAGGAAAATCTGGAGCAGTTCATTTTCTTTACTAAAATAATTTGTAAACATGGTCAGTCAGAATCCTCATTTCTTCACAAAAATATCCTGAACAGAAGTGTCATGCATTATGCTGGTTCTGATTGCACAGACTTTTTAATTAAATCAAATTTGACAACATATGCTATTGTCCCCACAAGCATGTGTAAACAACTGTTACTGTCTGTAATTTTTGTAGCTAGTCTGACTGATTTGAAGTTAGTTATGAGTACCCCTACAGGTTAGAAAATTAATGTATGCCATTATTTTCGATTAAATAGGCATCTGCTGAAGTGATTTAAGAGCCTGAGTTTAAGCACACAAGTAGAGGTGGTATATGAAAACCAACAAGATAATAAGATGCATACTAGAAAACCACACAAAGAAAACCATGGATGCAAAAATTCCTTTGAAGAAGAACATGCCTTTTGTGCATGGTACACATCTTGGAGATGGTTTTCATTACCATATATCTTTTCCCTGACTGTTACCTTATTAAATTTTTTTAGAATGTTTTAAGCAAAATACTTGTCAGTTCAGACTTACCAATGCCAAACATTTATTTGGAAGTACAAATGCTATGATGAAATGTCCTTTTTTTGTAAAGCATCATAAAATGTGCCCAGAATAAGTTAGTCTGTGTACATCAGCCAATTCTTAATCAGTGTATTGGATTTGTTAGGCCTGAGGTTAAAGACATGGTGATTATTCTCAATGCCATTAAGTTTAAAATACTTTAGTGCCTTAATGTTTAACTGTAGTTTATACTGGAGGACATATGTCTTCCTTATTCTGATGTGACAGGCCAATTCTGACAGGAAAAAAAAGCAATTTATTTAATATTCCAGTGCCTGTCTAATTTTCGGGTTAGATGAAAAGAATATTAAATTTCAGATGCTGACAGGTCACATGAACAGAGTTCATAGAAAAACCTCTGAGGTATTTTGGAACTATGGTTCTTTTCTTGGTTGCCTTCCTCTGGCTTACATGACATCCAGTAACTCAAATGAAAGAGCTAAAAACAATAGAAGAAAAAATAAATTGCCTTTTATAGTTTCTATTAGAAATACTTGCAAGTTTCTTACAATTTAGTAAAGCAACAGCTGTATGCATGAGTGGCAGCTTTGAATCCTAGAGCTCCTTATCTTTTTTGGAGTGATTCATCTCAGGGAGAAGAAACTGTACTGTGATTAAAAACAGGAAGTTAATTGCTTAGGAAAAAAAAGGAGATGAATAAAAAACCCAAGAGGCTCTGCAGTGCTTTTTCAGTCATATTACGAGCAATAAACACATATAGAGAACAGACCTGTGGGGCCATTTGGAATATTTTAAAAATGTCAGTGTAAATTTACCTTTCTGTTGTACCAAAGATTCAGATACATGTAGGTGAATAATACTTTCCAGTAACTTCTGCACAGAAGCAGAATGACACCACTTGAAAAAAGGCAGTAAGAACATTAAAAATTATTGGGCAGCCCTTTGAAACTGTCAGAAAGAATTTAAAAATTACAAAAATCATGAATGGATGAGACCATGAGCAATGTTTACAAAAGGATCAAAGCGACTGAGGACACAAGAAGTGTGACACTTCACAGCAGTCATGCTATCAGCAGAGGTACAGGACTTGCTCTGTCCATCCTCTTTCCATACATTAATCATGAAGTTAATGTTTCGGCATCCCAGTGGAAAAGAAAAACATATCAGAAATTCTATGTTGGTAGCTTGAGCTGCCCCATTTTCCTTTTCAGTGGGAATTCCATCTCTTCATCCTGCTCTTTTAAGATAACAGCATGAAATTACTGTCCATTTCTGTGCAGAGCTGAGAGACCTGCACTGAACTCTCAACAAAAACATGGATGTGGATGAGACACATGCCTCTAAACCAAGCTGTTGTTTTATTTGGGAGTTTTTTGGGCGGAAAAGGTTTCTGTGTTTGGAAGACTCTTTTCCCCGCTGGAATAGGTTGTGGCTATGCATTTAATAGCTTGATTCTTATTTTTGTCTGTGTTTTGTTAAATCAAACAATTCCCTATGAAAACAACAAGATTTGTACTTCTGTTATTTTAACAATGTGGTATAAATGGTGTATATTTATAGCCCCTACATAATCACTATACTTAAGTTTTACCTTCCTTAAACTCTGAAAAATTAGAGATTCTAAAACCCTTAAATAAATAATCCTCCTCTGGTCTATATCCTCAGTCATGTTAGGAATCATAGCAAAGTTCAAATACATCCAGTCTAACCAGAGGAAGATTTAGTGAAACTGTTTTTGCAACTCATGCATAAGAAGAATTGAAATGAGTATGAGTTTAACAAAGGGTGTGCTTTGGGAGGCCTTCATAAAGGACTGTTTATGTTGAACTGTATGTATTAAAAAGCTTATTCGGGCAGCAAAATCAAGAAGCATAATTATGTAAGTACATAACAACTTATCAACTCTTTCAGTAAGGTTGAAGTAAATATGTTAGTGTTTCTCTGCTCTCATTTTTCTTACATTTGCCACATTGGACTTATGCAGTCTTAAAGGCCAGCAATATGTGTAACATATGGGCAGAAAGTACCTCAGATGTCATAGTGAAACATAATGGAAGGTGTGGGATTCTCTCATTTGCCTCTGTGTTTATTTATAACTATTTCCAAAATGCTTACAGCCATACCGTCTAAATTAATGTATCCCTTTTATTATATATGAAGAAATTTTCCAATATTCTTAAGTCAACAATCTCAACAGCAGCACTGAGAGAAGCCTTTTATCAGCACTTCTGTTCAAAGGGATAATTTCTAGTACCCTGCAGCTCTTTCTTTTCTGACCTATTCCCTCACCAAGTGGAATAGCACCTATTCATACATACTCAGCTGTTCAGTGCCTACCCATCCACAGCGAGTTATGCCCAGATTTTTGCGTTTCCATGGATCTTGCCAATTTTTATGGGTTTCATTTGTAAACTGTCTCTTGGCAGTCGCAGAGCGCAGGGCCAGCAGGTGGACTTGTGCAAGCAGCAGGTAGATAAGTTTCCCGTGTGTTGAGTCTGCTTGCAGAAGAGATTTCTTTCCATCCCTGCTTTCTTTGTCTCCAGGCAGGAGCTTTCTCCATTAGTCTTATTTATCCTTCCCCATCTTCCTGCTAAGGAAAAGCTGTCTGACCATAGAAGCAGAATATTTTTAAGAGGAAAATGTACCCAGGTTAGACAAAAACAATTCTTCTCCGGTAGTACAGTTGCTGGTTTCTAGCTCTGAACAGTGAGGCTGGTGCACCTGGAGCCTGTTCCAATAATAGGTTCAACAGTGGGAGCTGCTTTGGAAAATTCCCAAGCCCATGGTCCTCTGCCACTAGCATCTCCAGGCAAGGTGGGATGTGGAAACTGAGCTGGCAAATTGACTTTGAACTGTTTAAGATGGAAATTCAACAGCAGGACCTGGTGATTAGAAGCTGTTAGCCAGAGTTTCAGCTATTTTCAGGACTTTAATTGAAATTAAATATATCTGTCTGAGGCACCTCCTTTCATTTTCTTCCAATTTTCTATATATTTTTAGCTTTTTTTTTAAGAAACAGTAAATCAAATAAATTGATAATCATACATCAGTGCAATAAAATAGCTATTTTGCCTCAAGTTCACCAATCTTAGTAGACTTTATAAATAAATATGGATGGTAAATAAATACTGTTTATATGTAAAGAATAATGAATGAACATGTAAACTTCTAAAACTAGGGGGCAAGGAAGAGGGTAGTTATTCCAGTTTGGAAGAAGAGAAATAATTGACCACAAATTCTTGTTTCTTATATTTCAAGAAAGCTACAGATACATAATACAGTAAAATAATAATTTTTCTTGCATTTTGAAAGTGTGGGTCTCCTCAACAAATGCTAACTAGAATGCTAGAAATTTGGATGTTGGAAGAGACTTCCTGAGTTATTGGTTATACAGAATCCAAGTTGCAGCCCTTTTCAGTTTTGTTGGGGCTTGATCTCTATTTTGAGGGGGAATGTTAAGTACAGAAATTCTTATTCTTTTATTCCTTTATTATAATTTCTTTGTTCTGTTTATGTGTGCATAGCTTGGAGAAGCATCATGAAATGCCATCCCTTACTGTGTTGTTAAAAAGAGCACATACAAGAAGTAAGGATTGTATTAATGCAAAAAAATATGTGCCTTTGCAGGTGAATGCCTGCTAGCATTTTAATTTATTGACAAATTTGTCTTGGTCTTATTCTACTTGAACATTTTTATCTGTATTATAAAATTCCTTTCTTGTCTTTGATACTTGTTTTCAGTCTGATCCCTCTGAACCAAATAATTTTTTGTTGCTGTTGTGTTGGTACATAACCTGATTTAGCTTGGCTCCTTGGAGGTACAGTGGATATTTTGTTGACCTTTCCTTCATTTTTTTGTTTTACTTTCTTATTTTTTCTCAGTCATATTCCCCCCACCCCTTTCAGAGGGTTGTCACAAATATACATTCACAAAAGATTTGTCAGTGGCAGTTCTGTTTCCATTTCTAAAACAGATAATTGCTCTTCTGAATTAATTTCTTTGAACAGAAGAGGTTGCATTGTACCCTGAAATGTTTTAACTTTGGTAGCACTAAGTTTGGAGCCTGGACTTCTAGGATTACTGTTTGCCGAATTCATTTGTGCTTACTCAGATGTCTTCTGATATATTTTGAGATATACAGTACTACCAGAAAGCAAAATTGGAAAGCAACGGGCCAAAATAATAATAGGAGAAAAGAGATTAAAAATAAAAGGTTTCTCGAATCTAACAGAGATTGTGTTTGTGTTTTAAAACCCTGTTTGTGTTTTAAGGGTTTTGATCTAGAAAAGCACTGAAATAGATATGTAGGTATCAGAAAGTATAAAGTCTAAGCAGCTGTGCTTACCAGCACTACACAACACTAGTGAAATTAAGAGAAATTTTGAAGAATATATAAGAAAAAAGGGAAGCAGTATATTCCTACTTAAACTATCTCATACCATACTGGAATAGCAGTCTGAGTTAAAATGGTGTAAAAAAAAAGCATAAGCAGGAGTTAAAGGTATAAAATAAAAACAGGATTCATGTTTGCTGCACCTGCAGTATGAAGGAACAAAACAAAGCTTGTAGGACTTACCTGAAAGTACTGTGCTTAAAATGTTTAACAGTTATGAAAGTATATTCAAAATAATAAAAAACTAGGCAGTTGTGAAGATGTAAAGAACACAAAACATGAGTTATTTGGAAATATATTAAGTGTGGGGATATTTCAATTAGCACATAGACAGATAAATACTGTCAAACAATGGTTCAGCACGGGAAATCAATAGTTAACTTCTACTTCTGCAGGAATTAGTATATGAAGGCAGTATCTGAACTTCTTTATGTCCTCCCTGAATAATATATTAATATTCACAAAATTTCATTTTGTGCAAAAATATCACAAATGCCAAAATTTTCAATATAAAAGTAATAATATACATTTCACCCCAGATTCTGATGTGGTTGGTGCACTTTCATCTAATCATTTCATAGCCCATTCCGCACAGAAGAAGCTTTCTCTAAACATCTGCAAAATAAATGCTTTATGAAAACTCTCTCAAAAATTCTACCTTTTCATCAACAAAAGCTTGGCTCCATGCTGAAGCCATGTCTAGAAGACTGACTAATATAGCCATATTGTTTCCATGTCCTCCCCATATGTGTGTCTCCAGCCATCTGTTGTCTCTTGGCTTACACCATGAAGTCCTTCAGAGAAGCAGGATTTGTCTTCATGTTTGTACAGCAGCCAGCAGAGCAAGGCCTTGGGGCTGTGAGTGATACAGTTAAATAACAAGTTAAATTTGTAAATAAAATAAATTAAAAGCTTGGGTTAAGTTCCACTGTATGTAATTCTGTGCTCAGAAACAGGGGTTTCTGGTTTAAATGTCACCATATGCTGTACACTATTCTGTGGCTGGCACAGAATATAAAAAAATTATGGGGATGTCAACCAACATTCAACTGTGAGAGATTCAAGATTATAAGGTTAAATCTTGTATTTAATTCTTGGATTAGAAAATGAAATAAATGAAACTCCTTCCGCAAAATGGAAGGAGTAACCACTGCTTTTGACTTCAGGGGAATTTGCTTAAAATTAAATGAGAAAGCAATTTATGCCTCACATCTGAGTCTTGTTTGACTTGTAAACTGCTGACATCTAAAATGTATACTCTGTGTATAATTTATGAATAAGAATTTAAGTACTGGTAAGACTCTTAGTGAGTCCCTGACTTCAGGATTTCCATATATCAATCTCGTTTTTCCCATTATTTTCCTCTAAATATTTTGAAACCTCGTCAAAATTATTTTCTAATTTGGCCTGCCAATTTGCCAAGAGCTATGGGATGTTTCCTGAGTGCTCTTACTATGAATACTGAAAAAACTGAAAATGTGACTGGGCAATTTAATATAAGAAAAGTGGCTATTAACTACTACAGGAACAAACAAACAAGCAAACAAAAAACCCCTCACCACCTCGAGCTCAGGACATCACTGCTGTTCAAATCTGTATAGTCTGGAGAAGTATTCTGGGCAGTACTGTTCCATGTTTATGTCGTGACATTCTGTTTTCTCCATACTTCACCCAACTGAGCATCATTGACCAGCATCAGAACAGACCCCAGGAAGATTGAGCTTTTCTGCCAGCTCAGTTCTGTCACTGGTTTGGGTTTTTTTTATGTTTTAAATTTCAGCATTAGTGCTTAAATACCTTTCAATACTCTTTTCTTTGACGATAGTTTCTTTTCCACAGCACTTAGCACTTGATGGTCCTGCCAAGTTAATTCTTATTCAAGACTCAAATTTAAGATGAATGGAATTCTGCCATTCTGAGCATTCATGAATGAAATGCTTGGACATGCATTGTTGTAAGCTTTCACAACAGAGTTTGCTTTTCCTTGACTTTTCTACTTGGGTTAAACAGATAAAAGTACAATTTTTCTTTCATCTCCTGAATAGCAAGACTGAAAACTAAATGGTATTGTCAAAGAAAGGCATTACAGTCCTGATTTTCCATGTTTGTTTTGCCTGTTTTCCATAATTCTGTGTTAAGCTACATGTCATATATTTGGGAGAAAATTTGTTTAAACTGATAAAAGCAATTTTAAGAAAGAGTGACTTCCTTCCAAAACTGTAGGTCATCAGACCTTGTAAAGGATACCCAATTCCAGTGCCCTTACCCAGGTCTGCAAACCATATTGCAGCATGTAAAGGCATGAGCTGTAAAAGGATAGTATTACAATGCCAAAAGTGTAAAAGTTTCTGTTCTTGACTATACTGACCACTTTCCTTTTTTTTTTTTTCCTGATGCAGTAAAATTTGATGGAAAATGGGGCATGGGAAAGCATCACTGATCTCATTATGAGCTCAGGAGAAAAGGAAGGATATAAAAATTTATTTCCATAGCTCTCTTTGTAAAGGTGAGAAGATAGATGAAAGGAAGGGTAATAAAAACAGAAGAAAAAGCTTTGGACAAATGGAGAGTACCAGAACTGTATAGACTGGAGGGGAAATAGCAAAGAAATGTCAAAAAATTAATCGTAAAGGAATTAGTTCTCATGGCAAAAGAAAAAAAAAGGAAATGTAACCATATAAGCAAAGTTCTATATGTGGATAAGAAGAAAGAGAAATATGAGAAACACAAATGTAAGTCAATTTTTTTGCAGATTCAGTCTTGCAAAACTAGGAAAATAGTCAAGAGGTGTGTATATGAAGGCGCTCAAATAGAATCTTGATTTGACTGGATACATAAATTCTAGCCTGCTTAATATTGTTAATGAAATGTAAATCAATGTAGTATGACAAGTAAATTACTTCCTTTTCATTCTCCTGTTAAATTCCAGATGTTAATGGTTATCTGTGAGGTTTTACATCATCTGCAAGGTTGAAGGTGTGTCATAGTTTTTTGAGTACCCCGGAGCTGAATTTTCAGAAAGTATTAAGTTGTTTTTCTGCAAGATTGCATACGTCAATTTGCAGATCTTGGTCTCCCATGTCTGATGCAGTGATTCCTTAGTTTGATTTACTGCTTGATTTGCTTCTCTTCCTCATAATGCAGCTCCCAATATTAGAAAATATTGAGCTTTATAGAACATGTTGTTTGGTAAATTGACACTGATTTTGTATTTTGGTTGAATGAGTTGGAATCATTCACGTGTTTCTGGTGCTGTGTGTGTCAGACCAACTGAAGGGGCAGTTTCAGCTGACAGGTTGGTCCAGACCATACTGGACTTTTGACTTAGGTTTGGCCTGTTTGAAGAATTTATAAGTCTCTATTCATGCATAAGAGAGGTCAAATCAGCACTGCTATATGTACACAAAATAAAAATGGTATCCAGGCTACTCATTTTGCTAGCACAATGAAAAGCTGTACTTAGAGGAAAGTGCAGTGTATATGAGAGCATCTGCACTATGCTGGCCATAGATCAGTTGTTTCATCTAGTACTGCTAAAGAATTTGACATTAGAATACTGAAAAAGGTCATTTTTCCTGAGGGGATTTATGATTTAGCTGCTTACCTGTACAGAGCAATCTTTGAAAGGTATTGTGAAAAGATTAGTCTTAGAAATGTTGTATAGAAGAGACTTCTGCTTATGCTGCTACTTGGAATAAGACAATCACTAGCATTGGGTCAGGTCAGTGACTTTGAATAGGAACTACCTCCTCTGTAACCTCTTCCAGTGCTGCACTGCTCCTCTAATGAAGAATATTTTTCTAATGACCAGTTTGAACCTTCCAAGGGGCAGTTTTGGGCCATAGTGCCTTCTGTATCATCTGTGAGGAGTCTGATTCCATCATCTTTGTCACTTCACATACTTACAGGCTCCCAGCAGCTCCCCCTTGAGCTCCTCTTCACCAAGATAAACAAGCACTGCTCCTTCAGCGTCTCTTCCAGACCTGTAGCCTTCCCAGCAGCCCTGCACTGAGTCCTCTCCAGTTTCTCAATGTCTTTGAACTGAACAAAGTGTTATTAAAGGCGAGGGCTCACCAGCACTGAGTAGAAAGGGGTGTAATGACTTTCCTGGATCTGCTGACCACATTGCTCATAATGTAGCAACTGTTTGCATTATTCATGATAAGAGAACTTATCTCTTAGTGGCTCAACAGCCACTCTAGCCTCCATATCCTTTTCTGCAGATCTGAAACAAAAAAAAAGTTCCTTCCCTGTCTGCAATGGTGCATTGGGATTTTTCTTCTCAGGTGCAGAATTTTGTGCTTACAAAAATTTCTAAAACAGAAACCTCAGAAAGGCTTCTCTTGCCTAGGCTTCCTGTGTCTCATGGTGTTTGTGAGTTGAAGTTCCACCAGTCAGAACAGCAGCCACACATCCCAATTTTGTATCATCTGAAAATCTACTGAGTGTACATTCTGTCTCCTTGTCTGGGCTATTGATGAAGATACCGAACAGTGTCTTCATAACAGTCCATTTGTTACTGTCTCATTTCCAAACATCAACTGGACATCAAACTATTGACTCTGTTCTTTAAGCTTGGGATTCTGAACAATCTGGCCTACCTACAGTCCTTTCGATAAGCCCATACTTCATCTTATTATAAGTGACAACAATTTTGGAAATGTGTCAAAAGCCTAACTACAGTAAAACTCCATTGCATTCACTTCCCTCCCTTCATCTGCATGCCCAGTCATTTTGTCATAGTGGGCAGCCAGGTTGGTCAAGCATGATTTGCTCTTGGTAAATCCTTGTTGACTTTTCTTGATTATTGTCTTGTCCTTTACATGTTGGATATTGATTCCAAGAGGACATGCTCCGCGATTTTTCCAAGGACTAAGGTGAGGCCAACCTTTGTATGGTTCCTTAGATACCCCACCTGACTCTTGTTCAGTATGTGTGTAAAATTAACCTTTCTGCAGTCATCAAGGATGTTCTGTAATATCAGTGATTTTTCACAGGTGGTAGCCAGTGGAGTTGCAATCACCCTGTCAGTTTTTTCAGCACCTATAAGTATGGGACCCATGTGTTTGAACACACATTCCTTCTTCGGCTATTCCCCAGCCTATGCCCTTCCCCACTCCATAGCTATTCCTCTCCTTCCCAAACAGTACATGTGGGGGTCTGGGAACAGAGTTGGCCTAAGAAATGAAATGCAAAAATGGATTCAAGTGCTGCAGCCTTTTCTGTACCACGTGTCATTGTCTTATCTCCCTTTGTTAGCAATAGACCATTTTTCTTGAATGTTCTTTTGCTGCTCTGCATACTTATAAGATTACTTCTTGTTACCCCTTGATGTCCCCCATTAATTTTTGCTCCAGATGGGGTTTTGTCCTTCCTAGTTTTGTTCATGTGCCCAAACAATGATTGTGTGCTTGTCCTTTGTTTCCTGCCATTGTTTCCACACATGTGCTCTCGATTTCCACCATTTCCACCTCCATATGTGCTTTTCCCATTTCAGTTCATTAGGAAGCTTGTTACTCAGCTGAGTGGACCTTCTGCCTACCTTGTCTGTATGTGCCTATTCCTCATGTATATCTGGGTTAAGTCCCTGTTCTGTGGCAAAGTCCTCCCCTCCCTCTAGATTAGCAAGTCTGTTCACAAAGATTTCTTCCCCATCTTTGCCAGGTAGACCTGTTCTCTAAGTTGTCTGTCCTCATCAAACTGGGAGCAACAAGCAAAATAGTTGAAACCCAGCTAATGCCAGCAAGTATGTAAACATATGTGGCCTCCCTGGTATACACCTGCTGCTCTCCAGGCTTTTCCCTTTTGCCGTAGGATTGAAGAGAAACATCAGAGGGGTTCCTGTCCCCTTCACCCTTGCTCAGGAGCCCTACAGTCACTTTTGAACTAAAATGATTTTACATCACCCTGTCTTTGGTGAATGCATGAATAAGCAGGAAAAAAGTCAGAACATTAGGTGACCCCAAACAGTCTTTTGTAACACTGCAAACGAAGGCTACAAACAAGCAAAAAACCTCCCTAGGTGACAAGTCAGGCTTGAAGAGTCACCAGCCACACACTGTCACTTTGTCACATCACTTTCCCTTGGTAGTGCTCTGATAAAGTGTCCAACCTGAATTCTTCCTCTGAGGGAGCATGTTCTTATCCTTCTGCTGCCAGAAGTCACAAGTTCACAGTTCTGTCCCTCGTACCAGTGTATGCCTTCTTCCCACTGTATCTTGCCTCAGTTGCACCTTTCCTGTCTGTTGCATAAAGTTTAACACCTGGAAAGATCTTGTCAATCACCTGTCAGTCACCCCAATGCAATAAACACACCTGCCTCTTCTTACAACTCCTCACCTGCTGCTGTGTAACCACAACAGAGCAAAGCCCCCATCAGGGAGCTCACTCTCAGAGTCTACACAGAGGTTGTTACAGCACCGCTGGTGACAGCAGAGGTGGAGATTACATCTTGTAGCAAGTCATCACCATTTGGGTGTTGTCTAATTGTGCAAACAGCCCTGGGTCTCTTGTGTGTCAAGTGCCAAGTTCACTGTCTTGCCTGTTTGCCCATCCCACTGCCAGCACTCCTTGGTGCCCTTCCCACAGTTGCCAAATAAGTCAGGAGCTCCAAGTTCATTTAGCCTTGTGCAAGATTTCCCGCTTGGAAAGGAGACCTCTTGCACTGTCTGTGACTTCCTGACCACAGCTCCCTGCTTTGTGCCTGCTGAGTCTGCTGAACAGTGCTCCTCCCCATGCTGGTTCCCAGCAAGCGGAAAGAACAGGGGACGTAGTTTAATCAGCACTGCTCTCGCTTGCCAAGAGAAGAGGTACTGTTGTATAACTGAAAAGGTCAGTTTCAGACTCTGTTTGGATGGATTCAGCTGTCCAAAAGCATTTCAAGATCAATTTACTGCAGTTCTTACCTACAAATAAGAAAAAAATAGTCTAGGAGACATGGAAATATTTATTACAAGAAGTTAAATTTTCTTATTCACCTGTAGGAGATAAACTGGGGTTCAATTACTGGCTAATGATTTTAGAATTTGATTGTGTTATTTTTGTAGAAATACTCAAATATTTTCACTTTTCCCTATCTTACGGCTGCACTTTCAGTGCCAGTGGTAGTTTAAAATTTATGGTAGATTATTTCTTGCAGTCAATAGCTGTTTGTACTAGAAATGGTCTTCTGCAGGAACATCTCTTGAATAGAAATGTCAATGCAGATGTGCTCGTACAGGCCGTGACAGAACTGCAGACTTTGAATGAGGTCACTCAGCAATTCTAAATTGGCAAAAATCCCTTTTTGGTCTAAGTGGTCTAAGTATGAGGATAAGAAGAAAAAGGTGAGAGTATATAATTTTAAGAAATAGCAAGGAAAAAATATTTCATATCTATTAGGTGCAAGGGAAAATCTTGTAGGCAAAAAGTGATAAAGTGATAATACTACAGTTACATTGCTTTTTATTCATCAATTGCTTTTGAATTTATGATATATTAGTGCAAAGTTTCCTTTACTTTGTTCTGACTTGGTTTCTGGTGGAGATTAAGATCACTTATACCTTTAAATCAAGACTGACATTCTATTTATTCTTGCTGATCAGTTTTGGGGTTTTTTTTCATTTGAAAAGTAATTCACTCTCTAATGCTCAGTGATCTCCATCAAACAAGACTGTGATAGAACTGCAAAGCTCCAAAGAAAAACAGGAGGCTAAAAAGTTACTTTGGCTTTCTCTGAATATCTTTAATTCAATTGCATACTTAAACAAAAGCCTGCTTAATACTGCTTGTGACTTAGCTTTGAAGGAATTTTTCCAAAGGAGTGGTGGCCTTCCTCTGTAATATGGTCTTCAAAGTCAAGCCTGGATGGATTTGTAAACCAGCAAACAAAGACATTCAAAGAGGAATTCTTAGCTGAGGTAGTTCCCATTGCATTGACAGGGCATGTATCCATGGCTGGATACTAATGCTTCTCTTGGGCTTTAAAATCAATTTTTAATTCCTATTTTAAATTATACTTGATGCATATTTTTTTAACCTTAACTTGGTAATTTAGAGTAGCTGCTTTACACTATGTGTGTTAAAAATAGTTTTCACTTTAATATTATGTATGATGGTGTCTGAAAGTGAAGTTGCTGTGAAGACAAGTGTAGGGATTAAATAGAGATAGAGGATGATGGATGATTACAAAAATAAATGTGCCAAAATATATAGCAGTAATGCATCCTTGAGATGCAATACTAGGTCTCATAAAATATGTCTCTTGAAATTCAAAATAAAAAAAGGGTTTCAAAGGAATAGCTGAGGAAGTTACTCTAAAAGAAATCAAAATTTTTCACATTTGGTGGGTTTTTTCAGCCAATGCTGTGGTACTGTGTTTGCACAAGTGAAACCAGGTAACTGGTCTATAAAAGAATCCTGAATCATTAACCTTTCTGAGGTCAATGTAGATAGATTTTTATTTAATTCCTTAGGAAAAGAAAAAGAGTAGTACTATTAAACACTGAGAGATTAAAACCAAACCCTATTTCCATGAAGTGACAAAATTTTCCAAGAACAAAGGAATAGAAAATGTTAAAAGAGGTCTAAGCATGTCAAGCATTAACCTACTACTTTTAGTCTGCATTATAGAAATTTTGGGGGTTTTAATGCTAAAAATATCTTCATTGTAGGAGGAAGAATTAGAGGCCCAGATTTCATTCCTACAAGGACAGCTAAATGATTTGGAAGCCATGTGTAAATATTGTGCAAAGATGATGAACACGCATCTTGGTAAGTGCAGTACCTTGAATTAACCTGTAAACCTTTGCAAAGGCTCTTTCAGTGTTTGTATTAGAACTAAAACAATATTTATGTAGTACAGTGCATATTATTTTATAAGCCATGATAAAGATCGAATTGATGTACTCAGTTATTCTATCAGATGCTGCCAGCCTCTGTATCTTTATTCTGTCACACTTTTAAACGTGGGAGTAGGATAGCCACTGATGATACTAATAAGAAGCACATATGTCTTTGATTTCTTGTATTATAAGAGACTTGTTGGAGCTCAAACCATGTGAACTTACAGACTGGAAGTCCACTTGCAGTTCAACAGTCCCACAGTGATACTTAATGTGTGTAGTGATAGTTGTATAATATTCATATACTTCCATTAAATGTAACATTTTTATAATCTATGATTACCTTTGATATGTTAAAATGTTACTGTAGGCTGGATAGTTTTATATTTTTCTCAGAACAGAAGAAATATAGTAAGATAAAAGTCAATACACTGGGAACAGAATCCACAAATACTCCAGTCTGAAATTCTGCCTACATATTGCCAAGACAAATCTTAGAAGAGAAAGTAAACAAAAAAAATTCTCACATCAAGCATAAATATTTTTAACCAAGTTTTGATAACAGTGGTGGTTTTAAACTATGTTGAGCTGAACTCTAAATGTTGGTGTATTTAGTTATGTGGAAAAGCACCATTATTGAGAAATCAGGGGGAAACTGCAATAATTTTAAGATTTATTTATGGCCTGCAATATTTGAGCAAAGTAAATTAAAGTTGAAGATTTCAGTAGTTAGAACTAAGCATGTGATATCTAAGTTTGTCAGGCCAGAAAGTTCAAATGTGAAAACCATATTGTAATTGTATTTTCTTTCATGTGGGTGTTTTACTAGCCACTGTTACAAACCTAGGAAAAGTTATAAATACTGTATTGCTTGAAAGTTGGGAATTACAGCCTTGAAAAGCCAAGTCTAAACCTCTAACCCTGACAGCTTTAGTCTGATGTATTGTATTGCTTTTGTGAAGGCACATGACTAATGATGAGATTAGAAGCAAGCAAAGGGATAAATTATTAGCTGCTGAAATGATGGGGAAAAGATTGCTGTGTCAAAAAGAAAAACTGAAGTTTCTTTCCTGTGGGAAAGAGGACAAGGAGTATTTAGCAAGGGTATCAGTTCCAAGCATAAACACTTCACCAACTATAGCTGCACCAGGAATCAGAATAAACCCAGACAAAGCTCCTTGAAGCAGTCTGCCTTTCAGCCCTGGATTCATGAACTGAAACCTTATGATTGGTGATTGTATCTAGGAGTTAAATTCTTTTTCCCAAACATATTGGAAACAAAAGCATTTAGGGCCAGTGGTCTCCCAGGAGCAGTGTGGAGTGGTTTGTTACCCTCACAGGACAAGGAAAGCCATCCCACATAGTGCTTTGGCTGTGGGGTGTCTTGGGTGTATTGTGACACCCCTGCAACACTCTCAGAGCCTGCCAGCCTAGTCTCCTCCATGTCTACTCCCTGTACTTCTCCGCAATATTCCTGCATGTCTTGTCAACATCATGGACTATTAACTTTGTAAACTTGTCATATATCCTTATATCCTATAGAGATTAACAGTTACGAGTAATAAACAGCACAAGAGAGACAGAGACACCACCAACCTTCACAGCTTCTACACTTGTAGCAAATTTATGAGTTTGGGTATGCCCAAATCAGCCAGCAGATGATCCACATGAAGGCAGAAAAAAAAAAAACACCACAATTCTTACTGATGTGGAAAATTCCAGCAGGATGTGCTAGAAAATGGATTCTGGATTCTCTGGTGCATCATAGAACACCCCCTGAGGAATGTCTCCAGAGTCCATACACTGCTCAGGGCTTCAGAGAAGGGCAGCAAAATAAAACCCAAGAGCATATCTGGTTATTTCTAAAGGGAAAAGTTAGCAGGGACTCCTACATCTAACTGTCCCCCAGGTATCCATTTACCCATGAAAATGGCTTTGTTTCAGAAACTGCGGAGCAGATGAGTTATATCACTCCTCTTATAAACTGTCAAACACTTAACTTCAAGGATATTACTTCTTCCTCTTGGGCTGAATTTTTCTGACTTCATCACCCAGCTATTGGCTCATGTAGCATTTTTAATAACAAAGTTGAAAATCCTCATTTAACTTACCTATATGCAGTGATAAAGTAATCTCTCAGCACTGTCTTCGCTTAGTAGAGCACTACATTTTATTTTATGTGAGTTACTTTTTAGACCAGATCATTTTTATTGTCTTCCTTTAAATTCTTCAGGATTTTCATATGTCTTTTCAAGTGGGTTAATTGTATCAGGACATGGTGTACCAGCACTGGGCCCAGGAAAGTGGTTACTTAGCACGGGTAAGGTCATCTCTCTACTCTCCTGTGGCATTGCTCTTTTTAAACATTTGTAATGCAGCATCACATTAGGGCTCTTTGATACAGTGATAGTTTGAGGTGATAATATGTTATGACCTTTAAAATTTGGTGAACCACAGCTTTCTAAACAGAGGCATTTATCCTGGGGGTAAAATCAGGAAATGTTTATTTCTGCCTATGTTCCTTGTATTTGACAATATTAAAATTCACTTCTTGCCATTTGGCATTTTAGCTGAATAATTCAGGTAACTCTGTGATGTACTCAGTTTTCTTCTGCCCTTCTAACTGCAGGTATAACCATCATATATTTAATGGTTGTCTAAACTGTTGATAAAGACGTGCAAATTTATAAAAGCTGGGGAGTCTTACAGAACTAATTCTCTCAGCAAAGAGACAACGTTTCTGTGAATTACAAATATGTCAGTCAAGCAGTTGGGCCTGCCTTTTAAATTTAATAAAATTTAAGTGCTTATTCTTAAAAACCTTCATTTTTTTAGATTGATGCTGTAAACCTGCCTTTTCAGACATCATTACTCAACCAATAGTCTATTTCTTGTAGAATGCATTGCATTTGCAGGTCATGTTATAACAAAACAATGTTAATTTGGGCTTATAAAAATGCATATCCAGTGATCATTTGCCACAAAATTATCACAATATCAAACAATTACAGAATATTCTTTATGTGGTTTATAATGAGACAGTTGAGGATTTTTTGGCTGTCTTTTCTCAGGTTCTTTCCCTTACAAGGGGAATCCAGATGACAGTCGGATGCAGTTACTTCATTACAAAGATGATGTGTTGTAGCTGAGAAAATATCAAAATAACCATGAAATTATCTATACTGTTTTGAATATGAGGGACAGAATGGCAGTTTTTATTTTGTTCATATGTTCAGAGATGCTTTCATTAAATGTTTATCTCCTTCTGTAAATAAACCCCATAGTCTACAACATGGCAACGACATAATTAACTGCTTGTAATATCGGGGCATGTTACCATGGCAATGAATGATGGTTCTGAAATATTGCTACTTAGTGCTATGGGTAGAAATTAGAAATATGGGGTTCATTATTAAAATGGAGGAAAGTAATTTTGTGATCTTGTTCTCCATCTTAGGGCTGTGCATTAGAAAGATCTTTACTTTTCTTCCCTCTCTCCCTTAACCACTGGAGTACTGCTCAGGGGAAATTCCTTTTAACACCTCCAAGGATAAATGTCAAAATTTAGGTATGTAAAATGGCAATACAGGGAAGCAGATTTTGCTGTTTCTCCCACCTGTTTTCACAAGCTTGTCATAGCTTTCAAAAAAAGAAAAAATCCTGTGTTCAATTTTTCATTATTGAAATGAAGGTACATCCAAACTTGTAAACCTGTCATGTGGCTTTGTTCACAAAATAAATGCAGAATATTACTCAGCTCGTAGTGAAAAAATATAGTTGTCATAGCTATCACTGCTCCAGCATCATCACAGATACAGTTTCTTGGTGTTACTTTTTCACAAGCACTAGCCTTTTTCAGGAAATAATACTGTCACTGGTGATTTCAGAAATATGGTAAAATTCTTAAGCATTTTTCCTTCTGAGAGATACTCTACTGTTAGTGCACATAAATTCCTCAAGGCTCAATGATTCAGAAAGCTGTAATACACCATTTAAGTATTACAATTTTATTACCTGTCATAATGCTACTTCTTTTTTGAAGAATTTTGATTGTTTCCTCCTTTCTTGCACTATGTGAAAATAAAAGCATCAAGCTAGCAAGCACATTCAGAAAAAGATTTTTTTTCCTGGTAACTGGTAAATGTGACATCTGTATGATGTCTTAGAGTATATAATGAAAAACATGTCTAAGACATGCCCACAAACAGCATTCAGAGGGCCTTATAGTATCTGCTGGAAGATTCCTCCCTTGTCCTTCACACTGGACATGGGAATGAGTTTGAGATGTTTTTTCAACATGTCTGAAGTGTCTCAAAGAGCAAACCTTTGTTACATCCCAGGCTCAAGCCTGTTAGATGGCAGTTCAGGTGACACCAGCCAATGACACTGTCATCTGACACCATCTGCTATTCCAGTATCTTTAGGGTTTGGACCGTGTCCACACTGGCCCACAATTAAAGTGCAGCTTCTTAACAAAAAAGTGAATTAAAGCCCTGGAGAAATATCAGCCCTCCCCCTCTGTAGGCAAGTATCAATATGAGAGATTGTGGAGGTTCTATATTAACTTGACAGTTTTGTTCCAGAAAGAAAAGTGCTGAATTTCAAAGTGTTGTCTCTTTATATGGGACAGGAACCAATCCATCACCACTGTCTCAGACAGAAGAACCTACCATTTGTTTCTAACATGATTTTGGACCTCCAAGTGTGGGAAAGTTTACCAAGTAATTACATAAGTAGCACAGGAAGTCCTTCTCATGAGAAGCAATTTAAAGGAACATTGGTTCAGTATTAACTTGGATATGGAGATCTTTATATAGAAACTATTTTTTTTGATGGGCAATTTATCAGGTTATAAAAGTAGAGAAACTAAGGTCATTCCCCGCTTGCTTTTGCTTAAGGGCAGCACTATGTAAATGCAGAAGGTTGCTTCCCCGGCTAGCTGAAATTCAGAAGCAATTTAGCTGCTTTCCTTCTGCACAGAGCCTCAGCTAATAAACCCTGAGGATTCATACCAGTTCTGCAGAGTTAGCTCACAGGGTTCTGCACAACACCCTAGAAATATGTGCGGAGGTACCCAATTATACAGAGGAAACATAAGTCTGCCTGGTTTTATTAATTTCACCTTCATACTGTTACTGCTTAACTTGAACCAGCTGCCAGAGGGAGATTCAGGTGGGTCTCAGAAATATGTTGCTCAATATCCAGGTCTTTAAATCACTTCTTGTCTTGGAGGCAACATCACAAAAACCTCTTCGGTCTGACCCACATCTAGTAAAGCATCATGGCTTCACTAAGCCAAAGCAAATAAATCCTTCTCTGAGCTTCCCATCCAGGGCTGTTGGCTTTTGCTAGTGGTGCATTTTCCAATTTCACTCCTGCTATCCGTAATATGTTGCTATGTCCTTCACCACTATTTCAATACATCTCTGCCCCTCCATTGTGGATTATGGAAGGGACGCGGAAAAAGTGAAGTTTTCATCTCACATCCTTCTAAACACCACCAGCATCCTGCCTTTGGAATGGCATGTCAGCTTTCAGCTTTCATAGGTAGCCTGTAAAAAACTGCATGTATTTACAAAATGCCCAGAAATTACGTCATCATGGTAACAAGAAAAATTAAAACCAATCTTTTGAGAGTTTTGTGGATGGGATCACAGGACATCCCTGCCACAAACATCAAGTAGTGCTGGCACTTGTATACTCACTAGCACTTCCTGACATCTTCCAGACAAATATTACTTGGAAGACTTATTAAAAACAGTTCAAAGCCACCTTTTCACTGTGATTATTGCAAGCACCATGAGCAAGGAAGAAAAAAATACTAAAATAAAGAAATAGAAACTTACAGGATATAGCTGCTAATATAATTTTAGTTGTTGTGTGAAATAGTACTTTTAAAGGTTTAATTAGACTGATTTGATTCCTTCCTCTTTTATCAGTCAGTGCAATTGTTATAAGGATCTATTTTATTTTAAGGATCATTTACAATGGAGAAAGGAGAGGAGGAAGTTGATTTAATGCTCAGTATTTAGGGATTGACGTACTGCCCAATATAGATCTGGACACAGTTGTTAAATGTGTGCAAGATAGTACTGAATTCTTGCTTTATGTTCATGTGATGAGATGAAAGGTTATGACATTTCCATAAAATTAAATGGAAATTATTTTGCTGCCCTGTGCTGAAATGAAATACTTCCGCATTTGTTGAGGAAGTAAATGCATTAAATGAGTTCTCTTATGCTTGGGACATAAATAAAATAATCCATGGTTTATACATCCAGTGTGATTAGAAATGCTATCAATATAAAAGGCCACATCAAACACAGGCCCATGAGTCTAAGGGATTGCTGTATTTGGTTCAGAATAATGGTGTAAAATAACCTACAAAAACAGCATATAAAGAAAGAACATTAGCAAATTTATTAAATCAAATGTAGGAATGCTTACTGGGAAATGAGTATTTGTTGTATAGCATAGTATACAACAAATATTTGTTGTACAGACTTACTTTCAGACTGTCACTTCTGGTCATTTTACAGATACATATATTATATATATTTTTTTTTTTAACATATGAAGAATAAAAGTGTAATTCTTCATTTTCCATGGATTTTAACCACCTTTGTGTCACTTAAGGGTAGCTTTTAAGGTCAGAAACAACTGGTTCAACTCAGAGCGAGCCTCCTTTCTTTCTATAGCAACTGTGCCAGTCCTGAAAGTCCAGCTGTGGTAGGCACCTACAGATGCTTTCATCCCAGTAGTGTGACTGAAAAGGAGATTAAAATAATGAAGCTTACACAGCCCCTCATTACCTGGTTAACAGCTTTCCTTGCAACTTTCAGTGGATTCCCGTTGCTTCCTCCCTGCTGCTCAGCGAGCGTCTCTCTTATACTGAAGTACACTGGCAAGCCACCCTTTCCTTTCCTTTCCTTTCCTTTCCTTTCCTTTCCTTTCCTTTCCTTTCCTTTCCTTGCCTTTTCCTTTCCTTGCCTTTCCTTCCTTGCCTTTCCTTTCCTTTCCTTTCCTTGCCTTGCCTTGCCTTTCCTTGCCTTGCCTTGCTTCCTTTCCTTTCCTTTCCTTTCCTTTCCTTTCCTTTCCTTTCCTTTTCCTTTTCCTTTTCCTTTTCCTTTTCCTTTTCCTTTTCCTTTTCCTTTTCCTTTCTCTTAGGGGTTGGTTTCTCTTCCAGTTCCAGCTTTAAGGAAGTAAAACCTTAGCAGAAGCAAAATTGTTGTAGGACTAAATTGTTGGTTTCCCCATTATTTCCATAAATACACAGATGTAAGGTATATGCTAAGCATAATCTGCTTACTGTGTGTAAATTAAAGTTCACAGCTAAGAATTGATTGTATCTTTGAGCAATAGATGGACAAAATTACTTCATTACCCTACCAGTCTCCTTCTTTGTACATCTGCAGTTCTGTGCCCTGCTATGGGTTGATGATTGGTAACTTTCTACTACTGTTTCTATGATGTCACAAGCATTACCACACTTCAAATATTGAAGTGTTGGTGCTCTGCACAACACGTGCATCAGAAGTATAAATACATCACTTATATTCAACACTGTATAAATAATTTATATTCAAATGAATGACATGAAGAATGCAGTGTTTCACAGATAATTTCAGATTTTTAGGATCTCAAGTTCTTTAAGACTCAAATGTTGCTAAGTGGTGTTTTTAATATAACGTGTGATTGTTACTAGAAGTGTTGGCATTCACAGTGAGGTAAATGAAAGGCTACTTAGCAGTGTTGCCTTCATCAACACTTAGATCACAAACACTGTTGTTTCAGAATGGAATTTAACTCCTCTCATTTGTATTTTTAATGCTGGAAGGAAAATGCAGTAGTTGGAAACATCCTGAGTTGCATTATTAAACAGCAATATCACTATGCCATACAGCATAGTCTTTCTAGAAAGGCCACAAAGCAGTGTTAAGGTCTAGGGTTCATTTTTGTGCTCATCAGACCAAGTTCAGGTAGGAAAACAGTATTTATTATGACAAGGAAGAAGGACTGATTATCAGAAGCTAAAGTCCCAGTTTGTCCTCCTAGCCCCTTAATGTACTTGAGAAGGCAGTCTTGCTGTCACTAGTATATTGCAAAGGGAACGTTGGAAACATTTTCTGTAAACCCTGATTTCATAAAGACAATCATACAACAGTACTGAAATATGAGTCCGGAGAGTTGGCTGTGCCTTGACATGTATAGGAACACTTTTGGCTTTTCTGTTTCGGAAAAATAAAGAGGTGTAGTAATACCCTCAGTTCTCTCCTTGCTCCTGCCTACGATGGAAGTGGGAAGGTACTTCTGCATTCTGAGTTTGAGCTCTCTTCTCAGTAGTGAAAACAAGGGTGAAAAAAGTCGATTTAACATGATTGTGGCCCTGTTACTTGTTCACAAGTCATTGATCAGGAGCTAGTAGTAGAAAAGCAGCTTTCGTAATACAGCTTGCAGCTATTTTGAGTTAGCTCCCCTCAGCAGGAGTCATCTTCCTGGAAAGGCCCCACGGAGACCAGCTTAAAATAGAAATCATTAGGAGGGAGATGTGCTGCTAAAGCAGCAGTGAGAAAAAACAAAACCTCAGAGAAGTTTGGTTTTCTCTGCGTCCATCTGATTTTACGTCAAGTGTGCTTTGTGCCTTCATCTGGCAGGGTGTTTGTCTCCCACCTCCTCAGTGGAAGGGAAGGGGTGCAGATTTGTCTTCTGGATGGATGGACTTGAAGAGATGCCTGAGGGGACCTTGTCTACAGCAGACAAGTTTTCCCATTAATTTAGTGCAGCTCTGGTTGGGTGGTTGGGTTTCTTGCAAAATCTGTATTGAATGCAAGCAAAATTTTCAGTGCAAGTTACTTTATTTAATAAGCCTCTAAAATAATTATGCCAAGCGTAACAGCTTTTCCACACTCAGAGGGATGTTTTGAATAGCCCCTTTCCCTGGCCTGGGAATTCAGGCAGTGACTGCTCACACCATCATGCAATATAGAGCATTTCAATCATCAGAGAGCATAAGCTTTATCTAATTTTCCTGCTAGAAGCTGCTGTGGATGTTTTTCCTCTTTCATTGCTATAGATAGCATGTCTTCAGTTTAAAATTTAGCAATTAATTTAGGGGAAGGGAATAGAAATTGTGATTTTTTAAAGTACTTCTACACTGAGTGTGCATGTGAAGTGATTCACAATTTGCCATAACTGTAAGAGCAAGAAATAAAAAATATATTTCATCTTAATTTTTAGCTGTTTCAACTGTTGCTAATGAATTCACTACCTGCCACAATTTTCCCCCACATTTTTTAAAAAAAGAACATGAATGCAATCATTTGCATCTTCCTGGTCTGTAGTTGTAGTTGGATTTAAAGTATATCAAGACAGCTGATCACAGTTTCATTCAGGAAGTAATTATTGATTTACTGGTCTGGTATCTATCAAACTTCAACAGGTCTGCTCATTTAAGAATAAGTACACAAAATTAATTCTAATCCATTATATAAAAGTCATCCTTTGAGATGTGAATCTGGTTTGAGGGCATCCATCAAAGTGGATAATGTTGCTGACTTCTGAAGAGAACAACTGGTTTAACAGCTCTGGTATTTCTGAGGCTTAGTCAGGCTCACAGTCAGGGTATGACAGTTCATTTTGTGATAGACGTTTGTTAGCACTATTTTGAAACAAATCCAGAGTCTTGTAATAGCAGTCTGGTATCTTGTACATCTCACAGCAGTGCTCTGATCGCCAGGTGAGAAGTTGTAAAATTCGCTTTTTGTTTTCCTCTACTAAGAACTTCTTTGAATAAAGAAATACTGTCTTTTTCTGCAGAAAACAGTTGGCATCAGCTAAATGAAATCTTGAAAGAAAGAAAACAAAACAAACAAGGCAGTCAGGAATATTTGATCTTAACCTTAGTTTTCTCTGTACAATTGGATTGTGATAACTTTTGAATAACAACAGCTATCCCAGCAAATGGATATTTATAGCACAGAATCAAACTGGACTCAGTTTTGAATAATATAGAAATCACATAATCTGATTCATTGTTTCAATGGGGTTTTTTTAAAGGTAAGAAGGTGTTTTCACTTCCAATTTGACATCTGCAGGGTTTTTTAAAGATAGTTACTTTTTTATTAAAAAAAAAACAGCTGTGAGGTACTGATATACTGATATAGAGCAGCAGATTAGGAAAAAAATCAGTATGTGGCCAATTCATTCATATACATGAAGCACCTCTCTCTCACACAGCATCTCCTATGAAGGTAGAATAATTACATTATACATCTCAGCTTAAAAGTCCTTCAGGTGAGTAATATTATATTAATATATATATCAATATAGCAGTCTTGAAATAGTATCTTTTAAAGTATTTCCAGTTGCAAGGGTGCCTTTTGAGATACAGAAAGGTAAAACAAGCATTTGTCGGCACTTGAGAGCTTGTTTTCCCTCTTGATCTCAGCAACTGACTGCCCTATGAGGTCCCCCCAGCAGTGGGAAAACCCTGGATGAGAGTCCCCCAGTGACGATGCTGTGCCCTGACACAGCCATTCACAGGACAGCAGCTGCAGAGCACAAACCAACTTTCCTCCTATCCCTCCTCTTCTTCTCACCTCTCTTTCCAGTCCACGTGGATTTCAAAGGGGGGTCCCAGCAGAAGGATGTGATCAAGGAGGCACTCATGCAAAATCATATTGCCTGTATGCTTCAGTCATCTAAGGATTATTTTTCTTAATTCCTCCCTACTCACTAGCCAGGGAAGAAGAATGAACAGTGGCATATTTGGGTTCCACTTATTTGAAAGTTAAAAAACTTTGCATTCAAAAGAGATGAGGGCAGCAGATTAGAAGCCATGTGCAGTTCAAGGACATATTTAAGAGAAGGATTCATTGCCAATTCCACAAGGAATTCTACCTTCCTCTCATTGCCCGAGAGAAGGACAACCCAATTTATGCCTTTATGCCTCAGTTGCTGCTTATTGGCTGTATTTCCTACCTTTTTGCTCCTAAAAGTTTTTTTTCTTTTTTCCTCTGAAACTAATATTAAAATCTGGCATTAATCTTGCTAAAGTAAATATGTGGTGATACAAACATTTCTATTAATTTTTACTATTGGGTAACTATCATATTCCATTCATAATTTTTTTTAAAAAACTTCTCAATGTACTGGCTCATCAAACACAGTTTCAGCTGTGTTTTACAGTGATGATAAATTATTTTCCTTCTTTTTTTAAATACTGATTCACAAAACATCTCTAAAGGTCAGTAATAATAGTAGAGTATTTCCACGTCATGTGGAATACCTTTCAGCTTTTGTTTTCTTGCTCTTGTTCTCTCAATTTTTTTATATTTCTTTCATTTAGTCTTCAACAGGTTGAATGTTTGCTTTGAATTATTATCTTGGTTCATCTGCTTGGTTCATGTGCATGCTCTAGTTTTTTAATGTATGGTTTAATTTATGTGAGGATCACACACTATGGAATACTTTCCTTCCTAATGTTGAGAAATTGAAAAGACAGTTGAATTCAGTGATTCAGGCTGTGGTCAGTCATGGCTGTCCTGCCTATGAAGGCTTTGGACTTCTGATTTTTCAAATTATGGACCTTTTAAAAGAAGGAAATCATGCATTCTTTGAAACAGTGGAAAACAGAATGTAAGTTATTATTTTATAAATAAATATTAATATATTTTACTTACCAAATTGAGGAAATAGATAATTTAGATATAAAATAAAAAAGCAAGTAAAATGTTGCAATAATTATGGATTTTCTCAATTCAAGATGCTACATATTTGCAGAAAGATCTGGTTTTTTATTATTTCTGGCCTTCATAATGCAGTGTCTTTCTCATGTAAAATTGTTCAATTGTACAACAATTTGACAATTGTACATCATTGCTGCAGGACATTGCCACTGTAGTATAGTAAATAAAGTGTGCTAAATAATGTGAGCATAGATCTCCTTGTTCAGGCGGGCTGCTTATGCAAAGCTGAGTTATGGCACCTTCACTGATACTCTTGACCTTGATCACATCACCTTGACTTTTGTCAGCTGCTGCCTTTCATAGTTCTAGACTCTTTCATTCCTTCTGTGTCTCAGATTGCTTTTTAGCGGTTCACTTAGTACTTAGGCGTGGTTCCTTTCTCCTCTTCACCCTTTCTGTTCCTCCTTTATACCCATTACTGATTTCTGGCCCCGACTCAATTTCAAACTTGTGTTTATACGCGAGTTTTAAATCTACCTCTCTGCTTCTAATCTTTCTTCTTGTTCTGTCTCCCACATCTCATTATATTGATATTTTTTCTGTAAACACAAAACTCATACCAAATTACTCGATGCTTTTACTTGAAACTTCATATTGTGTCAGAGTTGGCAGTGTCATCATATTTGTCCTTGTCAGGATCATCTGTTAACAGCAGTTGTGGCTTTTCACTGATTTGGGCCCTGAACATGCAGGATGTTGTTAAAGACAAACAAATGCAATGCAGGTGTGGATTAATTGTACAAAGCTCTAATTGTGAAGTCCATGGGATACACATACTCATGAGCAGCAAAGCATTCTTCCCAAAGGAGTGTCACTGAGGGCTTTGGGCTCAGTCTGTGTGTGTAAGACAGGAGTGGCAACGAAGGAGTATCCTGTCATTTTCAGTTGACAGATAACAATCTCGTTCTGCCAATCTGTCTCTAGGAATCCTTGCTGTTTTCTTAAAGAGTCAGAAAGCAGGAGCTGGGAGGCCAGAGAATGAAGTGAGTCTGCAGAGTTATTGGAGTTTTAGTTTCTCTGGGCTGTGTTGGAGTGTGGAATTGCCTGGGGTTGTCTTCCTGCAAACACTCTATACCAGGATAGTGAAATGCGTCCTTGAAAAACCATGCTGTGGGTATGGAAGGCAAGAGTCTCCCAAAGTGTTGGTACTGCACTGCTCCTTCTGTCAGATAAGTTTTGCTCGGGCCTGGGTCTTTTACCTAAAAGAAGAGAGTAGAAGAGGAGTTCAACTTCTTGTAGTCCTTCTATAAAGAAGAGTATTCTAGCATCCGCAGGGGCCACAGAATCAAGATGAAGATTGCTGGGCTTCTACCTAAATCTTTCCATGAGACACATCAGATTTCTCTGTTTTTGAATGTTTTCCAAAGCATTTTTAAGTTCAAAACTTAAAATGTATGTAACACAGAGGCTGGTGTGGTCTTCTAGGGGCCAGTAGTAGCCTGAGTTCCTTGGTGTACAGGGCAAACAGAAGTCCTGCAGGAGCAGAGCGTTGCTGGAGGCTTCCTGGCAGCAGTTCCAGGCTCAGGCTGGCCTCACCTCTGCAGATAATAAGGTTGTCAATCTCTAGGTTTGGATACAGAATTGTGTTTGCAGGTCACAGAAGTTTGTTTTGAAAGCATCAGTCAGCAGTAAGTAACAGCACGTTTGAGTTTATTTAGGATGTTTTCTCTCTTTATCTTTCTTTTGATGTTACAGGAAATATTCAGGAAGTCATTTTGCAAGAACGCTTGGAAAAAGAAGATGAAATTCTGGTTTCCTTGGCTGGTTTGAAGCAGGTATTACTATTGCATAGCTTAACTTTCTTGTGCTCTTCAGAGCTATTAATCCTTTCTCCTTTTTGTCTCCTGTTTATTCTTTTTGTATATTGCTGTTTTGTCTTCTTGTAGCTGTTTTACTGGTGCATCAAACCTTGTGGTGTATTTTTATTTGTAACGATAAAACTAAGCTATAAAGAGTTCAAACAATTTGCGCAGTGTTTGCTCCTGTGGAAGCTTTGGAGGCCTCAGATCAAAACTAAAGAAGTGCAACACCAAGTGCTGGACTTAAGCCATGCTATCATTTTTCTTAATGCCAGATGTACTTGGTAGACAACAACTATGCCTGTGTCCCCATTATTTCATTGTGACAGTGCTTGAATATCTTTGAATTAAAGAAAAAAATACTACCTACATAAAATGAGAATGCCACTGAGCATCTGTAGCTCTGATTATACTGCCCTCTGCTCCCTCAGAATACATTTTATGAAGAGCAATGTGACATATGTTAAACCTATAATGAGGCAGGGAGTAATCTTAACAGTTTTATTCTCTTTAGATTTCCTGCATAGTTGTTCTCCAGACTCTAACAGAAACCACATTTCTGTTATTTCTATCTTTAGCCAATATAGGTATGAATATTGACTTGCTTCCTATATTTTCAAAGCAAATATTTTGGGGCAATGGTGTATGAAAGCAGTCTGCATAGAGCTTTAGAAAATTTAGAGTTCCTCCCAGTTTTTAAGTTATATCCTTTTCTTTCCTATTCAACAACAGATCAAGGATATCCTGAAAGGTTCATTGCGTTTCAACCAGAGCCAGCTGGAAGCTGAAGAAAATGAGCAAATCACTATTGCTGATGATCATTACTGTTCCAATAACCAGAACAAGGGGGCAGGTGATGTCCTAAAGGGACCTGTCATGACAAAGCAACAGTTCATCTCAGGACAACAGGTAAAATAAAAACATCTCAAGCAGGCCATTGATGGCCTTACATTTTTTGGAGATTACCATGTCCAGACATTACGTGGGACACACCAGCATTCCTGGTCCATATGGAGAGTGGGTTAAAAGTGTATCTCTAGCTACTGCCCTGCTCTGATTAATTATTTTTATTGTAGCCTTATGCTCCACACACAGATATTTAAGTCTAAGTGTTAGGCATTTGAGGGGAGTTCTTTAACACTCTTCAATCACAGAATCACAGCTTAATTTCCTACAAAAAATGTAAAAATTGTGGGTAAATGTTCCCATACCAAATGTTCCCACATGATTGTTCTCATTGTCCTTGTCCTCCAGGATCCCATTATGTAAGAGCTGATTAACTGCATTGCAGTGTATTCATGGCCTGTGCCAAAAAGGAAATAGCAAGGAGGTTGCTTTTACCTTCTACTTCATTGTATTGACTTTCACCTTGAATCTGTAAACAATGTTTTCACATACAAAGCATACAGTCATAGGAAAGGTTCATAGACAAAGGGCCCTCTCTGTCTAAGACTCAGTCTAACCCAAACGTGATCTTAAAAATAAGTACTTTTGTGCCTGCTCATTTCTATGTTGGAGTTCTGTGAAGTCTGCCACCCTGATGCTGATACTCACACTCATAAATCAGTGGCAGCATTATCGCCTCAAAGTCTAACTGAGTCTGCAGTCAGTTCAGTTTTGACAAGTTTACTTAGGAACTACAGGAAATATTTATTCATTTTCAAGTAATGACACAGGGTCATTTTGATTTATTACACACGATCCTCCTGAGTTAGAACCCTCTATGTTAAAAATATATATTTTAATCTTATTTTGGTATTAGAGGCAATACCGAGATTTATTTTTTTATACTCAGTAATGGTGAAGAGCAAAGCTTTGCTGGGAAGTTTTCATTTCTTGCTTCGCTGTTGTCATTACAATCTACTTTCTGCCATAATAAAGGCACAGGTTAAACTGATACAGCATATTGGACTGTTCATATAATGGCCTCCTATTTTTGCCCTTGATCTCGTAGCTTTTTCTATTAAGTACCTTTTGTTTTCTTTCCAAAATGGTAAATAATGTTTTTTGATGATTTTTTACTTCTAGAAACTAGAAGGTAGAATGCCATCTAACATGGCAGCAAGCTGTGTGTGGTGTGGGTGTGAGAGCAGACCCTACTGATGCTGGAGAAGCCCTTACTGAGAGTCTGGTCTAAACCATGTATCATGGATGTGCTGGGACTCCTTGGGTATTGAGAGTGGAGCAGCTGAAGCCTGCTTTGCACAGATTTCTCTCCAGTGCAGATTTTCAGGGTGATGTACAATGAGGTCTGGGCTTATCCCGGTGTGTAATCAGGGTATATACATCCAGCCCCAGGAACTGGGTGACATCCATGGCTCCCACAATTTCAAGGCTGCTCATAAGTCAATTATGAGCAACGTGAGTAGAGGTTGTACAAGCTGAGCTGCTGCAGAGCATTAATGAGGCATTAGCACTGCATGGTTTATGTTTGGAGGTGCAGCACATCCATATGGATTAGCCTCCTCTCCTCTTATCTTTGGGAGCTTCCAATTATGATAATAAGCAACAGCACCTCTGATGGAAAGAAAAAGATTAGTGTTATAAATGGTACTCCAGGAGGACTGGTGGTATCCTTACTTGACTGGGGATAGTTTGTCTGTCTGTCTAACTAGCCCCTAGTTAGTCTGTGCTGTTTCCAAGCCCTTCATCTTTAACCACCATAAAATCAAACAAAAAGAGGGGAGCTTTGGACCCCTTTTAATAAAATACGGGACAATAAAAATGTGGAATAGTGGACTGTGATATTAGACTGTTAATTGGTGGGCTCAGTTGTTGGCCCAAACCAGTCCACAGCCCAGGTTTTTAGCTCTGCTGAAGAAAGGGGGGCTGCACTGATGCCCTGGGTCATGCTGGGACTACTCACAGAGAGCTGCAGGGGGATTAAAAAACAACCACTTCTAGCTATTTTAATGCATTTCTTGCTAAATAAATTTCTACTCTATTTGCATTTTCTGTGACTTTGGTAATGCCAGTAATTCTATTTGGTGTGATTTGTACTGTAGAGATTGTTCTTTGCTGGAGTTATAGGATTATTTTCTAGGACGGCTGAAACAGTTACAGGTGTAGCTATTCTATAAATGAGATTAAAATCTGGTCTTTTGAGCCTGATTGTTATATAAGTATAAATTATTTGTCATCTTAGTTTTTTTAAAAAGTGTTCTTCCTCTTTTTTGTATCAAAATCCCTTTCTGCAAAATGAGGATAAGGATAGAGCCCTTCTTTAGAAAGGAAAGCTGCAAAATTAAAAATGCAAAAAAAAATTCAGATAAAGGCTAAAAGGAATCAAGCATTTTTTGGAATGTTTGGCTTTGGTAGCAGCATGCAGTTGACAAACAGAAGGCTTCTGTTGCTAAATAATGAATGATAATTAACACATTATCTTGCCTTTATGTCTGTTCAAAGAAGGAGGCAAAATGAGCTGCTGTTCTTCTAAGCTTTCTTGATTTGTATCCTTGCAGTTAGTTTTAACTCATTCACAGTGTGAAGGCAAATGAAATAAGCCTGGTCCTAGTAGCTGATATTCATCAGGAAAAATTGTTTGGAGAAGCCATATGGCAACGGGCGTAAGGTTGTTAACTTTCAAAGCTACTGGAAGTATAATTCTGTCATTTTTCATTTATTCAGTAGCGGCAGCAGATGGGAGAAAACATGCTTCACGTCAGCGTGAGTTTCCTGAAACAGAAACAGGCGAAAGAGGAAGGAAGGAGGTATTTTACCTCTGGAAATATCAGTTCCAAAATACCAGTGTATGCTAGGGATAGGCAAACATTTACAGGCAGCTCTTGTATAGGATTTTGGGGTCAATGTCTCTGCTTTGCTGCTTCTCTGTTACTTCAGTGAGCTACAGGTCTCCTTAGCGAAACCAAAAAGTGTGGGTGGCATGAAGAGTAGTGTTGAGAAGCTCAACAGTAACAACAAGAAATTGGGATGAGTGGTTTTCTTTCCTTTATTAAAGAGCAGGATGCTTTTTCAACTGTACTAGAACACACTCTTGAAAGCAGAATTTAGGAAACTGGGGAGTGCCAGAAACAAAAATACTGATCTTGCTGGGCGAGTGTTTCACTAAGATCTGTGTCACCCTACGCAAGGTGGAGGTGTGAGGGCTGTGAGGACTGAAATAAAGGATTCTTGATAGCTTGGAATAATAAAGCGTATAATTTTGAAAAATGAGGCAGTACTGCATTCCCTAAGAGCTTTTAAATAGAAGTGTGGAAAGTGGCCAGGTGAATTATATGGTGGTGGTTGTTTAGAGGAATGTATATTTCTGTTGTACAGGGTAGGGGGCTGGGAAAAAAGTTCTGAAATTTTGACTATGGTATTTAGAGCTCCCAAAAAAGTATCAGTACAGGCTGGAGGATTAGGCATTGAGACCAGCCCTTCTTGAGAAGGAGTGGGGAATTCTAGTGGATGAGAGGCTGGACATTTCCCAAATGGGCACTCGGGCCCAGAAATCCAGCTGTACCCTGGGCTGCATCCAGAGCAGTGTGGCCCGCAGATTCAGAGTGGGGATTCTGCCCCCTCTGCTCCCCTCTGGTGAGACCCCACCTGGAGCACCGCATCCAGCTCTGGGGTCCCCAGCACAGAAAGGACATGGGCCTGTTGGAGCAAGTCCAGAGCAGTGTGACAAAGATCATTAGAGGGCTGGAACACCTCTCCTATGAAGACAGGCTGAGAGAGTTGGTGATTTTCAGCCTGGAGAAGAGAAGGCTCCAGGGAGACCTAATAATTGTGCCTGTTCAGTACTGAAAGGGGGGCTTAAAACAGAGATGGAGACAAATTTCTTAGCAGAGCCTGTTGCAATAGGACAAGGGGCAATGATTTCTAACTAAAAGGGGGTTGGTTTAGATTAGACCTAAGGAAGAAATTTTTTTTTATGATGAGGAAGGTGTGATACACTGGAACAGGTTTCCCAGAGAGGTGTTGGGTGCCCTATCCCTGGAAACATTGATGATCCAGTTGGACAGGGCTCTCAGTAACCTGGTCTAGTTGAAGATGTCCCCATGCCTCGCTGTGGGAGTTGGACTATGTGACCTTTAAAGGTCTTTCCAACCCAAACTATTCTGTGATTCTGTGTTGCTGGAGCAGAGCCACGGTTGTGTCCTCAGCCCCCTGGTGATGGCAGCTGACTCACTGACAACTCACGAAGACAGCATTTCAAACAGACAAGATGAAAGCAAAAGGCTAATTACTAACAAATGATGCCTTGGCTCAGAAGTGTTTAAACAGTGAAGTGTCTCTCCTTGTAGGATAGAACGGTGTGGTTTTAACTTCATGGAAACTGCTTGAAGTTTTGACATTTGAACTACTCTGGTTCTGCATGTATCAGGAGGGTTGGAGATCAATTTTGATAACACTCAGAAAAGGCTAGTTGTTGATCTTTCTAAAACCAATCTGTTGGGTTTTGTATGAATTTTGTTAAGTCTTCTGTGAAAAAGGAGTTACTACCAAAAACAATAGATGTCAATTTTTATCCATGTGACAACTGTCTTACATTGGAACAGGTAAAATTTTGGACTCAAGATACTTCCATTTGAATTATAAAGTAGTAAAATTAGTTCAATGCAAAACAGAATATTATATGTTATTAAATATTAGTAATATTAATAATATAATATTATTATACCTGCATACTTGTAGATAACAGACAAAAATTATAAATTGTGAGAACAGGATATTTCAGAATTTACTAAAAAGGGAGATATTTGAATCCTTATTAATATAAATTTGGCCACAATTCTGTATTTGAATATATTTTCCCATTCAGTTGTTATTTATCTTCATTGTCACTTCTAACAATTTGTAATGAGTATGCAAATAACAACCAAAGACTTCCAGCTCCCTCATTTCATCTTACAGTCATTCATAATCACAGGTGGGTTTTGCTTCCTGAGCTACAAGAACATTCTGATCTATAATCAGTAGTCAAAACAAGAAAATAATTTTCACTTGTAATGATAAATTTTGCAAAACAAGTTTTGCTGGTGGTCGTGGATTCTGTAACTGTAGTTGTGCCTTGCACATGCTTGTGGTACTCCAATTTTATATACTATGCTGTAGGTTTGCCTTTGTCTCATTCAGATTATTCCTGATTTTTCTTTTCTGTAACTGCTTGTTTTTTGGGTTTTTTTTTCCTTTTTGTAATACCTATAATCTCTTTTCATCCCAGAATGATTTTTTTTTTTTTTTTTTTTTTTTTTTTTTTTTTTTTTTTTTTTTTTGTGGAAGGGTTACAGGTGAAGGGCTTGTATTGCCACAAATGTGGCCATACACATTTCCCTCTACTTTTCCTTTTTTTAGTTTTGCATTCATGTAATCAATTATATTGGTTTCGGCATCACACATCTTCAGGGTGCTTGTATCTACAGGCTGTTTGGCAGGTTGCATTAGTACTCTGAAGAAAACCTGTGTGGAAGCGACCAAGAAAGCAGTCATGTTCTTGCCAGAGGAACACAGCACTAGACAGGAGCTGAATGCAGCTCTTGCAGCAGGAAACAAAGTGTTGTCCATTGGGGTTGCAAGCAAGCTAAAAGGCTGCCAGTTGTCAACAAGTGAGAAATCCCACTCTGCTATGTATGACAGTCTCCCTTTCTAATTACATATAGCTCTGACTGGAAAAGCTGGGATTCTGAGTGTGGCTAGTATAATGGAATATAAGATTGAGACTTCATTGTTTTCTGATGCACTGATGCATGGACTTGAGCTACTACCTAAGTGCTCAGGGACACACATTTCCCAAGGTCTAACCAGACAGAATTGAGATTCCCAGACCCTCATTTTCTGGAAGAGTTAGGAAATAGTCAACAACACTAACCCTGGAAGCTCTGGCAGCCCTGATTTTTTGAACCTAGACTGGTGCACACTAAACCAGGTCTATGGGTGGTTCAGATTTCACAAGTCAGGGTTTTACTAGGAAATTCTATATTAAACCATTCTCTTGACAAGCTCCATAATGCTATTGTACATGCAAACCAGCAAAAAATTTTTCAAAACTACTTCACTAAATACTACAGAAACCCACTGTAATTGCTGAAAGTCTTTGCAGCTGTAATGTATGTGATGCTTGGCTGCTGTGGTCACCATGTGGATGCACTGTGATGATGAGACGCGTAAGACTGTTAGATCAAGAGAAGTATTTTTAGAGTGTTACATTTTATGCTTTTTTAAATTAGCACAGTTGGTCAGAGCATGGTGCTAATATACCATGGTTGTGGGTTGATCTCTGTGGGGGCTATTCACTTAAGAGCTGGGCTCGATGATCCTTGTGAGTCCCTTCCAGCTCAGAATATTCTGTGATTCTGTGAAATAACAAATGGTGTCATCCAAAGTTAATATCCACTTTATTTCTCACTTTATTTAGTCATTGCCACTTTCGGATAATAATTATTCCTTTGTCCTATTCCCATATGCCTGACATGCTTCATAATCCTCGTTATGTGATGATGCTGGTGCTCACTTCAAGTCTTTTCTGTGCCGTTGTTTCACAGACTACAACTGATCCGAGCACTAGTGAGAGCAAGAGTGCTGATGGCTATATTATGGTTTCCAAAGAAGAGGAGAGAAGTAAAAGTGCTGCTCCAGAGCCGGTGCAGCCCCTTCAGGCACACAAGGAGGCAGCAGTGAAGGCAGAAGCTCCATCTCGTTCTTCTTTGGTATTTTCCGACCCTCTGATGGGTTCCATTTCAGCCTCCTCCAGCAACCTCAGCTCCAGCCCTGATGATGACAGTAGTAATAACAGCAAAGATTCTGACTTTGCTATTGTCAGCCCACTGGACATCTAAGGAAACAGGTTGGGAGAGTTTGGGAAATCTGTCATTACAACTCAGCTCAAATTTCTGTGATTTCATGGGTTGGATAGTTCTTTGGATTACAAGGACAGAAAATAGATAAAGGTAGCCCATCTCAGCTGCCAAAGGCCTAAATTAAAAAGGCAAGCAAACAAACAAAAAAAGAGATAAATTTGCTACTTTAAAAAAATAATATATACATTTTAATAACTGCCTTAAATAAAGACCCAGTAAAACCCAGTTCTAATATACAGTTATTATTAATTATGCTGTTACCCTTCTTAGGAGCTTTGTTACTATAGAAGTGATGCTTTCCCAAAACATAGAGTAGTATGTGCTAGGTACCATAATGGAAATGTGTGGATACCTGACATCAGACCTGATGCAGGAAAGACAGGCTAGATTTAATATTGTCCTTTTACAAAATATGCTTGACTGGGTTTTCTGTGTAGGAAAGGCTACTGTTTCTTCAGAGACTGTGATTAGAGAAGTAGGGAATGAGTATCAAAAAGATTAAAAGCATCATCCTGGTAGGAAGTTTGTTCTCCCTTGAGGAATCCTAGTTTCTTAATTTTCATCCTGCAATAGCCTGAGGTGTGTTCAGGGCAGAGGTTTGTGTAGTTGTTCCTCAGTGCTTGCTGGAGATTATGTGACAAGCTCCTTGAGAATGAGGACCTACACAACAGAGCCTTATTTGCCTTTCTCTACTTTTTCCCCTTGAGAGTTCCAAGTTCACCTCTTTCCTTCTTTATCTTTGTCTACTTTTACTTCCCCTGGCATGATTTTTTTAATTTTGCTCAGACTACCGCAGTCAAGAAGTAGGTGCAAGGGAAATAACAGTATTTCATAATGTAGACCTGAGCTGGTTGAACTAAAGCTACCCCCGAGTATCATAACTTACCAGGGAAGGTTGCAAAGTGAAATGAAATGTTCATAATTAAAAGCACTTTATGTCTCATTGCTATTATCTTCTATAGACTCTGTTTACATATATTGCTATATGATTTCCATATTTCTAATCACAAGAAACATAATGGTGCAGCAGCGTTAACCAACAGAAAGTTTCTAATTAACTTTGTTACTTGTTCTTCTATGGAAAAGTGTATTTTTTCCCATCAAGTCCATAGTACATTTAATAATAGCTTTCTTCAAGTAGATGAGAGGGGCTTTCTGTCCTCTCTGATCCCTGTAACCTCTGTTGGAATTCAGAAAACAACTGGTGGTGAGTAGACTGCTCCTCTTGCAGGACCTACACAGAGTTAGCTTGAGGAAGGAATGTTAATATGTCACTCTGTCACAGCAGCAAAAAAAAGCCTCATTTGCTTTTAAGATGCATATACATTATACCATGCAACAATTTCCTATTCGCATGGCAAAGCTTGTGTTTGTTCAAAGTTATGAAATTGTAGTTATTTGCTGCTTAGTCGGTAATTGTAAATGAAGTACTGTATCCCAAAAGATGAGGTGACATGTGATTTGCTGGTCTTAGATTTTACAAGGTCTGTGTCGGTGACTGAACTGAAGAGTTAATTGTCATGTAATTACATGGTAGCTGCCATCCTTACATGTTCAAAAGCCACCATGTAGTTCTTCAGAGATTATTTGTGCCTTGTAAAATGTTAAAATACTAGAATGTTATGAGCGGGCATAGTATCACACCTCTCTGCAACAGAGTGATGCAAACAGTCAGGTGACTGTTTAGATGAAAGATCTTAAAAGCATAACAGTTTGGAGAGGTGTTTATTTTAAGCTTCATAAAAGATCACTTTGGAATTCAGCATGCATGCCTGTCTCCAGTTTATTTTATTACCCTGAGTTTGCATGAATGCCAGGGGATAGGGTGGCTGGTTGATTTATTTAAGCCTTTCAAGCTTTTCTAGCTTTAACCTATACAGCAGGGCTTGTGGCGCCATCAGCAAAGAGTGGCTGTTGAAGAAGTACCTGTGGAGAGAGGAAAGAAATATTCTGGGGACAGAGAGAAAAGTTTTATATTCTGTGATACATAAACCTTCAAAGATTCCAGTAGCTTGGCAAGAGAAAATGTTTTTACTTCTTTTTTATTTTTTTAAGCATCAGTCTTTTGATTTCTATTCTAGTGGGTTGTTTCAGGGGTCACATTGCTATTTTCTTGAACAGTCTTATTGCCAGTGGAAGAGTGTGATTTGTACAGGTTTTTTATTTTTGTAAATTAGTTGTATCTTTAATGTTGCATATTTTAAAACAGTAGTTTATAAAGATTTGGGGAGTTTCTAAGAATCAGTGAATACCGATAAACTGAATGCGTATCATGCCATGGGATATGATAAAAATCTCCAAAAGCAGAGAGACAATTAATTATACAAATAAGATCAGAGTAACTCCAGTAAATGAATCTGGTTTGGTTGTACCATGTCCTTTCACATCTTCAATATGTTGTCTCTGATATTTGATCATAGTGCAGAGATATTGAAAAGTGTTTTAGTATATTCCTTAAGTTAGAAACTTGTAAGTTAGAAAAAACATCAAATCATCACCCTGTTTTGTGTTATGTTAAGAATATACTGAAAGAGAAATTGTCATTTAAAATACAAGATTATTCATTTTCTCTGGAAATGACCTGCTCATAATGTTCATGGATAACAGTAATCAGATAGAAAAATTATTAGCATTGCAAATTGCTGACAAAAACTGATGCAGCATTAAGATTGCTGATCTGAGACTGTTCTACTGTATTTACTTTATAAAGTAATCAATATTTATTACTTTAAAGTCTCTTGCATGTCATGTCAGTTGTATGTTCTGGAGAAAGACAGCATCCATATTTTGACTGGGTATTGATTTAGTTGTGGAGCTTTGTATCTTTACTCTGGAAGAACATTTAGCCCGCTTTATTAAAGAAAGAATTAACAAACTTTTTGGGTTGTGCTTGTGCTGTTTTCTCAAAAAAGAGGGAAAGCTTTTTGGCTAGAATACTGGAAGTATCATTTCTGAGAACTAGGATGATTTAAACTTTAAAACTATCTATATAAACACAAAAACTGATTGTTACTTTAATCAGATTTTATGTATGTGATCCAGGGAATAAAACTGGATGTCATCTCAACTAAACAATATAGAATATTTCCTGTTTTATGAAATTTCTTGTATCTGAAAATGAATCAGTATTTACCATGACATAACTTTTCTGTAATTTCATGAAGCTCAGTATAGTGTCATCATTGTGTCTCAATGACAGTGCCAGTATCTGTACAGTACATTTCTGAATCTCTATACTTGAATTCACATTCTTAACTCATGATTCTCCAGTATGTTCTCCTTAAATGGCATAGAGGCAACTATTTTAAAGATTACATTTCAGATTTTAGATGTACTTGTGCCTGGCAGTTACAACGTCATTTTTTCAAATACATCCTAACATGAACAGATATTCAAATTCTTGGTGTCAGCCCTTAAATAATACTTTTCATTTTGTGCTGCATGTGTTGGTCTAGAATGAATGATTCTAATGATTTATTAGACTTGAAAAGGTGCAATTTCATAAAATAAACTTCATTTGGCTACAGAATAGTAATTACTCTGTCTTGTAATCTGTGCTGTTCTTTTGAGAGTGATTATATACAGTCTGTGCATAGTGTTTGCCATGTCCCCCAGTCTGCTAGACTCTGGCTTTAGTAGCTAAATTTAGAGATGAAAGAGCATGAAAAAGGTCATTAGAGTAACAGCAACTTGAAGCATGCACACAGGCAACTTGCCTTCCTGCTTCTCACAACTTACTTAACTACTGAAATGGTAAGGGAGGTTTTAGGTGTGTGGGAGGATCCTGCAAGAGGCAAAGTGCACAACCCTAGAAACAGACAATGAGCTGGATGGGTTGCAGCTTGAGACTCTGAAACTGTGGGTTCTTTAGGGCAGGAACCATCTTTTTCTCTGATGTTGTACAGCACAAACCCTGTCAAAATTAGGATAACAACAATAATGATATACTCATTATTTCACCACATTTTGCTCTTTCAAACTGCAAACTAGTTTTAATCCAGTAACAGTAACTCAGATGATAGCAGTAGTGTGGGAGCAGCAGAATCTGGTCCCACACTGCTGAAATAAGTGCAGATGAGGAACAGTCATTTAAATAAATAAATTAAAACCAAAGAAACCTCACACCAGAAACAGGACTATAATATTGCCAAATTAAAAAAACTGTATTTCTTTCCAGATATATACAGTTTATAAGAGGTATTTTCCAAACTGTGCAAATTAAAAAAAACTGTATTTCTTTCCAGATATATACTGTTTATAAGAGGTATTTTCCAAACTGTGCTTCAGATAGCACTTGTGTAACTTGTTTGACTACACCAGGTAGATTTGTGCAAACCTATCTTTGTTTTTAACTTGTAAAAGCTTAGCTGATACCAGGATGTGGGAACTGTTAAAATACATCAGATGCAGAGAGAAGACATTGTGGTTCCATTTTCTGTGAATGGTAAGAATTTGATCCTTCAAATCCCGCTGATTTAACACTTTCACTGTCTTCCATGGTAACAAAACCCTGTAATCGTATCCAGAGACCTGATGGGAGCTCCACTGCTTAAGTCATCACATGCAGTTGCAGAGCTTTGAGCTGAGAAAGTTTTCACAGCTTTGCCTTTGACTGTGAGCTTTGGGGACTGTAGCAAAACCAAGTTTGTCTGAATTTTTAACTCATACAAAGATGCATTTGAAGATATTACAAATTATCATGTCAGTATTTGAGACCTTTTGAAATATAAATGCTACATAGTTTTGAGATGGAAGAATAGTTGTCAAAATATCTTGATTGCCCACCTGCTGTATTAATTGAATTCAGTGGATGGGGAATATAGCAGCATTTCCAGAGCATCATTAAACTGTCCTTTCAAATAAGAGTATACCAAGCAAACAGATATTAGAAGGCAGATTGTCAGTGGTGTCATATAGCTTTCTGGATAATATATATATATCTGCAGTAGTCAGGAACATACATCATTTCTGTCCACAAATGGAGGGGCTTGCAACATTCTGGAGCACATGGCAGAAAATGTAAGTGAATGTAAGCCTTTTCATAAAAACATTTTTAAAGCTTCAAGGATTAGAATACACCAAAACGATTTTTAAAATATAAAATAAATACACACAAAGATTATTTAGGCTTTCAAAGATTATCAGGTCTGAAAAAAGTTTCATTTCATTTAGAGAAGTTTGATGGAACTCCAGGTTATAGCACAGGGTGACTGACAGAAGCACCTATAGGAGTTTTGGACTGCAATGAACTTCTTCTGTTTCAGACTTGGAACTTTCAAATTCTGGAGAACGTTAATTCCAGTCTGTAAGCAATGAATTGCACATGTTTACTACATTGCAAAGAAGTCATGATGAGGGAATTCCTCAGCAGACCCTCTTTCCAAACTTCTTTTGTTCTGATTTCCCACAGTCAAGCCCATCTGACAATTTTGTGGTACCCATAAAAACTTCAGCTGTTTCATCTTCTTTAATAACGGAATTCTCAGTCACTGTGATCAAAGTTAGCTGTTCATCATCTCAGGACTCTAATACCCTATGCCTGCAGCCTGGCCACCAGCCCAACCAGTGTGCTTCTTGTTCTCATGTAAAATCTGAAATCTTATGAAAATCTCACAATACTTCTACAGCAGGTGGTATCCATATTCAGTCCTCATGACTTCCCTGTGGTAAATTTTATTGTAAGTTTTATTGCCTAATATTTTCTCTAGCCATACTTCCGTTGTAATTCTTACAATCAATAAAAAAATAGAAGAAAATCTTGGCTTCGCTCAAAAATACTTGGTTTTTTCTTTTCTGCCTGTACTGGTACAGTCTCTTTGCTGAGAATTTTTGGTTCTGTTTCTTGTAAAACAGCCTATGTGTATTTATACTGCTTGTGGGGTAAAGTTCTGATACATGTTCTCTTTAAAAATACCGAAACAAAACACTGATTTCTCCAATTTTTTTATCATAGTAAATGGGGCTTGAGTTAAGCATAAACTTTAAAAAAAACTGTGAATGGGAATAGTGTCTGTTTTCAATTTCTAGAAAACATAACCTTTAGTAAACACACTGGAGAGTAAATAATGCACTCTACCAAACTATGCCATTTTCTTTAAAAAAAAAAATTTGATTCCCTATCCCACCTGGAGAAACCATGGAGAAGGAGAACCCTATTTGGGGCAGGGTGCTCCTGGGCACAGGGGAAGGTGGCCCATGGTTGTGCTTGGAGGAAATGTGGGGCACCCAAGGCCATGCCACGCTGATATATGTTCCCATGCATGGGAAGACCCATCCTTGTGCAGGAAACACAGGCTGCAGTGTTGCTGGACAGATGGAGGATCAGAAGATGAAAATTAGTGTGTTTTACCTTCCATGGATCTTTAAGATTCAGAGGAAATAAAAACGGGAAAGCAATTGCAAGCATCATTAACTGTGCTGGCATTGCAGTCCCTGAAATGTGCTTTCCTCAGTGTTTTCTTTCTGTGGGATGCAAATTTTGCATTGTAGAGGGGCTTATAAAGAGCAAATAAAAATCTCTTTTTTCATATTCTGACATTTTTGCTGTATGTGAATATTATGGATTTTTAAAGAGATGTTGTTATTATTGGTGTATATCCACATAGAGATTGCAGCAACTTCCCTCCTTCTCTCTCCTCCATGTATCAGACATTCTGAAGAAAGCCAAAGAAAAGAGAGAGAGACAGAGCATCTTTAAAATTCTTGTAATCTAAATGCTGTGTTTTTATATGATGGTATTAGTATGCTTGGTAGCTTGCACTGAGTAGAAAACCAATGTCTATTAAAACATGCTGGAGAGAGAAAAAGTGTCTACAATTTTTCATCTACGAGAGCACTGTGTGTTTTGCCAGTGCTTGTTAAGTTGCATCTGGCCTTACTGGAGGAAGTTATATGATGAATATGCCTTCTGCAGATCTAGGTTTTTTTGAGAAAGAAAATTAGCACTTGCTTTTCCACATAAGATTTCTTATTGTTTTCTAAAATCTTCATTCTCTGAAAATACCTTTTTGTTGTGCTTCTCTAAGATATGCCAAGAGTTTATTTTTCTTCCTCACCATCCTCTGTGTTTTGTCTGCACCCTGGCCTGTACACAATCTGCAGATCCATCTCATCTCCCCATCTCTGCCTTCCCTTCCCCAGGTTGGGATTTAGGAGAGATCCAGGTGCAAATCGTTTGGGGAAAACTGCACCAAGAGATGTGAGGGTACAATACAAATTGCAGCCTGACCCAAATGAGCAAGTCACACCTTGCCAGCAAACGTTCGCTGGTTCTCTGACCTTGCAAAGCCACAAGCACACCCAAAGGTCTCAGGCTGTTGAGCCTGGCCTCTTGTGAAGGGAAAGCATTTGTAGGAAGCAATCTGCATGATAGAGCAGTGTACCATTATTTGAGAATAACTGTATCCTTTACCTTCAAAATCAGAAAACACAAGTCTAACCTTCAGCAAGTTTATAAAATGCACAGCAAAGACCTCAAGCACAGAGAAGCAGCCCAAAATTCTCACATTTCATAAGCCTGTCAATGCACACTGTGGATGCAGCGTGATCAAGATAAAGACACGCGCTGGGGCTGATGATAAAAATATGAACTCCAGTTTCTGCTGCAAAATGCTGATGAGACCAAATAGAGCCATCAGGTAGAAGCAAGGCGAGTTCTTCCTTCAGAAAGAAACTGTAAAAGTTTCAAGTATACTACTTTGAAACTCTCTAAGAGAAAGGCACCTTCTGGTTCAAAATTATTTCAGTTAGGAACTTTATGTAATCCTTTACAGAAAGTACAAAAGGTGAAAGATATACAAAACTTTTAAAATTAATATATTTCAATTCATGGTGTTTTAAAATTCGTTCATCAATTCACTGGTTTTTGGATGGAAGGGAGCTTATCTTTAATAAGAAATAAAATCTATATGAGGCAGGTGGGCCTGTGCTGCAGGATGATCCTTGGAAACAGATCCAGGCAAGTTCGAAACTGAGAGATACTTAAAACAGAAAGTGAGGCTTTGCAGCTTGCACTCAGAGGCAGGACTGGCATTTTATGGGGCTGGCTGCTGGAGGTAGGTGCTGACCTGAAAAATTCACTCCTCTAGGAAGGCTGGTAAACAGCACTGTCCGGGACAGCTCATACACTGAGGCAGATAGAGATGTCTGTCTGTCTGTTGTCTCTGTACATCCTGTACAGTATCAAAACCATTAGCTGCATGATTGGTATTCACCATATTTTGGATGAAAGACCAGTAGGGTAACCCAAGGTTTTAGCAGTGTGCTGAGCAATCTTCTCTCTAACCTTACCACACTTGCACGGCCACCATGGGGAGAAATAAATCCCCATTTCTAGAGCCTGCAGTGCAGACCCAGCCTGCTTGGATCAGATCACCCTGAGTGTGAATCAGCACACTTTGACTGATGCCCGCAGCCACAGCAGCTTTTTCAGATCAACATATGCTTCTTTTAATCCAGAATCTGCTGGCCTAGATAGCCATGTGCATCAATGGTTCACCACAGGGCTTGGGGTGGCACTGCAAGCCAGCAAGTCAGGGGAATGCAAATGGTCTCCAGAAGCAAAGGCACCACGGGGAAGTTTTGATTTATTTTTGATAAGAGGATCTGTTAAAATTTGAGAGTCTTAGAGAGACTAACAGAGGACTAAGATTATTGAGAGCATTTTGTTTATTAGCTACATTGCTGCACTGGTAACTTGGGTAACCTGGGCACTGGGGAGAGCCTCTTCTCCCCTTCCTGCTCCATTAAAATAGTTCTGTGCTAGCACTTGTTCATCTCTGCTGATGGTGTGTGCCCTTGTAAAACACCCATAAGAAATGACAGGTCCTTGTCCTGTCCAAGGTCACTGGAAATGCTCACTGCAGACACAGCCCCTAAGTACCCCTTGGTCTTCAGAGATACCAGACACTGATCACACTTGGACTCATGGGTCTGGTTGGCTGTGCACAGAACATTCGTGCTGAAGGCGCCCTGCACTCTGCTGGGAGCAGCCACCACAGAGCCTCCGCCAGCCGCAGCCGCGGCTGCTGCTGCTGCTGAATCACGTAGCAAACCCCAGCGAGGGCGGCAGCAGCTCACACTTCTTGGAAGTCCTCGCCTCAGTTCAGGGGAAGTCTCAAAGAGGAATCACAGGCCAGCCAGTGCCTCTGCACTGGGGTGGGGAGGGGACACTTGCCAGCAGCCCTGCGCTGAGCTCTAGCAGCGTATGGACAGCAGTGCCTGGCCCTTGCCCACTCCCTCCAAGGCTGCGTTGATTTTGGGGGCTGTGTGGGGCGCTTGGCACCCATCCTGCAGCACACTCTGTGCCACACATCCTCCCCATGCTCTGCTCCCCAGCCCCTCATCATCGCGTCTCGCTGTTCTGGGGCTGCTGTGGCAAGTTTGCAAAGGCTTTTGGTGTGAGTGGGCACTGAGCCTCATACAGGCTGGTGAAGTCTAATTTCATACATCCATGCGTCCTCCAGTTTGGCTACATCTGGGGAGAAAGGTTCCCCTTTTGGTTGTAATTGGCTTCCTGCTGAAAATCTTCACACAGCTTTTTCCTGGGACTTGAACCCATCAGGGGGGTGAAGGGAGGGTGTTGGTGCTCTTCACTTTTCCAGAGTCAGGGAAGTGTCAGGGGTTATTTTCCTTCTTTTATCTGTGCATAGGCCTTCCTCCTGGGGATGAGCACACTGCCTCTCCAGTGCTGCTCTGTGCCATGGGTGATGATCACAGGGCTCCAACAGGGTGCTGAGCATGTTCCAGAGAGAGCAAGGGGTACCACCAGGGATGATGGGAGAAGCCTGCATCTGAGCAGGTACAGCCATGGCCCTCGCCCATCTCATGCACTCCTGGAAACCCAGGCTGTGCCACAGCCTATGTCAGCAGGGAGCTGTGCAGCACAGCCTCCAAGTTTCCCTGTGAACCAGGCTCTTCAATAAGCAGAGCGTGAAGAACCCCGTCACCAAGGGTCCTCTGCCACGCCATGCATTGGCCAGGCAGTGCCCTGTGGGCTGCCGGTGCCCCACAGCACAATGAATCTGCACTGACCTGAAACCGCATTAAAAATAGATCCCGAGATACAAGGCTGGGGAGGGCGGAAAGGCGAAGCATGAGCTCATTGCTGCTGCTGACTTTTGCATTTGAATAGGTTTTTTTAAACAGTAAAGAAGCAGCTAACATCTGGTTAGACTTCTGTTATGGAGTCCATGTTTTAGCACCATAATTACTGTTGCATTCAGAGTTTTCCTGAATTCCCTTATTTTACATCTCATATAGTTTAATGAAAGTGGCTAAGAGATTGAGCTGAAAATGCTTGTGCAATATTGATTAGGAGGATAATTTTAGGAAGGCTTGGTAACTAGAACATTTCATTAAAAGAACTTCTTTTTCTAAAAAATGTTACATAGTGTCTTGTGATTTTGTGACCTACCTTCTCAGCTAAAGATTAAAGATGATTTTTTCAAACTAAAGGTGTTGGAGAGTAAAAGAAATTAACTGTACCAAGATAATAATGAGGAGAGGCTGTGAGAGCAGTGTGAAGGCTGTTGACTTCTAGTTGCCTCGAAACAGATTTACAAACAGCTCAAAGAATAAATTTAAGTACACATGAATAACAAGTGCATTAGTCACATTAGGGCTTAATGAAGTGTTTATGAAAAGCAGCCTTGTAGCACTGTCCTTCAGAAGGAATTCACTAAGATGGGTCTGATAACATGTTCTGGATTTAATTTGTCCAGTGTTTAGGTCTATTAGGAAGGGAGACAAGGATAGGATACCCAACATTGTTTCAGGATTAACAGTCAATTGGAGAAAGTCAGAAATTCTCTGGGAGCATCTGTGCTTCAATATCAGATTGAACTTTATGTGTTGTAAATTCATAAATGCCATTAAAATCAAGTGGAGCCTACACAAAGCTCTGATTTTCACAGAACCCTTGGTAGGAACAGGGCAAGAAATGGGGAGTTGAAGAGAGATTCTGTTCATAACAAAAGGAGGCTGCCAATGGTGATGCAATTGCCTCAGTGCAAGGCAAAGCACTGCCTTTTCTGCCCCACCTTGGACACTTGCCTGCACTGTTTTCCTTCTGCGGATGACCTGTGGCCAGGGAGTCTGAGATTGTAATGCTGCCATCTCTGCCATAATCTCTGTGGTCATTATGGAAACAGGGAACTTGCTGTGCTCCCACCGCAGCTGCATCAAGTTCCTCCAGCTACCCTAGGGTCATAAAGAGAATTGAGGAGTCAAATGCTTCTCCTTGGCTGTTGGAGGCCAATGTGACAGCTCATCAGCAAACCAGGAGTCTGAATTCACAGACAGTGGCAGAGCCACACCAAGCAGGAGCAGAAGCTGGTTTGTCTGGCTTTGGTTTTGGTGTCATTATGACCCCATGTAATCTGCAAGAGTAGAGCAGGCTCTGCACAGGATGCTGAGGTGGGACCAGAGTTAGCATTTGAATGAATTAGCTGCCTCAATACCACTGAAGTAGATATTTGGATTTAATAGCTGAAGTGCTTTGCTGCTTCTGAAAATACTGCCAGCAGCTTTAAAGTCTTGTCTGAGCTGTTCTGTATGCCCTTTTCCAAGCTCTGGAGGGTATAAATATAGCTCTTCCCTAATATTGCATAACAAATACGTGAAAAATGGTGTCCTCTGCTGTTGAGGTAATGGGAAAACCCTGCTTTACTTCACACTGATAATTGGAGTAGGTCTATTGATTACGGCATTTCTGAGAACTATAAACTCAGAAAAGAAAGGAGTAGTTGGCTGCAGAGGTTAAGTCTAAAGGTACTATAGATCTATCACTAATGTCACATACTTGTTTGTATTAATGCAAAGAAAAAACTGCAATGGCCTGGATGCTGACAGCATCACAAATCTGCTTTAGTTTGATTTTCTGTGGAATTCAAGACTAAGGCCACGTTTGAAGAATAGCTTGGATCGAATAGGTACACGCAACAGAAGTAATCAGATGAAACTGTGTTTGCTACACTGAAAGAAAGTTGCCACCCCAAAAAATCATTCTGTGACTTCAATAACTCTCAGGGCATGGAAATATTGACTGATAGATGCATGACTTCTCCTGAATTATCACTTGCCTATGTGTACTAATGTAGAAAATACAGACACTGCCTATTCTTTGCCAATGACTGGAAAAATAATTAATGGTCTAGGTTACCTTTGTGGTTTTCAACAATAAAGGCTGGACAAGCTTTATGCTTTCATTAAGGAATAAATACAGCACAGACAAAAAAGGGTGTTGGATACATCAGCCTCTGCACTGTTATGTGCCAATTTAGCCAATATCATGTAGTGCAATCTCTCTGCAGCATGAGAAAATGAAAGAATTTAGAGCAGGTTCTTTTCCTCAGAGTCTTTCACAAAGTACATTTCCAGATCTTTGCTATTCAATGCATTCTGAAAAAAGGGAAGAAGTAATTCTGTGTTTATGTGGTTTATTATTTCAGGTTGTTTATTATTTTTACATAAAGTGCTGAACTTTATTTGAATTCACTAGTTCATTTAATTTGTGGGAGAGGAAGGTTCCTGGAAAAAAAATTAGTTGTAGAAGTCTGTGCAGAACAAATATGGTATGCTTCATGTTTGAATCTGGAAACCAAGACTTCTCCTTTTAGAAAGTGCGGGAAAGAATACCGATGAACTCTCACACATGGGATGACTTTAAATAATCTTTCTTCATCTGGGAAGCTCTAACATTAACAGAGGACCTAGTATCTTTGAGGAACATAAGCAGGCCTTTATGGAAGGATGAAGGAGTTTCGGACAAGGATGACCTGTCCAAGATCAAAAACCAAACATTGGTTTGAAACATTTTGGCAGTTGCTGTATTTTAACTTGTTCCCTTTGTATGTAATGAAAACCATCAATAAAACAATAAATAACTAGCTTGCAATGTTTATCTGGCCTTAAATAAGATACTCCTATCCTGGTATTTGAACATCGCCATGGTCATAGAGAGGAACTGTTCCTTAAGTTCTGCTTTAAAAAGCAAATCCCTCCGTGTGCCTTTGGTAAAGTAAGTTTTAGGAAGCAAAGACATTTCCAAACTGGTCTTTTACAATGATCTTCCTCCATATCTGAACATCTTAGGGAGTGGGATCCCTAAGGACCCTCCCAATCTCCTCTTACCTGTCTTACAGTAAAAGAAAGAACTCAGCAGAGGAGTGGGAGGAATGGGAAGACACCTTTTATGATGGAGAGGAATTTTTCTGGCGTTGCTGTAGTTCTTAGAGAAGAGAGCTGTGTCCAAGAGCATCACTGGAAAACATGCCTTGAGGATCAGGGCTGGAGTTTACCTCCCCCTTAGATATCTGTTTTGAAGCTCCAAACTATAAAAATGGAATTAAAATTAACATGCTGTTTTCCCCAATTCTTTTTTTCTACTTTTTCATTGTTTTTATTGTTATTAGTGTCTCTTACAAAATACCCAATGTGATTACTAAGGGTATGAAGCCCTTGCCTTGCAGATCATATGATAAATAACATAGAACAGGGTACTCTTAGTGGAGAAAATGTCACCTGCTCACAGTGTCCTTCAGGAGGTGGGGAGATGTCATTCTTGCATGTTATCTTTCTGTATTTCCTGCAAGGCTCAGCATGTTAGTTGGAGTAAACAAGGGTACACCCAGATGAGTGCTGCAGGTTGTTATGGGTTGAAATAGCAGGTAGCTCACATTGTTTGTGTACAAAGTTTCAGTTCCTTAATAGCACAGCAAATCTTGATACTAGGCTTACACACTCCTGTGGTACGTGGGAAGAATGCCTGTTTCTCAAGGCTTTGATTATAAATTCTGTACATTGAATAATTTATGTTAACCAGGATCCTCAAATAAAACCAGTGAAAATGCAAATAATGTTTCTTCCTTTTTATGAGAAAACTTCTAAGAGCATATAAATATTTTGTTAGAAGCTCCATTTCAGCTAGCAGACCTCCAGAAATTAGGGCACTGAGCTGTAAACTTCACATCCTGTTTTTTCCTTAATACCATCTGGGGAAAATAATGGAATGTAGGCTTTACTGTCTTTCCACAGATCATACACAAGCAAAAAGGCTATCGCTTGCTCTGTTGTGTTGAGACTGTCACCATTCATGTGAAGCCTAAACCTCAGATTAATCTCTGAACCATGATGGCTTTCTTTTCAAAGCAGCACACTTAAATTAAAAGCTCTATGTGACTTGAGGCTCTTGCTGCCTGAGGCTGCTCTGGACCCTAGGTCTCCTTTCAGTGGCCATATCTCATGCAAACTCCTCCCTAAAAGGTGTTACACTAACTCACTACCCTGGGAGGAGAAACAGTTGGAAAACCGACCCTAGATTTTCTCCTTCCCAAACATTGCAGCAAGGTCTATACCACTGATTTTTTTTTTTCAGATCTTTTGTAGATCTTGTGTGTTTTATTGATAAGTAGGGATATTTCATCTACACTCTCCCCAAATTACTGACAGCCAGCAGCCAAGGAGCTGCATTTCCCAGTCATTGCAGCATTGCCACAGAAAGAGGAGACCCGTCAAGGCTCTTATAGCCACAAATTTAGATGTCATGCAGAGGAAGCAGAAATCCTGTCTGTTTTGTTACCTAATTCTTCACCCTTCAGAAAGCAAAAGAACTTCTGGTTCTTTCAAAAATTCAGCAATGTGATTCATGATCTCCATCTTGATCTGTGTTTTCAGAAGCCTCCCAGCTGATTACTGTTAAGGACCTGAGTCTTCTTTCTTACATTTAATGTAACAGGAATAATATTAATGGGGTTTGGGTGTTTGTTTGCTCATTAAGCAGCCAGCAGGAGCTCACTTAATGGAGCTCAAACTCACAGTTATTATATTATCACTTAGTTATTCAGCACTGACATCACTGCATCTTCACAGCAGGCAGCTGCACAACTTGAAACGGGGTGTGTTTCACTTCAGCCTTGTACATCTTGATGAAAATAGGGTAACAGGAGTGGCTGGAGGCAGCTCTGTGCCAGACTGATCCTGCCTTACTCCATATAGCCTTTCAAGCAAACCAGGCCCTCATCACAGAACACAAGCCATGGGAAGTTATTCTGAAATAGGGCAGCTACAGGGAAGAGTAGTCAGAAGAAAGGAGCTGCCAGTAAAAATGTCACATTGCTGTACAACTGTGCTTGCTGAGATATTTTTAGGTTGTTTAATAGAGAGGAAGGGGAGGGATGGATGCTTTTGCAGTGGTTAAAAGTGCTCACCTAAGTTTCCTGAAATCTCAGTTCTTTAGTTAATCCATGGGTGAAACAAATTTAACACCATGAAGCGGCTGTTTCTCTGTGAGTTAATTTCTAGTGTAGACTTCCCTGTAGTCCTTGAGGAGTTAATTGTTTCTTGTGTCTTTCCCAAACAAAATCTTGTCAATTGGCCAGGCAATACAAGCCAAGATTATCCCCACCACTCCACAAAGCTGTGTTACAGGGGGATGCTGTAGAGATTTTGTTCTCATGGTGGTGTTTTAATCACTTTTCTTGCAAACATGCAGCACAGCAAAGGCCAGATGCCAGGCAGTGTAAGGTCTCAGCTGAGTCTCTTTGTACAACAGCTACATTGCCAAAGTCAGTCATTGTTCCAGTGACAAAATTGGGGTGAGTCAACGGTGCTCAGCTTTGCAAAGCCACGCACCAGCTCACTACAGAAAATGTGGAAAAGCAGCAAGGAAAAGAGGCAGGAATACTCTGTACATGGGTTTGTGGGGTTTTTTCATTGTTCTGTGCAGAAGAATATGTTCTCTTAGTGCTTTCTCAAGGGAAAAGAAAAATCTCTTTGGGCAGAACTGTCTCTAACAGAAATGAGTGGCAGACTCATGCAGAAGCACATTCCTGCAGATAAGTGATTGCTTCTTATATAAGAGAACAGCTTTTGCAGGAAGTCCTGAATGCATAACTTTTGAACATCTTGTATTCAGTGTTGAGAACACGTGACACAGGAGTTTGTATTCACCACAGTGAGAGACCTGTGAAGTTGCTGGCAATGACTTTATAGATTATGTTTGTTGCTGTGTCATTCTGAGATTTAGAAGTGATTTTAAAGGGTGATGTGCAAAGGCAGAAATGGTTTTGTTCCACTGATGTTATAAAGGTGCCTACCTTTTTGTTGAGTCTATGGATCAGGGTCTGGGAATTTGCAGCCACAGAGAGATCTCTTCAACCCATTCCCTTCTTTGTTTAACTTTGTGCCTGTCATTTCCTTTTTGTTGTTAGCAAGACAACACAAACACCAAATTCTTAAAGCCTTGGTTTGTTTAGCAGAAATTACTAATTTTCTATTGCCAGAAAATTCCGAGGACAGGAAGCCAAGAATGTTAGGGGGAAACACAGACAAACTATAGGTAACACGTGAGGCTTGAGGAAACGGCTCCAATGACTTGTGGAATATTGAATATTAGAGAGGAGTGATCCCATATCTGTAGATATGGTTTGATATCCACCTGATGAAGAGGTTACTGTCTGGTATGATTTCACTAACTGAGATTTTTGGATCTTTGGGGTGTTTTGAGTAGACTTTAGGAAACTTTTGAGTGTCTTACTACATGGATGTATACATGGGAGGTACCTAAGATCACTGATATATTACTGTATACATATTACATCTATGGAAAGCTCATGGAATTTTCATGAGGAAAATGTCCTCTGTATGCAATGCAGGAAAGGCAGCAGGTCTGGCAGAAGCTGGGCAGCAGGAGCCTTGAAGTCTGGTGCGCGCAGATGGTGGGGTTATGAACCCCAGAGAAGTTTTCTTCAAAGAGATGCCTTCATTGTATATTTAACCTAGATAATGGCATTTGGGAGTAAGCATCCCCCAAACAGATAAATATAAGTAAGGAACTGAACTGGCAAACTAGAATGCAGGCTGGCATCACATTCAGTCTTTTGGGGTTTAGGGCATTCTGCAGCCACAATATCTTCTTAACATTGAACAAATGACTCAAAGTCATCCTATGACTTCTTTTCCTGCCCCTACAGTGTTGCAAGGAGAGTTGACAAAATTGTTCAGCCACATAGGCAAAGCATGATCCTAATTCAATTATTTATTCAATAAACAGTTTCTGAATTTCAGTCTATAGCTTTGTTCCAGTGGAAAATAGCTATAAACATCCAAGGATAGTGACAATTTGAACTGGCATCACGACAAATCTATTTTTGAGAAAAGGAGGAGGTGCCTAATAAACCCAGGACATACTTGGGCAGTCCCTGTGGCCAGATGCCCATTACCTTGAGAAGTCTGAGAAGCTGCAGCCCTAGAAGGGCTTTGCCAGCTCTGCTCTGCTCTAAGGAGGCCAGGTTTCCCAGACATCAGGTGTTAGCTGTGCCACAGCAGGATAGACATACATACAAAAGGCTCAGCAACACCTCAGTGTTTCTGATGCTGATGCTGTTCAGGAGTTTGTTGGTGTTCCCACTGTAAGGGAAAACAACTACAAGGAGAACAGTGTTTAATAATGAAAATGCAGAAGTGACACCAGTATTTTTCTGACTTTCAAGGCTCCCACAATAAGCAGAATACCTCTGGTTTATGCTTTATTTTTGTCACTTCACTCTGCCTTCCACCTAAAAAGTGAACTTTTTATTCTCCCTTTGTTTTGCTCTGCTGTCAGTCAGAATAGTGACTTGTGACCTTTTAGGGCTGTGACCAGTGTTTCCTGACTGTGCATTAGCCCAAGCTATTTCATGCATTGTTTGACAGCATAGAGATGAAACAGCTAGCAGTAAGTTAATTGCAAACATGACTCTTGCAAGCTCTGCCTTGCAAGCACTCTGCCTTGGGAATTCATCTGCTTCTTTAACTTGATACAGAGAAAGTCTCATCTTCATTGCTTACAAGTGTGCAAAGAGATGGCTAATTGAGCTGTTGTCATCTTTGTGGCAAATGAGACCAGCATGCTGGAGCTGTAGTCTCAAGAGCACTATTAATCATCTTAAAGTGTCCTTTTTACTGCAAGCCCAGAGTAATGTAGATTGATTAAGGAATTGGGGGAGAGATGTGTGAAAACAATGCATGTGACAGATGTGCCTATGGCCACTGTATTAAGGAGGAAGGAAAACTTGCTTTCTCTGGATTTATATTTAGAGCTATTAAATGTTTAAAGAAAATTAATGTAGCTACCTAAAATATTCAAATGCAAGTAGTTCCCCTCAGATAGATGGAGCTGCCTCTAAAATACCCCTGTGAATTGAAGCAAGGACATCCAGGATGGTGGCCCTCCCTCCTGTAGCATGAAGTGCAGCCCACTCTGATGCTCTCACTGTTCCTCCTTGCTTTGTCCCTCTAATTTATTCCAGAGAGGCTGAGGCTAACAGGGGAGTGATAATTACATGCTGACTGCTCTTGTTAACCTTCAGTGACCTGCTCCTGTTGCTTTGCTGGCAGGAGCCCCCCGCCCCACATCACAGGGAAGTGACAGAGGTGCTGCTGGTGCCCCAGTGGGTGGCTGCAGTCTCACACGTGAGTCCAGCCATCTGTGCTCCCTGTTGATCTAACACGTGTAAAATACAACATTAACATGATGAAGGCATTTGGGGGTAGGTTAATGTGAAGCTGGAGAGAAACTTTTTCTTCCCCTGTTCTTTTATTCTACTACGTTGTTTCACCATGATCCTTTACAGGGTTTTTATCTGCTGGATATTGATGCTTCTGAATAGTGCTGCTTGCTGAGAAAGCTCGGCAAGATGTGCCCCTTCAGGGTATTTAATTTTGATCTCATGTATGCCAATCTACAAAGGTATTACTAACAGGAATTACTGCATCGTGGTTCACATCATCTGCACTTCTAGAGAGTCTGGGATGAATCCCACAGAGAATTTAGGAGCTGCTTTCCAAATAGTTATGGCTGGAACAGAGAAGCAAGGAGCTGCCAGCATGGCTGGCACTTCCTATTTCAGCAGAGAGAGGACAAGAGACATCCCTTGTCTCCACCAAAGGATGCCCTGCGGAGTCCACTGGCAAAGGGCTGCTCCTGATCTTTGCCCTAAGGAGGAAAAGCACAGTTTGGATGCTCTGCTAGGCAGAAGGGGTAGGTGCTGCAGTCTGTTCCCAGCCCTTTGTGGCATCTGTGGGGAAAGCAAGGACATTGTATCTTTCTCACCTACAACAATTGCTGTCATGACCAGCTAGATCACTTTTTTCATGACTTTTGTTTTCTGCGCAGAAGCCTTTCCACATGAAACTGGGCAGGATTGCTCATTATAAGCTCTCAGTGGTTGCTTTAGCTTTCATCTCCCTTTTGCCCTGCCTGAGTTGATTGTCCATAAAAGATAGTTTTTTTTCTTGAGCTTCCACTCAAGCTGTGAGGGGAGGATGCATCTGGACAGCACAGCACAGTGCAGAGACCTTCCAGTCTTGCACCAAATAGATCATGTCCGTGGCTGGAATTTTTACCAGGGCATGATTACCAGGGCTAGCTTCTCCTCTCTCCCAAAAATATCCCTGAGACTGCCATCTGAGCACCAGGAAGCAGCACACTCCCAGCAGATGTGCAGTAGCAAGGAGCAATTTAAACCATGTTCTTGGCTGTGCTGTTCAGGGCCCTCAGTATATTGTGGGTCCTGCACAGGAATGCAGTAAATAAGGTGGCAGCTTATCCTCGAGAGTGCTGCTGTTGAACACTTGCATTCTACTCATGAATTGTCTTTGGATACATATGATGGTTTGCATTAAGTAATTTTCTTACATGATTGGCTGTATTAACCCTAATTCACCAATCTTGTCCTCACCAACACATGTGTTTGCTCCACTTGAATAGCAAACTTAGGGTGTCTCAGCAAAGGATGCTGAGTTACATTTAGAAATTGGCACAGAAAAAGAGTAGTTTTATCTCCAAACGGGATTTTACTTCCAGGAGGATTAGTGAGTGAGTGTATTGGGAATTCCTTTTGAGTCTTTGTTTCTTCCCTTTATTTTGATATTCACATTTTTATTTTCAGAAGAGCAGGGATGCACCTAGTCAACCTCGCTCTTTATGGCATACAGTTCTTCTAAAAAGGAAAAAAAAGGGATCCATAGAAAAGCAGTCTGAAGCTGCTTTCATAACATGGCTTATCCCACCACATCCCCAAATCCCATATTACTAATTTCGCTCAGCCATGAGGTACAGAGAAAAGAAGAAAGATCAAGGTATCTTTGACAGGGAACTTGAAGCAAACAGGGACTAAAAAATGAATGAATAACTGAGTTTACTCTTATTTAAGCAACATTGACAGGAGTCCTTTGAATGACCTCCACAAAGCTTTGCTGAGGCATCCTTTTATACTCTTCTAGAAGATAAAGCTACCTTTCATAGCTTTAAATCTCCTCTTTCATAGGTGCCATATGTTATCATCCTTGATATGCATAAAAGAGCTGATTAGAGAGCCACCTTGAAGACATGACTTACCAAGTCATCCAATTTTGAAGACACATAAAATGGTAGCTGGTTTTTGGGCACTTCTCCTGAAAGGGTGAATGAACTGGTTAAGCTGGAATTGTCATTGGCTTTTTCTTGCCCAAACAACCAGGCACTGCCTCTAGTGAGATGACAGAGAGGAAATGCTGCGGGCAGCTATTTCAACAGCTCTTTACCAAACAGATTATGCACGATTTGTCTGGCATTGAATCACTGGCTTGTGTAAACACCAGATGCAAGTAAAATGCAATGTCTTAACTAAAATGCTGTGTTTTGGCCTGTGAAAGCAATAGATTATTAAAGTTAATGCTACGGTTACCTATATTTATTATGTGATATGTTGTGTGATTTTATTATCCTCCCTGTCTCCCTGGCTGTGCCAGGGGCTGCTCTCACACCCAGAAGCTGCCAGGAAACAGTGCTTTTGAGACCCCCATGTGTGCTTTGCTCTTGGGGTGGGCTCAGAGGGAATGTTTCTTGATGTCTCCAGAAATCAAGTCTTGCTGTTTGATACCCTGAAGAAGGACCTGAGCACCAGCAACCTTCCTGCTCTTGCTCCAGTGCCTGCATCTCTGTCCTTAGGGGTGTGCTGGATCTAAGATCCCCAGGGAGGGGCAGGCACAGAGCCTTATTCTGGCCAGAGGAAAGATGTGACCATAGCCTGCTGGAGGAAGAGAGACATCTGCAAACATTTAAACTGCACATGGGGTAGATGCCTGCCATTCTGTGCTCCAATGTCTGCCAAGAAAACCTGCAAAGAGATGCAGGGAAAGCACTGTTGTCACAGGACTCTTGCCTTCCCAACCCAGTGTCCTCTGCAGCAGTGCTGGCCACAGTTCCAGGGAGTGTGTCCAGGTAAGTGCAGGACATGGGTCTATGCAGGAGAGTTCTTGCTGGGTGGTCAAAGGAGCTGGAGGTAGATGTCCCACCTGAAGGTGGCTCCTGGGGCTCCTCCCCACAGCCCTCAACAAACATGCATCTCATCAAGCAGCACATGTGCAGATGTAGTGGTTCAAGGTGCTCAGCCCTGAAACACCAGAGCATTCAGGTGCTGGGTGGCAAATGTGGAGCCAACAGGGTTTTGTAGCTGTTTATAGTAAACACAGCCCTGGGGATGAAGAGGATGTCCATGAAGATGATATACATTCATACATATACACACACAGCCTACACCCCACCAAACTTTTCATAGCCTCACAGCAAACACGTGCCTGAACCTAGAGCCACACCTGCTCTTGCAAGACCTTGCCTTGAATTTCTTTTTTTTAGGTGAGAAACAAAACATTTGATTTCCTTCCTTTCAGCTCTTAGAAGAACTGTATTATCAAAACACTGCCTACAGGTCAGGAGAAGAGAATGGGGAAAGCTGTATGCAGAAGGAGAGCCAATGTTGGTAGTTCACTGCATATCTGCTGTGACTGGGGGATCCAAGACTGCCAAGAAGAGTTGCTGATTTACCTGAATGGTGTGGCCAACTGAGCAACAGCAGAATTAATCAATATAGTTTGCTTTACAGACAAACAATAATAGAAATACATGACATATATTCAGGTACGAAGGCTGGTGTTGCAAGCATTAGGTGGTGCAGAGACTGAACTGGCAGGGCATTAGTGATACATGACAGTCTGAGGAATTTAGTCACAGACACAAAGACTTCTGGAAACTGAGCTAGTTCTGCCATCTTACATACTGGCTAGGGTGGAGTATCTTGTCCTGTCCAGCTCTGCATTTCCCACAGCCAGGGATGCAGTGGCTGTGGTACTTCTTGGTTTCTCCTTCCAGCAGCCAGATGTGGCTCCTCAGCTGGCAGGGAAGGATGAAGAGTAGCTCATGCTCAGCATGATGCCTGCTTCGTGCACAAAGCAGTGATTGAGGACAAGGGCTGAGATTTTCCAGTACTGTTCTGCCATGAGAAAAATAATTCAATTATCTGACAAAAAATATGACTTAGAGGTGCTGAAATATGTTCCTTCTTGGTGAAAACACATAATTATGGAAAGTCATTAACCTTGCTGCAGGAGAGCTGTATCTTGATGCTTTAGTAATCCAAAGACAAAATGTGAAGTACCTGTTTCAAGCTCTCAGCTTTACTTAAGCCATCTGGGATCTGCACAAGCCATCTGATAACAGGTTTGCACCACTGGTCTGTTAAATGAACTTCATTAACCTCCCTCTCTATAACAGTGCAGCTTTCTTTTTCTATCATGCAATTCATTGAATTACCAAATATCCAAGAAAACCAGTGCTCTCTGAGGCTGGGAACGGACAGAAACTATAGTTTTGATCACAGTGATCTTGAGTCTGAACTTTTTAAATTAATCCCCTGTTCCTTCTGACCTCCTTACCAGCAAAAGGTTTGCAACCCTCTTTTTTATTGCTGTGGCACCACAGAGCGAGGAGTGAGCTAGCTTTTCCATTACAAAGCACTTTTTCATTTCTCAGCATGCTGAAGCCTGGCACACAATGCTAACCCAAGATGCAGGAAGGGTTTTTAGCAGCTTAAAGCGAATTAAGTTTTCTTTGGGAGTTTTGGGAGCAAACAGGGTTGTTTGTTTCTGAGAGGAAAAACTGGGCGGTTTTAGCTGGAGCCTGGCAAAACTGTGCATAAATAGAGCCAGGAAAACCATGTTGTTTCTCAGGCTCTAAATATACTCTTTCCCCTTACTCTGACAGAGATTTTATTTTTAAAAGCAGACAAGATTCCAGCAATCTTAGTTCTTGCTTTGAATAAGTTCCCTCTTTCGTTCATGTAATACGTTTGCCTTTTTCTGTTTTCCTTATTTTGCCTTGCCAGTTCAACACTGAATAGAGCCATCCCCTGTCCTAGATATATCTGCACAGGAAATCCATCCTGTTTCCACTGCAAGCATCTTCTTTGGGTCACCCTTAGCACAACACTCTGTGGGCAAGGTGATCACAAACAGCATATACATCTCATCCCTGCATGATTTCCAGGGAATGCAGAGAAGGCTCGTGCTGGTCTTGCAGTAACTTTACCAAAACACAGTCCTGGCTTGAGAAGCAATGTCAATGTAATGAAGATGCAGGGCTAGTATTGACAAGTCCAGTTTCCTTCCTAGATCCCCCAGCCCGAGATGCAGCTCTCATTCCCCAAAGAGGGAGTTGGCTTTTCTCTCCTCCATCACTTCTGTTGAGAAAATGTTAATAACACCACTGGTAATATCATGTGCTTTATGGTCAGTTGCCTCTGTTTTATTTGTAAACTATTCTGAGATGCTTGAATAAGTCCAGAGTACCCTCCAGCCACAAGCCACGCTGGAGGAAAATTGATTGACTAAACTGAAGTCATTAGAGGAAGTAAAGAGTGTTAAGCAAGATACATGAATGTAAAAATCTACTCTGCTGCTTTGTCCATTTGGAGATCACTATGTAGTATAGATCTATCATCTCTGATTAATTTTGACTTGAATTGGTTTCCTACTGTATTGGATGTTATTTTCTTACTAAAATTATGTTTTACAAAGAACTAGATTTTAAAAACTGGTGTCCATCTAGTTCCCCTTAAATCACACACAGCATCTGCAGAGGCATGGGTTGTTTTCACTTTTATAACACCAGTACAGCAGAAGAAATGACCAGTGTGTGCTGCCATTTATGTCCTGTCTCCTCCTAAAGGCAAAATTGTCTGTGTGGCCATGTGCAGTGAGCATGATGAACATTCTATTAATGTAGATCCACCCTCAAAAACTAATATAAGACAAAATCTAAATGGAAAATTATTAAAAATAAATGTCCCTTCTCACTAAAACTACAACATGGAAAAAACCCACCCTTCTATAAGGTTAACCCTTTTGTGCTCCTTGGAGCCTATAGCTCTCAAAATCATCTGCCCAGGGGGAGTTTTCGTCAGTATGTGCTTCATCCTCATGTAACAGGGGGAGGAAGCTGATACAGCCCATCTGTTTCACTTTTGAGGCAGGAGCTGAGGAAGCTGATTTGCCCAGTGCAATTTGACGTGCTGAATGACAGCACCAGGAAGGGAGCTCAGGTCTCGTGTGTGCACCACTCTGCTCTCGCTGCCTGAGATCAAAGCAGCCCCTTTCCTTTGGTGCATCTGTCACAGACAAGGAGCTACATAAATAGCCTTGCAACAGCGCTTGTGCTCTGACAAGCACAGGGTTCAATCCCTCAGAAGAAAGCAATGCTGAGCATAGTTACAGTTGTAGTTAGTGGAAACATCGCACAGGAGAAATAGTGTCCAGTGCACAACTTGCGGTCCCATTTTTCAGTCCCAAAAACTTTAAGCTTCAGTATCATCCTTTTGGCTAATGGCACCACATTTCCTACATGAAAAACCTCTTGTGACATCACTTCTGAGTCTTGTCAATAGTTCGTACATCCCTAAAACCACACTGAACACACAACAGCAACAGAGAAGTAAGTGGGTGGGGGGGGTTTCCCCTAATTTTTATGACTAGACTTTCTTTTTGGTACAAACAGGAAGCTTTCCACTGGGCCCATAGCACAGAAGTCACATAGAAGTCACATTGTGCCATTGCCTCTCTGGATGGCAGTCAGCTTTGCTGGGACACCACCTCTGTGAGCAATCTCCTGTGTGCATCTGTAAGAGAAATTTAGCTGAATACTGTGACGGTGATTAAAGTAAGGACTTGAATAAAACCTTCAAAATCCCTATAAAGCTGGTTTCTGATTTTAATAAAAGCTGTAATTCTCTTTCCTTATTACATGGAGTAACTTTCTAGCTCTAACAGCCAAAGACAGAAACCAAATTAAATAAAAACCACTTTAAATGTATGATACAGGGAATGGAATACTTTTAATGTCCTTAACAGTGTCAAATTCCCATCTAACAAAGGAACAAGAAACAATGGTATGCTTTGGTATATTAACTGTTGTAGCATTGAGGCTTGCAGACATAGCAAAAAAAATAAAGCTTAATCTTTTGAGTCAAGGCATCTGCTAGAAAATAGTTCAATGGATCCAGGTACAAGGATTCAAATGAAAACAGTCTCTGAATTCATACTGAAAATTCTCCAAATTAACTTCGTCCAAATATTCCCCGCCCAATGGGATCCCTGAACACCAGTTTAGCACTGACTTGAACTTTCATTTAACTTCCCTTTTTCAGTGTTGGCAGCCCATGCTCAGAGATTTTTATAGAGCATGGTGTACCCCACATCATATTGATGGAGTTTTTAATGAACAATATTAAGTGGAGATGACAGATACGTGGTTCAAACAAGCTAAGGGTGATCTGTAACATGGTACAAAATTCACCAAAACCCAAAGCTACTGTGATATTTCAGACTTGCTTCTTGTTGTAGCCCAAGTTTTGTTGATACCTATTGCCTCATGTGGATTTTTTTCCCTATGTACTTCTCCAAACGTGAAATCCTTGTGCAGAGCTGGCACCTGTCCACTGAGGAGAAGGGGCTCTGCAGCAGACACTGCTCCAGTGCCTGACAGCCTGAGAACTGCCGTGGTCAGAGGATCAGGCTGGGAAGTAAAACTGAGAAAGCAGCCATCCTTGCTACAAGCAAGAGGATATTTCCCAAAAAGCAGGAGCTAACAGAAATAAGTTTTCTGTCAGTGAGGTCAGGCTGTGCAGAGAGGGAGACAGAGGCATCTCTGTGGCCACATCCTCAGAACACCCTGAGCCAGTAGAGGAAAGCAGCTGAGCCAAGGAAAAGAGGTGAAACCCAGCCACACCAAGCTGTTACACACCCTTTTCTCAGAGAAGATAACCAGGCATCTTAACTAGACTGAGCACAAGAAAATCTCCTTCTTCCATTTACAGAGGCCCCCAGAGCCATCAGAAGGACACGTGGGTTTGGTCATTCCATGGACACGGCTCTGTCCTGGCTGCATGAAGTCACCACTGAACTTGCCTTGAGCCTGCTTAGACCAGGGACATCAGCATTGGACCAAGGGGCTCCTTCCTGTAGGGACAGAGGAACACTCGGTCCTCCAGGACTTCTGAGCTCACGGGATATTCTGCAGGCAAAACAATGCCATTTGGGAATTGTGCTTAAAAAAACCAAAAAAGCCTCAACCACATCCTGCTTATTAAAGCCTTAAGGCTGGCAAAAGTCATCACGATGAGCTTTCCCCACCTCTTCCTCCAGTGACATTTATCATCTTGTCAGGCCTTCTTGTAGCCAAACAATAACAAATATGCCAGCAGTTTAAAGCTCATTTCCCCAGCCTGCCTAGGAACTACTCCAAGTCCTGACATTTACCCGATCCAGAAACTATTTTGCCAAGGTTTCTCCAGACCCCACACACCACATTCAAAACCTTTTCTTCTCAACTTGCACCATACCCAGATAGTAGCTGCTATTCTTAAAGGCAAACTCGTCAAAGCACAGCAGGTATTAATAAACAGCTGCTGCTTTTCTTCTCAAGGAAAGCAATGAGAAGCTGCTGAAAATCTGTTTACATGATTCTTGAAAAGCAAAGTTCTTCTTTCTCCCCAGAAGCATTATTGATTTAATTGAAGAACTCCCCTGGGGGAGGGGGTTGCCTGCAGAAAGGTTACAGCCTGTTAAGGAAAAATTATCTCCATCAATTGTCAGCTCTTTAACCTAATGATGACAATCTTGAATAGCTTGCTCTACTCTGCAAAATTACATACAGCACTTAATTAGATTAATTAGCAAAATAGAGTTATCATAAAGAGTCTGTCTCTGTATTTCAGTGCCAGAAAGGAAGGAGGGGAAAAAAGGCAAAAAAAAAAAGTGTGTACGTTAGTCTAAATGAAACCTGTCACTCATTAAATACTAGATGGCAACTGCTCTGGTTTGATCACCGAAAATTTGTTTTCATGTCTATGCTGAAATCAGAAAAATAAGGTTTAAAAATTTCTCCTTTTTTGATGGATACTTGCAATGAATGCAGCTTAGGATTTCTTGTTGCTGTCCTTACAAAGGATCATGTTTCAGAGCAATGACTCCATCCTTAAACAAGCAGAGAGGTGCTGCAAAGGGAGGTAGCATGAGGCAATGAGGTGGCTCTGACAGGTTTCTCAGCATCATAGCCCTGGGCCAGCAGAAGCTTTACCAATTTCTTCAGAAAAAGCATACTTCAAAAAATGAAAGAGGTGCATAAATTGATGGTCTTTGCCAAGCCTGAGACGTGTGAGACTCAAAGAATAATGTTTTGTGGGTTTGCAGTACACACCAAAGTGAGTCAATGTTATGTTTCATATTTTCTGCTGGGAAGCATCAACACTCACATGATGTTCTGCAGCAAAACCCAAGCCCTGGTCTGTGCTTTGTTTATTGAGCATGAACTCCTGTTTCACAGTGAAGATGCCATCTGCTCTTACTGTGTCAATTGATGTTTCCGAGTCGTACAACATTACTTCAACCAAATGTTTATTACTAAAGGAGTGGTACCCTTTAAGTAAGAAGGATGGATTTGGATTTCTTTCTTCAGGTAGAAATATTAAAAGAATTGTTCAGAAACTTTCTGAACATTTGACTTTGTTTCTGACTAAGTGTGGTAAGCTGAGAAAGTCCCCAGGCCAGAAAAGCCAGAAGACCTGTAGTACTCCAAAGGAGTAAACATAGAAGTTTTCATTATCTGGGCCATCATGGAAAAAACCATAATGTGTTATTTACATTGGACAGCTGGGTAGGGGGAGAGAAGGACAATCAAAGAGCAACAACTTACTCTATTTCAATTAATTTTACCAAGCAAAATGTCAAGTTAGCTTTCCTTCTTCTTTGATACAATTTTAACTCGGTAATTTTGTACTATGCTCCATGCCATGCCTGATATCTTCAATTTTAAAATAATTCAATTTTAAAATCATAACTATCTGAAATTAGTTTAATGAAACAGTTATGTAGTTAACTTCAAATGGCTAGACCCAGGAGTGTTTGTGGATGAGTGCCATGTAGTGCCTGATGGTTTCAGTTTCCTTATACTGATCTGAAAAACAATATAATTAAATATCCAATTTACAGAGAACACATATAACTGTGTAAATAAGTGTAAATGAAAGTGAGGTGAAATCATTTGTACAGGTGGATTTGCATCACTTGACTACATGACATCACTAAACACATCTACAACAGGAAAAACCTTGTGACCAGTAATGGAAGCTCATGTGAGGTATCACTAGCAGGGATCATGTCTCTGTCATTCCTGAAAACATTTTCATAGCATTAACGCCAAAATTTATGTTGAGAGATCAAAAAGGATAAATAATAAAAGCAAAAGAGTGACTTGAGGCATTGACAATACACTTCAGTGAGATACTTCAATCTGATACACAATACGTGTTCCATCATGGTTAGACTACAGGAAAGATTTCTGATTATAGGGGGATGTGCGATCTTGGTGGATCAGTGAAAACTCAAGGCAGAAAAACTCAATCTCAAAGTGCAAGTTCTACCATGAGAAAAACTGGCCTTTGGAAAACATAATCTGCAAAAATTCTTTCATTTTTAAGTTTCATCACTTCAGAGCTCTGAGCAAGGAAGGGATGTAAAATTAATAAACTGCTGCAGGTGAAGAATCTAGGCAGGAGAACTAGGTGAACTGGCATTTGTATGTGGTGTTAGGCAGACTAAATTACCTGAAGTGTTTCAACCTTAATTTCTGAATACCTCTTTCTCTCATGTATTGAAAGGATATTTGCCAGAAATTTTCAGTAAAGTGAATCTGAGACCAACTTCAGCCGGCACAGTGGCATCCCTCATGCTGAGGAGACGGAGCTGTGATGTTTTCTTTCCTTTTCTGCAGAGGTGCAGAGTAAACACTGGCGGGTCAGATCATACATTTAGCTGTGTGGCAACTTTCAGGAAAGGAGGCAAGAGTGTTATAAATAGGGGCAGGCAAACCAACTGAGATAAAGTTAGAAACAACCTCAGCCTGGACTACAGACTAATATTTACACAAAGTGTGTGGTAAAATTGGAATATAACTAGCTGTCAGTGGCTAAAGTCAGGATGTTTTACATGAGTGAAGCACTCCAGGGAGGATATCTGATGGCACCATGATTTGACAATTTCAAAAATGGGGTCCCAGAACTGTAGCCCCACAAACCCTGATTTTTAGTGGTGCTTCTCCATTTTGATAATTTTTGGTCTGTGTATAGCCATTCCCAACAGCAGTGATGACAACCATCTGGCCCAGCTTTTGCTCACCTAGAGCTGAGTTCCTTCTAAACAGCACATGAGATCTCTCAGTGAGTGAGGAGGTTGTTTAGTTTTCTTGTGTTCTCAGGGAGACAATCCACAGCTCTGCCCCAGGATAGCCATAAATAGATTGTGGCGTACCCCAAGTAACATGTTACACATAAATCATACAAAGCCTTCCTGCCACATTCCAGGATGCCAGTACACCTATATTCAGTCCACAGACGCTCAGTCATGTGTTCAGCTGGGCTCAACAACATGGTATGGTTTGAGGTCTACAAAAATATATTTCTTTCTCAAAATATTCCCAACCATAACAGCCTCAGCTCAATCTCTAAACACCCCTAAGATCTCATTTCTCCTCTCAGTTACAGGCACTAAACAACTCTTTCTTTACGTGCAACTGGCTTCCTCAGGGAAGCAATTTGGAGGCTGAGCTCGGCAAGCACAAAATTTACACTACTTGGAAAAAGATGAAATTCTGTTTCTTAGAAGGGTGTTGGCCACTCTTTATGAGACAAAGCCATTTGATTTCAGAGTTTTCCTGGCTCAGTAACAGGACAAGCAATAAACCAGTGCAAGCATTTGAAGGTCTCTGGAGACAGACAGCTCTGCAATGAGCTGGCAGATATGGAAACTAGGAAGAGCCCATAGCGGATTTCACCTCAAAATGTCTCTGATGCACATGATATGTGCAAGACCCATGCACAAGGTCTGCTCATACCCTGTTGGAGTTCTGGATGCTGAGAATTTTAGACTTTCTGTGCTGACAGACTCTGACTCCCAGGAGAGCACTGCATTTGACCTGAGGCTGTGGAAAAGGCTTCCAAAATTGATTGATAGCCCTGGGATTATGGGTGTATCATTTGATTAGGACTGTGTAACATCACAGGGTGGAAAACTTAGAGTTTAAGGTTTTAGAATATAGCAATATATATAGGGCAAGATGGAACTTTTAGGGTGGTGGCTGGTTGTTCTCTTCACCTTCTTCTTCATGAGTTTGGGTGGTATTTTGTAATTGGACAGAAAAGTCCGCATTGCAGACTTCAAGGGATTAGTTATTGGGTTAAAAGGGTAAATAATTTAGGTGTCATTTCTTAATTGGATAGCTTAGCCTTAAAAGGCCTTGGAGAGAAAGATAGACATTTTGTAGCTTGTTAGTAGAATGCTGTAGAACTCATGACTTGTAATATAGATAAGAAATAATAAACATCAAGGCCTGAATGCAAAATAACCATCTCAAGTGCCTTCAATCCTGACCTTGACAGAGGCAAGAAAAAGAAGCTGAGAACAGGCAATACCCATCTCACGTTCTTATGTATTTGCACATATTTATGTATTAGAAGTTCTTTAATTAGGGACAGGCCTCCCTAATGTTCCAGCAAGACTCAACATCCTCAGAGCTGCGCGCCAGAATCCAGCTTGGCAGAGCAAACCCAAGGAAAGCACCCAAATAACAAAGACAACAATTTCTGTGACTCTTTAGAATTCATTGCACTTTCTATCAACTGCTCCTCCTTTACTGAGTCTGCTCTGTATGGCTGCAAGGTCGAGGTGCAGCACAGGATGGATGAGGTGATTGGTCACAGTCCTCCCTAAGAGCCTACGAGGCTGGGTGGAAGACAGGCCACACGTGTGAGCTGCTGACAGTGTTGAGCCAAAAGCTGTGGTGTTGGCGGGGAGTGTGTTCACACCTAATGTGTGGAGCCAGTAAGTGAACAGTGACTTGCAATGTGTCCAATCCTTTTCCCCTACCTAAGGGGAAAGACCTGACCGCTCTCCTGCCCTGCTGTCCACTCGCTCTGTGTGCGTGTTGGATGCAGAGGCAGCTGCTGTGCTGTGGCTGGGGTTTGGGCTCCTTGCTCACCTGCCCACTGCTGTGACGTTAGAGTTTGAAGCACTGCAGGGAAAGCAGTTAATAAAATCAGTTCACTCTGTTTCTCAGTCATTTAAACTATTTTCATATGTGTCAGGTTTCATTTCACAAACCCCTCATGTTGTGCCTGAAACCAGTTGGCAGTTTGAAGCTTTTGAGAACAGTTTCACAATGGATCATATAGTATGTGGTAATATGGCTTTATGGTACCAAGACTAGTGTTTTGTATTTCTGCCCTTTAGGCCTTCCAGCTGAATGTAAATTTAACTTAGTTTTCAGCATAAGCATCCTTCCAACTACAGATCACCTCAGCATGATTCAAACCTCTGGAGAAGCCTGAGCTTTCAGCTTGTTTGCAGTTCAGCTGACTACAACAATTTACATGAGAAACAGTTGGCAATCCATCCTATTTTGTCATCTTCCCTGCTTTGTCTGCAATGTGTTTTGCTCTTTGAGTCCTAGAAGAGCTGTGAGCATGAGGAGAAGAGCAAGTCCTACTGATGAGACATTTAAATGCCATAAAATGTCACTACATCAGATAAACTTCAAGATCTTAAAAAAGGATTAAAAGAGAGTTTATTGGATGCTGACATGCAGTTAATAGCACTTTTGCATGCAATGACTTCACACACTGTTTCTATGAAGTTTCAAATGTCATGTAAGTGTATAAATTCCATTCAAATATAACCTTTATTATGAGGCCATCAATAACAGAAAAATCTAATTAAAGAATAAAAGGCTTGCTGGAAACATAACCTTTTTCATATCGAATTGGTAATGAATTCATAGAACTCTATGAAGGATATTATTTCAGAGGAGACTGACAAGCACAGAGAAAATGCTGCTTTCCACCACATGGTTTAGTGGAAGTTCCTCCTCTCTCTTCAGCAGCACATCCTCTCCCTTTGTAAGAGGGATTTTTTTAATCCTGAATGAATTATTATTCAAAATGGCTGCATCAAAATACATTAAAACAGCAGCTGCACCTTTGAAATCTCCCTGGTTTTTTCAGCTCAAATTACCTGCACTGGGACACTTGTCACCTTGCCACAGTCTATTACACCCAAGCCTTTGGCTGATGAATTACAGCTCTGTGAATCATCCTGTTTAGCAAATTGCCAGCATATGAGAAGGAACCAAATATCACTACCAGCATTACAGAACACCATGGACAATGTAATGGCAGGCTACATTTCCCTTGGTCAGTGCTTACCCCAGAAAAGTAGGCCATGGTGTCCTTCAAACCATAATGAGAATTACTATATAGAGGACTGTCAATCCACATAACAGAAGAAATGAGGCTTGACAGTTCAGAAAATCGGGGATAAGTACAGTAGCAGAACCAATTACTGCAATAGGAATCGTTATTTTCTCCATGCTCAGTCTAAAAGAGCTAGAAATTACCCAGGCCAATGTTGTTGCCTGATTTTGACAAAACATGCTTATCTGTTTCTAGCTATTGATTTTGCCTGGAAAAACAGAATATGGTAAAGTTCTGTTTATGGTCTGTCTTTCCGCAAACCATAGTTAAGTCCAAGCTATGAACGTGCCACATCACACTGCAAATGTATGATCAGGATCGCCCTCATCTCTTTCTGGTTTTTTTATTATATCCTTATAGGAACATCATAAATATAAATATGATTATATATAAAAGTATTTTTATCTTGTTTTTGCATTGCCAAACATCACTTGTTTTTCTTCTGTACTGATTATTCAAAAATTATTACTTTTCCCTCCAGACTAAACAGAGATATTACAAGCCACTCAATACATACTGTAGACTGACACTGAGAAGAAAGGTTCAGAAGGGCATCTGAAGAGCACTGGATTTCACTTGCCTTTCTCTCTGACCCTCTGCTCCCTCATATTGCACTCCTGTCTCGGAAGTGCTTTCACTGTCAGTCCCCAGCCTCTTTCCTTCTCAGGTCTAGCAGAACAGTCCATCCTGCAGCTGATCACAGAATCTTTGGGGTTGAATGGGACCTCTAGTCCAACACTCCTGCTAAAGCAAGTTCACCTAGAGCAGCTTGGACAGGATCATGTTGAGATGGCTTTTGAATACCTCCAGAGAAGGAGATTCCACAGCCTCTATGGGCAGTCTGTCCCAGAGCACTGTCACCTTCACAAGGAAGAAATCTTTCCTTATGTTCAGGTGGAACATCCTGTGTTCCAGTTTGTGCCCCTTGTGCTTTGTCCTATCACAGGAACCACTGCAAAGAGATGACATCCAGGCTGAGCAACTCCATCATCTTTCCAAGGATTAGGTGAAGTGACTGGCCTGTAGTTTCCTGGATCCTTCTTACTCTTCTTGAAGACTGGGCTGACACTGCTTTTCCTCCAGCCCTCAAGCATTTCTCCAGTTCTCCACAACCCCTCAAAGGTGATGGACAGTGGTTTAACAACATCTAGCTTTCTTAGCACTCGTGTGCATCCCATCAGGGCCCCATGGATTTGTGAGATCAAATTTGCCTAAAGGATCTCTAACCCAATCCTACTCAACCAAGGAAAAGTCTTCCTTTCTCCAGATTTTCTCTCTTGCCTCCAGGGCCTTGGGATAAAGCTGCAGTTGCTGGACCCTGCAGTTCAGTAGCAGCTCATGAAAACTGTGGTTCATCTCTGCAACTCAAAAACTGCACTACCCTGCCTCAAAACTGCTCTGCAGGGTGTTTTGAGCCCTGCCAGGTCAGCGGTAGTTGTTGGAAGAAAGCACAGTAACCACAATGGAAACAGCAGCTTTGGAAGCTGCTGGCACTGGGGGAAAAAAGAATATGACCAAACTGTGTTTCTGAGCTCCCTGAGAAGAGTCTGTAAAGCACACAGCAGCCGTCAGCAGTCCTACTAAGCTAAAGATGTCTCTTGATGTCAGGTGCTTCATGGATGCTTTGCTACACCACTGGGAAACTCATTTAGATACACAACATGGTCTCCGAATTCCAGTGTACAGGCAGGGTTCATGGGACTGAGTGTGATCATGCGCTTCTGAAAACATCTGAAATCTGTGGGAAGTCCCACCTACTGTCACTAATGCTGGGGAAGGGAGCCTTGTTTTCAGCATGTTTATATGTTGAAAATAATAATTCTAATTGCAAGTTATGTGCACTAAACGTGACACAGAAATACCTATACAGAAAACAGAAGATCTCCTGCAGCAGGAGATCTGGCTGGCATTGGCCCTTGACTTCTACCAGTTGATTCAGTAAATAGCCTAAAGTTCTCTCAAATATGATGAAATAGAGATTATTTAAGGCCCTGGTGCATGACATCTAATCATTCTTTATTTAGTGCAACACTCTATATTTCTGTTATTCTGTATAAATTGCATGGTATCCTTGTTCAGCTTGCTAAGCCTCAATGAAATCCTGTGGCTTGTGACTACTAGCTACTATGGAGAAAGACTTTATGGATTTCAGTATTTTGCAGCCTTTTATTTCATTAATGTGTTTCACCATTTACTTACTTTATCTGTATCTGAAACAGCTCAGTAGAACCTATGAAACAGCAATATTGAATATCAAATATAGCAATTCTTACAGTGTTATAGATACTATTACTTGCAGAACAGATCATAAAATAATTTTAATCTGGCTCCCCTAATGAATAGTTTGTGAACAGAATCTTAAATGTGAGGGTCTAATTTTCAGAGATTCAGCACTTGGGGGAATTGCACCAACGTCATTTGCATGTTATACACTTAGGCAATTTACAAAAGTTGCAATTCCAGCTTTCTTATTACAGTGTTATTTATTAACTATTTTCTAGTTTGCGTCTATACAAGGAAGTAAGTACATGGCAAATATAGCACTGCTGGAAACTGGGTTGAGATTGGCCTTTTCTGTGTGGATTATGAAAACTGTGGAGGTGATGAATTTTAGAGTATATAGTGCTCCCACCCATTACATGCATCTCCATCATTAGAGGTGCAAGTTGTCTTTTCAGGGTCCTTCTCTTGGATCATTCTACTTTTGGTAATGTAGCTATGGTAGGCAAAGTACATCACTGATTAGCTTGAAACACTCTGTTCATATTTAATCATTGTTTTTGTAGTTTTCCTCTGGGCTTTGAGCTGTGTCAGATCTTTTATGCAGGTAGAAAATGCCATTTTTCTTTTGCTAGAATTCTTCTGGGGAGATGCTGTCAGAGTGCTCCATCACATGTGACAGATCATCACTTACAGAGAATTATCTCCAATACAAAATTGAGTTTTTATCTTGAACTGTCATGTCTGAGAAGTCTTGGCTGTGACATGGGGTAGTGGAAGGAGCTGAATTTAGTACCTGATTCCTCTTCCAGGACTGAAAATATTTCTCATACCCAGTCCTCATATCCTATCTCTCATACCCAGTTCTCTCCTTAATCTCATAACAGCTGCCCCCTCCCCTTCATGGGCTAACAGGTCTCCTCAGTTAATACCATCTCCAGTGCAGCCTTCCTGAGCTGCTGTGCTCACATTATAGTGACCAGATTTTCAGTCCAGAATTATGTGTTGTCACAGTGTTGACATCACCAGTGCTCTTCATGAACTCTGGCTCTTACTATTTGTAAGCTATTGGGGGTTAAAATAATGTTGTAAATAGTGGTGTAAAAATACTCAGTTAGCAAATCAATCCAACATTCTCCAAGCAAATAAACTTTGAATACCGGTTATGAATCCAGGCTCAAAAAAAAAAAAAGAGTGAGATGTATGCTTCTGTACAACTGTGTGCCAATAAATGTAAGCACAAAATATTGTACTCTAGAGAATGATGTTTGTGAAATGCTCTTTCCAGTCCTGCTTGCTGACTGCTCCCCGACAGAGCCATGGGGCTCTGAAATGCAGCAGCAGCCATCACTCTCCTGGGAAATTCTCTACTCACCTCCACAATTACAGATTCCTGGTCTAAGATGGGATCTTTATTTCTCCATCCAACAAAATTGCTTTTTTTCAGTAATCCTGGCACAAGTGACAGCATCAGTCATATAAAAAATATCTGAGCATTTTGTTAAATATTAATAGTTGAAAAATTTAATCAGTATTTGGCCAAGAACATACCCAAATCACAGCAGTTATCAGCAGTTCTCAAATTCAGAACAGAGAAAGAGACAGCTGTATCCTAAGGCTTTTTCTAAGATTTTTGTGAGGTTTTGGGTTTTTTTATCTGGAGAATAACACATCAGAGAATAAAAGAAGTGCTCACGCCGTGAGCTACAGCATAAAGTCTGTATTATAAGAGTATAACAAATTATTTTTAAACTCTCTTATTAGACAGGAAAAATATTGGAACTCTCCAGGACCTGAGACCCCACACAGACCAGCTTAGCTTGTAATCAGCTGATAGGATTTGTATTTCAAAACCCTCTCCACCAATCAGTAGCACATTGAAGAATGCCTGCTAAGTACATGCCATGGAACAGCTATGTAGGCATCAGTGCACTCTGCAAACCAGGATCCAGCAAAACCTGACGTACACGGCATTCAAACACAGAGTGCTGCCTTCCCACAAAGCACTCATTTATATGTCAGTTTATTTCTCTCCCAGCCACCTCCTTAGGGGGTTGGGTTTTTTCTGCTGTTACACAGTATGTTTCTCCTGCTACTTTAAAAAGTGGCAGATGTCATTTCCTCCAATTTATCGATGGAGGAAGCTGAGGGCTGGAGAACAAAGCGCAGGGCTTCGAGTTCCCGCACTGTTTCCTGGCCGTGCTGCTTCCCTCTCCCAAACAGTCCCCAACGCACAGGCCAAGGCTGCAGCCAGCCAAGAAGGGCCTCTGCTCCCCCACATTTATCTCCATGGAAAAGTAACTAATTAAACACCCAAGCTTACTCAGAAAGCTCTTCCACACACTGCAGATAGCTTAACAAGGCCGGATTGCTCTTGACAGACAGGAGGGGTTCATGACAGCTGAATCACTCTTTGGTTGTGCTACTCCCCCTCCAGCTCAAGCTGCCTCCTTTCATACCACCCTCCCACACCACCTCTTGAACGCTCTCCTCCTGATCACAGACACACACATCCTCCTTCCTCTCAACTCTGCTGCGCCACAGCGGCACTCAGTGAGAAGTCCTATGAGCTCAAGTGGCAAAAGTATGAACCTCAAAGCAGCGCATGCATCTAGGCCCAAAAAACACTTTGGTGTTCGTACCTGACCACTCTCCCAGCATCACTGCTCTCTTTACCACACTAGATGATTTTGTAGAAGGAAGAAACACTATTATTTTCTCAAAGTACCAGTAACCAATGGGAAACATTAGGGATCCATCAGGATGGCATTGGGACCACGCCATCTTCTGGCTACCCACACTTCTGGGCAAATTTTTTTTTTTTAACATCCAATTCTGCTTGTCTTTCTCTTCCTCAGCACTGCTTTTCAATTCTTTAGTGCTGTTCAGCTTGGTTGGCTACAATGGATGCTCCCCCAAGCCTATGAGGACTTGTTGTTTTCTTGTATACTAAGTTCTATTTCTAATCTTTCTGCTGTGCTCCTTTTTGCTACCCTGTGTTTCCTCAGCCACCCACAGAAGAGGTGATGAGTCAGAAAGGGAAGTTTAATCGGGTCCTAAAACAGAAATAACAAGAAAACCTCAGGAGCTTTTACTTAGGCAGTTTACTGCCTTTTTCTTATTGAGAACAAACAAGTTGTAATGACTAAAGAACATCACACAGATTAGTTTTGAAAACTATCAGCCTGATCTGTCCCACATAAGCTGCTTTCATAATACTGAGAGCAACAGGAATCAGGGATTGTTCAGAATGGTGGAGGGCTTTATTGAAGTATTTACAGGAGCTCAAAAGACTGAAGGCCCTTATAGGATACATGCAGATCTATCAATCTTTAAACCAAGTTGTTAGATACTCCACTGAGAAAGTTTAATTGGTCAGAATGAGTAGGTATGAATAGAGGAAAAAAAAATGTGGTAAAGTTCTACACTCATTACAGTCAAAAGAAGCTAGCTGGGGACATCACCAGTTTCAGAATTCTGCTCATGGTATCAAAATCCCATGGGCTCATCACCCTTCAGCAGCAGCACTCCAACTCTTAGCTACATAAGCATAAAATGATTTCACAGTGAAGAACATGCCTTTGCAAGGGCACACTGTGCCATGATTATGGCTGTATGATTACCCTTCTTGCAAATACCACTCTTTGTATTAGTTTTTAACCTTCAATTAACACAAATGCAAACATAGGTAGGTAGGCTAAAGCTTATTTGAAGATTATTGCACTGTGCACAGGACACTCAGGAGCTTCCTTGATCTGTGCAGCAAATGAACATAGCAAGAAGAAATCAGCATTACTTTTGAAATCCACACCAGAGAAAACTATATCAGGAAATCATACAAATGGAAGGGATACTCAAGCACTGAAAGAGCAAAGGACTGGGTTCTTTCAGACTAATTTATTTGATTAGTAGACCAATGTTAAAATTTTTGAAATTCACTTCCATTTTTCACGCTGGCAACTCTGAATCATCTCTCTCTGCTGTTTCAACTCCAAAACAGGAAAAAGTGAATACAGTAACTGGCCATGGAGTCTTATTAAATTATTCTTGTGCTGTACAAAGTAGCTGAAAAAATGGTTGACTCATACAGCATCTTCACCATGCCTGCATGGGCCAGCTTGTGAAATTGTGCAGAGCACCATTCTAGCACTCTTTGCTGCAGCAACAGAACAACATGAAGGTATAAAAAGAAAGGACCAGAGAAAAAGGGGACATTTTGCAACACTGCACTTAAATCCCAGTCCTACTGACTTGAATAGAAGACTACCAGAAGACATCAGAAAGGCCACAGCTTCAACAGTACAGCCTGGCCTTCACCTCTGCTTTGAAGGCTTTTGCTGTTTTGGTGGCTTCACTAGGCTCAGGAGTGCCCCTTGGTAACTGCTGCTGGGGTAATTCCTGGAGAACAGAGCTGGCTGCTAGAGCTGGCTGCTGCACCCAGAGGATGGAACGCATGGTCCTGGCTCTGTGGTTAAATATCCAATGAGAGCTATGTACCACACCAAGCAAAACCAATGAGCAAAGGAGGAAGAATGCAGATGAGGTTTAGAGGTGCTAAAACCAGTTTTTCAAACAGACACTGCTTAGCTTTTTCTTGACTTCAAAAACAGAATTAACTGTTAGTGTCTATATGGTTAATCTGTATGTGAAATTTTCCTTTCCCAATTACCCTTTAATTTTAAATTGAGCAATATAGTTACATACACCTGTACTCACTCAATGATTATTGGAGCCAAACAAAAGCTAAAAAGGCAGTCAGATAAATAGTCACTCATATTTTGGATCAATCTTCTACAGTTAAAGACTACATAAACATTATAACTATAACTACATAAACACATAACTGCATTATAGCACATTTAAGAAAAAAAAGGCCCCAAAGAAGTGCAAAGTCAGCCTGTGATTAATTTGATTTTGAATACTTTGTTGGGTCTTGGTTGCATCTTTCTATATAACCTAAAATAAACATTGTAAAAAATGGACTGATAATATGGATGCAAAGAATGCTTTAAGAAAATACAACTGAAAAAATAGACTAATACATTTGGTGTTGAAATCATCATCACTGGGCTAGCAATAGAGCCAGATACTTTGCTTGCAAGAGGTTATCCTCAACTCTTTTAACATGCAACATGTAAACTTCCTGAAGCACTTTTAGCTACACTTTTAGCTATCTTTCAGAGTGAAAGATGATGACTCAGCTCATTTTAAGACTTTATGGTACATAGAGTTTTGGACCGAGCATGAATAATGCACAAAAGTGACTTCCATTTTAAGGAATCAGCACTAAAATCAGATGCTAACATATTTAAAGTGTCAGTTAGCTAAATGCATGTATTTTAACTTTTTTAAAAGATATATTATGTATCTATATTACTCAAAAAGTATTATCTTCCTTTTTAACAAAGTAGAACAGGATCAGTTCTGTAATCAATAATTCCATATATTGTAAGAGTGAAACATGCAAAATCTCTCAGGCCTTGTCTATGTGATAATCAATTTTCACTTACTATTTTTTGTCTTAAAACAAAGGAAAAACCATTAAACTGTGTGGAACCCTTTCAATGTTCCCTCACCTCTGTTCAGGTTGTAATGTGCTAAACAGAAATACATAAATGTTAAGAATGCCCAAGACATCAGTTCTGATAACCTGGTTGGAGGAAAAGACTACAGAAATGCTTCATTTATGATATAAATTATGTTGTTCTGTAAATGCCATACAAACAGTGCTGGGGCAGGACTGCAAAAGGAGCCTTACTGGTTTTTAGGTCTCTCTGAAGCATAATGCAAACAGTGATGATATTTTCCCACAGCCTACATCTTTCAATTAGGATTAAAAGTCAGAAATAAAATTCCAGCAGCCTAGGTTTTGGGATTTCTGACAGAGTGAAACTGACCTTGCATATTTATGGTGCAAATGGATCTTGATCTAACACAGTTGTTTCGCTGTAGATAAATTTCTAGATCAGATTTAGATGTGATAGATTTGGCCCTGGAAGACTAATTTCACAGTGCCTTAGGATACAGCTAACAACATGAATTTCAAGTTGTTTCCCATCAACTTCCATCAGAAGACTTTCAGCTGCCAACACAGAAAAGGACTGCCTAAAAAGCAACACTCACAGCTGTTTACCACACCTTAACTGCTTCATTTTTTACTACACAGAATAGAAATCACTCCTAGCAAGATCCGAACATTAGGGCACATGGTCTGTAACCAGACACTGAAAGAGCTTAGCACCTTCTAAAACCGCTCCTAACCCATGCAGTTTGACATTTGTAAGTGCAAGCTCAAGATGTGACATTTACTATGCAAACTGTTTTCATCCCACCCCATACCCACTTTAATTTTATAATGCCTAGAAAATAAATTAAGTCCCTAATAATTCAATGAAGTGCAAGTGTAACAGCGTTCTTGTTCAGAGCCCTATTGACTTTTACAGGATGTTATACGTACGTAGGTTTCATTACCCTCAGTGCAGAAAGAGCATCTTGAACTGGTTAAAACAAAAATCCATGTAGAATGCATGTCTTGAAGACTTCTACTTAAAACAATGCTTTTCAACAACCATCCTCATCTTCTCTTTTTCCCCGCAACTGAACAAAAAGCACATTTTGATCTCTGGAGGATTTCACTTGTTTTTCTTCAAATTTATTAGCTTCTGTAATTATATAGTCCATTTTATTGTTAAATCAGAAACAGTAAGAGAACACTCTAGGTTGGTATAGTCATTTTACAATGAGCATATCAGCTACAATACCTTTACCTAATGTTGTCAGAAAACCAAAAAAGATCAGAACAGCAATTGATTTATTTTTTTGACAAACCTGCTTATTGAGATATCACCTATTCCGTAAGGAAGAAAATACTCAAAAAATAAAAAAGTTAAAATTTAGTTAAAAGCTTTACTTGTTTGGGAGCAATCTCATAAAACTCTTTTTAATATGAGCACTTCACTTCACAAAATGAAAAACTATTTACACCGTTTTGCTTGCGGTTTGGTCACATTATCTACACACATTTGCAGAAGATCTTAGGCAAAATAGGTATGTATCTTCTTCTGACATAGGCTATCAGATTGATTGCACATTTTCCTTTTACATAATGGCTCTCCTATAGTGCACTGAAGTCAGTGATCACTGTCTAATTACATTCTCATTTTAATTTATGGCTCAACAATAAAATCAATACCACTTCAAACCCAAATATCCAAGTGGCTGAATTACATATAGTGTGAAACATGTGGATTCCACTTTTTTAGACCTGATTTTCAAAAGAATGATATATCTCACTAGCACAATTAACAAACTGTGCAAAGAAAGAAACAACCTTTGCATCAAATTGGTTTGAAAATCAAGGCATCTTGCCAAATTCTGTCAACTGATTTCCTGCTAGTTACATCTCATTTAAAAAATGTTCATTTCCTGATGGCACTACAATGAACTTTTCAGCACGCGATTACTGAATTACAGTATCTTTTACATATATATGCTATATTTAGGCCAATAATGTAATTTCCATGTTACACAAAATCATTGCCTTCACAAGCAGAGTTGCTACATACATTCACAGTTTCAATAGATTGTAATTAGCTTCTCCAGTTGTGCTTTAAAAATTCCAAATATTTTCCAAGAGTAAGTGCAAAGCAAATGTCCTATGCAGCTACGATTGGTCACAGAGTTATAAACTCCAAAATTACGAGAAGAGCCTTCTCTCATTCTCCGTTTTCATCACCTGCTTTTTCAGGTATGACCTCCAGACTTCGACGAGGCTTTGAGATTTCTGCATTTTCAGTGCCTGGCTTATTAAGTCCACATGAAAGAGTGGCATAATGGATTTGCTTCAGATTCTCCAGTGCTTCATTTTTAGCATATTTGAGAAGATCAGCTTGTCCCTGTAAGGAAAAAAATGCAGTTAGAATACATGTTTGATAATAGCATTCTCTTATCTGTTACCCTTCTGCTTGGTTTCGATTAAAAGTATAGCTGTCCTGCTTAAAAAAAAAAAGAGAAAACAAAAGAAAGACCAAAATCCAAACCAACCAATGAAACAAACAAAAAACTCCTCAAAAACCAAAACAAAACTCAAATACAGATTATTTAGTGTTAAAAAGAATCAAGCTCTTTGCTTTCTCTGAAGCCAATCAGTGGCATCAGCAAAGGGGAGGGGTAATTTCTGCCTAACAGCTTTCAAGCAAGTAATCTGTGCTGTATTTTTAATCCATGGGGACTATAAATGTTTCTGCATAACGAAAACTGTGACAATTGATTTTAATACCTCAGGGAGTCATTTAAAGCTTCCCTGGTTTTTTGGTTCCTAGGATTTTTTTTCCTTAGCAGTGTGATTCACTCAATAGCAGGATGGTAAAGGACCAATGCTCGTCAATGCATGAAATATGGAAACACAGACTGGCGAGCAGCACATAAAAAGGACAGTGATGACAAAGACTTCACAGGGCTGTCTGCAGTTCAGCACTATCACTATCCCTCTTCAGAATTAGAGAATCATTTAGGTTGGAAAAGCCCTTTAAGACCACCAGGTCCAACCATTAACCTAAAACTGCCAAGTCCACCCCTAAACCACATCCTTAAGAGCAACATCAATCTTCCTCCTCATGGCAATTAAGTTATAAACAAAGCTGTAAGAGAAATTGTCCCAGGCTTAGGTCATTTGGCTCCTGTTCTACAGTCCTCCATATCTCTGTATTGATTAAAGCCCTCTAACAGCAACTGCTCTCACTGGGAGGCTGTGGACAGCCTTCCCTGCAGCCGGTCTCTGCCTACCCTGCCCACTTGCAGCAAACGAGCAAGGCTGCAGCACATGGTGAGTATGTCTGTCTTACTGGGGGCACAGAGAAGTTCAAAAACAAGAGCAGCAAATCTGCAAGGGCGAAAGTGATTGTGCTGTGCTCATGTTCCTGAGGTAGAACTGCTCCACAGCTCACAGGAAAATACCTGAAGGAGGGAAATACACACACACACACACGCACACGCACACACACACACAATCCAGGTACTGTCATTCCTTGAGACTGCCAGTACCAGTGTCCAATGAGGTATGAACCCTGACTGCACCTTCTCCTGCCATGTATGTCCATCCTGGGTAAATTCTGTCTCCTGACAGACATTTCTCTTGAAGACATGCTAGTATGTCTTCCAAAGATAATACGTTGCCTCTCCTCTGCCAAATAAGTCTGAAATGCATCTTTACCTCTTGATTTCAAAAATACAGGAGTAGAGATAGAACAGCAGTCAGACAAAAATATGTGCACTCATGCTGTGATACTTCTGATGCTTCTTTAGCAACTCAGAACATAAATACTGTCCAATGAAGAGAGGAGACTTATGTCTTTGAGACCCACAAATTGAAAACAAATTTTACTTTCTTCAAAGAAATAATGTTCCCCCTCCCCTCACCCAAGACGATAATAACCAAAGTCTTTTTTTCTGATCACCAGAGAGGAAAAAATCTAAAATGTCGTCAATCATAGCACAAGCTTCAGTAATATTTTCTTCTAAAGGACTACTTTTTCCAAACTAACAAACAACTAAAAGCTAATTTAAAACACTCCAGCACACTAAATGAGTCATATCTGGAGTGCATCTGTTTCTAGCCCAAGTTCTGTTTTACATGGATTAGTAGAATATAGTTCTGGAATTTTAATCAAGTTGTTTATTATAGGCAGAGCTGCTAGCAAGCAGTCTATTAATAAGGTTGCCCAAAACTTCTCAGTTAAAAAAACACTCCTGCTTTCAGTTACTTATATGCTTGCCAAACTTTAACTACTTAAGCTGATACTTTCTATGCAGGATTTTTGCCATTGGCAGATTTTATTATTATTTCTGTTTAATATAGTTCTTTAACCTCATCCATATGGTTCATTCAGTTCTGGGAATAAAGATGGGGAAATGCCATCAGAAGTTTGTTAACAATCTTCTATACTTCCTTCCCTACTCTCACTTGGGGTAGGGACTTGCAATTGGAATGACTACAGGGCAGTAGATCCAAGTTATGAGCTTTTAATAAACAAAAATCAGATTTTGCATGTGGTTAGTACAATCACTGAGGACTCCACTCTTGATCATCCTTCATCTCTTGACAGCCCCAGCAATGTGGTAAGAGAATGTGTATTCCATTCCCACAGAATAATGAATGTGCATTAGGAAAAAAGTTGGGTTTTTTCCTGGATGGCTTTTCCAAGCCACCAACATTGGGTTGCCAAGGCAAGCAGGCCAAAAGCCAGACTAGAGGGGAGGAAGGAAGAGCCTGAGAAAGACTCTGGAGAAGAGGTAGATGGGGAAAAGGAGGGATACAAGAGCAATCTCTGGGACTGACCTGGCAAGAAGCCTAGGGCTGCTGATAGGGAAGCCAGACTTCATTATACAAGGTGGATGCTAGATCTTACTGCAAGAGGAGATGGTGAAACACAAACACAGTGCAACAACAATAACTTTGGATTTGATAGGTGAGCAGAGAAAGGGAAAGATTGAGATAACATTTGGGATTGGAATACAGACAGAAAACAGATCGACAAAATCTACCACATTGAAAATAGCCTGAAAATTATATACAAGGAGAAGAACTAACAACTCAAAAATAGTGAGAGATTGGTAATGAGAATAAAAGCTGGTGAGAAAGCAAAACAAAAACACTGAGCAAGGAGAAGGCTGCTGAATGCAATAAATTGGGTAAGGTGATGAGAAAATGAAAATTAACACTCATTGGGAAGGATCTCTAGAGGTGGCAAGGAGGAAGAAGAAAATATTAGGCACCAAGGGGGAATAGCATAGTGGATGTAGGAAAGCAGGGAAGAAGAAATCAGGGATTAGCAGGAATGGCTGGATTGCAGCAGGGAACTGTGTGTGTCTGGACAATTCCAAAAAGGGAAGATGAACTTCGAAGACAAAAGAGGATCTAGGATAAAGCCTGGATTATTGCAGACAAGGTGTTCAGACTAAATACTTTTGACCAAGTGGTAGCACGTTCAGACCAGGGTGAAATAGAAAAATGCATCAGTGCTCATTACTCTCTTCTCCAGTGCTCAGAATTTATTTCTGAATGCCATTGAACTCAGAAAAAAGTTTGTGAAACCAAGATTGTTGCCATTATCTGCTGGTATGTCTTGATCTCAAGATAAAACAAGAGCCAACCACTACTACCAAAAATGCCATGAGCTCAAGTGAGAGAGCTCTGCACACTTCATGTTTAGTGCCTATTTCTGTTGATATACCATCATGACAATGATGCTGGGGAAATGAAACAGCACCTCAAAGATTCAAGCTGTAGTCACAGGGAACACCATTGAAAAGTAATACAATGTATCAGCAAAGGCGGAAAATTTTAAAAGTCATCCAGATCTGGAAAAAACTGCCCTCACACTCTCAATTAAACAATCACAAAGACGTTCTTTCTAGTTAGGTATCAAATGTCTCTTCTCCAAGGACTCTCAAGGTTCAGTTTAAATTCTTTTTATTTTATGCATCCTGATTTTCACAGTAGGTGCTGTTGACTTAATAGCAAAGTCAGATGACTGCAAGCTGGAACACGGGAATCTCTCAGATCTGTGGACTACTCAGGGGTCTTTCACATTCTTAGCAGACCCAAATGACCGCAGCAACTTGCTCTGATAAAATGCATATTGTAAAGTCAATACAAGAGATCTATAAAGAGCCCAACCTTTAGGCAAGTAGATTTATCTTAAGGGAGTCCCAGAAAACCCACATTTCAAGAAATAAGATGGTTTGCACAAAGAACTCGATGCTGGGATCTGAAGCAGTTGTAGAAGCAAACCAGTGTGTTTCTTGCTGTGTGGAAGGGCTGTCTTCACCAGGCTTTTATCTCAGATTAAGTCAAAATGTAAATTAATTTAGTCCTTAGTGGTGTCTGGCAAGCACACCAAAAAACTTGAATTGACTTCCAGCACTGTGGTTAACAGGCAGCTTGTGGTAATTCCCAACTGGGAGCAGGATGGATCTGGGCCTTGCAGAACACTGGGAAAGCGCTCTCCTCACAGCAGCACACAGCAACCACTGCTCCCTTTCCTTCACCATGGTTAAAATTCACTTACAGAACTGAGCACTGTGTAACTTAAATATTTCATGTTTACAAGCTTCAGAAAAAGTTGTTTTCTAGGCAGATGCAAAAAAAGACCTTAAAGAAGTCAAAGAACAAAACTGATACTCATTCAAAAGCTTTTAGTAAACAGCAGCAATAAAGAATATGGATTAATTTGGAAGCCCAATTCAGAACCCTTTAAACCTCTCTGGCCCAATATGCCCATGTCATCTACTCTGGTTTATTTTTTCTTAAATCAATGTTAAAAACATTCTGTTTGTTTTGAAACTTTTGGCTAAGAGGCAGTGTTTTTATATCACAGCTCCATAACAGTAACTGAAAACATACCCAAAATGGTTCCTATCAGTTCTTGTACACCCAAAATGAGCTACCATTTCAGACTCAGTCAGATATAGAATCAACTAGAATGCCTCAGCACAGCTACCTTCATAAGCTGTTATGTATTCACTCATGATATTTGATTAACTGGTTCTTGAACCTGAAAGTAAAATTATACAGGTGACATTTAAAATAACTGCATGAGCACCCTTTCCCCAAAAAATCCCAAGAAACTCTATCATTAATGACTGGTCTTTAGCTCAGCTTCTGGAACCCGAAGCTCCTATCAGGAAATGTAAGAAGCCACTATCCCTTTCTCAAAGTGCTCCTCAGAGTACAACAGACCATTGCTTTGAGCTCCACAGAGTACAACAAAACATTGCTTTGAGCAACCTGGTGGAGTGGGAGGTGTCCCTGCCAAAGGCAGCGGGATTGAAACTGGTGATCTTTAAGGTTCTTCCCAACCCCAGTCATTCTATTATTCTGTGACACATTACAATGTTCCACGCCCAGCTGACATGCTCTGAGTGAAGTTTTGGAATCAGGACAAAAGGCCTTAACTTCCTAACGTCTAAATAAGGGATTAATTAGGAGACAAAATCCCATCAGTCCAGCAACATCAAGAGACTAGTAGCTTCAGATATTTAAATTTAACTGGGATGTCTTCTGAGGACCTACAGGACCAGGCAGCAACTATCAGAGGCTTTATGAATGCTCTGTGGCTGCTGGAATTCACGTGGAGATTTGGTTGAAAAAGTTCAGATTATTTAAAAAGAAGTAAGAAGCTGCAGTCCTGTAAGTGCCTTGAATGTTCCATTTATAAATACATTTTTAAACACTGTAGGTGCAGAACGAATGCTATTACAGAGATAACAGATGCCATGGACTACATGCCTTGCAAGAGAAAGTAATTAATATCATATAATGTGACATGCCTAAAAGCTCATAGCCAACAAGAAACACCTAATAAATGCTGAAGTTAGGAGTCCCACCTTCTCTCTAAATATTTCCATTGACCTCTCCCTTTGTCTTTAGAACAAAGCTCTTTAGCTCTTCATTGCCAAGACTAATTTACAGTTGCTGCTATGTTCTTCCTATGGACATCTCAAATTCTGAGCCTTATAGAGGGTTTTTCTCCAAGCTTTTCTATGCCGGACAAGTCCATAAATTTTTACAATAGGTTGTAGGAGTCTGCTGCAACAGCACTTAAGAGTGTTTTTCCTTCTTCAACAGTGTACTTTTGGCAGAAAATGTGATTACCTATGTTTAGAAAATATGAATTCTATCAGCCTGAGTAGTAACAATAAATAAATTACTAGCAAATTATGTCTATTTGAAAAAGATGAATATTCTAGCAGTTTACAATCTCTGAATCAGACAACAGACCAAATTTACTCCAAATGATGTGAAGTTAAATATCTCAGTGTACATATATAGGGTGAATAAGAATGGGCATGTGTGCATACACACATACACAAATTGGATTGAAGTATTTCAGCTGAATTTAAACATACTATACTACTAATAAATTTTGCCACATGGCTTCAAATTAAGAAAAATTAAATCCTTTAAAGCAGTAACTGTAATGCATATGCACGCAAAACACGTAGAGATACTTAATAACTGCCTCAAATGTTCTAAATAAAGTTTCCCTAGAATTAAACTGTCAATTTTGCTATTTTATCAAACTTTCCATTGCATCAACTGCAGTCAAAATGTCCCAACTGAAAGAGAACAATCAATATGTATCTTGAGGGGAAAATGCAGCTTGATTAGTTTGGAAAACACATTAACCACACCATGTGAGCATGCCATGAGTCCTCTGTGCAGGAGCTGAGGATGGCACTCATGTAGGATGATTTAGTAAGGCTGTTCAGAGCCCCACAATAACTCCTATATCATAGCTACGAGTCCACATCTTTATTGTGTATTTCCACGTTCATTTTTGTACTATTTGAGAAGGAAGTTAATTTGAAGGAAGAGAATTCAACACATAAAAGAAATCCTTAAAGTGGTTCAGATTGTTGCTCTTCTGCTCAATTTCTACTCTAATGTGGATGTTCACTTTTCTTCCCTGTTCTCTCATAGTTTTTTGAGAACTGGGAACATGGCAATGGAAAGACAGTGAGATGGAAATTATGACTGCAGATCTTTTTCTCCAGACAGGAAATGTGTCTTAGAAACTGTTTTAACTTCTGTTTAATTATATGATACGAAAGTATGGTTATAGCCCACAGTTAAAGAGTTTGGAGTGGAAAACCTCAGTGTATCACTTCAAACAAATCTCACTTTTAACTTTCTGTATATCTAAATGTGAGCAACAGCACTTAGCAGATGCCTGAACTGCAGTACCTGTAAAATAATTTTAAAGATGTACTGTAATGCCTCCTGTTAAAGTTTCAACAACAGGCTGATTAAAATCTCACCATTTTTTTTAACTGAAGTATTAATTATTGCACCTTCCAAAAGAAAGGATCTTAATCTCTGACTGGAAAAATACCACCCAATCAATGTTGAAGAGATTTGCTCAATAATCTCTTCAAAAGGAAAGCCTTCTAACTTCATTGCTATGTTATAATCCTAAGGACATGTACACAAGCCCTTCAGTGCTCCTTGGAGCCAGACCTGCCATGTGGCTCCTCCAATTCCTGGCGAACACAGGAATCACGACTTCACATTTCAGTCACTCACCAACTGCAAACCTCCCCCCCACCAACCCTTATGTTCAGAATGTAAAGCAGAGATGAAGCAAAGGTACTGCTGTTTCAGGAAGCATTAAAATAGATTTGCCTATCCAAGCTGGTATCTGACACCTTTGACAGAAAAAAAGGGATAGGAATTTATTTCTTTGACATTCACCCAAAGCCACTGAACTAACTCTTCTCTATCCTCTTGGAAGCATAGGACTGATACATTACACATCCCATACACTGTCTTCAGGAAACTCTGTTCTGATACAGGAAATGTGATATTCTGGTCCTTTACCTATAAGCAGAACCTGCATGCATATTTTTAGAATGCATTAACTGTACATGCTGTAGCAAATTCCACCACTTTTTGATTCTCCTCCAGATTTGTGCAGTATAACACAAGAGGGATTGGAGCACCAAGTGACCTCATGAAAAGCTTAACAGTTCAAACCAGCATGGAAAGCTGGAGAAATAAATATGCATTACTGCTTTTCTGTCATAGTTCACTGTAAGAAGAGGCGGTATGAAACCGTATTTTCAAGAAGAACTAAAAATAAAAACTAGGTGGGAGAAAATAATTTTCTTTACAATTAAAACAGACTTTATAGTTTAATGTAGTGAAGAAGTATTTGATTGAGTGGGAGAAAAGAACTCATTAGTGGATGTAAACACCAAACTTGAATAATATGAACTAGAGTCAAGGGAATAAATTAAGGGAGGCAGTTTTGCTATCTCTACACATTTTGATATACTCTGCTGAGATCAAAGATCACCGATAGGAAACCTGAACTGCTCCACATTCTAGTTTCCTGAGGGTCTCTGGCTGAAAGCTTTTCTTATACTTCACCATTTAGTCTTTTGTCAAAATGTAAGCAAATGTGCTCAACAAAATGTAAAGAGAGTCTCCAGCTCATACACTCAATTTATCCCAGCCTGGATTATGAACACAATTTGCTTCTACCATTAACCACCATTCATCATCGACTGCAGCAGTAACAGCTTCCCTTTTGTTTTTCAGTAACTGCATTAACCTTAACACTTATTCCCCTTCAAATCACAAAACAGGGTTTAAACAATGGCATAGCTGCCTTCCAGCCTGAGCCACTTCGCAGAAGCCAAGAGTCATTGTTTCAGCCAGGTATTTAAGGATTCTGCCAATGTTAAAAGATTACACGAAGAAAATGTCAGACAAACTAAATGAAATAAGCTTCCATAACACTATATGAGAATAAATAGTCGCATTGAGACTCTGCTGTGTTTCAGGTTATATAAACCAAACTGACTATGATTATAGAAGTGAATAAAGCCAGTTGAACTGTGACAGAGAGTAATGACCAGTAACAATATCAGAATGACAGTTTTGAACAGAAAAATACAGTAACTAACCAAAGGAAGACACATTACCTTTAAAATTGTAATGTTCCACGTAAAACTTTCTACTGATTTTTGCAGTTTTCTTTCTTTTAGGCCTTCTCTTGCTCCTATATTGTGCAGGTTTTCATGAAACTCCATTGCTGTAGAGAATGAAAGAGGGAGAAATATAGTATCTATTTTAGTGCATTTTTGTGATCATAGAGATAGCAACTTGAAACTAATAAGGCAAAAAGACAGTGAAAAAGGTTCAGAAATTTTATTCTTCAATCACAAATCTATCTGATGTAGTAAGATTCAATGTTATACAACATGCCAATATATACAAATCTGTCTAAGTCAAAATCCACAGAAGCACCTGAGTAGGTCATTGCTCTGCCAAAGATGGAACCCAGCAATTATTTCCCATAGAAATATGATCTCTAAGCACAACTGAATGTGTTGTACCACATGTAAAAACCTTTTTGTAGTTGCTATAGGATGGAAACAGTAATTTCATTAACTACTCTAGCCCAATAAATTTATTTTGTGCCTTGCTCTTTTATGCATTTACATCACAGTTGTCCAGCTTACAATTTATATGGCAGAGTCTGCCCAGAAAATAAGCACTTTACCTTATCCCTGAGAATAAAGGAGTAACTGTGAAGGAGGAATGCCAAGTGAACTTGCCAATGAATGCCTACAATATTTTACCGCACCATGTAAACTACTGTATCCACAAAACCCATATCTGACAAACTCCAAATCTAAAATTTTTGGTAAAATTTAGATTAGCTTGATCTAAGCACTGAGCAGACCAAACAAAGTTTTGTTAACCCTGCACAGATAGCAGAAACATAATTTGCTTTCCATGCTGCTGTTACAAGCCATATAAAAATAAGCTTTAAACTGTTTCCTTCACACAGGAGAAGTCAAATGTCCTTCCATGGGTAAAGAGAGCAACTAACATGGATTACAGCTGCTCTCCTATGGAGGTCATAGCACAGTTGTGCTCTCAGGATCTCCATCTAATAATGTACAGGGTATTTTGAGGTCAAAAGTTGGCAAGTGGTTGCCTCCGAACATAATAGTTAAAGCACAAATTATACTTTTAACTATGTTATTTGCCCAGTGAGTGTATGTACTTCAAAATTTACATGTACTTTATTACTATGAATAAGCACATAAACTTGGGTTGGCTTGTCAATCTGAGAGAAGACTGACTTTTAAGGACATTATCTCTTCTTCATAATCTCTTTATCCTACACTCATGTCTCATTAAAAAAAAGAGAGATGACTGAATGTTTTCATTGTACACTCCCATACCTTACTCCCACATACACACACACACATTTTAAAAGGTATTCACAGACTCATTTGAAAGGCAAAATTGTTCTCTCTACCTTTTCTTACTATTTTAAATTTTGCTACAAGAAAAATAAATGGCAAATATTTTCCCTGAATTAACATAGTGTATCATTTTTATTTCAATCACTTCTCTATAGCTCTGCCTCTGCTGTCTCAAATATAATGTTCTTCTTATATTTCCCCAAAACAGGTTCCTAAACAGGTGAGAAATTAAAGCTCATAAACCCATCATTGTTCTAAGTATCCATTTCCCATTCATATCAACCAAAACAATAAATTCCCAATATGATTATGAAAAGATTGTACACAGATCCCTATTTACAATATTACATTTCTAGAGCCATCACAACAGTACAGATTTTCTGATCTGTACAATAAATTCTGAGACATACTGGCAAACTTTTGAAGTTCTGCACCTCATTTCCATCTTAATAATTATTGCTTTTTAAGTCAGTGGACAGCAGCAATCAATAATAACTTGAACTAAAGAAGAAAGATATTAAGAAATAATGCTGTAGCATTATTCTTAATATCAGAAAGATATCAAGAATAATGCTGACCACCTGCATGTTAAAAGTGGAATTGGTGCTTTGTAGATTTCAGATTATTTTGATGTATACAAAGTTCCCGATATCACAGATGCGGACACAATGGTGACTGTGTATTCTGCCAGCCAGAAAAGCTCCTTTATGTTCACCAACAACCTTCTGTGGTGATGCTCTTCCCAGTCTACACTCATGCTATGATACATTTCTGCCCTGCCAAAGCCATTCTACCCCAGCTAAGTACACTTGGAAGTTGGTAGGAACATCTCATCACCCTTCTTCAGAAAATGAAGCAGTCAGATCATCCCAACAGGGCACACACATGTAAACCCCCAGCTGACAGGTGCCTCCTGCTTAAACACCACTAATATTGATACTGATACTGATAGGGGCATCCTCAACATCTCTCACAGACTGGCCAACTCCTCATCATCATGCTACACTAAACCTAAACACACAAGCAGGAACGAGCAGATTTGAATTTTGTTTCTGCTTCCATTACTAGCTCTTGCCTGATTAATTGAAACAAATTATTTCATCTCTTTGTCTCAGTTTTTCCATCTGCTGAAAGGAATGAATTGTATTTACTACACAATATATGGACAATTAAATTTTAGAGCATGAATGCAGCACAACATTTAACTGTTGACTATGCCTCTCTTGGCATTCATCTTGTATGTTCTCACTTGGTTTTCTTGCACTTTGCCTTGGAATTATTTCATGCTTTAACTATGGCAAAGAAATAACACAAGTGTTAAATTCCAAAATTAAACATATTACAAGACAACATAAAAAGGAAAAAAGAGGAAAGACATTCTCATTTACAGCTAAATTAATAAAATAATTTACATGTCCATATAAACCCATGTAAACATGCCTTTAGGATATGCTTACAAAGAAAACTCAAGGTTAAATTACTTTTTTATATAAACAATTTTCTGTCTCCTTGCAAATAAAAATTCAGCTCTTACTCTCATTAAGATATAATAAACAAAGTCACTTTTATGAGACTTAATTACTTCTAGATTTATTAGTCAATTAGTAATTTTGAACTGCCTGAGAGCTCTTGAATGATAACAGGCATACCATTAACCTGATGTATCACCCATTATATTTTTGCATATACCACCTCAATCAAAGAAAGCACAAGTTAGTCATATTTTCCATTTATTGTGGCAGATGTTAAGGAAGATATAATTCACAACTTTCTGAGTGACCACAAAGAATACATAGGATGTGTGCTCTTCTGTTTGGATGGTATTTTCTGTGTTTTAATTTTTGCCCACAGCACAAACGTATTTATCTACAATGAAATTATTACTGATTGTTGCCTTGAGCCAGAAAGCTCAAATCTAAAAATCTCTTTTGACTGGAAACTCTTTACTAAAATCCTTATTTGCATAGAATCACTGAGGTAAGGCAGCTCTGGACCAACCCCATTGCTCAAAACGAGGATCAGAGAGAATAGGTGGCCCAGGACTGTGCTGAGGTGGCTGTCCAATATCACCAAGGATGTCCCCCCTTTTGTGGGATTGAAGTGAGGCTGGCTGGCTTAGTCCTACTTTCTAGCTTTCTTTAACTTGTTTGCCTACTGCTTGTAACAGTGTGATGAAGTTTCAAACATTATTATTTGGTTCCCTTCTGAGTTTCTGCATGGGGGTACTAAGGGCCCTTAGTTTGCATAACCTGCATTAAGAACGCTGGTCATCGCTGCATAAGTAAGGGTGAGCTGACAGAAGCCATAAAAGTTCCTAAGCATTTGCAAAATGAAAATGGATTCAAGTATTTCACATTAAAAAGAGCAGCTTTCAGCTTTCCAGTAAAACACTCACCCCAACTATTGCAAGGCATGTAAATACACTGTAATATATGTAACAAAACAGCAATAGCATGAGACAACAGCAGGTTTGTACAGTGAACAAAATACTGCTGACAAATTTTCCTAATCATAACCAGAGATTTCACAGCATATTCTTCTCCTCTGCAGTACACTTGCTTATTCTAAAGCATTCTCATAAGGAATCCTTCAGTATTTCCAAATAATATTTTCCCCATCAGTGCTGAATCTCTTTCTGATTCCCCAGTGAATGCTGGTTAGTTTGAATTTCATGATTGTCTCAGCTTTTCCCTCTCTCTCAGATCTGTTTCCAGAGCGCTGGAATGCATTAGATGGCTTTAACACTTTAACACTTCTTCATTCCTCCAGGAATACCTTACGTTCAAGATGCTACTCTGAAATTTTACGCACAATCCTCTTCCATTTTCAATAACTTAAATGGCATGAAGAAAAGAGAAACACTATAAGGCTACTCAATGCAGTAGGAACCATGTATCATTGAGGAGACAAACAAAAATTTGCTTGGTAAGTCTTGCAAAAAGAAAACCAAAAGAGGAGCAATTGCTGTCTAGATACTCTAGACCAGTCAGGTAAGACCTCGGACCTCAAAAGATCACTGCAGCTAAAGGACAATATTAGGATGGACGTCCACCAGCAAAATCAGAACATAAGTAAAATTTATTACCATTGTAGATGTGGGTCTGTGATCAGTTTTAAAATGAGAAAATTATGCAGATCAAAAACTCGTATTCATTTTAAAATACAGCTTGACACAATCCATTTTCAAGAGGTGCACTGGGAAGCAGACTTAAGAACCCTACAGCCCTGTGTTTCCTCAACCAGCTGCAGGATGACCTACAGAGTTAGGACGTCAAACCTGCATTAACTTATACTTGCCATAATCTAATGGAACATTCATGTTTATAATCTCAACAAGGACTAAATGATAGTAGAGAGAGCAATCTGTCTTATTCCTATGACATACTTTAATAACAAGTTTTCCTAAATAAAGCATACAAAGCAATATAATTGTCTTGACAGGATGATAATTTTGAGTCATTCCCTGTCAGAATAGCTTCCAGACTGGACTTCAGCTTTGCTTTATGTTCTGGATTCCTAGTGTTTAATTTTTCACAAATATGTTCAGTAGATACAAAACCAATCACAACTTACAACACTCATATGAGCTTAAAATATGAGTTATTGTTCTCCTGATGCTTGAAATGCTACAAGAACAAAGATGCCCTGCATATTGTTGTAATCCCAACATTGTATTTTCATCAAAAAATATTACCTGGTGATATACCTCAAAAGCAACATTTCTGATACTAATAAAAGACACTCATCTTCAACTGTATTTAGCTTGGAAAATAGTTTCTTCGTTTCTTTAAAATGAAGCTACTTCATATAAAATTTATTGTCTTTAATTACTAACTAGAAATGACACCTGTTGGAAGCTGGTTAGCAATTCCTCCCACTACTGGGCTCTCACTACAGTTCCAAGGCACCATATTTAAGATATTAATTAAAAGGTGCTATATAAAGCAGCATAAGTGATTCTGCTATTTTTAAACTAGTTAAGAAGCATATATTAAAAAGGAAAGTGGCCTTAGGTCACTGAGCTGCATGTAATTATGGTTTTACATACAATATATGTATATTTGTTTGAACTGTCTGATAATAATTACACATTTATTAGAATCAAGATGTGAAAAGAAACTGAAACATGGAAAACTGGAGTTCATACCTGTATGGTACAAGTACAGGAACATCTGGAACTCTGAGATTTGTTTGCTTTTGTAAGAGCTCCTATCACAAAGTCCTGGCATATCAAAAAGCTCTGGCATACAATCTCAGTTTATAGCAAAAAAATTCACACCTTTTCTTTAACTGAGAACCAAGATACTAATTTTTCAAGGATTCTTTAGCAAAACAGCCAGCACAACACTTGCTTAGCTGTATTTCTAAAGCCAAAGCTTCCCCTGACATGCTCATTTGTTTTCTTTGATGAAAGCTTTCTTGCCAAGAGATGATTTACAACCTAGCTGAGACATGACTACACAGCAGGTGGGCTCCTCCGGCTATGTTTTTTCTCTGAACAAAGAACTTTATCAGTGAAACAGCACAGTGATGAAACTCTGGCAACAAATGCATATACTGAGTATGCCTAACGTGAAACAAGTAACAAACAAAATTTGACTATGTCCATATGAAATAAACACTGGTAATACTCCAGGTATGAAGCACTTAAATTCAGTCAAGCAAAATAGAGTTTATTTCATTTCTGGTAGAGCTCTTTGATTTAAAATCAAATTAAATACTTTTCAAAATAGTTATAAATACAAAATAAAAATAAATAAACATTAAATTTTTTTAAATGTAAAGAAAATACCTCACAGCTTTTGATTACGTTACCACACCTTGCAGGTCTACCACTATGCAGATTCAACTGAAACACTTACAAAGATGCACACACAGATTTCTTCTGTACAAGAATAAAAATCCAAGAAAACAGTTTATATATTCAAATATTTCTTCCTCCACTGTGTAGGTTAAACGGTAATAAAGGAAATGAAAAATTCTAGGGAAGTATTTAGGCCGTAAGTATTCATTTCCACATATAAATATTTAATTTGCTTATACAGCTGCTACTCTTTGCCACATCTTTGAAAGCGACAGCTTTAATTTTTTACAGCATTAAATATGTTTCTTAATATTTTTATTTTAGATTACATTCCTTAAACAGTCAGCTATTTCAGCCTCACAAACAATTTCCTCTCAAAATTAATTTTATCAGAAAGAGAGGTTGGGAAAAGAGTCTGGCTACCAGACCATATCAACAATAAATCAAATCCATCATGTTAGAGAAGGAGTAGAAGTCACCATACTTATAAATTGTCATATATTTTGCTTACAAAACACTCTTCACACAAAGATTTAAAATGAACCTTCATAAACTAATGCTTAGCGTATCTCTGTATTTTTAAAAGTCATTACTAACTGCAAAAATGGAGTTTTAGCAGGAGCAAAGATTAGATGCTGAAGTACTTCCAAACACTTTGTTGCCACTGAAGACACTGAAAAAATGCTACACCATAACTAGAGAATCACAATTTCTTGGCAGATTCAAAAAATATTTTGCTGAGATTTAAGATGCTCAAGGAATTAATTATTTGCATTCAATATATTCAGATAATTACTTGACAAAAGAACACAATACAATACCTTATTTAGTTGTTAGGGATTCTTTAATTACTTCAACCTCTTTGGCACTGTGCACTATCTCTGTAGTAAGTGGAAATGTTCCTCAGACACAGACAGACACGTAGGTACTGCCTTTACTTAGGTGGCTAAAAACTGTTTTGGCGCCCAGTGCCCTATTTTTCTTGAAAAACAGTAAAGACAAATTGCATACTTAAAAGAACTTTCTTATTCCAACATCCCAAACAACAATGGCATCACAGCCTACCAAGCACCATCCTTCCTTTTAAATTAGTATTTAGTCTTCCAGTCCAGACTCACACAATCCCATGTGCAATCACAGTAATTCAGTTCTCCATGTAAGAGACTTTCTTGAATGCTGGAGAGCCACTGAGGACTTAAAATGCTCACTTAAGAATTCTTAAATTCCTTAAGAAACACCATCAGAAGAGATTCAAAGCACTTGCAGTACTAAGCTTACACTGTTATGAAGCTGAAAAGAGGAAATGTGTAACATCTATGCTACGACTTTGTTACTTCCAAGGGTTAAACAACGAGCTCCACCCTTCCAAACACTTTCAAGAACAATCCTATGTAAAATTACCCTTCCAGATACCAAAATCAACAAAAAGAAACTGACAAAACTCATAAAACCCACATCAACACTTTTTCTGTTCCTCCAAAACAACGCTTTTACAAAATTCACAGAGAAACAGACCTTGACATAATAAAACAGTTGTTCTGGAAAACTGACTCATAGTGTTCCACCCCCAATGCACTGAAAACTTTATTCCACAAATACACTCCTCTGTGAAGAGAGACTAGATTTCTGAATGGGGGCCAAGTTCAGCCGCTACATGTATGAGAATGAATTAAGACTGTCAATAAAGGGCATAAACGCAAGAGAGATACAAAGGAGAGGATTTTTTTTCCACAGACTGCTGTTTCCTTGTTTATCAGTCTTGATACTCAAGAGAGACCCATGAGATTTTATCGAAAAGTTTCTGATTTTATTGAATGTTAGAATGCAGACTTAATAAAGATACTGATTTATGGTACACTGTAATTTTTCCCAGTGTTCAGATCTGGCTGAGCATACATTGTTTCACTGACAATAGTCATCAATCTCTTACACTTCCACAGAAATCTAACTTCTTTCTTTTCTGGCATTACATTAACAGGAGGGGAAAAAAAGGCTTCATGTGAAGGGGTAAACTCAAGAGAGTAATGCAAAAGTCTGTGCTGGTCAAGTATTTGCCCTAGTACCAATGAGTGAGGTCACTAAGAAGTATACAACATGCCTCCTAGGCATCATCCACCCATTTGCAAAATATATCAGATTCACAAAAAACCCAATACCATCCAAGGGAGCTATGTATGAGAAGTAATACAGGAAAAATGTGGTGTATGACTGGTGTGAATAACTATGGTGACAAACATGTGAGCGTAAAGAAAAATGACTCATCACCTATTCACTAATACTATTTAAGTGCAATACTATTTGATCTAAGTGCAATTCTTCACTTCCCCTCCTCCCCAGTAGAACGTGGTTTCCAGAATATTCAAGGCACAGGAGAAGAACAAGTTTACAGAGCCAGGGAGTACAAGCAATGACGGTATAATCTGAGCTGCTGCGAACTGTACCTGGAGAGAGAGGCTTAGTGGAGTTATTTGAGGAGGAATGAAAAACAGGAAGAAAAAAATGCATAAAAAAAGAAGTAGACAGGACAAAGAGCAAGCAAGGAAAAAAGCAGGTAAAAATGATAGACAATACAGAAAATTTAGAAACATAAATAAAGGTAATAACTTGAACACACCCTTTGTTTTCTTAACTATAAAGCCTATTGTGCTAATAAACATTGAAAACTATGTTGTGACAAGTGTAGAGAAAGGACTCAAAACAATCTGATAAATGGCTTATTAAAAAATGAGAACATAGAGAAAACAAGGAAGAGCAGGTATCTCGAAAGCATGCAGACTGGCGCTGAGAGGGGTGTCCAAGCATTGTCTTAGCCATAGCAGGTGACGTTGGAGCTTACATGGTGGTGATAAATATTATAGATGGCTTTCTTTGGACAGTGAATCTCATGAAAAATACGATAATGGATCCAATTCTAAGATGTAACTTGAAGATCAGCATGTCCTACTGATGGCAATCAAAAAAAATGAAATATTTTCAATGATAATAGACAGAGCAGCATTCCTTCACTCCCTAGTTACAAAACAGTAGTTTAAGGGCAATGGCTTCTAATCAAGAGCCAAGACCTGCTGATGAGAGGCAGTATTTCAGAAGACATGGATTAACATGTTCTGCTGAACTCCACAGTACCCAAACCATAAAAAACATAAATTCTCTTTCAAGTCAGGGATAACTGCAGAAATATTGGGAACCTAGTCATTCCTTTCACATTATAAATAAAAACTCAATTGCCCACCTATATACCAAGTCAAAAGTGCTCCTCAATAGTTAAGCATATAAATTTCTTTTGCTCTGTTAGTGGATTATCTAATCTGCCAGAATATTACATTTCCTTACATGTTTTGTTTTGGTGAACCTGAGCCAAAAACCAACTTAGAATATAAATAACCTGAACAAACAGTAAGGGAAAAAAGCTCAACAGCTCAGTGGAAGTGTCATTTTGCTGGAAAGCTTAAGTAGAAACAGTGGGGAAGTACGTTTTCCAACTATTTGAACAAAATTGATTTTATTCATTTAGTTTTCAACTACCAGAAGCATTTGAAGTGTTCGTATGGCTATCATCCTAGTATTTTTCTGCATGCAGCTCAGATTAACCATTTTCCAACAAACACTGTGTACTGTGTTTATCTTTAATGGCATCCAGAATGGCTGGATACTTCCTTTCCTGAAACCATATCTTGCTTTGAAGTACATGTTAGAAAATATACTCCTTGTATGTCATTCATTACTTGCATTATTAAATAAAGTCAGTCACTGTATGGATGGGATAAATAAGACAGACTCTGCTCCAACAACTCAGAATCAAAGTATGAGGAAGAAAGAGAACAGATGGATACAGGAAGAGTGGGGAGTACAATGAAAACTATTTTGGTGTAGGTGGTAGGAGGACATGTGTCAATCTAGCTGTATTTGTGGGATAATTTTAAAAACTAATTCAAAGGAAGTAGCCTGGTAGGTGTTTACAGAGAGCCTGTGGGACAACACGACAAGGACTGAAAATCCAGCAGGCACTGGAAACTCTTGCTACCAAATGAGCAAACACAAGAAAAGTGAAAGCAGCTCCGTCCTGACGCACAGTGAGGAAAAAAACCTAAAAATCCATCCAGGGACAGACATCATCAAAACGACAGCCAGGAAAATGACGTGCATAAGGCAAAACTAGGATGGTCAAATGGAGAGAAAGAATAGTGTAGCTGAGAGCCCAGAAAATAAGAATCTGAAAAAGAATTCTGGCTGCACAGATGCCTAGGGAAGGCTTTGCCTATAAAGAAAACATATGGAAAGAAATATGTATGTTTTTTATAAATCTCAATTCTTAAAAATGAATTCATCCTCAGTTTGAGCAAACAGTGCTGAAATACACATTTATGCATCATATTAACAGTAAACTGACACTGCTAGAACTCTATACAATAACTTCATTTTCTGATCTAATTCAGAAACCTCAGAGACCATTCCTCGCAGGTATTGTCAAGGCAACATTTTCCTCAACACACATAAATTTACCCTTACTGATTTTATATTTCCCAAGATTATAGAATCATAGAATGGTTTGAAGTTCGAAGGGACCTTAAAGATCATCTACATCCAAACCCTCTGCCAGGTGAAGGAACACCTTCCATCACACCAGGTTACTCAAAAATACTCCAGTCATATCTGCCTTTAATTAAGTTCAATCGTTCTTTGTCACCAGCAAGCTGTGTTTAGCAATTATCGCTCCCCGTAATTTAATGAATATTTGGAATATTCTTCTGAGCTTCCAGTGCTGAACACCAAAATGAATTCCTAAGTCGTGGTTCTCTCATTTAACCAGGGATGAGCTCAGACAGTATTTGAATTATAAAGCAAAAAATGCAATAGAAGATTCAAAAGAGGAGTTCAGGAATTATGTGATTTGAGTACAAAGGAGGCTATAAATGAGGTAGTGTGACCTGGACATTCAAATTCTTTACTCTAGCAAAAATAGGAGCATTTTAGGACTCTAAGTGATTCAAAGAATGGATCAGATTATCTTCAAATTCCCTTTGGCACCTAGATTCTATTTTCTTGTAGCATCTTTAACTGGCTTAATAGCGACAAAATAAATGGCACTGCAGTCATCTTGAAGTTATGTGGATTTTTTGTAAGTCTGAAAAGAATAAAAGTACACTGGGAAGCAAAGCAATATCATGCACCCATATCTTTTCATTATTCATGTATCTAAAATACTTTCAATAGCTACTTAACTAATAACAATGTGTTGAGCTGAAATTAATATGCTGATATGGACAAAACAGAGAGGTTTTTAATATTATTTAATTTTAAGAACCAAAATGAGGAGAGATGTTTATAGTTAAATGTGCTCAGAGAATATTAATAGCAAAAAACCTGAATTCTGAAAATAGCCATCTCAATAATTGTATCTTTACTTATCCAAAAGGCTATCAACCATGGAAACAATACTGCATTTATTTCCAAATTAGGTCTGAATTCTATAGGAGGCCAAAAGTCCTATTATTAAACTTAAGATAGAAAACAGTTCAACAGAGTGAATCAACTTTGCCTATTTAACAAAATTCTCTTACAAGCCTGGTTATGACAACAAAAATTTACTGCTTATTGGCAGCTTGTCTACTTCTTATTTTAGCAGCTTTTTCACTATTTGAGCCCTAGAAGAAAAAAGGCCAGACAAAGGCATGATTTTGTTTTCTCCTTATACAGAAACTCCATGGGAAAATGTATAACCTTTTACTCATAATTCAAGTAGCATCTACTGAGATCATGAGATCAATTAGATAATCTTCCAAACCCATTGATACTAAAAGGTAATTCAGTTCAGCTCATTCATCTTAAAAAAATGCCTTGACCCTGCAGGGCTAAAGCTGCCCTAAATAGCAGGATCTATTACATAATCCATACTTAGGCTTATGTTACCACACTGGAGGGTTCTCATTCGAAGGAGATCAAAATCTCCACTACTTAGCACAGGCTTTAAGTCCTTAGCATCTTAGCAAAGGATTCCTGGACCAAACTGTCCCTCATGTAAAATAAGGCAGTAAGACTCAATAAAGTCAGATATATGGAAGTTTACAGGAATCCACATAAGCTAGTAGAAAGCAATCTTTTCTGAAGGGCAACAATTCTAAAATAAAAAAAATCTGGGCAACTAGCTTTTGCCTTGTCTCTAGCCAAGGATATAAACTGCTTAAGACACTGGTGACACTAAAAAATTTAAGCACACTATCACCACATATGTGGGAGATGATTTAAGAAGCAAACACACACGTCTACCAGACAACAACATCCTTACAATAGCACAATACATTTTGTGTTTGGTACTGCTGTGGTTTAACCCCAGCCAGAAACCAAGTGCTGCACATTTGCTTACTCCTGCTGGCTGGGATGGGGGAGAGAATCAGAAAAGTGAGAAAACTTGTGGGTTGAGATAAAGACACTTTAATGGGAAAAGCAAAAGCCACGCACACAAGGAAAGCAAAACATCATCCTATGTAAGCACTCTCAGCAGCAACAAAAAACATCTCTGCATTATCAGCCCCATTTTAAAGCACTCTGTAACACAGTCCCATACCTGCTACTAGGAAGAAAAATAACTATCCCAGTCAAAACCACCACAGTATTTTAGATAAATCTCTGCATCTATCAATAAGATATGTGAAGTAATATTTCATCACTCATGGTATTTATGTTTGACAACTTCAAGTAAATAGGGCAACTTATAATTTTCAGGTATTTTGACAGTCCTATGGTTTAACTGAAGTTCAGTGTCTGAGGAGCATATGTTGTGAATCAAGGGGAGATCTATAAATTCCAAGTGGGTAAGCCTTCCTTGCTGCTGATCTGAAAGCCACTGTTAATAGGAGGGAATTTGTAAAGGAAGGCTGAGGGTGTAAGAGCATTATTTTTTCTTTTTGGGGAAAAAGCACCAAAAAAAAAGGGACTGGAATTTGTAGGAGAGCAGAGAAGCAGATCAAAGAATGGAACAAAATCATGGAAGATAATGGGAGCTACAGGATGCTAAATATCAGGCAGATAAAAATGTATTTGTATATAAAAAGCTTTCGTTCCAATTAAGTCATGCAAAACATTTCTGTAAATACTTTGGCTGAGTCTTTGGCAGCATTCCTGTTTCTGATGCAACATGTGATGCATCACTTTGAGCAAATTTGTAACATTATTTATAAAACAGTTAAAAGTTCAAAAGAAAACAAGCATGTTTAAACAGCAAGGTCAGACATGGTATCAAAACAAGCAGGAAACCTTCAAAACTCAGTTGTGCCCAAATGACAAAACTGTTACAAAATATCATGATAAAAAAGGGTCAGTTTGTGAAGGGGTCAAGAAGTACTTATACCATCTATTTCAAATATATATCAGACCCAGGAAACTTTTCAGAGAACTTGTGGGAACAACACAGAACCAGAGGGCATCCACCCAACAGATCTAAAGAAATACAGGAATCAAACATCTGAATTACTGTTACACAACTATCAGAAGGCAATGTTCTCCTGACAATTCCAGTTTCACCAAGGCTCTTGAAGACACAGGGCTGCCACATCAAAAGAAGAAAAGTTCTCACAAAGAGAAAGAGGAGCAAATGGTTAAAAAATTTCAGTGTGAAGGAAGATCATTTTCTTTGCTTCCTGTAACCTTGGTGTTTTCATTTGTGGAAATTACTATAATAACAAGCTACTGTCCATGTATAAAATACTTGTAATTTCCAAATTCAAGATGTAATTCTATGAATCTTTGCTTTCTATGATTTGAAATGTCTTTTCACTCTTACTGGATGTGCCTAAATTACAGTAATCTTTGTTTGTATTTTTGGTTTTTTGTTGTTTGGTTGTTGGGTTTTGCTTGGTGCGGGAGGTTTTTTGCTATAGTTGAATATTGATTATAAGTTTTGGAAAATAAAAAAATTACAGCAAGTTCTGTATAATATTTTTAAAAGCAGCTTGTACTTACCTGCTTTCTGACACTGCACAATCTTCTCATATAAGCTATCTGTATTTTCAACCAGAGTCCTGATGGTGTGAATCATCTATATAGAAAATAAATTGAAATATACAGAATGTCAGTAAAATTAAATTTTTACTTAAAATTTTTGATTTGTAAATGATGCTTAAAAATGAACTCAAATTGATTAACTAATACTAATTGTTAACATAATGAATACTCTCCTTTTCCTGGTCATAACGAGGTAGCAAAGTGCCCTAGACGTAGAATGAAGGCATAAAAATTACAATGCTTTTGGGCTGGGATCTGTGAATACTGAAGCAAAATGTCTACTCCATAGTTCACTGCCTACCAAAGCAACTGGAAATTATACAACCAGGCAATTCACTTTTCGTGGCTTGGTTGAGATAACCTGGATGCAATTTTCCTCTTCCTCATTCCCTCCAACATTCAGGATGATGACCACTCATTTCCCAGTCCATCTTTTTTCCTAGGCATCGTTCCACTGCTTTTCCAGATTTTTTCCTCTACATTTTCCCTTTTGTGGTTAGACCTGCACTCATGTATGAGACAACGCTTTATGGAAGAAAACAAATCACTTGAGGCTGGTAGTGGAGGATAGGAAAAATAAATTATTTCTTTAGCTGATCTTTCTAAACAAAAAGCCTTTCAGGGAATCCCAGCTGAATGCACTAAGATGGAACCTCACAGAATTTCCAGCCTAGGGTATGTACTGAGAAGTAACAACTTTGCTTCACACCTTCCCCATTGACGTCTCTGCTTTCCGCTCAAGCAAACAATTTTCCACTAAAACAATGTCTAAAGTTTTGACATCTTACTTATGTGGGTGTTCATGTGGAACTTGCTTTTCCTTAGGAGACCACCATTTGCTTTCATGAGGAGGAACAATACTCCTCATAAAAGCATGTTACAGGGAAAAAGGAATGTTACAGGGGAAAAAAGCCCAAACCTCTCTAACACTGTTCCTCAGAGAAAAATTACTGTAAGAGGCATGACTCCCTCACACATATTAGAAGGAGCCTTCTCCAGCTGAATGACATTGAGGCTGTTTTTCTGAACATTGCTCCAAGTAAGGCATAAATCAATTTTGAGAAGCAGGCAAGCAAGTCTCAGATTTTTGATTGTGACAAGTATGCAAGCAAGTGAGGAGGAAAAACACCTGCACAGACAAACTACTCTACAGGCTTCTGTAACTGTCAGCTGCACAAAAATCTGGTTTAAACAAATGACAAAGCATTCAAAAATAATTCTAGTTCTATTTCTATTATTTCAGTTTGAACCAATAAAGAAAATGATGCAACCTCTAATTTTTTGCTTCATGTTACACACAAACAGCATTTGAAAAAGCAACGTTAGAGTATGTGGAGGTCATCATACTGGATAATTTAATCTAATCCTCACATCCCAATTAATCTCTATTTAAAGCGTCTACTTAGGCTGATTTATATTATGTCCACTGTCGGCGTTGCTTTAAATAAATGTAAATTATAATATATGAAGTAAAAATAACTTGATCAGGTTGCTAAGCTGCAAATGAAAAACTTTAGCTTACCACAGTTTAAACTGGATTGTTCTTTGAATATAAATATCAATTTTCACTCAACCAAAAACTACCTATAAATAGAATTATGCTGATTACTATGTAAGTGTAACAAATTGAAGACAATTCAAGTAAGAGAATACTATATTTCACCCACATAGGGAGCACTGCAAACTGACTATTCCTAATCAGTCAAGGAGAAAGCCCCATTTCTCTGTGTTTCATTACTATTCAGTCTCTAAAACAGAATTCACAAATTGAAATAAGATCACTGTAAATTTGCTTGACAGGCAAGGATTTACCTGTTTCAATATGTATGTCACATAATAAATTTGTTTCTGCAATGAATTTAAATGGAGAGAACCAAAACACAGCTGATGTCAGCTGTATACTTCCAATAGCTGTTATTTTGCTAACTAGCTGAAAGAAAGCTGTAAAGCAGGTTTTCCTGAATTGAAAATCACCTTGAAAAATGAAATGATGAGCACATATGACTCTTGGGCTTTTCTGGGATGCTAATACACAATACTAAGGACTAGAGAGGGATTCCCTATCAATATGAGTCCTTTCACCTGAGCACTCTTTTGACTGGAGTTCATCTATCTAAAGAAAGATAACAACTGTGCTGTCTGTTCAAGGTATTTGTTTTGAAGGAATTGTAAGAAATATTACAACTGCCCTACTCTGTTTTTCTGACCCCATGTGTTTAATAACATAATTTCTAAGCCATCTCAGTTAGGTCCTATTCCAAACACAGAACATATCTACCTGCTCTGCTTCCTTCATACGCCCTAGATTAACATCAGGTAATTTAGAAGCAGTGGAGAACAAGTCTCAGCTGATTAGAAAACTTACTCTGAGATGCTGCACTGATTTTCAGAAATAAGAGAATTCTAAGATGAATAAAAATGCTTACATTACTGCTTTTTTGTTTACTTTCTGTATTGACAAAAGAGAAAGTTTTACTGGTTCTGTAGATGAAAGGAAAAGAAACTAATCACTGTATTAGTGCTCTTTCATCATGGTCAGGCTAACCCTGAAGAATTCATAATAACATGCCAATTTCATATTTCACAGTTCCAGTATGGAAAGCTGCTAAATACCCTCAGATCAAAAGGAATACCCTCTTTGCAACTTCTGAAGAAAAATGGCAATGCATTTCATGTGGCAGAAATTATTCTTATATCCCCTTTTATATTATCAAGACCAGTAACAGTTACTTTCATTATCTGTATTTAAGATTAACAGCACTGCAGAGCAAAACTGGCTGAGCTAGCAATAATTCAGGGGTTGACTGCCACTACCATTCACTCACTATTATGGAACACCTCAATTTTCAAATCTCCTTCCCTAAGAAAATAATGGAGCACTATGCTGTGTGCATGAGTAGGTATCACCTTCTAGTTGTGCTTGATTAATAAATTAATACTATTAGTTCATTATAATTTTATTCTTACATTGCTCTTCACCACACAGTCATCTTTTAGTACGGATTCAGCTATTTGTTAAATTACTCTTATGGAGTGTTTGAACATATGAATTCTCTCTAGTGTTCAAGCCAAAGTTTTAACCTCATGAAAACAGTCATGTAGACATTCACAGAGACTGAAAGACTTTTGGCAGACACAGCATATGGAACAACTATGTATAAATGCCTATATTTAAACAGAAAATTAATCCAAATATACTGGTATGTATATGTGTGACCAATATAAAAATGAAATAGAAAATGATGAGTAAGGAGGAGCTTCAGTGTGAAAACCACTATGTCTGCAGCAGAGTAAGAAATGGAAATCTCAAGTAAAATTAGTTGTGGAAATTCAGGAGAAAGACCAGGTAGTATCTGCTCTACACTGAACTAGTCTATACTGAACAAGGCAATCAATAAGCAGGTATTTTCTAACCACATCTAACTTCTAGAATATAATCAGTGACAAATCTGGAAAGAGAAATGGAAACAAATGTAACAGGGAACAACCAGTTGCCACCTGATCATTAAAAATGTATTGCAAATTGGCCATGCATATTCAAGAAAAGAACACATGCTACATGAAGTTTAGTAAGCTATATTTTCTAGCAAGCCTCTTACAATACTGATTCACATTTCCAACCTATGTTGCTTTTTTTTCTGGAAGCAAAGATTAAAAATATCCAAAATTTTATTTTAAATATAGAACTTAAAAGATATAATACTGAAATTGCTTCAACTCTCCTTTCAATTCCCACCCCACCATCACACCCTAACCTCAGCATAACCAGAGAACTTCTCAGGTGCTCATTTCAGACTGGACTATTCTACTTTTTTTGTTGGTCAGTGGAAAATGGGAAATGCAGAATGGTATGCTTTATAGCCTTGAAGTCATCACATTTTTGCAGAGGCCAGGTTAATAGTTTGATCTATTTGTTGTATTCTTCAAACTCTATTGGTTAAATCACACAAGCATTTTACCTAGTTATTCTAACAAATGGATGAATGTCAAGAAAGATGTTTTAAAAATTAAGTAGTAGTAGCTGTTGTTGTTATTATCATTATTATTTACATTGTTCCTACTTTAAAAGGCCAGTGATGATGGTGAGAAATCACAATTGTTGCTTCAAACAGATGGAACTGCATTGTTAACAGTTCATCCCTTACATGATGCTGTCCTCACAATGAAAAAGTCATATACTGAAAAAAAATCTATCCTCCTTCTCAGCAAAACATAACTCTCATTAAGATGGTTACTTAAAATTATACATATAAATGTCTAGAGTAGCCTTTAGGATAGTTTTTTTATGTTTCAAAGTTTGTTGTCTGATTTATTGTTTTACAAAAGAGTTAAGTGCTATGAACTAACACCATGTAGATCAATCCAAGTGCTCACATGTATGTATTTGAATATATGTACACATGAATGTATTAGAAACCATTTCATTAATTTCAGCTGAATTTGAACAAGATCTGTTTCTACTAGGCTCACACAAACAGGTCTTCTGCTAGAAGATAAAACATTCTGTTTATGCCCTCAACTTGTGGAAAATATGTAACTGAACTCAACCGTAAATATTTTAAATATCACATTTAACACAGGCCTTGGGAAAGAAGACTTTCAAAACCCCCAGGATTTATCCAATCCTCCAGTGTGGAACTGGTTGGTAGCACACAAGGAGACATCAGCTGTATTTTAAAATGGAAAAATCTGTGTCTGGCTGATGAAACTCAGTGAGAGAAAACACCTTCACTGACACAATTGCAACACCAAGGATGAACATTATTTTTAGCAAGAAAAGCACATCACATATTCAAATTTCAACATCTGTAAATGTGTTGCCAATACTGCTAGACCTACATTCCAACAGCAAACCTGAAACCATACTTACAGTAGGTATAAATCAAATGTTCATTAAAATGGCACTCACATTCTACTTTCATCCAAACCTCTGCATATTAGATATATTTCTGAAATCACAAACTACACAATTTCTAATAAATTTATGAATCTTTAGTATTCAGAAGCCAAACTGGGACTCTTAACAGCAGTAATAAACATGTAATTTGCATTTTCCAGACATTTCATTAAGCCCAGGATGGTACAAATAGCACCATTATCAAACAACACTTCACAAAAATAGGAAACCAAACACAAGGCATCCCAAACTGCTAATAGCATCTGCACCACTTCAAAAGATGTGTTACACAGTGAAGATCAGAAGCTGCTACCATTGCCCCACACAGTAACAGCAAGGAAAGGAACTCTGGTAGGGACTCCTTATAAACTCTTTGCCCTTAAGAACCATTATAGGTACCAGGACCTAACAACACATGGTCAGCTCTAAGAGGATGTCTGTAAAAATTGTACCCAAGCAGTTCAGCATTCAACGTCAATGCACCAGAAGGCATCTTTGCTGTGGCACTGAACAAGCAGATGAACAGTTCTTAGTCCTTTCAGTGACAACTGCCATGGTCAGCTTGCTCTGCAGCTGCATAAGAGGTTGTTTTAAACTATATGTGCTGCCTTTCATTTTCTCCTGGAGAAGAATGGTGTTATAGCAAATAAGAAAGGAAATTGCTATATAATCAGATTGCAAATCTCACAACTCAAATGAATTGTGTTCTAACTGTTCCTACAGTGTGGACACCACACTGAAAGAAATCTGAAACATCCAACTTCTAACAGGACCACCATAAACAAGAGAAGTCAACTTGTACGAAGAAAAAAATATCCACAGCTTTCCTCTGCTCTGCCAAGACTGTCACCACATTGTAGAAGGCTACACACATTGGCTAAGCCTGATTTCCCTTTTGTAAACTCATGCTGAGTTTTTCCCATCTCTTTCTTGTGAGGCCACAGCTGGAGCATTTATCCCAGTTTGGGGTTTTTCAGTACAAGAAATATATGGACTACTGTCCAGCACAAAGCCACAGAGATTTAAGGAACTGGAGCATCTTTTATATGAGGACAGGCTGGGACTGGCCAGCCTGGAGCAGAGAAGGCTCAGGGGGAATCTTAGGTGGTCAAACACTGGAAGAGGTTTCCCAGACTGACTGTGGAGTCTCCACCCTTGGTGATACTCAACAGCCAACTAGACACAGTCCTGGGCAACCTGCTCTGTCTGATCCTGCTTTGGGCAAGGGGTTGGGGTTAGATGATCTCCAGAGGTGCCTTCCAACCTAAACGACCCTATGTAAAAAAGAATTATAGTGAAGATGACATCTCCAGTCAAAAGAAATGAACTTTCTGGCTCAAGTCAACAATCAATAGTAACATCTTTAGAGATAAAAATCAGGTGTGGTTTTGCACAGAAAGCTCTATAAACAAAAGGTGATCTTTCTCCCATCCAAATACAGTCCAAAGTACCAAGGTAAGAAAATCAATCTGCTAACTGATACTTCTCTACACACAGAGGATTCATTGCATCAAACCAAATTTCCTTCAAAGCAGTAAGGTTTTTAGCAAACGTATTGTCTAAGTTAGAAAATATTTCTTCAACTGTACAAGAAAATAAATTTAGCAGAGAAGCACAGAGAAGGGACCTCAGGAGGTCATCTGGTCCAAACCCCCTTGCTCATGCAGGGCCACTTACCATGGCTGGCTGCCTAGGGCCATGTCCAGATGGCTTTTGAGTATCTCCAAAGCTGGAGACTCCACAATTTCTCTGGGCAACCTGTTCCAATGTTCAGCCACCCTCAGAGTCAAAAAGTGTTCCTGATGTTCTGACAGAGCCTCCTGGTTTACATTTCATGCCTTTTCTCCTGTCACTGGGTACTTATGGAAGTAGCCTCTCTCTGGCCTCTTTGCATCCTCTCCTCAGGCATTCATACACATTGATAAGATCCCCCTCAGCCTTCTTTTCTCCAGACTAAACAGTCCCAGCTCTCCCAGCCTTTCTGTGTAGGAAATGCTCCATCTCCACCTTAGTAGCCCTCTGTTTGACTCTTCAGCGCATCCATGCCTCCCTGGTGCTGGGGAACCCAGGACAGGACACAGCACTGCAGGTGTGGCCTCAGCAGCACTGAGTAGAGGGGAAGGATCACCTTCCCTCAAGAATAACTTATGATATAATCAAGTATTATGTTTCTCTTTAGACTTTAAACCACTGCCTTCTTCCAAAAAAAAAAAAAAACCAAAAAAAAAAAGCAGATGAAATTTCCGCTATTATTACTGAATTCACTGGCATATTATGATAAAAATGTAATGCTGTACCTGACAGTGGCAGTTTATCCATTTAAGTGGGAAAAAAATAAGAACAGACTCATGGTTTAACTTTTTCAGCCTACCTTTCCTCTCTCAGCTCTTTTTGAAATGTTTTATATTCTAGAAAATACATACATGGAAAATGTTTTTTTTTCTTCAGAAAAAGCAAGACAAGATTATGCCATAATACTTTGCAGGATCAAAAGATATAAGATATGAAATCCACTTACCAAAACTAATTCTTGTAGGCCTGAGAAAAAATAGGACATAATATGTTCTTAATTCTGCAGCATCCCAAAATGAATTAATTCCCCCCAGTTTAAGAAAATCTACCAAAGGAACAAACAGTCCACAAGTCCTCCATTAAAGAGAACTATTTGTTCTTAATTCCTCATGAGTCAAGTATATGAGAAAGCCTAGGCTGAAGACAGAGTAAATATAATAATCAGCAGCTCTCTTCCAAACTATGTACCCAAGGACCATAAACTCTTTTTAAATCAAATAGCCACTGCTTTTCACTTTCCTGATAATCTGGGTTTTGTAGCAAAATTATTTTCATAATTTTAAAACTAAAGCTGATAGAATGAAAAACCATGTGAAAAGTGGACAATAAGTAAGGACATGTATATGAAATGAAAATATCCTCTATCTGTATAAGCAGAAAAAATCCATCATCTGTGTGAAAAAATTAATAGGTAGTTAATAGGTTATTTCTGAAATGAGATCCATCAGTAGCAGCTCTAACAGCCACAATTTTTTTTCACACAGATGGAATCAAAAAGACAAACACCAAATTTAAAATTTATTGAGAAAGAGAACTCCTATTGGAAATATGTAATACATATGAGAAGTTGCTATACATCTGACCTATTTTTATCCTCTTCCATAAACATTTCATTGGACTACATTAAAACAGGACAGAAAGCTACATGTACTCCTCTTCCTGAGTAGCCGTATTTTTTTATGCTCTTATAAATTCTGTGAGTCAGCCATTAGACATAATGGGATTAGTGAGAGGATACAAAAAGCTTCACCATCCATGCTCTCAAAAAGAAATGCAGAAATCTTGACTCCACAGAAGCATTAAATTGTCATTATCAGAGCTTTTCAATCAATGCAAAGCAGCTTATACTTTACAACATTTGGCACTGGAGCCTTGAGTACCCAAAATTACACATTTGTTTTGTGAACTGAAAAGGCCCAGCATAAGCAAGCTAAGGTTATCATCTGCAGCCCTGTTTTTGGAAGCATAATTACAACCTTCATGTTGTTATAAAACAGGAAAATAAAAACTGATAATAAGCAGCACAACTATTTCTGAAGAAACTGTCCAAGCTATTCACTGTATTTTCCATGAATGCTTTGTTTTCAGTTTTTATGACAGGCTAACAGCTACACAATCAGTAACTATTTCAATTATCTCAAAAAACCAGGATCTACAATTACTATAATTTATTCAACATGGCAAAAACCATTACCTGGGCTATTTGCAATATTAAATTGCAATGAATGATGTATGTTTTCCCTTAGATCTCTTCACGACCAAACTATATCCATTTATTACTTAAATAAAGACAGTTCTATTCTGCAGAGACTGATAATGAAAGTAAGCAATACTGTAGAAAGCCAGAGGCAATAATGGAAACAGTGAGACACTGTGTGTTATCACAATTTAAATACTGCATTTGTGTTGCCAACTCTGAAATTTACTGTTTTAACACACATTATAACAATCTACCACTAAGATTGAGAAAGTTGTTGGAAGTCTAAGCAGCTACATACCTCACACCTCGATGATCTTTACAAATCTGGGGGCAGCATTAATTCATACAGCTTCCAGAGTGCTTAGCTACTTGAGCTAGATCAAAGTTGCAGGAGCTATACCTACTATCTCTAATCCACTTACTGGAAAAACACACCCTTAATGCAAAAATCAACACAAGCAACTGTCTTTAACAGTTCTTTTCCTGCTGGAGCACCAGGTTGAGTCCAACATTCACTTTAGCTATCAGAAAAGATCTAATAACTTTAAAATTTTAAAAATTTAATGGTAACTTTATTTTAATATGAGCATTTGAAAGGAAACTTTGTCAAATGCTTTTGAAAATCTAACCAGACTGATCTGCTGTGTCTACATGCTTTTTGACATCAAAGAACTCCAAGGGATTAATGAGCCCTTCATTTTATAAAAGCTGTATTGACTCTTCCTCAACATGACACATCTCTCCATGTTTCCTCTAATTTTCTTCTTCAAGACAGTTTCTACCCATTTTCACAGTACAGATGTCAGCCTGTCTGATCTGTAACTTCATCATCTTCCCTGGAAATCTCTTAAAACACTGGTATCACACTAACAACTTTGATAGTCAGTTTCAAGTGAGAGAATACACACAACAATTAGCAGTTTTGATACATCAACTCTTGAGATCTTTCAGAACTCATAAATTAGTATCTCCTCTTTCTGGTGTATTATTTTCCCAGTCTTTTGCCTTTCCTATGTAATATCTTCTGTCAGCATTTCACTTACAGATGAATTCTGCAATTAGTCTTTCATAAAGAAGCGTTTCATGTGAAACCTTGATCTCTACAGGTATATGGATGCAAAAACTAATTAAGTGTTGTGGCTTTGCCTCTTTAGGTGGGGCTTTCTTTTAAATATGGATCAGCTAGTGAACTTACATAATCTTTGACTGACTTCTGTCACTGCTTTTTTCAGAAAAGAGGTTACTGTTATTTTTAAGTCTGTGCAGATCATTTTAGGAATTCTTCGCTGTCAGTTTTCTTTTATTTCTTATTTAACCATGGCAGGGTTAAATATGGATCCTGTCTTCCCCATCTGCACATGACTACAGCTATTTGGAAGATGTCTTATTTTCATGAGAACCTCCTCCATGTTGTTCTCCCCAAGTGTTTTTTGATAAGTGGTACATATTTACTTCAAACTCTCCAGGCGGTATCTTTAGTGTCTGTGATGTCTGTTCTTTTGACTACTTCTTTTATCTTTTTGTTTTGTTTTATGTAGTTATGCTCTCAAGTATAAAAGCAAGGAATAATAGCTTTTCAACCTTCTGTGCAAAGCATTAAATTCTCTTCTTCATGAGCCAGATAATGCTTAGAGGTAAATTGTAACACGGAACACTCATGGAACTCAACTTCAAAGTCATGGGCTCAAGGACAACATTCTGAACCACCTGGGCTCAGAACACAGCTATCATCGTTTATGCCAGTCACATACTCCTCAGGAAAGGTACTATATGGATAAACCTGAATTTTCTTCAAGTGCACAATGCAAGTGATGAGCAGATGTTATCACATGATTTAAAATCATGTGATATCCAAAGACTGGGTTCTACTACAGGAGGCTGGTGACATTGAACTCAGCCTCCTCTGACCCAACCAGAAACTGAATATTTAGGCCTGTGCACGAGTTGAAGCAACATATTCACTCAGTTTTAGGAGAGAATTATCAGCACTGCATCCAGCATTTTTGATTGCTCCAGAAGTTTGCAACCTCAAAGGGTAATTTGGGGAACAAAGTCTTCTCAGCTGAATAACTCTGACACATTAGTAGGCTGAGCTGAAATAGAAAAGCCTTGCTCTATTTGTTTCTCAAGATACAAATCTATAATCACAGCATGACTGTAAACCTCCTCACTGTATTTGCACATTTACCATAACCAAGGACCTACATCAACAACAGGAAACTAATACAGATTTTATGAGCTAAATGTAACTCAAAACAAATCTGCTAATCACTCTTCCTTAGGTCCTGTGAAAGAGGCAATGGATATACCCTTGGCTTCCTTCAGAATTATGGAGTTCAATCCAACATGCCCAATAAAGCTCTGCTCAAATAATCTATATTAATATCAAGGTAAGTTTTAAAAGTGAAGGATATTTAAAATTTTAAGCAGTAGCTGAAGTTTGAGAGGACTACTAACATTTAACCAAAACCTTGACAATCAGTCCCTTTTAGATAGGCTTTTAATAGCCCTATCAGTATCAGACCAGTCTGTAACTCTACCAGCTATAGTGTCAAATATTCTGCTTTCCAGTTCAAGCTCAAAATATAGCCTATCTTATTTAGCTTATGTCATTGCTGAAATTTCCAGCCCTGTAACATGAAGTTAACTTCTGCATGACTGCACCTGCAATCTGCTGTATTGAGTCAGTAGCTGGAAAGAGCCAAGAATAAGGTAACCGGATTTAAGCTTACTACAGCACTGCTCATCCCCAGTGATATGGTGTTTTCCAATTTAATAGCGTCACTCTCTTTTAATATTTCTCATTTTCATTATCTCTCAACCCCCAGCACCAATAAACACAACCTGCTTTCATGTCCTTCCCTAGGGTATGTATACAAAATCTATTCACCTTGTCTGATTTCATTTAAATAAAATACAGACTTATACCACTTTCTGTAGACATTCTGAATTACAAAATCACCTCAAAAGAAAAAAAAATTCAAAACCACCCCAAAAACTGGAAAAAAAAAATGGAACTAACAGCATTATCTAATTAGGATTTAATAACATCTAATCCTAATTACTGTAGCAGCATTACTGATTTTTCACACAGGTACAGTTGTCTGCCTGTTCTGTATTAGTTTTTCTCTTAGAAGTAAATGCCTGCTTGCAAAGTTCAGAAAACGCTATCCTCGGCAAATGGGACACTTCATCCTCCACTAAGGCAAACAGAGACAGTCAAGTTCTCAACAGTATCTGGCTTTATATGTATGGTACTCTAGCATATCTCTGAAGTGCTCTTATACTCATCACTGAATAATGCTGCAGACTGAGGGTGAGATAATTTATTTTTTCTCTTGCCATAGTATAACTTTTAAGGTTTACTTACTGTTTATCTGAAGGGTTATAAGACATTTTTAAAAACATGCAATGGTGTGGAAGAGGCACTTGCCTTAACTCCAAGCTTCAGTCTGCAGCACTGATCAGTGATGGGTGTGATGACACCAACAGAGTGCATGCTGAAGTATCACATAAAGGAAGCTGAAGTTCATGAACAAGAGGGAAAAATAAAACATTATTAAACAGTGAAAAGATGGTAGGGTGAAAAATACTCAGGAGCATGGAGAAGTTAAAGAAAAATACACCTGCAATTTTTGCCTTTCTCAAAAATTCCTAGATATATTTGGTTTTTATTATCCAGAAATGATACTCCAGTTCCTATAACATGGATTTTTCAACCCATGACTAGTACTAACAGCTCCTCCATTAAGTGAATGCAGATAATTTAAGAAAGCACTATGTGCTACTTGTTTAAAGATAAAAACCCCAAATATCTACTGACACACTATTTTATTATAATTTACCTCACTGTTTCTTTAAAAAAAACTACGTATACACTGAAGATACTTTTTCCTTTCTATTGGCCCTGCAGTATTGCACTTATTTGCAATTATTTCAAGGTGGACTGACTGTCCTGCTGTTAAGGTCTTGCCTCCATTCCCACTTGACAGAGCAACAAGGAGTTCTTCTTGCACTCCCAATGTAAAAAATTCTGAATAATTAAAATCTTAATTACCTTCTATGTTTATTATCATTTTATAGAAAAGAGAGTATTTCTGACACGTAAGAATCCCTTCATTAGCTAAAAAAAAATCATAAACCTGAAACAATCACACTTTGAGAATGCCATTACATGTGCCACATTGAGAGGGCACACAAGGTGGTGACAGCCTATGCATGCATTTATGATATACCAATCCAGGTTTGTTTCATAAACATTGAAATCTATTTTTTTTATCCACATGATTTCATACAGTACCTGACACGCTGGAAGTACAGAGTTACATCATTCTGACCTGTACTGAGGCCTAAGCCAGCAGAAAGTAAGACAAGTAAGTAATCATTACTTTGTCAGTACATCTGCCCTTTCTCAATTCGGCATGAAGAACTCTCATTATTAAGCAGAATTTTACACCCACGTATTAATGAATCGTGACAAAAATATCCCAAGTCAAAACTAATGAGGTAAGATTTGTCCTTTTGAGGGCTCATTATATTAATACACACCAAAATCATACAACCCCTTCCCCCCAATCTATAAAACTGTCAGACTCTAAACATCTGCCCTATGGCAAATACCCATATATGACCTAAACACTCACATTTCTTCTTCTCTCATTGAGGAAAGGATGATACAGATGTCTCCCACTATTTCACAATGTCCTTTCAGAAATAAGAGCACAGGAATATATCTCCCATGGCTGACTTCCTTTTCCAGCATACCCTACAGATTTTAATTGCCTACAATCTTTTGTCAAACTGAACACAGTATTGGCAAAAGCCAAATGTCACAAATTTAAATGCATCTCATTATTTTAACTTATAACTTATATTTTATTAAAATAACCTTAAATTTACTTACCTTCAATAACATTTAGAGCTAGAAGCACTATCATACTCTTTCTTTGAAATAGAGTACTTCCATTTTAGGGACAAGAAGATGGACAAATGCTTTTTTTGCCAGTAAATATTCTATTACTTTTACATGTATAAGTGAAGTATAGATTTCTCAAGTACAGAAATATTCAAATCATGTATAGAGTATAATATGTGTGGGGGAAAAAACATATGTGAGAGCCAAAGAGCAAGGCAAACTTAGATTGTAAAGATTTCTGGAGTCACCTTTGTCTAAGTGATATTTTAAAAAATGTATTCCAGATTTAGAACTATGATTTTAAGTACCTAGAATAGCTTAGTCACTACCAAGCAGCATCACCACATCAGAACAAACTGCAGGTAAAGACATCTCCAGCAAGAAAACAGAACTTCTTTACTTGTTGCAGCTGTAATCCCAACAGTCGAACTTGTTTACATCCTAATTACAGCGATATCCTGTAAGCCACCACTAAGAGGATATGCACTATCTTCTTGTAGCTCTGCTATCACTGCAACCAGATTTTGTGTCATCTACGGCACCACTGAACTACACAAACTCTGCCTACATTGCTAATTATCAATGAGTGGTTTTTTCACTTTGGTATAGCATAATCCTAAAGCTACCTTTTCTTTAGAAAGCAGTTTACAAGATACATACGAAACTGGGATACTGGTTAATTTTTGTCCTTTTTTTTTTCTGGCAAGTGCTGCCAGGTGAGGTTTCTCATTTTAGCACACAAAATTATTATGAAATTATCATCACATGAAAGAAAACATTAAATAAATGAATAAATAAACAGTTACATTCTGCCAGATTACTTCAATGGAAGTAAGGAGTACATATCAAATCACACTCTTCTGGATCTTTTTTCCACATTTCAAATTAATGCAAAGCCAATGTAAATCAGTATTTATTGGTGTGTTAGTTCTTCTTTCTTTTTTTCCTGCAACATGTTTAATTTCCAGTCTCTAAAGACACAATTTATGTATTTACTGAAACATAATGTCTGAAATTAACGTTACAGACGCTTACATGTGTAAAAATGGCTAATCAAATGACATCTGTAAGAAAGATAGAGAAAAGGAAAATAAAAGAGCATGTATAAAATTTTACATGCCAAGGTGCTTATAAAACTACAATGCCTAAAAGCAGCGCCTGACATTCTTGTATTCGATGTTGAGCCAAAGCCAAAATAAACCAAGGTCCTCCAAGTGAAAAATGTAAAGCAGTAAGAGGTTTATAGATACAAAGTAAGTTTCAAACTACTGTAAAACAGGTAAATCAATACATTCTCTTCTTCATGTTAAATCCTCTTGACAATAACCACTTTACCTTCTGAAGCATACAAGCACGTGTTTGCATGCAGTATATCAATAATCTCTATGTTTTACTCTGTATGAAAACACTACCATTGCTGTACATTCGTGGGAATAACTCAAGCACAAGTAATGAAGCACGAAATAGGAAGTCACAGGTTAAAACAGGAAGTCACAGGTTTTAAAACAAGCATGGTATAGTATATTAAATATACATTTAAAAAGTCTTTCAAACAGACAATATAAGACAACCACAAAAAACTACTCACCATTTCATATGCTGTTACAATCTTTTTCAAGACCTCTGGAACAATCCCTTGGAGCTCCATAGTTGGATACTGATCATTGAGATTCACTACTACCAAGGGTGTATTATCAGGCCCAACCAAGTGCATAGACACAGCCAAAATGCACTGCATAAGATTTGCTACAGGAGAGAGGCCACATAATTCTTTGAATGAAACTACTGCATTCTGCAAAAAGGAAAGAAAGAGTTTCCTTTACAGTTAAATATGAAATTTAAAGTCTTGTCATTTCAGGATAAAATACTTCACTGTTAGACTTGAGCTACAATGGTTGTGCTACAATTACCACAGCTTTTCCCTGAAGAACTGGCATTTTCGACACCAACCAATATTACACATACATTTTACAGAAATGTTAAAACTTCAAGGAATGCAGTACATGCCACAGAAAAAAAACATCTATTTAGAACAAGTATATCTCCTCTCTATCATGGCTAACATTAACTATGGAAATAAACAGATTCTAAAACATGGTGGTATATATTTTGAAAATTTTCAAGACATTTTTAAATGCCACCAAGAGAAAAAAAAAAATAGATGCTGAATGTCCCAATTAAGGAAAGTGAAGCAAAAGGAGGAATTCAGCACATTTGTAACTTTAAACATACCTGAACTACAGTCCAGACATGCTGTGGATCTGCAGGCTTCCATATGGTGTGATTCACAAACCCAGCACTCCACTATTGAAGTATTCCTATCATAGAGCCACACTTAAGTGAATTTTTTAAGGTGCCTTAACTTAAATACTGATTCTGTACCTTTCCCTAAGACTTTTTAAGTCATATTTTATACCCAGTATGGTAGAATATAATTCCATAAGTTTAAACTTGAAGAAAGTTTACAGCATTGAAAATACAGTGTGACTCCAAGTAGCTACAGACATTCCATGATGGGAATATTGTCAGCACCGTATAGAATTTAGGATTTTTGTACCAAATGGGAACTGGTGATCTATGGCAGGTCTGGAGTTTGTGTTCCTGTAGGAAATAAAAATGAATATATGGTATATTTAAGTTACAAATGTGCTCAGTGCTCCTTTCTCTCATGTTGCACCCAGGCAGAGTTTCAGATACAAATTTTCACTTTCATCCAAACCACTTTCCATCTTGATGGCATGGTAAGACTCATTTGTGGACATGTCTCCTAGAAAGACATAATGCCAACCTTAACTCAAACAGGAATCAAATGTGAAATATTTTGCTCTCCCTTTATCAGACAAAATACCAAAGCAGACTTCCAAATTTGTATGCACAGCATATTCATGAAAAATTATGTGAACACAAAATTGCACCTACCCAGCCGCTTAGAGTGTACTTTCAGTAAATATCCAGGAAACAGAAATGTCTTTTATCAACTGATGTACACTTCAATGACACAATAATTACACAGCTCAAGAGACAGACACTGGGAAATCCATTCAAACAGATTTCGCTCAAGATAAGTACATGGCTTTTTGGCTTGAGATAAGCCATTACGAACAACCATTTTACAGAAAGGTTAGCAAGGACCCAGGGACTGTATATATTCATTAATGACAGGAGGACAGGACTAATATGTACTACTACTGTAACTCCTGCCTTTGGACTTCCAATTTAATATACAGAGACTATTCCTCATACTGTTAAGTAACTTAAACATGAAACATCACAACCAGATCAATCACCCATATTATACTTTTATCAGTGATTAATATGTTAGAAGTTATGACATCAGCTTTTGTCACGGTAATATAGGAACAAAAAGATTCAAAAGAGGCAATTCTTATACAGATTTAGAGAAACTATTAAACTCGCTGCTGCAAATTTTCTTTTTTTCCTCTTATTCCATCTTATATTAAAAAATCAAACTAACCAACTTTGCCCTTTATAATCTGGCTTCTGAGGATACATTGGTCATAAAAACCATTACAATTTATAAAACAAAATTTCAGTAATACAAAAATTAAATAAATCTCACATTCCCTGGCATAAATTGATACTTATTTTAATTGAGTGCTATATTTGCTTTTATTAGCTGTAAAAACTTAGTTACATAGAGTTTAAATGGTGCACATTATATAATCTGTTAGCAAAGTTAAGAAAAATTAATCTTCCCTCATGTGCTTAAAACACCTTCTTGATAGCATTTTGAGATAATGATAAATTTAGTTGATAGCACATCTTTCAAACTGACAGAATAAAATACATAAAATACCTTTTAATATCTCATGTTCAAAGAAGCCCCACTGTAGAGTCTGTTTTCAATTATATGATTACACTGTGCATACTGCAGCATGCACATTGGAAAGTTTAATGTAGCTAGACAAAATTCTATGTTTTCACTGCTTCCTCAACTCAGCTCTTCCTTGAAAAGTATCTTAAAATACAGTACTCTTCATTCTACAGAATTCTAACCTTCAGTAGGCTAACTACAGGTAAAGTTCATTTTACATGGATCCTGTAATTTGAAACATTTATGAGTCAAAGTATCAGCCTTGTATTTTGTAAATTATCTTTTAGAAGAGCAAATTTATATACCAAGTGGAATGGGAGAGCTGCATAATGATGTACTAATTTCTTATTTCATATAAAATTAGCTCTAAAATTATATTACTATTAGAATATTTTTAACATAAGATTATTAATGAAGGAAATTTATATACACTGATGTGCCTTTCAAATTCAGAATCAGGTCTCAGACATTTCCTTTAATCTCTTTTCCTTCAACACTGTATAACATCAAGAGGATTTGATAGGTCAGTCCATTTGAAATGATGATTCTTAATTTTGTTGATCAATACTAGTATTCCATCAGAAGTTAAAAAATAAAGTTTTATTAAATTAAATGTAACTTTAAAACTCAATTTTAATACATTTCTAAAAGGGGTTATGTACCTGGAATCTCCAAGTGACACATTTTTAAGTGACATCTCTTGGCTTCCACAAAACAAAGCACCTCAGACTGCACTTTTTCCCTAAATTCAATGTGTTTACTAATATGACATCTAAAGTAGGACAACTTCTTCTAGAAGATGCCTTCTAACACCTCAGTGCTAATGCCATGTATTTCTAACATAAGTAGGAAGAATCATGGAAAGCAAACGGATCTTTCTTGAAAGTACTGCCTTCTATTTGGGACTAAAGGAAAAACATAACTTAGGTGAAACTATGCTAAGCATTCTTAGACGTACAAATAAGGTCTCTGATAAGCATTAAAGTCTCCCTTCTCTATCTGTTGTATAGTCCTCCCACATTTCTACTTAATTTTTTAAAACTAAACTATTGCCATACTTTCTTTTAGTGTATTTCTAATATTCCTTCAACAATACAGGATAAAGATTGAGTTCTGGAGTCATATTTCCACTTCACATTCACGAAAATACACATGTGCATTCAAAGTTGCATCAGTAGACAGTTCACCTAACATGCTCCTCTGACATGATCCATTCTTAGAGCTGTTCAGAATTAGACTGAAATAGTTCAACATACAAGACACTTCAAAAAGCAGGTATTCCATATGCATCATAATACAAAGGTACACACATGAACCAATAAATTGATTATAAAACTGTACCTGCATATTTTCTCTCAAATCCGTAGCATCCCGAATAGGTTGGAGGGCATTCTTGAATACTTCATCTATTGTTTTAATCCATAATGTTCTCATAGAAGCATATTCCCTTGATTTCTTGCCCTTCCTCACAGAGAGGCCCCTCTTATGAGGTTTCCCACCACCCCTTCGATTAGTAATGGCCACATGCACAAACAAGGAAGCATGAGCTAAACTTTCACCAGTCAACGACTGCAGAGGAACGTGCCGATAACCAGTCTGGAGACACTCAAAGGGAATAGTGTACTGCCCAATAAACTCGTCCCCAATGTAATCATCATCCAGCACTACAAAACGCACCATAGCTAGCTCTGGTAAATTTATTTGAAATTCAAAGCTTTCGTCGAAAATTGGATTATCCCCGTTCTGATGCATAGTTTTCGTCCTTTGCTCAGCACAGTCAGCAGGGATTCCATGTATTTCGACATAGACATAAGGATCCACAACATCACCTTTGGCACCTGATCCTTTGGGTTTAGGGAAGTTTTGCCCACTAATGATTTTAATATGAAGCAGCTGAGGTGAAACTCCAGGCACGGTGTCTTTTGTATTCGCGCTAAAGAAGGAAACTTCTTCTCTCATGATAGCAGGACGAAGGACGTAGCCACAGTTTCCATTTTGTCGAAACCAACCTATGTTAAGGTCCATCATTAAGCCAGGGGTTTGAAAGTTCATTGCTACTATCTGACAACCACATTTCCAAAAGTCCTGGGGATTCATATTACTAGAGTCAATCCTCATAGGACTGGGGAAAACCCTCGCAAGAAAACGTTTGTTATAATTTACAAAGTCTCCTGGGTTTTCATTGGCATACTTGCTAGCAAGCACTTCATTAAAAGAGCACACTTCCCAGTACTTCTGGAGCTGAAATGAAACTTGAAACTCTTTGAACTGAACTGATTTACATATGCTTACCAGCTCAGAGAGATCTTTGCAGAGCTGGAATCGTTTCCCTGTAATTGAGTTTTGCTGTTCTACCCCCTCTTTCGCCACCCTCTGTGACATTTCTGCTCCTTCATCTTCATCTGTAACATCTCCCTCTAGTCCAGAACAATTAGCAGAAAGCTTCTTTGCTTTAATTAGTATTTTCCCTTTAAGTGATTCCGGTGATGGTAGATACGACTCTTCAATGTTTGGAGACTGCGTATGCAGTTTGTCCCCCAAAATTTTCTTCATGTGCTGTACCATCACTTTCTGCTGCTTAATAGAACAATGATTTTCTAAACACAAAATAAGAGGGTATTCTGAAGCAAAAAAGGCATACTTGTTAATAATGTCAATCACGCTACGGAAGACAATTTGTGATGTCATTGTATGCCCTGTGTAAATCACGGGCTCATTATCTGGACCATCCCATACGTCCAGTTCAACACTTCGACAACCCATTTTTAGAGCACGAATGTAACCCGTGATGTCAGAAGGCCCTCGAAACTGATCCTCTATCAAGTATGTATTATGAGATGAATTTATAAAATAATGAGATAAAGGCTGTTTCATATCTTGACAAACTTTTTTATGCTCTGGATCAAATATGTGGCAGTCTGGTGAAGTAAGGTAATTCGTAAACCCATCTATAGAAAGACAACCCTTTTCCTGGCCCTCTTTGGCTGGCTCGTATTTCTGAATAATTTCAAGGCTTATTTCTTCTGTGACTTGTGCCATACCCTGCTCTGCTTCCAAAAACATCATGAGGTCCTTGGTATCTAGAAATTCTTTATTGCTTGAAAACTGAACTAACAGGAAATAGATTTCAGGTCTGGTACAAAGCTCATGAAAAACTTCAATAAATTCTTCTTTTGTTACTTCAGTACCAGCTTTTTCCCTGGATCTATGTAACTCCTTGAATTTTAATTCAATTTTATTAGTTTTCAAACCAGGGTTTAAGTCTTTTATAAATTGTACAGCATTACATAGGGGTATGTGTCCCAAATTATCTACATCTGATTCACTGAACATTTGTGAAAGCCACGAAGTCCGCATGTTATCTTGAGTAGTTCCTAACATATCTAGAGTATGTTTTCCATAAGAAATCAGGTATCTCAAGCCAGTAACCCAAATATTTGCAACATCCGCTGAGTTAGCAACCAGATCTAGTGACTCATAATTTTCTCCATATATAATTGAAAACGCACAATCTTCCGATATCTGGTCATATATTCCATTGCTGCGAAAAATATCCGTATTTTTTCCTGTTCTTACTTCTTTGATTGACTTGATATCAATCTTTGCTTTCTCAGAATCCTTTTTGGAAGGTTCCCAGCGTAGAGACTGCATATCAGCATCCAGGAGGAAGTAGCGGTGGTACACCCTGGAGTTGGATCGGACCTTCTTGAGCTCGGAGCCTTCCACCATGGCGTTGATGCAGTCGCTGGCGCTGCTGATCTTCTTCTCCGTGGGCATGCTGCTGAACGACACAGTCTTCTTCCTTTCTCGCTTCTGCTTCGTACCATCCTGGTAAACAAGGTGGGGAGGGGGGAGAAAAATATAATGTGTCAGTGTGAGTTTGCTCAGCATTGAAATAGGCTTCAACTTAAAGCTGGAAGCTCATCAAGCAGTTCAATAAAGCATGTGTGATGACCATTAAGGTGGAAATTCTTACTGGCACCATCACAGAATACTAATAATGCCTTAATAGTTGATCTTGCTTCTATAAGTAATCTTCCAGGGTTAATTTTTAGTACTTTTGATGGACACAAAATTTTAAAAAATGAGTTTTGAATGCTAGCAAAATAATAATGCTGTATTATTGCATACATATATGTGCATTTTATTTTATGAGTTGTACCCTACTTAGAGAGAGAACAGGTTCTAAAGTCAAGGCAGTAGGAAGCAAGCTTTTCTCTGAGTCCATATGCAGTCCTATACATACTTGCCAAACTTGTCAGTACAGAATGTAATGCTTTAATACCATGCTGACGGCGTCCTTGGACCACAGAAATATTAATATACAATTAACTACATAAAATCCATAGGACACAGTCCTAACTACATAAAATCCATAGGACATGGCCCTAATCTAAGCATACAAGACTTACGAAGCACTTCTTCATGCAAAGCTCCCTTCACCAGAGCACCCATCCATGTTCTTCCCACAGCACTCACACATCCCTCCCCTTAGCAGGAAAATACCTATGGCAGTCTAAAGAAGCTGCATTGAAACACAAGGAACTGGACTGGAGCAGATGCAGATGCAGCTCTGCAGTTTCTGAGCTTCAGAAAATACAGGAGTGACTCAGACAGGAACCTCTGAGACAGTTTAATTTAACTGTTTCCAAAGAACCTTCATGTCATTAGAAAGAACTTGAATAGATGACCTGGTCAGGAAGGGAAGCAAAAGTGATTCACCAGTGCTCTTAAAGCAATTAGATAACCCAGAGATCTTACTTTACTAGAGAAAACTTGGGCATATAAGGATATATAAGCATAAAAAAGAGGGGGAAGGTAATTTAGCTACCTTTACTGTACCTATTTGTATTAATTAAAGCAAGTGCAAATAAGTCAGCAACACATGACTTAAGTACAATCAATTTCATAAGAACTGAATTTTAGAAACTAGTGTGCTTTCATTATCTGCGTTTTCTGAGACTGAAAAATGCTAGGATTTTTCTTTTGAAAGCAACGTGTCTTGAGGAGCTAACTTTTAGTCTGAAATAACACTTGCACTAAAATATTTTTATATTAGATACCTTAATTAGAAGTGTTCTTCTTATAAACTAGCACAGTGCAAAAAATTACTTTTCCAGCTTTACTAAAAAAAAAAATTATGTTCCCCGAAACAGTTTTCCATTTGACGTATGTTCCAGTGCAAATCAGCATTGCTTAAATGGCAGAAAGGAAAGTGAAAGAAAACTTTTAACGATTGCTACGCTGAACAGATGTTCAGATAAAAACCACCCATTACAAAATGCATTTCCAGCTCAGTACACATGTGCTGTATGTGTTGAATTTCATTAAATTAAAATGCAGAGTCCTGGTTTTGTAATTTAATTTACAAGCATCTGAAAAGTCTTTCACTGAAAACAATGATTAGTAAAGTGAGCAGCCTTAATATTTTATGTTCTCTGTTTGAGAAAATTAATCAACCATACTATTCTTGCACCTTTAATGACAGCAGAATTTGCTTTGTTCAAGTTCTCAAGAGACCAGTAAAAGTGAATAACCCTGCAGAGGACTGTTTTACTTCCAACTGCAGATCAAACACCTGCAATGGATACTGCACAGGGTTGACTCTCAGAATCTCATTACATGTAGTTTAAGCATAAGGACTGTTTCCAAACAACAGCAAATTTCCTTAACTTTAAAAAAAAAGAAATGTGATTTTTGTTCACAGAGATTTTTGTTCTATTTTAAGCCTAGCTTGTTTGTCTACCAATTTATATCTCCTAACCTGAAAAAGTGGCAAAGGACAGTCCCACATAAGCGAGCAATGACATTCCTGCCTGATACTTCAGGGCATGGAATTAAGCATTTTGAAACTCCTTAATGCTCTAGATTTCTCAGTCACAGACCTGGGGGAGGAATACTGTTGATTGAGAGACAGCTGACACCAGAACCATCAAGGCCTGGCAAATATTGCCTTACCTGACCATGATCAGAAGAAAGGTCTACACCTTTCTCTATGATCAGGACTGTATCACTGAACCACAAAGGAAAAAAAATATTTTCTATTTCTTGATGCCATCTGATGTAAAGAAGCCCATCTCCAGGCAGTTCAATTGCCACCTCTGGTTACTGAAAGCTTGAATTGGAGTTCATGCATGTGGATCAGAGGAGCAATTCAATATATCACCTGCAAAATCATTTTGCCTGCCTGCCAGATGAATTCGCAGCCAGTTCAGCAGTACTCTTCATTTTTGTAAGGCAAAGGAGTCTAGCCACTCAGATTATTTTTATAAAGCCAGCACCAGAGTGTGAATTGCTGTGAAAACATTCTGAGCTCCAGAACACCCTTCCTAAGTTTTTGCTTCTCCAGAGATCAATAATCCTGAACTACCAGATTGCCTGTACAAGTCTCCATCCTGACTGAGACATGGAAGTCATAATCAATCTCTGCGTGATCAGAGTAACTTCAAGGATATTTTATCAAAGACACTGTTGAGAAGAATTCACCTGCCTGAATTACCCACCTGCCTGAAAAGACACAGAAAATAAACTCTCACTCCACAAGCTGAGCATGCAATTGCATACAGCATGCACAAACTGTGTGAAACTCATTTGTGAGCCTCGGCAATATAGTCTGGCATGGAGGAGACAGATTTATTCTGCTCTAAGATGTGGAGGATTTCACCCCAAAAGTGAGGTGGCATTCATGAACTGGGTCAGGTCTCTCACGGCATTAGGTCTGCCTTGAATCAAAAAGAATGGCACATCAGAAAACTGCATCTGAACAAACAGGAGTGATTTCTTGGCACTCATAAAACTTACAGGGTTCTTGCTGTTCAACATGCTGGAAGTGACACTGACTCTACAGTGCAGATGCATAATTCAGTCCAAGGCAGCAGCTACAGCTTTGGCGCTGAAACAACTTTCAGTCTTCCTAGGATCTCTCACACAATGAAGAACCATGTCTATCTACAGTTTATAGCATGTCCTGTCATCATTGCAGGATTTCCCCTAAAGACTGCCTGTGCTCCATATGACTTAATCACTGAAACCAGAACAACTACCTCATCCACGCATCTCCTAACACTATTCATGCCCCAGCCAAGGTCACCTGCAAGGTGTTTTGAGGAATAGAGGAGACCACAGATAAAACTGTTTCAAAACATTGCTCATAACCACTACAAGCAACTACACAAAGAGTTTAGTTTATTCAGAAGTTCCTAGAGACAGAAAGCAAAGCATCTAGCAGTTTAAAAAACAGAAATAATCCCAGCTGTCACCTGTGGCCCTTAAGAGACAGAGACAGCTGGAGAAAATGGATTAAAAGCACAAGGAGGGAAGAATATATCCATGATAACTTTTTTTATTCCTCTCAAGGTACCAACAAAGAAATAGCTGTGTGACTAAGACAGCACTAGCTACAAAATAGAATTCTGGAGACAACAGAGAATCTTGAATCAGACATTGAGAGAGATGCACACTATTCCTGAACTGCAGTGCTTTTAATTTATGCAACTTTATGACAAAATTACTTAAAAGGCAGCTCCAATAACCACTGGTACTGATAGGGGCAGAGTTCAAACAGAGATTTGATAATGTAACAGATCAGAATGATAGAGGAAATGATGAGTAGTGTATGGTTTGTAAATATCTCCCAGAGGAAAGGAAGCAGAGAGAGAACTTTATGACCTGTAAATGCCCAGATGAATCATGCCCCAGAAGCAGCACTTAAAAAATATTTAAACACCAAGCTGCCAAGATGTTTAGGTACCACTTGGTCCAATGAAATTAAGAACACAGCTCAAGGCAGGGGCTTGCCAACCCCCTCAAAGCAGCACATGTGGGGCTGGAGCACAATGCAGGACACTCCTTCCACCTGCCAGTACAGAACAATCCTCACACTGGCCCATGCAAACTTTGGAGATGGGTGCCTGTGATCCTGCCCCTCTCCACGACTAAAGACACCTGCTCTTTTCAGACCAGAGCACTTCAAACAGACAAGACAACAATAACAAGAGGAAGTGACACAATGACAGATTTTTAGAGCACTTGTCTGGGAAGTGAAAGTCCCTGATGTCACAAAACAAACATTTCACTTGGTGACCCTGAATGCAAAATTTAGTCCATGTAGCAAGGACCTGAACACGGAACTTTTTCCTCTCAATACACACCTCCCCAGGTGACAGGTCCTACTGCTACTTGTTTGTGCTCTAACCATAAAGAATTTCCATTCATTTTTATATACCAGAGGTTCACCAAAGCATGGAAGGCAGCTCCATGCTCATCTTGAGAGCACATGGCTGAGCACTCCAAGATGCCCAGGCAGAGGAGACAGAGCCCAGCCCCTCTACCAGCAGCTGAGTGCTCTGCCAGCCAAGCAATTAGGTAAGAAACAAGAGCACAAAACAAGAACACAAAACACACCCCCTGAAGTGCAGCACCTCCCTGCAGGATTTCTGATTGCCAAGGGATGCTGAGAAAACTCACACACCTTGAGGCAATGATGGTACAAAGTCTGTAGGAGCTACAACCCCAAGAATGCCTACTTAGTTCATCCCAAGCAGGCTTAGAAACAAGATCAATGTGAACCATTCAGCCTAGAAAGGTCTGCACAGAGGTGTAGTAATAAGAGTGCAATCACATACAGCATCTCAAGAGCTTTCAATTTTTTTTTTTTTTTTTTGCATACAAGTTCTGAATTGAGTGGCATGCTTGTGAAGCTGAAGGCCAGTGGTGTGCCAATACTCTGAGCAATTACAGGTGAGCAGGTGAGAAGAAAGGCCAGACCTAAGTTTGGTAATTTTAATTTTTATCAAATTACACCAATATTTCATATAATACAGTGTGAAAGCTATTTTAGATGCAATTTAATGTACATCTGTAGCCAACAGTTTCAGTAAAATTCAATACTTTATGATGAGAACAGGCAGCCTGATGATCTACATAATGAACACAGAGTGCACTACTCTTCTGACACGATGCAACTCATTGATGACTTTTTTTTGCAGTAGATGTGATACTTATGTAGCCAATTTGAGTACAAGACCTGCCTGTTTTCATCAAATGCAATTCAGCAGTAATTGCAAAACAGCTTGAAGACATAATGTATAACAAGCCTACTTCAGGAAGTGGTAAGTTAAAAAAACCACAATTGATGCTTTGTTTATTTAATTAAGATTCTTAAACATTTTTCTTCAAAACAAAAACCTTGAAATTTACAGATTTTCTTCATACTTAAGGAAGCATGTCTATACATAATTAAGTCTACTCAAAGGAAAAAAGCACATCTTTAAGTTAGTACTTTAAAATACTAATTTTTAATGCATTTTGTTAAAAGTATTATAATATCTGTTCTTTAACTTGTTCTTTTCCAAGGTTCCACCTGTGGCTTTAGAGACATAAATGCTGGTGTACATGAGCAAATGAGCTACAAAAGCAATGTCAATATCATATCATCTTTATAAATATTTTTAGGAAAAAAATATTTAGGGTTTTCTTTGAAAAAAACTACCTGTAACTGAAACAGCAATGATGAACAGGACCACTTGTTTTTGGCAACACGTACAAAAAAATAAGTCATACTATGTATAGTTTAACTATGCACAGCTGCCAACTCATTCTACAACATAGAATGCAGCATGATAAAAAGCTAAGCAAGTTTTTGTGTAAAAGAGACAGTAGGAAAAAAGGAAGGAAAATATCCGGTAACTGAATTTAGCACTGATTTCAAAAGTTACATGCAGTTAAAGGCAGAGTGGGAATCTTTGGAAGAATGCAGGAAAAAAAGGGAGAAAAGAGCTGGGAGGAGGAAGGAGAGAGGTGGTGGTGCAGAAAAGGCACTTCACCATCCTTGTCCTCAATGCCCCCTCTCTCAGCCTAATTCTCCTGGAATCAACAACTCAGCAAAAGAATCTGCTGACAGCCACCACTCAGCCCTTCTCTTCCAGCCAAGCATCCTCTCTTGCTCTCCATCTGCCATTACCAGGAGATTCTCACTAACCCAGTGACCCGGATTCAGCAAAAGGCACGTCCCTTTTAATCCTCTTCCACAGCTGCCCAAAGCTTCCAGAGCATGTGGAAACCAGAACAAGACAAAACTCTCCAAGCCATCAGCAGCTCAGCTGACAGGATCCCAAACCATTCAGAAATGGCACCTGTTAAATCAGCCTGTGTCCAACACACTCAGCAGCCACTGTTTAACTGCACACAGCTCCCAGTAGTCATATGTAAAACAAACCAGAGTCCTCAAATGAAACAACAGCTATCTGAGGAGAGACAAAACATCAGCTATTGGGAAAACACAAGTCCTCCCACTTGTCCTGAATCACTGTATTTGTGCTCAGCATTTAAATATTTCCCCAAAAGCCCAGTACTCATGACATATCTGTTGTTCACAGAAATCTTTGAAGAAGAACATATTTATCTTATGTGTGGCAGGTTGACCCCAGCCAGACTCAGTTACACCAGTTATAAATAATAACAAGGAACAAAACTATGATTAGTTGTGATTAGTTGAATAAGTAACAATTTCCGGGTTGATTTTTTTGTTGTTGTTTTTTGTTTTTTTGGGAGGGTTTTTTTAATTTGCTTTTTTTGGGGGGTTTTGGGTTTTTTTGTTGGTTTGGTTTGGTTTTGGGTTTTTTTTTAGTAAACGAATTCTGTGATTAAAGGAATATGGACATAGGTGCTCAATATTCAAACAAAAATGACCTATATTATTTCAGATGAGCAAACTGCATGGTTCATGATAGAGTTAAACCAATTCTCTCTTCAGCCCCTCTTCCAAACATTAATTTTCTGTCCTGTCTCTTCCTCCTCCTGCCCCAGTTGCATTCTCCCTTCTCCCCAGTGCAGCTCCTCAGGCCCTCATTAGCAGTTGTCTAACACAAAGTAAGTTAATTTACCTCACTACCTCAGGAAACAAAAAATCTATTTTCTTCCAAATTAGTTTTCTGCAATTTTAGTGAGCTGAAACAATTGTCCATGTGACCAGCTAAGTATCAGAGCTGGTTCAAATTAACCACTTAAAGCAAGGAACCGATTAAAAATGGAAGGAAAGAACAGAATCACTCACTTTTATCAATAAATTAATTCAATTAAAATCAATGTAGTTGAAACTCTTCCATTGAAATCTGATCCTACATGAACTGACAGTAGAGTTTTATGTCATTAGCTTCTGTGGTGGACTTGATAACCTTAAAGGTCTTTTCCAACATAATTCTGTTAAGGGAAAACAAAATCTCTCTTCTAGGTCCACCTCACAGAGTACAGCCACAGTTTCAGAAATACATAAAACATAAAGGCAAGCTATAGAAAAGAACTGCCAACATCATAAAATAACAGAATTTAGGTTCTCAGGCTCTTGGGCTCATTTTGTTCTGCCTCATTTCAAGAAAAGAGGACACCAGAAAATTTATGATTCAATGACATGAGAGAGATCACTTTCACACTACCTGTTAGAAAGAGCAGAGAAAAACAGTAGCCTGTGCTGGCCTTGTTGCTGTTATTGCAGCAATTTAACTCAAAAGACTGTGACTGAGACAAGCCAGGAAATAACAGGATATGGTTTTGCAAATAGAGTCTAGACCAAAGGCTTTCTCTGCAAAACTTCCTACAGAAGAGCTTATTTAGTCATTTGATCAGCTTACCAAGAGTAAAGAAACCATCTTTTAATATGTTTTTTATGTTGCTGTCTCAAGTATCCTCAGGTTTTTCATTATTCAAGTGCTCTCACAGGATGTCACAGGGGAGCTTTCCCTGTACTCCATGGCACAGATAAAGATTCACAGAATATTCTGAGTTGGAAGGGACCCACAAGGATCATCAAGTCCAAGGCAGACACTTCTTCCACAAATATTCCAAAGACACCCACAGACATGATGCTGTTGCTCCCTTTTCACTCAGCTGTAACATATATCCACTCCATATTCTTTTGAAGAGAAACTAAACAATCTGACATTGCCTACTCTGCTGAAAATAAAGGACTTGGAGCTGCTTTTACTACATTTGACTTTGACCTAAACTTTAAAAAGTCTGTGGCATTCTGCAGTCCCATGATGCCATTTATGTTTGCACTCTAGTAGCAATTACTAGGATACACCATTCTAGGATTCTGTCATTTTATAACATAACTTTATAATTTAATTATATTGTACTATGTATGACATTATAATTCTATAATACATTGTTGTATTATACAAATAAAATATTTCTGAACATTAAAACACAGTAGCAAAACCAAACTTCAAACAGCATTGAGGCATTCTTTCTTGTATGAGTTTATCTGCATATTTATGAAATTAAAATGAAGGATCATTGGGTTTCAGGGGTTAATTTCCAATACAGATTAGTAGGGGAAAGGGAAAAAAAAGCCTGACCTGAAGAGAAAATAAATAAGAAGCATTTAAGGAAACTCCCCAGACTGCTGTGAGCTCTGAGAGAGCCAAAGGCTGAGTTATGCTTGGCATGAGTGTCTCAGCTCTCAGTGTTACTGAGTCAGTTCAGCCTTCTGGGGAGCATTTCCAACAGAGCAAAAGAGGTATCCCATTTTCACAAACGTGATAAAAGCAAAACATGCATACTGCAGATCCAAACAACCAACATCTTAACCAAATCCATATAAACTGCAATAATTATTTATGAAAAACAGCAGTTACTAAGTCCTGAGCCTTAAACTGAGGAAACTGCATTGACAAAAAGCTGTAAAAAAATGCTTGATGGCATGAAGAGTTTTAACCCTAGGTAAGTAAGCAGAGAGCTTTTTAGAATTCTAATTTCTCACATACTAAGAAATTATATCTAAACTATGACAAACAGGTCATTTTAACTACTGCAGAGAAACTTATGTTTATTATAACCATTTATTTTTTCTGCCATCACTTATCAAAAAAAGTAATAGAAGGTAGAGATGGTTTTAGCTTGAATGATAACTGAAGGTGTCAAAGCTGATGCTGCATGTAAAGATACTAAAGGGTTTGAAACTGGCTCAACAAAAAGGTTCAACAGGTTTCAGCACAGCTCAGGAGGGAAGAAGGCTCTGAGTTTTCACAGTTATCCCTAAAATCAGCAAGATGCTCTTTCTATATACATGCACACCTATTTAAACTCTGAGCATTTTCATTTTCAGGTCTTCAATAACATTTTAAGTACCCAAGCATTATAGCTAAGATACACTTTCAGGGGCATCTAATCAAGACATATCTACAAAATTTAATTCAATCAAGACAGCTACAAAATATGCAGCAGTCTGAACTTGAGTATCAGATTCCCTTCAAGAATTCATAGCTGCATGTTAGTTCCACTGGTAGAAAGTCATAAACAGCAATTTGACCGAATTGGCAAAATACGTAGCACAGCTGTCAGCCTTTAAAGCAAAAGTACAGCATGTGGGTGACTCTGAAATATAAGAGTAACTATGTTTAAGATTTCTGTAATTTCAGATGCAGGCTCTGCAGAAAGCTGCTTCATCTCTCCTCCTGCTGCTGCCCTTCAGTGTTATAGAGGAAGAGAAGCCAACAGCATCATCAGCAAGAGGTGAGACTGAGCACTGCCTCAAGACTCCCAACCCTTTTCCACTCTTGGGAAAGCCTCCTCAGCAGCTTTTCCAGATCTTCCCACAGACATGCGTTGGCTTTCCTTTACTTGGTTTTTTACCAACTTTCCTGCATAGGAGGCTGAGACTCTCTCCTACCTGACTCAAAACAAACCAGGACAAAACCACCTGACAAAAACAAGCTTGTAGAGTGTGCATCCCAGGATGCCACTATAGGTATGCATTCCATGAAATTACACAAATTTAAATACTAAAAAAACCACTAATGCCTTACTCCATGCAGACAAGATTCTTATTTTCAATGCTGCATACACAGCCAACAAATGAAAATAATTGTGTTTGTTATGATTGACAAATTTAGTCAGAAAGCAGAAAAGTACCTCATCTCTCTCCTTTACTGTAAGAGGAAGTCTACGTGATATTCCCTTAACTGTCAGCATCTGTCGCTCACAAAAAATATACAGCAGATTGACCATAAATGTGTTATCTGATTTACAGGAATGGCTTTTTCACACATCCTTACAGGTCAATGTTATGACTAAATCATGCACTTTTACTTTCCCTGATGTGGCAAAATGTTCACTTCCACCTGTGTTGTCAATTTGTGTATTTTGTCCAAATTTCAATCCAAATGTCATCTGTTCTCTTGGAAAGCTCCTGGTGTTTTTGTGTCCTTTCCTGTAGCTGAGTGTTTTCCAGGGAACAACACAGAAGTAAAACTGTCACACATAGATTATTTATTCCAAGTCAGACATTCAGGCTACAGAGTAATAAAGTGTAAATTTTTTTTCATTCTAAAAACTATCATTACCACTGCCCTGTAGCTTTCAATTCATCCACTGATTTTCTTCACTCTAGTGATTGATGAATGGAGTCTAAAGATTTGCTTCTGGACTAATTTTAATTGGTCTAGCAAATTTCACAAGATAACTTCAAAGAAAGAAACAGAACTTTACAGACTGAGTTGTTCTCCTTGTGTGGTTTAGGATAAATTCCTTTTTGCCAATTAGAGAGTGACTATTAGCAATATTAACTCTTCAACGCTACAAAGAGTTCATGCAAACAATTCAGCACTAAATTAAATACACAATTGGATCTTTTAGAAACTTAAAGCTTGCTAAACAAATATTATCTTGCAAATTCTTGAGTTGCTACTTCAGCCTTACTACTTCAGTGGCAATAGTAATTAAACAGTGAAAACTAGCTGTTAATTTTTAAGGACAATTCTTATGATATAGATACAAAATACTTACTAGGTTGTCATAGGGGCAGACAAGACATGAGTACTCAAGTACCTTTGCTAACCACATAAGGCTGTTTCTGACTTGTTTTCCTTGTTGATTTTCAGGTGTGTGTAATTTAGAGTTGTCAAAAAATTACAGGAAATTCTCATGCTGAATGCTACATCAATGCCCTTCTCCCCCCCTTAACTCAGTTCTTTAATTATTCATAGCAGTTACAGGCACTTAGGAAAGAACAGTGAACCATAAATATTTAATATGAGATGCCTGTAACATAAAGACATGAGAGAGACTACAAAAATCAAATAAAGTATTTGTTTATCCTAAGCAAAATAAAAAGCAAGGCAGGCAATCTTTATATCTATATAAATGTCCATAGCTTTGACAAACCAAACCTAATAAGTTGTCAGCATGCTTTACCAAATAATTACAACTAAACAAATAAAAATTGGTGGGTATACCAGTTTTCTTCAGACTTTTAGTATTTAAAAGGGATCTATTTTGATGGCTTGCTTCAAGTTTCCTTGTGAGGAATGCTGAAGATGTATCACTAGAGGACATTACAGTTCCAAGATGTTAAAGGATGCAAGAGTCAAGAGCAAATACATTGAAGACAATTTTTAAATACTCATCTACAACGGCAGCATTTTAGCAGGTAGATGCTGAGAAATTCTCAATATAAATTAGAATTACAGCACTTGGGGTGGTAAAAAAGTATGAAAGAACTTAAAAATATTGTCAAATACAGTTTATAACCCTTCTAGTTGTGCAGGAAGGCTAAGGATACAGTGTGCACTCACACTTCAGTATAATATGGCAGGAAAAAGATTCCAACTTTTAATTTTCAGAACTCACTGTACTCAATACTTGGTACAGGCAATAATGAAAATATGTTGATACTATAACAGTCTTCTGTGGAGGAAAAAAAATTACTAGGGAAACAAGACTCCTTTTTTAAACCACTAAGTCATACAAGGAAAATATCATTAATCTTTCATTACTATGTTCACATACCATATCTCAGTACCCTGTATGCAGCTTTCTAAATTTCTTATGCACCACAAATACTCAAAAAGTCACAGTGTGGAGCACAAAAAAATTAACTCCCATGATAGCCAAAACTCAAACCAATCACAGAAGCAAAACAATGTTCTCATTTGTTTTCTTCAAATTGAATTACTTTCTCCTCGCTCTGAAACCAAAGGCCTCCACTGATTCTGCTCACAGCTATCCCTGTCCTCTGAAATCAGCTCAGGGTCCCACCATGAAGGCTCCCCTGCCTAAACCAACAGGAAAAAATGTGCATGCCTGGGGTGGGCAAGAAAAGGCTGAAGAAGGAAAGTTTAGATAATCCTTAGAAACTAATTTTCCTTATCTCAACATTATCGCCACCCACCATGAAAACTCACAGTTATTAAATGATTTAATGGGGAGAAGTTTTATTCTTGTTCGATGCAAGAGAGAGAGAGAAACTAGAACTGTTCCCTTACAATCAACACCCTCACTCTCCCAGCCTCCTACTTCCAACTTCTCTTTTGTTGTAACTACTGGTTAAACAACACTTCCAAACATATTATTTTAATAGTTCATATTTTCTTGTTTTAAAATGATTTGAACATTCATCTTCAACATGGAAACCTTTGTGAAAAAAATGGGGTTTTTTCCTAAAACTGTTAGTCAGAACTGAAAATGTATCACAGGAGCCACTTGTGTACCTAAAGCATGCTGATAGTCTAATCAAGATGTGGTGCAGAGTATATTTAGATTGTATTTGAAAGTTTGCCTGTACAGTGGACAGTAATGTAAAGAAAATCGCAGCTGTAAATGACACCAGTGTACCAGGAAAAGTACTAGAATGGACACAGTTATATCTGCAAATGTGTCTTTTGGTTACCTGCCTTACTCCTCCCAGTAGTTGAATTATGCCAAGAAAAAAGCCCGCTGTTAGAATTTGCGTGGTCCCTAAAAATGGAGCTGGCCCTCATGTCACCTGCACCAATAAATCTAGTCAGAAGCAGACAAGCCTTCAGTATTAATACTTACTCTTGAACCCTGAAAATAAAGGTAAGCATTCAAATGCCATAATGAAATCTGAAGGAACAACATTTTATACATCTAAGAACTCTCAGAATAGCTTAACGGGTACAAAAACTAAAATAGTAAATCCTTAACTTCTTACAAAACCAGAGAGATTATTAGATTAAAAAAAAAAAAAAAAAAAAAAAAAAAAAAAAAAAAAAAAAAAAAAAACAATGAAAAGCACTGACACTAACCATTCAAAACTTTTGGGGTTTAATTTTTTTCTTTAGAAATAGATTGTATATAAAACATTTTAAAATCATGTCTTCAACCAATTTCCACATGTTTCTGTAAATTCATACGGCAACATGACTTGCCCTGTTGGACTCAACAGAACTGAAGTTTAAAATGACAGATGGGCTAAAGGGAAGCATGAGAAGTGAAAGGAAGCAGATGTGCCATTAAAGGAATGCTGCTTTGGAAGATTTAGATTTTTGTACTAAGAACAAAAAAGAATACATTCAAAGGAAAATCATGAAGTAACTTGATGCAATGGCTAATTGGAAAGTTAACCAAAATATTAATTCTTTGAATCCTACATTTTGTGTACATATACACACATAAATATAGAGTTCAGTATCAATTTTCCACTTTGAATCCTGAACTAAAAATAGTCACATTATCATTGAAAATCCTATAAATCAACCAATTCTCTGAGACACAAAGTTAACTGAACACAGCAAAAATATTCTGGCAATATTAACAGTACTGTCTATTAATGTTTGCAGCAGCTTGTTGCTGGCCAATTTTTCTTTATCACTGGATTTTATCTGTCAGCCTAGTGCAGTAGAAAAGAACAAACAATAAGTGGTATAACTATTTCACTCTGACATTTGATAACTTCTCATTCAATATATGTTGAATGCTTATTTCAGCACCTTGTCTTATGCTGCAACTCTATCTCAATCTTCCAACCAACTGTAAATTAGCTACTTAAACCTGTAGAAATGGGACACAAATGTCACAAATTTAGAAAATCGACAGCAATGTGGTCCCAGCCTGTTACACTGGATTATTTACTTCAACATTTTTTAAGAACAGTTCTAGTTGCACATATTACATAATAAAGAATAATTTTTGGCCTCAGTAATTTATTATAAATATCTTTCTTTTAAATACCCATCATCTTCTGCCAGTGCTCATCCAGCATTCCAGAAGGTTAAGGAACTGAACCTTCAGATACCTACGTTAAATTATCTGTTCTCAAATACAGCAGAAAAGGTCCAGTTTATACAGAATCTTTTCCCTACCACAGTATATGCACACTTCTCACAATGGCATTTAGTTATAATAAAAACTGTTTCTTAAAAGATTTATGAGAAGGAAGGAAATCGTGGCAGAGTAAGCTTCGTGATGATAAAAGTCATTGAGACAGAAGCAGACTGTTTCCAGGGCTACCAATGAACCATATATTATGTTTTAGATGGTTTCCTAGGAAAATAATCCTAGGGATCACATCATCTAAGAATGCATAAGAGACACACATTCTCCTAACTTTAAAAATGTATTTCTTTATTTTAAATAAATCTGATAAAAGAGGAGATCTAAAGATGATCTAAAGTCTACAGACTTGCTAAAACCAGGCATTTGGGAATAAAAAAAGAATCAGCAAAACTCAGATTATTTAAAAAACACAGATCGAAAGTTCACACCTCCTTCGATCCCCAAGTCAACCCACAAGACACAATCCCACTGGAGCTGGTGTGTCACCTGATACTTTCCACAATGTAAAATTTTAGCCCAAAGAAAATCTTTTCCCTTCATTTTTTTTTCATTCTGGCTTCACTTAAATGGAACAGATCTACAATGCCGAGATCTAAACAGCTGAATTCCTTACTGCCTCTCCCTGAGATTTCCTTGGCAGACATTACAGCACAGCCGAGAACTCTGGAGGGCTGGATAAGAAAAACAAAAGCTTGTTGTTTAATGTTATCAATCAAACCCTGCTCCAAGAAGGGCAGGTGTAGAGTACCTGCCTCTTTAAAGACAACATTCTCTACTACTACACAGACTAAAATTCCATATCTCTTCTAGGCAAGACACCAGAGAGGCTATCTCATCAGAGCATGACCTGCTGTCTTCCCACAGAAGTTCCCAGCAATTTTGAAAGAAAACAGGAAAAGTTTCAGAAGAGCTCTTAACCTGTGTCAAAATCCCCACTGTAGTAAACAGTGTTTTTTTCAATGTAGGAAATTCATGTATTGCCTGAAGTGCTTAAAACCAGCGCTGTACTCTTCACCTTCTCTTTCTACCAATAGAGTTGCAAACTGCATCTGACCAAAACCAGCCATCCCAGTGCCCTTAGCAGATACTGACAGGTGACAGATACACACAAGAAAGTCACGAAACTTCCTTGTATGAACACATTTTCATCTGTGTTGGAACACCTGAATTAAACTGTAAAATTTCAGAAATTACTCCTCCTCAGATTACCCTAATCTCAAATGATTTCTTTTCTTCAGGGAGATCAGAGCTTCATATGAGTGACTGGAGCAGCCTTCTGCAGACATTGCTGCTCAGGAGCAGAGGGCTTTGAGCTTCCCACGCACAGGTCAGTAACCTCAGGATACTCAGAATCACATTTACTGATAACTGATTGTTAAGACAATTCAGTGCACATCTGCTCAAAGGATAACAGTAACTGGAGAGTTCTTTACACATGGATAGATAATCCTGTGCAATTTTTGCCTCAAATACACCAAGAACACTTATTAATTGATAAATTAAGCTAACATCTCCCTTGACCTGCTGACAACACTCTACCCAACACATACAGGATACTGCTGGCCCTCTGCTGCAAGGATGAATTATTGACCGAGTGTCAGATTCTCATCTAGCAGGGCCCTAAGGTCCTCCTCAGTAAAATATGGACAATTTTCATAGATAGGTCTTAAAATGGCTAAAGGATTGTCAATAGGAGAAACAAACATTAATATGCTAGTGATACATGTACCATTGGTATTTTTAATCACAAGTTAGAGCCATTTCTGTGTAAATTTGTTTGTTTTAAACACAGTCTATTTTAGGAGGTTTGCTCCTAAAGATAGTGTGCTGACATAAACTGAATGAAAATCCATTATGCAGAGGGTTCATATTGGCTACAACCTATTATAATTTCAGTATAATTTAGCAGTTGCTTGTGTTCTCAACAAAGTGCCAATGCTGGCCACAGTTTCCTTATCCATTGTTAGGAACCCCTTTGCTTATTATTTAATAACTTGTTTCCCTAATCATTATCAGCCTCACCAGTGCTGAGTGCAGGGGGACAATCACTGCCCTTGCCACACAACTTCTTGCCACACAACTGCTGATACAGGCCAGGATGCCAGTGGCCTATTTGGCTTCCTGGGATTGCTCCTGGTTCATGTTCAGCTGCTGTTGACCAGCACCCCCAGGTCCTTCTCCACCAGGCAGCTTTCCAGCCACTCTGCCCCAGCCTGTAGCACTGCCTGGGGATGATGTGACCCAAGTGCAGGACCTGGCACTTGCCCTTGTTGAACCTCTCATGATTGGCCTCAGCCCATTGATCCAGCCTGTCCAGATCCCTCTGCAGAGCCTTCCCACCTTCCAGAAGTTCAACATTCTTGCCCAACTTGGCATCACCTGCAAACATATTGAGGGTGCACTCCATCCCCAATCCAGGTCATGGATAAAGATATTAAACAGGGCTGGCCCAAAACTCAGCCCTGGGCAATGCCACTTGAGACCAGCCACCAGATGGATATAATTCCATTCATCACCACCCTTCAGACCTGTCCAATGATCGGTTAACTCACATATTTGTCTATATTCTGTATATTAGAGAGAAAAGATACCATTTGAGCACACAGTCTACCCACTGGTTAATTAGAAAACACCAGAAGACGCAGTGTTGAAAAATCTTTAAAAGCCATATTATACATACCACAGTTTACTGATTAGCTTGTTAATGATGATTATAAATATTCTGAAAATTTCAAGAGAATATCTTCTATGTTCTTCAAGACTTATGACTTACAGTCTATGCTTTTCCCAGAGCTGCTGGTTAATTTCTAAGCAATACAGAAAACACAAAGCAAGCAGGACATTAGAAACTTTCCCCAGTATAACACTACTAGGTAACTCTGGATGTCTATAAACTAGACAAGACTAAAATACACTTAAAAACCCATGAGAAAGTTCAGAAATGTTATTGTTATTACATAGACCCAAACTTTCTGGAACAACTATTTATATTTGGAGTTCAACTTTCAGCTCTTCCAGCAAATCTTTTTAAGTCAATCCATTTTCCTGAGCCCTAGAAATAATCAGTCACTCTTTTAAGGAACCCCAAAGTGAACAGTCCAACATCATCACCAGTTCCTCATTAATGCACGTTCAACTTCAAGCAAATGTTACAGGGCTCTAATCCTTTTCCAGTTCCTAGCTGACTAATAGTTGGTGAAGTAACATTACACCAACAGTATTATGTTTCAAGATGCATGAAAACATATCCAAAAATTTTCTCCTCCATTTAGCTGTTCACTGCACTTTGTGTGAATGTATCACAGCTACAGAATTATAAATCTAGTTTTGTTCCCATATGCCAGATTGAACAAATGGTATGCAGAGAAAATAGATACATTTTATGGATGTATCCAAGTATATTATTCACTGATTTATACGACACTGGTGGCTAACAAGAAATGTTTACACAGGCAACCTTCCTAAAATTCTATGTTGTATGGTAATAGGACTGCAATTCTGCCTGAGATTAGAAGTAAATTACTGTATCCAAACCACACTCCAGGTATCAACATAACTTTTTGAATAGCAAGTCTGCCATACGTATCATTTTGTCGTGGACATAACTGAACAACATACACATTAGCAATGCAAGACTCCTCAAGAAAAACTGGCAGACTTGTCACAGCTCTGGATCCAGCAGTGTGTGGAAAACTCATAAAAATGTGTGACTGGAAGGCAGCAAGTGCTGCTGGTGAGACTGCACACACATCCGCTGGCTGGTTCCAGAAACAAACTGAACAGCTGAACACGAAGGCTAAACAACAGCAAATCTTTTGGATGCTTCTCATCCTAAGATTTTAACCAGTTTCAGGAAAATGTTCCAAATTCAGACTGCAACTCTGCCTCACTGCGTAAGATTCACTTGTTTTAACTAACTTTAAATGCTACAAATGTAGCCAAAGTCTGAGGAAAACAGACAGAGTCACTTGCTGTCATCAGATGAAGCCTCACAAAGAAGATGAAAAATACAGAGATAAGGCAAAGATCCAGGAACGTGAAAGACAAGGAGTTTGATCAAATATTCTTTACCTCACAGTCATGTCTCTAATATATAGCAACAGAGATGAATAGTACTTTTGTATATTCTTTTCTTTGGTTTATTTCCATGTTGTCCCAGCAGGCTGGTATTTATAGAATCAGTAAAATTGTGAAGCTTGTTTGATATAGTCATAACATTCACCTGGTAAGCTTTTTTATTTATTTAAAGACAGGATTTAGTATAAATTGCTTCTGTAACCACAAACTGGTTTAAAGAACATCACACTGATTCCCTTTGAAAAATAAATCAGCACTTCCTCCAGGAGTGGACCACTCTCACTTTACTACAAAATGCAAAAACATATCAGTTGCATACACTTTTACACCCTTTGATATTTTAACATTGTTTTCCAATTCTTTTATTCACCATCCAATAATTGTCAGCAGTGCATACTTTTCTGGTTTTCTTATTTTATCGAGATTACAGTAGAACTAGTCTAAATTCTTGTTTTACTAAGGAAATTCCATTGAGGTATGTTTTGAAACCAAGCTGTACAGCAACTAAATTTAAATCCTCACCACATGTCAAGATTTAAGTAAGGATCCAGAAGTCCCACTTTTTCTTACATGGAACAAACTAGACTTCTTTCTACCATTTTTATTTATAGCTCGTCATGAAAAACCACAAAAAAATAAAAAAAGAAAAAAAAAGAAAAAAAGAAAAAGCATTTTAGAAGCCAAGGTGACTCTGAGAGAGCAGGCATTCTATGACTTAGGCAATACTGTGCACCTTCCAACTAAAAGCTGGTACTGACACAGCTCAATCTTCCTCTGAACTGCATAAACAAATGCAAAGTGCCAACGCTGCTAAGTCAGTTTATGCTCCAGGTCCTCAACTAAGAGAGTGGGAGGTAGAGAAAGGGAAGAAATGCTTAAAATTATGAGATTTATTCTTTAAAATGAAGAGAGTTTGAACATTCCACCATTGCATAACTGTTTTCTACTGAAGCTTTTATAAAAGAAGCACTCAAGGCAGCATTATTTTTGTCTCCCAGTTAAAAAATTGAATCCTTTTGGTTTCCTTCTTTTAGAGACCAACAGTATTAAACTACTTTAATCCACACATCTCCCTTTTATGTCATATGAAGGCAGAATTCATTCTTCTAATGAATACTACATGAATTAAAATTTTTAGTTATGTTATTAAAGTAGAAGGCATCATCAAATAATGGTTCATCATTTGGGAGAGTGCTCATGATGCCTTTTTTGGAATTTTTAAGCCAGATAATTTTGAAGTACATGCAATCTTTCTTATTTTGTATTTGGGGAAGTCTGGTACCAAAGACACCTTGATATCCAGTTTTAAATATAAACATAATTACTCAATATTTTTAGACATTACATTGGCATGTAGACTTTGAGACATTTTTCAAGTGTATTTCCAGAGGCTCCTGGGACACCAGTTACCAGGGCAACCTCTGAGGTCACACAAGCTACTGTAAATTACAGAAGTTTCAAGAGACTCCAATTTATGTTAAAATTGCATGTACCATGCATGATTGCAACCCACTGCACCGCATCGAACCCACGCGGCTGCTGCAGCCCTACAAGACAGCCCAAGTCCAAAAGGGTGCTTCGGGGAGAATTCCTGCCAGCAAAGTGACAGAGGGGAACGTGGGGAGGAAAACAGTAATTCTCAGCCTCAACACACCTGAGCACTGCCTGAGCCACGTCTTCTCACATCAACAGATTCCACAATGGTCTCATGCCACGGTAAGCCTCGTGTTAGATCACATTCCTCATTTTCCCAAGCGTGCTCCTCTCCACTAACCCCTTCCCACACTGTATGGTCCCCTCCCAACTCCAGCAATGCTCCTCATGCAAATCCTGATGCTGTCCTTTGTTGGCATGGCTTGCAGAACAGCCAAGAGACAGCACACGTTGCAGCTCATTCGGAACAACACATGGGCTGGAAGGCCTGGCAAGGCAGACCTGGCACCTGCTCAGTAAGTCAATGCTAACAGAACAGACAGTCACTGCACTTTCCCCAAGTTACTGCCATGAAGAAGAAATACTGTCTCTCTCTCTTTTTTTTTTCTTTTTTTTTTCCCAGCTAAGTAAGAAGATCTGTCTGAATCTCTGGATCATTAAAGGGAAAACACATTATATGGCAAACATATTGTCTGAGCACTTCAGACAGGAAACACATACAGAAGATCTGTCTCCTGCTGGCTTTACAAAAACCAGATATCTTTTATAGAAAAGACTACAGACTTGAGAAAATACAGTAAAACCTGGGTGTTTTCTCATTTATCAAAAATGTTTCCTTTCACATACAGTAAGTCATGCTGCCACACAGAACTTTCTAATCTGTTTACTATAGTCACACTTACATTTTAAACTAATTCACACTGTTCTCTGAAAAATCACAGCTTTCCATTTAATTTCATTTATAAACCTTTTTGCTACAATTTTTAATCAGCAATATAGAAGAGTATCTGCTCTTTATTATGTTCTGGTTTTGGAAGGAGACTAGACAAGCCAGCCTGTAGTATAAAAAAAAAAAGTTCATTTGTAGAAGAGGCCATCAGTCAGTAAAAAAGCCAGGGGACTTCTATTATCTATAGATTCTTTCAACAAAACACATTAACATGATCAGTAAGAGTTTTGGCATCATCCTCCAAGCTCAGGACTCCAGACAAAATGAAGCACAGCTCTGAACCACTTTCAAAACAGTTGCCCCTATTCCTCTTCAGCACACTGGTAACAGAGGAAAATCTCATCAGCACACACTCCAAACCTGATACTAAAAAAAACCCAAAACAGAAATAAAAACAACAACCAAAAAAACCCAAACTCCATAATATATTAAGAATTAAAAACCAATACAAAAAATTTGAAGATCCTCAGAATTTTTTCATTCATTCCAAAAAGAAAAAGCAATATGCTTTTCAGAAGTCAAAAAAATAAGAGGACAAACTATTTTGGCTCTCATACATTTTATTTTCAATATTAAAATAATGTCTTATATACATCTTATTTTCTAGAGTTAAAAACACTTCACAGTAAAGTTCAAATTTCTGAGAAAGGACTTGTTTTTCAGTGGAGCCAAGCCATGATTCCCAAGCATTGCACATCACATGCTCTAATAAATGAATGTACAAGTGTAATGAAACAGCAATGATGCTACCTGGAAGGGGAAAGAAATTTAGGGGATACTGGGTGTGTACATATAAATACATGTAAACACAAAAACTCAAACAGAATGGGGAAATAGCCATCTTCCAGTCTCATATAGTTACTACCTTGAAAAGAAGCACAAGGCCCTGCACTCCATCTAATTTTACTACCTGCATTACACATATTCTGTCCTATGTGCTTTGATTGAATCAGAATGTTTCTATACCATTTGTCATATGCAGAAGTGCCCCAATTTCAGAGCAAGCTTTCAAAATTTAATCAACCCCACTTCAACCTGATTTTTCCGTGCTTTACAATTAGTAAGAATTATCCAAATCTAAAAATTATGGGGGAGTGTATTCAATAAATTATATAGATAAGCACTGGAAAAAACTGTTTACAAGAGTTTCTAGAAACAATGTGCTTTCCTTCCAATGAAAAATGTTATTTGAATTACAAGGTTCACCCACAACATCTGAGGCCCAAATGATGCATAAAATATTGCATGCACTATATAAGTGGGAAAGAGAAAACAATAGCTGGTATTCATTCTGAAAGCTCAGTGAAATGTACCAAAAAGGTATGAAAATGAAAACAGAATTATAAATGTTTATTTAGATTGGTCTCCAACTATTGCCCAAACATACTCTCTACATCTTTAGATCCATACAGTATATTCTCCACATTTTATAGCAATGAAAATATGCAATATTGTTCTCAGGAATAAGAGTCAGAAAACTTTTCCAGGCATTTTCTTGCTTCTAAATACACAGTCAAGTGATCATACCTGTAGCAGAAGGAAGCAGAAGCTCCTTTGCTGTTGCAAAGTGACATTCTTAACATTCTCTAAGTCTTGAAATTCCCCCCAGAGTGTGCTAGCCCTTCACATTTCAATGCAAATATTTTAAGACAGTTTCAATTAGTATCAAGCGAGTAGTGAATTACTCCCAAAGGAATGTGCTGTGCTTTCAGAACAAACGTTTTGAAGGGTATTAGCTACATATTCTAACTGGAAAGAGGGGAGAATCTCTTGATCCATGTACTTCTGAATCACAATTGTTTTCTAATCTCCTCTAGAAACATCTGCATTTAGAAAGCCATACCATATACACGAACACATACATAAGGGACTGCTCTGGAACTTCTGTGATACAGATAATTTTTGAATTCTTTATGTCTGCTTGGGTAACACATTACTCCATAGGTTTAACCTGAATGAACTTTGTGTGCAAAAACAGGCAAAACTGAAAACTTAGAGATGGCTAAAAATAAGTTGATCCAGGTCAGACAAAGCAGAGTGACAGTGAATGAAGATCATGTCTGCTCTGCAACCCATCCTTGCAACTGATTCTAAACCTGTAAAGTCGACATCCACAAATTAACAGAAAATACAGTGGAGTAAAAACATTCATTTTTATAAGAATGACTATATGTGACAAAAATTACCTCTTATAAGGCAAAAAATAAAGGTTCCACTTCTAACCAAATATACTATCACATTTTTATATGAATCAAACAATAGCCTCTTGCCCTCTTCTTACTACATGTATTATTTGCCTTCAACTGAATTACTTCAGTAAATCCTAGCAATTTGCAAAATGAAAACATGTCTGAGGCCTTCCAGGAGTTGCTTAAAAGCACAGGAAACAATTTTATTTAAAAATTTCAGGCAAAAACTAAAAAAATTAAAGAGAAATTAGAAAACAAGAGAAAAAAAATGTAATGCTATTTTAAATAAGAATTTTCTGTTCCAAAATTGAGGGGCCTGTCTCTAATTTCCCCAAGAGAAACTTTCTCAGCTCAGGTACTCTCTAACTACTACTTGCAGAATAGCAAACAGATTTCCCCTTATTGACTTGCTTTCAAACTAAATGCTAAATTCAAGTATTCTGGTTTTGCAGTGCAGGGCAGCTAAGCAGAATTTGACTCAACAGCCTTAAAATTACACTAGAACTAGCTTCTTCTGGACATTTTTAGAACATAACTGGTGATCCTATTGTTCACAGACTCCATTGACTTCCTTATATAACTTTGTAGGAAATTTATTCTAGTATGCACAAGTTTTAGTTCATGTGTGGAGTTTTTTTTTTCCCTTGCAGACACTACAAAAATGTTCATAGCATGCATTCCAACAACAATAATCATGATAGAGAAAGTCAAAATTACTCATAGTTTCCTGAACATGGTACTGTGTTTTTTGTGAAATGCCACAATTCTGTAATTTTCAGTGTTGTAAACCAATGGTTCCTAGGCAGCTTAAAAGACAAGAAAGGGTGAAACCAATTTTGTATTAATCCAGTGATAACAAAGTTAGAAAGCAAATTCTTTAGTTAACAGCAAAAAAAATGTGTTTTTTCATCTGATAATGCTACTTTAGATTGCCAGAAAGATTACCACCCATTTTGCAAAAACTAGCAAGTGTTTTTCATTTAGAATTATTTGCCAAGTCCCCAACCACAAGATCCTCTAACTACTGCTCAGAAGGCCACTGACTGTACCACAAACATTAATTAATCAACCACTGCAATAAAAAAAAGAAAAATCAACCCACACACACAAAAAAAAAAAGTAAAAAAAGCTCTTGAAACATGTATTTTAATTTTATAGGTTTTACAAAACATGTTTACTAAAATTAGCTTGGTAAAGCACTGTGCCAAAAAGAGTTTAGGTACAGTTTATTCTCTTTCCTGCTACAGCTGTTTTAGGAATAATTAAAAACCTCCCCTGCCGCCCTTTCAGGCTGTAGGGTTCAAATGACAGAGCAACCTGGCATCAGGAGTTAGAGAGGACGCAGCAGATTGAAGGAACGCAAAATGTATTCAACTAGGAAGCTTCTTCAGCCAGGCTTCAGTTACAAACTACAGTACATGAAAAAATCATACAGCATGAGAAGTACCAGAGTCATATTACAATCACATATCAATAGCAAAAAGCTCCCCTCAAAAGAAAGCCAATTCCTACAGAAGAATGTCAGGAAGGAAGTTTATGACAGACTGACAACTGAAGCACAAGAGAAGTCACATAAGGTCTTGGCATTCTTCCAGACAAAGGGGTTTTTATCCTTATTGATGCAATTAAGTGGCTTCCTTCAGACACAGTAAATCTATATTTTAAACTAACTTTCTCTAAAAACACACAGATCATCAGTAAATACTTCAAATGTTCACCTAGCTGTCTGTGTCCTCCTTTTGTAGTCCCCTACGTAGAGCTTTCAAATGTATTAACCTATGTTAAAGAGATCTGAAAATGGCAACAGATATCCCAACATTATTTTACTGCAGTGGTTTTCCTAAAAGTTGGTGTGAGAAAGAGGGACAAAAACTGGGCAAAATTAAGATGCCCATAAAATGCCATCACCCAGGTGGCCAATCTATATCTACCTATACAGTTGCCTCTTCAAGAATGGGGCTTAACATCAGAACTTCATCATTATGTTCATAAAGTTCTCAGTTTCTTGAGCATGTCTACCAAACTTCACAATTATTTTTGTAAAGCCTCATTTCTTCAACTGACTGTAAAACACCTTGTGTTCCCAAACAGCAAGATGCACAAGTGTTCAAGAATCTCAAGCACTGCACTGAATCAGATGTCTTGGAATTTCAAACAAAGGCATATCCTGCACTTATTTTCAGCTTCTTTAGACAGCAAAACTGTAGCTGCTGATTTGGCAAACTCCTACAATATCATTTTGGCCAGTGTCTCACCTTTAGACCCAAGTGATTACATTTCCAGTTTCATCTTCTCCAAAATGGAAAGGTAGCATTCAAGAAATAAAAATCTGAATTTTGACTGAAAAACTGTTTCATTAACACTGACTTCCAACAGCCAAGCTTCTTTTGCTGTAGACTAGGGCTCAGACACTCTACTCAAGGAGATTTTACATAGTCTACCACTACTGATAAACAGCCTACAGCTGGATTTAAGATCTTAAGGTCTTGGTACACACAGTTAATCCACTCTGAAACTTGAGTAGTTGTAGCAGATGGTAATCAGAAATCTCTCATCAGCCCCAGAATATCCTCATGGTATATCATCCTATAAATAAGGCAAACCCCTTTCCCCTGGGCTGTACAACTGATTATGGAACATCAGAAGTTTCTTTGGATTACAGAATGCTCAGAAAGATACGATGTTGCCAAAGCTTATATCTCATATTTTCAGAGTGAAGTATTCTTATGACAAAGTTAATGTAGTTCAGAAAAATGTCTGATTCATTTGTAGCTTATGCAGTTGCAATTTTAAACTAGAATTTCTCAATTTACTAATGCAGTTTTTAAAGCATCTTTTGTCTTATTACAGCTATTACGGGCATATTTTGAGTTTTACAGAATTGCAGTCAGCTAAGAATAACAATAATGAAAACTGATGACCTAATTTGGTTTTTAGAATAAATTAGCTCCATACTTTTAAAAGCTAGTGCTACTTATTCAAAGCAGAAAATGGTACATCTGAGGTTTGATCACTGTTGGTAGGTAAAGAGATATATTAAAAACAAGGCATCTTCAAGAACAATTCAGCATGAGTCCCTTAAAGAATCCTGACTCTGATCTCAGTCAGGGGAATAAGGAGTAGAGGGTGGGTATAAGGTGACTCCAAACATAAAAAGAGTCATTACACTGACTATAGCTTTTACATGTTTTCTATTCATTTCTATCTCTTCCCATGCACATATAAATGTATAGAAATCTTATACATATCCAGTGCTTCTAAAAAATAGAACCTAAACCACACATCACACCACTTTGAAATGCTCTTTCAACATTACTTTCCAAAAATCAAAAAGTAATATTTATTTCTTTCCTTTAAATATTATTTGCCAATGAGAACATCATGTTCTGAAAATGTAGCAAAATAGTTATTTTCAATTACTTCCTGAATGTGGCAAAGTCAACAGTTGTTTCCTCTTCTTGCAACAAGTTGCAAGGTCTGGGTTTTCCTTGGCTGTAGGGTCAAAATGAAACTTTATTTTCATCTACTTTTACCTGAGGCTATAAAAGTTCACCAATCAGCATCAAGATTTCTGGTTAGCAGGAACGCTATTACTTGAATGTAAAGAAAATGCAGACTCATCTTCTGGCGTATGTTTACATTTGCAAAAAAATATTCCTCAGGCAACCCAGTCCAACAAGATGTGAATGTTGCAGCAGAATGTAATCCCTACCAGAACAATCATGTGAAATACTTCAGAATATCTCTGAAAGACTTTAGAACCCAGTGAACCCTAATATGACACCCTTAACTTCCACGCATTTTATAGCAATTTTAGTAACATCTACATTAGCGATTACTTTATATAACATTTCTCAAAGATCTCCTCACACACATATTTGTCTTCACACACATATTTGTTACTTTATATAACATTTCTCAAAGATCTCTTCACACACATATTTGTCTTCACACACATATTTGTTACTTTATATAACATTTCTCAAAGATCTCTTCACACACATATTTGTCTACACAGAATGTCAATAGATTTAGCTATTATGAAAGTTCTGATTGCATCAGCAGCACAGTCAAGTACCCAGATAAATATAAGTAATTGAAGTAATAATGTTTATTAAGCAATCAGCCCTTCACACACTTCATTTTCAGTATTACATCTCCTATTTACAGTGACACAAGAGTTGCAGACACAATCAATGTATGAAAACAATTGTGTTTTTTCTAATGATATAGATCATAATGATCTGATAAACAAAAAATTATTCTGTATCAAACAAGTCTTTCAGATACTGGGGCAATTCAGGCAACTTTCAACACCAAATGTGGAATTGCTTTGGCTGGGAGGGTTACTTCCTGTGACCACTGACAATCAAACACACCCAAAAAATCCTCCTGCTTCTCAATAAAGCAGTGAGGAATCTGCCTGAACTCTGCATTTACTAAGTATATGTCACAACATGATATAAATGGTTAGGTGTACCCCAGTATACCTTAAAATGTCAACACTAGTCACAAAATAATTTTCAAGTTCTGATTTCTAATTAAGCTATTTAAATACCTGTATTGATTTGGAAGTTTACTATCACAGACCTTAATAACAATGGGCAACATTGATTTACCTTTGTTCATTATACCTGGAAACTTGAAAGTCAATATCTTACCCATTTTTTGTCATCACACTGTATATAACCTTGCCAAATTCAAGCTCTTATTACTATTACCTTGTGATCTATAATGGTAGCATTCTCTACCCACAAAGTCCTCAGTGAAAGTGGACATTCTATATGAACAGCAGGAGTAGCTTTCAAAACACTGTCTTATCCATTATCTCACTTGAACTTCTGTGTAAACCACATATACATATAGTGAAACAAACACCAGGAAACTGTGATGTCAGTAGGGCCAATATAAATATTTTTAAGCTTTACTCAATTAAAAAAAAATCTGGATAGTGTAGTTATGTATACATGTCATAAAAACAGGCTGCTAATGTCAGCACTGCACTCTACACCTATCATTATTTACAACTGGTAGAAGCTGCTGCTTTGTAATTAACTAATTTCTGTTAGTTGCATACTCACATTTCCAGCTGCCATACCATAAAATCTAAGCAAACACTCACATCTACTGTAAGCATACTAACTACAGACTTATCCCAGGAAATTTATTCTGCTCTTGGGTGAGAGATTACAAATGTTTGCACACATTTCACTAATTCCTGAAGGCCAGCAGTAGGAAGAGACATAACCTCTACACTGACCTCCAAAGTTTGAACAGAAGTAGATGCAAAACTATGTCAGTTAAACAATTACTACAGTATGTTGTGATAATGCCCAGAGGCACAGTTAGGAAAGGCACCTGAATATAGTTATTAGACACTGCCAGCTTTATTTTTTACAGAAATAAATCAAGAGTCCATAGGTTTTGCTCTGCAGTCTATAAACTGCTAAACAACAAGGCTGAATGTGCCATTAAAAGATCAGGAATTTTTTCATACACTGAGCTAGCAGATCCCTCAGTGTTAAATCATGTACGGGTACACCGCCTTTCACTGCTGACAGGGCACACAGAATGAACGGCACAGAGGGAATAAGTCAGCATTTACAATTAGCAAGGTAAGAGTCTTTGAGGGTGTCCCACTGGGATAAAACTAGGGAACTAGGATAACACCAGGTAGGACCTAGGGAAAGCACAAATAAAAGGAAAATGATGCACAGAGAAGCGAGGGAAACAACAGGGTATTGTATCACTGTAGAAAGTAGCATAACGAGGGCAACCAGAGGAGAACAATCAGCACTGGTGAAGAAGAAGGCAAAAACCACATTACTTCTGTATGGTTTTTGTTTGATTGATTTTAAGAAATTAAGACTGGATTTTGTGCCAGTTGATATAGACTGAAAAGTTCTGCTTGATCCACAAGATCATGAAACTCAAGGAAAAGGCAAAGGCAGCCTGAAGAAGCCTCACAAGGAAAAGAGGGTTAAGAGGAAAGGAAGTGGTGACTTGTGAGCAACGTTTCACATGGTGACTAACCTATCACCTTTGGGCCACTTTCCACATTAAAAAAAAAAAAACAGCAGCAGTGGAAAGAAAACTCAATCTCAAGAAACTATGTCCTCAGGACAGAGATAATTCTCCTTCCCCAGCACACAAGTCCCTTGAAAGGTAAATGCACTAGCCTCAGAATGGTGTGCAGGCACATTTAGACATGAAAATACAGAGCTATTTTCATTCTTACTCCTTGGAATAAGGATTTGAACTATTTAATAGCATTAAAAAAATTATCATTAATAATCAGTAGTTTTAAACATCTGCATCTTAACTGAGTACATCTCCAAATAAAGTCTCCTTCTCTTACTCCTTTCAAAAGGTATAGTTATACTGTGATCAAGACCAGAAAACAATACGCAGACCAAATTAGGCTGCTGTGGCCTGCTACTGTCTCTGCAGGAGTACAAATCTTTATACAAAAAGATTCTGAAAGTGGTCATTCCATTTGTGTATTTCTGCAATCTTGTCTTTATTAATTATATCCAAGCAACCTAAGAATCAATTATCTATTTTCAAGCTTGCATGATTTTGCTATCATTTTACTGTGTTTTTACATACTGTTCCTTGTCTAAATACTACAACCAGTCTGATAAAAGTTGAAAAGAAATGGAAAAGTTATATTTTTAATTTCAGGTATCTTCAAACTATATACTCCTGCAACTCAGAGAAATGGTTTTGGTCATGTCATTTTTTTCAACAAAGTACTGAAGCTTATCTGCAATTTTTTTATTGTTTCTGACTACAAGTCAAAAAAACAGCGCTGTTCAGCTGACCTCAGAATCTAGAGAAAAGGCTCCTTCCACAGGTAAGCTTAATGAAGTAGGGGGGAGACAGCTACTCACAGTCACATCTTTGGGGGCAATGCAGAAAAGTGTGATGATTATCTCACTGCTTAAAATTAGCAAACACTACCTTTCAGGTCAGATCTTATATTCAGAACAGCATGAGCAAAAATTCTCATACACCACACCAGAAGTTAATTTTTTGCTTTTACTGGTATGACCCTTGCACTAATATGTTTAACACTGAACCATATAACAGCTGCTTACTTTTGCTTTAGTGAGTGCAAAGTGCAATATAAGTAAAGGCTTGTCTTCATAACAGCACTCCACCAAAAAAACCCACACAGCTGGCTGTGTAACATGCAACAACATCTCACAAACCCTTTCTACCTTCATCTATTAAATGCAATCTTTTTTTATTTTTAAGCTTCCAAGCATTTTAAAAAAACCCAACACTATTTTATACCTCAAAGACTAAGAACATAGTAACACATACAAGCATTAGAATCCAGAAGAAATATTAGATTCTGCAAAGTGAATTTTTCCCCCCATTGCTGTTCCCTAACTTCTAAATGGATGCTAATTAAGAACCATGCTCTTCCCACAGCCTTTAACTTCGGCAAGTTTTATATGTTAAATTACAACAACTAAGGAGTGACTGTAAAAACGCCAAGGAAATACATGATAAAAATTCCAACTTCAAAGTATTGTTGTTAACAGTGTAATGTCCTTGGTTCCAGCATTAACAATACTGCTCTGTTACCAAATCTTAAAACAAGAGCCGTTTTTCTTTTCCAGTTTGAAGATACCAAGTTTAATAGAACCTAGTAGGAGTAAAGAACTTTTCCTAACAATGAACAAACAAAAAACCCAACTATCTGTCATTTTAGAGACAGCTGATCAAAACTTGTTTGATAGCTCAGCACTCCTCTCTCTGCAGCTTCTGTGTGGTGTGAATGAACCACAGTCTGCAGCTCACATCCTGTCCTCCTACCACTACTGCAGCAAGAAAGAAAACTGGCCAGAGGAGAAATCCAACACTGTCTCGCACTGCTTTCTCCTGTTTCCAGTATTATTACTGTGCTTCTTTTTAACCTTTCCTGCCTAATGTTTCAGACAGCATTCAGAGAGATTTTTGGCTGTGCCAGGCTCGGGAATGCACTTTTCCATCGGTAACAGCTCAGTGTCCAGCTGCCTTCCTGGCCGTCTGCTTTTCGAGCCTCCCAAATGAACTGTTTCAGCTCATCACCCATTCAGCAAAGCCAGGGCACTGCACAGCAAACCAAAGTGCAAGAACAGGCAAAAGGGCATTCCCATTCCTCCATTTGTTTTGCACAAAACCACAAGAAGAGCCTGAGATGCTAAGGGCACTCACACACTGAGCTCTGTAACAAAACAGAGGTAAAATTAGCACTGCCTTGTTTTGTAAAATATTCAAAGAAACATTAAGCAGAGAGTGTACAATATGTATTCGTGTGTCAACTAAAGAGCACTTTGGCTGGCAATATTCTGATGGCTACAGAAAGTAGTTATAGATGTATGCCAATTCAATTAATGCTAATTTAGCACTTGGTGTATCTCTCATTTAATTCAAAACAATTCACGTATAAAATTGCACCTATTTGTGCCAGTGTAGTTAAGTTACAGGAAAAGACTTCAAGTCAAGCTTTTCATTTTCTATAAGCATATCATACTTTTATAAAAACCTATGCAGGCTGAAGAATAACTAAGAGAATCAAAATCATTAGCTGTTTTTACACAAAGATAACAACTTTCAGTTTTAACTACAGGTTATATCAAGTCAACCATCTAAACCAAACTTTTATGCAAACTAAAATACACAAAGGAATTCAGTACCAGTCAACTTAAGGTTCTGTTGTAAGTATCTACACACAGAAAAAGAAGAATGGGAGATACAAAATCCAGGACCCATTTCTCTAACCCCTGCTAAGCTGTATAATAATAATAGAGGATATAAATCAGCGTGAACAATGGAACAATAACTATGATCATTTCTTTACAGTTTCTGTGTAACAGTCTTTATGTAAAAGATAAGCTTATTTTTCCCAAATATAAGTACTCTTGATTACAAGGCATAGCACTTCCTCTTAGAATTCAAGACAAATTTTTATAGTTCAGAAGCAATTGTTTTACAATGTTATTAAAATATTATCTTATCAGACTTTTTGACCTACATTCCTAAAAACCGAGGTATGATTTCTGAAGTTATAAGGAAGTTTGATGAACTGGATAGATTGTGAAATGAAATGTAGAACTGATCAAAGTCTTCCTTTGTTACTATTATTAAAATTAGTACTTTGAAAATCCATGAAGATTTTAGCTCTCTGGCACTGAGAGGAGTGAAAATACCCCTTTCCATATGACCAACATCTGGGGATTTTTTCTTGTTAAGGCTGAAAATACATGACAGACTCAAGATTTTATTATGAATGCCATTCTCCTGAACTGGCAAAATGACAGGGAGATGCATCTATGACTGTAGAAGAGACAGAAAATGGCATTAGCAGCAGCCAGGGAAGTTTGAGGACAGAGCATTATAAAGCCAGGCTTGATGGCCTGCACACTGCGCCAGCTTTGCAATGATTCAATCTCTATGACAGATTGAGTCAAAATTTTTAATTAATGTATGTAATACTTAAAAAATGAAGTACTCTGAGGAGCTATTGAGCATTTACATGCAATCACTTTTCCAAGCCATAGTAGCCATACAAAGGTTTCTGATCACAAATCTATCATACTCCTTGCACTCATCAACATCAAACCACCAGAAGAGATTTATTTAAAAGACATCAGCATACCAAATTGAAATATGCAGAGAAAAACTCCAGACCACACAATCATGTATTTATTTTAAGGACTTGTTTTACTCTGATGATTCCACCCTGGAATACGGGAAACCCATGGTCTGGCTGACAGTGCTGATTTTCTGCACAGCCTGTATGGAGCTGTGTTTCGGACCTGTGTTTAAAAGGGTGTGGATAAGAGCAATGCCTTGGCTGCTGCTGGACAGTGCCTACACAGAGTTAGGGCTCCTTTTTCACCCCCTCACTCTGGCCCCATTCCAGCAAATAGGGCTAGGGGTGGACAAGAAACTGGGAGGGAAAAGAGTCAGAAGAAATGACCTGAGCTGGTCAAAGGGGTATTACACACTGTATAACCTCGTGCTCAGCCACCAAATTCAGGCAGCAGAAAGGAAAGGTCTGACTGCTGAGAGCCAAGATGCTTGTAGAAGGTAAAAAGTAATTTCCTTTGCATCACTTGTTTTTCCTTCCTCTTTTTTTCACTTGTTACACTGTCTTTATCTTAAATCAGCAGGTTTTTTGCTTTTGTAGCCATGGGACAGGCAGGCAAGTGAGCAACTGTGTGGGTGCTTGGCTGCCCTCCAAGGTCAACCAACCCACTACTCGTGGTAAGTTTAAGATCCTTTCCGACCCTGTCTTCTGCTAAAAGGATCATCACTGGCATCTTCTTGGGATTAATAACACTCTCCTCTTATATTTAAAATACCAATATATATAGAGAAAAAGAAACATGGAGAAAAAACAGCCAAGAAAAATTATGTAGAGAAATAACAAAATGGGTAAGTATCTAAGAAAACTTACCAACTCAATTTCTTCTCATTACTTTGATACTAACCTTTATATATTTCTGTAAGTCAGGGAAATAATTTTAGATCCTTAAGTTAGGAGTCATTTTACCATGTTGTTCAACAGCTGTGTTGCCAAAGCATTTCCATTTTTTTTTCTCAGTACCACAGAAGCTACCATTTGTTTAATCTAACCAGCCACAGTCCAGATTGCTTTTTCTAGATCCTACTTCCAAATTATCTCTATAATCCTAGTGCTCTAGACAGAAAACATGTCCAACAATCTTCTGATGGACTATCCATTCTCTGTATTTCCCTTGGGAGAAAAGGAGGGCTCTCCCAAAGTTCTTGACATAGACTGGGATTCAAAGCATCCAACTAGTATCAAAAGTAACAAAAAAATTCTCACTTGAAAACAAAACTGTAACTCCTAAGAATCCTCCAGGCAGAAACTATCATTATAAGCAACCAGATTGACAAGGTCATCTTACTTACAATTCTGGGGTTTGTGTTTAATTCCGTGTTTTAACTTAAATTTACAATTAAAAAAAAATACTGGTGTTAAAAAAGCACAAAAATACTACAAATAGTTCTTATCTCTTCTTTTGTTCAATCAATAATAAATATATGGCAGCAATAAAGTCTAAATCCTTATCTGGAGTTGTGGAGGAAAACTTCTCTTGCAGCCTCAGTTTTTAGGGATGAACACTGAGGACTGTCACCTCTGCAGAACATTCTTCAGTTCCAAATAATTCAGATTGACCTGCTAAGGACTCTCCAAATCAACTGGATTTTATCAATTCCCATCAGTTATTGCTAAACACTATGGAGAACCACCAAAGATTTTCTGCTCATTTTCCCCTCTCGTACCCACCACATTTCCCACTTCTGCTGAGTGTGAAGGAATAATTTCAGTACCCACCATGAGATTGCCATGGGTATTTTAAGTTCAATGTAAGAACTTTGCTAATGGATTCAAGCAGCAAGCAATTTCTGTTAACAAAAGGCCAGCTTGAACTCCTCAGAAAGAGAAAAAGGCATCAAGAATGAAGAAAATAACTTTCCTCTCTCCCACACACACAAGTCATCAAATTGTTCCAATCATTTTCAGAGCTAAGGGCTTTTTTCTTATATGGGTGAAAGAGGTGAATGGAAGGGGAGGAGAATAAGTAAAATACTATCTCCTGAGAGAGGCCAGTTCTGGGAAGAATAATTCCAAGTAGATTTGCAGAAATTGGAAAAAAAAGAGTGAGCACATGCTAGAAGAAGGCTTCCTCTAAACCAAAAAAGAACAGTGTCAGTGATTTAATTCAATACTTTCCTGTGACCTTTAAAATTTTAACACCTGAGAAAAGCTGTGAAGGATTCAATAGCTCCAATAGCTCACAGTTTATGAATCCTTTGTGGAATAACCACACTAACACTATATACTCAAAAATGAGAGAGGATAGAAAGTGACTAGACTTCAATAGAGACAGAAGATAAAACAGAACAGAGACATTTAAAAAAGTATACAAACAAGATGGAGAAACGGGAATGCCAAAACTTAAATGAGGACGTTGATGTGACAGATGTTTCAGAAACTCCAGCTAATGAAGACTACCACTGGGAAATTATTGCCAGCATAAAAGTTCATCAAGTCAAAACAAGTTGTTAGTGTACAGGGTTCTGCTATCCATGAGAGGTGCCTCACAGTTAAATCAGATGAACTAACTCTATCAAAACATATCACAAGATCCATATGCATTGACATTTCAGGTGTGACCAATCTACTTTCACATACTGAGGAAAGAGAGGCTGAAGGACACAGCACATCATTAATAAAAGATTTAAATTCTTTCCAAGTAGATGGGACAGCTGTTATGTTTCAAATAAGATGCAAACTCCTAAGAAATCTTTTAATCTATATATCATACCTGACTACTTTATAGGAGAGCAGAATTGGCATCAGAATACAAAGAAAAACAAAGAACAATAAGGAATGATTTCTCACCATCTCTCCCTATAAAGAGAATAAAGACACATCAAATGAAATGAGCAGGTGGTAGATTCAAAACAGAGAAGAGTGGGTACCTATTCCTCACCAGGACATCCAAGATACAAAACTCTGAGCCACAGGTTGTGCTACAGATGCCAAAGTGTACAGGGCTGAAAAAGAAACTGGGGGAAAAATGGGAGCAAAACCTACCCTTTAAATTAGATACTAAATATGACAATACCATTGCTCACTCAAAGAACCCTTGAGCAATAGGTCACTGAAAACTACTAGGTCAATATTGAGGGATAATAATACAGATTAGTTCATCCTTTCACTTCACCCTGCAAAAAGCAGGGCAGGGGGAAACAATGAACTTCAATAATGAAAAGTCAAAGCACTTCACTGCCTGTCTCCTGCTTTGTGCACTCTGAGGCTTCTGAGACAACAGGGGCTGCTGTCCTTGCTTCCACACATGGCTGAGCTTGATGGGCTGTTCCAGCACCTGGGCAGCTCCCTGAGGCCTCTCACCCCCACAGGTGATGGGGTTGCATAGGGGGATGCTTGGCTGCCTGCTGCAGCTCTCACCCAGCATCCCTGTGCTGCCAACACATCCCCTGCAGTCAACAGCTCCAGGACCAAACAGCCAGGAGGCAAAGGCAGCACTGAGGGATGGCTGTACTGGTCCCAGTGCGACCATATCCTCCTGGTGACCCCACTGGGAAGCACCTGGGTTGCCAGAGGGGCTCCAGTGTGATACTTTGTTACCTTGTCCTTCCCAGTGCTAGAGGATCAGGGACGCTGAAGCCTGGACATTCAGCACTGAGTTACCTTTCTCAGTTATTGAGAGTTCAGCCTTTACCAAACCATGCATCTGCATTCCTTGTACTCTTCTAAGCAGAATTTCCCCATCTAGTATCTATTTAGTGGGCACACACATCAGTTTATTCTGTCTTCTTGCTCATCCTTTGCCTAGACAGCCCTCAGCTTTGGCCTCCTTGCATGCTTCAGAGCCTGCATCCAAGCACCCTGCAGGCCCACTGGAGACAGGATGATGGGCTAGATGTGAAAAGGCCATTCTTAACAGAAGACTTCACACAGCTTATGAAAATATGTGTATTTAGGAATTTGTTTATTTGTGTGTTTGACTTTAATTTATATTCCAGTTTTAAATTTATTCTCTGATCCATTTCAGGCTATGGAGATTGTTGTACTGTCGTGCCTGCTTCACAACACACCAATGAACAGAGAGCTCATGACTACCAGTTTAGGAACTTCCAACACCCACCTTTTGTTTTCCAAGAGTAACACAAGCTGGATGGAAGTGTTTTACTGAGGAACTTGCATAGACAGCCTTTGCAGCAAATCATGGCAACAATCCTAGTAACCACCTTTGTGGATGGCCCAGGAGGAATACAGAATCACAGAATGGCTGACAATGGAAGGGACCCTAAAGACCACCTAGTTCCAATCCTCCCTTTCCCCATTATTGGAAGGGATGCCACTCACTAGACCAGGTTGCTCAAAGACCCCTCCAGACCGGCCTTGAACACTTCTGGGGGGATGGGGCATCCACAACTTCTCTGGGCAACCTGTTCCAATGCCTCACCACCTTCAGAATAAAGAATTTATTTCTAGCGTCTTATCTACATCTCTTCTCTTTTTAGTTTAAAACCACTCCCTCTTGTAGCTCAAGGGTAGTTTTGAGATACTTGCCATTTCCTTTATCCTTGCCTGTTTGAAAGTGTAAAGGAAAATGAAATGTTAAAGAACTTGAGCGCAAAAGATGTGAAATTTCAGTATTCTGTAACTTTCTCTCTTTCCTTTAAATAAGCACTCTCCCTTAAGGCTGTGACCTGCTTTGTTGCATGGTTTTTTACTTATTGGAACAGCAAACTGGTATCACAATGGACCAGATGCTGCTTGGTCCATTAGGAATACCACAGCAATACAACATTCTCTTCCTGTGTACTTAATAAGCCCCAAGCCATCAAATAAACCCCAAAAAGTAACTATTTTTAATTAGTCTCAAATTAAATAAGGAATAGTTTAAATATCTCTGCTTTTAAGCTTATATTGACAATTTTAAATGCAAGGGAATTCTGTTCTATTCCCACATCTGGCTCTTCCAATGAACCCTATGAAGCAAGAACATTCCTATGAATCAGGAAAAAACATAATGAAAATTACAATTCTGATTAATTCATACTAAACTGAGTATTTTGTCTTTCTGGTAAATTCATCTTCCCCTTTACATATATATAAATATATATCCACCAAACTAAAACTAGTCTATTCAATTAATGCTGCCCATCAAGCTAAATAGGATAAGCTTACAAGTTTGACCCAAGAAAATAACACCACCTTATGCAACTACCTTTAAAGAAAAAAGAAAATGTTTCAAAAACATTGATACACAGTGAATATACATGCTACAAAATCAAGAACCACATATAATGAAATAATGCTGCAGTAGAGATAAATAAAATTATTCTTTTTGTTGTTCTTCACTACCAACACAGGTCAATTACTAGAACTCGCATAACACTCAGGCCAGACAAGAGACCTTCCAGTCTCACACACACAAAAAACCCCAAAAACATAAAACCCCAAAATCACAAAAAAACCAAAAGGGTAACATGGACAGAATTAAAAGTGAAGGATTTACATTATGCCACCTTAAAAGTCAGCTTTCTGCATCATTTGCTTATTTTCTCTGCTTGGAAAACTGCCGCATTTCTTCCCGAAGCATTTGTTAGGAAAGATTTTCTCAATGACGCTTCTGCCCCTTACATAGATTTCTGACATCTTGTTTCTCTATGATATACAAGTGAAAAACAAATGTCTCAGACCTGAGAAGCTTTGCAATAACTGAAGGAAAACAGCTTATAACATCTAAGTATAACAAGTATCTTCAGTAAAGAATTCCAAAATAATTTGGGCAAGGAACAGGAGAAAAGGTGCCCATAAACTCCAACATTTTTCAAGGTACAGCTTAAAATGTGGGGTTTCTGTTTTGGGGAGGAGGGAGGGTTGGTTCTGCATTTTTACATGTAAGCAAAACAGTGTTATAAAATTCTAGCAGGTGTCACCTTCCCCTGTCATCTATTGTGAATACTGAAAGAGAAGGCATAATGTGAAATAAGTACAATTTTCAGGAACAGTTTGGTTCAAAGTCTCCTAGAGTTTTAGTACATTTCTTATTGTGTTTTACAGTAACAAATTACATTAAAACAAAGATTTCCTGGAGGCAAGAAGAAATGGCTTTTCATTGCTTATTTAAAACAAGTAATGAGTTTGGCAAGCTACAAAGACAACAGAGATGGAAATGAAGTTTTAAGCAGCACAATTTGTGCCTCACAGAACTGCAGCTAATGTAAGGCACAGAATGACCACAGACATAGAGAAGAGAGTTCTCCTGAGTGATCTCAACGCAGCTGGATGAGAACATTTCTTAGCAGTAGTATAATGCAAGATACAAGTTCAAACATTTTTTATTTTCTCTAAAGTGTTGCCTCTCTCCCTTTTCTCAACATAGCAGGTACAAGAATGGCAGTCTTGTTTTGTTTTCCCACTGGAAGAAGCCCGCTCTCTGAGATGACCATAACTTTTATTAAAAACAGGGTAGTAACAAAACAAAAATATTAGACACAAACTTTATTCTGTCTATATTAAAAAAGAATCCTTATAAACTAAGAACTGTCATTAAAAGAACCATATTTCCAGAAAGAGGGTTAAGAAATGTCACTTTCATTTCATACACTGTAGCGCTGCAAGATGATTTGACAAGCCACAGAGGGATTTTGCTGCTGCTCAACAGCACCTTTCACAATAAGATCTCCCAAAACACTTTCCAGCAAGAAATTAACTGACATTCCACAGGAAAAAAAAAAAAAAACCACCACTGCAAAATACTAGTAAATGCAGGCTTTCCACAAGGCTGTACAGAGCTGAAATCTGAAAACTATGAGCTTGCTACCAAAGTTGTAGGAAAAAGACTCAAAAATATTTTGCCTCCTTCAGTCATGCTATTCTTTGCATAAAACCCATCCTGACCTACAACCAAAAATCCATTCTTTTTTTCACCAGCTTTCAAAAACTGCCCTACTTAGCAACAAGGAACATCATCCACACCTAACATACCTCTTTGTGTGTGTTATCATATGGAATACTACATTTTCCAAGTAACTCCTTTAAACATTGTGACTATGACTGATACCTCAGCTGCCTGTGAAATCATTGTATTTCCCCTGCAACCTGCTTGCATTCTCATGCCTCTGGTTTCAGGAACCTTGGACTCAGATTTAAATTCCTGCCAAGTTCTTGGCCTGAAATAATACAGAGCTTTTTTCATCCTTTCTAGTATAACAAATTGAGATCTTTGAATTGAGGCCTTGCTCTTTTTTTCTGAAGTTTTGTCTGTCAACAACAGCATTTTAAAAATCTTTAACTGTAGAAGCACCTGATCAGTGCAAGACCAACACAATTTACATTGTGCTGCAGGGACTCCCAGAAGTTTGTTACCAAAGTCTCCTAAGCAAGTAAAAAGAGGAAGGTTTATGTAACTACATTGTTAACAATTACATAAGATTTCCTGGACCTAGAGTTCAGTCTGTATTATATTTTTGAAAAATCCTGGAATAGAGAAGCAAATACAAAAGCCCACCTGGCTTATGATAAAAGCAGCCACCAGAAGTTTTCAGCAGAAGCCCACGACTTATTCCCACTAACTATTGTGAGTAGATGAGACATTTACAATAAGAAAAGGTTATAAGGTGTACATTTCTAGAATACAGAACCGTATTCTAAATATTTTAAATAGTAAGAAAAAAAAAGTAGGGAGCAGCTTTTATCACAATTCATTTTGATTCTTTCAAAATGCAGTGACACGGCAGCTAGGAGTGAGGCTCTGAACCAAACAGGAAAAACCATAATAGTGCTCTTAATTTGTCTTTTATACTAAAGAAAGTTTTATTTGTATTTATTTCACACAAAAACTTAAACATTTTTCAGCTATGCTGTATTTTGAAAGAATGCATCAGAAAAATCTTCTTTCTCCATCATCTCAGCCAAAGGCACCATTTGATAAAGTACACTGAGCAGATTTACATAAAGTCTCTGTGATGGTGGATAATCAGGCACTAGGTTAAATCACCAGGTGACAGGTTTTTCCCAGCAAAAGATGCATTTAGTTGATGGCATCCCTTAATGTAATTTTACTAAATTCACCAGAAAAACTGAGAAAGACCTGAAATGAATTCAGTAATTCACTAAACTCACTTCAGAATACTTCCAATACATGAAGAAACAGTTTGCAGACCGTATTATAAATCTAAACATTAGAATCTTTTCTTAAAAATAAAATTAATTCAAGATTCTCAGGTATATGGCAAATGGTTAATCTTGTAAATCATTTTTATTGGCCAAAGCTTTAATCACAAGGCATTCAAATGATTATAGTGAACTTTATATATCCACTAAGGACTGGGTTGAATTTGGCATTAGATGTAGAAGAAAAAAAAATATATTTTCTGCAGCTGAACCCACTGAAAGTACATACCTGAGCTATTATTTCCAACTAGTATAAAAATTCATCAGCAATTCTCAGGACAAAAAATGGTGACATTTCTCCCAGCAAGGCAAGAACTCCTAAACTACTATTTTTGGAGGTTAAGTTCAATATTTATGGAAAGAAATATTAATTTCCACATGTAAAACAATGAAAATGCATGTCATGTTCTATTCTTGCTACTGTGAGTGCATGTCACTTACACACAGAAGAAAAATAGCACATAAGTAGACATTTTAGAACAAGCAGGAGAATTACCTGAAGCTTTGAGACTTAATTGCATCAAGATAATGCTGCTGACAGGAATGCTCAGAAATTATGAGTCAGACATTGGACTCTTGTCACAAAATGGTCACACAAAAGCAGGAGGATTCAAAAATCTGCTGGAATTCAGGAGTAACCAAGGTATGTGTCAACAGAGCAGCCCAGCTGAGAAGGAGGAGGCTAATAGGAATTACTTTCCTTCTCAGTAGTGAGCAAGTAAAGAAGAAGGGAAAGAAAAACCAGTTTGCCTCCTCAAAGGAAAAAGACAGACAAGCAACAGTGTTGGGATTTCCTTCCAAGATAATGTTGTTGTATCAATCTTGTGGGACACAAACTTCTAGTTATCTTTGTCCTTCGTTGCTTACTGTATTTAATAATCTTTTTAATCCTCAGTTGAATAATTCTCTGAAGCGAAACTTTAGATGCTCTATTTTCAGGAAGCTATCAGATCTCATTGCTATACTTTGTGTGAGTTTTCTAAAGAATAAAAATGCCTTCTTGACTCTTCTGGACTCTGACACAGGCATTCTGAAGAGCCCCAGACATTATAAAGCAAAAGAAAAAAAAGCTTGAATAAAAAAAATCCATTACTGTGAGTGCTGGACAAGAACCTTGAAAGTCAACCACAGCTAGAAGCTCGTGTGCTAATCAGCAATGCTGTCACCAGCACCATGAAAAGACTTTGTAACACTTCAAAATACTTCTAACAGAACAACTGTCTCCTGCAAAGATGTTAATGGCAGCCACTTCCAACAGAAGTATCAGCAGCAGCATTGCCCTTCTTACACAATTCTTTAAAAAGAAGGTTTTAAATATTTAGCAAAAGGTTTTAACAGCACTCTTCCACTGCCAATTAGCAGCAGTGATACCATTTAAATATTTGATGATGACAACACTAAAAATAAATAAATTAAAGTCCAATTTAGTATCACAATATTGCTAAACCATCATTATGTTACAGTTGTTATAGTGGATCTAAACATTTGACTGGCACATATTTGGAATACCATTTTAGTCCTGCACTGCAAAAAATTAATAAAATGGAAGGAAAAATATATATAAAAGAGCACCAGAATAAAAAAAAAAGGCACAGAAAAGGCTTCAATAGGTGGAACAACTAAAACATTAAGATTTTTTTAGCCCAGAAAAAAAAAATACATAAAGCAAATGTGAGGAACGCCTCTCAGCTCCTTTATGGAAAAGAGAAAGTGTTGTTCTAACATAAGAACCAGGGGATACCTGGTAAACAAGTAAATAGCTGCCTAGTAAAACCATGCAAAGAAAAAACAAAGAGAGGGGAAAAGAGGACTTCTTCACACAACATTTAGTTAAGAAACTGCCATAGGATGTTAAAAGCTGCCAACAGTCAAACTGGCCTTTGACAATTAATTGGGGGAGAAAAAATCACCTGTAAGGATTAAATGTGCCTTAGCTCCAGATCACTCAAGGCTGGAAGTAGATGTCAGGAAAGGAGGCTTTTTCCATTCTTCCTGTTGGAGGCAACATCATGAGCCAAATGGACTTTTCAGCCTGACCCTGGTAGCCATCCTTAAAATTCACAAGGGCTGGGAGCTTTTTAAGGCTGGGGGAAACAGATGCATTTAGCCCAAACTGTGCAGCCAGCTTTCATCACACACAGGTTCAAGCCCCAAAGCCTGTGGGACTCCAACCCAGTGTGAAGGTTGAGCACCCTGCCCCGGGCTCTGCACTCCCCTTTCATCACTCCTTTGCTGGGACTCACAGGCAGACACCAAGGACTGCACAGAGCACACGGAGTTCTGCTCTGCTCCAGCCCTTCGCCAGGAATAAAAGGTTCTCCAGCAGCTGTTCCAGACAAAAAGCAGAGTGTGGCCAGGCTGTTACTGCTGAAGCAGGAAGGCCAAGCTGTATGAAGGATGCAGAGAGAGCCAAGAAGAGGAGGGACAAGCAGGCAGGGTGACACAACATATGAGGTGACAGACACAAACCGGATCCAGGCCAAGCAGGATCAACAACACAATCAATTCCACAGCATCTTTCTAAACCTACAAAATACCAAAAGGTAATTCTTATAACAACTGAAAGCCTTCAGCGCCTTCCCACTACACCACCACTCTCAGAGCAGATTCCAGACCAGGCTGGCTGCTCCCTGAAGAAGGACCAAGCATGAAGCACATGGAACACATTATTTAAGCTGAAAAGTGCTAACCTCAAACAGTGCTTGTGAAACACATCTCTGCAACTACAACAACTGGGAAGAACAACGAAAAGTTCAAGCACACTTGGTTTTAACAAATGTAGTACATCCAATAAGCCATGTAAAGTCCTTGATTGGGGGGGGGGGTCTTCAAAACCAAGGAAACCTATTACTACAGGGACTCACAAACTACTCATGTCTGATCTAGCTTTCTCCACTATGTGGTAGTAATGTGCCATGCCTAAATACATTCTCATTTCACATAAATATTAGCCTTGAACTCTAAAATTAACCCCGGCTTTTTGCAACAAACTGCCATCAACATATCTCAAAAAAATCATTATTTAGGGACCATTCTCTGTAAACAACAAAATACATCTCAGTTGATTCAAGCCATTTCCTGAAGTAATTTATTTCCAACTATTATTGAGTTTTTCCTGCCTTATGTATGTATTTACATTGTAAACGTGAATATTGCAATAATGTATATTATTTCAGTATTATTTCAGCAACTCAGAAACTAACATTTGCTACAATAGGTACATGAAAGAGATTCATTCTGCTTTAAGTTTACTAAACAAAGCAGCATGGTAGAGTATACAAAGTCACTGTCTTGCCTTTTTTGTGTGTGTATTCCTGTACTGTTCAGAGGAGTTACTTAAAATCAGTAAATAACTGCCTATCCTAAAACCCCCAACAATAGGAAAGAAAACAAAAGCTTCAACACAAGCTGAATTCCTGTCCTTTTAGTCCAAACTACACTCTGGTAATACAAAGCAAAGAAATTATATTTTTCTAAATAAGCAGCCATTTACATTTAATTTTATGGAACGCAGCTAGAGCAAACACTTGGAAACGTCAAACTCTTTTATCACAAGGAACTAGGTAATTAAATATATAAAGCATCCTGGGTTTTCCATCATAAGAGGTACTTCACAAAACAAAACCCATGCAGACCACTCTACTGCTGCAGAATTTCACAGTGATTCTTCCTCTCCTACAGTAAAAAGGGCAGTAAAGGATGGGGATATATTCACAGATGCTAAAACATCAAAGCACACACAGAGCTGTATAATGCTCTGGGTTTTTTTAGTGTAAGCAAAATAATAATGCTGGTAAGAAGAAAAAAACAAATATAAAAAAATAGAGGGGGAAAATTATAATCACAGAAACTCGGCCATAAAAGTATCTTGGAAATTCTGTGGATATGTTTTTTACCAAAAAAAGCAGCAGTATTCTGCAATACTGATTATCTCATAATTTAAAGGAAATATCAAACCATTTTAATCAACTCTAGCAAAGGCATTAGGACATTAGGACATTAGTCATTACACTAACAGGCATAATATTAATTATCTGCTATATACTTGTAAGGTACCAATCTCTTATACCAAAATGAAATACCTAAACAAGTTTCTTTTGTTAAAGATTTTTAGACTTAATTTTGAAATCCTGCTTAATATCTTGCTATTTTTTATTGTTCAGTTGATAAAACTGTCAGCTGCTATTCTGAAAAGGAGTTGGTTTGTTTGTTTAAAGGTAGTTCCTGTCTGCCTGCACTTATTTCCAGAATGTGAATATTTGGTATCTGAAAAGATCCCTGAGCATGGTATACAATCTGAAGTACTCAGGGATATTTTATTACTTACTCCATAAGGCCAATAGACATTAGAAGGAGTCCCAAGAGAGGCAGAAATGAATCACAGCTATTTCACTTTCCCAAGGCTGCACCAGGAAACACTGTGAGCCTCAGTATTGCCAATTTCCAGTCACTCACTCTAATGCACACTTCAATGTTTTGACCATTTGTGTTTTGTGGTCTGGGAGGGAACAGGTGAGTGAATCAGGGATGTTCCTCTTCAGAAACAAGGGACAGGTGAGTCTGTACACACAGCTCTGGAAAAGAAGCCACTTAAGCAGATATTAAGAGATGTACTGCAGTCAAAAGGATGGGCAACAATCCTTTCAAAGGACTGCTTCGTGCAGTCTTCTACAACAGGGAAAAGCAAGTGCAGCATGGCACTGCCCCTTGTTTCAAAGGCACGCCAGATGTGAAGATCCACTCTAAAACAGTAACAATACTCTTCATAAACACAGCTGCAAAACAGGGAAAGAGGCCACTGGCTACTTACTCTCCTTAAAGACAAACAAACCAGCCCCTTCCAAAGGGCCCTTTTTGTGCCAATGCTGCAATCCAGTAATAATAATAATAATATCATCAATTTGTACTTACCAACAATTATTTTAATATATTTAGAAGGAACAATATTTTTTCATAAATTGTATTTTTTAACTAGATTCTAAAACATATTGCTCTATTTAAAAGTGGTAAAGAATACACATAACCAATTTTTATTTTAACCATGGAATATATAATTTGATCTTGTACCAAAGTTTACAATCACTTAACAACAACAGCAGAAAAAAAGATCACATACCACATACGATAAAATGAGAGCATCATTAAAACAGGATGATTACCTGAAGGTAGAAGAGCTACATGTATGTTAGAAGGTAAGTTAAAACTAGAAAGAACCTGGCAAATTGAAGGTATAATCTGAAATAATTAGAATGCAGTTAGTAGGACAAGTGCAAGCTTTTTGCAGATGATTCCTTTTGCCCATTACAAAGAGGAACAATCAGGCAGCAGCCTGCATAGAAGGATCATAATGAAAAGGTGATTAAAAGACAAAAGCATCATACTGAAATTTATTAACAGTTGATCCTGTAGCAGAGCAGTGGAGCAGAGTAGACTAACCTCTTGAGATCTCTTCCAGCCCAATTTTTAAACTTCTTCAATACATATACATTGCTGATTTTTATCACATTTTTATAATTTCCTCTTCTGAGTATATAATACATAAATTATTATATACCTTTTCTCCCCCAAAATTGACCTGCTAGTCTGTTTATATTTACACATATAAATTTTGACCATAATCCCACATTTGTGTGAAAAGATAAATAATTTCGAATCCATGTACTAATATTATGTGTTCCAAATGCATTTGGCCCTTAGAGATTAATAATTGGTGAATTTTATATAAGGGTTTTTCCTAACAGAGTCAGTGCAAATAATACAAGGATTGATGGTAATATTACCCATGCACCAGCAAAGGCTGGGAAAACTACACTATTAATTTGCCCTGTCAGTCTCTGTTTAAATTCTTTTAATCTTCCATGAATGTAGTCAAATCATGTGAGCACAGTGTATTATTTGTGAGCCATGGGCAGGACACCACTGCTCTAATTCCTAGTTTAAAAATAGGCTAAACTAGTCGTGCCACTGATCAAGCCTGATAATAGGCATCAGTAAAAATCTCATCAGGTATTCATAATGATTTTTAATTCCATTAATCAATTTTTCACCACTGAACAGACTGAACATGTTTTGTGGATAATCTAAGGTTTTGTGGGCAAAGGGGGTGAAGGAGTTATTATTCACACTAGCCAAGCTCTTTACTCAGTCAAGAGAAATAGACAGATAAGCTCTTCCAGAAGAAAAGTCAGAGAAGCTAGATTCATCCAAATTAAGAGCCTGCTTCAAGTCAGCTTTTGGAAAAAGTACTTCTCTTCATGGACTATAGTATATAAACTAACTAAATCACATAAAGGCAGTATCCTCATGTATACATTTCTACAAACAACTTTTTTTAATGTGTTGCATATCTCCAAATAAAATTGTGATTACTGTGGTCTACAGAAACTACTCATGCAAATAAAATACATTGCACAACATACCCACTCAGTGGCTGTGACCAACAGTGTCACAGTTAACAAGTAGGAAACTGCCTGATACATAGTCTAATGTATATGTGATACTCTATGAAATACTTCAGGTATACAGCTTTTGTATCACAGAGGATATGCTCTTTATCATGTTAAATATTATTTTTAAAATATTCAATTTTTAAAAAAATATGAAGCCAGTACAAAATCAATAGTAGAAGATGGAGAAGGAATACAAATATGGATAGGTGCTGGTAATCTTCTATAATCTAGCTGAGAGTCCAACAAATCACAGAGACAGCACCTTCTAAAAGACAGCTGCAGGACTCATGGAGCTGCAAGTAGCTATTCAGGTCTATCATACTGACAAACCAGAGAGATAGGACAGATCTGCATTAAAACAAAAAGAAAAAGCTAAGAAACAAACAAAAACAAATCCAGAAATTGCCTCTCGGAGAAGCTGACACTTTGGCTGCATAGTTGAATGGCTGTCCAGGGTGAGATGTAGGGGGAGCTCAACTATCACAGCCTTCTTTTCTAAATATATGCCTTTTTTTGTGCTGTCAGTTGTGGTGTCAATTAGCACATGTGCTCTAGGCAAAATATCTTTTACTGCTGGGACATCCATGTCCTTCTTTCAAAGATCTTCTGTAACCAGAAGGAATTCAGCTGATACTGTCGCATTTTGTTTCCAAGGGGAAGGGCGCGAGTAAACCAAATATGTTGTTTCCTTCTTTCCTCTCCATGGCTGTTTTCTTTGAACTTAAGGAACCTTAGCATCTTTGGGCCAAATCAAATTTACTTGCATCATTATACAGGTTTCTTTGCAATATGAAAAATGATTGAAAATCAGGTAATTTCATATACTTTAAACTGTGTCCAGCAGCCTAATTCCTCAATATTCTTTCAGATGGAAGTCAAATATGTATGACCTATTCCTGGGCCTCCATGAAGACTTGTAAACATTGTGGCTAAGATAATTTTGGACTGCAGAGAACCTAATTCCACTGCAAATGCTACATTGGAGCTTACCATGAATGCAAAAGAGTTTATATCAAAGCCTTTAAAACAATCATAGTTGTAAAAAACACTGTACAACATTTTCCATATTTCATATTTTTCACACCTGATACAAATGGGTTTACAGTATGAACTAGAGATCACAGAAGACTGAACAAGTTAGCAACATATTCTGGCACTCTAACAAGAAAGATCTTGATGTACATGCTGTCCAAATCCCCTGTCATAGAAAGACACGGATATGTTTAGTTTCAAAGCAAAGCTCTGCTGAAAATTATACCCCAGAGTATCTACCTGCTAAATTTGGTTCCTCTCTTCTTACAGGCTTTGAAACATAGAAGTTTACAATGCTCAGCAAGTACATGACTTTACAGAATGAAAGCTTGAGTTTAGACACATAAGCAAAAAGGAAAGAAGCAAATTTGTTTAAGTTATCAGCCAAGAAATTTATTGACACTGAGATCAGTATTGGTATATGCAAAAAAAACCCCTGAACTTTGCTTCCACACACATGTTGATAAAAACACTCCCGCTCACAGAATGCTAAAGCCACCTTTCTCCACATGTTTTTCACTGATGCCTTCCTAAATAACTGCAGTCTCTTCTAAGTGTATCTCTTCTCATTTTATTACTGCAACCTGTCTCCTAATAAAGACATATTTATCCCCATGGATCTCTTCCTGTCTAGGTCTATAGCTTTGGGAAACCATGAGGTTCTGTAAGCATTTATTGGACACCCCTGGAAGCAGGCAGCTCTGAGGAAACATACCCATACACCACAAGTCACTTGCTGCCTGAAAGATTCTCAAACGCCTACCACCTCAAAGTCTCTTTAAGAAAGGCGTGGAGTAACCTCACACAAAAATAAAGCAAGCTCACTGCCAACTGTCAGAGAAGCTAAGAAAAGTTCACAGGATGCTTAAACCCACTTTGAACTGCAAGATGTAAATTAATTTCACAGAATATTATAGGAAATGCTGTAGGAAATTACATAATAGGAAACCACAGCTAGCTGCACCAAGGAAAATATTATGGAAAAACAAAACAGTCACCCCAAACTCACTACATACAAACAAGTGGTATATAAATTAGTTCACAAGTCAGGTATCCAAGAGTCTTAATCCCATGGATGCACAATGTATCATCACTATTGCCTCTTGAAAAATCAGAATCTCATAAATACAGAGAATAAGAAATAGAAAGTGAAAAAGTCTCTATAAACACATGTATACAGTCCTCAGCCCTCAAATTTTGTTCAACAAAGGCAATCAATAAAATAGGTGATTCCATAAAAATTGCTACAAATTCAACACAAATTGCTACAAATTCAATTGAATCCTTTCAGCCTAAACACAGCTGACACATGAGAGTGAAAGGCCAAGTAAACTACTATGTATAAAGACTGCGTTACTTTTTCCAGTAATAGCAGCTGCAGCACCTGTCATCATCCCAGGTGACACCTCAGCCTCGAAGGGTAAATCATCTTATACCAAACGAGAAAGACAAAGTCAAAATTAGCAGGTGCACAAAAGAAATAAGATGGAAAAAATATGGAGCTACTGGAAAAAGGGAACAGATACTGCAAGTAAGAAAGGAAAGGGAAAAAGGCAGCAACTGCTCTTCTCAGAGTTATGAAAATAGACAGCCAATGGAAGCACAGACTGAAACCAAAATAAAACACGGATCTGCACTCCTGATTTTCATGCACAAACATGTGGTTCTAAAGAATTTAATCTGAACTAGAACTATTATTCAAATGTCAAATTTCCATTTGTAACCCAAGCACCTACACAGTAATTGGCAGACACAACATTTAAGTATTAGATAGTCCATAAAGGTGCATTTTACAGATCAACTACAAAGCCATCTTTTGCATGAATGTAGTCCCTTGCCCTCAAATTTGGTTCAACAAAGGCAATCAATTTTTTCATGTTTTGCATGAATGTATGAAATCTACATCTGTATGGAACAGACCTGTTCCTTAAGGTCACTTTGTATCTTCTTTAAGAGCAGTTATAAGCTATTAAAACTCCAGGAACATTTTCCAAAACATATTACATCTTACTTTTTCCCATTCTTTACAGACTTCTGCTCTACAAGAGAAGGCAAGAAGCACCTTCAGGTTTACTACCCATGCCAGATATTCCATAAAGTTTCATAGCGAAAACCAGGCACCAACACACCTGGACGAAAACCACCTGAACCACTGAACTAAGCAGGCAAAATCATAATCAGAATATATTTAGACAAGTGATTTTTCCCAGAAGTATTAAAACAGTCATATCTAAAATAAATATGGACCACATAACTTTAAATGCAGTGTTGCCACATTTTTCCACCTGAGATAATTATTCAAATAATAACAGAAAGTTTTAGTAATCAGTTCTTGGCTGCTGCACAGATTACTGGTCACATCTGCAAAATGGTATTCAGCAGCAGTAAGAGCAGAAAGTTGAATAATTTTGTATTCCAAAGTGCTATCATTGCTGTAGAAACTAAGAACCTTGACTCGGGTATCCATGAAATGTAATTCAAAACCTATTTCCTTATCTCATGCCTCTTGATCTTAATATATCACAAATCCCTAGGTACTGTGACCTTGCTTGGTCCCCAGAGAGGCAGAAGGTTGCGGCATAATTAAATCATACACTACAAAGTAGTAGAACAGCATGATATACACTGCAAACAACACTACTGTCTTTCTTGGGCTACCTCAGAAGAAACAAGAAACTGTTAAGAAGTATCAGACCTGTAAAAAAAATCACCAATAAATCCAGCAAATATGAAATTATTCCAATACCGAGCTCAGCTGCCCCCTGTCCATTGTTATGATTTCTTTAGCACACACACACACATGCCCAGCATCACTGCTCAAACAGGAAGGGTGGGTACAGCCCGTCAAATGTGTTCACTGCTCACTGCCCTTGCTCTCCCCTTGGTTTTTACAGCAAGGCCCAGGAGATGGTAACACAACTTTCAATACACTATTGTGCATTGATTTTCTTGATATTCTACATCTTTTTCGATCCAAGCAACAGAACAGAGATAATGGGTAAAACATGGACTGATTGTGTGAAATTTATGTTCTAGCTGTGGTGAATTGCGTGTGTTTTGTTTGGTGTTGTTTTTGATTTTGGCATGGGGAATTCTTTTTTGTTGATGCGACTGACATTTGTGAAGATTGTATGATGGATGTGGATTTTAATGATAAGGGCTGGAATGTCTCTTGGGTTTGCATGACAAGATTTGGGTAGCAGGGGGGCTACAAGGGTGGCTTCTGTGAGAAGCTGCCAGTGGCTTCACCTGTGACCAACACAACCAACGCCAGCCAGCTCCCAGATGGCCAAGCCAGCCCCACCAGTGACTGCGGCAGTGCCCCTGGGATAACAGACTTAACAGGGGAGGGAAAAAACACTGCTCAGAAGCAACTGCAGCCAGAGAAAGGGGGGGACAACAGACAAGTGAACAACACTGCAGACACCAAGGTCAGTGACGGGGTGGGAGGAGGTGCTCCAGGTGCTGGAGCTGAGATTTCCCTGCAGCCCCCAGAGAAGACCAGGGTGGGACAGGCTGTCCCCTAGCAGCCCATGGAGGACTCCATGGCAGAGGAGCTGGATGCCTGAAGAGGGCTGCAGCCCTGTGGGAAACCCAACCTGGAGAGGGCTCCTGGAAGGATTTGTGACCCCATGGGGGAGCCACACTGGAGAAGTTCATGAAGAGCTACAGTCTGTAAGACTCAGGCTATAGAAGTTCATGGTCCCTCCCATGGGAGGAGACCCAATACCTGGAGCAGGTAAAAGTGTGAGGAGTCCTCCTCTGAGGAGGAAGGAACTGCAGAAATATGCAATGAACTGACCACAACCCTCATTCCACATCCCCCTGCACCACAGGAGAGGGGCAGAATGAAGAGAAGGTGCTTTGAAGATTTGGTTTTATTTCTTATTATCCTATACTGATTTGATTAGTAATAAATTAATTTCCCCAAATTAACTGTAATTAACAAATTACTGCCATGTTTTGTCCTTGACAGTAATTTCTGAGGGATCTCTCCCTGTTCTTATCTCAACCCACAAGCCTCTCAGCCTTTTATTCTACCTCCTCTTTCCTGTCCAGCTGAGGAGGGGAGTGATAGAGTGGCTTTGGTGGGTGTCTGGAATCCAGCCAAGGTCAGCCTACCACAGCTGATTTTGGAAGCATATAAATATCTAAGAAGACAACACATCTAGCTTAATTTAGATCTAGCTGATCTTGATTAAACTCAGATCTTAAGTACTTGAAGTTGTGCCTCATTTCACAGCTGTTATACCATTGGAGCAATTTCTCTGTGTCCTCTCAGCATTTTCATTGGACTTGGGAAAGCTAACCCAATATAGATCTCAGGAATCACAGATTTAAAAAACCAAAACAAGCGTCTTTGTAGAAATTATTGTATTAAAAAAACCATTCCTTTTTGCCCAAGCTACATTCTACCACTGATGCTCCCCCTACTTTTCAAGCTGAAACATAAGCGTTCAGAATATTCAGAGCTACATATAAAGATGTTTCTATAGGTGAAGTATAACTCAGCCTACTGCTAAACGAGCTGTCATTTTTAACAAGAAGAATGTTCCCTATTATATACCTTCTCCCACCCCCAGCCCAATGAGAGCCTGAATCTCTCATCACCTGCTGTGTGCCTGTCACACACACAAGCCAATGGAGCCACTAAATTGCTCTGCACAGGTGCATCCCAAATAACAAGCATACTGTGCAATTCACGTCTTTCCCTGCCAGGCTGGTGCCCATGTTGTCTTGTCACAAGCCAGCTAGTTTCTCTCACCTTCCCTAACAGGAGTGAGACCCTTCTACTTTAATAAACCTCAAAACACGACGCCCTGCTACCCCCAAGCGTGGATGTATACAAAGCCATCCTCTCACTGTTGTCCACTTCTGACAAAGGAAAAATCAAGTCCCCTCGCCACAGGGGGGAGGAAAAAAAGAGAAAGAAAAAAGCTGCCTGTCCTTTCATCTAGAGCCAAGGCTCTGTGAGCCCAATGTATCGCCCGCATCTCCCTGCCTCTGTCACAGAGAAAAAGACCCCGATGGGGAGGAGCAGGAGCTCTTACCTTAATTATGCTGCTCCTCCGGGGGATGCCGGGTTTGCCTTCTCGTTGTTGACTGGCGGAAAATCCTCTTTCTTTGCTGCTGCTCTCCGGGCTTGCAGGAGGAGCTGATCCCGGCTCCTCACCGGCTCCCGGCTGGGCACAGTCCCCGTTGGAGACCCGGCTGCCCGCACTGTCAAAGCGGGATCTCCCGCCGCCGCCGCCTCCTCCTCCTCCTTCCCCATCTCCTGCCTTGAACGCCACCCTGCCTTGGACCGGCCCCGGGGAGGAGGGCAGCCCCCCGCCGCCGGTACCGCCACCGCTGCCAAACTCCGCCATCAGCCTCCCTGGCTACGGCAGAAGCACCGCCGCTGCCCCCCTCCCCTCCTCCCGCGGGTGCTCGGCGGTGCCTCTCCTTCCGCTTTCTCTCTATTTACGATCGGGGGATTTTGAGCCTAAGTCTCTCCCCCCCGCGCATTTGGCAGCCGATGCCGCGTAGCTCCAAGAGGGGAGGGGGGACGGACGAAATGTGTCGGTGGCGGCTCGGCGAGCACCAGTCCCGCAGCACCTGGGGAGGGAAAAGGAGACGAAACGTGACAACCGCTCCTCACACGAGGCGGGGGAGCGTCGCACCGCGGCGGGCTGCCCTGCGCGCACACACGGACACGCGTGGGAGGAGAGGGGCTGCCCGGGGTCCCCGCCCGCACACCAGCGACCCGCCGGGGGCACCGAGCAGGGCACTGAGCGCAGCCCCGCCGCGGGGACAGGGACAGGGACCGGCCCGCCCGGCCGCCACGGGGCGCGGGAGGCTGGAGGGGACCGAAGGAACGGAGCTTTTAGGGCCCCTCAGCTGGGAAAAATGAGAGGCGTTGATGGCGGTATTTTCTCACCCTGATACAGCGACACCCACAATCGCTGAAGCAACGAAGCGGGAGCGAAAAGAGAACTTGCAGAACAACACGCCCCAAAGCCTCCGGCCCCGGCCCGGGGCAAAGCCCGTCCCACGCCCGGCGGGGACCATCCGCCGCAGCCCCTCTCCGGCCACGAGCGGCGGCCAGAAGCGGCGGAACACGAGCAGGCTCGCCGCCGCCGCCCCGCGGGGCAGCCCCCGGGCGCCCTCGGTAACTTTTCTCCCTTCCCGCTGCCTGCCGACATCCAGCCGCTTTAGAGCGGAGACAGCCCGGCCGGGGCAGCAGCGGCACCCCCGGCCCCCGCGGCAGCCTCGCCCGCAGCCGCCCCCCGCCCGCACACTGCGGCCCCGCTACCCACCTCGGCGGCGAGCGGAGCCCCCGGCTGCCGCTGCTGCAGGAGCCGCTTTTCCCCTCTCCCCTCCTCCCCGCTATGGTCGCCGCCTCTGCCCGGAGCCGGATACAGAGAGAAACTGATTCATGTGGCTGCTTCCCTCGCTCTCCGCTGCTGCTGCTGCCGCCGCCGCCGCCTTCCCCGGCCCAATGCTCGGCAGCAGCCCCGTGGGGGGAAACGCCGGCAGCGCCGAGGGGAGAGGCAGCCCCGGCCGCCCCCGCGAGGAAACTCTCGGGGAAGGCTGAGCGAGCGATCCGGGCTCGCCTCCCTGCCGCCGCCGCCAGTCACAGGGCCGGCCCCGCGCGGATTGGCGGCCCGCCGCCAGCACCCCCTCCAGCAGCTCGGGGGCGCTCCGCCCGAGGGCAGGACCCGCCCGCCCCTTCCCGCGCCGCCCCGCGCTCACCGGAGGATTCCTCCGCACGCTCCCGGCCCGCGCCTCTCGGCTGGGCTCCGGGCCGACACAAAAGAGCCCGTGCCCGGTCCCCCGCTCCCGGCCGCATCCTCTGCTCCCCTGCGCCCCGGACGGCGGCTCCTCCCATCCCTCCCGTCGGCGCCCCGGGCCCTTCACCCCCTTGCCCACCCGAGGGGCTGCGGCCGCCCGGGCGTGCAGGAAGGGCGGGGGGCGGCGGTGGGACCGCTGGAACGGCTCTACCGGGCGCTGACAGCCCAATGAGAGCCCGATTAGTCCAATTAGAGCCGTTAATTATTAAAGGGACGAATGAGATGGAGTGCTGGAATATTAAAAGCTTAACGGAAACTGCAACTTGATGGTTGCCTTCAAGCATATCCACAGCACAGCATGCTTGGCCGGCGGCCGGCGTGCCCTCACGTACCCCATACACACTCGTTTAGGTTTGCTATGAGACAAACAGGAGGCACTTGGTGGAAGAGCAGTAATTCAGAGAGCAACATATTTATTTTTACCTCTTAACACAGCTGCATGTTGCAAGAGCTTGATATTTCACGATTAAGTTGAATAAAGGGAAATGAAATGCCATAGCTGAGGCATTTGGCCCTTTGCTTGAAATTCGGAAATTGAGTCAGTTCAGGAGACAATACATTGAGAACATGAGCAAAATTGGAAATCACAAAAATAAGGGTGCAAAGAGTCACACTGAGCAAAGAGACACCTAAGACGGCCCACACCATCTGACCTTCAGCATTTGGCTGAAGTGCTTAATGCAGGAGCTTGACTCAGATTATAGTTGAATGAAAGCACTACACTTTTAATTTAGGTTCCCTCAGTTGCCCTCCGGAGATCACTGACTGTGCCTGGAACCGCTGGCACAGAGATCAGATACCTATCCTAAATGGCTTGAATAAGGCAGCATAAATATCCCCCTTCAGCATACTGGTGGTGAAAACCTGGATTGAAGGGTGCATTTTCAGTCCTGTTCTCCAGCTCCAGGGCTTTACCATGGACTGCAGAGCCTTGCCTTTGTACCTTTGTGTCCCAGTGCTCTGAGCAGTCTCCAAAAGGAAGGCACCTCCATCTTTTCCTTCAGAACACCAAGGGACATCTCACTCCTCCAAAATATAGAGCCACAGGGATTATGTCTTCTGTCTGTTTTTACTGTTTAGGTCACTTGGAGCATGAGAGCCCTCATTTCAATCTCCTCTTCCTGAAGAGATTGATGTCGGTGTACCCATGGTCATTAAACAGCCACCAACTTACAGGCTGGTGCTGGTGAGAACGTTTTCTTCAATATTCTGTCTGCAATCTGGACAATGCTGTTTGTCACTGCAGCAGAAAAGGAACCATAAGGTGTGATGCAGATTGGAGGAAAGTATGAAGCTCTTTGGAGAATATTACTTAGTATCATTTCTAGTGGGTCAAGGAAGTTCAGAACCTGACACTGCTACGTGACTCATATATGGTCCCAATTTAATCAAACTATTAACAAAGCTTAAGGTTAAATGAAAATGTGCACATTTGCAGGATTTAGACTGCAAACACTAGGGACATTAATATTAAGCTTAAGATCTGAAATAGCCAAAGTTTGTGGTTTTTGTTAGCTGGTAATACAGTGATTTTACCATTTGCCCTTATGTGAACATCTCTTGCCTGAACACCTTGCCTCACCATTTAACTAGGAAAAGTCAGCCTTGAATATTAAATATTATCCAGTATTGTATTTACAGATGTGGACATCACAAGCCATCCCTACAGGAGACGCTTTGTCATTAGGAGCATCACTGTTCCTTCTGAAGGATGAAATTTATACACAACAGGTACAAAATGTTATTAGAACCATTCATCACAGAGCCTTGCCAGTAAACTGGTGAGGAAGATGTGTGCTTTCTGTCATCTTGCTGCTTAAGATGCACATACCAGAATACCAGTTTTAACGCCTTTAGCAAAATTTGATCAGTCCTATCTCAGAGAAAAAAGGATTAAAAAAACCCTTTTCAACTCTGCTTATCTGTCCAACCTGTATAGAAAGAAGATAACAATGCTGAAAAAGAAATCATTTCACTTTAGCCTTGGCAGTTCTGTAATGAATGATATCAAGACCCGCAGACATTGCCAGACTTTTGACTGTGAAGGTGATGATTCAATACAAAGGAAATAGTAAAACTTCTGAATCTAGTCTTAAGGATACATGTACACAAATCAATACAATAGTATCTGTATTATGCTTATTCTAAATATTGCAATTTAATTACTGATAAAAACATTGTATCAGACACTAAACTAGAAAGGTTGTTCTAGCAAGATGGAGGTAGAAAATTCTCCAAATCTGAGATTTCTTCTGACGACCATGCGCTGATTTTTCTTATTGTGCCATTCTGTTTTACAGGACTTCTTTAAATTAGTCCAGTGTTTATTCAGATGCATTTTGAATGCTAAAAGTTGAAAAATATTTCCATATACAAAAGGAGGTATTTCTGATAAACCAAGTCCCAGAAATGGTCACCAAGACTGAGCTACTCATAGAGACCTTGTTTATCCCTGTGAGCTCAGGTTTCAAAGTAGTTCATGTGATATTAATGTGAACTATATCCTTTCTTTGCCAGAACTTTTTGAAGATCAAGGGGTGAAGAAACTTTTTCATTATCATTATTCAATAGTGGCCTCAGCAGGCTCTATTTGTTTAATTGTTAAATGAAATAAGGATTATAATGGAATCAGAAGACCCTTCTATGACAATATTTAACTCTGAGAACTTGCTGCCATGTGCACATATTAGTATTTTCATAAAATCCTATTAAATATCAGAGTTCTACAGCTAAGCTAACATTACCCATTGAACTTTTCTAACTCAAATAGTGTGGCAGTAGAAACATGCCAAGAAACAGGATATGTTTAAACCCTTAACCAGTGACTAAATCACTAGTGTTTAAAGAAGCCAAATACCAGATTATTGCTAATACACTAAATACTTTTTATTCCAAACATGAAAAACTTTAATTAGCAATTATCTTGTTTAAATGTTGCTTTTCTGACACCTCTGCTTGAAATATGTTTTTTCATTATTATAAGCATCTCTGCAATTCCAGTGATAATTTAAATTGCTTGACTTGATTGTTCAGGTCACAGTCTAGCACATACTTGTTTGTAATACTTGTTTATAATTAAGTATACATGCTTAAGCAGTCCCATTACAGTCAGAATCTGATTCATAATTAATCCAAAGCAAAATTTATCTATAAATAATGCATTATTGTATAAAACATCTGTAAAGTGCAGGTGTCTTATATGCACATAAAAAGTGCAGACAGTACAATGTGCGCTAAAGGTGGCAAAAAGAGGTAGAAAAACATAAATTGACAGATTTGTCTACTGCAGAGCATTTATTAACATTCTGTACATGAAAATAATATTTTTTTTGCAATTTTAGAAAGTTCTAAAATTGCAAACTAACAGTGACTCCTATACTAACAGTGACTATAGGAGTCAGCTGGGAGTTGGGCTTTAATGATCCTTGTTGGCCCTTTCCAACTTAGGATATGCTGTGATTCTTAAGTCTAAGTATGTGGATTTTTTTTTAATCAAGCAGCTCAACCATTTTAGCCTATTAAATACAGCTTAAGGAATGTTTGCTCTCTATCCTACCTATAATGCCTTTTAGTTTGGCTACCAGCCTACTCAATGTGATGGCTCAGAATTAACAAGAGCTTAGCAGTAAATCTACTATTCCCCTACAGACTCTTGAATCCAGGAGGAGTGCTTTTCTATATCAAGATAATTCAACAGTTCTTCTCTAAACTGTCTAAGGCTGTCATGCTGCAGTGGTTAGTTGGTTGCAGCATAGCTTTAAATCACATTGCCATGAAAATGAGACTCTTTGTATATATGTTTTAAAAAAGGTCAAGGTTTCTAAAAACTGAGAGTATTCCCTTCCTGACCATTAAAAGAGAAGTCTTTAAGGGAATATTAAAGAGCAGACAGGAAGGACTTTCTGTATATCAGAGGCCTCCCTTAAGGCCTCAGTTTGCAAACTAGAAATTAAGTATTTTTAAAAAGTCTTGACCCAGGCACTAAATCTGAGCAACTCTTTTGGGAATTCTGGAGTTATCGTAACAGGAAATTACAGCTTATCTTATTCTAAAATCATGTTGTTAGTTTGCCATTCTTGAAAAGGCTGAAAATCAAATCTTTGTTTGTCTTTAATATCACCATTTGGAAAACTTATTTTGTAGCAATACTATTTGAGGTATTTTTGGATAAAGTTTCAGTGGAGCAACATTTGCATTTTCTTCTACTGGGGAAGGCAGAGACCCTGGAAAAGACTTGTATAGTGCTCATTTCAGCAGAGGCACATGCATTTTGTCAGAGAGACCAGGACAACAAATCTGTTCTTGAAGTGTTTCTGGTGCATCATTCAAAAGAACATACACACACTGTTTCCCAGCTCCTGGCATTGTACTCTGCTCTCTAAGGAGAAGTTACAGTTACAAAAACCAGATGAGAGCCAAGATTCTGCAGAGGATTGGATTTCATTTTTTCCCTCCTCACGTTTGTAAATAGTGGGTATATACAGAAGTGTTTGACTTGTGAGACATAAGACATTTCATAAGTCATCCATTTTTGTCATTTGAAGTGTCTGACTCTATTTTTACAGGAGCATGCCAATAAAATAGCCCACAATGAGCTTTTATAACTTCTTCAAACCCAAACTTTTTTAAACTAACAAAAATGTTAATAGTGATCAAAAGCTTTCATTAAATTTGCACAAAGAAAAAGACATAAAACTTTTAATTTGTAATTTCAGCATTATATACTTTGTGAATTCTCATCATAGCAGAATATTAAATGCTTTCACTCCTTTGAGAAAAACTGCTTCTTTTCCATCATAGGTGAGTAGGTAAATAAAATCAGTAGGATTTTTTTGACAGCCTGAGTTCCTTCTATAATTGTCTTCATTTTATCATGTCCATGAGGGTAAACACTGGGTCTACATGTGCTAAGTAGGAGTTGCAGTGTGTTATGTCTTCACCTTTGAGGGTTTAATGGGAGAGTTAACACATACACACTTCTGCTGATAAACAATTAACTGTGTGCTGGTGTCAGCTTGTCTTGTTAGAAATATTGCAACACAATACCACAGAAAGAGGAATATATATGTATAAAAGAGGAATTAAGTGCTTTTATTGAATGGCAGTCAAAATCCACATAATTTACTTTAGCCTAGCAAATTTTCTGAATTGCAAGAAATCACATTTTATTCTTAGCCTAGAACAGGGTTTGAGAGAGGAGTTCATTAAACTTGTTCTACTCCAAGACATAAATGCATTTCTTTTCAGTCATGTGAGAAAAATCATACAACACAAATTATTTGAAGCAGGTTTAAAAAGGTTTGGTAACAAATGGGGAACATAGTTTTTCATGCTGTTTGACATGGGTACTGGTAGACTGCAAGACAACAGCCAGTGAGATTGTATCCTGTCCTAAAGCTTGTAATGGAGTTCCTTAGTCCCATTGTTTTTTGTATTACTCACATTAGCAATTAACATCAGTTCCTGTGCCTTAAAGATGGTAGATTTGGGTATGTTGCACTAACCAGCACAGTTCTTAACAGAAGTCAATTCCACCATTTTTTTTATCCAGTATTCCAACTTCTGAAGCATAAGTCAACAGTCATATTTGTTTTCTTTATTTTTAGTTCTAAAAATGCTAAAAAAATTACAGTATTTATAGATGGTTTCATGTGCATATTCAAACCTCCTTTGTTAGAAATAGGTTTATGGTTGAAACTTCAGGTCAGAAGACCTTAACAAAATATCTATTGTACAACTCTCACAAACTGACAAAAGCCAGTAGACAGGTAGTAGACTTCTAATTTCTTTGAAACATTTATATTTTGCATAAACCAGACATGAAATTCAGGGTCCTGATCACTAATGTAACTTTTCCTATACTCTCTGAATTTTCAGAAAAATATATTTATGTGCAAGATCTCTCTGTTAATATACAGCCTTAATACAGTTAAATATACCCACTTTCTGAGTAAACAGCAGCTGAAGCAAAGGGAAAGTACCACTTTTCTTCTGCCAAAAACCAGAAGGAAATTCCCAGCTTCTGTTCTGTTCTTTGCTATGGCAACCTACTCCTGGAAGAAGAGTCACCAGGAGTGAGAATCTCTGTTGGGATAACAGTAAAACTAAGCAGTATTTGAAGACTTTCTAGTTCTCTCACATTTTGACTTCATGTATCAGGAGGCTGTGAAAACAAAGTTGCTGCAGCTGGCACTCCTCTAACTCCTTTTTGTACAGAAAAAGCCCTTCCATCCTTCCTTTTCTCATCTGACTTCCCCTTTCTGTAGGGATCTATACATTTTTCCTGAATTCATTGTACAAATTGCTTTTTCCTCCTCCGTCTAAGATAAAAAGTTGCAATGAAGTTCAATCCTCTGAGCATTCCTAAGTCATTGCTCAAGGACCAGAGAAACTCCAGAAAAGTTAGGAAAATAGTAGGGGAAGAGCATGAATGAAGATAATTTATGAAAAGGGACAGCAGAGAAGGACAATAGGACATAATAGTAAAAACATTAACCTTTACTTATAAGAAGTTTCAGGATTACTGTTATCATATTCCATAGCACTAATATAGACACAGGAAAAAAGAAAAGAGTGAACACTGAGTGAAAGAGCAAGTCAAAATTAGAGAGGGAGATAAAGCCAAGGAACCATGGTATCAGAAAGAGAATAACTGTTAGTCATTAGCATTGAAAAACAAATTTGAAGACAGAAGAAGACAGAAGGAAATTAAATAAGATTGATAAGATGGAAGAAAAAATATATTATTGCAAAGAAAGTCTTAAAATATAATATTAAAATAAAATTCAAATAACTTAACTTAGCTGCCAAGGGTTATGACTGTACAGGGGAAGAGGGAAACCAGACTGATCACATGGAATGATTATGAATGCAAGAGCTCCTCACATTGAGATGCAACGGGGAAGCAACTAACACAAGCTGAAGAAGGGATTTTCTCTTGCAGATTACATTGCCAACACTGATATGTTCCATGTGTGTTCTGTCCAGCAGAAGCAGTTGAGGCCTAAATGCATGCTTGACTACTTGACATTGCTCATTTCAGTACTTAATAAACTCACTTTCTGTGGAAAGAGATGCTGCGTTTTTGCTCTATTTAAAATTCTTTCTTTTTCCCCCTTCAGTTCCTAAGTTCTTCCTAAGCAAGAAACAAGACATTGATTTGACTGTTGATGAAGAATAAGATCAAATTACTGACTTTAATCTTTTTTAAATTAATTGTATTTGTACCTGTGTTACAGAGAAGCCTAAAAGCCCCAGTCAACATCGGCTTGCTGCTTGCCGCTGCTGTTGACACCATATAAATGTATGGATGCAGTTCAGAGCTGGCACGTAGCCATCCAGTTTGGAACACAAACAGTGTGATCTTGCATCTCCTCCCAAAAGACCATACAGACATTCTCTGGGGGATTTAGAAATCAGGACCTCCAAAATTTCTGGCCATCTTCCTGAGTACTAGGTCATCTTTCTCTAGAAAAATGTTTTATGCATCCTATGTGTGTAGCTAGTAGGAATTTAGGATAAAGAACAGTGAAGAACTGAGGCACCATGTATACCAAAAGGATTCACCAGTGTATACCCACTGATTTCCACCAGTCTGCATCTTTATTTTTTCATTTGTTTAAATTATTTTAAGGCACCTCATGCACTTAAATCTTATTTGAAGTCTCAACTAAAAGGCACTATAATAAGGGTGCAAATGGTGATGGTGTCAAAGAAAGGAAAATTATCTTGATTAATCTTTGTTAAGTACAGCATTTTAACATAAGATAGGCAATGAAATTCAGACACTGAATTACTTAAGTAATAAGTTACTTCCTATCTTTTAAAGCCCACAGAGGTACCCTGGGCATTTAGAAGTGCAGGTATGTTTAACCCAACTCTTCAAAACTATGTTCAGCTGTTTTTCTCACCAGTTATCTCAGAACTCTCAATTCTGCTGATTTCAGTAATTTCTTCTGACTGAAGAGGCACCACCTAAATTCCTTAAATATTGTTTGTCTGGAAGAAAAAAAAAAACAATTTCTTTGACTTATTTTTTTTTCCTGCAGCCTAGCTTCTTAAATTATTAATAATGCTTTGTTTCACATTGTTTATCAGCAGGATTTCTGGATTATGACTATGCGCTAGCAGACACACACACACACACATACACACACTTGTTCACAACTATTTTCTTTCTTTTCACATTCTGAGTATTCTTGGCTTTCCCAATAAAATACAAAGCTATGCTCTTGGGGAAAAAATAGGTGAAGTTACATGAAGCAGATGAAATAGATGTTTCCAGCAAGACAAACTATGTGAAAGAAGCAGATGAAGCTAAAGAACAATGTACTGCACTGTTCCCCAATACCAAGTATGGAAACCACCTCACGAATTCTGGTTGTAAATGTAAACATGAGTTGTCCAAGGAAAAGAGAAAAATTGGCCAGAAAAACAGTAGGTACTTTAAATAGGTACTTTATTTGAACTTCTGAGTTTTGAAATCAGCTTAAGATTTTTGATATGTGAATGACTTATAAATCCAGTGGGAGTCCGAAATTTATTCAGTGGAAGAAAAATCTTTACCCTAAGGCATTACAATTGTTTCACTGTATGTGAACTAGTTTTCCTGAAATTCTCTAGTATATTTTTTAATTTAGATAGGGCTAGTGTAAGATATACAGATATACCCCATAGTAATTCTTTCTTTTCCTTGTAGCTGAAGTCTGACCTTTCAGTTCCTTAGCAGAAATTTCCTTGAAATACCTGGCAGGCAAAGCAAAACATCCATCTTGATTGTACATTTTGAAACAACAGTTTGACCATGACCAATCCACCAAGTATTAAAATATTTCATTCTGCATACAGAGCTGCTTTCCTTTCAAATGCAGACTATAATTAGCTAAAGGCTCCCCTCTGCTCTCCTGAGTATAAAAAGTCATGCTAGCTGTGTGTGGAAGTACATATAGTCATGCATAGCTGGTATACTCATTTCTTGGTTCTCACACTGGTAAAAAGCTGTTATTATACAAACAGGACAGTTATCCCCAGAGAGGCAAAAAGTGCTGGGCAGCAGCTTGACATTACATATTTTACATTTTGTAAGCAGTGGCTTAATTAAAACTACCAAGATTATCTGAATATCTGTATTTTGCTTTGAAAATAAGAAGAATTACATACAGGACATTTTTTTTCTTGTACAAAGGCAGTAGTTGAGAAATTTGCCACACTCTCAATTATTAATGTGAGCATGAAGTTAGGTTGGCCACACCAACTGAGAGTATGACCTGCAAAACCACAGCTACATTAGCTACCCTGGAGGGAATTCTATTTCATTCACAGTGACATGCTTGGGCTTACCTTATATTCACTTTCATCAAGGAAGAGACAATCACTGATATTTAGATTTTTTAATTTTTTAATGGGGTTAAGAGCAATCCTCTACAATGAACCTTCGTGGACAGCAGTTCGTGAGCTTCGGACTCTCCAGGGAGATAAGGATCCAGAGGGAATGTACTCCATCCTCAGGCAAGCTGGTTTTGGAGCTCCATTGCTGGAACTGCAGAATCAGTAATGTACAAATTAGTCCCCCACTACTGATGTAAATAATGATGCAAAATTATTTCCAGAGAACCCCATAACTCTGAGTCATTGATAAGATAGTCACTATCTCTGTCACAGTCCCTTTGCTTTTCAGGCCTATTCCATGTTTCAAATACCGGATCATATTTCCTACTATTACTGCCTTTAAATAGCAATAATCCTGTCTGCAATAATGCCAATCATTAATGATAAACTACATTCCTTAAATAAATGAACAGCTAAGTTATCATGTGATACTGCCCTTTTTTGTTTTGCTTCGCCTTTCTGGGACTCTGCAGACTACAGCCTTTTGCAACAGGTCTTCTCAGGACCTTGTCTTACAAAAGACAAAACGTTCTGGCCCTAATCCAGGAAAGCACTTAGATACATATTGACATTTAAGTAGATGAGTGGCCTTAGTGAGGTCAATTGGACTGCTTACTTGTGTAAAGCTAAACCTGTCCTGAAATATTTTGTTCGATGGACACACACTATTCAACACTTTGAATGATTGAACCCTTTGCGAGATCATATGCAATTACTATTATTATACAAATATTTTATGTGATAATAATTGCCTTCCAGATTATTTGAAATATGCGATTTTATGTTCAGTGAATAATTAATGTCTCAAATTTTAATCCAACCCCATGTAAAAGGTACACAATGACTTCCAGTAAATGTAAGGTGTTTCTAATTTGATTTGTTTTCTAATTGATGTTGTGTTTCCATGCAGTGTTTTTGTCTGTTGAGATTGCAAGGATAGGTCATACCAGGGTCTGAGTGTGACCCCAAACCTGCCCCACAGAGCATGGCTAAGTCTCTGTCACCCCTCATTTGCTCTCTGGTAAACACCTGCAGCAGTGGGTTTTGTAAAACAGGGCAAATGACCAGACCACAAACTTGCTAGCACTTTTGAAGGAAAAATAACCTCAAAATATCTATGTTGCCTCTCTAGTCATAAACTAGTATTGCAGCATGGAAGATGAATGCTGCTTTTTGCCCTAAAATCCAGCAGGTCCATTTTTTAATGATGTAAGATGTAACTCAGACTTTGTTTTTATTTTTCCTCTGTAGAGACTGAATGGCTGTCTGCCCTCATTACTGACGTGTATTTCTTAAGTAGCGTCATTAGAGAAATTCATAAAATATGGGATTTTGTCATCACTTACAGGTTCTTTCTTGGAGATACAAAGCAAGGAAAAGAAAGAGCATACAGCTTTTATAATGTTTCACAGGAAAGTTCAGCTCTGTGTGGTGCTTTCAGACCTCTCCAAATTAGGGAGGGGTCTGTAAATGGTTTCTGCTGGGACATACTGAGAGCAAGGCTTTGAGATCTCAGTGAACCACTCTGCTAGGAGAAAATAAATTTTTTAAAAGGGGCATGATCACAGAGTCACAACAACAGGGTTTATCTTGTTTCCTCCAGACAACTGTCAAACAACTTAGATTAATTTTAGAAAAAATTCCAAGGCTTTCTATTAGAGCTAAATTTCTTCTTGCTCCTGATATGTATGCAATACCTATATAAGTAAACAGGAAATAATTATTGGTGAGATCCTAATTAGAATTTTCTACTGCTTGTCTGCTTGTATTTTTATGATCTTCAAATGGTTCTAGAAGAGGAAATGTGAAAAACTAACACAACAATATGAAGGGTATCTTCTTTATGCTTTCATCATACTGTCCATGAGCTCTCTGCCTCCAGCAGAATGCCACAGAAGGTTATAATGGAGAAGTTAATCTCTGACCTTAATTTTTCCAGTAGCTAGTAATCAGTGTAGTGATCAACATCTAGAGTGTGCACCTCCTCTTTCTCAGAATTCTGATGTTCACATGAAGTAAAGCATTACTCCACAGGTAAAGCCAATGAGGTTTACAAAGCTTCTGAGTTTAACTAGCTGCCAGAAAAAAAATAAAATTTACGTTCAGTTCTATTCAAATGAACAGCTTGAAATTTGAAGACTATCTCCAATCACACTTGGGCCACATAACCCTTTTCACTTCTCAAAACTCTGTTGTAAATCTTGCAGCAATAAAGGGCCCTGCAGCACTTCCTGCTCGCCCTACGGCGAGGAAGGGCCACGCAAAGACCGTCTGCCCTGCCACTGGTCATGAGCAGGAAGCCAGGGAGGCATCAAAGAACAACACAATAACGCAGACTCTTGAAACCCTCACCAGCCCTTTGTCTGAGCTTGGCCAAAGGTTAAACTGGCTCCTGTGAGCTCATCTCTTCTGCCTTGATTTTATGCTGACTTTCTATTGCTTGTAAAACAGGAAGCAAGGGCCAGACTGAACTCCAGTGAAGATATTTTCTGGGTGTGTTTTGTGATTATTTGTTTGACTCAGCAAATCGACTGTCTGTTAGTTGTTTGTATTATGATACCTAGGAGCTGCCTAATTCAGAAACTGTCAGAGCATTCTGGCTTTGAAAATATGTCCATGATCATTCACAGTTCATAAGAATATCAGTTCAAAACAGTTCTGCATGTTTGTTTTGTTACAACACTATCACTGTGCTATTCTAAGGAGAACACACCTTCAAAAAGTATTCAAGAATGCATGTGAAGGAAAAAGGAACACTTCTCCTTCTGAAGTACACAAATTGTAAACATGGCTTGAAAAAATAAGCTTGGCCGTTAAATTCCAGTGCAAGAAAATGTCCTGCTGGGCTTTTTGAAGTCAAAAAAATTTACAAAACCCTATGAGAACCTTGACCCAAACTCCTCTTCAAATCTACCTGGAACAAATACCAGTTTTATAAATCTTCTTCTCAAGTGTGTGCAGTTGAGCTTTCTCTTTCTCTTTTTCTATCAGTGTTTCCAAAGTGCCTCCCTCTCACTGGTTACCAGGCAACAGAACAATATTGCTCTGCATGCACAGCCAGCAATAAATGACATTATACTGTATTTTTGCAGAGTTTCTCAAAGAAAATAAAGATGTCCTGAAATACTATCTTGTGAGATAAATAGCTACTGCCCAGAAGTCATTTAAATACTTAAAATGCTGGGGTTTTTCTTCATAGAAGGCACAGATTGAAAAAAAACAAACCACTTCTCTAATAGAGGAGCTCCCATCCAAAATGAATTTATAATGCTAAAATAGACCACACTCTAAAAGAAAGCTGCTTCAGCTGACATTTCAAACAATTAACAGCCTTTTAGGTTCTACAGCCACTTGCATAAACCTTTATCTTACAATCAAGGCAAGACTAATGAAGCAGCAAGAGACATCAAGTTAAAGTACTTTCAGTGTCCTAAACACTAAAATGCTCCCTGTATGACAAAGCTATTTTTTCCTGTTTTTTTGATGGTTTGATGTCAATAAAACTCAAGAAAGTTTAGCACTTTTTCCAAAAAATCTTTGGTTTTGATAGCAGTTATTAAAGATGGGCCCAGATCAAATCAAACCCCGCACTTTCTCTTAACCTAAATAATCACTAAGAGGGAGGGATGGTTTGCAGCCCTTCATCTGCAATCAAAATACATTTAAGAAAGGTCTGACTTTAGATCCTGACCAAAGTAACTTTAGATTGGTTTATGTAGTTTTGATTCAGTTTCAAATTTCACATTGTAGGTCAAATTCAGCTTTGTGTAGCACTAAGATTAGAAACTGAGGGCTTCTGCAGTTTTTTCACTCCCAAACAAGGTGGAAATCTTTAATTATAAACAAATATCCCATGTAATCCTACCAGAACATGAAATGTTAATCTCTAATTCTTAAATACAAAGGTATGCACTGGAACCAGAGAATAGCCCCAAAATATATTTGTGTAATATACAAAATATATTTGTGTACTACACAAATATATTTTACAACAATATCAAGACTGAAATCTCAGAATACTCATCGGCCTATTTCTTTCATTCTGCAGTGGTCAAATTACATCATTTTCTAGGACAGTTTTTATTTAAATTTATATGGAAAACTTTCGTTTTTTTACACTTCTGTTAGACTGAGTTTTGTTTGCTTGACTTAGAAGTTAAATTGTAAGTGATTAATGTTTTTAGACTAGATAAAAATCTATTCGCAGAATGATTTGACACATGACCTTCAGGACAGACAGAGCACTGGGATATATATGACACCTGAAAAATAGTTCCATTCCCTGCTGTTGTTGATTTAGTAGTGGTATAGAGTTACTTGCTGGATAACAGCAGAAAGATTTGTGGTTTGCTTTCTTGGATCTGGGAAAACGCAGTACAGCAAAATGATGCATTCTCAGCTTGTCTAGATAACATAAATAGCATTGCTCTATGCATACATTTGATTCTTTATTTACTCTGAAAGCCAGCAGAGATGAGCATCGAGTCTGTACTATAAACACCTCAGTTCTGTTTCTAGCTCCTGCAGGAGGAACCAAATGCAAACATAGGATTAACTTATTTACAGGATGGCTGGAGTGTTAGCTGGCAATTGCCTGTAGTGGGAATATTATGCCTTGGTCAAAAGAAAGACTCCAGTCTACACTGAAGTATAAATAGCAATCACAAGAACTAACACCTCAAGGCATGACCTGGCTCGTAGTTTACTGACATTTCTTGTATGCCAGTCCTTCCCTACACAGAGCTTGTTTTAACTGAGCAAAAAATATTATCATCTTATTTTACAGTTCATAAAATCCTGTACACTCAAGAGTACTTGGTGAGACTTCTATAAAGTCCCCAAGCAGTAGGCAACAGCATGTTTTCACTGCAGAAGAAAGCAAACAGTTATATCAGTTGGGATGAGAAATGAGTGATAACATGACATGTCTAGAGAAATCAGTTAGATCCCTCATGTGTTCATTCTAACAGTTGACTTTATTAATAGAATTTTTTTGATAAAAATATTCTAGTCACACAGCAAAAGGGAGATGGTGGCCTCTGCACTCTTCTGAAGCCAATTTAATTTTTCATCTTATCAAAATTATATTTGAGTAGTCCTACTACACAATAGGGAAGAAAAATACTTAAAAGTGAGTATTTATTTTTTATACCTTGTCAATGATGAGAGACAATATTTGCATATTGAGTCCCTTTCCACATATAAAGGCACACAACTTGCAATCCAATTATTTTAAGCTGAGCTAAATGAAAAACTAGACTCCTATCTCCTAAAAACCAGTCAATAGCCACTGTAAGGATCAATAATCTAAAAATCTATTGATTGCTCATGTAACAACCTGTACTTTCCATTACACACTAAATACTATTGTAGATCAATGTTTGCCAGATGTCCATTTATAAACGAAACACTCTGGCTATGGTGTCTGTCCTTAACCTTGCAAAAAGAGCTGGTCCTTACATTTAATTTTAACATCTTCTGGTGTGCTGCAGTATTCCACCAACAGCATCTCCCAGAAGCCTCATTATCTTCCTTTTCCAAACTTAGTGGGAGAGTTGCTTTCCATGGCTTTTATTACTCTGGTGGTAACATTGTACAAATCAGTCTTCCTCATTTTGACAGTAGAGTTATGTATATTTGGAAAAGGCTAAGAGGAAAATGCCTGATCTAGTAATGAGGGGGAATTCCTTATCTTTGGAGATAGCTGACTATCAAGACTAACACATTGGACAAGCAAGCAAAATTCTCATTTGCACCTGTTTTATTAATAGATCTCCTAAAAACAATCACCCTTTTTTTTTTCCTAATGAAAGGCTGAACAATAGAAAAAAACAGCTGTTAGAATCCCACTGCTACTCCCCCAAACTGCTTTGAGGCACTGAATTTGCTGAAATGTTCCCACCTCTTAGTTGTGGGTGGCATGGGCACAGGGCACTGAGAGCTGCAGCACTGACTAAGGCTCCAGTGGTGGGGCAGAGGGGCAGTGGTGGCACTGCCAACCAGATTTCTCTCCTGAGTCCTGCAATGAGAACTCAGAAAGCACTGGGGCACTTTGCATCTGAAAGAGGTGCTGGATTTTGTGTTGTCAGGGAAGGAGAGAAGGTTTAAATAGGTAATTTTTAGAGACTGTCAAAACTGAAAAGTGTAAACATTGTTAACATCTCTTTAAAATTCTGGCAGGGACTGAAAGCCACCTGGATGTGTGCCATCCCCCAGTTGCAAAACCGTTTAGCAAACCATATGCTGCCCTAGAAGACAGGTCCTAGACAGATCTTTGCTGATGGCTTTGGGAGCAGCAGCCAGTAGCCATTGCCCAATCCATGCAGCACCACTGCATTTCCTCTTTCTGCAACAGCCTTTGCAGGATGGGTCCTAGAGACAGCAGGCACTGCTGGGGGAAGTATGCATGCATCTCTTTTCAGCCTTGTACAGTGCCCCTTTCCATTTGCGTTCATGTAGAAGGGATTCAAACATCCTTCTGATTTACCTCTACTAAATAGAGCCTAAATCTCCTTTGGATTTGATTTTGCACTCTATGGTTCTCAATAAAATAGTTCCCCTTTATCAATATCATTCTGCAGTAGTTTTATGGGTGTCTGTAGTTCTTCATCAGTGAGAATGGATGTAAGTGATTTCAGGCAGACATTATGATTTTTCACAAGTTTTCTATTGCTTAGAAAAAAAATCTGATTTAATAACTGCAGTGTAGATGTTTTCAACATGCTGTCAATTGCTGATTGCTATGCAATAAGACTCTGAAAATTAAAAAGTCAATTGCTTTCATTTTACTGTCTTGTCTGAGCAGTCCTGGTGAATTTGTCTGTACACCAGTGTATCTGAAGCAGAATTTGGCCCAGTGATGCAAGATGTCATTAGCATTTCAAAATAGGCAATGTTTTGCAACGTGACAAATAGCCTATAACTCACATAAATTACATACACTTGCACAGACCTGTTTGGTCACACAAAAGACTCATTTTTTTCCCTCAGTTCCAAGCGGCTAAGTCTGGATGCCTTATCCTCAATCCTGCATGCCTACCATCTCAACATTAATTAATAGTATGCTTCTCAACCCTGTATCTTCTCAGTCTTATAAATTATTCTGACCCTTTCAGCCTGACATTAATTACAGTGCCTCACAATTCACACTGACACACTTTATCTTGGGCTCAAGCTGTCTCTTAGGGTGATAGTTCCAGCCATACATACCAGACCAGTTCATACTGGTCTCTCCCAGCTTTAGTACCTGTAGCCTATCAGCTTCATCATGCTGTCTTGTCCACTGCCCATCACTGCTCCTTCTGCACTTACCTAGGTTCTCCACTGATTTTTCAGGTTCTGTGAGAAAACTTCAGACATCATTCACCCCATCCACAGCCCTGAACACAAGGCAAAAGGATGAATAGGGTATTTTAGCATTTTAGGGGCATAGAGAAAGCTTAAAAACATTGAGAGGTCTTGTTATAGATTAATGTCGTTTCCTAGTGGATTAATACAGAAGTAGGTTTGAGCACTGTACTCATACAAAGATTGATATATTTTTTTTTGGCTGCTGGCTATAATCTAGATTTCTGCTATATTGGGGAAAATGCAAAGTTTCTAAAAGGGACTAATTTAGACATCCTGGGCAGGCTTGCCTAGTCGGGTAAAAGAGCAACAGTGTGGTCAGCTCCTGTGGGAAATTTCCAGCCCGATGGCTCTGCAGCATCTGTATTTTGGCAGTTTCACCAAACGCTCCCGGGAGCACACAGCTGCCAGCTGGAGGCTGGCACAGCCCGCGGGGATGATTTCTGCCAGCAAACGCCCTGGAGGCCCCGCTGCTTTCCCCAAAGGCTTCTCCTCAGCTATGGGATGCTCGTGCCGAGCAGAGAAGCCACAGCACCGGAGGCAAAACAGCAAAACAGCAGGGAGACAGAGAGAGGTCTCGGGAAGGCTGCAGCATCAGGAGGGCTGCCGAGCATTGCACTGCGAGAAAGGAGATGATGAGGTGAAGGCAAGGAAAATACCCAACCTCCTTCTGGCTAAGTACAGTGTCCTTCCTCTGTTCACCCCATCCCTCTTTTAGGATTTTTAGGAAGAAGTAAACCTCTGCCACCCTCTCAAAACCTGCCTCTTCATGGTGAGCACACTCCCAGGAGCCCCCCAGCACGCCTGGAGCTCTGGTTGTGCGTTTCAGGCACAGCCACTGTAAGGTTGTCCCAGCCACAGCCAGACCACTCCAAGGATAGCGAAGCCCATCCTGCTGTCTCAGGAGATGTTTCTGTTGCCTGCAGCTGCAGCAAAAGGCTTTAAGTGGATGTGTTACATCTGTTAGGGAGCCTGGCACCATGCACTGCCACACTGTAGCGAGCAGCAGGACCGGAGGTAGAGAAATGGAGCAATATACTCTATACAAGAGCTGTTTTCCCCTAAATGTCACAACTGCTGGCCTCCTTGTGACAAGAAAAGAAGCAGAGAGTGGAACAGCGCAGCAGACACAGAAAGAATCCAGGCTTGAGTATAAAAACAAGGGAAGGATTATTTCCAGTCAGAGAGCAAAATCACAGCTTAGCAGAAGGCTCTTGCAAGGGACAGAGTCCCTTTGGGAAGGAAGCCTGCTCAGAATTTGCATTCTAGTCAGGAAATCTAATATGATTTTTACAAGATCTTGCCAGATCTTTCTCTTACTCTAGCAGGTTATTATTCTCCCTCTCAGCTTTAAAATCAGAAACCTAAACTCCAGCAGTGAGTCCCAAACCTTTTTAAAAATAACATATTTAAACTCTTCTTTATTTGATTATAAGACCATGAAAATTTCCAGGTGCATTTTCTGAAATCATGCTGCCAAGAACCTGAGAATCTTTGCTGTCACAGTCAGCTAATGCCATCACTCAGGACATCTGTATTTCATGGAAAACTACCAGCATCCCAATTCAAACAGAAATGCCTTGGAGAAGCCTGAGCAGACCAGCAAGAACGTGATGCAGAAGGCTGTAGAAATCATCAACGTGTTTTACTAATTAGATAGAATTAGTTGAGTTTTAGTAAAGACATGTGAACATTTACTGTCATGTACTCTGCTGACGTTAACATGATGTTAAATTACAGCTACATACGAATAAAAGCTTTTTCAATGAGTAATGAAACCAATTTTTTCCTAGTGAACTTTTGAACCTCTATTATTTCAAAACGTATTAACATTTCTGGTAAAGGAGGAGAGAGAGATTTATTTCTGATGGTTTGGAAATTCTTGCTTTGTGAGGCATTCTGAGGACAAAACAGTCATGAGAAACCTACCCCCTATCTGCCCAAGCAGTTTGTGTTCCAAAGCCAACCAGGAAACCATCCCAGCCAGTATTCAAGCAGATGCCAAGAACAAATATAATCTGTTCAAGAAAATATGTTAATAATTCTTTAATCCTCAGTGGATGTGTCCATACATAAACAGGCCAACAAACTTATGGCTGGAGATGTCACCAATAAAGACTGGAAAGAATCAAGCTATCAAAAGCTACCCTGATGGTAATCAAGTGACGCCTTGGTCTTGTGTAACTTGCTGAAGAATGTCCCTGATATCATTGGATATGGTATTAGCCAGTAATTTATAATATATTGAAATATTAAGCATAGTTTTCCCATTTGTAAAGGGAATAATGAAACTCTTCACTGGTTTCCTGGAAAAGTTACTTTAAATCTATTAATGAAAATCAGTTTTTTAACAGATAAGTACCAAGATAAATTTTCATCTTTGTTACTCTCTTTCTTGCATCCCAGTTCTCATTGATAGCTTTTTATCTTCCATGTTATCTTCTACTGACTATGTTGGTAGAGGCTGTCTGGTCTGACCACATGCATGACAAGCCAGAGAGCACAACTCAACCATCTATGCACCAGGCCCATAGAGTCTGCTTGGGTTGTGGCCAACAAAGATGCCTGGGTTTCACTCTAGTTTTACTGCTCTTTCCCTACTCTTTTTTCTTCTCCAGCAGGCTGAAATAATTCATACCACTGGAGACATAGGAGCTGTGTGACGCATTTCCTTGCCTGTGGGGTCCATCAACTGAGAGATTGTGTTTGATTTCTTTTTCTTCATTATATAATTTTAAAATATAGTAATAAATTGTAGCATAACTTTGAAATTTACCACAGGCCACAAAGAGATGTAGTTCATTTTATCAGAGTGGAGTCTCTCTGCACAGATATTGCAACAAAATACTGTACCTCACAAAATCCATAAACTGGAATTTGACTTAATACATTGGGAATATTATTTAATAGTGAATTTATTGACCACCTTTCTAAGACAAATTATGCAGAGAATTCAAATCCTATTTATTCTAGCTTTGCAAAGAGCTTAGGGACTATCTGATAAAAGATGTAAAGAACTGTATATAGTGTTGTATATTGATACTGTATTTGTTTTGGGTTTATTTTAGATAAATCTTTTTTTTCAGTGGATTCATACTTACAGATTATAGTAAAATTTCTCCTTCCCCCTCTTCTTACTGTCCTTATTTGCCTCTCCCACTCCTTCACTTATTTTTAAATACCTCCCACATTTCCTGGCCCTCATGCTCCCCCTCCCTCCCACTTCCATCTTTTCCACCTTTTTGCAGTATTTTTGTTTTCTTCATTCTTTCTTTGGACAGCCCATCCAGGATCTATGAAATAATTCCTTCTGTACTGCTCATTATTCCCTGCCTGCATACAGTATCTGAAATACCATAAATGTCTGCCTGTATCTCTGCTCCCTTCTCAGAGCCTCTCCCTGTCCCCTGTGCCTCGGAATGCTTTCTGCACATGCTGCATACCCTGCAATCTTCTGCTATTATCCCTCCCGCTATTCATTCAAGCTCTTGAAGCCCATCCAGTTTCTGCTCTGTACTCTGGCTCTTTTTGCTGCCAGAAAATGGTTTAGTTCTCATATTTCTGGGCAAGGAAACAATCTCCATTTCCTATCTTACTTCCTAGATACTGTTTCACCATCAAATGCCTCTGTACTTTATATTCAATCCCTCTTTCTCCCCAGTCCTAGCAGATCTTAAATTTCTGTCTTGCTTTCTGCCATTTAGAAGTTCAAGTATCACAGCATTGTTTATCCTCAGTGTGTCTCTGCCTCGTTTATTTGTAACTAATCCAATGTCAAATATAGATAACCAACCTATCCCAAACTCCTCCAGGAGTCCACAGTTACTGATAGACAGTTCTTTCTAGAGAAAACATTTACAGGTCCACTTTCATTGTAGAATAAGGAATGACATTTCCTCCTACCTAGCAATCACTACCTCTCAAAGGTACACTTGAAAATCCTATTCAGTACAGTTTCATGTTCTACAGTGTTTTGAATTTAAGCCACAATAGAGATTTTAATTAGTGTGTGGGCCAGGTTAAAATCCTAAGAGAACTAGAAGCTATTTTCTCTGAATATCTTGGTTTTCCCCCATTTTCTCATTCATCTGTCAATTCTTGTTTCTGTAAATATCAAAGATCTTTTAAGTGATGAGTGGTCTTTTGGTCAGTTCTGCTTAGAAATTTGTACATAATTTTGATCATAATTTATTTCCAGTGTCCCAGGTCTCTAAACCCCAAGGTCAATCTTCTCTTTTTTCCTCCTAAGAATGCCCACTTTACACGTGACATATTTAACCTTTGGCTTAGAGGCTTAATTCTCTGCTAGATTTTTCTGAGATGACAGAAGTCATATATGGCCTAGCTCTCTGCTGCTTCTTTGAAAGAATTAATTACAGCAGTGCTTGCTTCAATTCTCCAATAAAGTAGCAGGATCCCCAGATATAGAATAAAGTTTCATATTCAAGGAAAAAAAAAAGTGAGCATTTCACTTGGGCTTACAGTTAACTCATCTAGTCTAGACTTCAAAGTGAGACTGTATTTATGAGATTCAGTAAGTCCTGAGGGCTCAGTCTGAAAGTCACTGAAAAAGTCTCTGAAAAGCAAAAAAGTGTGGGATCTTCTCTTCCTCTTGGAACAAAGTTATGATTCATGATCAGCAAGCAGGCTAAAACCAACTTTGAAAAAAAAATCAAAAAGAAAAACAGTGATTATAGAGTCCAGTCATATCATATTAAGGTTCAAGTTGTTAATTCTCAGTCAAAGTAAATTCTGCATTTTTTTCCTAACAGTTGCTGAAGGAGTCTTATTTAAACTGCCTTCATTTTGGAGAGATATTAAGCTCAGCTTCTTAGGAATATGTCTGTAAGGGTAACCAGGGAGGAACCCTCTGCTATTTTTCGGTGCTTCTAATTCAGTGCTAGGATAGACCCTGAAGATGAAACCTGCCCATCACCTGTACTTGTGACTGCCACAGCTGCTGGTTTCTCAGTCTTGCCCCCTCTAACAAGAAGAAGTTTCTTGTAGGTTACAGAAACTGGAAAACTCTTTAAACTCTGTCAGAGAATTCCTGTCCTTCAGCCCTTTTCTTTTGCTTTGATATACCAACCACCAGGAGAGGAGAGTAAGAATGTTACTAGATGGTCTCTACAGCACACAAAATGAAGCAATCCTCCCCATTGATTTGCCACTTACTCGGTCAGGGGGGCCTCTGTTTTATAGCAGAAAGTGGCTGTACAGAATTAAAGAGCGTGACCAATTATTTTCATTACTGTCTATATGGCTCATAGCAGGCTGCTGCCAGCTTGTAAATTCTAGATGTGAAACAGTAGTTTTGATTATATTTTATTATTGGAAGAACAGTCTGCTCTTCTTGGAAATAGTTCCTCCTTCCCTCTCCTCCAAGACACACATAAATGATTTCAGGTCTTTTCAGCACAGGGATTTCAAAGTGCCCTTTCAATTAAAAACTGTTTTTACTAGCTTGCATGGTTCTCTGGTTACGGTTTGATTTTTATAGTTCTAATTTTAGGAATCTGGTAATCTGAAACTACAAGGGACGGAATACCACTGGTTGTTCCAGCAGCTGAAGATGAAGCACATTCCAGGGTTAAATGGCTCTTGGTTAATACTTGAACTAATTTCATCTATAATTATTCTCAATGCCTGAGAAATGTCTGCATAAGTGGGAAGATTTTGGTTTTGTGGTTGTTTGGCATGTCTGAAATCTTTCTCGTTCTGTTGTGTTGCATCTGTGCATCTGCTAAAAAAGATAAAATATAGCTGAAATTCAAAATATAGCTGAAATTCAAAATATAGCTGAAATTCAAAATATATGGCTGGTGCAAACTTTGAGGAGTAAAATTTGTGTGGTGTGATTCAAGAGAAAAAAGGTAGCTGGAATTCTTCCAGACGTGCCATCCTTGAGCACATTGCCATAGATATTCAAGATCAAACACTTCTCAGTTAGCAACGGCTTTAGGATGGATGTACACATATCCTGCCTCCTCCCACACTGAGCACAGGTATATGGCATTATGCCCGCTCGCTTACACAACCCCAAGAGATTAAAGAGACCCTGGAAGAGAGGAAGGAAAGTAAATGATGAAAGTGCATATGGACAATGCATCTTGAAGGTCTCTGTTTACAGAGTGGATCTATGCACAGACTGTCATGCTCACTATAAGCTACAGGCACAGACAAAAGAAGAAAAGATTTAATCCTTTTGAAACAGAACAACATGGCTTATTTGACATGCCAGGTGTGACATGATCTTTTATCCCTAGAAATGAAAAGTCTTTGAAAAAACATAAACAGGTTAATATTCTGGTTTTGATGAAAATCCGCTTTAGCATAGGTAGAAACTTTGTGTGAGGAAAAAAAAACCACATCAGTTTCGTTTGTTTTATGAAAAGTCTATACCCAGCTTTCTGTTTGCTTTAAAAAAGAACAAAATTACCCAAACAACAACAACAAAACTGCAAGGAGGAATAAGGCTGAGAAAGAACTAAGCTAAACTCAGGCTGAGGAAGGCAGAAGAGAATAATAATTTTTAAAAGTTTTGAAACTCTTCATGGGACAAATCAAAACCCACAGCTCCAAGTAAACCTCTGAGCAGTGCAAGAGAAATTACAACCCCTGCTATCAAATCCCAACCTGATCTAGTGCAGAATTTCCCTCAACTCATTTCAGTCAGTATAAATAAGCAAGATAACTGAGTCTATGATTTATATTTCTCCACCTTCCTACTGTTTGTTTTTTTATTAGGTAATTTGGGCAAGCTTTTACATTAAATGCACCAAGAGAAGAGGGCAAACAATAGTTCAGGAATGTTTTCTGGGCATATATATACACACACACATATATACTGAGCAGAGATAGAGGATGGATGACACTGAAACCGTGCCAGAAGGGATGAGATGAGGTAGGTGTGACAAGTAAAACTGGAGCTTCCCTGGCTGCCTATGAACAAGGTCTGCTGACCACGTTTTAAAGATGAATATATATCCTTACCTAGGTGAGAGGAGGAAGATCAAAACAAGACTCCCCAAAACCTGGTTCAGAAATTTAATGAAAACTTTCCCCCTCTAGGGCAGTCAGTTGTATTCACTACCAGTTGTATTCTATTTTTTTATTGTATTTTTATTGATTTTACATCATATTACATGGTATGTAGGCATTAACAGAGATCATAAGGCAGCCTAAATTTATGCTAGAGATTGTACAAATTCATCTAAGGAAACGCTTTTTGCTTCAAAGAACTTGAATCTACTGTTGGTTATAGATAATAATATTTTTAAAAAAAAGGTGAGGAAGAGAAAATGATGAACAGAAGTATAACAATCACACAGCAAATGAGCAGCGAGGTCTGACTTTGATGTTGCTTGTGCTGAAATAAATCTGGAGAGGGTTGACTTCAGCCAGAAGTCCTAAACTAGTTTAGGAAAAGCCACAAATGTATTTTTCATCATAAACAGAGAAAAAGAGAAGTTTAAAAATAACACAGGGTTGAGAAATAAGATGTTGCCACTTGTTCAGGAAACGTTTGACAGCATTTATAGCATACCAATGCCCTTTCTCTGAAATGAACCTGGATGAGCCAAGGAGGGACTTCATATAAGCAAAACCATTGGAAAACAATTAATTCGGTGGAAAAGCAGCATGTTGACAGTGCTTCAGGCTGGGATGAAAAGGGGAAAACAAATACATTAGTACAACAACATACAACAGAAATTATGATGGTGGGCCACTAAAGACAGCTCAGCAGGGTTAGTCTTCCCCATTTTCCTCCCCACACTCCCTACATGGTGCTCCCCAGCAAGCATTCCCATAGGTCTGCCTGCTACTGGAGAAACCTGAAAGATGCTGAAAGGACATACAGGAGGGTAAGCCAAGCAAGGGCCTCACATCCCCTCCTCCCTGGCAGCCAGCGCTCAGTCAGCAGCTCTTGTCCACAAGGACCTTCCCAGGAGAGGATAGGAAAAACAGAATTTCTTATAGGTGTCCCCTACAGCCAGGAACTGGGATTGTCAGTGTGAGTGACTGACTGTAGGAAAAGCTCTTCTCTGGACTAGGTTGCTATTTCTTAGGGTCGTACAGAGAACCACACAAGCCACAAAAATATCTTTCAGCTGCTAAAGGGAAAGAAGTTACTTGGTGGACTAAGTAAAGACATCAAAGAAATGTAAGGCACCTCTTTTTGTCTGAGTTTCCCTTTTGGGGTTTGGTTTTCTTCACTTTTAATATGATGACAATATCATGGGAGAAACATAGAGAGTCTTTACACAACAACCAACCAAGTGCAGACCTGATCAGCAAGATAAAGCTGAAATAATGGACTGTATGAAAAAAGTTTTTAAGTGGAATGATATTTCCACCCCCATATTGCCCGGAGATAAAATGAATACACAGCAAAATGAAAGTGAAAGGCTTTAAGACAGGTAAAAAGGGTAATTCTAAAATTTAATCATCCCTCTTGAACCAGAGGAATATTAATTCCCATTTTTGTATGCTGCTTAAGTGAGAATCAACAAATTAGGCATATTGTTTCTGTCATTTTAATTTTTTGTGCTGCAGCTAGAAGAAGAAATCAATAGACACTAAAAAGGTACATCTCCAGAGAAGGCTAATCAACCTATTATTGACTTACCTACAGTTATTTTTTGAACAGAAAATATCAAGAGAGTTTTCAATACTCTGATATCTTGATTGAACGCAGAGCCTTGGCAACATGTAGAAGAGCCATCACAGTGGCAGAAAGACAGCAGGAAACAGATTTCACTGAGCAGAGGTCAGCTAGAATACAATACTTCGCTGCTAAGAACTCTCTAGGCATTTGAAAAAAATATAGAATTTGCATTATATTTGCATTTTATTTTTCCTTTAAACATAACCAAAACAATATGCAAATTTACTTTGGAATACATAAATGCATATTTACATGTTTGCTTTCAATAATATAAATGCTTGTCCAAAGTTAGATATTCAGTCACCTCAACGTCTTTGCATCTAAATATTTCTAGTAGGAAACTATTCATCAGTGTCTACATCCAGAGTGGACAAACCCTGAGAAGGTAAAAGTAATGCAAGAGCCCCCTCACACCGTACAAGTCCCAGGACAATGTGTTACATATCACATAACATTCTTTAGTTTTTCTGCAGGACAATGATTTCATCTGTAGTGCATCTGTTCTCTGTCTGCTGAAATAGCTCACCTCATTCACACAGAGGATATTTTCTAACACAGAGCTGGTCTCATATCTCAGTTTAAGAACAAATAGCTCTTTTCAAAACAAACATCTGGCCAAACTCTTATAATAATTGCAAATGTTATCCCGTAATTTAAAGGAAATATCTTTACTGAAAAAGATTGTTCCTATTCATATGCCAAGAAGGTTTTTTTGTTATTTTCCTGCTACTGAAGTAAATTCACATTTTGTACTCACTCATATTTCAATTAAAGAATTATTGGAACATGTAGAATTTGCTTCCTAAATTAAATAGGGTTTTTTTGCCATCAGTGTAACCTAACAGATTAAAAGCTTTAAAAACCTCAGGTCAAACTTGATTTTCTGACGCACTCAAGTTTATTGCTTGGAGAGGAACATATCTTAATACAGCATTTGAGTTTCCTTTTTCTCTACAGATCAGAACAGTAAGCTGGCTTACAGAATTAATCCTCAGAATCAGATAATTCAAGTCACTGCTTATTGATTTAATAGATGAGGGTTTTATTTGATTTTGAAAATGTTATTTGTAATTGCTAATCATGTTTTTACCTGCACCCATTAGTATTTTTATAGTGCAAAACACATTGCATGGAAGTAATTTTTAACACAATAAAGAACTGCATCATCTACCACCTATACCTCTAATCTCTCATCATGCACAGCACTGAAATTCCAAGTAATCCAGTATTTCCAACTGCATTCATAAACTGTACTGGTAAAAATTCTTTCATGGCACAGTAAGTGTAGTAGCCTAGTTATCTAGAGGAAAGCCTATTTTAAAAACCACTGAAAGTTGGAAATTGGTACCTATTCTCAGCCTGTAGACAGGCGTCAATCTTCTACAAAGATTCATGTATGTCTATAGTGGAAGAGAGTGGATGCAAGAATGTGACCTTCCACTGCTGTGCAGGCTGTCACCACAGCAAAGTTGTTTTCTCTGACTCAACAGATACCTCCTGCTGTGCAAAACACAAGTTACTGAGATATTCCCCAAAGCTGTTATTTTAAGGTCTGTTCATTTTATGAAGCTTTCTGATACCCATTAATAAATAAATTTTAAAATAAGCAGGGTTTTCAAAATAATTTAAATTACAGAGGGTGTATAAGACTCTAAATCCCATTTTGCCTAGACTTTTCTTCATACAGGATCTGTTATGATGTTTTAAAGAAAGAGCAAATGAAAGAAATCTGTTCTTTCATAGTTTAAGTTCCAGTCCTCCATGTGAAATTCAGAATAAAATGTGCTCCCAAGGGGCTCACAGAAAAGGAGTTTATAGCAAACCCCAGGGGTTTATAGGAAAACCCCTTTGCGAGGCAATTACTTATAACTTCCTTTCCCTAACAAAGCCATGCTAGCTGACAACATTAACATAATTCAGAATTTCACATCCTGGTGGATATATTAGCTGATGGTTTTTGAGTTGCTTTGAAATGCTGCCTGAGCCTACAGATGCTGCCTTGAAGCATCAACACCAGCTTTGTCAGGTGGCAATAATTCCACTGCTGCTGCATTCAAGAGTAGTTATCTCGCTGTTAAGGCTGCTCCATTCTGTGCTGGATGCCTGAGATTTTCTCATTCAAAATACTTGAATCAAAGCCCTTATATCCCTCCTTCCTCGTATTCAAATAAAGCACTATTCCTGCACAATCTGCATCCTTCAGATGTAAAAAGAAAAAATAATCATGACTAATTGACTAATTCTTATGGTAGTACAGCTTTTTCAAACATAATTTTCTACAGTAGTTATGGACAGTATCATTTTCACAAGGAAATGGGATGCACCAAGAGCTAAATCTAGTGGTTTGCTCCATCTACCCTTGTAATCACTTTAGTGGTTTGCTTCATCTTTCTGTGATTCACCTGCATTTCTGACATCAGTTTCAAAGAATATGATCGTATTTGGCTTATGTATCCAAAGGTTGAATGAATTTTAAGTACAGAAAATGCTGGTTTCACATGTTCTTTTCCTTAACTTGGCAACCCTAAATATGATTCAGAGTTTAAGTTAACAAATCATCAATAGTTTGCTTCTTATTTTGACAATCCCAGTAATCTGTAAGATTGACAATCAGGGTATTCAACATTTGTACAGCTCAATTGTACACCTCTGCAAACTACTTAAATTCATGTCCAATAAAGTGTAGCCTGTGGCAAACCAGAATGTGCTTAATTTGCAGCCAGAATTTCCTCAAAGAGTTATCGGCAATCTAAGCTGTAAATACACATTATAATTTCAGCAGAAAGCATTGTTATTCATGTAGTACTGGAGACTCAAAGAACCACCTGCCCACATAAGCTGGCAAGCAGAGGACTAGGGAAAAGCTGACCTTGTAGCCAAAAAAGTGTTTATTGCCTTGCCATGGGCCATTTATCTGGGTCACAATCCTGATCCTGTGGGTTGAGGTTGTCCCTGTGTCCCAGCAAAGATATGGCTGGTGGTGGGGACTGCAGGCTGACTGTAGCTGCCCCCCTGCCCATACTGCTGGCTCCACAAGGAGACCAGGGCCTCACTCCTGGTGCTTCAATCCCCAAGGAACAGTCTTCCCCAACAGGTGTGAAGAGTGACTGACAGGTTTGAAATGGAGAAGAGAAAATGGAAAAGAAGGTCCTGGCCCCAATATAACCCAGACAGTGCTGACAGGATGCAAAGAACAGAAGAATCCAGATGCATAAGAAGAAGAGGGGCTGATCAAATCTCACTTACCCATAGCTTTCTAATCTGGAGTAGGCAGAGGTTAATTTAATGTACCCTTGAGCTGCTGACAATCAGTTTGCAACTCAGGCGACACAGTAGGTCACTCCATCCCTGTTTTTGCTTTCAAGAGGTGCAGCAAGGTGGAACTGCTATTCATCCTTATGGAGGAGTATCTATATCAAGCTTCACAAGAGATTCCCTTGCCGACTTCCTTTTAAAACCCAGCTGGTGGGTGGGCTGAAAATCTTCCTTTAATTTTGTAGACAGACTGCAGAACAGCAGCAGTCTGCTGCTGGTATGCAACAAATGAAGTTGGATTATTTTTGCAGCCTGTCTTAACAAATCCATACCTGTTTTGCTTTAGGAGCCCAGCAATTTCCCTGCTACCGGCTTGGACTCATTTGCTCATCCCTGCTTCATGTATTTACTTTCCTGTATTTTAATGTACCACCTTATGAATCTCTGTCCTTTTACTTTCAAAATGCTGATAAAATTGCAGCCGGACTCTTTCATTGTCAAGTTGGAGCTGGGTAACAGTCTTCTAGTCATTCTATGATAATATCTTTAGGACTTCTCAAATAATTTAATCAAACTCCATATTTCATCTATGTCCAGCCAGGTTTACTAGGTTGGTTTTTCTTTGCAGGTTAACATATGCATAAAGCAGATTGTTACATTGATATGCTATGCAGTGCTGAAGACAACATGTTTGCCACCACTGAAATTCATTCTGGAGGTGCAGTCTGCCTGTAGATGTTTACTTGTGGATGAAAATACCCCCTGTGTCCTTAGGGAGGTTTTTGGCAATAGTTTTTTGACACAAGCAGCTTATGACCAGCTCTGCCCAATGCTGACATCTCATACAGAAAAGCCAAAGGTCTTTTCCTGCCTACAGATGTCTGCCAAAGCCTGCGACCCTGCTGTGCCTACAGGCTTTCACTTTTTAGTATCGACTAGGATTCACAAGTGCTGCACTCCAGATTTCACACTTCTGGGAGATAAGGCAAACACATGCCCTCTTCACCTTTGCCTAGTCTCACCTTCAAAAATAAGGCTCAAGTTTCTCCCATTTACCCTCTGCCGATCCTGACTTTTCTTTCCAAGATAAGGCGGCTGTTGCAGCTGCATCAGGGACTGGGGCACTCAAGTCCTACTTAAAATTAACAAAGCACTTTCTATTTGCTTGGAGAATGACAGTCTGCTCGGGTTATGCTGCCCTGCTCTCCAAGAGTTCTGGGAAGGGTTATTCTCTGCTGTATCATCCAGACTGTGCATAGTTTGGAACTGCCTACAAGATTCATTTTCTTGTCTGATGGAAATGTCTCTCCCTGTGGCATCCCAGTCACAATCTGGGCTTTTTTAATACGATCTCTGTCCCCCATCCCTAGCTGCAAAATGGGTCTTCTGCCTTAGATCAGTCACAAGAATTGCTCTCTCTCATACTGATTTATATCCATTCATTAGTATCATTTTTTAATATGTGTTGTTCTTCTGTCCCGGAGTTCAATTAAAACTGTAGAATAAATAGAAATATATTTCACTCAGTGTGTGGTTTTTTAATTGATTTTTGCCTTTTTTTTTCTGAAACAAATTATTAAAACAACTCTTCAAGGAACATGATCTGCAGAAACACTATAGCTTTTGGTAAAAGACAAGCACCAGGATGCAAGGCTTGGCAGCCTGATAATTGACTGTGTAACCTAGGTGTAGTCAAATATTTTCTTGCCCAAAGCAGAAGGTGTTCTATAGAGCAATAGAGTTGATTTTAGACATACAACTTCAGCTTGATCTTTTGGGTGCAGCATACTTGACTAAAATCAAGATAACCTCTGAGTATATATATTGGCTGATATTATTTTGTACAAAAAACCTCAACAAACATCCCAGAAAGTCTGTAGTGAAAATCTAGTTAGTCATACATCACATTCAAAATTTTACTGTGAGAATTACGCAAGCATCATGTCTTTACTCTAGGTTACTTACCACTCTTTTTGAATGCCTTTTCTGCTATTCTCCCATTTTCTTTTGTCTCTAACCATATTTTACTGCCAAATCATGAACATTTAGTCTGTGTAAGTGCATAATAAGGACACTAAGTGTAATTAAAATCCTTCTAAGCAAAATTATTATATCTCAATTAATAGACACATACAAAAAATTGTTCCTTTGTTTTAACCTGCTGACAGTGCAACTGCTGCTTCCAGTGGTCTTTCTGTATGCATTGACTCTTCTAGTCAGCAGAATTACATCAATAAATGCATATACCTGTCATGCCCTGATTGAATAACAAAACTAAACACCTGATTATTATCCAAAACCTTCTATCTCACTTAATCTAAATTTTATTTTTCAACAGTTTGAACTTCAGATAGCTACAGTTAAAGCAAGAGACTTTTGAAATTATAGAAAATATTAAATATTGAATACTTAGGAAAAAGAATATATGTTATTTGTATGTTGCAACAACTTCCCCAGATCAAGGTACAATTTGTTCAGTAAGTTGTAAACACTTTTAGAGGGAGTATATGAAATAGTTAAAGTAGATAGTACACTGCAAGATAAAACCATCTGATTTTACTTTTTCTAGTAATTAGCATATCGAAGACAGAAACTCAGCTGGGATTTCCATTTACTACCATCAGAGAAATCGTCATATAAATAACTGAAACAATGTTATTTTTAAAGGATACATAAAACAATTGTTGAAAATACTGAAAAATAACTTGCAATATGAAAAAACCCATTACTATACAACAGTGAAATACAAGAAAGAACAGGCATTGTTTTCAATAAAAAGAGGAATGGGAAGTATATAGTTTCCAGAATTTACCATGTCAGGTTTACTTGCTTTCATTCCAGTTAACTCTTCTCACAGAGATTTTTCCGATTAAAAAAATCCTCATAAATAGCACAACAAATTGTATTTAAAATTAAAACAGGAACTATGGTTTATGCTTTGAGGCAAAAAAAAAAAAAAAAAAAAAAAAAAAAGCAGTAGCCACCAGAATGCTCTTCAGTACTTCAGTACTTCAAAAAGCACTGGTATGTAGTCAGTGCAGTCTGCTTTTCAGCGTTGATCATCTATTCACTTTGAAAACAACGATTACTTTTTTCAGACTTTTAAGCACATGGAAACACCACCTGGAGTAAAACAGAATTTATGAGCAAACCCTTATGAAACCTTTGAAGTCTTTGGGCTCTCCCTTGCATTTGAAAACATCGGTGCTATGCATGCATTGCAAGTGTGTTGCCAGCTGTCAGAGACACCCGATATGCGGCATGCTGCGATCTGCGCACTTTGTACACGTGGCCTGAGAGAGGGGTGAAGGAAAGCAGTGGAGAAACACAATGAGACGGGATCAAGTTTTAAGCTTTTGGCTTAGGGCAATGTGTTTACACACCAAAACTACACAATATTACTCTACAGAAGTCAGGAAAGTATGAGTAGCTTGAGCCACCTCTGCTCCTCACCTTCTAAGAGTTTATTCCCTCACAGAACAGCAGGACAAGTTGCAGCAGTCAGTCTGTCTCTAAAGGGTGCATGTGAGGAACTGATAACATAGCTCCACTGGAAAAGAAATTGCAACCCAACCACCTCATGTTCTTCTCATGTTGATATAACTACATGTTGATCAAGCCTTAACAGGGGCAGCAATTTGCCAGGGCTGAGAGTGTCCCTGCGGATATCAGAGAAAGGAATAAAACCCTCATGGGGGAAAAGACTGAAAATATATCAAAAAGCATCAAAACTGACTAAAGTCTTAATAGCTAATACATAAAATAAGCCAGTCATTTAAATGAAGGCAGATAATAGTTGAGAAATGAAACATGAAGTCTTTTTTTAATTCAGGAAGTGCTCAAAACTGATTGGGGAATTGGAGTGTGTATTTTTTATGGTTTAGTGACTGAAAATGATGATACAAATGAAACCACTGAGCAAGAAAGTTCATTTCAGGCTAACTACGGAGCTAGAAAAACTCAGGGCTCTATTATCTTATAAAAATAATAATGGCATTCATCTCCACCTGATGTAGCCCACTTTTCTGGTTAAACAGCCTTACAGATTATGAACATAGCCATAGTTTTTCAATAGGGGAGACATTATTCACAAATTTAAACATAATTGAAAAAAATCATTTTGCCAAAGACTTTTCAAAGCTTGCAAGAAGAAGAATGTCATTAATTAGAAATAGAGAACTGCCCATCCTGCCTCCAGAGATCAATGTTTGTCACTCAAGGTATGTCCCTGTCACACTTCTGTTCACTCACCAGGGAGAAGGAATTATAGACAGGAAAACACAATTACCTTTTTTAAAAGAACTCTTTGTTCACTGTTAAACACAACTAAGTGAAAGATAGAGTGTAAAACTTCATTTTTGCTGATCCAAATAGCATTATAAAAAGGCAGCCGGAGAGAAGGTCAGGGTAAGATCTGTCTTCACCTGCACAGCCCTCATTGCCCTGTGCATGTCCCAGCTCACCGTGACAGCATAACTGCAAAAATCCCTTTCCTCCTCTGACTACATTGTGGCCACATCAATCTCCAAATGCATTTAAAGCAGACCATTCAGGTCAGTAGAAATGCTTGGTTGTCACTGAAGGGAATTTGTCTCAGAGGCAACATGCACTCCTCCAAGCGTGTGGTGCCCGGGCAGCCTCCCAGCCACCCACACACAGGCTCCAAAAAACAGAGGTGGCTGTGCTCATGCACACAGATCCCATTTCAGGTGTCCCCTGTTGTCCTTGCCATCCTAAAACATTTTTTAAGCCCTGTCTTTTTCCATTCCAAGTAACCAAAAAACAAAGAAGTGAAGACAGTGTTACTGTAACATGATGCTGAGGGCATGTGATGCGCACCATGAGGGCACGTAGGGGTTGAGATGGGACAGCAATGGAGGGCTGAGGAGAGGGCAAAGAGCCAAATTTAGTGCAGTCTCTACTGCCACCTAGGACAGTAACTGAGGTGGAGCCTCCAGGCACGCCCAAGTTTTCCCCCACAGGGAACCAACAACTTCTTCCGTCCAAAAGAGAAGCTGGGTATGAAGCAACGTGTGAGCGCTGTGCACAACTGACACAGACCCAGGAATGAAGCAGAAAACTACAGCAGATACACACTACGGTAGCCCCCCCCACAAATCCACAGTGCAGGGACAAGCTTGGAATCATCCTATCCCATCTGTCATCTAGCAGAAGTAAACAGTAAACTAACTGGAAGAACTCAAACCAAAGCAAGATACACACGGTAAAGACAGAATTAGTTACTTGTGCAAAATTATATATTCATTGTTACTGTATCTGGTTTGACATTATTGAGCTCCTTCTAAGGGTAATGTGGAGTGGTGGGCACAGGATAACAGTTTGTGACAGAATGAAGATAAACACCCACCAATGAAGCAGTCCTGGAAAACAAATACCTAACTATGTAGGTTTGCATCTGTCTTCTAAAAAATATTATTAGCTATGTATGACAATAAATAAGCTAAGAATCCCACCACAGTCTGAGAAAACTTCTAATCTATCACTATTCAAAACAAGGACGCACTGTTTTTCTCTGAAAATTCCCTCTGCTGATACGCTAATCATATTATTGCTGACACAGAGAGGTGAGAGGGTGGAGTAACCTAATACAGTGAGAGAAACATGAACCAGGGAGTATAAAACAAGGCACAGACATGCATTCGCATAAACCTCACTTCACATTCAATATAACTGCTCCATTTTACTGACAGTTTAAATCACAATGACAATGAAACTGAAGATTCCTATTGACTTTAATATAACTATCCAGCACTTTCTTAATTTCTTCCAGCAGCTTGAATATACTCAGAGTAATAAATAAAAATGTGTATTACAGTTTATGGTTGCTGAGCTGATGTAACGTTGCAGATAATGGGTTTTTTTGTAAAAATAATGCTTTTTTTCCAACCTTCAAACAAATTTTCAATTAGGTTGGATTAGTAGAGGTCAGAAAAGACAAACATTTTGTAATATCTTTCAAATATCTAATCCTTTTCCAAAACAATTCGAAGAATTGTTCAGAAGACGTCTCCTTATGTGTCTTCTAGTCTTCACTTGAGCAGTAATAGCCTCTTATCAAGGATGGAATACAACAAGATGTCCCCTATTGCCAAGATATTCCTTCCCTACAGCATTGTATAAAGCATAAAGCTCAGGAGAAAAATATTTCGGTAGTAAACTAGTTCTCTTTCAAATTAAAATGTGTTACAACTCAATTTTCTACATAATGACCCTTCTCTCCAGGAACGTTCGATGATGAACTCGCAGCTTGTTGCACATCAAGGGCACTCATACACCCCTGCTTCTGCCCAAGCATCTGCACCTGGTACCACATTGACTCCAAAAACCTCCCCCCACTAGCTCGCTTTTGGTGAAAGCAACCCATTCTGTTTTTCCCGGTGTGGCTTTAGCTAGATTGGCTGATAACCAGATGGTCTTTGTCTTGCAAACAGCGGGCCATCAATTCGGGAGCTACAAACTCTAAGCTAGGTATGGCGGTGATTGCTAAACATCCTGAGTGTCTTACTAGGATATGAGCCAGCTTTATCTGCATGTGTGAAACCACAGAGGATCGATCACTCGTTGTTTGATAAGAGAACTCAGCCTTTTGTAAAGCTCTTCTCCAAAAACAGCAGCTTTAGGAGTGCGAGTCCAATGTTAAAAAAAAAAATCCCAAACCAAGAGCCCTGTGTCTTTAAAGCTACTCCACCGTGTAATGTCAGGCCCCAAGTGCACATCCACACTACAATCTCTTTCCCATTCATCCCCTCCCCAGGAGTTTGGCTACCACTCTTCGATGTCAGCTTCCATACAGTGCAGTTGTGTTACTCGGAATCAGACTGCTTCTAAAAGTATAGTGTGAGAAAGAGCTGTAAGATATGTTATCTGGGGCCTCTGCCCTTGGCTCAGAGGCTGCACTTGAGCTCAGGCCCCTGCTGTCAGTCCTTTCCTGTGTTGCATTATGAATATGGCTGTGCCTGGCTATTTTCTTTGCTAATCCTGTGATTGCTTTCTGATTTGAATTTGCGGCTTGGCCTCAGACCTGTCTCGCCATTATGACCGCCTCTGTGTAATTTGGTACTTTGTCATGCAACAAGCAGTGAAATCAGTGAATCCTGGTCTATTATGGATCCTCATATGCTACAATTACTCTTCTCCACCCAGTCCATCCTTCACTCAGAAAGAACAGAGCTGCACTTGCTGTGTCTACAAGAAGTCACTTGTAGTAAAAGTCTGAGCTCCCAACACACATTACTTCCCCATCTCCACCACACCTCCAAATCTCTGATGGTGTGTAGTTTTCTGAGCTTCTTTCTCTGCTGAAATGAGTAAATGGAAAATCATGACAAAAGCAGATGGACCTGTGATAGAGGCCATTCAAACTCTGGACATTTACTGAATAAATCCATTATTAGAAGAACATAACTTGTCAATGGTAAATGAGCAACAAAGTCTATAGTGTAGACTGTCAGCTTCTCAAGTAACAACCTAGATGGCATCAGCTGGTACCAACTCATGCTTGTTTTGTCAAGCAAGAAAAACTATTGGAGCAGTTGGAACATCCAGCCCTTACTACTGATGGAGAATTTATAATCAGTGTTATGACAACTCACTGGTGTGCCTCATGAGCAAAGTGTATTGATTTTGTTTCTAATTCCTCCAGAATGATACATTTATGAGTTATTTGTTTGTCTTGCAGGAAAATTCAGTCCAGCTCAAAGCATAGCAGAGATAAATTAAATTTGTTATGATTATTGTCTGTTTTGCTGTCAGGATGCCATGTAATTTCTGCTCAAAAACACAGACTAAAAAAGCACCTTTATATTACTCTTCTGAAACAGCAGCAAAGACTTACCCAACTTGTTCAAATGCTTCCATAGTAGAAGACAGTACTTCTGTGTGTTCAGAGTATTCAGGGAAGATAAAAATTAGCAAAACAAGAAGTCAAACATCACATTTTTAATCTCTTGATTTGTCTTCTATGACATATATAAAGAAAATAATACTACTTCACACTTCTCTAAGTCTTTTCAGTGTTAACTGTACAATAACAGGCAAAGGAACATGATCCAATAGAATCTGAATTCATGGCCAAAAGATGGGGTGTCACTTTTAGTGACAAGTCAGTATTTCCTCTCATGGATGAAACACTTTTTCCTTGGCTTCTATAACTCTTCTAGAAGAACCCATAATGACTGACCTCAAGAATTTGGGTAAATGTGACTACAAAACACTATCTCCAGATATTTCTACCTTGTTCAGGAAAGGTAAAGTAGCACATCATTTTAAACTCCGGTCACTTATAACTATGATTTTCACCAATGCAAAAGTGAAGCTGCACTATGTTTGTTCAGGACATTTTCGATTTCATGCTTTCAACAGTTTTACTGAGGGAACATAGTTTGGAATGAAGTTTTCATATTATGATAGAAGAATTAAGGAAGACTGAAATACATGTAATGAGCTTAGTGGTGGGGCTTGCGTAATTATAGCAGTCTATGCTGAACGTGGTCCAGTTCTAGTGGAGAAAGTATGCCACCCTGAAAGGACAATTTTATCTGAAGTGGCATTTGAAAAAATGAAATTTCAATTCTACTAAGCTGATATATTGCAATGTCCTGTAAACGTTCTCCTTGTTTCACAATTCATTAGCTAACACTGGATTTCAGGCTGCTTACTAAAACCACTAATCATTACTTCATTTTAAAACATTCGAATAGATGGCATATATTTTAAACACCAAAATGATCCAATGAGCATCATTTCAGGGCCATGAGGGCTCTGTTAATTTGAAAAACACAATGCAAATCAAGATTTTAAAGCAACTTTGCACCTTGAACACTTGCATTAAGCCTGTGTAGACACAGTTGTCTTGCAATCATCACAACTTTATTTACCCTCTCTAGATCTAACTAAGGACAACATTTTCTTTATTCCTTGTAAAAAATGGTGAAAATACCCACTAAGAAATGTTATTTATTTGATAGGAACGTTCAGAACAGATCTTTAAGTGCTGAAAATGCATCATTCCTACAGAAATTGACAGCTGACTGAGAGTATATTGCTTGGTTATCACATGAAGTCAAATTCTAACTCTGAATAATGCTTCACACAGCTGCAACTGCTCTCTGAACTACCTCACATAATTGATTAAACCTGAATCACTATTATGGGAGTGTTTCACAATGTGAAAGCATTTCTGCTTGTTCAGGGTAGCCAACAAACTTACCCCCTGTAGGAGTACAGGTCAGGGATGTCAACAGTATGAGTCAAAAATTACATTTGCAAAGAGGCAGCCAAGCACAAGATTTGTTTCCTCAGGTGGTTTATGAGATTCAGTCTTGATAAAGTGACAACCTCCAAAAAGATTGATTTGAACAGAACACATCTCCAACACCAAATCTATAAACCCACAGCCACTTTCTGAATGCAGCAGAAGTAAAACCAGCCTCACTCGTTCATAGCACGCTCTACTCAGTCCAGGGACAAGTAACTTCCCACTTCTGCTCTTCATGCAGCCTTAATTAAAGTATCCAAACAGCTTTAGGAGGGTGTGAGCAAGGGCTGCTCCAGGAGAACAGCGCAGGCTGCCTGGGCTTCCACAGCCTCGCTGCACTGGAAACTTCTCACGCACTGGGAACTTGCCGCCCTCCGGCTCTTTCCAGCGCCCACAGCCAGCCAAGGTCTTTTTTTTCTGTCTCAGGCTATCTGAAGGGCACCCTCTTCTGTCCAGCACCCAAACTGCAGCAGCACAGTGATTTCCTCTGATGTTTCTTGATTCTACGGAGGAAAATTGCAGTACTGAGGTTTTTCTGTAAGATTAGTAAATGCCATGACCCAGCCTGCTCCATTATGGATGGAAGACTGTTCTGCGTATGTTAATGAAGACAACAGATGTAAAGGAAAATGAAAATATTACAGGAAAAGTAGGAAAATTTACAAAGGGTAGGATTGATGGATAGAACTAATTTTCCAGTGGAAATACAGACAGCTGAATTATAAGGACTATAATGAATGTTATTTGAATTCTCTCATGAGCTGCCCTTGCGAACTAAATGCAAGAAGTTTACTGGGTTTTGGGCGGAGCAGGGGGAGGGGTGTGTTTCAGACTCCAAGCTTTCAATAGAGAAGTCCAGGACTAGGAATTGCTATGTCTACTTCCAAACTAGGTTATTTTGCTTACTTTTGTCAAAATTTTAGAGAGGAATTGTCTGTCCCAGTTCACACCCATTCCCACAGGTATGTATTTATTTAATTGAAACAAACAAAATGTTTAATTTAAGTCACTTTATTTTCAGGTGATTTTTAAGTGGCTATCCTAAGGAAACAAGGCTTCTGTGGCCACCCTATATCTCCACTGACTCCTGATAATGATGGAAACCATTGGTCCATTTCAGACCAGTCTGGCAGATGGACAGAGATCTCAGATGTAGCAAATTTTCTGATAATCAGCAGCTGGATAGAGGAGCCTAATAAAAACGGGCACCTTAATTAGTGCCCACACTCAGCATGAGTCCAGAGTCTGGTTAGATCACAATCAGCCAAGCCACGTGTTATCCCATGTCCCCAGGGACTGCAAAGGAAGAGGAGAGAGAATGGAGGGGAGGTGAGAGGAGATGTGGAGGAGGAGAAGGTGCATGACCAAACGGATGTGAAATACAAATCACCAGGAAAGGAGATTCCATTAGGTCAGCTAACAGATGAACTTATTTTCTCACTCCCTTAGGCCTCATAGTGGTTTAGAGTAATGTTGTTTCGATTGACTTTGGCAGCAGGTAACTAGAAGATCAAAATGCTGTCTGTCCATCTGTTGTGTCAATTACTGTAATTTCTTCCCCTATGTGTTGTTTATATCATGTTTAGATGTTATTTAGAGATTTTTTTATCAATAAACATGGCAATAACTACCAGGGCATACAGATCTTTGACAATGTGAATGGGGGAAATAAAGCTAAAATGATGTGTTTGGTAATGCTTAGTGAATTAAGAGATGGCTTTTCTAACCATAGGGATTTTAGGAATTGCTTGAGTGCTGTATAACACCTGCTAGGAGAAAAAAATATTTGTTTTTTTATCAACTTTGGTATTTTTCAGTTTTTAGGAGAGAATAAACCTAGAGAGCATTAGTTAAATATTTTTCACTTATCAGGTCATGCCAGTTTCAAATTTTTTCTTGGAAAACAAGGTGACCTTTAACTTCATGTTACATATAGTGCACCAAGGCAGGCATGGTCATAGAAAAAGAATTTTACAGACTTTATAATTTCAAGATTTCATAACATATTTCTAGGTAATAAGAAACAAGCTGCCTGTTTTAAAAAGACTTGCACTGACATGCAAATGCATAACCAAGCACTGACCTGACTGAATTTTTATCATACTTCATTGGTATATCCTTTGTTATTTTAGATCAGATCTAAAATATCATACTTCTTTGATGGGGTATGAAACAGGCTATATCTCTTTTGATCCTGCAGTTCTTCACTTCATTACAGACACCTAATCAAATGGTTAAATTCAGATTTCTTGGGATGATAAAGGAAAGTTCCCTATGTTTTCCACAATTACAGGAATTGTTTTCTTCAGGGTAGTAGTTAAAAATAGTTTTTCTTCAGACTAGTAGTTAAAAATAAATATTTTAAAATCATTTCAGAATCAGTAATTCTACCTTTATGGTTATAAAGAAAATGTATACAATGCGGAAATGTTCTTTCTAAATTTAAAGACTGGAATTGGTAAAAATGTGTATTACAGCTAAAGAAGTCGCAAAGATAAAGTCTCCTCGCTGCCAGAGCTTATACACACCTACCAGCCTTGGATGAACTTAAATGATGCACTAAACTGTGCGTTTAGCACCTGAGGGGTGCTAAACAAGGTGAATGTTCCTCTCTTTGTGCTTCTGCATACACGTGGTACTGAACCCAGAAACACACCAGGAGACAGACTAGGAAAATTTGGATGCCGTTTATGAACAGAATAATAAAATGGAATGAAATGTTGCAGTGCAAATGCTCGGTCATGCTGCTGGGAAGTAACAAGAAAAATCTTCACAATGAGCTCAAAATACAAAAGAAAAAAAAAAGAGACAGTCACAGGAAACTGTCAGCCACTCAAACTATGAGGTAAAATGTGCATAGCTGTGGAAAAGGCAAATATCACAAAGAATGTAAAAGAGAAGTGTTTCCGGTAAATACCTGAACACTGCCATTTTAAAAATGATTAATTCTTATTTAAAATGCTGTGTTCCCTCTGTGCACTCTTCAGGAGAGATTAATTCACATTGGACCACAACTACTTGGATGACAAAAGAGAGCGCAGAGCCTCTCTTTGAAATGTAACTGAAAGAGTGCTGTTTACCTTAGTCTGCAAAAAAAAAGGGAAAATGACCATACAAAAATCAGCTGGTAAATGACATTTTGGAGAAAGAGACCAAACCTAAAGGACAGTGGTTTTTATATGAAATGTAAGATGGTATAAATGGGTTATGAGCACATTTAACCTAGCAATCAGAAAAATACTTTTAATCTTTGAAGGCTCTGAACAGCTTTTCAATGGGAGTAATGGCAACAAAAACTCAATAATTTCAAGATAAGAATAATAAATCTGCAAATCACAGGATAATATATGTGGTGTGACCTGCATTAGGCACAGACTAATGTCAGGTCTATGTACATATTGTATGGAAAATCACTCTGTGAAAAGCCAGTGTCCGCAAAGGCGACAGGAGTCCTGCAACTTTATTTGAATAAAGGGAGAGTGTCCACTGGGATGTTCGCCCACGGGGATTCTTTCTCCAGGTTTTGGAGGACCCAGCAGCATCATTTTATCCTGAACTCCTGCTCACATGTTGCCCTTTTCTTTCCCTATTGTCTGAGGTACTAGAAAGGTACAACTTTTCTGAACCGCCTGCCACATATTGCCTCCTTGAAGATGTCATTTTCCTCCGAAATTTGGAAATTCAGGCGATGTGGATCCTGCAATAGACTTTGTGCTGACCCATTTGACTATTACCCTAAAGTTCAGGAGTCAAACTGGTTGAGCTCTGTAACAAGCTTGTGTGGCTTGAGGTTGGTAGAGACAATTAACACCCATTTCAAAGACATTAACATCCATTTCTCCTAAAGACCTTTACTCATTAAATTGTTTGTAAAGAGATTAGCACTCATCTTGCCTATCAATACCAGCATCCTCAGAAAACCAGGAGCTGTGACTACAAGAGTGCTGTAAAAAGCTCTGAAACATATTTTGGAAATCCAGATATCACCACAATGTATTCATTATTATACTGCTGCTAATTCTAGTCGAAATCTCTGGGCAAGTCAGTCTTATGTCACAGTGATGTATTTATTTCCAAACTGAAAGACTGAGTTACCTCCAAGCTATCAAAGTTCCTATTTTTGTAACATTCCTCCTGTCTTGCATTTTAAAAATTTTCATTTACTTAGTTTCTAGACATGCCATCTTCAGTTTTAAGTATTCTTGTGAAAGGGCAATGTTTCTCTGTGATCTTGTTTTACCTCCAGAATTTTTTTTACTTCAGAAATTTTCAGAATAATTCCTCAAAGCTTTTCATAATTGTCACTATCAGTGTGGTTTAGTGGAGCCATATAGTCTCTTCTGTGTAAAAGTATGGACTATGTTTGTGAAGAATTATAAAGCAGACATTCAAAGGTTTTTCCTTTAGTGCCACTGCTCTAATTGCTCCAAGGACAACTTTATAATATCTGCAGTCGCAGCAGGCAATAGCACAGAAAGAAAAGCCATAGCAGCTTTGTTTTTCCAAACCTGCCATGTACTGTAAGCAGTGATGACTTCAGATACAGAATATCAAAAGACACACACAGTGTGTTTCCCTTCATTAAACAAGCATTTGGTTTTAAAGAATGTATTGGCTGCCAACTACAAATATACTGTTTTCTAGATCAAAGAGTCTCTGTGAGCTACAAAATCATTGAGGGTGGTTGTCATCACAGTACTGGATACACATATTCTTTCAGGATACTTTAAACAGGTGCAGCCAAATGTATAACCACACAGCAGAAACAGACCAGCTTGGTAAGAAAAATTAAGCTGTCTGAGCTCCATGCTGCTGCCACTGGGATATTTGCAATACCTGTGCATATACACCTACGTATAAGTAGGTGATTTATGAAACCACTGCACTGCGGTGTGCAGCACAAATATATCTGCAGATTTGGAAGAAGAAAAGGGAGTAGATGGTGATGCTGAAAATGACTCATTGGATTTCAGGCAAGCAGCTGGGATGCTGACTTAGCACAACAGTTGAAGAACAGAATGGAAGTTATCCACCCTGCACCATCCCTGCAGGAGGACATGTAGTGAGGTCTGGGACTGAGGAAGAAAACAAAAGGAAAATCCAGGGGATTTTAAGGCAAGACAAAACTGCTGAGGTCTCTGTTGCCCTGTAGTTATCAACTCTCTTTGAAACAAGGCTAGAAATGGCCAATCGAGGGATAACCAGGAGTGCTGACAAGGAGATTGAGTTCAGGATTGTCAGCTGCACTTGGCAGAAGTTTCTACAATTAGCATAGAATTTACTGCTTTGCTGATGGCCTCTGTAGATGTCAGCAATGACATTTCTTTTTATTCAATATGAATGGATAAAACCACAGAAAATGGAACATTTAGAAAAAGTAAAATGCCTTCAATACAAAAAAAAAGGCATTGTACAATGCTTAAAATGCCAGAATAAGGACCATCTGTGAGGCCTTATCTCCACTTGTTGTGTGTATCCTTTTCATTGTTAATTTGTGTATCAGTCAACATCATGGCTGGTTGTTCTTTGACACTTGGCATCTGGAAGGTTTCCACTTGCAAACCTGAGGTGACCCAGCTGAGGTTTCTGAAAGGTGTAAGATTGTGTTCATAATTAGGTTACAAACTGATCCTCAAAAGCAAACTGACTGACAGATTGATGTACACTCAGTAAAAACAGAGGGCTGAATTAACATCCAAAATATTAAAAATTGTATCACAGTCCACACACATAAGATGGCTAAAGGCAATTGCTCTGTCGCAACATAAGCAAAGCTTCATGTAATTATTTTGTGCTCAACTTTGCAATACTTTTAATGCTCTTTCAACAATATTTTCAAGCTTTATAAGCTTAAGAAAAGGAAAGGTATTAAAGAATCACAAAATGGTGTTATAACATTAGGCTGAAGTACACAGCAACAGAATTTAATCTCTTTCAGGACATACCCATTAAGATGAGAAATAGATTATAGAGTTTTAGGTTATCCAGTTATGGCAAGTGCTATAGTTATACAAGTTACATTTCCTTGAACAAAGTAGAGATCAATCTTTGATTGCCCAAGCAAAAGAGAGCAACAGGTCAGTTGGGATATAGTGAATAACTATCTATTTGTGGTATGACTAACATTAGGAATTTTCAGTACTATAGGAGATTGGTAAGAATTGTTTACATGCAGGTGTGCTGAAGTTTGGCTATATTGTCTGATATTACCATCTTTAAGCCAGATGCTACAAAATTATTCTCATACTGTATTTTAAAATTTTTATGTTTTGACAGCCATACTGGAACTCTGAACTGATGCTGAGATTTTGATCTCTTTTTTGCAAAAGACCTTAGTTTTATTATATATTTGTACAATGAAACTGTGGTGCTTTCCTGATACTACAGCAATATAAGTAAACTAACAGATACAACCAGAATAGGCAAAATACAGTAAATCTCTATTAATCTTAATCACTCACTAAAACTTAATGAATTTAATCTGTTGGATTTTCTAAGGATTATAGAAATAGGGTTTTTTTCAAGGAATTAAAAAATTATCAAGTATTGGGACTAGTAATTTTCAATGGAATTCTATTGGTATAAATTAGATGATTATCAGGCTAATAGATGAACATTTATCCTTGGTTTACTAGCATAAATGCTTACAGTATTGCAATTAGAAATTATACCTATATTTTACAAGTGAAGAGAGAAAGAGCAAGTAATTTGCCCTAGCAATCAAACAAATTCTACATCAGAAGCTCAGCTGCTGCAAAAAATATGCAAAATGCAAGCATGGAGATGTATATATATATGAACATTCTGCTCTACGTAGGAGCATATTATCTATATTCATTCAGAACATTAGAATAATTTTTAATCTTAGTTTGAATCCTTGCAGTAAACCATTACTGTAATATGAATTAAATTTCTGTTTTAATTTATGTCAAAGAAATTGCTTGAAAGGGGACTCACTGTTCGAAAAACATTGTATTAACAGCTTTTCAGATTATAATTATACATACACCATGCTTAAAACTTTGGTTTGTGAAGCTTTTTTTTTTTTTTTTCCACTTTGAAACAAATTTTTAAGCAAACCACATGTGGGTTGGTGTCAAGAGTGAAGAGAAGCGTTTTGGTTTTGAATACATGAGCCAATTAAGAAATACATATAATTCTTTCAAATGAAGTGACTTGCTAACATCCATAAATTTAAGGAAGTCAAAACATGAGTGTCATTATGAATAGCCAGGAAAGATATTGGAAGGGCTGAAAGAACCAAGGAGCAAATGAAAATTAGCACAGATGTGGAAAGCTAAAGGAGTTGGCTGGATCAAGTCAAGAGAAATAAAACTGGGAATCAAATGGTATAATAATAAGCCATTTAGGAAAATAAGTAAGAGCCATCGTGAGAAAAGTCACAGGAATGAAAGTAATTAAAATGACAAAATTAACATCTGCATTTTCTTATGTACTTTTTAATAGCACCCAAGAGGCAAAACATAATTCCATGTTAATACAGAATATATTTTGGATTTAGCTCATTGTCAAAATGATTTATGAAACAAAGATCAGATACTAAGGGTGAACAAATAGTAAAGCAAGGTCTTATAGCATTGGATGTAGAAAGGGATATGTGGGACTGCACAAGAAAATATTGCAGTGATGAATGAATGCAGACACATTCTGGTCTATTTTAGTATGCATTCAGTTCTGTGATAAATATGAGCTTCAAAATGCAGCAAATTGCACATATAAAGGATAAGCAAAGAAGTATCACCATATGAAGATTTTACATTTATCTGAAGAAGTGAACTGCCAATTCAACATTAAAATTCTATGTATTTCACTAATATATCTCCATCAGCTATAGAAAAAAATTTATCACGCTACACATTAAAATGCATACTTTAGTGCTATTTTTACATCATATATAAACTAACTTCATTCTACTGCTTCCTCATTCTATGATATCCCAGATATCATAAAATCCTTCAGATCATGGACATGCCCAACTGTGGGCGGCTATTTAGTAAATGGAAAATACCAAATAGCCACATATTCCAAATACATAATTATTTTAATCACCTGCTTTTTAGGTGGAGATATTTGATTTACAGTGTGGTTAACTACATATGCACAAAAGACAGTTCTGCACAGCAGCTAAGGAATGTGACTGTCATGTTTACCAGTATCCTGGGCTTTGAATTACCCATAGCAGGGCAGTTGCAGCAGCACAGACTTCTCCCTCATGCAGCAGAAGACATCTATTGCCCTGGTTTAACCCTATCCTGTCCCTAAGTACCTTGCAGCTGGTTGCTCCCTTCCTGTTTCCTTTCCCTGGTGTGACAGAGTGGAGAATCAGAAGAAAAAGACAAAAACTGTGGGTTGAGATGAGAACAGTTTAATAATTGAAATTAAATATAATGAGGATTATGGTGATGAGGATGATGATGATACTGATTAAAAGATAAATGAAATAAAGAGAGGAACAAAACCCAAGACAGACAAGTGATGCACAGTTCAATTGCTCACCACCTGTTGACTGGTGCCCAGCCTGTCCCTGAGTAGTGATCAGCCTCTCACAGCCAGCTCCCCCGCAGTTTATATACTGGCCATGATGTTCTGTGGTATGGAATATCCCTTTGGCCAGCTTGGATCAGCTGTTCTGACTGTGCTGTCTCTCGCCTTCTTGTGCACCTCCACACTGGCAGAGCACAAGACATTGGAAAATTCTTTGGCTTGGACTAAGCACTGCTTAACAACAACTTAACACCATCGGTTGTTTTCAACATTATTATAATCCTAAATCCAAAATACAGCCTTGTACTGGAGAGCAATGGGCAACTAGTCTAGGATGCTGACATCTGCTGCACTCACAAGTTTCTATGATCTCTAGATATGCCTCCAGAAAAAAACCAAGGGTCTCTAAGGGACCTCCCTCAGAGGAGAAGACCTGAAAAGACCAAGAAGAACTTGTGAGTGGCATGAGTGAGAATGATAAAAGGCTCATTTTTAGTTCATGTTCTAAATGCTCCACTTATTCTAGCCTCTGATGTTACCCACCAGACTTAACAGAACTTTTACATTTACAGTTTGCTTTTCAGGTGTGTAAATTCTGCTTGGAGCAAAGCTTGCGACATTAAAGCTCTACTAAGTGATCCCTTAAGGATAACTTTGGAAAGAAGAGTCTGTAAAGAAGCAGAAAGGATAAATTTACTCTGAGCTAAAAATACAAACTCACTATGTAGCCTGGTGTACAATGGTAACTTCAAGTGGTGGAAGAGGGAAAATAAAATCTCCAGGACAACTGTATTTATGGACTGGGACTTCTATTCAGAAAAACACACAGTAAAACAGTTTTAAGCCTTGAAGAATTGTCTACCTTTGAATTTCAAAGTAGAAAACCTTACAAAGACACAGAAACGCCTCCAATAGTAGGAGGATGAAGTAGTTTAGACACCTCCCTAATAAAAAATTTATATTGGTTAAACTGTTTACAATTAATAATAATTTTAAAAAACCTTAGGTACGTGTTAAAAGAGGGCAGGTATTCTAATGGAATGAATAGTCTGTGTTATAGTCAACATTACATATGACAAAAAAATCTATAACCAACCTTATTCCATGATAGACCAGCTACAAAGGTGGACATATACTCTTATTTTTAGGAGACCTATTATCAAATTAAATAAAAGCCTTCTTTAAAGAAGCTTGGCAAAGAAAATAGAGAGAAATAACTAAGTATTTAATCTTTTCAAATATAGTACAGCATGAAGATTCATTATGAAAAGGACACAATTAGTTCCTTTCTTTACATTTAAAAATAAAACAAAGGTATTATATTTAGAAAGGAACAGTATAAATTTCAGAGTAAAGCTCAGGAAAGAAAAGACAAATGAGTCAACTGGATGTTGTGTGAAAGAAGCAAGGACAGTAATGTCATCCAGGAGATGAAAACATTCCTAGACGTGTCCCAGTAAATTACTAATAAGGTGAATATTCTTATGAGGTAATAATTTGACTCAGGATTCTTTGTTTACAGAAGTACAAAACCTAGAAGTACAAAAACTACTTCTGCTCACAGAAGTACAAAAAAATTGTTTTTCTTTTAGTTACATGGGTCATGCTATTTTACACTCTTTGGCTCTGCAGTGTCCTATTCTTTCAACCAGTGTTTAGATGAAATTTACTTCTATTTCCAATGTATTCATATAAACACAGACTCATAGAATGGTTGAGGTTGGAAAGGATGGCTTGAGGTCATCTGGTCAGTTCTCCATGCTCAAACAGGGCCACCTAGAAGAAGTCACCCTGGATCATGTCCAGATAGTTTTTGAATATGTATCTCCAAGAATGAAGACTCCATAATTTCTCTGGGCAACCTATGCCAGCACTCAGTCACCCACACAGTAAAAAGTGTTTCCTGATATTCAGAAAGAAAAGACTTTTCTCCCCAAGCAGAAGCAGGAATAACAGGTAATAAACTGACCGTAACCATAGGTCAAAAGGGGCACGGTTCATCTCAGCAAGCATAGAGACGTGTCATATTATAGCGAGGGGCCAGCAGGAGAAAATAAGGTATAGAGGTTCCTGGGTGATGGTGAGAGTGCTGAGGGTGTAGTTACTGCTGAGGAGGACAACGTAGAGGAGGATAATTGCTAGGGTGACCTCATAGGATATTGTTTGAGCTACTGCCCGTAGTGCCCCAATCAGGGCGTATTTTGAATTAGAAGCTCAACCTGATCATAGGATGGAGTATACTGCCAAGCTCGACATGGCTAATAGGAAGAGTAGGCCTAGGTTAAGGTCTGCTAAGGCAAATGGAAGGGGCAATGGAGTTCAGATTGAGATTGCTAGACGTAAGGTTAGTGTTGGGGTTGCGATAAATAAGACTGGGGAGGATGTTGATGGTCGAATAGATTCTTTGGTAAATAGTTTTACTCCATCTGCTAGAGGTTGCAGGAACCCGAATGGGCCAACAATGTTTGGGCCCTTTCGGCCTTGTATATAGCTTAGGATTTTGTGCTCTACTGGTGTGAGGAAGGCTACTGCAATTAAGATTGGAAGGGCATAGGAGAGGGCTATGATGAGGTTGATTAAGAGAGGGTAGTTAGTCATGGGAGATGATTTGAGTTAAGCTAGGGAGAGGATTTGAACCTCTGAGTTAAAGTACTTAAGCCTTTTGCATTTTCCAAGCTCTGCCACACTAGCTGGTCCTTTTCTTGGATGTGGTGTGGTGTGATAGCCTGCTGTACTGCTGATGGGGGAGGATGTAGAGCTGAGAAGGAGGGAGAGGGGAGCAAGGTGTTTTTAAGATTTATTTTACTCCTTATTCTCCTGCTCTGATTTTGTTAGCAATAAGTTAAATTAACATCCCTAAGTTGAATGTGTTTTGCCAGTGATGATACTTACTGAGAGATCTCTCCCCATCCATAACTCATGAACTTTTATTATATTTTCTGTTCCATGTCCACTTGTGGAGGGGAGTGATAGAGAGGCTTTGGTGGGTGCCTGACATCCAGCCAGCATCAATCCACCATGGGGGTGCCTGGAGTTGTTTCTCTCCAGGCGCAGAACTTTGCAGTTCCCCTCACTGCACTTCATGAGGCTCCTATCAGTCCATTTCTTCAGTCATACAAATCACCACATTAGAATTCCTTCATAGCTCTAATCTACCAGATGCTGTTGAACAGCTGAGTGCACAGCTAATCCCACAAGTTGACTACACCTTCTAAAGCATTTGAAAAAATAAAGAATGGTTGGTTATAAAAAATGCAACAAATGAAACAATCATAAAAAATGCTTAGCATAATTCTTCTTCGAATCCATACAAACCAGAATTAATCCTCAAAAACTAACCATGAATCATTGTTTCTTAAATAGATTAAATTTAGGGCTCAGAGAACATGGCTAGGGCAAAAAAGGCAATCATACTGAAACTATAAACAAAGAATCTGCTAAATTTCAGCCCTACATTTATTTGCCAAGACCCAATTACTCCTTCATGCTGATAACAATAATAACATTTATGCACAGCTAATATTTACCATAAATGTAATAATAAAATACAAGATAAAACAAAACTGAAAGGTAGGTGTTATATTTTGACAAACATTTCAGACTAAATCCTAGTCTAGTGAATTCATTATTAAAACTTAACACAGACTTCTACTAAATCAGGACTTCTGGTTTCATGCACCTGCAATGGGCAAATGGGCTCTTAAATCATGCAATCTTGGTGAAAATGGTAAAGTTATAAAAGTACAATATGCAAAGTGCATTTGGCAAACAGAAGATAAAACTTTCAGCTATATTTCACAGACATGTAGGAGTAGATAAGACCTTGGGAAACTACCCAGACTGAACCTGTCCATTTGTTCTGTATCTCTTATATTTGTCTACATGTTTTAGAGTCATGCAAAATGCAAACATAGCATTCCAGCTGAGGTCTCACCAGTTTCGAGCATACCAGAATAATTTGTTTTATTATCTCATTCCTGACCTCCCTGCAAGTATTTACCAAAACAGCATTATTTCACTCTTTTGTACCACTACTGTATCACTGTCTTCTATTTACCTTGCTATCCAGCATAAGCTCTGCTGTATAACTGACATATGGTCATTCCTTTATTTGTTTCTGTGTATCTGAGCTCTGATTTCTTAAGCCTTGATTTTCCAGACCTATTATGTGAATTTATCCTGGTGATTGTGGACCATGATTCCAATTTGTTAAGATAGTCCTGTCCTTCACAGTACTTACCCTCTCTCTCAGATTCCTCTTAGTCATAAATTTTGTAAGCACATTCTTCTCTCCACTATCCAAGTGTTTAATTATAATATGAAATAGAAATGACCTTAGGACAGACTCTGCTGGAACCTAACTTAAAATTCCCTCTCAGTTTGAAGCAAAACACTGGTTACTCAACTTGAAGGGCCATTTTTTGCTCTGTCTCTGCACTCTACTCCACTGTTTCTTGCAGTATAGAACAATCAAACTCATTTATAGGGGCAGGATCACCAATAACCCCTTTGGCCATGAAGCCAATTATTTCTTTACAGTGCAGCTCTTGATGCCTCTTTTAGTCTCTTCTCCTAATGAAAGTACCCTGGAGGTTCAGAGGCTGAGAACAGGAAGGCACTGCTGGATCTCTGACTGTTCTTACCCATCACTGAGGCCCTCAGCACTGCTTTTCTCCTCCAGACAGTCGTAAAGTGTGCCTAGAGAGCTTGGAGGAGACACCCGGCTCTATAACCCTACACTTCTGCCTCTTCCCTGTGCCATCACCCAGATCTGCAGCATGGAAGATGTCCAGAGAAGAGAGAAGGCATTGCAGATGGGGGACATTGCAAACAAAACCTGCCTAAAATGGCTGGGAACCAGCCTAGGAAAATTGGATTATATTCTCCAATTTTGAATATGTCCCACTCTAAATTTTCTTTAATCTGTTCTACCTCCCTTTGGGATAAATTTTAAAATAGAGAAAAAAAAGAAAACAGCTAGAGCAGCTTTTAAAATTTGTTTAAAAAATCCATATGTTCATATCGAAATGACATTGTTTAATCCCTAAAATGCAATATAATTTTTTTACAAATACATCAATAATGTATTGCAGGAAATGTTAATAGTTTAATGTCAATCTCAATAGCAAGAATAATCAAATGAGTCAATTATGCCTATTATCTATTTTTCTTCCTTTCAGATGAACACAAAGTGAGGAACAAGTAGCAGAGATGAGAAAAAGTAATAGCCTACAGCATCCAGGTTTGAATATACATGTTTGTCAAGGTATTGAAAGTCCTGGTTTTACTTTCCTTCTCCTTTTCTTCCTTGCTGCTAAATTATATGGTGGATTTGGGGCATTTGGGCATTTACAGAAGTTTGATACTTAAAGGCATTCCAGGGGAAAAAAAGGGTTTTTTCCAGGATTGGAGGTGGTAAGAAGCTGTGAGGTTTCATAAAGTAGCAGAGCTAAAAGGGGTGAGATCTGCTTAACAACTGCTGTATAAACGCTGACATCAGCTAGCACTCTCAGAGCTGGGTGTTAAAAATAATTTGGGCCCATTGACACAAACAATACTTTTTAAACAAAGATTTTGATGTCTGAATTACTGCATTAAAGGTGATCTGCCACCAACACAATAGTAGAATTTCTTTTTAAAAAAATCCCTAAAGGCACACACACTACAAAATTATAAAACACATAATTTGGGGGAATGGAATGTTTACTTTTAAAACAACACTTGCCCTCTTAAGAATAATACAAAAGAACAGAAAGAAGTCTATAATCTTTTCCTTCAGGGATTTCTTAGACATTGTTTTACTCAGGGCGAAGTATAAAGCATTCTGCATACTCCTGGCCCCTATGAAAAAAAGTATGTTGCGTAATTCCTAGGCTCCAAAGGACTTCTCCAAGACAGGAGACAAAGAACATGTTTCACCCATCTTTTCCTTTTGATGTACAGAAGGAAATATTCAAAACCCAAAATCCACTAAAGCTGTTGGTATAAATTTGCTATATGGGTTATAGCCCCTTGTGAATTCCCTTCAGTTATAAGACTTGAAGTTTACACTTACATGCATGTATATGGTATGAATTTGTGTAAATTTTTCTTTTTTAAAACAAATGTTTAAATATAACAGATGTTTACTCTCTTTGCCTCTATAGTGCTGGGTGAAAACACTAAAGTTGTTCCAATATATGGTCATAATATTTTCCCTTTTTTTGGCAGACATCATATGCCTTTAACTTCATTCAAACTCAAATGAGCAGTGCTGTAGTGGCAGTGAAGGTCTGATCTCATCTTCTGTTTAAAGTGATGTAAATTAGATGTCCAGGACAGAAGTTGACCCATCTTGTGTTACTGTTCTCTTCCCCCACCCTTGTTGTTAAGCCCAGGAAAGGATCCCCCATCATTCTGCTGGATTTAGTAATTAGGAGGTGAAGAAATGCCTTTCTGTGTCCAGCAAATGGTTCATGTTATCCCCAAACTGACAATTGCAGTAGCAGATGCCGCAGAGTGAGAACAGTCTCTGTTCAGAATGAATGGTGACACAAATTTTAACAACAAAGGACAGGATCTAGGACAATGCCAGATACACATTGCTTTTGAAAATGATCAATTTTATGATACTTTTTAGAAAAGAAAACCATTTTAACATTCTCTCATGTCTCTCAGCAGAAATAGCCTCTTGACTGTTAAAATAGACCAGATAAAGATCTCACTCCTGTTTGCTCCACTGCTCTACATTACTCTGCATTTTTTGCTTTCTGATAATGTGTCCCTAATTCTGTGACCTTTCCTGTTGAAAGTGATTGGACACACATTAACCATTATAACATCATTCAGCTCTTCTAATTTGAAAGACGCAATTCCAGATGTGGACCAGTATTCATCTCCTGAGCACAATCTCTTGGTTTCAAATATCTCTGTGGGCATCCTGTTGGTTTTCATCATTTGATCTTTCTTGTTCATTTTGTTAACTAATGCAACTAAATAATATATACAAATATCAGCTATAATAACTGTGGGGAAAAAAAACAAGCAGGAAATAAAATTAATTATTACAGAATCTCACTGGTATGACAAATGTTTCATGTTTAATCTTCAATTCTTTCTCTAAATACCATTTATCTGTACCACTTTTTCTTTCTATGCTAATACCTAAAATTGCTTAATCCTAATCCTTAACCCAGCTTGAAAATGATTTAATAATGGCTATAGTTTATTACACCATTATGAAATCACAAAGCTTTGCTTATATTTTTATTACTATTTTTGACCCCTTCCATATGTTCTTGACAACCATACAGTTCCATTCACTACTTCAATGACAAACTCTCTGCCCCACCAGAAAACTGAATCGGAGAGTTGATTTTAGAAAAACGTTACTTTTTCCCAATCCCCACCATAACGTAATCAAAGATTATTTGCTACTTCAGGCATAGTCATTCACACAGACTGCCAGTTTTCATTCATGTCACTTCAGCTTTGCTAAAGATTGTGTTTTTTAGATCTTTTGCTGCCAGCACTTAAACGATAGGGATGCTCAGAAACATTCTGTATCAGTGGAGTTTGAGTGGGTGGATTGCCTTCATCAACAAACTACTTTGTTATGGGCAAACAACACTAAATTTTGGCATTACTAGCCATGACATTATTGGCACAACCACAGAGATAAGGAATTAATTTCTACAAAAGCTTTCAACAGTGAAAACAGATTGATGGTTTACTACATGAAGTTCTATGCCTACTGCTTGCTCCATTTCTTAGATATTTGTCTAACTTTGGAAGCCCACAAGCAGTTCAGTCAACTACTGTGCATCATGGTAGTAATTTGTTAGAGCTTTTAGAGATATAAGGGACAACTGCATTTGCATCTTTTGCACGGGGTGTTGCAAAAGGATGATTACAGAACTTATATTTCACAAAGTCACTAAAACATAAAGTCATTAATTTTGTGGACAGTGGCAGCATTTGCAAATATACTGTCTTGGTTTAAGACAATTATATGGGGTGGACAGTCCAAAATTAGTTAGCTCCCATTTTAACCACTCCCTTTTCACCAATAAGGAGAATGCCAGAAGATATAGGTGAAAAAATATCAGTTTACTAAAAACAAACCAGCAACAATTAACCTAACATCAATAAGCACTAAATACAATGTTGCTGAATCCCATGGACTCCCGGGAACAAATTAAAACAAGAAGGAGGAGAAGCCCCTCCTCAGTATGGTGGCCTCCATAGCTGACCACGGATCAGAAGATGAAGATAATATGGCAGAGAAGCCCCACATAGCTGAACCTTTGCCCTGGAACAAAACACAGGAAGTTAGGAGCTTACAAAGCAGTTCTCGTAGCAGGTGAGGGGTGCCAGCTCCATCTGGGGTAGCTCTGAACCTGCAGTCAGTCCCTTTGCTTTTTTTGGGCCAGCTGGACCTAGTTGGTGTTGGTGCTGCAGTTCTGGGTTGCTTCTGCATTGCAGAAGAAAGAAAAATAGATTTGCTGGGCACTGAAACTCACAGGCCTGGCCCTGACAGCTCTGGATCCAGAGATAGGGGTTGCCCCCTGCAACTGCGGCCAAAAAGTTGTTGCCAAATTTGCTCCAAAACAGTTTTGGATTGTGGAATGCAGCTTGTTGGAGATCTGTGCCAGGCAACTTCTCATGGCGAAAAAGAAAAGGCATCTGCCTCTCTTTGCCCTCTCCCCAGGCAACTCTCTTGGCAGCGCAGTGAGAAATAAGAACTCCATGTTTCTGTGGCCTGTCTCTTACCAGGACCCTGGGCCAAATTCCTCCACAAACCTGGGATAAAATACCCTGGTTCTGCTCCAGGTTCCCAGGTCTTAAAGTGAGAATTTTAAGCAGGTTGGCGTAGAAAAAATATAGAATACAATATGCTTGATTTTTGTTACTCAGAACATACACACATACTTCTACACTGGAAAATGCTGAGCTCTAGGAACAAAGGTTGGGAAGATTCTTTACAAGGAAGCTGAGAGAAGTACAGAAAGTTGCTTGAAGTTGCCCACCTGAGAGTCTGAATAACTATTTCTTTTGAAAATAAATGATAAAGCATCACTGACTTGGACTATTACAACAGTCTGAGAGAGACTTTAAAGAATTTGTGCACATAACACTATATTTTAATCTCTTAGAGAGCTGAGGGGAAGTGAAATACAGGAAAATAAAATTAAATACTGCAATGATTTGTCAGTGTGCTCAGGATTACAAATTTGTGTCTGCTCAAAGAAAAAGGGTTTCCCCCTCCTTAATGATATGCCTCAACTAAACCCCAGCCCCTGATTTTTTATCATGCTCACTTCATGACTCACTTTCTCTTTAATTGTCCAACCCAAACTTCTGTCATTCATACCAATAAATTCCCCCTCTAGCAAACCACCCATTGCTCCAAGCACTACCCCCTGAACACTTTCACAGGTTTGCAAAGATACCGCCTTAAATATTGTAGCGTTGAAAATATGCTACTTTGTAACTAGAGAATTTGGTTTGTATTTGATTAATGTTTTAATATTTTCTGTGATGACACTTTGACATTTACTTTGCGTACTGCTTAGCTCTTTATTTCCAAGGCATTTTGAAAAGACCTTTCTATGGGAACTTTTAAAAATCAGGTATGTCAAATGTCACAGTGACACAACAGGAAGTGGAATCAGTCTGACTGCCACAAGAGTTGGAGTCAGGGAAATAAACTATTAATTTGTTGATATTGTGAAAAGTTGAAAACTAGGCCTCTAACAGTCCTTATTTTTGTCATGCAGGAATCATAGGATATTCAAAGGCATAATTGACTCACATCCATGCAACATAATCATGTCAAGTTGAGCCTGACAAAAGCAACTCAAGGGTAGGTGTAAGTATGCAAAATGATTAATCACAATTAAGTCAAATGCAATTAAAAAAATATTTACCAATTGTGGAGTCTCCTGAAAGGTTAATAAGTTGAGGACTTTCAGTACTAGGAAGTCAATTGAAGACAAGATTTTAAGGCTGAGTGCTTATTTCAAGTCCATGATTTATTAAGCCTTTGGAATCCAGATAGTATTTTTTTCCTGAGAAGAGCTCTTGCCTTTTAACAAGTTCTCGTATCAAAAGCATTATTGATCTCTAAGTCATCAGCTTATCAGAAGTGACAGCTTATAACAAAGATATGGGCAGCTCCTCAATTAATAAGAAATTGGAATCACAATTAGATGATTATTTTTCTTGTAAAAGCATTTCATACCCATCCTATTGACCTGCCACGAGGCACTGGCTGTGATCAGAGCATAATTACTTGGTTCAGAACTCCTTTGATGTCTAGCAAAAGCCTAAATATATTATTATAGAAATACTTCATCACCAGAACTTTTAAAATATTTTCATAATTCTGAAGTTGATAAGGTCATTGCAATGTAAAGACATTGACAAGAATATGAATAAAGCCCTGCTATACAGACTAAGTCCCACATAAAACTGTCCAGCGACTTCTAGTCACTTGAATTTTATGAGACAGAACAAAGAAGACAAATTAGCTGAAGCACACTTTGATTGCAAATGAAAATACCACTTAACACTCTAACAATTGAAAGAGCACAAATACTGAGTAAGTGGTACAACAGATTAAGAGTCTTCATCTCTCCCATGAGGTACGCATGAGCTAGAAAAATATAAATGTTTCTATTATTATACTGCATAATACTTCTCTCCCCAACTCTTCATGCTCATGCATTTTGTTAAAATATTGATGAAACACAAAAAGGGGGATTTGTTTATTCAATGTTCTTTTGTTTTGATTCCTGTAGTATCACATAGTAAAACACAGACAGACACAGATCCCTTTCTCACTTACACTATTATTGGTCAAAGCAATGTACTTTCACTGAAGTTGGTGAAATTATAATGGTTTAAGTGTTGAACTACTGAAAAGAGTAATTCCATTACCCAGTTGCCTAACTTCTAATTCAGGTAATTCTCACATTAAATTAAAGGAAAGAATAGCCCAGCTAAAGTGCAGAAAATCAGGCCCATAGTCATGATGCCAGAGAAAAGGTTGAAGTTCCTATTTTGTGCTATGAAATAACCTTATATGAAGGATAAATGCTTTAATACCAGGATGGGCCATAATTGGTCTCTTACACTAATGTAAGAGACAGCTGCAACACCTTAGAAGGTGTCAAAGACTCATGAAATGTCCCATGATCCACAATTTCATCATCCAGGGGAGGTACAGAAGGTGTTTCCACCTAGCTCAGCATAACACAAATCCCGTGGACCAGGTGTTTCCTGGATTCGTTCCCCCACTACTTGAGGGATACCATTAGCAGCCACCACTTTGACAAGACTCCAACCACTGAGAAGGCCAGAAAAAAGAGAACCAATGGGATGTCATTGAAATCTCTGTCGTGATGATATTTTTTCTACTTAATCTGTTTCTCTGTCATTCTCATTCTCTCCCCCTCCCTCTCTTTTCTCCCCTCTCTCTACCTCACATTTACTTTTAAATAATAATCTATACTATTGACTTCAGCATATTGTCTCATTTGTGTCTTTACTATAAAAGAGGCATCTCTCTAGTAATTGTAATAATCAGATCTTAGCATTATTTTCACCCACACACAGTCTATTCCTGTGTTCTTAGCAGGCACTACATTGTAAACTATCCCTGATCTTGTCTTCCATATGCTAAATGGAGCTACTTTAAAATTAGACCTTGACCATCAATTTTCTTCTTGAATACTTTCTGAAAATAGCATCTGATTTGAGAACACTCATTTCTCACAGATTTGGTTTACAGTTAGAAAAGTAGTTCATATACAATACTACAGGAGTGAATTTAAGTCAGTTGGAAATGTGTGGAAAGACAGCTTCAATTCATTTGGAAAACTGACAAAAACTACATCTAACAAATAAACCATGTCTGAAGACACAAAGAGAAAACCACTGTCACATTTTTTAAATCTTCCTTAATTATGAAGAATAAAAAGCTGGCATGGCATCTGTGCAAGAGAAAATTGTTGTAGTTCAATTCAGATTTATATGTAAAGTTTCAGTTTCACAGAACCCACAAGGGAAAATACTCAACAAAGTTGAACATAAAATTGAGACAAAAATCTACTTCCTCTTATTTGAGGAAAGCTGTGATTATTCAGGTAATATCACAGAATCACAGCATTGTTATGTTGGAAGGGAATTTTGGAGACCATCAACCTTAGTCAAGGCAGAGTCACCTAGAGCAGGTTTTACAGGAAAGCATCCAGATGGGTTTTGAATATCTCCAGAGAAGGATACTCCACAACCTCTCTGGGCAGCGTGTTCCAGTGCTCTGCCACCCTCAAAGCAAAGACATTTTTCCTCATGTTGAGGTGGAACTCCTTCTGTTTCTGTTTATGCCGATATCTGTATCAGAACTTTTAGTAGTGCATATATTTTAGCAAGTCTCCATTTAAAGAAAAAAACCTATAAGTGCTAGTTAAAGAAAATTTTGTAATTAGCACCATTTTTCTGGTGTTTTAATAGGTGTTGAAATAGATAAACCATCTATGTTGCTGATTTGCATATTTCAGAATCAAATAAACTGAAATAGTATGGGTTTCATTGCTACTGCAAGAGTTATTCCAAATACAACATGGCATTTGTATTTTCCTCACAGTCTTAAATTAACTTGGCTAAGAGCTATCCTGTAATATAAGAATTCCACCACTCCAGTAATTTGGCATAGCTGCACTCCTTATGACAACGCAGGACACTAACACTTTCTTTCTGGACGCCACCTGCATAAACAACACTGACAGACTACCATGTTTAGGGGTTGTCAAAACATTGAGACAGCAAGTTTTAGTAATCCAGAATTGGCATCATTATTAAGATGGGCTCAAGTTCTACTGAAGACATAAAATTCACTTCTTCATAAAGTGAAATATGAAAAATTTGAAATGAAAAATAAGTTACTTTGTTCATAAAGTGAGCAAAGTAGAAATTAGATTCCCTGCCAGTTTTCAACTTGTTAGCCAATTAGACTGGAGCTCTGAAAAATCATTCTTCCTCTACTTAGACGATGCAGGTTAAAACATACTTTTAATTTAATGAAGATGAACAAATTTACTCAGCCTAATGGTTTAAATATGAACTACTCTAGACAGAAAAATAATTCAAAGTGGAATTACTATTCTATTTACAGTTAATCAGTATTAGAGTATCAGTCAATGAAATCAAAGCACTCCCAGCATAGATACACTGGGTTTGTGCCACTCCAATAAAAACTATCTTTCCCAGAAGGAATGAAGGAATGTAACAATAAGAACAGGTTTTGTTTTGTTTTGTTTTGTTTTTAACGAAAGGAACAGATGTAATGTAATGACAGAAATCTCCAGAGTAGACACCTGTTATAAAAATTGGGTGCTTCAACTTAACAATTTAAAAACAGTGGTAAAAGATCTAGCAGTTTAAAATCAACCCAATATGTCTGAATGATAACAGAAATAAAAATTTATTGTGTTTCAGTAAATCACCAATAGAAGGAAGTCCTTGACTAAAGAATTAAGGGTAGGTTAAATTCTTGCAGTTCTATTTTAATTAAAGCCAAAGAAACTTAATTTTTCCATGGACTACATATCATGCAAGGGTCAACAATACTTAATGCTGAGCATCTGCCACCTATTTCTTTGCTTTCCATTTGACATTAAAATCAAGTGTAACTGTTTATTACAGACAGCTCTAGAATATTCATCCTCATAGTAATTATAGAAACTACATGTCAATAGATACTAATTTCTGCCACAGAAGTAGTATTTTAACATACAAAAAAGACATAATTCACTGTGCAAACACTATTTTATTCTCTAAAGCTAATTTCATCTCACTAGGTTTTTATATGGATATTTGCAGATGCCCTTGCTCTACTGTAGAGTGCATAATCCAGATATTAAGTAGACGCACCAAGGCAATGCAGTAAAGTAAGTAACAGATGCAGGTTTTATCACAAGTGGTACATTTATTGTTATTCAAGTTGAGCCATGTAAACCTAAATTTCTTGTTTTAACTTTGATTAAGTTTGATTATTAGCCATTTAGGTCCCCAAAAGATAAAGTACATGCACAGTAAAAGCTTCACACCCACTCAGAAATCTATGCCAAAGTATTTTTATTAAATGTCATACTTCTAAAATAAATTATTTTTGGATGCTTAATTTAGAATACTTGGTTTTCACAGAAAACTTTTCTAATTTTTGGTTGCTAAAAAAAGCTTAAAAATGCAGATCCAAAACACTGGAAGACAAGAAAGCAGACTATATCAACTAGAAATGTGTATCTTTCTCAAGTGTCCAATTTTTAAGCCATACATTGATTTTTTTGACCTAAACTATGATTTTGGAATGCTTGAGATGAAACTATTATAAAAAATGTGACACAGGAACACTACTAAGACATCAGGAATTGCTTCTAACACCCAGTCATGGGCAAGAATCAAAGTGACAGAACTCTCAGGATGACAAGAAGTCAGTATGTAGCAGTAAATGCGTGTGACATCTCTCAAGATACTTACTGCAGATCTCATAGTAGGGCAGAAGTTACCAAGCTAACTGTAAGCAGCTTGGTTTGGAACTAGAGACAATTTAGCTTCAGCAAGAAATAACTATTTAGATGCATGAAAACCATATGCATGCAGAAATGTTTACTGGGGCTGTCAGAGCCATGACTGATGGAATGGCAGAGGCCCCACTTCTACAGGCTCATGTATAACCTTGCCAAGCAGTGGGAAATACCAGAGAGCTGTGAGCAATGCCAAGTCACTAAACTTTACCCTTGAATTTTATAGAGTTTGGCCTCTTTTGAACAGCCTCCTTTGAACTCAAATCATAGTCCTTAACTTCACCATTTCTCTCTCCCAAGTGCACCAGTAATGATTTAAAACTCTGCATCCACTCAGTTAGATCATTTCTCCTGCAAATAACGTGATTTGAACTAAATCAGCCATCTCTATACAGCTGTGTTATGTAGGGGTGCAGAATGAAACTAAATTGGATCCATAATTCAAGGATCATTCAACAGGGGTCTTTAGATATGGTCTTTAGAAATGTTACAGGTTTCCATAAAATACATAGAAAAGTAATTAAAATTGACAGAAAAGAGTCTACCGTAAGTGAATGAAAAGGGGAAAGAAAAAGCAAACCTCCCAAATTCTTGCTTCCACCCTACTGTTACTTCCTTTCCCATCTTCCTTTAACCAAGACTGAAAAACTACCTCATTAATAAGCAAATTTAAGCATGTCAGCCCTGTTTTCAAAGCAATAAACAGAAGATTTGTGAGGATGGACAACAGCATGTGTGGGCATCCTTGTTACAGAGGTATGAGGTGGAGTTTAGCTTTAGGGGTGACGCAAAATCATGTATTCCATATCTTCTCTACATCAACCCAAGCAAGTTCGTTTAGTGTCTCTAAGGCCGGAGTCAGGATCAGAACTTCTGTGTTTTCCCCCAGCTCACGGCAGGGCAGGCCAACCCCTTCACTGCCGCCCCTGCCATTCGGGAGAGGGCGCAGTGCATTGTTGATCACGGGAGCGCTGTGGAGAGAGAGCCTGCTGAGCTGCAGCAGCGCCCCGGCACCACGGAGTCCTTTGGGACAAAACCAGTTTTCCCAGGTTTTGCTTTTCTGCTGCTCCCCACGGTTTTGTCTGTTCTCGGGGGAGGGAGTTTGTTTTCTTGGAAACGCGCTGTTGCCGTGTTGTTTCATTTGTTCTCTCTCTCAGCCGCATGGCCAGAGAGAGGACGGTCCCACACTGTGACCGTGTTGCCCGGGACAATTAGCAGGATCTCCTCCGGCATCGTGGGTGGGGGTTGAACCGTTTGCCTTTGTACTTCTTGGTTATTGCCGTTTTCTCTTAGGAAACTGTTATTCTTTCACTTATATCTCTGCGCATTTGTCTCTCCTCATTGGTAGAGGGGAGAGGTTAAAACTCCGGGGAGGTAGTTTATCTTGGAGTCTCCGCCCCATAAATTGTCTTAAACTAAGTGAGTAAACAAGGGAAGATTCCAGTAATGTTAACAATAACACAATACAGAACGCATTTTCTCTCAGAATAGATAATTTTGTCATTATTCTGCTGAGGTGTGAATCTGTAGTAATTACATCCAGATCAGCAAATACCTAATGATAAACAACATTTATCGCGATACCTAATGATGTAAACAACATTTTACACTACTACTAAGTCAATTCTGAAACTCTACCGTTCAGATACGCAAAGAACTGGAGTTTTCCAAAGTGTGATGAGATGATTATATTGCTCATATCCACATACTTCTTTCTGTCTATCAGCTCTACAGCAATCAGCTATCAGGCCTAAATACTTGAGTTAGCTCAGCCTGGTACTCAGGTCCATTGCCCAAGGCATTTTTATTTCTCAGCACCTGTGACTGTGCTAACCTCTAACCTCCACTTATCTGTATAGTTCTGTTCAGTCTACTTTGGCAGCCGTGAGGGGATCCATCCTTTGAAAAACTGTAAGCACAACAAAACTAAGAACATTCAGATTCTTACAGAAAGTCCCCGATTTCAAGCAGATCGTTAACTTAATTTCAATTATGATTTCAAGGATTGCCTGTGCAGTGGAGGACACAAAAGAAATGGTGTAACCTTTAATTCAGATGATTCAAAAATTTTAGACAAACAAGAGTTTTCTGAGCTGGTAACTGATACTTCCCCAAATAAAGAAATAAAAAATTCATTTTGGAAACAAGGTCATAAGAGCTTTGTTTCTTTCCTCCCCTGACAAAAAGAATTTCTTAACATTTGCTAAGTCCGCTGCCACACCAACAGGGGACACCAGTCACAAGGCCTGATATAAATATCCCTGACATCAGTCCTATTCAGGAAGGAAAAAAAATATCAAAAGCAGGCAATAAAATAGAGACTTTCTTTAGAGAAACCTAATTAAATTGTGGGGACATGTTATATACAAAGGCACTCAGAAGTATTGGAAACCTCCTTTGACAGTCATACAACTCCAACAATGTATCTATAAACATCTATTAACATACTAATCTATAAAATTACCTCACTAAAGAAATTTCATTGTAGCAATTAAAGTTGACAGTGAGAAAATTTACTTCAGAACGTTCAATGTTACCTACAGTAACTTTGTTAATTAAAGCATGTAAGAGGTTTAAACTGCTATTTATTTTTAAAATAAAATCAAGAACCTAAACTTAGAAACAGGGAAGGGCTACTCATGTGATGTAAAATCAGAAAGCACAACATACCGACTATTTTTTTTAAATCTTGTTCTAATTTTGTTTTCCCACCAATATATAATAAGATTTTTGAAAGAAAAAAAAATCATCATTAGAACTTCTGGCAAAGACTCTGAATGAAACATGATCTGATTTACAAGTAGTTTAGTGTCCTATATATACATCTAGATCCAAATATACATTCCAGCAAAGACACTGCAAATGGAACTCACTCAAAAGTTAATTAATGCTTTTATAGACATAGAACTGTTCCTGATTAATTCCATATGGGCCATTCTTAATACAGAAATGCCTCGTTCCATTTTGGTTAAAACAAACTGGTTTGTTCAGGAATGAGCATAAATGCCATAAATGAGAATCATTCCTACACTGTTTTAATTACTTGTGACCAAAGCGGATGAAAATACCGCCAATTAGTAGGCTTTAACTTCTAAATGTAGAGGTCTATCTGTAGGGATCTCCTTTTAACCTCGTCTTAAATTAAGAATCTTATCAAAAATATTAATATTTTTACTTTTTAAAATAGATACAGAAAAAAAAGAAAATACACACTTGTGCAAGGACACACAAGCCTTAAGTTTCTAAAGAATGGCTTTTAGGTTTCAGGCCTTGTAAATGTATCCCTCCTCTCACTTCATAAACGATTTGATCCTCCAGGAGGGTCAGAACTGTTTCACAGTCCATAGTTGCATGGCAAAGACCCATCAGAAAAGGAGAGATGTTTACCATTCCTCCTCTTTGTTTCCTTTGCTTCAAACACTTTTGAATATTTGAGAAGGTTTTTTGGCTGCCTTTTCAAATGAGCGACCACCAAATGATACTGTAATTCTGTGGAGGATAAAAAAGGAAGGAATTGCACTTTTATTTTTATAACGCCTTACCCATTAGTTTTGTGAGAAATACCTCACAATGACAATCTTTATGGAGTCAATACCCCGTGTATTTCTTACATTATTTAAATTTATTATTTTCACCTGGTAGAGGGAAGATTGAGAAGGATTTGGAAAATTACTCTCAAGTCAAGTGCATTTTGGAATGCAGGCAGTTACTCCTAGCTTAGTGAGTACAAACACTGCAGCAGACAAACCATCCTCCAGAGCTCCACCAGGACGGCTGGAGCACTCGCGCTGCAGTGAGATGCAAATGCAGCAATTAGCACTGATGTGAGGCACTGATGGCTGGGGAGTTGTATCGAGCACTTCCTCAGAGGAACAAAGACGGCAAATATCCACTGCTGGTTTTCTTTCTTCATGGTGTCAGCACATAGTATGGATCAAGCAGTAACAAGATAGAGAAGAAGGTGGTGACTTTTAGCCATATATGAAAACAGTCCAAAATTGACAAGGATTTGTCCAAGGTTCAAAAAACAAGCGGACATCTGCAGACTATATGTTCTCTTTTTAGGGTTTCCCCATTTTATCCAGTAGTGTTAGGAGTCTGGATATAGGATTGCAGGTCATTATTTCAATCATGTTAAATGCCTATGTAATTTTTTATCTGTGGTCGGGAATAATCTTAGAAAGATCAGACCATTTAAAACATATACTGTAAATATAATTTTGATTTAGGATTTTTTCTCTCAGTTCTATCTTTTTCAGAGAATAATTTTTATAAAAATGGAAAATGAGAAAAAACAGGTAGTTGGGGTTTATTTAATCAAGTATAAAATGGAGACTGTGAAAAGTTGTTGCTTTTTCAGAAGGAAACAACTGAGTGAAAGATGGGCTAAATCAGGGGGAAAGCAGAGAGCTGAGGTTTCTCTAATCCATGTTTCTGTAAAGGCTGGCAACCCACTCAAGAGTATACAGAAAAGCAATAAAGGGTCCTGCTTTTCCTCCTTTTTTTTTCTATAGCAGATGGAAGGGTAATTGTCAGAAATAGGTTAGAAATCTCACAAAACTGTTGTAAAATAGTTGCTAATTGTTAAGCATGTACTGTTAGTTTGGTTATGGTAAAAGGGCTTAAAAGGGTAGTTATAAGAAATACGGTACTCCACGTACCATATTACACTGAAGTAAAGTGCACTCCCCGCCTCCCGCCCCCCAAGCAAAACGAACCAGCCTGGACAGAACCGTCATGGGCCAATCAAGCGCCTTTAACCTTCATGTAAATGAAGGATCCAAACAGAAACCAATCCAAAGGGACAAAAAACAGGATAAAAAGGGGCATCTGACCCAGTGAACGTGTGCCGCTCCACCTGGGACATCGCTGCTCAAGAAAGAACCCAAGCGCCGGCGCTGCAGCATCCTCGACGGGACAGCTCCTGCTCGGCACGCGGGCCCCCATGCTTTAAGCCTTTTTTTATAATAAATGCTGAAATCACTTTTAGTACCGCAAGTGTGGTCCCGTTTTTAACAGTAATGCTCTGCAAGAAGTAACCAATATCAGACAGTGTTTGTTCTACTTGTTCTGGCTTCTACATTCTGTTTTTTCAACACAAGACACAAAGGTGAAACACCCGGAAGGAAGGGACGTGGCTCCTGTCATTGCAAGTAATTTGAACTTGTAGCATGGTGAGGGAAGAAAAGTTTTCACGGTCTGTAAGTTTAGAGAAAAGGTAGAAGAATTGATAACAAACGAAAGCAGACAGATATTAAAACTCCCAGTGCAGTGAAAAAACTCTTTCTAGAAACCAGAGATGCATACAACTTGCTGTAATTCAGAGCAGTCCTGGAAGCATAGGATAGCAAGGAGAAACTGTTCATAAACGGTTCATATTTTACTTTTATGTTCATATTTTACTTTTATTCTTAGTGTTGAATGAATGACATGGCTCTAGTTATAATGAGAAAAGCTTAAGCAACCAAGTACTTTTTCCATACAATACCTTTTTGTCCTCTGGCCCTCCATGTTAAATGCTCTTGTGCATGTGTTAACCCCAAGTTCAAAAAGAGACCAAAGAATTTACAGGAAAAATCATTGAGTATCATCAAACACAGTCATGAAAGGGGCCCAGGACATGCTTTGGAGGCTGGCAAGCACAGGGAGAAGCTAAAAGTAAGAAAAATCACTCTACACCTGCCCTGTCTTCACATCCTTTCTCTAGGCACTCCTGGCTACTCTGAACAAAGACACTGAGCTGGAGGTACTCTTGATCTGAATCATGCACAGCTGTCTTTACATATCCCTATGTATTTGTAGGAGTCCTTCTTGTAGAATGTTTGGATGAAGAATATTACATACCTGTGCAATACACTGGAATTTTTCAGTTATGCCATAGTACAAACTGAAGTGTGGACCAGCTTTGCTACAGTAGTTAAAGTTTTTCAGGTTAAATTTAAAGAACTTGTCTGAATTTAAATGCCTAAAGGCTAATCATAATTATTGATAGTGCTAAACATAGCCTTGACAACCTCATACAATAATTTCAACGGTGTCCTGACTTAGGTTACAGATAAGTTATGTATGGTTTAGCTCTTAAGTTTTCACTTAGATATTGACTGTATGAGTTAAATTTATTATCAGATGAATTAAAGTGTTCTAAAATAATGTATCTTCTAGAAAAAATAAGCTCCCAAATTCCACTAGTGAAAATTAAATAAATTAATTAATGTTGAAAATAATATTCCAGTTTTCATCCAAATCAAGGGGCCGGGGGAAGTAATTTTATTGGCATATTATACATGCAGAAATTAATTGTGTTTTTTTTTTAATAGAAGCTACTTGTGTTTCATTATCTTAGAGTCAGGAGGAAAATATAAGGAAAACCATTTGGCAAATGATTCACTGCATTTTGAAGGATTTTACTAGTGAAAATATAGATTGTGTTTTGATTATGGATACTCTAGTGGTTTCAGTGCAAATTATAACACTGTAGATTTTTTTAAAAAAAAACAGATGTTCATCAGAACATTATGATACATCGTCTTAAATAGCTACCCTGATGCAAAGAGCAACAAAGGAAACATCCAAAGTTTAACCAGATATAGAATGACCCCTTCAGGGCTTTAAAGCCTACTGTGAAATGTATGTGGCACTCTCTTCGGTATGAAGCAGGAAACTCAGAAAACAGATAGTCAAATCCTCTTTGGTTACCCAGCATCTTTTTCTTAGGCAAGCTTGCTGTCTAAAAATTGCGACCTTCTTCTCTTGTTCTTAATCTAAGAGCTTGAATATCTCTTTCATATTCTCCCTTTCTCATTTATGAATCTCCTAAGAGTAGTAAGCTGCTTTAACTTTACAGAAAGAGTCAATATTATTCACAAGAAAAGATCCCAAAATTGCAGAAGAGTTACTACAAAAATTGCAGAAGAGAAATACTACAAAAATTCAAATGCTATATGATACCCTTGCTATCCACTTTTAGGTCTACTTCTAGGAAGACTAAGTTTAACCTGACTTTTAAAGCATGTAGTCCTGTACTTAGAAGTACTAAATTTCAAGATGCAACCTCTACTATCTGTAATCAGACTGGTAATTTTTCAGGACATTTTTTGTAGAATTCTCACCCACTGCAGCCTATCAAATCCCAAGCCAGAGGCTCTCCCTGAATTACTCTGATTTACTAAATTAATTGATTTATCAATGTCCTAATTAAAAAGAAAAAATGAAACAAAAAAAAGGTGTATTAAAGTGGTAAGTACTACATGGTGCAGCAGAATATAAAATTTGTTTCTTCATCTGCTACTTAGTGCATTTAACAAATAAATCTATTGATCAATAACCATTCTAATAGCTGTATTGATAAAACAAGCTAAGATGATAATTTTCTACTCCACTTCCTCCACTCCTTTTGAAGTTTGTGTATTGGCAGCAGAAAATAAATTACTTTCTCCTTTGTTTTAAGCAACAGATCTTCTCCAGTTTTAGAAGCTAATACCTAGATAAGGAAAACAGAACACAAGCCTGACCCAAACCCAGTACAAAAAGCTCAGAACAGCCTTGCATGTTGCCACCCTTAAAGTCAAATATGAATCCATTATACCAAACTAAATACTATGTATTATTTTCCCCTCATTGTTGGAGCCCATTTTCAAAGTCTCAGTCATTTCAAATAAGATCTGATAAAGTATCAGCATGCCTTTCACTTAAGTAAGTGGGCATTAGCTGCATGAAAGCCCAGGCATATGCTTACCTTTAGATAATATTACAACTCCACCAGATTTAACAAAATCTCCTCTATAGGTAACATAAACATGTCTATGTGATCAGGGCTTTGTTATTGCTATTACCTAAACCAGCTCTGGGTCCCACGCAAACCCAGTGTAGCAGTCTACTGGAAAACGTAAACTGATTAAAAAATCTAATCATTAGAAGACATAACATTTGATTGGAAAAACCATCTTACATGTTAAATATACTCCATCAGTTTTACTTTCTACTTCAATTTTTCATCCTTAACAAGGATCACTTGTATGTCTCTGCTATAAGAGTAACCAAAACAAATAAAAACAAAACAAAAACAAATTTAAAAAACACATTAAACAAAACCCCAAAATCCAAACAAACAAAATCCCAAACGATAAATTAAACATCTTATTAACCTGGCCCAGTCACAGATTGAGTTAATTTTGGTGAGATGTCCATAAGATTCTACTCTCCCTGGAACTTTCTAAAATCACTATCTGTTCTAAACATTTGATACTAGTGGCAAACAGCTATTTAAAACTAATTTCCAAATCCCATCTTATTCCTGTAGAATCAGGAGGGCTTTCAGAGAGGTTTCCTTCTAGAAAGGCCTTGGGCCACTGGTGATCAGACAGAAAGCTGGAATTCAGCACAGGTGGTCACAGGATGGAGACCGAGCTTTTGCCTCAAGGTGTGTGAAAGCCTCTTCAATAACACATCATTCTCAAAACCGCCACAAGCGAAGCACAAGCTCTTGCCAGAACGGCAGGAACTGCTGCTGCTGTGCCATGCACTCAACAGCAACTTCCTGTGCAACAATGCCACAAACGATAGTCGCAACTTAATTCGCTCCCCACCCCCGGAAAAAAAAACACCTAGAAAAGCCACGGCATTCTCGATCCTTTGTCTTCTAAAATTCAGACACCAAGGGACAAGCGCCATGTGGCAGGGGGGTTGGGGGGCACGGCGAGTGCGAAGAGCGGAGGAAGGGTGTGGCCTCTTCTGCGCCATCCCCCAATGGGGCTATTTAAGGAGAACGGGATTACCTTCTACCGGCTCTTATCGACGTCGGGAATTCAGCTTTGGGAACAAGGAAAACCGACCGTCTGCGCTTAGTTTTCTCAAAAAAGTTCAGACGGGTTTTGCTTGAAAGTCCTTAATTTTTTTAAGTGTGTGAGCGCAGCCTCGGCTCCAGTGAGTGATGGTGAGTGAACGCCGGAGGGGAGGCACGCTGGGGCGGTGGGATAGGGGGCGTTTGAACGCCGAGCCGCCGGGCGGGCTTCTGCTGGGTGATGTAGTGCCATGAGGGGGGACCCCAGTGGGCAGCGGAGAGTGGAGTAGTAACTTCTTCGGGTTGTTCTTGGGGTGATAAACGGGAATGCCCTCAGCTGGAGCACTGTCCCCTTGTAACGCGGTGGCGGGGCTGAACCCCTGAGGCTACTAGCATTATAATTATCTTGAAGGTTTTAGCACCTTACGAGGTGAGCGATTAAGGTGAAGGAGGGAGTACCGCAATAAAAGGCCGGGGGCTTCTGCAGGGGAACCTCTGGCTCGTACCTCGGCTATACGGTGGGGGGCCGGGGGTGGGGGCTTGGCGTCAGAACACGCTTCACACCCTCGAGCAGCCATTTTGTGACGGCGCTAAAATAGCACCGTCCCGCACGGCTGGGCGGGCGCCCTGCCACCTGCCTGTGGCCGTGTACCCGCTGCGCGTAGGCTCCGGCAGGACCCTTTGTCTGGGGCTTGTGAATAGCTTTCATTGTCCTGAGGCGCCAAACCTTCCTGCCCACGCCCCGTTGGCGCTGAGCAGCCGAGGTGTGAGGTAAAATGGCGGCGGCGCCACGAGCGGCGCCTCGCCTGCCCGAGGTCCTACGTCCCCCCCTGCTGGAGCAAAGGCCCGGCGTCGTCCGGAGTGCCGCGGGCTCCTCGGCCCGCACCGGCATGCTGCTTGCTGTTTGTTCTTTCTATGTGAGAAACGTGATTTGCGACTGTAGCGCTGACGCTTCAAACACTATACGAGTAAGGTGGTGGGCCTTTTTTCGGTTTTGTTTTTTATTTTTTTTTTGTACGGGAGAGGTTGTGCCTAGCGTGCAGTGCTGGGCCGAGGGCTCCACTTAGTGCCCAGCGGGAAGGCTGCGGCGCCAGCCGCATTCTTCCCTCAGGCACTCGCGCTGTCATGGAGACTGCTCAGTGTCCGCGCAGGGGGACGTGGGTCACGGGGTTTAAATGTTTCAATTAAAAAAAAAACAACAAAAAAATAATGCTTACTTAAAACAGAGAATGTGCTGAGGCCAGAGAGAAGCCTGAAAAATCAGGGGCTTGTGTGGCCAAAAAAAGTGAACGTTTTTCTCTCCTGGATGAGCATAAACTTGAGTAATGTTTGTAACACACGTGGGTGGGTAGGTAGGTATTTCTTCCACGTAGCCCAACAAACAAGTCCTTTTCCACCTTTTCTTTTGCCAAAATTCTTAACTAGTCTCCCGACTACTGTTATACCAGTTTTCCCTCATCAATTTAAACTTCATGGTTCCCCTCATGAATTTAAACTTCAATAATACAGAGCAAACAGATTAATTTTATATTTTGATGAGAGAAGCAAAAAAACACCTGTTAATTCTGATAAGCTGAAAAACTGAATAAACCCCAATATTTGTGGCATCTGGAAATTTGATTCAGAGCTACTTCTTGAGATAGACAAACCAGACTTCTTTTAGAGTAATTTTAAAGGGATGAGTCACTTCAGCTGATGCTGTAGTTCCAGTATCATAGGCAGAATTTCCCACTTCAGAACTTGAGGTGGTTTAGGCTTTGGACACTGATTCAGCAGCAGTGTGAGGTCTTTGTGCATTGTGTATGTAGAACAGTCATTTGTGTAGTGCTATGTTGACAAAATTATTTGGGTTTAGATAAGACAGTAATTTTTTTGCATTGGTGAGCGTTTTCCATCATCGTACTGAGGACTTGAAAAGTGGCCTTGGAGGGAGATTTTCTTTTGTTCTAGGAGAATTTTACCTCTGTGCGTTTTTGATCTCCTTTTCAAGTTCTAGGAAATGCATGTATTAATAAATCTTATTTTTCATGTTGCCCAGCTTGCTTGAATGCCTAAGTAGTCTGTTTATTCTTTCTTTCTTTCAGGTACATAATGTGTGAGTGTTAAATAAGTTATTTTCTTTGAAATTCTGCATCATTAGTGTGAGACACGAGCGCTGCCCTTCCATGGTGGCCAAGGCCGTGTGTGACAGGTGTACCAGCAGCATCTGTGGCTACCAGCAGTGTCTGTGGTTTCCAGCTTCCTTCAGCGGGTTCTGGCGCTTGCTGGGCTCCTCTCCTGAGAGCCGTTTCCTGTTTTAGGGCTGCTAGAGAACTTGCACAGCAAAGTGAATACCACTTCTAGCTTGGTTCCCTGGCACATCCAGAAAGAAAGAAGTAGAAGCAGCAGTTAGGTCAGCTTGAGGAGTTGCCATCTCAGATTTCAGTTCAAATGCCCTTTAGCTGGGTATGCAGCCAAACAAAAGCAGAATACCAGGTGGGTGAAAAACTGCTCGCTTCATGTTAATCTTCCTCCTCCCAGATTTTATAGAGCCAGTTTCATTTGAACTGAGAAGTGTTAGAACCAATGAATGGTCCATTTGTGCTATTGAAATTCTTTGTCACCTGCTATATCTATAGGAAGGTGCAGGCATTCTGGTGTCTTAAAATGTAATCTAATTAACTAAAATAAATATTTCTGTTTAATTTTTTTAGGCAGCACATGTGGAGACGCAACGTTCAAGCACCACGGAGGGCAGTGCCTATTCAGCAACAGTCAGTCAGGGCTATGTTTTGCCAGAAGGAAAAATCATGCCCAACACAGTCTTTGTTGGTGGAATTGACGTAAGGGTATTGTATACACTTTTCATTGTTTAAAATAGGGTATAGGGAACATCGGTGGAGAATAAGTGGAAATTTTGCTCCTGTTTTAGTGTGGATTTTTTTACTTCTTTGTGGTGGTGGGGTTCTTTTTTTTTATTTGTGTGTGCATTTGCCAATCTAGAAGATCTTGAAATGTCATGGGAGAATTCTGGAACATGTCTTCCAAAACTAACTTTTAGTTCTTATGGTAGTGGAAAATGGGTTTAAAAAATGGCACTGCCTGCTTTAAATCAGTTCTAAGCAGTTGAATGGTTTTGAAGATGTTTAAGGCCTTGTTTTCTTTTAGATGAATGAAGCAGAAATTCGGAGTGTCTTTGAACAATATGGTACTGTGAAGGAGGTGAAGGTCATCACTGACAGAACTGGTGTTTCGAAGGGGTGGGTAGAATATGAGTAGTTGTTTTAAGTTGCTGCTTATGTGGACAGCATTCTGCAATAGGTGATATTAGCAGATGCTTAGCAACACACTTGACATGCTTAAGCCTTAATACTACTAGCTGCAGTTTTCTGTTATGATGAGTTAAGACTGTGAAACCAGTAAATCCGTACTGCCCCAAACTTAAATCTGCATAATTTTACAAAGAATAGGATTAATTTTTCTACTTCAGTCTCTCTGTTCAGGGAAAAGAAGTTCACTGTCACTCAGTCATTGGAAACAAAGCCTAATTTGTGTGATGCTTACACAGCCAGTTCTTTTGTAGGACTCTTCTGCTGGCTAGAGTAGTTAAAAATCTGGGCACCGTTCAGGATGATTAAGAGAATTAAGGTGGCTTATTCAGGGCAGGGGCTCTGCCCTCTCCTAACACTTGTGAATAAGTTCTAGAGTAAAACAGCCCAGACTTGTTTGGGTGAAGACTAAGTATGTGAACAAAGTTGAAACAAGGGAAATTCCTTTTGAATATATTGAGGAGTTCTGGATTAGTGTGGTGAAACCCTTAAATAAGACAATGAAGGACCTTACCCTGTTGAGTTCTGGGGAGGCCATCCCAGTTTTGAGGTTATCCCTCCTGATAAGAAGGAGACAGTACCCTCTTCAAGTTCCTTCCAGTGAGAGTTTTTCTTAGATTCTATTCTTAGCTCCTACAGTGTCACATCTTTTTCTTCAGCATATATAGCAATGGAAGAGCTGGAAATAAAACTCATTTTCTCATATCCCTTCCTAGTCTGCGAATTGAACCCTGCTGTGCAATTAGTGTATGTTACAAGTATTGATAATCACTTGACTTATTCCATTAATGGGACACAATTGTTACTATAATGCTCTGAAATTATCTTAATTGTGTAGACCAGATAAACTAGGAATGCAGTGAAATAAACTGAAAAACCTCTTCAAGAATTGCTTCCCTCCCACTGGTGTTACTGTTCCTATAATGCCTGCTTTCATCCAGACCTCTGTAGTAAATACAAAATTTAAAGATAAGTCAGATGCTATTTAAATTTTTAACTTTCTGAGTTGCTAATATTAAACAGCAGTACTCATTTTGAGTAGTTAAAATGGAAAAATAGGACTTACTTCATGGTATTCTAAAATCTGGCATTTAGTTTCTTGCATCTGGTCTGAATCATAAATTAATGTTCTAGTTGATAATTTTGATGTGCAATATAATGTACCTGGCACATTGTTAACTGGTCTTGTTTCAAACAATTTGGCTTATAATCAAATGATACCAATTACTGAATAGTCTGTTCTTCCTTTTTAGGTATGGATTTGTGTCTTTCTTCGACAATGTGGATGTTCAAAAGATAGTTGAGGTAAGCTCAACTTTGTCCAAATGACTAAGAAGTTGAGGTATGAAGGCTAGAGACAAGTTTGTGGAAGCCAAGTTACGTACCCTCTAGTGTAAGTTAGTAAGTTAGGACACAGAAAGTCTAGGGCTGCCCAAAAGGTAAACTTTCTAAAATGTGTGCTGGTGGTAAAATCTTTATGTATTCGCTTAAATAAGAAGCAAGATTAGTTTTTAGCCTGGTGTGGTCAAACATCTCATGTAATTTTGTTTCTGATTGCTCTCATTTATTTATGTGCTTGAAAGCCTTGAGGTGTTTGGCTGCTTGCTTTTGGTAGTTGATGATTGTCATAGAACCCTTTTGCTTATGGCAGAAATGTAGACATTTAGTTTTTGGGATGTCTTGGTTTAAGATAATTAAGATTAACCAATCCCTTTCCACCAATAAGGAGAAAGAAATATGGATAGATATAAGTGAAAAAACAACAGTTTGCTAATAAAAAAGGAAGTAGCAACGGGCAAAAAAATAACACTAATAGTCACTAGTTACAAAGTTGCTGAAATCTCCTGGACTCCCGGGGAACAAAGAGGAACTTGAAATGGTGGGGTGACACCTCCCCAAAATAGTGGCCTCTGCAGCTGATCAACCTTGTAGTTCCAAAGGCAAGGGGAAAATTGTGACAGCCCTCCTCCTTCTTACCTCTTCATTGGTGAATGCGGCTGGCACTCTTCAGCAGCTGGTACTTGGTCAAGGGCTAGAACTCACAGAGGGATTTGCCTTCCTTGTCAGCAGACAGCCAGGCAAGGCCAGGCAGCTGGGCTGGGGTGGCTCTGCCTTCACTTCTGCAGGGCTGCTCCATGCTGGCTGCAGACAGGTAGTTGTGGGATTCACCTTGAGTCCAGTCCAAGATGCAAGAGAGAAACAAAAGATGGGGGAAAAAACCCCAGAGCAGAGCCTCTGCCTTGAGCAAAGACCATGAGGCAAGAGAGAGTGCTGTCTCTGCTTGAACTTTTGAAAGGCTGGGGCACTTGCCCTACTCTGCCCCATGGTTGTGTTTTCTGGCTTCAGGGTCTTAGGAGACAGTAACAATTTTGGGCACAGATAGATAAAATACAATAACATTTTGGGTTCCTAGGGCATAGGAGTAACAGTATCATGGAAGACAGTATTAATTTTTTTATTTATGTCTCAGTAGTTGAAATATGTTTCTCTAGCAGTATTTGTGCATTTGGATGCTACCTGGAATGCAAGTATTTTTTTAAGCCTCCTAGATTGTGCTGTGGCTGTTACTGTGTGTCTAAGTGGGTCTAAGTGCTGGCCAGACACCAGTGCGTCCACTGGAATTATTTACTCATTTTCTGCTGTGAGATAAGGATTAGGAGGAGAGCAAAGCAGGCTCAAAACTTTAAAGGGTATAAAAAAACCCCCTTCATTAACAGGACTAAAACCAAAAGAAAACTTCATTAACAGGACTAAAACCAAAATAATCAGAATAAACCTTCATAACACTTTTCCTACCCTCAAGTCTTCTGTCTTTTCCTACTGACAACGTAAAGAGACAAATGTGGTATTTTCAGTCAGTTCACCACTTTTAAAATAATCTTTTCTTCAGTTCATTTAGGGAGAGGAGCCTCTCCTGCCGTGTAAAGGAGACTGGGCCTGCAGGTGGTCATGTGATCTCCGCTGGGCAGCGGCAGCTCTGGCTGCATGGCTGCTTTCTGGCCCCTGCAGCAGCCAATTCCAGCTGCAGGGCTGCCTCTGTTCTTAGCCGGTGCCAGCAGGATGGCTCTGCAGCTCACAGCCAGAGCGGGGCCAGGCTGTGGCTGGAGCTCCAGCCACAGAATATCCACCAGCCTGGCTGTGTGGTAGAGCGGGGCCTTGCCCAGCCAGTGTTCAGAGGCTGGAGGCAAGAGAGTTTTTCCCGGGCTTTGCTCATTTTTAAGTGTGGTTTCACAGAGGCATGTTCAGCTTTTTTTAAGTGGTTAAACAGGGTGTCAGTATTGAAAACTAGCCAGCTGATTGGTTTTATCAGGTCTGAAGAAAGCTGCCAAGGTCCGTATAGGGAATCACTTAGGTAGCTGGTGGATTTGTTCCTTAACTAAAAACCAGACTATGTTGAACCACGACACTGTCACCATATAGTTTTTGTGTAGCAAACACAGGAGATGAAGGGGTAGAACTGTTACAGACCATCTGATCTTGGGAGTTCGGTATCGGAGAAATTTTAAATCTTAAATCTCAGCACTTATAACCGGATCAGGTACTTGGTTCTGATAGACTTGGGCAGGTCACAAACCACTGACAAAGCTTTTTATTTTCCCTCTTTCTCCCCAGCCTGAATACAGTAACTGTGAAAATAACATGTATTGAAATGCAATGTAACTTGCCTCTTTGAAGTCTTTGGCTCAGAAAACTCCTGTGTCTCTGGAGGATGAACAGTCTCTCGTTTGCTTCTGAAGCTCTTAGATAGGGAAGTAGATCAGAAAGACAAATCCAGATAGATGTGCCAGGCACAAATGTAGTGTTCTGTGATGTGCAGATGTGTTTACTGGCCATCCAGCTCTGTAAGTGGGAAGAGAATATGCTTGAATAAAGTGGAGGGTAATGAAACCCCAGCAGGAGATCGTTGATACTCACCAAAAGATTTTAAAAGCTTGCTGTTACCTGATGTGGTATGATGACAAAAATATACAGTGACTGCTGTACTGAGCAACAGTCTTCATCTGAGAACACCTTTTTCTTTTTACTATGTATTACATTTATTATGCTACATCAGTGTGGAATGCTTGCTCTGAGGTAACAATTTCTGTGGAGTCCTCTTGAGTAGCGTTGACATTTGAGCCGTGCAGAGTACTGATTTTCTGTGTGTGCTTCAAAACTGGAGCCTGCAGTGTTCCTCTGTTAATATAGTACTTACTGATCTGAGTTTGTACACCAGAGGTCTTGAAAGACCCAGAGGCATATTGTGGGTTTTCTTTTCAGTGCACATTTCAGGTCTGCAGGCAGTACAAATACCTGCCGTCTCAGAAATAGGCATGTTCAGATGGAACCTGTTGTCTTTTGGAGGGGATTAAAGAAAGGAAGAAATTAACATGGGTGTTGTAGAGTTCAAATTATATGCAAAGGTTACTGCACTAAATCGCTTGAGGCCTTATCTGCACCGAGTGGTCAGTGTTTTCTGTAAATAAGCGTGATAGAGCCTCTAACTAAAATTAGTCTTGGTGCCTGTGTTCATCTGGCCGTTCAAAAGGCCTTGTAGCCTTGTTCCACCTGATGGTGTTTTTCTTCTGCTTTAGGTATGTAACTGCACTCTGGTCCAGCATGCATCTGTTTGCAGTTCAGATTGGAAAGTTGTCTTTCATTTAGAGGGGAGGCCTGTCTCCTAGGACCTCTCATTGTTGAGGTGGAAAAGGTACTTGCATGATTTTGGGCACAGTAGGATTCCAGAATTAATTTAAAAATACCCAAAATCAACCAAGACACTTTTCCCTGAGAAAAATAAAAACCGAAAAAGTTCACCTGTCAAATTAGTCTATTTGGTGCAATAACTAGGTTATTGCACCTTTTTTCACCCCCATATGTCTGTTGAATCATCTTCTCATGCTGATAGAAATTAGAATGAGCAAGATTTTTGTAATCATTATATTTCTTCTTATTTTACAGGCAACAATACAGTTGCTGTTGCCTGTTCAAAGCACTTCCTTTAGCAGAAATGGGAGAAAATTGCAAAACCACGTATTTTCTTCTGAAGCAGGCACTTCTGTAGAGTTGCATGTGATAGAGAATCTAGACAGACTGTCTGCATCCAATACTGACTTTATTGCTTGGTACTAAAATTGTGCTAATAGGGCTAAACCAAAAATCTTTCACTAGAAACCTGAGACCGTGGTCACTTTCCAGTAGTACTCTCACTGAGACAGGAATAGTTAAGGCCTGTGTGTGTAAAGGAGCAGGACTGACAGTCACTGATACATAGTTGCAAATTCGAGTAGTACATGTTACTATTAGGGCCAGTGATACATAATTTTGGAGGGTTGGTGAGGAGGCTGAGCTGAGGGCACTGCAGGACATCTGCAGGTAAAAGGCACATGGTGTTGAGACAGGAGACTAGAGGCTGTTAAGGCTTTATGAGAGTTGATGTACTGTGATGTAGAATCAGAGTCCAGTCTCTTTAAAATCCTACAAACCTCTCACCTTGCTGATTCCCAGCTTACAGAGAATAACCTGTCTTTCAGTCACAAATCAACTTCCACGGTAAAAAGCTGAAACTGGGGCCAGCAATCAGAAAACAACAAAACTTAAGTAAGTATATCTAAGTAAATTTGTTCATATTGCAGGTATTATAATATAACAGGGTTTTTTTCTTAATTATACGTCATTATCTTCGCAAATACTTTTTGTCTGATGCAGTATGTATATTTCAGTTAAACCTGGGTTCTGACTTCAGTGACCTCACTTGTATGGGGTGGTTTTAAGAAGAGTGACATTGGTAGCACAATACAATATAGTTAATATTGAGTTAAATTGGAGATTGAAAACACTTGAGGTTTTTTCCAGCTTGAATTTAGATTCCTAATGAAATACATGTAGTAATGTCTTAATACTATTTTTTATCTGTTTCAAAACAAGATTCCTGCGTGCATCCCAGACAAATAGTTCTTGGTCCTCCTCCACCACAGTTCCAGAGCGTGTGGGGTAATCAGAATATGGAGACATACATGCAGCCTCCAGCTGTCATGAACCCAGTAACACCCTATGTTCAGGTAAGACTGCTCCTGACACTGGTTTTCAATCATAATGAAATATTTATTGAAGGTGCAAGCACATAGGACTTTTGGAGTATGTATTGAGATTCCAATCTGATCTTACCTGCCTGGTTTCATATTGCATTCCCCAGTAAGAAGCACCCAACTTCAAACCATTTCAAAGGAATGCCAGCAGCCTTGAAAAACTGATTCAGTGATGTTAACTCATTACAAAACAAGAGGGAGATACCCTTTAAGAATGAGAGCTGTTGAAAGTGGAGGGAAGATTGAGTTATTACTGCTTGTTACAGATGCAGTTCACAAATCAAGTGTATCCAGACATTTAATGTGTTGCTGTCCTGCTTCAGAATAAACTATGAAATTTAAAATGTATTTTTGTAAACTAAGAGTGGGATAAGAAGTTATCCCAGGTACTTTTCTCCTAGCCAAACATATCCTTGGTTTTAAACTGGTGTTGTGTTATAAGAGCACTGTGTTCCAGCATCTGCTGTTAATAGCTGTGCCCAGCACAGTGTTGCAGATGAGCATTCCTTGTGTGGTGTGGGTACAGTGCTTCTGGCCTGGATATGAGTCCTGTGCTTGTGAGTGAACCAGATCAGGCTCTCTTACTGCATTACTGTATGATGGGGCAGTACTGACTACAATCTGATCCTGTTTTGTATATCTTAAGGAAAGAGGAACAGCAAACTGGCGGAAATACTTTCTTGCAAGGCAGAGAGCTTGATAATAGTATTCTTGCTGATTCTCTTTAGTTTATTAATTTAAGGGCATTAATTCCCTTATAGGCCGGAATGTTCCTTTAACTATTCCCTGAAGAATCTGAGAAAGTTCCACGTTCACAGTGTCAGAATACTTTCAGAAAATAAATACTAGGAAATTGTCTTCATATGAGTACTTAGCTTCCTCTTCCTTCCTAGAAACTGATCCTTCAGATTGTACTCCATTATTTCATAGTAGTCAGTCTGCTTCAGATCTACTTCTCAAAGTTTATGGCATGGCTTGTGCTTCTGAAATGACTTAAAAGATCAGCTACAAGCAGAAATGGGATTTTTAGATACATAAGAGTTGGAATGTCACTTTATAGATGTTATTAGTGCCTGAAGTACTGAAGCAAGCCTTGTGGGAAATCTAAGGGTTGCTTTTAAATAGTGAGTCTAGTCTGCGCAGGAATTGAAATAACAGTGTAACTTCTAAAAGTGTGCTCCTGGCTAATACCTCTACAAATATCATACTTGTATCTTGCTTCAAAATTGCGTTTATTTTTTTTAAAAAAAGCTTTCTTTGCAGCCCTGTCCATACAGTTCATCACCAGCTGTACTGCTAAAGCAGCAAGTTCCCATAGGATATCAACCAGCTTACAACTATCAGGTATGTCAAGTTTTACTAAAAGCAGAAAGGCTGTTGGATACCTGACTAAGCTGGAATGAAGTGTTAACTGGAGTCTGATCTTCGTGCTTCTCATTCTTTGGAATCTATCTTCCTTTAGTTCTTCACAGCTACTAAAGCAAAAACAAAATAGTGATAAAAACTGTTGAGTAAATTAGCATACTCTTTTCTTTTTATAGTTTCATTGGTATTTTCTTAAATGTACTGTGATAAAACAACTTTGCAACTAGAAAAAAGTACGTGAACTAGTACTCGTGAGAGGGAGCTTTGCATTTGTACGTGCTGTAGTGCAGGATGTTAGGAACTTGGAATCAGAATCGTATCAGATAATAGCATGTTTGCTGTATATGGGGGGGGTGTGGTCTTGTGCTATAAAAATGTTAGAGAAGGTGCTTAGCTGATAGTGGGGTTTGAACTACAAGTGAAGTGGGTGGCTAAGTCCTGTTACTGGTGCCAAACTAGGAGTAACTGGAAGCAGCTAGAGGCTTGAGATCTGTTTTCAATGTAGGTATTTGGTTTCCCTTATTTTCCTAATATTTAGAAATATTTTAAAATTTTTCTTTAACTTGGAGTGAGAAGGCAATAGATGGATAAAGTAAGGTATCTTTCTGGATGTAAGACTGTATTGATGAATTGTTTTCTGAAAAATCCAGACATGAAATGCTATAAACAATGGCTCATACAGAGCAGTTACTTTGTCTGTGTTGGAAATTAATGAGTAAAAGGTGGTTCTTGTCTAATTTTTGTTTAAGGCTCAACCACAGTGGCTTGCTGGGGAGCCAAGAAATTATGTAATACCTCCAACTCCGGTAAGTCTACAAAGTTAGACTTCTGAAACTGTCTTCTTTATTAGCACATTGTTTTTACAGCATGATACTTAGAAAAAAAAAGTCTGTTCATTGTCTGGATCTGTGTAATCTGGTCTACAAAAATCTGTAATTGCTGATAAGATTGTATGTAGTTGTTCAGAATTTCTACTGATTTAGTGCTTTTTTGAGTTACCTGGTGGAAGAGATCTGCCTGGTTTTGGCACTAGAACTACATGTTCTAGTTACAGAACTCTGGAATTCTAAGTAAAATGGAGTTGGTTTTTCAGGAAAGGTTGAAGGAAAAGTAAGTTGACCTGATGTACCTTTTCTTTAAGTTTAAAGAGTCTCCATATTCTTTGCAAATACTGATGAATTTTTTGGCTCCTTCCAATAGGTTTTAAATTTTTTCTCAGGCTACTACAAACTGTAGATGGTGCTGCTAGCCTCTGAAAAAATTTCTTGCTTTCTGTGACTTAATGCAAGAAAAAGGAAAAAATACTCTCTATTTGTTTACAATGTCAGAATTTAAACTTGCTCTCTGGGTATTGCTATATATTTAGGTGTATTTATTGACTACAGTTTTGATTAAGTGTTTAAAAGCTGTAGTAAGTAATTTTCTTGTGAGTGGTATTCTCTTCCTGAAAGTTGTCAGAAGTCATTGAAATATTGATTACACTACTGGCTTGAAATAGGTTTTTTTTTAATAACATCCATGAATGTGGATACATTATATAGCCATAATGTATCACTTTACAATTCAATGGTAGCAGGCCAAAATGTCTTTAGAGTAAGTGTGCATGGGGATTTCATTGTTAAATGTTAAAAGCTTCATTGTAGGAGCAAGCAAGTGTTCTAGAGCTATCTCAGTTAAGCAACTTTAGGTATCATTCTTAACTGTCTTAGTAAAATGGGTCATGACACAGTATTTCCCCTACTCATGAAACTTCCCAAAACTGTGAAGATAAATTTGGCACAGTTTACAGATAGATGAGGATCAGTGACACCATAAGTGTGCAGTGTTTTTCCAGTGTTACTGAAACATTGTGTAATACTTAAAAAACTCTCTAGGTGTATACTTCAGTGAACTATCATGGCTCTGAGGATCCAGGATATGTACAGATGGAATGCACTGTTCCAGAGCCCACGCAGTTGCCTAACAGCCCACAGAAGGTAAGTGCTTTCTCAAAACTTTAATATTCTTTATCATAAATGCCATTCCCAGAAATTTGCACATGACGGTTATGTAGCTTTGTCAAGGGCCTTACTGATATCCTAGAAATCAGGGTTATAATTGCTACTTTCAGCCTGTTAAGTCCCATGTATCTGATTTCTGTGTACAACTTCACAAGTCTCACGTTTCCTTGAAACTGCTGTTAGTGCTTGTTTGCAATGCTGAGGGCTGGATAAAGTGTGTGTTCTACCTCATTAAGTCTTGTCAGTAGACTTTGCCTAATCTGTGGAAATTGCAGGGAAAATTACAGGTGCCAGAAAAGCAGATTCAGTAGCACTGCCTGCTGTCTTAGGGTGAAAGTTACCAACTCAGATATTTGAAACTTAAATCTACTTTTCTTACTGTTTCATGGAAGGTGGCCCCAATTTAGTGAACAGTTGGCTCTGAATTCAGTTTTTAAAGGGAGAAATTCCATTTCTGTGCTGTCAGCCTCATCTACAAGAGAATTGGCATGTCACTGATTAGAATTGTTATGCTGTAACACTGAAGGGGGATAATGAGTTAGTAATTTTATAAGACTGGGCGGGGGACAAAAAAATTTGCAAGTATCTCAGGGAACACAAGGCAGTTGAGGAATCCTGATTTCCAAGTAAACCCTGTGACACACTGGCACTGCTAGCTAGTAATGCCCTAACTAAGAAAATAACTTATAACTATATATGCACCTATAACTGTATTTCAGAAGTCTGTGGACAGGGGCATGCAAACAGTACTATCCTGTCTGTCTAATCCTGAGAACCAGCTGACAAATGACTTTGTATCACAGGACAGCAATGTAAAGGTATGTAGTGGAAGTAAAATGATATCCCTGAAACATAGGTGCCCTTCAGTGTGTTCACCTACAAGATACTATAAAGATGAAGCAATTCATATCTGTGGATGCCACTTGAATTTTTTCTTCCTTGTACACGCTCTTGAGATGTGTGGATTTGGCTCTCTGTTGCTTAATGATGGAAAGAAGTGCTGAAATTGGATTCAGTGGGTTTAATCAGGACAGCATAAAAATTGCTGAACAGTAAACTAATGAACAGTTAGAGCATAAGTCTGGCTAGTCATTTCTCAGTCACATGGCTGAAAGCAGATTACTCCCTAGCTTGGACAGAGGATGTTGACGTTAAACCCTGATAGTCTGTACAATGAAATAGCTACTGTGGATGGTGGCTAGTTATGCTTTGTCTCTGCTTTCACAAATAAATGGTGGTCCAGGTTGGTAAGCTGGTTGTTCTTTTTTTGCTGTATGTGTTCCATCTTTGTAGTGTTGCAATTTCTGGTTACATTCCAAGTCATGTGTAATTTCAGGTTATTAATTTCTAAGACCTTGCTTCCTTTTTGTAAAATAGCAGATCCGTGAACTAGACAGGTGTACTCTGAAAAGGGAATGGAGAAGCTGTGTTTTGTCAGTTTTGAAGAGGGGTGAATAGAGTACAGGGTGTCTGGAGATAGTTTTCATGAGACTTTGGTTCCTTTATTCTGATTAATTGAATTTTTTTTTTTTGTCCTCTCTTCTGTCCCATCCCAGGAGGGTAAGACATACCACTTCAGAAAAGGAAAGACAGTACACAAAGCCATTTGATCAACAAAGACTTCAAAGTATCTAAATTAATTAACTAGATGGTACTACAGTTCAATTTAGCAATACAGAATGTAACATTTCTCAAAGTTACTTCAAGTTATGTTTGTACTCCTGTTCTACGTGTTTTGATACTGTTGTTGTTGCTTGAGTAGTTTGAAGTTCGAAGTTGTAAGAGTTGACAAACTTCAGTGTTACTGTTTGTGTGCTTCCCCTGATAACTGACTGGAATGTTAGAGAGTTTATATGTTTCCTTCATGTGGATTTTTCTCTGAGCTTTAAGGTACAGTTTGCATATTACACGTTGGTTTTCGTTAACACATCGTTTTTCGTTAACTACCATTTGACTTAGATTGGCCGGTTAACTCCTGCGGTTTAAAAATGGAAGTAGTTATTTGCCCAAGATAATGTATTTTAAGACTGAGCTTTTAAATCAGTGCAAAGGAAGATGAGAAGTTGTAACTGAGCTGAAGCCCTGTAAGTCCTGCTTGCCTTTAGACGACATAATCAATGTGATTATGTTCATTGATGACAGTCTATGTACCTGCAGTCTTGAGCATCACTATTATTTTTGGGTAAGTAATGAAGAGAATCCTAAAATTCCTGTATGTAACTTAAAATGCAAGAATGTTATCTGTATTGGGCGCTCAGTCAGCCAATACAAGGTTTTTTACTTGAAAAATCTTAGCAATACCTGTATTTTAAACTTCTGAGAAAATACTGCACTTATATAAACCTTTGTTATGTGATGCAAACTGTTGATCAAAGAATATGTGTATGACTGTTTTAATAATCATGTAGATTTTAGGTGTGTATTGTGAAACAGTGAAATAAATTTTTACTTTGCTTTGGTTTCCTAAATTTCTGGTGTGACAAATCTAAATAATAACTTGCTAAAGCTGTTAAAAACTTACTGCTCTGTGTGAAATTTCCAGTTGCTATAAATCTATAGTAACAGACCTTCATTTTGTGTAGATACTAGCTGAAGCTTCCAAAGAGTAGAACTGAGAAAAGAGAACAGTCTTTTTATATGTCAGGTCCTAGCTTGCCTTTTTTTCTCCTACTCAAACACCTCAATCTCTCCAGACAATAAAACAAAAATATGCCTGTCTTGTTAAGGATGTATATATGAGGCTGTTTAGGACTGCCTGTTCAGCTTCAAATTTCCAGAAGGTTTAGAGATAGAAATGGCTAGGCAAAGACTTGGCCAGACATATATGTTGGTGAAATATGTAGAAGGGAAGTGGATGTGTAAGGGAATATGGCTAGAGCAAATGTCCAAGGACTGCTTCTCAGGAGTGTTGTGGATAGAACTTTATTAAAGGAGAGTGAGGGAAAATGATGATGCAGCTTTGTACTGATGTTCTGATAGCATAAATTAACCTGGAAAAAGCAAAGCCTATACCAGTTTCCCTACTCACTGTTTCATGTTACTGAAGATGGTATTAAGTGTTCCCATGATACTGATTTGCCATGTTCTTTTTCAGACTGCGCTTTTAAAGATAGTGGCTTGATTGTGCGCAACTTCTGTGTTAGCAGCTTTTTTGCAAAATTTTTTCTAGTATTGAATCAGGACCCTGTCCTTTCCAACTTTCAGTGTCTAAACAGCCTGCGTGTGGTTTCAAAGCTGTGATGTCAGTTTATTGATAAAAGGTAGTTGTTTCTTTGCAAATGCAGATTTCTTTTTGGCTTGATTTATGTTGGCTTGGTTGCCCCAGACCTTACCTGAGGCTTTCTGCTGTAGCCCTTAGAAAATGCAAAGGGCCCTGTGCATAGCTGTCTCGTTGAAGATTCCCACCACCAAAAGAGGAGATTAAACCAGAAGATGGCTACACAGAATACACATCTTCTGTTTATTTGACTGAGTGTTATACACAGGACTATCTGGTGACCAAGTTAATTGTACAGTGCACTTGAAATGGTACTAGATCCTTACAGGCATGCTGAGAGGTTCTCTCACAAGGGAATAGTCAAGGCCTTATGAATATAATTTATTTTTTATTCCATTAAATCATGTTGTGCTGGTTCTGCTAGCTGCTTACTTGTAGAGCAACCCATGCATTTTTATTCTTTTGAAGTACCCTATAGCATGTAACATAAAACATAACACAAAACCAATAAGTACATCTCTTTCCTGTTGCATTCAGAAAGTTGAAACATCTGTTCATTATTGCTGTGATTGAAGGCATTTCCAAAATCAGTGCACGGTACCCCTTGTATTCTCAAATCAAGTGGACCATATTAACTGTGAGCTAGCAGGCTTGTCAGTCCTTGTGCTTCTGCATTTGCTTGCACACAGTATGTACATTCCGTGAGATACTCAAAAGCTTTGGGTGTACTTTAAATATTAAGACCGCTCTTTGTCAAAAGAAACAATTGTATAGACAAGATACAAAAATAAAATGCTTGCATTTAATTGCTATTCTAGAGCTATGACGCTTGGTTTGTTTTACTTCCTGCCTGAAGTACCCCAGTTTGCTGTTTGATGGCCTTTTCATATCTTTTTACACACTTTGCCACCTGACAGAATTATTCTTGGAATGAGACAGCCAGACAGATGGTATTCTTGGATCTCCATTAGAATGATTGTCTGGCACAGATGCTAATTCCCTGTCAAAATGGAAATATTTTTTTCCTTCTAGGTATTTGTGTGCTAAACTATCTTATTCTGAAGGTGATGTGATCCTTTTTTGCCAAAAAGAAAGAAAAGTGTTTTCCCTTTCGTATTTCATATGGTTTTCTTTTGTATGCCTTACTGAAAGAGATTTTTTAAAGTCCTCTAACAGATATACACTCTATATTCCTTCTAGGAATTAATTTCTAGACCAGTGTTTTAGAAGAGATAAAAAATGTAAGAGCTTTAATGTCTGCCACTTCTCATATTGTTGAGAAAGTTAAAAAAGGTGATTCCAAGCTATTAAAAATATTGAGGTTTCTTCAGGTAGAGTATGCATCTCAAAAAATCACTTAAGTAGCTTTACAACCCAGATAGATTCTTACTTCCTGATTTGTTTCTGCTCTAAAATTTGAGCTGAAGCTTGGGAGACAAACTCATATTGGAAGTTCTTTTAAAGAAAAAGGCCCCAGCTGAGTTTAAAAAGGCCTTTGTATTGTCCCAGTGGCTGTTCAAGCTTTAACTTAAGGGCTTGTTTGTTTGTGGGGATTTTGTATTTGGTGGGGGTTTCTTTTTTGTTTTGTTTTGGATGTTTGGGAGTTTTTTTTTCCGAGTAGTGTGAACTTGTGTAGTGGGTGCTCAAGACAAGCATGAAAAGGGGTTTCCTATTCTTTCATCTTTAGGTTGTGAGACTGTAGAAAGTATAGAAATGAGGGCAGGATTTATATTTTAAAACATGTTGCTGTAGAATATTGATGCTGCTGGCCAAAAGCAATTACTGTATAGATAGTTTCTCTGATTTTAATTATCTCAAAATTTCTAAATATGTAGTGAAACAAAGGTTCATGCTGTAGTTAATATATTGCTGATGGAGTGGGATATTAGAAGTACTGCTTATAAGACAGTACTGATGCGTCAGCAGTACTACTGCTCTTCTTGGGGTGTGTGTATCATGCCCTTTAAGCTTCTGTTCACCTTTTCCTGTAAGTAGGTGTCCAAATTTCAGGGTATTGTTTAAACTACCTGGTGTTTATACTAGATCACCTTAAAAGATCCTTTCCAACCCAAACTGCTCTATGATTCTGTCAAGGAATCTGCTTTCTCCTACCCCATCCAGGATCACTCTGGATTTAACCTTGTAGGCTGTCTTAAATTTAAAAGAATGTTTTCCTGTGTGATGCCCTTTTTTTGTCTAGAACAAGCCTACCAAATCTCTTTTCCCCCATTATTTTTGCTTCTCTATGACAGACTCTTCAGTGAACTTTCAAACTTCTTGTAAAGTCTTTCTAGAACAATTTAGGATTAAGCTCACCCATTTAAATAGAGCTTGTCTTCTTTTCCTGGGAAAGAATTTGTGCTTAGAACTGGAAATTAATATGTGGATAATTTAATGGGATGGCTTGAGTTGGATGGGACAACTCAAAGGTTATCTAGTGAACCCCCTGCAATGAGCAGGGATATATCCAACTAGGTCAAGTAATTCAGAGCCCTTTCCACTCTCACCATAAATGTTCCCAGGGATGGGACATCACCACTCCTGGGCAACCTGTTCTGGTGTCTCATAGACCTCATGGAAGAAAATGCCTTCATTCTGTCCAATATAAATCTGCCATCCTAGTTTAAAACCATTACTCTTTCTATTGCAACTTTCCCTACTAAAATGTCTCAGTCTTTCTTACAGGTTCCCTTTAGTGTTGAAGGACCCAGTAATGTCTCCCTGGAGCATGTTCTGCCTGTCTTCATAGGAGAGCTGCTCCAGCCCTCTGATCATCTTTATGGCCCTTCTCTGGACCTGCTCCAACAGGTCCGTGTCTTTCCTATGCTCAGTACTCCAGGTGGATGCAGTACTCCTCCGGGTGGAGTTTCACCAGAGTGGCAGAATTCCTTCCCTTGGGGGAAAAGGGACAAACAACCCAATGTTTTGGCCTGTAGCAGTTAATAGGGTCATGCTGAGGAGTTGTGCAGCCATCCAATTCTTAGCATAAGCTGATTTTATTTTTCCTGAGTGTAAGGAAGCAGTTAAATTATTAAAATGGGATTAGTGGCTCCTGTATATCACAGTAAGATAGTGGTGCCTTCTATAAGACTTGTAAAGAGGATCCTACGTACATGTGGTAAAGTAACCATGTAGAAATGTGTTCTTAGCACAGACACTCAATTTCTAACTTTTAGGAGGACAGTGAGGCAGGGAATAGAATATGAATTGGTCAGAGGCCATACATGAAATCAGAATCATTTGGCTGGGAAAGGATGTTTGAGATCTGAACAAGGATGCTGAGCTGAACAAGTCTCCCCAAGTGCCACACCTCAATACCTCTAGGAATAGTGACTGCACCACTTTTTTGGGCAGCCTGCTCCAATACTTGACAGCTCTTTTTTGTGAAGAAATTTTTACTGAACGTTAAAGGTGAACCTCCCTTGGCAAAATCTGGGGCCCATTTCTTCTTGTCCTGTAACTTGTTACTTGGGAGAAGAGGTGGACCCCCAACCTCCTGTGTTGAGTGACAAGGTCTTCTCCAAGCTTCCTTTTCTCAAGGCTAAACAGCCCCATCCTCCTCAGCTGTTCCTCATCAGACTTGTGCTTCAGACTCCTCACCAGCTTTGTTGCCCTTCTCTGGACATGCTGTGCTGCTTCATTTTTCCTCCAGTATTCAAGATGTGGCCTTACCAGAGTCCAGTACAGGGACACAACTGCTTCCTGGATCTGGCTATCGTATTTTGTGATACAAGCCGGGATGCAGTTGGCCACCTGGGAATGCTGCAGGCTCGTGTTCAGGCCCTGTCTCACTCACTATTTTGGGACTGCTGTGGACCAGGGGAATCTGACTGTTTAATTAAAACAAAGCATTACAAAGGTCTGTGGTGGGTGTTGCTGCAGTGTGATTTCATCCCAGTGCCCTGAATGTCAAAGTGAAGAAATTCAATGAAATGCAGTAGATCGGTGGGAGTGACTTATGATTCTCTTAAGAAGAGATTGTGGTTGCTAATGGGGCTCAGCTGCAGAGGTTGCAGCTCCCTGTGGTCCCACCTGATGCCCTTAAGGGTAACCCACCTGGCCTGTTGCTGTGTCTTGTTCAGCGTGGTGTCCAGCTGTAGGCTCTGTGGCTCTGAACCTCAGGGGCATCTTGGGGTAGAGGTGACCAGCACCGGGGTTGCCCAGGTGCTCCTTTTCTGCCAGCACAGTTTTCCAGACACTCTTCACCAAGCCTGTAGTGTTTCATGCAGTTGTTGTGACTCGAGTGCAGGACCTGGCACTTGGCCTTGTTGAGTCTCATCAAATTGGCTCATCAATCCAGCCTGTCCAGGTCCCTCTGCAGACCTCCTTCCTGCCCTCCTGCAGATTAACACTCCTGCTCAAATTTGTATGTTCCACGAGCTGGGGACTGTACACTTGATCTTGTCCAAATCATTGATAAAGACACTAAACAGAACTGGTCTGAATATTGAGGCCTTGGGAGCCCCATTAGTGACCATCTAGATTCAACTCCTGTTTGCTTGTATTCTCTGGGCCTGGTAATCTTGAAGATTTTTACCTAGCAAAGCATCCACTTCTCCAAGCCATGAGCAGCTGGTTTGCCCAGGAGAATGCAGGGGAGAACTATCAAAAGCTCTGCTAAAGTTTACTGAAGTCAGGGTGCTGAGTACCCCAAGAACAACTGGTGAAAATACGAAGGTAGCTTCTTAACTTACTAGGGGAAAATCAGCTTGTTTTACAGTGCCTCATGGAACTGAGCAGCTCACATGTGATTTTCAGGTAGGTTTCAAGTCTGCTGAAGGTGATGTTTTCATTACAGCCATCAGAGGGCTCTCACATCCAGGCCTGCATAACAGACTCTGGCTGTAGCTATGAAATGCCAAAGAGCAATTGCACTGATGAAGGCATGTGCTCACTGCATATAGACAAAAAGCTTACAGTGTGAATAAGATTTCCCTTAATGATGTTTATTAAATTTATTTTGAGCAATTGTGCAGAATTGATTTGCCTAAGAATATTGGGGGAGAAGGAGGGGTGTGAAAGGGCACCTCCCAAAGTAGGTATTTTCCTTTCTGTTAAATCTTTCAATTGTGCAGATAAAAATTACCAATGCCGCACTAAATGTTAGGAACGTTAACTGAGGTTGCTTGTCTGCTACTCCTGATTTTACTAGAGAAAAAACTTGGTACTCTTTACTTTCACTAGAGTAGAGATCTTTATACATAATTAAGCAACCTACTTACTGAATCTCTGCTAGAGAAAAGTGTTGCAATGATGAGTTGTGGCTTAACCCCAGCTAGCAACCAAGTACCACACTGCTGCTTGCTCTCCAGTGGGATCAGGGAGGTAATTATTAGAATGGTAGCTAGAAAAACTGTGGGTTGAGGTAAAGGCCTTTGTAATAGAAAAAGCAAAAGCTTCACACACAGGCAAAGCTGAACAAGGAATTAATTCACTTCTTCACATAAACAGGCAGGTGTTCAGCTATTTCCAGGCTAACAGGGGCCCATCAGTGTATCAGTGACTAGAGAAGACAAGTGCCACCACTCCAAATGTCCCTCACTTCTCCTTTGCCCCACTTTATAGATGCAGCATGAAGTCCTGTGGTCTGTAACATCCCTTTGGTCAGTTGGGATCACATGTTCCCACTGTGTCTCCTTCCAGTTTCGCATGCACACTCAGTCTCTTTGCTAGCATGGCAGTACAAGAAACAGAAAAGACCTTGGCTCAGTGTAAACACTGCTCAGCAATAGCATCTCTGTATTACCAGCACACTGTTCAGCACAAAACCAAAACATCCTCATGGTAGCCATTGTGAAGAAAACTAACTGCACACAGATCTTTATTGGTAAGGCGCTTCCTGTAAATGCTGGATTCCATGTGTTTTTGACAGTGAAGTAAGTGTGTGGTCTTTGTTACAGTATTCATAAAACCTAAATTGCCAGTTGTGATTATCTGAGTGTTGCATTGGTTATTCCCTGACTTAGGAGAAAGACAGACACTGAAATTACTTATTTTCTTAGGGGATCTGTGATAGTTTCATTAATTAAAAGTGGAATTGTGCTAACAGGTTTTAAATGTAGATTTTTCAAAGTAAGATAAATTATGATAAATAGTGGTGAAGTTTCCAAAACGGTATTTTAGTGCTGTTGTTGCCCATTAGTAGACTGTGAATGTAGGGCTGATGAGCTTTGTTCTGCTGTGGTATCCTGAACTCAGAAAGGTGCCCAGCAAACCTCAGAATGCCAGGCTCTAGAAGATGGGCAGCTTCTGTGCTGTGTGACAGCTCACACCAAAGCCTGCTTTTTGCACTGAGACAGTACTAAATGTGGCTGCTGGGCTGAAGGAAGCCTGGAAAGGGATTTTTTTTTTTACTTCCCATGCTATATGTAACTTGACTGTATCTCTTCAGCTTTTAAAAACAGCCTTTTAGGCAGTTGATTCCATGAAGATATACCTGTAAGAGTTCAGGAGCCTTGAGCTCCTGGTGAGTCAGTAGATTAAAATAAAAAAATAATCATGGAACTGACACTTTAGCAAGTCCTTCTGTGACCAGGGAAAGAATATCTTCTATGTTCCTGTGTAAATTCAGGGCCACTGCAGAAACATTTCATGTTCATTTCTGTTTCCCTTAGCTTGGTGGGGAATTTAAGCACATCAAATTCTGAAAGGGCTGTTATTCGTCCTTTTTCAAACTCATAAGCAGGCCTTAAAGTCAGGCTGGCACTAACTGCAAGCAAGACTTCCTCCAGGCAAGTGAGGTTTGGTTAAAAAAGTGAGCAGTAGACTGTACCCATTCTTTAAAATAAGCTTTAAAACTGCTCTTTCAAAGAACATTCTCAGAGAAATGAGACTGAAATATTTTTTACATTTTAAGCCTTGACTTCAGCCTTTGGTCCTAGACTATTTGATCCATTTCTGAGAAACTATGCCTGAATATAACATAGATCAGTATGGTGCCTGAGCTGGGTACAGATGAAGGTGTAGGAATTCTTAGAAGCTAAAGATACATGAGGAGTTCACTGTTTTTGTATTATTTATTGTTCACATTCTGCTTTGTAATACTTCAGTGTGATCTGTCTGGCTTATGTCTGGTTTATAACCATCTCGGTTCTATTTCTGCCTGCTAATCTTCACACTGTGGTGGACCCAGCTGTGCAGTCCATCTCATACGCAGAATGGTAGCAGTTGCCATGACAGCATATAGCTACCTACTGGTGGCAGAATAATAGCCGTGTGACTTCTTTGGGAAGTGTCACCAATGTTATTTAGTCGTCAGCCAGCAGGTGGGGCATTAAGCTAACAGAAACCTGCCAAATACTGTCATTTATAAAACCTTTCGCTTGGGGAACACTGCAGTTTGTCCTTTTGACAATAAAAGCTGTCCATTGCAAAATGTTACAATTCTTATTGTGGGCTAATTCATTTTTTGTTAAAAATATAGCCGTAAGAAATGCCACGAGAAGGCTTTGTAGATGGCCAAAAACTGTGTTATGAGTTGTAGTGGCTTTGGAAGAAAGGCGGGGTTTGTGAGCAGGTTTAACACTAGTTCCAAGTATGTCATCAGGAGAGAGCTGGGCATTCCATAGGAAAGTTTGAAACACTGATGTGTTCCCTAGCTGAAAAAATCCATCAGCTTATTTGTAACTCTTTTCACTCCTTCTCTTTATTGTACAGTACTTACAAATCAAATCCTTAAATGAACACAACAGTATTTCAAAGGATTATAAGTCCAAAAGGGTTTTGGTTTTCCTTTCTGCTTTCAGATAAGTCTAGTTTATTCTACAATTCCAATAATTTGACAAATACAAAATAACAAAAAGAAAGGCCAGTAGAACTACCCAAACTCGGTATATTTTGAATCTACTTATTTGTCCACCTTCATTGTTTCCTTTTTTACAGAGGTGGTGTTAAAATGAGTAAGAACATGGACTACTTCTTTAAACTGGATACTCATTCTTAATCTCTCCGTTCTTGTAAATGGAACACAGTAATTGCCAGTGGGAGGGAACTCAGATATGTGGTTTACCCTTCCTACCAGTGCTTGGTGTTACCTGCTGTTTTCAGTGTTTTCGAGGACCAGATCTTTCTAGGTTGGTTGGAAAAAGGGAAGCGGTTATCTGGCAGAAATTGTGGATAACTTAATTTTCAGTTGCTATGTCTGCTTCCCCTAGGGAACTATGAGCTCTATGAAACGTTTGCTTTCTTGGATGACATTTTGCAATATAAATGACACTTTATGATAGGGTATTATGAAGCCAACACTGAACAGAGTAAGAAAAAAAGATTTAGGGTTCACTTACATATTTGCTTACCTTATTACAGAAACACCACTAAAGAAGTGAAAAAATAATAAAATATTATTTTGCTGAGTTCCTACATTTGATAGAGACTCTTAAATAGTCTTAGTTAAGAACTACTGTGTGTGTCCAGATCAATGTTTTTCTAGTTCATTATTGTATGTCATTGTCATTATTGGAAACCTGTCTATAAATGGAAGAGTAAAAAGGAAAAAAATAGATCCTTGAGAACATGGCTCAGCTTCTAGTAGCTTGTGTCTGAGGTTTTCATCTTGTCTTTTATTCTCCTTTTGGTATATATTGAAGAGACTAGCAAGGCAGACTGTACTAAAGTATTTTGCCACAATGTCATAAAATGCATTTGTAAATAAAAAGAATGGTATTTGCTGCATGAGTGCAATGTGCTTTCATCATTGCCTTTAAGACTTAGTAATGTTTTAACCTAAATAAAAATCGATTAAATTGTAACAAGCCTGTTACTTAAAAAAATTCAAAAGATGAAGCCAACTTCTTTCATAGACCATTAGGATTCTTTAACAGATTTTTTGCCATACTCAGTGTTCTGAAAAGGGCTTTAATTCTGTACAGAAAAACCCAATCCTGTGGTGGAACTGCCTAAATAAAAGGCAGTCATTAGTAATATTAAGTATTTATACCTGCAGGTCTTCAGAAGTACTCTTGGTTTGTTGTGAGTATGGTAGTTTCAAGTTCTGTGTGCATGCTGCCTAAGCACCCAAAAATATCCTCTATGCAGAATTAGAAGCAGCTCCTTAGGCCACAGGACAAGTTAAGTCAGGAAGGTTCTAGTGTATCTGGTGAAGTATTGACAGAATAAGTTTTTTGTAACAAATGTAGGGGACATTTGTAGCTAATGGTGACTCTGATTGTGTCCTGAAGCTTTGAGTTTTGGTGACAGATCCTGTTACAAGCTGCCAGAGTGTTCTCAATCCAAGTGGCAGGGGTCTGTGTTTTGGTAGGAGGTGAGGTATTACCTCAAACCAGCCTGCTTGGCTTTTAATGTGCACCTTCAGAAACGATGAAATTCCTGTTTCTGTGTTTGTTCCCTCACATATGTATAAGCTAAGGATGAAACAGAATTGTGTTATAGTACTGTTAGTTGTTCTGGAAAGAATGCTTTTCAATTGCAAAGCAGATGTCTCATACTTAATTGGAAGCAGAATTCTATCTTAGGTTAAGGACAAGGGCAGTTAAGGGAATTGGTCAGTTAAGTGCCCCTGGCAAAGCTGCGTGGGGAAAAAGACAGAATTTCATACAACAGCAAGGTTTATTTTACTTTTGTCTGAATTAAGTAACATGGAGAATTAAACTTCCATTTCTTTGACCCGTTAGGAAATGGAAGTTTTCTAACTTGATTTTTTGATATTACATTTAAGAAATCTTATTAACTACTCTTTCAACCTTTGTGCTGCACTTCATACCTAGTGACAAAGAGAAGGTGGAGCTGGTGGGGAAAACGCATTGCTGTGACTAGTCACAAATGCCACTAGTGTTTTCTTACTGTGTTTTTTACCTGTCACAACAAGGATATACTTATATATACTTATAATTTTAAGATCAAGGATGAAACTTAATGGTTTTGTTTTTCACTGTTCCCCAAGTGCACTGCATGGTGAAGTAAGGTTTCTGAAGACTTGCAGCACATTTTTTCACCCTACCATCCCAGAAAACTAAAACATTAGCAGGCAATACCTGCTAATAAAATATGGCAGGAAATACCAACCTTTGCAGTTATGGAAAGTTAGTCAACTAAAATAGTTGTTTATTAGTACAAGTGCACAGGTTTGTTTTGTGTCTGTATGTAAATGCTAATGAATATAGAGTCCACATTTGTCTTGTTTGAATGCTACTCACTTTGTTAATTCATCATGTGCTCAAGCAGCTTCTTTTCATCACCATTGGCTTTCTGTCTTTGGTGTCAGAAAGTTCTGCATGCTGAAATCACTTTCTTAATGCAACTGCCTAGAATGATATGATTTTACAGTTTTCAAAATCTGAAAGTAATCCATAGATACCCTGCTTATGATTTTCTCTTGATAATTGACTCTCTTTGGAGCAGGCTTTTCTCTCCTGCACTGTTACTTCTAGTTGGATCTAGAATAGAAAGTGCTCTTCAGTACTTATTATCTCCACTGCTTCTTAGGAGTCTGGGTTAGATCGTGGTCCTTGTTCATATTCTGTCTTGGCAAACTTTATCTTATTAGCTATAATTGATCCGGTTACATAAAGAGATCTGGAAAGATTTTGCTGTGGAGGGTGGAGCGCTGTTCAAATAACTTTTGGTCTGAGAAGTTTAAAGAGAACATAAAAGGTAGGGTGGTTGAGGCCACAGTGATACTTCTGGTGTATAAAACAATGCACTCGGAATGCATAGTTCATGTGCAACTTCTGTGACATCCCAAGTTTGCAGAAGGGATTAATTCATTATAATTTACTTTTTAATTCATTTTTCAGATTGTTTCATTAAGTATCGAATTTCCTAGGACTGTATCTATGTAGAGTTCATTCAGATGGTAATGAAGCAAACTCTTCCCACAAGTTATTAGCAATCAGGCTAGAATCAATTGCTCAGAACTATAAGATAGTGACCCACTCTTGTATTTTGCCTTGTTTAGTCACTGTTTGTGCTACTGGAAGAGCTGGGCTGCTGTAAATACCCATCTACAACTTCCTCAGGAAGGGAATTGGTGATGCAGGCATTGATCTCTTTTTCTCTGATGATAGTGACAGGACATGAGGGAATGGCATGAGGCTGAGTCAGGGGAGGTTTAGGTTGGAAAAGGTTCTTCACTCCAAGGGTGATTAGGCACTGAAACAGGCTTCCCAGAGAAGTGGTCACAGTACCAAGCCTTGTCTGTTGAGGGTGGACAACACCCTTGGGCACATGGTGTGATTGTTGGGCCTGTCCTGTGCAGGGCCAGGAGTTGGACTTTGATGACCCTAATGGGTTCTTCCAACTCAGGATATTTTATGATTCTATGAAATTCATGGAATACTACTTTTCTGGGGCATATCTTACCTATCCATTTACTAGAAAGGTAATAGACTATTTAACACTTAGTAAAAATTGCATGAATTTTTGCATTATTTAAAGTGCCTGGTTGTCCAGGCCTTTTTCATATTAGTGCAATCTCTCAAATGAAAATCTCAGCTGACCTCATTAATACAGTTGGGCACCAGGTATCAGGTAGGTGGAAATTTACAGCTTGGGAAATTCTAAGAATTACTTTCCTTTATATGTGATTTAGCTTAATGCAATGGTAGAAGGGGAAAAAGCAGTGATTTGTTCATAGTGCTCTGTTAAACTACTGGAATGTTCAGAAACAGAAATATGTATGAGTATGTATCTAACTCCTTATTGATGGTACTAAGTAGTGCTTAATCTGGATATCCATAGAAAGGAAAAGGCACATACTCCAGCTCCTTCAGTAGTTTAATGCTTCTTGTTAGCACAAGTCTCAGCCTTCTGCACTGACTTGTAACTAGCTGTCCTTTTATAGAGGGCTTTCACTTGCAGGTTTGTGGAGCGCCTATGCAAGAGAACCAGCTTGTGTTCTGTAATCTGAACACAATCATAGCTTCTCTCATGCTTGTTAGAGTAGCCCTTCTGACAAGGAAAATTTGGCCACTGTTCTCATCACATTGAGCAAGGGCAGCTTTAGTGCCAACTTGATAGAGCATTAAATCTTCTCTCTCTCTCTCTCTCTGGACAATGGTCTTCTATATGCAGGCATTTGGGGGCATATATCTTCTGTTTCTGAAGGTTCTTCTACAGCCTGGATTTAACCAAAATTATTAATTAGATGAGAATGTGAAATCTGTGTTATTTGCCAGATGTGTACTAAAACGTTCAAGAAAGGCAGAATAAATAGAGATGAATTAAATAAATTGTCAGAAATTCTTAAATGTAGCCACAGTTTTCCTCTTGCTCCTACAGAAGCATATCTTGTCAGTAATGATCATGTGAAAAATTACACCCACACAATGTTATATAACTATGTACAGTCTTCAGAAATTTATGTCTATAAATGCATTTTAGGTTTCAAGACTATAGAAAGCAGCTTTCAGAAAGAGCTTCCAAGCAGAAAACTGATTATTAATTAAATCTAGCTTCTGCAGCTCCCTAGTAGTTGCTTTCAAATGAACAACAGAAGCACTTTAATAATAATAAAATAAAAATTGCCCCGTGCCCTTAAAATGCTGTAGTGGTAGAACTTATGTTCAAGTTACTCTCCTTGGGAAATAATACTAATTGGGCTAAAATTGTGAGCCAGTCTGAATTTTAGATTGCCTCCCTGCTCTGGAACCCTGGAAAATCAAAAATAGCTGCTGCTTCTGAGCAAGGGTCAGATTGTGTGCTGCTGCTGGGACAGAAAGGGTTACACCACCATCACCATTAGCAGCTGGGAGCTGGTCTGATTCTCTCTCCACCAGCAGTATATGTTTGACTTCTCCAGAATTTTCTAGTCTGTCCTACTTCTTCAGACTGGGAAGCAGTTTTCCTGGTATTTCTGAGGAGTTATGGCATAGTTCTAATAACACCCAGTGGCATTACTTCTTTGCCATAAGAAAAGAGTTCATCAAAAACTGAAATTTTACATTTCCACTCAAGCTTATCATCACCTCTTTGTCTGGAGCACTTCAGTGTGTGGAAGACTCCATCGTTGAAAGCTCCAAGACATTCAAGATCTTGCAAGTGCAAGAATCGTGGAAAACAAACTGGAACCAGACACAGGCCAGACAGTTACAGAGCCTTTCCTGGAGCTACCGGGTGGCAGCTTGCTTGGCACTAAGGAACTGTGCAACACTGAAGGAATGCTTTTCCCTACCAAGCACACCAATTCATACCAATTGAGGAGGAAATGCAAATGAGTGCAAAGAATGATATATTTAGCATTGGTAAGACAGAGGTACTTTCTACTACAGGACCCAAATACAAACTAGAAATCAAAAATATGTTTTTTCAGCAAATAAGGAAAAAAGTCTGATCATTGAGTAATTAAGATGTTTCATAGCAGTTTGCACTGGTGATCTGAAACTAACAGTAACAATAAATGAGAAAAATATGTTAAATGTCTTGTCCACCTCAAATGGAGCCTAGTTTTTCTGATTTTGCATTTTCTTTCATATTTTGTCTTGTTAATGAAAAATTCAGTATATCTTAAACTTTGTTTTGCAGAGTGGTAGACAAATAAAACTATTTTTCTTTACTGATATTTTGGTATCTCTTTCTGAATAACAGAAGTCAGTCAGAAGTAACTTAAGTTTTGCTGAATCCTGTTCAATGTGATGATGCAGATGTCTGTTGCTTTTTAACAGAGGAAACAAATTTTATTCTAAATGAGCTTTAAGTCTTTTTCACACAAGTGTGAAAACTAGAAAAATGGGATGTGGTTACTTTGAATGCTGGAGTCTAAGTTTGTAGTAAAAATAACAGCAACTGGTATTGTATTGTCATGCAAAAAAAATTACTTAGACCAGTGTGGATCTTTCCTAATTAGTTGTTCAAATAGTACTTGGAGTTGTGAAGTAAGGAGTTTCCTAGTGGCATAACTAGAAACACCTTGCACAAGACAGAAATGCTATGCATGTGTTTTCATGCTGCTTTTGCCTAGGCCAAAATAAACACAGACATTTGGCCAAGCAGAATTCTTAAATAGCCCACCAGTAGCAATTTACACCTATGCTGAACTTGCCTTACTCAGCTGCACCCAGGACTACAAAGTGCAAATAGAAAACGTGATCGCTCCTGCTTGTGGTACAGGAGCTTGTAGAGCTCTGCACTGCTAAATGTGTGGATTTACCAGAGAGATTACACTGACTAGACACAGAAATAAAACATTTTAAAGCTCTTCTTAACTCCCAGGGCAAACTAATATTCCCTAATGGAGTGTCTAGGGGCAACGTCTTACTGTTGATTAAAGCAATAAGGTCCTTCAGTTGTTTATAGTTAAATGGTTGTTAGAGTAGTATTTTATACTTAATTAAGTAAGTAAATTGCTACTGTTTTGCAGTAGTTTATTGCTCTGCAGGGAGATGTGTGTATGTGTGTACATATAGATATATATATTTTCACCACAACTCTGAAATCTGTCTAGGATCCTTGTTTAGGATTTTTTCAAGCTGATCAGATTTCTCATGGAAAGACTGTTGGCTGTTTTTGGAGTGCCACATGAAATACCTATTACAGATTAAGTTCTAGATTGTATTTTAACAAGTCTATCAAAATGGCTCTTAAAGAGGCAAATAACCCCAAAATATGTTAAAAGTGCATACTTTAAAAAAAATTGAACACTGCCAAGCCAGAATTGAATTCTGAAATTCTCACAGTGGTAATCTAAAAATAATAGTTTAGATATACATCATCTTTTTAGATTTTATGCTATGTTTCAGCTTGCATGAATTACATAATTTCAATATTGGGACACCTAAATAGGTGATAATAGAGGTATCCCATTTGGGTAATCAATCTGCTGCTTCTCTAATATGCTTTTGTAGTCAGAGGAAAACATGTTAGCATCAAAACTCCTGTGGAACCAACTTTCAATTCCAATTTTTTTCTACTGAGAAGCACAGGACTGCCCTAATGAGTCATGTGTATCATGCTGGAGTAGAGGAATTCCAGGCTGAAATGGTGCATCAAAACACCTCATATGTGATGGCTGTAAGTTCACAGTCATGTCTGATACATGACCATTAAGTGGGCAGTGGAAAAAATGGTTGGTAGTGCCTAGGTTTGTGCTTTGTGACCTGTTATAAACACTAATTTGAAACACTTTTCATCTGTACAGGACTTCATAACAATCTACAGACATCCAGGAATGTTGGTTTTCTGGTTTCCTTTATGTATCAAAGAAGATTCTGCACCAGCAAAAGCCTTCAATGTTGTTGGACATTCTTTCAATTCAATCCCCAAGGTGTAGATCTGCAATTTCTATGGTGTTGGCATGGTCTGGTACCTAGGATGTTCCTTCTGGAGCCATCTCTGACCTGATGTGTTTACAATACAGGGAAAACTGCACTTTCCCTTCTCCCTACACACTTAGCAATCCTTCCCCATATGCTTTAACAGTGGTATTAGAAAAACAACTCAGTTACATGGCACCCTGATGTGACTGCATGCTGCTTTCTCACGTGGTTGGAAAGCCAGAGAAACTAATGAGTAGAGGAAAAATGATAGAGGGCAAGGAAAGAGGAAAACCTGTGTGTAAAATTAAAAGAAATGGAGAGGATAAAACCAAAACACACAGAAGGAAATAGAAAAAGGAGATGAGTAAATTTCCCAGACAAAATGCATTACTAATGTTTGTTTCATAGTCTAGTGCTGGTTTTTCATTTCCAATGTGTTGATGTTACACTTTTGGCTACTGACTACTTGCTAATGGTGCTGGTTGTGCTTTAAGAGGACTTGAGGCCACTGAAGAAATTTATTTGTACCCTGATGGCACTTGAGGGAAAAGTGGGGGGAGTACTTTCAAATAGATGTCATCCATCACAATACCAGCATTTAATAGAGAAATATTCTGCGCTTAGGAAGGAATTAATGTGCCAATGTAGTGGTTTCTTTATATATTTTTACATAATTTAATTTCGTTTATGCACCTACACAGTAGGGAGAGATTCTGAAGTGGACCAGGTGTAGCAAATGTATTTGTGCCTGCTGTGCACAAGGACTTCAAGTAGTTTCCATACTAGTCAAGGGTGTTTTAGGAGATGCTGAACAGGTTTCTGGCCTAATAAGGGAAGGACAATGAAGGCGGTGCACCAAAGTCCCAGACTTGGTTCATAAGCAGTACATTTGGGATGCATACATGTTTTTCTGGAGAGACAAGGTTGCCTCCTCTGTAAAATGAGCAGCTGGGAGTGTATGGTGCTCTTGGACTGACAATCAGAATGGCTGAGAACGCTAAAGATCAGAGGGTAACAGTGGTGGATTACAGGCCAGCTACTCTTGATGAAAGTTGATTAAAATAGCAGCTCTGTGACATCTATGGGTCACAGACACTGATTCCTGGGGAGGAGTGAAGCTTCCTGCCAGTTGGATGAGTAACATGGTGGGATGGAAACAATCCAGCAAACTTCGGGAAGCTTTCTTGGTAGATATCCTGGGTGTTGCACTAATGAATGTCCAGTAACAATGAAAAATTGGCTAGGAATGTGAGAATGGCAACTCTGGCTATAGTCATGGTCATACAATGGAGCTCAAGATCCTGAAGGGAGTGAGGATATCAAGTGTCTGGACTTCAGAGAGCAAACTTTGGCTTATTTACAGAACTGGTAAATGGGAAGCAGTTTTGAAAAGTGAAGGGAGCCTAGGAAGGCAGGAAGATTTTAATGGAGCCTTTTCCTGATGCAAGAGTGACACACCCAAGTAGGAGGAAATGATGTTGATGAATTGGGATACCAGCTACACTAAGTGGGGAACACTTGACTGAACTTCATGGCAAAAATATGGTGGAAGCATGAACAGGTTATAGTGAAGGAGTTACAGAAATATCAAAGCATGTGGGGAAGGGTGTAGACATACACAAGGGCTTGTGAAATCTGATGTTGCTCTCAAAAACCTCTGTTAACAGTAAGGGGCTGGACAAGGACCACAAAGAGCTGTTGAGTGTGAGCACAGGTAAGGCTGATGTACTCAGAGCTGCCTTTGCCTCAATGACCTGAACTGTGCACTTGGAGGCGAGATTGGAGCAAGCGAAGAGCTACCAGCAGTGAAGGAGCATCAAGAGAGGGATTCTTCTGAGAACTTGACCTGGACAAATCTGGCTGGGCTGGGGTTCTGGGCTGTGTCTAAGGGTGCTGAGACGATCTGGCCGTTGGCTTGAGAGCAGCTGCTCTCTGTGCCATCAAGCCTTACCAAATGTTTGCCATCTTTGATAAAATGCAGGCATTTTCAGGCATGGGGATGGTAGTTGATGCTGTGGCAACTTTAGTAAGGTGCTAGGCACTGGCTCCTGTGCTATTTTTGTATGTGCTTAAGACTCTGTAATCTGGGTGGGTAAAAAGCTCATTGCATGGCTAGGGTCAGAAAGTTGCAGTTTAATGGGTTGCACTTTGCCTGGAGGACAGAAGCAAGTGGGATCCTCTTGTATTTTAACATGTCTTTCAAGGACCTGAAGGAGATGACAGGATCCACTGTTGCCATGTTTGCACATTGCTGCATACTGAGGTGTGATCAAGCAGCTTCAGGGCTGGGCTGCTGTCCAAAAGGAACCGGGCAGGCTCAAGAACAAGCCAGCATGAACTTCTGAAATTTAAAGGACAAGCATTCAGCCTCTGGGAAGGGTGGGTACCTTGCAGAGATTCAGGCTTGGGACTGCCTGTCTGGGTAGCAGCTCTGTTGCAAAGGCTGCAGGCACGCTAGTAGGCAGCATGACTACAGCCAACAAAGATAACAGCATGCCAGTAGCTTGGGAAAAGTGACGATCCACAGCTATTTGGCACTCACTAGGGCTCTTGTAGACCACATACTGTGTCCAGGTATGTCATTCCCCTCTCAGAATCCAGTGCCAAGAAAGTTGTTGACAAGCTGGGACAAACTCAGTGGCCAGCCAACAAGGCCAGGGATGGAGTATATGTCCTACATGGAGAGGCTGAGGGAGCTGAACTCAGTTGACCTGGAGCTGCTTGGAAGGGACAACAATGGGTCATCTGGCCCAACCTCCCTGGGTCATCCCAGAGCACATGACACACAATTGAGTCCAGATGGTTTTTGAATATCTGCAGTGAGGGAGACTCCACAACCTCTCTGAGCAATCTATTCCAGTGTGTGGTCACGTGCACAGTAAAGAAGTTCTTCCTCATATTCAGGTGGAACTTCCTGTGCGACAGCTTCAGTCCATTGCTTCTTGTCCTAGTTGTTGGCATCATGAAGAAAAACCTGGCTCCATTCTCTTCACACCAACACTTCAGATATTTTATACACATTAATGAGCTCCCCTCTCAGTTGCCTCTTCTTGAGGCTAAGCAGGCCCAGCTCCCTTAGCCTTTTGTTGTAAGAAAGATTCCCCAGACCCTTGACCAACTTTCAAAAATGAAATCTTGTGAAACAGAAAAGAAAGACTTACAAACACTCTGGAATGGAGATATGATCAAAGGAAATGCAATTGAAAAAATCCCCAAAAAACCAGAAAATTGGGACATTTAGTCACTATAAGAAAATGGACCAGGATTACATGAGGTGCAGTGCAAAGGACCAAAACATGCCAAAACTAACCTCACAGATGCTGCAAAAGCAGGGGAATACTGAAAAAGCATGGATACTGAAAAAAAAAAATCTTTGCCAAAGTGAAAGCCATCAAAAGGCATGGGATGCCATGAAGTGCAGGGGCATGGGCCAAAGCTTGCCAAAATTGATCCCCATTGAAATCACAAGATTTTGTTTCCCTTCCCAAAAGGAAATCTGTCTGCTGGACCTGCTCCAGAAGCTCCCTGTCTGTCTTGTACTGAGGAGCCCAGAACTGATACAGCACTGCAGATGTGGCGTCCCCAGGGCTGAGCAGAGGGACAGCATCACCTCCCATGACCTTCTGGCAATGCTTTTCCTGATGCATCCCAGGATTCCCTTGGCCCTCTTTGCTCCAAAGGCACACCGCTGGCTCATCGAGAGCTTGTTGTCCCCAGGACCCCCAGGTCCTCCTCTGCAGAGCTGCTTTCCAGTAGGTTGGCTCCTAGCCCCTACTGGTGCGTAGGGTTATTCCTCCCCAGGTGCAGAACCCTGCATTTGCCACTGTTGAATTTGAAATTGTTCTCTGCCTAACTCCCCAACCTATCGAGGTCCCTCTCAAAGGCCGCACAACGCTCCGACGTATCAGCCACTGTTCCCAGTTTGTATCACGAGCGATGATGGGGGAGTACAGGGGAGGGGGGCCGGGGCCGGGGCGGGAGCTGAAGCAGGCAGCGCGCGAGGAACTTCCCGCCCCGGCCGGCGGGCGGAGCAATCCGCCTTTGGGCTGTGCCGCTGGAGCGGGCGGGAAGCGCGGCTGCCCGGTCCGTGCGCGCCTCGGGCTGGGCGCGGGGCTCTCGCCGCCGCTCGGAGGAAGAGGAAGTGGCCGCGGCCCCCGGCCGGGCCGAGCGGGAGCGGAGCCGCCGCCCCGGGCTGCGCCGCGCAAACTTTGTGCCGGGCGGCGGGGCCGTGTGGCGGCGCGGCGCTGCCCCGGCACCTCCCCGTCGCTGAGCCGAGGGGGGAGCGGCCCCGGAGCGCGACGGGCGGGCACGGGCGACAGCCGGAGTAGGAGGAGGAAGCGCTGTCAGCGGGGCGGGCCGTCTCCGCCCGCCGGGCATCCTTCAGCACCACCGGGCTGCGGTTCGCCCGCTGCCTGCCCCAGGTATTGCCGCGCACCCCACCGACTCGGCGGGCAAACTTGGTGAGGGAACGGGAGGGGGTTGCTGCTGGGCCGGGTCTGCGCGCCGGAGCGGGGAAAGCCACTCCAGGGCTCCGACTCGTCGTGGTCCTCTGGCTCCCGAAGTTCGGAGCGGGGCGCGGGCTGGCCGGCGTGCCCAGGTTCGGAGGGGCTGCTGGAGCCCGGCGCGGGGGGCACTGCCTCCCGCCCGCTCCCCGGCCGGGTTCCGCGCTGTGCAGCTGCTCCTGAGGGTCCGCTCGCTGCGGTCCTGCCCAGGGGCCGGAGCGGAGCCCGCCGGGAGGGCGGCGGGGCTGGCGGGCGGTGCCGTCCTGTCAGCCCGTGGGTGCGGAGACTGCCGGGCTCCGCCGGCCTTTCCGCGGCCGAGGCGAAGCGGGGGCGGCATCGCCGGCAATCCCTTCCAGCCTGTGGGATGGTTATTTGCGTCCAGCCCCCGGCGCGGTGAGGCAGAGCCGAGAGAGGAGGGAGCTCTGAGGGGAGCCGGGTGAGCGCCCGCCTGCCCGCCCAGCCCGGCGCCGATCCTCACATGCCGGGCACCTGGAGGCGGCGGTGCCGTGCCATCGTGTGGCTGGCTGGGGTCTGGGATTTTACAGTCGCTGTTTTCCAATTTTATTGCCTTTTCAAGTTCTTGATGTTGTTTCAGCACGGTTTTCTTACAATGTATAGAGGCAGTGGTTCAGCATTTCTATGTCTGAGTGTGAAATACACCTCTCTTCTCTCTGGTTTGTCTAAATTCTTGTCAAAACAGCCTCTTCTTACAGTCTGTGTATTTCTGAAAAAGGGGAATTTAGTTGAATGGACTTTACAGTTCTTCTTTGATACTTTCGGCTTAGTCAGATAATTAATGGGAGACATTTGTTCTCCATTACGCCTGAGCGTGCTTCCCTCCGGAGCGCTCCCGGCTCGGAGCAGAGAATGAGCTGAGCCACAGGCTGCTGTGTGGCAGGACAGGGAGCGGTGCTGGAGTCCTGGTAGGGGTGGCTGTTGTGCTAAAGAGGATGCTGTATTTAAAATAATAAAAATATATCTATACCTGAAAGAATGTTTTCAGCCAAAGTTTGGAAGCTGTGGTCTCATTGTATACTGCTTCAATTTTAATTCCCTTTTAAAAAAATGTATTTATTAATTTATTTTGTTGGAGAATAACCTTATCAAGATGTCGCTGGCCTCTAGCTTACAAGGGGAGATATTTTTATACATATGCTTTTATGTTTTATTTTTAATAAATCCAATCCATTTCAGGTCCTGGTATTGAATAACAAGTTAGTGGCAATAACCCTCTTTCACAATGGTAGTGGTCACATATGTGTATTTAATTTCTGTTTTTTCTAGGGAAAAAGAAAAGTCTCAGAATGAAGGGTTATTTTAGGAATCTAGCTTAACCTCAAGTTACATTAGACAAGGGGCTTTCCACCTCTTGAATGTTGGCATTCCCCGGTCTGAGAATGTAGCATGAAATGAGTATATACAGCTGTGATTAAATACCCTAAGGGAGTTCTGAGCTGTGGTACTACTGGGAAACACAAATACCATATTGGGTATAATGAACTGGCCTCAGCCTCTGTGGTGGAAAAGCTGGGGTCACAGACTTGTAAAGAAAAAAATCAAAGTTGATGAAGTCTCTATTTGAAGTAAGTAAAAAATATTCACATAACCCAGAGCTTCACACCTTGCATTAGTGATCTACTTTACTTTTTGCCTTCATCAGGTGGCTGGGGTTCTACTCCAAGGCAAACTAGCAAAAGGCAGTAAACATAGGACTGTCAAGTCTGTAGTTTCGTGTTTTACCATGGTTTTACTCACTGTCATTAAGCAGCTGTGCACACATTGTAGTATGCATCTGTTTCTCATGCCTGTTCTCTGTGGGTTCTGAGTGGTGTGGGGTTAACTTTAAAAGAGAGTATCTAACATTCCTGTGCATACTTTTGTCAGGTTAATTCAGTCTTTATTTTTTAATCTGCTGTGTTTTCTCTTTATGTTCTTGATAGCAGGACTCTTTCTTAGCATCCTGGTAGTCTCCTGTTGTCACGTGGAAGCAACTTGCTTGAATACTGCACATGGTATTTTGGCATAAATTTTACCTGTGCATTATTCAGTGACATTAACACTTTGTTACCTTAACCAGAAATACACTGCCTAAAAGTATTTTGTAGAAAGATGTGGTATTATCTGACTCTTCTGCTTTACTGAAAGATGGTGTCATGGTACCAGCAAGTGTTAAATATTTTGGATGAATGTTACAGGGTGATGTGGGAGGCGTGGGAAGCAGGGGTCTCCCACCAACCTGCTGTTCCTCACATTGCTCCCCACTGCTAGCACAATGCTTGCCTTATTCCTCCGCCACTTCTCTCTGATCCTGCTTGCTCCTGTTCCTCCCACCCTGTTGCTTACGTGCCCACACACACCCGCACACCCCAGCTCTGTTTCCCTGGAGGAGTTTCAGCGTGGCTGGTGGCAGGGAGCACACAGAGGTGGCCTGGTGACTTGCAGGCCCAGGGACAGCACAGGGCAGCACAGTCGAGCCCAAGTTGGTGATGTGAACTCTGCAATGAGAACAATAGCACCTAATAAGAGTTTGTTGAAATCATGTTATCATCCTGGCGTGTTATTTGACATGCTGCATGCTAGTGCTGGGCTTTCTTTGTAACTTGTGTTTACAAGACCTGTCAGCGTAGTCTGTTCTAACTTTACTGAATCCATATCATAGTTATCCATGTATTACTTTGCTTTCTTCCTGAAGCTTAGAAACTCTGGAAACTAGACCAGCAATTGTCTTAATTGGCCAAATTATGTTTTTCTCTGGTTTTTTTTGTGTAGTCAGTACATTTTCTTGTCTCCCTGGGAGACAGTACCAAATCTGATGAAATAGTTTGGTTTTTAATTCTAGCTATTGGGGCTGCAATTCATCATGACAGGTCTTCCAGAGTTCTTGGTATGAATCCAGATTAGTCCTGATTTGTGTTCTGCTTCTGTTGAGTTGTGGTATCTTTGGCTTCCACAGCTTGCCTTGGCTTCTGGCACATTTCATTTTATGCTGGTGTTTCTTGATCCGAGACTGTTCCTCTGCTGAACTTTGTTCCTGTCTCTTAAGCTCTCTGCTTATTCTACATTTCCTTCTTTATTAGGTAATTCATCTCACTGTGTCTGGAAACCTTCTTATGAATTCTCTTGTCACTCCTTGGGTTCCTAGTTCTGCAGATACTCGTATTGTAGTTTAAACATGTTCCAGACCTCTGCTGTACATCCTCCAGTTGCTCATTCCTGTTCATCTTACTAATGAATTCCTTAGTTTTTGAGATTTGCTTTTTGAAATTGAAAACCTTAACTGCAGATTTACTTGGATTGCTCTGCAATTTAATTTAAATCAAATCAATCATAAAGGATAAATCTGGGATTATTCTTTCACCAACCTTCCTAGAAGCTGAGATTTAGTTATCAGCCTCAAGTCTAAAATCCTGGCAACACTGGTCAAATTCATAGGTATGTAGTGAAAAAAAAATTGGTCAGCTGTAACAATTACCATAAATCAGTCCCATTTGACAATAGATGGGACTGATTTATGGTAATTGTTCCTTGTATCTATAAGTTTTTCAGGATGTTTCAAATTGTTTGGTAAACATTAGTTACTTAAGCACAGATCCCTCCACACGAATAAAAATTATTGCATTATTTATTGAATATATGCTTACATATCTTCCTGCATGGTAATACTGTTGAAAAAAAAGACTAAGTGGGTATCTCTTAGTGAGGAATTTCCCTCTTAGGTGGTGTAATCTCACAAAAAAGCCTGTGCAGTGGTAAGGAAACCTGTGCAGGGTGGGAAAAATGAGGAGAAGTCAGAAGCATGGCTCTTTTCTGGGGACTGACAAAGGATCATCCTGGCATCCTATTCTGCTTTCTTTGTTTACCTGTACACCCAGTTTGCCAGCTCTGGTGTTTTTAATTCTCTGCTGGGTTTTTTTGCCTTGTTATTCTTCCTCTGCTTCGTTGCTTTAACTATGCTAGGAAAGGGACTTGACTATAATTTGCAAGCACTCTCAGGGTTTGTTTGGAGCTGAGTGGGGGACTAAACACTCTGGTGTTTCATAGACTGAGAAGGATGCAAGAATTAAGTGACCACATGCCAGCAAGTGAACTGAGCATGAAGTGCTTATTATTTTGAAAATGGAAAGGTCAGGATTGCAGGAGTGAGGGTTTAAGAAAATAAGCATGTCTCATTACTGCACAACAAATGTGAAGTCCTGCAATTATTTGTAAATGCCTTCCAGCATCCCTGTGAGGTACCTAAGTATTACGCATGGAAGGAAGAATGAAGATGAAAGGTCTTAACCAAAATCAAGAGAGAAAACCTGTTAATACATTGCAGTTATCTTGTTTTCCAGCTGCTGCATTCATCAGTAAGAATACTATATTCTACATTTTGTGAAAAGAACCTTAGCAGTAACCTAGGATATGTATTTAAAAAAATAAATTAATTCATGATAAAGCTTGCAAAATACATTCACTAGTCCTGGCCCATAAATGCTTTAAATATGTTAATGCAAACAAGCTTGCTCTCACTAATTTTGCTTAAAAACAAGCTGACAAGCATTAATTTTCCATACAGTGTATTTTCCTTGGTTGCCATTGTAAGTACTAAAATTACCTTGTTCCTATTTCAGCTGGTAGTGTATTTCACTTACACATTTGCTAGAATACTCAGTCTAATGCTGTATACTTAGCAGTTGACTCTTAAGATTATAAGTATTTAAAATTATTGTTTTGGAATTATTTTCAAATCATCCCTCTAAATAGTCATTGACATTATGCATTGATTAGTTGAAATAAACTATTTAGCCAGTATGTACTTAGTTGATAAGCATCCCTTAAATTACTTATTCTGGTAATCTATTCAAGCTTCCATTAGCCATGTGGTTCTGTTACATTTCAGTGCAATTTTCATTATTATTCCTTGGAGATAAATTGTTAAGGATTTTCATGAAAGGATGGATCAATAAATCAGAAGATTAGCCTCATTTATTCCCCATATACCCCCCAAATGAAAATCAGATAGAAGGCAAAGGTTTTTTTTTTGTTTTTCCTTCTTTTCTTTGTGCTCTTTTTCTTCTGAAAGGGAATCCTGGGCCCTGAATCACTGTTAACAAGAAAATAAGTTGTTAGCTACATGGTGTTATTTTATCCTTTCTCTTTGCTAATTCTGCACTTGTTGTATTTCATCTATTTTGAACACACACTAGCAACCCAAGAAAGCAAATTCGAGTAGCAAGAGAGTATTTTAGCAAAGCTGAGGTTCAGTGATCATCAGCTGAGAACTTGACACATGTCTAAAAGAGCTGTAAAAATTCCTATGATACATCCAAGATACATTCATTGTCATGGATCACAGAGGTGATTTAAAGTGGAAATACTGCTGGCTTTTTTTTTTTTTTCTCTTGCTGACTACAGTTTGTTGTAATTTTTTGGGTTTTTTTTCCATGGCAAAGGATGGCACTGGTTTCAATAAAACTTACATTGAGGAGCATTAAGGGGCAGATCATTGGAAATGCTGGGATGGATTTTTCCTGTACCTCCAGATGCTCCCCAGAGCTCCTCTGCTCCTAAAATACACAAGGCAGGACAGTTCTGGGGAAGAGGAGGTGGCAGCAAGAGGTTTATTCTGCAGCTTGTGAGTTGGGAATTTGTTTGGGATGTACAAATCCTGGGTTCAATTTTGCATTGTTTGCAGAAGCAAGCTGCTCCTGTCCTAACCAGTGAAGGCCTTTGCTGGCCTTCACAAGAGAAACTAAGGAATTAATTGACTAGGCTTTGCCGTCGTTCTGCAACTCAGCATACCTTCTATTCTTGATGCTTTGCAGAGTTAAAGTGAAGATGCAGACTAAAAAAACCCAATCTGTTGTGAGATTTGGGTTTCAGTTCTGGTTTTATCATCATGTGGCTGAACACATGAACAGTTTGAGATCAACAAGATCATAGAGCACATGTAAGATTAATTTGCAATCTAAGTGAGTTTGTGGACAGAATTAGTTTTTCTGGCACATGTAATTGTGAAAGCCCATAGCTAAATCATAATTTTAGGGGTTAATGTTCTTCATTAAATGTTACTTTTCCAAGGTTTTTTTCCTAAGTATAGAACTTCTGAGTTGATAATTAATTTCTGCATTAATGAAAAAGAAAATGTTTATCTTAGAACCTACTGCAGAGCAAAAAGAATTTGAAAATTTGGCAGTGTCTTTGAAGGATTGTTTTTCAATTTGCTAAAAAGTGAATATTAGTGATAATATTTTGGTTTAATATGAATAAAAGCAGAATTCACATGCAGGTATAGAAAGCCAGGATAAATATATGTGGTACAGTAACCTTAAGCATGTCTTACAGCAAGCTAATACACCTGAAAATGTGCACTGGAGTGAGTTTAGATTACTTTGAATGCATCAGTGATGAACTTTTCTTACAGCACTCTTTGATAACTGCAATGTAGAAAATGAAGAAGGGGAATAATGTCCTGTTGACAAGTAGATTTGTAAGTGAAAAGCAAGGAGATACTTTCAGATGATGGTGGGAAGACTAAACAGCACTAACTTTGCTGTGAATGAAAGGAAGAAGGTAATAACTGATATTAAAAGCCTTTGAATGGTTATAAAGCAAGCTGTCCCAGAAGGACATTTGTGGGATAACTTTGAGCAGAATTTGGTGATTGAGTGATGACTTGTCATACACACATCATCAGTATATTTGAGAAACTTTTAAGAATTCCTACCTCTCTGGAATTATTTTCCTACTTAGAGTCCTCAGATAAAATAGGAACTTAATTTTTGAAGATTTGTTTTCTACTGCTGTGGCATGTGTATTCTAATTACTGTGGAAAAGATTGTGATGTTGTGAAACCTAATTTTTGTCCCCTGATCCCTCATTTTTTTCAAGTGGAAGCATCTTTTTTCATCATCCTTTTCCATATGCCTGCTTTAAGTAACACAACTGCCTATACTTACCAAAATGTGAGGAAGCCTTTATCCTCAAGGATACTGTTTGAAGTTTTAGCTAAACAGCACAAAGGTGAAAATCAGTCTTCTACGAAGCAGTCACACAGGGAATTAGTAACACAAAAAAGTGTGTTTTCAGTCCATTCCCAAGTGGGCAGGTAGCTTGTGCTGAATGACTCGTGAGTTCTCTCTGTTCGCCGAGGTCATTGCTCACATGAGTAGTGAGGGTGGAGGAGTTTTTCTCCAAAGGGCTGAGAAAATGTTTGCTGGAGAAGCACAGGAGAGTGTCTGTGGCTGCTGCTGGAAGTACAGGCTTTTATTTTTTAGTACTTTTGCCCCAGTTTGGGAAAGAATGCAAAACACTCTGCAATGTGAAATGCAGAGTCCCCAAGGCCTTCTTCTGCAGCCATTGCTGTCTAAGAGTCCTGTGGATTTCTGACTATTTGTGTAACTAAAGGTTGCAGGCACTGCCGCAGAATGACCTCTGAAATGGAATTTTTTTTCCTTACAAAACGCTGTGTACTTATGATGTGTAAGAATTACTGGGCAATTGCTGAAACAAGAAATTTGGTACACTTGCTAACACGTACTGCTATTTTAATTCATCCTTAGCACAAGTATGCTGCTAGATGTGTTCCATTATAGCTCATGGAAAAATACCTAGTGTCTTGTTAGGCTCATTAATATGCAACACATGTTTATGTATTGAAATAAATAACATTTTAGACTGAAGCAAATAATATTGCACAGGCAAAAGAGGAAACTGCTGTATAAATGAAAGAATAATCTTTTAATGGTAATAGTTGTCATTACAAAAAAGGTGGAAAGTATCACTTTGGGAACATAAAAAGATCATGAGGATTTTTAACTTTAAATTCCAAATTTAAAAAAATGAGTCTGCAAACCTCAATTTCATTGATAGAAATTGTTAAAGTAGTTTTTACCTTTCCTTCAAAATAATCAGGGAAAGTTGTTTTCTGCTGGATGAATCCACCAAATATTGAAACTTCAGGAACACAAATATCACATAATCTGATTTTCTCAATGCTAGAGGTCTTTGTAGCAAATGTTTTTTCTGCTTCCTCGTTCTGTGTGATCAAATATTTACTGTGTTACTTTTTTCAAGTTCAATGTGTTGTTCGGTCCTATTTTGATATATTTATTAGAGACTTTGCAGGAAGATGTAGGTGTGCATTTATGGACTTTGCGCATGATAAGAAGGTGGGTGGTATTGCTGAGCCCAGAAAAACTTTCAGCTCTTTCTTCCAGGGGTGCTGGAGAATGGGGTGAGGCTATTACTGAGCAGTAGAAGCACAAAGGAATAGAGAAAAGTTATGAGAGATGCGTTGGAAACTTCTCAGTTAGTTATGTTGGATAAAAATAAGGAGAAACAGATTCTTTGTCTGCTTGGAAGTTGACAGTAAACTGTGAATGTGATGATTCAGCTGTGAATGATGATTTTAGGTGCAGTAGGTGTATTATTTGCACTAGAGACAGGGAAGCATGAATGTTATTTTCATAAGCCTTGTTAGGATCTCATTTTGAGCATATGGCCACCTGTGTTCATGTAGAGAAATGAGAACAGTGATGCAAATGAGAGTGAGTGGGGTGATGAAGGGACCACAGACCCTGTCTAGGAAATGGCAGAAAAGGCAGAATGCATTTATCATAGCAAAATACAGCAAGGGATTTGGGAACTATTAATAAGAATGATTTTACAAGGAAGTATAAGGAAGGAACAAAATTTATAAAAGTTAAACCACAATATAAATAAAAATGTAGGTAATTTTTTGCAAGTGGTTACCAAATACATTGGGGCTGTATATTTGCCTAACTTTCTAAGCTCTTGGGGGCTGGAGCTGTGGCATAAGCTTACGAGCAGCTCTTTGGGGATGGTGAACCTGAGCAAGGTTTTCATTCTCTGCTTTAGGTTTATAAACTGTCAAGGTAAAGGCAGCTCTGATCTGTGCCTGAACTTTCTCAGGTGCTCACTGCTGTGTGTCACAGCTGGCAGGGAGGCTGTGACACTCACCTTCCTGGTGTTCACACTATATGGATCCCATGCCTTTGAGCATCTGGGGGGGCCTGTGGGAGCCACTCTTTGGTACTGGATGTTTATTCTGCATTTCCCTCTCTGTTTTCAGAGCATGACTTTGTCTGTGTAGGCGGTGGCAGGATGTTGGGTGGTTGTGATGAAAAACCTCAGGTACCTACCTGATGTGTCTTCACACTTTTTGTTTTTGTACTCGATGCTGGTTGAAATAATTTGCCTGAGCCCCACCGGTGTTGTTGAGAGGAATTAGAGGGTTTGGATCACCTGAATATTTTCAGCAAGTAATTCTTCCATTCTTTCATACCCAGATGAGCTATAATGTGCAGGATATTGAGAAACATTTAATGTGTAGCAGGAATGGTTGTCAGGAATAATCCTTTAAAATGTTGTGGGCTGGCAGCTTATTAAAGAGAACTAGATTTATCTAATGCAGTTCTGTGGCCAGGTGCCTCTTCTGTTTTGAAGACAGATTTGTAAAGTGCCATTATCTCCTAAAAAATGACGTGGGAGGAAGTGAGGTTGTTCTGTAAATGCAGGTAGTTCTCTGCAGAGAGAACTTGCTTTTTACATTAAATTACAAGACTGGATATTAATTTGAATATTACAGAGTTCTGTGTAAAAGTTAATACTAGATGCTCTCTTAGTAACTGCATATATAGAAATTGTTACTAGGCTGACAACCTTAGTATTAGCAAGTTATTTTACATTTTCAGTTACTTTTTATAATGGAATGTGTGTCTTCCAGAGTGTACCATTGAATACATTTGAAAGTTGCAAAATACATACATTAAACTGTCAATTTTCCAATAAAATAATAGTATGCCTGAGGGTAGATATGAGTAGTATAATCTTCAGTTACTGTCTGAGCATTTATTTGATTACATGATTTTATGTAGTTTGTAGGCAGCTTGCATTTAAAAATTAAAAATCACCCTAATGTACTAGTGTGGGTCATGAAACCAGAAGGAAAAAACTCAAAGTTAATAATGTTTATCCATTTTCCCTTTTCCCTACCTCTTTGTATCAGGAACTGCTGAAATGGGTTGTGGATTGAACAAATTAGAGAAGCATGATGAAAAACGACCTGGTAATATCTATTCAACTTTGAAGAGGCCCCAGGTAGAAACCAAAATAGATGTTTGCTATGAATACCGATTCTTGGACTTCACTACACTAAATGATAGTAAGTACATAATATTTTTCTTTAGATTTTTTTTCTCTATTAAAGTAGGTGTGTTAATTGGTCCATAATGTTTTCTGAATAGTAGTTAAGCTCTTAAAATGTCTTCAATTTTTTTAAGTAAATGCCTTTTCTTCAGTCATAATGCTTCCATGCAGAGATCTTAGTGAGAATTTTGTGTTAATTTTCAGCCTTATAGCTAGTTACAGGGTATCAGATTTTAGGTTTTTTTACCCTTCCCCCATTATCAGATTTGTTTTCTTTGATTTTTTTTTGTGTTTTTACTCTGAAGTGGACCTTTGTTTCCTTAATTTGCATCTTGTCCAATTTTCATATGGTAAAGCAATTCAGATCTGCAAGGTTATATACTTTATTGCTTTATTGCTCATTTTCCTTGCTCCCCTTGTGCCCTCTGGGCTCTGTGAGAGGTATTTTGAGATGCTGAAGTTAGTGTCTTCAGTTTTGATAGCTTGCCATAAATAACTCTTATGCCGTTATAGATACTTACAGGTGCACCCATGTAGGTGGAAACAGGATAGTGGGAGACACTGAAGACCTAAAATATCAAAGGGATGAAGATTCAATTTCATGCATTTTTTTACCTTGGTTTTTTTTCCTTCAGTCTGAAGTAGTCTGGTTTTAATTCTTGTGGCAATCCATATTTATTCTGGTTTTTTCCTTGCTGATTGACGTCAAGTGTCTCTGCCAGTATCGCTCACACCATTGCCTGTGCCCTCTTTCACTTCAGAATTAGCCTGTTCTACAAGCAATTACTCCTCACACCCTTTGGAAATCTGAAGCTTGAGCAGAAGGCTGGGACCTGCTTCTTGCTATATATAAAACACCACAGTACCAAAATCTGCTAGAGCTGGCGGGCAGGATGCCAGGTAGAGCCTCTGTGCCCTGCAGTGTGCTGCAACTTCTCTTGTTTTGCAAGTCAGGTCAAAGGAGAAGCTGGAGCCATGAGTCTCTCATGGTGTGAGACAGAGAGCTGCTGCTGGTTTGTCACTCGATGAGACACCTCGTGCAGCTCAGCACATCAGCCCAGAGTAGTGGGAATTGATTGGGTCTTAAAACCTGCTGCCAGCAAACTTGAGTTTGAAAAAGGTGGAGGTTTAGGACAGGTGATTGGACAGGACTGTGCTCTTGCAGGCAGTTGTGAGAGTTGAGAAATTTTGTCTTTGCAGACTTTTGAGTGCCTGTCTTCTGTATTTGTGTTCTCTTATGTTTTTTGATACACTAATTGGGATGCACTGCTGTTATTGAGAGCACCTAGCAAACGGTAGAGGAATTTTTTTCATGTTTATGTATTGCAGTTGTTTCGACATTTATGTGTTTTCATTTCAAAGTGAACTGTTTATGTCCTTTGATAGTTTGACAGCTTTTACTGAGATGTATTGCAAGTTGTGTCATTAGCAAAAATGAATTAATATTGAGGACACATTTCTCTGGGCTTTTCTGGAATGTTCATCACTGTTCTGTCTGAGTGTCTCTCAAGCTTTAGCATGTGCATTATCCTGTTCTCTCATGAAGTCTCATCTTTGACACTGTGGAGGAAGAATCAGTACTTCTGGTAGCAATGTGGCTTGCCTCAGGCACAGAGGATGTCTGGTAAAAAGAGAAAAAGTTAAACCCAGGCTTTCTAAGTCTGATTAAATGCATAGGTTTGTTGTAAAGCATACTTGTATATGTTTTTCTTACTCATCATAGATTGTTATAATACGATTTTAGGAGGGATGGCTTTAAGGAGACTGTTGGTAGAAGCACTTTTATCAGATTCTTGGGCTTGCCAAATAGCATAAGCTCTCCAGCTCCACTGAGTTCTGCTTTGGCATGTTGTATCCCCATCACTCCAGTCTCTGAAGATGTCAGCAGATAGGCAGATGTGGGGGGGGATAGAGTGCTGTTCCTGCTCTTTTTCCTTAGTTATCATTTATGACTATGTGCTCTGCTCTCAGGATTGGCAGTTCCCTCCCTGTTCTTGTCATTGGCTGTGTGAAGGCTTGTGTTGCACTATGTGGTGTTATGACATTCCAGGTTTTCTGCATCATGACTGGTTCATTTATGTTTTTGCTGAGAAATAACCTCTGAAGATAAACAGAGTTAACAATGAGTGTTTCTCCTATATCTGTGTGTGGATTTGGAGGCTTCTAAGAATGAAATGCTCCTAGAGGTGTAAAAAAACCCATTTGGATTGTGAAGTCTGTCTTCTGTGAATCTACTTTAGCCCTTCCAGTGTGTATGTATATGATATCATTTTTTCCACAGGTTTTCTCCTTCACTGGGTTTTTAGAATGAGCCATGTTAAATTATGAGTGGCTACAGAGTATTTTATTGTATTCTTGTGCTAGGCCTTGTTTACAAAGCTAGTGAGCCTGGTAGTGCAGACAGGTACTCATTTTTCTCTGTAGCTTTTCTATAGCAATGATTGCTCTATATCTCTCACAAGTCTTTAATCTTAATGGTGAAAAGGAGGTGATTATCTGCATGTTGCAGGTGGGAGCTAATTCACAGGTTACGGCCAGAAGTTTTCCAAGTTCTTAGCATTTCTTCTTGTGTTCCAAAAGCAGCTCTTGTTGACTTGAGACATAAAGGTGTATACTGGTCATATTTGCAGTTTAGAACAGCATGTATTTGCAATTTTGATACTCAGATGATGAGAGATCAGTTCCAGAATGTGGCATATGTTTAAAGTCTTTGGCTGGCTGGTTTTTTTGGGTTTTTTTTGGTAAGTTTTTGCAGCTGTATGTGGGGAAATCCTGCTCCCCTCTTTTGCCTCCTGTCAGCTCTGTGAATTGATTTAACTTGTGTATCTGGCAGGTTATGCAGTTTTTCTGTTTGGTTATCCTCTGCCATATCGGTGTCTTGTGGAAGGGTCTGAAGAATGCTGGAGTTGGTTGAAGTAAAGGGAGCATATTGTCAGGAAGAGAAACAGAACCTTCTTTAAATCAGCTCACACTCTTATGAACTCACAGAATCACTGAGTAAGCTTGGAAGGGACAACAATGGGTCATCTGGCCCAACCTCCCTGCTCAAGCAGGGTCATCCCAGAGCACATGGCACAGAATTGAGTCCAGATGGTTTTTGAATATCTGCAGTGAGGGAGACTCCACAACCTCTCTGAGCAATCTATTCCAGTGTGTGGTCACGTGCACAGTAAAGAAGTTCTTCCTCATATTCAGGTGGAACTTCCTGTGCCATTTCTGCCCATTGCCTCTTGTCTTAGTTATTGGCATCACAAAGAAGAGCCTGGCTCCATTCTCTTCACACCAACCCATCAGATATTTTATACACATTAATGAGCTCCCCTCAGTTGCGGTTCTTCTTGAGGCTGAACAGGCCCAGCTCCCTCAACCCTTTGTTGTAAGAAAGATTCTCCAGACCCTTGACCAACTTTGTAGTTGTCTGCTGGACCTGCTCCAGACACTCCATGTCTGTCTTGTACTGAGGAGCCCAGAATGGGATGCAGCACTCCAGTTGTGGCCTCCCCAGGGCTGAGCAGAGGGGCAGCATCATCTCCCTCGACCTTCTGGCAATGCTCATTCCCTCAGCATCACTCTCTTGAAAACAGGATAAAACTGTCCTGACAATCATTTTTCTGGAACGTTAGCTAGAAACTTAACTTTGCTTGCTTGCTGTCTTTGGTTACTGTTTATCTTCTGACATGCACAGCTAAAAGAATGTAAGAAAATATGCTCCTTTATTAGATTTTTTTATTATTTTCTGAACTTTTGCCTTGCTTGACACTGATGCAGATGTATGTCCAGTGGAAAACAATGTTTGATCACTTACTTATGTGCTGTGTAAATAATGCATAGATGCAAAAGACAGATTTAAGGTTGCAGGTGTAAGCTTCATTTTTAATGTTGCCCAGTGTTAGAAACTGATTTACTTGAAAGTGAAGTGGCTATGGAAAGACTATTCAAGCTTTCACGGAAAACAGGCTATGAAGAGCCCATCAGTTTCCAGTGTGTGCCACAACACTGATAATCTGCATGGTTCTCTAGAATTGAAGTGGTTGGATTTGCCACTGTCCTTTACTTTTTGAAAAAGCATGTAAATTGCTATCAGCAAAGGGTTATCTAGTGTAGATTGGCACTTGAGGAGTAAGGGGCACTTTGCTAAGACATTTCAGGCTTGAGGTGGGCATGCTTGTTTTGAGCTGTCTGCTTTATAAATCTGCTTATGAGCCTGATCTTTCTTGTTTATGTTAAGGTGGCCTCTTCCAAGAAATCCATGTCTGTCTTCTGGGTTGTCCCTTGACAGTGTCATTCTGTGTTCTATTCTTTAGTCATCTGTACTGTCCAAAGCTTATGGGCTGCTTTTCTCCCCCAGGTGAAACCACATCTGTTTTCACCTAAATCAAATTGATAAAATCATCACACATTTTTACTTGTGAAGAAGACATTACTATATTTGTGAATTGGGTGGCTCATTGCTGGTTCAGCAAAATGTCAGAAGTGCAGAGGAAGTTGTCTTCTCACTGCCCTAGAGACAATACTAATGTTAAGTTGTAATGACTGAATTCTATAACAATAAAAAACCCAAGGAAAATAAAAGAGTTGCAGCAAACCTTTTGCCACAAAGCTGGAAGAGACAAATTAGGGTCTACTCTATAATACTTCAGACCTTTACTATAAAAAAACCCCAAACAACAAAAGATTGTATCACCTGCCCAAAAGTCAAAAATTCTTTCTATTTTCCATCCTTTGCCTTATAAAAAAATGTGATGAAGAATGATCATCTTATATCTCTGCTATCTCCAAGTTTTACTGGAAATAAGAGGCAAATGGTGAGCAAATCTCAGGAGGATATGTGCTGGCAGATGGAATAGTCTTAAGCAACCATGTTTTCAACAGTGCCTCTATGGGGTAAGCTGGTTTGTTTTGTTTTGGAATTTTGTTGGAAAGAGAAATATTTCAATAATCTGCATTCCTTCCTTGCTCTTATCTGATCTACTTATTTTGGAAAACTGTCCTTGCTTTGACAGATCATACAGAAACTAAGCTACCTTATTCATCGTCTATTTCTTTTCTTTCACCTCTTTGGTTATGATGACCTTCTGAGAAAAAACAGGAATCTGATAGTAATTTCACTTTTCACTTCTCAGAATAGTGTGGAATTTTTTGGTGGTTAGGGGAATTTTTTTGACTGACTTGATTGGATTTTTTTTTCTGTTTTGCTTTACATTCCTGTAGTATTTCATTGGTTTGATGAGTTACGATAGGTTTTGGCCTTGAATAAAGTTGGCATGAAGCATATGCTAACCATGTGATGAGAATGGAATGGGGTATAAATTTTTTTTAAATGGGGAAAGACTATACTCTGAACAAGCTATTTGTGCTGTAAAACCACTAAAATCCAGATGTTTTGATGGAATGAAAAATAGCAATACTTCACATGTCCCAAAGAAGTTTTTAAGTTATGATGTGAATACATGAACATATGGTTTTTATCCTGATTGTCAATTTGTCTCTTTAGTAAAAAAAAGAAAACCAAACAAAAACAAACCCAGAGAACAACATGAAGAAAATTATTTTAAAGTAAGGTTATTAATTACATTCTAACATTCCCATCATATTTTTTGCTTGAATGTTGTAAGTGTTGTAGTCTAAGGAGATGTATTTTACCAGGACAGTACTCCTAGTTTAATAAATTTGCTACATACAGGAAACCTTCTTATTTGAGGCATTTTTGGGTAGGTGTGTATATATATATATATTTGTGTGTGTGTATATGTATAAAAAATTTGAAAGTGTATATAGCTTTGAAGTTCTGACAAGCATATGGATACTTTACCATCATGTTTTGGAGGCAGTCATACTGCTTAAAAGCCAATTACTATAGTATTATTAAAACTGCTGTGGCTGGGTTTTTGATTTTTATTGATTTTTTTCCTAATACAAGACACAAATGATGTACTGATGGACCTTAATAGAGGACATTATTATATTAGAATAAATAGTTAAGTGTATATCCATACTGAAATTTTTATTTGAGATTAAATTTCAGTTTTGGCTTAAATTAATAGCAGCTCCCTCAGTTTTCTCCTTGGAGAAGGAAAGAAGTCTGATTCAGAATTAAAAGTGTCATGCACTGGAAATTGTGCAAGTAGAGGACAGAGAAGCATTTTTCCTGTAAAAAGTGTATGCATTTTTGGTCAGGAAATTCTTTTTGCTGTAGAACATAGTACTTGTTGATTTCAATGTTACCTTCTCTTCCTATCAGTAATTTTTACATTAAGCAGTTATTTGTGCCTGACTTCTGCTTTCTGTTTCACTTCACCATTCACCTGGGGAAAAAACCCAAAACCCAAACATAAAAAATAAAAAACTCCAAGCAAGTGGCTGTGTGACTGAAAAAAGAACAAAACCTGCAACTCTGCATTTGCAGGTGTGATTTGATTTAAGACTAGTAAAAGCAAATATTTCCCCATTGGCAAAGTTATTTGTTTTCATTTCTGCAAGCAGAAGAACATAAATTAAATTAGCATTTGAGTTTTGTATTTCAAGTTGACCAGATCTGTTACCACCATTTAGTCCTCAGGAGTGATGAAATAAAATTAGCACAGCAAAATATTGTTAGGTTATTTATGAGATGTGATAACTTGAACCAGACTATGTATAGATTGCCTATAACTGACTAAAACAATCCTTCAGAGCAGATTAATGTCTAGCAGGTTCAGAGCAGAAAGATGATGAGCAGGAGAGGCCAATGGATTACTGCTTTATAGCCCAGGTTCTGCTAATGCTTCCCCTTTCTTAAAGCTTTGTCCATGTGCATATCTCATTCAACTTATTTTGATTATATGTATGTGATCTAAAGAACCAGCATAAAGGTTTTGCTGGATCTGAGCTTCTGTCCTTTCTGTTAATGCAAATATGAAGAAATGAAATTTTTTGACTTGGTTTTCTGTTAGAAGTGAATTCCAGTCTGTGGCAATACAGAATCACAGAATATTCTGAGTTGGAGGGGACCCCCCAAGGATCATTGAGTCCAATGGCCCATGCAGGGATCAAATCCACAGCTTTGGCTTGCTCCAGCCAGCTGAGATAATTTCCAGTAACCCTTCAGGACTTGCCACTTTTAAGTCACAGCAAAATGAAATGTTCCTGCTGTAGCAGTTTATAAAAATCACTTGTGTGTCTCGGGAAATTTGCAATTTGACATAAAAGGAGCATTCCATATGTTGGGAGTTTAATAAATGCCATAAATTACATCATAAATGTAATTGCTGGAAAGAGTCATTAGATTTGAACTTTACTGTTTTTTAAATAAGGATGCACAACTGTGAGATGTATTTTAGTTTTTAAGTGGAAGCTCTGCTTTCCATAATTATTGGTTGTATCTAGATCCTTATTGTGATAAGACTGCATGCGCTCACTTTTTCTTCTAACATATGTGTATATATATATATATGTTTTGTATCTGTACATCAGTGAGGTGTGCAATACACAGACATATATATCATTGAGAGGAATAATTCCTGGGGATATGAGTCTTCAATCACTTAAGTTTTGCTTTATTTCTACACTTAATTATACCAGAACGGAAAGTGCGAAGAGCTTTAGCTGAAGTCCTGTGATGACTGTGACAGAACTGGGAATAAGTCCTGGGTAGTCCATTGTGCTAGTGGCTAGGTCATGGCCTTCAGAGCAAGAAGCTGGTCAATAGTATGAATTAACTATTCTAGCCAAATGTTAACAGCTACATACCTGCAGAAAAGCTGTACCATTCACATAATTTCAGATATGAAAAAGCCTAAAGTTTGCAGGCATTTCTTGTCCCCTCAAGATCCAGCTGTACTGTGACATCACTATTTTGTGTTGGAATAATACATTATAGACTAGATGAAACCTTAGATACAATATGGTATGTATGTTAGAACATCTCAAATATGTTAAAGAATGTAAGTATGATGTGTTTCGGAACTCTCTTTTCAACTTGTGCTTGGAAACAGTTTTGGTTTAGATGCTTTTATGGAATCCCAAGTGCATCTAGTGATGTCATAGCCACGCTTTCTGTGTGGACTCTGCTTGTGTATTTAGACAATGGGTGTGTGCAAACCAGAAATGGACTAGGGAGGAAAGGAACATCTGCAGGATGTTCTATTTATACCTGTTTCACTTTGTCAAAAAATGTGTATCACAATAGTCATGTGGGTACTAACTTTCTAGTCTGCACCCATTCTTAGAATGAAGATTGGGTTCCTATAATACTCCATTCTTACCATGCAGTCATTCATTTTATCTACTCTGTGAGGGTTCTTCTTAATGTAGTTAGCGAGCTCTTCCAAGAGATACATTTCATCATCACGTGTACATGAATGCTGTAATTCACTCACATCATGGAAAAGTACAGATAGTGTCTAAAAAGAGTTCTCAACTTCTAAGAAACCTTTTCTTTCTCTCAGCAACTCAGGAACTGCACGTGATCTTTCTGAGTGGCTGTGTCTTTTCTTTGGCCTCTGGCTTTGCACATTTTTCCAATCTTCATGTGGTTTTCATCCTCCTGATGCTGTTCAAGAGCCAAGGAGCCAGATTTGGCAGTCTGCAAGGCTGGCAGACAGGCATTTCTCATGGAATGGTGAAATTATTAAAGCCAGAGGTTTTTTTTTTTCTGTTTTCTCAGAATCAAAACTTGCCCTGTGTTTAACTGGAGCAGGAGATCACACAGTAACTTGAAATAGTAAAAGTCTCATGGTTTTACTATGAGAGAGAAGTGATTAAGAGTCATCGCTGTGGTAATCTGCTGAGTCTTTTTAGAACTTGTTGCTACAAATTCCTTGACATTATCCAGATAAAAGATAATATACAAAATCTATGCAGTGCTGTAATGGACTTCTTAACATATTTACAAAATAAATTATTGTTGTTTGGCTAAGATTTCCTACAAATTAAAGTTTAGAATTGGTTCATCCTGAGTGGAGTATAGCCCCTTTGAGAAAAAAGGAACTTTTGGTGTCAGCTGCTCTTGACCTTGAGATAGTGAAAGCACCAAACAGATATACATTGATTGTGCAGGATTTTTAAAAATGTTTGCATTTACATTCCTCAAGTTCCAATGTGAAGAAGAAAAGTCTCTGTTCTGATGGAAGTGGTGTCAACATTCAGCTGTTTCACATAGCCCGTAACAGTGTCTTGGTGGTTCGTGTCCAAGGGTCCACGCATCAGAGGACAGGCTGGTGTCAGGCTGTGTCTGAAGCCAGTAGTGTGGGGCAAGAGGAGCAGACAGCCAGGTTGGGGCAGTTGCTTCTGGGGAGTTTACACTCCCCATTAAATGTGTTTGAGGGTTTTACTTTGGACACGTCGTGTGCTCTGCTGTACGCTGCACATCCCACTGTATATGTTTCAGAGCAACCTGCAGGGAAGGTATCTGCAAAATGCTCCTGGTCTGGCTTTGTGCCCTTCTGGGGGCTACTCCAGGACACGTTGGTTTGTCCCAGCGTCCATCTCACGCTTATGACTGTACTCGTCATTGCTCTGCCCAAGTGACACTTCTAAAGAGATTTCACATTCAGAAGCATGTCTGATTTCTGTTCTACGTCTGTTCTGGGTTTGTTTTCTGTTAATGCATTTTCATACATGCTGCCAGTGCAGCTATTGCTTGATGACTTCTCTTGACTTCTTTTTGCCACTGGCAGCTGTGGCAGCTACTCTGTGAGCACACTCCAGATGGGTTGACTGCCTTCTGCTTCCTCCCTAGTGTTGTCTGAGGATGAAGACACGGACAGTGTTTTAACCTTTACAGGTTTTTGCTCTTCTGTGTGCTCTGCCCTACACCCACTGGGGAAGGTACCATGGGTGTGGGACACAAAGTTGGACTGGTAGGGCTAGTGCTTGCCTCTCCGGACTGGGAATGGTGTAGTAGGTCAGAATTTGCTGTTGTACAAGCTACTGCTGTGACTTTGCCATTGTTGGATGAAATTCTGGGAGTCCAAACCTGTGTTCACAGGTGTGGCTGTTGCCCTGTGTTGTCCCATGATTGCAGTACCTGTTGGTCAGTGGTTAGGCAGTATGGGGAGGGGGGACAGCTTTGCAGTGTCATCCTGCAAACATTGTTCCAAACACTACTCTTGCAGAGAGGCTCAGAGGAGCTCAGTGTCTAGAAGAGAGGTGATCCAGTCTTTTCCTAGTGGCATTTAGCTGTTTATCCCTTTTATATGGGCATAGTTACTTTGTCTCTTGCCTGACTTTCAATGCCTGTTTTGACTTTTTCTCCCTGTTGGCAGGTGCCTTTGGCTGCTGATTCAGTGGCCCTCAGGAATCATTACAGACTTGGGACTGAGTTTTTTGCTAAGGAAAAACATGGCTGAAAAGTAGCAGCAGCACACCATGTGGAAAAAGGGAGGGGTAAGAGTGAAACTTGTGCCCTTCTCTTATGAGAAGTGATAAAGGAGGGAGAACTGACAAAAGGAATGGTGAGAAAGTCTGTCCTTCTGCTCCCCTAGCTTCTAGAGAGGAGATAAAGGAGAAGGAAGGGAAATAGTACATTCTGATCAAGTCCTGCAGTATGGAGATCATCTCCCCTCTATTCTCAACAAGCAAACATGTATTTCTCCCTGGGAAGCATCTGTTCTTTCCCTGCTTTTCTTTCAGCTTACAGAGGAAATGGCCTGCCAGTCCTCTTCCTAAGCTTTTGGCTGAAGCATCCCGTTCAGAGGACCATGCCCTGTCAGCTGCTTGATAGGCTGTCAACACTCAGCTGACATGTCAGCTCATATGAAGCTCCAAAGGGTCTTCACAGCCAGAATCCTTCAATCCTAGAAACTGCCTCCACACTCTTTCCCCCAAAAAAAAAACTCACCAAAAAAAACCCCCGGCAATCAAGATATCTGTCAGCCTTGTGATGAGCTGTAACATCCCTAGCCCAGGCTCTGTGCCATAGCATTCCTGCTGCTGTGCCCCAGACAACACAGACACTTTAGACTTCTGCACTGAAGAAGTGGAGTGGAAGGCACAGCTGCAGCTAAACAGCAGTGGGGCAGAAAAAGAGTTCAAGTAACATATTGGCTAACTTTATTGTCAGACAAGATGAACGTGGCCCAAAGTTACAAGTAAAGTGGTAAGAAAAACATGGAGAAAAAGTGGGATCTGGAACTCCAGGAGCAGGGACAAAGAAAAGGAAAAAGGATGATGGGGTGCTGATATGGCCTACACCAGAAACATTCCCCCAGGGACCAGCATGACCAGAGAATTAACTGGAACAAAATTTAACTCAGCTTTGGTGCCTAGCATTGCACCTAGTCATGGAGAGAATGTGAGAGGTATGCACCCTGTCTGTGGGCTGCATGTTGAAATGGGGGGAATAAAAGCAAATCTTCCAACATCCTTCCATTGAATACCAGCAATTCAATAGCATTGAATTGTTGAAATGGGAAATAAAAGCAAATCTTCCAACATACTTCCACCTCTCCTGGTACAAAATGAGGCCTCCATGCTCTGGCTATCTCTGCAGCAGATCACACACAAAGCTGAGAAGAGTTTCAGGGGCAGGACCACGTTGGTGCTGCTGTTCCCCTAAGGGAGTATGGGACCTGTTGACTTTTCATGAGTGCAGTAGGAAAGGGCACTGTCCTGAGGCCTCTGCCACCTATGTCTTCCAAAGAGGTGGAGCCACCCTGGCCTGGACCAGTTGTGGGTCGTGGACATGGAGACTCCCCCCAAACATTGTGTGTAATGCCATTGCTCTGTTCTCCTGGGTTTGGACAGGGAAGGGATTTCACAGCAGCACCTCGCTGTGTCTGGAAGCCTAAGAGGGAGGTGTTAGCTTGACACTTACTATGCCCTGCTCTCTTGATATGAGCACTCATGAATGGTGGAGAGAGGAAAAAAGGTCTTCAGAAAGGAGTGGGCATGAGGAGAAAATAGAGCAGATGAAATAAGGAAAGAATATCAAGGGAGAAGAGTAGCTGAACAGAAACTAAAAGAATTTGAGGGGTCATGAGTGACTGTAGAAGTGGAGGAGGACAGATAGCATTTGACATGTTGAGCAGGAAGAGAAGACACGGCCTTGCATGAGTTTTCAGTGTTTTGGGAGCATTCCAGTGCCAGAGGGATGCCTTTTTGTTGTGTTGTATCAATGAAGCCCAGCAGGGACTGCGGCTGTCACTCTGACAAGATTTGCTATCAAGTTCTGCTTAAATAAAACCCATCCCATCATGCATGGGCAGGCACATGGTCTTTTACTGAAGAAGACAACTTACATTTCTGGATTCAAATCCCTTTGGGTCTTTCGTGACAACTTTTTTTATTTTTTTCCTTCTTTTGAATCTCAGTGACAGGAAAAACGTCCTCTGAGTGTGTTAGACTTATTTCATTATTGAACAGGGGAAAGCATACTTTAAACCTTAAAATGCTGTCATTTCTAGAAAAAATCAACAGTCAATTTAAATTTTGTTTAGAGAATAACCTGAGAACATTTATGTAGTTTTAATCTATCATGGAAACTGCACAATTTCTCACTTTCTTTGCCCTGTTCTGTAAATACGTAGAATTGTTGCTTTAGCAACAAGCATAATTGTGACTGCAGTTTTAATTAAGGTTGTGAATATTGTACTCAGCAAAATAATGTAGTTTGCAAACCTTAATTATTGTCTCAGTCTTAACTGTTCTTCAGGTTAATGTTCTCACAGCATTTGCATGGGTTTTGTGTGCAAAAGCCTCACCTGCATTTTCTTTACCTTGACTTGGTATATAGAGAGGCATTGATCCTATGCCTGTGAAGGTGCTTTATCTGCTTCAGGCCTTTTTTACAGTTTTGTTTTTCAGTGCCTGTGTGTATGTGCACAGGTGACAGGTAGCCTAGTAAGTCTGTAGAAGATGTAAATGTACTGCCAAGCAAACATCTCACATTGGGCCTGGTATAAAACACTTTTTTGCCACAGGTGTCAGTTTAGTGCTGTATTCTGAGTGCCTGCTGGTTCATGGCTAGTTTGCAACAGTGCAGGAACTCTTCAGTGTAGTCACTTGGTGAAATACCATTTGATCATTACTGTTTTGCAGCCATAACATATTACAAAGCTGATAAAGATTGATCCAGGCCTCCAGATTGTGGCCTTCTCTTTAAGCGATGAGGCAGCCTGAAAATATGTTCATTGCTTCTGTAGAGGACAAGAACTTATTAGCATTTGCCAAACACTGTGCTAGTCTTGCTTCCAGTTCCCCAGCTAGCTCCTTTGGCACTTATTCAGCTATCTTGGCAAAACCCTGGCGCGTGTTGCATATTTTTGTCCCATGTTTTAAACAGTCTCAGTAACTTGGTTTTATCTTACTGCAGTCATACAAGTGTGTAATTTCCTGGACTGAGAAGTGACACAATTACTGCATGAAATTGCAGCCTGCTTTCTGTGATACAACTTGCACACCCAGCAGACTCTTGGTTTGTGTACAATAATTGTTTTGCAAATGACTTGATACTTGTGACACACTATACTCTGTGATAATCTTACGAAAAGCAGGGGAGTTTCCAAGATACGGCACGTAAGAAGTTTCGGCTGAGTCCGATGCTTGCTCAGCAGCTGCTGTAGTGAACTGGTGTGGCTCTTCCTGGTACGTGGTAACCCATGGACTGTGATAAGGTCTTGCACAGGAACTGCAAGCTTAACACTTCCCAGCTAACTGGTTTTTGCAAAACCTGCTCATTTCATATAAATGAAGCTTCTTTAGTTGAATTGTGCAGAACTCGCAACTTCTGTCTCCCCCCAAATAATCATCCTCTCAACTTGAGACTTGCAGTGATTAGCTACAGATTCTTCTTGAAAGAAACAGTCCTTTCAAGGGGAAAAGAATCTCATTAAGCCTTTGCTGTGAGCTGCAGCTCTTGATCAGCCCACGAAAGACAAGCTTGACAGTCATCAGGTGAGTTAAGAACTGCAAAAATATTATCTGTCTCTGTTAAACAGTCATCAGTTGAAAGAGTTCATCTCAGTCTGAGAATACAGAGGCTTTTGCGTACGATGTGGCACATAAAAAATTAAAGACATCAAGGATGTGAGAAGTCCTAAAGGTGCCACGCGTTTCCAAATGAATTGATAAAAGGCCTTAAATCTGAAAGAGAATGAGGTATGAGGTTTACAAATAAACAGGTGGAATTTTTGAGAAAGTTAGAGATAAGCCAGGACATGGTTACTAGTGAAGTATAAATAAACAGCAGTCTACTGCTGTAGTTCCTCATTTGCTAAGCCCTTTGTGGTGTTCTTCTATTTGAACAATTGTTTCCTGAATTTCTTAATAACAACTGGTAAAAGAATTGACAAATAGTCCAAAATTGCATGGGTTAATTCACAAGCAGTTATTGTACAGATTACTAGTAAGCAAAAAAAAATTAGCATCTACTTCTATCTCAAATCACAAAACAAAAGAACAAAAAGAGAATGACAGAATAAATGGTCTTTTGTTAAGTTATTGTTTCATAAAGTTTGGAACTGTGTCAGAATTGCTGTTTTTTTGTTTTGTTTTGTTTTTGTTGTTTATTTACTTAGGAATGCTCAGCTCAGATGCAGCATCTGTCTTTCTTTGCAGTCCATCTACCCTATTTTTCCAGCTGGGTTGAATGCCTTGATGAAGCCTTTCAAGTAATCAAATAGATAAAATTGGACATATTTTGTGGGATTATTTTCATTGTTCTTCACCACATGTTCAATGAATACAACACTTTTTAATTGTAACACTTCATTGTCAAGCTGCACTCTTGCACTACTTGTTGTCGTTGTTTGTTTAGTTTGGGTTTTTTTTATTATAGTAAATTTTTGTGAAAAATTGGTCTTCTCATCAACAGATACTTTCAGAGTACCCTTCCAGAAACATTGGTGGACGCTCAGACTACTTTATCAGTGATATTTCATTATTAGCCAATAGCAGGTCTGGCCTTTTTTGACATAAGAGAAGTTAGAAATTCTGTTTTGCAGAATCCACTTAGGACTGAGGAGAAGTGAAAGCGACTTTGACGTGGGCTGTCATATGATTAGAAGTTAGAGCCACGTGCAGCTGCCTGTGACCTCTCTTTGGGTTGCTTTATCAGGAGCAGCAAGAAGACAATATTAGGCAGTTTACAGAGAGGCACTGTGCTTTACACTTTTCCCCAGGTTTGCTTCTGAGGTATTGTCTGTGCAAGGAGGAGCTGACAGGAATAACAGCCTGCAGTTCTGTTGTATGGAAACTGTGAATATGCATTGTCACACTGCACTGTGCCACCTGTAAAGGTTATTTTATATTCCTTGTAAATAGAACCGGGAAAGGGACCTGCTCATTTGCCTCTGTATTCTATTATTTAATCAGTAAGAATGTGCATTTAAGAAACTAATTTTTGATGTTACTAACCCAAAAGAGATCCTATCCAGGGGGTAAGGGAAGTCTTAGATCTTAAGACTGTGTAATGCTTTTTAATTACCACCTTCATGCCGTGAAAGTATTCTGTCCCTGTTGGACAGGACATCTGTTACATCTTTATTGCATATACTTACTACTTTGGTATTAGATTATATTTACTTCATTAATTTGTTCCTTAGCAGCTTTGAAGATCAGGTTTCTCTGCATATTTCCTTTTAATTTCTAATAAATGTTGTAGTTGCAGCACTTTTTCTGACAGAACGACTTTGAGAAATAAAGGTAAAACAATGCCTTCTCATAAACTTTTGGAGAAATATTCTGCTACTATTTGCAAACAAAATTGCAACAACAACCATTTTATTGCAAACTTAAAAAAATAAACTAAAAAAAATATAATTTGCTATGATTGTTCCATTGTAATGATGCTTGAATTTGTGGCCATTTTCCCATGACCCTTATTAAGCAATGGATTTCCATGCTATCAGGATCACTGTGTGGGAATTCTTCACTTGAAAACAGAAACTGGCCACATTTTTCTGAAACGAGGGAGTAGGAGTTCAAATTCTGCAGAGTGACAGGAAAATTTGCTCTAAGCGAAAAAAGCAGGATTTTTTTGCCAAGAAAAGCTTTTTTCTTTAGTAAATCCATCACCCATGCTCTAGCAGACTTGCCTAAAAAAACAAAACAGTACTTTTGGGAAGTGCTTTGTTAACTTCTAACAGCCTTTTCCACTACTCTTTGGCTTTCTATCAAGCATTCTTGCCAAGTTGAATGATGTGGTGTGTTTGGCAGTGACATACTGCTTTTAGGTGCCAGTGGTGAACTATTGCTTGCTAGTAGTTTTCAATATTCTGTGAAAGCCTCATCACTGTTAAATACACTGTTAGAGGTGTTACAGAAGACAATATCCCATAATACCTTTTGCAGGATTTTCTTTCGAGGTCTTTATTTTTGAAGGAATTTTTTTTCAGAGGGTTTGTAGGTGGTAGTGTGATGGATTTTCTGTTTTGTTTCTGAACCGGTTTCCTAGGGAAACGAGAGTTAAAAAAGGCTCACAGTCTGTCTGTCTCATTCCTCCAAATAATTATAACCACACAATTTCAAAGCAATTTGTGAGAAATTTAGGCTGTTCCTAGAGCTGTGGAAGCTGGCAGTTGGGCAGAAGACTGAGACCTCTATTAATCAGGGAAAGGCAAGGAGGACCAAGATGTGCACTGGCAGCTCACTGGCCAGTGAGCTTGTGCATTGCTCCAGTGTAGCCACATAATCAGTGTTTCTCATCAGTTTGAGGAATCCAAGAGGTGAGAAGGAAAAAAAAAACCAAAAAACCAAAGGAACATTTGAGGCTGTGGCAGCAAAGTTGAAGAACAAAAACTTCATTAGTGGGAATCACTCTCCATTAGCTAATGGAGAAAATCTTGAGTGTTTGAATAGGAATTTGTATAATAGCACAGGTAGCAAAAAGTTGACAAGAAATATTTTATCTTGTATTGATCCTAATCAGATCTTTGACTGCCCTTGTGTACCAATAGAGTCAGCAAATCCAAAAACGTGTGGAAGGAAAGTAGGTCCTCTTTGGAACCTCTTACCTCATTTGACACTTACCTAATTCATTGCAAAATGACTGATCCATTTGGTGATTCTACCTTTGTATCTTCTGGAATTTGTTATCTGGTCACTCTAAAAATCATCAGTGGGGTGATACAGGACTCTTCCACATGCCAAATTAATCAGGAACCATTGGGAATTTGCTTGATAGGGATTACTGCTACCCTGTATTTTTGTATTTCCCCTGCAAACCTTTGCCTGTTAAGTCTGTCGTGGGTTTCCTGTGATGATTTTGAACATCAAGGATTTGGACCTGCAAATTTTGTTGGAAATACCAGAACAGCTTCAGTTCTAGCTGGATGGCTCCCTGTGGTGCTGTGGCGTAGCTGAGATGTCCAAGTACAGCTCACCAGTGGCGCTGAGGGCAAGTCTCGTGAGGGTGACATGAGGTCTGCTGGGACAGCAAAATATTGATCTTGCTTTTGTAGACACAGACTCTTCACATGAAATTCAGATACCCTGACAGAGGTATTCTTACAACTAGCAGTGGTGTGAGTGTATTCTCATTATCAATACTTAAAAAAAAAATTAAAGTGTGGGGCAGGAGAGCTGAGAGGAATAGTAAATACTGTAGAATATTTTTGATTTGGTTTTTCATTGCAGTTCCCCAAGCAGGCCTAGCAATTGGAAAGTAAGCCAGATCTAATTTGCTTGTATTCCTTTTTAAAATTTGGTGTTTTCCTGGAAATTTTCATGGAGTTAAATAGCTCAGTTTTGACTCATTTATAATCTAACAAGCTGTTGTCTTCTGAGTCTTGTGTAGTTGTCCACAGAAGTATTCATCTTAAAATTACTGAGGGGTAATGTGTTTTTAAAAAAATCCAAATGCATTATAAGCCCTTTCCTCTGAATTTAATTTACCTGCCCTTGAATATCTCCTGTTTATACTGAATTAATACTTACTTAATCATGTAGCATTCTCTTACCCAACTTTCTTTTCAAAAATGACTAAACCTGGGGCCAAAATCTAATTGAGAGTATATCTTCAAGTAACACAAGTAACACTGCTTGCTTGGTTATACGACCTGTGTTACATTTCTGGCTGCTTTAATATTTATTTAGTTTTGCCAGTAAAGCTGAAAACAATTTAACAGACATCTGTGAAAAATCACAGCATTTTCTAAATAGGGGATTTTGATTTAATAGATACCAAAAGAATAGTGAGAAGTTGCACTATATGTTATCTTCCAAATGAAAAACATGTATCATTTGGAAGTATCTTCTCTTTATCTAAAATATATAATATTTCAAGCTAGGAAAAATATAGAAAGATGAAAGTCACTATGATACTTAATCTAATTTAAAATATTAAGTGCTTTGTATCTTTGACTGCCTTTTGAAGAAAAGGAATATCATTGATACAGTCAAGAAATGAGAACATCTGAAACAAGGTAATATATGGACTTTAGAGACAAGACTAGGAAAAATCCCTTTCTAGATTTAAAAAGAAAGCAAGCAAACTTGGCACACAGTATCATCCTAAATAAGATTTTATAAGAAAGTCTAAAACATCTCTTGGAACAGAAGGGGAGAATACATGTGAAGCATTGGCGATGTAAAATGACAAGAAACAGAAACCAGCAGGTAATATTTGAATAAAGCCTTCAAGCATTTCTAAAGCTGTCTGTCCTTTTCCGTATATACAATGCAAAGTGTTATGTATAAAATATATACAGGCATGACCTGCCAAGAGGATTTTAGTTTCCCTGGAGACTATCAGTTCTCAGTTGCAGGGGTTGGCTTGGGGAATAAGAGCTATCTTGATAGATCCTAACCTTCCTTCCTGAGGTTATTTGATACGTCGGTAAATTTAAATCTTCGTGTTGAAGACTGAATTTATAAAATTCAAATTTTTAAAATGTTCTCTCTAGATTCCAGCTTTTTCTCCTGGCATATATTTATTGTATGAAGCAGTTACCTTGTTTTTTGGGGGGAAAAAGGAAAACTTTGAAGGTAATACTTTGGTGGAATACTTAGTTTTACCTTCTTTGTCTGGCTGTGCCAAGTCATTGATTTTAATCATAGTTACCAGTGTATCATGAAAAATGTGCATGAGATCATAGCAAGTGTATTCAGCCACAGTTACTACTTAGTTGACTTACTTCTCCTCCCTTTTCCTCAAATGTTTGAAATCCTCTTGTCATTTTTCAGTTTGGAAACTAGGCTTCAGTCAGATTTGTAGTTTATAACTACCTTGTGAGTATGAAAAGAAATCCCATGTAATGAATGCAAGCTACTTCTCTACAATCTCTGCTTGGTTAAAATTGAAAACAGTAATCTCAAGGTGGTTCTCAGTTGGTTTGGATGGAAATACGTAGATAGTTATATGTACCTTTCTGCTTTTGACCTCCTTAAAGAATCAGCACATGCAGCATTTTATTGACAATAGGATGTAGTGATTTTGAAAGCTAGGAAATGCTAAAAATTCCATTTCAGAGGAGATTTTTCTCATCCAGCAAAGTATACCATAAAATGAATAAATTCTGCATAATTTGAAACTTAATAAAGTAGACAATTTTGTACTCATCTGAGGATATTATCTATGCTTTTTACAGTTTTTTTTCTTACTTCAATGCTATTTTCTTACTCATTACTTTTGGTAAAATTTGCAAAGGAACCACTGTTACTTTATTGTATTCTGTAGTTCTAAAATCCGAGATGAAAATTTGCCAGAAATATGGAAAGAACATTGAAGTGAAGCATAAAACAGAGAGAGGAGAAGGAAAGGAAAAGGAGGGTTATGACAGGGGGAAAAGACAAAATACATTTTAAAGAGTATGGGAGGGAATGAAGGTTAGCTAGACTGCAGAGTTAGCTGTGAAACTTGCCAGTATTCATTATTTTTGCTGCTAAGAAAAATCACAGGCACATTTGTTAGAGAGGGGTTGAAGCAAAAAAGATGCATCAGCCCTCCAGCTTTTACGATGCCACCAACTTGTAAGATATCAGAATATCTCTTCAGTGAGTTGTACTATTTTTTGCTCATTGAGTAGCTCCCCTTTCCCTCCTTTTAAAGTATTTGATGACTGGCTGCTTGCTGTGAGAGACATGACTTGCTGCACTGCTGGTGGAAGTGATGGGAAGTCCTGTTTCACTACTGCTTTAGCTGTTAAAGAGAACAGCATTCAGTGTTAGACTTTGGCAGCTGAGGCATTGCCATCAACAGATTCATTTGTGTCTGAACCAGATTTAGGAGAAAGAACCAGTACTTTGGGGGGCTGTGGAGGGGATGGAAATACATGTGAATCAGCATGCTGGTCCTTCCTGTAGTTCAGAATAAAACCTTTCCCTCCTCTGTAGTTCAATGTAATACTCATCTTTAGGAACTTACACGGATAACAAGTTTGTATGGATAAAATGTAACTTTGAACACTTCCTGTGTTTTGTTGGACATAATTGGCATTTCCTTGGTTTTGTGATATGTAAATTACCTGTCTTTGTTGTCTCTGTGTTTTCGTCTGGATCAATTTAGGAAGTAGAACCAAGGAGGAGGGAATGGCAAATAGAAAAGATAGCATTTTGAAGAGCTATTCAAGTGCAGGTGTGATAGGATTTCCTAGGTTTATTTTCTTTTTGCACAGTCATTAACCCTTTTAACCTCTAGTAGGTGGTCTTCTGTTTGCTCATTTTGTATAATTCTGCCCACAGGCTAATGGGTATAAGCTGTGAGTTGTTTAAGAAGTGCTTGTCAATTTATTTAGGTTGCTAAACTTCTGTTTAGTCATTGTTTTTCTAACTTAGTGGAGGTGATAGCCTGGGTATTTCCTTTTTTTTCTGAAACACCAGAAATTAAGCCATCCCATGCATAACCACATCATTGTGGCAAACATACCCTGTTCTTAGGATACTTATACTTGAAAGACACAGAAACTTTGACTGGGCAACAAGAAAGGTAACTCACAGATGCAATGAGATTCAACAACACAATTGATCAGATAAGTTCCTGTAGTCTCATTGCATCTGTGAGTTATCTTAGTACTTTGTCAGTTTGGCTAATGCATGTATCTGCTGTTTGCTAAAGGAAAGAAGAGTGTTGGTGTATATCTGTGTGTACCTGCATACATGTATATGTACATTTCTATGTATTTACATGCTTTCTAAAGGTTTATATGCAGTTTCACAGTCTGTCTGGGATTTTCTCCCCTCTACCACTTTAAGATACAGTGCTTTGCTTTTGAATATCTTTAACTTCCATTATTACATCTTCACTAAAAGTAAATACTAGGAACTTATTGAACGGACACCTTCATTTATGAAGCACTGCATATTCATCCTTACTTTCTTTTATGGTGACATTTATTGTATTTGTCTTCAAGATTGAAAGAAAAACCACCGAGAATGTAATTTAGCATTACTGAAAAATCCATGAGTTATATTAACGTCCAGTATCTTGCCTCTGTTAGCAGTCTGAGGAGTAGTGCACCAATACTATCTATTTTCTCTTTGAAATTAAGGAACCTCTGTATGCACTTCATGGAAACTCAAGCTCTGTTCAAAAGGAAGAGAGACAGTAGTGTACAGCTTGTATAGTTGTTTCTTCAAAAGCTTGAGCTATTAGCTCATTGAATTCTAGAATACTAGTGTGTTTCAGGTAATTCAAACCATGTTATAGTGTCACAAGTACCATATATTTTCTGCTAGGTTAGTTATACTGCTTTAACATCTGTTTGGTAGGTTTTAGTTCAGAAACAATTACTGGGAACTCATCACAAGACTTGCTAGAAATGTGTTTACTGTTTTATGTTCTTTAAGTTACATTACTGGTAGGTTTGTCTTTATTTTCATTAGAACTACCTTGATAGCTTTGTGTTGGTAGCAAGAAATTTGTGGGTTGAATGAGGAAAGAATAATTATAGTTAAGTGAGAGTAGCATGGTTGCATTGTTCTGGCCCACAGACAATTTGTGCTGCATGAAAGAGAGTTCCTTAGTGTTTGTAACAAAGAATGAAAAATTTGCAATAAATGGCTTAATATTTTTTTGTGTTTGTGAGATTGACACTGAATGGAAATAACCTTCTCTCAGGATGAGTCTGTAAGTGTTTTGAGAATATTCAAGTACCAGTTTGCTGTCTTCCCTCCAGAGTTAACAAATTGGCCTTAGCAAGCCTGAATAGTTGGAAAGGATCATGATCTGGATTGCTTCAGCTGTTCCAAACTAACTGCTGAATAAGTCAGTGAAAACTGCCTTAAAAACTTACTTATTTATAATACAGAGAGGGGATATTTTCCAGTCTGTTCTGCATTATAAGAAAAAAGCCAATACTTCACAATAGGTTGTTACCCTGCACCTTCCTTCCCTTAGGTTGTGATGATCCCCAGCTCTCTGAGAGGGGCTGTGGTACCATTCAGCCCTCAGGGCCTGCACAGAGAAACCCAAGGACTTTGGCAAACCAAAAGATGGCCTGACAGGATGATCCTTCATTTAGCAGTCAGTGTTCAGCTTACCCAAACCAGCTGCTCCTAGAGACACTGGTTTGTTTGTGTATCCTAGTTGTTGTGACTGTGCACCTTCTGTCAATGCAGTTCTACCTTCCATCAGGAAATCGCAATTCCAGTATTACAGGTAATTCCAAAATTTCAAGTGGAGTGGAAATTCATAGAAACACTGAAAACAATGTGCTTATTTAACCACTTTGATATTGTAAAACATGAATACATTACTTTTATTTCTGAACATTATCCAAATGAAAACCTTTGCTGAAGTTGATGTGTTCTTACAAAATGTTTTAAGGTAGGTGAAACTGCATCTTCTCAGGGTAAACTTTTTAGTTAAATTTCTTTGGCTGGTCCTAATACAGTGTTTCGCTCTTCTACAAGTTAGTCTGCTGTAGATTTGATTTCTTTAAATTAGATTAAAGTTGCTGGAAAGAAATTGATATTGAATTAAGGAACAGCAGTGCTCATACTAAATAGAGGAAGCGTGCTTGCCTTGCAATTCTACAAATGACCAGGGCTGTTATAAACAGTCATAAATGTGCTCACGAAGCGCCCTGTGTGAAAACATGGAAGATTTTCTGGACCTGAGTGCTCTCCTACGTGCTCTTTGTAGTGCAGGAAAGAGATTTGGGTGCTTTGGAAGGACAGGAGCACAAAAATTGTGCTGAGTAGGGAGGTGCATGGAGGTAGTGAGTAGGAGTGACAAAGTATGGAGTGTGCCTGAATGTTTGCTTCTTTATAGCTCATAGGCTCAGTCCTGCTCAGGGGCAACCATGTGGCTTTGAGTCCTCAGTGGGGAGGGAGAGCTGCACTGTCATATCTCCTGTGGCCCTTCTGTTAGGAACTTCCCTCTTCTGAGGAGGGCTCCTTGAACCCTGGGCTCCCCTAGGGAGGAGACAGGAAGACATCATTCTTTCTGTGAGTGACCTGAAGCATCTGTAGTTTGGTGGAAGGACCTGCAAGATTTGTGATGCTGGAGAGAGGAGGTACAGGAGGAGCATGAATGGGTCCATAGTTCACTGGCTATGGATGCCTTGAGCAGGAATTGCTCACAGGAATGGCCATGGATTGGGAAACAGTCTCATCCTGCACTTTGTAAAAGAAAACAGTTGGACCTGTATTTCTTGAAGGGTCTGAGCCTGATAATACATGTTAGGCCTGGTCATATGACATGGAGTGCAAGTTTGTGGATGACAACAGGGTGAGTGGTGCAGGTGACACACCTGAGAGATATAGTGCCATTCAGAGGGACCCTGGACAAGCTAAAGGAGTTGACCCATGTGAACCTCATGAGGTTAAAGGAGCGAGGTCCCACACTTGGGTCAGTGCCACCCCGAGTACCAGCACGAGCTGGGGGTGAAGGGATTGAAAGCAGCCTGCTGAGAAAGGCCTAGGGATATGCTGGTGGGTGAAAAACTGGACATGACCAAGCAGTGTGTGTTCAAAGCATCCAAAGCAGAGTGGCCAGCAGGTCAAAGGAAGGGATTCTGCCCCTCTCCTGTGCTCTGGTGAGACCCAAGCTGCAGTGCTGCGTCCAGCTCTGGGGCCCCGGCAAGGGAAAGGCATGGACCTGGTGAAGCAGGTCCAGATGAGGTTCACAAAGCTGATCACAGGGCTGGAGTACCTCTCCTATGAGGAAAGACTGAGACAATTGAGCTTGTTCAGCCTGGAGAAGAGAAGGCCCCTGAGTGACTTTATTGTGGTCTTTCAGTACTTAAAGGAGGCTTGCAAGAAAGATGGAGACAAACTTTTTGATAGGGTGTGTTGCAGTAGGAGGAGGAGTGATGGTTTTAAGCTAAAAAGATAGATTTAGATTGTACTTAAGGAAGACATTTTTTTACAGTGAGGATGGTGAAACACTGGAACAGATTTCCCAGAGAGATGGTGGATGCCTCAACCCTGGAAACATTCAGGGTCAGGTTGGATGGGGCTCTGAGCAACCTGATCTAGTAGAACAGGTCCATGGGCCTTGCTGTGGGAATTGGAGCAGATGATCTTTAAAGAGCCTTCAACCCAAACCCATTCAGTGATTTTATGAAATAGGAGTAATGTGGATGCAGCTACCAGGTAACTGAGTTGCTACATCACTGAATAGTGGGATCTCTTGAGTTTGCCAGTCTGCCTTTGTTTCAGACCCCATGATGTGTCACACCTTGAGCAAAGTGTTTTCTTCTGTACCTAGTATGGACAGAGAATGTGTACAATCTATGTACACCCAGATTTGATCTTTGATTGTTTTAATGCAAAGGCAGAGGGACTGGAACTAGATGATCTTTCAAGTCCCTTCCAACCCAAACTATTTTGTGATTCTATGAGAAAGGCTTATTTAATGTTCCATAATAAACTGAGGAACATTTAAAATGCAGATGAACATGAAAACTTTAAAAGGTAACAAGGAGTAGTTAAAAGGAGTCTCCATTATTTTTGTGGAACATTTTCACCTGTAATGTAAACTGTCATTAAGGGCTCCATCCGCCTTTAGCAGCTGTGACTGAAATAAGAGCATAAAGGCTTAATCAGAAAAACATGTTGAAAAATGAAGACCAAAAAATGCCCAACACCTAATTGTTGGGATTAGCAAACTAAGCTAATGTTACAGCGTAGTAGATAGACAGGATAATAGAAATTTAAAGTAGAACTGTATGCTTGCTCTTTTAAATAAAGTATTAAGGATAGGTGCCAAGAAACCAAGACCCAAATTTGACCTCAGATTTGACCATTTCAGTAAAGAGAAATTAAATAAATGCCATTTTAGCATTTAACATTTCAGCTTTTCTGGGGAATAGCTATCATTCACATAATAGGAAACTAAAAAATAATAAAATTCATTTTATCTTTGTCTTAAACGTAAGTGTCAGGAAGAGGAAGTTGCCGTTTATCAAATAGAATAGAGTTAAAATCACATAATTCTGTTGAGTATGTATATTATATACAAATGTCTTGTACTTGATGATGGGTGTCATTAAGCATGGACTAATAGGTAAATCCAGGGATTATTTTATAAGGCATACTATACCTTTCTTACTTCACAGTGCTGGTTTACAGCATCTCAAAAGTACCCAAATCTATTGTTTTAATACACAAAAATCAAACTACTTTTTATAGATGGTTGCTGTAACTCTCTTAATATTTGATCAGGAGGCATCTACCTCATTAGTGTGGACTATAGCACAGTTGTCAGAGGTCACATGAGATGCTTCAGTCTGGAGCCAGTCAATGTCTGTTTGTTCCCTGTGGTAGAAGCCCTGGATGATCCAGTGGGAGGGAAAGAGGAGCTCCTTAACGCAGGAAGAAGTCCTCTTCAGTATCTGCCTTCCCTGTCTTGTTTCTCAGCCTGCTCTTAGTCCCTCAGGATTCTGGTAGTAGACTGTGCCTCCTTTCTCTTTTTCCCATAAATTGCTTTCTGGAGCTACAGAAATGACAACTTTCAAATACACATGAAAGCCTGTAGATTTTTATGGAAATTCACTCCTCTTACTGATTTCTTTGTGGTAAGATGAGGGTAAGTGAGAATATCTGGTCAAGTTTTTCCATTAGCAGCAAAGAATGCACAAGTCCCTAGACCCAGGAAAGTCACCTTACAGATATCAGTTGTATAACACAAACTTTCTTTCTTTTTGAAGAGTCTGTAAAGTTGTAATTTTCTGTATGTATCAGGCAACAAACTAATTTGTCTGGTAATCCAGTCCAAAAGCAGCAAGCGCCACTATTTCCACCTTCAACTTTAACCTAAGTGAAGAATGTGGGTTCTTTCATTTACAAGTTTCTTACACACTCATCTAGATGATAAACAAAGGGATCTTCTGAGGCCACATTGAGAAATACAGCAATAAATGTGCAAGTATGGACCAGAACCTAAAACTTAGAGCCAACTGCAGTTCAAGAGCAAAAAAGAGACTGAGAAAAGAAGTCAGCATTATGTTTTGGTAAAATAAAGGCTTATAAGCACTAGTGTTATACAAGTTTTTATTTGGTTTTTCATTTGTTCTTTTACCTTACACAGGTCCCTGTTGTACACAATTTTAGTCTTCCTTTTGCTTCCAAAATGATATAGTTAGAATTCTCTTTAATAACATTTTAATATATTTTACTGGAAATTGGGTAAGGTTTTCTGAAAATGTTAGCATTTTTCTAAGGTAAAGTAAGGAAAGACTAGATTGACAACTGATTTGATAAATTAGATGTTTCCAAGTAGGGCAAACTTACAGGTATGCGCTGTAGAGGAATTAGCTGAATAAATAATTGAAATTTTATAATTTAAGATTGAAGACTGCTGAAGAATGAATACAACTCTGTAGCAAAATGTGATATCCTTTTTTAACCTACATTGAAAGAGTTTTGTGAGATTGTTAGCTCAATGCCCAGAAAGATACTGGAAAAAATGTGTTATGAAATACCTAGAGGATGATGTGTAGCAGGGATTTCTGTGGAGGAATCTGCACAACTCAAACCAGTTGGAGAGTAACAAGAATGCACAGCACAGGTCTGTAGGTCCAGAAAACTCATAGACCTTGTGGACATCAGTTGTGTAACAGGAACTTGTCTTTCTGCTGTGAAGGATCTCTAGTCTGAGGAGAAATTAGCAATAGTTCAGTGTCAAACCAAAAAGATGTATTGGCTGTAAGGCTTAAAATTGTTCTGGTCAGAGTCTGTTAGAATTCATAGTTTCCATTAACTATTGCAGCAATGACTGCTGAATATGTTTATTGCAGTTTGCCAGTCTGAGAAGTGCTGTTCATTCTGTGAAAGTCAGAATCCATAACAGGCCTTGAGAACTGAAAGGAAAAATCCTAAAATTCACAAAGAACAGGAAAACTGGCCACTGTTAGTTATGGGGAGAAGAATTTCCTTTGGTTTTTTCCCCTGGGATTATGTAAACTGACATAAGATGTAGTAAGTGTTAGAGTTTTCCATTTTACAGAGCAGTGGTGAGGCTTGTGCTGGATCACTGTGGTCAAAATTAGGTACTATACTTGAAGAAAAATATAGACCAGTTGAAGAGAATCAGGAGAGAACATCAAAAGTTACTTAGAAATACAAAAAACAGGAGAACAGGAGCATTGAAAGGACTGAGTTTATACAGTATAAAGAAAGTAAGATTAAAGCATGAATGGTGTTAGGAGTTATGAAATGCTGTTGCAGAAAAGAAATACCCAAGTGGGAAAGTAGCAATCATGAATTTAAGAGAGGGAAATTTAGGCCACGTGCTAGGAAAGGGTTTTGAGTAGGAAGAATAGAGAAGTGCTGAAAAATGACTTAGGGGGATTGTGGAATTTCCATTACTAAAGGTTTTTAAAAATAGATGAGAAAAACGGAGAAACAACTAAACTAGAACTGATCCTGCCTCTAGGTAGTTGGATGAACTAGCTGGATGATCCCACCCATCTCTATTTTCTATTACATTTCTTTTTTAATCAAGTTACATCCCAAGGCTCCAATTACACGCATTTCCACACTTTTTCCTCATGTTTAGCTTTTAGGAGGAAGCAGCCAGTCTCCCATGTTAATGACGAGACTTTTTACTAATCTTACTCAAGCTATCCTCAGAAGAATCCTGATTCTACATATGTACTCCAGGCGAGCATCAGTTTTCATAGGGGATGGTTAAAAATTGGAGCACTCTGACCAGAATTAACATTGCTGAGTAGTGTTTAGTCATTCCATTGTATCCAAGTAAACCTCTCATTTAGAAATTAATTATTTGCAGTGTAGTCAAAAATACTTGGAGTCTCTGAGTACAAGAGGAAAAATGGAATTCTCTAAAATCTGTTTCCCTATTTTTATCCCCAGCAGGCTCCAGTAAGTAACTGTTTGGTTTATTATTTATTATGCATTATTCATTGTGCCATCTCTTTTTATGATTCTGAAGTGATTTGTATGCTGTTGCAGAAGGTAGAGCCCTATTGTCTGTCAATGTGCATGTTGCTTGGATCTCATTTTATTTGTTAAAATAATAAAAAATTCTACATCTTAAAGTCCTGGTCAAAAAGTTCCATTATTCCCTTCTGGAACGTGGTCTTACATGAGGAAAAAACATACCAAGCACATCTATTCTATTATTATTTAAATTATTCCTTGGTATTATTTGGCTTGAATATTTATTAGTTTTTTTGATAACCCCTTAAATTATTCATAAAGGGTAGCCATACGGTTTGATGGAAAAAGCAGTACAATGAAACCTTATTTTGCATTGCCCGCTTATTTCATACAAACTATTCTCCAGTGCTTTTTTTTTAGCAAAGGCTTGCAAGGTGCTGGGAGCATTTGCTGTGTTTCTTTCAGCATCTCCTCCCTCCTGGTTTCAGTGGGAGGGAAGAACACCCAGGACCTCACCGCCCTGTATGCCCTGGCGTGGTTTAGATGACATAATAAATATCCTCCAAGCGAAATGGAAATGAAGAGGCAAAGGTCAGGAAAGAGAGATGTCGTTTCCCATAAAATATGAAAAGTGTATGAGGAATTACTGATGTAGAGAAGAAGAGAATAAAAGATTGTTTTAGGTGATTTATGGGATTTTCATTTGAATCCCACAAGACTCCAAAGAAATAAGGGCAATTGCTATACTGACTGAAATATCCATGTGTATGTCAAGTGTCTGACAGGAGTCAGCAACAAATACTTGACAAGATGGCATAAAACCTTGCAGTAAGCAGATTGGGGAAGGATTATTTTCATATACTATGTCTCATCCTCACCTCTCATATGTATGGGTTTGCTTAAATCCTGAGGTATAAGATTTAGTGTTTATTCTAAAAGGTTTCTCATTGCTACAGGTATGCATCATTCAACGTTCCTATTATCAATATACCTGCAAAATTCTCTTCAGACATTTTGGCAGATACTTGGTCTCATCAGCATCTTGCATCAGTGATCTCTTAGTCTGATTTTGTGTAGATTGATGCTTCTTTTTATAGCTTTTGAATTTGACATGTTCTGCCTTCATTGACTCTTCTCTCTTGTTTTGTGTTTTTGACTCATGGCTCACTCTTCTTTACTTGCATTACTATGACAACTACTAAAACCTAGAATATCTTTTGACCAACTGCCTTGTTTTTATTAAATTCTTCGACTTATCTCTGCCAGACTGTGTGGTGGATTTGGCATTTTAATGTATCTGATTTCTTGTTTAATTGCGTGAGTCTCTTGTGTAATACAAGTACTTCGCCAAGACAACCTGCTTAAAATACGAAATACAGAATGGGTCTCAGGAAAGGTCAGTTTTGGTGTTAATATTGTAGATCAGTGTGAGGCTTACTTGGCTCTGAGGAGCCTGGATTTTAAAATACATGATAGTCCAGTGTCGGATTATTGACCAATTTCTTTTTGTTTCCAGCTGAGCTGCCAGGATCATCTGCAATCAAGCTCTCCTCCTTGTATGATCTTCCAGCTCAGCTGGAAGAATTGTACCAGCAGGGCTTTGTCTTGGCTGCTGTCCACCCTTTTGTGCAACCAACTGATGAAAAAGAGAAAACTCCCCAGGAACAAATCTTCAGGGCTGTGCTTATCAAGAAAACAGAAAGGTAAAGCACTTCCAGTGAACTGGGATAAAAATAGACAATGTGATTTCCTGCTGAGTTTTGACCTACATCAGGAAATTATAGCAGAGTTTACTGTGCAAGACTTGATTTTTTTTTTGTGGGCTTGAATAGGCTTAACATGTTCTTCATGTTTACAATTTGTCTGCAGTTTGGCAGGCGACTTGGAGAATAACAAGTTGAAATATGCTCTGTATTTTGGGATGTGTTGTCATGAGAGGCAAACAAACAAGCCCTATGCATGACAGTTTGTGAGGATGGTCTTGTTGGTACCCTTTAAAAATTTATTAGATTAAATTATGGCAGGAGAATTGTTTGCTTAGAAAAGGCATATTTTGTGTTTAGACGGTTACAGTTAATGCAATTAATTTGAGAACTGCAGTACTAAGGCATACTTCTTAAATTTATGCGTAGACTTTAGGCCCTTCTTTCCTCTAAGCAGTACAAGTTTTTGTCAGTGCAAACTCCATAAATAAAAAGATTGCTTTCCTGCTTTGTGCACTTATTAAAATGTTTTAAGAATATTTTACATAAAGTTTGAATATGAATAAAGAAACAGGAATCCTGTTCTTTTATTTTTTAATATGATTTCGAAAAAAAATCTATAGGATGTGCTGTTAAATAGCCCAGAAGAAAATTAAAATGTGGATATTTGTAAACATGATTTTTGGTTAATGATTTAAAAACTAATTTAATATTGTCTGACCACCCCCAATTCTGCAGCTACCTGTATTGTTGCAGCCATTCTCTCCAGTTTCCTACATCAGCTGCATTCCCCAGTCCAGCCCCTCTTACCATGACCAATTCTGAAGGCTGGCAGATAATTAAACCTCCATCTGGCAATCCTAGTCCCTGTCTTTGTGCTGATGCTTGAAGGAAAGGATGTAGCTGGCTTATACTTCTATTTAAAAAGCAAACCATTCACCATTCAATTTGCTTCAGCCTGGTAGCCAGTTGATAGAGGCTATGGACGGAGTTGAAGTTCAGCCTCTGACCTAAGGAAAAAGTTCTGCATTTTCTTAGCAAGTGTTTGTAAGTGTTAGGTGTCACAGGAAATTGGAGCTTCTAAAATAACTCTTAATTTGCCTTGACTTGATTTTAGTTTTATTAATACAGAACTTCATGCTGGCTTGCCTGTTATTATTGTTTAAATGGCTTCCAGTTTTGTGGTTAAAGCATAGAATATTTGGCTGAACAGTGGACTTGTTGAGTGATGGTGGGCTGAGATTGCATGGTTTTGGGGCCTTGTCTTCCCTGCCTACACATGCTGCAAGCAATGAAAGTGTTTACATGCATGAGTTTGTAATGTTAAGTAAGTGCTTAAGGACTTCTGTTGGTTAGGGATCTTGAGGGTTCAACATCTTCTAGGTCTGAGCTCTGAAGGCCTGTCAGGGAAGAGCAGATTCCTTCTCAGTGATGTGGTCCTCAAGCCAGAGTGCTCAGTGTCACTGCTCTTACACAGTGTCCAGTAGTTCACTTCTGTGCAGAGTGATTGTGGAAGAGTACAAAATCTTAATTGCCTGCTCACTCACTTGGGTGCCAGTGTCACAGGCTTTAGACAGCTGTAAATGACTGTACAAAACTGAAGACAGTAGAGAGTCTTGCACCAATTACATTTCCTTTTACAGTCACAGTCCATTTCTCTGCATTTTCTTATCTGTCATTTTTGACTGTCTGGGGAAGCGGAAGAGACGTGGTGAAGCAGGAAAAAAAACAAGTACCAGAAAGGGAAATTACATCAGTTTGATGTTTCATGTGGCTTAAATGTTCCTGAGTTTGGCTGAGAGTATGGAAGCAGCTTCTCCCATAGTGTGTGGGTGCAACAAATATTTGCATTACCAAGTGTGATGAAGAGAGTGGGTGTTGCACAGATTTCAGATAACTATGACCTGCATAGAGACTACCTGTATCTGAACTGCAAGTTCATGTCATTCCACAAACAGCTGGGGACTAAAAATATGTAACAGTATGAAGAAAAAAGACCTACTGTAATTGTTTTAATTAACCTTTCTCATTACACTGCTGATAATGATGAAATTATATTTTTCCCCCTGAGGACTGTCAGATGTCTTGTCATCTCAAGGCAGTCTCTGTATATCACAGTTAAATCATGGGTAGAAATTAGGTCTGCTTAGGCTAAGATCAGATGAGTGTTTATTTCTATCATAAGATTTTAGTAGTAAAAGTAGTCCAGCCACAGTTGTAGGATCACTGGTAGCATCATTTATGCTGTGGAGTACAAATCCATCCCTTTGGTGATGTGGTGTTCATGGAGAGCCAAGAGTTGTAAAAACCTCTGTACCTTGGTGTGGAGCCCATCCTTGGGGGGCCTGGGCACTTCCTGCGGAGCACCTGAGGCTGCAGCTCTTTTCTCACTGCAGGTGTTTCACCACAGGTGGCTCCAACACTCTGCACTTCATCTGTCCATTGTCTGGCAGATACAGAGTGTGTTTTCCGCCTTCCTTTTTTTGTTCTCTGAATGGAACAGAAATGAAATTGTTGCATTAGCGCCTACAGCAATGCCAATTCCATCTATACAGAGACAGAACTGAATGCTTGAATTAGTCTTTAGTCAGTGTTGCACCTTTCTGTGTCAGTTTTATGGTTTACAGTTAATACTGTTGATTTGTGCTTTGAGGACTTAGTTTTATAGCTCTGCCTCCCCAAAGGTAGGAAGAGGCTATGCCAGCTGCAGCAGATGATGGGTATCAGGAACACCATGCTGCTTGCTGTCAGTGAGATTTGCAGTGCCTGAATTTATTCAACAATAAAATGGAAAACGTAGTGCTGAGGCATGTTGTGCATTAGAATTCAAGGAAATTACCTGTTAGTGTTATTTTTATCCTATTTTGCCATTGTCGTGTAGTTTCAAAATATTCCTAGTGAATTTGCAATGGCATTGTACATTAAGGTGACTTTTAAAGTCACTTTGATAGCTTTCTGTTTAATCTGGTATCTCTGGCTTTGTTATCTTGGCTATGTAATCATTTGTGGTAAATATGGAAATAGGAGTCATTCCTGCTGTAGGACATTTGAAGAAACACATGTCTATCATATGGAAGCTGTACATGTTGAAAACCAAGGATTATCCACCGAAAGTGTTAGGGAAAATATGGAATTAAGGGACAGATTTTTAAAAAATCAACAATGCAATTGTTTGCAGTGCAAAAGTCATCACATTCAATTAAAGTAAGTGAAATAAATGTAGGGATAGAGGCGCTGGGCATGAAGGTAGTCTACCAAGTTGCTAAAAAACTCTGCCATTGCTCTCATTAAATTTAATACAATAAATTTAAATATTTCTGTAGCATCTAATGGCATGGTGTTCACTAAGCAGTTGATTGGAAAGTGGTTTGAAAGTCATATAGAATATAGTCAGATAAAAGAACAATAAATTCAATGCTCATGAATACTTTATTTCCCCCTCTAAATTTCAGTGGACTTAACTAAAAGGCAGTTGTCTGTTCTATTGTCTGTGCTGAGTACTGAGATATGTGGGTTTCTTAAGGAAGAAATCTTGAAGAATCTTGTATCAGTTGTGTGAAGAAAACTCTTTGAGCCCAGGTTTTTGCAGATTTTTTTTTTCTGAATTTAGGGAAGGCCCCAAGAGTGGAGCGTTGGTGTGGTCTGCTGTTCACACTCCTGCTTGAGAAGAGTAGGTTCACACTGATTTACACTTAGAATCTCAGGAAAGGGAATAAAAACTGGTACCTGAAAAATGTGAACGTGTGACAGTGGGTCTCTGCTGATGGAAGGAATGGGGGAAGGTCCATGTGTCTGGGAGGTTCTGCCCAACCAAGATGAGGAGAGTAACACATTCTTGCATTCCTCCAGGAGCAGAAATCAGTAGTTCTTTGTGTCTGCAATAACCTTTTTCTCCTTGACCTTTTATTTCCACAGTCACTGGCTTTTTTCTTTAACAATCTCTGTGCAGGTGTCTTGGGTACATTCTTATTTTGGACAGCTTGTGGCTGTTGCAGGTTATCTGTTTCCTGCAGAGAAATTGCTAAGTCACCCCCTGAACAAAATTACAACAAAACCATAGCACAAAGCAACTTTAACTTGTTCGCAGCAACCTGTAGTGTGGTACCCCTGTCTGGTATCTTAAAGTTTCAAAATTCAGTGTCAGTTAAAATGTTTTGATGTCCCTTTCTAAGTGCTCAGCACTGGAAAGCAACCTCCATTTGCTATTAACAGGAAAGGTACAGGATCTGGGGCTCATAAACTGTCTCCTTATAATAGTTTTGACATGTTTACAGATGCTTTATTTCACCATGACAGAGAAGCAGGGGATATAAATGGTATTCCAAAGAATTTCTCTCCATTGTTCCAGCTGTGTCTTAGGATGTACCATCTACAGGTTTTGCCTTTAGTCAGTAAAGCAACCAACAGGGAAACATTGCTCTGCAGAAGTAGACTAAGTAGTTTAATTTAATCATAATTCTTTTAGAGTTTCTAAATGTTCTAAATTTATGTTCTGACCTCAAGCAGCTTTGCAGCTGTTTTCCCTTTCTGCAAAATAATGAGGTGTCAAGTGTTGCAGAGATTCATTTGATGAGATGATTCTAATTCTATTTCTGTAATTCCTGTATCTGTAAGTCCTGACAAATTCAAACTATCATCAGCTGGATAACAACAACTCTGTTTATCTGCAAAGGAATATGACAGACTGAGTTCAAAAGTTTAGTAGTAAACAAAGATTTTTACAGTTTCCTGATTTTGCTGGTATTTCTCTTCGGTGTTTTCACTTTGGTAAAAGTAGGTACTTTGCATAGATAAAATATATTTTTATTTTGAATATAAATGCATCTCTGTGTGTATGTGTGTCTATTTGGTTTTCATGTAGGATTTAAAATTGAAGATGAGAAATGTCTGAATTTACCTTCATGAGCATTAGGGATCAAACAGGTTTGTGTGCAAATGTAGTCTGTGTTGTTGCTCTCAGCAGGCTGATTTCAACTTAATGAAAAGATAATATTTATTCCATGCCCAAGAGTCAACAGATATCTTCCTTTAGCTCAAAGGACAATGGTTTGAGTTTTGAAGGCTTGTTATCTGTTACAAGTTCAAAGAAATACATATTTCCTCACAGTAACTTCTAACAATGACCCAAAATAAATGTCCTTTCATCTGTATTCTGAAAATTATAAACACTGCACATTAAAGATGCCTGTGTATCAATGCATGCTCAAACATTTCTCAAGAAACTTTATATACTGTCATTAAAAAAAGTTTATGAATTTTACTAACAAATAATACAAATTCTAGCAATAAGATTTCCTATAGTAAAGAAAACGTTTAGGTAATAACATTAAAACAGTGTCACATGGGTTAGACTTGGCTCTTAGCATGCAATATACCTGCTTTTATTTTTATAAAAAATGGTGTGGGTTTTGGCTGCGCATCATAAAACCTATGGATTTTTAGTTGTTGGGTTCTTGGTTTTCAGATACTCTAATTTTGTTGGAAATTTAACTTGAAATTGTAGAGATACCAGCTGCTCATGTTAATCACTTTGGTGTGGTTTTATTATTTTTGTAATGTAGACCAGTTTGTTATGAATGTACAGTTCTATTTGAATGGTAGAGCTATTCCTGTGTAGTGGAAAATCTCAAAACTCTGCTCTCATTCTTAGCATCATCTTAATGAAATAGTAATTTTAGAGCATCTGTGCAGTTTACAAGTGTGTTTTGGCTTGCTGAGCTCATGGGCATAGAGAACTTCAGGAAGATTAGGACCAAATGTTGGCTTCTTCAGTTCCTTCTTGTATCTGAAAAGGATTGGAAATCCAGTCTGTAAGGGACACCAAGTTGTCAGCTTTAATAGTTACTGTGTAAGTTACTGGTTCTCCACATCTGGTTATGGTTTTTCTACCATGAAATGGTGCTTAACAGCAAACAGCTGTGCAGGAAATGACAACCTAGTGGAACAACCATTGTAACATATTTTTGGCCAGTGAACTTCCAATTATAAGTTAAAATTTTATTTTTTCAATGTATAATCTTCTTGTTTGGTGGCACTAGAAGCCCTGTTTAGGATTCAGGATGACACTTTTTGGAAGTCTGTGGTGCTGAGCCCTTTCCATGTTGGTAAAATTTGAGGGTACCCTCTATCCCCATGCCACCAGGCCTATGAATGCTGTCGCTCTGCTCAGCATCAGGTAGACTGAAATTCCACCTCAACTCTTTGCCATCCTATGATTAAGGTTGTCCATGGTGGGCACTGAGGGTACTTACAGTGGCAGAAGAGCCCTTCTTCAGGAAAATTGTTAATGATAAACAAACAACGCATCAGAAAGAAAACAAACGAAAGCCCAGGGTGTGTTGCAATGAGATTTTCTGGCAATCTCCAGGGCCAACCAGTGGTTGTTCTCTCCTGGGGTGGGAGGCAGGAGACTGCCCTTCCTCGCTGCAGGGAAAGTGCTGGTGTTGTTCACACAGTCCCTTGTGTTCCCTCTCAGGCATCCCAAAACGTGTTAGAGTGAGTGAAGGGTGTTGTTGTGAGTCTGGATGTAGCAGCCTCTCCAGTTCATCCTGCCTTCCAGGAAGGGTACAGCATTAGTGTATCCAGGTGTGCTTCTTTCAGGGCTGGACCTTTTTTAATTAACCCAGTGATTTTTTTAATCAGAGGAATAAAGGTAATACAAAACACCCAAATGTTTGCAGGAATGAAGGAAGGAAGATTCAATTTTCCAACTTAGGAGGAAGAAAAGAAAACGAAGAACTTGATGACTGTGCATCCAGAAGAAAAGGAAGATCTTCAGAACTGCTGGAGCTTACATATTTTTTTGACTAAACTGATCTCAGCATTTCTCTTTTCTGCTTTTTGTTGAGAAATATTTTATGATGGGAAAGTGAAAATCTACTTTACATAAAACCATTGCTTTAATTTTAAAGTATTTTATATGTTGGACTCCCAGAAACATCCTGTGCTATAAAACTGGTAAGAGACTCCTGGGTACAGATTATTGGGTTATTTCTCACGATTGACATCAGTCCTTTTTCAGAAGAGAGCAGAGGAATGCAAGTGCACAGAACTGTGCTTTTTGGACTTTTTCTCTTGCTTCTGGGATCTTGATAGATGTACATTTTGTGGGGGTCCTATTTCATAGTTTCTAGTGAAAGTGGTCCTAAAAGTAGTCCCATTAAATTAATAAAAGTAAAACTTTATTAGTAACTGTTAGTACAGAATTTGCCTGTACCTATAATTATCTACTTCTCTATGGCTATACTAATAATATTCAAAGAGTTTTATGAGAGACTTTTATGACATACTTTGTGATACACGTATGAAATGCACTGTTTATTGCATAGAGACTGGAAACAATTCCTTGCCCACGTAGCTTTGCTCGGAGTATTTTTTTTGTGGTCTGTGACATCCACAGGTATTTATTATTTTCACATGAAAAGGTATGGCTCTTGTTCTGTTTGTTTGTTTTTGACAGAATAACAGGCTTTTAAAGCTTTCCTAAAAAGAAAGTGAAAACTACCAGTATAAACAAAGACTTGCTTTTAACATATATAGACATAATTTACTTGAGAGCATGGAAAAATACTTCTTGGAAATACAGAATCCTTCTATTGGAAGATTTTAACTAAGGATTTTATGGCATTTAGTAGGATCTGTTAAGTGTGTTCTGTAAAATAATGTTCATAACAGAGTGCAGTCATATTTGATGCCATTTCTTTCATGAGTCCTAGTGCAGAGGCAGCCCCCAAACTGTTAGAGAAGGAATTGTCTCCAATTAAATATTTCCAAGCAGCAAGTGTATTTTATGGTTAAGTGCTTCTTAAAGGAGTTAAACAGGACATTTTAAGCAGCTGCAGTAATAATCACTATATTTTTATGGATATAATCTTTATCTCAGGTAACTCTTAGTCCTTTCAAAGAGATTGGAAGCAGGTCCTCAAAAAATTGCCCAAAATCAGAGCTCAGGGAGCTGTTCAGGGGGAGGAGAGGAATTAGGAGAGAGTGGTTCAAGGCCAGCTTCTCTCTTCCTTACACCTGTCTATAAACTTTACCAATACAGGTTGAAAAGGATTTATTTTTTCAGGTAGCCAGGGGATTTAAACTTTAAAATGCAGTCTATCTCATTCTTTCAGAGGAATTAGAATAGTGAATTTTCATGTGGGTCACAGCAGTGCCAGAGTTATGAACAGCCTTTGCCAAATGGGTGGGCACATAAAATAGCATGACACATACTTAATTTCCTGGATTTGATATCTTGACTTAGAATTTGAGCTGTAGCATTTTACAGTCTCAGGGAGGGGAGTGGTTTCCTCAGCTGGGCTGGAAGGGAGCTTCTGTCCAAGAGGGGAAATTGTGGAGATATTTGTTCCTTGCCTTTGTAGAGTTATGCGGTTGTCCCCTTAAAGTGGGATTGGTTGTCTAAAAGGCTTGGTTCCTTGCTGCCTGTTGTTGGTACCACACTTCTGGTTTGTAGTTATACAACAGCCAATGCACTGGAGAGTTGTATTTTTTTCCACTTGATGTTGTATGGACTTGACTTTGCAATATTGAGTGGCAGTGTTGATAGTTAATTGATTGCTTGAGCATAGAGAGCCCTAGTTCTTATTATTTCTGTCTAGAACGTGGTTAGATAACATCAGGGCTACTTTTCCTGTTAGTCGTATTCAGACTAAAAAAAAAAATAGTAGGTCTGGTTGTAAGTACAGTAGGAGGGAGGATTTCTGAAGTTTATTTTTATATTCTTGAGTTCATCTGTGGCAGAAAATCTGCACAGGATGGATTTTCTTGTCTAAGACTTTAGAACAGCAAAAATGTTTGTCTTCAGTACATGTGTTGTCCCTCTCAAAATGATTTTTTATTTTCTTGAATAAGTTCTTGTTCTTAATTTATGTGTGTCTGTTGCAGAGGAGTTGTTCTGGAATACTGTTAGCCCCTCAGTAATGACCTGTGTAAATTCTATAAAGATGTTTGGATAATTTTCATAAACATTTTAACTTTTATTTTAACACTTTGCTAAAATTTTTGTCCAGAATGAAGTAGAGAATGGAACCGCAGGTTGTAAGAAGAAACTAGAAAAGAGGGAAAAAACAAATAGGGAAGGGTCTTCAGTGTTACAAAACAATGCACACTCTGCTACCACCTGTTCAGGTATAAGTGAGATAAGAGGAATGAGGTGAGAGTGTAGCCTGTGTGAAAGTGGGAGGATCAAATGTGGCAGATGTCTGCAGTATTGCCTAGGAAACACTGGCAGTTTGCAGTCAGCAGCCCACGCACCGCATGGCTCTGGGGAACTGCAAGTGTCTCGGGAAAGCCCCTGGGACCATCTGGAGCTGAAGCTTTGTGTCACACAGTCCCAGTCCCCAGAACAGGCCTTTTGCACAGGCTTGCTTTTGCAAGCATGGCAAGCCTGTCAAGCCCCTGTTTTGCTGTTTTGCTGCTTCCTCAGCACTCCCAGTTCAAACTTCTGTGCCTTTCTTTCTGTCCTCTAGGTAGCCGGGCATCAAACGACTGCTGGCCAGGATTAGTTCTTTACTTAGAACTAGATCTTTTGATTCTCTGGGAAATGTTAGATAACTGCTTTGTTACTAATCCAAAGAATGACAAGCTTGCTTTTATTTATGTTCTTCCATGTGTTCTTCTGAAAAACTGAGAAAGCGAGTGATTGTCTAGACATCCTCTATTGATCAGGTGTATCAGTTTCCTTTCATGGAGGCAGGAGGAGATGAAAACTGCCTTCAGTAGCACTGCCTGCAGACTGTTTCTGAAGATCATTCAGTATAACTTCCAAACAGTCCCTTGGCATATTTTGACCAATACCTTATTTCCACAGTGCTCATTTGTTCGGCAAATGCATATGGCAGATGCCATTTGCTTTGAATTATTTTAGGAGTTAGTCTCTTCTGAAAGACAAGGGGACTTCAGGCACAGCTTTACATTTCTCAAAAACAAAACATAAGGTAAGACTGAAGGTTAAACTATTTTGATTAGCCCCTGATTTTAGATGTTGTCTTGGAATAGTTCTAGATAAGGAGAAGGGGTTTCTTTTAATTGCTGTCTGAAATGCATCTTATATCAGCTGCCCTGTGGGGCTCAGAGCATTGGAACCTTCTTTTTGTGTATCCTGAGTTATATCACCCGTGCATCTCTTTGGTGTTGGCCGTAGATGCCAGGCTGCCAAAGTGTTTCTTGGCTAGAAAAAGAGATCGGGAAGTCCCTGAAGCATCCTGCCATTGGTGTGATCTGCTCCCCTAGCATGTGGGTCACATACTGTAGCTGCCACTTGTCAGAACTGTATTGAGCTCAGTGGGGGGAATGTGTTGGAACTGAAGTTTTGTCTGAAGTTTGGCTCTCCAGGAGAAATACTTATAAATGGGATATCTGGGTATCCAGTTGTACCAACAGAAATTGATTATTTTTTTCTGTCTGCCTCTTTAGGTCTTCAAAAGGTGACATCAATAGTGAAGGATATGTGTTGGAGGTAGAATGCTGCTCCTCTTTAAACCACCTTTCAGAGAAAAAGGAGATGCCTGATTTTATTAAGAAAGTGAGTAAAAAGAAAAGGGGGAGAACCCCCCAGAACCCAGTATGCTTTTATTTGCACTATAATTACTGTTTCTAGTTCTGTCAGCTTGGCAGTAGGGGTATGTATCACTTGGACCACCTGAAATACTGTACTAGAATTTGCTGTTTTGTAATTTAAAGTATCTGAACAGCAGTTATACTTCTTGAGAGAAATAAGTTTGAGCCTATTATTATTAAAAAATTATTTGTAGTGTCACAAGAGAATGACCTCTCACAGATGATATCAATGTGGAAGATGGTCCTACAATATACATTTTATGTTGAAACAATATATATAGTTTCTGTTTTAGTGTCCAGGTATCCTATTGGATAGTGCTTTACCTAAAAGGCCTTTTACCCCCAGATTATTTAATTTTGTTTCAGTATCACATGGTGTTTGATAGAGTTGGTACTGGTAACCTAAATCCTTTTGTGAACCAGAAGACTGTTGCTTTCAATTAAGTATTAAATATATACTAGGGAACTTGAAGAGAACACTGCAATTCTTTACCTATTGCCTTCTTTTAAAAATTATTTTTGACACTATAATATTCTGCCAGACTGGAAATTAGCAGGTTATGTCCATTTTAGTGAAAACAGATTCACATTGTGGTTGTTTTAAATTCTGCAGCATCTGTTGCGTCTTGTTGCATGTTATATAAACTAGCACTGAGCAGTGTATTTATTTAGCCACAGGGTGTGAGTAGGATGCTCCCCTAGCTTTAGTCCATTTGCAGTGATAATAGTTAAGAAAATTTTAAGAATAAACTACAGCACAGGCGTTACGAGCTTGATGGGGACTCAGCTTGACAGACTGCACTGATCTTCAATCTTCCATTTTTACTGTGAGTTGTAGGAACTGGATTAAAAATAATGCAGCTATAACTATCTGATACTTACATATATATAGATTTTGGTATCGGAACAAACTGAAGTTTTCTGAACGTATAATAGCATTCAAAAACGTGAACCCAAATTTTGTTTCAGGTCGAACTGTGTCATTACACTACTATTCTGATGTTATCTTGGATTATTTCAATATATTCATACTTAGGAAAAACTGGTGTAGTTATTGTGTACCAGTTTCAACATGTTTGATTTTGTTCTTCAGTTCTTTGAGTCAGAGTAGAAAAATAGGCATAACTGTCACAACTGGTAGCAAAATTGTGCATCATTGAAACAGAAAATGTCTTTGCATTTGTAACTTCAGAAAGAGTATGGATAACATGAAAACAAAATGACAGTCCGGGAGTCATCTTATTTCCATAAATATCCAATTCTGAGACTCTTTAGAATGCTTTTCTAGACATGGAAATGTTTCTGTTGATAGAAGCCATTTGATTATAGGGTTATGAAGATCCCTTTTTGAAAGATAATAATTTAAATTTTAATAGCTAGAATGTATATTTACAGTTTCTCTGTAGGTTGAGTATGTCGCTCATCTTCAGATGTTATTTGATGTAGAGAAATTTGAAGTTCTTTGAAGCTGTTGCTGTCAAGTGCATGCTGTGTCACTGTATCTGATTATGCACATTGTGAAAGTCTCAACACTTTTATGTAAATCTAACTCAGGAAACAAGACTTGTTTGGGAGTAGGAATTAATTGTCATATTAACTAATTTGTCTGAGCAACAAAAATATCCATTGCTTTTAAGGGCATATAAACCAGATATAAATCATGTTTACAAACAAAATAAATGGAAAAATAAAGGATGTTCTTCGAACAAAGTAGTAACAAAAAGCTGTTAGAGAAGGCAATTCCTTTCTTTAAAAAACGAACAGCCTTATAATTCTTCTCAAACTGTAGAATACAATTGAAGTTAATAGAATGTTTTAATTGAATAGGGAAATCCTTTCTTTTCATAGGCTGTTCATAACAGAACCTTTTAGCAGTTTTAGTATCTTAGTGTATTGCGAATTACTGTATTTAAAAAACCCTAGACCAAATAGAATAGCCATATTTTCAAAACAGACTAAGAAGTCAAAATTTTCTCCCTGAGCTTACAAAAAAAATTTCTATACACCAAGAAAATTAATTTTATTAATTTTATTGCGCACTACTGAGCAAGTATGACTTACCTTGAGTTTGAACACACAATTTTAATAAGTTTTCTGGATTGACTTTTTGTTGCATTGGAATTGTACTTGATATTGAATATTAACTACTTCCTTCTGCAAACACAATACAATTTTACAATAGGTAATATGTGCTTTTCTTCTATAACTCTATATAATGTGTAACAAGGAGGTTATTTCACCTGGAGAATGCTTCTTGCTCACCAAAACAAAGTGCCTCAGTACAATGTTGACTATAAAACATTTAGGAAATGCCAAAGAAGACTCTCTGGTCAAACCTTTGTTCTGTTGCTGAGATCTTTCTGTGCTCCTGGACTTTATTCCAGTTCTCCATTGTCTCTGCTGCTTTTCTGCCATGGTTTCTGTCTATGGCAAGACAGGGAATATTTAAATATTGGGGACATGATGTTGCATAAAATACACTCTTCCTATATTTTAAAATCGTGCCGCCATCACCATGCTGTGCTTGTTCTTTGATACTCATGTGGATCTAGAGTGACTTAACCTGTCCTAAAGAGCTCAAACAGTCCCATGGTGTCTTTGATACATAATTTGTGGGCAATGAAAGGAGTAACTAAACTGTTGTGTATATATTGTACTGCTGTACTGGTATTAACACTCCTGTCTTTTGCTCTCAGACTAAACAGACATTAAAGATTTGCTCACCTGCTTTTTAATAAGCAAAGCTAACTTTTGAACTTTGATCACTGGGACTCAGATCATTCTGAAATTCTTGAAAGTAGAGATGTTACTTCTAAGATACCATATTTTGTAATATTTAGACTTATGTCTCATGTCAAATAGGGTAACCTTTAATTACTTCCTTAGTTGCTTTTTGTTTGTGTGTATCCTGTTATCATTTCTTCATCTGAGAGTGTTCTCTGGAGTCTATGGGAGACAAGTAAGGGAAGGAGGAGCTAGGCTGATGTCCCAAGTAAAGATTTATTTTGGACACACAATCATATATGAATGCTAAATATATTTCTCATGACCTCTGTTTTCTATATCAATCTGATACATGTCTAGAATCTACAATCTGGTACATGTCTAGAACTGTAACAGGCAGAAGGTTTTACTCTTATGTTCACGTTTTGCCATGTTGGTGACAGGTTAAGAAATGGAGGATTCTTTCTGTACCATGTCTCCCCAGTTTTAACTTCTTAAAATTTAGGAACCACGTTTTTGGATCCTTGGTTATCTCCTTAATAATGCACCATCAGAGGGAATTCTTGTATGGTATCTTTTTTCAGTGTGATACCATTGCAGGATTCACATTTCTTCTCCCTGTGGAAGTAGGAAGCATGATAAGCACAGAAGACCATGGTTTAAAAGTGGTGCAGCTTAACTGAAATCCAAATGCAGGCATCTTTCATGTTTTTGGCTAGACATGGATCTCTCCCTGCTGGTCTGTTCTTACTTGCTTCAGAAATTAGTCTAACTTCTTCCAGCAAACCTAAGGCAGTACAGATGAGTAGTTGATTCTGCATTTTCAGAAGTGGACTGATTCCACTGTAACAGAACTGCCATTGTGAAACACCTTTGTGATGCTTATTGTGCCATGGTATCTGCTGGATGAGACAGTGTGTGTCAAATCTGCTATTTGCTGTTCCCTCTCTTGTGTCTTGGTTAAGTTCAGTGAGTACAGATCATTACCACAGGCTCCAAAGCTTCCAGTAACGTGTCACTCCATTAACTGATCCTCAGAACAACTTCTGTAGTCCAAAGCACCCCACAAATAATCTTGACTCCTGCAGATACATTGGCTTTGCTGGTAAGTTTCTTGACATTTATTTTATTGCTTAGTATTAGCATTGCTGGGCCATGGAAGCGATGGCACCTCTCAGACGTAAGTGAATGGGACCCTAAGGATGAGTCTGCCAAGAGAATACATTGCAGGGATGCTGCCACCCATGTACTTGATCTAGAGTGACCCCCAGCTCTCTCTGGTACACAGGCAAGTTGAGCAGAGAATTGCACTATATGGAAAGAAAGGCTGTACAATACTAACACTTGTGTGAAGAACTCTCATCCTGTGTTGCTGTATTTGAGACCTCTAGACAGTTTTATGGAAAAGTAAACGTTACCAGGAGTAAAACTGGTGTGAGGTATGCCATGAAAATGTTTCAAGTGTTAGTTTATGCTCTGGAAATTAATATGCATTGCTAAACTGTAGTTGAATTCAGTGTGCTTCTGAGGGGCGAGACATTCTTGGAGCAGTTTGATCCCCCTGCTGTTATCTGCCCTCTCTTCATTGGGGGGAGCCTCAGGCAGGAGACTGGCTTAATGGCTGGATAAGGAACTGCTACACCCCCTGAAAAACTACAGGTCACTCTCACTGCATGTTTCTCTACTTTGGTGATTTAATTAAAATATTGAGATCCTTCTTTTCTGATATTTTGATTTTTTTTTTCCGTTCCATTGATCCATAGCTGTTTTGGAGTTTTCAGAATTCTGCTGTCTTAGCTCATGTGCTTTGTTTTCTGGAGAGTCATCAGTGTTACAGTTCTAATTGGTGAAGAATTTTTGTGTTAGTGTTGCTCTTAAGAGACAGGTTAATTCTCCATCTTCTTTTAAGTTGAAAGATAGAAGCAGGCTTGAAGTATTTGGGAGGACCTTGGTTTCTCCTCTAAAATAACAGCTAAATACCTATGGAAATTTAAGAGCTTTTAAAATCTTTTCCATAAATGCTTCTAGTCAGGGGAGTGGTTCACTTATTTTCTACATATTTACTCACATCAGAATGAAAATTTGTTTTGTGTGATCAAAACAAGGGGCTTCACATATCTGTGTTTTGCATGAAAGCAATATGAAATGATTCTGAACTCTCAGCTTCTGAGTTTTTCAACTCTCTTCAGCGTCTAATTAGGAAATGGCAAGAGGATGTGGAAGATGAGAAACATATCAATGTCTCCCTAATAATATGTATTTATATTATAATTTTTTTGGTTAACAGCATGACAGAGAAATGAGAAGACAAAACTCTGCAATTTCCTAGAAAGTAACTAATGTAAACATTATTGATATTATAATTTTTTTACTGATAATAATAAGCAGAATAATAAAAATGCTGGGGTTCGTATAGCTGTTCCAACATTTGTCATATTCTTGTCTCTTTCATTACTTATTCTTCATGTCTTAATCTTTAAATTTAGATTTATTTTTTTGAAGGAACAAAGAGATGCAGCTCATGGGTTCATAGGAACACTGGTGTGTTGGTGGATTTCTTGACTCACATGCTGCGGTCTTACAGGGCTCTCTTCTGTGAAGTCTGTGTTTGCTTTGTTGGTACCAGGGGCCCTTAGATGGTTATTGTAATCCTAAGCATTATTCTTTATTTTACACATGTTTTTGCTGGTCTGTTCAGAAGTTTCCTGCAAGGTGTACAGTCAGAGCAGGTGGCAGTAAAAGAGAAAAGGGGGAAAAATTGAGTCTTTAATACTGCTCAGAGGTTTGTTCTTCAAATAAATAAGCAGTTCAGATTTATCTTTGTGGCTAAAAAATGACCCTTCTAGAGTCTTGTTTATTACCTAGGATTATTTACCTAGATGTGATTTCAATCTCATCTAAAATAATTTCTGTCCTTAAGACAAACCTAAAAAAATCCCACCACAAAACCTTCACTCTCCAGGGTATTTGCAAGAGAACAATACAATATTATTTCTTTAGTGCATTGTAATGAAAACCATTGCTGAGCACTTAGCTGACAGCTTTGTTTTCTGCATGTTTTCAGTGCAAACAGAGCCCCTATTTTTTTTAAAAGTATTTGGATGTTAGCTGTAGATATGGTCATGAAGTGGAACTTGAAACTCAACATCAATAGTTCAGCTGTTTGTAATCTACTGTGATAATATTTATTAAAGTGCATTTTGTTAACATTTTCTTAGTGTATATATAACAAGAGATGGTAAAAAATAGCATATACTCTATTTTAAACAGCCTGGTGTGAAGGGAAACATCTGTTCCTGCTTAAGCTTCTTTCAACTTGTGTTCTTTTGACTAAGCCCTGTAGGAGTGGTGTTGATATATATCTTCCATGGACATTGCAAAACTATTTTCAGGACTCTCCCAGGAGCCTGGTAGTGCTTTTATAATCCTTTGCCCCCATCAGCTTTTAAGTCATCCCCTTGCCCAAGATAAAAATAGATTATGAAGTATGTATTTGATATTTTTAATGATCCCACTTCTGTCTGGTGGGAAAAAATAACTTTTAAAATAACAATAAATATGATAATGTTTTATACTGTGCTAAAATAAATTACCAGCAAATTGTTCAAATTGTAATTTTGGCTACAAGTAACAGATGGCTTGATGAAACAATGTGATTTTAAAGAAACACTCTTCAGTTGATATAAAAATAAAAGTAGTATTCCCTGCAAAGTAAATGTAAAGCCTGTAAGTTTGAGACTGAATTCCTACTTTTTAAAATACCGCTGAACCTTTTTTTTTTTTGTTTGTTTTCACTGCCTAGAACAGAGACGGACTAAAATCACTCAACATTGAATCACATTATCGCCAGTTACTAAAATGGTTTTTAGCTACAACAATCAACTACACACCTCTGTAAATCTATATTTTCCCCTTGCTTATGTTCACCAGTTAGTGTAGGAGTTACTCACTAAAGATTCCTGCACAGAACATGGTCTGCATTTTGAAAATGCCAGGTCTCTACAGCAAGAGCTTGGGGACAGAATTTCTACAGACTTATTTTTAAAGTGAATATTAAATATTTAGGTTGAGTGAGCATAGCTGGCTGCTCTCTAGCTGTTGTTCCCAAGTCTAAAACAAATTGTGGGGAATAAATCCTAAATTATGTGAATAATTTCAAGACTTCTTTTCCAAGTTAGGGGAAGGGTGGGAGCGTGCAGTTATATTATGTGGCTTTTGGACAAATACCACACTCACTGAATCTTTGTAGCATGTGGCCAGCAATGTTCACTCTTTGCCTTCAGTGAAGGAACAGGTGCTAAAAGGTGAGGATTGAGAAGAATCAACACATCCAGGACCACAGAGGATGAGACTGGTTTCAAGACCTGTCATCTAATGAAATATGTTGAAAGGAGCAAGTGTACTTGCACCGTGCTGCACTGTGTGTGTAGCGTGGTTATATTGTTCTATATTGCTCTCAGGAGTGAATACAATGCGAGCCAGAGAGGAATTCCAAGTTGTTAATCTCACCCCTTTCTTGGCTCGAGTAGCAGGAGATGTGTAGTTTGCTGTAATTTAGTATCTCCTGCAGCACTGCCTTAAGATCCCACCTTCTGTTTCTTTCAGCACAGCAGTAAGTTGCAGTAGCTCCTCGCTTCAGTACATTTCTTCTCCCTGTGCTGTTTGTGGCCTTCAGTTCCTTCTGCAGATGCTGCTACCAAGGAACATGTTGTAAAACTGCAAAGCTTCCTTTATTGCCCTGTTCCGTGCCTTGTTCTCTATCTTGTTTTTGTTCTAGTTCTTGTGCCTCTGCCACAATTGCAGTGAGATATTAAAATGGCAGATCAATGGTTTGGGATTATGGCAGCATTTTCCAAGGCATTCCTCCAATGTTTTATCCTTCATGGCCTATTTTGATGTAATTGACTGTGAAAATACTTGATAATTTGAAAACTTGAATCTAGACTGGGATTTCACTCTCTAAAAGCCACATTTATATTTGCTTCTATGTATATGAATGTGGAGTCAAATACAAAATTTGGTGAATATGTAAACTGGAAAAGGTTAAAAATGCATGGGAAGTACAGGCTTAAACAAAGGAGCATTCTAGTCAGAAAGGTTGCATGGTTTGGAAATCTGCAAGCAGTGAAACAGACCAGAGTAATAGGGTAGAAAAACTATGAGCAGTTGATGCTTTGCTTAGCATTTGATTAGCAGAATTTTTTTTTGTAATATGTTATTAGAGATGCAAAAGTACCAAAGTTTCAAAAGTTTTGAGTCATATAGAAGAACTAAGTCCTCCTTTAAAACTAAGCTTAGTTGGTTTTAAAATAAACAGTAAACTCTTGATGACTGTTCCTGTCTTCTAAGGAAGGAGCATGTGAGACCTATGGCAAATATAAGGGGCAGACTAAAAGCCTGTCTTAATTTTAAACATCTGTTTCCATAAATGAGCAAACTAGAAGGGGAATGTGCAGTGTTTATGATGAAACATGTTCTACTAAATATTAATGAAGGAGGACAGATTTGGAAGACTGTAGTCTTGAGCATACTTTTCCAGTTCCATCTCCTGGCATGCAGTACACAGCATTCTCCTCAAACCACAAGATCGTGTTTTTTGCATGAGGATCTCTGCTGCTGTCTGTTTCCAAAGGAGATTTGCTTGAATCCTAAGAAGAAGGTAGAGAAATGCACTGATCTAGTTTCTGGTGCACATTATGACACCTAATGCCTTTAACATTGTTCTTTTAAAAACAACAACTAAATAGACAGACAGACAAGACATTTCTTTTACTGACTGAGACAGTTCATACTTGGTTTAAATAGACAGCTCTGAGCAAAATTAACCAGCTATTGTTTCCAAGGCCATATGTTTGGCCATCAGTAGGATTAAGTAGCAGTCTTTCCTGAAGTTCACAGCAAAGCTAACTAAATGAATGTGACCATCAGAAAATCAGTTCCTTGCTCCTGGAAAATGACCTTTCTCTAAGAGCATTTTTGATATGTGTGTTCTTCATAAATTGTTTCTGGGTTTCTGCAAAATTCTTTCAGTACCTTGTTATATAATGAACCATCTAGCAAACCTACTAATGAAATGTTCAGTACCTAAGTCTTGAAGGTGTTTTTTCCCAGGTCTTTAGAAAGTGTAAGCCTTGAGACCGTTTAGGACTGCTGTAAGCTCAAGTGCCTTGATGACATTAGTAAAACTACTTTTTCTCTGGACACATCTCAAAAATGTCCAGCTCCTGGCCTTAAAGAGTTAAGAAAAATTCCTAACACTTACTAAATTGTTTGAAATTCTTGTCTGGGAGAGATCCTCACTATTAAATTGCTGTGTGTTGTTTCACATTTTTATTGATTTTGGTGGAATACTACCCTGAGCTTGCTGGAAGTGTTTGATTTTCTGTGTGCTGTCCCATGGGGATGTTATCAGCATCTCCTTGTAAGCAATTGCTGAAGCTGACAAAAGTGTATGATTCTGTTCAGCATGGGATCTATATCCTTGAGTTTCCATATTTATAAGGGTACCATCATGCTCGCTGTCAATAGGAGATTATTATGGAGCTGACAATGGAGCAAGAAACACAGAATCATAAGCATTTTGTGGGCTGTACAATGGACTTGCCAAGTGTTTTTATTCAGAATAAATTTGAAAAGAGAACCTGTATGTGGCTGTTCAAAATAGCTTTTGAACATGGGTTCTCACATGACTGTGAGAGCTACAGAGTAAAACAGGTACTTTCCAGGAAAGAGGATTTCATCATTCAGCCATGCTGTTGCCAGGTGTGGTTTTACAGATCTTTAATTTAGACTGTCAGCCATTTTCTAATTAGGGTAGGGAGCCTTCAAGAGAACCAGAAATATTTAAAAAGATGGGACATAAATTGCTACATCAACGTAATGTTTAGTGACACTGCTTTGTGCTGCTGATGGCTGCTTTTCTTCCAAATGCAGTATAAAATAGCGGTCAGGCACTTCTGAAATAAACAATAACACCAAATGTTAAGAATGTTAACACAAGTGCCCCAGCTAAAATTCAATTAAGGTAGTGACATCAGGATTGGACACGGTGCTTGTTCCTATTCCTGCTAAAGTTCGTGGGAAATTTGATATTTATTTCTCAGACAGCGAGGGCTAAATCTGTCATTTTTTTCCCCTTGGGGAAAATGCCAGGTTTCTAATCAAGCAAATTATAGGGATGACATTAAATTGTTAAACTGCCTTGGCCCTCTGTACACATGAAATTTCACCCCTTCTTTAAGCAGATTCTATTTTTAAATGGCCATAAATCCAATTTGTTGCAAGCCAGTTGCAAATGAATTTGGATGTACCCACTTGGGGGTTTATCCAGATTGAAATAAATGAGTTAAGTTCTGCTTCTGTGGTTGAACAATAACGTCTTTTGTGATGGAGATCTGGTCTTGTGTTTGTGGTTAATATCATCCAAGCAGCACTTTGAGGCAATGAAAATGTTTCTGTTCCCATCTGGGGAAAGAAGCAAAGAATTATTTTTTAAAAAATTTTGTTGGAATTTCCCTTTTCAAAATTTCCCAAGATGTAAAGGGCAAAAGTATATTGTATATTCAAGGTATAAAAATTGTCATAAAATAGTTGAAGTTAGTGTTGATCTCCTAGCATAAGGGCATTCTAAATTTAGATTTTTATCTGATCTGAAAAGTGGTAGAGATGTAGTTGTTTTTATGTTTTTTCCTTTCATTTAGTCATACAATGCAGTGTAACAGACCTTTGTTAGTGCTCTACACTGGCACATAAAGACAAGTAATTATGTTATTTATCTGATCTGGAACATGTCTTGGGTGACTCTGTCCAACTAGCATCACGTTCTTCCCATTCACTTCAGCTTTACCCCTTCTTTCTCCCATTCTTTGCCTTCTTTCTGATTCCCAGCACTGCATCTGCTGAGATATTTTCCCAGAAGGCTGTGACAGACATAACTGTCTGTGTGCTCCAGCACAGGATGCTGCAGGGGGGCCCAAAACATGCAGGTGGCTTACAGAAACAGTCCCGTCCTGTGTAACTCCTGGGCACAGCCTCTCCAGTTGCTGAGGTCTGGGTTTGGTTTTGTGGGGCTCTTTTGTTTGTTTGTTTGTTTGGTCAGTTGGATTAGTTGTTTTTTTTTTTTTTTAAGTGCATATATTCAATCTTTGAAATACAGGAAACAGAAAATGTGATTCTACTGGATGGCATGATTCAGTCTGGATGTGAAGGCAACTAAAATTTCTTAATATTTAAGCCCTCAGCAGGATTCTGAAAAACAAATTGCCTGTGTAGTTTGAATGTGTTCAGCCTTTACACTTTCTGATGAAAGCTAGCTTCTTCATGGTTTTGTGAGAAGTTGAAAGGAGAGACTGTGTCTGCTGATACATCACTTTCCTGTTCTGCAGTTTGCATCACACTTTTGATGTAGCATTTCCTGCTACATTTGCTTTCTTGAGAATAATGAGATGCTTGGTTCTGCCATATGTCGTTGGGAAATTTTGAAAGATATGTTTAAATAAGATTTTGTGTTCTGTATTGTACAGTATTACAGTATTAACAGTAATTAATTACAGTATTAACTTTGTTGAGAAAGGGCCTTGAAGATACAAAGTCTTTTTTCCAACTTCCCTGCTAAGCTGTTTGGCCAGTACAGGTAAGACTGCAACTTGGTTTTCAGTTCCTCACGTTTCTATTTTGAGAACAAGAGCCTCAAAAGAAGCACCTCAGCTTCAGGTGCTCCTTAGAACAATCACAATTTTTTTTGAGTAAGCTGAGACTGTAAAAACATTGCTACAGTATCTGTGAAAGCTGTTCTTTCTCCTCCCTATCACAGCGTGGGAGTCTGATGTAGATTGACAAGCATTCTTTTGACCAGGAGCAGTAATATTACCACATATGTCCTGTCCTCAAACTCTCTAACAGTTGCATACTAGTTAGATTTCTATAATTAGCTGCCCTGCAACCTACTAAACAAATGTAGTGTTGTGTCTGTACATGAGCGATAAGAGATGAAATGAATGTGTAACTCTATCACTAACTATATAAAAAAGTATTAATCCAGTTACAATGGAGAGTCTGGACCATTGAGCACATTATAAATGCATCTGTCACTGATACTCAGTTGAACCTTCCTGAGCAAAGTAGAAGCTCACTTTCTTTGTAGACAGATACCCCTTTCGCCAGGATACTGCTAATGGTATTTTTATTGTCCTGTTTAGAAATGAGCTTTACTTAAGTCAGCATCCCATGTTTCCCAGGCTAAACACCTGTGAAGACCATTGCCTTGTTTCCTGGAGGCCTCTGTTTAAATTCCTGTGATCATGAAATGAGGAGTTAATTTAACATGGAAAATGCAATAGTGGTTTGAAAGAGGAAGTTCTTGTTGATTAGGCATCGTCTGCAGGTTTGTGTTGCTCGGAGCAGCAACATGTTACCAGGAAGTAAATGATTCATTAAAAAAAAAAAAAGGCATGTAGAGAAGATGCAGAACTGAGCTTCCTCTTAAATTTGAAAAAGATACAAAATTCTTCCTTTTCACTTGCTACTGAAAAAAGTCCCACTGAACTGTTTTTCCTAACTTCATGCTAACTCGAGCATAGGCAAAGAATTTAGACACTTTAACTCTTTGGAATTGTGTTATGCAGACAAAGTGAAATTATTTTTCCATTCTCAAGGCATTTATTTTTGAAAGATTGATGTGTATTTAGACTTTACATTGTGTGAAGAGTGTACATTAAATGGAAGCCTTTTCATTTTGGTGAATGATTTTGATAAATGAAGCAGTAGACACTCATATGTTTTCACAGAAATCTGTCTCGCACTCACACTTTTCCTGGGTTTGAGGAGTGTGAGGCTGATGACTCCATAGTGCAGAATCTGCCTGAAAGAGATTTCTATTTCTGCTTCATCTCAAACCTTTGTTAGCTAATGCTGCCTTTATCTGATTGTCCTTACTACTAGCCCAATGGTTTTTTTTCTTAGGATCTTTCGTGATCTGATTCCTTAATTTTCCTTCTTTACCTGAAGGTTAAAGGATTAATGATAGAGCCTTTTAGTTTCCTTTTTTTCCTTCTGAGCTCATGTCACAATGCCTTTTTCTATTCTGAGTTCTGTATCTTCCCCAAAGTGCTGTATTAAAATAGCTTTGCTTTTATGCGCTCGTTATGTGAAAGTTTGCCATTTGTATCTCAATCCAAAATAGGACAAACAACAACTGTTGTTATAGAACTAATAAGCTTTTCCTTGCATAAATGTCATAATCACACACCTAATACAGCGGAAGATATAATAATATCTCTGATTTCTTATGATCAATACAAAAATATTTTTGTAAGAAATACCACTTCTAGTATTTTATTATAAATTAGATTTGTCTCTTGTGAAGAAATATGTGGGTATTTTCTCTTTTTTCCTCCCTCCTCCCTTCACATTATATCAAATGGTTTGGGCAACTTTTCATCCTGTTTCTTTAGAATGTACCTTTTTATATAAATGCAACATGACAATTTCTAGTGGTAGTGGACAAAAGTAGCAAAATGACATGCTGGTTGCCTTAAAGGGTGTTATTTTCTGTGTTTCTATTTAGCTAAGACAGCTTGACAGTTAAAAATCTAATCTTCTTCAACTTGTAGATTCAAGATGCTGCAAGTCAAGGCTTGAAATTTGTTGGAATTATACCTCAGTACCATTCCCAAAAGAACTGCCTTGTCAGCGCCTCCCTGACACCTGCCAGTAACAACTCTGTGCAATCAAGAGATAATAAAAATGTTTCAAATTACCCCGAGGATCATGCTTCACCGGATGGCGAGAAAATAGACAGCACTGATGGATGCAGTACTCCAACTCAGAGTGAGCAAAGTGCTGACCAGTGTGCCGCATCCAGAGAGGGCTGCAGAGGTGAAGGACAGGCCACTGAAGAGCTGAATTCCAAATCTGTGAAGGGAAGTGAAGAACAATCTCAGCATGAGAACCTGAGTGTGAGAGAAGCAGCAGACAAGACGAATGGACTTGCAGAGAATGAAACGCCGGCACGATGTTTAAAACCACTTACTGGCAGTAAGTACTGCAGTGACCTCTTGTACATAAAAGCCAAGTTAAAATTGCCTCAATTACGTTCCCAGCTCCTTTGGGGGGTGGGGATTCAGGGGGGACATTGCCACTGAGGTAGTGAAGAAAAGATGCCCCAAATGAGCCACTTAACCTGATTTCAGCATGGTTACTCAGTTCACAACAACTGAGCAGGAGTCAGATGGCAAAGGAAGAGATGATATAAGCAGGTGCAGCTTTGTTCTGGCCCATATGTATGCCTGAGTGTGAAGAATTATTTTTGTCTGCTGTTCAGCTGAATTGGTTCCTTTCTGTATTTGTTGCCATACCCTGAGAGCTCTTGATCTTTGTCTCCTTTTTGTGTGTTTGAATAAAAAGCCCTGTTAATCTGCCTGACAAGCTTTTGCAGCCATAGAAGGAATAATTCACAAAGACTTAGCACAGTTAGTCCCTTTGTAGCAGGTGAACAGATAGCTGGAATTAAAGCACCTCAGGAGCAGCATGAATATGTGTGATCTGGCCTCTGAAGTCTCCTAGTATCCTACAGTCAGTGTGGGGGTCAGTGCTCCAGTCAGAATTGTAATAATTGTAAAACAGCAGTTATTTTTGTTGATGACTCATCTTTGCTAATTCATAAGAAAAATTTTGTAATAAGGCTCATCATAATTTGGCTTCCAGTTACCCTTTTTTAAAAGATTTTACCCATATACTAGTTTTATTTCTTTCATTTCTTTCACAAATTTTTCCTCAGGTGGAATTTCCACTTTTTAAATGTTATTTTATGCCATCAAAGACCACAAGTCTCAGCTGAGATCTAAAATACACTCCTTAAGGTGTTGCTCAAAGGTTACTTCCGTAGCAGGAACTGTAGTTCAAAATAGCATGTAGACCAGATCAATTTAGAAAACTAAAAGGAAAAATATTCTTGCTCCTTTTCCAGTTTAAGCCTCAAAATACATTTCTTTTCTATGTTTGTTTAAATCCAAGAAAACCATGTTTACACTCATTTCTCTTACTGCTTTCCTTAATTTCTTTACAGGCTACAAATCTATGCAGAGGGGATGTAGGTGGAATTTCTAAAGCTGGTACTGTCCTTGACTTTAATTTATCCCTATTCTCTGGACTTCTCATAGATTCAGTCAAACAATCCTACCCCTTTGGGAATTGCCTGTGTAGGACCCAGAATGACTTTGCATTGTACTCCTTGGATTATTGTCTTGGTTTCCGTTGCAGTTTGATGCAGTTAGTTTTTGGATCCAATTTGCATCACACTCTAGTAACCTTCCAACATTTATTCAGTTTTTCTTGGGCAAGGAGGCAGCCAGATAGGGTCAAAGGTTAGCTGTTGTTTGAACAATCCCTTCTCTTCTACAGCCTTAGAAGTGGGTTGTCCCAACACTATAATTTTACACATAAAACCTCTCTTATTTTATAGTTAAAAATTAGTTATCTGCAAGTCTAGCCAGATCAGTTCTTTCTCTTTTTTATATGCTATCTTTGAGAGAGTTAACTTAGCAAGTTTAATCATCTCTTTGATGCTATTCCTCTCCTTACTGAGCACTGAAATTCTTTTGCTACAAGTAATCGTGTTCTTAATATTTCTGCATAATGTGAAGCTGATCACCTCCAGTCTTCCCAACTTTTGTCTGTAACACCCCAAGATTGCTGCTGTTTTGCCAGAAAAGAGGGTTTATTTTAAAAATGTATTTAGCTTCCTCAGTTATCTTTCTTTGAGTGCTTTTTAGGTTTATTTTTCATGCATTTTTTATTGCTGTTATGCAAATACTTTCCAAGACTGAAGGTCTGAGAAGGCAGTTTTATGTGATAGCTCATCTAAAGTAGAATTTTTCCAAATCCTGTACAACACTGCTGATTTCTTTATTACTCTTGAATGAATTTTTGTTATTACAGCACTCCCTTTTCCTCCCATGGAAAATGTATTTCAGTTTTTGGCACCAGTTCTCCATCCTTCCTTGGGAGTGTGAAGATTGAAAGCATCAGGTGATTGTTTTTTTTCCCTGCATATTCCATGGGAAGTTACCACTCTTGAACTGCTTCTCTCCTACATAAAACTTCAGGAAAAAAAATATTTTTTACTATTTGTGGGATCTTAAATATATTATTTATTTTAGGTTTTATACTATTCAAGTGTTACTTTTATGCTTCTTCACTTGATTCCTGAATGTTTTGTAGTGTTCATTTACTTCCCCCATTTTTAAAAGGTTTTTCAACACAATGTTGAAAAATATTTGCCTGATAACAAGGCACAGATATTCCAATAGTATGTCCAAAAGTGCTGTGTTACTTAGAACGAAACTGAAGGGTGTCTTTGGCCATGCTTGAGGATCTGGGGTCACTGGTGAAAATTGTTGTCAGTAATGACTTGGGTTAGACAACACCTTCCACTAGACCCGGTTGTCCAGGGGTGGGGCAGTCACAACTTCCCTGAGCAATCTGTTCCAGGGCTTCACCACCCTTACCATGAAGAATTTCTCCCTAATATCTAATTTAACCCTGCCTTCTTTCAGTCTGTAGCCATCACCCCATGTCCTATCACTACATACCTGGTACAAAGTCTCTCTTCAGCTCTCTTGTAGGCTCCCTTCACGTGCTGGAAGGTTGCTCTGAGGTCTTTCCAGACTGAGCAGCCCGAATTTTCTCAGCCTTTCTTCATAAGAAAGGTGCCTCATTCCTCTAATCATCTTCATGGCCTCTTCTGGATCCATTGCAAGTGTTCTTCCTGTGCTGGGAGCCCAGAGCTGGGTGCAGTGCTCCAGGTGGGGTCTCACCAGAGCAGAGCAGAGCAGAGGGGCAGAATCCCCTCCCTGGCCCTGCTGGCCGCTCTGCTTTGGATGCAGCCCAGGGTAGGGTTGGATCTCAGGGCTGTGAACACACATTGCTGGGTCGTGTCCAGCTTCTCCTATCAGTGTCTCAGTATGCACCAGAAAGATCTCCTTTTCCAACAAAAGACTCTTCTGGGGGTCAGAATCAAAATGATAAGAGAAGCATTCTGTGTGTGCTTTTCTGAGGTAGGATTATCATAATTTCATTCTTTCTAAACAAGTGATGAACAGCAAGAGGATTCATATTAATGTTTATTCCTTTCTACTCTGTTTAAAATATAGTTCATATCTGAGATCATGGAGTCTCTTTTCATGTTGGTTATGAGCTTCCAGCTCTTCTCTTCCAGTGCTGCCAGCCTGTTTCTGAGCATCTCCCTTCTGATATCTTTTTCAATTTACACACTGCTTCTTGCTCAGTGATGTTTGTTAGAGAGCAATCTTAACATTTCTCTTGACATCACTTTCTTTACTTTTGCTTGAGGTTAGAGCCTAATAGCTTGGAAACAAGAGGAGCTTATTGAATGAAGGGATTTCATGTAATGCCTTTACCTTTCATATTAATATATTTGGGGGGAATTTTTGGCAAGTCAGTAGAAATTCTACCATTTATTTCCATGACCATTAATAAGTAAAATAATAATGTCCAATATTTTTAGTTGGTTATTTTAATTATGGTTATCCCATTCTGAGAAGCATATCTGCTTTTAAAGTTAATTCCAGTTTAGGGCTGTGAAAGCTCAGCTTTGCTGTCAGCAATGACTTTTTTTCCTGTAAAAAACTGCTCCTAAAATATACTGGAGGAGACATGGAAAAGAGTCTAGAAGATGTGCTAATTTTTAAGACCCTTCACAATTCCATTTTTAAAATTCATTTGCTGTTGTGTTAATGTCTCACCTTGGCTCAGATCCAGAGTAAATCAACAAAGCAGCTACCAGAGTCTCAACATGAATCATTCATTGCATTTTCTTGAGATGATACTGCCATTGGCTTTTTCCATGCTTTTGTGTTATCAAAACTGAGTTATTTAATACTTTAATGGCTGCGATCTACACAATGCAGTTCCTTCTAAATTTGCACTAAGATTTCATGTTTGAGCTGATGATTCCCATGGAAGAATGTTGCATCAGTATTCAGGTATTACTGTCTTAAAATGTTTTATTATCAACAGTGAATCCATTGTGAGTAAGAAATACTGTAAAAGCAAGCAAAATACTGTATTGGGTCTTGAGAGAGTCCTGCTGTGTTGGACTGCAGAAGTGTGTTAAAGAGATAACCACATCCCAAATAATTTTTTGCTGTTGCACAATGTAATTAGGCAACGGCAAACAGTGGGTTCTGTATTGTTTTGGGTGAAATTTTATGATATGGTTGTTGCATTATTCCATTTTTTTGCTCTTTGGTAGAAGCAGAGATCTTCGCTCTCTTCAACAAGCCCCAAACTCCACAAAAATGCAGCCAGTATTATACAGTGACTATCCCTATGAGGATCTCCAGGAATGGGCAGACTGTCAACAGCTTAGAAGCAAATTGGCTGGAGCACATGACAGATCACTTCAGGAAAGGAGGCTCACTGGTCAATGCCATCTTCAGCCTTGGAATGGTAAATGGTATGGAAATTACAGAAAGCATTATGCTGTGATTATTTTCCTTTCTTCTCTAATGGAGGTCATTATCTTTGAAGAGAAGTTATTTGGGAGGTACTTTAATACAGACTTGGGGTAGATTTGTATTAGATCTACCTCATTGTGAAATGGAATGAAAGTACAGAAAATATTTTGGCATTTGAATAAGGAAAACAGATTATGTATTGTATTTATATAGAGATGATTTGTAATTGCAGAAATATACAGAGTTAATAAACAGTACCAAGTGAATTATACTAATAAGATTGCAAAACAGATGACCTAAATAGAAAGGTGACTTTGCAGTCCAGCCAGACACTGCATCTGGCTCTGATTGCAGGCCGGTGCAAGGACTCAAGTTTTATCTGGCCAACAAGAAATCAATTCATTCCAGTTCTTGCAGAGACCCTTTTCACCTGATTGACACACTGTTTTACAAAATTGTCTTCTATGTTTGTTTCATCTTACCTATGAGTGATGGATGTCTGTTTTAATTTAAGAAGATTAAAAATCCTAGATTTTTGCATGTTGTGGAAGAGTGGCAGTGGGTCCAGCTTAGTACTGTAGCCAGTCTGTACCACACTCGTGGCCATCATGGCTTTGAAGGCAAGCCTGTTGTGTAGAGAAAAACTTGGGTGCACAGATCCAAGAGACATAACCAAGGAGCCATGAGAGCAATTCCAGGGAAGTACTTGGACATAAAAATGTTGAGGTTGCAGCTGGATTAATTTTATTGGAAAATTATGTGACCGGTATACTTCATGGTTAAAGTGCTTATGGCTGAATCATTTGCCTAATTTTGGTTAGTTTTGCATTTTTCAAAAGGACTGTGGTAACCCAGAGATTGCACATTCCTACCAAGATTAGTTGATTTGTACATCAAAATTACAGGGGAGCTGCTTCCAGAGCATCTTCTTACTGTTGATCTGAATTCCATAACCCAGGATAAAAAACAGGAATATGACTCAGTTCTGGTAAAAGTCAATCAGGAAATTAACAGGCAATCCTAATTTTTCATTTTACAAACAAGTAGAAAAAAAAAGGGAAGGTCTAAAGTTCAGCTGGTGGAATGCTTTCATACAGCTTCCTGGAAAGCCTTGTAATTGCTAGTTAACTCACTTAAAAACAAATGGTCATTTACTTTATGTGTATAAATTGCACAGAGGCAAAGCTAATAGGCTCTATCACGCTCAGTTATCAGACTCAGTGGGTTTTTTTAATAAAATCTGCTTGTCAGTTCACTCTAAAATGTTTTAAACACAGCATTTTTCCGTTATTTAAACTTTTAGAGTTCATTTACATAGCAGAGCCCTGTGGGAGGTTCATGTGCTTGGATACCAGAGTGAGGAGTTCTGGATAGCTGCCTGTGGACATAGATAAAGTAGGCTTGAATACTGGCAATAAAGTTTCAATGCAAACAGGACAACAAATTATGTAAAAGTGGACAGATTCAGGATTAAGTTAGATTAGTGATTGAAGAAGAACAATTAATAAACATTTTTATTAGCATTTCAGGGTTACAGGAGGAACAAGTTTTGAAATCAAAAAGCTAACAAGGTTTCTGAAGGTGTATTATGCTGTTAGTGGAACATTTACTAAGAGTATCTCTATGTTGCTATTAATTGCAGTTAAATGTTTTATCATTTAAATCCTAAGTTTTTTCTGTGCTGCAGAGAAATGGAACAGCTTTGTCGCTCATATGCCAGTCAGTATCAAACAACACAGGGTAGGCACAAGAGGAGAAGTAGGGGTCTGAGGGCTTCTCAGCTCCTCGCTTTTTTCTAGACTTCTGTGGCAGTCTGTCCAGCTCTTCAAATCTAGTCTTATTCACTGATTAATCCTCTTCCAAATTAAGGTAGTATCAGAATACTTTCTTTAATTGGCTATATCACATTTCTTTGTTCTGGGGGCTGATTTTCTTTTTGGCTTAAAGTATGAATTCATTATTTTGCTTATTAGACTTAAAAGAAGGGTTATTATCTTTTTCTTTTCCCCCTTGTCCTTGGAATACCCAGTGAAGTGAAGATTTCCAGATTGTCAGTAGTCATAAATCTGTTTCTTCCTTCTGCTAACAGTTTAATAATTAGTCTTTAAAGGAGTTTTAAAGTTCGCAGATAACAATTGTTTCTTTTCGCTTATTGTACCAGATAATTATAAACAGAAATATAACACAATTGCTGATCAAAATATATAAACCATGCAGAGTTACACCATATATTAAATGTATTCAGATTTTGCTGGTAAGTTGGAGACAGTAGCCTGCTTGGTCCTTGAATGTTCTCATGTCGGCAGATAATAATTATTTATTTAAATTTGCACCTGAGTTACTTGCTGGTGTTTTTCATCCAGCTCATGTAATTGGTAATTCTGCCTGTAGTCCCAGGTGTAAACCAATCCTGCCTAGTGATCTAAAGTGACCACAGGAATTCACCCTGGCCCTCTTCTAGTGAGAATGGAGTCTGTAGCAGCAAGCTACAGATTAATGTCAAATGGAAAGGAAGTAACAGGTGGGTCTTCTTCTTTCCTGTAACAGCAAGTCTCCAGTCAGGACTGTGAGAAGGCAGGAAGAGTCTCAAACCTCTTCAAGGTTATATTTTGATGTCTTAACAGAGTAATCACAAGCCTGTTCATCTTCAGTTGTTTTGAACTGCAGCTCTTTAAGTGCCTAGCATTTTTGTATTTGTTGTACCATTCTGTCTGTGAATTTTCTGCCTTTCAAACCTAGAAAAAGGCAGCCAAAAAACCAGCCAGAAAACACTGACAGTGCTTAAACACAAAGCAAATGAAACAAAACGTGACTTTCTTGGAAGAAGAAAGTAGTCAGGTTTTTAAGAGGGTCCGATTGATTGTCTCTGTCATCTGTCTCCGACAGAGATGAGCCGACGATGCCTTTGACCGATTATTGTCACCTTAGCCACAGAAGTACTGGGATTTTTATCATCCATATGGAATTATTTTCTTTGTGTGTGCTGGAGGTGAAAAGATTCAGAAGGGGGGAGGAATGCAAATAGGAAGCAAAGGCAGACATACAGGTCACGTGCCCCAGGAAGCCACAGAGAGCTAGTTTTCCTCATTGAGAGCAACAGCAGCCTAAAGGTTAGTTTTCTTCAATAAGGAGAATTTGTAGTTCAAAGACAACAGGAGGAAAATTGTTGCCTGCCAAGACAGCTGTCATGGTAAAGTAAGTAATCTTTTCCCATATACCTCCTGTAAATCAGAAGCAAGAACATGAAAATACATTTTTGTCAATCGAGCTACATCAAATATTTATACAACCCAGTGAAAATAGCTTTTTGTGCACAGTAGGAAACCTTAATAAAAGATGCAGTGGTAATGGAACATTTTCAGAGGAAGGACATTGATTGTAACCTCTGCTTTTGGAGCCTTTTCTTTAAGAAAGAGTGAAAAGATAGGGAAATTCAAGAGTAGAGATTGGGAAGTGATACTAGAAACAGCAAAGTCAAAATGTTTTGTTTTATTGGCATTTCTTACTGCACTATTGCAAATGGATGAATATTTGGAGTTTCTAACAAACTTTTAAACTTAGGCTATGTTCCAGCAGCTGAATCTTGAAACAGGAGATTAACAAAGGAGACTACAACTGCATCAGAATCAGGGAATATTTTATATAGCAAGCAGTGAAAACTGGAAAGACCAGCTTACCATCTAAACCTTTAGATGAGTGATCTTTGTAGGCAGGTTAGGTAACATCCAGCTGAATAAATGTATTTGTAAAGTCTGCCCTGCAGGAATCTGTGTATGAGTTGTCACCCTAAAGTGCCAATATAATCAATGGAAATCTAGCCTTGGACTGATACAGTCAGTAGGATTTGTTGTGATCCACCTCATCCTACATAAGGATATGCAAAAAAGATCAGATACATCCAGGTAAGACTGAGATACTTGGTGCTTCACTTTGGCTTAGTCTTCACAGACACAGGCAAAGGTTGCACCTATCTGTAAAAAAAAGGCCAAAAGGACAAACTAGGGACCTACAGGATGATCAGCCTCAATTTGTTTCTGGCTGGATCACTGAGTAGGTCCTCTTGGAACTCATGGACACATGAAGGAGAGGACAGTGATTTGGGACATTCAGCATGGATTTAACAAGAGTAGAACATACTTGAAAATGATTGTCCTCTGTCATAAAATAACAATTTGTGGGTGAAGAGAAAGCAGTAGATGTCATTTTGGGTGAATTCATCAAGGGAGTTTGGCAGTGGCTCCCACAATATTTTTGTATCCAAGCTTGGACCATGCAGCCTAGGTGGGTAAAAATCTAGTTACATGGCTAGACTCAGAGGGTCATGGTTAATAGGTTACAGTTTACCTGGAGTAAAAAGTGGAGTACCACAGAGATCTCTCCTGGGGCTTGTTGTGTTTAACAATTTTATCAGTGATGCACAGGAGGCAACGATCCTTGCTTTTGTCAAAATTGGATGATCCCATACTCAGGAGACACCTGATGTGCCTCAGAACTGGACTGCTGTCCAGAGGAACCTGGGCAGGCTGGAAAAACATGACAGCAGGAGCTGTTTGAAATTCCATTAGGACAAATGTCCTGCCTCTGGGAAGGGAGAAGCCTTTTCACTAATCCAGGCTGGGGGCAGCTTGGCTAGGTAGCATCTCTGTTGAAAGGTCCAGGGGAATTTTAGTAGGCAGCAAGCTGAAGATGAACCAGCACTTGAGAGAGTTAGTTCAGCCTGGAGAAAGGACAGCTTTGGGGACCTACCAGTGCCTGGCAGTGCCTATGAGAAGGCAATCAAAAAGGTGGATCCAGCCCCTTGATTGTGGTGTGTGGTAAGAGGATTGGAAAAAAAATTACATAAATTGAAATAAGGGAGGTCCCTTTTGATTATGAAAAACCACTTTCTCATCATGAAAACAGTCACTCTCTGGAAAAGGCTGCCCAGGAAGTTGTGCCATCTCCATTCTTGGAGATTTTGAAGATGCAGCTGGATAAAGCCATGAGCAGTATGGTCTGCAGTTGTATTGAACCTGCTTTGAGCATTGGTTGGACTGGAGACCTCCTGGAGATCTCCATCCAGCTGAATTATTCTATGATTCTATGAAACTGTTGGATCAGGTGCATCTCATCTAATGGGCAAGCTCTAGAACATGTGACTGTCAGCTTAAGCTGCTCTTAGATCTGTGTGATAAAGGTTCTGCAGACTCAGTGCATCCGGCTGTTTCCTTGCCCTTCCACACCTCTGTGTAGAGCTTCCCTGAAATTCCTGCTGATCCTGACAGCATAGCATGGGTTGTAAGTGCCTTTTCTTCAAAACATGACTCTGCTAGCTTTCTCTCTGCTGCATTCTCCTCTCCATTATTCTCAGCATCCCAAATGCTTCACATGCAAAGGAATTACTGATCCGATTATTCTTTCCTGTGCCTCCCTTTTTCTCTGAAAGTGTAGTACATGACCTGTAAAAGGTAAAAGGTGTGAGATGTGAGAATTGGTAGGTGTGCATTCATGGCATGAATGTTTAAAACACCGTGGCACAACTGATAGAGAGAGGAGGTTGGTTCCGGTTGAGAGGGAGATCTCAGTGATCGTCATCAGTCAGTTTCTGTAGAGTTTTCACCAGCATCACTCTGTTGAACAGACACTGTTCTTTACGTTTGCAGCTGTATGATGATTCTGTCATCATTTTCCCCTTCCAGTTTTCTCATTTTCCATGAGTTTCTTTACTAGCAAAAAAAAAACATTAAAAAAATCAATGGATTGTATGATTGATGGATGTAGCCTTCAGCAGTAATCATTGTACTTCCAACAAGGAGGCAAAATCTTAGAATCATTTAGGTTGGAAAGGACCTTTAGGATCACGAGTTGGACCATAAACTCAGCACTGCCAAGTGAAGTTTCTGCTGCTGTAGGGTCTCCCAAGCTCAGCTACTGGTTTCTAAAACATTGCATATGTGCCATCATGCTCACATATGTGGAAGCTGTGAATTGCATGAGTGGAATGTTCAGCAGAGTGAAACATAAAGGATGATTTACGAGTGAGTGTAAACACACGCCTGCTGATTGTGTTGTGATCGCTTATTAATTAGCTGGCAAATACGGGGCGGGGGAGAGCTCAAGCTGCAGTTGTGCCAACAGTGTGACACTGAATTTCATTAAGGGAATTCACAATACAGGAGCAGTGCACTGGTGCTGTATAAAGCTGCCCTGGCACGATCTGGGCGTCTGTGTCTAGTAGGGATCTGCTTTCAGTCTTAGGTGCTCTCCTGTTTTGGAAAATTAAAGGACTGTTTGTACATTAGCATCCTGAAATAGATTTGGATATGGGTTTGGGTGTTGGAATGTGATATTTCACAGAAATCAAGTTGGTTCCCACTTTGTAGCATCAGGTCTAACAAAGTGCTACTTTTGAATGAAATCCAGTAATTAAATCTTGGACTCTTTGATATGTGGCAAGCTTGCTGTCCCTGTGTTTTTGAACCTGTAACCCAGCTACTTAGTGATCTGGCCTGTTATTTCACAACAAAAATGTCTGTTCTTCTCACTTGGATGAGAAATCTGTCTGGAGACAGGAGTTACTGCTTTCTAGTCCAGCTCATCCACCTTGGAGCAATGTGTAATCCTGGCTTGCTGTAGTGCTGAGGAATCTTCAGCTCTCTTTATTTTAAATAGAGTTGCAGGAAACCTGCCTGTGAAAACAGTGTGAAAATAGACAGAGTATTTTTCTTTTTCTTTCAGTCTCCCAGCAGAATCTCAAGGATAATCCCTAGTAAGTGCTTTACAGCTTTTTTCCTTCACAAGTGAACCAAAAAAAAAAAAAAAAAAGCTGTTTTAGTTTAGCGACAAGTATTTGCATCTCCTGACTTGCATCTTAATGGCTCGACTGTAACAGCAGCAAAAGAGGATAAGGGACTATGCAAATAGAAACAGAAGGGTTGTGCATTGACACCTGCAGCAGCAGTCTTGCTGCAGTGTCTGTGTGTGTAGACATAAGCCTCCAGATGTAGGAGTCTGGTCTGTTGTGGGCTTTGCCTGCAACAAATTTGTTATTTCCAGATAATAAATTGAATTTAGATCATATAATGACATTGTAAGATGTTGACTGAGATTGTGTCTGCAAGAGGTAAGAAGCCTCTTAATCCTCCTCACTGCTTCCTTTGTGAAAATTGTTTTTGAGTTTGATATATGTTTTCTCTTGGAGGCAGCAATTCCTTCCTGCTGGCATTTCTTGACCTCATAACATCCACCAGGAAAGCAGGGTGACCCTGATGAAACACCTAAGCAGGCTTATCCAGAAAACTCCCCTGTCAGTTCAAGAATCTGTCAGTTTGGCATGTGTGACTGCATTTCAAAAACATGTATTATACCAGTTCAGGGAATATAGTGTTGCTAAAAATGTAAGGAAACTATCATGCAAAATACAACATTTGGGGAGGGGATAAGCAAGGTCTTTATAATCAGTCATACAGGGTAGATATATTGTTCATATTAGAAAGGCTGAAAAAGACGCTTTTTGACAATGTGAGAAGAGTTTTCTCTGTTTGTAAAGAGCACAGTCCTGCTTATTTGCAGTTTCCCTAAACATAATTCTGTTGTTCCATCAATCAGCTTATTTTAACAAAGAAAGATAAGGTTGGGTTGTTTTTTTTTTTTAAGTTGTTCTGTTTCTGTTCTGTCATGGAGCTGACAAAACCTAAGTTCTGGTGTATGGGAGTGATTGCTGGTTATGGAGTGTGTGGCTGAGTTAAAGGAGAAAGTGCTGCTCAAGTAACTTTAAGAGGATGTGTTGTCTGAGAAAAGACTGAACGTGTAGGGAATGCAAATGAGAACAGAGAGGCACTAAACCAGATGGTCAAAATGCCTTCATAAATTGATTAAATAGTTATGAATGTATCTTTTCTTTCACACTGTTCAGATATGCCAGATCATCCTTAGTCCGTGTAGATCACTGTGTCTGCAGTGGCTGATCCATGTGCAGGGTTCTGACTTGTGTGAATGAATGGATATAGTCACAAGTATTGATATCATAAATATCATAAAAATAAATCAGTACACCTTCAAAATGCCTTGAAAATAACACGTTGACATAATAAATGGTCTTTAGTGGGTTTACAGCTTCAAGTAGGTAAGCAGTACTGCTGAACTCATTTGCCTGCTCAGAATGGGAGAGCTGTGGTTTCTGATGGCAAAGGAATAACAGACTGGACAGCAATGTGTGCCATTAGGGAGTAGCATTGCTCTTAAAACTGCTAGAGATACAAGTCTCATTCATTTAATAGAGTTAGATTATCAGAGAATGTCTATGAATTTTATAGTAACGTCCTTGGAAGAATATGTTGTTAATAAATTCAGATGCCTTGCTACACATGGAGTGTCTTCTGTAGAGCTTACAGGAAGCCCTGTGTTTTCACAGATTCTTTACATGGGACAATGGATGGAGTGTTTCTCTTCGAAGATTTTGCTGTGGAAGACGGTAAAACCACGCGGGGCTATGATGCAATTGTGGTAGAGCAGTGGACTGTCTTGAAGGTATGTGTTTTCCTTCTTTGACTTTTTTTTGTAAATCAAAACACTCCAAGACTGTGAGACAGACTCTCATGTACTGACCTGTGCTGCACCAGTACCAGCCAGGCAGCCAAAATGAAGGGATGCAATGTTAACAGTAATGCCAGTTCACCACACTCTGGGTTTGTACAACACACTTCTGATCTCGACCTCGTGCTTTTTTTAGAGGGTAGGAAATGTGACTGACAGTGAGCAATGAAACTCAGGGCTATCTGTCTCAAAATTACAGATGTCTGCTAGATTAACTGCGCAGAGGATCTCCATTGGTTGTCAGGGCAACATGATCACACAAGTCGTTATAGCATCGCAGTTCTAAAGAAGGCAGCCCTTCAAGTAGGCAGACTTAGCTGCAGCAGGAAAGTATGGAGAGCTGCCTTGCTTCTGTTTGTCCTCCTTCATATGCTGAAAAAACTGTGTATTCTGGGTAGGCTCCTCTAGACAAACCACAACTTGGCCTTTTGCAGATCCAGGTGCCCACCCAGATCAGGAGAAGCGCTGCTTAGGCCAGATTGGTCAGTACCAGTCTTCCACAGCAAATTTTGTACACACACTACTTCTATATTTGTAAAGCTGGACTTAAATTCTTTGTGACTTGAAGCAAAAAGAACATGGGAGGTTGGGGGAAGAAGTAGCTGCATAACTTTTAGGAGGTTTTTTTGGTTCTGTCTGATGTTTGCTAGAAATAGATGCTGTGTATCTATAAAGGCAATACCTGATCATTTCACTTGGAATGTATTGTAAAATGTGTAAAATCCTTAGACAGATAATCCCTCATTTTGGCACACACATACCAGAAGAACAGATTAAGGGAAAATGGAACAGATGCTAGGGTAAGTGTGTAAAATTCCAGGAGACTAAGATTAAGAGCTTTGTTAGTAGATGATGGTTTTGTAGTGCAGCAAGAAATGGCCAAATAGTAACGGCTACAAACAACTTGCAGAGTTGCAGAGTTAATAAGCTGTGTTAATAGCAGCTTTTCTTGTTGCTGATGGGTGTCTGAAAAATGATTCTTTTATTGCATTAAATGCTATTCCATTTATGACAGACTTGACTGGAAATTCTTGTTCATTTTTAGGGTCAAGTTGCATTGTTGCCACTCAGGAACGAGGTTTTGAGGTAATGACAGATGGTTTCATGAGTGCATTAGGTCAGGGCTGATCAAGAAGGCAAATGTTAAGAAGCATTAATGTTGACCATGTGTTTAAAACTGTTAGGAAATGAATCGAGGTTGAAACAGCAAGTATATACTACTTCATACTACTGTGTAAGCTGTGTTTGACAGCATCTTATTTCAGAAGGCTGTGTTAGCTCAGTAATTGTTCAGAGAAGAGAGTGGGCATGGTCAGTGACACAAACAGCTTCCATATTAGGAAGACTTTACATGTGTGTCCTTTCAGCCTGGAAGAAAGAAGAGTTGCAGGGAATGGAATGGGTAGAGAGGTCCTAAAACATGGGAAGGAGGTGAATAGGGATTGTTTGCCATCTCTTCCAGTATAAGAACTAAGTGCCAAATGGTACTAGTCAGAGCCAGGTGCAAAGCAAACAAAAGAGAGGGATTTCAGATAATTATTTATGCAGCAGAACTGTGGAACTCCTTTCTGGACAAGGTTGTGAGTCCAGGAAGTTTACAGGATCTTGTGTTCATACAAGCATTTTAATTCAGATCAGGAGTGCCTTTTTGAAGTGAAGCCACTGATCCATCCTTAACACACCTCACTTCACCTCACAGAACGGTCCCACAGTGCACAAACTGGATTTCTTTCGGTAGAAACAAAACCAGACGTGCTAAGTACAAAAAATATTTGGGGCATGCTTGACCTAATACATATTACTTTTCCTTAACCATCCTTTAGAGCCATGTTGGAAATAGCTTTCTGAGTTATAAATGGATTCCTGGCCAGAGCAGTTTGGCTCTCAAACAACCAATCCAAGGTTCTCCATCTCAATAGGATATCATAACAAAGTTAGGCATAATGTGTGGGCACGAGACAGCTTCTGTCAAGCTACATGACAAGGATAATGGGGATCCTGTGTTGGCAGAGTGCTGACCAGAACACCAGGACTCAAGCAAAAGAGTATTTTCTAGCAGCACCCTTTGAAGTGTTGGAGGCCTTAGGTGGAGTATCATTTGCTTTCAATTCTAGCAGTTCCATGCTGGAGAGCACAGCTGGTCAACAGATTAAGGATTGAACCTCCCAATGCCATCTGGTGTGTCAGGAGATGCTGTACTGCTGCACACCATGTCTTTGTGAGGGCTAATGCCGAGAATCTCCTGTTCCAGACATAATATTTGGGATGTGCAATTTCAGAAACTGACTGATAGCGTACACAGAGCTTGTCAGTGTGATCAGATTATTCTCTGCTGTAATTAAAAATTTGGATACTGGGTTTTCCCTGGCAGTTTTGCTCTTCTGAAATCAAGTGTGGCTGTTCTGTGGGCATTATGAAAATGTTCCCCACCAAGCTGAAAGAGGAAGAAAAACCTTTCTGAGGGAAGAATGTTGAGGCATTAGGGAAGTCTTGCAAAGGTCTTACCTATTTAAAGAAAGAGCAGAGCTGGCCAATTTGGTTTTCTCCTCCTGCATTTTGAATAACTTTGCCGGGATGTATCTTGCCTCCTGCTTTTTGAGACATAGTAGGTGTAGGTAGGTAAGGTCATGGAATCAGTGAAAGGACTGGAAGCTGGGGGATCTGTAGGCACATGCACAGTGTCATACCCAGAAGAACAAGTGTTAAACCTTGTTGGAATTCACCTGTATTTACCATCAACATGGAATAATGCAGTGGCAGGGGAAGGGAGTGTAAAATGGGGAAGGAGACAGAGTTCAGTAGTGACAGAAGATGTCCAAGAGCCAGTAAAGGCCTTTTTCTGTTACGAATTTTACAAAGTATAGTTGTTACAGAGATAGTTATGGAGCAGTGGAATGACTCATTATGTAGAAGATTGGGGTTTTTTTGGTGTACTTTCAGCTCTCATCCACATTAACCTTTTCTATTTGTTACTTCCATTTCTGCCAAGCAGTGGAAGAAGCCCTGATGGGTAGCATGACATAAATGTATATAATGGACCTTTATTTTAAATTTGTATCAGATTTGGTTATCTGGATGAGCTTTGGAGTTACTCAGATGTGGTCTGAACTGAATGTAAATTTATTGTGCTCTACTAATTAAGAAGAGTAAGAAACAAACAAAAGAATCCCAGCCGCAAGAGAAGAAAGCATTTTTAGAAAGGGAGGCATGTAGCATGTATCAATGCCCTTTGGAAAGAAAACCTCTCTAAATGAAAAGGTAAAGGGTTGCTGTTTAGCCATTAACACAAAAGAGAGGGGTTGGCACACCTCTTAGCAGGGAAAGTGCTGCCTTTTTAATTGCTAAGGCTAATAGAGAAAACAAGCTGAACAGTGTGATGCACTCTGTGTGTGTGTAAAATGTCAGTTTGTAGAGGATGTAAAGCTCGCAGCTGTCACAGTATGTGGTCCCGCCAAGCAGCAGACAGGATGTAATAGCTCTGAGTAATTTAACTCTTTCTTCTCAAATGTAGAGCTGTGGTATCCTCTGCAAATGACCACAGGACTTGTTATGACAAAATACTGCGCTCATCCTTATCACTTTAACTCTAAAAATGTCAGGACATATTATTTCCACTGCAGTCTCTGAGATCTGGCCCTAAAACTTGTTTGATGCTTTTAATTCTGCTTGTGTAGGCAAATGTGGGTAGACAGTTCTGATTAATCAGAGCCTGCATGATTTCCATCTCCCCATCTCTAAATCTGTCACCTTCCCTTCCCCATTACCCAAGACAAAACAGCTAATACTCTCTTTAAAATAGAGTGCTAAAACATTTATTTTAGATTGCTTCATTGTTCTGCCTCTGAAACTGTGTTCATTTTGAAAATACTGTCCTTAATTTACACGCATTTTCTCATTGAAAATCTTGAGCTGCTGATTCATCATTTTGTGTTTGCTGCTATACCATACCTTTGGTGTACTGACATGAATTAAAATCTCAAATATATTGTAGTGTTGCCATTTCCCTGGCAGACTTGAATGGGGTCAGTCTCCATCGTAGACATGGTAAACCTTTTAAAGTGCGACATAACAAAAGATTTAAAAATTATCTCTGCTGAGCCTAGGTTGCAAGTTGCCTTAATGTAAGCCTTGAAACAAATTCTCTGGAAATAAGGATTTGATTTGTCTGTAAATCTGATTTAGGTCATATGTCAGTTAAGCCATGTTCTGCTGTCTCCGGCCACGAGAGAAAGGCATGCCCAGGTCAGCCAAGGAGCTGATGGCAATGGGCATGAAAAGCCCAGGGGAGTCATGTGTGTGACCCTCTTTACCACTCAAAGGACAGATGTGCTGCTTGGGCAAAAGATTTCAGCAGTGTCTGTTGCTGAATTCTTGTTGCTTTTTAAGAAGAGCTGAACAAAAACCTTTAGGAGCCTTCTTGTCTTCCAATAATTTGTTTTTATTAATTCTTGTTTTTTTCCTTTATATAACGTATGAAAGCCACATATATACATATATATTTTTCTGCTGAACTCAGTAGACATAGGTTTTAAATTGATTAAAATCCACATGATTAAGTTCCATAGGGTAATATTTTCATTGGTTTTGATGATTAATGTAGTAACAGAATTTAACAATATGAACTTGGAATGTCCCTGATAATTTCTTGTGGCTCTGGTAGCACTGAACATCTAATAAGGTGAATGCTTCTTCCATGTGAGTAAGGGCACTTGAAGTAAAGAAACTGAAAATTCAGCACAGTATGGATTAAAAAATCCTTCCCAGCTGTTATGGTTTTCTAAGAATTAGTTCTCTGCTCACCCATAAACCTTCAAGAGAAAAGCGTCCCAGATCTAAACTTCCCACTTAAGAACAAGCTGAGAAAAAGTATTTCAGTCCTCTTTTCTACTTGCTATAAAACCATGCAGGGCACATGTTTCTTTTCCTCAGCAGCTGACTCCAGCCAGGCAGCAGTGCCCTGGGTGGTGCCTCTGTGTGAGCATGTTGAGGGGTGTGGGAGTGGGTGCTGGGACCCCAGAGGCCACACACAGAGCCGCCCATGGGCGAGGGGCAGCACAGCGCTCGCCTTCCTTCTGTGGGAGCCACTGGCAGTGGAGGGTCCAGGATTCAGCTGCAGTGTTTGCATGGAAATAGATCATTACTTGCATAACTGGGGAGTGCTGCACAAAGCCTTCGGGTAAAAGCCACATGTTGTTTGGGAATAAATTATAACCAAAGGGGATTGTGTCCGGGAGGCTGCCTGGGGATGATTAAGCTGCGTGTGTAGGGCACGCTGGAGTATGTAAGTTCTTAGGCAGTGGTTTTCTGTGTTGTATTTTCCCCCCAGAGAATTGATGGACAAGCAGTAAAATCAATGTTCACCTTAAGGTACTGTCTTGGTTTGGAAAGACAGGAGTCTGCTAAGGAAGGCAGGAGCCTCCCCTGAAATGGAGAATGTAAACCCTCCCCACCGCTCCGAATTGCTATAATTTTAAATTAAGGGTCTCTCAGGCAAAGATATGGGAGCAGGAAATAACAGTTCTTTAATAGGGAAAAAAATAAAATAAAATAAAACAATGCAGTCCACTAGAACAACACTGACAGAGTCAGAACCCAACCTGACACCCTGTCGGCCAGGGTGTTGGTGGTAGTCCGATTGAAAATGTGGCTGCAGTCCTCCTGGAGTGTCAGGTGTGGTTCTGTTGGAGCAAGGGGAATCTGTGGAGAAGGATGTAGTCTTCCTCTGCTGATCCAGTGGAGGAAGAGGCAGCTGCTGTTCCTCTAGGGAATCCCGTGGAAAAAAGCCGTGCTGGACTTTCAGAATCTCAGAGTATATGGGGGTAGCAATGCTTGGCTCCTCCCTCTGGGCGGAGCATCTCAAAATGGGATGTTACAGTTCTTATCAGTCATGAACTGATATTCAATAGCCTGTTATCAGCAGAGGTCCCCTCCCGAGGGAGGTGTGAATGTGGTCATTCAAAGAGAGAGATAAGGCCAACTGCTCACTTGACAAGGTAATCTGCCATACACATGGTAATGGAAAACATCTTGCATGCAATCTTCAACAGGTACACTTCAAGTGTTGCAGGAATTGTGAAAATAAAAATGCCAGATTTATTGAAGAAACTGTACTGATGGATTGCTAGATCACATTTTTTTCTTGTGTTTCCTGGACAGTTACATGGAGTTGTTTCCTCATTTGTACATTGTCTGTGCAGTGGTGAGTTCCGCACGTCTCATAGGATGTGTCCTGTGTTGAGAACCCTCTGTGTCAACACATTCATATTGTCCAGCTTTTGCTACTTCTATAAATTCCAAATTGTGTTGCTGTGCAGATGTACTTCTGTGTTACAGGTGTAGGCAGTATCAGGAGCACTCTGATATTTCTGTTAGTTTATGTACATGCCAGAAAATAGGATTTGCATCCACAGAAGTCACTGAGAGAAGCAGGCATTGTGGGCACAGAAGGGTTTTTTGGTTGTTGTTTTAATTTTACCCTAGATGTGGAGCCAGCTGTGAATGGTACTCAGCAGCCTGTGTGTGTACTGAAACTGTGACTGGATTTTCTGAATTGCAGAAACGCTCTCTTAAAAAAGTGCTGCCTCATATATTGTTACAGCCTTACTATAGTCTCCAAAATATTTCACATTGCAGGAATTCACATATATATATATATTAGTAATTGTAAATAACTCTAAATTACATATGCCCAGAATATTGAGGAAAAGCCTGCCTGTGGATTTATTTATTACTCTTTTTTTTTCTATTACCTTTCCAGTGAGGTCCCCATTTGGCAGCTGCTCTTTGTTGGTCAGTGACCCACCTACTTCCCAAAGCTCCTGGTGGTTTCCAAGGATGCAGGAGCCATCCCACAACCCCCTGCTCCACAGCTAATGGATGTGTAGCAAGTGTCTGCCAGCAACATGCTGTGGTGTGTTACACATGGAGATTCAGGAGCAGCTCAATACTAGAGGAAAAAAGTCCAACTTTTTTATTGCTGAAGCATTTGTGAAACTTCCCTTTTGCTTCCAATAAATGTTTTTAATGGTTCAATACTGTTACACTGTCAGTAGAAATTATCTCTTGGAAGAAGTCTGAAAAGGAAAAAAGCAAATAATTCACAAATTTAGAGCTTGAATTTAGTCCCCATGTCAGCTGTGTTACTGCAAACATAAAACGTTTGCAGCACGCTTTTACTGGGTCATTCTTGCACAGTCCAGGTATTCAATTTCTCTTATTGCATTTTCCTTCTTTTCCACTAAGGTGCAAGTCCTGCTTTTGCCACTTCCATTTCCTCCCTTCAGTGCCCAGGGACCGAAAAGCTTTGGCTTTGGCAGAGCTGGGGACTGGTAGCCAGCCTTGGCTGGGGGTGCGTGGTGCTGCCCTCGTGGCACCCCTTGGTTTTTGTAAGGAGCTGGGTTTCAATGCAGTGCCCATTTTCTGCAACAAACAGTAGGTTACACTTTCAAAGCAACTTGTTTTTTTTTACTTCCCATCCTCTTTGCCATCTGTCAGTAAATTTTGGTACGCAGTCTGTTAGGATTTGCTGATAAAGGTTTTATTAAGATTTATTTAATGGGATTTTCAATCTACCACTCTTTAATCCATGTTGGAAAAAAATATTAAATAGTGACAATCCATAGCTGCCTTGTAACTAAATCACGTTCACTTAGCCCAGGAAAGAATGATTTCTGAAGAACTTCTGTCTCACAAGAGCTTAGTAGTTGTCTTGTTTATTATCTTGCTGTGGTTAAAATTGCCACAGTAGGGGGGGAAAAGAAAAGAAAAATTGTTAATGCAGTTGTTTGTGTGGCTTGCCCTAGATATTATTCTTATCATTTTTTCATCTTTTTTTTTTTCCTCCTAATGAGCAGAAGCAACTGTGAAAGGAAAAAATGCTGGAAACAAACAATATAACTACAAATAAAAAGAATTCTTTTCATGTGATGCAAGTCAAGGGAAAATCCTAGCTCAATATGCTCTGGCTTCTTGACACTCAAGGTGTGATCAGAGATTACTTATCATCCACAGGAGAGTGGGAAGCAAGTTAATTAAAATTTTCCACCCTTTCAGTGAATGAAATGTCTCCCAGTTTGAGATGCATTGTTTGAACACTTCTTTTTCAGAAGAGCTCTGGCACATTTTTTCTCTCCTTCTACTGGTGTTCAAATCCAGTATTTACTAGTTAGAAAAGAGCATTGCACTTTTATTTGAGGGAATGGTGTACTTGAAATTTCATTTCTATTGTCTCTAATAATAGTAGATAAAATAATTACTGTATTAAATGTAAAATGAATACAAGATTACTCTTTTCCTCTGTACCCATCCCCCAGTATGTTGTTTGTTTAGAAGCATTTTTGCTTTAGAAAGCATTTAATATGACACCAATTAAAGGTCTGTATAACTGTGACTCCTGCTGGCACACAAATTCCAGTCGTGGGATAGAATTACAGCCCATGATTCAGGAGGGCAAGGGAGAAATAATTGCATGTGGTCTTAAAAAAAGCTTCAGTTATCTGTATTTGCCAGTCAGGAGTTGGAAGCCCATGTGGATTAACCTGTTTATTTTGGAGTGACTCCTTCCTCTTGTCTGTCATCTTCAAACTTAGCCAGTTATTGGGAATAGTCTATTCCCCAAGGACCTGGAGATGAGGTGCAGTGTCTGACTCCAGTGAAGGGGAGTTGGAGGGAGCTTGTTAAAGGGCCTGAGGAGCTCAGAGGAGGGAGCACCTCTGTGTCATGTACACACCTCCTGCCTCCAGACAGCCCAACAGGCACACTGGGGTATTGAGTACCAGCACATGGGAAAAATAAGAAGTCATCTTTTTGTAACAACTCTGTAGAACTCTTTAAATAGGTTGGATAGTTTTGATTTTTTTAAACTGCTGGATTAAAAAAAAAAAAGTTTTTTTAGGCCTAATTTACTTAAGTTTTTATTTTCTGGTAACTTTACCCTTTTGAATGTGCTTACCTGCTTGTTTCCTTTCTGCACCACTGGGTTGGGAGATACACCATCATCTGCTGCAGATGATGCTTAATCCTGACAAGTCAGACAGGTCCAAAGCCTGCCCTGTCTCGCTGCTCAGAGCCTGCAGGGACAGAGGGCTGTGGCAGGAGTGATGGCATGTCCCTGAAACAGTTTGGCTTCTACAGCAGCCAAATGAGCTCTGCGTGGTATTGATGTCCTTCCTCATTGCCATAATCTCCCTCTGATTTCTGACATTTGTTGCACATCCTGATGCAAGAAGAAGGTTCTTCCTGCTAATCACCCACCTCAGGCAATGAATTCAAAATAGAAATCCTCTTTACAACACAAGATGTTCCTCAGGGCACAGACAAGCTCTGCTGTGCCAGTCTTTCCTGATCTGCTTCCCTCCTCTAAATGAGTGAGCTCCTTCTGGTTTTTCCTCTGCAAACACTGTTTGATGGAGGGAATGTTTTAGACAGGTCCTTTTATGTGGCACCTCATGAAGAGCTTGTGATGGTGGATGCTCTGACCTTACTCTTAATCATCGTGTTGCATATTTTCATCTTTATTTTTTGCAGGCATTGTTGACCAATCTCATAAATCTCCGTGCATTATTAATACATCTTTTTGAGGCATTACAGCTTAAAGGCATCTAGATACGTAATAACTTTTTTATTACCCTTGGACACTCTATTTTAGAAACTGGAAAGAGTACACAAATATCCCTCTTCCAGAGGGAAATGGGAGTCAAAGGAGACTCTGAATCTACCACAATCACAGCTGCAGGATGAGTCTTGATTGCTCCAGTGGACACTAGTTAAGGGCTGTGTGGTATTGCCCCCTTCTCACAAGGTGTCTTATTCATCTCCCAGAGTCACAAATTCCAGTTGTACAGGGTGATATTTTAATGTAACACTACCTCTCTAAGCCCCCACAAGCCTCTGTACAGAAGTAACATTAGTAGTGTTCTCTTGCAAGCACTTTCTGGGGTAGAGATTTAAAACATTTTCCTTTTAAGCAGGACTGATACAGCTTCTTCAGCTATTTGCACTTGTAGTCATGATCGGGTTTTTAATAGGTATAGTCAGGCAGCCATTCAGTTATAAAGATATAAGTGACCTAAATTACATTTGTTAGAAGAAAGGAACAGCTGAGATTGGAATTCACTAAAATACCTTGAAATAACTACAGAAGGATTTGGATTAGTTCTGATCAAATTACTATTTCATTACTGTGGAATAAATGGATTTTTTGGAGCTGCAAAACTATTGTGCCTTCCCTAGTGTTGCGAATTGGCAGTTAAAACTCCTTACATGCACGTGAAACCACTGTAAGTGCCTGAGCTTTGTGGCAAATGTAATTGTTATTCCAATCAAATTTAGTTATATTTGTAGAGACTAGTAGTTACCATTTGTCTGCTTTGTGTTTATTAAAATTAAAAACCAGTAAATATGCTGTAGCATCTATTAATTAAATTACTGTCAGTCTTGGCAATTAGACACCTCACTGGAATAATCTTTGTTGAAACCACCAGTGGTTCTTTCTGTGTGGATTGCAAGGTCTGCCATTTAGTTGAAAGGGAAAGAGCAAGGCTCTGCTGGGTAAATGTGCAGCAGGAGCCAGACTCCTGCACTGAAAGGCAAAGCTTTTCATCTCGCCCACGGATTTCCTGATTCAAAATAAGAAGGCAGCAATGCTTATTTGTGAGCGATAAAAGGAACAGGCTCGTACTTACATTTTTTGTTGCTGTTGTTGGCTATTTTCCTTTTGATCCATCATGGTAGAGTAACACAACTGATTTCAGTGCAGATATTCAGGATTAACTGAAGCTTAGACAAGTGCAGAATCCAAGCAAAGCAATGCTGTCATTTTTTTAACTACTTGAACATAATTTTTCTTGGGAGGAGATAATTGATAACATACAATGAATTTATCCTGTTCAGATCTGGAACGATCTAAAGCTAGATTGTTGAGTCAGGCAGTGTAAGAACAAGATCGCAGATGTTTACCATTTTAAACAAACTCATGTAACAGTTTGGGATGTATGGGCGGTCGATCATTTGTCTCATGTTTTTGAACATTTTCCTTCCTGCCTAGCTGAACATAAAACATGACCCACTTTGGTGCAAAACCCCTTTTTTCCTCTGAGAAAATGCACACATGTATTTTTTTCTTGGATTTTTTTGTTTGGAGTCAAACTGAATGTTGCACTCCAAGTGCTGATGCCAACTGTTGCTTTTCCTTCCCCAGGGAGTTGAAGTGCAGACAGATTATGTTCCGCTGCTGAATTCCCTTGCCATGTACGGCTGGCAGCTGACGTGTGTGCTTCCCACTCCCATTGTGAAGACAAACAGGTAGGGAGGGGTGGGTGCTGCCTTTTGGCCAGGGAAGGTGCTGTACAAGCACCACAGTCTGCACAAGCAATTCCCTGTGCAGTAAGTGTGGGTTTCCTCGCAAAGCCTGCTGCAGCTGTTCTCGGGGTTTTCCACGCCTCACAAGCCACATATGGCAGGAAGCACATCTGGTGGGCAGAAAGATGCAAGGTGGCAATGTGGTTTCTGCATGAATTTTCTGAGTGTTGGTTCTGCAGCTCTGTAAACTCTGTTACTGTAAAATTCCTGCTCTGGATCTTCCAGTAATGTCCTTTAGAGCAAAGACAAAATGTGTGATAATGTTTGGAGTGAGATGTTGTCTAGCTGAAGAAAGGTAATTTTATTCTTAGTAGATGTCTGTCTAATGCTGCTGGTACAGTCTAGCTGAGCAGAACCCTGTGAGATTAGTGTGTCACTGCTTGAGTAGCCTTGTGTGCAGATATAATAATTCTTTGGTCTACTTTGCTATTATTTATATTCTGAGATTTAAGTATAAATGCAAATCACTTAAAAATATTCTTCATTACTGGTGAAAAACAATCATACCACTTGTTAATCATGAAGATGGTGCTTTCTGAATTTTCACTGGTCAGGAATATATTTATTCATATATATACACCAGTATAACCAGTTGTACTTAATTAATATGCCCAGCTCTTTATGAGATTTGGATGAAGACTACTCCTACGCATAAAAGCCTAAAAAGTAAAAGGCCATCTGTGTTGAGGGAGAAACTGTATTTAAGTTTTACATTAATATTCATTCATAAGAATGAATAGAAAATCAGAGTTATGATTTGTAATCCCTGACTCTTAAAAGATATATATAAAAATGAAAATTTCTTTCAGCTTTCTGTATCCCACTAATACCTTGAGTAACAGAGGTCAGTGCAGAAGGGCACCCACCTGGTGGTTGTTCCTCCTGCCATGCTGCAGACCTACAGGGAACACCCAGCCCCATTCTAGATCAGTGCCCCAGGAGGGAGGGAAGGAACACTCCGCTGTTGCTGAGACACTGGGGCACTGGGGCTCTTGGGTTTCTTCCTTTTTGTTCCAAACAATTTATTCTGTGTTTGCACACTAATGCTAAAACACATTCAGCAAAACTGTGTCATAGGCTGACAGGTTCTATCAGTCTGAACATTCCCCTCTCCCTGCCCCCCAAAATACCAGGCTGCTCAGAGACACCAGGGACAGGTAATGTGAGGATCATTCTTCATTTTGTTCTTCTTTGACCTGCAGAAATAAGTGACTGAGATGGATTTTCGCTTTGAATGATGCTGGATGTGAATTTAATTCATTCTCAGGAGTGTGCATTTGTTTCTTTTCAGGGAGGGGAATTTATCTACAAAGCAAATTGTATTTCTTCAGAGACCTTCTTTGCCCCAGAAAGCAAAGAAGAAAGAATCTAAGGTAAATAACCTTGAGTTTCTGGTTTCTTTGGGTTTTGCTGGTGGTATTTTTATATTGAAATTGATTTCCCATAGAAACAAAGTGGCCTATTCAGTGTTTCTGTTATACAGTAGCAAGACAGAAGGAATGGAGCTGTTCAAATGAAAGAAACAAAAAATGCTCAAATGATGTCAAAGCTCCTAGATTTCATTCTCTGATGAACTCACAGCAGTGTAAGAAATGCAGATTTTTCTTCATGTAAACCAGCCATAAACCTCCATTTAGACTTAAAATTCTTTCATGTCCAGGGCCTGTAAGATGGAACCAACACTATTTTCTCTCACCCATTTCCTGTATTTTCTGTTTAAACTGCCCTCTTGTTCTCTCTATTTCTTGCTGTTTTGGTAGAACCAGGCACAATGTGGGCCTGATCTGGGCAGGTATTTCTGATGTGTGAATATTAATGGATTCTGCTGTAATTTAACCAAGACAAGCCTCTAGAATCCAGCTAAATTATCCAAAGGCATAGCTGACAGCTAATGATGTATGGATGTGGATGAGTGTATGTATTCCCACTTCCATTTTTAAACACATAGCTGTGGGAACCCCTGCTCAAACCTGTCATGCCATACAGCTGGAGAGAGAAATACAGGGACCAGAAACAGAAAGTGATGGCCTTCCTACAGTGGTCAAATTTGCCTTGCCCTTTCAGTATGCAAAGGATCAGAAAAGCCAGATGAAACATGGAAAAAAATCTCTGGAACCACATGTCAATGAGGTTGCTTACTAATGCAGCCTTGTTTTTGTTCTGGCTCTGTGGGCTTTGGTGAGTGCTGCCAGCCCAATGTCACCTGCAGGAGTGGGTGCTTGAGGCCATGCAGAGCTGAGCTGCAGCAGGAGATAGGAAATGCTGAGCAGAGCTGAGCATCAGGAGCATTTTACCCAACAGTTCAGATAATTGCAGATAGTTTTCATCTATGGAGCCCTCACTGTTTTGGAGCCTGGTTCTGTGAAAGTTGTCTTTTTGATACAGTGCAGAGCAGGGGAGTGCTTGAACTGACTGAAGCAGGAGAGAACTGCTGCGAGTGTGACTGATTTAGGATTTATTTTCTCTCACTAGCAAAGTTGGAGCCCAGAAGACTGTATGAACTTGTTACAAAGCCCACTTTCCTTGTTTTTTCTCCTTTTTTACAGGTGATTAAAGGGATCTTGGGATGAGTGTTAGAGTGCCTGTATTTGGTCATTCTTCTCCTACCACTGTGTTTTAGTGGAAGGGATGAGAACCCATATGTGGTTGTTCATCCTCAAATAGAGAAAGAAGTAGGATGCTGATTTCTTGTATAATAATAACACACACATACCATCCAGATGACTTGCAACTTTGTTTAAGTTTTTTTCATTCCGGGTTATAAAAACTTATTTAACAGTGTCTGGTTGACGAAACAAAGGACTCACTCGTTGGCAGTGTTAAATATACAGGCATATTTGAGGGCAAGAATCACTACAGCACATTTTCATACCAAAAGGTCAGGGAAGGATGACATACCTTGATTATAGTTCTGTAAAGGGATGTAGGACTGGTTCAACATCCCTAAGTGGCTGTTGTGTCACATCAAAGATGCCAACCCAAGCATTTGATTAAAAGTTGTTGAATATTCTGCACATACAACATCCAAGGCTCTCAGGGATTTTTTTAAGCTTAAGCTATGGCATGTCTAAAATGTTTATAGATAACCCTCAGAGGAGGGAAATAGGATGATAAGATTAGAAGGATATTGCATTGATGGAAAACGTTCTGTCCTATCTTTGCACATCAATGAACTGCTGTTCAAGGTAGACAGACAAACAAGAAAGAAAATATGCAAGAAGTAGTACAACTTCTCTCTTCAATGATAAGTACTCCTGTTACTGTAATATTCAATCAGGGATGAAGTAATTGTGTTCATTCACCTCCTACAAAACTGATGCTTATTTCAGCAGAAACTGGCTGAATGCATTTTTGTGAAATAACGGTGTAAGTACCTGACTTGAGTACATGTACACACACTCACAAAGCCTCCTACAGCTGGATCTTTATCACATTTAGGGCCCTGATCTTACCTTCTGTCGATGAGAGCTTTGAGTTAAGTGGAGTAGTGGGTGCCCAGCCACTTCTGCAAATCAAAGAGGAAAAAACTCAGGTGTCTGAATTTTAAACAGCTGAGCTCTAGAACTGAGATGCTATCGTTCCTCTTTCTCTAAGCTGCAGTGCCATTGAAGTGAAAGATAACTTCCTCTAAGTAAAACTGAGAAGAGTTTTGTGAAAGCCAGTTTCTTTCTTTTTTTCCCCTTCTCATTTGCATTAAGTCTGGCTACCAGGAGGAAAGAACATTGTTCCAGCTTTGTAATCTAATAATAAGTTTTGAATGGCTTTTTGATTAAGGAATAAATAGCTAGATCAAAAATTTATTAATACAAAATCTTTTGGCCAACTTCAGCACAGACCCAGTTTCACTGGAGAAAATGGCTTTTTTGAACATGGCTGGGTTTGCTGAATGTCCTGATGAGATTATTTATGCCATCCAAATATTGCCTCCTAACCCATTCCTGAGCTTCCATCAGCAACTGACACTGCTGAAAAAATGGCTGTGCACATTCAGAGGTACTTAGCAAGCTTGTGTAGGATGGCTTAGCTGTGGCTTGGAACCATGGAGCAAGCCCAGAAGACACCTCGAAGTTGGTAATGGGACTGGAGCACCTCTCTGAAGACAAGCTGAGAAAGTTGGGGCTGTTCAGCTTGGAGAAGAGAAGGTTGCATGGAGACCTCACAGCAGCTTTCCAGTATCTGAAGGGGGCCTGCAGGGAAGTTGCCAAGGGACTCTTTGCCAGGAAGTGTAGTGATAGGACAGCGGGTAATGGCTTCACACTGAAAGAGGGCAGGTTTAGATTAGATGGTAGAAAGAAATCCTTTACTGTGAGGGTGGTGAGACACTGGCACAGGTTGCCCAGAGAAGTTGTGGGTGCCCCACCCCCTTACAGTGTTGAAGGTCAGGTTGGATGGAACTTGGAGCAACATGGTCTTTTAGGAGGAGTCTCTGCCCGTGGCAGGGTAGTTGGAACTAGATTACCTTTAAGGTCCTTCCAGTCCAAACCATTCTATGATTCTATGACTTTGTGGTCTGGCTTTCCTTGGGGAAAGCTTGATTTATTTTTTGACAAATGAGGCAGATACAATAGTGACATATTTGTCAGCCTTTATATATGTTATACCTGCAAGTTAGTATTTCAAGGTACTGCTAGTTCCTTTTTTGTTTTTTAATAGTAGTTAAAGCAGTTCTGAAATGGTGGCTGTGGCACGTCATGTGGAAGTGCTGCAAGTAGCAGCCGTACGCTTTCTCATTGAAAGACATTCTTACAGATGGTTCAGAATGTTTTACTGTTTGGGTATGGTCGTGGGTGTGGTGTTAGTTCTGCTGTTAACCTGGTGAAAAACACTGGAATAATGCCATGGGATTGCTTCTTCTGTCTGCACTTAGGCAGCTTTGCATATCCTTCCCTTCCCCACAGTGTAGAGAGGAACCCACCAGGCACAACAGCAACAGCAGAAGCAGAAAGCATCGAGCTCTCCTTCCTCTCTGTAACAGAGATATCTGTGTGGGCAGAAATCATCTTAGGCCATCTGATTTGGTCAGGCTGCTTCTTTTAATCTTGGGTCTTTCTGGTCAAATTCAAATTTAGTTTTTGAATTAAAACTAACTCATCAAAACATGTCTACTCAGGAAAGTAAATGTCCATGTGAGACTGCCTCTAATGGTCTTTAACATTTGGATCCCTTCTTTGTAGTTTCACTGGAGGTTCTCCAAAGAAGACATGCACAACAGAAAAATGAAGAATTCCACAAAGGCTAAATTAAGCACTAGGGAGAAGCAAAGGGCACAGGAGAAGCAGGAATTTGAAGTCACAGAGAACACGAGAAACTTAGAAGCACGAATCTCAAGAGCAGCCAAGCCTGATCTGGAGCAGCAGCCAGATGTCATAGACTTGGGAGAGGAGGTAGCCGGGACCAACGACAGCAGTGCCCCCCACGACGGGGGGTCAGCAGAGACGTGTCCTGCCAGCTGTGACACTGGTGACAGTGCTGGGCAGGCCTGCCCCAGCCCGAGCGTGCCCAGCTGCCCCGCAGGGGAGGCCGCGGAGGGCAGGGGCTGCGCGCCCGAGCCGGACGGCTGCAGTGGCACTGACGGGGCAGCGCTGGACGTGGACTGCTCCTGTGAATAAGAACGACTTTCAGGAACCCTGTGAGAGGCTGATACTTTGCCAAGACAAAAGAACAGATTTTGATAATCCCCACCACTAACTCCATTGCTCAACTCAGCATTTCTTTTGCATTTCTTTGACTTACTTTGCTCCTTAGCACTCTGGTATCTTAATGTTTTAAGTATCTACAGGGCCCAGATTTTTCAACCCACAGAAACTGCAAAATTCCTTTCACTGTACATAGTGGGAAAGGCTCTCCTGGAGCTACACTTTAAATTAAAAAGTAGGGAGGGACAGAAATCATACCTTTTTCCATGACCAACCTTAGCAAGCTAGCTTTGAGCCTGGGTCAGGGCAAGTGTTCCGTTTGGTCAGATTTTACCGTGTAGTACTTTCTTGTCCATGTAGCTTTTCTGGAGAAGTTATTGTGCCAGATGTTATTTTGTCACTAGGCTTGTAGTGTCATAAAAATGATATTTGGACTGCAAGAGGTTGAAACTGAGGTTGGAAAGCTTAAATAAGATGGCTGTTATCTATATCTTTCTCCAGGAGCACACTCACTGATGATACTCTTTCTGAATTTTATTAACCCTTACAGATCTTTAAGCAATAAGCAAATCGTGTACCTGTTCAGGCACACTGGGTAAGCAAACCCCATGGTGAATTTGTGAGGCGGATGATTGCAGTACAAAATGCAATTTCCTATTTGGTCTTTGCCAATCAACAGTTCATCAGTAGCTGTGAGGGCTTCAGAAGACAGAAAAGCAGGAAACGAAAAGGCAGGTAAAAAGTACTTCTGTCAGTGGTTATCCTCACTAAAATGGGAATTAGATGTTACCTCCTGACCTTTTCCAGGTGGTATAGCACCACTTCCTCACTGTTATGAAATATCTTGTGGTAAAGAACTGAAATTGTATACAGTGGTCTGTGACCAACAAATATCAGTAAACGACCTTCCAAAATGAAAATACCTTAACAGACTGTTTTCTTGGTACAAGTAACCATATTCTGGGACTGATACCTAAGGGAATTCTGTAAAATTGCCAACATTTTCATGTTTGAAGCTACATAAAAATATTTACAAGTGAATGTACATGTAATATAGTTTCTGTGCCAATGTTCTCCAAGTACTTCAGTATTTTTACAAATGTAGGAAGGACTGGTTTCTCTCTTCTTAACCACCTTCATCCTTATTTGAAAGTGGTCAAGTAATCTGGTAACAAGATGAGAAAAACATTGTACATTCCCCCACTTTTGTTGTCTTAAAGCAAGAGGTAGAGCTCTGTGATTTGCTGTTTTTTCCCTTGACTGATTTGTGCTTGATAATTTTCCTTAGTCTTCAAATCAAAATGCTTTAAAAAGGACTATGTTCTGTATCAGACATGCACCTAGAGTGGTTCAAAAGCATCTTTCATGCCTAAAAATTACTCAGTTGCCAGAACATTGCAGAGAAGGAAAAAATTACATCACTTAAATATTCATTTAATTGGGATGAAAGCACTCAAGTTTAAACCATTTGATTTCACACACACAAAGCACAGTGGTATAGTTTTGTCATTGATTAAAGAGTGTTTTATTTTGAATTCAGTGGTTTAACCACAGAACTGTAAGTAACTTCAGTTTCTGATGCTATTTTTCAATTGTTTCATTTGGTATTTTAAGATTACACTGGGGTTCCAATAGCCTCAAAAATAGGTTGCTGCAATTGTTCTGCTGAAATACAAGGTCTCTGCTCTGTACAATTTTAAGTTCCTGTTTGCAGATTTTTTTAGCATAAGATCCTTTTACTGATGGTTTCTATCCCAAGGACCAGCTTTGTATTAATCTTGTTTAAAAAGTCACAATATTTAATAAACGTTTTACTAGTAGAAAGTGTTGTAGTAGAAAGACCCCTCCAAATACTTTTTAATAGAAAACGTTTATTGGATTGCAGTTTGACCTTGTTTAACTGAATCCCAACTGCTTACAAAACTAAAGAGAAATAAAGGTCATGAGGAGATTCCGTATTTGTGGTGTTTGCACAAATGCCAATTATTCATCCCCAAAAGGAGGAACTCACTTCTTGAAGTGGTGATGAGGGGAAGCTCCTCACTACTGAATTAGCAGTAGTTACTGGTGCTACAGAATTGGGTACTTGGTTTTCCTTTCCCAACAGAGCATGGAAGGGCCTGTGGGGAAGTTGCACTTGTTTAAGTGAAGGCTTGATTTAAAACTGTTCCTCTAAAAGCTGGGTTACAGTTGGGAGGAATTGAAGAGAACTTGCATGAACTTTTTCAGTTTCAAAAGGGCAGCTGCTTTGGGGTTTATAATCTCATCATCAGTTCCAAGTTGTGATTTTGAATTACTCTGAGCTGGTTCAGCTGTCTGAAGTTGTGTGCATGCTTGCACCGTGCCCCCATCCCAAGGAGCGAGAGAGCCTAAATCATCTCTCAGACAGATGATCCAGATGTGATGAGGGCTGGGGAAGGCAGGTCTGTGGTGCAGCAGCAAGGCTCCACAGCTGTTATCTGCTTTTCATCTCAGCTGCCTTTGCCATTTTGGGCCTGAAAAAGCAGGACCACCAGAGTGGCCAGGGAAGTGAAAGACAGTGGTCAGCAAGTGGTCATCTGAACAAGCCACCAGCTGTTAGGCTGGAGAAGTTCAAAGCAGAAAATCCAGCTCAGGCATTGGAATGGGCTGCTCAGGGTGGTGGTGGTAAGGCAGATGGTGGAGGTGGAGTCACTGTCCCTGAAGGCATCACATCTCTGGATGAGGCAAATGAGGAATGTCAAAGAGTGGATGAATTAAATGAAAGATGGAAAAGGGTTTTTAAATTGCAACAAACAGCGGGGAGCAGGGGCAGAGGGGTGCAACTATGATGGGCAGCGTGTCCAAACTCTTGAAGCATCATAATGAAAATAGGTATGTTAGGAGGGGTGAAGTGCACAAACAATGGGACTGGTACTTCAGCTTGCACTATGTCTTTGATTATTGGATCTGTGCATTAGAAAACAGTATATATGAAATAGCTCAAAGTAGCTTTAATATATGTATGGAAATGAAGCTAAGTATAAAACAATATACCTATTTCTCCCTAATCTGACTCCTCTGTCAGCCTCGATTTCTGAGGTGAGCAGAGGAAGGAAGGGGCTCTGCATTTGGATACCCTACTTTTTCTTTGTAGTTGCTGTGATTCTACATTTGCCTCAGGGAGACAATTATAAGGCAGAAATGAAGCATGATCAGCCTTTCATGCAGGAATTTCATCCTCCCAGAACTGAAGAGTATAAGAAGAGAAGATACTAATTTCTTGCTGATAAATGTTTCTCAAAAGTATGAGAAATACCAGCGATCGGACACGCCTATGAATTGTAGTTGCAGACACAATTCATATGTCTCTGAGGCTGTTAGTGAAGATGTGCCCTTGGCTCTAAAAGGTGATCCTTGCCAAAGCCTCCATCCTCAGGAAGGTGCCTGTGGTGCTGGATGTGGCAGCTGACTCTAATCAGTACCTTACCTATACACTGAAGGGGGGAAAAAGGCTTTTCCATTTTAAGTGCTTTCTGTTACTCACTTCCAAAAGCACCCTACTAACTAAAATGATCTAATGATAACTGAATAGCCACTCTTTTTCCAGCTAATTGATGCAAGTACTATAGCAATATTTGATACTCGTTGTACCAGATGAGCACATGGCAAACTGGTATAATCCATGTCACAGGAAGAAGAGAAAGTCTGATAAGGCTGCAACACCAGGTAACTCACAAACCATCTTCTTAAGTTTAAATATAAATGTATACATTTATATTGGAGAGATGGACACATCTCTCACTCCTCATCCTTTATTGCAAAAAAAAAAATCAGTCTATTTTTTTCTCCTTCTACTTTTTTTCCATCAGCTCTTTAGCTAATGGCACAAGTGTAAGAGGAATAAACATTTTCTACAATGACAAGATTCACCAAAGTGATGAGAATATTTCTCCAACTCAGTAGCAGCTGAACAGCAGGGGCTGCTCTCTGTTCCCACCAGTGCAGGCCAATATCACATTTATTGAATTATTTGTAGACCATGTGTTTATATGGGTTAATGTTTCTGGGATGTTATTTTTATCTTCCATTACAGCAGAGTCAGATCCAGTAACAGACTTTAAGGTGAAACTGATGTCTCACTAAAAGACCAGGAAACTTTCTAAAGAGACTTCCAAAAGATTCTGAAGTGTCAACAGGAAAAGGCTGTGGAGGAAGGGGATGTCAACAACTTTCCCGATTTCTTGGCTTAGAAATGGCATTTCTTACAAGGTAAGAAAGGACTTCTTGCTACAGTAACAGAGGTTACTACTATTTGGGTGGGCAGGGGATATGAAATAATTGTTCCTGTCCATGTTTCAGGGCAGTGTTTTTGTGTGTTTCATCCTGCTCTCCAAGTGGGTGAGCCCGCACAATTAGAGAGATGTGTCCTTGCCCCACAGCGCTCAGGCTGAGTGTAACAGGGGATGACAGAAGGAGGTTAGAGGGAAAAGAAGATGATGACAGAAGCAAAGGGTTTCAAAATGCCTTTTGTTAAATGGATATTTTGGTGCAGGTCTGAGGAGTGTTTGTGAAAGAGATGTAATTTGGGCTGCAGAAAGCCTCTGCATTAAGGGAAGAAAAGGGTATACCAGTTTATAATTCATGAAATGATTTAGAAGTTATAAGAAAAACAACATTTAAAGGCTTCTCAGAATCTTTTTATCATGACACTGTTAAAACACAGACGAGCCTAGTGTGTGGCTATTTTAGGGTACCAGTACTTCCTGATAGCAATGGATTGCACATTCCTAGGAAAGCCCTGCTTCTTTCAAGCATCAAGCTCTGACATGTCAGCTGTGATCTCTGTGAACACAAAACCCCCTTGGTGTTATTTTTTGTGACAAGCACGTTGTCCTATTTACATTCTAGAGTGAACAAACAAGGAAGCATTCATTGAAATAGGGGTACTCAGAAGGAATCTTCCACTCATTTGAGGAGGAGGATTGGATGAGACATCCCCTCTGGGCCTGCAGTGGCTGCACAGGGGGCCAGCAATGGCAGCTGGCAGTGGTACTGCATGGAACAGAAGCACAGACCTAAGTGTAGGCAGCAGAAGGCACAAACTAGGGGGCAAAGCTTCATCACAGTACTGTCCCCAAAAGGCAACTTTTAAAGGGCCATCAATCAGATTTACCCCTCCTGATGGAAAATTGAGCCTGTCCTTAAGTTCTGTGTGTGCTGAGTGGCAGAAGGTATGTCAATACTTCCCTTCAATACCCAGGAAGCACTGGCATTATTTCATTTGTTTATCAGTTCCTGACACAGTCCCAGCTGTGTGCTGCTCCTGCAAGGCCTGGCCTTTCCCAGCAGGGCTGCCTCTCTGCAGTCTGAGGATGAGATGCACATCATTACTTGTGGCAGTAAGCAGCCCCCAGGCTGTACAATGTACCAGACTGATAAAAAGAGGGTAGAACTGGAGTATGCTGCAGTTAAAGTGACTTCTTGGGAGAGAGCTACAGCTGGGCTTGAGGCCTTCTTAGCCAGCCACAGGGACGTTATGCTTGAAAAACAAAGTGCTCACACCAAGGCAAGTGCAGCAGGCTGGGAACTGGCTGGTGGTTCAGTGTCTCTGCAACCCCTATTTAAGGCAGAGCAGGGAGACACTGATGGCAAGGAACGTGCTGCATTACCTAGCTGACTATGTCTGACACATGTAACTCAAGGACAGGAGCCACTAACAAAGGGAAGGCCTTATCCATTTAACATTTTTACTAATTCAATATGAATTTAGTATTTTTGATATTGTTCCTGATTGAGGTCTTCAAGTGTACAGGAGGAATCTCTGCCACTTAAGGACTTGAACTGTCTATGCAGATAATTAACAAACTCTTTTTAGATTTTGTTGGTCTCCTAATTTCTGTGATGAGTTTTTCTAAAAGTTGGACAAATAAGGGTCATTCAGGAAGGGCTCAGCTATTGGCCATTACACCTGGAGGTACACTCGTGCCTTGCAAGACCAGCTTTTCCAAAGACCTTTCTCCAGGCAGTATGGCCTGGAATCCCCTAAAGCTCTGTACTTCATGCAGCAGGACTGTGGAGATTTCCCATCTCAGCTATTGCTGGCCCGTGCTGGTTTTAAGGACACAGTCCATGCAAGCACAATCTTGGCTGAACAACCTCAGCACAGGATACAGGTTCAGGGGAGGAATTCCTCTGAATGCTGCACTCAACACTTTCATCTCAGGGCTAAACAGGATTATGAGAAAATATCTTTCTCAACACAACCAACTTATTTAGGTAAACCCCATAAAAGGTGGGTTTTTTCCTTCTGAGAAGAAATGGCAAGAGAAGGAAGTCACAACACAGCAGCTCTTCTATAAAAATAGTAAATACATTATATAGAACTGTGGGGGAAGTGTGTTGACTCATTTGGAGCAGATTCAGAGGTTGTGGCCTGAATTATCCTTACAAACATATCTGGCATTGCTGCACAACTAATTCTCTACAAGTGCTGAATCAGACACTGAAAAAGTCTTTTAAAAGCTGACTAACAGGGCAAGTATATAAAGTGAAAAGATGCTGCTACGCATAAGAAAAGGCAAACCATCAAAAAAAAACCAGAACAGTTAATGTCTTTAATATAAAATCACTTTTCTTTCCCCCAAAGCAGCAGCACTGTATTACAGGTGTATTACAGTTAATCATTGATGACATCTTCATTAAAATCTTCAAAATAATTCATAGTCCATTTCTGTACATTTTATCAAAATGCACTGGAAAAAATACTATAATTTTCTCTTCAGCAGGTGTCACTACCACCATTTCTCAAAGAAAACACGGTTTCTAGGAACACCAATGTTAGTGAGTAGTTTGGATATAGATTCTATCATTGGAGGGGGACCACAGATGTACCATGAAGTATCATTAGAGATGTGTTTCTCTAGATCCTTTTCAGATATTCTTCCCTCTGACAAAGAAAAAAAGTAGGAAATGAGAACAGACGTATTATTTGTGAAGTCACTTCAAAAACAGTGTCTGGTTAGAAGTATTTCAAGCACTCATTTCTTAAAAATGCCTGGCCTGTTCCAGGATAATAGGTATTGAGATTTGTTTTTCTGGGGATTTAGATCAGTGCTTGTACTTGGAATGCAGAGGGTATTACTCACTGAAGAGAAACATGGCTTACAGACAAGTAAAATCCCAAATTCACATGAAAAAAATAGGTATCTCTAACACAAATACAGCAGACATGGAAACATGCTGAAGTATCTCATAAGCAGTCAGCTCATGCTTCATCAATCCCACCTTAAGGAAAGTAAACAGCATTTGCTTAATAGTTTCTGGAATAATGTCTGCAGTGGGAAATACCCATGTAAAGTTTAGGATTAACAGAGGAAAAAACTGCAAAGAGAAAACTTTTCTGCAAAGCAGAGTAAGTACAGAGAAACTGTTTAACTCACATCTCATTTTGAAACTTTAAATGTAAAAATGCTGGGTTATTATACACAGCTTCATCCTGTAGGATGTAATCAAACTGGGGCTTCAGACAGGATCTCTGTGCAATGCCATTTACCTGTAATGTGTGGCTGCAGTTCTTTACAGATCTGTGAGCGCTGCTGGGTGACGTGGAAACAACATGTGATCTTTCCAGGAAACGCCTTCATCAAACCAAGAATATTTTTCTGTAATGTTAAACACACTTGCTTACACCACAGGCCATTAAATCAAAGCAGATGTATGTACACAGTCCCAGAATGCCAGTGATTATTACTGAGAACCAAGACTTTGCATTTCAGCAGTGAGAACCTGATGGGTGTGATTCCACAGGCCTGACCAGCTAGAGATCCCGACACACACATACACAGAATTCCCACACTTGGAATGCAAATACCCTGCCAGCTATGTTAGTGCTTTTCTCCTTTTCTGACATCAATTACAATCTGTAAGATTTGGACCTAAGATCCACTTAGGTAATTTCCCAATTTATTCCCCTTATGAATTCTCACTATTTCCTCCTTCTACTTCCACAGGGGTTTTCCATTTAAAAATACCCCTTCAGTATGTCTTTACCATTAGTTAAGAACTTTTTGAGTCTTGTCTGGTTTATCTGATAAGGTCACTAGACCCTTTAGTGTCTTATGTTCTTAAGGTAAAACCAACTACCACGTAATGCTAATGTTATTTTTACCAGAGTAGAAAGTATAAACTCATTTTCAGTTCCCTAAGTCACAGCTGTGGTAAGTTACCACCAAACCCCCCAGTGGCTTTAGTTCAAATCAGCAAAAAAAAGAATATGTTAGATGCTGTAGTTAGTTCTGAAACTAAGATTTAGCTACTGTCTAGATTATGCATTATACAGGATTTTCACTGCTAGAATAGACACTGGAAATTCTTTAAAATATTCTGAAGTAAAAATAATTTCTAGGTAAATTCACTAATTTTAGTGTTTGCTTGTTAAGTAGTTACTACACTGAGTCTGCCCTGTGTTGCTTAACATAAAAAAAAACCCCACAAAGATTCTACTTGGTAAAAAATCTGTTCCTGAATCCCTAAAAAGACATGGGATGAAGAGCAGCACATATTGCCACTGCTGTACAGTGTTCCACCAGCACCTCCACTATTGACTTGCTGTCTTTGTACCCCAATGCTGTTGCTTCTACCATTTGCACTAAGGATATTTCCAGTGCCTCAGCCTGTGACATGAGAGCACAGTGAGGATCAGACCCCACCATGGCATCTCCCTTTGCCCTTGTCAGCCCATACACAGCTGCTCCTTCAGGGACCACGTCCTCCAGACCATCAGTGATAACCCAGCAGGTCCTCCTGAAGGTTGTACACATCCTGTACTGACGTTTGTCACAAGAACATAAAGGCTGCTAGGGATTCTGTTTCCTCAATCCTCTGCACAAAAGTGAAGAATTTTGACAGCCATGTTCTGGATCTGAGGGACGCGTGAAGAATGAAGGAGGGATGTATTTTAAGCACCGTGCATGATATTGTTTTCTCTTTTGTCCCAGAAGCTTTAGTGCAAAAGTTCTGCTGTTCTAAAACTGCTTAAGTGAATGCCAGGAATGTCAGTACTGGTGCTGGAAAAATCTGTGCATGCTTAGAACAGACTGGAAGATCAGTAGGTGGCAAAAGGAAGAGCAGATTATTCTGCTTCTAGCAACAAACAAATGACTTTTCAAAGAAAGTATATCCATATCTAGAAACATGATAGAAGTACAGAAATAAAACTAGTGATGGATCCCATACACAGTTTCTGGAATCTTGACAGCTCTTCATCTTACAGTCAAAAGCTTTCAATACTTAAAAAACCCATAAATCATTTTGGATGCTTCTTTACAGAAGCTGTGCTAATTTGACCCTAAGATATTGTCAATAAACCGTAATGGCTGAGTGTGACAACTGATTGTTAACTGCTGAGTAAATGTTGATGAAGTACTGCAGTAAAACAAGCAGTTTTAAAAGCAGCTATAAATCCTTCATTCATACACTAGTACTTATTAGTGACTAATACATTATCAATAAAAATCTGTTATTTTAGAAAGTATTCCTTTGGATAGAATTATTCTTTTCTAGTCTTTACATTCAGTACAATCTCTACTTAGACTGTGTGGTTACAGAATTACAGCACTATGCAGACTATTAGTGTGTATATACATATAGATATAATCTTTAGTATACTATGATGCTCTTACAAGATCATAGTAAAATGCAGGGATATAGTAAAATTCAGGGGTAATTGACTTATCAAAATCAGTGGGAGCAGATGTGTCCAGTAACAGCCTTAATTTGTACACTGGCATAAGTAGTTAACAAAACACACACGAGATTTGAGGCAGGGAGTTACTTTTGTCTCTGTTTGTACAGTGTCTTACACAGAAGGACTCTCTGGAATTTGGTAACATTGATATACACACTAGCAGCTGAATAGCTGAGACCTGTTTCTTTTAAAAAACTTTTGATTTACCTTAAATAAGAGTTCGCTCGTATTTTTTGCACTGTAGTACAGCTTCGCTGTTCCCAATTTGGGTCTATTTCCTTTACCCTCTTGGTATCCATGAAGATCTGCTATATGCAGCAGTATAGAAAACAATGGGTTAATTCCAACACCCCCTGCTATCAGCACTAGGTTTACTGGGGAGTCACCAGGCTGAGGATCAAAGAAGAAATCACCTCCCACTCGCAGGGCCACTTCTGAGTCAAGAGTACACTAGGATGGAAAAGAAGATATTTAATTTCAGAACTAAATGCAAAAGTTGAAATCTTACCCTTTTTGCATCCCAGTCACAAGGTTTGCTGGGCTGTGATTTTTATTTTAATTGACCAGTGAAGGAAAACCAGAAGGACTTTAAAATATTCATGCACTTTCCAACTATCTGAAGTAACCCAGTGTCTCTAGGGATCTAGTTCTACTTTCAAAAGTTTCAGTCTTATGGTCAGGCAGAATGGTGACTCTTCCTATCCCCATAAGAGTTGAAAGAGGAACAATTCACACAGTTTTCCAACAACAATGTGTGGTTGTGAAAACCCAAGCTCAACATGTGAAATCACACTTCAACCCAAAAGCAGCTTCATGGCAAAAAAGGCTTTCCTATGAGGTCACTGAAGGTCAGAATAAGTTGCATACACAGAAAGTTTTTCCATCCCCTTTCCTTAAAATTAAAAACCATTCAGAACTGAAGCAAATGACCAACAAGAATATTTCTTGTAGAATCACTTCTGCAGTTGCAACTTCAGAGACTCAGAAGAAGAAAAATCAGAGGAAAATCTCTCTTACTCTTCACTTGAATGTGAGAAATTACTTCCTAAAGAAATGTGTCCAAGCATGTTTTATTGATACATGGAAAACCAAAGCTACAACAAAAAAAATCCACTTGGGTCAGTATCTCCTTGGTAAACCAGCAGTGCATCCTGTCTGAAGGGTGAAGCTGCAGTACAGAGAGGTCAGGTGAGTTCTTCCACATCACTGCATGCTGACAGAACAAACGAGAGCACTTAGGCCATGTACAGGTTTTAAAAGATAAAATGAAGAGGATAGGGAAACCAAGGAAGGTGGGAATGGAAGAGAGAAAAAGAAGCTATAGGAATTGCTGAAAAATTAGCTTAGAGAATGAAAACACTTCCTCCAAAGAATTCTTTTCACAGCAGGAAACAGTGAACTGAAACAAAGGGAGTTCCATTAACGAAGGCTGCCTAGACAGCTAAGGTCTCAATGTGTAACAATTCCACCAGGAGCAAGAAGGAGGTCCTTGGATACAGGGACTGCATAGAACACAGGGGTTCCTAAGATAGTAAGCATGATCATTAAAAACACCCAACAACTTTTCTTCCTTTTCTTAATTATTGCACACCTGTTGTCTCTCCAGTATACTGTAGGGCAATGAGCATTCATTAACTGAAACTGATTTCTCTCTCCCTTGTGATGTACACTGCCAGCCTTTCCCACCATGTTTTACTCTGGTCTAGAGAAGCACAAATCCACATTCCAGATCCATGTGGCCTAAGGAGGACACAGACTATGATACCCTTTGAGGAAATAAGCAATTTTAGGGAGAAACAATCTCACATCTGCCCCCTTAACCAGCCATAGTTCCTCAAGATTGGACATGGGATTTGGGGAGAATCTCTCTTAACCAGCAGCCTTCCAGATATTTCCATGCTTTGGCCATGACAATGATAACAGTAAGTCAGTATACAAGAAAAAATAGTAAAATTCTGGAGTAATACCATGAGAAAGTGTTGTCCTTTAACCTAGTTTATAGACACAGCTCAGGCAGAAGAGTGAAGCAATCAGTACATTACACGGATACTTTTAAATGAAAAGGCTACATCTTCCTCAAGTTATGTAAAATACAGGGTGCTAAAATTTACTATTTTACATACAGTAACATTAAGAATTAAATACCTCTAAAAACACAAATACAGTGAGTAAATCAGTGCTAACTATTCCCAAAAACATTTTTAACCTGAGATACCATCTTCCTTTAGGACAACTTTTAAACAATTAAGCACCAGTTTTGTCACCATATATACAACATTTCTGAATTCTAGGTTGCTATTTTTTCTGCTTGTTTCCTGAAGAAAAGCATGCACTTTTGTTTAGCTAGAAGAGTCAATGGAGGTTTTCTCCACAGCATCAGGTTTGATGTAGGTTACCCCTTAACTAAAGATTAATCCTATAAATCCCACCAGAAAATTCAGCAACAAAAACTGATTTACAAAATCAAAAATTCTTAAATAGTTTCCAGAGACTGTGAAAAGAACAAAAGTTGATAGGACAGATCACTGATAAAACATGTGACTCATCTGACAAACTAAATGTGGTAAATGATGAACAAAACACCATAAGGCCAAGTCTCAGACTTTACTTTTCATACAGTAAAAACCCCAAGCCTTGTGTTATGTCTTTATTACAAAAATATTGTGCATTTAAAAGAATACTACAGATTTTCTGAAATGTTTTATCATTTCAGAAGAACTGATCTAAGTATCTTCCTTGGCTCCCCTTTAATAATCTGTATCTGTGATTTGTCAATGATCCCCAGTTTATATTTACAGAAATAGTCAGGAATTATGGAAGGTTATCAGAGGTAACTTTGTAATGTGTAACACTGCCTGTTATCAGGGATGTAAGTTAGAACAGAGGTTTTTCAATACTTCATTAATTCTAGAGGAGTGAGAACCCTTATATACACTAACTACAATATCACTTTAAGTCCACTGTAAGTACAAATGGTGTCAAAAGATCACAACAACTATATTTCCATATAAACATCCAATTTCAGTCCCTTACTGAACAAAAGGTTTTAAGATTTATGTTGTATCAAAAATGCTTAAAGAAGTCAGCGTGGAATTTTGCAGGTAATAGCACAAAGTGGTCTAAAAACACACACCACCCCCTTTACCTCAAAAAAAAAGAGAGCAAGCCCAATCTCCCAGCTAATTCCATTTACCTCAGTGTGAATCCAGTGAGCAGGAGGATGAACACTGTGCTTTACTGCCAGCTCTAGTATTCCTTCTCGTTCTAACAGGCCAGGGCTTGAACATATTGAGAATCCCCCAACTACAGATACTCCAGGAATAAAGAAATCAACCCTGAAAATAGATCAGACATGAAAGCTTAAAAAGCCATAACCCCAAACATGGACAACAATAGCCAAAATAATGTGGCTGCCTTTGTTTCAATTATCTTTCCTTTACAACATCTTCATTTCTGTAACGTAACTTTTCCAAAAATGGAGTTAACCTTGAACAACACCATTTCCTTAGACTGATTTTCTTCTAGAACCTTGTCATCATGTTTGCTAAACTAGAAGGTTTTCAAACCATTCTGCTTTTAGCATTGGATGTCACATCTCACAACAGACTAGAATTCTAGGCGTTTTAAATAAATTATTTGCATATTAGAACAAAAACATAATTATGGTCTGATAGAGTAGCTTAATTCCCACTCTTTTTGGCCCCTTTGATGGGCTCTTCAATTTTCAAACATAAGAAGACTGGCATTTTAATTTTAGGGAAATTACTTTATATGAAACACTTTCTTTTCCTGGGTAGATGAAATATCTGAAATAAAACCAACAGTATGTAAAAAATTTCCCATATAAGAAGTCCACAGCTGGCAGCAGAACTGCAGCTCCCTCTGGTGGCATATATCGCTTTTTTTTAGGTTATAGGAAATTGAACTGGAATAAATTCTTACTTTTTTTCCTTTCAGCTTAAAAGCAAACCATGCATGAGTTTGTACAGATGAGAAGGTAACATGTGGCTAAGATTCTGCAATACTAGCCATTAGAGACCATGGAAGGCAAGCCATTACTATATACAAACTGTAATTCAGTCTCATAGAAGTAAGGCTTTGATAAGCCTTGATGAGGCTTCCAAATAATTTTCAGAAAAAAATTACAAGTTGGTTTCAGAAAAAAATTACAAGTTGGTTTGTGATCTATCATTTGCACTCCTCTGTGTTCTGCAAATCTTTAAATGTTTCTGCTTTCTACAGCACATAATAAAAGCACTGTATTTCACAATAAACCAAATGCCTATAACTAGTTGTGCTAGTCCCCTCAGGAAACAACCACGCTGATAAACAGTGCCAGGTATTAGAGAACCATTATTCAATTCAAGCCTGGGTTAGGCTGGCTCAGTATTAGTTAAGTGAGGATGCAACAAGAAATACAGACTGACTGCTGCTGCACAGGAATTTTCTTCAAACAGCAAGGCTGTATTCTTCACAGACACCACAAATGCTTGAGGACAGAGAGAAGCACTTTGAGTAGTTCATCACTTTTTGAAGAAAAAAAAAATCTTGTCTGCTTAGTCCACGAAATATTCACCCTTAGAAGAAAAAATATCTTTCTCTCAAAAAATGCATACAGTGTGATATAATTTTTAACTTGATGCTTATAATATCTTGCTGGTGCATAAAGAAACCTGACTGCAAAAGAATGGTCTACAACAACAACAACAAAAAAAGACAAGCTTATTTCAGTGTCCTCAGCTTGTGCAGCCCCACTACCCCGTGGGGCCCAGCTTTACTGACAGTCAGGCTCTGGCAGCTGAGAAAGGTCAACTTTTAAATTGCAGCATTGATCCTGCCAAAGAACATCTCACGATGCTGCTGAAGCTCTTTACCTCCCCCTGGTGGAAAATAATCTTCCTACTTAGATCAACTTAAGTTAATGAAAAATATGAGAATTTATGCTGTAAAGTCACAATCTACATTCAAGTCAAAGGGAAACCTTATCCATGCCAGGTGAGGAAACACACAAACATTATTGCAAAACCTACATCAAACATGGTTTTTACCTTTCCCAAATACTAATGCAGATATATTTTTTTTCCCTAAGTACATAACTATGAGAGATTTCAAGGCACATTTTACTATCTTATAGTGCACTAGCTCTGATGGCTTGTCTCAGCCATGTCAGGGAGGGTAAGAGGGCTCCTGAAGAAATGCTACCTGTGACAGCCTTAGAGAAAAGAGCAGCAGAAAGGAAAAAAGTGAAGAAAACCTACAACAAAGAGAGGCACAAATAGATGTAAACTAGAGATCTCAGGGTGGTTTTTTTACTTCCCTTCTTTTAAAACCCACCTAAACCATATCTTTAAGAAATGAGTAATAATTACCCATTGCTGGAGTGAGAGATCAGAAACACTAAAATCATAAAGCTACTTCTTCAAAGTATTTGCAACATGCATATACCTCAACGCATGTTTTAGTAAATCAAAAGGTGTAACAGCAACAAGTCTCTTCATTATTATTTGAAGTCAGATAAAGACCAGTATCTGCCAAAGTGCTTGCAAAACAAATTCACTTTTGCTTCTGAAAAGCTTAATAATTAGAACACTTTCAGAAAATGTAAACATTTTAGTGACAGTCTTTGACTGTAACATCTTACTATAGCAAATCCTAACAAGTTAGCCTTTTCTGCTCAGGAAAATGTAAGTTGCTCAAAAAAAAATGCAACCTCAGTTTATAGACACAAGTACAGAGAAGTTGGTGTGTACCTTACAATAGCATTAGAACACTTTCAAGGAAGAAGAAAATGAAGAAGAGTAATTATAATTAAAGCTCTCAGTTTCCAGCATGATAATTTCAAAAACATTTTTGGAGGGTAAATGTACATTGCAAGTACTGGCAAGCAAGAATTTAATATGAGTCACTGCACATGTGCAAAAACTGTAGCAAATTACTTCACAAACAAATTATTGCTAATCAGCATCTTGTGTTCTGGTTCTAAATTTAAAAGCCAGCATATTAACACTCCATGAGTAACATATGCTGCTAGTACCCCAGCAGCTATACTTTGATTTCAGCAAAACCACTTTCAGATGGCCAAAGCCAATAAAAAGTTTAAGAACGTTTAAATGTCCATTGCCAAAAGCAACTACTCCTGGTTTTAAATTAATTTCTAAGAGGAAAAAAAAGTTACTGAGTGAGAGTATTTTTAACAAGGAAGGAAGACAAACATGAAAATCCTCTACTTCCCTGGGAAAAAAAAAACAACTGTAAAATTGTTTAAACAAACAGCTAATTGTTTCAAAGGCTTGATCATTCAAGATTTTTATTTTCAAATTTGTCTATTTGTATTAATATATTAATCTGATTTAACAGGCTTAATTTTCAGAGTGGAATCTTCAAGGGGAAGAAATAAACCAAAATTAAGTAATTTAAAAATCAGCAGTCTCAGCTCCACTGTAAAAATAACTTGTAAATAAAGACAGCCTACAGAATAAAGTGCAGTGAACTTCAAAGAACTCCTGAAGAAACAATGTAATATAATAAACCACAGGAAAACACCAAAACACTATAACTGAACATTTAAAGAATATCCGCTTCTGCCCTTTTAACAGTAATATTAGCATTTTTTATAATGACTGTTTAAAAATTAAGCCAAATATCAGCTCTTTGACAGAGCATCCAATAAGAAAACATAGTATTATATAAATTAACAACTTTTTCCAAGGCCCAAGGACCAGAAACCTTTCATCACTTTGTTATACTCGACTTCTCCTAGTAATTTCCCCCTCAAATACACCAGAAAATCTTACCATTGTCCTGCTTTGAAAGTAAAATCCTTATTTGCAATTGCCAAACAAAGCCTTTTGACTGTCTCTGATTCATCGGTGATCCCACACACTTTTGCTTGTGTAATTACCTAGCAGAAGGGAAAGAAGCCATTGTGATATGTAGATATAATTTGCAGCAAAAGCACTCAAGAAGCCATGCATGAGACATCCATCACTTCCCATGTTACCCAGGGCATCTCATTACCTACAGCACCAATATTTTTCATTGAGGTGATGAAACAAAAATAGATTCTGTCCCTGGAAGTGTTCAAGGCTAGGCTGGATGGGGCCCTAAGCAACCTGGTTTAGTGAAAGGTGTCTCTGCCCATGGCAGGAGGTTGGAACTGCATGATCTTTAAGGTCCCTTCGAGCCCAAACCATTCTATGATTCACTTAAATAGTCATTGAATGGAGAGCAGACTTTTTCTAAGACTGTAAACAAACTTACTTTAGTTCAGCTGAAGAGAACATAGCTCTAAGGAGAGGGGATTGCTAGTTATCACTTATCAGATTCTTCAGACATCTATACAAGATGCACACTCCTGCATCCTCCAGCAACAAAGTAAAAAGATCTCTGATATAAAGACAAAGGACTTGTAAAAAATCAGTTGCAGATGAAGTCCCAGAGACAATTCTGGATCTAGTAATGCATAATTAAATGCATTACTGAAAGATTATGCATTAATGTTAATGCATCAATGAAAGAAAACCAACAAGCCTTGTATTACTGCATTTACCCCCTACACCCCCATCTGACTACAGGGAAACCAAGACACAAGGTCTCATGGCTGGTTAACAGAGCAGATTTTGTTTGGCAGCCACATGGGAGGGGATGTCAGAGTAATAGGTAATACTGCTTTTAAGGAGTTTTAAAAAAAGATGAAAAATGAAAAGCAGACTTTGCAAAAAGACCCATTGGGGATGAGTACCCCACTTAAATTCTTTGATGCCCATCAGTGTAACATGGATTTTCATCCCCTCCCTACCCTTCCTTTTCAGGGTTTTTTGGATATAATGATACTTTTTTCTTCTATAAAGAAAGCAATGCCCTAAGTATTTTCTACACAAAGGAATACACAGATTTTACTGTTAAAAATGCTGATGTCACTTACCACACAAGGAAATACTCAAAATACCACAACTTTCCCATTTATCATTTGTCTAAGATCAAACAGATCAAAAAAATTTTAACTTTAAGCAACTAGGCTGTAATTTAAAACATATGTCAGGAAATTAATTTATTCTTAAAGCAACATCTGAACATGTTGCCTGTCCCATTAAACAGCAGGACATTTGCTAATTTAAAATGAAGTAGCGTGGATTCCTGTTCCACTTTAGCAGACAGTATTAAATGAGGAATGCAGTCAGTCAAAGTTAACAAGAGAAATGTCAGATACATGACTTTAGTGGTTGTTCTGATGGAGAAGTGCAGGAAAGGGACATTAAATTTGGACTTCTTCATTCCCTTCTTTACTCTTTAGTGCCCTCCTTAATTCGTTATTTGGCTGAGAGAGCTGCAAGAGTACTTGAAATTTAATTCTTACTTGGTATAAAGTTATTTCAGAAATTAAATTTGAGTCAGGGTGATCAAAGACATTCAGCCAGTACTTTGGACCATCACAAGGGTATCCAACTGGTCAGAGCAAGGCTGCAGTGAGAGGAGGGCACACGACTCTGGATTTTGCAACTGTATTTCAAGAAAGCATTGGTCACTTTTCCTTGCCCTGGTCCTTCACATTATCACTCTTCAACAGGCAATGTTCTGTAGCATTCACAGTAATGAAACACAGATTTATGATTCTTTCATCTTTTACAGGACTGAAATGGCCAAATAAGGCAATATTGGCTGAGGGAAGCCAACTGCTGATTATACGGAATTTAAAACCAAGCAGAGGATTTTAAATAAACTGATTTTAAAGTGGTCAGAAATAAAGCAACAAAGAATAAATCAAGCATTAAAAAAAGAAACAGCATAATCCTCTGATATGCAGAGAATGTGCAGTAGCAAGAACTGAGCCCTGCTCTTTCACCTATCTCATACAGCTTCCTTCTCTTTCTTGTGCCTTACAGTTCCCTGCACCAACCCTGAGCTTCCAACACCTCATAAGGATCCATTTTCCATGTATTTTTCAGGTACTGACATTGAGCAGAGAAAGGAAGCAAGCCAAACAATTAATATAAAAAACTCCATGGCTGCACCACTCAGAAATGCCATCATTTTTGCATGTCAGAAGCAAAAGAGAACATGCACTGGTCTGTGCCTGTCTCTACATCCATTTTTTTGGGTAAACAGGATCCACCAGAGCAGCTGGATGTCCACAAGCAACAGTGATCTGTACTCAGGGAAGAGCTGGCATCAGTGGGAATAGCTGAGGCACAGCTCTGTGGCTCCCAAAGCTGGTGACAGCTCTGGTGAAACGCAGAACCAGGCTGCATTTCTCTCATCCATCTACAGCCCAGGTCAGACAGGGCTGAATCTTGTCTCTTGGGGGTTTCCTACATATCCCCTGCACTCAGCTTCCTCTGGGAAAAATGTGATTTATTCTCCACTACAGTTAGGGAAAAACAGCAGAGAAGGACTTCATGTACACACCCTGACAGATGTGTGGTGTGTTTCCATCTGTGTGCGTCTACTTCAGCTTATTACAGAAAGGAAATATCTGTATGAGGTACAAGAGTATGTTCCCCTCTGAACATTATGAAAAAGAATTCTTGCTGCTCAAAACTGAGATCCAGAATAAGCACTTCTGGATTTGACAGAGAACAATGCTATATCTTCCTTGTATTTATTAATTAAACTAGATAAAACTGAAGATCTCTTATCATCTCTCCCTTCAAAATGTCTACAGTTTTTGTCTTACCCCTATGTTATAAAAGGACATTTTCCACATTTTAAAATCTCAAACCTGAACCAGAATTGTAAAAATCCATAAAAATCTGAGAAGTCAGTTTAGAGATGGGAGGTATCCATGTGCTTTCATTACTTATTACAATCCATAGTTGGCCAGAAATCTATTAAGTTTCTTGTCCAACATAAAGTAAACAGCATCATATCACTGAAAAACTTAAAAACTCATTACATTTCACCCACTGAGCACTAAATATGTTAATTCTGTACCAGTAACAAATATAAAATGAGGAGAAAAAGAAGCAAACCAGACTCCAGCAGAAGGCAAAATGGAGCCCAGGAAATGAATACTATTATCCAATATAATTATCTTCGCAGCAAAAAAAAATTAAAATGACTTGCATCCTAAAGAACAGAACACTAACCTCCTGTCGAAAATTATTTGCTGTCCTCTCTAGATGATCCATTTTCCTTTTTGATTTTATTGTGCTGCAAGAAAAAGCAAACAAAGATAATTGTCATTTTGACAGCTGTGCTACTGTCCCTTACTGATATGAATTTCTATTAACATAACAATTTACCAGTGTAATCCAGACTACAGATGACACAAATCTAAATAAGAATTAAATACAAATATATTAACTGGGAGTTAGATTAAGCATTTATAGGTCTGTAGTAATTTGTCAGTTTGATTTTGACAGTGTTACCATGGCATTCTCTTATAAAAACCAAGGAAGTGGATAACCTACCCGTTCCCTGTGCAGTAACAAAAAGCAGAGTGTCTCAACACCCCCAATGGAGAATGAGAGGGAAAAATTCTGCTCTGAGCACCTCTCAGTAATTGAGGAGCAATGCAACCCACATAAATAGTAGCATGAGCCATGATGATCAGGCAGTCTTCAGAATCACTGTTCCTGAAAAAAAAATTGTAAATATTTGTTAAATGAAGCATTCAGTGTTTGATAAGGCTTGTTTCCAGCTTTTATTTCCCTTAAATCAGAAAAGCAAAAAACTAGCAACAAAGTATAATGAGAGGGAATTTTGAAAGCATGAAAGTTTCATAAACAAGTGAAAATGTGCATCCATCAGGTGAAGGGATGTTATGCCCACTCCTAAAGGTGAGGGTACGGTGAGGTTCTTGTTAATGGATTCTTTGGGAGATAAGAGTGAAATGACACGGAATGACCAGTGTTTCTTTATATATATATATAAAAATAAATATATGTATAATGCATATTCGTTTTAAAACAATTTGGTTGCAATGAAAATGAGGTACAGAGTCCTTTTAGTTATTATCTATAGAAATGAAACAATGTAAAAGTATAAAAGAATCACTTAAGAAAATATATAAGGAAAAAAAAGGAAGAGAAAGGAAGGATAAGAGAAGATAGTGGAGAGGAAAGATATCACCAACCATGGATCCAGTGACAAGAACTGACTGTTGCGATTTCACTTAGTCAAAGTGATGGCTGGACATTTGATCCATCAGGGGTGAAGAAGACCACAAAACATAGATTTCAGTGGGTTCAGTCTGTTCAGGTTAAAGTGGGAACACCCGGGCACCTCCCCTGGGGGGAGTTTTACACGGTCTGTTCTAACACTGGGGATCATGTGCAGTGGTCTGGTGGAAGGCCCCAGAAATTACTCTGGGGGCACTCTGGAGTCTTTGATGGGTGATGACACCCTCTAAACCATGCCAGCTGCCTCTCATGCCAGTGTAACTGAGCCAGTTCTGCCCCCAGGAAGGGACGAACACCCTCAGGCCCAGCTGGGAACACAAGTGTCCTGATACCTTCCCTGGGAGGGGAGATTTACAGCTGGCCCAGCTGTGTGAGGGAGGACTCTGGCAGGATAATCAGCATTATCCCGCCTCAGCAGCACCTGCCTCTCACTGGCCATTTCCCTCATCTGGCTCAAACCCAGCTTGTTGCTAAACCAAGGTCAGTTTGTTGTGGTCATCCTCAGGTGGTGGTGCTCACCTTCCCTGCACTTGGGCTGCTCTTATGCAGATCAGAGGATTCCCAACACCCACCCAAACCTCTTCTCCTTCGGTCCAGGGGTGCAAACCTGGCCTCAGCAAAGCCCCTGCAGCTTTTCCAAATGGGCAAATGCTTAAGCCATTAACCATCAATGTTTCAGTCTCTCACAAGGCAAAGACCTTGTGAGATAATATGGAAAAGGCTGAAGTACTCAACATTCCCTTTGCCTTAGTCTTTACAGGCAAAGCCTGCACCCAGACCTCTGTTTGTACCAGTGGTAGTTGGGAAGGAGAGGGATAACCAGGAGCAGGGCCAGCACCTGCTGAGAGACGCTGGATGCACTCAAATGCACAGAGCCAGATGGGTTACACTCAAGGTTGCTAAGAGACACAGCTGACATGCTTGTCAGGCAAGTGTCTATTTACCTATGAAAAACACTTATCACACAGTCTCCAACTGACTGGAAAAAGAATTATACGTGCTCATTTTTTAAGCGAGGCAAAAGCACTGCTTACATCCAGCCAGCACTATCCCAGTAACTGGAAAAATGCTCAGAGCTTGTCCCCTAAGCTGGGTGAAGGCTAAGAAAGCAATCAGGAAGATGTGACTCAGATTTACCAGGGGCAGGTTATGTCTGATAAACCTGAACAGCTACAGTGATGAAAGGTCTGGTCACACAGCCAAGGGGACAGGATACAGCACACCTTGAGTGTCCTGTGGCTCCTGGCACCAGCCCCTGAAGCACACACATGTTAGTAAGCCAAGACCAGATGGTCTGAAAACTTGTCTGGGCAGACAGAATTGAAGACTTGATGGCTTGAAATTTGCTTCACTTGTTGGCTAGAACAGTAAGAGTACCCTGGGGCTGATACAGGTCAATACATTTATCACTAACTTGGATGATGAGACAGAAGGTGTCCTGTTCATGGCATGGTCACTGGAACTGGATGATATCTGAGGTCCTCTCTGGGCCATTCTATGATCAGCAAACTTGTGGATGATACCAGGTTAGAATAGCAGAGCTCCCCTTCAAAAGGGAACTGAGAAACTGAAGGGCTGGAAAGCAGAAATTTCATGACAGAGGTCTATACCTGGGACTGGCTTAATCCAGTGTGAACAAGTGTCCTGCTCCAAGCACAAATTCTGACTGGATGATGCTCAGAAGTGCCTTCCAGCCAGCATATCTGTGATTTTAAATGTTCAAACAATATTCATGCATGAAAGATCAAACACCAACTTTTCCTTTCTAGTGGTAAAGAAAAGGTTCTGGGTGGAAAATTTTATAAATTTTAATTAAGCCTGTTTGTTCACAGGTTTATTTAAAAGGACATTAATCTCTCACACTTCCATGCACCCTACATAATACAACTCTATAAATTTAGAGAAAAGAAAGTGGAGGACACTCATATGCACTGCAGTAGAAACACAATGTGAAACTTCAAAAACAACACATTCAAACAGCTATGACAGAGAAAGCTAAATTGACATGTACAACATTCAAGGTTAGTCAGAACTACCCTTCAAGTGTAGAAACATGTTCACAGAGAGCCAAGAGATATTTCTCATTCCTTCTATATATGCCTTTATTTTTCCTAAAATGGATTAGCATAACTCTATATATCATCACCTATCAAATTATATTTATTCCCATGATGCAGTCCACTGCTTCTTTAAATCGTTAATATTTTACTTTCATTTAAATATCTTTCTGTGCATTCTTTTAAGGCGTGTAATTTATTTTCAAAATATTTTTCATTTCTAATCCCTTGAAATGGCACTGATCCAGCTTGTTGATAACTAATCAGGCCAATACTCTCTAGGATTTCACTAACAGCTGCATTGGTTGGTCACTTTGTAATCTATCCTGTTTGTAGTCTTGTATGAATGAAGGCAGAGCTTCCATAAATTAGGCTGCTCAGAAATGGAACACATTTACAGTCACTACTCAAAATGCCCATTTTCAAGCATAATAAATACTTCCTGCAGCTTTTAACTGTCCATAATTTTTAATAGTTTTTCAGCATTTAATTCCACAGCAGCTTGCAACTTTTAAAAATGGAAGTACTGAAAAGTCTTCTACCCCCAGTGAGCAAAATTACTTCAAATTTTTTTTCCACAACATCACAGAGTACTTAAAGTGTACTTAAGTGTTTAAGCAAAACATCAACATACTTTGTTTAAGCAAAAACACTTTCTACATCAAATGTGTAGACACTATTGATAACAAAATTGTTAACAATCTCAAAATATTTTAGGACAACAAAATAGACATCTACTGAAGTCCCATTCCTCTACCTTGGCATATTATCTGTTAACCCAGAGTGCTCAAAAATCAGTTTCTCAAATCATGAGATCACTTTATGGTCTGGAATCTTTCATATAGCACATCATGGTTATAGACATCTACATCTCCAACCAACCTGAAGTTCAATATCAATACATAATATTGGAAACAAAAGAAATGTCAGCCTAATTTTATAGTCACAGCTGAAAACCCTATTGATACAACTGCTTGAAGGCTGAGTCTATCCTAAATTAGAAATAACTCTTGAACCATAGTTCAAGAAACTTGCTCCATTTTTACTATCATCACTTTCCAATCATGAAAAACACAATAAAAATAATTTGCAATTTTTACTCTGCAACAAATAAATTCCTAAATGTCTTTTAATGAGTCCTGGTTCTCTCCTACCACATACAAGTGTGACTCATGCCTTTACAAATTGTGAACAGTTTTTCCCCCATCTGTCACCTCTGTGATTTTTTTCACTCATCCAGCTCTTTGGCAATTCCCTGCCCTGAATGAAAGCACTGTGCTTCAGCTTCCCAGGCTCCTGTCAGGTGGGATGTTCTCCCTTTATTCTCACCTTACCCAAGCCAGTACAGGAACAGCCACTCCAAATACCCTCTTTTTTCACAGCGGTTGGAAGGGACCACAGTGGGTCATATAGTCCAACCTCCCTGCTCAAGCAGGGCCATTTGAGAGCACAGGGCACAAGACTGCATCCAGATGGTTCTGGAATATCTCCAGTGAGAGAGCCTCCAGTACCTCTGGGCAATCTGTTCCAGTGCCTGGTCACTCACACAATAAAGAAGTTCTTCCTCACATTCAGGTGGAGCTTCCTGTACATCAGTTTCTGTCCATTGCCTCTTGTCCTAGTGGTTGGCACCCCCAAGAGGAGCCTGACTCCATCCTCTTGACACTTCCCCCTTCACGTATTTTTATAAACCTCCTTTGCTCCACGGAATGAAACGAGCACTACTTTTCTTGACTTCTTCCTCTCCTCACTTAAAACCAACGAGGCATTCATTCTCCATCCCCTCTGATCCACTGGCCTGGCTTAAAATCTGTTGAGATATATGTCTGCATCTCTTCTGTCTCACAATCCCACGTCACTATCTGAAGGGAGAACTACTTTTAGTTCATCCACATCACACTTAAGTGCAAATTACGAGGTAGGTTAATGCAAGAGAGTGCAGAGGCGGGCAGCAAGGGTACTGAAGCACAGGCACTGAAGCATAGGAAGCCTTTTTTCAAAAGCTATCTCTCGGTAAAACACTCCTTTAGACAAACAGACCTTCCTGCAAAAGCAATCAAAGAAAACAAGGTTTCCCCCCTCTTCCCGGGACTGAGGGGAACACGGTGAGCGCTGGGAGGAGGCGGGGGAGGTGGGGAAGAGGCGGCGGCAGCCGGTGCCCAGCTGGGGCGGGGCGGCCAAGGGGCACGGGAAGCAAACGGCTAAGGGGCAGGCCAGGGACAGGGACAAGGACAGGGGGTAGGGCAGGGACAAGGACAAGGTCGCAGCAGTGCCCGGCCGTTCCCCCACAGCCCCTGGGATCGCCGGGCAAGACGCCAGGGCTGGAAGCGGCAGCGCCATCGGCCGCAGAGGGCGGCCCGGCCACCGTTTCCGAGCGGCATGCGGGGCTCCCGCCGTGAGGGAAGGGCGAGCCAGGAGGACTCGAACGCGCTGCCCCTCAGCCCGCCGCCCCTCACCCTCCTGTCCCCCCCACTCCCTCCTCCTCCCCAGCCGATCCCGCCCTGGGATCCGGGATCCCCGGCCCGCTCGCCACCACCCCTACCCGCCGCCGCATCCCGTCACGGGGAGCGCCGCCCTCGTGCCCCGTCAGGCGCCGCCTCTTCCCGTCCGCCCCGGCCCGGCTCCGCCGCTCCCCGGCGGCATGGCCGTGTTCCACGACGAGGTGGAGATCGAGGACTTCGAGTACGACGAGGAGACCGGGACCTACAGCTACCCGTGCCCCTGCGGGGACCGATTCCTCATCACGCGGGTGAGGGGCGGCCGGGCAGGGCTGGGGGGCAGAACGGGGTGGTGCGGCCCAGGGCCGGGCAGGCGGCGGGGCCTGACCGCTCTCCCGGCGCTTTTGCAGGAGGACCTGGAGAACGGGGAGGACGTGGCCACCTGCCCCAGCTGCTCCCTGATCCTGCGCGTCATTTACGACCAGGTGGGTGCGGAGGGAGGGTGGTCGGGCGCGGTTCCAGCCGGGTCCCTCCGAGGCCCGATTCGCCGCCCCGTGGGGAAGCGCCGGGGAGCGTTTAAAAATGCCTGGTTTGGAGCTACATCTGCTGCCTGATCTCTCGTTTCTCTGTTCTTCTCGTGCCGTGTTTGGGCTTAAAAAGGCGCCTCTGCCTGGGTGGGCGTGGGATAGGATACAGAGTCAGCCACAGAAGAGCTCCTGTAGCTGATTCCAGCAGCCCTGGCAGCTTTTCTCACCTCGTAGGTGCGTTGCGGCTTTGGTGTTTTGGGAGACAAATTCGTGCTGTAATCACTCTGTTTTCCAGCCTCTGGTGTTTGTAAGGTAGAAAAGACCCAAAAACAATGTAAATCGCCTAAATGCCTGCTTGCTGTCTTTAGGAGCAGTTCATGCGGGATGAAGTCGTGGCAGAACCTTTGCCAAACAAGGAATTGGTCAAGTGCTGATGAATGCATCGTGGACTGTGCTGCTTTGGGATGAGAAAGTATGGGCATGGTGACTGCAGAAAGACTTATGGTTCTCCTTCTGGAAGTGTGTGTTGCTGTGGGATACAAGTGCAATAATTGTCTGTCTTCTTAACAAGAATGAAAGTTTGCTGGGACATTAAACACATGAATGCGTTTTGTTCCAGAGGGTTATACTTTAAATATATATATAAGTTGCTCTGTGTATTCCAGAAGACTTGGGGATTATGATTCTGATTTACAAGTTAATACACAGAAGAAGAGTGTGGAGTCAGGAAATTATAACATTTAGTCTAGCAGTGACTTCTTAGCCTGTGGAGAAGAACAGGCTTTATGTGGGTGTATGCAGGCGTGAAATGGCACAGAGAGCTGAAATGTTGGCAGGCAAGGTTTGGGTGTCCATAGGACACAATGCCATACAGAATTAACTCAGTGCAGCTTCTCCCAGCGTGTGGGCTCGGGTACTTCTAGCCCATACTGAATATGGAGCGAAAACAAGAGACCCAGAGCCAACATTTACCCAGTGTTGTTAAATTCTTTGCTCCTGTAAACACGGGGAAGGTGCAATTGTCTGTCTATCTGCAGCGGGGGCAACACTTGAATTGGGGCAGATTTCTTTCTTAAATTGCTTCTAAAGTTGCTTTGAAAGAACTTTGGTAGTTGTTACCAAATAACTCTCACATAACAGTGATACGCTTTTGAGGGTGTTGTGTGAGATGGAGTCAACTTTTTTTTACCCCTGCACAGCTGCTGATGTGCAGGGCTGGAACTCAAAGTGGTTTGTATTTTACCCCTATATTCTCAACAACTTTGTGATTTGACTATTGCAGTAGATACAAAACGGGCTGCAGTTCTTTGTGCCATTTGTAGTAAATTTCTCAGCCCTTCTTTATTAGGTGCTGTCACATCCTGGATAGGAGATGGATACATTTCACTTAATTAATAAAGGCATTTTTTAGGGTAGAAAAGAGTCATGAGAACATACTCCACATTGATTCTAAGACTGCCTCTTGAATTATAAGCGACTGCACTTGAATATTTACTTAAAATGTCCTCATTCCGGTGTTTTAATAGGATTTGATATCTATGAAGTTAAATTTGGGGAAAAGTACCTGTGAAGAGTGTATGTGGCTGTTTTGCTCCAGGCACTGAAGATAGGCAAGTTTTATTGGATTCTTGCATTTGATTATTTTTGTTCTTACTGCATTCTGTGAATGTCGAAGATGAACATTCTAGTTACTTTAAGAAAAGGAGAGGAAAAAGCCCTACATCTGGTTGGAAGTTCTGAATGCAGTAAGCACAACAAAGAGTGTTTCCATGCCTAAACCAGGAGGTGGCACTCGTGTTCCTTTGACATATGTGCTTAAAAAAAATAAATGTTGTGGCACTTTGGTTAGCTATGCCTTATCAAATATTTATTTTGACTATTTAAATAAAGATGTTTAAGATTCCATCAGTGGTTATAATGGGCCATTACTTATTCTGTTTCTGCACCAGCCATAATGATTTCCAGAGGTCTTGAGTTGCTGCTGCTGGGGTGATGATAGTGGAGGTTTTTCACATTGGTTAATAAAAATCGTTTCAATCTATCAGTAGATGCTGTAAAGCAAACTTACAGGAACCCTACCTAAGCCCCTGCTCAGATTTCTTTGGCATAAATACCTTAATGATTTTTCCACAAGTATTCTACATAAAAGGAATTGTAGCAATTTTCAAATGCAAGACCAGGGAATGTATGCTCTGATCTAAGTAAGTTGCCATCTTTTCTTAAGTGTATCATCTCTAAAAGTACATAGATTTTGAAGAAATCATTGACCAGATTTTGTTATATAATGGAGGTCAGGCCCTTTCTGACTTAGGAAACTTGTGTAGAGGATTATTTGTACTCTATATGGTTAAATTCCAGCATGGTTGTAAAAAGAGTTTGTCAATTGAATTTTACTTGGCAGGTGCCAAGTAAACATGGCATGTAACAAGTTTTTAATTGGTTCTTACTGGTGTTTCCCACTCATCTGAAATACAGGTTATGGCTTTTTTAAGAGTAATTTTAGCAGAATTAATTTGTTTATTACATTAGCTGGGGACTGTCAGGGCTTGAGGTTTCTTGCCTGGTGTGAATAGGGTCCAAGTTGTAGAATGCAATTTACATGCACAGTGAAATTACTTAATCACATAGTGTATGTATCAAAGCTTTAACAAAGTATGTTTGCATACCTATGTGGTTTTTATTGTGTACTTATGCGAATCATGTTTACGTTTCTGGAGGCTTTTTTACAGCATAACAACAGAAAGATGTTGTGGCCGACTGTTAGAAAAGGATGTGCCACATTTGCCCACCTAAATTACTTCCAACTCTTGTCTCATTGCAGGATCTCAAGACAGTAGTTGACATCCCCTCCAAAAAGGAGGCAAACCAAGGATGGCTGTCATGTTTCTCTCTTTTTGTTGCCCCTTGAGAATCTGAGAGACACATTTAAAAACTGTTGAGCTATTCTGTTGTTTTCCCTTCTGCTCTGCAGAGAGTTCTGCAGCAAGAATTCATCCTTCATGAAAGTTCAGCATTGCTAAAGCCAAAGGATTGCCCACTTTTGTCTTTTGTTTACTTTGATTCCAGTGATTGCAGTCATCTTTTAAAAATATTCTTTCATACTGTGTCATTCCAGAACACCAGTCAGGGCAGTCTGAGTAAGCCATCAGAAATGTCGCTTGTCGGGAATTCAGTCACAAGGTTTCCTCACAGCGCCACGGGCTCTGGCCCCTCACACATTACTTGTGTATTACATGCTCTTACAAACCAGTAGCTCACTTTTTTTTCTCAAAAGGCAATTGTGTAGGACACAAAGAAGTCTTGTTTGCTGCTTGTATCTGACAAGCAGATTGATTGATTATGTGTTTGATTAGGTCTGTGGGTCTGCACTGAGGAGGCCAGTGTGGTGAAAACAGCATCACATGAACGTTAATGGAATAATTCATACTTGGCAGAGACTAGAGAGGGTGAAACAATTTATGGGCAGTTTCAGATATTCAAGCTGTGAAATTTCTCATACTGTTGAACACCTCTGAACTCCTGTGTAACACTGAGAACAAGCAATACACTCTGTTGCCACAATTTTATGGGAAGAAATGGAAGATAATTTGCTCTTCATTAAACTAAAGAGGCTTAGCCTCCCTGATCTGTCAGATTCTTGTTTGCATTTCAAAGAAACTTGCTGAGAAGGTCATGTACTTTTGGCTCATTGTGCCTGTATATCGGTGGTGTACATGATTAGTTTTGAATAGTTGCTCTAGAAGTCTGTGACACAGAGCCTCCAAGAGCTGAGGTCATTAGGCCACTAATTTTGCTGTTCCACTTGTTTCATTGTCCATATATCTGGGAAGTCCTAGTGTCCCAGAGGACCCTTTCTAAGTACCTTGACATACCTTCTCTCCATCACGGTTTTACTTACGATTCTCAGCACCCGCCAAAAAAAACCCCAGATGTTCCTTGCAGAGTGACAGAATTAAAGATCATTACATAGATTACCAAGTCTTTCTACCAAGAAGCAGATACTGATTAATTTCAAATAAACTGGCACAAATTTCATGTAAGTTAGTGAACTGACAACTATGTATTGTCACGAAGACCAGCAGTTTTTGCATGTTCCATCTCCATCTCTTCTATTCCAATTTAACACTCAGATCATGCTAACTGTAGGGATGGGTATTTGTTACACTGAAAACTTCTTGAAATGTTTTTGAAATAGGATTTATCAAGGTATTTGGTGCAGTAATTTAAACTTGCCATGAATTTTCTCCTAGCAGTTCCATGTGGATTGCTTTGATTCTACTTCATGGTAACTTAAAATGCTAATTTCTTAGTGTCTCTCCATGGCATAGAGGAGACAGGGAGGATCCTGTGAAGATGCTGGCCTCATCAGCCCTGAAACTGGTCAAACCTGTTGAGTGACAGAGGCAGCAACTGACAGAAGCTGTGCCAAGAGGGAAAGCATCTGTCACAGTGTCACCTGTGGTCAGGGAGGAAGTGGGTCAAAAGGGACCAACCAAAAGGGTTGACCAACCTTCCCACCTTAAGTGACAAATCATCACTCCTTCCCACCCCTTGCTGTCACCATTTTGAGCTGTTTGCACCCGAGGTCACCTCTCCAAAATTCTTGGCAACTCACCAGTCCAGCACAGGTTTCCTGTCATGCAGAAAGTCACTGCTGTGCCATTGACCATGTCAGTGAGTGCAGCCAGCCAAGGGAAGCTCGCTCTGAAGGCATGCTGGTGTGCAAAGGTCAGAGCAGAGCTGCCCCATCCAGGGGTGGTCATTTTTTATTTTTATGTCAAAACAGAGATCTTTATCTTATTGTTTGAATGCTGAAGCTGTTGCTTTAGGGAAAGATCCAGCTCCTGTTGTTTTTACCCAGACTGAGGGTAAAAACAACAGGAGCTGGCAATAAGCCGCTTCTGTGACCTAGTCAGGCCCTTTCTTGCTCCATGGCAAATGGTTTTATTTTGGTCTCAGTTGTCCTTCTGGACAAGTCAGAGGACAACTTTTTGTTACATTCAGTACTTCAAGTAAAAGATTTCCATCCACGGGATCACTAAATAGCTACATCACTTCTTAGCATGATCTTTATGTATGTAGTCCTGTGGTATTTACACAAAATACAAATTTCTGGTATACTTTTAGTAACAAAGACTATTTCACACTGCCTAGGAAAAAATTATTCTTTTCAAGGGAGGTTTTTTTTTCTTTTCCAAATATCTTGAAAAAGATATTGTTTAACAGTTTTTATTTCTGCATGTCTGTTAGTAGGTCTGTTGTTGATTCTTTCCATGAAAAAATTGTGTACCTATGCAATGCAATACCATCTTAAGGTATTTGGTTTTAGACAATAGCAAGACTGCATTATAGTGATAAAAATTTATCATTTTTATCACTATAATGGATTAGAACTGATTTTGTAGCCTGTGATGGGTTTTAAGGTTATTGTTCATTTAATTACAAAAAAAAGTAGATAAAATATGAGCCCCTACTTATCCTACTTTTTCACTTACTAGGGTAGAACACATTTGACTTTTATATTATGCAGAGGCTTCTGTGGCCCCCAGTGCACTGCACAGGTGTTCCCACATTGATGGATTCTGGCATACATCCCTTAGCTAAAACCAGATTTTGAATTTAGGTATGTAAACAGTCCAGAGGCAGAAATCCAGACAAAACACCTGTCAGTCTCACAGTCCCTTTCTTGCAGAACTACTCAAGAGGGTCATTTCAGAGCCAGTAAGGAAAGCTCCTGTGCTGGAGGCTGAGCTGAGCTGTGGCAGCAAAATATGTCAGTGCATCAGAGCAGGACTGACTGTCCCAGGGGCAGAGCAAGGGTCTTCTTGGTCCCATCCCATCCCCAGCACTGCCCAGCATGGTCAGGGCCAGGGCAAGCATTTGAGGATACTTCCCTACAACCCTCCCACACATTTTGAAGGTCACAGACTTCTTGAGACTGCTGCATTGTTGTTAAATACCATGAACAATATATATATTTCCATGAATTTGTCTAATCACTTTTTGAATCCACATCATAAAATCCATTGCATCCCATGGAAAGGAATTGCCCAAGTAAAGTGTGCCTTATTAAGAGACATGTCTCTCTTTCTTTCGAACCCATTGCACTGGGCTTCATGTAAAGGCATCTTTTGGATAGGAAGAGACAGTTTTCTGCTTTCAGCTCTCTAGCCTACTGAGGACTGTTAAGATTTTTTTTTCTTATTTTTCTGCACAATTTTTGAAAGGGAAATATGAACTGTGCACAATTCTAGACATGGATGCGTTATGCATACATTTGCATAGCAATATTTGTTCTCTATTCTGCTCTCTATTTTCCAAAAATTCCTAACATGATGTTGTTTTTTGACATCTGGTGTGCACTGGGCTGACATTATCTTAGAACTTATGTTTAGTTAAGGAAATAAATTTTTGGAATCTAAGTCTTAGAATAACCTTTCTTTCTCCTCCTGTCTCCTGCTCATGGCCTGGGTGGTTTTTAGAAGATAAGGTGATCTAAGGTACCATGGATTCAGGTAGTTTTCCTGCTAGTCCCTCCCACAACCTCCTAACAGCAGCTGATGAAGGTGTGCAAGCTCTATGCATTTTGGTAGGACTGTCCAAGACTGGTTTATGTCCACTCTTCCCATCATTTAGATGGCTTTATTTGTTTAATTTTGTAATGTGTTACTTCCCTTGCATGTTCATTTTATTTAGCCCTATTGCACTTCTTACATGACTTCATCTCTTCCTTCAAAGCTGCATCTGTGTGCCTCTCGTAGTTCCTTGTCTTTGGTACAGTGGCTTTTCTGAGGGATATGTGAGTTTTCTGGGCAATGAAGCCTTTTATTTGAGTTAATGCAGTTTTTCAAGGTGAGATTTCTTTTTGTTTTGAATACACTATTTACTTTCCTAAAAGAAGTGGGGAGACTGCCCAAGATGCACATATAGAATAGTGTGCTTTTTGAAAGGGCAAAGAATATTTTCTTTCATTCAAATCTACTATTTCCTTGTAACTTTATTTCCTAGTATTGGCCCTAAGGGGGGAAGTCTTAGCCTGAATAAATGTTGAATGCTAAATGTGATAGACTGAAGGATTTGTGCTTTTCCTTGTGACGAAGGGGTTAACTATAACTCACAGTCTCTCTCCTCTTGCAGAACTACTCAAGATGAAGCTATTTCTTGGAAGAATACCCTTAGGAAGTTAGTGACCTAGAATGAGCTTGGCATAGAATTGCCTTTTAGCCTTAACTGTGATATTTGCTGCTGCAGTCTCCTAGACAAATGGGTTTTGACAGGCTTTGCAAACAGCCTGAGGTCAGAGCCTATGAGCTTTCCTTGGGCAAGTAAAAGCTGTGGAGTTGGGAAATTAATGCATTTCTTGAGACAAACATCAAAATTCCCAAACCTGGGGATGGTGCACCGTGAGACAGTGACAGGCAAATGCAATCTCTCACAGGACTGTGAAAAGGACATGGCAAGCAGAGAAACATGGTCCTTGCCAGTGATGGTTCATAAAGTTCAAGCTCTGCTTTGAACTGGAATGAAGGCTGTATTTTTAATATTCCTTGACACAAGGCCCAGAAGAGAGCAGGTGATGGCACACCAAACTGGCACCGTGCCTTGGGCATCAAAATATGCTTCTGTGGCCCCTACATCTTCACCACAAACTGCTTAGCAACCTAGAGGTGGGATTTTGCTGTGGAAGCAAGGGAGAGCAGCAGAGAGAGCTGATAACTAAGCTTTTCCTATGTGGATTTCCTCTATGCATACTGAACCGAGGGTAGTGGGGCAGTCTGAGGGGGATGCAATGATTCAGGATCCGCTTCTTTCTACTTACAAGAGGAAGGATTTTCTTCCCACCCCAGTGTTTGTTCAGGCACCAACCCCAGAATTTGTTTCTTGGAAAACCTCACAAGTATCCCAGTAGTTAGGATTGCTTGGTTATCTCCTGTGCATACACAGGTGGGGGGTGATGTATAAAAGATGCATGCTGGAGGAATTTAATCTGTCCCCTAAAAAACACTCTGATTCTTGCAGGTACTTAGATCTCTTTTTTTCCCCCCTTGATATTTGTTTTCAAGTTCAGGATTTTTGTAATTGAAGGAGAGTTCAAATAAATCAGCAACCAGAGTAAATGCCAAACGGCCACAGTTAAACTTTCTCAGTGTTTTAAACTAATGGACCCCCTTCTCAATATATTGTGCCTAACAGGATTTGATTGTGCTTTCTCAGACAGAGGATTTCTGTCAGTACCTCTGCCAAATGCACGGTCTCGCAGAGGGAGGATTTGATAGAGATCCAGGTTAAGTCAGCCTCCTCATTCAGAGACAGCAACTGCCAGCCCCACACAGGCTGCAGCAGGGCCACCCAAATGTCAAGTTTCCACTGAGGAAGGCCAAGTTCCCCATATTCTTTTTGATTTTTGCAGCCGTAGCAGGGCTGTGTCCTTGGGTTCTTTCCATGCCAAATAAAGCGTCTGCACATTTTGTCTAGTTCGTTTTTGTACAGCTGAGGTCTTTATAGCAGAGACACCTGCAAAAATAGAAGTCTGAAGAAACAGATCCATTTCTGACAGGTTAACCAACCTGAGGAGTAAGAAATTATTGTGCTAGATCTGTAAATACATTTGCAGCCTGCCTTGCAAGGGCAGCTTGTGAAAATTAAGCTGGCTGGGAATATCCTGAGCCCTAGGCATAGAGCACCCTCTGAGACACAGCTAATATAAAATGCTCCGAGGCAGATCCTGCCATCCAGCACAGCTCTGTAAATCTGGAGTAACACAGGGTGCTCAGGGATGTTACTTCAGATCCACTTCACCCAACCGAAGAGCAGAATTCAAATGAATTACCCATGAAGAGAGAATAAAGAACATGTACAGTAAATAATAAATTTCTGGGTTTTCTGCCCTTCTGTGACTCTCTCTCATCAATGTTTCAGCCTTAGTCTGAATGCTGTTCACTGTGTCAGCCAAAAAAACCAGACTGAGCAAGTGCATTTCAGTGTCGTTCACATCTGAGGCTGTTAATGGCTCAGGGAGAGGCAGAAGTGCAGACAAAACCATGATTTCTAAGAGCATGACATTGTCCTTACCAGAGCCATAATGCCTCAAGACACATTCTATGATGGCTCTTGGTCAGATACAGTTCCCATTTTGTTTATTTTTTTATCTCTTGCAGAACTGAAAAATAGGTAGGAGAGAGGGGAAGCAATTTTTCATTAATAAAAATCAGTTTGGTCCCAGAGTGTCAATTGAAGCATTTCAGCATTTATGAAATGATTCATTTTATTCTGAAGAAGTCAATATGAAGTCTCACAGAATTTCTCAACCAACACTATCCTGCCACCCAGGGTGGCACTTGACGCCAACCTTGAGTAGTTTTGTTCCTCCATATTTTTCAAGGGACGTTACTCAGTGCATAATGAATCTTTTTCTATATTTTCTTTCATTCTTTACATTACAGTTTAATTCTCTCTATTCATTTTATTTCAGCAGCTGTACAAATTGCTATTACAATACCCTTCAAATGTAAGGTACCTGATTAGAATTAGCCTCTGTCACCATAAGGTGACCCTGCTTCATAAGGTCAGGCTGTGATCTCCGCTGGATGCACCTGAACACTCCCCTGCTGTGTTACATGTGTTCTTGCTGTTCCTGAGTAGTTGTCCAACACTAACTTGGGAGCAAAACACCTTGGTGAGATTTGAGGAGCTATATCCACACCTGGAGCTACATCCATACCTGAAATATCCTTTTCAGAAAATCTGAAACTACTCAGTCTTATTAGTCTACTTTCTTACTGGGGTGACTGTCCTATTTTAAACTTCTCAAATGTTTTTTATCAATATGAAATACTGTTTAGTTTTGCTCATTCTTGCAGTTTCCAAGTCTTTACTGTGCAGATTCTTTCCCCCATTTCCTTCCAGATGTAGCATATTGTAATTCATTGCTCGTGACTGCCAAGAAATGACATTTCCAAGACTGTCCATAGTGAATGAGATGAGCCTCTTAAATAGGGCAGGGACAAAACCTCAGTTACAGATTTGTGCATCTCTCTGACATGTCCAGCCAGAAAAAGAGAAATCTTGGTCTCAGTAGAACAAATGACCACCTGCACATTCTCACTGTCTGAGAAATACCTCCTCCATCTTGTCAGTTCTGCTGGTACTTGCTTTCCTGTGTTCTCCATTAGGACTGTCTTTTTATTGCCAGAACCAAGAAAAAAAAGGATATGGCCCTCCTGTGTTCTTGATAGCTGTAGACTTTTTCCATATGTAGGGGGTTTACTAATTTTGCTATTTATTTCGCAGGTTTGTTTTAAACATTTTTAATAATAGAATAGAGTTGCACTGATGAGACCTAGTATTGGAGCAGGTATAAATTGTTCTTGCCCTTTTTGCAGCTTAATATTCTCTTCTGTTTAGAGTGACAAATCCTAGATCCACAAAAGTGAGGGGTTTTAATAGTATGGGCGCAGCTGCAATGATCTGGCAAAGGGATGCAGACAAAACCCAATATTTTTTTGCTGTCAGGAGTCAAAATGGGAGTTAGCTGGAGGGACAGATTTTCATAGTGTGCTGTACATTTCCAGTGTTTATCAGTCTTCCTACTGAGAAGCAGAAAATTTGTGGTTTTACCTGTCATCAAGAGTCACCTTGAAACCCCATAATGAAATATCAATAATTGAGAGTAGCTGTTTGCTAAAAAGATTACTGACAGGCATGAAATAACAGTTACCAGTAGCTTGAATGTATTTTATGTCTTGGACATTTTCCTAGCAGACTTCAGTCTTTCATTGAGTTTGGCAGTAGGAGCTCTGGATTTGGACACCTATGCACAGAAGAATAGTAGGATGTTTTTTGGGGTGCTGGAGGGGAGAAAGTGGAGCTTTTTTTAAAAAAATCAGTGTACCATGATGTTCCTTGGTTAGCACAAAAGCATAATTCCCTTCACAAGTGGAGAGGTCTGCTTCAGTTTATTCTTTTTGCAGTATGCTGTATATAAAGAGAAAGAAGATGAGATAATTCTTCCTGGAAAAAATCCAGAATCTTAATTAAATGGCATTTTCACATTTATTTCTTACTGGCTGGAGTTCATGGCCATACTGGCCATACTTGCTTTCATGTTAAGAGCTTTCCAGATGACCTTCTCTACAAATGCCTTTTTTTCTGCCACTAGAGGTCCTAAAACCAATAAGGAATGGAGACAAAACATACCTATTAATTTGGGACTAGAACATTTTCACAAGCTGGACCTCAGTGTCTGGTCCCTGAAACCCAGTGTGGGGGACAGCGTTTTTTACTGTTAATGTTAAGTAGACTGAAGGAAAGGCATCAGAAGTGGATGCAAAAGATTAGAAGTCACATTTCTCTACCTTGGCATGTTGTCTTTAAATCCAGTGTACTCAAAAATCACCAAGTTTCTCAAATTCATGAGGTCACTTTATGATCTGTAGTCTTTCAGATAGCACATCATGTTTATAGACATCTACATCTCCTTTTTTTTAGGCTTCTTGCCTTTTGATTCAAGTTTTCATGCTTTTCACTCTAACACAGTTTCTAATTCAAAGTAAAAATGAGGGATGTTTGAAAATGGACATTCTTATGTAAGCTGTTTCTGCCAATAGCTGTAACTTCATTTAAATCAACATAACATCAACGTGAACCACATGAGATTTGACACTGTTACAGAGGCCTAGGTCTGAGAATAAAGACTTAGGTCTTTAAAAAAATTACATCACAAACTTCAAAACCCTTTCTGTAATTCATTGCTACTAAACACAGCAACATTTGCTGATAAAGGAAATAGCCTAACTTTGAACTCCAATCAGAGATTGTCAGTTGTTTGTTTTATGTACCTGGTTCAATTTTGCTGCTGAGGTAGAGTCATTTATTTAATGAGCCATCCTCATTCTCATTTTCATTGCTCCCACTTTAGGAAGCAAATATGAAAATGTAAAAAAGCCTTTCCCTGTCAGGCATGTCATCAGGAGCCAGTACTTGCAACATAAACCTGAGGCTTCTGTTATTGTAGTAGCCCAGTGAGGTTGTTCTGCAGTCCTCCAGTGCCATAGAAAGAAATGGATGGAGGTACTTGGGAACTGAAATTAAATTCTCCTCTGCCCATTTGCTGCTTTATTCTTTCTCCCTGTTAAAAATCAAATACTGATTTTCCTAATTTTGCTGAGTCTGCAGTTTTTGCTGGCGTGTAATTGTTGTAGACATGTTCACAAGAGCTAGCAGTAAAAATCCAGGAAAACAATTTTTCATCAAAATTTGCCCACATATTGAAAGTAAGACAGCTCAGAGGAAAAGGTTGTTTTTGATGGGTGACAAGGAAGCAGAGCCCAGCACCTTGCTGTGGGCAGCCTGGCCTGGGGACCTCCCTCATCGCCGCCTGTGTGAGCATCCCAGCTCTGTTCCAGAGAGCAAAGGAACTGGTGGGTCTCACTGAAAGCAAATTCAGAAACCTTGGAAACTCCTCAAAATGGAATCACCACTGTCTGCCAAGTCTGAGCATTATGTTACATCTAATCTTGAATCAAACTGCCAAAATTGTATATTTTATAGAAAATATGGATATCTTCTTGCAATTAGCAAATTATGGTCTCATTGTTCTTATTTTGCTTATCAAGTTCTTTTCCAGTGTCAAGACCTATTTTGTTTCACCCTTTCCTCTAGTTGCTGATTTAAGAGTTGTTCTTGGCACTAGAGAATCTTAAGAGTTCTGTCACGGGCTGCACACAGAAGGTTGTTCCAGCAGCAGGAGCTGAGCCCAAACCACACAACTCAAAGTTATATCCTTAGCGTCAGCACTGGGCTCTGCTCCTGGGCTTGTGCGTGTGCGAATCTGTGCAGACACCCCAGACTGACCGCACTAGGAAATTAATGTTTCCTTTGCTTCTGCAAGCAAAGGAATCAACAGCAAAATGCCCTGGAGAAGTGGCTCTTGCCACCATCTGTGAGCTGGCTGTGGCAGCCAGGGATCCATCAGCTGGACTGCATGGGCTCAGGGAGCATCAGACTAAGTGGTCTTCCAGGCTCTGTGGTTTGTTGACTGATTTGTAAGTGAAGGCAGCTCTTGGCATCACAGGTGATAAGTTTTTGATAAGTATGACACATACACAAACTAGGTAAGACAACTGAAAGCCAAGGGTTTACAAGACAACATGCCCAATTTGAAATTTACTGCAAGGCTTACTTTTTAATTGACATGATGAATTCTATGAGTCTGCCCGCTTGAAATATTTTGATTATTAAACTCTGTTTACTGCTTGGCTCTTGATTTCTAAGCAGGCAAAATGTGTGCTAATAAGAGGGAAAGCAAAAGAAGACTACACTAATGCAATGACCTGTTGTCTCTGCAGGACATGTTTGCATCCTAAATTTTGATTTGGCTATAGCTTTTGACCACTTCCCAAACTAGATGTATAAAGGGTGATTGACAGAAGCAGCCTCCCAAGGGCTTGTACACAGGCATGAATGTCTGATGTTCTCCATCCTGAATACCTGATACATCAAAGTACCAGTTGATTTTCTTTCAGAGCTGCAATTAATTTTTTTGTGTAATTATTATTACAGTAAGTGATAAAAAAGAGACTGTAAAAAAACCCAGTTTTCACTTAATACCATAATAAGAAGTGAATAAAAAATACCATGAAAAATACAATACTAAGGGATGTAATCCTTTATGGCTCATTTATGCCTATAACAATGTAAGTGACATTATTAGATTATTTGTTAGCAGTCTGTAAGACTGAGGAACTAACAAATGTGGAGCAATCTTTTGAGTAATTGCACAAATAGATTAGATATTTTAAAATATATTTAGGTTTTTTATGATATGCAAATTTTCCAAAAAGTTAATCACTTTCACCTTTTTCTCAATTTGTAACACAAAATTACCATTGGTGTAAATAAATATCATTATAGTATTACCAAAGGTCATGGACTCTAAGAAAGGTCACTGTGCAGCTACTTAGAAACTGAGTAACGCATTCAGCCCCCAGGCTGGTCTGTCTGTAACTTAGGTTCAAGCTAAGAAGAACTTTGCAAACAATCCTGGCACCTGTGTCTGTTCTGTGTAGTGAAAATTCTGCTGCAGCCTTCCAGCCTACTCAGCAGAAAGAGATAGAAGATTTATTATTAATATTAGAGTTAACATCTTCAAAATATTATAGAGACACTTCTGAAAATTTAAATTCCTATTCCTTTGGGACCAGATCATGCTTTAACACAGCATCCTACACAATGGGGTCTCTCAGTCTGTGAACAAAGAAGCTGTCTTGGAAAAGTGTGCTGTTGGATTTAACTCATTTGAGGAAACTGCAGATGGTAGCAAGTTTGTTCTTGGCTGTCATCTCTGTGCCTCAAGCCAGATCTTGGGGGAGTCTTGGAAGAGCTGGGCACCGGGGTTGGGCTCCTGGAAGGGATTTTAGCCTGAGTACCCTTTGGGATTATTTGCTTTCCATTTAACTCCTGTTTAAAATTTATACATTACATCTAAATTAATTATCAAGAAACCCTCTCTAATCAGCAGAGAAAGGAAGCATTTCTAGATAGTGGTTTACCCATATTGGTTAAATACTTGCCATTGATTACCTCTGGAAATGTACTCTGCTCACCAACAGAAGAAACTTAGACAACTGCCTAACTTGTGACTACTGTTCAGGTGGCCCCAGTTAACAGAGGTGAATCCTGTTCCACGTGTTTAAAGCATAATCATCCCCAAGAGTGATAGCTAATTTAAAAAAATCAATTAAAAATTAGCAGCTAGAAAGATAGCAAAACTACTATGGCTTCTATCTCAAGTCGTGTAGCCAGATTGTTTTTCCAAAACATCTTTCCAAAGCACCTGGTAAATAAGCAGCTGTGAGCTGCCTGAAGGGTGTGCTGGAGTTCACACTTTGCAGGGACTCTGTGTTTGGAGTTCTCATTCAGACCTTTCCAATGAAACCAATGGAAATTATGGCAAAGGTCTGCAAAATCAAACCCCCTCTAAGATGCTGACAGGGGCAAGTCCTCCTGTACATTTCTGTAAGACTGTCAGGTGACGGCTGAATGAGGGTATTGCCACTGGATGCTTTCTGACTGGGTTTTTTGCAGACCAGCTCTGCTGCAGCATGAGGAAAGCAAGACATTAACAAATCATAACACAATGAAGGAAATAAAAATATGTTTCTCTGTGCACTGATACACTTTATTCAGGGCAGACACGTGCAGTTTGCATAGCTTAAAAACATGAGCTTAAAAACACGTTACCTATTTGCAAGACACTCCTTTTTTACTCTCTTCAAATATGTTTGCAGTTTGACTCAAACTGCTTGTGATAAAATGAGATACAAAGTCAGAATCTGAAAGTTATCACTCATATGTCACCTTCCAGCTGTTAGGGAAACCTAGGTTGTTACTGTTCTTGTCTAGGATGCCTGAATGTAGCTGCATTCTTTGCTGGGGATATTAGAAATGGAAGCTATTGCATTTCAATCAGCAGACAGTATTACAGCTCAATGAACATCTTCAAGGCAGCACCTGAAAGCACTTACACGTGGACTGAGAGATACCCTCAACATTTCTGTGCCACAGGATTTAGCATGAAGGTTGACAAACCTTCTATCCCTGTTTCGACTTCAGGTTAACACATGGAGAGGAATGCTGCCATTGTTTCTCTGTGCCAGTGATGGCATCTCACCTAACAGGACAAAGCCCTGCAGCCAACACCAACTGCATCAACTGGGACTCGCTTTAAAAGTACTCTGAATAGCATTTCAAGTCTTTATTTTCTTCCATTTTCCATGAGCTGGGAGAGGAATATAGGTTGTTTAGTAAGTGCTGTCAACCAAAATGTGACCTGTTCTTGAATCTGACCTTTTAGCTCAGCTTCATGGGTGGGTTTGGCTCAAAGCACTGTGCCTGGATTGCAAAATTCAAAGAAACAGGTGGAGTTACATTATAAGGTATTTATTTGTGTTATGCTGGAATTCCTTTGCTCTTGCCTGAGGCTTTGGAAGCTTTCAAAGTTTAAACTACTTCATTCTTGCATGAAACATTTTGTCCTTACATTTTTCTCCTGTCATGGGAATTAGCGGAACCTGAAATGTTGACCATGTCTAAATAGATAACTGAAAGTAATTCTATGTTTTGTGGTGCTCAAAGCATCATTGTGTGCTAGTATTGCATGAAAGATGGGTAAAAGTAGGAAAACATACCAGCATGCTTAGCCACCACTCTTTGTTGAGCCCAGTTCCACGAGGAGAAGAGTTTATCTGATGGATGTAACCACAGGGGCAAAGACCAAACGACCACAATGAGGTAACAGTATTGGTACAAGCCATATAGGAAGGAAAGTAGGGAAAAACAGGGATAGATGTTTTCCTTTTTTTTTTTTTTAATTTGTGTGTACTAAGTTATGTTAATATTAAAGGGAATTGTGCTTCATAATCCATGTCCCCTTCTGGCTCATGCTCTGGAATTTAGTTCCCTTGGAAACCAAACACACATTTACTCTGTTACTAAGTGAAACAAATGCATTAACAATTATTCCCTAAATGGTACTGCACCATAGATTTTCATTTTATTTTTTGAAGAGGTATTAGGTAACATATTTTTCTATGATACATATATCTACTGCAAACCTTCTTTTCTAGGTTTTTAACACTATGTTAAAAAGTAGTATAAATGAAGATGTCCATGTCTCTGAAATTCCAAACATTTCCTCTCTAAACCAAAAATCTTTTCATTCTTCTTTGTGATAAATATCACTTGTGGTCAATCACCATATTTGTATACACATTTTTTAACATTTACCTAAATTCTGGAGGAATTATATTCCCAGTGTAGTGTCCAAAATATAATAAATAATACATAATTTAAAAACCTGGCGTAGTCATAATTTAAAATAAAGGCATCACATGTCATTAAAACAGCATTTTACTCAGCATTTATGCAATTAAAAGAAAAATCTTTTCTCACCCTAGATTTGGGCAATGGTCAGGTATCACTTGTGCTCTGGAAGAGGTTGCTATCATCATCTTAGCTGAAAATTAAAGCATTTTCCAGAATGTCACAAGAAATTTTAAATGACACAGCAGAAATAGTAATAGATTCTGATGCTATCAAAGAAAGCATAAGTGGTAATCAGGATGATTGGAGTGATGCCTGAACACAGTGTGGAATCTTTAGCACTCAAAGTAGACAGAGAATTAGACATTGGGAGATGTTTTGGACAACACAACAGAGAATACTCTTCGTGTCCTGTCTTGTAACCAATTTTATATGTTTGATACCAATTTATTATGATCTACTGAGAGCAGGTAACTGGAAGGCTCTAAGCAGAATAATCTGTTACTCCTTCCTTTCTCTGAAGTTTAAACAATGTGCTGTGTATTAAAAAAAACCCCACAATTTTCTGTCTCTTGAAAATAATGCAAAACCTAAGTGAGTTTCATTAAAGATGCCCTTCTCCTTTAATATGTACAAAGGATTATGATTGATCAGTACTATTAATCAGACATGGTGTTGATGTGCGAAGACTCCCAAATCTTCTTCTTTCTTAGCAGGCTCTTGGGAAGTGTCATCATTGACTTTATCTTCAAAAAGGAAAGTACCCTAATGAGATACTGAAGTGGAAGTTTACTTGGCTAAGTTCATACTGTGTGAGACCATTCTTGTTATTTAACCTCATCTCTCATTCACTCCTTTGAAAGACAGCAGGTCAGCAGCAATGCAGGCTCTACAGAAGAAGCTTCTTTAGAAAATTTGGTCTTTACAGGATCATCTTGAAGACCCACAACAGCAAGAATCTATACAATCTTCTTGGCTAAAACTGACAGCTTGAAAGACTTAGGCTGCAAGCAAATGGAAGCAAACCAGTATTTTCTTCCTAGGTAGCCACTGTTGAAACTGGCTGTTTCCCTTCACTTGCTGTTTTCAGCCAGCACTTCTGTTACTGCTATAATAATAGTAATAATAATAATAATAATAATAGTAAGCTCATCCCATGGCTTTACAAGAGCAAATGGATGCTGCCGATTCTTTCTATTCCCAAATAAGCAGAGAAGTTGTTACCCTCCTTACTACCACAAAAGTTTCCTGAGGAGTTGTCCTTAAATGTAATTAAAGCAACAACAAAAAAAGTTGTTAATATTTTAGTCTCATTCTCCTATCCAAATTAGACTGTGGACAAGGATTTACGGAAGGGTGTGCCAAACACTGAGGACTGTTAGTAGTCCAAGTCAATTACAGCAATTAATGCCTAATTAAGTGTTAATTTATGCTCTGTGTAATCTCACAGAGAGTAGAAATTTGGCTCAGGTTAATTGGAAAACAAAATTTTTGCCATTATGAGTGGAAACATCTATTACTTTCATACATACAAAACCTACTTTGTTTTATATGAGTCGAGGGCACTGTAAAACAAGGCTAAACTCCTGTCCTGGTTTAGCTGGCTTCCTCTTACAGTTTCAAAAATCGCACTTTTTTTTTCCTGTATCCTGAGAAGTCACAGCATATACTGAAGACAAGCTGTCCGGCAGCCAATTTTCCATGTTTCCATCAAAGGGCAAACTTAAGTGTCTTCTGCAATAGCAGAGTTGAGAATTTATTGATTCTCACAATCTCTCTATTCCCTGCTTCACAGAATAGAGGTTTTAGCTAGAGCTGGGTTAACCAGGAGCCAGGCTTTTAAACAAGAGACATTCCTGACTTGCCTGCATGCTGCAGCAAACACAAACATCATTCTTGTCCTTGCAGGAAATGCATCTTAAATCCCTAGCAGAAGTAATGTTAAACTTTTGAGAGTTGACCTCTGCAGAGACCTGCCAGTCACCTCTGATGCAGGCCATGGGAACGCTCAAATTGCCACACCTGATTTGCGTTCTTGTTACATGCACACAGAAACAAGTCCTTCTCATCTTCACTCTTTGCTGCCTCTATGCATTTGCCAGAAAGGACATGGACAATCATTCCATTCTACAAGATGAGAGAAGAAGAGAAAGAAAGAACAAATTAAAAGTAAGGGATTTCCAGTAAAATCTAGGCCACGTTTCAGAAAATTTATATACAATGTATTACCAGTAGTAACTGGTTGTTCAAATATTTTTTTAAGCAATGCTCCAAACACAATGATTGGATTTAGCTGTGTGCCCAGAGCATGGTGAATATTCATAGTTCCTTTTGAAGCTAACACGAGTGGTAGGTGCTGAGTTCTCTTCCACCACTGGTTTTTTCCTATGGCTACAGGTTGTCATCAGCACCACCTCAGCACTACAGGCCACAACATTTCATAAGGACCAGTGCTTGTCTTAGGAATCAAACCAAATTACAGTAGGACTGTTCCAGAGGATTGCTGGATACATACAACTACAGTAACTGCTATTTTCCCAGGCTGTCCCAGAGCATGACATTTTTCAGTCTTGTAGAGGAGTTCCTGCTCTGCTGGGTAAAGTTCACTGAAAAACAGTGAATTCCTCTAATAGGAAGTTTGCTCTTCTCTTACAACGCGGGAGAAAATTTAATGTTTCCCATTGTAAGCTCCACAAAGGGCTCTCATTTGGGAGGGGTCAGGATTTCCAAACCCTCCCTCAATCTGAAAGAAATGGGAAAGGATTTGCACTGCTCTTACTCTCACAACCACTGATTCTGATTCTATTCCAATAAGGCCAGTAAGACAAACAGGTAAAACAAAGACACAGGATTTTAGGTAGGATTTCTGTAGTTTGCATTTCTAAACCAAATGCTTTTTACATAGACAGTGTTAGTGGGCTAGAGACATCCTATTTTTTTTGGGTTAAAAAGGTACAGAAGTGAACTTTTCCCTTCAGGTACCTCATCTCTTCCTCACACACAAATCTGGAAATCACCCAGTGATCCCACAGTCACCATCAGCTGCCTTTCCCCCATGGCAGAGCCACTACTGACCTCCTGGACATCCCAGTGCTGGTTGCTGTTGTCTGTCTCCTTTGTACAGTTTTGAGGGATAACCTTCCCATGTCTGACATCAAAGCAAAGCCGCGGAGCAGAACCAAGCAAGATTTCCTTCATGTTATATTCAAAGTGCTGGGAAAGGAAGGGTTTGTTTGAACAATGATGGATGGACATCCCAGTTCATTTTTAAAGGCTAATTCTAAAGAAAATTTCCTGTACATGTTTGTTAAGATGCAATCCAAACATGAGTTACAGAGACCCAACAGCCTTGACCCTTTGAGCAGTTCCTCCTGCTAGCTAATTCTGGCATAACTATTTACCCAAGGAAAGGCTTTGTGAACTATGATTATGTGTGACATAAACCCACCCTGTCATAAAATTTTCCAGTTTCATAAATATTTGAACAGAAGGGTGTTTCTGAGTGTATCACATGCTGCAGTTTGAAATGCGCCTGCAGGTCACCCCGAGCTAGACCGATGCCAGCTAGGGAGTGTAAATGAATTTACCTCCTGCCTTAGACTGCAGTTTAGGCATTCATCTTCAGATTTAGTCACTAATGGGGTATCCCCTCCTTTATATTTGGAACTGTTATGTATTTTTTACTCACAAGCTTTTTCTTCCCCAGACACTACCAAATCTACTAAACAAATAAGTGTTTAATTTTGTCTTCTGGAGCAAAGTGTGAGTATCTGCCTCAGTGACACATGGGGACATTGGCATTTTTCAAATGGCACTCAGCTGTGCAAGAGTGGGCATTTTTGCTTTAGCACATGCTAATTTTGAACATGCCAGTATTTCCACTAGTGTCAACCCAGCCCCTTACATGTTGGGGTGCCTGTCTTCTGCATGGCTCCCTAGGTATGACACAGTGTCAATACACTCAAAGTATACATTACCTGGGTGGGACTGTCACTGCAAGGGGAGAGCTCAATAGACCCTTCTGCTCTTCCAGGCCTGTAATCTGCACAGAAGCCAACACCAGTATTGTAAAGCTGTAAGTAAAGGTTTATACTGAAATAAATCACAATTGGATACAAACAAAATATCCTGCAGCTAACATTTTGTGATTGTATCCCTTTATGATATATGATTTTGTTCATAAATCAGGCACCACTTCTTTTCTTTCAGACTTGATCTTGCGTATTGATCTTGCAAACTAATGTGATATAAAAGGCGGTGTTTCACCAAGGGTTAGTTACCCAGTGAGTTTTGTTTAAATTTGATAGATCCACTTCTGTGTTTAACTATTATGATAATTAAAATAAAGGTATTTAAATGTTTATGCTAGTGGAAAATTGCACTTCAATGGGACACTGTAATCAGAAAAAACACAAGATATTCCTAAGGAAAAGAAACATGACAATTCCTGTCATCCACATCTTACACTTTTCTCAAGCTAACTTTGAAAATAAAGAGCACATAAAATAGTAAAAGGACACAGTAAAATCTAGCTAAAGATAGCTGAGTGTGAATTGATTAGTAGACCTTGTTGCCTTGTTGGGGAAAACTCCCTTCCAGTAAGGCTGCTGGGAATAAATTAATATATAATGAATTATAATTATCAACTATGTATTTAAAAAAAAAACCAACCAGACATTCCCTGTCCTGTACATAGTCAGCCAGGGAACTGCTATTGCTATCACTTCTGTCCTTTGGGAATTTCAGGAATGAAGAAATCCTTTTTTTTCTCTTTGTGCACATCAGTCAGCACAGAGATATCTTGGCTGCTGTCACTTCTGCCATCTGCACAAGGCAACACAGTTTTTTTCCTTTACTAATGGCACCTGAAGAACCTATGGTTAGGATCCTCTGAGCTGTGACACTGAACTGAGTCAGACGCTCTGGGTTCAGTTCCTTGCTGGTTTTCAACATTTATGTGAGAATTTGGGCCAGCTCTTTGTGTTTTTCTTTCTCCTCCCACCCTGGTTGCATTGCCCATTTGGACCATTCAAAGACTCCAAGTGACACTGGAGTCTTTAAACAATGTAAAAAAGAAGATCATTATAGTGTGTTTTCTCTTACCTTGCCAGAGAATCTTGGTGTGTCTCCAGGTTGGGAGAGTTCAGGGTACACATTTGATAGAAACCACTGGAAATTTCTACAGCCCAGTCTCTTCTGTAGCTGAAGGCGCTCACTGCAGTCCGGCTTCTCTGCCTTTATGGAGAAAGGGAGAAAGGGCAGCAAGGTTACTGGTGTATTTGTGTTAGAGATGCTAGGAGTGGAAATGACTACACAGGAATTATTTCTACCACCTTTTCTATCCTGAATGTTATAGATATTTATATGTATCTCTTATGACATATGCAAAGGGGGAGATCCAGCTATAGCCCTCCTCAAACTTTGTGCTAAAACAGCCACAGTCTGGCATCAAGACAGAAGTGTTTTGGAAGTAGCATACATTGTGAAAATAAGTATGTCCTCTAAAAATTATTATTATACTGCAAGATAAGTCAGTCTTTGTCATATTTTTATTTTAAAAAGTCAGGACCAAGTTTGATAGTTGTTGCACTGAAATTCAGTGGGATTGTATTAGATTGCCATTTAATATAGAATTTTTCCCACTGATAAAAACTCAATTTCCTGGCATTTAACAGCCCAAATTATCCAATTACTGTCAGTCCTCTATGATCAGAGGGAATAAGTGATGACAGAATTTAACCCAAAATATAGTCTATCACCTATTATCTGTCTATTATCTGACAGTTACTAAATCTAATGAACAAAGGTGCTCTGCAGCTATAATACATAAAACCTTTCCTATGATTTCTCCATTTTCTTGAATTATAAAGACACAATATCAGCTCTCAACTTTCCTGGTAGTAAGTCTATTATGAAAAAGACAAATGCCTTCAACCCTTGGTGCAGCTACAGGCATCTGTACTGCAAAGGCTGACAGGCTGAATATTTGAGGGTATTTAGCACTAAAGATGAATAACGGGGTTCTGAAAAACTCTAAGCACTGTCTAATTCTGCAATTCAAAACCACACAAAACACTTTTCTAAATCTCTCAGTGCCCAAATACTAAAAACATCTAACAACCCTTAAAAGTTTCTCTCCTCTTTCTTGCCAGCAGTAGATTTCTCCTCTTCATGTTTCTACTTTTTAAAAAATGCAGTTTGGGATGGGATTCCAGGAAACTGGTCTGGATTTCTTTGTCAAAAATTAAAATTGGCAACATAAGCAGAGAATTGCCTGTAAATAACTTTTTCCCAGACCAGCTATTTCTCTGTATCCATAAAAAAAGGAAGAAAAGGACTTTGCAGCATGGAAAACACTGACAAATGAAGGGCCTTGGTGATCCAAGGTGAGGTGTTAGTCTCTAAAGGCAAGGATCAATCATTCCATGTGGCGCTTTGTAAACTCCACAGGCAAAGCTCAACAGTTGCAGTATGTTAAAGAGAACCTCATACTTCAGTGTCAGTCCTAGATTCAATAAGCATAACAACAAGGTTTAGCAATTCTGCACCACACAAACCTGTCCCCTAGAGGTTTTCTTGGAAAAAGGGAGAGAGAGAAGTAAAATGCTTCCCCTAAAAAGAGATGTTTCTCATGAGACCCTGCCCTGGCTGAGGAAGGCAGTGGCAGTAAATCTCATTTTATCATACTAGTTACAGTCTGCATTCGATGCTGAATAAATGGTGTAAATAAGGTAAAGAAAGCCATTGTCCCTGTAAACCAGTCTGAAAGGAAACTGTGTTTATAAATTCAATATGCAAACCACACAAGAAAAGGAGCAAAAGAGCTCGTGGCTGAAGTAGTAAAGGGCTGGGAAGAGCCTAATTCATCTGTTTAATGCTCACACCACAGGCATTCTGTGCAAGATGTGATTCAGACCATAAACCAAGAAGAGTTATAAAGCCACCTAAATGGGGGTCACTGGTTGTTTTCTGCAGTGAGCAATGGTGGTGGCGAAGACTCACAGAGAATTCTATAGTGGCCCATAGGTGGCTCTGCTCACCCTCTCAGCGCAATAAATCCCCTCAGGGCCCTTTGCTGCTGAGTGGCAATAATGTCCTTGCTTGCCTGTGCCTTTTGAATAACATCCCGCTGCACTGACAGGCTGAAAACGTCGGCTGTGAAAGAAAGGAACACACAAAAAGGGCCATTTATGTTTCGGTATGCTGCACACAGAGATCATAAAATTGATCATTTGAGGGAGCATCATACTCAGAAGTAGTAAAAGTATTCTGGCTAGAATAAACTCAGGCAAAAGGTCATGCTGCTTACAGCTATCAAGATGTATCATTGGTGACTGTAGTTTTCAGTAGAGAAAATTGCTTCTGAGCTGACAAGAAAAGCCTTCAGGGAATTATTAAATTATTTAAAGACCTCATTGCCCATTTTAAAAGGCTTGGTCTAGTGGCTATAAACCTTTGTGAATCAAATGACAAGCTCCTGGCCAGTGAAGTTCAAACCTGCAACACAGACAAGGAGGGAGGATCTTTTAAAAATATGTGAAAATAAGAGTAAAAAAGGAAACACAATAGTTCTAGACTCTACAATTTGTGGGCTAACTGGAGAGGCAGATCCACTGGTGGAGCATAAAGAGGTCAGGCTAGGCAGCAAGAGAGGAGTCACACTGATATACAGTCCTGTTCCTCTCCCCACTATAATGCAGCTCCTGCTGGATCTGGCTTTCTTGGGTGATAGCCAGCCCTGAATGACTGAGGCATGCAGGACAGGTATTACTGGTGCTCACCAGTGAAGGTGAGCTCATTAAAGCCATCAGGATTGGTGGCAGCCCCGGCTGTAGCAACCAAGCCATTGAGTTTGTGATCTCAAGGAGTGCGAGCCTGGTGAGGAGCAAAGTCAAGACCCTGAATTTTGCAAGAGCAAAATTCCAGCTGTTTAAGGAGCCAGTGAAAGAGATTGCCTAGGAAACTGTCCTTAAGGACAGAGGTGCTAACCAGAGCTGGCAGCTCTTTAAAGCCACTTTTCCTACAGTGCAAGAGCTCTCTATCTGAGTGTGCAGGAAATTGAGCAAGGCAGGCCAGAAACTAGCATGGCTGAGCAAGGATCTGCTTCTCAAACAGAGGAGTAAGAAAGAAATGCACAGACAGTGAAAGCGGGGACAGGTGACCTGAGGAAGGTGCAGGGATATGGTTTGGATGTGTCAAGGTGGGGTCAGGAAAGCCAAGGCAAAGCTGGAACAGGACTTGTCAAGGGACACAAAGAATCACAAGAAAGGATTCTATAAATACATAGGTCAGAAAAGATGCCCCCCCTCCACACCGATAACCAAGAAGAGTGAACTGGTGGTGACTGATATAGAGAAGGCTGAGTTGTATTCCTCAGTCTTTGCTGGCAGTCAGGTTTTCCATTCTCTCAAGACCCTGATCCTCGGAGTGAGTGGGGAAGGAAGTCCCTTGCCCTATAAGGGAAGGGCAAGTGGGGGATCACTTGATGGAACTGAATAGAAGTGAGGGCTTCAGGGAGAATTTACAGCAGCCTGCCAGTACCTGAAGGGGACTTACAAAAAGGAGCAGTAGTCTTAAAGAGAGCAGGTCTAGATTAGTTATTGGGAAGAAATCCTTTACTCAGAGGGTGGTGAGGCATTGGCACAGGTTGCCCAGAGAAGCTGCAGATGCCTCATCCCTGGAAGGGGATGAGGCATCATCCCTGAGGCCTCATCCCTGCTCAAGGCCATGCTGGATGGGGCCCTGAGCAGGCTGATCTAGTGAATGGCATCCTTGCACACAGCAGGAGAGCTGGAATGAGAGGATCTTTAAGGTCGCTTCCAACCCAAACCATTCTCTGATTCTATGAAACAAAGGAGCAAATATGAATGGAAAACTGCACAGCACCTACCCATGCTCTGCCTAAATGCTTTCAGTGAATTTTTTTCTCCTTAAAAGCCAGGCATTGTTAAATGAACAGGAAGATAAATGATACATTTTAATTCAAAACTGCTTACAAGTTTGTCTACTGCCTTGTAGAAAGAATATGATTACAAGAAAAGGTACTGGAGTCAGAGAATTCCTGAGAACTGCAGCATCATTAACATTATTAACAACATTAACTCCACCAACAACATTTCCCACAGCTGCAAGACTCCCAGTAAGCAAACATCCACTTGTTTGTAATACAAGGGATATACAGTTCGTTGACCACCCCTGATCTGCCATGGAGACTGTACTTAAAAAACAGGTGTGGCCATTCTGTAGTTATTGGATGGTGTGTAACCTGCAGATGGTTCAACTGTAGGTGCCTGCCAGGGCTACACCACACATCTGCCTGCAAGCCTGTCCTAGCTTACAGGCTGCTGGGAATCCAAATTCCTGGAGGAATATCTAGTCAGATGTCCTCACCATGCTTCTAATGAAAATGTAACTTGTAAATAGTGGTGTATTGAGGTCTGACTTTTTCAGTTCAGTTACTTCTGGATATGACAGTTCAGGGGAAAAAATGCCCTTTTTGCCCCTAGACCACCCAGATATGTTCCCTTCCAGGAGACACCATAATTTGTCACTCCCCTGTAAATAGTATTGAATATCCTCAGGAACCATATGAGGAAAACCAGTAACTGAGAATGAACTCTCTAGGACAGTCCTTTGAGCACACAGTGCTGCAGGCTTCCACTTCAAATGCATCACAACCCTCCATCAGTGACAAAGCAAACCACAGTTTGTTGGGGAGTCATTTGGAGAAGAGATTATACTCCATAAGGTTTGATAACTTCAGCACAAAGGTGAATTTAGGCACAAGTTTCTCTCTCTCCTTCCTGATCTCACAGCTCTTTCACTGGAGGGTTCAATAAAAAGATTATCCCCTGCATCTGACTGCATACAGACATCCCCATTCCTTTTCCTCTCCCTTCACCTATCTTAACACAAACCTTCAAAACAAACCTCTACAGATGTCTTTACCTTGCTGATTAAGAAAGCCACTGTGTCATGCTTGTAGAAGTTGTCTTTAAAGGGGCCCAGCCAGGTCTCTGCTATCCGGATTTTGTTCCTCACAATGGCCTCTTCATAGGAGAAAGCGCGGGGGAAGTGATTTCGATAGACGTGCCCAACTCGGGAGCACGGGATAATTTCTACAGAGCCACCACAGAGCCAGGTCTGAAACACAGGTGAAAGCACAAATAGAGATTACCTTATTTAGATTACTTTTATCTGAAAGGGAGAAGCTCCTTTTCTCTAGGCTCTGCTCCAGGAAATCCTGGAAACATCAGGAGCACTATTATATGCTTCTTCATACATTGCCCCCCACAGACACAGAGAAGACACTGGGCATTCAGACCTCTGATTTGACCCAGTATGGCTATTTATATGCTTTTATGTTTTTCTGTGAACAAAGAGTGCAGAGTAGTGGAGAGATCTGGGTGCACACCTTCCCTTACCTGGGACAATCAAAACACTATGCCCTTTGTGCATACAATTTTCACTGGTTTTCAATATCAGTTACTCTGTGTATTCAGCAAAAATCAATGCAAAGGATTTAATATAAACAATTTGCTATTAAAACAACAGGCTGGCAAAGAAATAAAGCTACTCTCCCTTTGATGCATGTTGACATGCCAGAATAGATGAGGCAGCTTTCAGAGGGTGCCAAAAGCAGTGACTCAGCCGTCAGGCAGATAGTGATAGCCAGCAAAACTTCCTTCTTCTGACATAATGCTCCTAACTCACAGCAGCTGCATGTTCTTGTGTAGTCCTGATAGGCTGTGGAGTGTGGGGATTGATTTCTGCAGGGAAGGCTGTAGTGTCCATAACCCAACATGTTCTGCACTGTTTTTACAAATATCTTCCTTTTTCACTCAGGTTCCTTAAAATTGCAATAGTTATCACATCTTGATGTTTTAATTAAGGTCCTTACCCTAATAGATAGTTCCAGGTTTTCTGCTCCCCACATGGTCATGTCAGAATCATAAGCTCCAGTATTTTGGAAGTAATGTCGATCCATGGCCACCACTGCACCAGCTACTGCAGGACTCCTGTGTAGAAAACAGTTTGGAAGTGAACACCTTGTTTATGGATAAGGAATTACACAGAGGGTGAAAATTCTGCCATTTCCATAGAGACAGTATTAGAAAATGATTCAATACTGCTCCATATCGGCTTGAAGGAACTGATTATCTAACCAAAATAAAGGACAACTGGAGTGTAATTCTAGGATTTGCTTGGGGAAGGGAGCTAAGAGGTGAATTATCAAATAAGACTCAGAACAGTGGGGAACATTGCACACATGTACATTCAAAACAAAAGATAAACAGATGATGAGTAAGACATCTTTTTAAACTCTGTATGACATGTCTTTTTCTTTCCCTACAAACCTCCACACCTCATCTAGTCAGGCTGTACTCTAGTTGTGTCAATGTGTGGAAAATATCTGTCACATTGAAAGTGTGACTGTAGTCTAGTTGGAATGATTACCAAAGGCCAAAAAACCAGCACAAACAAAAAAACTATCCCTTCAGAGTTATTAATTGAGCATGTGCAAGTAACCACACCTTTCTGTTGTTAGCTGGAAGATGACCCAAGATGACCCAAACTGTACAGTTTTGCTGCTGAGCTGAGCAAGGCACATTGTCTGATGGACTGTTACCTGATAGGGCTGATGGGAGACTGTCGTACCTTCTCTTCATGCTCTGGCACTGGTTCCCAATGAAAATCTAATTTCCAATCAAAAACACCTCGATGCAAGCCCACAGAGTGATAGTACTGAAAGGTCTTCCAGTCTATGATATCTATGACAGGGGAGACGACACTGTTTCTGAAAAAGACAATACCATTTATTTCCCAAACCAAAGCATAAATGAAGTCCAGTCCTCTCTCAGTAAACATTTGTTCTTCTCTTTGACACTGCCAAGCACAAGGACTCCTCTAAATGCTGAGTGCCCTTAGCTTCCCTGCTGACAGAAGCTCATGCTGGGGATTCCCATGCTTGTTGCATGGGAATACTGAGCATGCAGTGAGGAATCTAAAGATCAATAATTTACTGATACCCTGTCCCTTGCATTGTCATTTAACACTATCTAGGACTTGGTTAGGAATTAGCCATCAGAATTCTTATAAAGCTCTTTCATACAGAGGCCCCAGATCTCCAGGCTCTGCATGGATGCAAAGTTTGTAGCAGAAGATGATTTTGACCTCTCACCCTTTACCATCCTCTGATTTTCCTGTAAATGTTGCACACACTTCATGAGTGTGTCACATCAGGCCAATAAAGAGTGCACTTATCCTTAGTTTGTTCTGTTGGTTGTTTTGAAAAAATATTTATTACTGAGTTCATAAGCCAGTGTCTGTTTGTGTTTTATCACAATTTAGAATGCTCTTGCAAATGCACTGTCACAGGGTGGAATCTAGTTTTAAGAGCAAGAACAGAGCCATTACATTGTAAGTGGCAATCCTTGAATTTATTTCTAATTTAAGCTAAATTTGGATTAGTCTGAGAAGAGGTACTAGACATTTCCCTATGGCAAAGAAGTCACAGTATTTCACAGTGTGCTTGCACATCCTCTTGGAATTAACTGGTAGTTCAGAACAGCCTTCAGTGTTCCTTGTTTTCAGGTCAATGATATATCGCATTTGGAAATTTTCAGAGTATGAATGAAATGATATTAGGGACTGCAGGGAAAAAGTGTTGAAGAATAACATTATCCATTTATTTTCTGTTATGCTAAAAGGATAGTCTCTGGTCTCAGTGCAAAGGCTGGTCTATAGACAGAAGTTCTTCAGTAATATTTAAGTGGGATTAAAGTACACTGGAAAAATTATTATTGTTTTAGAGTAGGAATATCTATGTAGGAAATTATTCCCTAGGAAAAAACTTCCTGTTAAAACAGAGAGAAAAACATGAAATGGTCAGTTTGGGGGCAAAATGTAGATGTTTTTATCTCCTCTTTTAAGATGTATATGTTGGTCAGAAATCACAAGGAGAGAAATGTGCTTGAAACATAAGACTATCGGTGAAGAAAGGACATCTCAGAAGTCTCCAGTGCAGTGAGACATTTGTATTTTTCCATGGCAGAGGCCAGAACCAGCTAAGGAAGATGACAGCTCTGGGTTATGTTAATGAAAATATCTTTTGAAATATCTTCTCTGTCTCTACAATCACTAGAATAATGTTTTTTCAGTATCAGAGTGGGGGGGCGGGGGAAGCCCAACTTTATTTTTTCCACTGTTGACATTTCCTGTACAGGATTTTAGAAGCCCACAGAGAAACAGACTACTGCTTGCTAGTTGAGAGTACAAAGATGAACCATGCAGAAGATTGGTTTAAAATGACCCAGTTTTTTTTTTTCCTAGTAAGAGCAGACTGTCCTATGATGAGCTTAAGCCAGGAAGATTTAAAATAGAAAAGTGATTTTATTTCTCTGCTCAGGTATAAAACTATCCTTTATAATGTGCAATAATAAGCACTCTTAGAAAGAAGCATCTGGTTTATAAATAGGTGAGAAAATTTTATGGTCACATGCAGCATTTGCAGGCATATACATCAAGGCAGTGAGTTCCTGTCATCCTTCTCCAGGACTCAAGAAGAAATGGAAAGAAGTGACACTAAAAATAATAAAGCTGATATTCTTCCCTGATCCTCCTAATGATGTCCCTGTGATACAATTTTGTATCCATGACAGGAGAAACCACGCAGGACTCAAGCCAGCAGGGCCGTTTCTACTGGAAGCTTTACCCACTAACAGCATGCAAAGCAAACTACCTGCTTCTAAAAGTTCCTAAAGGTAGTGTCCCACTGGACTCACACAAATAGGCATTTCTTTTCTTTGATATGCTGGGGGAAATCCATCTGACAAGTTAAATGGATTTTAAATGACTAAATGTCAAAAATGAACAGTCACTGTAACAGTAATTTCTACAGCCTGCTGCATTCTCCAGTGTACAAGAATCTCTGACAACTGCCTGGTTGGGAGTGTAGAGGCAGCTGCACAGTTCCCAGTTCAGTTTGCTGCTGTTTGCTGAAACCCACACTTTCTATTGCTACTGGTTTATCCATTCTCATTCAGACAGGACTGAGGAATTAATGACCCCAGACTAGTTTATTTTACGATTTCAGATTCAAGAGGGAAATATCAGGAGGGTGTATTTGAGTAGAAGCCAGAGGCAATGTAGACTAAATGACTTAGAAGACCTTGACCATGCAGACTAGACCACATGAACTGATCCTGGATAGTTCAGATAGAGACAGACACACTCAGATATATTCTGGATCAGATGATCCAAACATTTCAGACTATTCTACATTTTCATATAATTGTAACTATTTAAAACCAGTCTTTTTTTTTTTTTGAATCCACCTTAAATTTATTGCCACTATAAAGCCCCAGACTCCAGTGGTGCTTCTGGCATGAGTGCAATTGCTCACAAGAGTAGGCACCACAGTAGCAGTTCTAGTTATTGGGAATTGATTCTTCAAGATTTCAATTCAAGAAATATAGCAGTAAGGACATAATTGATTCAGATAGATTCTGACCAAGCAATTGTCCAAACTATCTGCGACTTATGACATGGAAAATTACAGTGTTTAAATCGAAAATAACTCACAGGAATAGGCCATGTTCTATCCTGGCTAAATTCAACCATAAACCAGAACAAAATAAAATCTGATCTCCTTTCCCACAAAATTATACAGTAAAAACTGATAACTGTGTTTTAGATCTACTACTCATGTAGCTTTTTCAGAATGCCAAGATTAACAATTTTCAAGAGTATGTTTGTAAGAGTAATTCTAGACCTTCAACTGGTGTAAGTGTAGTATAGTTATGATGTAGCTCTGCTGAAACCAACAGAAACACACCTTCTTAAAACTAAATATTGGGAGTGTCTTTCTGATCTGAAATAGAAGAATCTAGTAACTTTATCTTGTGTGAAAATTGGTCAATATTCAATTTTAATCCTAATCAAGCAGTGCTTTACCCATTTTTTGTTGGTATGATTTAAAAAAATAGCTGTTTTCTGCATATTCAAAGATGGTTTGACATTTGTGTAGTTCTAAATGCAAATTTGCAGTAGATGGTAATTGGAAGATGTTCTTAGCTATTCTTGTTTTTAACTGGGTAACTGGCAGACAGCAGCTTCTCGGCACTTTGAAATGAAACACAAACTACCTCTAGTTTTACTCTGTGGAATCTGAGGGAAGGGAAAAACAGGAAATTCAAATACAACCAGCAGCAAGGCTTTGAACTGTTTGACTAATCTGTGAATATTTCAAATGCTTGGAACTCACACAAATTACAAAAGGTCACAATTCCATGAAAAAGAGCAACCCAAACAAGAACAATTTCCTGGTTTGGGATTTCTTTACCAAATACAATTGCAAATGAAATGTCTTCCCATGACCCTTTACAGTCAGCATGGACATTGTGTTCTTTTCTAATTTTAAACTAAGTAACATGGGGAGAGGAAGATTTAATTAATGTATCCATTTTGAAGTATTGGATACACTTTTTTTGAAAGTGCTTTTGTATTGATTTATACTTTGTTCTGCTGGAGTGAGTAGATTTTAATCTGTTTAAATCCTCCTTTAAATAAGGAGAAAAAGAAACCCCTAAAAACCAAACATAAAAATTATGTATAATTCTCAACCTATTTCAGGGTGTATCACAGCTTGCAAAAATTAGATAGCTAAGAAATCCAGGCAGTCCCAGTTCTGTGTTTCTGCACCCAGTCAAAACTTCAGTGAGTAACTGGGGACCCAACTGAGGACAAAATGCTGCATTTCCACTGAGAGCACCTTGCTGGCTAACTGAAGTCTTAGAAATACAGACCACTTGAAATTAGACAGGGTTAATAAGAAGATAAAATGCAAAAGATAAGGAATGTTATAAAGGATTACTTAAATACTGCCTTACAGACCAACTCCAGACTAACGTAGGGCATAGGAACAGTCTATTCAAATATGTTGAGTATTCATATCCTAAGCACTAAGCAAATCTCTGCAAAGCAGAGTGCTAACGGAATGCTTTATTAAAAATAATTTTTAAACCTGCCTTTTTTTGCTAAAATATTAAAATTTGTATGTAGAGTAGCAAAATCTGTAGAGGCAACTAACACCTTTTAACACTGGACAGTCAGGACACTGAGCCATGAATTATGCCTAAATGTTTACTGCTCCTGTGTTTAGCAGTAATATTTGCCTTTGGCTGTAAACTCATGTCTTTATTTTCTTTACCTCAACTTCTTTAAAATAGGTCACCTTCTGATCCTGATCAACTGTGAAAGATGTAAAGAGATAGCTTATCCTTCCATAACCTACCATGTAAATGCAGAACATTTGCTGAATTTGAAATTAGTGTTATTGACAAATGGGGGATATAAAAGGATCAGCCAAACACAGAAATCCCAGGAAGTAGGCTGTTACATGTGAAGTGTATGGAAGGCTTTCAAAACAGGGAAAGCAGCATGGAATTGTATGCTCAGATGCTGGGGGTTGTGTGGGCTCTGAATGGATAACATTGTGCTTCTCCAAGCCTGTGAGAAGTTAGAAAACAGATGGCTTATGTATTTGGTAGCTCAAAAAGCTGGGATATGGGCCACTGAAAAGTAGGGAATCAGAATAAAAGAGATGAAGAAGCTGTTCATCTTTAGTGCAAAATATTTCCCTTCTCTCTTGTGTATTACTATAAAATCAGAACCACACTGAAAATTTCTGGACAGCAGAACTCTTTCTATTCCTGTATCTACAAGCAGAGGCTTCCATTTGTTCCTGGTGGGAGCACACAGATGATGAAACACCTTTCCACTGCTATGCTAATTTCTTATTCTGTTTATCAGCATTTTCATTAAAGATTAGTGACCTAGAATCACAGTGCTAAGTAGAGGCACTTTGAATTTTAGAAACCAAATAAGCTTTTTTAAAATAATGTAACAGGCTTCTGTTTCCTAATCTAATATTTGATATGTGGTATAGACAGTGCTCCAGCACAAACAGCCCTTGCAATGAGGAGCAGGGGAAGGTCCTAAGGTCCAGCTACCCTTTTGCAAATCACTCCTCTGTCCATAGCTATGGTGCCCAGGCCTCTTTTATAGGTGGAATTCCTTGTCAAGGATATCATCAAGGTTCATTTTGCTTTCATGAAGTATTTTAAGTAAATATGTTTTGGATTTTTTTTTTCTTTTAATCATCCTGTTTCAGCACGGTGGCCACTGCTTTTAGATCAAAGGAACAACATTTAAAAGGCTTCATGGCAGTGTTCATTATATGCCCCTCTGCCTTTTCCTGCCTTTGGACAGAATACAAAATAGCAGCTCTGCAGTCTCCTGGAGAAGGCAAACCCTTCCAAAGATGACTGTAATAATGGCACAGCTGCATTGTTATGCACCATGCTACTCACCTGGAATTAGCCTGGAACACAAACAGTTGTCAAATGAAATGATCTGTGGGGCATCTCATGTGGTTTTCTAATATTGTCCAGGTACCTACAGTATTCATCCTGTATAATAATCAAAATGTCAAGGAATGCTTTAGAAACCACTGAACCATTCTCTAGGCAATATACTAAGCTGATGCACAGCTTCCCAGTCAATTTATTAGCCATGGTTCACAGAACTAGTCCTAATCGAGGTGCTCAAAAGTGTATATTCAAAGATTTTGGAATTACTTAATACTATTTTTTCAGAAAAAATAAATTAGATTGGGTTAGTGAATAAAGTCATGAGGTAGGGAGATGAAATGTTATTACCTAGAACAAGTCAAATATCTGTCAAGTATTTCTGTATAAATTTTCTATTTCTGTAAAACTGGGATAATTTTTCTTATATTTATTCTACAGTCTACTAAAAACTGTGACTCTCTCTTGTTGTGAGTATGTTCAACCCATAGTGAAATCTCAGTCTGGGCAAGGATCTCTCAGCATCACTCTATGACAGATCACAATAATAGTGACACACTTGGATCAGGAGTCTATAAAATTAGGCTTAATCACTATTTTTGAAGTTAAAATCACTCTATAGCTTCCTTAAGTTCCTGCAAAGGTTTGAGTTTTGAAAGACTGTAGTGGTCCTTGCCAGCAAAAAACTCACTCACTCCAGGTGATTGTTTTCTCATCCTGTCTCTCCAGCAAAAGTGCATGAGTTACAGTTTGACCGGTACATTAAGAAGAGGAAAGATGGATATTTTACCAGACATTCTCAACTTCCTGTGCTTTCCTCACTTGGGCAGTCTCAGCGAGTGCACATGATTCAATTTCACAGCTCCTCAAGTGCTAAATGAAGCCAAGTTGACTATGATAGTGCCTTACATTTCCATGGTGATCTCCATGCAAGTATTACAAGCAATTTATGAAAAGTCATGAGTTTTCCTTATCAGGTCAGTGTAATTGTCACCATTCTTCAGCTGGAGAAAGAGGGACAGTAAGGGAAGGTGACTGCCAGGTGCCTTAAACCTTCTCTCCCCTCCTCATTGGAGGATGTCACAGATTCTCCTCACTAGCAGTGACAAAGCTTCCAGGGTCAGACACAGTGACTGATACAGCCCACTAAAAGGGATGGCTTAACCCAAGCTATTATCCAGTTTTCCATCTTTTCTTCATTAATCCAATCAGATATTAGTTAATTCACTGTTAAATTCTGCTCTCCTGGGGTAATGAATGAGCATATGGGTCCTATAATGAAGAGAATTCCCTTCTCATCCCCTGGTGACAATGCTACAGGATCTCTGAACAATAGCGACTTGGAGGCTTGGCATTCCCTCAGGAGGGATAATTTTTGACAGTGAATTTTTGACATTGTGGGGTTGTGGGGTCCTAACTTCTCTCTCTTGCTGTCCTAATTCTCCCTTCACTGTAGCTCTCCTCTGAGACATTTTGTAACTCTTTTAATTTCAGCAATTTCAACACCCTTGAATAAGGACTGGCCAATTGATACACACAGTAGTTTTGCTTGAACATCAAAAATAGGCTGTAGTTCAAGACAGAAGAATCATGAAGTATATTCATAGTAAACCATCTAATTTGTCAGCAAACAAAAAATAACCTGCTTTTCCAAGGAGGACCTTTTTGAAAAGAATATTCCTAACATTCTAATGCAGCATTACTCTTGCTTTCAGTATTCATAATGTTTTCATTCAAATGATGTAATAATTTCTAGAAGCTCACATTAATTCTCTTGTAAGCAAACATAATAAGCCATAAAAGCAGCTTCTTCCAGTGCCTGGGAACAGCCTTTGAAGGTGTTTAGCATGACTATTTAACAGTCTAGTAAGAGTTTAAAGATCTTTTCTTTTAGCCTCTCTAGCAATTATTTTTTTCCCAAGTGACAAGTTAATGTACAAATTTTTCTTTCAAAAAAGTCCCTTAATAAAAGATTTACTGACATGTAAGCCTAGAAACATTTGCAGTGGTTTTAATGTCTCCAATGTCCATTAGAAAGCAGGCCCAGGAAGCACCCTAAACATCAAATACTCACAAATATGAATCTCTACCTTACTCTGTTACTTCAGGGTCAGTGAAAGTACTTGTGATTAGCTAAACCTGCCTAGGCTGACCTGGAAGTCTGGGCTTTTTCTGTGGAAGAGAAATGGCAGCTAAAAGGTGACATGGTACACAGACAAACTGGCTCAGGAGGATGAAACCTTTTATTCTTGGCTCCATCACTGAGACAGCTAAAAAGTAAAAACAATGGCGTCTTGCAGCAGTTTTCTCTGGTGGATGTCTGCTGATTTACAAACAGGTTGAGACTGAAACTTTTTTAATTCAGACCACGAGGAAGCCTTCTAAAGTTTCTAAGCTCCAACTGGATACAAATTCTGAAATTTACACAGGGTGTAAAAGTGAGGGTAAGCAGCCATGAGACCTATCCTGCTTCCCACATATCCGAGTGATGCATATGCTGATAAGGTAGAAAATAAAAGGGATATGACCAAAAGCAAGAAGGTAACCAAGGGAGGATTACAGAAACTACCCAAACAGGTCCCTTTCAGCAGAAATCATCATACCCAGGGATATTTACCTGCTGCTGGAGAGCCTGGCCAGGAGAGGCTCCAGCCAGCCCTTCTGACACTCGCAGTGGGAATCCATGAAGATGAGCACGTCCCCGGTAGCCCGTGCGGCTCCCAGCATCCGACCGCGGATGACTCCAAGCCTCTTGTTGCTCCGGATGAGCTTCACACCATCCAGCTTAGAGATGTATTCACTCAGAGCTGACTTCAGGGGCCCTGTCAGAAACACAACGGTCCCTGAAATGTTTTAGCTTTGATTCAAGCTGTTAGAGAAAAGAAACAGGTAGTAGGAGATGCTACTTGCTGGGAAAATATTTCAGGGCATTTGTTTTAAATGGCCAAGTAGGCCACATTTAAAATATTTCTACAGCAGCATAATGTCAAAGGGAAGTAGAGACTAATGGAAACTGAGATTCACAAGTTATGAGGCTGTTCCTGTGGGAATCTTAATAGTCTCCTTTCCTGTTTTCAGCAAAAGGTGGATGCTCTCATCATCTCATAAAATACACAGATGAGAGTGAGATACTACAGGTGTTTGGCTTTCCCAAGCACTTTGGGTTACTTTAGCAATGTGGACTTTTCCACTCTATGCTTCAGCCAAAATCCAGCTCTGGAAATTATGACAGCAGACCTGGTCCAGTGGGAATCCTAAGATTTGCATACTGTGATCTTATTTTAAAGTAAGAAAGTTCAGAGTGGTTGTAAATGATGTGGGGGGAAAACAGAAACATATCTCAAAGTTGAAAGGCTACACTGAATTCTAGGGGTGGATAGTGAAACCTGGTAGCCAGCTCTGGGCTGTGCTTAGCTCACTTCCTATGAGTCCTCTTTGCCTTCTGCTCTCCTCACACACTTCTTGGATGAGGACAGTTTCTTCCCCGAAGTTTTGGAAAAAAGAACTCACATAGAGAGAAATGGGAGCTACCTTGCTGGCTGAGATCATCGACTAGGATGATATCCTTGAGGAAGGCCTTTGGGGCTGTATCCATAATGCTGTGCACAGTTCTCAGCAGAGTAGACCAGGCTTCATCATGGAAACAGATGATGACACTAGCAGTAGGCAGACTGGAGTCATATTTTTGCTGTAGGCACCTGCATGAGTGAAATGAGGAAGACACTGGAACCACTGGAACAAATGGCTAATTTTTTTTCTCAGAGCAAAGTTGCAAGAAGCACCTAAATCTTCAGGGGTAGAGAGCAGTTTAAGATCTCAATTCACTTCTAAGAAAACGAAGTACTAAGGTGTCCAAAATGAATATGAAGTGAAAATATGGGAATAGCACTATCAAAATTATAATACAAAAAGAGGAAAGTGTTCCTGTGTTCTGGGATAGTTTTTCTTTTCCTGCTGTCTGCCTCAAAAACTAGACATCAAACCAGAACCAGTCCAGAACATAAAGAAAAAGTGAAGATAATTAGAGAAGAGTGAGGGATAAAGCAGGTCAGCCAGCTTCCACCAATTTCCACATTTCCTCAAGTCAGAGAGAAAAGAGCAAACAATTGCAGTACCATTAAGACTAACAAATAAAATAACTCATCTGCACAACAGATTAGTATACCTATGGATTACCTGACCAAGATCCTAGTGAATGAAGCCAACATCTCAGTCCTTTATGCAATGACATGGATCCTTATATGGGCCATGATTACAAATATAGATACATTTAAGGAAGAAAATGTATTTTCACTATAAAATTGTACAGGTTGCTTTTCCAATGAAAATGAATCACTGCTGAATGAGACTCCCAGCTGGGAGTCAGTGTGCAATCAAACCAGCAGAGCAGTGTGGAAGCGGGTGGCATAGTGCAAAGTGGACAATCCAGTTTTGGGGGTTTGTTCCCTCATTGTTTTTCATTGTCTTGGACTTGGGGAACACTGCCTGCAGGGAGAGTCTGCCATCTTGTCTTTGTCTAAGGAGGCCATGTGGCACTGGGTAAGGAGAGGGCCCACCATCTTGTCTTGGTCTCAGGAATAACGCAATACGCTGCCAAGTCACAGAAACATCCCCCTGCCATCTGTCTTTGTCTCTGGAACAACCACTGTCATTGCCAAGACACAGGAATATCCCCCTGCCATCTTGCCTTTCCCTCAGTGGCCAGGCAGAGCTAAGTCAAGGTGGTGAATGCCTTTTGGGTGTAAAGCACCTTCTCTTTCTGTATACTTTTGTTATTAGCATTGCTGCTGTCACTGTGTGTTTCTTACTCCAGTGCTGTTTGCTTTCAGTAAATTGTTATCTCAACCCACAGTCTCTCCTTTGTGCCTCCCTCACCAGAGGGGGACAGGGGGAAGTTTAATTCCCAGCTGGTGTTAAACCACCACAATAACTCAAACATTTAAAGATGACAAACACTTCCCATTCTTCCTCACAGAAACTGTATATGAAAACCATCTATTCTGGTGTGAGGGTGCACGTTTTCCAGAAAATGCCTTCAAATGCCCATTGCAGATATGCAAAGACTATGTCTATAATTTCCTGACATTAGAAAGCACATTTAAAAAATCTTTTTATTTCCCAAGTAACAGTCATTCAATGTCCTAACTCATTTAATCTCCAGCAGCAAGAATTTCTTCAAGGAATTACACAATTGCCTGAATGTAGCCCATTGTTATTTCAGCATTTTTTTATTGCCAAGCAAATAATTATACAGATTTTACAGTGGTTGTTAAACAATTTGCTACTCAGCAGAAATTCATGTAAGGGATATAATTTCAGTATTTCTGTTTATTAGTGTTTTACTTAGTGCTTCCGTTCATGGACTGAGGTTCTATGCTGCTAGACACTATCCAGACACAAAGCTGCTAATCACTTAAGAGATTCCATAGTCTGAATGATTTAATACACATAAATGATTACTACAGATGCACTTTTATAGTATATTATAGAATAATATGTATACTATAGAATAATATGTATATTGTAGAATAATATGTATTCTATAGAATACATATTTGAAATGAGGACAATATTAATAATTTATTGTATTTTTCAATAGTTAACTTTTTTTTTGCATAGAAAGGAAAATTTTCTTGATTATTTTTACACTATAATTAATCTATATTGTCCTTGGTTTACTAATTTTGTGTAATCAACAATACTGTTACCTCATAATTTCATATAAGGTGATTGTTTCCATTTTCAGCAGGATCAAGGAAAGAATATTCCCATTACTTGGGAGTGAGTATTTTCAAGCAATAGAATAGAGAAATAATTAAGAAAAGTGAAGATCTAATGCAGTCCTTTTAGTACCAGGCAGCTTCTAACCAGAAACATTCTATAGCTATTAGCATCTAGTTGCTAGTACTGTGGTTATAGCAAGAAAATAAGGCTGTTGTGAAATCTTAATTGGAAAAGAATTGAAAATAACGGTACTTGAACACATAACCTTGGTGGCGAGTGCTTAGTTGCCATGGAGATTGGCAAAGACTTCCAATATAGATATCTAATCTTCACAAAAATGCACAAGGGTACTGGTACACAGAAATACCTTCCCTGTAATTTGGAGCAGTTTCATAGCCTGTCTATCATAAATTGGCATTTCAAAAAGTCAGGGCTGTGACTGATATGAGACATAGTGATTTAATCTAATTTGTGAAAAACAAGGAATTGTCACATGCAGCAATGAACAGAGAGCAATTCTGACAAGGCAAAGGCAGAGCTGACAGGGACTCCCACTCACCTTCAGGAAAATATTTAATTGAGATTCAGCTCCAAACAGCACTCCAGAGGAAGCTATACTTTGATAATGAAACTTAAAACTTTTGTAGATATCTTGTGGGTTTCGTTTGCCATTTGGCACTCAAACCCAAGAGAGGAAAACAGACCTTTCTTTTGGGCAGAACCCCCATGATAAAAGTCACAATGGCAGGCTTGATTCAGGTGTCCCAGGAGAATGTCAGTCCCAGCTGGAGCAACTGATAGCAGCAGGAAGCACTTTGAGGGATGAAGGTACCGCAGATCATGGGCATCTTCTTACGTGAAGTATTGGCCATCCCATTTCAAGTGACCTGAGGGAGACTGGGTCCATGGAGGTAGCTCACTGAAACATCTCTAACTGGTTGGCTTCCCTCTAACTAAATAATAATAGGCATTGTGATGAACAACATGATGCAAACCGAATAGAGACGCAGACAATCTGATTCTGGTTTGCTCTCTTTTTACACTGCTGTAAAACTGGACTGACACAATTGTGAGCCAGGCCTCCAGAGTAAACTACACCTAAAAATCATCATTGTGGTTTGTGTGTTGTGCCATGAGGGACAGGTCTGGCTTAGACATATTCTGCTCCAGGTTTATGATCTGGATTTAAATCAGCCTCAGATGCTGACATCTGAGGTTTCTGGACTCTGTAAGCTGTGGTGTTGAGAACTCTTTAGGCTGTAACTAGTGAGACAGCAAAATCCATCCAGGAGCTCTGAGACCACGGCTTAAATGTTACCAAGATCAGAATTAACTAAAGCTGCATCTTGTTGGATGGCCCTTCAGCTGCCAAAGTAAAACCGTTTTTTGGCTTTCCACCAAAGGCAGTAAACCAGGGTAGTCATTCCTCCTTTGAACATTACATAGTTTGAAGAGTTAGCAATGAAGCATGCCAAAAAACCCCTGAAATAATATCATTATTTAATGTCATTATTTAATGGAGTTAACCAAATAACACTAAACCTAGTCAATAAGTACAGAAAACACTCTTTCATTTCTCTTTCTTTGAGACTGTGCCCTTAAATTAGAACTGCCAGCTGTCTTTAAACATGTGAAAATGAACACTAGAAGAAAATTTATTCTGGGTCTGATGTAAAATGTTTTCCCATACATCTTTCCACCATGTCCTAAGAGAAAACTACAATTGTTTTTATTACAGGAGACAAGACACCACTCACATCCCTTGTGCTCCCTCTGGGAAAGGAAGCATATAACAGAATCAATAAGCTTCAAAAAGACCTCTGAAATATCAAGTCCAGTCTTTGACTGATCATCACCTTCTCAACAAGGCCACAGCACTATGTGCCATGTCCAGTCTTTCCTTAAACACTTCTAGGTTCAATGATTCCACACCTCCCTGGACATTTCATTCCAATGTTTAATTGCCCTTCCTTTGAAGAAATTCCTCCTAATGTCCAACCTGAACTTTCCCTGGGGCAGCTTGATAGTAGATACACCTCAGATCCTTTTTAAGTGTGATGAGCAGCCCTTCCCGGACTGCTGGCGCAACTGACTCTCGGGGCTCTAGACTTCAAATGTAACACCGGGGACTTCAAATGCAACATTTTTTCACAGTGGCCTTACAGCCTGGTGGCTGTGATGTTGGCAGAGCTTGTCTGACACACCAATCTCCACTTTCCCTCCTCCCAGCAGTTTCCTTTCAATTATTGCCACAGAATCACAGGATATTCTGAGTTGGAAGGACCCACAAAGATCATTGAGTCCAACTCCTGGCCCTGCCCAGGACACCCTAAGGGTCATACCATTTGCCTGAGAGCATTGTCCAAACTCTCCTTGAACTGCTAGGCTTAGTGCTGCAACCACTTCCCTGGGGAGCTGTTCCAGCGCCCAACCACCCTCTGGGTGGAGAATCTTTTCTTAATATTCAGCCTAAACCTCCCCTGACACAACTTCAGGCCATTCCCTCAGGTCCTGTCACTGGTCACCACAGAGAAGAGATCAGTGCCTGCCCCTCCTCCTGCCCTTGTGAGGAACCTGTAGAGAGCAATGAGGTCTCCCCTCAGTCTCCTCTTCTCCAAGCTGAGCAAACCAAGAGACCTCAGCCGCTCTACACATGGCTTCTCCTCCAGACCCACTGCCACCTTTGTTATCCTCCTCTATAGCTTTATATCTCTCTTATATTGTGGTGCCCAAAACAGCACACGATATTTAAAGTGAGGCCACGCCAGTGCAGAGCCGGCTCCACTTTTATGAGTGACCATCGGGTCACTTTTGTTCTGGAAGAGCTGAAAGCCCCAACTCTTCACCCATTCATCACTTGGTATGCCCAGTGACCCCGTAGCTCTGGCAGGTGGGCTGAGACGGGGCCTGGCCGAGGAGAGAAGCCGCCTCTCCTGCTCGCCAGTCCGGCGCGGGTTCCCTCCGCCTCCGCAGCCCAGCAGCTGGACAGACGGACGGACAGAAGGACGGACGGAGACGGACGCAGGGAGAAGGGCGGGGCCCGGGGCGCTCTCTGCCCGGCCACCCCCGGCACCTGCCGTGACGCGGGTGCCGGTAGGGGGCGCTGCCGCCCGCTCGGCCTCAGGGCGCGGCGGAGCCGGAGCGGAGCGGGACCAGAGTGGGGCCGGAGCGGGACCGGGCCGGGCCGGAGGTGCGGGGCCGCCGCGGCAGCGCTCACACCGCCCCCACAGGGCTGCGCTCCGCTCCTCTGCTCTGCTCACCCAGCGAATCCCAGCTGCCCCTCCCGCACCGTGCCCCCCTCTGCCTTTGCCGCCCGCCGGCTCTGAGGGCTTGAACCACCTCCCGAAGGAGACTGGGAGCGTCCCTGGTCTGAGGAGCGGAGCGTCCGACCCGGACCGGGAGTTCCATAGGAAAGAAGCGAGCTCTAGAGGAGGAGAGGTGCGGGGTTTGCAGTAGTGGAGGTTCGGGGGGACGCGGCGGCGGGGAAGGAGGCAGGTTTCCCCCCAGAAGTGAAATAGGGTGTTTTACTTACAACGGGTGTCGTACCTCAGGCAGGTCCCGGCGCAGCGCGATCCGCTCGCTGAGCACCACGTTAAAGCCGTGCGTTTCCAGGCCGAGCGGCCGCTCCCCTGCCGCAGCCCCCTGCCCACCCTGCAGGGGCAGGGACAGCGGCTGGGACTCGGGGCCCCCCTCTGCCTTCCCCTCCGGCCGCCTGCCCTGCTGCTTCACCACGCGATAGCCCTTCCTGGCCCTGCTGTGGTTCCTTTTGCCGGTGGGCGACACGACGGCCATGATCAACTCATCCTCCCGCAGGGAGATGAAAGGCGATAGACCATCCAAAGGGTAATACTGCTGGCTCTCCTCCTGGGTTTCCAGCATCTCTTGGGTCTCCACAAAGTCCAGCTGATACCCTTCCCGGGGGTTGAACTCCACAGGCTGGAAAGTCCCTTCCTTGCTCTGGTTGCTGGGTGGTGGATTCAGCGTTGTAACCATCAGTAGTAAAAATCCCAGCATCAGAAACAACAAGAGAAACTGCAGCTTACGTGATCCATATCTGCACTTCTTCCTCAAGAACATACTGTTGGTGACAAAATTATACAGATGGTCATGTTAAATATCACTTGAATCTTCCTCAGATTTCAGTCCTCGGGTTGCACAAAAGCCCTGGTTTTCACTATCTGCCAAGAGGATTTTTTTTGCTCCCTTCACATTTCACTGATGCCATTTCATGCTTTCCTCTCTATTTACAGGAAAAAAAAATTATAACATTCCTATTAATATTGTACTTACTGTAGTAAAATGTAGCATGGATCCAGTGAGATAAAGTAGATTCTTTATTATACGGAGTCCCAGCTTAGTTAGGAAAGTGCATGCTTTGCTGATTGAAAGAGTAGCTAAAGCTTTGATTTTTTTTTTCCCTTTTAAAATTCTAAGTTGAAAGAAATCCCATTTCTCATAGTTTCTTTCAAGGGTAGATCCTGCTTCTTCAAAGTTTCCAATTGCTGCCTGGATTGAAGCACTGTATCTCAGAAAGCAGATCTGACAGCTCTCCCCCGTTCAGAGGCTTCAAGTTAACTGTGATCAACAGATGAGAAGTAGTCGGTCCCTGACTTTGTTTCACACATAACTACGGCACTCAGTCAGGAAGCACTTTGCCAGACATAATACAGAGCAATGTGTGCGTCTTTCTCTAGGTCCTAATGCCCTCACTGTGCTTGTCCTATCAAATCAAAACTTTGCAAAAGCTGTAAGAGGTGAAATACAAGAAGCAGAATGTTGTATTAGAAAAGAAGTCAAGGCACACCACAGACTGCTGTACGTTGGAATAGCTGTAATAAGCTGAGAATGCACAGAGCAAGAATCAAGAATTTTATAAAGTGAATAAAAGATGGAGAGCACATGTTTTATTTAAGGTTAGATTTATTCATATGATAATGTGTTAGCTGGACTATATTTCATATCAAATAAATATTTACAGCTGTAGGGATTTTAACATTGACATAAGGGTGCCAAATTATCACCTGGCAAGCTGAAGTTGTCTCCTCATCCATAAATTTGGTATTGCAGGGCAAGCAGCACTTCAAGTTTTCGGTAGTCCAGGAATAACATATATAAAAGCCTGGGCTGGAACAACAGCCACTGACACTGAGAGAAAACAACAACCTCTGTGATTAACAGGAGAGCTCAGTCTCTGAGGTCTGTTTGCTCATACTGCTGGCATGGGTGCTACTGGGCATGGACAGTGGCATTTTTTGCTGCAAGATGAGTGCTTGTCCAATGGGAGGAGGGGTGAGACAATCCACGTGCTTCAGCATCACATGCCTCTTGGTCTGTCAGGCAGAGACCAGGGATGGATGCAACTCAGGTGTTGCCACCCCTTTTGGTGCTGGGGGCATGGGATGTGGTATTTTTCATATCATGCAATATTTGATGAGCAGAAAGCTCCTGCTCCAGGAGGCATGTGATTGCTAGAGAACTTCCACATTCACAGATTTAAGAAAAGCCCTACATTTCTAGACATTATAGCTAAAAGAATAGCCTGAAGACAGGCATGCAGTATACTCTAAAGGAAGCCAAGGATATATTATTTTTTACCTTCTTTGCTATTCCCTCTAAAATGTCCTGTAAGTTCAGACTATGGTTCCTGGTATACAGCTTCCAAAAAATTAAACATGAGAGGACACCTACTTTCTAATTAAAATGCATCACAACTTTCAAAAGCAAGGATGGTACAGAGCACCATAAGATTGCTGGAGGCACGTAGTGTCTCACTTCTATGTGCACTCCTCTAAGCAGCTTATACAGAATGCCTTGAGGGAGTGTGACTGGTCTGCTGTGTCTTGGCACCTTCCCTGCATCAGCTGTTCTTTAAAATATACAGAGCTGCTTTAATCATATCTTGGAAAGAAGGAAGATTGAGCCAGTATTTTGATACTTCACCATTGTATGTATCTCCCTTTTTTAGCTTAAATTCACACAAAAGTTACATCCCAACTCACCTTCAGCCCTGAGAATATTACTTTTTATCCTGCTTTTCATAGGGAAAAAGAAGTATTGATGGTTTCAATTCAATAGGGAAGCAGCTCACATTTGCATTAAAAAAATCAGAGCTCGGAAAGCACTCATTTAAATAACAATGTTTCAGCCATAGAAAGACAAAATGAAATGGAAATGAAGAGACCTGTCCAAGATGTTCTCCAAAAAGCTGGCCCAGTGACTTCAAAAGGTTCAGTTCCACAAAGTCCCATTATCAGGCATATGGAATAAAATAAAATTAAATTAAAAGGAGAAACTTAAGAGTGGGTGGAATAAATGGGAGAAAGCATTACTTTCTGCTTTCCTTTTTTAACTTTTCTGGGCTACCTGAGTATTTTGATTTAATTTAATTAATATTCTTTCCCTGGCTAAGATATTTTAACAAGATGCTGTAACAAGTCTGATCAAGATAATTCCAGCCTGCAGTAGAAATCACTGTATAAATTCTGTCCCAGTATGTTCTGTATTGCTGAGGAAATCCACCTCATCTGAATTTCAGCTACAGATGAAAAGACACCCAATTAACAAATTTACAGCAATCCTAGACACTTTTGGGACAGAGCTGATAGGTAATATTATCACTGAAACATGCATATGGAATCCAGCCTTTTAATATATCCTGACCATTTTAACAAAGAAGAAATGGACAATTGCAGAAGATGTTTGTTCAGTCTAATCAATTAAGTGTGCAAGTATGAAACACTGGGTGGCACACTTCCAGCAGCCTCTGTTCCCTCTTCTGCACAACGAGCCTTCCTGAACCATTTCCCATCAAACAGTCTGTTTTTCAATCTTATCTCTTAAAACAGTGGTTTTCCACTGCCATCATATGAAAGAGATATATTGTCTTTCCAATGGATAAGCCTCCCTTTAGTATCTGACAGGACATGTCTTGTTTCCTTCAATGCATTTGAAGAACAGCATCACTGTTATGATCTCCCCACATGGAAGTCAAGAATCCAACATCCATCATATTTTTCTTTATACTTCTGGTTACTCAGACATGCTACAAAGTAGGCCCTTCACTGTGACACAGAATGGGTTGCTCCTCCTGCCTAGTTGTTGTTGATTCCTTTTCCTAGGATGCTTTCCTGTGCATCCTTTGATGGAAGGGGAAGGAGCACTGCATGGCCTAGGCTCTACTGTCAGACCCAGAGCCATTGCCTTCATCCTGAGGTCCAATCTTTTAGGTGCTGCAATGTGCAGGTAGCCCACAAGCAGGCTGCCCACAAAAGGTATTGCTGTCCTTGGGCTGCTGTCCTACAGCAAACCGTAGAGCTCCTCAGTCCGTGGAAAAGGAACATGTTACAGCTTGTGCCAAATACACCAGCAATTGCTCACAAAAAGAGCCAGTTTTCAGTGTCAGTATTGGCCAGTGCCAATATTATGTTGACTTTCCTGCTGGTCAACCTGTGCAAGAGCTGAAAGGCTTGTACTCCTACCCGGCCTGCTCAGGTAGACCCAGTGGTAGAATACCCAGTGGCATAAATACCTTCAGCAAATGCAAAGTCAGTTATTGATTTCCCTAAGAAAATATTCACCATCCTTCACTATTGCAAATATTGCTCATTAATTGCCAAGAGCTGGAACATGAAATCAAATCTAGGTCTCATTAATTCAAAAGGCATTAGGAAACACAGTTGCCTTATTGCAGAGCAACAAACCTTTCAGTCACTGTTCTGTAGCTGTTTGTACTTACCCTTCCCTCCCCACTTCATTTTGGCTCGCATTTTTGTCCAAACCATTCTGCATCACATACTTGTTCAATATTATGTGACATGTTATGTTATCCGTACGTGAAGAAACACCACATACTTTCAGTGTGCAGAGCCCATGTTTAACTGCCAGGAAAATAACAAAGCAAGAACAAACCCAGGGCTGGATGGAAGAAAGAGCATGTGGACAGGTTGTTACTGACTCTTTAATAAACATCTTGGATTGATTTACACTCCTATGCCAAAAGCAGATGTGTCGCTTCCATTTAAAGACTCAACACATAGCAGCACTCATGGTTTCATAGCTGCACGTATTGTATGCAACAGCTCTTTGTGCTTGTAACAATGGCTTTATTTGCACAGATGTGAAGAAAGTCAGTGCATAAAATGAGACCATTTACATTGTGCACAGGATTTGTGGTGTTTTTGTAACTAAGAAACTTCCCCATTCTTCCAAGAATATAATAAGGAATAGGTATTTTTAGATCAGAAGAAGATATCATTTATTTGCAGGTATTGTAGACAGTTTGTGTGCATGGCATTATAGCAAATATTGCTCATTCAATGGTATTTTCTAATAGCAAGTTAATAATAAGTTAGAACAAGTTCTGTGGAACTTGCTTTTGAAGGCTATAAAAGCTTGATAAAATCTGTTGATCACTGGCAGAGAATTTGGCACTTGAATCGTGATTTATAAGATATTTGCCAATCTGTCAGTGAAGGAAATGCATCTGAAATTTCATTTTAAAAGCTTTCTACTCATAAATCATGTCCCATGTAAAATGGAGCATGGAAGCCATGGACCCTTGCACTGCTTTTCAAAAGCAGTTCTGTGGGCATGAAGGTCAGGCACACAGGATGGGAAGTAAAGGGAATATATATCACAGGAGGGAAAGCTTCTGGATTTACTGCACCCCAGCCTCTGACTAACTCAGAAATGGTAGCTCTCAGGACATTGTGTACCATGCCTAAAACCTAGCCTCTAACACAGCCCTACATAGCTACCAGCTATCTGTGAGGGATGAGAACTGTTGATCATCATTAACCCCCCTAGAAAAGATACATCTGAAGTGCTGTGGGCAATACACAGACCATCACCACCTCCTGCCTCTTAATCAACCACTATTAATATCCTCAGGCTGGAGAGGGTTCTGGATACCTTTAATTCCCAGATTACCCCTCAGGTAATCTGAATCCAGTTTTGAACTGGTTGTGACTATTTTAGTGACAACATCCTTCACTAGAATATCATCCTGCATTGACCATAAAATGCATCTAACAGCATCTAACCCACCATTAGGGATAGTGGGACTAAATAGTTGGCTCCAAATTGCAGGTGGAAATGGAAGTAAGGTGGTTTACTCTTTCAGAGTGGCTGACCTGGCCTCCTTGGCTTTAAAAAATTAAACAAATGACGTAAGGGAAATTGATCCTTCATGTAGTATTAACACCAGTGGTGTTACATCAAAGATAAATTCAGCCCTATGGATGGAAGGTCATAAGAAGGAATCCTCCATGATGGGTACCCACTGGGGATCTCTACCTGCAGTTTCATTTATGGTTGGAATTTACTTTCATAGAACAGGCCATGAAACCATTTTCAAATAGGAATCTCAAAAAACCTGAGTGATGCTAAAGGTACCCACAGCAAAGCCTTTTTTCTGCACCAAGGACTCTAGCTGGTGGGCAGCTATAACTTCATATTAAATGAAGTTTTTACTCCATTTCTTTCTGCACATACAGGTGGTACATAAACAGCATGTGTCTCTCAGAGACTCTAAATGCAGACAGCATTTAAAAGTCACAATATTCATATGGAAATCCTGTCCCCATAATAAGTATTTTTAGTTAAAATGGTGTTTAGTGAGGAGAAAAAGCTTTAAATGGTTCTGGCATTTCTTCACACATTTAAGTGCTTAGTGACATGTGGTTGCCCACAGATTGCTCCTGTTTCAAGGCAATGGTCACCCACATCACCTAAACTGAAAATTACCTTTTTTTATTCCTCCTAAATAGTTACATATTTATGTGTAGCTGGTATAATACATAGTTGTTCTTCAGTTAGCTGCTGAGTATTGCAGGTTGGATTCATCAGGGAAGTTGGCACAGGGTATTATGAGAGGAAGACAACATTTAATGAGAGTGTGAGGAGTGAATGATGTCACTCTTGCTGGGGGGTGGTTCAGAGTTGAGTAAAGCGCGAGTTAAGTCACTGCAGGTGTGCAGCTTAATGACCTGCAATTGAGTAGCAAGTGTGCATGAACTGAGAGCACAGAGGGCATGTTTGGGAATGTTATTACCATGGAGGAGCTGAAGTAAGTGGATGGATGGATGGATGGATGTGTGAGGTAAGGCTACAGTGGATATTATCTTTTGTGCTTTCATTTTTAATATGAGGAAAACACAGAGCAAATGAAAGTAAGCTATGTTAATATTACAGGTGTGTGAGTGGGACCTATGACTTCTCTCTATATTTCCCAAACAAGATTTACATTCTTTAACAGTTTGGGAGAGGAAAGTGGAAAATACTCATTTTTGCAAACCTGTTTCTTTTATTAGTTCTTTTTGTTTCTAAAGTACCAATTTAAAAAACACATTACAAGAGTTAACACAGAAGTTATGATGCAGTTCAACTGTGTGTATGTCAAAGTTTACTTTCAAGAGGAAAGGCCTAGACTCCTTCTATCCCCCCATCTCTGCCCTGTTGAGGTGCAGCTCATGGTGGGATGGATATCCTGTAAAATATGGAACCATATATACTGATCTCGAAAAAGGTTTGTTCAGGAAGCCAAAACAAACCCTGTGCTTTTCTTTAAATTTGTTTAAGATCATCAGTATTCACATACAGGAAACATTAAATTTAAAGTAATATCAAAAATGAAGCTGGGCTTCATGCCTAAGATATTCTAAATAAACCAGTTTTAGCTCAGAGATGAGCACTGTCACTGGTATCTGTGGGAGCTGTGTGTGGGCTATGCATTTAAAAGCAGGATTGAATTTAGGGCAAAAGATGGAAAGGAAATACCTGTGTATGTATGTGTACAGAACTTCAGTCTGCATATATGCTATGCATGTGTATGTGTACATATAACAATATAAATATAGAAAATAAAATCAACCCCATCTGCTCTCATACATTTCCATGTGTTTTATCCTACAGTCCTGTCCTAGGCGCTGTGATTGGTTTGTGGCAGGGTTACTAAACATAGGAGTAAACTAACTGTTGAAGATACTTCCTTTCTTACCTTTTTTTTCTTTTTTTGCAATAGATAAAACCTCCTATTTTCATTCCTTTAGCAGTACAGAACTGAATTCTGTACAGCTGAATTAAGTATATGACTTTAATATGTTAATATACTTTTAAAACTTGCCACCTATATACGTTTCTGGTTAACAGTGACACTCTGGGAAGGTGCTCAGTAATGCCTGGAACTTAGAGAATCTTGTTTCCATTTTGTGACCATCACTGTGGATCTGGGTTTTTTTTGGATCAGCTATTTTCTTGTCTTAAAATGGGATACCCAAAGACCTCAATTAAGGAAATCTGCCAAGGGACATGAGACCCCTTTGTTTACTGTCTCATGAAAATATCTTCACATTGGCAAGCCATTAAAAAGAATAAGAGGGTGGAAGGAAGAGGCGAGACAGCTGAGATATCTGGTAATTTACTGCATTCCCTGTGCAAGTCTGTGTTTCCAAAGGAACCGCTTTGGTGGAAAGGAAAGGAAAGGAGTGTCATTTCCAAACATTGCCTTGGCAGGAGGTGAGGCACAGAGCTACAAGAGACACTCACTACAAGAAAAGTCTCCGCCTGCCTTTAGTTTGTAAGAGTTTTCTGTGTGATTTTCTGAGCTTTCTTCTTGACAGAAACTTAGGCAAGAACAGGGATTTTGGAAGCCGAGTTATGAGAATTAGGATTGTCATAGCAAGAGGTTTAATCTCTAAAACTTCTACTTCTTAGCAGCCTAGAAAAGGGGCAGAGGTGATGGAAGATAGAGGTTGTGGTCACTTCTGACTGCCAAATAAGAGGTAATAGGAGCAGTCATAAACAGTTTTATTACTCTGATCACAAGCAGTCAGTTTGTTAATAGTCATCAGTTAATATTTTGAAAGATATATCTGCAAAAATATCAACCAGGTTGCAAAGGTAATCGAGGCAGTAATTTATGACTGTCAAGTGCTGCCATTCACCAGGCTCTGGACATGCTTTGCGCTGCACAAGAACACAAACTGAGATATGTAACTGATTATTCCAGTTTCTTTTTTATATGTTTGTGACTGAAGTAAAAGTTTATTTTTATTCTCTTACTTAATTACTGCATGCGGTCCTAGATAACTGTGATTTTTCCATGAATCCTTTCTTCTTCATGTTGGGTCTTGATCTGTGGTTTCATTTTGTTTTGGCTTTTTAAAAAATTATTATTATTACTGGTTTGGGTTTTTTTTTCTGTTTAGGGAAAAGGCTCTCTAGGCATAGGTGGAATACTTGGTTTGTGAAGGTGGTTAGCATATGCAGTCTGAGAAGCCATCTGGGAGGTTAAGGCTCACAGAAATTGAAACAAATAATAGAGCTGTTAAATGAGGAGAAAATTAGGTAGGCTTACAATTAGTAATTTGAACAAAGTCTTTGTCTAAGATTCTCAGAAATCACACTCCTGCCATCTATACAGTGAGACACTGAAAATGTGAAGCAGGCAATTTTGGTAGAAAGAGTCCTACTTTTAAAGGTATACCTGGGGATAGCATCCTTTTCTGAAAACCCTTGTGAATGTAGATTTATGTTATGGTAGGTGAAATAGGAACCTGGACTGTTCTTTTGCTAGCACCAACATTTTTGTCATCAGTCTCAAAAGAATAAGCCCATGTGAGTTTTGGGACACTGTTTTGGGAAACAGTGATTCAGAGATTCTGCACCAAAGGGAAAAGAGAGGGAAGAAATTTTTCAGTAGATGTTAAAAAATGATCCTGCAGGTTTCTCAGGACTTTTCCTGTGTAAAGGAAAGGCAACATGTAGGGCAAGAGATCATCACTAGAATCATCATGGGAGACTTAATTGGGGTTAAAGATGGTGAGAATTTGGCACTGCCATATCTGAACCCAAACCCACCAGTTCTCCTGGCCTAGACAAGAGTCAAGACCAGCATCTGGCTATGAACCTGGTCTGCTGGATCACTTTGATCTATTAAGACTCTCTATCACTTCTACCTTACAGGAAACCTGCATCCCCACCCAGCTTTTTGGTTACAGAAAGGCTGATCTATAGTCCTGAAGCAAAGAAGCTGTACACCAAAAGCTGGAAAAGTGGCTTACATTTTAAGAGGAATCCTCCAAACCAGAAGGTAAAGTGAGTGTGTGTGTGTGTTCAGGGGGTGCTGTTCTGGAAACCATCACTCAGCAGGTATATAAGCAAAAATAACAAGTCTTTATAGTGGTTTTAATAAAGTGCACTTTATAGCACCTTTCATCTTCAAAGAATGAAATAAATTTATTGTTGGTATAAACCCGTGGGGACCAATGAAGATGAAGAAGGGAGTGCAGTTACCCCTTTACTAATCAGGGTCATGATTCCACAGGAATATTATTTTGTACTATGTCAGTCACTATTACAAAATCTGGGAGGCTGTGGTGTGAATTTAGCTGCAAAAGGCAGACTGAATCTTGTGACTGCAGACTTAATGGCCATCATTAAGTATAATATATATGCATAGCTGCAGTACACTTTTCCAAGATTCTGGAAAGATCAGCTGAGTAACTGACTACAAGAGTGTAAAATTTATACCTCATCTCACTAATGACTACTTTTATTCCTACTGCATGCAGTATGACATTCTGTAGATCATATTACACATAAAACTGCACCTCATTCTCTTTCTGACCCTCTTGCACAGCATCATTTTCAGTGCATTCCTTGACAGTATGGAAGCTGTCAAAGTTCAAATTAAGGAAGTGAAACACTGGACATAATACAGGAATCCAAAAAGAAGCAATGCACTTATGCCTGTTAGTAAAGCAAAGGCCTTTGGAAATGAGAATACAAACAATATGACATTTCAGCGGGGCATAGAGAACATTTCTTCCATGTTGCCTTAGTCATTTTATGGTGTGGAAAAGGCACAAGGCCAATATATGAGGCTAGGTCTCTGTTTTCCCCTTGGCTCTACATACTGAGAGTGCAAGCTAATGCATTTTGCTTGGCTCCTGCAAAGAAGTTCAAGGATCCTCTCTTTATCTGAGCAAGCTTTGGCAAAATCTGCTTGCATTTTGCTTTTATAGCGGGAACTTAACACAGAATTCAGATTACTAATGGCTGGCAAACTAATATGCTGGAATGTCTCAGATATGACTAATCTATCTTTCACCTCTGATGTTTTATTAAGGGGGAAGGGGGAAAAAGCCATCAGAAATACTAGCAAAGGAAAGAATAAACTTTACATTAGGTAGTGGCTTACAATACACAACCCCAAAACCTAACAAGGTGGGTGTGAAACTGCCTCACTGCTACCAGTATTTTAATAGATCGTGGATGGGATTCTTTAAGCAAGGTCTCATTTAATTTGACTTGTATGAATTCTTGGTGGAAGAGCTATTGTTCCATGAAAAAGTAGGTGGTTATTGTGAAACTTCTTGCAGATATTTCACAAAGTTTAATCTTACTTATAGAATTATGCAGGAAGGGCAGATTCCAGATTTATCTTTGAGATTACCTTCTTAGAGCTTGATTTTAAAAATGAATGGGTGGACATTGTCTAACATGAAAAAAATTATATACCTTCATATAAGTAACACTTTCTGTATATGTCTTAAATACTTAAAATGCTTTGTTCTCTTCTGGTAATGTAATGTACCAAGTTTTTTGTTGTGTGGTATTTTGTCTCTGCACTCATTTAGGCTCTTTGGTTTCTGTGAAATGATCATCTGTTCTTGGTGTATAAACATTGCAAGGAGCAGTAACCAGGAAACGCATATTGGTATTAATGGTAACTGCAGAGTAAGCGACCAGGAATTCCTTTGGAAGTTGCACAGACTGCTCTGTTACTTGTTACTCTGTAAACGGTACTAGAGCATATGCCTTGTGCTATGCTCTGTATATGGAGGAAGGTAGAGAGAATTAGCAAACTCCTTGAAAGTTGCTTCAGAAAGATCTAGTGAATGGTGCCAGTGCCCTGGAAACCGCACAAAAGTGGGATATGAGGAGATACGGACTCCTCCCTACTCCTCCCATTTAGCCTTTGCTGGTGGATCACTTACTTGTGCATTTCCTACATTTCTGTCTGTTTAGATTTCTGCCTTCTCCAGACAGAACCTGTGTTATGTCAAATGTTCATGCAGCAACCCTGCAATGCCAATCTTACCTTAACAGTAGTTGTGTAAGGGCTGGAGTTACTGTGGACAGCAAATTGAGGAGACACATTCTGGGATAGGTGCTTCCAGCTTGGATCAGGATATCATACCTTGAGTCCCCAGTTAGAGTTGTGTAGCATAAGACATAGTAATAGCCAGAATGAGGCTCTTTTGCAAAACTGTGTGAGAAAGTGACTTAATAGCCAGATGTAGATGGAACTGACTGATGTAAACTTCCTTTAGCTGGGAATTTCCTTCCCCAGAAGGAAAATTTACTCATTGAATGGGTTTGCAGAGATGTTTTCTACAAAGAAGCTCAAAATGGCTAGCATGTCTCAACATAGTAGGGGTTTGTTTACTATCCTCCATTGGTTCTTCCAAATGTGGGGTAACTATCCAGGACTTTCAGAGTGCTGCAGAAAGAGCTTGTGATATGCTTTTACAGGTCAGTGTGGCTGTTAACTACTACAAAATATAAACTATTACTTGTTCTCCTGCAATATGTAATAATTTCCTTGCTGTTCACTGTAAATTTTTAAGCTTTTACATGGATAAAAGTGATGTTCACAAGGAGTTTAAATCCTTCAAACTTGCTGATAAACTTGTTCGCCTCTTAAAACAGTACAGTCTATACAGTTCCTTTAATGTTTCCTTCTAGCTGTACAGTACTAGATAATGTATGATGAAATCACATAATTTATACAGAGATGTTAATAAAAAATCCTAGGTCTATAATATTACAAGCATAATTCCTGCAAATGATCAGAGGACTGTGCAGTTTGTTCCTCTTCCATGCAGATGGTAATCACTACCATGAGACTCTGTCATCTCTTCTATTTCCTGACATACTAATAAAAAAAAGCATGCTAAAATGTACTGTCCATCCCATGCTGTCTTCTGTTTCCACTGAGATTAAAGCAAATTCACAGATTCCCAGGCTACCTCAGCTGCTCCACTCCTGTGGCATGGTGTAGAGTGGTGAGTAACCTGTGTACATGAGGATCTTGCCATTGCCTCCCAATACTCAATGCTTTCTATGGAAAAAAACGCCTGTCATGGCTAAGAGGGCAGCCCTCAAATGAGAAGGGCATCGATGAGTGTTAATAAATAATGCTGGATACTTTGTATTTCTCAATGCAAGGGCTGTCTGTAAGTCAGAGAGGCAGCTATTCATAGACTGAGGAATTGCAGTCCAGGCTGGCAGAGGTTTGCGCCCATGTTGAACCTGTGGCAGTGGAAATATGAGATGCATGTGCTATTGCTAAATCTCTGCTTCATGCCAAGGAAGGACTGAGGCTGAAGAATGAGTTATAAACAAAGGAAAAAGCAGCAGTAAACTTATTTGAACCTGTTGCCTCAGTTGATGTGAGGGGTGTGTTTAGTGACAGGGTGCCAGGCCACATGTCTGAGGCCTACAGTTGTGGTAAACAGAAAATAGTGTTTGTTTTTGTGGTGACAACCCTTTAGGCTCAGAGAGGGAGATTTGTGATTATGCTTGGAATTGGGTAATATGTAAAGTGAGGGGCAAACAGGTTGAATCCTATTGAGGACTGTTGCTCCCAATGCTCAATCACCCATTACTCTTAGTATCCATAGCTGCTCTATCCATGCAGGTGCTGGGTAGCAGTGTGGCAACCTAGGCAGCAGCTGGTGTGAAACATCAGCCTGTATGTGCCAGTGGTGCTGGCTTTTCAGTTTGACAGCTGAAGAGATGATTCCTGTCTGTCCCATGATGGGGCATGGCTGGTTGTAGTTGAAATCTTGAAAGCTAAAGAGTCAAGTGTTGCCTGCACAGCTGAACATCCCCAGTCTTGTGCAGAGCCAGTTTTCCCTCTTCTTCATGGCTTGCTAAATATGGAAAAGGGGTGTTGAAACTGGTGGGATGGCCTCTCCTAGTGCTGTTGAAGGTGTGGCTTGGTGTGCTAGGCAGCAACAGTGTTTGGTTTGGTATTTTTTTTCCTCTGACCCAGCAGTCACCAGGCTTGTTGTGTTCAAAGCATGAATGCTTGTAGCAGTGTGGAGGGAGGGTGGTCTGCAAAGGGTGGCTTCTCTGAAACCTGGATGGAGCTGTGTTACTGTCAGATGAGGATGAATGCTAATGTGCAGGTCAGAGGTGGTGAGATGGCAATTTGGTGCTTCCCTTCTGGTGCCAAAGGGTTTCTGCTGTGGGTATAGTGCACACATTTTGGGCGCTTGATGTGTGTCCACATGTCTACAGACAGGTGTTTACTACCAGCAGTGCTGATGGAGAGTCCTGGGCCCAGAGCTTCTTTCGATGTAGGTTTAACAACCTTTTGTATATTTCTGCCCAAACAAGTCATGTTGCAACAATAGCAAATTTTGTATGAGTAAGAGTTATTATCTTCCAAGTTGTTAATGTATTAATTTCATGTGGTCAGTTTAGTCAAATGTGTTCTGAAGTTTTCCTGCTTGGCAAAGACTTGTCAAAGTGGCAGCTCCTGGGTTTGCTATTTCTCTGGAGAAAACAGCAAAGACTCAGAAAAACACAACTAAACTGTACCCAGTCTACAAAGCTAATGAGAAGTTCAGATTTATTCAGGCAAATTCGCTTTGAAATGGTGCTTACTACAAGCAGTGCAACTGTGTCACTCACTAATTCTAAAAAGATAAAAGAGTGGTGAGGAAAACTGTTTTGAAGCTTTCCTCTAGAAATGAGCAACTAGCTACAGGAATGTATGTTTTATGGTATATATTCTGTTTGCACAGAGATGTAGGGCTTCTAAAGTTAATCTAATGGCAAATTAAGTAAAAAATAAAATTATAATGGTGAAGAAAAATATTTTCCTGCAACAGGGATTTCTTCTTTTAGGGAACTTTTCCTGGAAATCCTTGTTGCAAACAAATACTATCTACCAACTTGTTCCCCATTTGTGTTTGTTAAGGATTCAGTCTGCATCTCACCTAGTTTTGTGTCTGGAAGTCTTTCCATTGTTTTCAGTTGATGTGAAATTGGGTTTCCAACTGGAAACTCCAAGATTCCAGCCAAATCATGTTCTGTATATCACCTTGGATGGGTCTGCTCTTATGTCAGGCAAAATATACCTTCATTTCTTCTGCCAAGCTCATCTCAGTGTTACACTGGGACATGTTTTTTTTGTTTTTGTTTTGTTTTGGCTTTTTCATTTATTTTTGTTTTGTTTGGTTTTATGATTGTTTGTTTTTTCTGAAATATAAATCTCTATTGCCCTGATGCTTTCCCTAAGGCAGGAGACCACTGGCATGTCTCCAAGTTGCTTTTTGACTGCTCTGCAAATGAATTTATCCTAACAACAAAGCAAATGATTTCTTCTATCCTACTCTATTTACTGTTGTACAGAGTTTGTCAGAAATTAATACTGCAAAATGTCCCTGTGTGCTTTGCCATGTGGATATGGACAGGGATAATTGTCTCCCATCACTTGCTGCTCAGTGGGGCTCTCCCTCGAGGCAGAGCAAGGGCTCTTGTACAGCTTGAAAATTCCTCCTGTGCTGAGGCTACACCCTATATCACAGTCCCAGATAATAAATGCTGCCCAACAGGAGATCAGTTCCCACCAGGTGAACTTCTTCTTAAGACTGAAAATGTACTTACATGGTGCTTCTTGAAACAAACATGTAAATGATAGTAATGTAACATCCACATTGATGTGATGCTGAATTCCAGACATGTAAGAACAACTTAAGGGCCTGTTACACTCAGCCTCTGGGGTATGCTCTGCTATTTGTTGTATGGCCTTCTGGTCCCCCTAGGAACATTTGCCATCTTGCTGCTGGATCAAGTCAGTCCATTTGTGCCCTGCCATGCCAGAGCGGATAGCTGACATGGCCTGGTGCCTTATTGCCCATCTTGTAGAATGAATGGCCTTGTACCTGATTATCTCACACTTTTTCTGGAACAAGAATTTTTTCCATGCATCAAGTTCAGTTGCAGTGGGATTTTAGTGCTATCTATATCTTGTGAAAAAACAGGTATTTGAGTCTTGTGAGTCATGTGCACAAAAATCATTCCCAGGACGCTGAGAGCTCTTGGGGTTCCGAGTCAGATGCAGGGTTTCATCTTGCCTGTTTGCAGCTCTCTAAATCTCACCAACTCAAACATAAATTTGTAACAGTGCAGATACTCTTGCTTTCAGCCTTCTAGCAAACAGTTGCATCAGGCAACCATCCATTCTCCTCTGGTGTCTTTTAAATTAAGACTGTTAAATATGGATCACAGTCTCATTCTATAGCTTTCACAGTAGGTGTTTTATTTTAACACTACTTTTCTCCAAGTCTTTAATTGAGGCTAATGGGAATTGCTTGTTACATATCTACATTTATTGCAAATTATTTAGACCCACACTTGCTAAGCTGTAACCTGCTGTTAGACATAGTTGTGACATTTCCAATGAAAATGATATTTAGGCTCAATACTACAGTGTGGTCACTTTATTAATGTTTTGCACAAAAGCACAAGACAAGTACATTTTTTTTCTCTCCTAGTACAAAAAAATCTTTGCTCATGTTGCCTTGGAATCAAAGATGAGCTTGCTCACTGAACAGCTCTCTGTGTTTTTGGAAGAAGTCTTGCTAGATTCCCTCTGTGTCTCTTTAAGTCCAAAATTAGTCTGTTCTCATGGTCTGGGCTCTAGCTGACTAACTCTGTAATGAGGGAGTGGGTGCAGGACATCAACTAGTTCTAACAGTACAATTTTTTACACTTATTTTGCTAGTGCCTCACCTAAACGTAGGGACATCCGTGCTGTTTCTACTTTTTAGATGAAGCAATCTGCCTCATTTCTAACCTCATTTAAGAGATATAATTGCTCTTTGGACATAGATTTCTTTGCCTGGCTTCAGGAGAGGAACTGATAAAAATCAAATCTGTCTCCTCTGCACTTCTGTATGTCATGCCAGGGAGCTTTCTAGCTTAGTTTCAAGCCAGAGGGCCTGAAGATCCACTGCCAAGTATGTAGCGAAGGAGGATTACAAAGATGACTGTAGTTCAGGTTAAAGTCTTTAGGTTCTGTTCTCTGTATGTTCAAGACAAATATTCTGTACAAATGTATCGTTTGAGCAACCGCCATCTATCATCTCACGAGGCTGCAGGTCACAACCGTGGGGACCTAATTTGTTGTCTTTTGTTTTTCTGTGGAAGAGGCCATCCTTGCAATCCACTCAAGGTGTCATCTCAGCAGCAGCAGTCTCTTCTCATATGGCTGTAGAGGGTGGCTTTCTCTAGCAAAAGGTGCTGTGCTTAAGCAAACCATCGTCTCTACCACTATTTATGAAAATCTTTCACTCAGGAATCAAAGACCCAAATTTAGAAGCATAAATCTTGAGATGCAAGGTTCATGTCAGTCTTTTTATGCAGGACTACCATTTAACAGGTTTTGTATATTGACATTTAGTCTTAGGTAGGGTTTTTGTGTATTTTTAATCTTGGCAAAATCTTCCTTATGTTTTGCTGACTTGGGGAGTATGACAGCAATGCTTATTTTAGATGCACATCTTAACTGGATGGTTTTGACCTGTGGGAGGCAGTGGAAATAACCCTGCAATGGATTTTTAGACTGTAGTAAAAATCAGCATAGGAAAATGCTTCTCCCATCTGGAGGTTTCCCTATTATGTCATAGGGGTGACAGACTGTCTGGAAGAGGGAAGGCTGTTGAAAGGCTGGGATATAACCTGCTTGACTATTTATACAAGACATCACAGTGAGCTGCATCTAATCTTCGTTGCTTCCGTTCTAAATGGCACAGTGCTTTATCCCATTCTGAAAGTCTGCTTTTGTTCAAATGTAGTATGCCAACATCTTATTTCAAGGCCAGTTTTGCAGAAGTTAGAACTGCTGTGTGTTAGCCTAATTAAATATATTTCTTTTTTCTTTTAATCATCCAAAAATTCAGAATGTCTCAATAACACTGAGATCATGGCATCTATTTCTATCCTCCTGCATGCCTTTGCTGTAACAGAGGCAAGTTTTAGTTTCTGTTTCAAAACTAGTATGGCTTTAAATTATGACTTTTCTCCATTTTAAGGTAGCCACTATGCCATTTTTCAGATCTGACTCCTCTGTGGATACATCCATATCTGGTTTTCATACTTAATTTTACTAATAATTTCTTCCTAGCTTAAGTGATGCTTGGAGGCATTCAGCTGTGTATTGATCTTGTCTACTGAGCTGCATAAATTGCAGGTGTTTAAGTTATGTAAACCCACTGAAGTTTGTGCAGCTATTGGAAGGCACAATATGAGAGATGCCAGGGTCAGCACAGCTGCAGTATAACTGTTGTGATACTTGAGCAGAACTACAAGCTATCATAAGTTAGCTTTATTTTCGGATTTTGTAGTGTTTATAGACATTATAATCTAAAAAAGGAGAGGCTTAGAGTTAATGGTTGACATGGATATGACAAAAAGAAATAGAACTTTGCAGTGCTACATTAACAGAGTTAAAGTAGAGTTGGCAATCACATTTCATATGGAAAATTGTATTTCAGGCTTTGATATACCCTATAAGCAAGAATAGGAGAATAAGACTTTCACATGATGTTACAGGATCCTTAGCAGGAGAGGCAGCTAAGGCAGTGCAGTATGGCTTGCCTGCTGCTTTAGTCTTTGTTTAAATTGCCTGCCTATGCTTGCTGTTAACATTCAGAATAGCTATACACTGAACTCTAAAGATACTTGCTGTCTCTGTATTTGACAGCTGAGAGATCCTTGGCATATCTGCTGATGCACTTTATCTGTGCTTTTATTAACATGTGTTTATCTCTTTTTGTTCCATTTAAGACTGGATTACTTCATCCAGATCCATCATAAATAGATAGCATTATTGCAACCACAATCATCTAGGGCATAAGAGGAAAAAGCTTTACCTCCTTGTATAAATTGAAACTTTCTTATACAATTGTTAAATAGCTTGATTTTTCTCCCATCAGATTTTTTGTTATTATGACAGCTGAAAGAGTTTGATATTGTATTTTTCTGAATAATGTATTTCTGATTATTTTAAGAGGGTGTTTTCTTGCACACAAATGAAATCCCATCACAGCAGCTGTAGTTCTTAAAATGCTAGCTACAGAGCAACATGCTCAATGTTTAATTAGCTTTGCCATGTTATTAACATCTCTTTAATATTCACTCAGAAGTACTTGGCTGTTAAAATGTAGAAAAGCTAATGGATACATATAGCTGATTTATATGCATAAATCAGTATAAACATGAAAAATACAAATGGAAAATGTAGTCTAAATGCCCAGACAATAATTTTGACAGTCAGTTTTGCCATAATGTGGAATCAAGCCTCCTTGCAAGCAGCCTTGAATATCAGAAGATACCCTGTGGCATGCAAGGGACAAGAGATGTGGTTTTGCCAAATTCTGGGCTGAATGAGCTGACATTGTTTGATTGCTACTGTAGTGGCCTCTCAGCTGAAGGCACTGCTCAGGTGCTTGCCTTGTGAAAGGGTCGAGACTCACAGCTTCAGGTTATGCTTTGTCTGACAGCCTCTATCTTCTGAGTTCAGGGTTGAGAAGAGGATCTGACAAGGGGCAACCAGCAGATGTTGTGGGTAGATTGGCAAACTGTCTGTGCAAGAGAACAGAAGTGGAAGCAGTGACCCTGGGAGGTCCTGCTGCTGTCCCAGGTATGCTACAGAACACTCCACCCCACTTGGTGTGGGGGTGGCAGAACTCCTGCCAAGTGCTTTGCTTTGGGTGTACTTGTGTCCTCTGGATATCTGGACAAAGCGCTGCTCAGAAATAAAACCTTACCCCAAAGTATTTTTCTAGAGCAGGAGGACTCATGGCTTCTTCTCATCTTCTCATAGGGCAGACTTTTTGCAAGATCTGAGCTCTAACTCATATCAGAAGTGATCATTTGTAATGAGAAGATTTACTGATTTACAGCTGTGACTTGTCCACCCAAGGTTTTTTCCCTGGAATATATAAACCACTTTGAAATGAACCATAGAAGGCAACTAAAAAAAAAAAAGGTTTTTTCTTTTTGTAGGACTATGGAACAAAAGGGGATACAACTTCCCTATAACTACCTTTTCAACTACCAGCATCACCATGCCAAGAATGCCATGGAGCATATTTTTCCTGGCTCCTTTGAGGATTTATTCTGCTGCATTACTCACTGATAGGAACAGTTCTCAGTTGTTGTTTATTTGGTGGTTACTTACTATAAAATCTTTTAGATGTTTTGAAATCCATTTTCATGTCTTCTTGTGAGTGACCCAGCAGTGAATCTTCAAACAAAATTTTGCCCTGCCAGTCTTATGTTCAGCTTGAGTTTGCCGAAGTTCTTGCCACTCAGTGAATAACTGTTGTTTCCAATGTGCCTTTATCTCATTTGCTTTCCTTAGATCAGTTGGGGAACAAAAGAAGAGAGCAACTAATGCTGGAGGTGCATACATTACATGAGTGGTACTTAAATATAGCTGTAAGTAGACATCTCTGGAGAATCAATAGAGAGAAACACTTCCCCCAAAGCTTGTTCTACAGTGCATTAGGAATAAATAACACTCTCTGTAAGCAGTGAAGTGGGAGAAGGAAATTGTTGGGCTTTACATCACAGCTCCTAACTCACTGAGAAAGAAAAACCTGTCTGATGTTTCAGACATAGTCAATATTCCTGCTTCAGCTGTTCCTGATATACTTCTTAATGTCATCATCTCCTCTCCCATAGAGTGCTTGGAACTGGAGGAGGGGAGTGAAATGGAAATAGTGATCCTTCTTTTCTAGCATTTTAAAGACATGAGGACATGCTTGAGACATTCACATTTTTTTCCTCCTTCTGCTATTCTTCTCATATTCTTTCTCCCCTTCCTCTTCTTCCCTCTAAAAGAGACTTCAGGGAAAGAAGGATGAGAAAATTCATGAGCTTTTTTTCCAAAACTAAAATTAAAGGACATAGGAACCAAAAAAAGAGCTCCTTTTGTTTCTCACTGCATAAATAGCCAAAACATGTTGGCAGTCAGTCAGAAAGGCGGGTAAGGTACTCGCAGGCAGATCACTGTAAAGCAATCAGATTTATAGGGCAGCTTGACGTAAATGTAAGTTATGCACCATTCATACTGGACGGGTGCTAATTGAATCCATACATCTATTTAAATTGTATTCCAAGAAGAAAGCTTCTTCCTGTTGGATGCTGGCAGGGTGACAAGTTCATTGCCTAATTTTGTAACTTTGACTTTGTCCATATTTACAACTGCCGAACTCTAAGAGAAGATGTTGGTGTTGGGTCCTTACCTCTTACTCAGCTGCTGTGGTTCATGTGAGGCACGTTACAATATGCTGAGGAGCTGTATTATTGAACAAAAGGTTTGAAGATCCTCTTTAGAGCAGAAGATGAAGGTTTGGTCAGCAAAGTGCAAGGCTACTTGGTGTCCATTTAGAGAAAAAAGAACAACAAATAATATAATTACATGGCTTTACTTGTGTAACCTTGGAATGTGTCTGACAATTGCATGCCATAATTTGTTTCCTTCATTCTGAAGGCAAAACCCTGCAAACATTCCCACACTACTGTCTGAGCAGGAGTAACTGCGGCACCTGAAAGGCAGAGGTACAAACTGTTATCCTTGCAGGCTCAAGCTGTACTAAAGCCAAGGCTTGCTGCCATCTCACTGATATATTAAATGCCAAGCAGTTGAGACAAAGAAACTGCTACTTCATCCATCTTTCTTGACTGAAGGCCCTTGCTTCCCTTACATCTTGTTTATTCATGAGTATTTAGAGACATTCCTCAGTGTGGGCTGTGTAGCTGCAATTTTGTCTCCTTGGAGTTTGTCTCCTTGTTCACTTAGTTCATTAAACACTGTTTTTGCATTTAAGGCAATGCTGTTTGTTGCTTAGTTCATTGCAGCCTGTTTCAGGGAAAAGTATAGAAACCATAATTAGAGGAAGAAGTGCAAAATGGTAGGTGTGCAATAGGCAAGGGGGAGAAGCATGGCAAGAAATTGAAATGTACTCAAGGAATCGACTGGGCAGGGAAAAGAACAAATTTTGCTGGCAAGGAGGGCAGGGGAATAAAGCCAAACCAAACTTCCTAAAATAGGAGGATAGAGATGATGGAAAAAATATAAATTCCTTTATTAGTATGTAACATATTTGTAGGGCAGTTTCATTCTTGGGTGGCAAGACATGGCTGATTACCAGTTAGAGAGAATAAAAGGGGGAATAGGTTGTAATTTCTTAAAAGTTGAGGAATAAAGGAATTTGGTTCCCTTTCTGGTCAGCCCTATGATAATGCTGAGATGTCTCTGGTTTTTCTTCCCTACTAGTGTCCCAACAGTAATCAGTGGCCCCAGCTGATCAAGCATGGAGAGGACAAATAAGCTTTGTTTTGCTTCAAAGTGGGGTGATTCCTTTTAGAATTGTTACCAAATCTTACGGTTCACAAGTCTGAACTCTCTATCTTGCATCTAGGATTCATTTAATTCTTATTTTCAGCTATTTTGGAAAACCTACAAAGTAGTATAAGTAGCACATGTGATTTCCAGCTTAGTGGAGTCATAAGGGCTCAGTACTGGAAAATTATAGTAGTAGTTCTAGAGTGTCAGGCAGTTGTATTTGGCCCCTATTTCTGATACAAGATGTGAGATGAGTTGGCCTTCTGGCTGAGGTAAAGGACAAGAATTTCAAAAGTAGCCTCAAACTCAATGTGCACACCAGCAGCATGTTTTCAATGGAGAGTGAGGAGCAGATCATACCTGCAGGTTTAAGTGCTTTGTGCCAGAGCTGGAAATGCAAGTGCTGGTGCATCACATAAAGTTAGGTTCCAGTAAAGAAAGTAGATCAGAGCTCTTGGGTAATGTGGAACATCAAGGATGCAAAAATCAGTTGAAATGGCTCCAGTTCTCATTGCCCCATGGAAAGCGACAGATCCTTCACAGTGTGGGTGTAGGCTGGGCTGCTTACCATGAGGACACCTTTCTTCATTGTCTTTATTGCTGTCACTTTTCACACCTGCCCACAGGATTTTGAGTAGCAGGATTTGTAAAAGAGCTGTAAGAAATAGCCTCAAGCTTTTGTTGGCTGAACATCACCCTGGTCTGTGTGTTGGCACTTGAGAAGTGTGAGTAGAGGGTTGGAACAGGTCAGGCTGTGGCCTTTGTCCCACCTCAGCTGTGTGGGCTGCTGTGAGAATTGCTGCCTGCAATTGTGGAGGAGGTTTTTAGAACTGTGGTGTCAATCCCTGTGCCTGCATGTACATTCCAGGAGGGAATTTGGTCTTACCAAATGTGCCCAGCCACATATGGAAGCTGACCTTCCAACCACCCACTTGGTGTGACAGATCTCTCTTCTTGTATATGTCAAGCCCCACCAAAGCAGCACAAGGTGGAAAGTCTCAACTTACTTGCAGGTTCTTTCCCACAACATTTTAGCATGTAATGTGTTGTAACAATGCTGTGACATTGAACAGTATCATGGTATTTTTGTGTTCCTTTCCTGAATTAACTGGCTGGGCTGGATTCTGATTGTGGTTACAAGAAGCTGTTCTAGATTTAGGTGGTGTATATTGAAAGTGAAATCCAGCTGAGAGACAGGATGAATATTATGCTTAACTAAAAAGCATGTGCTTAACTGTACCCATAACAAAGCCACAACTTGTCAGCTCTGGAGTCATGATAAATTGTGCTGATTAGTGCCAGGAAAACAGTATGGGGTTTTTTGTTGTTGTTATTACCAAAAATGTGAAAGCAAAATTTCCATGAAAATAGGAACCACTGTTACTCTGGTGTAGATAAAAACAATGCCAAATCAACATCAGCAAGAAGAAAAAAAGAGAAATGCATATTCAGAAAACAGTTTATTAGAAATAAAAGTTTATGTAACTGATAAAAAGCTGGACTTTTCCCACCACAACTGCAGATCAGTTCTTCCAAAAATCTTTCCCAGAATTAGTATGTAGAGAGTGTTTATAAGCTGAAGTCTGTTCATAAGTTTAGAACTCAAGAGCAGGCAGCTGGTGCCCAGAGGGTTTTGTTCTTTCATCCTACTCATGTGTAGGCCATCAGAAGAATGGCCACTAAGACCAAACAGTCTATGAATGGTGCATGAAGATTTCTGGCCTGTAAACAGAGTGAAGCCATTCTGTCTTTCCAATGGCATTGGATTCACTGCTGTGTATTGGGTTAATGGCTGTGCAGGGTATTTGAGGACTGATTGCACCATGCAGCCCTGCCTAGCACCAGAATAAGCCACAGATCCTGCCAGGCTGGGGAGGATTGGGCATTTGTGGGCTACAATGTGCTCAGCAGCATTTCCATCTTCTTCCCACTGCTGGGAAGTTGCTGCATTTGTGGTTCTGTACAGCCATTGGTAGTGATGCATTGATTGTTCAAAGCTGTCTTTTGTTTTCCTTATCTTTCTGTCTCCTAAGACAAAGAACTATTGTGAGTCTGCTCCCTGTGCTCCTCATAATTGCAGGTCACTCTATAACAACCTTTTCGGGGTTTATTTCAAAACCATTGTTAGAAATCTTTATTTATTATTATTTAGCATCATTATGCAATTCAGTTCATCAAAAAATATTGCTTAAGCCCTTGGCTGGTGGACGTTCCTCATTCTAACATGAAGTACACAAACCAAACAATCACTTTTTAAGAACAAAACTATTTTCAATTGGTGAAGCTTCTAGTTTTTCCGCTTTCTAGAAGGAGCAAAAGGAATACATCAGCATAATGGAATGAAAACTACACAATTGGTTCCCTTTGGGAGCAGTGATAGGCAGAGGTGAAACTTGGGTCTGGCAAAGCTCATTCATTTGTATCATCACCTCACGGTCTCCTTATACATACATTACTTTGTTTATTCATTAAACACTGGCATTCCTACAAAGAGAGGCATTTGTTACATTAAATTATTTAATTTTGTGTGCATTTTAAGTGCTAGTTTGTTTCTTTCAGTGCAAACAAGAAGAAAATTTGTCTTCTTTTCCTCTTTGATGTGTGCTCTTTACTGTCTCAGTAATCCCCTCCAAAACCTTTAGTATAATGGATTAGGCATACTCATGCCATCTGGCTCTGATCAGATCAGGATTTGTGATCTGTGAATATCTGGAGGGGTAAAATCAGTAAAAGCAAAAGCTTTGAACAGACTTCATTGACTTTAGTCTCTTCTTTGGTTAAGAAGTTATGTGTCTTGAAAGAGTGAAACATGAAAACAGCCAAAATAAATAAATCCGTCTAACTGAGGTAAGATTTGGTAGGTAATGCAACCATGCTGCAGGTGTATTATATCTGAACCTCGTGAATATTTTATATAATCCTTTGTAGAATAGCTGCATACTCTTAAAAAAAGCAAACCAACAAATCAACCCTCATGAATCATTTATATGAAATAGATAACACAGAATGGGGAAGGAACTGGTTTAACAATTTCACCTACAGAACACAGCAGGCCAACTATAGATTTATTGAAAAGTGACTTTCTGTGCTGGGGTAGACTACTACTTCTACCATAAACAAGATTCAAACAGTGCTCAGCAAACACCAAAAGGGCAACAAAGCCAAAGGGGCTCCACTAAGTGTCACCTCTAAAGGTCTTTTTATCACATGTTCTTGCTCTTCTCTCTGTCTACAGTTAAAGGGGACGTTCCCCCTTCTTAAATCTGTAATCCCATAGGCACTACCACCATTGCTGATGGGCTTGGCCTTGACCAGTGGTGGGTCCACCTTGCAGTCAGCTGCCCTGGAATCCATCAGACATAGGGAAAGCTTCTGGCAACTTCTCACAGAAACCACACCTGTAGCCCCTCCTGCTACCAAAACCTTTCTGCGCACAAACTCAATGCAAGGTAGCGAGAACCTTCCCTTTGAATGTCAGAGCTGCTCAGGGGAGCTCTAACCAAAGTAAACAAACAAAAATGCTGTAATCCCGGTTCGTTTGCTTGGGAGTTGTCAAAGGCCAAGGTGCTTGCACTGAAGGAAGAGCAATAGGGCATCTGAGGTACGACTCACAGTTATGGACCAACAACTCTCCCCTTCTCTCCTTAGGACAGCAACTGGCCAATTTCAAAGGTTCCCAGCTCTTTGGCTCTGCATCCCACTTGCGTCCTCTTTTTCTTCCTGTGGTAGGAGCAGTTGAACTTGCAGTTCAAATTTCTTATTCTAGGAGGCAAAATCTAATTTGCCAATCTTGCTGAAAAGTCCTGAGATTTTCTTGTTTATAGCCATGATTCTGTGGGGATAGAGAGAGAGTAATTTCTGAACATTGCTGGTTTTCTCTGTGGGTTCTCTGTGTTTCTGATTCTAATTTGACAACAAAAGCTCAATGTTTCCTTGCAGCTAAAGTTAAACCTGGATCTTGCCCCTGAATATCTTCATGGGCTTTGCTAATCACCTCTAAACACTTTTTCTCATAGGGGTTCCTTTGGAGCTGTCTCTTGGGTATAAATGACCAAGTTTGCAGAAGACCTTGCCTTGAAATTGGAAAGGAAGTGAACAGAATCAAACTTTATGGAGTCTTTCTATAAAAGAAAAGAACAGAGTTTTGAGACTGCAAGTTAAAAGAGTAATTATTTGAAATCTTACTCCTGGGGAGACAAAGTAGTAAACACTGTTACATAAATGAGGGTAGGAATATAAGCAGCAACTGCACTGTTACAGCCTGGAGTTGTTTTTAACTTGCATTTTTATTGAGGCAATACTGTTCAAACTTTCAGTGCTGCCTGTCCAGGGAAGTGTAACCTAATAGCATCTGGTCCTTTGCTGCGTTCAGTCAGCAATCACTTTGTATACATTATTTCTTTAAATAAATTTTCAACTGCAGAGCATTGGTTGTGTAAAAACAAACCAAAATTATGGAGGCCTTTCCCATGATCACCCTTGTGCCACAACTGACTTTATCTGTCTAGCCTGTCATAACAGAGCATCTGTTGCATCTGAATTGCAGTCTCATTTCATGTTGCTGATAAGGTTTTTTCTAGATTGCAGGAGAGAAAAATAATTTTCTGGGGAAAGTGAGATGCTTTCATAGGAAAACAGGTAGGAACCCTGAAACTGGCATGAGCAGGGAAGTGTAACCCAAGACATTTGCTGTGGCTGCATTTTTCTTCCTCTAGCTTGCTGCTCTGGAGCAGAGCACAGGGCTTATGCTCAAAGACAGCACTGTCACTGCTTTGCTTTAACTTTCTTAGTCCTGTTTTTCTTTCTTCCTTTTCTCTCTCATTTACCTGGAATGGAACTCCTTTGACCCAGGGACAGTGTTGATGCAAAATCTAGCCCACAGGTCTCAGAATTTACAGGTGTCTCTAAAGTCTGACTGTAACGATAATTTTCATTATCTAAATAATTGCATTTCCTTTAAATTTTTCCTCACTGTCATTTGAAAAGACCCAAAATAACCTTGTTCAGATCAGCATGCCCATAAGTTCAACTCAGAAAGTTTTTTAAAGTGTAGAAGCATTAGTGTGTTCAGTGATGCTGCAGAGCCTGTGCAAAGCATAGTATGTTCTACTTTTGTCACTTCTCAACCTTATCAAACCTATATTGATCTTAAAACCTATAGTTCATGGCATGAGGACTTTCTACCAAACGAAGCACATTTCAAAAAACATTTAAAAGATCCTCAGTCTCTTTGGAACAGAGTTGTTTGGAACTCCGAAAATAGAAGTTCACTATTGGAATCCAACTGGAACATTCAGTGATGCTCCACATTGACTTCCCATCCAGAAAAATTTTAGTGAAAGCTCCAATGAACATAAATTTAAATGAAAGTTCTATTTCCCTGGATTGGAAGCAAATGATATTGTTTTGGTTCGTATTAAAAGAATTCTTTTGTTGATGCTCATGCAACATATTTTGTGGTAAGCTGGAAATACAAACAATGACCAAAGGCTGCAGATAAAAAGATAGAAACAGCTAAACAGAAAGAGGTTGTGCCACTGAAAACCAGTAAGTTTGGTGTGTTTGCTAGCATCTGGATGCTGTTTGTGAGGAGATGGAATGATGGCTGATGGGAGCTTGGAAGGAAAAAAACCCTAGAAGGGTATTGAATTTCCTATGCCTGTTTTCATGCAGGCTGAAGCAGCACTTGACTGAACTGGTGCATTTTACAACATCTGAAGCAGCAACAGAACAACTGTAAAAACATGTAGCGATAAAACAAGGTGAGGTGGTTTTACACTACTTCTCTCTTAAAGAGATATGAAGCACGTTACTTGGCTAAAGAATGTGCTCCAGATTATGTAGTTTTCCTTATAGGAGGAAAACACCCATCTCTTTCAGAGATTTCTTTAGACTTCAGGCATTTATTGAAGTCTGTGCACTGATATTTTGTCCTGCTTCATAATTGCTGGGAAAAAAAAGCATTTAAAAAAAAACAAACTAAGAAGTTAGGTCTCTACAAGCAGAACTATTGCTGATATTCCTTCTAGCCAAAACTCAGGTGCAAGGTGGGATACCAGCAGAGATGCATGGACATCACTACTTTAGGACAAAATATGGACGAGGAGGAAGCTTGGGCAGATAAAATCCTTAGGGAGCATCTCATGTCTGTTACTGTCTGCTTGTCTACAAAATTGAAAAATGTTTGACAACTCTAGGATTGTTGGACACTTTGCAAATCAGGGACACATTCTAAACATTACAGGAGAAGAAAAGATCACAAAGGTCCAGCTCTAATAGCATCTAATTCTGCACATCTACACAGTTACAGAAGCAGAGCTCATAAAGCTTGACTTTGTAAATGCGTTTAATATGTCTTCACTGCAAGCCCCTCCAACAGCAAAACTATATGAATATGAAAATTCTTTTGTCTAAGCACTGTTTGATGTTAGCTAATAAGATTTTGTGCTGGCTGCCTCATCTTATTTGAGTTTAGAAATACTTTCAGCTGATGGCTGAAACCCTGTCTCTATTGAACTCCATGATAGACTTTCATAAGGAATAGGATTTCACTCCATATACTTTTGCAATGGAGATTAAACTGTGATGCTGTCCGTATAATAGCTTTTTTTGTTCCTTGAATCAGCCACAACTTTTTTTGTTTATGAATTATCACCAGATTAATTTAAAAATGGTGTATGCATAAAGCAAATAGTAAGGAAAGCCATGAATTTTAAAAACAAAATCCAGGCGTTTTCTATATGTTAATAGTCCACAAGTGTCGTCATCTTATTTATGGCTGTAGTTTAGCTAAGTGTTCTTTAACTGTTTCATTTCTTTCACTACTACTACTATCTGTACTGATGGAGTAGGTCTCTTACCATACCTAGCACAGTGAACAGGATATAATAGCAGTCACCTTTACCTCAGTGTACAATGTCAAGGTTGCAAAGCTCTGTTGCCCTGTTTTGATAGATAAAACCTGGAGGAAAGGGAGGTTGTTTTTTCCAGCTTGGACCATAATGTCTTTTTTCTATGCCCTGCTTCTGTTTTACAAAGATGCAGGTTTCTGCCAAAAATGACAATTTAAAGGGCAGCACTGAAAGGATTTATCACTTTCTAGATTCATAAGTGCCTACTAGCAATGGCTTTGTTTACAAAAAATATTGGCAGGCTTTGCTTTCTATTATGAGCAGCTCAAGATATCACTGGCATATTGCTGAGAAAGAAGCATTTCATTCAGCAGGCTTTTAACTCAATAAACTGCATGGCATTGTATGGGAGAAGCAGGAAAGAGTTGTTCTTTCTGAAAGGGTGATGCTTTAAAGGCTTGTTTTGCTTTAAGAGAAGCCATCCTTTCCCCTTTTCTGTATTTCCTCTTCTCAGATTTAAGAAGACAACAGTGATCTCTTCTAAATAGTTTCTGCTCTAATTTTTCATAGTTTTCCTTCAATTCCTAGTCAACAGTCCTTACAGGATAGAAATAAAATGTGAAACAGGCACAAGGGAGTTACCAGGGGTTGAAAATAACAATCACATTGCCCTAGATGTGATACCAAATCATTAGGCTATTGCCTGCCCTCTACCATTTCTCTCTCCTTTAGGGTTTCAGGTATGTAGCTGTTTTATAAGAGCTGGTATTGAACATTTCACTGTGCAGTGTGTGCAGCTCATTTATTTTGATTCAGAGCATAATCCATTTGGTGCTTTATGAGGTTTTGGTGCATGTCTTGTGCATGCAGCTTTGGGAATTATGTTCCTGTAGGAATGTTGTCTATTAATAGCTCTGCAAAGTAGAGACTGACTCTCTGGGAGGCTGCTGTGATAAAAAGCCTTATCACAGAAAGGTCATGTGCTATTTCTATTAACTCTTTTGATGTGATTGAGAAAAGGCGGCCTAATGAACTGAGGATGAGACTGGAGCTGGGGCTTCTTAAACCTGTAACCATGAGAATAATACCTCCAACAGCCTTGCAAAGACACAGAGGGCCAGATCCTGTACCTAAATCCCACCAATCACACCAAACTCAGACTAAATGAAATCAGGAAGCATTTAGGTACCTAAAAACTTTTGTGTATCTTTTGTGGCCTTCTGAGCTTTTGTCTGCTTGTTGAGTAGGACGTATAATACTCATAGTAGCACTGTTGGAATCAATCTATGAATAGGGCGTGGTTGTTATTTATGCAAATATCTTAAAGAGAAAGCTACTTTTCAATGCTAGACTTTGGTGTTAAGATATAATTTCCCTGTCATATTTACTAAATATATCTGCAAAACCTTCCTTAAAAAATAATTATTTAATCTGTTAGGAGGTAATGAAGTGCAAGCATAAATAATTCAGAAATTATAAATAATAAATAAATAATTCAGAAATTCAGAAAATGGTGGGCCTCTGGACTCCAGTGTTGATTTCTCTGACTCAGGCTGAAAAATGCTAAGTTTACTTTATATCTTTTATTTATGTATGTGTCTGTATCTACAGTTATATGGAACTCTGCTCAACGATTTAGAAACTCTGCAATTGAATGTTACAGAACACACATCACTTTCACAGCAGTTTGTGGCAAGAATCCCATGAGAAATGGTTGAGACAGCATAACTTTGTTGCCAAATAATAATGTTTAGTGACTCAGAAACTGCCATCTGTTATATAGACTCGTAGCTTGAGCTCTGCATATTGAAATAGACCTTGAAACATCTGCAGGTTTCCTCATAATGTTTAGGCATCCACCTATCTGGAATCTCCTACCTCATCCTCAACCCCTCCCACAGAGATATTCACATATCATGGCTGTTTGGGGTTTTTAACCTCCCATAGCATACTGTCAACCATATTCACTTTTAAAAATATCTCTGATTTCATGCTCTTGAACTAATGCTTCATTTCAGCCACTATAGCATGATATTTCTATGGTGTTCCCAAAGTGAAAATTATCTTATAGACTTTTGAAACTCTGAGGGGGAAATGAGACTTGTAACACCTGAAGCACCAAATGCTCCTGTCCAGATTACAGTGTTTGTCAAGTGGGCTGGTTTGCTGTTGGGCGCCTGGATTCACCACAGCAGCCCCAAGCACATCTCACATTGGGGAAGCAGCTGTGCAGCTCTCTGGAGCTGCTGTCTACTCACTTGGCATTGCCCACCTGCTCTAGGCCTTGCTCTCTGGGTGCGCCTTGGAAGATTGTGTGTGTGCCTGAAAATGTGCTGCAGGAGCAGAGGAAGACACAAATGCTCTCTGGTAAACTTGCAGATCTTCATCAATCTGACTCTGAAGTCTTTTGTGTGTTGTAGTCTTAAAAAATTCAGTCTGGTCTCTTCCCACCCTCCCGGCTGCTTGCCACTTCTCATAGCACAGAAGTAACCCCAGTCCCAGTGAGAAATGTTGAAGGAGGAAAGTAGGTCATGGCATTAAATGATGGAGTATTTTGGTGCCACTCTCTCTCACAGTGCTGTGATCTGCTGTGCAGAATCCAAACCTATCCCTGTGCACAGGGATCTTCCAGGCAGAGGTGAGCCACAGAAACCTGAACAGTCAGCATGGCTTGACTTTCATCTTAGATTTTCCATCTGATGGTGAAGGTGAAGAAGAAGGCAAGGAACAAAGGCTGGAAATTGAAAAAAGTATTAGACCTGGTGGAGATCTGCGCAACACAGCTATGAAATACAGATGTGAATGCATTGATGCAGGGGCACTTGTGAAGGCACATTACATGCTCTGTTCCATTCCTATTATGTTAGAGTTAGAGTTAGAATGTTACAGGAAGTGACAGCCGTATGGTTTTGATGCTTGGGTTTGTTTTTATACGCTGAAAATGAAGGTCAAGGAATTGAGAGAGAGCTCCAAATCACAGGTCAGCCACAGGCAATGCCTTTCTATTTGTTTATTTTGTAGTTGTTCCAGTATTTATAAAGATGTTGTAGTCCAGGAAAATGTCCTAATACATTTATATGATTATGATATTGGCTAAGAACAGGAATAATCTACAGCAACACATTAGGTTTAGCCAGAAACTGACCTTGTCTAAATATTACCACAAGATTGAAGTATCTTACCAGCAGAATGGCCATGAAGAAATCTTTTCAGAAGTACAGAAGAAAGAGATTTTGCTTCTGATGTTAAAGAGAAATAAGGTCTCTATAAAGGAGTAAATGATATCTGGAGATAGATTCCCTCTTGGACAAAAGCAATGATTCCTCTAAAACAGCTTTACACAATAGTAAAATTTCATTTCTTGCATATGATTTTTTTTTTACCGCTCATTACACAAAAGGAGACATTGTTTAATTAATTCCAACAGTTATTCACATTTTGAATTTACAGGAAGGTTTGAATTCTTAATGATGGCGATGACTCATGAATTAAACATCCCTGAGAAGCTTTCACCTCTGTCTCACCTGTGAAAATCCAGGTATATGATCCATACCACACTGCCTTTCCCCCGTTTACAGGTGGTATGTATCCGGTGTGGGCACAGTGGCAGGTATTTGGGTAGCTGGAGCTGGCTTCCTTTGAAAGCACAAGTAAAGGGAAAGATGCAGGAAGAGGACTGAAACTAGGGGCAAGGCCACAGAGCTGAAGAGAGCTGAGATGTTGCTGTGGCCCTTGGAACAGTCACGGCAAAGTATTAAAACATAGGTCCAGCCTATACTGCTATAGAAGTTTTGCTGTCATAAATGTCAGTGAGGAGTGAGAGCCTCTTCCTTATGTGGCAATAGCAGTATAGCCCCAGTGCAAGGGTCATCCAAAAAATCCCTTTGCTGCCACAGCATGTTCTGCTTAAGGACTAGATACAAGCCATGGGAGCAAAAGAACTTTATTTTTGGCCAACTCCTGATTGTGCTTACCTTAGGAGGAATAGCTGATATAGCTGTGGCTTTTAAATACAAAAGGGCCATAGACCAACAATTAGAAGCATATCTTCTCTCATTTTTGTCCAGGTCTGATCATGGCATGTGGGTGGGTTGCAGATTAATTCATGATTTATTTTTTGCTAAGATAGATTAGTTCAGCATTGTTGCACCAACATTTAGTGGAGAAGTAGAATTGCTTCATTTTATATACAGCACATAAAACTGCCTTGGTACTACATGATTAAAAAGGGGCAAGTGTGACTTCAATATATTGAAATTATATATTAAATATGAATTGATATATTGATATTGAAATTCAATATATTGAATTGATATATAACAGATTTTCAGGAGGATTTGGGACTTAGCAACCAATAAATCTGTATCAGGAAAGCTGCAGGCAATTTGGTTAAAAGTAGACACAGAAGGAGGCACATGCACAAATAAGGTATGATACAGAATTATCATTGCTTTACCAGAGGGATCTCATCCTGTGGATATTTTTTAGAGACTTCTGTAGGGTAGTTACTTGCATGTGTGAAAAGCTGATATAGTAGGTCTGAATGTCCAAAACAGCTTTTGCCAAACATTTGAAAAGGAGCAAAACTACTGATCAATGTGATTGTTCTTATATGAGTCTGCAGTTCATTAAGAAACAGGAAACAAAGAGTTGGATGCGGTAGCCTAAAAAGAAGCACTTTGTGTCACCTGGGATGCTCCATGATATCCAAGGCATCTGCATGAAGCTTTCAGACAAGACCTGGGATTTAATGGAAATGTGCTTGTAGGCACTGTACAAACTATGCAATACACAAAATTACATATGATATTTTTCCTCATACACTGGATCTCACTTGAGATGAGCCATGTAGGTACAGATGTACCAGCTGTAGGTACAGACAATGGGTTTTTGCAGGGAAGGAGAGCACTGCAGTCTCCTGGACATCAGTGTTAGAGCCGGTGCTGCCTGGGTTATTCATGAGTGACCTGATAAAGGGGGATAGACAATGATGAAAGGAAGTTTCAGGGAGCAAACAGAGATTGCCACAAAATGGTGTAAAGAGATCACATTTCATAACTAGGTGATAAAGTGCCATCTGACACTCACTGTTGATAAAAGCAAAGTAGTGCACTTTGGAGAACAGGCCCAATTTCACATATACAGTGATAGGCTGTGAAGTAGCTATTGGTAATCACAGAAGACCTTGGAGTAATTTTGGGCAATTCTGTCAAAATGTCTGTTGAGTGCTCACTGAGGATCAAAGAGGAAAAAAAGTGTATTAGGTAGTGTTAAGGGTAGAATAGAGCAGAAAAATTGGAGAAATAGTGGTGCTGCTGTAAGAGTCAATGGTGTGCCCACTTCATGAATCCTCCATTCCTAAAAGGGATGAGTAAAGAGAAAGGATACAAAAAAGGAAGGCAACAGTGATCAGAGATACAGAGTGGCGTCTTTCCAAGACATTACTTAATAGGTTACAGGTCTTCATCATGAAAAAGAAATTACTAGGAGGAAAGGATATGACACAGAGCTATCAAATAAAGAGTAGTAGAGAAGGTAGACAGGGAAATGTAATTCACCTTTTTCTCCACTGTTGTTACATGCTGCCAAGTGAAGAAACAGGTTGAAAAGTTCAGAATAGACAGGGGAATTTTCTTCCATGATCCCTAGCTAAGCTCTGGCAGCCTTTGCCACAGGGCATTGTGGGGACCAAAACTTGACCCAGGTTCAAAAGCAATCAGAGGAACTCATAGAATCAAAGTCCATTAGCGCTTAGGACACATGAGCATGTGCTTCTCCTTTGGGAAGTCCTGAAGCTGTTGATTGCTGGGAGTGTGTTCTGGCAAAGCACCACCGTGTGCTTAGGCTGTTTTGATAGTCTGATTTCAGCATCTCTTACTGGTCTCTGGGCAAGAAAGGATAATGAGCTAGAGGATGCAGTAGTCTGGCCTAGTACAGCTGTTATTGCTTCTCTAGTGTGTCTTTTTTTCCTGTGAGAGAAGTGCCTATTTGATTCAACAGCTCCCCTGAGATACAGGTGATAAAAACAAAAACTTACATCTGGAAGTGAGTTAAGCTTCAATCAGCAGTGTCCCAGTTTTCCATTCTGCAAACCTGTGAGACTGCAAGCAATACCAGCAGTACAGGATATTAATGCTATTTCTTATCTACTAATACCTTTCACCTTTTTTGAATGCTGCATTTCTCTAAAAAGCTTCAGTGCTCTAGTGATCTCTTGAGTTACTTGTGTTTTATCTTGGTGTGAAAGTGAGCTCTTCATCCAGAATTGAAGGAAATTTAAGAATATATTTTTGATCTTATTTGGAGCTCTGTTCACTCAGTTGAGAGAAATACTCCCTTATTATATAGATTTTACAAAAGTGGGGGGTGGATAGAAACAACACCTCTTTTTTTTTGCATTTCTGCTGTATGAGCTTCATAATCCTCACAGTGTTAATCTTACTATCAGCTCTTACCTTCAGACAGTATTTTTTGAAATAAATTTTTCTCCATTTCTGATTCCTGATGCTTCAGTTCTTCAGTTTATGATGCCTTTTTGGGTTGGCACAAAACTCTCCAATTTCTGACTTGCTACAAAACAAAAATGGAAATTATTAATCCACTTCTGACTAAAACTCCATCTTGCATGGGTTTGTATAGTTACCATCATTTCTTTCAAGCAGCAAATATACCAAGGAGTCCAAATGCCATAGGAAGATAAAACTGCTAAGTTGTTAGTAAGACATTATCAAGAAACTAATGTAGGGTTTTTTTCACATAGGTGTTGCTTGGACTAGCCAGCAGGAGAAGTTATTGGGAAACAATTTTAACCAAATGCTCTCTGGTGTTCTCTGATTACCTTTCTCTGCTGTAAGCAGACAATGTGCAAAGCAATCAGTTAGCAAGTGGCCCTATGTCCACCAAATATTTATAGGCATGAATGACAGCAAGTCCACCCTGTCTTCCCTGGTTTGTTTTTCTGTTTTGGGGTTGGGATCTTTGGGTAGTTTTTTGGGTCTGCGTTGTTTTGGGGTTTTTTGAGTGTGGGTAATTTTAATGAGTTAGAAATGTTTTCTCGGAGGAAGTTAAAATCCATATTAAAGTAGACTGACAAATAGACCACAAATAAGTACAAAACCAAGTTAAAATACTTATTTTTTAAACACAATTCTTCAATATTTTTGTTGGACAGTGCTGGTGGAAACATGGTAGGGCAGAGATTTAATGGCAGAGTGAAGTCAGTGATCCTCACTTACCTGAGATCAGAGCTCTGCAGAAGAAAACAGATGCATTCAGTCCCTGGGACCATGAGGGCCAGCACCTGCTGCTGTGTGTTTGTATTATCCATTTATTTTGGGGGAACCTTCTGTCTTTCTTCTATTTCTATTAGTGCACCTAAAGGAGTAGAGAGGTGAACTCTCATTGGATTGGCTTCTTTGAAAAACAGTAATCTGGTGTCTAGTCTCTGTTTAAGGTTATTGAGATCTTGGAGAAAGACAAACATACCTAAAAGCTATGATTTTTTTTGGAAGAAAAGAAACCATTGAGTAGGAGTATTCACTCTCAAGTCAGTCATGTCAGGAGGAGCAACTGATGATTTGGGGACAGAATTGCATTATTGTTACCACAAATTCATAGATGGTGCAATAAGTAGAATTTTTCACTTGACACTTTTTCTCCCTCACTTTTCAGAGTAACAGAGAAAGTTTCTTTAGAATCTAGATAATGAGCTTTGCAATGAGGTGGCCTCAGGAAATGTATGAGTTAACTGTCCTCTTTTATGTCTGTCATGGATGAGCTAAGAGTGGTTGGAAAATTTAATGGAAATAAAGTATCTGCTCTGCTGAATATGGAAAATATAAGCATGGACAATCAAACTATTATTTGCTATTTGAATCTGTGGTTACATGGCACTGCTCACGAGGGAAGGTATAAATTGAATAGTTTCACAGTGCAAGAGCACTAATTATGCAGGAAGTGTCTTGGAGCAGAACTAAATGCTGCAAACAGCCTTGCTATGCCATCATCCCTTACCAAAGGTGAAACCAAAAATCATTCCTGTCTCTCAGTGACACATTTAATAAGGTCCTGTTGTGCTAGGATGTATTTCATCCTGAATGTGGTTAAAATGTCCTTGCTAGAGAAAGTCCAAGTATTTGTTGCTGGGGGTAGCCAACAAATTGTCAGATCATACTGTGCTGGCACAGCCATCAGTAAATCTCAATATTGAGTTTGGACATGACAGTTTTTCGTTAACTTTATTATTTCCCAGAAAGTTCACACAGGAGGGCTCAAACCTATTTTGTTCTGTCCCAAAAGCTCCCAATAGCTTGTGGATCTGGCCTTAGTCTTGTGTTTTTCTCCTGTTTACCCTGCTCCAGGTTGGACAGTGAATGTTTGTGGTTTACAGTGCTTTTATAGCCTATTACTATTTTTGTGATTCTATAGCAACTAAAATCCTTGAAGAGGATGTGGGAATTTTCTGTCCATAGTTTTTTTTTTTTTTGACAAATATCTGTCACTTGGTTTGCCTACTCATTCCCCTGTTACTGCCTACATAGCCTTCAGTTCTGCCCTGAAAAGATGGAAAACTCACAGAGGCAGGAGAAAACCTACTCATTAGTGCTGACATTTAGAAGCTGGAGGTGTATTACACAATTTGGCTGCCTTGTGGGGAGCAGTTTATGACATTTCTGCTTCCCTCTGCCCCTCACTCCCATCCCTGCCCTGTGCTTCATGATTTCTCCTCAGTTTTACTGATAGGATTGTTAAAAAATAATTTTTTGATGCTTCACTTCTGAAAGACATGGCAAGTAAAGAGAAGATTGTGTCTCTCAGTGCATGGATCCAGTGGTGCAGTAACAAACTGCTTTCTCTGCTCCAGGCTGGACTGGATCCCTCGAGCTCTCAGGGCCCATCATGCCAAACACCCAAACACTGTTCCTACACACACATTCCTGCTGATCCCTGCTCAATATGCATGCAGTAACTGCACATAACTAGGGACAGCACACTCTCAGATGAGGAGGTGATGGATGAAATGTCCAGCTAAGCTGGCTGGACAGTCACTGCATGCTGACTGCCTGCCACCCAGTAGCTAAATGCCCCACTGCCCATGCTGTGATGTTTTCCTAGAGGTGTAGGCACTAGTTGAAGCCAGCAAAAACATCAGTGGTATCTCAAGGGTTTCAAAAGGAAATGACAGACACATGGTGAGGATGCTATCTGTCACTCCAGGCACAGGTGTGTGGGTGTTATTCTGTATGCATGTTCCCAGGCTGAGGATGCTGTTGGTAAGTGTATGGCACCAGTGACAGAGAGATTTATTTCTGCCTGCGTCTGAGTAAGTCTTTCTGATGAAGTTCTCTCTGTGGTGACATGTGGTGTCAATGCTTGGCAGATTGTAGAGCTCACCAGTTTGGTTCAGGAAAACATAAAATCTGATACTGAACCAAGTGAAAACTGTGTTGAATTGCTTGGGTAGCCTTACACAGAAAAATGTCATTTTGTGTCTGTGAGACAAGAAATGTCTCCTTCTGTGGTCACAGCTGAGGGTGGCCATGCTGCTTTTAGTAGACCTGCTTTACCACCACCTAGGTGTCAGAAAGCCATCAGCATCAGCAGCTCACTGCTCTGCCCCTGGCTGTGCTTATTGGCTCAGAGAGTCTTGCTAGATTTCTTTCCTATTCCTGGGAGACTTTGAGTATCTCTTGACTGCAGTTGTCCACTGAAGTTTGGTGTTAGGTTATATAAACTGCACAATGGAGGATGAATATGGTCATGGTAGAGCAGAGTGTAGATACAGGGCTTTCTCCTCAACTTGAAGGTTGAATTCATGGAGATGGCTTGAGCAATTACTGCCCTTAATTCACACCACCAATTTTTTTACAGAGGTCTTTGTCAGTGTCAAGCAGAAATAAATGTGATCGTGAGCTGCAACTTGTATACAATGCATAAATTCAAAGTCAGTGATTTTATTTCACGTTAATGTGTCAGACTGCAAACTCTGGCAGGTAGATACTCCATTTGACAAACTCTTCTGCAGGGGTAGCAATATTTGAAAAACGGTAAAAAGAACAACTGAGGGTCAGCAAAACATGCTTCATGTTACAAATCAGAGGCTTTTTGTTTTGCGAGAGAGATGGATGAAAAGGTCTTGATGTGGCTCAGGTTTTAAGCTCACATAAAGGGGGCCATCTTTTTCCAGAGAAGCTGACATTTAACTTGATGTAATTTTCCAATAAGATAGTGAAAACTAAGGTCTTTGACCTAGCAAGCTGATGGCCTGTTGGAGTGTCTCGTGGGAGCCAGTGTTCTAGTAAACAGAGCTTACAAGTTCAGGCAATACTTTTGATTGTCAGTACTTTTATCAAAGCTTTTAAAGCCTTTTACAATTTACGAGCAATTCTAGTTCTGGGCTCAGTTATGCAGCTTCATACCCTTGCACCTGCTGGCATTTTAAGAGTGTCCTGTACTTGGTGATGGGTGACTTTCCCAGAGTGCTGAGGGAACTCATCAGGATCGTGCTGCCTCAGGCTACAGACAACGAATCAGGATCTTTCTCCTTTTGGTTACATTTGGTTTGATTTGATGTGCTATAGGAAGGTCACACACTCATCTATGAGACTCCTCCGGGCTCTGTTGAAAAAGTCTTCACAGATATTTCCAGCCAGGTTTTGCTTTGAAATCTGCTGCTGAGCACTGGCTTTCAGAGGTTTATACTGCTTTGGGTCGTTTGCCTGTTTAAATACCACATCCAGTGCAATGCTGTAAACAAGGGAGCAAACAGCTACATGACTATGATTCCCAGGAGAGAATGATCTGTTAAAAGGGAAAAGTGCTTGTTTTGTCACAGCTGAATAACTAATATTCCTATAAATTGCTTCTCTGGGGTTGTGTAACGTGTTTGGCAATGTGGCAATAAGAGATGTTGAAATGGGGAACAGACTTAGAGGAGCAGAAATGGAAGGAAGCCAAGCCAAAATACACAATGAGCCTTTTCCAAAGACAGGTCAGCAGTGATCCAAGAGTATTCCCACAAAATGGAAGTTCAGAAGTGAACTGTAAGCAGTGGAAAATATTGCATGCTCAACTTATGTTACGAACTTCGGTCACTCTGAGTTCACTGCAGAAAAAAATGTTTCTAGAGCTTAAAGTCCTTTGTTATTCATTTCTTTTCCCTTTTTCTTCTCCTATATTTAAATATTTTTGTGTTAGGTAAACTAGGAGAAAAAAAATTAACTGTTTTTGTAACACAGGAAACCTTAAGAATAAAAATACTACAGAACTTTTCACGATAACATTTGTTAGGATAATACCTCCATTTTTCCTTAGGAGGAAGGCAGTTTAAAGGAGAAGTTTTATGGGGTATATTTCCACTTGGCTTTTATCTTTATTTTAGGCTGGAAAATTACTTACTGTGTTGCTGGTTTCTACCATGGATGCTCTGTGCTCGCACACCCCTTCTGCGAGTAGGCTCCCATGAAGAAGACTTTGTCATGCTTATTAATATTTAGCTTGTCTTTATTTGTAAAACTACTGTTTGCAGTTTGCATATCTGGTACCAGTGTGTTGATATCTAATCACAAACTAGATGCAACCTATGCTTTTCTTTTGTTTGAAAGTAAACAGAAACCATTAAAAAGATCAGAGAAAAATCAGCCTGCTCTACAGCACTGACACTACAAAGAGAAAAGACAACCTGGTAGTACTAACAGCATCAAACTTCTGGCACTGATTACATTCCTAAGTCAAGCATTATTAATGGAGACAGACATGTTTCCTTTATTGAGAAAGGGATTTATAGCAGGAGTGTAATTTAGATAAACTGGCTGGCCCTTAGGAGATGCATCTGACTCTATTATCCACAGAGAACCTGAAAGACCTATTGTAGGCATCAGCAATTAGGTCATGAGAATATCCACCTCTGCCTCAATTTCTCAGTAAACAAGGAAATGCTGTATCACACTTGTTCATGGAGTTTTATTACTGTATTCAGAAAGCAGACCAGACATCTTTGTTGGTTGTGCGCGCTCACACTCTCACAGTTTAAAAATAGGTCAGTAACCCTTCTCCCCTTTCTGACATCTGTAGTTGGTCAGGTTTCCCATCTCTGTTTTCTTCTCCCTGTGTTCAATTATTTGGTTGTCCCAGACAGACTTTTACATGTTATACACTCAAAGTGTCTCCAGGCTGGAAGCTTCTGCACTTACGTTTTATTGAAATTGAAGCAAAAGAGGGGAAGAAACATCTTCCTGATGAATGTCCTGAACAATTCTGGACATTCCACTAATCTGAAACTTGAGACAGGGAAATTCCTTCTGCAGGCCAGTCACATTAAGGTGGTCAGTCCTGCTAGTGCTCTGGTTCCTAGGCTGCTGCCATGGGAGATCTGAGGTCAAACTTGGTCTCCTGGCTCATAAAGGCCTAAATAATTGGGGGTGTAACAACTGCCAATTTTGTCCTACCAGTGCATTAACAGAGCTCTTGCCCACCCTGCCCTTTAGTGGTTACTGTACACCTCTACTCTGTGGGCTTTTTCCTCATGGAATTAGGGATGTGATGCCCCATCTCTTGGGTGGCTGCTCAGCCATGTTGAGGATGTGGGAACCATGATTCCTTGCAGTGTCTTGTTTTTCCCAGATGCTGCCACAAAGAACCTGTGAACTTGTTTTTAGCCTTGGTAGAAAGCTCCCCTTCTCCCAGTTGTGGGAATTCAACCTTTTACTGATGTAGCTGGCTTACAGTTACAGATTTCTATACTTCTTGGATATGCTTTTTTTTCATCTGTTCCTTTAAAACATGCTTTTAAATGACATGTTGGTAGTGTTCACTGTGTGATGTGACCGTGGGGATTAGAGGTATGTTTTTCTCTAATACATGTACTAAGAAAAGCTTGTTATTTGCCTTTTCAAATTACACGCACTGGGGTCTCCAGCTGCTCTGAAGAGCAGATTCCTGGCTGGAATGCTGAGTCCATCATCCTAACACCTCTGCCAAGGAGAAAGAGATGAGCTGGCCTTCCTAGAGCTCATGGAAAAGAGAACTGTCTGTTGGAAAACCCAGATTATTTCAAAAGCAAAATGTCCAGTTAGGGTGAAAAGCCTAAAGGTGTATTCCACAGAATGGCAAGTGAAGAAAAGCATTTAATCAAATTGGTTTTATGGTTTTTGTATTATTTTATGGTAATATTTAAAAATTTTTGGAATAGTTTGTCATACAGAGTAGGAATATTTCCTTCTAGGTCAGGGCAGAATGAGCCTGTGTCCCCCTTCCTCTGATGTTTACAGTTTGACAGTCTCATGCCTCGGTTCTCTACAGCATTGCTGTCCAGATGAGTTGCATTTCTTGTGCTAACCTATAATCCGATCCCATAAAAAGCAGCCTTGATCTGACCACAGTTTGTGATAAAATGCATTGGAATAAAATGGGAGATAGTGCTTCAAACTGCAGCTCCCCAAGTCTCCAAAGCCAGAAAGAGCAAACAGTTTAACTCAAAAATTCAGAGATGTGTGTTTTAAGTTTTCTTACCTGTTGATTTTTTTTTATTTTCTCAAAGATAAAAGTGAAAAAGAAAGAGGAAACTGACTCTGTTTTGTTTGGGTTTTTTGGTTTTTTTTGGGGTTTTTTTGGTTTTTTTTGTGATCTTTGGAAGAACTTCAAAAAGTAGCAACATTTTTATAGACCTTATAACAAAAATAACAATACAAACTTCAGAATAAAAAAAATTCCAACCCAAAGGTGTGCATGAGTATGGAAAAAGAATAAGTATGCTCTCCCAAGGTCATGTTAAAAGCAGAAGTGAATAAAAACTACTTAAATATGCATTCATCTTTGCTTTTTTTTGTCTGCAGATCCCACCTGTGGTAACACACGCAGCTCATGGAGTACAAATTATGTGCAGTGGGCGTTCATGTGGAAAATCTGTATGGCTAAAGCATCCTGGCAAACCACAGTTCCTGCTGGGTGAGTTAAGAGTCTGTCTTGAAGGAATGAGGGATTTGAAACTCCCCATGCAGGTGAGTGTAAATCTTTTCCTCCTTTCATGGTTTTAGCTTTGCTGGTGGTTTTAATTCCCAGTTACAGGCATTCATTGGAATGAAATGAGAGTCTCAAGGTGCTGCTGCATGGTTCATTAACCTCAGGAGTTGATGGAGTCCTCCTTTGCTGTGGTTTCCATGGTTAGCTCTGTTCTCTGGAGTGATCCTTAACCTGCTGCCAGTCTCACCTGCACCACCATAAAGGGAAGGTGCAGCCCATGTCAGTTTGCAGAGGGACCAATATCTCATGCCTTAAAGCCCAAAGGGGCTTTTCTTGCATTGCTGTTTTCTGTACTAAGCAATTTTCCAAGGCAAGAACTCTGAGCACATTAAACTTGAGCTTTGTATTTGCTTTTATTTTACATTCTGTATAGCAATGAGTCAAAAGTGTTTCTGCATTATGTAATTATATAATTCTGTGTTGGTTTTGTTTGGTTTTTTTTTTTTGGTTTGGAGCTTTTTGTTTGTTTTTATTTTTTGTTTATTTCTTTGCTAGTTTGTTTGGGTTTTTTTTTTTTAAGCTAGAAAATGAAACCCTGACTGCTGTGGTGAATTTATCCCCTAAAAATGTGTGCAGCCCATAAGGAAGAGATGGGATGATGGTGATGATGATGATGATTTGTTAAAATTAGTCTACCCCTGAGCTTCTGGCAAAGGATTGCAAAGTGTAATTTATACAGCACGCTTCAATAATGCAATAAAAATATATTTGTAATGTAGATACAATGGCTGAGGTTAACTGCCTCTTTTAAATTTTCCAAAGGAAAAAATATCCCTTTTGCTTCAGCAAGTTATGAAGGTCATCTTAAGGGTGAAGCCCAAAGCAGGTAATTCAGCTTGATCAACCAATCCTTTGGGAAAAAGCTTTTGTCTTCAAGAGCCAACAGAAGACTGCCACAAGCACCTTGAATTTCTACTGAAGACAAAACCCAAATCTGGTCTGAGATGCTGAGGTGCTGCTACCTGCAGTCAGCTGGCCTCATGTCTTTGCTGTTGTAGGCTGTAAAGCACAAACATCTGGTCTGCCTAGATAGACATGGAGCAGCTCTGCTGTCAGGACTGCTCTACAGTTTGTGGGATCATGCGTGACCTAGTGAGGAGCTGTGTCACCTCCCTGTGCTGGGCAGCCAGGTACCATCACAAACTGCAGACTTCAACCCCTGTGAGGCTTTTAACATTCACAAAAATAGCTTTGTGTCTTGCCCTGGATGGCTGAAATTGTGTCAGTGCACTTTAACTCTTCCAAGGCATAAATTCCCTGGCAGCTGGTGCCAAGTTGCACTGCCAGGTGCAATGGCTGGTAGAGGGAGGGACCCTCAGCACTCCCTGGGGTTCCCTTAGGACAGTCTCATAGGCTGAGCTGCTCCTTGGTTTGCTCACCTGTGGTGAGTCCCCGTGGCTGCCCAGAGCCCACCTGCATGGAAATGTGGTAGGCATGTCCAGGGCAGTGTGCCCACCTCACTGCAGGCTCAGGGCCAGCTGAGCATGGGGCAGCACAGCTCTGCACAAAGCCCTTCCTATGAGGCAGGGATGCCACATGTGGTTGCTAGCAACCACTTCACATGCCAAATAAAATTCCTCAGCAACAGAAAACAGAAGTTATGACAGCAGGCCAGCTACATATTCAGATATATGGGAATATGTCCTTTGTCAGCCTCATGCAGGGTTATTGGAGAGAAGTTTTGGACTTGTGATGGTTTCTTTTAGCTGAAACGAGGTAAACTTCTACTCTGTGAAAAGCACCTATTTTTGGAGGGCAATCATTCATTTAATTTAAAAATATTTAGTTTAGCCCCATGTTTTGCTCTCCGGAAAAGACTCAGCAATGTGAGCATTATTCATTCAAACCTCCACAGAATTTAAACTTGCTAACTGTGAAGTTTCAAGGCTTTGCTCTGCACAGGGTAAATTGTGTTTGTGCTACTGAAGTCAGTAACACCATACACTTGCACATCTGCTGAGCATCTTGTCCACAAGTATCTGCAATAAGCTGGCAGTGACATTTATTTCATAGAATGAGATTGGATTTTATTATTGCTCTTCGTATCATACAAGATATGCGCATCAAGAACTGATTCTCATCCTCTGTGTCTCAGTCTGTTCTCACATGAGAGCTGTCTCTGAATGTGACCAGAGAATTGGGCCTCTAGCCAATAAAGTTAATATTTTACAAAAGGACATATCAGGCAATGTAAACTGCCCTCACAAGGAAAGTTTACATGTCTGAAATATCTAATGCTTTTTTAAACTTCTGCCTCTCTATCCACTGCCAACTTTCTCCAAGAGAATCATGCTTCCTAAGACATCCTTTCCGATTGTAAATTATTCTCACATATCTAGCCAGAAGACAGACTATGTAGTTGCTGGTCTGTCTCAAATGGATATGGCAGGTAATTATTAGTCTCATTAGTAAACAATTCACAATCAGCTACAAATTTTTGATTTAATTGTATGCATGACAGAAGAATATATTAAATTTTAGTCTGCAGTTTCATTAAACAAGTGAATACATTAAACTCTCTTCTGCAGTTCCATAAGCAGCAGAGGAGCTAACATTCAATACACTGTGAGTTATTCTAAATCTTCTAATCCTGGGGTTAGTGAAGAACTCCATTTTCCTTTATTTCCTGTATTCTGCTCTTTTGAGACCTGAACAAAACATCACACCCCAAGATGATCATGTTTGTGCTCTACTGGGAAGCAATACTAAAAGAGTGTGCTAGATTTTCCTAGTTCCACCTACATTTACTGCCATTCTCAGATATAATTTTTCTCCTCCTTTGGCTCACTCTGCCTGTCCACTGAGGATCGTAGAGTTCCTTTAGAAATTAGCCCATGCTGCAATTGCCAGAGAAATCCTCTTTCTAGATTCATGGTTTGCTATTTTTTTCATCATGTAATAATATATGCATGCCCAGGGACTCACAAAAACCTGAAGCCTCTCATTATATGTTCCCTTGCTCCTGTCACAGGTGCACAGAATTTAAATGCTGGCTATATGTTTTTAACTCTTATGCAGCCATCAATATCATACTGACTTACACCTCAATCTCATCTGGTTTAGGTGTGGGGTTTTTTTCTGCAACACCTCTCTGTCTCAAGTCATTGTTTCATTTGCTCAGAAAAGCTGCTCCAATTCCCACACTACTTTTGGAAGCTAAACCCCAGTGCCATGCAGAAGTTAAAATACAGAGGCCTGTGCTGTATCCAGGACCAGAACAGTCAACTCACAGAAGCAGTTTTGTAAGATACAGAGGCCTCTAGGATGAGGGCTGTGTTGTAGATACTATATATGTGCATAGGCCTGTGCCTGTATTGCTTTCCTTTTTCTCATTGTATTTGCAAGAACTTACAATGCTCTTATTTTCAGCAGTAGTGGCCTATTTCTAAGACTTTTATTACACAGGATTTCAACAGGTGATGGTCCCAGGTGTGTTGTCCTGCAGGTTAATACTCCCTACCTATGCAAACTTAGCTTATCAGGTTTTTAAAATGTGATTTGAACAATATTGACACTGTTTCTCCTGAGACAGCTTAATTATAATTCCCTGCTTATGAAGTAATATCATTCAAATCACAGCTGTCACAAAATATAACAATCAAATTGTGATCCAATGTGTGACATTGTGCTCAGCTGGTTTGTCATAGGTATTATATATAGAATTTATGTATCACATATTCTTTAGGAGGTCTGGATAGTTACAAGAGTAATGCAGAACTGCTACCCAGGGTCAGCATCACCAAGAAGTCCCATGCCAGACTTGTACCATGGATTTAACATTTGTTTGCACATACCAGTATGTGTAATTTCAGACTGTTTTCACTATGCCTCTTCTGTTTTAAACCAAGTTTTCAACAATGAGTTTTTAAAGCTAAGTTTTCTAACATTAAAAGCAGACAGTAATATATGATACTTCTTTACTTGCTGTCAGTTTCTCTCCCTTTAGGGTCCTCTTGCCTACACCAAGTTTTACATTGTCCAGAACTTGATGTAACTGTTAGCTGTCACCAGAAGTTGTGGTTCTTCTCCCTCCCATTCCCTGTTGTGCACAACCTGGTTACAGTAAACAGCTGCTAAATATCTGGTCAAGGCAGGAGCTGGTTCAGGGAGTAATTCAACACCACACTAACCCCCCACAACAGCAGCTAGTTCTGTTGGAGGTGAGCAAGCTGAACTGATGGAGCTGGACTGATGCATGGGATGACAGCAGATGCTGCAGCCCCAAAGGAAGATGGGGAAGGATGGCCTTCTCCTCTTGGTGGCAGCCCGATTTTACAGCACATCAACTATAATGCACAGCTGTGCTCTATTTTCTTCCTCCTACAGAAATGGTTCCTGTTTTCAAGAGGTTTTCCCATCCTCTGCACTATAATGTCTTTAAGTGAAATATACACTTTGATATGTTTGCAACACAAGAAGAGATATTCCATTTCCATAGGCAATTGCAAACTTTTCTATTTCTCAAGACTTTATTTCCTCTTATAGGGAGGCTGCCTGAAGTTTCACCCATCTGTATTCCACATGAGTCAATTTTCTCTGCAAAATCTTTATTTTAGATTCAGATGTCACATTAATCAATGTAGTCATGTCCTGTTTGTAATAATCATCTCATCTAAATCCAACATAATATTCCAATCAGTGGAAGTATCTAGCTCTTGAATTCTGATATTTTTTCCTTTCCTTAGCTATATTTTCCTTTTTTTTTTTTTTTTAATATATAAGCTTTGGAATAGTTTAGGATATAGGTTTTTTTTTCCTTTTCACAGTCTGCTGTAAAAATGTCTGGTTTTCCTGCAGACAGACAAGTTTTTCCCAACAGTTGGACATGGCATTGCTCCCACATGTGCTCCTTATCTCCTGCAAGGTTGGGCTGCTTCAGACTTTGTAGAATAAGCACACTCAGTTGCCTGTGCTGAGAGTCTCCCCACCAAGATCTGATAGGTACAATCTGCACATCTAATTAATCTTTGTTTCTTCCAAGTTTAAATCCAGCAAGTTTTTAAAAGTTTGGGTTTCTGATCCCCATTAAAACACTGATGTGACTAAAAGACTGTTAGCAGTCCAGAAGAAAGTGTTTGACTGCGCAGCTGACATCTCTGGAAAGTTATAGCTACTAAAAGTGTCTCTAATGCCTAAGAGAGAGGAAAAAAATACAAAAACTATGGCTGCTTTATGCTTGTTTGTGTGGTTTTGAGGTGTTTTGTTTGGCAGTGGGGGTTTTTTTGGGACTCTCTACCTTGTCACAAAAAGACTATATAACTACACAAAAGACATTGAGGTGCTGGAGTGCATTCAGAGAAGGACAACAAAACTGGTGAAGAATTGTTGTATATATGGGAAGTGACTGAAGGAGCTGGGATTATTCAGCAGGGGGAAAAGGAGGCTATGGGGAGGCTTTACCAGTCTCCACAACTACCTGAAAGGAGATCATAGCGAGATGGGGGTTGGTCTCTTCTCCCAGGTAATAAGCAACGGGACAAGAGAAATAAGCCTCAGGTTGTACCAGGGAATGTTTAGATTGAATCTTGGGAAAAATTTCTTCACTGGAAGAGTTGTTAAGTGCTAACACAGGCTGTTCAGGGAAGGGTGGAGTCACCATCCCTGGTGCTATTTATAAGGCTTATAGGTTTGGCACTTAAGGACACAGTTTAGTTGTGGGCTTGGCAGTTTTAGGTTTATGGTTGAATTTCGTGATCACGGAATCACAGAATCACTGAGTGAGGTTGGAAGGGACCACAATGGGTCATCTGGTCCAACCTCCCTGCTCAAGCAGAGTCATCCCAGAGCACATGGCACAGAATTACATCCAGATGGTTCTGGAATGTCTCCAGTGAGGAAGACTCCACAACCTCTCTGGCCAACCTGTTTCAGTGCCTGGTCACTCACACAGTACAGATGTTCTTCCTCATATTCAGGTGGAACTTCCTGTGCATCAGCCTCCTCCCCTTTCCTCTAGTACTATTGCTTGGTCTTTTCCAACCTAAATGATTCTGTAATTTCATTCATTATATTCCTGGAAAGTTCAGAGTAGTCCATGTTTCTTGCATACTGGATTTTTTTTAAATCTCTCTCTTTTAGAAGTCTTTTTACTATCCCTACCCGAACTCTGCTAACTTGGCAGCAAGGTTAGGTGCCAGCTAACCAGAAGTGAGTACCAGAACTTATGCCTTAGAGGGGTTGTTGATATAACTAAGAATCAATAGACTAAAGTTTCTGGAATGGAAAGAAAGAAGAGTATGTCTGGCTTTGAAGGCTCCAAGTCAAAGCTCTGTATGAGTGAACTCCTTCTAGACTCCTGTATTTCAGCCCAAGCCTTAAAGGCTAGATAGCCTTACAGCTAAAATAATTTGGTAGCTCTGCTATTGATTTGTGGATGAAAAAAGACAGAAATTTGCTCTAAGCTTGCAGCCATGTGATTATCTTTCTAGGAATGGCAGTCACAGCTTTTCTAAGAACCAAATAAAAATGGAGCAAAGATTTCATTGTTCAGCTCTCTGTACCAGGATTCACATGGCTCATGCCCATGTCTATTAATACACATTATGACTTTAAAAAGTGACTTGAAACTAATAAAAATAGGGATAGTTTCCATGAAGTGCTGCTCTCTTTCTTTTCCACTGAACAGACCCAAAAATACTTTGGCTCATGTTAGATAACATGGTGAAAGAGAAAATGCTTTTTCTTTGATCCATAAAGTTTGGACTGCAATGTAAACCAGATGGAAAAATCCCAGCAGAGAATTTTCCTTTCTTTTGACCATTGAGGGCTATCACTCCCATCACATGCTCAGAGAACCCTTGAACAGCTCTAGCATATTTACAAAATGAGTTGGACTGAGAATTTTATTGTTTGAACACAGTGGCTGTATGGAAATAATTCAATGATATACCTATCATATTATCTAAAAGAAGACTGAATTGTATAAAAGACCTTTCACTCTAAGATGCAGCTGAGGCAGAGTGACTGGTGCCAGGAAATCAGGAAATTTGTGGAATTTGCAGTTTGACATGCTTTGTTTTTAGTTGTCCTAAACACTATAGGCAGCTCAGTGCTTCGATGTCTGCTGTACTTCATAATTTTGTTGTAGCCTACTGCAAACAATTTTAATAAAATGTGTATTAAATTAATCCCAGTTTTACCAAAACAGTTTCAAAAGAACATAAAACAAATAGTAAACTGAAGTGGAACAATCCTGAAATACAATAAGTTTGTAACAGGCTATTTATCAGACACATATGTTCCACCTTTAGGCTTTACATGCTGAATGCAGATAAATATTTGCTGCAAAAAAATACTGTTAGGGAAGCAAAAACATCCTGATATGTAAAAAAGCTATGTCAATACTTTAATTATCTAATTCTTTAAAGAGTCTCTTTTTAAGACCGATGTACATTGGCATTTACTTTACACTTTCTTAGCACTTTGGATATTTAGTTACAGTTTTACTACACTGATGCTAAAACCTGTAGCAGTATTCTCATGGTCAGCTCCCAATCATCAATGAAAAGCAAAGTCTCAGATTGCTTTGGTTGTGTCCAGGATCTCCCCGTTCCACCATACCCCTTCCACCTCTTCAGACATCGCCAACCTAAAGAAAGGCCCTGCTGAAATATTTACACAGAATGGCCCATCACAAGACCCACAGAGATATTTAAGAAAGATAGTTCTCTGGAAAACTTTTATATTAAAAGGGCACAAAGCTGTTGGTGCCTGGTCTGTCTCTGCTGTAGCTGTCTTTTCCATACTTGTAATTTTCTAATTCAAAATTCAGCAGTAATGCCACTGGCCATTTCTGTGGCACATATGGATTTCTACTGGTCTCAGTAGTGACTAGCAAAGGGTGGTGACCTCTGTTTTAGCAGATGACTCCACCAAAGGCAGGGAGACTATAGGCTTATGTTGCTGCAACTGCACTATTTTTAATGGATTCATTGCAATACTGACATGAACTAGAGCTTGGAGAAGATTCAGGGCCAGACACAGCCCTGCATAGTGAAAATGCTTTTAATTAAACTTTTTCTGTGGTGGGGCTGTTTGTTGGCAGCACAAGGAGTTCAGATCCTGGAGTGGCGATCACAGGCAGGCAGATGTACTGCATTACAGAAATTGCCATGCTTGGCACTTCAGGATGGTGTCTGTTGTCTTTGCAGGAAGAAAAAACGTTTGCTTTGATAAAGCTTTCTGATTCCAATTGTGCAGAAAGCTTGTTCACCTGGATTGGCTGCTGCACACTCGGGTGTTAAACTTGCCAGTGCAGGGAGAGCTGCATTCCCTCGAACAAGCACATTAGATAACTCACCTGCCTTTAAAGTGATCATGGCAGTTGTTTTGGAGACTCATTTGATTCTGTGAATACAGGTGTTCTTAGTGCTGCTCTGTTCTTAGCTCTTCAAAATTCTCATTAGTGTGTGGATTGTGGAATTTGGCCTTTTTCTTTAAGAAATGAAAATTGTCCTGCCTAGATCCTAATAGATGTTTAACAAATCAGTCTGCATCCCAGTAAAGCCTGTTCTGTTTAAGTAGATGCAAATGACCCTCTAGCAGGTGGCTTAGTGATCCAGTGCAGCCAACATTTGCATACCTATTTTGGGCTAAGTTACTGCGTCGTGACTGCTCTTGTCCTTGTGAGCAACTTGGAGTTTTAAAGATGCTGCATAGAAATGTAAGACTTTGTTCTAAAATTGTGCCAGCCCACTGGTTTATTAGCTTGAGCAAAAACTTTGGCAACTTGTTCAGTTCTTTGGAACTGAAAAATGTGAGACTGAAATGGAGAATTTTTCTAGAGAAAGCCATGGATAAAGCTTAATGCTTCAAAATGAACTTTAGGCCCATATTTGTTATTAAACTGATGAGTGAATATCCCAACCCACTGGAAGAGAAGGCAACTGCATTGTGTCTAGTTTTATAAAAGATATATGTTCTTACATCTGCTTGGTAAGACAAAGTTTTGAACAATAAAAAAGCATTCAGAATAAGAACAGTTTCAATTTCAGTCACTCTTTCTGCAATTGTTACCATAAGGCTGAATTAAAAATTTTAAAACTTTAATTAAAATTTTAATTACATTAAAAATAATTAAATTTTTAATTATATTTTTTAATTTTTAAACACCTTTTCACAGGTGTTTAAATGAAAAAAATGTTAAGACTTCCAATATTTTTTCCATGCTGGGTTTATACAGAATCGCAGTTTGTTGGTTTATTTTTCTCTTGTAAAATTCAGATATTGCCAGGTTTACTGTTAAGAAAATAAAGCAGCAGTTCAACTGGGCCGAAAGAACAACTTCAAGCCTTTCAACTGGACTGCCAAAGATGGCAAAGCGAGGAGGCAAGTGTGCAATGTGAGAAAAACGTGTGAATTTTCTCATGTTCTCTCACTTTTTTTCCCTAAAAATGTTTTGTTTTCTTGTTCCCCCATTCTTACTGTTCTGACCTGTGTGATTTAAACACTTCAGACCAGGTTTGGTACTCAACAGGGTTATGTAAGTCATGGTCAGACAGAAGTTTTGAGGTCTGTCAACAAGCTTTTGGTGACTTTTCAGGGTTATAAAGCTGTAGTCCATGACAATTCATTGAAGACTGAGTTTTTTTGCCAAAGTCCCAGATTATATTGCAACTCAACACAAGGAAGCTTGAGATCAGTCTTCACATCTTTTCTACTTTTTATCAACACGAAGTCCCAAAACTGCAGGGCAGTTCTTACCCTTGCAATTGCTGCCATTTCTGGGTTCCAGATTAAATGGGTGATTTTGAGGGAACAGCATAATGAGGGGTAGTAATCACTGCAAGCTGCTCTCCATGGCATTTCAGTTTGCCCACTTGTTCAGGCAAGGAAAAAGGCATTAGAGTACTGCAAAGACACATGGATTCTGCTTCCATCTCTCAACAAACCATTGCACAGTTTTGGGAAAGTCACTCCGCTCTCTGCCCTGCCCTTTTATTGCTTATGCAGTGGGACTGCTGGGCTCCATTTTCATTTGGGGGTGCATTGAAAACCCCAGACTTTTGTTTCTGTATGAGCATCCTGGGAAAAAAAGATTTTCTTCTTTGCCTTGTGTAATTGTGTAATGTTGCTTGAAGAGTTCTGCTGACTAAGAAAAAAATGAAAAGAAGAAAGATAGGTAGAGGTCATCCTTCACAGCAGCCTTCTCCACTGAAGTGTTTGCTCTCCAAGGTCTATCTCCAGCACAATACAACCACCCATAAAAAAGATCCTGTTGCTGTAATTTGAAAAATCTTCATTTGAAACAACTGTAATAGATGGTGTTAATATGTGGGTAGCCCTAACCAGTCTCAGAATATTTTTAAACTCTCAAAGTGGGTGTGCTTTTGACTAGTTATAATGTACTTAAGTGAAAGATTTGTCATCCGGGGTGATTTCTTTGTGAAATTAAGATCTTCCAGGTCATTATTGAAATTATGGTCCTTTGCCATAAAGAATTTCTGTTGTCCCTTTCCTCCCTAGCCCATCCCCTGCTGAAACTTGAGTTTGACCTGTTCACCACTGAGGTGATCTGTAAGACCCATGTAAAGGAGAGAACGTGCAAGTGGTTTAAGTACTTTATAAAGCAGTTCAATTTCTTTAGCAATTTCTAATAAAGTAGTTCAGGCAAAACCAGTGTGTAGAATAATTTTAGCAAACGTGAAGATAGTAAAGTTCAAAGCTAGGTTTCCAAAAGTGGTGGGAAGGTGGACTCAGGCTATGGTTCTGTTGAAGATTTCTTCCTTTTTCTAAAGTCTTAGAAGAAATAGAGGTGGATTTGGGGTATCTCTTGTTCTCTTTTTTTTTTCTTTGTTGTGTTTTGCCCCACTTAAACAGGGAGAAAATATTTATGCCACCAATACTTTGAATACATTGATCATAGTGCTAAATAGTGACACATTTTTCATATTTCATGAGGTCACTTCTGCTGCATACATGGCCTTTTTTATTCTTCAAGCAACCACAAATAGAGCACTTTTATGTTTGTTATATTTTTTGGTTCCTACATTCCCATGCAAGTTTGTCAAGCACTCAAAAAAACCCAATTCACTGCTTAGGCATTTAGTGTATTTGATACCTGTTTCAGTTTATCTTAGTCTTTTCTCCTTTCCCAGGTTTGAAGGCAGCTCTTGACCCCACTGCTCCATTTTCTTTCTCTCTTTTTTTTTTCTTTTCTTTTTTCAACAGAAATGTGCGTTTTATCTCTTTGTCCTTTCTTTTGGCAAATTACCAGTAGCTGGATTTTGAAACACTCTTGCTGGAGTCTTAATTGTCCTCCACAAATTAGCCAAGGTCACTGGCTTTTGAATCAATGCAATCTGCAGAAACAAGGACAGAACCAGGAGTAAAAATGAAAGCAAAATATTATCTTGGCATGATAATTGTCTAATACACAAGCAGCTGTAATATTTGGAGTGTAAGTCAGTGATGTGGCCTATTAGATATTGATCCAAGTGGAGGCTTAAAATGTGTAAAGATTTGAATCTTCCTTGGAAAAATCACATTTTTCTTTGTTTTTCAAATACCTGCATCTCAAGTGTATCTTGGTTTATCCTATTCCTTTGTTTGTAGCATAGCTGCAAGAGTCTTTGAGCTAGATTGCAGTGCTTTTGGTACTAGTCAGAAAGCCTTCTTGCTCCAAAAGCTTTAAAATCTATTCTCTTTAAAAGTAGCATAATGAATTACTGTTTGATTTGGGGTTGTTTTTCAATAAAATATAGTGCAAATGTTGAATAAACAACAGAAGTGCATCTGTAGTGAACGCTGGGAGGCAAGAAAATCACATATGACAGGATGTTCCATCCTTTCTGTATAAGCCTGCCACTCCAAACAGATCCTTTGAAATCAGTGCAAATCATAAGTGCAGATCTGCTTATGTGGGTGTCAAACAGAACAATTTTCTCAGCAGATCTCTTCCTTATAAAAAGTATCCTAGTTTTGAAACTATTTTTTTGGAATAACATTTTATTTTATCAGAGTGTTTTAAAAAAGTGTTTGCATTATATTAGAAAATAGTTGAAACAGCAGGTTTATATATATATATATATATAGTTTTGAGGTGTGAGCAAACAAGAGATTTTGTGACAAGAAAGTTACAAAAAAGTGAAGAAAAGGAAATTCTAAATCAATGTCTTAGCTCAGTCCTAGACACAAACAAAGCAGGTAGTGTGTAAAAGCTGCTATAAAATTCAATTAAATGAAATACATGTGAACATGTGTGTTCATTAAGTGGATATTTATACACATTTATGATGTTGTTGTTGTACATGCGTTAGTGATTCAAGCATGTAACTGAAAGCTGTGTCTAAGACTTTCAAAGATCTAAGTGACTTAGATCTTGTTTTCAGCAATAATATTGGCACTCATGAGCCTTTGTTTCCTTGAAAGTTAGTGGAGCCATTCTGTCCCAGGTCTTTGGACATATACAATGGGAATTCTTATCTGTGCTTGATAATATGCAATTAAAAATGAATAAGGTATAAAAATGAATATACCTGAAGAAGCAGCACTAAGAACGTCTTTCATCTGAGCATTTTTTTCTGCCTTGCTGCCTCCCCAGGTATCAGTGGCACAAAGCACCTTGAATACAGCAGGGATCAGGAGGGTTCATCTCTAGGGTCCATCCATTAGACTGGAGGCAGATTAGGTGCCAGCAGCCACAGATCTGGAATCTGGTGGAAACGCTGCAGTTGTGTGCTGGTGATACCTCTGCTGGCAGACTTGTCCTTTATTGGGTCAAAGTGACTCAGTGTTATGGAGGGACTGAGAGCCAGAGATGGTTTGTTTCTGCTCCTGTGGCTTTGCTGAGAACTCCTCAAAGAACAAGCCTGTGGAAGAGGGATGCCTACAGCTTTCTATTTCTTTTCCAAGCCACACTATGCCCTGCTTGTAGTTTCCATTTACCTCCAGTGAATAGGTATGAAAGGTATATCCCATTCTTGAATTCTGTGAGAAATATTAGACACAAGGTGTAGAAAATATGTGAACTGAGTCTCTTAATAGACCATCTAGTAATAACCAAGTTCATTTGGGAAAAAGAGCATGGAAACTCTGCTCAGGAATATTTCATACAGTATGACTTGCTCTACAAAGTGCAGCCAGACAGTGGCAATATGCTTTTTGTGGGAGGGGAGCCAGGCCTGGAAGGCTGTGCTAAAGGCCAGTCCTCTGGAGGAGCCAGTCACAAATATTCTCACTGTGTGAAAGGCCTGTGGGCCCGCAGCGCACCAGGGCAGACCAGGGCTGGGCTGTCATAGATGCAATTTAAAATACCAGCAGTGCACCAGGGTAGACCAGGGCTGGACTGTCATAGATGCAGTTTAAAATACCAACATGTTGTGCCCACTACAGCTGAGAAGATGACTGAGGTGTGCCTCCTCCCCAGCTCTACAGCCAGGGCTGTGGCAGTGACACAGGCTGGATGGTTCAGGCACACGTCTGCCTGACGACTTGGGACTGCAGGGCTGCTCTGCTACTGCAGCACTATCATGACATCAGTCTAAATGAGATTTTGGGGCAGTGCGTGCCACATTCTCTCTCTTCTGTCATAAGAAGCCCACATGATCCCTTGTGAACAGTACCAGGCTTGCCAGTGTGGCGTGTTCAGCAGGAGCTTGATCTCGCACCAGCCACACTCTGCTTTAGCCACAGTGTAACAGAGAACTGAGCAAACCCTGTGCATGCAGGAGGGACAGGCATTGCTACCTTGCTCATCAAGTCCACATCTGTTTATTCAAAAATAGCTATCTGCAAGGTGGTGTCGCACATCCTTCTAACCTCACTGCTGTCTTTTGGACAAATTTCAACTTCCTGTGCTGAACCTTCACAATCATCTCAGTATTTTGTGGGGAAACCTGCCTTTGTCACTAATTTTTGTTAAAGAAAGCATCTGAGCATGGATATTTCCTGATTGACTTCAGTCAGAGAAAGAACATGGACGATTTTAGATCTTGAAAGCTGAAGGTCTGACAAAGTTGCCAGCAACTGGAAAGAGTGGATATGATGGAAAATATTAGCCTGGGGTAACAATGGATGGAGCAGTAGGAACACCTATAATTATGATTGTAAGTGACGAAACAGAAAGGAAAACTACATTCCATGGGATTTAAGAGGATTTAAAAAAAAAAAAAAAAACTGGGCTAGATTGTTCCCTTCTATGTCAAAACCTGCAGAAGGGGATTTTTGGAAACTGCTACATGCCGACCTGCAGGCCTGTCCCCGACTCATCCCTGAGGCAGGATCTCTTTTTCTGGTCTCCAAAGGGGGCAGAGTTTCTATTCTAAGTATGCACACAGATGCCTGAACTATCTTATTTCAGGTCCTGTCCTAATGATCTTTCTTACCCTTCACCTTACCCCTACCCCCAGTTAGCCTATTTGATTTGGAAGCATCCTTGGAGCTGTCTTGGTTTCTTGGGAGCAGCCTCTGGAATGGAAAAGGGAGAGATGGAAACTATGCAGCCTTTGGCCCCTGGCTGCACAGGTTATACGGAGAGAGAAAGGAACAGCAGAGATGGGTAAAAATCAGATTTGGCTGGAAGGGAAGGATCTGCACAGAGTGAAGAATGCTAGTACCTGGCTGCTGGCTTGCTGTTTTCTTAAAATCTGGTAACTGCCCTTCTGAGTAGTTTGATAAAAAACATAAATAAACCAGCACTGTGTTATATTAACATTTTTTATAGCATAGTATTTTTAATATAACTTTTGGCAGCGTGTGCTGAGAAGCAGAGATTTTCTCTGAAATGTGGGACCTCAGAAGAAAGACTGTTTGTCCCAAAGTGGCACGTTGTTTCTTGACCTTTCACAGATGTTTCATGAATTTGTCATCCTGAGCTACAGAATTGCTTTTGTTAGGATGTAGAAATAACTCTGTACTTGCAGAGCTGTTGGTGACATGACTCATGGTCCCACTGAATAGACTTGGACTAGTGCAATAGCTGGATAGAGAGAGGGATTTTTTTTTTTTTGCAGTCTGTTGTAGTAACAAAGGAGAGAAATTGCTCTACCTGTTGCTTTCTCCTCCTCCAACCAGTGGTAAAAGTCCTAAATAAATCTAGAAGAAAAATGAGTGATGATCTGTAGTAAGGATTTATTACTTTACCAGTTATTGAATTTCTCCCTTAAGATTGCACAAAGGGCAATTGGAGGTGTTTTCCTCATTCATAGTACAGGGTGTAGGCAAAACCAGGTAATGAAGAGCAAAGCTCAAAACAAATTATGACATCGTGAAAGAATCTGCCTTCAGTCACGGGGGAGTCCTTAAAAAATCATCCAGTTTATCAAGAAAGCATAGTCTGGGATTTATTATCTAACAAATGTTTATTGTTTTTAATATCCAGTGAGTGTTTTTCAGATTCATGTCCTAGAAAATGAGGCAAACATTCCTTCAAGCACTTGCTGGAACTCTCTGTGGACATTATGGAGCCACCTCCTCTTATCCTCTCCTGAATGACAGCAGGCACCTTTAAGACAGCCAGCTGAGATACTTGGCGCCTCTCTTGGCTCTCTGGGTTACAGGACACAAATAAAGAGCAGGTCAAACCACTCTTCTTGACTGCAGAAACTAGAAACCTAACTGAGGACAGAGTTGAGTACAAGACTGGAGGGTGGAAGGACACCTTTGGACCAAAATAAACTCCTGTTTCTGAAGGCCATTTCAGTTTCATCACTTTCAGATGCAGTGGCAGTACAGCAAGGTAGAGACAAGGTTCCCCCAGGAGAAGAAGTTACCCCCTCCTTGCTGTAACAGACACAACTATCATCCAGGGTCAAGGCAGCTCTGGTGCTGGCAGCTCTCACCACCTTCCCAGCTGCATCCTTTTATATCACCTCTGCATCCCTGCTGGCTCCCTCTTTTCTCTCAGCCTGCATTTTGGTGAGGGAGGAGGATATGGCAGTGTTGGCACCCCTGTGATGAGTGATAGGCAATAGGTCAAAGAAATCTTCCTGTAGCTCCCCTGTATTTTTGTCAGTTTGAGCTAGGAAGGTGTTTTAACTAGATGATGCTCCCAAAAAAGAAGAAACTAGTCCTCTTTTGCATATTACAGAGTGAAGTGAATTATCCTGGAGTTGATTGACTGTAAGTGCAGTTTCCCTGAGGACCTGTGCAACAACGGTGCACATGGCAGGAAGAGCTTGGCTCAGCCCTCATGGTTCTGGCCAAGTTTGAAGGATTGTTGTCAGAAGTTGTGCCTAATGCCAGGACAGGCAACCTCAGGTGCAGCCTGTACAAGTCCTCAGGGAGACTCCTAGACTCCTGCTCCATGGTGTCTTTTTCAGAGACATGGTTCTTAGGGCTGCTCTGCTCTTGGTTCCTGATAGAATAGAAGGAAAAGCAGTGAGACAGTGGTGTGAAATCAAATGAGATGACATGTGATGTTGCTAATTATGGGGGGAAAGCCTCTAAAAGTCTGGATTACAGCATATAAATCCTGTCACTTACATCCTTCTTTTGTATTGATGCAACTTTTAAGTTCATTCTTAAAAATTCAATACTCATTAAACAACCAGTGCAATGGAGCAGGAACTAAGCCTCAAAACAAGTGTGTGGTAAATATTCCACTACTCCCAGGAGCAGGAGTGAGGTGAATGGGCTGTTCCACAAGGAGAGTGGCAGTGACCACAGCACAGCTATGAGGGTGGAGGGTCTGCTCTGGGGTGTTCCAGAACACATCCTCTCCATGGCACTGTGGAGAGGTACCAGGTGTTGCTCTTGATATTTGCTTGCAAAACCAGAGAGAAAGGCTGGCCTGCAAGAATGTGTTTTCCTCACTTGCCCCATTGTTCAGTGTCAGGATTAGACCAGGAACTGCTGCCTCCCATCCCTGTGGGCCACAGAGAAGAGGTATTGGGGTGACACAGGTGTGCAAGACCAGTGTTGTCAGCGCAGGAATGTGCTGAAGGGGTCACTGGCCCCTCCCAGGAAATCTGTGTCAGGTTACCTGCTCAAGGATGGCCAATACACCAATTCATATGGATGTTAAAGTCTCCACCAGTACTGCCATTTGCTGCCCCAGGCTCTAGCTCAGCTCCTCGCTGCCAGAATTAAAGGTGGCCTACAAAGCTCTCTGTCTCCACAGCCACTAATAATGATCCACCAGTTTTCAACTGCCCAAAATTTATATGGTATGGATAATGGCCTGTTGGTTGTCTTTGGTAGTAAAGCACATTGTGTATTTTACTGTTCATTTAGAGTCTCTGAGGTAACTAATGCTGATTTATGTCCTCCTGTGAAATCCTAGTCTTTTGGTGTCAAAATGGCAGGCCTGCTCCCAGCATGCCAATAGGACAGTCAACTTGCCGCAATGCACGTCTCTCACTTGCCTTTACAATATCTCTACAGGGCAAGAAATAAAGCCTGCTCATAGCCTGCCTCTAAAACCTTTTAAATCCTTCCTAACAAATACAGTGTGGCAAGAAAAGCAATGGTTATAGGAACAGCATCAACAGGTGTTGGACTCTGAGCTGTAGAGTTCAACCTCTCCAGTATCACTAGTCAGCAGAAATCAGAGATGTCAAGCCTGGTGGCCTTTTTGGAACAGAGATCTCTTGAGGGCAGGATCAACCCTATTCACCCCTGCTGCCCATAAGGACCCCTCACTCAGTCCTTGGAGCCACTTGTGAATCCCACACCAGCTGACCAAGACTCCCAGTCTGGGGAGCTTGTGAGGATGTGTGTCTGTGGGACCATTTTTAGTTGCTTTGCTGCACTACTTTCCCAGTGCAGCACAGCCACGAGCCTTTGGGCAGCATTGTGCTTGAAGGAATTTTTAATCCAGCCCAGCTAATATAAATCTCTGGGCTTTCCCCATTGACAGCATTGCTGTGTGAATAGATGGTTAAGAAAACAGAAACACATCAAACAAGCCGCAGGAACCGCCATGGTAGGTCAGACGAAAGTCTTTCCATTGTAAGCAAAGCAAAGATACTGAGAGGCATTCCTGGGGTATGTGCTCCAGCTTCCTGGCCACCAGCTGCTGCTTGGGGACGTTCTGTTCCATCCCACTCCAGTCTGCACCTCCTGGCAGTGCTTTGGTTGCACATAACATTGCCATTACAGCGACTCCCGGGACTGCAGGAACGGGTGGATGCTTTGCTGTGTTTATCAGCAGAAAGACAGTCAAAGGCAGTTTTGTTTGGGAGCTTGGCATGCAGGTTTTATTCCCTTCAACAGGGAAAAGATGGGAACAGTCAGGGTTTAGCAGGAAAAATAGAATAGTCATGAGGAAAGAAACAGAAAAAAATGTATCTGATTAATTTTGCATCTGTTCTTACTTACGGACTGTGCTCTTGTGTGGACTGGTTACCTCAGATTCAACGTTCAAATGTAACGCGTGAATTATTTTTAACTCCGGCCTGGTAAATATCAACTATCTGCTGCTCAGACTGCCTTAGCAGATAAGTTGCCAAGCTGAACTAAATTCATCAACCAGCAACAGTAAAAACATTTACAGGACAGGAGTCATCATCAGAGGAGGGAATGAAGATATCCCAAAGTGCAAGAAAACACACCCTGACATTTCCCCAATAGAAAAATTAGTCAACAACAGTATGAACTCCCTAACTGATCTGTGTCCCCTCAGCTTGGCCTCCCTGATTGTAAGCTGGAAGAAGGCTCCACCCAAGCAGGCTGAAAACATCTGCTGCACATCAGAAGCTTTTCCCTGCACATCCACCCATTTCCATTTTCCCAGTAGCTAGACTCATATGAAAGAGTTGTCAGTGCAGCAGCTCCCTCTCAGGTGATCTCTGCCCATCAATATGGCTTTATTGACAAAGTATCTACGTGTCCTATGGGCTCAGACATTTTAGTGAAGGTCACATGGTGAGTGGGTCACAGTGACTCTAAGTCACTGAGTCTTTTGCCTGAGTACATCCTTCATGCTCAAGTGCATCCCAGAAGTCAAAATAGAGTTCTAGAGACACAGACCTTTTAATAGCCTAAGTGTTCTGTAACATGCTTTTTTAAATTAGACGGCAAAGAAAACTAAACTACCCTTTCCTTCTTGCTCAGATGGTTCTTCTTAGAGCCACCTTTTTTCTACTATCCTACTCTTTCTGCTCCTCTTCCTCTAAAACAAAGAAACTTTGCTCATTTTGCCCCCAGCACGATTTCCAGGAGTACTGCCTGCTTCCAGAAAGCAGCACTCCCCTCTATTCCCGTGTTTCAGACTTGAGAGATGGAATAGCTTGATGGCACATTTATAACAGATTTTTTTTCCAATACAAAGAGCAGCTTGAGCTGTTCTTGTACTTGCTGCTGCCAGTGGGGCTTTACAAGGCCCTCAAAAGGTGGGAGAGCAGATCAGGGCACCACAAGGAGACAGTGGCTTCATTTGCATCTTGCTACAAGTGTGTTGGTACCAATTCTGAGTCACCTCCTTTGCCCACCCTGCCATCTCATCTGTGCCTCACAGGGGCATGATCAAGATTTCTTCTGCCAACTACACCAAGAGTTGCTTTAATTTGCTTCTGTTGGGGATGAAGTACTGCTGAAGCTCCTAGGAGAGAAATAAGTTTCTTAGTTATCTCAGGGCCCAGGGGTTCAGAGTAGGCTCCCCAGCTGATATTTTTCTCAAAATGAGATTTATTTAAAAATGAATAGTTTCAGTTACCTAAAGCCCCTGGGTGAATCCATTCCTCCAATCAATGAGAAAGCTGGGCCAGAATGAAAAAATAGGAATGGGACTGTGCATGTAAGTGTAAGAAAGGGAGGGACAGGTGGAAAAACAATGTATAAACACCTCTTTCTAAAAGACAGAATTTCTCTTTCCCCGAGAAAAGCCTGAGGGGGGGAGAGATGTGCTTGGGCTCAGCCTCTCATGGATGCGGCACAGCGTGGCCTTTGACATAGCTGGGAGCAGGGCAGGATGGCAGCACTGTTTTGCACTTCTGCAAGGATGCTGCTCTTACAGCTGGGCAGGAGGAAAATCTCTCCAAACGATGAGTTACAGGCCTCAGTCTGGCCAGAGGTCTCACTCCTGACTTGGCTACTTGGATCTGGAGGCCTATGGTCCAAAAGCAGACTGGAAGATGTTCAGATCTGTGAGTGGAGTATAGTTCAGGGTTTCCTGTGAGTAAGAAATAAGGCCCTGAAAATGTTTTTACATTTAGAGGTGGTTGCTCTGATGAAGCCTCAGTCCACCTCCAGTTCTTTTTCTGGTTTGAATAGACAAGATCCTGAATTTCATCTGGTCAGATAAAAAGGGATAAATCCAGTCATGCTGTTGCAGCTGAGGATTGAGTCATGTGAAGACAGGAGGGAGCAGCAGAGTCAGAGCTTTTTTTTTTTTTAACTATCTTGAAATACATTATTAGAGACTTGGATGATGATGTAGTCTCCATGTATAACTTCAGAAACTGCTATAATCTGCCATACACTGCTATAACCTACTCCTAGATCTGCACATCTTCTCAGTGTTCCTCTTTAAACAGAAATGTTCCTCTACTGTTGGATTTTTTAACAGGTTTTCACTACTAATAGGTCAGAAGTTAAGGAAACTTGGTTAAGTGCTTGTATTTCACACAGAAGGTGTATTCCTACTAAAAAAATACTTGATTTGTACATAATAAAATATATAGAAATAAATAGGGATCATGATTGTGCAGGGAAATTCTTTGAGCCAGGAAAATAAATTATCCATTCCATTTGCAAGGAATCTATATGAAGACACTGATCCAGTCTTTTCTGGAGGCAAAGTGGTAATGTGGAGGGCTCATTCAAAATGAAAGCAGCTAACTTGCCAAAGGATTTTGATTAGCTAAAATTTTATGCTTGGAAATTTACATCATTTCTTAATCCTGTTCCATAAAAATATACTGCCATACGTAAGTGTTTAACATCGCATTTGTAGGAATTTGATCCAGTTCAACACATAGTAAATTAGTTCCGTGAATGTTGCTTGCTTTATGCTGCTCTGGCTGTTCCTAGGACTCTGCCTGTCTGACATTCCACTCTGCCCACATGTTCCATCCCTGACATATAAAAATATAAATTCAAGATGAGAAGATTAGGACCACCCTGGAATTTCTGCTTTCTTTAATTTTTTTTAAAACTAACCCCCTGTATTTTGGCTTCCATATAAGTTAAGGAAAAATGAAAGATTATAAGAATTCATTTGCAGATGATAAGGAATGTGTGGGTTTGCAGAATAGATCTCTGTGTTTGTGTGGAGTTAGAAGGCTCATGTCATGTTTTCAGGATGGGGTCAAAGAGAAGAGCAATGAGTTTGTTTTCAACACAGAAATCCTATCAGTGAGAAGGAGAGAAAAGTTTCCCAGGTGATCAAAGTACATTTTAAACCAGCTGACTTTGGGAGCTAATATTAATTTGGGGGGGATTTGGGTCAGATATGAAAGCATTTAATCCTCACATAGTTAATCCTCACAGGAGCTAATTTAAATGGAGACTGATCTGTCAATTACAGCGTTGCTTCACTACACAGTAGAACTTCTGAATTACTGAGGTTTAATTTAGCTTGAAAATTTGTTAAAGTACTCTGTTACTAGTTCAAATAAAATGGAAGCAAATGACTGAATTGAGAAAGAAGTCTGGGTTTTTTCTCCCACAGTGAGGATGGATTCCTTTGACCTAAATTGTATTTGGGGAGCTTGTTCAAGGGTGGATCTTGGTGATGTTTTTGTATATTTTGGTGAAAAATGTAGATTCAAGACAAAGAAATTTATCTTTGAACTTGTCAATTTATCGAAGAGGTTTTTAAGCTGGCAGAAAAACAAATCCAAATGTTTACTATCAGTATTTTCTCCTGAAATCCATTTGCTCTATTGAAACAAAATTTAGCTTTTATACCTGAAGAATGTTTTGAAGAGCCTACTACTTTCTGTACTCCCAAAATGAAACATATCATGTCACACTGACCAAAACAGTCTGTCTGTCTGACAACAACTTTGGCTGTTAATTTCTATGTCAAAGCTTGATGTGTTCCATTTCAGGTTGCTCTGGAACAGCACCTTTCACTTGAAGGTTCACATATCAAGCCCCAAGTCTCTGTTATTTGTGCAACTCTTTTCTGGGAATCTGGCCTCTGAGAAAAGACCACGGTAAGGGCTGGCCTATGGAACTGGCCTGACCAATTGGAGAAAACATTCCATTCTCGAAAATGTCCTCCTGACATCTAAATTTAGTTAAAATTCATGTCTTTTGAATCTTGTTCCACACAACAAATGTTTCGCCAGGCTCCATAGTGATAATGTAGCAGTGTTTTCACAGCATTAGAGAAGACAATGACATAGGCAGCTGCCTCAAATTGCCAGAAGTTTTGCACTCTCTAACAACTACAGCTCAGTGTTGGCTGATTAAATGTGGAAGTAATTTATCAAAATGAAATGCTAGGCCTTTTGCCAAGATTTTTATGTGTGGGTGTGTGTGTGCCTTATACTCTTGACCAATCCTTCTCTGCTGGATTGGTCAAGACTATAAGGCATGTTAAGATGGGAATCTTTGCTAGGTTTGGGATAATATTTCTTGTTTCTTACTGCTACTTGTCCCTCAGATTGATGCCACTCAGTATCCGGACATTTTAAAAGAAAAGAGTTGGGTGCAGGATTGTTACCTAAATCCACTGATGTATTTTGTCTTCTGTGTCCTTACTGACTGCTGCTTCTGCACCACACTTTGTAGAATGCATTTGCACTGAAAAAATGCTGGCTGCCACGCTTCATTTCTCCTTGGTCAGCTTCCATTGGGCATTTATCAAATTCCCCTTCAAAGCAGTGTTAAGGTTCCTGTTGATTTCAGGAAGCACTGGAGCAGATTTTTGTGCTGTATTGTCCTGTTTGTTTTGTGGTGGCAGGTCGGTCTGGGGCCTTGCACTTTTCTGTCTCTGAAGAATTTCAGAAGATGCCTGCCCCTCTTGGTGCCTGTTCTCCCTGCTTCTCCTTGGCCCCTTTGGCACAGAAAGGTCTCAAAAATATACCTGAACCATTTCTCAGTGACAAGGGGCATTTGCTCCCCTGCCTTCCTGGATGTGGAGCAGAGAAGAAACTGGGGTGCACAAGAGCCACTAAGCTCTTTGGGGAGAAATTGCTGGAGGCACCAGGAAATTTTTTGCTTGCTAATATGAAACCACATCTTGGCATGACAGGCCAGAAGAGCAGTGAGCTCCCTGAGGATCCCAGTGAATAAGATACTAAGGAAAGCGAATGAAATTTTGTCTCCCACCTGGGATAGCTGCTCTCCACTAAACTGATCAGAGCTTGGCTGTGGGATGAGGGCACAACATCTCTTTTCTGCCAAACTGGGGCAAACCCAGTGACTGCTCATCACCTCTCAGGGCAGGGCTCACCTTGGGACACAACATCCCTCTCCTTGGGGCCATCAGGAGTTTGATAGGAAGAGCAGGCTTTACTCAAATTTGTTCTTTGTGTCCCTCAGCTGACTACACCCTTCTAGCCAAGTGTGCAAGAACTTGAAATTTGCTGTGTCAGTCCTTCCTTTTACCTCTTTCTCCTCCACAAATATTTGTCTTTTCTGAAGTTTAATGCACTGGAGCGGATTCAGTAACATATGACAGTAAAGATTCAAGCTTGCGTATGTTACAATTCATTGCTGTTACTTAGCACTAGAAACTTCCTGTGGCTGCTAGACAGATAAAGAATGGAGCTGCTCCAGAGCCAAAGATGCTTTTCTGTATTATTCAGTTGTTTTCTAAACTTTCTTGCTATAAGTGATTGCTGAAAATAGCACTGCTGGTAAAAGAATTTTTAAAAAGCCCTTAATGTTTACATAGAACACCTCTAGTAAGGGACTTTGTTATACAGGAATAAACAAAGTTAGTTTTCTTTATTTTGTTCCTCTTTCTGCAAGAGCTTTTATATAATTTGGGGATGGAGGTTAAGAAAAGCTTGGAACATTACTTTCCCTTTAGTCCTTAGATCTCTCAGCTAACTCTACATTTTGTTTTCATGCTGAAAGGTAAAAAATATTTTCCTGGCAGGTTGAGAATGATTTTTCCATTAATCTTTCCTTTCGGAGCCAAGATATATTTTTTCACAGAGAACTGATGTGACATAATACTGTACCTGGAATTTCACACTAAGCAGAGTAGAAAAACATTCTCAGTTCTCACCACAGCAAGCAGTTACAACTGGGCTCCAAACCCTCCAGCAAATCCAAGAAGCCAAAAGAGCAATTGAAAAAGGGGATAGGAAGGGAACATAAGGCATAGTCATTTCCCACGGGGAATGAAATGTCATGCTATTTATTAAGGCCTTTCAAAGATATGCTGATAGGATATGGTATGTAGTGGGACAGGCCAACAATTATCTTGCTTGAAAGTTATTGCAGCAATTTGAAATCCTATTAATTAAAAAAAAAAAAAAAGAAAGGCACATCAGGGCAGAATCTCAAAGTGTAAATGTGAGGAGCAATAGAAATGTTTCACATTAATGCAATTCAAAGGAGAACAGAAAATGTCTCTGCAATTAAATACACATGTACATGATCTTGGATTTATGAAAGTTGATAGAATCCACCCATCTGACTATTTTTGGCTTATCAATGTTTTCTTTCAACATTTAAAGTGTTTTCTTCAAAGCTCAGTGCTGGAGCGCTTCCAGGCAGTTTAATTGTCCAGATGTGGAGTGGATTTCATAAGTACTTACAGTATAGGGAAGACATGAAGGTTTTTGCTTGGAAGACAATGAAAAGAAGACAAATCCTTTCCAATTCTGACTTGGTTTTAAAAAAGGACTTGCTGGAATCAGTCTTGAAAAATTCACAGGCCTCAAAAGACAAGCACAACTATCTTCATATGTCTCATCATGGTTCTGTGCTAAATTTATCTCTGGGTGCCCATGCATTCACAAGATACAGCCACTCTGAGTTAGTTTTGTACCCATGGTAAGGCCCATTACCTATTCAAAGGACTTTCATAGGAATACTAGATGGCTGTGCTTCTCCTTAAGCCTGCTAGAGCTCTCTATTGTGTTTCTTGGTACTAAAATCCCCCAAACAATACTGAGATACTGAAGACAGATTCAACAAAAAAGGTTCTTCTATCAAGTATTTTTCCAGCACGAGGAGGGTTCTTGGTTGCAGTGCTTACCTGAAGTGCAGTTGCCCAAGCTCTCCTGTGTTCTCCATGGCAGTCAAGCTTGTTGTCTCCCAAAAGCAAAATGTAGAGCATTTCATGCTCTCATGGCACACTATGACTGCAATATCCCTGTGGTATCACAGCCATGTAGGAAGGGTCCAGGAAAGGCAGGCATTTCTTATCTTTTTGACTGTGATCTGGTGGCATCCATCCTACTAGCCAGACTTAATATGTGGAGAGCAATATTGACTGAAATGACATTCCAAAAATCCTCTAATCACAGGATCTGATTTTTTTGGCTGGTTTGAATTTTCAACTTCACATGGTTCAGCTACCAAGGGAAGACTAGACAACTCTAAAAATCAATCTCTTCCCTTTAGCCCTGACACATGCATAGTGTCTGTTCAATCTGCCATCATGCATTGCTTCATTTAATGTTTCATTTAGTTTTCAGGCCCTAGGGCAAAACTGGCCTTCGTGTAGAGTGAACACCACCCTCTAAACCTATATTTGTGCCTGCATATAGCATACCTGAGCTTGGTCTGACATTTCTAGTGACTGTAGCCCATTTCCAGGGGTTTAGTCCACTGAGGCAGCCAGGAGGGTGCTGGTAAATTCCTGATGCCATGGCACCCTGCTTACACAGGGCTGGCATGAGATTGCTTAGTCAGCTACCAAAGGAACCTGCAAGAGTGGTTATGTGGGAGACCGTGTGTCCTAACAAAATTTTTTGAGGTAGTCAGCCTTGACTGTGCTGTGGAAATACAGAAGTTATTGTTTTGTGCTCCACTGTCACCTGCACAGGCAGCATTTTGTAGGGAGTGTGTAGAGGAAAAACCATGAGCCATAACAGCTGCTCCTCTTTCAAAATGCCCACTGCTAGCTGAGTGGTTTCACTGCAAGCAGCCATGGCTGTTGTGGGCTGTGCCTTTGCATGAAGACAGCCCACAGAGAATATCAACTGAGTCGTATTCTTCATCGTATGCTGAAGTCCTACATGCTGCTTCCTTCTCAGAAACTCATGCTCACAGCAGGGAAACTGCTGGAAATTCTCCATCTGTATCACCCAAGTCAGAGCCCCCCAGAGCCCCCCCTAAGCTCCCCCACCCATCCCAGCTGAGAGGAGCAGCCACTTCCCACAAATGAGTAACAAAAATGTTTTACTTACATTACAAATTCTAACAAATCTCGGCCCCTTTGCTGTATGTTCTGGGCTCCATGTAGGCTTACTGTTTTATTTGTATGAGTTTCTGCCAAGCTGTTTCTGAGAACTGGAAGTGTAAAAAAAACCAGAAAAGTTATATGTGAGAGAAAACCTATTTCTGTGTTTGAAATCAGTTCCCAAATCTGTGTCTGGCTAAGCCTCACCCTGATGTTATTGTGTGGTTATGGATATTGGACATGCTCTTTGCTGGAATGAGTGATGCCAAGATGCACCCATTCTGATGATCTGCTAAGGGAAAAAACAACTGTGTACCACTGCTGAATGCAAAAGTCAAAACAGGAAGCCTCTTTTTAACAAAATCCATCAGGTTCCATCAGTGTTACAGTAGGTAGGAAAAGGCTGGGAAACTTGGGTAACAGTGCAGCCCAAAATAGGGCCATTAACACACAGAAATAGTAGAAAGAGAGACATATATACCTCAGCAGTCATTTTTCTCTCCCCTTCTGTCTGTCCTCTCTCCTTAAACCTCACAATTTTCCATTTTCCTTTTAGATTTTTATCTCTTTCAGGCTAATTTTATTTTCTGTCTGGGACGAAGGCAAGTGATTTTGCTTGGTTCACTGAAAGAGTTGGGGCTCTGCTGGGAGTGATTAGGGAGCAAGCTGAGCAACACGCTTGCATTTCTAGGTGTTGTTATAAAGTCAATTATGAGCTCTTTGGTTTCATAAGGATTTTTTAGCTAAGCTATAAAACAGAGTTTGTGTCTATTTAGGGTCCTTAAAAGTCTTTTGTCATGACCCAAATGTCCCTATGATCAAATGTCAATACTTATTTTCCAGGATCTTGTTATAAATCATTGCATACTGCTAATATGAGAGTGTTACAAGCTGCTTTTGACTTTAGAAATGCCATTGTTGCAGTGGCAGGTAAAAAACACCTAGTACATCCAATATTTCTGTTTAAAAAACAGTTCTATGCCACCCTTGTCTGCATTAGCTACCCTCCAGCAAATGTACTTGTGTGGTAGGGAGATGTAGTGGCTAGCAACAGGCATGGATGGAGTGAAGGACTTCCCCTCCTATCTGCGTTTCTTCATCAGCCCGGCTTCATAAAGGGGTTTTGGGACCATTCACTGCCTTTACTACCTGCAGTAGTGTGTTTGCTCCCTGATCCTCTTTTTTTCCATTCATGTTGACTGGCACCTCACTACCTGTGCCCTGGCCAAGTCTGTGAGCTGCCTGTGACAATAAGCTCAGTTTATTCAGCTGTGACAAATTGATTTCTTCCTCAGGATCTGAGTGACATCTCCTCACATCCATGCATGAACTCCATGCAGGTGTTGGGTGCTGCAGACTTGTTCCCTCTCCCTCTGCAGAACCAAGAGGCTGAGACACCTCTTGCAAGTGTCTTGGTCTGTGCCTGACATTCCCTGGGCTGAGGGACACCCATCAGGATCCTTGCACGGGGCACAGGGATTCTGTATTGTCTTATTTCTCTTGCAGCAGAGATGTGTTTTAGGACCATTTTAGGACATATGTTTTAACCACTTCCATGACTGAATCCCCCCTGTGTTGTAGCTGTTGTAAGTGCTTTTGAAACAACATCTTTCTACCCGGTGTGCATGCCCACCGGCTTGGCCATCAATCTTTCCTCTTCTTCCTTCCCTCTTCCTAGATCTGACCATGTCACATGGCAGCTCCTATACATTTATCCTTATGACATGAATTAATTCTGATAATTACAGTGGGGAAAAATAGGCAGTGAACTATTAATTTCACTAATTAACAGTATATAATTTCTTTGTTCAGTTTGTCTAGTTGATGCAATCTGCTTTGGCTCTGCCTATCCACAACAAAAGCAATAGTCTTAGTGCTCAGGTGGCTTGCACTGCCCTTATTTCATAGCTGCTGTTACCAGCAGGTCTGGTTCTTTTAGCGTTTGCTGACGTGACACTTCACTCTTGCAAGACACTTTTGTTTCTTCCAAAGTCCACAAGTGTGTTTTGAAATCGTGCATGGAAAGTTTTTAGTCAACATTAATATTGTCATTGTATGGGAAGTCAGGTCAGCAAGACTGAAGGGGAAATATGGGAAGTCTTGAATGAATTAAATCAGGCTGGAATGTTGGTGTAGGGACCTCAGATATACAAATTATCTCACAGTTTGGTAAGAAAATGAAGAACAGTGCAATTGGTCTGTTGGCTTGCTTGTTTGGAGTTTTTTAATCTGCCTAATTTTTTTTAGTAAAATGTTGTGCCATTGTTGCCAGAATGGCATATTTGAAGGAGTTAAAGCACTAAAGGGTTATTTTGGGTAAGATGACCCTCCAAGTTCTGCATTTGAATTCACAGACTCACCACAGAGATGAGAACTTCTACAGTTTCTTACCCCAAAGGCTTCTCAAACTTTGAGGCTGGTCATCATCTCAGCTCCTGGTTGAGCTAGATACACAACATACACATGTGTGCAGATGCACACACACCTTCAAGTGTGCAACAGTAGTTTGGAATATGTGATCCAGTGCCTGTGACTTGGCCCTCACATCTCCTTGTGTATCCCTAGCAGCAGTTCAGCTAATGGATTGTGCCTTGCTGTGAAACTCCAAACAGCCTTTTCAGCTCCTGTCATCCAACAAGTTTCCTAGACCTCCAAATTTTCCATGCCTTAAGGAACATGGTTTTACTTCAGAAGGACAGCCCCAAGGTCCTGAGTTTCTTTCTTGTTCCAGGAAAAGCCATTCACCAGAGTTCCTTTGCTTTCAGTTTTGCCTAAAATTAGGCTTTCAGTTAAGGGGTTTCTATGATATTACATCTGCCATTACATCTGCAGCGTCTTTGACTTCTTTCCCAGACAAACTTCAGAGCAGGGATGGCTTTATTTAGGCACACACCACCTGTATCCCTGCTCAATACTTGTGTCTGAAGGAGCCCACTTCTTTGATGTGCCACTCCAGGACAGTGCTGGCACCGTGTTCTCCGTGTTCATGATGCCCCAAACTTCCAGGCACGTGCTGTATTGCAAATCTGGCTGTACCACAATGGGCAGTGGGTGGGATCCTGTGGCAAACTCTGCATTTGCTATAGCGAGCCCCACTCCTGAGGGAACCTGCAAGGCTCTTATTACACTTTCCAGACCATCTCCTTACAAATCATACCCAGCTTGGTACCATGCCAAGGCTATTCAGCAGGATGCTAAAAGATCTGTGTGCTGGTCCGTATGAAGACCAGGTGGTTTCAAGGCAACTTCTTTTCTAGGGTTTGCATATAGTCCAGGAGGAGGCTGATATTTGCAATCTTCAGCTTTCTTAAAAGGCCTCCCCATCCTTTGTTTCATGAATTTAAGCTCTTGTCATGAGTTTTTCCCAGGCTGAGTGCTTCCTAATACCTTGCATGCCTGGCTCCCAACCCCAATATGAGCCAGTTAGTTCCAGTGGCTTCTGCTCTCTTTTGTAGGTCAGCTCCCACATTTCCTATACAAAACTACAACAATACTGTATATTTTTCTCAATCTGAACTTATTTCCAGGGTCTCTTATATGGCAGCATGGATTTGATTGAAGGTAGTTGGCTGTGTCATTTGCTCATACATATTTATCCTAGGGAAATACCAGCTGATACATTCTCAAAGGGCTGTGGGCACCACTCCAAAATAGTGAGAGTTAGGTACTAGACATCTCTGTGGGTCTGGACCTTTAAGCGTGTAACAGAGAGTTAAGAGTGGGAAAAACCTAGAGCCCCTTCTTGAAGACGTGCTCTGTTGCCAAAGAGGTTCACTCACCTCACAGCCATTTAGGAGACATATTTAATGCTACATCTTAATGCATGAGAGGATTTAGGGTCTCCCCAGTGGTGGGAAGCCAGTGGTACCGGGGCCGTCCCCGGAGCCGGTCCTGGCAGCCCCCGTGCAGCCGGAGAGACGCTGTTCTGCTGCTCCCCTCTGCTGTTCAGCGCGGAAACAACACGCTCCCAGCCGGGCATCCTCCCCCAAACTCCAAAATATTTTCCCTGTAGCTGTTTTTCTTCTTTCTTTGGCCAGGTGTTGGAGAGGTGTTGCGGGGAAGGGAGCCGAACTGATGCTGGATGTGTTTATTGTGCTTGGCAGCTGGCTGCAAGTGCAAAAGGAAGTAATGCTGATTTCCTACGCACTGGAATTCTCATTTCTGACCTTTTTTATAGATAGGGAAGAAGAAAGATAATTTGCTGGAAAAGCAAAATAAATGGGACGCAGAACCAGAATTTGCGCCAGGAGAGATACTGACTAAATGTGCAGTGCATGGCAATGGACTGAGGCAAAGGAGCTTTAAATGTTTTGAGTCAAGGCCAAATGAAGGCTATGTTTCAAGTTCAGATTTAAAATTTTAACATTAACACATCTTGCTTTCTCAGGATGTCAGTTCCTTTTAAATGGGAATCTTAGAGTAGGGCCTTTATGGGTTTGATTGGACTGAAAAAAAAAAAAAACCAAAACAAAACCAGATGCATCTCTTCTTCTCTTTCCCCCTAAAAATTCCTTTTAAATGCTTTAGCTTTGAAATTTTGGATTCCAGTTTGATTCAAGTGGCAAGCAAAGTAAAGGAAAAGGCACTGCAACATTAGATAATTATAAATGATAAAGTGACACCCTCAGAATTTTTAAGCCTGCCAGTATAAGTAATCATTGCTTATAATAGAATTAATCATCTGGATTTCTTTCTTCAAATCAAACCCTGCTGCTAAGTCATCCTCTAAGTGTAAAAAAGAAAGAAACGAGCAAAATCACCTGTTTTTCTCAGTGGCCCTCATGTGTGTAAACAAAACATACAGCTTGGAGAGAAGACAGACATTTCTTGATATCTTCATTTTTTTTCCTCTCTGTTTACTGGATCAGCCATAACTTACTGCATTTTTCTAAAGCCTGATTAGCATTTGCAAGTTCTGCACAATGGGTCAGCATTTCTGCAATTCCTGGCTTCCTTTCACTTTGTCCTGTTTTGTCAGAGGTGACGCCAATTAACTCGAGGGGGCTCACATGTAAAAGGTTGAGACATTCTCTGGGTTAAACCCCTTAGGGAGAGCTGTAAAAGATGTGATGGCGTTTGGACTCTGCCCACCTGTAAAGGTTGCAAAAGGCCTGGGCAGTCTGACATTCCCCTCTGAAATGCAGGATATTCCAGCAGTGAACAAATAAATGCTGGGAACTGAAAGGTCTCCTCCTCCTCTGCTGAGTCAGAGAGCGACGTGCAGGCAGGCGAGATGTCAGTGCTCTGTGTCCCAGTGCTGTGCCTTTTGTGGCTACCTGGTTCACTATCTTTTCCAGAATGGAGGGGAAAAAAGATGCACTGAAATTGCAGGAAGAGCTGTGGAAGAACATGGATATCTGTTGTGAATGATTACACTGAGGGCCATGCTTCAGAGAGAGAGGAGAAGCTGATTTGAGCCTGCTCTAATCCCATTCTAAACTAAAGTGGCTGCACTGTGACTCCATTCAAATCTTCCAGAAAGAAAGTGAACTTGTCAAATGGAACTAGTTTAGGTAGGAGCATCCCTATGGGAGTTTAGTGTGGTTAAACTTTAACCACATTTATGTGTAGATGTGGCACATAAAGAAGTGGGTTTGTGGTGGACTTGGCACTGCTGGGTTAACAACTGGACTTGACCATGATCTTAAAGGTCTTTTTCAACCTAAACAATTCTGTGATTCTATAAATGAATCCTCCACAATTTCACATCTTTGATAGATTTTGATGAATTTTCCCATATAGTCTGACATCAAAAAAACCCTGCTAAGGCAGATCTAGGGAACATTTTGCTTCCTGAGGGCCCAGAAGGATTCTCCAATACATTTAGTAGAAGAGAAGTTTAGTGTGAACAGTCTGTAAGAACAAAGAATTCTCTAACAATATGGCCACAGGCTGTAAGAAATGTAGCCATGATTTTACACTCCCCAGTTTCAGGTGTTCCATGATTTGTTACTCAGAGCAAAGATCAGAGTCAGATCTGCTGTTTGAAAATACAGATCACTGGAAGCCCTTTGAGTAGAGATTGCCAGACCTCTATTAATTAACATAGGCTGCATCTTGTCTTTGTGACATTTTACAGTCAGCATGTCAAAAACTGTGCCTGCTGACTGCATGTACTGAAAACAGGGGTGCAGCTTCCCCTTCCTTCTCAAATCATAACACCGCCTCACACTGAATATAGCAGGGGTTGCCTCCATTTGTTTTTGAGTTTCTGAGTTTCCTATATTCAAGCTTTCCTGAATGGCAGATCAAAAGAGAGATATTACCAGTAAAATCTTTGTAATGCCATGATTCCAAAGCAGAAGCTTTAAGTAAATCCCAAAGTTTTCATGTGAAAATAGCAGTTCTATAGCTGCCTGCATTCCAAACAAGCCTGCCCAGAGGATTTCATTTAGATAGGTTATCATTCCTTCTTATCTATCTAGCACTCACAGTGGCTGTAAAATCCCTAGGAATGGTGACATTTCCATTTGTTTCCATGTTCAGCTCACAGACACATTCATGACATGAAAATACCATAGAAATGCAAGGTAATTATCATTATTATGTAACTCCTTGGCATCCTGGAGCAGAATTAACAGCCAGAGTGGTGCCTATAAGAAAAACAGAATACATTTCAGTAAGCAAGCCTGTCATTTTTTATCTCTTAAGTAACCTTAAATAAAATTGAACTGGCTTAGTCAGTGTGGAAAAAAAGGAAAAAAAAGCAAGTTCTTATAATCTTCACTGTGATGATAATACATGCATTACTTAATTTAAATAAAATCTCTGAACAGCACCTGGAGTTTTACAGAGAAATCCTGCACTGGGGATTTGTATGCAGCACACTTGCATATGAAATGTCAGAATTCCATGGACAAGGACAGCAGTGAAATTTAAAAGGTGATGGATAAGACAGATGGCTGAGCAGAAGTGGTCTGCATTGCCATGGAGAAAAGCCTGGTGCTATCCTCAGCAATCACTGCTCGAGTTTGCAAGAGTCTGGCTGCTATGGAAGCATCTGAGCCAACCCTGGGTGTTGCAATATGCCAGTTTTCCAAGAAACAGATTGGTGTACAGTGTGTACTATTTTTTTATTTTCTTGGGGGAGGAGGGGAGAATCTGTGGATTTGGGGCTGTCATTTGGCTTTGAATTTTATCTTATCAATGCATTTCTTGACACCTAGGAAGATCTCTTTGAAATAGAGATGATATTGTGAATACTGACATAACTGTCATTGAAATTACTCCCCCCTCCCATCTTGTGAGAGCAGAAAATCACTGTTTGTATAGAATCTACTAATTTCTACTCACTGTTCTGTATTTAATCTGTGTGAAAGGTCCCACGTTCCTTCCTTGAGACTGATAACAGAGTTAATCTCTGCTTTTCAAGGAGTTTTTTGTGGGCTTGCCTTTGTGAGGGGTCTGCACCCCCAAGAGGTCTGTGCAAGAGTCAGTCAGAGCTGATGCCCAAACAGTGAAGAGATTTCCCTTGGGCCAGGCTCAAGGCTGCATCTGTTTATAACTAGGACTGGGAGGGAAGCAGCCCAGGAGCACAGAATTCAGGGTTTGGAGTAATTGCTGAGCAATACAGGGAGCCAAGATTAAAAGAAAGTGAGAATATTCCCCCAAAAGAAGTGTGAAAGCTTTCTGCCTCCCAGGGCTAAAATTCTCTGGGATATAAAGATCTACTGGAGAGAGTTTAAACAGTGACTCAATTCTCTAACTGCAAGCAATGAGTTCCAAAATAAAGATAGTTAAGTAAAACTAGTCTAATTTCTGATAATTGTTTTCTCTAAAGCATTTGATGATTGTGAGAGTTTCCACTTAAGAGAATGCAGCTAGATATGAAACTGCATTATGGACAATTGAGTGGCACTGGCAGCCCATGAAATGTGAGCAATATATTTGTGAGTGGCAAACCAAAAGGATGGTGAGAGCACAGACAAGTAAGTGATTGGCCCACTGAGCCAACATAGTCATTTTGGGGAAATGTTGAACTCTTGGTAGGAGACTAGTATGAGTTTATACAGCAAAACACTCTGTAAAGGCTAAACTCTTGACAAGATTATCAAAACATAGCCTGAGAGGAAAGTCCCCAGCTGTGGTGAAGCTTACAGAAGCGGGCAGTTCTTTGAGACCTGGCAGCAGACCCAAGGCAGAAAGTGATGTGAATCTCTGACAGACTAGAATAAAAACATGAGCTGCACAGACTGAGACTGAGCAAACTCCCACCCCCAGCCAACACCGTGCATTTGGGGACCAGTACTGCTGTGGCTTGTGGTCCCTTGGAAAAGACAACAAGCCCAAGGGGGTTATAGCAGTGCCATGGATGACAAAGGAGTCCCAGCAGAGCAGTGTATGGAACAAATGCCAGCAGATGGGATGTGGATTCATTTTCAGTTGTATGGGAGCATGCAAACTTGTGTGGTTTCAGAAGCAGGGATCTTACTGTACTGGATGAGCAACCATGGATTGGAAAAGAGAAATAGTACAGAGGCAGGAAAAGCCCCTCTGAGAGTCTGATATAGCCAGTATCAGTTCTGATAGCAAATAGGAGAGGAAAAGGCCATATGCTGGAGAGATGGGGGTGGAAATGACATAAACAGCAGCTCAGCAGTATTCCCTTATGTTGCTTGGGTCTAGACCACTATAGCTGAGGTCACTCCAGTTCAATTTCTGACTGCAAGATGTTGAATCTTCCCCAACCCTGAATCTTAGGCCTTCTCCAGGAAGCAGGTTCTGCAAAGGAAAGACACTGGGTTGTAGAATGTGTCTCTTCCCTTGTTTTGACAGAGGAGAGAAGATTTTGCCTAAGAGCAGCCCATAGTCTTGACTGTGGACCCTGTCTTTAGGAGACCTTTATTTCAAAGAGAGGTGAGGAGAAGGGTGTCCTCTTTCCTTTTCAGCCTACTCCCTCCTGAAGTAGACCCGAGACAAATCCAGTGTAGGGACTGGGAGAAAGACAGCAGAGACTGGAGAAGGTGATGTATCCTTTGGAGGAGAGGGGGATGCTGGCACACAAAGCCCCTCAGGGCCCAAATCTGGCCAGCAGCTGCAATTCTCCCATTGGGACCTCTAGAAAACATGCAGCTTCAACAGGGAAATTAATGCTCCAGATGAAAACTGTGGAAAAGAGAGCTGAGAGAAAAATTAATTACAAATGGAATGCAATCGTGCAATAGTAAAACTTCAGTGACATTTAATTTCTGTGTAAACAGAGCATGGTTTTGTTCTCATGGTTAGCAGGGGATGGATTCAGGAAGCTGTATTAAGTTCTTGGCACTGTTTCTGATTCACTTAGTGGTCTTCAGGAAATGACTTAATTGTGGGGTCTCGCAAGTGCTGAGCACACACTGAGGAGCATTTCTTTCCTCTAAAGCAAATGGGGCTTTCTGGAGCAGGACAAGAGCTCTTCATCTCAGAGAATCAGGGTGTGTTGATTGAAAAAACACAGTCCTCTTATCTTTGTAGCTTGCATAAAAACTGAGTTCAAGAATCCAGGGTGCAAGTACCCTTATCATCTGCAAAGCAAAGAGGATGGTTTGCTGGGGATCTGCAAGGAAGCCAGCTATAAAGGGCTGTAATTGAATTAAAGGATGGACTGGCTTTGCTGAAAGAATGGGGAACAGAACCACTCAGGCATGTGGGCTCACATTGTGAAACAAATTACAGGCTGACACATCCGCTAATAATCTGTGCTTTGGTGCAATAGACAGGAATAACTCAAAACCTCTGTGGCTGGCAAAGGGGAACCAAGAGTAATAGGGGAAGCTTGTTTCCACTGATTCCTATCCCACACCCTCTGAACCAAGTCATCTGATTGTCAGCTTGGGCCGGGTGGAGGGGGACATGCCTGTAACAGAGCTGTGCTGGTGAGGCAGGTCCCCAAGGGGAACCACCTTTTTAACAGGACAGGTGAGTGCAGGGAATAAGGGGTTTTTGCTGGAGGTGAGGCAGATGTTGACAGCACTGATAGGACTGAACTAAGACACCTGCCTGACTCTGGTAAATTGTGTGTGAAATCCAGCACACACAGAATATTGCCTGGACAGAAGTGTATTCTTCCCAGAAACAGTTTCTCCAAATAGCTTCATTCTGCTGAAAATGGAGAAGACTTCTTCTGTTCAGGATGGTTAATCCTTCCCACCTTGCTGCAGGGACATGCAGTTCCCACCAGCACTGCCTTGATGTGGTCCTGTGAGCCCCATGTTGCTGCTCCCATGAGCCACCAGCCAGGCCATGGTGTTGGCCATCCTGCAATATGTGAGAGCTTTCCATACTGGAAGGCTCAGATCTGCTCCAAGGGATATAATGGGAAATTTCCTGTATGTTCACTGCAACTGGCTGCTTTTTTTCAGTGATTCTGGTTTGCACCCCAGGAAACTACTTACCATACGTGCCTAGATAAATCCCTTCTGAGGGGTGTGGGTCAGTGTTACACACTCCTGTCTGGCACAGCTCGGCTGCACTGCAGCCGTGTGATGGACATGTGGGCATGAAAGGTATGTTTTTTCAGGCCAGAACTGTAGATATCCTCAATCAAGCAGATTTCCCCAGCTTTCCTGTGCCAAGCCTCTAAAATCCATTGTGTTCCTCCTCTGACCCCGTGCTTTTGATTTCCTCAGATACCCTGTCTAGAAACAGACAAGCCTGAAACAGCCAACAGCAAACATGAACATGAAGAAAATGCATCTGTTTAGCTGTGCACAGGTTGTGTTCGGGAAATCAGCCATATAAACATTGATAGAATAAATAGATTTGTTTCATGACATAGTCACCAAGCAATTTTTATATTAAAACCCCAGTTCCATTTTTAAGATGTGGTACTAATTTCCCATATATATTTATACACCTACATACACATACAAAACATTGGTAGAAATTCTGTGTTCATATAAAAGAGGTAAAAGAAACTGTTCTCTATATAAAACTAGAACATATATTCAAGCTGAGCAAGAAGTCTTCCTTGTCTGCACTCTGTGACATTTCTGCTTCTGTTCGGTGGCTTCAGTCTTTTTTCCTGGTGTTCTTCTGTGCACTACCATTACCCTCTGCATTTTTTACTGTATTTCCCTGGATTTTTATTTTATTCCATCTTCATAGAGTGCTGGTGATAACATGTTTTAAGTGACAGCACTACATACTTCCTAAATAATCTCATTTTACTGGTTGTTTAACCAAAGATTTTTGAAAGTGTTCCTTTGCTTTTTTTGCTGTTGAGCTGTGATGTTCCAGAAGCTCCAAAAAGAGATGTCTCTTATAACTATGCTAGGAACTGCTGTCATTTAAATAAATTGACTTATGCTGATGCAAATGAGAGCAAAATTTGGCCCCATCTGTTCTACATAATCTAGTTCCTAAATCAGAAAAACCAGTCACTAAGAAATGACAGCCAGTATTTTATTTTTGTGGGAATTTGGTGTTATCACTTCTGAAAGCTGCTGAAGCTAATAATGCAGACTAGCATGCTAAACATGTTGGTTTCATCTAGGATGATGTTGGAGACTTTTCTTTCTTAGTTTCTTAGGTAAGAATACGCCTGCCTTATTTAAATGGATGTTAGATTTACTTCTTGGCAAAAAAGAGTCGTCTTCAATGCTGTAGTTTTTAGGGAGGATAATTAAAGGTGAGGAAAGTAGAGACAACAGATGTAGTGCTTAAGCACTGAATAACATCACAGTGTCTTAAACTAAGGAAGAGCAATATATTTTACCTCAGTAAACTATCTGGATAATCTCAAATCTACCAGCCTTCATTCCCAATGCCTGAAAGTGTTCCTTGTTCCTTGCTCTGTGCTACTTGCCAGACCTCTCTGCTTTGTAGTGAACAGGCTTCATGTGGAAGTGACATGCAGCTCATGTCACCCCCTTCACTTTGGAGGGGTGCTAGAACTGCCATCGATAAGTTTGCTAAAATGACTGTGGGACAGAATTGTCCATACACACAAAATTTCAGTGGAAACCGAGGGACATGTCAGTGTATTGCACTACAGTGGTGCACAAGCAAGTGCTGCTACGGGCAGTGTTTCAAACACTGTGTCCTGGGAAGAAGGAACTCTTAAAAATCACAGATCATCTGTAGTTCAAAAAATCCCATTGATGGTATTAAGATGGTTCACTGGGAGCGGTGGAATGCAGGTTTTTCCTCTCATGCTGTGTCAGTTTGTGCAATGACACCTCTCCCTTATGGCACAGTCTCACCAGTTGCATGAGATCAGGTGCGGATGACCAAAAAAAAGGAGTCAGAGACTCTGGCCAAAATTTCCAAGCCTACATATATGCACTGGATATGAGCAGCCTGGTCTTCAAGTAGATGCTCCATATTTCCAACTCCTTTTGAAGTAAATGGAGCTGCTGCAGATTTCTTTGGCAGTAGGAGAGAGTTCAGCTTTTGTGCAGATGAGGCACTTCATACTGGCTGAGGTACCCAGTTACCAAAGACTAAATGTGGACCTCATCAGTCCAAGTGTTTACCAAATACCATGATAAAAACCCAAACCCAGTAAGTACATCAAAATTAGGAGGGTTTTTTTTTAGGAATGAAGATCTGTAGTACTTAGATTATCATTCATCACCAAACGTCCTCAGGCCAGGGAAAAAGTCAATTAGCTATAAAAAGAGGCTTAGGAACTGGACATTGTATTATTTCCTGTGCAAGGGATATATTCCTTATCCTTTTGAAGAATAGAGGAAATTCAGGCCCAGTGTGTTTGGATTCCAGCTAATTCTATTTTAATGAAAGGCTCAGTATTGTAATATCAACATATGACTATTTACACTTCTCCTCAAAGAAGATTCTCTCAAAAGTGATCATCTTTGCAGAAATTATACTATATGAAGTGTCAAACTCATAAGTGAAATAATTTATAAATAATGTGTGTTTATAATACAATAATGTGTTAAACTTCACTGATTCCAGAGGATATTTTTATATAAAAGCACATGGTGTAGAGAGGTATGGAGTTTGAGTAGTGCCAAACAGAGGTGCAGTTGTTTTTTGACTGTGAGTAAGCCAGAGCTCCTGTGAGTGCTGAGGTATTTCTTGTTAGAGCAGCCATGAGGCCCCTCATGCAAGGAAAATTTATTTGCCAACACTCAGGATATATGCAGAATATATGCCTTATTTTGTTCCTCCATCTTTATACAGAAAGTAATCATTAAAAACCTTTCTGATATAATTAGTACTCTATCAAATTCTCCAGGAGTTTTCATTGCTCTTAAGTACCCCAAGTAATTACTGTGCTGGGAACTTGCCATGACCATGAGCTCACCTTGAAATCAAATTACTAATAGCAGGACTGATTCTCACTTGAGGCAGTTTTTAGAAAACTGTGACTGATTGCTGCAAAAGCTACTGATAAAAAAACCCCACATTTGTTATCCTGCCTTCTTGCAGCGGCCAGAGTCCTGGCTACACAAAGAGGCGTGTTACTGCTGACCACGTGTGAGGAGGAAATGTGGGAACTGCAGGATCTATGTGGAACCCAGGAGAGCCTGCAGACACTAGAGATATAGCAGGAAAATAGTTACTATTACAGGAAAATAATTAACATTACAGGTGTGTGCCTTCCTCTGACTAAGCTCTCTCAGCTGCGATGTCTAATATGTGCAATCTTGATTTGCCACCACCTCCTACTCATCTGAAGTATCTTAAAGGGCAGTTCCAGCAGTTCTCAGCCAGGCAGAAAGGAAATGTAGCCCTTTCTCTGGGAAGGTCATTGCATCTAGGGAAGTTTCCAAGTACCAGCCTGTAAACTTTCTACACTTGGTTGTGCTGGGCAGTGTTGCAAGTGGAGCAAATTGGTCACTAATCCCAGAAACTAAAGGCCCAAGCATTTGCATGGTTTAGAGAAAAATGTTTGGCCAATGCAATAGAACAAGCCTCTCCATCTGTAAGCAATCCTGTAGGGTCTTCAGTGAGTATAGAGTCGTCAGGTACTCAGTTTCTTGGGCCGTCTCCTGAATGTTTATGTATGGGGCAACCCAGGGAAGCCACTTGGCTTGTCCTCGAAAGATGGAAAGCTTCAAATACCTCTTGGTTCAAACACACCTGGAGTCAGAAGGCTGATAGAAACTAGCATCAGTGTGATACAGATACCTCCAGCTGATCTGCCAAAAGCGTGGATCTGTTTCAGCCCTCAGCAGTTTGTGTGTTAACTGAATCCATAGAAACTTAAGACACTTTGCTTTTCTGAATCATAAATGCATGATGCCTACTTTATCAAGCAAAATATTATCCACAAAGTAACAAGCATGATTTACCTCATTTGGGAATCAGACACACTCAGGGTTATATGATGGGTTATATGCACATCCCTTAAGGCCTATTGAAATTGATTTCACGGTTTAGGTACTGAATAGATTCAGGCAAATGATCAGGGCAGATTTTCCCCAGAATTAATAAAACAAACAGCCTTTGGCAACTGGATCACTGAATAAGAAGCGTTAATTGAAAACCTGCCATTAAACGTGATTGTGAGTGTGCCGCCTGCACAGCATCAGAGAATCAGAGATAACTTCTGGGAAACCCTCTAAATCCTGGATGGAAAATGAGTGTGAAAAGAGCAGGCCAAAACTGTGGACAATACTGTACAGGCCACCTGCCAAAAAAGTTTGCAGATCACTCAGCAAACTGAAGCTGGACATGTCCTGGCAGACAGAAAGAAAAGTGGACCTGAAGCCAATTTTTCTCAGTATTTATCAACACTATTATAGCACTGTATAATTTCCAAAAAAATTCCAGTTAGATGAGTGACAGGGTTTCTTTACATCTTTCTTCCCCTGAAATATATGCCAGAAAAGTGTCAGCTAAGACATCTGGGAAATCCTGAAAGAAAAACTGTTCAAAAAGTTTAGCCACAATGCATGAAAGCTAGATAAATCCTAGTCTGAGTGATAACAAAACCTCAGCAAATTAAGCTGTATCTGGACCAACAGGCTCCAGTGAGCTGGACTTTTTATTTCAGGCTTGAGTGACCAAAAAAATAACCAAACCACTGAGAAGGAAAGAGAGGCAAACACTTTCATAAAATCATAGAATCATTTCAGTTGATGCTTGTTTCCTTGGCATAAAAATGCCTTTGGAGGGGCTGGGAGGTCCTTCACAGCCAGACAACAGCCGGCACTGTTGGTAAGAGTGAAAACAGCCTTCTGTGACCTGACATGTGTTTTATTTCTGGTGAGGGGATGAAAGCACTTGTGATGTGCTGTGACATTTCTGTCAGTCCTCAAAATGCACTTGATGTTCCCGCAGAGAACATCATGTTTGTGCCTTGCAGGGAGATAGGAGGGTCTGTCCCCTCCTCTCTCTGCTGCCCCTGCAGCAGAGCTGCAGCAGATTCACATCCTTCGAGATGTGAATGAGTGCCAGTGGGCTGAGGTGGCACAGAGGGCAAATGCTGCTGCTGCTATTCCTCAGTATCAGGTCCTCTTCACTTGCAGAGAGAAGGGGTGGGATGCAGCCTTCCATGTAATAGAAATTCAGCATGCTTGAGAACCTTTTGCAGCATTTTCTAATCTTAGTGAGAAAGCCTCCTTACAGCAGTTCTTCTGCAATCCCACAAAAGCCAGAAATGCACTTGCAGAGGCCAGAGCCGCCCAGACCTGTCGGCACCCAGCAGACAGTGTTGGAAACAGCACAAGTGGTGAAAAGTGATCAAAAAGCTAACGCTGCTTTGGAGCCCAGTAATCCTTTCCCCAGCATTGTTCAAGCCCCAGATACACACTGCTTTTCCTAGATAGACAGGGTCACATCCTCACCTCCTATAAATGGCGCTGCTGCACCAACCGCAGTGCAGCTGACGCAGCCGGGCTAATTTGCTCCCACCAAGGATTTGACCTGCTGTTTTCTCCCTGACAGCATCCCTTAAAAGATACATGATGTTCTGCAGAGCCAGGCTAATCTGGTTGTGGAGGAGCATCCATTGTTCAGCCTGCCGTCCTTATCACCCCCTCTTGCCAGAAAAGAAGGCCAGGCTGGATGCTGGTGACAGCCCTCTTCAAGTGTGAGTCTTGCTGAGGCTGTGAGAAGCCTCATGCTGCAGAAAGCCTCCAGGAAGATGGGAAACAGCCATGCCTATGAATCACCCCAGAAACAAATGATTCGCCACGGGTAAACTTGTGGAAATGGCATGCTACTGTAAAGTGTGACAAAAGCTTTTATCCCAGAGCCATGGAAAACCTCACAGCACCCCCACCTCCCTCTTTCCATGCCATCTTGGAAGTATGTTAATTATTGCTCTGGGTCTGAATACTCCATGTCTGCATTAAGTCACTCTAAGCAAGCAAGCCCACTGCCCTTTCCATGCGAAACAGTGCTGGATTGTGTAGAAAAGACTGCTGAAAACATTTGACAAAACATGATTTTAGTGGTCAGAAAGCTGTGACTCAGCAATAACTGATGGACTTGAGAGTGGGTGATTATTTATTTAAAAGTGTTTCCCTGTTGTGCTTGCTGCCGCAGGGATCAATACAGTGAAGACAGGTGGTCCTGCAGAGCTCTAAGGCTCTCCTAGCAATGTGTTGGGACAGGAGACGTGGACTCTGCTGCTGTAAAAAAATTACTCTGTGAAAAACAATTTCTTGGTTCCCTGTTGAAAAAAAGATTGGTAGACACTTTGTCCCTACCATCATCCACAAGTTGTGAGGATGCTCTGGCCCTGGGAGTTGGCGTATTACTTTAAAGAAACGATTTAGGACTGATTGACAGGCAATGTTATTGATGGAAGCACAACCTTGTGATTCAACAAGTGGTGCTTGTTGGCATTCCCAGATCCTTCTGTGGCCCCTCATATTTCACTAGAGAAAAAATTCTCTCTGCAAAGTCAGACTGCATAGTTAGAAAAAGGATGGTAGTTTCACTCTTCTCTGAACTGCATGTTTCTGAGTGATGCCATGGGTTTTCCTGAGCTTTAGTTAACATTGGATCAACTTGCTGTTTGAAAGGACAGAGAAGTCTGACTTAAACAAATGAGTCCAGAACTGGACTGCTTTTTATCATGCTGTTTTTTTCTGTTCCCATTTTATGGCCCTGAATTTTCAAGGGCACCTTTGAATTAATCTTTTCAATTTGTTTTAAGGCCTGCCTGAATTTTCATAATGGCTGAAAATGTATATAGAAAAGCCAAGATAATAACTTCAGAAGGAAAGGTATTGCATCATGTTATTGTACAGGAAGCACAGAGTGTATGCTGAGTTTTTCCCTACAAAGACTAGACACCTTTTAATATAAATAACCTTGAAGTAAGAGCATTACCATAGCAAGAGCTTCACCAATACCTCCTTAAATGCCTATTAGCAGGCTGTATGTATGATATGAACTGCAACAACACCACTGGAATTCTACTTAGCTATTCCAAAAGACAATGCAGGCTGGGACTAACAATTATACTAATGCACTGTGTTGCTTAATTGAAGGAATTTATGACATAAAATAAATGTCAGAGTTCAAAGCCAAGTATGTGTGTGTGTGAGAGAGAGAGAGAGAGAGAGAATATATGCAGGTAGGGTTGTCGGCAGCTGGAGCACTAAATACAACCCTCTGTGATTTTACATCTGGGAAAATATCCAGAAATCCTTTCTAAGTAATAAATTATAGGCTTGTGGGACAGCAATGATATACAAGCAAAGCAGCACCTGTAATGAGCTTGCAACCATCACTGAGACCTGGGAACCTTAATGCCCATTAATCTGAGAGGGAAGAGTAAGAATGTGCCAACAATGCTTGAAAGACTCACAACATACCCACCTTGTCTTCCACCTGAATAAGTGCACAGACTGTTAATGAGAACACATTTTTATTTTTTTTCCCCCAATCAGCTTCCTGGAAAGTATTTGCTTATCAAAAATAGTTCACAGGGTCATGGTGCAATAATTTTCACTAGTTTTTACTGCTTCTGTCAGATGGGTGACTATACTGTGAATTTGGAAGTGCAGTTTAAAAAAATAATTATGAATGTCTTGATCAGTGTTGATTCATCAGTTGCTTGGTGTATGCAAAAAATGTTATCATCCTTAATTGTCTCTGTGATACTGTGCTCTGAGAGGAATATCCCTCAAAGGAAACCCTTGGGAGAAAACACTGCTCTCAGCTTTTATGATACTAATGTGGCTTGGACTAAATTGATCAAACTCACATTCCACAGCGTAGTTTAAAGGGACTATTTAGCATTATTCCCAGCTGGCAGCTTGTTCTGTCTAGTTTATAGATTTGTAAAATGTTTTCTTTGTTTTGGTTTATCCTGTGTTTTATCCTATATTAATATTTAAATTGACTTGGAACAAACAAGTTCCCTTTGATGACAACAAAGATGTTTTGATGAAACTAAAGCAAAGGCCACTTTTGGAGTTTATTCTTCCATCTTTGACTTGATACCTATTGACTTTCTTATTACATTTCCCAGAGAGAAGCTGACTCTAGGGCTTGGTGTGAAGTGCCACAAGACAATGCCATTGTACTGTTTGGTGAAAAAGTCTCTTGTGCAAAGGCTTTGATCAGCAAAGCACTTCAGTAGGTACCTAATTTTCAGCACCAGGAGTAGGCTGCAAGTGCTTTAGTGCTCTGTTTCTGTTCTGCACTCAGAGCTCCCAGGGTGGCTGTGTGGGTCCGAAGAGCACATAACCTCACTCATGGTCAACAAGGCATATCTCCATAGCACAGATTGCCTGGCAAATCCCCCTCTCCAAGGTCACCTAGAAGGTGCCCAGCCCCTTCAAAGAGAGGTCTGTGCTCTCAGTGCATGCAGAGCTCAGTTTCCAAGCCTTTGGCTTATGAACTACATGACTTGGATTGCTTGGACAAACAGGGTGATTGATGAAGGCTTTTGGCTTCCATGGTGGCTGTGTGTCGGTGGGGTCACTCCACCAGCCAGTTCCTGTCTGCACTCCTTGTGTGCTACAGGGGTGGCACAAGGAATATGTCTGGTAGTGAAACGCTGTTGCTATGGAGCAGAAGGACAGTCTTGGAAACAGTTCCTCACTGAAAGGCTTCTCCAACAGTGAGACAGCTCAGATAGCCTGGAGAGCAGCAAGAGCTCCAGTCCTGCACTCCAAAAATGCAAGGTCCTGGCACCTCCATGGAGCCTGGGGAGCAGGCAGATGGGAGCTCTGCTTGAAAGATTTCATGGGTAAGGACAGCAGGGACTATGATGTCAAAACACGGAAAAGAAGCCATGCTAGGCAATACTAGGGTCAGTGCATAAACCTCTTCACATCACGAATTGTTTTCACTCCCACACTAGATGGATCCATTAGCTGCTGCAGCAGCTACCAGAGGGCTTATTATTTAAAGGGCTCCAATGCACATACCATACACAGGATGGTGTTGCATACACACTAGAGCCAGGGAAATAGCTTTCACAATAAAAGGGTTTTGCTAGAACCTGAGGCATCTGTAGTTAGCTTGCAGTTCAAAAATTTATTCTTATTGAGGGCATGAGAGCTCGCTTTAGAGTAATCAACAACTTAGGCCAGAAGGGACTGGTCTGGTCTTGTGCATAATACAGACCAAAGAATGACCCTCTCTTAATTCCTCTACAAAAATCATTAGCAGTGTTTGGTGCTAGAAAAGCAACCAATTATAATGTTAAGCTTTCCAATTGTGGAAAATCCACTACAGCCCTTGTTAATGTTTACTTACCTTCAGTGATAAGCAAAAATGCCTCAGCTAATTTGCAGTCTGAACTCGTCTGGTCTCAACCTGCATCCACTGAGTCTTATTATACCTTTCTGTTCCACAAGAGCCCTTATATATGAAACTGCAACATTAGCTAGAAAGAAAAAAGCATAGGGGTGATATTCCACGGGAAATTAAGGTTCAGGGAGATAATGATGATGCTCCTTCAGTGAATACATGTAGCAGTGCATGTCATCTTGCAGAACATAGCCTGGAGCTGCATTTTGGGGTAATATACGTCAATCTCCTGGGACAGGAATTGCATTCTCTTCCCAGAGTCTAACGTCAATTACAGTCACTGTCTTTTAAGATGTTAAAACTACAAAAAGGGTCAACATATGAAATATTCATGCTGACATTTCCTTATAGCACATCCTCTCCTGGATCAGCCATTTCCTTAGCAATAGCTCTGTATCATACTGTGCTCCCCTGCTGCCCCTCTCCCCCTAAGCCCTGTCAATTCACCTGCTTGAGGCTCCTTTGGCCCCTTTCCAGGAGAAATTCTAGGACATTTCTACTGCTACTGCTCTGCTTGGATTGCTCTCAGCCCATGCAGTCTGTGACCTGTCTGTGTTTCTAAGCCTGTGTGATACTTTCAGTGGGCCTCTGATGCCCAGCATTATCCTGACCCCCATTCTTGATATAGTATCTACTTCATTGCACAAGTCAAAAAAATTCTATCAATAATCAGTGTATAGAATGTGTTGTGCAACAAAGCAGAGTGAAAAACAAAGATCCTTACAATTTGCAGCAGGATAAATCATCACAAAGCTTAGGTTAATTTCACATGCAAATGTTTTCATTTTGAAATGTCTGAAGCATTTCCTTGTATGAATGTTTTCTTTCAGCAAAGTTGCATAGGAAATTTATTTATGTAAATCTCTCTCTGCAAAATCTTTCCCTTTTAGTAAACTGGTCCTTTCCAAAAAATATAACACAACAAAATGAAAATAATTGACAAAGTATCTTCCAATCTGATTATGCCTAATTATGTTTAGCAAACTCATGCTGGAGGGTTTTTTATTTTTTCTTTTGTCTGCTAACAACCATGTGTGCTTCTGGTGATAGATAAATAACATCATCCTGATAGAGATGCAATTGCTAGTTCACACAGTGGTTCCTCATATTAAAGTATTTAATTTCCTAATGTAGCCTTGGGTATCCTGTCATGCTGTACCTCACCCCTGTGTTTTGAGCAGTTCCTTTAAAAATCACAATATAAGGAGTATTTTCTGAGTGTCTGTCACTTCCTCCCTTTGAGGTTGAAACTTTGCCTAAGAGATTGGCAGAGAGATTGCTTGAGATAGTTGTTGTCTGTACCACATATTTCCTTTTTTCTCCCACCATTTTTTGTAGAAGGAAATTTTCACTGCAGAGTTATCACAATCATCTTTTTAGTTTTATTCACTCAAGCCTGGGATTTGTAAGGGTCATAAATCAGGGCTTGTTTATCTGGGGACAGTTATGGAGTCAGACCTGGCTTTAAGTTGCTCCTCCTCTTTGATGGTTTTGCTGGACTAGCTCTTATATGAATGTTTGTGAGGTGATACTCTGACAGTGAGAAGGGCTGATGTGGTGTATTTAGAAAAGAAGTTCTCAGGCAACCTGCCCAGATACAGTTTGCCATGGGCAAGAGGACAAATTCTGCATTAATCCAAACGCGCAGATGTGGTGATTGGGGTGACTGTAAAAGTGGGTGCATGCCACAGTGCCAGGAAACCCGACCTCCTGTCTCCACTTGGCCATTAAACTGATGGATGCCTGTGAGGAAGAGCCTTGCTTCATCACACCTTTGCTCCATTGCATCCTCCCTTCAGCCTCCACAACATACTGAGATCACCACCTGTTTGGGGAGGGCACTGTTTTACATTCTGTATTGCTAGGAAGATGATGCCCTGCTTTTGGTAGGGCTTTTGAGGTGCTGCTGAAATAAGAACAATTAAAAACAAAACAACAGCCTCGAGCACACCAAAGCGATAAAGCAAGTTTGTTCAGAACAAGTTGTGTCACGGAGGGATACAGGGATTGTTTGTATTACTCCTAGGTAAAGCACTGAACACTTGCATCCTCTGTGCAGAAAAACAAACTGACCCAAATTCTTTAAAATTACTTTCATTCAAGAGCCACAGTTGACAGCAGAGCCATGTGCCAGCACTGAGGAAAGCAGCATCAGCAGTTTGTGGGGCAGCCCCAGACCTGTTGCTTGCTCCCTTCCCAGCACTGTGGGGCTCTTGGCAGGAGAGCTAACATGCACCAGGGGGGCAGAGGGGTCTAACCAGGCTCTCTGACCAGCAGCTCTGCTGCTCTGTGCCCTGCTAGGAGCTCAGACACGCTCAGGCACATGCCACTGCTCTGGTCAAGGTTTGGGAATGTTGTGTTCCAGTTTCCCTCCTTAGCTGCTGTGCCTCAGTCACACTCAGACATGAACTTGAGACCTGAACATATTTGTCCAGCTTGCTTCTTTTAGTTAGCTCCAGCAACACCCATGAGTCACCTGAGCCTGCTATGTTTGCTGTCACACACATTGGTGCAAGAGCAAAGCCACATCACAGATGTATATCAGGTATTTTGTATACAAAAGGTACCCTGGAAGACACAGCCAAATGCCCTATCACCGACCTAGCAAGGGAAGCCAAGCAGCCTGTGTGAGTCATTCTTTGTCAGGAAACAGATTTGCTTTCCACTCCAAGGTACTCACTGGAGAAAAAAGGGAAGCTGCAGCCTGTGCTTCTAGCTAGCCCTCTGGTAAAGTCTCTGAGCTGGTGGCACTTGGGTGACTTTACAAACAGTGTGGGGTTCTTTCCATCAGTTCAGAAGCTCCCTCCTCCCCAGAGGAAGAAATGTGTTAATTAAGCTGGTAAAGCTGTGCAAGCTAGGATGTCAGGCACTTACAGATTGTCTCTTCAGATCCTCCCTACAAAGGGATGTCTCAGCACTGTCGGGCCTCAGTCAGTTAACAATGAACAAAATGCTCCTTTGCACTCAGGAGGTGCCCAACTCCACAGCTTTACTTGTTCATTAAGCAGGTTCCTGAATTTGTCTCAGGCATATAAACAAGCAAGGGGCAGTTGCTAAGTCTGTAAATTCTCAGTGTAGTTCCCAGGTTTATTTTGGTATCAGCTCAGGCTTTTAACTAGCAGCAACTCTCAAAATTTTCAGATGTTAAGATCAGAGAACAGAACGTGAAAACTAGAGAAACTTCTTCTGGTGAATAACCCCACATGACCTTCCACCTTACAATGACCAAAAATTAACAGATTTTTCTTTTAAAATCTTTCCTGGTCCTTCCCATTTTGTTGCTATTGATGTGTAATCAACAGCTCTGTCATTTCAGCTTTTAAATTAAAAACACCTTTGAAATTTCGTCTTTGCTGTCTTAGCACATCCAAGAACTTCCTGGAAGTATTTAACGCTTGTAAATACAGCCTTAGAACACAGAAAATTAAAATACTATAAGGTGATCAGGCGGAGATCCAGCTGGCTCAGCATCCCATTTTTGACTTTTGGCAGTAATGCAAGCCATACAAAAATGCTTCCCGGAAATACTTGCATTGGCACAGCAATGTGCTGCAGAAGGATTTCCTGACTGACGGACAGTCCTTCTCAAAGAGTAGCTCTTGATGGCTGTTTTGTGCATTTATTCAATTGCCTGTGTATTTAGTGAACAAATGTTAGTGCCCTGTTGTCATGTGATAGAGAATTTAGTCTTGTTTGTGGCACATGCCTGTGAAAGTATGTTTTTAATTCAGTTATGTCTTTAAAGGGGACTCTTCCTTTAGCAGTTTATTAACATTGACAGGAGGACCAGAAGGGACTAAACTAGAGACCTGAATCCTTGAAAGGTGGCCATCTGACTCTGGTGTCATCTTCAAGCAGCAAATGATCAGGAATTGGGTGAAAGTAAGAAGTACATGAATGTGGGACTTGGGCTCAGGAAAGCAGCGGTGCATGAACACCTGCCAGCAGCCAGATGCCAAAAATTGTAAGGCAATTGTTAAAAGCCAGTCAGGAAGGAGACCTTAGGAGATAAAAAAAAAAAGATTGACAAGGGTGGGAAAATAGATAAGCACAATGTGACATCTTGGGACTCACTATCCTGACAGCATGAGAAATGTGGCAATCTGCAGAAAAGGGATCCTGCATAAAACGAACTTGTGATGGTGGAACTTGATTTGCTTTCTTGAAACTGTTGAACTGTTGATTTACCAAGACATTGAAATATCAGAGGCCATTGCACTAAAATAATACATTGCTGCTTGCAAGGAAGAGCTCTAGATAGTGGTATTGCAGCTGGCCTTCCCAAAAAAACATATGTGGAGACATAAGTGGTGTTACAGAATCAGCAGGAGGAAATACAGCAGAGAAGCTGTGATGTTGACTGTCTAGCCTGCAGACAGAGCATCAGAGGTCATGGCAGGGATTTCTAAGAGTGGAGGAATAAAATGGCAACAAAGTAAAGTGGCTTGGAAGCATTCAGTGGTGTGTTTAAAGAATGTCTTACATCAAGGACAAGGAGGGCCTTGGTTTTAGTGATATAAGCAGCACCCAGTATCCTAGATATCTGTGTTTGGACTACTGTGGTTGAGGAGACAGTCCCAGAAATATGTGGAGGTGACAGGAGAACAGACTGGATGAAAAACCATCAGTCCTGGATGAAAGTTGTGAAAAAACTAATGAGTTAACTGAGAAACTGAGAAAAAACTAATGTTAAAACTGAGTTAAAACTAATGTTAGATAAAACCTTTGAGATGAGAAGGTATTTAAAAACCATGGATCAAAAGTGACTGAGAAAGAAGGAAGGGGATAAGGCAGCCAGATCCTGGACCCAGAAACCTCTGCATTCGTACTCAAGAGTCAGAGACACAGCATCAAAATAACATGTACCAATGTTGGGAAAGATATTTAGTCCTAGAAGGAACCAAGTTCATTATGAGCTATTTCCTTAGAAGCTCAGCAGAAGGTCCTCAAACAAAAAGGAAAGAGGCCAATGTGAGGAATCACAATAAGTGCTTTGCTGTGTTGCTATCACCTGGCTCCCCTCACAGGAGGAAGGAGCAGCCATTGAAGTACATGCCTTTTCCCAGAAATAAACATTTCTCTGGATTTAGAGAATAGGGAAATGGGAGGAAACACGGTTCAGGTAGAAGGAGAAGTGTGGGGCCCCCAGGTGCAGGGAGAGAGATGGGGAGGGAGCCCACCACAACCTCAGCAGGAGGTAGGTTCCAGCTTCTGGCAAGTGCCCTGTAGGGATGACTCCAAGTAAAGCGTAAGCTGAGATCAGAGATTGGCAGGGCAGCACCTATGTGTGGTGAATAGTCAGAAGTTCAAGCATATTTGAGTCTAACAAATTCCTGATAGAAGAACTTGTTCTGTACCTTACAGAGATCTGTTTAGACAGGGGACAAATAAATCAGGCTGAAATTGGCCTGCTTTAGGGTACAGATAAAGTCAGGACTTCTTGCTTCTTGGAGAAGCAATTGGAGAAGCAATTTTGCCAGTGAGTCTCCCAAAATGAGTTATCTCCTACCTTCACTGCTGTTGCCATCAAGTTGTGAAGCTGTCTGCTTTACCTCCATTTCAGTTCGTCACAGTTTGTCTCTCAAATGTTTTATGTACAGATTCGACTGTGCTAGAAGGACAAAGTTCACATCAAGTGTAGTCTTGCTTGGTTTTGTTGGAACTGATAACAATCTCATTCCAAAGAGTGGAAACATTATTTCTGACTAATCAAGTCACACAAGATAACTTGCATACTACATTCATTATACAATGATTACTATTAAGCATTGCCCCACATGGAGAATATATTCAGCAAACTCTCTCAATCCTTTTAATTGTGCCTATAAAAGTGTGTAACGTCCTCATATAGTTGATGCATTGTCATGACCATGGTGCTCTGGAGGAGAGAGATTCTATTCTTGCACACTGCTAATTGCTACAATATACCATGGATGTTGCCATAAGTAATAAATTCCTGAAACTACCTCACTGGGATTTGGTCTCCTGTATGTTATACTGTAAAAAAATCAATGGAATGACCCCATATATATCTGGGAAAGAGGCACACTAAATGAATCACATCTTACTTTTCTGATACAAAAAGACTTGCAGAAAATGCTGCTTAACACTGCAATACTGTCTTGATACTGTCACCCTCACTTACATCATGTATTTTTGCAGATAAACAGGAGTCTGCAGGGTTTCAGCATTTCTGGACAGGCACTGCAAGGCTGAATCAAAAGGGCTCAGTCTTTCCAAAGTTCCTAGATAGCTTCCTCTATGCTCAGATTCTGTGATTGCTTTACCTCTTTGATGCACAAAAAACCCACAATTCTTTAAAAACTTTGTTCCAGTCATGTTGTTTGTTCTCATAACTTCAAATTGATAAAATAAATATTTTCCTTCATTTCTGCATAGAAAGAAAAAAATGTTAATTTCCTTCTTCATGTTCAAAAAGGCAATTAGTTGTACTCTGCCAGACCTGCACACCAATTGTGGGGAAAGAGAAAAGTACAGTAAGAAGTAATTGACATACAAAGCAACAACTTTATTTTTGTAGCAGTGAGTACAACTACCCATCACAGTTTTCAAACTCACCATTATATCGTTGTCCCTTCAAAGCAGCTTGCACTGAATATCTTTGTTTCTCTTGTTCACTGAGTGGACTCATGATTCTGGCACAATGAAAACTCTTTATTGACCTACTGGGAATGCACTTTATTCCTGAGAAGACACCATGAAGCTGGACATGTAAAAGAGTTTTGTGACTGGAATAGTTTTGTAATGCTTGGCAGAAATGTGATTTCTTATCTGGCTGTGGTGGAAATAAGCTGCATGCAAACACTAAATTTTTTTTTTTTAGGGTTAAAGGGGAATTTTTTTAGAGGGCATAAAGTCAGTTTTTATAGATAATGTTTTATATGCTCCCTTTTCCTGACTTGATTTTCCTACAGGTAGACACACACACAAAACCAAAACAGGAAAACATGACAAATTGATTGCATGACAACAGATTTATCTCTTGTCGGCTTCTTGTAATCATGTGAAAGTCATCTTAATGAGAAAGCACATACATCCAGCCACACCTTGCATTTTGCATAATCACATGCTGGAGTCTTCGTGCCTTTTCCCCCCTCTTATACTGCTTTCCTCAGCATTTGCACCCTGATGAGGACATGCAAGACACTGACTGCTGGACTATCTCAGACCTCAGTCTGGGGGTCCAAGCCCACCTGTAGCAGCACCATGCACTGACAGCACTGCCCCCCAGCCTCTCCTGGAGCTCTCACCTCCACAGCACCTGCCAGGTCTGCATGTGTTTGTATCTTTGCTGCCAAAACCCTTCCAAGCATGGGTCATTCCTGACTCACAGTTAGGGTTGGCTGATCAGGAGTTAATAGTGGACAGTGTGTGAGCCCTGAAGACTGCTGGATACACCCAGGGTGAAGCCCCACTGGGTTGCTGCAGTAGGGGCTTTCACTGTCTTCAGGGATTCCTGCACAACAGATCTGTTGAGGAAAAGGCAGAGAACTGCCTGCAAGATTTTTGTGACCATTCCCATTCAAGGAGACAAGAGGAGATGCAAGTTTTACAGGAATACCTGAGTGTGCATTCCAGTTTGCTGAGTTTTATTGCTGCTGCTGTGCTAAGCATCCAATTCTCATCCAAAAAGAGGCATTTTTTTTCATGAGGGTCATAAGCCTTAAACCTCACTTAAGCCTGGAAGCAAACAGATTGATAAGATGCAGTCCCTGAAGATTTTCCCCAGTGTCTGAAACTAAGGATACAATAAATTAAAACTGGGATTAGAATACAAGTGCTTTTTCTTTAGAATGTCATAAAGTCCTACAGTGCTGGCCCTGCTTAGTTTGCCTCTATGCATCAATGTTAAACATTAGCAAGTTATTTCAGTGCTGGGTAGGAACAAAATATGAATGAGGCATCCTTGTACAAACAAAAAGTTGTAGGCAGTGTCTGTACTACACAGCCTGAAATGTAGGTAGATCAGATATAAATGGGGTAAGGAAAGAGGTATAAAGCATAAGCAATGAGGTTCACAGGAATTATGGGGAAAATTCAGATGTTTGCCTCACAGGTATTCTTGCCATCATTTCTGAAGAGTTGAATCAGAAGGAAATCAGATAAACAAAAAGCAAATTGTGAAATGAGGATGACTAAATAGGAAAGGTGAAAAAAAGGAAAAGAGCAAATCAACGAATGAGTGATAAAGAGGTAAAGCAATTGTTACAGAGGCAGCACACAGCAGAGAGAGAGAGATACAAAAGTAAAACGTTTTTCAAGAATCCACAAACTTTGGTTTTGCTCATCAGTTAGGGTCTCAGGCTGGCTTCTTCTGGCAGTTTTCCTGAAGACAGTTTCCAGAAGTGGTGAAGAAAGAGGATCACCACCCAGGTCTTCTTGCCCTAAAAATTATGTCTGTGTGTACTGAGGAAAGACAGAAGGTAGACTGCAATGCCTCAGTTGTGGGTGAGGGTATATTGACCTATAAAGCACAGAAAAGTTTGAATCAGTTTGCTCTGCAAACTTGTGTAAAAAAGACAGCAGAGTTAAAAACAAATAAAACCCTACTTCATACATCAAAGCATGCTGGTAACACTATGGCTTTTAAGTTAAAAAACCACAAACCATTGAATATTAATCAATTTACTAAAATTTCTGTGTTGGAAAGTAGGTAATAGACGTTTGAGGAGGTTGATAGGCTGACACAAAGGCTGGTAGAACAAGCAGCTGGGAAAGCTTTTGCGCTCTGTGAGCTCCTTTGCCTCAGCAGACCCACGACTTTGAGCCCAGGGTACCCTGTTAAGCCAAAGAAATAACTTGACCAGTTATTAGAGAAGGGGACCAAAAAGCAACCCAGCTAGCAGCCCATCATCTTTCTGCCTCTTTTCCTGCTCCTTTTCTGTTCTCCTCATTTTTTGTGTGCCTTTTAAAGGAAATGTTTAGCCTTGCTGTACAAGATTAAACATTTTTCCAAAGGAGCTGTGAACACATGAGAAGAAATTATCTTAAAAAAAAACCCCAAAACACCAAAACCTTGCTTCAGTGGGATTAGTATATATTATGCAGTGGTAGATCTGACTGTGCTGTCTTTGCTTTTCTTCGGCCTTTCTCTGCGGGTAAATGCTGCAGATCTTTGAAAATCTGAAATACTGTCTTTGGAAATATTTGAAATCTCTGGTACCAGATCAGGAAGGCTGTACAGCCGTGGTGCTCTCCAAAGTTAGTTAGTCTTCTGTAGACAGGTTGCACTATGTAATGCTGATGTGGCTCAAAAGCCATCAGCTCAAAGAAAAAATCCCTTTGCTACTTGCATTTTCCTTTTCTTTGCTTCTCTTCCAAGTGTTTTATCTCTTGGACTTGTCAAAACAAAACACCCAAGTATTAAGAGTCACTCCACACTCCGAAAATAAACCTTTTACTATCTCCATCAGTATCTAAAAACTATTGCACAGCCATTACTAAGCAGAAAAAATCCCATCAGGTGGTAAGAAAAAAGGAGGAATTGTTTAAGTGAAAGCTCAGCTCATAGTTCTTCCTTCAGCTTCTGACTTGACTTTGACTCCTGTATCTTCCTCAGAGATTCAAGGAATTTGTAGTGGTGGTTGTTGATGATATGAGGAAGCAGCTCTGTCCAGCCTGACTGGAGAGCATCATGCCCAATCCTTACACAAGTCTGCTGTCAGGCAGCCATCTGGGCTGCACTGCCACCCTGACACCTGAGAAATACCCCAAAATCCAGACTCTTTGCATCATATCTCGGTGTCTGGCAAGTCTGCCCACAAGAGAGGGAAGCCTGCAATGTTTCAGGCATTCACAACCATCCTTTGTTGGATTGGGGCCCAGTGCCAGGATTTGTGCTATCTTCTGCTGGCATGGACCAACATTTGAATCCAAACCTTGATATTTAATTAAGAACAGTATTTGGAGCATCTGTTTGCAAAAGCAGTCAGAGTGTATTCAGATAATGAGCACTTTGCAGCATGTTGTGAGGCCATGCATTTTGTTATTTAGAGCTTTCTTGGAACTGAATTCCCTGCAAATATACACAGGATGAATTAGAAATAGAGTCTAAGTGTTCTTTCTTCTTCTGACCCCCAACACAGTAATGACTGTATGGAAACGGACACTGCAGAATCACACAGAGAAAATAAAATGTCTTGTGAGCCATCTGATAAACCTAAAATTAGAGCACTAGTTTGTCCAAAGAATTGGCTCAGGAAGTCAAATCACTTAAGCATAGAAGGAAGGATGCCAGAGCAGTAAGAAACAAAAAGCATAGCTTGAATTATCCTTCCTTATTCATTATTAAAGCTTTGATTTGATGGGGTTTTTTTTCCTGAGAAGTGGATGATTCTTCAAATTACAAGAACATAATTACTGATTTACCCAGTGAATATAATGTTTTACACTATGAAAGTTCTATAGAAATGAAATTAGAGTTGTTTCAAAGTACAGGCCATTAAACTCACACACTGTAGACTAATAGAAATGGTCTCAGCTAGATTTTTGTTTCTGATTACAGCTTTTGCTGAGCAACTGTCATTAACCCATGGATCTAAAAATGCTGGCTGGTAGATGAATAAACCCTGCTTGCTGCCTTAAACAGCTATTAGCAAATGGTCTTTGACATCTAACTTTGATTCTTACTCTCTTTCTTTGGGAAATTGTGATGGGGACCTTTTTCTTGTGCTGCAATGCATAACAGAAACAAGGATCTGGTGAATAAGATAAAAAAATTTGAGAATTTGAGAGATGAGATGTAAAGACATTAAATGCTTTCAGACAGGACTTTCAAGAGGAGGGTGTGATCATAAACAAGAGATGCTATAACATTTTTGTTAATGATAAAGGACAAGCCATGATGGGAGTTTAATGGGCTTCATAATGCATTTTATCAGATGTTTTTATGTTCCAAGCTGGTCTCTTCCACAAGGCTGGCAAGCTCTTTTAACATGCTGAGGGAAGTCCAATCTGCAAAGACCAACCACTTAAAAAAATGAGTGTTGATGAGGTGTAGAAATAAAAAATGCAGGAAGACAGGAATAATGACTCCAGCTGCCCGGGTAGGCAGGAGGAGGGAGGGGCAGCCATTATCCAAATACAGCTCCTTACAAGAGACAGAATGGAGCAGAGGGCCAGACCTCTTGAAAAGGACAACCCAGAAGGTATCTGCAGGCAGGAGAGTATGGGGGCAAGCTTTTGGGATCATTGAGAAAGGCTCTTTGTGCACTGATGTCTGAGCACCACCTGAGTGCCTGTTCTCTGCAGGATTGCATGCAGTGACAGCAAGGGGCTGCTCGGGTGGCTGCACTGCATCCTCAGCCTGCCCTGGGAACAGGGGGAAGGCCGATAAACTGTGGCAGTAGCCTTTCTCTCTGTCAATAAATTACAGGCTGGGGTGTGGCATTTAAAGTGCTCTGTAGGAAGGTAGATGGGAGATCTTTATTTTCAATTATATGGAAATGCACAAAGGAGTTTTGATATTTAAACTGACATACATTCATGGAGGTGGAGGCATCAGAAATTGAACTCCCATCAAGTGTGGCAGACTACTTCTCTTCAAGGAAAATACAAGAACATGAGAATTCAGAGAAAGTAGCTTGTTCTTGGAGTTCAGGGATCAGCAACATTTAGAGCAGCTCCTCCTAGGCCCAGATTTCATCTGAGGTTCTTGTTTTCCTGTATCTGAGAGACCAAAGAAAGCACCAGATCAGTATGTCCATATGCAGGCATTGCTTTTTGCATGCCATGGGTCTAAATTCATGGTTTAAGGCAGGGAAACATTCCCTTGCACATAAGGGAATTTCTACAGTAACATATTATTATAATAATATAACATATATACAACATATATATATAACATATGTATATATATAACATATAAATGATTTTCTACAATAACATAGGTATCTGGGAATGTGACTTCATACTCCTATCTCCTCTGCATGGCTTGAAAGCTGTATGAACTCTCAAAGTTAAACTGCTTCTTCTTTAAACAAATCATCATCTGTGCTAAAAATTAACATCACTATGATGCAAGGTCAGTATTAGACCTTTTTATTACTATTAAAGTTATTTGCTTACCATTTGTAATTTACTTACACGGACAATTAAACTATATCTGCTACTTAATTTGTTTCCAATCAGTTGAATTTCTTGATGTGACTAGCATAACAGCATGTTGTTTAAGGGTACATATTATGAAATAATAGAAGGAAGTTCATACATTATTTAAAGATTTGCAAAAAACAGCTCTCTTAATGTAATAATTTTAATTTTTTTTGGCATAAACAAGCCTCTCAGTGACCGTTTAGGCTACAGAAATGAAACTACTGCTGGGCATCTAGCCTCTAACCCTCTAACCTTTGAAACATTGAAATAAAACACATGGTTCCTAATAATAGGGTTCTTGATAACTCCCAAATTTCATGAGCTAGACCACACCACTGTTTTATAACTAAGAAGCAAATTATATAAAATGATGTTTCAGTCTTCAGAAAACTTCTATTCTCATGTGCTCATGTGTCCACAAATAATATGGTTTTGATAGGGGAATTACTGCTGCTGGACAATATAACTATAGAAAAGCTTTCTAATATGATGAATCTCAGAATGACAGCAATGAGGGCTGGAAAGGAGTCCAAGAGCTTATCTAGTTCATCCTTTTGCCTTGTGGTAGAGCCAGCCAGACCTTTTCCACATCCAGCAGATGTTATTAACACCACTTTCTGCCCTCCTCATCCTGTTTCCACCCAGCCTTTACAGTTAAACCCTTTTTCTCCTAATATGTAACCTAAGTCTTCCTTACTGCATTTGAAGCCCTTTAAGTCTCATCCTCTCCATAGGGAATATTCTGATAAATAATACTTCATTCCACTTTTCCAACCACTTATACGTTTCAAGAGGCATCACATTCCCTCTCTAATTCTTCTCCTTGCCTGACAAGATAATTCCAATTCTTTTAACAAGTGTTTATAAAGCACAGTGTCTGATAACAGAGGGTTATATGTTGCTTTCATCCACCAGATCCATCCTCACCTCAGCCTGTTCTCCCACCATGCAAGAGTAAGTTTGATTTTTGTGTTAAATTCATGAGATATTTTAATTAGAAATGGTGCATGTTAATTAGTTGATGGCTATTCTTGTGATATGAAAGCAATGTAAAGGATGAAATAGAAGTGATTATATGCAAAACACCTCTATTTTTGGTTGACTTTGTAGCGGAACCTACCCCTTGCTGTCCAGTTCCTACCATTTGCACAGAAAGAATATGTTGTTATTTCAGTACTTGAATTCCTGGAGCTTCTGATGACTGTAAATTTTTGTTTTCTCTCCTTTCATCAGGGCAGATCATGCTATCATCCTCCAAGGGTAATATCCCAGTGAAGATCTGCTGAAACAGATCTGAAGACTCAAAACCTGTTGAAATTTATAATTCTTCTAATGTCAAAAAAACCCAAGTATCTCATTCACAAAAACTGACATGAGAAATAAGATACTTGAGGTAAACTAGCCTGTTATATACTTAAAAGAGGTTTCCCATGTGTTTTCTCTTAGAATCAATCACAGAATCCCCTAGGTTGTTTTTTCTGTATTGCATCCTACTGCAAGCATTTAGTGTAAGAGAAAAGCAGACAATTTTTTCAGTAAATGTCTAAAAATAAAATGTATTTGTGTTCTTAAGATTAAAAGATTCTGAATCTTGCAACTTCTTAGAAATATTAACCTAGTGGGATATTTCCAAGTGCTGAACTGCCTAATTTCATGAGAATCAAGAGGAGCTTGGTAGCTAAATACTTAGGCATGTTGGAAAGTCTCTTTAGCACCTGTCAGTGGTCAGGGCAGATCTCCAATGCCATTCTTTGAGCAATTTGACTGTTTTGGTTCAGCTCAGTGAGATGAAAGTGCAAAGGACCAAAAGACTTTTCTTAATAATTTTTTATGCCTTGAAGGAGCATTTGGCCCAGTACTGCTTTTTATTTTTCCAGAACTGAGCAATACACTATAGCTTACTGTGCAGATTCCAGAGAATTACTAAAAAATTCATAACCTAGAAACATAAAAATGTAAACAGTAATGCTGGATGCTGCACTATGCATGAAAATAACTGATGCCAATTCTAATTGGTATACTGCTAATCAATGTAACTAGATTTGTAGACACTAAAATGACATCTTTGTCTTTCTTCCAACATGGGAAAATGAAACTACAAGAGGCAAAAACATCTCACAGCAGAAAACAAACTCAGTGTTGAAATCGGTCAGTAGTGCTTTCAACAGTCACTTGCTTAATTGTTTCTTGCTTTTCTTGTGCTGCAGCCAAGAACAAAGGTCATATTTAATGACTGCCTAAATAATTTGCAATATTTTTTAGACTTGGCCTAGAAGTGGCTGATGTGGATCCTTTCGTACTTGGTAGGAAAGTCTCATATGGATTACCCAGTTAAAGAAACATTATCCTTCTAAACTGATTCAAATCCCTTCACATCCTCCAAAATACACACTTTTCTTTTTCTTTTCTGTTTCATGTCAAATACTGTAGTGACAGCTCAAACAAGGCAACACTGTTTGTTTCAAGATTATAGAGCACTCAGGACATCCACATCACCTTTGAAGTAAATTTTTGAAGCCATAATCCTCTGCCAAACAAAAAAGAATATATGTCATCATAGCATCATTGTAATGACATGACCTTAATCAGGAGTCAGAGACAGCAGCAAAAGCTGAGGGCCTAAGTCTTCTCTGTCTTGTCCCTCAAGCAGAAAATGTCAGGGCTCCATCACTTAGAAGTAGTGGTTTACCATCTCAGGTCTAGAAAGTGAAATCCAATACAATCTAATTTTTTTAATAACAGGACACTCCTGGTATTTACATACCCTTTTCTTCTTGCTTTATTATAGGCCAGTAGTTGGGCAGTAAACAAAAGGAAAGTATTTTGTCACAAAGCACTTCATGGTGAGGTGAAAACAGAAGCAAGAATAGAAGAAAATAGAATATTAATTTCATAATATCAAGGACAGTCTGAGATAGACTGTTAGGTTCTCCCATCGATCCCAAAACTGGGGCACATGTGCCATGTTGAGGAGGGTTGGCAGTGGAAAGCATTGGGGCTCAAGATAATGAATTTCATTCCATCTGAGGGATCTTGATCCTATTACAAAAGTGACTTGCTACTTTCTGTATTTTCAAAAACATCTCAGTAGGACAGAGGGTGATCACAGAGGTGATGCCTACAGCATCATTACACAGATACTAAATCAGTTCAGAGTTTCCTTCTGTTCTCTTCTCCCATCACTAAAGGTGTTCCTGCCCCAGAGAATAAATTGGAATCCCACATTTTTAATGTTTCTCTGAAAACCGATCATTGGAAACACTGATTAACTACTTCAATCTGTCATGATGATTAAAATACAGTGTTTGATGTTCAGTGCATGATAGTTACTTTTCAACACTGCTGGAGTCTGCCCTTGCTATCATTTAAGTCCATACCATCACAGTACCACAGAATCACAGAATATGCTGTGTTGGAACAGACCCACCAGCACTATTGAGTCCAACTCCTGGCCCTGCTGAGGACACCCCAAGATCACACCATGTGTCTGAGAGTGCTGTCCAAATGCTTCTTGAACTCTGTCCAGCTTAGTGCTGTGACCACTTCCCTGGGGAGTCTGTTCCAGTGCCCAGCCACCCTCTGGGTGAAGAACCTTTGCCTGATACCCAACCTAAACATCCCCTGACTCTGCTTCATGCCATTTCCTCAAGTCCTGTCACTGGTCACAAGAGTGAAGAGATCAGTGCCTGCCCCTCCTCTTCCCACTGTGAGGATGCTGGAGACCACAATGAGGTCTCCACTCAGTCTTCTCTTCTCCAGGCCAAACAGACCAAGTGACCTCATAGGGCCTCCCCACTCACTGATCCTGACAGGTCCCTTCCAAATCTGCATGTACCATGATTGTATTATTCACCATCCTTGTGGCCCTTCTTTGGATGCCTTCTAATAGTTTAATGTCTTTTTTATGTTGTGGCACCCAAAACTGCCCCCAGGACTCAAGGTGACGCCAACCCAGCTCAGAGCAGAGCAGAGCAGGACAATCCCCTCCCTTGCCTGGCTGGTGATGCTGTGCCTCATGCACGCCAGGACACGGGTGGCTCTCCTGGCTGGCAGGGCACTGCTGACTCAGATTCAGCTTGCCATCAACCATGACCCACAGGTCCTTTTCCATAGTGCTCCTCTCTGGGCTCTTGTTCCCTATCTATACACACAACCAGGATTGTCCTGTCCCAGCTGCCAAATCCCATACTTTCCCTTGGTGAACTTCATTTGATTGGTGATTTCACACCTCTCTAATTTGTCAAGGTCTCTCTGCAGGGCCTCTGCCCTTAAGGGAGTCTATAGCTTCTACCAATTTAGTGTCATTCTGTGTCCAAGTCATTAATGAAGATGTTGAAGAGAAGTGGGTGGGGGATGGTCTTGGTTTAGGGAAAATTTGGGACTCACTCTTCTGAAGAGATGGCAAATTCAGGAATTCCTTTTCGTGGGGTGTAGCTCAGCTCACTCAGTCTCTTATCAGTCCCTCTGATGCTGGAAAATGCTGCATCCCAGGCCACAGTGGGCCACAGGTGTGAGCTCCTGGTGTTTTTCTGGGTTTTCAGTCTAGAGCAGGGCTGATCAGTTCCAAGAAAAAGAAAAGCCACAGTCTGGGGAACTTCTCTACCTCAGCTAGCTGAAAAAAACACTAAGTAAATGCAAAGGAGAGCTCTCTCCCACTGTCCATGCTACAAACAACACAGTCCATGAGAGAGAATGCAGGGGAGCAAGTGCAGTTTCTGGAAACAGTTTCCGGGTTTTCTCCCCCCACCTTTGCTCTCAGAACCAGTCTTAAAGGTGTAGAACTTAATATCCAGCATAAGCCGAACAGAAGATTGGGATACAACCATCATAAAGTCAACCCAGGACAAGGATGGGGCCCTGGGAGCCCCCCTAGGGACAGGACACCAGTCTAATGTCACCCCATTCCCTATAACTCTCTGTGCCCAACCCATGAGCCAGTTGCTCACCCATTGCATAACACTGTTATCCAGCTGTGTGCTGGACATTTTGTCCAGAAGGATACTGTGAGAGACAGTTTCAAAAGCTTTGCTGAAATCCAAGAAGATTACATCTACTGGCTTGTGAGGTAATCCAAGTGGAAAGGCGCCTCTGGAGGGCTCCTGTCCTCAGAGCTCTAAACAGTCGGGTTCTTCAAAACCTCCAAGGACACAGACTGTACACCCTCTCTGGGCAATGCCTTCCCATGCTCAATTTGCCTTATGAAGTTTCTTTATATCCAGTCAGAGCATCTCCTCTTTCAATCTACACCTGTTTTCTCACATGCCCTTGCCATGCACCACCATGAAAATCTTGGTTCTGTTTCCTCAAAAACCTCCTTATAGGCACTGGAATTAAAGGATGTGCGAAAGCAGAAGTAAAGCCTAAATAGGCTACAATTTGTCCACAGTAACATCAGACCTTTGTATCAGTGTCTTCTCCAATTTCCTCTCCTTCTCAATCCTGACTGAGCATTAGCTCATTAGCTCCCTCTCCTTCCCCAGCATGCTGATCCAGCAAGGTGTGACAAACAGCTGCAAGGACACCTGTGTAGAGGACCACTGACTTAAAACAACTTTCATATGCATAAACAGTCTCTCAGAAACATGAAATGTTACAATGTCACATCTTCATACTCATCTTCAGTATCATTTTTGGCTTGGAGCTAGGATTAACCATCCATTATCTCTCAGTCACAAAAGCTGGAAACCAAGCTTGAATTTATGCTTTAAATGCAAACTGATACTCTGAAATCATTCCTTGGCCCGGGACCATGCGCTGGTAGCACATTAACCAATGTGAGAACTGGTAGCACTGCATCAATACCTAGGCATGTGCTTTCAGACCTTGCCAGACAGAGGGAAGAGAGAACAGCTAAGCCTTGCATATGCTCAGTTTCCCTCAACAAAACCATAAACCAGCAAATTGTTACACTAACCTTACCTTGCACATCGAGACATTCCATTGAAATGATACACTGTAGGCTTGTGATTAGCTATCAACAGATTGTCACTTAAATGTCATCCTTCAGGATTTATTTAAGATGAAATAAATTTAGCTGAGAACCAAGCCGCACTGGGGGAAGTTCAGCTTGTAGAAATTTGCTGTCCTGTTAGCTCTGAGCCACACTCATTTTTAGTAGTGTGTAATGACATGGGTAAAACTTACCCATATTTTGTATGATGGAGACACAGCAAATTTAATAATGATTTAATTAGTCATTTGTACCAACAGTAAAAATATCCATGATTACTTTTACTAAGCCCAAACTGGAAGGCTGCCTTTCATTCCCGAGGGAACAGGCACACTACCAAATCATGGGAATTAGGAAGAAAGTGCTTTCCTGACTGCATTCCACTTTTGTTCATTATTAATGCACTTTTCATTCTCAAAAAATATGACAAGAAATCCAAGTGCAAGAGCAAGGCATGGGGGGAGAGAGAAGGAAACTGTCAGTGCACGAACTTGAACTTACTAGCACTAGCCTGGCACTTCCTAACACACTGGGAATACTGGTGTACTGGTAATAAATAGCATGAATCCTCAATTCAGAATTTGAAGTTTTGCTTATAGGAGCCTCATCTGAAGCTGTTACACTGTTTCCAACAATGTCTAGTCTACCAAGGAATGGCTTGCCCATTTCACATTTTTTCTCTGGAGTACTGCCAAATTGCAGGTCCTTCTCACCCATGGCAGAACATGTTTCTATTTCAAAGGGCATTATTATTTGCAAAAAAAACCCCAAAATTGTGCTTAACACGTGGTGGCAGCAGTGAGTAGCAAGGAAGGAATGATGAAATCGATACTCAAGCTTCAAGGAGCACAAGGTATGGGCAAACTCCACAGAACGGTTGAGTTTTCCATGTGCCCATGTGTATATTTCTGCATTCGTTATGTGTATCTTTGCAAGTCCAGGTGTGAGTAGGAGTTTTTCCTGAGGGCATTTAATCCCAGTGTGTGTGCGTGTGTGTGTGTGTGTGTGTCTGAATGCTTCTAATGAGCAGCTCAGACCACAGACAGGAACCAGATGATCCTCACAAACACAGCAGCAATGTAACACTTCTGGGCTGTTGCTGTTTAGCCCGGTTCCCAAGCCTAGGTTGCAGCAACTGCTCTTATAATATCTAATGGCAGCTCAGGGCTGAGGATGGGATGCTGAAGCCAACAGTGAAATGCAGAGAGAAGGGTGTGCCTTGTTATGTTGGGGTGTCATGTCCTTGCTCCTCTTCTTCTAGAGTACTGAGAAGAAGGCAAACCTAGTCAAGTTAAAATAGAACTGTATGTAAGAAATAAATAATAATATTGAACCCGCTAACCAAATAACAACTATGTTTAATATTTTCATAATTTTCCTTAGAGAAAAAGAAATATTAGTTATCTGAACGTTGTCAGCACTATGTCAGTGTCAGGAGACTTAATTTTGGAAATTACTTTGCTACTTTGTGTTACATCTGAGCAGACTAAGTATCAAGTATCTCTGGGCTCTGACTCAAGAAAAGGCACAGTAAGTGTCAGGAAACACGAGAAGATTAGTATTTCTGCCTCATTTTGGGACCTGTGAAGCTACATCTTCAAATGACAGGCTGCAAATGGTTTAGGAACGGTTCCTGAGCTCCTCTGCAGCCTGTGGAGCAGGGGCAGAGTGGGTGACTCCTGTGAGCTGAAGGACCTCCCCACCATAGGCTGCCTTTGCTCTTCAACAAGTGCCCTGGGAGGTTAGGGAGGAACATTAGCATGGATTTGCAGGCACACCAAAGAATGAAGTCTATCCCCAGAAAAGCTGCCAGTCACAAACTACAACAGTAATTCCAAGCATCCCTCACCTCATGGAATTGGTGTCATTAATGAGATGTCCCTTCAAAGACAGATGAGAAGATGGGAGAACATGACAGCATATTATTGTTTTATAAACAATAAACTAAGCAAAAGGTTAACATTTGCAGGTTTTCACTGCTTTTATAAAAATACTGTGGACTGCAATTGTCGTGGTCCACAAAATGATGACAGAATTGAAGGCAGATGCACTTGCAGCAACAGTGATTTCAAAGCTGTTTCCCTGAGACTGTAGTATTTGTAATGTGTGCATGAAGAAGGGATGAAGTGGTGTTGAAACACAGCAGTGCTAGAACCAATATGGTGGTGATAGGATTTAATGTGGGGAAAAAAATAGTAAGGCAGGACTTTCCACTGATGCAAGAAGTAATAGCCCAATAATGTAGATTGGTCAGCCTTGTATTGCCATTTCTTTTATCCTGACTAATCATGTGTGAAAGCTATTACTCCTGATGAATCCATATTCCTCTCTGTGTCTTCTCATGATCTGTACTAACTACTCCCACCACACCCTAAAAGTGTCCTCAGTGGGGTTTTATAGTGGCCTTAATGCTGTTGTTCACACAGGCTGATTGGTACCTTGGCCTGTGCTGTATTGCAGAGATGATTATAACATTGCCAGGCTGTAAAGACAAAGGGGAGGGGATGTAGGCATTTTAACATGTAGACTTTGAACCCCTATTTGTTGCCAGAGAAGAAGAGTTATCCTTGCCACAGTAGGGCTGTGTGAGAGAACACAAGAGAGTAAAAGAGAAACCACACTTGACAGGTCCTGCCTGAGCCCAAAGAAATGCCCTGCCAAGGCATCAGTGAGTATTTCTGTCAGAGATCCTATCAGCCCAAAAGAGCAAATGGAGAAAGGATGTTAAGGATCTGTCTTGGGTTTTCTCAGGGGCACCTTGAAATTTTGCTAGCCTGCTGTTTCCCAGTGCCTGCTCCTCAGGATGGAGCATTGCTTTGGAGGGAAACAGAGCAAGAAGGGAGGGCAAAATAAATATTATTTGCATTAACCTTGCACCTTCTGGAGATGTGAATACAGGACAAGTAGAAAAGGTAACAAAACAAAACAAAATAAACAAAAAATATCCCTGTTTTTCTACAGTTACCTGTTGCTTTCTTTGTGTTCTTAGCAGGATTAGGTTTGGGGAACATGTGGCATAAGCAGATTTCAGTATTCTATGTGGTCATATGCTACAAAAATTTAGCTGCTGAGTGTGACAGTAGTTTTACAGCACTGTTAGAGGATGGCAAGAACCACAGGCCCATTGCAGTTTCATTAGCATAATTGGCATCCACACTTATATGGATTCAGCATTACTGAAGCAGTTTCAAAGGGACTGATTATGTGCTGTATTCCTTGGAGCAGAATTTCAGCCAGAGATCCCACTGGGATGGAGCAGACATGAAAAAGAGCCCTAAATTTTATAGTGTTGTGTCAGTATTACTACAAGAAAAGTGTGGTAATAAAAGAAATTTGTCACACACAGGCAATTACCAGCTTAATGGATTTACATTGTTCTTTTAGATTTATCTTGATCAGTTCTCTGTTATAGCTTCCCTTGATCTTCTAATAGGTTTGCTCTTTCCCTAGAAACTGAACTTTAGTGTTTTTTGTTACTTGCATGCAAAATGTAGTCACTGACTTTGTGATCTAGAAAATAAGGGGTAGCATCACTCCGACACCATTAAACTACAGGTTTCTGCTAGCAGCAGGTTGTGCTCAGAGTTTTTTGTTTTCCTTTTTGAAGCAAATGCCCAAATGCAACTGCACAGCCAGCAGGGTAAAATCAGCAAGGAGGGTACAACATCATGCACTTGCTTGTCCCCAAGTCTGAGGATATAGACTAGAACCAGCCAAAAAAATTCTGACTATGGCAACACCTGCTGAGAGCTCCAACCTGTACTTGGATCTTGCTCAAGTTTCAAGGATGTCCCAGCTACCTTACAGCTCTTACTCCAGCCAGTCTTGCACTGCAACATAAAGTCATCAGGATTCCACACTTCTTTCTTTTTCTTTTTTTACCCTAGATGTGCCAGAAAGTGGGTGTACTCCTCCAGGATGATTTTGCACGGGAAGGCTAGAGCAAAGATACTTAAGAAGGTTGACAAACCAGACTTGTACTTTTTTGGAAGCCATTTTAGTTGTTAGATAAATAGAACACATTTTAACCGATATTTTTTTTATATATACATTATATATCCTTATATATGGGCTATGCAGATGTACCATTATAAAAATATGCATATTATGCAGTAAGGAATAGTGAAATGATGAAAAATTATGTTTCTGCTCATGTTACAGTATGTGTACCTGCAGCTGTGCACAACCTGTGAGACCTGATGGCTGCCAGCTCCCCTGCCCAGGTAGGGACACTGACGCACTGACAACCTACTGAAGAGTTCACAAGGACAAAAGCTAATCCAGTGCTGACTTTTGCTTACAGGTAGGAATTCAGGTTCCTATTCTGGAGGCCCCTGTGACAACATTCTGTCCAGTCCCTGCCATTCAATTACCCAAGAATTTCAGGGATCTTTCCTTAAGTCTCAGGGCTTAGTGGCTACAGGATCCCATCTAGATTTGTCATGTGCTACAAATGAAGAGAGATCTGTTAGTAATGGAGAGCCAGTAGTCTTTTAGATAGTCCTGTGTATCTTACCATCCCAAGTTAATTTACCCCTGCTCATACCTTGACCATGCAATTAAATTATTTAAATGTTTTCAAATTAATGGGTTTGTGGTTTTTTTCTTAACCCAAAGGGATTAGAACACTGAGTGTAAATGTTAAATATAATCACAGAAAAGACCACAGGTGCCCTTAAACTGTCTTTGGGACACAGAGAAGAAAATTGTTTTCTCCATTTTCTTCCTTAGACCTCTGTGGGAGACAGCAAAGAAAGCATTACATATTTCTTTTGATATATCATAGAGAGTAAGCTGTGGGGTGCTGTAAAACACTGTTAAATGCAAATATATTTTGGGAAGGATGATTAGATTTAATAAGGGTATTTAAAAACAGCACTAAATATGTCACTGGGAATACAAATAGATTAGTTCTGTTATTTTAAAATTAAACTGATATTAGTATTTACATTTCTTTAAAATTTTTTTTCCTTTTAGAAGAAAGGAAAGAAAATCTTGGTTTACATTACAAAAGGGACAGTGAGGATTTCCCTGTTTACTCTCCAAAGTTTTCTTAACCCTGATATTTTGAATCAATGAGTTGAACAGAAAGAGGATAGCTGTGGATCACAAATGAGGAACCAGATACAAATGGAATTGATGAGGCAATTAATATCACTTTCTTGTACATGTTGAAGAAAATCTGTTGTGTCCTGCACAGAAGTGTCTGTTTTGATGGGAACAGTCACCACCTATCCCACAGCTTCTTTACATGGTTCAGCAGGAAAAAAAATTACAGTTTCTATCTACGATAGTAATTAGGAATCACATTCACCAAGGAACAAAGGGCCCTAGGTCAAGCTGTGAATGCCCAGAGACATCCCAGCCTTGCTAGCAGGATGTGCTTTCACACATGCACTTGGCAGCAGCCAGTCCCATGACTCCCACCCCTCTCTCCCAGCCCCATGCCGTCCTTGACCATGCTTAGAAGGATCATTTCTGTGACTGTGCAATGAGCTGGCTCAGTGGACAGGTCTTAGCTAAAGATCATTCAGGAAAAAAAAAAATAGAAAGAAAAAAGTTATTTTTCAGCCTGCCTGTCCAGGTGGCAGAAGCAGGTTCTTGGCAGTGCATCCAGGGATGCTCACATCCCCAGCTGCTTGCAGCAGCTCCTGTGAAACCACAGCCTCACTGCAAAACTCCTCTTCTGAGGAATAGGAAAGAATGAGGGGCTATTAGCTCACTTTATCCACCTTGGTTTTTCCTGATATGGAAGAGCACTAAGCTGGTTCAGGGGAGCTGGAAAGGGGATTTTGTGATAATGGAAATTATGGTAGCACCAGCCCCAAGCATTCAGAAATCCTGAGTTGGGCTGGCAGAAGTCATAAGGTCTTTAAAAATAAGAAAGGTAGAATTTATTTTAATTCTTGCTGCAGTCTTAACCTTTAGGACATATGAGATATGCCCTAAAGATTAAGACTGAATGCACATCTTCTTAGACTTTTCAGAGGGACTAGATTGATACAACCACAAACCAAGATTTACATACTGCTCAGAAAATATAACCAGCCTTTTCTTGGTGGCTCTTTATCTACCCAGCATATCTGATGCTTATGTATCAGAAAACAGAATCTGACCCTGATAACTTAATTAAAACTTACCAGGCTGCTGTGGTGTGCATGTGCTGCCTGGGGCTGGCCATGATTCCTTGCTGCCAGCTCCAGGTGAGCAGTGAGGTCCCTGAGCTGCAGGCACCTGCAGGCACCCAGTGCTGGTGGGTGAGCTCCTGGGCCATTGACCTGCTGGTGTACCACACACCCCGTTTTGGGTCACCTCCTGCTCCAGAGCCTGCCCAGTAAGTTGTCATCAGGAAATACTTTTCCCCTGCACTCTGCTGATTTAATTTGGCAAATCCTCTGAAGATCACAACCTCCCATGAACCAGTAGAGTTTCAGATTATGTATATCTCCTCTTGGGTTTATGGGTGATCAGAGAATGCCCATATGCATTATTTATTATGCAGTTGAGGTGTTTTGACAGAGTTGGAAAATCAGCTATCAGGAGACAGTTCCAGCTCAGCATGGATGGTCTGAGAGAAATCACAAGAATTATTACACTGGGTGAAAATCTGCAACTCAGCACATGCAGACCTGACAATACATACACACAGATCTATATCTTACATTGAGATATGCAGTTTTTACTGCTATAATTTAAGTGTCAACTTTCTTCTCCTCTCCAGTGTGTCCTCACACTGCTTGGCCCCATGCAGGCCTGTCCAAAAGCCTGCTAAAAGAAAACAAACACTGATTTCAGGTGGATGAATACGTGATTCCCAGCCAAAACCACTTTGCCTTGCAGAGTGCTTCTGTTTTGCATTGTGAGTCATTACATGTACCTGGGAACAATGGGCTAAGCAGTCACAGCCTGTTTCATGCAGGATCTGGCCGCATCAGTGCAGAGGGAATTGCTGGGTTCCCATGCTGGGAGGGCACTGGGGCAGTGACCTCAGCCCCAAAGGTGTAAATGTCTGTACTAGATGCCAGCTGAAGGAGTTTGTGCTGCTTTTTCCATAGGGGAGAAGCAAAGGCATCAGACACTAAAAGAACTTTTGAGCTATATTTTATTTGTATTTGTTTGGCACAAAGAGAAGAACAATTCTGGCCAGTCTCCACAAGTGAAACTATTAATAATGTCTAACACCAATTATGCAGTGGAGCTGATCCATTGCTGTCACCAGATGCAGGGCAAAGCTGGCACAGGCTGTTCTGGGTGGCTGGGGAAGGTGCAATGCAGGCTGCAGCAACCTGGCTTCCTTTTCTCTCCAAAAAGCTGCCAGAGATCTGTGGATTCAGGACTCTTTCTGTCCTATGATGCTCTGATGGACATACTATTTTCTGGAAGTGTTAGATGTATAGCCAGATTCATTCACCTTGACTTCACCGGTTTGCCCCCAACAAAACTGTCTCAGATCCCTGAATCCCCCTGGTGCCCAGCACCTCTGACCTTTGGCTGGGCACTGCCACAGCAACAGCCCCTTCCATACAAACCCCCAGCAGGAGGGACCCTCGGAAGGCTCCTCTGCCCCCATGGGGCGCTGCTGCCGCTCTGCCATGGCTGCCGGCCGCCATGCAGCCCAGCCCTGTCGGGATCTTTAGCTTGTCAGTGACCCCGAGAAGAGTTCCAAAGTCTCCTTTCCCAGCCCGGCGCTCGAAGAAGGAGTCAGAGCTCTTCATTTCTCGGTCTCAAGGTTGTTCGTTGTATCTTATCTATAAAATTCTTTCTCCTGTCCTGCCGAGGTCAGCTCAGCAAGACAGTCCAACGCACTCTGCCTGCCCCGGGGCGGTGTTATGTCTTTATACTAAAAATTATGTATACAATGTTTATAATTACTTTCCAATACCTATCACTTATGTTAGACAGTGAGCTTCTACTCTAAACCAATCTGTAAGTGCCAACATCACAGCAGAAGATGGAGGCCAAGAAGAGGAAGAAGGAGAAAGGCTGGACACACCCAGTTCCCTCCATCTTGCCTCCTGAACCCCCATACCAAAAAACCCCAAAATCTACTTTTCCACCCCGTGATAACTTCACTATTATTCTACCTAAACTGTTGTGGCTTGCTGATCTTCATCTAAGGTTGGTAACTTGCTCCACGGGTCATAATCAAAACCACAGGCATCTTGGGCACTGTGCCAGGGTCTCTGAGCCCCCTGGCAGGGGTCTTGGCTGCTCAGGACAGCCAGAGGGATGTCCTGGGTCCTGACGCTGCCCGGGGCAGGGATTCCACTACAAACCAGCCCAGGTTTAGTGGCTCCCGCGGGTGCCAGGCACGGCTCCGGTTACCGGGAGCTGACACCGACGCCGCTCCGCCTCGTCCCCGCGTCCCGCCACCGCCACCGGCCTCAGCCTGGCAGGGCAGGAGCTCTGCCACAGAAACTGCGTCTTTGCTACCAAAACGGTGTCTCTGCAGCTGCAAGGGTGTTGTTTTGATGCTTACAGAAACTTGTGAAAGAAATGAACGGCAGGAAATCTTAGCTGGAACAGTAATGCAAATAGTAATAACAGCAATAAAAAGAAAACTTCCACATTCAGCAAATGTCTGCTCTAAATGACAGCAGTAAGGAAATAGAGATATTTATATAGGTATAAGACAGCTATGTGTGGGTGGGTGTGTCTGAGCTATAGTGCAGGGAGATGCCACTTATCCTTGATCCATGGCAGGTCTAACAGTGATTGTCATCCTCAGTTCTTATTTTGGAGGGCAACAACTTGAAACCAACTGTGATGGTAACACAGTTCTACAGTATGACTGCAGGACATAATTCTCAGAAACATAACAAATAAATTTCATATTATTTTATAGAATTGGAAAACCTGCAGTTTAGAAACATAACTACACAGTGTGTGCAGCACTTTCAATACATGCTCACATTCCAGTTCACTTACCAATGGGCTTGTGGGCAAATGCAAAGTCTTTCCCTAAATCAACACTGTGTTGCACAGACCAGTTGCCTGTACAGAACCATTGCCAAATACGTTACATGGAACTTTTCCAGTATTTCTGTTAAATTTTGTTATTTCAGTGTATGTGAATTTAAATTTAGCAAATTCACCTCATGGCAATGTAGTACTCTACAGTCAGTACTTAAGGGAATATTTGGTGTTAATGTCTTCAGTAAAAGAGCTTTAATTACCTTAATTCCAGTGCTGGCTGATGTGGAGGTTATTCTCTCCACTTTTCCAAGAAAAGTATCATACTTTCCTATTTAGAAAATGAAAATACAGGTTATTCAGCATGCCCTACAAGTTTAGGAACTCAGGCTGTGTCAGGTAAGAAGGGAGAGCAGATCACCAGTATGGATTCTGAGCAGAAAACACACCATATACAGCTTGCTGGAGCTCAGGGTTCAATCTTTGCACCTACTAAAGAAAAAAACCCAAACCACTGATTCCAGCACTGTAGTGGCAGACCCAACTATGAAAGAGCTGAAATACCTTTCTGATTTCATTTGTTGTGGCATATGTTCTAGGGGAGGGCAGGAGCACCAAGTTATCAAATCCTAATTAATAATAAAGTTGGAGATATTTTAATGCATTTTCTCTGTGCATGTCAAGTGTCAGGTCCAAAGCAGCTCCAAAATCCATACTAATGAAAAATCTCAGACTAAAATATCCATATATTAGGTTCTCTGACTGCTGCCACTGACACAGTACTAACCCATACCTGTACGACTCCATTTTGTTTTAATATTTTATACAAACGGAAATCCTTTAGCATGAGAATGAAGACAACATCCTGAAAACAGGAATAAAGTTGTCTATTAAGATGCAAAGATAAATGCAAACTGTTTGCTTCATTTTCTCTTCTTTGAGTTACAAATTTCTTGCTGTCATGAAAAACCTTTTCATCTTTCCTGAAATTCATCACTGTGGCACTCGGTTGACAAATTTATTCATCACAGTAGTGTATTTCCCAGAGATTCCTGTCTTCTGCCTCAAGCATTTTATTCCTTTAGATGATAAAAGTATTTTTCTGAGAAGAGTTTACATACATACCTGTGTGGCTGTAGGCTCACGCACATCATCAAAGTATTCAAAAAATTGTACTTCCAAGAAAAAAATCAGCTTTCAGGATGGATATTCTTTATGACAGAATCCTATTTCCACAATGGCTGCACAGTGATCGTCTTTCCACCGCGTTTGGACAGTGAAATGCTCTCTGCTGTAGCAATTAAGGAGCATGCAAGTGTATTTTATGAACTTAGAAGTTTTTTTTGGAGGTTCTCAACGTGTGGCAATGCAGCTACATTACTACATCTGGATGTGTAATAGCCATTTACATGAGATGGCATCAGGCAACACATTATTACTAGGTAAGAATATAGGTAAGTATAGCTACTGCATTTTGGTTTATACAGCTGTCCTGAGGGGAATGAGAGCTGAGAAAGTTGGCCATTACTGCAGCAACTGTGGTATTGGAAAAATAAGCTTTTCTTCACCTTCACTTTTCCTTATAGACACTGTTCCCTTTTTAATGGCACCTACTCCTGGAGTGTTGGGTGTGAAAGGGGAACTTGTGAAAGCAGAACCACCACTTGTCCTCCTTTCTAAACTCACATTGTGTTACATGTAGCTAATTTTTCAGAGCTCTCATTCCCAGTGCAATTTGGCTAGTGGAAAATATGTCTTTTCCCTTGGTTCCCTACCCCCACCCTGGTGACTACTTCAGGGCTTTATAGCCAAATACGTAAACTATTCACTGGCATCACTTTCCCACAATTGAAACCAAACCAGTCTGAAAGCAAAAGCCAGAGGATATAGTCAGAAAGGGATCTTCATCTCATCAGGAGAGGAAATTTATGCATGCAGAAATCCTCTTCTCTAAACAGGCAGCTGGTTGCAATAGTAGAATTATATCATCCACCATCAGAAGGTAAGGGGTTTGGGTGCCCAGAAATTTCTCATTCAGAAGTCAGATCCTCTATTTTGCTTGTCACATGAAAATTGGCATTTCCATTTTCATACTTGCATTACTTCCACTTAATACTTTGCTACAGAACTGGTGAAATGCATTTCAACAAAATATCCCTGTGTAGCAAGTGAAACCACTCAACAAGACTTTTGTGGTGCATAAAGCTCTCAGCTAGCCAAGGTGACTGATCAAAACTCATCCCCTCTCACTGGGCTTAGGTGCTTTATGTTGGGCGTTAGTCTTTGAAGAACTGGCCAAGCCAGAAAAAATAATTTGCCAAATCAAATCCAACTGGAGTTTCCAGTTACTCAATACTGTCCACTCTGATATACAATGAGCCTGAAAAAAATCCCAAAACATTTTGAGACATTTGGTTATTTATATAAACAAAGCAGACTATTTCATTGAATAAATAAAATGTAAGTAAAACATTCTATTTTGTTTAAATAAAGAGATATGTAAGAAAATATTCTAGTCTATAAATACTAATTCAAGGTAGGTTGATGTGAGAATGTATAAGGGTGCTGATATTCACTGTGTTTTAAGAAAGTGTCATCTTGGGGTTGGCTAATAGCAGAAAACATGTCAATTGTGTTTTTCTTTCTTTTTTCTTTCTCTTTCTCTGTCTCAGGTAATTTTAAAGATAAAATTTATTTCTTTAATGTTTATTGTATTCATTTTGGCTTCACAGCTCCTCAGAACTAATAGTATTTTGAGATCTCATTCCCAAAAGCATACATCATTTCACTACTCCTGGACAGTCTGGAGACAGTAAAAAAAGAAATCATAAGAAGATTTCAGATAAAATTCTCCTCTGTGTCAGCCCAGAGGCCAGGGTCCCTTGTACCTTTCCTGTGCCTCTTTGAGCCCCTATCCTGCTGAAGAAAATAAACTTAATTTATGGGTAAAAAGAAAGTTGCATGTTATTCAAACTAGAAGAAATGTGAACAAGATTTCTAATACAATTCCAGATAAAATTGCTACCTTTGTAAAAGCCTCATTGGCATCCCCTTTTTACCAGTATAACTGTGCATTTTTTACCAGTGGTACTGTAAAATAGGCAGCATAGCGACACACCAAACATCTTGCAAACTTCCTGCAACATTTTTCCAATCAAAATGCAAGTGATGTAATTTCTTGCCATTGCTGCCTCATTCTATATATTCTTAATTTTCTGTTTTCTCTCATTTCTACTTGATTTTTCCTTAGAATACAGAACTGATAGGAACTTAGAGCTGTTTTGTTGACCTCTGTTCCTTGCTGATTGTTCAAAGGACACTCATATTTGCCCTACCATCCTCTGGATATTAAATTTGTTCCTTGAATAAGGAGGGCACAGGAGTTCTCTCATCTGCTGTCTGCACCAGACAGGTACTAAATTGGTCAAATGAGCCACCATGAGCATAATGGTGCTTTGGAAGTGCCAATTGATGACATTTGATTGATGAAGACATTATGATACTTAATATGTTTCCACTACAATCAGTAGCTGCGAACAGCCAACAATTCAAAATGTAATCTCTGGGACAGAACTACAAAACCTTGACTGATTTAGATTTTGATGGATAAAATGTGTCACAGAATGTGTAAAAATCTTTATGATGATGCTCCCTGCATACCATTATAAAATGAGTGTGGTTTCCATCTAGCTCCCCAGAAGTGCTGATTCAGGGCCATAAAGAGAAATGCATCCCTCTGTAAGAAATTATAACATTTCTATTGATTTCAGACTCCTTGTATTCTGTGCAAAAATAAAACTAGCCCTGCTTTAATTTAGGAGTACAGGGCAGTGTACTCCCTGTTTGGAGGAGATCAGCGGCAATGAGGACTCCTGGATTCTATTCCTGGCCACAGCAGTGACTCATGCCATGACCTTGTGTAAGCCTGTTGACCTCTGTGCCTGTTTACCCACGTTGGACAATGAAAAAAGAATGAATACCTACTTCACTGGGGTTGAAGCCCTCAGTCAGAAAGAGCCAAGTATACAGGCATTCCTGGCAAAGTAAATAAATCATGAGGACGTTTCCAATGAGCTCAGAAAATATCTCCAGTATGAGGTTTCTGTGGTCCCTTCAATTTGATCCTGTTATGTATTTCAGTGCAGCACATGTCCTATCTTTAAAGCACTGGGTAGAGTTACGTGCTGTGGGATAGGTTACAGCATGAAGATTTAATATTAACATTAATGGGAGCTGTGCAGTTCAAGCCTATGGCTCTCTGCTGAAAGTGTGCCCTCAGGAGAGTCAGCCTGCTAATAATTTACAAATTGTCCAATTAAAAAGTGTTGTGGAAATTTCTGACTTCTGCAGACATATCTTCTGAACTCTGTCAGAAATGCTGTGGCTTTCAGTATGTTTGTGTGTCAGTACTGAGACTTGTGTGAAATATTCTGTGAATGTTCCTAAGGAAGGCTTGGGCAGTTACTTATCCTTTAACAAAACATTTAAAAACACTCGTTTCCTTGCAGCACTGTTACATCTGAGGTGTCATTTCTGTTCTATTTCTGTCACTCTGCAGTCAAATACTGTATTTTGTGGGACAATAGCAGATCAGACAATACTGATACTGGTGATATTCTCATTTTTTTGCTTCAGTTCTAATAACCATTTGGGCTGCTTTTCACAGAATAAGGCAGCAATTTATATTGTGGCCTGAGTAAAAATATCCACATGCAACTGACTGGTATCAGGGAAACAACACTCAGAAAATCCCCCACTTCTGTGTTAACCCCTTCATGTATGCAAGCCATCTCAACAACCTCTCGTGCTTAGACTGAAACAGACAGGTATCTCCAAGATCAGTATTTTTACTTCTGCATTTTACCATTTGAACTTTTTCATGCTGTATTATCTTGTAACCCAGAGGGGGAAAAAAGCAAAGATCAGTGGCCAGAGATCTGTTGGTTGATGACACATTTAAGTGCAGATGGTTCAGCCAACAGGCCTGTCCCTGGCTGTATCCTGAATACTGGAGCAAGGACCTGGAAAACCAATAATGTATTGGTTTTGCCTTCCCCCACTGAATCAGGACCTGGCTCCAAGCTGCACCAGGTGCTTCTGAGACAGGTGAGACATTTTCGTGTAGGATAAACTGTCTACATCAATTGCTCGAAACAGCAGGTGAGCTGAAAGCAGATGTTTTTACTGAACAACTCTATAGACTGATAAGCTTCACAGGGAGAAGAAATTTATCAGCTCCCAGACATTCTTTTCACTTTGAAAAGGAGCAGTCTAATTTGGGGACAGACAAAGGCAATGCTTCCTGATGTCATTTTCTCCTTCACTGACTGCATTGATAAAATTATCTCTAATTTCCACAACCATTGGTCTCTTCACCACATTATTATCACAATCCTTAACTGTTTTGCATACTGTGAAAATCTACCTGTTTCATATTTGCAATTTACAAAACACTTTTATTCACAAACAAACAACAACAACAACAATCCCCCATAGGCACACAAATAATAAATTAGAGGGCTACTTGAAATAAATTAAAACATTTACTTATCATAATCAGCATTTCTGGACATATCCAGATGTCAAAAACATTCATTTAGAAAGTGTGGCAATGTTGATTTTTTTTTCTTTGCCTGGTAAAATCGGACTACAATTCTTAACTGGTTAAAATAAAATAACCCAAACAAACACATTCCATCAGATCACTGGTATTCAAAGCTAACTAAAATAGTTAGCCTCAGCTAGCACCCATAGAAAACCCTTCTGCTCTCATGCTGCCAGCCTCCAAAAGAAACTGTCCATGTGCCAGGCTCCTGCTGGAATCAATAACAAGACGTGAGTGAGAGCAAAACCACACAAATGAGTGCTCACACAGAACACACTCATTGCTTTATTAAATATTCATTTTCCTTATGTTAATAATAAAGTTTAAGTAGATTCAAGTGTGTGTGGAGCATTAAGAAGTAAGTCTATTTTGAAGCTACAAGAAAATCAACTTGAAACATTCATATCAGCATTGTCTGCAGCAGTATGCAACTCCAAAAAGCCTCAGTCTCTCGAGTCTGCTATTTTTTATTTTTTGAGGGGAAATGAAAATTCAGGAGAAAATCCCTTCCCAGTTATAGTTGCTATGCTGGCTGGCTGCAGCATTATCTTATGGAAGAGCAGCACAGTCTGATTTCCGTGTCCTGTGTGCTGCTTCTCGTCCCTTTCACAGGAGGTTTTTCAAGTCCTGCCTATGTCGCACCTATCCTAATATGCCACTTTGTGCTTGATGTACAGCACACAATAAGCCTGTAAATTATCTGTCAAAATACAGAATGGGAGCGTTGCAGATGACATCTCCGCTGGTCCTCTGCCAAAAGAGGTGAACACTGAATAAATACATTGCAAAGCCATCTTTCTTTATTTCGAGTTAAGTGTTTTCTGTACTCTATGTGTACATGTCTGTTCCGTCTGGCGTTCTGTCAGAGTGCCTCTCGGTGTGTTTATCCGGCCTGCTGACACTGCCCAGCACGGTGCCCCTCCAACTCTCCATCCTTTCCCCGGGACCAGGAGCCAGAGCTGCCTTTGGAGCCGGAGCAATCCCGCCTCGGGCCAAGCCGCCTGTGCCGGTAACCCCCGTGCCGGGGCTCCTCGCTCCTCGCGGCCGAGCTCCTCGCGGCCGAGCCTGCGCCCGGGGCCTGCCGAGGGCCGCGCTGCTCCCGGGCCGTACCCGCCCCACTCCCATGTGCCCATCCCGCGGTATCGGCCCGTGCCGGGCCCGCCGCGCCCGGCCCGCCAATCAGCGCCGCCCTTACTCTGTCCCGCCTCCCGAGGGCCAATCAGCGCGGCCCTTGGTGGTGCGGGCGGGCGGGTTCATTCGGGAAGCTGCTCGGGGGCGCGAGCGGCGGGGCGGGGCCGGGAGGGCGAGGCGCGAGGAGGCCCCGCCCCCAGCGACGCGGGGTGGCGGCGGCGGGCGAGGGGGCGTGGCCGGGGGCGCGGCCGGCGCGCGGGCGGTGGCGGCGGGGGGCGTGGCCGCGCGGCGCGCGGAGCCGGGAGTCGTTGGCGGCGGGCGGAGGCGGCGGCGCGCGCTCGCTCGCCATGGTGTTCCTGAAACTCCGCGAGCAGGTGGGCATTCCCCAGCTTCCCGTCCCTTCTCCGCCCCTCCCGGGGCCGCCGGGCGCGCCCTCCGCCGCCGCGGGCTGCCGTGCGTGCGCGGGTGACAGGCGGCGGGCAGCGGGAGGCAGCATGGCTGCTGCCGCCGCTGGGGTCCGGGCTGGGTGGGAGGCGCCATGTGCGCCCGGTGTGGGCGCCGGTGCCACCGCGGGACGGGCGGGAGCCGCCGTCCCTCGCAGGTACCGGGCCGAACAGGTGGCCGCGGCAGCCCGCCCGCCCCTCGCCCCGCATCGCCGGCGGGTCCCTGCCGAGCCCCCGCCCCGGCGCGGAGGGGGAGCCCGGGAGGGGTGATGGGGGTGGGTCTGCGGGCTCCCCCCGGGGCAGCCCTGCCCCGCGCCTGTTTGGGAAAGGGAAGGGTCTCTGGACGGGATACCCGGGCCTGAGGAGCTGGCCGGTGTGAGGGGATCGACCTGGAGGCTGCCGGCGGGAGGCGGCGTGCCCGGGAGATGGGGCTGGAGCTGGCGCCGCTCCCCCGGACCCGCACCCGGCCCTTGCCCTGCGCAGTTTCACGTGCCCGGGAGCCGCCTGCTCGTCCCTCCACCTTTCCCTGCCAGGCCTTTAAAATCTTTTGTTCGGCCGCCGTGTCTTTCGCCTGCCGCGGTCATGCCAGAGCTTCCCCGAGCCCGCGCTCCCCTGCTGAAGGCGAAGGAGGTTCTTGGTGCCTTCAGTGGGTTGTTGCTCTCGTCGCATCACACCCTTCTTTGTCTGCCAGGCTCTTCGGTTTCCATCCCAGCTGGTGTAAAATACTTGTCTTCGCTGCTCTGTCCTTTCCTGGCGTCTCCCCTGTCCTACCTATTGTCTCCTGTGCGGTATCAGGATACAAAGGTGGGAGGGTCTGCGCTGCCAGTTTGCCGCCTATGAAAAGATGTTTCTTAGGAATGGTATTTTCTCGTGTTTTCATGTGTGTGAGGCCAAATTCCGTGTAAAAACCTCATACATCCTGCTGTGGGTCTCCTTGTTACTCTCCCTTAAAGATAACCAACTGTAACACTTGAAGACCCCACCCCCTTCAAAAAAAAAAAAGCCCCGCAGTAAAAAAGCCTGTAGAAACTTGGGGGTGGTAAGGCAGCTGGTATTCTGTGTCTGTTTGTTATGCTGATCAGTATCAGCCCATCCTTACCTGCGAGTCCTTTCATTAGTTACATACGCATCTGTGTTTTCACACTTAGCTTGCATGATCCCTCAGGATTTGTTCTAAGGAACATTTGGTGATATGGGGCTGAGATCTCTTATGTCCTGCTGTGTTGTGTGTAAACTTTGTGAAGTCTCATATTGTTTTAGAACCTCATCTATGAATCAGCAACAATTGTGGATCTGAAAGACACTTAGTGTCCTTTGAGTTAGATTTTCTTTCAGGATTTGTTGCTGTTCTTCTATGGGAGACTTCCCACAGAAATAAACAGTTGTTCATCTCTTCTCTTAAATAAGCCCTTCTGTTAAAACCAAGAATTACAACCCCTCTGCAAGTAATCATTGCAAAATAGTTAGCAAAAACCCCATTATCAATATGTTTACATGAAAGTACTGTATTTCAGAACTTTCCTTCTGGGAAGGATCTGCTATTGGCGGATGTTAAAGTGAAATATTGAACTGTGTGGACCATTGGTTTGACAGAGTAATGCATGTGGGGCTATCAGCTTCTGTCATAATGTAAGTTTTAATCTAGAAGAAGTACAAGGTGGATTTTTAAAGAGGCTGCACGGATCTGTAAAGGGGAATTGATACAGTGGGAATTGAAGTATTCTTTCACATAAAGGAGGAGGTACTAGGGCAGGGAAGGGATGGAAGGAAGGAAGAGAATGCTGGTTTTGGACAGTCTTTTGTAGGGGGAGTGATTTTTAGCAGCAGCTGCATTTATGCTGCTAAAGTGTCAGTTGCTTGACAAATCAGTTATTTCAAACTGAATTCTGTTCTAACAGTGTGAGAATGCCAGAAAGTCATGAGGAATGAGGTTAACATGAAATCCCTCAGCTTTGGTGTACAGAGCATTCCTGCAGGTCACTGTTGCAGTGTGCTGCAGGATGTCTTGACTTGAGGATGCTGTACTGAGAGTGAGGCACCACCTGCTCTTTATGAAAACCAGCCTGTGGGACTGTGTGGGAGCAGAGGTGTTCCTCTTCAGTAGCTCATGAAACATGCTTCTTGTGTGCTTGAACCCTTTGCTTTGCTCCATAGTGGTGTGTTTGGTCAGAATAAAGTAAGTTGTGTTGTGTATTTGTAGTCCTTAGAGTGACTCTGCCTTCAGGGGTGGCTGTGCTTCAGAGGGAAGTGCAAAGGCTGCTCTGTTTGTACTGTTCAGCTGGTATGAAGGAGGGGAGTGATTTGCTAATTTGTTTCTTCAACTGTCAGCTTAATAATTTTCTGAAAAAAATGTATTAACTAAAGAATTGTTTAAATGGAATTATCAAGATTATTTTCCAAATTCAACATAAACCTGTTGATTTTATTCCTTGATAATGTAGAAGGGCTCTGTGTTAAGTGTCAGAATTACGCCGGGGACAGGCAGACTTATGCCATTCAAGAAGCTTAGTGTTTTCTTGCACTTGCTTAGTTTTTCAAGTTACTGCAAGCTGGTGGCACAGCAGTGCTGGAGAAGTTACATCGAGGTGAGAAATTCTGCTCTGAGGCTCTTAGTTGAGCTCAGAGGGTGAAATCCCAGTTCCGCTTGCTTGATTTAATTTACTTAGTACCTGATAAACAAAACTTTGATCCTGCAGATGCTTAATGTGTTTGTGAAGCTCAAATATTTGTTTGTCTGTGGAGGCTGATTTGACACGTTTAACCTTCAGAATACATGTTTTCCATGCACTGTGAAAAGTAGGCCTTACTTGGGTTCAACAACAAGCAAGCCAGTACATTGTCTATAAATTTGTGTTGCTACTTGAGCTTTATTGCTTTGCCATCCTACCAGGTAGGAATTTATTTCAAAGTTTTGACATAATTGAGGGTATACACTGCACTTTCAGAAGTGACTTATGTTTGCTTACAAAGTATATCAGGTATCAAAAAACTCATAAGCCATGTTTGCAAAAATTATGTTTAAAGCTAAATTGAGCTGCATTGGGCAAAGCTGATACCTGTTATGCTCAATAGCAAACTGTAACTCAGGTATGGAAAAGCAAACATTCAAGTGTCAAATTAGAAGCTGTAGATTGTTCTCATTGCTCTTGGGTTTTTGTGCAGTGTTGTGCAGTTGTTGTTTAATAACAAAGGAAGCAAATCTGCAAATTCTGAATGTTAAACTATTCAAGGTAGAGATGAAAAATATGGTAAATGTACATTATAATTGAGGTATTTGCTCTTAAGTTTGTTTGCTTTTGTACTGTCTTCATATATTGGTGCTTGTATACCAGGTTCTTCTAAATGAGATGCTGCTTAAAGTACAAGAATGCTAAATGAGACAAAGCCTAGAAAAGTTTGTTCCTGAAATGCCGTGTTACACTGCTGTTAGAAACTGCACTGACAGTACAGTCTAGGTCAAGGGTCACTAATGTTTTATCACAAAATTTTGGTTTTTTCCCCATTTAGGGGGAGTGTTTGGAAGGGAAGGTATGGGGTGGGGGAAAAGAAAGAAGCGACTTGCTTGTGGGTATCCATAGTGGTTGCCTTGGTCTCCTGTGTGGAAGCCCTCTCACCTCTGCATAGCTCGGTGTGAAAGGCTAACTATCCTCTGGGGTTTTTTGTTATGCAGTCATAGGTTCTGGGAACACTGTTTCCCTGAACAGATACATTCTTACTTTAAGTGGTTGTGAATTACTCTCTCTTACGCCTAAGAGGTAATTGACAACTTAGTTTTTCTCGGCGTGCAGGTGAAATTTGGATTGCCCAACAGGGATTTATTCCTTTTCTGTTACAAACCTTACCTGCATAGGTGCCTATAGGTCATCTTTTAGGGTCACATAAGTCTACATCTCAGCAGAGTTTTGTTTAAAGGTGTGAAACAAATCAAAACTGGCTTGTTGGTTGTTTTTTTTTTCTCTAGTTTTGCAGCTATATAACTATTTCTGGCAAAAATCATTGGATGCAGTGTCATTGTATTTGGTAAAGCTTTATTTTTTTCTTTCAGTGCATCATAGTTTTAATATGAGGCATTTTAGTATTATGCATTTCCCATTTTCGCTGAATCTTAAATGTGTAATAGGAAGATGTCTTAGGGCTAATAATGATGGGCATGTGGAAGGATTTCGTATGGGATTTTCCTGTATGACTGCTAGACTGTGCTTGAGGCAGTGCATTTATTTCCATAAGTCTGATATGAGTGGTAAGGATCTGAGTAGGAACAACTGCATGAGGATATTAGGATGACCACTTATCTTTAAAGTCCTTGAACAGTGAGAGCACTGACTTCTTTATTGCCCATTTATATCTTTCTCGTAGCTGAGATGGATCTTGTTCAATTGGCAGTTAAACAAATGTTTGCAGTGTCATAGTGAAGGCTCTGAATGCCTCTATGGGTGCTATTTTCATTACTGCCAGCGTTCGACTTCATTCTTTTAGAATTTATGCCAAGAATAAATGTCCCAACTAGTTCCTTGTTACACTAAGAGGAGGAATGGTCTCCTGTGGTGATGAAAAGGAGCTGCTGCTGTTCAATGAGGGAGGGATATGGTGGGAATGGAATTATGTGGTATTGCTCTACAAATTCTGTTCAGATGTAGGCTAATGAGATGTGTGTTTTATTTTTGACTTTTTTGGTAGAAGTTATTTTAAAGTTACTCTTTTAAAAAGCCCAATAATTTCTTTCATGAATCTTGTAGTGGTTAAGAACCAGCTCTTTGTACCCTGTTGTCCACTGTATGTACTTCCTAAAATTTGCATCTAATCTTTTCAAACTGTATACAAGATAATTAAATTAAGAAATTGTAATTCTTACCAAGACACCTAAAGTCTTACTGATAGTTCTCTTGTTCCCAGGCTAAGAACTTACATGTGCTGAGAAGATAAGTTTCTTTAGCTGATGGACAACTCTGAGTAACTTGAACTCTGTTTATCTTGTTATATGCAGTAATTACCAGCCCTTCCATTAGAATGTGTTGAGAGAACCTGGTTCTACCACGTGTTCGTTTGGGGGGATCAGATTGCCCCAAGATAACTTTAGAACTTTTGACTTGTGAACAAGTCAAGAAAATAAACCTTTTAAAAGAAGGAGGAAAAAAAAGGTGGGGGAGAAACAAAGCAAGCCTTGATTCTGCAGTCAGATCCTCAAGGTGGATCCTGTTAACTCAGCAGCCTTCTGTGGGGATATAAAGGTCTATTCATGTAGATAGCATCGAAGGTTTCTGACCATTATTTGGAGGCAAATATCAGGGGGAAAATGAGGCAAATGGGCACGTCTCTATGAAGAAGTGACTTCTTTAGCACCCACAAGAAAAGATGATTCCTGTAGGAAACTAGTAGCTGTTGAGATTCTGAACTAGCAGTCTGCTATCTGGCATGGATTGTTATTTTCCCAGATTCCTAGGGTTGTTCCATTCACTGAAATGGGTTGTGGAATATGATTATTGAAATTAAATAATTTGGTATTATATACTTCATATTCTCCACCTCATCTTTTGTCAGCAAGTTTGTTTCTCATTTGCCATACCTGATATTTTTCTCTAATCAGCTGGGCCATCCTGAGGTCAAACTAATATCTGATGATTTGTTTTCTTGCTCCTGCCAACTTTTTACTTTGTTCTTACCTCTATTCCTTACTCCTATTTCTGGAAATTGAGTGGGAGACTCGTTGCCTTAGTTACAGTGACTAACTGTTTCGAAGTTATTTATAATGTTTGTTTTTAAATAACCTGTATCACAATAGAATCATAGAACATTTCACATCAATAAAAAAGTAAACAAAGCAGTACATCACTGGGAGCATGCTTACAGTGCTGATTTTTGGGAGGTTTGTTTTCCTTTCATTGTTGGGGGTGGAAGACACGTTCTCTTCTGGCCTTTCAAGACACATCTGAAATAAGGTGTCTTGGTGTTATCCTTTGTACAAAGAGAAAAGAATCTTAATGTTTAAGCTCTAAAATATCAGGGAATGTTATACTTTCCTTAGTTAAGACTCTTCCCAGGGGGTGGCAATGTACAGGTTTAACTCTGTTAATTCAGTTGTGAGTCTGGTGTTGATGAATTATACAGCACTGACCCATTTCAGCACAGAAACCAGAGCTAATGTTAGAGTGGTGGGACTGAGTAGCTGGGAGAGAAGGGAAGATGAGACTTGTAACCAGCTGTATGGGTGCAGAGAGATGAAGAGGAAGCACCAGCACTGATATGCAAATAAAAGAGGGACAAAGCAGTTGGTTTGTAGCATTCTTGTAGATTCTTGAAGCTAATGACTTAGCTGATTACTTCTGTCCTTAAATAATGAGATGCTTTTTCCTGTGAATTGAATATAACTTGAGATTTTCATTGTTTATCTCTACAGTATTGTATATATGTGAACTGAGTGAACAGTACTATGTAAGTAGATTGTTTTCTACATGAAAAAAATCTACCTATTTAGGGCAGCCTGAGAACAAATATTTTTTTCAGTAAGTTACTGAAATGGTATATATATTTGAGAAGTATGAAGCAGAAGTTTGCCTATTCTAATGCTTGGCATCTGGTAAAAAAGTCAAGCTTATATTGTTAAATGTCAGAACTAAAGTTACCTGGATGGGGGTGAAAGTGTTTACAATTGTAAACTGACTCATGTTAGAACTTCCTGAATGTTCAGGTTTTGTAGGTAACTGCCTGTTTACATGACTTCAGCCTAGTTCTGACTGTGTTTTGAACTGCTGTGAAGGGATCCTAAATGATTAATGTTTCCATATTCTCAGACAATGAACTTCACTTAATGGCCTGTCTAATTCAAGATGATGAGCATTTGCCTATAAGTCATTCTTGGTAATTTTGCAGTTATGCAATTATACTTAAGGTCCACTCTCACTTTGTGCTGAAGTCCTGTACCTGCTTCCAACTGGTGCAGAGCAGAAAGCTTGGATTTTTTTTTTTAAATTTTACTTTGGCAAAATGAAGATACAGCACTGCCTTAATGAAGGGAGAGAAGGGAGCACAAGCAAGAACAGTCAGCATGACAAAATGAAAATGAAATTGCAGTTAGTTAAAGCATTGAGACCATAACGAGCCTTTTTTAGAGCGTACAGAACTTCTAGCAATCATGATGAATCCATGTTTTGTTTCAAGATTTTGCTGTTTGTCCTCCTTTTTGTTTTTATTTTGATAGCTCCATCTATGCTGGTCCCCTTAACAAAGGAGGAAGTTGAACCTTCCATCAGGAACCTGATCATCAAGCAGCAGGCAGCATAATAAACCAGATAGACCAGGGATCTACCCAGCACATAGATGAAGGAGCTACTTGTGTCATAGACAGCTTACCTGAGGGCAGTGAAAAACATTTTCAGGAAGTTCTGTAGCTATTTATATTCTAACATAACATAAAACTAATAAATCATTAAGTAATTTAAATTCATTGCTGTAGACTAAGTTTTGTACCATGTTTGGGGTAATTGTTGTTCTCTCCTTCCCTGTCCTATCTTCAGGTCATCTGCTTCTTCTGTCAGTTGCTCATGAGAGTGGGCAGATAATCTATGCAAGTCCTTTTTTTCATCCCAAGCACTTGATTTGTCTTTCCTGCCTCAGATCTCTGTGTAGTGTCTGCTAACATTTCATTCATTCACCAGTGCGTCCCCACAAAGTATTGTAGGTTAAAAGGAAGGACATAAATCAGGAGAGGAAGAAAAACAAAATGCTAACATTGTTTTTCTGGTTGCATTATTACTCCTTGTTTCAAATTAATGCAATGTCCCAAGCCATGGTAGAAGGATGCTTCAGAAACAGCATGCTAATGGCATTCCTCACTCCTCTCCTCTGTCCCTTGCTAACTGCAGAGTTTTGTTCCATTCTTGCTGTGTTTGCTAAAACATGAGGATCGATAGAAAGAGGTCTTATGCTTAATTCTGTGCTGCTGTGCAGTCTTTGCCAGATCAGAACCCTGTAATGGTACTGCCTGATGGCTTTTATTTCCTTTGCTCCTTGTCTCAGTTCCAGGAGCTGTATTTTGTTTTTGTTTTATAGCTCTGCTGTATCTCTTACCTTTTTTTTTTTTTTAAACAGTGCTCTTTCATTCAGGGGGATAATTTTCAGTATTGAGGAGTACTTGTAGAAGGGCACTTTCTCTCCTTCCTTCTGTCACCTGCAAGGTTGCAAAGGCCATTACTGACCTGCAGCAGCACTGATCCTGTAGTAACTAACCAGCTCATTTATTTCTTCCAGTCCTACCCACTGACATTGTTTGTGGTTCCTTTCCATCCACAAGCACAGGAATATTTAAAGTTTATTATCTAACACTACTTAGATTAGAGAATGGTAAACCTATTAAAATAAAACCTTTCAAATAAAGAATATTTTATGACTTGTCCATAGACATTTCTCTATTTTTTACGATAAGTTAAGCAAATTATGATTTCTGCAATCAGGGATGTAAATAGTCAAGTTAATCTACTCCATAAGAAACAGAGCTCAAGAGAGGAGTTCTTTGAATGCTTTCGTAATGAGAGTGAAAAGGAAAGGTGAAGAGAGGATTTATAGAACACCAGAGAGAACCAGGAGGACAGAAAGGGTTAGGGTATCCCAGCTTGTCAGCATCAGCGAGCAGCAATGCTCTTCTAATGAACTTCAAGTTTCATAGTCAGTGATCATCCAAAAACCAACAGGTATCCAGCTGCCCTGTGGAGCTGTGTTTGCAATGACTTGAACATATTGATTCCTTTTTCTACCAACTGCAACTTTTTACAGCACGGGAAGGGAACTTTCACAGCATCTGTAATCTCAAACTAACACTGTGAATAATACACAGAAGAGGAGGCCTCCTACTGTTTTTCTACACCCAGAGATGTAAAAAATGGTTTTTGATCAAGTATACCAAATTTATTTTGGAAGGGCAAATATAGCTGCATGCAGCCATAACTTTTATTTCTGAAAGGACTTTGACTCTGCATATCATGAATTTGCTTCCCTTTTTTTTTAAACTCTCAACATCTAGCAAACCATAATTAAAAAATTATATTTTTATAGCATGCACTTGAACCGATTATTTATGGGATTTTCACACCTGAAGATTGATAAAATTTCTGTAATACTTTGCATGTGTTAAAACTACTTTTGTAATCATTTAAGTATCAAACTTACTGCATATATAATTCAAGAGTAATTACTAGAAGTGCCATGGTTCATGAGTCTGTGTCCGCAAGTATTAGAAGAATTTTGCAGAAAAATTGCCATGACTGTTGAAAAATTGTTGATTATATCTTTTCATTTTAGCCTTATTGTCATCTGGAAGGCTTTCTTTTGCTGCTGCAATGGCTGTACAAAACATCCCACACATTTAGGGTATCACACTGGTATCCTGTCTCGACATCCCACCCCTTGCATGGGGGAGCAGTGAGATATATTTCCTTCTGTAAAGCTCTCTGCTGGAGCATACATAAGCCAAAGAAACAGTGTCAGTTTGAACGGCAGGAGGAACAGCAATGCCAGCGGTGCTTTGGAGACTGTCAGAGAGGTTCAGCTCCCCGTCCCTGGAAGTTTGCCACACCAGTATTAGCAGTGCTCTCCTCCATGTTGACTGGAGGTGTTGCAGAGTTGTTTGGGACCTGTCATTCTGGAGCAAGTTCTTTAGAAAATTAGCTCTTTGGCTCTGCAACGGCCACAAGCACAAATAAAACCTGCAAGCCTGAATCTTGATCTGGTGGCAGCAGTTGGTCAGAGTGAACTGAACCTAAAGACAGGGTGAATGTACCTGCAGAAAAGATCTCAGAAGTGTCTGCTGCAGCTCAGCCTTCCACATTGTGGCAACCCTTATTATCTCTACTGACATACAGGTGTTTTAGATGTGTCCAAAAAATCCCTGGTGTTTGTTTTCATATGTATGTTTGTTTTATATGTATATATAGTCATACATATATGACTGTCCTACCCACTAGAGCTCCTTTTATGATGCCTGACACACACCTTGTTTTTTGGGAAAAGTAACCTGTAAAAGTAGGATGGATAATTGAAGAAAAGAGGGGGAATTGTTGGAATGACATCATTTGACCTCAAGGTTTCGTGACCTGCTCTTGTGTGGAGTGCAGTGATATGTTGCCTGCTTGGGAAGAGCTGTGTTGTCACAGGATGCCTGTTCAGAATGCCAAGTTCTTACTTTTCACTGTGTAGCATGGCTGCAGAAGTAAGGTGCAATTCCTTGTTGTATATTTGCACTGTCTTGATTTTTTCACTAGATAAGAAGCAATGAAAATGACCTGTAACAAGCAAGGTTAAAAACTGACAGAAACATTAGGATATGTTTTTCTTGTAATTCTGTTTTTCTTTTAAGAGGTTAATTAACAGCCAAAACTATGCTAATTATATGACTTGGAAATTATCTACCACAGTGAATGCCAACATTTTCAGCTGACAGATAGGAGAAGGAAATACAGATACATGAACTACTGAATGCAAATATATTTCTGGTGTAGGGTAGGACTGTGTGTGTGAGAAATGGAGTACATGCCTGGATCAACCCTGTTCTTTTAAGCCAGCAGAGTAGGTAAATTTTTATGAAAGATTAGAGTTCTGTAATTTTAGGCTGGAGTTTAATGATGTACTTCTCCTTGAGTTGTTTTTTCAGTTTTTTTGTTTTCATTTGCAAGGTTTCTAACAATAATGGTTGAAACTCACTGGCTTCTAATCTACTGCCTAAGGCCATGGTTTGATATTAGGTGGTAGCTGAGCTTAAGCAGTCTTTCATTCTTCTGCAAAGGGGTGAAAAGGGAGGGGAGAGGCAAATTATTTAGGTTAGCATAGGACTATGAAGTTGTTCTTGGAAGTTTTCCAAAGCAGGAAGTACAAATGAGTGTTTTGGATCATATAAACTTACTCTAATGTCTGTCTTTGTGTCAGATGTCCTGTAATCACAGATGATGTGTAAGTGTCCCTTGGTTTGGGGGCTGGAGGTGAGTGGAGAAACTTGAGTGCGGTCTGCCTTGGACCTTTCTCTCTGAGTAACTTTGATGCTGTTGGTCTTAAACTTCTTAGAATGTGTTTGGAAACTCAACAACAGGCTTGATTTTCATGTCTGGTTCTTGATTGTCCTGGGCTTTGAGTGTGGTTGTGAATTCTTCTTTAACTGTGAAAGAACCTAGGCTCTGCAGAAGTCTGCTTCTATTTATAACACACCATGTTGACTTATATTGACTGAAAACTCCAAAAGAAGAAAAGTTCCACTGTAACATCCTTGTTTACCACATGCATTGCCTGTCAGCACCTAGCTTTTCCCCATCTCTGGTCTGACAACAGTGTGTCAGTTTTCCTGCAGCATTTTTTAAAGTTGCTTTTTCCCCCTCAGGGTGATCACATGCTCTACCCATCAGTTTTACAACTGGAGCTCTGAAAATGACACCAAAATGACTTTCTCTTGCCTTCCATCTCTTCTCAAGAGGTTATAGTGAAAGTACAAGACCATGTTTGGGTAGTCAAGTTACCAGAAAACCATATGCCAAAAGTATTCTGAACTTGCTGCAGCCTTTTTTTTTTTTCTCACAGAAACATGTATGGATAGAGGGCCCTTCAACATTTGTGCCTCTTATGTGTGCAGCTTTCATTCTTGGACACCATCCAGTGATGGCCTGGAGTCATGTCTGTTGTGACTGGTGATCCCTCTATCTCCCTGCACAGAGATATGTGCTTGGGGTAGGGAAATATCTAGTATGAAAACATGCTCATAGAAAAATGCCTAAGTTGAAATAAACTCTACAAATAGTAATTAACAAAGCATGTCAGTCTAAGAGTAAACTGCAGTCTTCTGGAATAGAAGAAAAATTTTCATCTCAGCTCAACAGGAAATGGAAACAGAAAATAGTAGTTAGTGTTTATTATTCCACACATCGCCTCGTATAGTTGTATGAATACCACAACATAAACACACTGGTTGTGCAAATATTTTTATCAGCAGCTAGGGGAGATAACATTTTGAATTGCCATTAATGAAAACCTTATCTATCAAGATGGACTGTTCCTTACTTTATTCTGTTTCTTGGTTTGATTGTGCTGCAATAACATTTAATTCAGCAGGCCGGGGATGAGGCCATTCATCTGACTGGTTTTATTTTCTGGAATAGGCAATGGTAAAACTACAAAGCTTGCTTTAAAAGAAAAAACAAACTGGGCATGTCTTTTGACTGTAAGAATGCACTGAGAATAATTATCAGTATATTAGGGTATAATAAAATTGATCTTAACAGTTTCCAAACAAACAGTTGCCTTTATGTTTTGTTTCCAAACAAAACATATCACCTGTATGCTTTTAAGGACTTAGGTTACAGCTCCTACTTCAGGGTGGTTCTTGAAGCTGGTCATCAGCACCATTTAAATTTTGTTTAAAATTTTAGCCTAAAAGTCATAGGGAGTTGTTCAAGGGCTGCTTTCTGAGTAGGTCAGCTGTCTCTGCTGTGGGCTGCTTCTAGCAGGGGTCAAAACCTAGATGGGTGACATAAAAATGTAAAACATAAACAAATGAACACAGGAAGGGTGGGAGAGGGAATGAGAATGACAAACATTAAATAAAGAACTATTTTGCACAGTGTTAATAGGAAACATAGTTTGATATTTAAAACAGCTTACCTAAGTATCAGATTATAGATTTTCTTGTTAAGAGGACAGAATATGAGAGGATAGCAGTATCTTCTTTGCTATGCTGAAATAAACCAAATTACTAAAAGTATGCAAAGTTTTGAGAATACCTGTTTTATGTGGCTATTAGTGTTTAAAAATCAGAGTCAGTGCTGCAAATTAAATTACATTTATGGCAAATTTCTTGTTATTCTGTACTTTATGTTCCTTGTTTATAGAAGATACAGAGTACTTTTTGTTGTGCTTTTTGTATTATGTTGTACAAAGGTTCTCAGTGATAAGACTAGACAAAAGGTTAATCTATTTTCAGTGTGGTTTATTGGCATGGATTGTGGGAATTTCGAGGGAATGTTTGAGCTTGAGTACGTAGAGAACAGGACAGGGAAATTTTTAATTTAAAAGTTACATTAAGAAAAGATATGACTATAACTTGCTAAGATTTAAGTGTAGCATCTACTTGCTTTCAAAGAATTATAAAAAATAACACTTAAGTAGTATATATTTCTTGCCAGAGGATTGAATTCAAACTGCTTCATGAACGGAAGTCATGAGCTAAGCACTTGGAACGGGTTTGTGAAAGCTCACTGTTTGAAAGCAGCATTAGACAGTAGCCTCTTCTGGAACAAATGGTATTTTCTTTACAATCACCCCTCTTAATTGGTCTGTTCAGTGTTGAAAATCAGAAGAAGCTGGGAAAAAGAAAAGCTTCCCCTATGAAGTGAGGTCTGACAGAACTGTGCTAATTCTAAAATTTTGACAGACTTTGTGGCCACCCCCACGTCATTGATTCAGCTCATTAACTGTTGTTGTATGAAGGAAATACTGTGGACTACTTAACTCAAGATATTTTTGGAAGATTTTAATTAGTGGCACATGTAATTGAAACAACTTTAAAATTTTTTTTAATTTCTGTCTTTGTTAGCTGCTCTGATAAAATCACAAATTAGAAAGTATAGCAAAAGTAATAAAAGTAATGTAATTAGTGCAATAAAGTAATTAATGCAGTGTAAAGGTTATCATGTGCTATTTAAGTGCATCCAAAAAGCAAAAATAGTACACAGCTCACTTTGATTTGCCAAGATCTGCCCTTCTTCTGAACACAGGTAGAGATTAGTTGAAAAAGGGTTAGTAAAGCAATCAGCCGTCTGTTCTGAAGAGTGTTACACCTGGTGATCTTATTTAGTAGTAGCTTGCTTTTCTTCTCCCTAGGGAGGGATTTAAGCAGTCAGGACTGACAGATGTTGCTGCAACATTGCATTGCTATTGTGGAGAGAATCATTTTATAGGGGGTTTCTTTTGTGGCTGGTTTCGGTGTGCTGGATTACACCCTGTTTAGTGCATATCATTTTGTTCTCTGTTTGGAAGGTTGTCTTCATCACCAGGGTTGGAAATGACCTCTGGAGATACCAGTCCAACCCCTCCCAAGGCAGGGTCACACAGAGCAGGTGACAGAAACACGCTCAGGTGGGTTTTAAACATCTCTGGAGAGGGAGGCTCCACGACCTCTTTGGGCAGCCTGTTCCAGCACTCTGTCACCTCAATGAAAATAAGCTGCTCATTGTGTTAAGGTGGAACTTCTTGTGGTTGGTTTATGGACACTGTTCCTTCTCCTGTCACTGGGCACCACTGAAAAGATTCTGGCACCATCCTCTTGGCATCCACCTTTAGGATATTTATAAGCATTGATGAGATCCCCTCTCTGTCTTCTCTAACCTGAGAGGTGCAGCTCCCACAGTCTCTTCTCATAAGAGGAGATGTGTTCTCACAATCTTTTCCCATCTGGCCCCTATCTTCACCCTTAAGAAGTGAAAAACTTGAAATTTTCATGTGGCACAATTCTTGGGTTCCTATCTGTCAAGAAAAAATCTGACTTGTTTTATTTGTGTTTAAGAGCATTGCACCTAGATAATTGTAGGTAGGCAAACGTACTTTGGAAATGAATTCTATTTAGCCAGTGTAATGGCACTTCAACTGAGTAAGGTCTTAGTTTGGTTTGTGTGGTCTGCTTTAGATTGATGGCATGACTTGGTTGGGATTCATTTTCCTAAGAATGTCTATGTCCACCATGCAAGTGGACTTAGCTATAACAGTTAACCTTTTTTCTCATCCCTTGATGTGTTCCACAAACTGAAATGTAATATTTTTTTTAATTTACCCTTTTTTTTTCCTGTAATGGCCAGATCTTGCTGAACTTCAAAATTGTGCTCTTATGTACAGCAGTCCTCAAGTCAGATAGAGAAGGTGACTGACTTCTAGCAGTCAGAGGTATCTGATTTTCTTCCCTTTGCAGGCTGTATTGATGTAGTGGAGTCTGCTGTGGCACTTGTGCCTGGCAGGTAAGAATGCTAGTTTGCCTCATTCAGTTATGTGGAAGTGACAGTCATGATTTAAGCTTTAAGCAATTGACAGAGTGCACATAAAGGAGATGTTTGGCCATGTGTCCTCTCCAAGCAACTGGATTTTCCCATCGAATAAGAAAGTCCTAAAGTGTGTGGTAGTACCCTCTGTGTTTCCTGTGGAATTACAGTGAACTAGAAAATGTGGATCTCATTTTTCACTCAAATATTTTCTTGCAGTTCACTGATTTACTCCTCTTGTAAAGTGAAGTGCTGCTACATCCATATGTGAAAATGTGTCTGAGTCTACTGGCCGGTTATCTTTTACCGTTTTGCATTTTGGGGAATGAGAGCTGTGTATCATTTAGCAGTGTTAAAATCTCAAAGCTTTGTTCTGACACACCTATGTGGAATGCCTCTATTCCAAGTAAATTCTGACTCTCCCATTTTAAAAACATGTTTTTGTCCTGTTACAATAGCCTCAAGGCTGATAAGACAACACTATCCCATGTGTGCTAGTGTTTATATGAAATTGCAGACTCTTAAATCTGTTCCAAGAGCTGCTTATTCCATATATTTTGTTATGTTTTCCAATTTTTTTTTTAAAGGCCCAGTCAATAGGATTAAGAAGACAATTGCTGTTTGCATTGCTAGCCCTGGGAATAGAGAAATGACTGCATGCACTGTTATTCCCAGTGTATTATGGCACTTCCTCATTAAAGATCCAGTGAGGCCATTTGGATGTACTTCTATTTTTGCTTTCAAAAATTAATCTAAAAATATTCTTTTTAAAGGTACTATTTTCCTTTCAGGGAGGGAGAAACAACCCCAAGGAAGCTTTTATTTATGGTAGCTTGTTGTTGTTAGTTCATGAGTTGAATGTTTCCAGTAGACATTCTTTTTTTTTATGCCTGTGACTTAATTTTGCAAATGCATACTTTTTTGTTTGAAACAGTATTTAGGTTTTATCATTCTGTCTGATGTGTATTATCTAAAATACTCCTAGCACTTCTTCCTGGTTTTCCTACCCTTGTATTCAGTAGAGTGGAAATGTTAAAATTCAGACACATGAAAATTAAATAGCAATGATTAAAACCCATGAATCAAGAAACAATTTCCTAAAGGTGGTGTGCTGGTAAAAGATGACCTCACAAACTTCCACCCTGCTATTCTATAAATACTATTGATCAAGTCTAATCTTTGTGCCTTGACAGATACCTAAAGTATGCAATTCTTTCCTTCCTCTACCCAATATCCATTTTTAACTGCTGTCTTCCCATGGATGTTCTGAAATATGTCATTGTTGTATACTAGAAAGTCTCTGTTCCACAACCATAATATGAGGGTTTTAACTCTTCAGTCCTCCTGTGTGTTTTAAGCACTGAGGTTCCTGTGAAGACAGACTGTAGGCTTTGAGAGGTAACCTGCTATGGACAAACATAGACTCAAATAGCTCCAAACCTGTGCTTTCTTCTGATATAAATGTCTATGAACATCACTTCTTGATTTGTATTTTTCTTTGAATGTGACAGGCATCTGTTCAAATTAGAAAGCATTACTCTTTTCTGGTCTTATGTACAGTGTTTTTGAAGAGTAGCTGTAAGTTCCAAAGAAGTCTGTCCTGGTTGTGAAGTTTCTTAATGGGTTGATTTATGTATGAACTGCTGTGACTCATAGCACACCACCTCGTTTTTATCCAGATAATTACCTTGCTAAAAGATGTGTGAAATGTAAAGATTTCTTCCCTCAGCTTGAGGAGCAATGCTATTGTCTATCTGTCCTTTTGATGTTAAGTTTGATCAGAATTCATCTTCTGCTTGCTTTGACTTCTTCCCAAATTTTTAAATTGAAGTTGTCTCTGTAGTGCTTAAGGAATTGTAAAAGTGAAAATGAAGGCCACAGCTGCATCTGAGTGCAGTAGCTGCACTACTTTGTTTGTGGATTTTTTTTAAGGTGTATGTCATAAGAATTTTCAATGTTGATATGACTTTTTGTATAAATAGTTATTGTTTGAAATGATACATGTGCACATGCTGAAATAACATTTAGGTAAAGGTTTCTGGATTTGTTAGAGGATCTTACTCCTCTTCTCCTTTGATCATTTTTCATTTTTAACAGTGGTGTGAACATCAGAGGATCAACACGTGTTTTCACTTATGTCATTTGGGATGCTTCATAGATTCACAAATCTCCAGGCTTGTCAGTTCTTTATTTCACCTCTTGTTTTATGCCAGGGAACTGTTCAAGCTCAAAGCTTTTATCTGAATAGCAAATCACAGAGTCAGACTCAACATCAGGAGAACTATTAAATCTGGTTTTTAATTTACTTTTATTTAAAAATGGTCTAATACTTTTGCCATGATCTCTGACAGTTCTGCTGATTCATAATGAAACAGCTTGAATTACTGCTTTGTTTGCCTGTGAAGCTCCTCCACGTGGTTGTCCTTGGTAAATAGTAGTCACTGAGGAAACAGTAAGGGATAGCATCCTCCTACCCCCTCAAATCCTCCTCCTTCCCCTCAAATCAGCTCAGCTCACAGCTGCATGTGTATGTTAATGGTATTGATTTTATGTTAGTGTACCTACTTGTGAACTGTGATTATTGGGGACAGACATCCCTGTGAATATCTGCTGCTGCTGCTAAACCTGCTGGGAGTTGTAACTGCTGTTAATATAACCTCTAGAATGCTCTCAAATAATATGCCTGATTTTAACCAACAAAAAATTAGAGGATGAAGTAAGTAAACCAACATAAGTACATCAGTGATTTTTTTTTAGATTGTAAACAGTTTTCCCACATAATTAAAAGATGAAGGCATGAAAACAAGGAGAAAGTGAGATACCATTTTAAATTATTTGTACATTTATGCTGCTCAAAGCTTGGTATACATATTAACAAATCATTGCAAGGATTTTGGAACAGCAGATGGATGTCTATTCTCCTCCTTCCAGCCCCCGAGATATTCAGGAATATCTTGGGAAGAACTTGTTGTCCTTCCTGTACGTACTCTAGTTTATATGTAACCATGATAAATAAACTCTGTGTTTGTGCTACATTGAAACAATCTTTAGCATCATTTGGTACCACTGACACTCATCAGATGTAAAAGATGGAGGGTTCAGTGCTGCATGTGTTAAATTACATATCCTGAGATCCAAAGTAAAGCTTAATTTTGTACTTTAAAATATATTGCTTTTATTACAACTAAAATAATGTTGGTAAGCTCAGCCTCCCACATAGTTTGACTTTTCAGGACTTTTTAAAAGAGTACTGAAGACACCTGAACTTGGCAGATTTTTCCAGTATTAATAATTTGTTTCATGATAAGCCTTGGTTATGACTTCCATGAGTTTGGGTCCCCACCCACCCACCCAGCTGTTGTGGGAATAGCAGTTTTCTGTGGCATGTTGCTCCAGACGCTGATGATGGCTTTGTCTGCCCTGGCTCAGATGCTGCCACGAGTCATCTTTTTGGATGAGAGTTCCCCCACCTTTGCTGAGATCTGTCTCACACTGCATCTTTGTGAGCTCCTTGTTTTTGTAATGTGGTTATTGCTTTTACTCTGCTCAGCACAACTTGCTTCAGGAGGCTGCTTGCCAGTGTTGATTCTGTTGTTTTCATGCTATTTTTTTTTCTTAGTCAATGCATTTGGTCTTGTCTCTATAACAAATGGTTATCTTAAATAGCTTCCCTCTGAATTATTGATGTTCCACAATGACTTCTTGCACCAATCTATTTATACTTTGAGCCTATCTGCATTATTCTGTGAGATAGGAATATTCATCTGAAATACAGCATTAATCAGCCTCTGCAGTATTGTTATATATGAGTTTGTAGGTACTTCTGTACTATTGATTTCTGTGTAGCATTCTACAACTAATTTTAAATTCAGAGAATAAGGTGTTCAGTGTCTGTCACAGCAGGTAGTTCTTAGTCTAACTGCTGTCTCCCTCTATTTCCCAGCTTAACTGCATCCATAGCATTAAGAGCAGAGCATCATATTGCTTTGTGTTATCCCTGCTATCTTGCCAGACTATCATCTGAATGTGAGTACAGATGGTATGACTCATTTACACTTGTCCTAAGCAGGCAACGTACTTAACACCAAGTATGTGCCTCCAGCTTTTGATTCCTGTGAAAAAGAGTGTTTCCCTCTCACCACCCCAAGGAGAGTTATTTTGCTATGGTTCAATCAGATTTTCGTTCACCTTCCTTTTAAAATTAGGGAAGCAGTCTCTTTTTTTGTTTCCCCTACCTAAAATGCAATTGACACTATTTTTAAAAGATGCCAGACTTCTGCTGATTTTGCTGAGACCACTTTTCAATGGGGGAAAATGAAGATGAACAAATTAATGGCTCCATTGTTTGGATGTAGAAAATACACTGAGGTACTGTAGACCTACTCTGCTACTTTTTCAGTACCTCTGGAATATAGACAACTATTTTCCTAGTGTATGGGGAAGTTAGTGTATTCTGAACTTGGGACATGGATAAATGGGCAAACATTTTCCTTTTTGAAACAGAGTGGGTCTGATAGTGCTTCATTGTTGTCTAGACCTTGTATGGCAGTCTTGAATATGGTGAATGGTTTATCTTTTCTCTTTAGGAACAGGGATAAAAAAGAAATCTTAGAAACCTGGAAGTAGTGGAATATTATTTCTTTTTACACAGAAATCATTCACCTCTCTTTTCTCCATGCCTCAGCTGAGGATCTGCTCTTACAGGTAATATTGAGGAGCATGCAGTGTGTTGAAGGCACATTTGGCGCTGAACAGCACTGAAGTGGAGCTGAGAGTTTGGGATAAAATTGATAAATAGTTCTGTGCCTTACTTGTTTAGTGTTTCCCTTTTCATTTAAGTCAGGCCCAAAAACTAGTTCCATGTTGTGATATAGGATGTTGGGTTTTTTTCTTTTAAAGGCAGTAAGTTTACTGAAAAAAAGGGATCAGGAGCACATTTTCCTAACTTTTAAAAATATTAGAAATTTAAATGGGCAGAACTTTGAAGTTGTTTTTCATTATCCCATTGTATCCTGTTTTCTACTTGTAAAAATAGTACAGCAGCTTTGTTTTTCAACAAAAACTTTGTTTTCTTGCAGCTTTTTCACATATATGCTGTGTCTCAATAAGAATTTGGAGGACCAGCCCTCACTTAAAGCTGTGTAGGTGTTCATAATCATAGAACTGTGTGTCTGTTCCCACCTAGAAACTGAACACTCTTGTTTAAAGCTCGTGCTCCCTCTGATGGCAAACTGCTGCGTTTCTCTTGCTTTCTGTGTTCACTTTCATCTCTCTCCCTTGGTCTCCATTTTATCTCCTTGCTGCAACGCTGGATTAGGCTGTTGTTTCATGTGTGTCCCACTGAAAGTGGAGTTTTAATGAAGCTGATAAAATTGAAGGGCCCTACCAGACTGCATGTATACTAGGCTGTTTGGTTAGGTAGGGGGAAAGGAGGCAGAGCTTATCTTCTCCACTTGAATTTAATATTTTTAACTATTGTAGTCACTCTTCTGTGGTACAAGTCATGCTTACTTCCTAATGCTTGGCTTAAACTGATGACTGCACCTCCCTGAAGCTTGCCTATGAGTACTCTGCTCTTTTAAGCTCAAATTCTTTGTTCCAGAAATCAATTGTTTGGATAATATCATCTTATGCTTGGTACAAAGACCCCTCAGTACTACAAAGACTTCATTAGTTGCTTTTGTATGGGATTGTTATTAAGAAATAACTGTGTTTTAAATCTTGTAGTTCTAATAATAAAGATCTAATATAGAGAAAATAGAACTGTCATTGCAGCTTGTGTGTTAATGATGGGATAGCATATGGTAATCTCATCAGTAAATTTGGCATGTAGATTACAAATAGTAATCTAAACCAAAATTTTAGATTTTAGAATTCTAGTGAAACAAAGCTGTTTATCATGAGGTTACAGAAATAAGACACTGTATAGTTTGTATGTCTTTGTACATCTGTGTATAGAAGACCAGTTTGAGAGAAAAGATAACCATCCTGTTGGCCCTTTGATAAACGACCCTTTGCTACAACACTAGTCAGAGGAGAAGTCAGCAGATCTTTGTGTTCTCATTGCATCTCTTCCCTGCTTCAGTAGTAGTCGTTTCAAATGTTTCTTGAAAGCGTTTGCTAAATTATTTAATTATTATTAAATATTACTAATTTAATTAAATCTAACCTTTGCTTAACATCAATTATTTAAATGGGTGAGGACTATCAGTTCTCGCTCATTGTCACTGACTACAATAGCACTGTTGGGTACTTACTGTGTGTGGTGTTGCCTTTCATGTGTGATGCTGGCAAGGGTTTCAGCTGGTGGAAGAGATGTAGGACTGTAATGAGTTTTCTGGTGTGCTGTCAGGCCTTTTCTGGTGGCATGAAATCCAAATCCATGGTGCATCTGACTCAGGGTCCCCTATTTTGTTCAGTTTGTAGGAACTGTTGGCTTTCAAGTATTGCTTCTGTTTGCTTGCTCAGCCTTGCACCTGTTTGGTAATACTATTTAGCATGCTTATGGCAATTTTGGTGGAGGTAGGTGAACCTCTAAACATGTCAAAAAGACTGAAATAAAGCTCTTATAATTTTGAGCCTTTAGTATCTTCTTGAATGTGAAGTCACTGGTCTTAAAATTTTAGGTGCCTGCCTTAAAATATGTGAAGTGACTAGAGCCTTCCAGGAATTCTGGCACTTGTAGGAGAGATATTAAAGTAATATGTGCTGGGAAGCAATTTTATGGTCTTGCTCAAGTGTTTTGGTTTTCTTTGGTGTGCTGCCACCAAGTGGCAAGGTTTGATATTGCTGCTCTTTATTTTCTGTTTTTGTTTTGGGTTTTTTTAAGAGTGATTTCCACTAATCACTCTCTTTTCTTTCTTTCAAACTGGAAAAGTTAGAAGATTACTTTATGCTCCTGGTACATTCGAATACAATATTCCAAATTATTATTCAGAATAACATGACTGCTTGGAAAGTCTGACTGAAAATTTATAGGATAAAAGAACTGTCAAAGCTAAGCTTTTTTCCCTCCATCATTCTGCTGTTCAGTTTAGATATTCTGGATTCTATAAATTATTGTGGAGTCTCTGTCACTGGAGATATTAAAGAATCATCTGGATGCAATCCTGTACCATGTACTCCTGGATTGAGCAGGGAGGTTGGACTCGATCACCCACTGTGGTCCTTTCCAACCTCATCCATGCTGTGATTCCCTGATTGGAAATAATCTTCAAACTGAAACAATACAATGTAAGCACATGTCTGAAAATAAACATGAAATATAAAAATGCTGAGATCAAAAACCAATATCTGGCAGATCAAAATGTATTATAGAAATAATGCTTGAATCCTACATTTAAACATTTCAAGGTATTTTTGATGAACAATTTTACAAAAATAATCAGTATATTAAACCAGTATTCTAAGCAACACTCAAAATGCTCAAAATACTTCCCTATTTGTTAATTTATTCAAAACTTGCTTTGCTTGGTGGGATAAAGGATGTTGGTGTATTTAAGGGGAGAGTGTTGCAGATGGAGTGGGGTAGTCATGAGGTGCTGGGGGTGACCTGACATCTGTGCAGTTCACATATCTGAGGTGTGCTGTCTATTTGACCTGCTGGGCACTGTGTGTGGACAGGAATGATGGTGGGGCGCAGAAATTAGAGACAAGATGATACATTTCCACTGATTACTGATACTGCCACTGATACTCTCTATCTTCTGATTCTTACAGACTTGAGTGCTATAAAAATTGCTAAGCAGTGAAATTATACTTTCTTTCTAAGAAAGTGAAGATGTTTAAGACTTTAGTTACAGCATTATTTGGGAATATGATTAGAGGTCTGATTTGTAGATGAGACCAGTAGCCAAGGTACATTTGCACAGATAAGCAAATCCATCCTAAGTGCCGTTTAAGAAGACTTCAAATTTCAAGCTCTTGCTAGAAAAGATAGTCTCCTGTATATCCCTCCCTTGGGAGTTTCCTGGCTGTTCTCTCGCACTGTTGTTCAGCAGATCTTACAGCAGGCAAGTTTGGGGGCTGAATTAGGAAAAAACAGTTTTAGCTTTCTGCCAGTTGTTCTCTGTAGGTCAGCTTATGGGACAGTAAGGTAAATGCAGTGGTAGCACAAAGAAAACACTGGGGACATGTAACTACAGCAGTAGTTCCTCTTTGTTCTTGGCTTTGCTGGGGCTGAATATGTCACGTGCTACTCTGCCCTGTTTGGAAAGGTGACTGAGGATTCTATTTTGACCTGAGTAATTAATTAGTCATTAAGACTCATCTAAACAATGTTGTAATCATGCAGATATTTTGGATTGTTCTGTACCTGCTTGCCACAGCTGTTACCTTGCTATTTGCCTTCTGTACCCACTCTTAACTATGAATGCTGAATCTTTTGAGGTTTGCTCCCTGCTCTCCCCTTTTGCCCCTCCTCACATGGAAGGGAGGCATCTGTGAAAGCTAGGCTTTCTTTGTAAATATCATGTGTAAAGGAGGAGGGGAAAATAGTGATTCACTTGTTTTGGTCCACAGAGAGGAAATCCGTCAGTAAAACCTAATAGCAATAAAGACCAAAACAGTTTATATAAATACATTGAAGCTTCCAGAGATCTCCTCTCTGGCACAGGAAATGTCACGTGTTGCTGACTATGCTGCCAGTTCTATCCCCAAGTATTGGCCTATCAATATGCCAGCTGTGCTTCTTATTTGGCAAAAGAAAAATATTAATTACCCAAGGTACTGTTTTGTTTGCCTCAGTAAACTATTGCAACAGTTTTAGCATAATTAAAACATATACTTCTGAGGTGACAATAGTTATTCCTGTAAGATATAGCCAGCATGTGATATATTGGGTTATATTTAAACTTAGTGAAAGAGGATTTAAGTTCTGAATTTTTTTTCCTGTAAATTAGGAATTAATTTTGCCTGTGGCCATTTCAACTCCAGTGTAAGTGTTCCTGTCTCATGGTGCGTAAAGGCTACCACAGTCACATGGCATTTCGCAGGGTAAGACGCTTCTGTATAATTTCATTAAATGCTCTGTTTCCTGTTGTGTATTTCCTTGTTCTCCTAATGTTCTTCAAGTGCTTGTGTTATTTATTAATATAGCAAAATAAGTAAATTTAATTAAATCCAAAGTAAATTTCATTAAATCCACTGTGTGTTTGATGATGTAAGTTTCATTGGTTCCCCTTACAGAACTAACTTATAAAGGAATATCCAAAGCGTTTAGAACTGGTATTGTGGATAGACTTCTTAAATAAAAAACACTTATCCTCCTAACTTTCAAAGTAGTAGGGATGTGTAATTAAGCCCATGTCTTTATTCTATTTAAGGTAAATATATCAAGGTTGTACGTTACCTTAATTCTGCCGTTTTCTGGCTTGGTTTGATCCTGGTGGGCGCCTCAGCCCTATGCAGGCACTTGCTCATTCTCTACCAGTGCAATGGGGGAGAGAATCAGAAATATAAACATGAGAAAAGTCATTGGGTGAGATAAAGGCAGTTCAATAGTGAAAGCAAAAACTGTGCATGCAAGCAAAGCAGAACAAGGAATTCATTCACCACTTCCCGCGGGCAGGCAGGTGTTGAGCCATCTCCAGGAAAGCAAGGCCCCATCACACATAATGATGACTTGGGAAGACAAATGTCATCACTCCAAACGCTCCTCTCTTCATCCTCCTTCCCTCATCTTTATATGCTGAGTGTGATCTCATATGGCATGGGGATATCCCTTGGGTCAATTGGGGTCAGCTGTTTCAGCTCTGTCCCTTACAGCTCTCAGATCACCAGCCTGCTTACTGGTGGGGCATTGTGAGAAGCAGAAAAGGCCTTGGTGCTGTGCAAGTATAGCTCAGCAGTAAGTAAAGCAACCCTGTGTTATTAATATGGTTCTCATCACAAATCTAAAATACTGCCCTATTACAGCTACTGTGAAGAAAATTAACTTCTGTCCCAATACCTGTACACTGAGTACCTTGAGCTAGTGTTTTGTATGCAGTGTTTCTGTCCTTCATGTGTTTGGATAAAGGCAACTACTGCAACTACCTATTTTGGCATATAAATAAAATGGATAAGCAAAAAAAGAGTGAAACTTGTCAGGATGTGATGCCTGTAATTTAACAAGTAAACTGTGTGAGGTCATGTGGTTTGTGGCAGCACTTTTTTTGTTAACTATATTTATTTTGATAGTACCTGGATTGTAGAAGACTGTGAGAAAAATTGGTTTAGGTTGATTGAGCAGGTCACTGGTGATGGAAGCCTTTAGGAGAACACAAGTAGACTTCCATTACTGCTTTAGAGCCATGGGTGTGTTTTAGCTTTGCACCTGAAGTTGCATTTGGTGTAATTTCTTATACATTGGGGATTTTGCTTCAGATTCTGAACTCTGTTTTATATGTTTGTCCTGGTTTAGGGCAAATTTGGGAGATGTCCCAGTTTCAAGACTAAACATCATTGTTTCATTTGAAATTATAGATAATTTTTTTTAACTGAAGTATGTTTTCCTGTTTAGCCATGACAGTGACTCTTGGCTTGTCTATTGCCTTCTGGTTTAGACTAGTTCAGCTACTTCATTTCTTCCTTCTAGCGTGGGAAAATAGATCAAGATTCTTTACCCTTAAAAGTAGTTCTGAAACTCTAAAAGGAGCATTACTGTCAAGCTCTCTCCTAGGACTAGAATCTCCCTAGAGGAGATTATCCTATGCTACTATTGTCAGTGTAATATCTATGGATTCTCTGAACAAAGTAGTCCCTGTTGACAAAAGTCTAATTTAGAGTTTGCTGGCATAACTACTTTAGTTGCGTAAAACCACTGTTCTTCCCAGCTTGCACAGGTTTTCTGTTATTTTTTTTAATATAGGTCTCAAAGAAGTAGTTGCTTTGCTCTTTATAGGGGCCAAAACACTTTTAAGCTGTTACGCTCTGTTTTGTTGATTCCTCTTGCTAAGCTGCAACACTTATGGAGGGAAAGATAAGTGTTTATGGCATGGGGATATCCCATGCCACAGTGAAAAACCTGGCATAGTGAAAAAATCATAAGAGCTTAGAGAAGATGTAAATCCTATCTTTTTCTTGTCTGTTGAGGGAGAACTGATTATTTGTAGACTAGTCCAGATTTTTGGAAAAGCATTGCAGTTTTTAATGCTTGACTTCAAAAGTAAATTTACCTGAGAAGCTAGTGTACATAATTTCAGATTATTACTGCTGAATAAAAGCTGAGAAGGCCAGTTTTGACCAACAGGCTGTATGTTCACCAGTTCTAATTAATATGGGTTTTTATACTGGGCTGATTCTGTATTGAAGAAGACCTCTACTTTGAAAGACGCAGCACCTACATTGTTTTTTTCTGTGTTGCTACCACCAGGTTAGAAATTTGGAGTCTATTGTCACTTAGCATGTTCTTACCGTATTCCACATACCGCTTCCATGTAGACTGTGACATGGAAACAAACTGTAGTAATACTTCTTGCCAATAATGAAAAGGTGCGCTGTTCATATTATTTTGGTTTGAAAGCCCCAGATTCTGGGAGCAATGATATTAGGACAATTTTGGTGGAACTTTAAATTCTGTAAGTTCATGATGGTATGATAGATTTCTAAGCAGAGAAATTGCTGGATATAAGAGGAAGTAGTTTCAATATTTCTCTCTCCAGTCTCAACAACTTTCTTATGCTGGATGAGGAAGATTGTCATGAAATGGTAGTTTCAGTTGCTGGAAATTTTTGCTTCAATGTGTGGGACATGAATCTCACTTAGTTCATTAAGACCTTTCATGCTCATACAGTAATCCTTCCTTCTTCATGCATTTCTACTGCTTAAACGTGTGACTTTTAAAATCAAACCCAAAAGCTGTGATTTGTCTTGGAGCTCCATATGGGCAAGTCTGTTTATAAAACTGAAGCAAGCAGTAGTCTGCTTTTCACATCCCTCCCAGAGCTGATCTCACCCTGGTCTGTGAGCTGGTCTCTGTTGGGACCTTGGAGCCTGGCAGTCCATGTCCCCAGCAAATGGGATACTTCTGGCTGAGCCCATACAGGGCCTGTGTTTGGCTGCTGGGGACTCCCCAGTTGGGGTGCAGTGGAAGCCATCTCCCTTGTGAGTGATGTTCAGCAAGACCCTTAACTTGCAGAGCTTTACAGCATCTTTGTTGCTAAGTATTGCTTGTGGGTACTCCTGACTATCCTTACAGCATTTGCAGCAAAATTGTTAAAACTGGAACTGTTTGATTAAAGCCTTCTTTTGCAAGACACATTCCTGTTGAGACTAGTAGGGACTTCAGAAAGTTTCACTATACTCCTTTTGTTTTGTCTTCAAGTCTCTATAGTTGCTGTTATTTGCACAGAAGTGTTCAATTTGGGATAGTTACCATATGGTTAGGATGATTATGTCTTTCCAGGGTTTCAAGGTAAATTACATTCAGAATTTCATCTGAATAGATGGCCAAACTCACGCTGAGCATCAGGAGAGAAATGGCACACAGAACTCTCTCAGATCTTCGTTAGAACAACCTCCCCAGACTGTTCAGTTTATGTAGCTATGTATTTTGCTCTCAAAGAATCACCTCCCTTGGCCTGCTGGCTACAGTGGTTTTGATGCAGCCCAGGACACGTTTGGCTCTCTGTGCTGCAAGCACACATTGGTGGGTTACAATGAGCTTCTTGTCCACCCACTCACCCAGGTCCTTCTTCCCAGGGCTACTCTCAATCCATCCTCTGCCCAGTCTGTACTTGTGTTTGGGATTGCCCCAACCCACATGCAGGACTTTGCACTTGGCCCTACTGAACCACATGAAGTTCACCTCTCAAGCCTGTGAAGCTCCCTCTGGATGACACTCCTTACTCCAGTCTGTTACCACACCACACCACCCATCTTGGTATTGGTGGCAAGCTTGCTGAGGGTGCACTTGACCCCACTGTCAATGTCACTGACAAAAATGTTTAAAAGGATCAGTCCCAATACTGACCCCTGAGGGACATCACTCATCACTGTTCTCCACTTGGACATTGAGCTGCTGACCACAGCTCTTTGAGTGAGGCCATCCAGACAATATTTTATCCACTGAGTGGTCCATCCATTAAATCCACATCTCTCCAGTTTAGAGTCAAGAATATTGTGCAAGACAGTGTCAAATGCTTTTCACAAGTCCAGGTAAGTGATGTCTGTTGCCCTTCTCTCATCCACCACTGCTGCACAAGCCCATCATAGAAAGCCAGCAAACTGGTAAGGCGTGATTTGCCTTCAGTGAAGCCAGTGCTGACTGTCACCAATCACCACCTTATTTTCCATTTGCCTAAGTGTAGTTTAAAGAAGAATCTGTTCCATGATCTTGCCAGGCACTAAGGTGAGACTGACCAGCCTGTAGTTGCCTGGGGCTTCCTTATTTCCTTTTTTTTAATATGGGAATTATATTCCCCATTTTCCAGTCAGTCAAAACTTTGCTATACTGCCATAACTTCTCAAATATGATGGATTAGCTTAGCCACTTCCTTGGGCAGTTGCCTCAGGCCCCATGGATGTATCTTACCAGGTTCCATGGACTTGTGAGCCTTCAGGTTCCTTACATGATCTTGAGCTTGATCTTCTCATACAGAGGGAGGTTCTTTTTTTTCCCCAGTTCCTGCTTTCACATTCTGCAAATTGGGCAGCGTGGCTGGAGCACTTGCTGGTAAAAACCAAGGCAAAATAGTCACTGAATCTGTCAGCCTTCTCACATGTCCTGGGTAACCAGGGCTCCCATATCTTTCCTGAGAGGACCTAAATTTTTCCAACTCTTTCTTTTATTAATAATGTATCTAAAGGAGTTTTATTTTTTTACCCTTAATCCTCTTGAATAGATTTACCTCTGCCAGTGCTTTCCTAACCAGATCCCTGTCTGTTCAGACAATTTGTCTCTATTCCTCCCAGGCTATCTGTCCTTGCTTCCGCCCTCTGTAAGCTGGTTGTGTTTGTTCATCCAGGAGCTCCTTGTTCATCCCTGCAGGCCTTCTGGCGTTCTGCACTCTTTCCTGAACTTTGTTGGGATACATTGCTCTTGAGCCTGAAGCAGACAATCTTTGAATATCATTCAGCTCTTTTGGGCCCCTCTTCCCCCTAGGGCTCTATCCCATGGCACTCTACTAAGGGGATCCTTGAAGAGACCAAAGTCTGCCCTCCTGTCCAAGGTAGTAAGCTTGCTGTGTGCCCTCCTGGCTGCCCTAAGGATCTTGAACTGAAGATCAAGTAGACTTTATACCATCCTGTTAAATGTCTTTGTTAATAATCATAATTAAAAAGTGGGTTCTGTTTTGTACTGCTGGTACCAGTTGTATTTTTTCAGTTTTGAAGAGCTGCATCTTCTCTTAGTTCCTCAACATTACTTGCTAGAAATCTGGAGGCCAAGCTGCTTTGTGGTGTAGATGTCCTCCTATAATTTGGGGCCTGTGTGAAGATCAGGTTCCAGATCTGTCCCCTCACCTGACCTTTTACAGTTTTATATGTCTGGTAGTTGTTTTTCTTAACTGACATTGGAAAATAATCCCAATATTACCGGGTGGAACATGCCTGGGCTCTTCTGGGCCTTGCTGCTTGGCCAGAGGCAGCAGCTGTGGTGTTTCACCTCAGAGACACCTTTTGGCTGGCTCTATGTTGCAGCTAGGCACTTAGACAAGTCCAGGCAAGCAGGAATTCAGATATTACCTCTGATGGAAAAGCTTTAGGCGAGGTGAAGATGAAGAGGAGACGGATTCTGCGGAGGGTTTAATCCAGGGTTTTATTCCAGGGTCACTGATCTCTGAATCTTGGTAACAGCTCCACAGAAATCCTGACTGCATGGTCTCAGTGTCCTTTTAAGCTTGGGGGGAGGGAAGGGGCAGGTATGGCACCACCCAGGTAGGAAGGGGGGAAGGCTCAGGGGACAAGTGACACTTGGCTAGGCCAATGACCCCAGGGCTGAGGGGCATCTTTTGAACTTCACCAACCAGATGACGCCCTTGCTGGAATGTTAAGACTTAGCAAAGGGGGCAAGGGGAGGGGAAGGGAGAAGGTATTGCCACACTTGGGGAAGGACTGGGATAGCTAAAACAGGAAATTGCATCACACTGCAAAAACTGACCTGTCATGGAGTCAAACTAGAGCAACTTTAATGCAAATCATACTATTAGAGGAAAGTGCCCTGACAAATGTCCTGGAAGAAGAGTTGGTTTCCCCATCTCCTCCTTACATCTTTCCTGTTGCTGAAGTGGTTGTGAAGATGATGGTTTATAGTGTTTTAGTTTAGAAACTGAAAACCATGGTAGCTGATAAACCTTGTTTTGCTCTTCTGCCAATACAAAAGTGATGCACGTCCTTATTTAGAAATACTGGAAACACATTGCTAACTACAGTATTTCCAAAATGCACATGCTGAGAGATAGGTGATTGGTTTTTGGGTGGAGCATACAGTCCACTTTATACATGTTATCGCAATTGATCTTTTGGGGTAAATTATTCAGGAAACTGGGTCACCAGACAGCTACAAGTTATCCAAACACATTGGTCATGTACAGATAAGAGACTTTACATATCCATTATTTGTGTGTAATGGGTACCAGAATGCTGCCTGTTTCTTTCTTTGACCTTTCAAAATTTCAGTACCAGCTATAAAATACTGTGCTGCTATATAACACTTAGGGTGCTATAACTTAAATTACTGTGTGGATTAAACAGATGAAAATAAATTTTATTTTTATCCTAATCTTAGTGATACTGGGTGGGTGGAGGTTCATTGTTGGTTTGGCTTTTTAAAATTTTTTCTTTTCCCTATATTTTTTTATCTGATTCTGGCACCTGATAGAGAAAACTTGAGTCTGAATTTTGACCAAGTTTAAAAGCTGGATGCCTGTGGCACTTAGTATGTGTGGTCTAGGATTTGTGCAGATGTTGTGGTAGCTCTTTAATGCAAATAATGGGGAGCTGAATAAGTTTTATTTGTAAGTGTATTACCTTGGATTCTTTCTCCAATGTGAACTTCAAGATGACCTCATTTTATTCTTTTATAAATGTGACTACGTGTGATATTTCCATAGCTGCTGACCAGATGGTGATAGTAATGACTGAAAAATAAGCTCCTTCCATGATGAATGGAATTTATCGACTGCTGCTTTTTGGCAGGGGTGGGAGGGAATGTTGTAAAAATATGCTGACTGGCAGTTTGCTTGTTCCATCTCTGTTAAAGCCAGGAGTTTTGTGGGGCAAGAATTTGGATGTTTCTCTGATATGGAAAGTGAATCTTTTTGTCCTTCTTGATCATGTTTTAACGCTACAGGAATTCCACTTCGATATATGTAAAACAAAGCTTGTATTACATAAAGAGTAAATGCTTGAGAATCTTTTCCCTTAGAGTTGGTAAAGAGATGGAGTAAAGGCTTATTTTTACATTTGCTTTTAATAATTTTTTTAAACATGGAAAGTTTTACAGATTTTGCCAAAATATTAATATTGTATTAATTAATGTTATAAGTACTTCAAAGAATAGAATTCAAGTGTTCTTTCTTAGAAGGTCAAGAAATTAGAAGTAGCATCTCTAAAGAAATTATATAATGTAGCTGCATTTCATTTTTAAGAACTGACAATGTCCTCTAAATGGCTTTGTCTTGCATATTTAGGTAAAGATAGATATTTCAAAAGAATGAGTCTTTTTTTCCGTGGATATTAACATTTCTTGGATACTATTAATTCAGTTACCTCTACAGGATTTAAAAAGAGTTGGTAATACCCCTAGCAAATAACATCACAGGCCTATTACATATATATTACTCTTTATTTTTCACAGTTGAAGACTTTATAATTTCAGATAGCAAGGAGTAGTTTGTTAGATTATCAGTCTTGAGATATGTAGTGTGTGACTTGACTATTTATATAGATATGACACAGAGTTCTCAATCAAGAAGGAAAAAATGGCAGAGATTTGGTGTTTTTTTCATGTCACCCTGTTGGAAAGAGTGAAAAGTAACACACTTCTGTTTCCAGTATGAGAATCTGGAGGAAGTAGTGAATTTTACTAATATTCTTAGGCAATCATGTGTGTAACTTTGAAGGTTTTCACGTACTTCAAAGAGTAAAAGGTTTTTGTGTAATTACAGAAATTTATCCAGAGGCTGTTTCTGTCATTTGGGGAGGAACATTTCCGGTCTCATTCTTCATATGGCAGTAATGCTATTTATCTTCCTGATCTCTCTGTTCTGTAAGGAGTTACAGCAGCTGTGGTTGCTTCCCTGCAGTTTGCAGGGTCTGAAGCCGGAGAGAAAAGTTACCTTGTCCTTCAGTCTTCCATGAATCAGTGTTTGTGGGGGGCAGAGTTCCTCATTGCTCATCAAAAATTAATGCTAAGTAGTTTCTTACTAAGAGGAAAGGAGCAATACGCCAAATAATGTAATTTTAAGATTGACATTTCTAAAGAGGACAACATTTCATTAAAAGAAAAAGGAATTAATTGGAGTTTTTAAAAAGGAGAGAAAAACAGAACAAAGAAAGCGTAGACCTTAAGTATTTTTTAAATGGCCATGAGGTGTCAGTGTAAATCCAAAAAGAAATTTGGGTGATCAATGCTTCTGAAAAAATGATTGTCTTTATTTCCTAGGGCCTGAAATAAATCTCTAGGGACAAGGTTACAGCAGCTGAGTCAAGACTATAAAAATGTATATCTGCATGAGTTGAAGGTTACATTTTCATACTTATTTGGTGTTTTTTAACCAAGATGTGTAAGTTTATTGATGCATTTCTAGACTCTAGTTTAGTTTCCAAACCAGTTCATGAGTTCAGTGGTGTGTCCCTTCATTGCTCTGCATTATGATCATGCTGGTTGCACAAGGTGTTTTCTGGGGAAGACACTCCACAGCTTGCTATGTAAGTTATAAACAAATAGGACTATTCCTAACCATATTACTGACTTCTTGTTACTAAATATTGAAGTCTTCCTAATATATTTATATTTTATAGAAATATTTTTTTTTACAATGCTTTTATAAAACAAAAGTTCTCTTGCCAAGAAGAGGTAGAAAACAATTGCATACAAGATGCCCCGTGGCCTCATTTTTGCCACAAAACTTGACCAAATACTCTCCCTTTTTATACCCACTTATTTGCTGAGTGGGTTTTGGTTATTTGTAGGTTCTAAGATACCTAATCCTAAAGGAGTGTTAGAGGCAAGGGTGTGTAGAAGGTAATTTTCTTAATATTTTGAATAAGTAGTAGACAGCTCACGTGTATTGTGTATTATGTAGTGTTTTGATATATCTTTCTGATTCTGTATGATAATATTCCTTTATAATGCAATTTGTTGGCTCTTAGGAATGCCAAAATTTACTTTGCAAGTTCTCCCCTAGGTGTCGTCTTAATTAAATAAATCACTGATTGAAGCCAGTGTTAGGAAGATTTTGCAAGACATGAAGCCCAAAATAATCCTGATTGAAAAAAATACTAAACCCCTCAAACTCACAAGTTTTAGATCATGTTGGATAATTGTGTAAAAGTTGTAACTACCTTGCTGTGCTTGTATTTAATACATAAATTCCTTGTGTGTGGATTCTGGATATATAATTGGTTTTGTCTGCTTTTTTTTTAAATTCTCTAGTATTTTTTTATAGAACCATATGCTTTATAAATACTGTTAGTACTGTAGGGACAGTTTGATTAACACAATCTGTGAAATTTCTATGTTGCAAAACGCTTTTTTTTTTTTAAGGAAATGTATTAGAAGCAATTTACATATTGAATCATGGGAGGAGAAAATAATTCTTTGCATGACTATGGTTTTGTGTAATTAGAAAGAATTTAAAGAGTGATATACTTGGTTTTAATAGTGTCCAAGTTTAGAAAAGTTCAGGTGTGATGAAAAGTGTTTTGAGATATTTTAAGGAAAATACAAGAACGGAATAGTTCTGATCCATGGTTGATGGAGGGAGCTGGGTTGATGGGTGTGGGTTTGCAAAGCCATCACTGTCTGTTGCAATGAGCAGTTTGAACCCTCCCACTGCTCTGTGGCAACTGCAGGCCAGAAAAAAAAAAAGTAAATAGGGACAGTTGGGTCATACAAATTGCCTGTGCTGGCTCAGGAAAGGGATGTGAATGTGCAAGGATCATGTGGGGAAGGGAGGAGTGAAGAGCCTGTCTGGTGACCAGCAGTTAAAATCAGACTAATACACTTTTAAAAATGTCACTTAGGAAAAAAAAAACCAAACCTAAACAAACAGGTCTCTAGGGTGGTAAGAATTTAATTAGCATTCTAAAGTAATACTCTGTTGTACTTTATGGAATTTTATTTGGTAATAGACTTTTTAAGCAAAGTGCTTTTTAATCTTCTAAATACAGAATTGAAAAATTGTTAGGAAAAGTAACTAAGGAGTGCAGGTTGTGTTCATGCTCTTATCCTGTAGTGATGTGTAAGAGCCCTCCTCCTGAAGAGCTGCTTCCCTTGTGGGCATTGTAAGGAGGACTCCTTGGAAGGTTTGAAGCAGGCAGGGATGATTTTTTGTCTGCAGCTGTGTTTCTCCTTGCTTCTTCTTTGGGAGAAGCCACATCTATTTTGGCAGCTGCAGAAGTTTTAGATGAGCTCTCTCATCCTGCAGTAGTGCCTGTATGTGTGTGTGTGAATACGTGGATTTCATCCAGCTGTGTTTTATAGTGTTTTCAGTTGCCAGGAAGGAGCTTTTTCTTGGACATGAGGGAGGTGTCAGGGGTTCCTAAAAACTTCTAGAAAGTTTAGCTTTCCTCAAGCAGCAAATCCTGATGCTTGAGGCAGCTATTGACACACAGTATTTTAAAGATAATCATAATAATTTGTGTACAGTGACGCTGTTTACATACTGAAAAGAGAAAAAAAAAGTGGTATCCATAGCAACTGGGATTAATTTTGCTCACTCACATACAGTGTTTTGAGTCCTGGTATGTATGGAAACCAAAATTTCACATGTGAGCAAGCCAGCTGAACTGTGGCTTCTGTGGTCACAGTCTATTCCTATCTACCCAAAACTGAATTAAAAGTCTTGCACTAGTAGGAATGTTATATGCATTTTTAGTATTATAATAGTTAAATATTTATTTAAAATTTTGTTCCAATGCTTATAACTTCTGTAAGAGAGAACTGATTTTAAAAAAGTTTCCTTTAAAAGAAAACTTTTAAATCTTCTAAAAAAATGAATGTATTCAGGACCTTTCCCTCCTAAACTCAATCCTGGGAAAAAAGCCCTCATCATTAAAATGTGCCCCCCTTTTTGCCTCCTCTGTCCCTGCAACACTCATTCCTGGGTGGAACAGGGAGGGGGAGACTGGGCTGTAGGCAGATTGTACCATCACATGACTAATGAGTAGGAAAATCTGAACAGAAACTTTTAAAGGCCACATATTTTCTGTTTTCTTTTAGAGCTATGAAATTATTCAGCCTCTTCCTTCCCTCAGTATTACGGACTCCCTCAACTTTCTACTAGGAGAGTTTCAGTAATGACAAAAGTATTGAATAGGTATTTTGCAGAAGCAGATTTTGTAGTCCTATTCTGCTTGACAAAATCAGAGCTGTGTTTCGAATAGCAGAAATTGTGTGGTTCTCTTCAAAAATATATGTTGTTATCACTGTTATTCTAAATAGTTTCCTCTAGATAATGCATTTTAGTTCTTTTACTTATCAGACTAAGTGAATAGCAGACATACATTTGAAGCTGAGTAAACTTTCCTTCCCTAAGATGGTCAGATTTGGAAGTGTTCTCTTCCTGATGCCCTTCTAGTAGAGGTAAAGCAGCCTGTACTGTATAGTTGCTCCTCTTTAGGTTTTATCTTTGTTCCTCAGTCCAACCTGTGTTATTTCCCCTTTTGGTCATTTAAGCACTGGAAGCCAGTGAGAGCTGTTTAACACTTCTTTGGATGCATTGCTCTGCTCTGGTTCTTAGTTTTTCACAGGGTATTCATTACTTCTCACTCTTAATTGGTTGTATGTTCTTGCTTCTGTGACTGGATTAACATTTGGTTAGTATTTGCTGCTGAGATAACCCAGCTGTGAGTCCAAGCAAAACATGGACTAAGATAAAACCCTGCTAATATTGCTGAAATAAGACAGGTAATGCACTGTTTGTTATAGCAGCATATCCAAGCTGATTCTTGCAAATATGCTAAAATCAAACTTAAATCAGCATAGTTAGCAGTTGGAAGTCGGTGAGCTTTCTGACCTTGGCTAGCAGAGATAGATCCACTGAGCTTCTTGGGTCTTGTGCTTTGGGAGGAGGTGGAGGGGCAAAAAAATCTCCAACTCTTTCCTTTTTACTAATTCTCTGATAGTTGAATGGTTCTGTTGAAAGCGGGTCTGTCAGTGTTGTTTATTTTTTTTGAATAGGCAACTGCTGTTTGTTACTTGAGAAAAGCAACTGGTTCTGGAAATGTTCTAAACTGATGTGAGTCATCAGTGAAGGATTTAAATAGTTGAATATGATGTTTGTTTCCTCCCTTCCATGGCTCAAAATGGTATGAATCATTTCTTTTAGTGTTTCCCAGATAATAGTCTGAGTGGAAGTGGTATGTGTTTCTGACTCAAGTTCCTAAATGTTGGTGGAGCACTCCCAGCCACTGCTGATTTTGGTCATGTGGGAATTCCATAGGAACTTCTGACAGATGTATAAAAGCAAACATTTTGTAACCATGGCAACTTACCCACAAGGATTGGCATGGTTGGTGGCATAAAATTTTGAAAGTCTTCTTCTGACTAGCATAACTAATATGACTTTTCTGCCTAAAATGTGTTAAAAGGTATAGGATAAAAGTTCAGTCATGAGAATTGCTTTTCAAATATGTAGAATGTCTTGTAGAATGCTATAATTTGTGTTGCATTTTTATATGGCTGCCTGCTACTGTTCCAAAATTGAGGTGTTATTTATGAACCCACATCTCTGTAGTTTCATATGCTCTTAGCTAATTTCAGGTTTCCTTCTTCTTTCTACATAACTTGGAGCATCAAAAATGATGCATACTCCAGTGTTAACTGAAAAGGTGCTGAAAAAATTAGCTAGTGAATTTTACAGGATAAAGAGAAGGGGAAAAGAAAAAGAATGGGCACATGTGTTTTAAAGAATGGTATTAGGAGGATAATCTTGATGTAACCTGGAAAAGACTAACTGATTTGTCTGTCATCCCAAGCTCATCAAACATACTGCAATGAAAGGTTTTATATGTCATCAGTATAGTGGAGATTGGGATTGAATCAGAATGGTTACTCAGCAGAGCAATTCTCATTTCTAGAAATCTCTCTGACTACCATTTTCTTCTTTAGAAGCTCAGCAGCATGGCAGCCCAGCAGAGTTTTAATAAGGAAGTAATAAACTTTATGCCAGATTTCTTGGCTCCAGTGAGAACCTCCTCATTTTCAGCCTCAACACCAGCACTGTCCAGTGCTGAATCTGGGTGTTTTGCATTGTGCTGCCTTTCCTTTAAGGGGGTTTCCAGTGTTACAGCTAAACAACCAAGGTTAGAAAAAGAGCAAAGGATAAAGGTTATTGGTTTATAGCCCATCTAGCTGAATGAGCCTCTGTGGGGAAGCTGAGCCCTACAGACTAAATGTAGTGTGTTCCTAATCATCTGCTGGAGGAACAGCAGTTTGTTCAAAAACAAACCAGAAAAGCGTACAAATCTGGGGAAACTGGCACTTGTTCTTTTCCCATAGAGCAATGAAAGATCACACTCAGGGCTTTTTTGAGTAAGCAGCTGCTGGGTGAGAATTGCTTCTTTTCCTTGGGATACAAACATAGAGAATTGGTTTCATTGCATCAGAGACAGAAGAAGTGTGTTATGCCATACATTAGAAAATCCCAAGGAATTTCTGGTATTCAAGGATGCAGTCTCTGAGAGGCTTGTGGTGCTCTTGTGTGTTATAGTGCCTGTCCTTGAATCCCATATGCTATCCACAAACGCCTTAATTCCTACTGAAGAGAGAAGAGCAAACCTATTACATGGTGAAAAATAAGGCAATGTTATGTTGACCTTCTGTGATGTGAGCTAGTTTTTCTGTAATGAATAATGAGTTTGATTTTTTTTCTCTGTGGGAACAGTATTGCAGGAGGAAATTTTCAAAGAGGAAATATGTAAAATCAGCACTTCCTCTGTTCATCTTGAGCGTGACTATAGATCAGTAGAAAAGTAGATCAAAGGAGATGTACTAATTCTTCTCAGTGTATGTGTGTGCCCACGGGCCCAAAGGGAATTTTCTTTGTTGTTTTACCAGCTGCACTAATATAATTTAGTAGAATCATATTTTAGTTAATTTACAGGAGTGTGTGCAGTAGTGGTATAAACACTTTCAAAGCAAGGTGATAGATGATATAAAATTAGGATTAGGAATTCTGCAGTTGTCATTTGCTCCAGCCAAGGTACCTGTTTCTTCTCCTTGGGAAACATAGTAGCATCGTTCCCTGAAGCATCAGGCTGTCAGTGCCAGCTGTTACAGTGGGTTCTTCTTCCAATGTGTCTGGGTTGTTATTTTTGTTCTCTTGCTGGCGTTCCCATCCAGCCTCACTTCCCAGCAACGAGCTGGTGTGCTGGGAGAGGGTGCTTGAATGTGAAAGAGCAAACGGGAACTGCTGAGACTGAGCCTTTGATTTTTGTTTTGTTTTTGTCAACTCTGCTTTTAGAGCTGGTGTGCACAGCTGAAATTTCTGCCCCCAGTAATTATTCCTGGAAGGACACTGTGGTTATTATTGTAATTGATGCCATTTTCAGTGCCAAAACCCAGAATTGGCCAGGGACATGATATGAACTGGAAGGAGCTAAGGAGGCCAGAAGAATTGCTCCTATCAGTGTCTTTTCTGCCTTTGCTCTGCCAAGAGGTGGAAATACTTTCAACAGATCTGTGGGCCTTGCTTTTTGTATTATGAAAACATTTTTAAAAGCTGTCATGCTTGTGAAAACCTTAAGTGTATAGCTAATAATTTTGTATTTGTGTGGGTTTAACAAATACTGAAATGTTTTGCCTGCTTCTCTCTTTGACTAAATGGATATTTTAAGATAATATCTTCTCCATTTTCCATCAGAAATCATTTTCTCTCACTTACCTTCTCCCAGAAAGAAAAATTGCTTAAAAAACATGTCTTCTGTCCAAAATCCATGCCACAGTAGCTAAAGCAGGTCGTCAAGGTCTTTGTCTTCATGGATGCAAACCTACCTTAACTGTTCATAACAATATATGTGCATAGGTGCACCTTTTTGTGGTCTCTCTTCCCTGAAACAGGAGTTGTTTTGACTTCTAGTCAATTTTACAAGACTGACAATATCACCATCAGACTCGTGTGCTTGTTATTTAGAAAAGCTGTTGGATGTAATAGCTGCCTTCTGTTTCCCTAAAGACAGAGAGGTGGCTGCTGTTGGGTGCAGCTGATAAATCTGAGCACACGCATTTTCTACAAAGTACCTTGAGACTGTGAATTCAGACAGACTGGACGACTTCTTTTGTCTACTGTGTGTTAATGTAAGAATGAATTGTTGATTTTGATTACAGGGTTGTACACTGAAAGTGCACAAGGTACCTCCTCCTGGCAGTGAATTTAAATCTGGCCTAAAAGGAAAGTGTACTCGGTGACATCCTAGCTAGAAAACATGTTGGAAGATGCAGGACCCTCATATTTTCACTTTCTTTTAAGAGAAATAGGAGTTGCATTTGCTTTTCTGGGTTTTGGTCTGTGCATAGTTTGATTGCTAGACTCCATGTTTTGGACTCCAGAGATAATTTTTTTCAGGTATTTACTTATCTTGTACTGTGATGGCTGCATGGTCCTTCAGCCAAGAGTTTGTCTGCAGGTGCATTGTGCAGACATACAGAATAGAAGTCTTAAACAGAAAATTGCTTGGTGGATTTTAAACACTTTGAAGGTGCTTTATTGCTCTTTGATCAGATTATATTTTTAACATGTTACTGGGTGTTTAAGTATACAACTGAAGTTTATATCTGAGTCACAGATATTTTTTATTAATTATTTTTCTTCTCTTGCTCCAGTTGAGGAAAGTTATAATGACTGCTGGATTATTTTTCTTCTTTGTATTTCAGTTTCAGCTGAAATGGCTTTTCAGATACTGGATTTTATTAATTGCCAAGTGTTCAAAGATAGTATGCGACTATGTGAAATAGTTCTTTAGATTAACAGAGCCTGTATAATTGCACGAGAAAAAGTAGGAATTGCCTATGGTATCATGAAGTGCAAGCAGAGCTATTTTGCATGTCCTTAGAAGCAGAACTGGGGAGTCCAGGGGTTAAAACTATTCTGCAGATGCAGATGCTCTGGAATAAACAGAACAAAACTGTTAGGAAGAAAGGTATTAATTTCTTGCTTTAGACTGTTCTCTTTCCTGACTCCACCTCATTCCCTCAGGAGTGGGGAGGAAACAGCAGAGGAGTTCAGATGAGTGACTCATGAGAAGTGTTCTAGAAGTATTGTAACTTATATTCATGGTGATGCTGAACACTCATCTCTGTCTGTATGTGATAAAATCAGCTTATACTGGGGCATGCCTGTTTACTTAGAGCTGTAGCTGTTAAAAGCAATTTTTGTCTTATGAAGAAATACACAGATTCGGTATTTGTCTTGCAAAGTTGATATATGACTTGGTTCTAAGTTTTTTCATTTTTACTGGAACCTGACAGAACAATTTTCTTTCCTAGATCCTTTTAATCATACAAAATATTACATGAAACCAGGTGGATTAACCTCAGCCCAGAAAAAACTTGGTAAATTCCGATTGGCAAGAGGCAAATCTTTATCTGAGTAGATTCTTTGATACTGGTTGTCCTTTGGTTTTTGGTGTCATCAGCAGGTCTGCTACGGTCTTTTGCTTATTTGTTCCTAGAGAAGAGGGCAGATCCATAGAAAAGGTCGCTATTTTTAGCTGATTTAGAGTTCATGTTTTTTCTGTCTAGCGTAGATGGCTGACATCTGTGTTTTAACCTGCAGGCTGCATTCTTGTAATATATTCTCTTTATATGCACCCATTAAAGACTCTTGAAACTTGATTTACTTAAAGCCATGTGTAGTTTGAAAATTACAACACTTTTTTTTCCTTACAGCTACCATGTCCACAAAAAAGCCTTTATTTTTACAAAAATGGATATCATCATTGCACTTCTTAAAATTTGAGAGTTAAATGTGGAGATCTTACTTTGCTAACAGATCTTGTGGAGGTCATCAGATCACCACTCAAACCCCTGTAGACATGGCATTCTTTTTTTAAGTTAGACCATTTTTGAGCCTTCTTTCCTACTTCTGATTTCATAAGCTTTTGTATGGAAATAGATGACATTTGGAGGAGAGGGATGATGATGACCTGCTGTCTTCAGTTATTTTATTAATACAAACTGAGATGCAATGTTCTTTATACCTTCTCAAAGTTCTGTTATGATTCCTAAATTAGTTTGAGGAACAGAAGCTTAAATTAGTCATCTTGAATTTACTCCTCTTTCATTCTCTGTTGCTATTAACTCTTCTACACAGAAAGTTGTTAGTCTAGATAAGCTGCTGAAAAATTGAAGCCTTAGTTTGGTTTCTCACAGTAGAATTCTAAACAGCTTTTGGTCTTTAGAAGACCTCCTAGGTAACATTAGGAACTGCATTTTGCACACCAGAAGATACTTTGGATGGTTTTTTGAAGTTGAAAGAAGAGGTCGTTAGAGATGCTGTTTGCATTGAGGTGAAGGCACAGCTTTTGCTTGAAGGGGATGTAAGGGAGAAATGCCAGTTAATTGTGAGCAAAAATTAAATATCTAGAACTGGGTTTTCCTTTAGTTATGGAAGCAGTTGCACACACACAGTCCTACCATGAGCAGGGTGTTTTTGCTTACTTACATGGTTTAGATTGCTGTAGAAATCAATATAATATTGACTCAGTTGTGTTGGTTCTCTTTCTAATGCAAACTGTGATGTACTGGCATTTAACTCTCTGTTGTAATGTCAGAATTCAAAAATATACAATGTTAGGTGAGATATATGTTAACTTGCTTTTGGAAATAGTTTATATTAATTGTATTTTATCTGAGATCACTAGAAAAATTATCAGAGTAAGTTAAAATGTTCTGAATTTTTGCAATTAACTGATTGTGAAATCATACTTTCTAAGGTAACTATTGAATTTCTAGCTGACTTTGAAGCATTAATTACAAAGGTAAAAAATGAGTCACATTCAGATAATTTGAACTAAGTTAGGCATTATCTCTACCTAGCAATGTATCCAGTTGGTAATTCCAAAGCATATCCCTTGGCATTTGCTTTCTGCATAAATGTACTGACTCCTGAAAAGTGTTCACTTACACTGAACATATGGGCTTAGCTGGAAAACCATTATCTAGCAAGTGTGTGTGTATCATGGAGCTTGAGTATGCATTTTGCCAGTATTTTGCTTTTACACATAAAGTCTGACTTTTAATTTTTTTTTAATGCAAGTTTAGTTATGCAAGAAGCTAAAGTGTCTGTTCCTTGGGGCATTTTTCACAAATAGAAAGCAAGCTATTTTCTATGTTGTGGTTGTTGTGTTCCATAGCAGACAGTAGGGTGTTGCAATAGCTGAGCTTTGAGGATGTCCATAGTTTATTTGAACTAGTTCTGCTGTGGTCAAGATGAACATGAGCTGTCATATGTACTGAGGTGAATGAATCTGTGTTGTTGCTTTTTAATAAATGGATGAAATGCTAGAACAAAGCAGTGTGGTGTACAAATCATTGCTTTTTTGTAATTAAGACCAAAAGTATGAGATTTCAAAACAACTAGACTCTGTGTAATGAACAGACTATATTTATAAAGTTATTTGTTAGTTTTGAGAAATTTTAATCTGAAGTTTCATGATGAATCAGAATCTGGTGCTATATTCTGCCATGCCAGGACTCTAGAGGTCAGGGAGCCCTTGACCAAGGTACTCTTTTGCACTTAGAATTAAGTTTCACCTGACACTTCATGCAGCTGAAACTTATTCTAAGTGCAAAAGAGTACCTTGGTCAAGGGCTCCCTGACCAAGGTAAAGTGTCAGGGGGAAAGGGAGGTGTTTAAGCAATTCGTTATGTTACAATCAAGCTACTGTAGGCATTTTTGCAAAAGAGTTCACGTAAGCTTTTCCTGTCTGCGACCCCCAAAGGTGGGAATTCAGTAGGTCTATTTATATCCAAACCATTTACACACCATTTAAACCTGTCTTTCTCTCTGTCTGGATTCTTATGTGAAACCTGAGAGCAAATACTTTATTGAAGAGCTATAAACTTGCTCACCATTGACAAATTCTGCTCTTAGCAGCCACTGAAGGACATCAGAATTGCCTTCATGCTGCACAGCAGGAGCAAAAACCCTCCCTCTGTTCCTGTAGCACTGAAGCTTATCCAGCAACTTTTGACAGAAGCCATTTACATAATACACCCACGAGCCAGCACCATTTAGGCAGATTCAAGCTGAAGTATTTATTCAGCAAGTTGTAGGGCTTCATAGTATACTTAATTATTATGGTATATTTTAATAATATTATATTTAAATTATACTTAATGTAATCTTTTTGCAAGTTGAGGTTGTGTTTGTCTGTACTAATTGCAAAAACCCACAGCTTTGGTTGTTAATAACTGGCTTTTTAATAGTCAGCCTATTGCTTTAAGATTTTACTTTTCATTTAATATTCAGAGGATTTGTGTGGGGCATTTGTTGTCTTTAGTGAGTTAAGTGAGGACTGTTTTGCTGCTCTGACCAGTGCCATATGAAAGCAGTTAAAGTGCTGGAATTGTTTACTGCCTAAAGTGTAGTTAGTCAGCAAAGCCAGTACACCACATTGCTTTGCGGCTTTTGGTGGAAAATATTAAACAGTCGCTCTTTCTTCAGTTATAGAATTTTTACGTTTTCAGCTGCGTTAGTCACCGAACTGGCGCAGGCTGCAAAGACTGCCCCCAAAAAAAGCAAAAGGCGGGTTTTTTTTGGTGCCAGAGGAAGTTGCCCTGGGAGCGGTGGCCGGGTGCTCCGGTAAGTGACATGTGAGCATTACCAGGCATTGCACCCTGGCAGGCTGCAGCGCTGCTCGCCAGGCTGCTGCTCAGGGCAGCGCTGCCGTGGCACCGCTCGCTGCGCCGCTCCTGCCGACCCGGACAGCCGAGCTGGGCTTTGAGCTTTACAAGGCTATCTGCTGATTGTATAATTTAATTTGTCAAGGAAAAAACCTGATAAGCAGAAGCTCTAACTGAAGAGGAGAATCAGGTTGGCGCAGTGACAGATGTTCGGATAAAGAAGTTGGCTCAGAGAAGATGTACAGAGTCTGATTTTTTTTTTCTTTTTTTCCTCCCCCTCAATCTGAATGAAGACTATCATGGGAACTGCATTCACATGGTGATCAAAAGAAACACTTGAGTGATGAACTGCTTTTGCAGAAGTCTTCTAAGGCAGTAATTTGAGCTTTTGTGTGCAGTAGCTAGCTTGTTTTGCTGAAGCATTCCTCCTCGACAGTATTTTTGCCTTACGCATTCCCTGATGGAGAAGCCACAGCTACTGCCTGCTGAAGGAGAAATGAACGCTCCGCATTGCTCGTGTCCCTGACGGAGTAACACCGGCTGCGCTGCTTTTGCTGGATTCAGCCGGCAGTACTATTCAAGGAGTTCATTGTCCCGGTGGTCTGACTCATTGCATGTAAATGTGCTGCAGCTCTGCTGCACGTTGCAGCTATTTTCTTGCATGGGAAAGAATTTTTTTCCTCTGAGCAGGTCCTGAATAACTGCTGAACCGAGATGTGTTTTTCTGTCCGGACTGTTTTTGACATTGAGAGAGGAAGCTGTAGAATGGCAGGATGATCGGAAGGCACGTTTATTTTCAGTCACCACAAAGCCTGTGAGGGTTGATTTAAACTGACCTTGCAGGAGTGGGAATAGCTGCGGCCGTCTCTCTCGGGGCAATTGTTCCTTGTTCCGTCCTCTGCAGGACGGAGTCGTGTCTTCTGCAACAATGACTTCACTGTGGGGGTAGAGGGACGCTGTGGAAGTTGTGACATTAACAAAGACAAATTTGCTTCTGAAAGGACAGCTGTGTGCGACAGTGAGAGCTGTTCGAATGGAATTGGATCTTGGGATATTTTTATCAGCTGTTCTACGGTTTTGTTATTGTGGTTTCGATGCTTAGGGACTTTTTATTTTATAAAGAACAACTTTTTTTTCAGCAGTGTCTTGAACATCTCATGGTGTTTAAGTCTGGAAAATGAAGCGTGGGGGGGGATTGGAATGTCCCTTTCTAGATGCTAAGACACCAGCAGTAGCACTCACAAGTTGGTGAGGACCTGTGAAACAGGTGAAAGTGTTTCCTCTATGGTCCCTATTGCAATACCTGCAGTCTGCTTCCAAAAATACCATTGCTGGCATTTTCTTGTTTGCTTTTGCTTCCTCAAACGGAGCGAATGAGTCGAGTCTGTATTGTTGTTTTGGAGGAGGAGGAAGATGATTCTCCCACATTTATTTCCAATTTACCTCAGGAAAATGTATCTGTACATCCATCGCCCCCTGGAAATGGGCTGGTAAGGCATGTTGTTTGTTGGCATATTTCCTGCTTATAATGCTGTCTCAGATACTGATAGCTATATTCCTAAGATAAGGATGAATGTGTACAACGTTGAAACGAGACAAGGTGATAAAATCTGCATGTAATAACAATGGAAAAAGCTGAAACTTAGTGGTAGAATTTATGCTTGCAAGGGTCCTTTCTATTTCACGTAACCTTATTTATGGTGCAGCAAGAACAGGTCTTGATTCTTGTGTAATAGCAGTGGGGTTTTAGAAGGCTTGGGGAAGTGTATTTAAAGTAAATGGGCTTTCCCTGCTCCACTTCTCACTCTTCAATAGTACATTTATGCAGTACCACTTTAGAAGCTGATGTGATCATTGTATTATAATCATATGCTCTGTTTATTTTAAGAACTGATAGAGTATATAGTTATATCAAACAAGACCAAGTCTAAGCTAAAATAAAAATTACCATAAGTCACAATCTTGGTATTACTGTTAGATTCAAGTTATCACTTTCTGAAAATGATCAACGCTGAGGACTGTGCTTTTATTGCTTTAAATTATTTTATTCTGTCAAGTGACTGACTTAAATCTTGCTAGCATACCTCAGCAGCTTTTCTTACTTACTAAGAAATCCTGCTATATTTAGTAATAGATGTGTGTGAGTGTGAATTTGTTACCATACTTATCTGATGCACTTTGCTTTCCCACTCTGTCTAAACAGGTGAAAGACTTCCAGTAACTTGAGTCACTTGCTAATGTAAAAGGGGATTGTTTGCTTATACTGTATAGAATTTGCAGCATGTAATGACAACCCTAATTTTGTTCTAAGGCGTTCTCTTTTCAGCTGTTATAAGCTTGTCTTCTCAGCTCCTTTTTTTTTTTCTTTCACATATATATTTAATTGACTTAGAGGATGTCTGTGTGTTTGAGGTTTTTAAAACTTGCAATTTCTTTGATTCTAAATACTCGTGCTGGTTTCTTTGTTTTACTGCCTGGAATGGGGTTTTTTGTCATTACCTTGGGTTTCTGTTATGTATCAAAAAAACCTGTATGTGTATCACTAAAACCTAAAATGGGATTTTATTTTAAGATGTGTTTTTTCTTCATTTTAGCCACCATTGGTTCAAGCTATATTTAATGGAGATCCTGATGAAGTTCGAGCATTAATATTTAAGAAAGAAGATGTTAATTTTCAGGTAAAATCAAATATAGCTATCTTTGAATGTATTTTCATTTTTAATGTATTTTAATTTTGTTTGTTACATCTTTCTGCTGTACTAATCTCTTGAAAACTTTGCTTATTCTTGCGCTGTACATTTTATATTCTAGACTAAGTAATGCCTGTACATACACTTAATACTGGGAGTCAGGTGTATAGCTTTGCAAATTTGTGTGAATAGTAAAGACCTAATTTTATATTCCTTGTAAATGTTAGTTCTGCAGTGTTTGGGCAACTGCAAAGTTTGTTTATACAGTTGCATCAGACTAATTTACAGAAAGCTAGACTGGTTGAGTGTGATGCTATGTAGACTTGAATTGTTTTTAAATTGAATATGGCATATAATATACATGACACAATTATAAGAACATAGTCTGGGGTTTCAGTAGGTACATTTAATAGTGGATTTAAAAAAGGGAAGCCTAATGATTGTATTAGTAAGAATGAGAAACAGGATTTTTATTTTTGCAGTGCTGCCGATTCAGGCACTGTAGACATAAAAATTATACTGAAATGGTACTAAGTTTGTTCCACTGGGTGATATTCAAGATTTGAACAGCATGCAGTTACTGTATTTCTATTAAAATTCTAATATGTGTGTTTGACACTGTGAAAGATAATATAGCATAAAGTCTTTACATGGATTAGAAATTGCTTTGATTATTACAGCAAATTGACAAAGACCATTTAGGGCTTATGCCATAGGAATGTATACAGCTGTTTCTCCTCCAAGTGCCTCAGAGCAAGAGTGATGCTAAAGGGCAAAGGCTAAGATGTAGTTGCTACCTAGGGGCCCGTTTAAGACCATAATGATTGCTTACACTTTCTTCGAGGGAGATGTACACCAAAAGCAAATATTTAGTTTGGTATGTCTCTTTTGACATTTAAAAGCATTCTGCAGAATTTACAGCTGAGAAAGGCTGTGTGAAAAGTCCCAGTGTAAGGGAGCCCTCCTGTTGTCTTGAAGAGCTTGAGTAGGACCCTATATAAAGAAATTTTTGTCAAATCTGAACCTTTGTTTGCTAAGGTTGGACTTTTTATCCTATTTCAGGGGTTTTGTATGTCCTTAAGTAAGATTGTATGATGAATTATACCAAAAGACTTAATATTATTTTTAGTTATGAGAGCATTAGTTTTGTATCCTTCCCATGTCTGCCTCTGTATGCTCTGGTCCCACTGCCATTTTTATTTCTGGAAGATAATTAGTGTTGTTGCTTTGTATTCATTAGTTAAAGTCAGGTTTAGTATTCATAGCTATAAAGCTTGTAGAGAAGTTAGGTTTACTATCTTTCTGCTTTTTTTTTATTATGTATTACCAAAGTCTCTGCTGTATTTCAGCATGTATGTGGGAGTGGTTTGGTATTGCATTTTGTTCTTTATCGAGTTCTGTTGAACACTTGCATATAAATAGGAAGATAGGAAGTCAACTAATGTGCTTAAATAGGAAAGATCATGTTTTTTGCTGTCTTGAAAGACAATTACTTTTATTGTAGGAAGAATAGTCAAAATCGGGAGGTTTTTACATTTTATGTCTTAATTTTTTTTTTAAATTCCTTTCTGTGGATGTATCTCTCTTTAACAGAACATGTGTGCACTAGGTGTTAGCCTAGTAACATCCAAGATGTGGTTAGAGTCCATGAAGGACAGATATGCCATTTTTTCACAACCACCTTCTTCAGCACAGAGAGATGCTTATCACACATGACCACTGTTTATTATCATGGCAATCCTAGTCCTGCTACAGTATTTAATATTAAATTGACATTTATCCCATAAGCGCTGTTTGTTGGGACTAAATGAGCATGTAAATTCTCCCATTGTCTGGTAGACAATGAAGTAGACTGCTTAATACATTTTTCCGTGTGTCTGTGTGGATTTTGTTCCTTTCCTTGGGTTTTTTGTTGAAAACATCCTTGGCTGGAGGTAATATATCTCTACATAAGTCTAGATCCAGAGTTGCTCCCTGAGTTATGTGTTACAAATTGGTGTGGACAGAAGGAGGGAAAAAGTGAAGGAAATGTGGTAGTTGTTTATATTCCTCAGAAAGAGAAGGATCAAACTGTTTTGACCACTGTGGATTGTAGTAGACCAGTGTATATACTGGATTTTTTTCCACTTTGCTATCCAAATATTTCAGTGCAGTTATTTGAATTCCAGAGTCACTCCCTTCAATGCCTCTGCAGAGTCATTTCCCCCTCTCAAGAGTAACTAATTATTTTACAGTTTGTATTCTAATAGTTGAGATTCCTTCCATCCTCCCTTTCCCTGTGCATGGGCCAGACTCTGTAACTGGAGACCCAGCAGCATTCTATGAGTTAATTTTGCCCAAAAGCAAACTGAAGATAGGGCTGATGCACATCTTTGTTGTGACAGTGACATTCATCTAGGAAGGTTTTTTATGATGAAATGTGGGTATTTTTTCCTTCTGTTTCATCCAGCTTCATTTACCTTCTTACTTTTACGAAGTCTTACAGATTGTGAGTTGCTGTTGTGACTGTAAGATGATGTACAAATAGCAAATGGGCTTTTTTCAGGAAGAAGATTGTTTTCTGTTCATGCCACACCAGCCTCTTGAGTCACAGGCTCAGTTTAGATTTAGAAAGTATGTATTATATTCCATCTGCTCTTATAATCTTTTGTGAAGAAAGAACAAATTGAGTGTATCCCTAGCTGCTTTAACTGGGGTTCGAAAAGGCTTACCCTCCCTGCAAGCTGGAAATGTGCAGCTCTTTATAGACAAAACTGATTTATAGGAACTTTGTTCAAATAAGTTGTTTGGAAGGTGTACTTTCCTGAGGCTCCAGTCAATGGGGAAAAAAAAACCAAACAGAGGGGATGACGTTGCTTCTTGCTCATCTTTCCCCAAGAAAGCTTGAGTAACTGTAGCTGCTTGTTTCATAAATCAGGCTTAAATCACATGCATCACATATGTCAAACAGCATAGAGATTCTGTTACAAGCATGGCTTCTGCTATGCTGTGTGTGTTTGTTTAAAAAATTATTATTATTTCTTGGTACCATCTTGAGCTTTTGAGACTTGACAGAAAGAAAAATCTTGCATGATAATGGACACATTTAATATCTATTAGTTAATGGAGATCCTCAACGTTTCCTGCCCTTGCTGATTAGATTAGTGTGGGTGGTTTGAATTCTACTTTTCAGCAATTCGTTTTTGCTAACTGAATGATTTCAGCATTGCATTTATAAATTAGTATTGGTTTGGAACTTTTTTTTTAAGATTTGGAGATCTGTTACTGTTGTAAACTCGGCCATTTCTGTTTGTAATCAAAACTTGTATGATGCACGTTTAGTTTAAAAGATCATGAAAATTGAATATTTCATCTCAGCTATTAGTGAAGAATGTAATTCTCTCAAGGGAATACCAGCACAGTGTCAAAATGATTTAAAGGTTGCAAATCTGACTACTGAAGTGATTGTTCAAAATCAGAACAATTTTTCTTCCTCCTAGACCTATTAGGGTAGTATTTCTTGCCATGAAAATTGATACTTCAGGTAACCCAATATGCATTTTTTATAACTCCATTGCACTTGATCTTAGCCAAGGGGACAAACATCTGATCCTCTCTGGAACTGGTGTCAGTGTGCCCCTTGCTCTTTTCATACTAAAGCCAAACAAGCTTTTTTTTTTTTGGAGGATTCCCAAAATCACACAGATCTCTCACAGTGAGCTCAAAAGTGCTCACCTGTTGCTATATAAAATAGTAATGTTGACATATGTGAGAAGTTACTTAAAAATTAAGTACCTGGATCTTACTTTGTATTGTGCTTTGTGAGATTACAATAGATTTTAAACTATGAAATGTTCTAAAGCTGCTTTATGTGTGAGTTGGTGTTTTTTTCCCAACATAAAATGAAATAATGGGAAGTGAAATTCCTCATACTGTACCATTACAGCCATTGTTACCCTGCAGCAATCAGGGTTCTCTGTATGGTTTCTATTCTGAATTATTGATCCAGCATGACTCCTAATTTAATGTATTTTTTGTATAGTAAGTAACCACAAAGTAAAAATTCACCTGTGCTGCTGTTTTGGGAAGATGGGAAAAACAAAAAAAAACCCCATGGAACCAAATGGTCTTTTGTCTGCGCTCCCTAACCCACACCTATATTAGATAGCAATGAAAGGTTACCTGTAAATCCCACGTTTTGTTGGTGGGACTCACAAGGGCCATGATCCTGTAGCACCAAAGTGCTGGGTACAAACAAGATGGCTAAAATTCTCTCTGACTGGTGGTAGGGTGCCTCCATGGATAACTGTTCCAGTAGAGATGTGGGCTTCATTCCCAGTGCTGCCAAATATGGGATTGCATAACTTCTTCTTTGTGTTTTTTGTATAGTAGGAGAATGCTGCTGGATGTTGTTCTAGGATAAGACACAGCATTAGGTTATCCTACTCTGCAGGTCACTGTATGTAGTGAAAGAAGAAGAGAGCTGGCTTTTCAGTCTAGTGACAAGTCTAGGGCTCCTTATACAGCATCAGGTCTGGGTACCGAGAGAATTAGATTATTGGGGGTCTCAAATATATCAGTAATTTAAGAATGAATAATGAAAATTTCAGTACACTTTAAATAGCAAGAAAGATTCTTTGAGATGATGGTTATGGTCAGCAAAGCCCTAAAAGAAAGAGGTTAAATAGAAAAAATAGGTAATGGATGTATGGTCACTTGGCTTTCATCTTTATACTTGTTGTTTGGACTACTGGAGTAACAGGTGTTTTTCTGTACACTTGAGAGTGCAGTGTAGAAGAGGAAAGCCTGAATCACTTGGCTGTAGTATGGAACATTCTACAAGATGTAATAAAGTTTGTTGTTCTGATCATGCAAATGGCTCCTGTGCCTATTTCATACAGTAAAAGAATTTTTATATATGTTGTTCTGCGAGAAATTGTAATTGCTCTCTAATTCAGCAATTATATTGAAATATTTCTCAGTGTAAAGAACCTTACATGAGTAAATATCATGGACGTGTTTGAAAACAAATGAATAAGAAGCCATAATTTGTAATGAGGTAAAAATAATCATTAGGCATTTTCTTACCTTTGTGTTCCCAATCTTTCTGTAGCCAATTATTTTACCAATTACTAATATGGATTTTCTCATTTGTCTGTTTTTTAGAAAAAGTATACATGCAGACTACAGATGCACATTCACTTTAGTTTGACTTATCTGTGCTTCTAGAAACTTTTCTGCATTAATTGATATGCATAAAGTATTTGAGCTATGCCTTTTGTTATCAGTGCCTTTGTAACTTAAATTAACTGTTAGTGTAAGAATTTGCTAGTTGGGACAACTGAAAGAAGTTCTCAAAGGAGGTTAATATGTGATGCTCTTTAAATAGTGGTGGTTGATGTACAGCACCATGTTTCTGTGCTTTTGGTGAGAGCAAGACTCAGATGTTATTTTTAACAGGGAGTGGAAATTGTTTTGAGAACAGGGGAGAAGACCTTGACAGTTTTGCAGAGATTTGTATGGGCCAGATAAAAGCAATGGGAAGAGAGGCATGTCCTAGCAGTCCTCCTTTCCACTTCAGGAATGCTGATACTATTGATCACAAAAAGGAGTTCAGAGTGCTTTGTGATTTGGTGCACTCAGAGTATGTTTGCAGGGAAATAATTTTCCAGACCAGTTCTAGGCTGCAACACCTCTTGGTTCTAGAAAAAGCTTCTGGCAGTCACAGCAAAGCTACCCTCTGGTTTTTGTACCTAAACTGGTGAGAGTAAATAGTGGTTAAAAATGAGTGTAATGTAACAAAAGCTAAGCAGGAGTTGCGAAGAGTTTTTAACTCTTCAAGTTGTGTTTCTGTAGAGGTGAGATGATGGGTTTGCTAGCCAGTCTGTTTGTCCCAGACATGCCTCACACTCAGCGTTGGTAACTATTTTGTCAGATTCCTGCAGGCAAATCAGATGATTTACAGGAAGGACTTTTTCACTGGCAACTGGAGTTGGCAACAAAAACTTGCACTAAAGTATTTGTTACTGTGGAGCAGCATCTTAGTGTATTCCTTGGCAGGACAGACATAATGTCTGGTTTGCTCATTTGAATGCTAGGGAGGAATTAAAAAGATGCCCAGAAAATTGTAAAATATTCTGAAGAGCATGATTTATTTATTTTTTAGCTCCTATTTTAATAGGTCAGGTTTTACACTTTTGGTTTCTTAGTTGTTGCCATTGCTTAAGAGTTTCAATCAGTTATGCATTTTTGTTCTCTAAAAGTGTCAGTCACTGTTTTTTTATTGGATCTTGTGCTAATTTCCAAAGGCAGGCAAGCTTTTAATAAAGAAACACTGTAGTTATTGTAACTTGGACACTGTAGTTATTGTAACTTGAACCATCTAGACTGACTTTGTGAAAGTGTAGCTGCTGTAATATTTTGGAGGAGTGCACAGTTTAGATCTATTAAAATAAAACTTGAATTTAAGGCCTTCTCTCCAAAAATGTAATATCTTGAGTCTCTAATCACAGCAAAGAAGTATTTTGTGAAAATAGTAACTTTTGAGATACTAATAAAGTGCATAGAAATATTTGCATGCTTTCTGCTATATTGAGAACACTTTTTTCTCCTCAGAGATTGTTAGAATAAGGACAGATTTAGTTTCCTATTTTTGTGATGTATTTTTTTATAGCTGCTGTGTATCTTAATATTTATATCTTTATATATTTATTTATATCTTTATATCTTAAATATTTATATCACATTATAGTGATCAAATCTAGAAGAAAAATTGTTTTAAAATTGCTTGCTAATTTCCCATATCACTTATCTATTTAAAAATCTGTTCAACCTTGAAGCCATTTCTTAATCCACTAGAAAGGTTTCTACTTGGTTGAACATTCTTTGTGATATGTTTTTATCTTCAATTTAGAGTGTAGCAGATTTGGGAGATAAAATTAAAGGTATTTATGAATTTGAAAGGCTTCTTAATATGATGAGGAGATAGGATATGTTGTAACTTAGAGCAGCAGTAATTCCCCCTCAGTTTTCCTGCAAATAAGAACTGTATATTGAAAGAACACATACATGTGTATGCCTGTATGTAAATGCATTCAAGTTACAGATAAAATGTGAGCTTATTTTTTTTAAATGGTCGCTTGCCTAATGTTAACAACAGAAGGCATACAATGAAATGACAGTGAGAACAGGCCTCTGAAATAGCTGCAGGAGGTTGGAGAGGAAATAAAACATTCCTATATAAACAAACACTAATAAAGAGAATTCCTGCAGTAAAATACACTGCTGAGAAACTCAGGGCAGCAGCTGGTGCCTGGCAGCCTGTGCCTGGAATCCAGCTTCAGGTGCTGCATCAGGGGCCAAGAAATCTCATATTGGGCAAGTGAGGGGATGTGAGACTTCACACAGCACAGGCAAACTCAGGGTGCACAGAGAACACAAAACAAGCTGTGTGTGCCTTCAGACCCTACTACTGCTAACTTCTAATAGAAGAATTTTTATTACCCATTTAAATAACAGTAATTATACCTATCTCTTACTAAGAACTGATCTCTAGTAAGAACTGGGAGCTTTTGTAATTAGATAGAGACATTTAAAATGGTTAATGGCTTTAATTTGGTGTGTTTTAATTTTGGGCAAAGTATATGTAAATATATTCTTTGAATGGATGGATGAGAAAACTATAGTGTATAACCTCAGAGATTGATGGTAGTTATTATCTTCTCTATTTGTTTGCCCACATACTTCTAACAAAATACAGCTTTCTAATGGGAACAAGATGTTTCTTTCTCCTTAAACCTGTGTTTGGATTTTTGTCCAATGTGCATCTCAGTGTACTGTATTGGTTTCTGCTTCTAGATATTCTCTGTACTAAACTTTCTAAGTGTTTTTACCACAATCAGGAACCCCCATTTCCTGCATGACCAGCCTGATGAAATGAGTCATAAGAGACTGTTGCTTTATAATGTGTTCAGTTAATTGAAATTTCTTCACATCTGAATGAAGATTCTGTGAAGAATTCTGGTTTTGAGGGGAGTATTTGTGATCTCAAACAAACAGGAGCAGGCTGCTCAGAACTTGCATTTATGCATCAACTTTTAATGTGGAGCTGAAGTATCTTGCATGTAAGAAAGTCCAGGAATTTGTTTTTAGAAGGACATTTTGTGAATAGCACAGGCCAAAGTGTGTGGTGTTGCATTAACAAGAGACAAATCTTGTGAAACACCTTGTCACTAAACCTGATCAGTTTTTAGTGAGGTGTTTCTAAAGGAGGAAATGGACAATGTGGGAATGTCCAGGAGTTATTTTGGTAAAGAATTATGTTCCTTGTTAAATACTCGAATATTCATGTTTTATGTCTGAAGAGATAAGAAGAAACTTCACTGTACAAAATGTAGGGAAGCTCTTTCTATATAAAAGCTGATTCTACTTCTAAAGGATTCAGTATTAGGTTGTTTGATCCATAGATCTGAGCCTGACTGAGTCCTGAAATGGAGAACTTTGGAGACTAATTCTTCCAGGTGTAGTGGAAACTAGCTGCCAGTTGTATATTGTAAACAGTATCCATCAGCTGCTCAAAAATTATTTAAATTCTTCACACAGTACTTATTTACTGTAACTTAGCTTTAAAGTTGAGCATTTCCTGTTCATTAGCATAGGATTTTTTCAAGCATGTCATCTGTAATGATTAATCAGATATCTTAGTTCCTCTGTAGTGTTTTAGAGTGAATCATGTTTTTCAGCCTCAATATAAAGTCTATCCAAATGGTGTTGAGTTCCTCTTCTGGCTTAGAAATAGATTCAAGATGTTTTAAATACAAATCTGTATAATCAGGCGTTTTCCTTCAGAATTAAAATGTTTAATGAGAGAAATTTGCTAGTCCAGAAAGGAATAAGTTTTATGCTTTGTGTCAATACCACTGTCTTTAGCCTCTGCAAATGAGATTTTCAGCTGGATCAAGTTATTACTCTTATTAGAGTGGTACAAACAAACCTTGAGCAGAGTTACAGGATAATCTGACCAACATCAGCAAACTGGTACTCAGTACAGCTGGTACTGTGCCCATACTGTCTTATGGGGAGTGGCTCTTGAAAAGTTACCTTTGCAAAGGGTAGAACTGAGAAGAACATGGTGCTTACATGGCATGCTGCTGTCTTGAACAGGAAATGAGAATTATTCTTTAGAGACTTGAGTATGAGTTAATATTAGTGTGCTACTCAGGCAAACATCTCCTTCTCATCAGGCCTGGTAAGCTTGCCCAGTACTATGCTAATGTGGATTTACTGCTTGCTAAACTGGGCAAACAAGCCTGGATGTCTGCATGGCAGTGCTTTACAGTATTGGCCAAACACTGAATTTCTTCTGCAGTAATTGGGAATTTGACAGACAGCTTTTGTTTCAGTCACTGTGATTTCTTTAACATTGAAAAATTCTCTTTGGTGTAGAGAGCCTTGAATAACTACTTCAAATTTAAAAGTTTGAAGAATTTTTAAAGTTTCAAGGGTTTTGTGTTTGAGTCTCCTGTATGATTCTTAGTGAAAATGATTTGGTAGATCATGTCTAATTTGCCTTTTTACTTTTAGTGATTATTGCTTAAGATGGTAACCTTCAAAGCAGAGTTGAAGTTATGCATTTCTTGCTGCTTTTACAAAACAAGCTAGAGGCAAGGTCTTGAATAGTTAGAGCTTACTGGGGTTATTCCTGGCAGTTGCTGTGCCTGACATGCAAAGAATTGGTATTTTAGAACAGAACATCCCCACTGAGAGAGCAGAGAGAAGAAAAAAGTCCAATAGTCTTAATGTGCATTAGCTTCCAACACAGACACAGCCCTTAAAGAGGGCATTGCTGGGAAAAGCAAGATAGGGCTTGAATTTACTGATTATTTGCAGTCATTTTCTGGATGAAAACCCTTTATGCATATGTAACATCCCTTGGAGCAAGACAATTTTCTCCACTATGCAAGTTGTTGGAGCTATCTTGCTGTGGGCTATCCAATCAGTAAACATAATTTCCTTTGTCCAGTTTGGCCCTTGTACACAAGCTCTACATGAGCTAGATGCATCTTTTAAGATCCTTAAATTTTCTTTAATAAAGGATGGATATACATAAAAAACAGTGAAAAGAATGTGTTTCTCATTCGTTTACTACATGATGTAGGGAGGGCTGTCCCATAAATACCCAAGGAGGGGGACTATTGTCTATTGTCAGTAGCACCTGAAAAAGCTCATACTGGTGTCAGGTATCAGGACAAAGGAACTGAAGGTCCTTTACAATGAGTTCTTGCTGAAGAGCATGCTCCAAAATTTCAGATACAATGTCTTGATTATGAAGTTTGGGGGGGTATTTTCTCAGGCCTATGATGTCAGCCTGTACCCTCTGTTTCCAAAACCAGTGGAATTCTGTTCTCTTTCCAATCTTTTGAAGTCTTACATTATTATTATCATCCTTCCTGATCATTAATTTAATTTGTTTGAATTTGTGTTAAATACTAGTTATATACATATGTATATGTGTAATTATGGTAACTTATAAATAAATTACATGATGCTGACTTGCTGTCTCAAAGGAGTGCAAGTATCTTGCCTTAGTTGTTGCAAGCTTTTCCTATAATGACAGTTATCTTCTAAGCTTTTCCTGTGTCCACTTAGCCTAAGAAATAGTGCACAGAAGATACTTTGATCCTAAGATAACCAGCAGGTTTAGATGAGTTCCACTGTCAGAGGCTTTGTGTTGGGTTTCTTTTGTGATCAGTGTAGAGACTTCTCATTTTCCATTGTTGGATGGAAGTTTTTTTGCTCTCATTTTACTTGTGTTTTTCAGAATAGATGTGTTCTGCAGGACTTTTCTTGCCTAACAATTAGCCTTTGAATTAGCATAGATTGTGTTGTATGCTGTGTGGAGTTCAGAATGGGGCAAAGGTCTCTTAAAAAGAGGGCTTTGCATATTCCAACTAGATGACCTTACTTCATGAAGCTAAACACACACCAGGAAAATGTTTTGGCTTGCTCCAAGAAGAGGTACTAACATTAAACATACAACCTAAAAAGCACATCTTTTCCTGTCAGCAAGACAATGCAGTTAGTGGGACAAATACCTGTTTTCCATCGGTGCTTGTCATTTGAGCACTTGCCTTTGCAGTGAAAAGGGCAGAAACCCCAGCTTTTCTGAACAAAAGTGTCAGTGGCCCGAACGTAATGTGCTGGATTTAAACTGTGCTGGAGATGTGCATACCTTACCTAGTGTGGTGTGTGATCTTTCACTGGAGCATAAACAGAGCCTGTATTGTACTGATTTCACTCTTGGCATATTTTCTTATTTGTGTCCTCAAACATTACAGATGATGACACTGTAAGACGAGGCAGTGCCCCTGTTCCAGCCCACTCTGTGAGCACAGGCTGGGTTACATAATGTGCTCCATGGCACTGTACTCTCATTATGGAAAATCCATTGTTTTCTTATGTTGCTGCTTTTTTTTTTTTTTTCAGAAATAGTTTCAGAATTATTTATCATTTTTCTTACCAGCAACTACATTCTGTTTAAAAGCTGGGGTTTTCTTCTGCCATACCTGCCAGGTAAATGTTTGTAACTCATATAACTGGCATTTGGGAAGGATAAAGGCAAGGGCAAGTATTTTCAATTGGTTTGGGGGGATTATTGGTTTTATTGGTTTGGGGGATTTGGGGATTTTGTGGAGGTTTTTTTGGGTTTTTTTTTTTGGTTGTTGTTGGGATTTTGTGTGTTTTTTGGGTTTTTTTTAAGTATAGCAGAGTTCTGAAATCTGGAGGGGTTAATGGATGAGTATTTTTTTAATTTTAGTGATTTTTTTTTTGCTCTCTCCCCCCACAGGGATCTAACATGCTAAAAAATTGTCTTGGCCCTAAAAGTTGCTTCTTTTTTCTTCCCAAGTTAAAGGAAAGAAAGTACATCCAAAATGCCTCAGCTGCACTGTGAGATCAAGTTGCTCTTACCAAAGGGTACAGAATAGCTCTTTATTCATTTCATGTATTGGGCAAGAATTCAGTAACCTTTATTAGTGATAAATAGGACCAGTTCTTGATGTTGGAACTCCTCTGTGAAAGGGAGCAGCAGCTTGCAAAACCTGCTTAGTTATTCAGGTCCTTATCCAATATCCAAATGAATGCCTGAGTTTGCTCACAAGAAATCCTGGCCTTTCTAATTCAGCCAGAAACATTTATGTGTTGTGTAAAAATATTGTTGTGTCTACAAAGCGTGTAAAAATGTAGAAGCTTGTAAAAACCTGGGTTTAGCTTTTCTTTAGCTTGTTCCCTACACAAGTTCTAAAACCTGACCAGCAGAATTATGATAGCAATATTACAAAATCTGTGTGGAGCATCAAGGTTAAAAGGTATGAGAAGATGAGTATTTCCAAAAAACACTCTGACTCAATACTTTCAAGAAAGAATAATTGAAGATAAATGGTTTTGAGCTGAATTACTTGGAAGTGGAAATATGCAGAGATGTTTAGTTGTTTCAAAATCTGCTTCTTGAAATACTTGACAGCAAGTCAAGAAGTCTTCTTGCTGTGGACCTCTTTAGTTGAGACAAATAAAGATTCAGTGTCTGCCAGAACACCTCAAGCACTCCTGTTCTCATGTGTGAACAAGGTGTGCTCAAGTACTGAATCTCACTTTTCAAACATCTTCACCACATCAAAATAACTTGTTGGGGGTTTTACTGTATGTATTTAAATGAGAATTTTTTAGTCTCATGTTCTGAATGAGACATCAGCTGGCTGTAAGGTCCAGCAATCATAATCTTAGATGAAGTTTGAAGCTTAATTGCTGTTCTTTGCTCTAAGTGTGACTCTCTTTTGTTTGTCTTTCTTTTGGGGCCACTCTTATAAGACAAACAGGGCTTCAAACAATTACACCTGAATGGTGTTTTGTACCTAATTTTTGTCATGTAAGACAGCATTTGAAGTTAACTCATTTAATGAAAGATGCCTGGAATGGTGTTATTATACAACATGAATTGTTCTGAACTTTGGGTTCCTTTTTTACCAATCTTTTTTGGTAGTGTAGTATCAACTTACATTTAAAATCTCACTTCACAGAGTTTCTGTGGACATTTTGAGATTCAATAAAAGTTAAGCCAGCAAATTTTCTCCTGTCCTCTTCCTGTCAAGTTGTTCTGCTCTGTGCCAAAGTCAAAGACTAGATTATCTTTTAGACAAGAGTAGTTTTGGCATCTGATGTTTGCTCACGTGACTTGAGCTCTCGATATTTTTTGTACAATTTTTATAAAAGATATTTTCCAGTGTTGTTTAAAAATACTGAAAAGATACAAATGGGCTATCTTAGACATAAAATGATGTTTCTTCTGTGCAAACATAATTTTAAGATTAAGATTGCTTTAATGTTCAAGCATTTTAGAAATGAACCAAACCTTCAATGTGTTTTTTGTTTATAAGTTTTTATATTGTACATTAATTGTTTGCAGTGATTCAGTAAGGACAGAGATTTTTATCAGTTTTAGGTTTATTATTTGCCTAGAATCATTAGCTGAATGGGAAGTAAATTATCTTCCAGGGATTTTAGTGCTGTTCTGTGAACTTGAGCCTAATTTAAGTCACAAAAATTTTAAAAATGCCAAGAGGCATCATGCTAAACGAGGATGTTTCTGGAGCTGCCAAGTATGTCTGTACAGCAAAGCCATGCAATGTGAATTCTTTCCTGCCTTCTTCGTGGGGATTCTCATTGTGTGCATGCAATGTAGAATGGTGTGCAGATAATGTCATTCTGCTCTTCTCTAGCTAAAGGTAAAACTTAAATGTTTGACTTTTTCCTGTAAAACTTTAAATATTCCCCAGGTTACATGTTAGGAAAGAAACTTGATTGCCTGGGATGTTTCAATAGTCAGAAAAGGAAAAGACAGTTGTTTGGTTATGAAATGCATTCTAGTTGGTCAGTTGGTCATTGTTTTTATAGACTTTAAAAACTCCAATTTGGCATAAGTGATACTTTTTTCCCCCCTTAGGTTTTTACTATGACAGATAACTTATTGTCCAGGAGAAGGAGGTTTCCAGACTAAGGTTCACTGTGTCAATTATTAATTAATTAATTAATTTCTCATGGTGGAAATGTGAATATATATTGATAGTTTTTATAGCAAAATTTCTTAACCAATTATAAATGCCATAAGTATTGAAAACAGAATAGATCAGACTTTTTCATTGCTGTAGTTTTTAAAGCCACTCTGCATGGATTTCCCCCATTTTACTCGTCCTGTTCACCCAGACTCAAGTTAAACTTTTGTCTTGTTTCTGAAATATGTCCATATGCAAAATCTGACCATTTGCAGTTGCTGAGGGATTTTTTTGTTTGGAAAATCAGATTTTTGAAGTCGAAAGTTAGTGTCTCCTTTGCAATTATATAGCTAGTAGTAATTTCTTCGAACATGCTACGAGTATGGTGCTTCATGGTTGTTTTGTGGGTCAGTGTAGATTCACTCAAAAATATCTTACAATGGGATTTTATTTTTTATTATTGTTCCTTGTGACAATTTAGAAAACTGTAACCCTGTACTCTTGAGGAACACAAGTGTTTAGAATGACTTATGTTCAGGTAAACTCTTGGTTTGTCATAAAATAGTGCACCGGTAACATTTTTCCAGGCTGCTTTGAAGTTCTCTTCTCTTGATGTATCTTTTATTTTTTATTGTAACCTACAGCTGCTATCCAGTTTTTTTAAGGCCTCCACGAACTCACAGTGCCACAAATGGTAGTCATAAGTAAAAGCTTTTGTGGTTTATTCCATGGTGTGCCAGTTTTTATTATTGTTGTTGTTGTTACTATTATAATTTTCATTATTATCAGCTAGAAACAAGTAAAGAGCATGCACTATTAAACTGCTACTGAAGATCTTACCTAGCAACAACAGTGGGGTTTGGCAGATTGTGGCTGATGTGACCCTTGTTGCTAAAACCACTTCTTTTCTCCTGCAAGATAAAGTCTCTCTCATCAATGGTCACTCTGTCTAAATGAGCAAGAGGGTAAAAATTCCTCCTCTTTTTTTGTGATTTTTTTGGAGTTCTAGATTTGTTCTGCTCTCCTAACAGCTGGCATGAAGAGGATATGTCCTGAAATTTAACAAGTAGTGATAACTTTCACAAGTCTTACTAGTGAAAGTTTAATATTGGGCTTTCAAAAATATTTCTTGCAAATGCGCAGTACAAGTGTTCATACAAACAGGAGTATGACAATTAGTTCAAGAAATTAATGCAGTCAGTATGCCAAATCTAATAATTTCAACTAAAATGTATCTATTGTCTGACTTCAAAGGGTACTTTGTGTTTAGCCATGTAATATGTCTCAGCTTTGTGGTTACTGTCATGCTTTCTTCATTTTCTAAGCATGCAGGAGACTATTAATGTTATATTAGCTCTCTATATTGGATATGCATCTTAATTTTGAAATATGGGTAGAAAATAGAGGTCAGCTTCCAAAAATTATGTCAAGCAAAATTAGTTGGAAATTGGTTGATTTTTGGCAATGCGAAGTTCTGAGAATTGACTTAAAAATACAAGAAAAAATCCAAAGAAATAGCAGATGTGTTACAGTTAAGGTTGGGTAGGGATACAGTATTAATTTCTCATGTATTTACAAGTTTTGAAAGTCTAGTACTTGATCTTTTTCTTCTAGTTTCAATTCAGTAATTTTCAAACGCTAGCTATGTGTTTCTAAGACACAGTTGGGATTGAACATACTTCTGAAGAGTTAGTCCTCATTTCTGGAATCAAGTACCTAAAGTAAACTTCTAAGAAGTTTAAAGTTGGAATGTGAAAGCCAAATATTTATGTGTGTTCTTTTTTTTTTTTTTTTTAATATATAGGAACAAAAAATTTAGTTAGAGTAGACAGTTATTCTACCTGAGGAAATTATTATACTGAAAACTGTAGCAAAATTTGTAACTAAAATTTGTTGTTTTAATGATTCCCAAGAGTAGCACTGGGACTTCACACTGTGATACTGGACACTATCAAAGGATTGGAAATACTTTGTAATCATTTCTTAGGCATTTTCCATGAACCCAAGAGTTATACATCACCCTGGTTGAAAAGTCATGTCTCTCTAAACTAACTGAATAATACACTTAAGAGTTATATTTAAACCCAGTTTCATTTAAAAGGAATGTTTGTTAAAGCTACTGCAGGGTATGTTGGAATTGAAACTTGTTCAAGATTTGTGATTGTGTATTTAGGGTTGATTTCTACCAGGAACAGATGGCACTAGAAGCAGACAGATGACAAGTCATACAGCACAAAACACCTATTAAAAGATATTTTGTAACTGTGATCATAAAATAATGAGAGTATATTAAAATGTTATTGCAGAATTTGGTTTTGAAGAACAGATAGCTAAAGAGGAGTTTTTATGAAGGGGGAAGTTGCATTCAGGCTATTTCAGAAAATGCTTTTAATTCAAAGATTCCAGATCAGTAGGTGTTGAACTATTTGAAGGGCAAATTGAAATTATATTCTAATGTACTCTTGGGGGAATCATAGACGGATTATGGCCATCTTACTGGATGTGCATGGGATAAGAGATTTGCCTTAAAGGCATCTAGCTCCTTGAAACTCACTGCAGTTGTATGTGGTTAATCTAAATCAATTACTGAGATAGAGCCCAAACCAGGAAAAAATTGTTTTATCTCCAAGGACTCTTACTCAAAGGATACTTTAAAAAGAGTTAGGTTTGAAACCTGCATCTTTAAATTAGCATCAATTTGTCCTTTGTAGAAGTTTTGATCCATAAAATAAGCAATGAAGCAATTAAAGCTTCTGGTTTAGGTCAAAAGAAACAAAGGCAACATTACCATTGTTCTAGGTTAGAGTTTATGAAGAAGCTCACAGCGTCAATGTCACTTTATTCCAAATTTGGTTTTGGCAGGGTCAAAAGGCCTTCTCCTGTGCATTTCTCATATTGCCATTTTATGCAAACCTTTGTGTAGATGAAATGCTTGGGAAACTCAATAAATGGAATTACTGGGAATGGCAGGATTATATATTTTTCACATAATGCAAAGGCACATATAGATGCTGGGGCTTTTGTGATGCAAAAGTATCATTCTGAAAACTAATTCCTTAATATCTGAGCCCTTTTATTGCTTTTTAGCAAATTCATGACAGTACTGACCAATATCTGGAATTCAACTTGAGAGTTTCTTATTGGGAATATAAATCCCTTTGTTGTTTACACACGAAACAAGTTTTTAAAAGGTGAAAGTTGTCTTTCAACTGTGTAAAACCTGCTTAATACAGTCAGTGTGATCTGTGTCCTTACTACCATTACAGCTGATTTAGAGTTGTAATAGTCCAGTTTGCCATGCAGAGTTTTGAACTGGAAAATGAAGGTGCCACAACACTTGCTTTTCTGTGTTGTAGATACTGCTGCAACACTACAATACTTGGAATTAAATAGTACCAGCAGTATTAGATTTTCCATTCTGTGTAACAGTGACTAATATGAACAGCATTCCCTTTTCTAGTGAAATTTTTCTTTTAGTGTCATTTAAATTTATGAAATTAAAGGAAGAATATTAGGTCCAGTATTTATATTAGTGTGACAACACCAACACCGGTGGTGCAACATGTTGGCTTCCAAAGTTCCTTGTTAAGGCTGAAAGCTTTCTTAGTGTTATTTAAAGTAGTCCTTTATATGCAGCAATTTGTATTTGCAGATGAAATTTGTTCATCAAATGATTACTTGTTTGAATAAAATGTAGTTGATTTGTTCAGTAGTACTTTAGTAGCATTTAAAATACAGAATTCTCTTTAATTTTATTCAAATTTCATTTATTGAAATTCATTCGTTAAGTGTATGTCTTCAGATGGAGCAAAATGAGAATTTTCCTCTAGTGGAATTAAAACAACATCATGAGAGGTTGCTGAATGCAGCATTTCTGCTTTTTTGACAGATTCTGAAAACCAGGTTTTTAAATACTAAATAAAAAACCTTTTGTACAGAGACATTACATTTTTTCAAAAAGTGTTTGGAAGCATCAAAAAAATGCCAGCTGTGAAACTAGGGGGGAAGGAAAGGCCAGGGTTTCTGTCAAAGCACCCTCAGCATGTGGAATATTTGTGGTCGGTAGATACCCTGGGGCTTGAGATTGTTGAAATTCCGATCTCTGGAGCTGACCCAGAAAGTGGCAAACCCTGAGTGTCCCAGCAGTGCTACCCTGGTGCTGCAGAGAGCAGGGACATGTCCAACCTCCTGCCTAGGTATGCTCCCAGTTTGTGCTCCCTGCTGCAGAACTGGGAGCTGGGCTTTGAGTGTTTTCAGTCTGTGAGAGCTTAAGAGCAGCAAAACTGAAATATTTGCGTGGCTGGAAACTCACAGCTTGGAGAGATGGAGTGGAAATGTTGCTTGTGTTTAAGCTACTTTTATGTTTGTATCTTGGTGATTTCAGGGTTTTCACTATAAGAGGTTGGATTTTTTTGGGAAGTATGTCAGAAATTTATTAGAAGTTTGGACCATGGATGTTTTGGGAAAATGTATTTGTGGCTTGGTGATGAGTGTAGTTCTAGATAAACCCCTCCCTTCTGCCCACCGTTTTATCGGAAGATTTCTGATTCACTCTGTCACATTGGTTACTGGTGTGACTTTTATCACTGAGATGTTAAAAAAACACAAAAGAAGACAAAGTCACCAACAACACAAGTGTGATGTACATTTTTATAATAATGAGTTTTGCCCACTGAGTGGGGAATGCAGTTTTTCTCATGTTCCTGTGTAAATGCTGTCTCTACAGAAGAATGTGCTCATGGCCCATCTTATTTTCTCTAACTCTATGATGAAATTGCAGACAGTATACTATCATACTCATTCTTACGTGTTCCCTAGTCTCTAGTTTATAGGCTTTTTAGCATTATTCAAAAGGCTTCAAGGCCAGCTACCTATAGGAGCTCTGTTTTCCATACTGGAGGAATAAAAACAGATTTTCATTGCTGGCTGGTCTTTACTGTCTTTCAGCTGGGGAAGCAAGTTTAATATTTGTATTGCTTTTCTTTTTCCTTTGTGCTTCTGGTATTTTTCCTTTCCTTTTTTCTTGTTTGATTTTGGTTTTGTGGGGAGTTTTTTGTTTTGGTTTTTTGTTTGCATTTTTTGTTTTGTTTGCCTTTTTTGTTTGGTTGGTTTTTGAGGGGGCAGGTGTTTGGTTTTTCTCCTTTTTTAAAGTTTTTTTTTCAAGATAGCAAGTCCTTGGTGCCAGGGGCCTATCTTTTTTTATCCTAGATGTGTAAGCTACATTTGAGACATCCTGGCAAGAAATTGGTGAGGTACTATGTAGTGTTAGTGATAAGTGTAGCATTGATTCCTTAGGGTGCATCAGTGTCAGGTTTGCACTGCTCAGTTTGGAATTTCTTGCATGTAATTCAGATATTTTGTAAGGAAACATTGCTAATATGGTGAACTGTGTAGCTTTAACTTTTTCTGAACAGGGACTAGGCAGGGAGTGGGTTGTTTGGGGCAAGGGGTTGTGTGTGTGATGATGTTTCTTTAGAGGGGGTGGTTTGAATGCTCTGAATTCTGAAGTTCTCTTTTATGTTTCAGAAGAACCTCTTGGGTCTCAGCTCCAGTTTTGCTCTAAGATCTTTCCTGCCCTGAACTCTAATTTTATTCTTACATGATGCTAGCTGTCAAGTCAGGGTTCACTAAATAAGGTTATTCTAGCAAGGGAGAAGATTGCTTTTCACAATAAAATGTCAATAGAAAATGTGTGTTAATTTTATGATAGTCCTGACGCAACAGTAGAACTAATAGAAATGCCTTGCCACTTAGAATTTCTTGTTGCTTATTATCTTGATCCCTCACTCCCAGTGTATTTGAAACTCTACTAAAAGGATCTAAGCAGAACTTAGGCCAGAACCAGGATGCTGACTGATTATCTGTCTCTTTTCTGATTTCTCACCAGCCTTCCCTCAGAGAGCAAACTGGTTGGTTCTTGTTCATTTTTATCACTCACTGTGATGTGATCTTATTTTTCTGATTAAGCTATAAAGTGGTGCAGGGAAATTAGCACTGATCCTGAAAGAGTTGAGAGATATTTTGTGTTTATCTTTCAAAAGAGCAACTTCATTGTTATATATTGTGCATGAATAAATAATATCTCTTACTGATACCTTCAGAAGGACCTTAGATCAGCTTGAACTAATTAAAAGTACTGGAGAGTTCCTTGCAGAATGAGTTTTTTGCAAAAGAAATTTCACCTCTGTCTTCTCTTTACTATTAGCAGTAATTGAAACAGTTAAAATTAGATTCCACTATTTTTGCCCTTAAACACTGTAGGTTCTTTTCTATTTTCTATGTAAAATAATAACTTCTGAAATTGCTTTAAACTTCACCAAAAAAAATGTTTCTCACTAATTGTTGCATATGACAATAACACACTGGTTTTAACTGTGTGGGACAGACTCAAGTTCTTGTCTCTGGAGACAAGTGACTGGTGATTTAGAACTGGTGGGTTAATCTGAAGATGTGATGAGCATCCTGTGTGTGTCAGGAAAACAGTGGTTGGCTGTGTGGGTGTTAAGAACTCCTTAGGGAGAAGCATGCTTGTCTTAGTAAGTTTGACCGATGTCTTTAGAGTAATTATAGTTTTTTAAATATATAATGTACAATATTTGAAAGATGAACTTTCATGCAGTGTTTTTTCATAACATACAAAATGCTAAACCATACTTTTTTATTTTAAATAAAACCTTTTTTCCCCCCTCTTACCACAGGATAATGAGAAAAGGACCCCTTTACATGCTGCTGCCTATCTGGGAGATGCAGAAATTATTGAACTACTTATTTTATCTGGTATGTTCTGTTCCTGTTAATGGAAAACAAATAACTCTATGCACATCCAAGGAAGTATTTATGTACATCTTAGTCTGTGTAGCTTTTATTGAGATATTAAATGTACTAGAAATTAAAGATGCTTGTACTGAAATTTTAGTTTCCAGATTTATTAGTATTACAATACTGTGTATTTCTGTAATTCTGCTCTAAATTATTTCTTTGTAGAAAGCTTTCTCAATTATAGTTAGTTTTATTTGTAGCTTGATCAGCTTTCAATAGTTCAACACTAATTGAAGGAAGTAATAGTGTATATGGTACAGGTAGATGTTAGCAGTATTTCTTTCCTTCTGAAATGCCCTTCAGAAAAGCAATTACATTTGAACATAACAATGCCATCCAGAGTTGGTTGTATTATTTTAAGTATCTTTGCCTGTTGGCTTGAATGCACAGAATATAATTAGAACCAGCTGAAAATGTTATAAAATATCTTTTTTTTTTTCCTATTTATTTGTACTAATAAAAATTCCAAGTTATGCAAAACAGTATACTTTGGGTACTTTGGGTTGTGGGTTTTGTTTTGTTTTGTTTTTTAAAGGGTAGAGAACCAAGAAACTAAACCAGAAACCTGAAGAACATCATGACAGATGGATTGAATTGACTGTCTTTGATCTTGGAGAGACCTACCCATCAAGTAGCTTGAGGCTGAATTTATAATACAGAGCTTCGAGCTTACATAGAAAGATGAAAACTTGTAGCAGTCCCACGGAACTACTTTAATCTTCAGTCTGCTTAATTGCAGGCCTTACCTGTGCAAAGCTGGCTATTTCTGCTGCCACCACCCCCCATCAACCCCTTCTTACAAATTCTGCTTGAAGGAAATACCACTTTTAGGATTATAGGAGTCACTTCCAGACGGTCAACTGAATTTGCTGATCATAATTTAATTTGTTATCATTTTAGTGTGATGTAATATTTTTGTTATATGTATTGCTTGTACTCTCTCTATATAAGTGTATATACAACTCATAAATATACATGATGTGATGTTAATTAATATATCTATTTTGTGGACATACTCTCTAGTGACATTTTGTTCAGAAAAGTTCACTTTTGAAAAGGTGCAAGGTTTAAAAATCTAAGAAGGAAGGAAGTTCCTATCAAGAAGGAAGGCAAGTTCTGGTGGCTCTTGAAAATACATAGTGACCCCCTTAATCAACTAACAATGTTACAAATTTTGCAAAGTTGTAGTCAGCTACTTCTGAGAGGGCATCTTCTGTCAGGGTTAGCTGAACACAGTCTGTTTACTAGATCAGTGTTAGAACAAAATATCCCTTTCTTGGGTGAAGGGCTTATGGAAGGAGGGGAATTCTAGTTCAGATGGGAATGAACCAACATCCTGGCTGGGGGGAAGTGGTAGGAGAAGAAATATTAGTCCGGCTCTTTGGGCATGTAGCCTGGGGTTAAGCATAAGGAAAAATGGAGAACAAAGAAGGGAGGTAAGAATTAGAACTGTACAAGTAGTGCAAACCTGAGCAGCTGCATGAAGGAGAGGTTGTAGGTGCTGCAGTGTCTGCAGATTGTTCAGGGAGGATGTGAGGCATCGATATGTCCCAGATAACATTTATTTAATGAAAATCAAGATTGGCTTACAACAAAACAATGCATTCGATAGTTGCAAATCAAAAGCTCTGAAAGCTGTGGTGATGTCAGTCCAACCTTGGTGTGCTCATGTGCTGTGCTGTGGAGTGCAGTTCCGTGTTGTGCCTTGCTGGAAGGGCAAAGCCTCCTGAAAGTCCCAGGGAGGGGCTGCACTGGGCGTGAACTGGGGTGGTGCAGTGGGGGGTGCACAGGTAGGTGTGAGTTGTTGACACGTTTATAAGTCAGTGGAGAGAGGCATCAGTTGCAGGGTGGAAGTGATGTCTGAGTGCTCAGGCTCTTCAGTTTGCCAGGCTGTGCTGTACTCAGGCACAAATATGTATATTACTTGCCTGCAAGCAGTAGTTTTAGGCAAGCCTCTTAAATATTTAAAAAGTATTCACCGATTTAGTCTTCCTCATTTCTGAATGCTGGATTTGAAATCTTTGTGGTTGGTGAAGTATGAGCACTCAGCTGTATCAGAAGTGCTGAGGCAGCTGCTTCTCAGAGAAATCAGGTCTAAATGTATCAAAATGCACAAACTTTGATTTGACTTTTAGCTCTCTTAATTGAAAGGTGGGGAACAGAGGTTAAGTGTATTTATCCTCTCAATTTCATAAAGATAAGGAAAATTCATCTGTTGTGTTTCAGCTGGAAATCAAATCTCTCCTTTGAGGCAGATGTATAATGTTACATTTTGTCGTAATAGATGAGCATTAGGGAGCAAATAAGGAACATCTGTTAACGCAGCAAGGCTTGAAAGCTGTTTGTTGTGTTGCAAGACCTCTTTTTTAAAATTGAGGAGAGTGATTTGTTGAATAAATAGCATTTCTGTACAACCATCTCCTCTGTGCAGTAAATTCACATGCAAAAATTGGGTGACTTTGACTGACCTATTGTAACATACCTGTGCAAGGGATTAAATGAAGTGTAGACTACTTTCATTCTAATATTTCTCACCTTGTGAAAGCTTGTCTTTGCAACTTTTCATGTCCTCTAACACAGCTTTGCTGGAATGTTACTAGGAACCACTTTACAGTTTTCCTGCTGTGCAAACTATTCTAGAAAGACTGTTTGCTTTGATGTTTTTATTCTTTCTTCAAACTAAACCTCAAAATTACTGAAGTCAGTATTAATCTTCCCACTATTCGGTGGCTCATACTTGATTCATTCTTATTATTCTCTATTCTTAAAGTGTTATTATAGACTACTTACACATATACTCACTTACACAGTGAGTTTTAAAATTTGATTGGAATGTCTTTTTCATCCTGCTCCAGGGGATCCACATTGCTTTCAAATATGTATTGTGGATCACATATTGCAGTCACAGTGTCTTTATATTACTTTGCTACAGACCTAAGTAACTCATATTGCACATCCTGAAAATATAACTGCAACCTTTTTGCAGACTTTTTTGGAGTAAATTTTCAGTCTCAAGAGCATTCTTACATAGTTGTTGAATTCTTGAGATAATTTTCTACTAAATATTAAGGTTGCTCTGTGACCTTTCCTATTATCTTTCAGCTGGACAAGGAATCTGAAGCTACTGGTTTGCATACAGGCTCCAAACATCAAAGAAAATTGCTTTACTGACTCCAATTTGGGCCTGGACATTAAATTGCCTTTTGTTTTTTTTTTTTTTTTTGAGACTCTGAACACTAATAAACTTGTCCCCTGAGGACGTGAATGTCTTACCAACAGTTTTTCATACCACTGTGGTTTGTGGAAGTTTAAATTTTCAAATAATCTCTCACTTTTGGATTGTAGCTTGATAAGCAATTAGCATTCCTAGATTTGTTGTGTAGGGAGGTGACCAAGAGGAGGCATGAAGATTATTTGTAGCATCCAGAAGGACAGAACAGAAGTTTAAATTTTAGTCACTTGAAAATCATAATTTTAGAAGCATTTTCCTTTTTGTATTACTCTGGGAAGAGTAGCACGTAGCACTCATCACAGTTGTATTTTTATGACCTGTGTACAGCTCTGCATCCTGGTGCACAAATACATCTGTCTACTTTGCATAATTGCACTGACTTTAAGACTGTAAATGATGGCAAACTACTGAAAAGTAGCAAAGTATAATAGTTAAGTCTTAATTAACTGAATGTCCTGTTTTTTGTTCTTTCCAAGAAGTCCTGATTTAAAAAATCAAACCCTTCTTTAAGTCTGGCATGTGAACTGTTCTGGAGAGGCTTCTTGCTTTATAAAAAAATCATTCTTTCTAGCTGTCCTATGATTTTTAATCATCAGAGTCTAGTGTGCCAGGAAGTGTCATGTGAAAAGCAGAACAAATTAGTGTGATCACCCAATGTATTCTTTTGATTACTAACTTTTTCCATTTATTTTCTAAAAATACTGTGGAGATGATTATTGCTTTCACTGAAATCAATGTAATTCACAAAAATCAACATTTGAATTGTCTGTTATTTTCTTCTGAATAGGTTTAGTTACTATATTGCATTGATACTTAAATACTAGCACAACACATTGCTGTTTGCTTAACCCAACATTTTCTCTGCATGAAGCTCAGTGTTATGTGAGTGTGGTCAAACTCCATCTCATTAAGGTTTGGCAGCCCACAAGTTTTTGTTTCCTCTGGGTCAGGTGGAAAATGTAAGAACTGTGCTGATGCTGGAAAACTGCCACTGTAGTCATAGCAGATTTTGGAAGATAGTAAAGACCCTTCAGTGTCATACCACTCTACCTCTCTTTCTTTCATCTAATTATGAATCTCTGTGAGTATGAGAAATCCATGCCATGAGAGTCACATAGCTCAGCTGCTGAAAGGCTCTTGCTGCCTCAGTCCCAGCAGAGTAAAGCTCCCTTTGTTGGGATTGCAGATGTACCCACAGGCTGGGGGTGTTTCACAGGGGCCCCTTTGACACTGACTGTATCTTTCAGCCGCTTCCTCTTCTTTTGACAGCATTGTTGGCCGATGTTTTTCTTTTCCAAGCTGGCCTAACTTCCCCCTGGCAGCAGTAAATGTCAGTTGCTGTGAAGAAAGTAGCTCTGATGTTCTTTGAGAGAAAAAGTTAAGCTGACTCAGGAAAAGAAGAACTCTTCAGTAGCTTGAGTCAGAGAACCTCATGTTGCTCACTGAAGCTCAAGGGGTGGTGGCTGAGATGTGTCAGAAACTGAAATTCTGAAAGGAAATTGGCTTATATTGACAAATCACTAAAGTCCTGGAAGGATGGCTTCAACTTGACTGTTTTCCTCCCTTTTCTGGCCAGTGTGTCTCCATGTTTTGTGGGGTTGTTTTGGGGTTTGGGAATAGGTTTTTTTTGTTGGTTTCTTAAGGAACAAAAATAAAACCTGTTCTTGGAGTCTTAATCTGTCTGGACAAATGATTCCAGACCAGTTCCTCTTGGATTTTTTTATCACCATTCTATAGATCTTCTGCTATGCATTTAGCTTTTAAGTTGCAAGAAGCTTTCTCTCCATAAGGTCTTAGTCATTATTTTTGCAACAATGATTTTCCAAGTATCCAAGTTTTCAATAGGAAATGACACTCCATTTCTATTATTGATTATTCCAATTCATATCTCAAATCTTCTAATACTTTAAAAACTTCTTTATCTCTCCTGACTGTTTGCATAGTTTTCTATGTAAGGCAAAGTTTTCATCTCTATCTGTTTATTCCTCAGTATGGTCTGAGAATTTCTGCTTGCCAGTTTAAGTGCTTTCAAGGTCATGGTCTCTAGATAAAACAGTGGATCATTCAAAAGGAAGAACTTCTGAACCTATTACTAGCTGTTAGGAAAATAATTAAGTAGAATCTAATTACCATAGGACTAGTGGTTACTCTCAGTGATTTATACCTGAGATCTTCCTAATTTCTCCAAATATAATATCTAAAATTATTTCAGTATACTAGTTTCTAAGACAAGGTTTGTTACTTTCTTAAATGCACTCTGTAAAGATCTTATGTACACCTTTTACTCCTAAACAGACATTTCAGAGCTTCAAATACCAAACATTGGATGTCTGTATTGCATAACTGAATGAAAACACTTTTGCTTTCTTTGCTTATGTTATGATATTGCTCAGTCACTAGCACATCTTGTACAATAACAAAGGAAAATACCATCCTTGAGAGTCTAAAAATACAGACCGCAAACAGAACTGTGGAAGGCAATTGAGTACTTAAATCAGTACTGTGAACAAAGATGAAAATGTCTTGTCAGTTCTGTTGTATTTCTTAATTTATTTCCAACTAGTGACGCATAATTCAGCCACTGCATTCATTAGTCTTCTGAGGACATTTCCAAATAGGAAGAGTTTTGGTGCAGAGGAGCTGTGGAGGAGTGTCACAGCCAGAGTTTTTGTGAGAGGAACACAGAGGTGGTGTGAGACAGGACAGTGTAAGAGTAGTGTGGCAGTTTATGGGTGAAGGAAGAGATGCGTGGTTGTTCCTTGCAGCATTTCCTGCCCAGTCATTCCTTGTCTGTCTTTGTAAGAGATGGTTGAGATGCTAGATCCTACTGGAATGTAAGGATATGGACACCAAAAGTATGCAGAAACATATGGCCAGGAACTGGTGGCTAATAGCATATTTAAATGTGCAATTGCCACATGTGGGCTGGTAGAATTAAATCCTCCAGGATCATTCTGTAAATCAGTTCATGTATTCAATTAGAAGATTTGCCTCTTGAAACAAATTTGCTAGAAGTAAGCATCACAGAGCTTTTCAGGAGCCTCTGTACTTTATCTATTAAGTAAAATATGTCTTTCTAATTGTCAGTCTTGCAAATACAACTTGGCAAGATGAGATGTAACATTCAGGGACAAGGGAAGAAAATTATGTAATGCTTCTCTCTCATTCCCACCCCACCTTTTGCAGACCAAAAATGCTTTAATATTTGCCTAGATGTGTGACCTTACTGGGGCGTACTAACGAAATTAGTGATGAAATAGACGATCTTCTTTAATGTTTTGGCTTAGTGCACCAACATGGAATAATAATTCACTTTATTTGGAAGATGCTGTTTTAGGGGAGAGTTGTTCATGATTGGTTCTTAAGTTCTGTTTGTGTTCCAGCATTGGGATTGCTCTGACAAGCACCCTTATCCTTTTCCTGCAAACTCTGTGGCATGAAAAGAGTTGAAATTTTATAGTAAACAAGTTTGAAGTTTTAATAAGCATATCAAGACCAGGCCCTTGAAGTCTGGAAGATCCAAGGGACAGAGGCAGAGGGGGAGAAGAGCAGTTGCTTAGGGTTGTTTTTTGTTTTGTTTTTTTGGTTTTCCACACAGGGAATTAAGATACACTGTACTGTGCTTTGAAGAAGCAAACTGCTCATAGCTGGCATTTGAAATGTGAGAAATGCCCTGGTTAACATGTCAGCAGGTTGAGCTTCACAGGGATAATATTGCATTGGCAGTGCTGTGCTGTAGGTTATACACATACATGTGTTCAGACTCTCTTTAAGCCAAATGTGAAGCAAGATCTTAAAGCAAAAGTTATTCAGTGGAGGTATAACATTTGGTGTACATTCTTGTAACATTTCTTTTCAGTGGTCTGGAGTAGAGCTTTACCTCAGATGATCAAGGCTGCAGACTCCCTCACTGCTGCATGCTAGGACTGTGACAGGTTTAGAGAGCCCATGAAGAGTCAGGGAGGAGCAGTGACATTTTCCCCAAATCATGTGCTAGGCAGTAAAGAACAGCCTACAGGAGGATTACATCCTTAGATACAAGGCTGTTTGGAAAAGCTCCTTTATGAAATTTAAATGATTCTCAGCAGCATGGCTTCTTGGAGATGATTAAGGGCAAAGTATCTCTCTATTAATTTTAAAATGTTATTTTGTTTAATGTATCTAAAGCTGGCGATCTCCCAGTCCCCAAATTAATAATGCATATGTGGTTTTTGGTAGTACATTTATTCTGATTATTGCTTAAAAACTTTCTTTCAATATAACAATTTTGCAACTTCTTTAAGAGTTTTTTCTTGAGTAAGGAAAAGACAAGCTTGGTGATTCTTTCTTAAGTCCATCAGAGATTCAGATTTGTTATCAAAAGTCAACTTTAGCCTTTCCTCTGTCAGAGAATCTACAATATTTTGTGTATTTGAAAAGTTAACTTATTTTAGTATCTGTATTTTACACTGTTTCAATGTGGTAGACCTAGGCATCCCTGTTTCTTTGGGTGGTAGGCCACTTATGGAATGAGGGCAGGTATTTGTTATACTGACTTTTGTTCTATTAAGAGGACCATGTTACTTTTAGATATCACTTCAAATTTCCTTAGACATTTCTCTGGCTAATGCTTTCTTAATGATTTTCTTTCTTACTTTCACATATTCTTTTCTTTTAGTCTTAGCGAGTATGATTAACTTATCATTGTGAAAACCTTTTGTACGGCATCTTTTTGTATTTATTTCTTCTCTCTTCTGGTGGAGTTTTTAGGCTGTATGTTAGATGTACCAGAAATGTCAGTAAAATCTGAACACTTCCACACTGCTTGGACTCTAAGTACATTTTCACTGAGAGCTAGAGCTGAAGTAACTGCTGCTTTTTTGGAGTGGAAATTTCTTCTCTTCTGATGGGCACATTCCTTTTCCTGTCTTGGGCTTCACTACCTGGATAGATCTGAGCTGACCCCAGATCTTGCAAATGCATTTTCTCAGGAAAATCAGGATAGTAATTAATGGCTTAGTAACTCACTCAAGTTCTTTCAAATGCTTTAAAGACATTTATATCCTAAAGTTAGAGATAGAAATCAGTTTTTGAAAGTCTTTATTTTTTGGTTGTTGGCTGCATGTGAAGTCAGGTTGAATTTGGAGTATGATTTTGGCTCTTGTTTTTTGTCTCATATGCTGAAACAAAATGTGGCCATCAATTACCTGGAATATAATCAAGAATTACAGATATTTTTTGACATATATTGATTACATTCTCACTTACCAATCATTACCTCATTATATTTGTGATGTCATTCATCACTTGCTGTCTTCTGGGAAGGATTGCCAAAAATCCTCAGGCATTTCTAGTGACTTTTAGAATACTCAGATTCTTTCTTTGCTTGAGTTCTATGCAAGACTGGATATAGTACAATTTGCTGTGGCACATGATGTGTTGCAGTGCACCACTGGGTCCTTAGGATGTGTGACAAAAACAGATACTCATGGTGTCTCCTAAATTTTTGTTAGACTGTGGTGGTTTTCTTCAAATGGGCTTGGACTTTCTTCCCTATTTCCTAGTCTTATTTTTCAAAAACTTCTGCACTTAGGAAAATAGGACAACATCCTATTCTGAAATTTAGATAAGAAAAGATGGAAATCCCTGAAATTGTAGCTAGCAGTTAGATCTCAGTCTGTCCAGTGGATGGAAGACCTAGGATCAGATTGGAAGTTTGGATCCTGCATCAGCTTCCATGTTCTGTTTTTATGACTGAAAGGGATGGATTGATTAGAAGCTCAAGAGAATTGACCTCAGATATTTGTATATACAGTGATTTTGTACACACTACTGGGTTTCTTGATCAAGTAGCCCGGGAGAGACTTCTTTGCTGATGCAGATCTTGGATCAAAATATCCTGTCTCTCAGTTGAATATCCTGGTTTGACCAACAGCCTTTTTGGCATCTTGTGTCTTACTGGCCTTCCACCTTTTTCTGTTCCTTGCATAGAAAAAACAGCAATTGGTTCTGACATACCAGTGTTATGTTTAGCTTGAGATGTTAATCAGCACTGGTCAGATAGCATTAATGTTACTGTGTGATTCTTTCCAACAATATTTTGTAACTCTTTCTCTCAAAAATGTAAGATTTTATCCAAGCTATCCCTGTAAAATATCAGAAGTTTCAAAATAAAGATGGGTTAGTTTTCAGTCAGGGTATAAATATCCTACAAGGTTCTGTATGAACTAAATTATTAATCTTAATCATTAGGTTTTCTTGTTTGTTGGAGTTCACTGGAAGTTAAGATGTAGTTCAGCCGCTTCCTTCAGGGGAAAGAAGTTCCCAAACCCTTCTTTCCTTTTATTATTAAGAAAAAAATTAAAATCTAAACCCAGGCTTGTGTCCCTTAGAGCTGTTTGTGCAGCTTTGTTTCCTGGGGACAGGGAGGGCTATTCCTTGAGTGTGCTTTCAGAAGTGGAGAGGTGTGGCTGGTAGTCTCTCTCATGAAGGGAGGACCAGGAGGTACCAGGGTGGGCTAGATGACCTGCTGGAGTAGTGAAAATTTGTTCCCAAAGTAAATCCCAGTAGAAGAATCATCCTCATTCTACATACCTCTCCATCAGACATGGCAACCACAAGGAAACTGTAGGTGTGGGGAGTAAATGCAGCCTCTTTCTATATTATTTTTCCTAGATAATTTCAGCTATAATGGGAAACCGTGAGATTTTTGTTGCTTTGTGAAGGCAAGGAGTTGATCTTTCTTAGGCAGCAGCCTTTTATGTGGCTTTGGAAGGGCAAAAGATTATAGAGGATGACCTAGTATAAAAATATGAGTATATTTTGATGTGGAAGAGTATTATTGGTAGTGTTAAAAGAATTTTCTCAAAGGGTTGATTTCAGCTGGAGAAAAGATTCCTTTTTCATTTTTTTCCATGAAAAATGCAAAGAAATGCCTAGAATGAGTAAATTCATTTTGTTAGAATAAATAAATAGTTCTATTTCTGAAAATATCTTCTTGAAAACATCTTGAAAATATTTTAGTCATTCTGTAAATACCTTTTAAATTTCTGTGTTTTTTATTTTTTGTTACAGGAGCTAGAGTTAATGCCAAAGACAGCAAATGGTTGACTCCTTTACACAGAGCTGTAGCATCTTGTAGTGAGGTATGTTGCTCATTTTGACTACTTTGTGTTAAAATAAGACATCTCAAATTACCTTCTGTCTGTTGTTCATTTTTTAAAAGGTGAAACTACTCCAAAAGTTTGGAATTGCAGAACATTTTTGCAATGGTTTTTTTGGATTTTGAGGGAATGTATATATATATATCTATTGCTAAAGCAGTAAGAAAGGAGGAAAACTATAAACTTTGAGTTCTCAGCTTTGCTCTCTGTGACTTCCCTAGCAGAGGACTCTGCATGCAGTGTTCTTAAGTCCTGTTTGCTTCTGCTAAGGTAACGAGAATAGTTCAGCATGAGGGAAGATTAATTAAGATTTAGAACAACTTTTACAGCATGGTCTTTGCATTACTTCATATTTTTTTTACATGCTTGTGTGTTCAGGCATTGAAGAAATAAATTATTCTATTAAAGGCCTGTCCTGCAAGTGTCTTTTTTTTTAAAAAGTGATTCATTAGTAGTATTGAATATCAGTTTAAAATTCTTAAATGGAATGTAGACTGTTTCTTGAAGTCTACCAGTTACACAGTTGTGAGAATATAATAATGCAAGAAATTATTTGGTTATTGTTTCCCTGTGGTGGTTGTCCTAATAAAAAATTTAAATGCCTGTAGAAGATCAAAACAAACAGAGAAATGCTGATCTTGTTATGTGGAAGAGTTTATGCAAAACTATCTCCTTTGAGACCCTGAATCAAATTGATGTTCATTTCAGTACGTTTCAAATAAAGTTTTTTTATTAGTAAATTTTTGTTTGGGAAGATAGAATTGAATATTTTAGTTCTGACAAGCACTGAACTTCAAGTGTTTGATCCATGAGCTATCTAAACAAGCCTTGTTTCAGTTTTTGCCTTTGAATTCCCTGGATAAACTGCAGTATTTTGTCACTAGCATTAATAGCAAAGTTATGTAGAGATCATGTTATTCAAAAAAACAGTGTTTGAAAATGAATCTTCAAGGGCTTCTTATTCCCAAATGCTATTTGTTCTTGAGATATTTTTAGGCTGTTCCTTTGGGAGCTGACCAAAGCACCAAATGCTGCATTCTTCAGAGCTGAGGAGCAATAAAAGCTCTCCACATCAGTAATGCTTGCAGAGGCAGAGTGCTGCAAACAAACTGGGATTAAATGATTACTTCAAGAAATGCAATCATGGTCATAGGTTTTTTTTTAAATATGGAAGATTTCAAACAAAACATTATTCAGAGGCAAACAAGATAAGTAAACCAGTCAGAGCTTGATAGATGCTTGTCAGAATTCTCTATTTATGAACACACTGAGTCATGGGAGCCCATGTACAGGGTTGGTACATGTAGGCACTGTTTTCTAGCTGACAGACCTATATGGGTTTGGGGCACTGGATGAAAAGCTGTCGTGAAAAAATTGCATAATGATTTCAGTAGAACATCTGGACTCTTGAAGTGAAGACAGCTGCAATTAAACAAGGACATTGAAACTTAAAAAATAGCTGCAGTTATGGATTTAGCTGTCAGCTGCACAAGTTCAGGCAGCTTCATGTCAAGACAGTCACATTTTTATTTGTGTGTGCTTGCTGTATGTTGCAAATTTAAAAAAAAGAAACCCCAAGTAGATTCAGTCATGAAATTCATAAATGCACATAAAATTAGATTCATTATTTTTATACTAATGTTGTGATGCTTCCTTCTGCAAAAGGGGTAATAGCTGTTCTGAAATTTCCTTGTTCTGATATGGTACTTCTTAATATTTGGGTTAAAAAAGACAAGATTTAAAATATAATTAGTTTTTTAAGGAATTAAACCTGCATCAGTTTCTCAGAGAAGACCTATTCAATTTTCTCATTAAAGTACAAGCCTGTGATGCAGTATTTTCACTTTTGTGTTTGTTCCTATCTTCTTTTTTATTAGCAGTACAAGAAATTTCAACATTTTAAATATTATTTATTATTATTTATCTAATATAAATATGACCAATAGTGACTTAGCATTCTGCCCATGGACCTCGCTATTGTGCCACAGTATAATTCAGAATCTCTAGTAACAACTTCTGGTAACAAGTTTTAAGTTCAAAGTGGTAATCAGTTATTTGTGTGCTCAGTGACTGAGTTGGCAGTCACCAAAAGCAATTAGTGAATCGTGGGAAGGTCACACAGCTGATGAAAAATGCAATATTCATCATCATGTTGATACTGCCAGCACATTTATTTTTTTACGCATTCCAATTGTGTGCGCATATTTTAATGGGATTTGTTTATCTTGCTGTAAGAATTACAGTCTTATTTGTCAAATTTTCACAGCTTGTACTTCTAACAAAAGGAAATGAATAATCATTTTGAGAGATGGAATTCAGTGCAATATTTTGAAATGGTTTTCAGGAATTTTGCAACAGTGTATGTTGAAACTTTTTGTGACTATGCACGGTTTTATTTGTGGTTCTCTAAATGTACATTTAATAATCTCGGGTTTGCCATTTGTAGACTTGATCAGTTGAAAAATTTTACTTGGCAGATTGATGGAAATTCATTGTAAGTTCATAGTACTTCACTAATCCTTGGCTAAGAATTCCACTAATGGAAGAAATCCTAAGAGGGTTTATTAAACTTTGGAAATCAGTTGTGATTACAAAATAATTTTCCATGTGGCTTAAGGAATAAAAGACCTGGCAATGGTTGATTTGGTTAAATTATTCATGTCCTTGAGAACATCCCCAAGTTTGGATTTATCATAAAGTACTAATCCCAAAGTGTCCCAATGATTATGTTTGCAAATGAACAAATGGTAAATAGTTGTTTTCCACTGTGCTGTCCTTAAATCCAGGGCAGTAATTTCTGATCTTTACTAAGTGGTTTGGTTTTTTTGTAAATGCTTCAGGATGCTGTTCAGGTGTTGTTAAAGCATTCAGCAGATGTCAATGCTCGTGATAAAAACTGGCAGACACCCCTACACATAGCAGCTGCAAACAAAGCTGTGAAGTGTGCTGAAGCTTTGGTGCCTCTCCTAAGCAATGTAAATGTGTCTGATCGAGCAGGCAGAACTGCACTGCATCATGCAGCCTTCAGTGGACATGTTGAGGTAAAAGTTAATTTTCTTGTCTTCCACTCATCACTCTGTCCCTCACATTTCTGATATTTCATTTTTGAGTTTAAAACCATTTCTCCCCCATTCCCTCAAAAATCCTCAACCCCTATTTTGTATTTGAATTTGTTTTCCATATGCATCTCTGTGCAGAAAAGTTGTGGAAAATAAACGTTGCATCATTTAATTGAGAGTTTATTACAATGTTCACTTTTCTTGTGACAGAAGCAAATTTGTGAAGTGGAGTTAAACAACAGGTAAATTTAAAATGGAAAAGCCAGGATATTTTTCTGCTCAGTAAATAGTGAACATAGGGAGTATGTTGTCACTGAAATTTGGAGGAAATATATGTAATGAGCTCCTAGTCATTAGTCCCTTAGTAATTACCTGAATATATAAAAGATTTCATGGCTTTGCAATATTTAACTGAGAAACATTTTTGTTGACATCAAGTTTTGTGTTCCTTACAGTCACTTAATTGTGGCAGCCAGTTTTTTCAAACTTATGGACTATTCAAAGCCCACCACATTTAAATCCTCTGAAAACACATAAATTTTTGTTTTCTTCCATGGTTTGCTCCATTGAGGCAAAGTTTTTTCCATTATGACTAGAAGATTTGTGTTCTTTTTCTATCTCAGATGGTCAGCTTACTGTTGTCTAGAGGGGCCAATATTAATGCATTTGACAAGAAAGACAGACGAGCTATACATTGGGCAGCATATATGGGTATGTACATATTTCAGTTGATTAATACTGTAGTAATAAAAAAATCATCTCATGTTTAGTGGTTTGACATATTTCTAGGAAAAATATTTGCATTCTAAGTTTATCTGTGTCTGCAAAAAAATGTTAATAGTATAGTTCAAATTGCCTTGTAAATGTGTATTTTGTGGTGAGGAAAATCAATTTGTTGGGAAAAGAAAAGTAAGGTAAGTAGTTTTGTTCTTTAAAAAGGAGGAACTATGTTCTTCAGTCAGCAAGTCTAGTCACAGGTGAAAAATTTTGCAGAAATGCTAAATAAAAAGTAAGCAGTTGATACAAGGGGCGCCTGAAACAGAGGATCATTGCAGCATCCCTGGGGATTGTATTTTCAAAGAATATTTCATCTCTGAAACTACAAATTCTTGCCTCACCATTCTTATTCCAGGAGTGGATAATTATTGTTCTCGTGGTCTTGATCAATACCCTGGCAATACTGTCAGAGTAATGTTCTTCCTTCCCTTTTATCAGACTTGGAAAGAATTGAATGTGCCATTCAATTAGGAAGTGATCATCACAGCAATAATGCTCTTAATTTATTATTTGAAGCTGGATGAGATTGCACTTCAGGTATTGATATCAGTACTTAAAACCCCAGAAGTTAAAGAACAATCTTCATTATTAATTTAATGTTCTTACAGTATTAGTATTTTTAATGTGGTTATATCTGCAAAGCAATGTCTGTGGCAGTCTGTCCAGCCACCTTATTGAATGTGGTTATTTGCAAAATTTTGTTGAATGAAACTTGTATGTGAAATTTCAGAGAACTGACAAGTGTCAATGATGGGCCAGAGACACCTTCTGCCTTGTGCTTGCCTAGATGAAAAGTCTGTTTTGCAGATAAGCTACATTTATTCCAATTTTAATCAGTGCTATATTGTAGGCTATTTACAGGGAACTCTCTTCATTAAGAGTGTTTGGGCAGGAAAAATGTAGTTTAATTGATGTGGATCTGCCTAAATGTCCCTGTAGACAATAGAGAAGAAAAAGCTTTTGAAAGTCTTCAATCAAAGTAAAAATATTTATGACATTCTCCCTCACAATTTAGAGCCATTGTACATTGCTTCAATTGTTTGGAGAAAACCTTAAAAACTTTTCCACCATGTGAAACTGACCATAAAATAAAGAAGTTATGCTTTTCGTCACTCTACTATAAATAACTTTCTAGGGTGATGTCCATTGTTTTGCTTCCTTCCTGCTTTTCCCCCGGCTCCATTGCTGTCCAGCTGCAAAGCTGTGACTGAAATGGACTCGCAGTGCTGTGTGCTGGTGTTGCCCTCACTGGTGCACCGGGATGTCTCTGCTGCACTTCTCAAGTCAAGTACCTTGCTCTTCCCTTTGAGAGTCTTCCACTGGTCGCTGCTTGCCTTTTCAATGCAGGTCAGGGCAGTTTTTTTGGCTTTTTACCCTCTCTTTGAAGCTTTTTCTGCCACTATTCTGTTCACTGTCTCTATTCCTTTCACTGCTTTAGATATCTTCTGTACTTCTGTTTCTCCTTTAGGGCTTGTTTTCATTCTTTTCCCTATTGTATTTGGGTAAAAAGATGAGTATTGTGTTTGCATTTCTCTTTCCCCTCTTTCCTACTATACTGAGATAATTAAGAAGTGAAATATTATTGCAGCACTTCACATTGCATGGGTAAAGTCTCTTGGCTTTGGTTGGTATAGCTAGGTGAAATGGTATTTTGTGTGCTGTTAGGTATGCAGCATAAAAGTATCACAGTGTCTGAGTGCTTATAAAAATACCTTTGTCTGTATTCCTTTGGGTAGGCACTTCCTATTCAAACTTTTGCAAATTCTCTTAACTGCTTACAAAGCAAAGATCCACACTCTTTGTGAAGCACCTGAACTGAAAGCTGGATTTGATACTTTCTACTTAGATATCTGACTGGATAAGTATAAACATAAGTATTCAGTGTGCCCCTCACCACTTCTTTAACTAAGGAAACGATGTCACCTGAAAGGTAAAATAGAGAGTTCTGCGTGGGTCAGTTACAAAAGTAAAGTGCCAAGTGTATTGTGCTCTCTTAAAGTCATGTATTTCTTTATTCAGCAGTCTTTGTCATGACTATCCATGTGCTTTCAGTAACTAGTTGTTTGGCAGTTACATTAACAATAGAGCAAGAATGACAGATACTTGGCTACCCCATTTTCATGGCTTCTTAGCAGGCAGTGTCACAAGTGCCTGCAAGCAGAGGAGGAGCATGGAAGGGAAAAGCTCATTGCCCCTTGCAGCTGGGGTGGGCGCTGGTGCTGAGGTCCGTGACCCAAAGCTGGCAGTGAGAGCTACTGCCCACCACTTCAGGGTGGGCTCCCTGCCCTCTCTTCTCTTTTCCACCTGGAACCTCCCCCATGCCTTCTTCATTATCCCAACTCTTACTCTTACTCTTCCTTGTACTCTACTTCCATTGTCTTAGGAGAGCAGTTGATGCTTTTAAAAGGCTGCAGTCCCTAAAAGACTGAGTCAGTCTTGAAGACAGAGCTTTACTAAATCCTGTATGATGTGGCTTAACATTTTAAATGCTTTGTGGGTAAAGGGAGTTGGATTGGGGGGTATATTTTGATGTAAAAGTAGAATATTTTCCTCTTTTCATGTTTGCATCAATTTTTCAAAGTTTCTGTAAGATTTAAAAATCTTAATGGGCGTGTTTGGAATTGGGGTGACAGTGGAAGATTGACAGTTATGTTGTCTCGCAAGTTGTTAATGTAAATTTGTGGTAAATACTTAATAATTACAAAATTGCTTTGTCTCTCTAGTTCTCCAGGATTGTGTTTTGAGTATACAAATTTATTTTTGCAGTGGTTGTTGGGAGGGGTGTGTGGAGATGATTATTTTATGTTGCTTTTATAGTTCATGATATTATTAGAAAACAAGAACAATTCTTTCTTTTCTACATTAGGTCCAAAGGAATAGTTTCTTGATCATGTTATAAAAATTGTAGAATTATGAAGTTTGCAAACCTGTGCTGGTTAATAAAATATGATGCTTCATTTTATTTGTCTTTATTATTTTAGGTCACATTGAAGTTGTGAAATTACTCGTGACCCATACAGCCGAAGTGACATGCAAAGACAAGAAATCATATACACCCTTACATGCTGCAGCATCTAGTGGGATGATTAGTGTAGTCAAATATCTTCTGGATCTTGGAGTTGATGTAAGGAAAAATAAAATTAAATGGGATTTTTTTTTTGTTTGAAATGCTCTTGTTAGTACTGTAGCACACTGTTTATTTAGGGACAGGTTATGCTATCGTGAAAGTACGAGAAGGAAGATCTCTGGAGGTACTACTTTTTCTTTTATAAACCCTCATTTCTCCATTAAAAGAAAACCTTCAGAGCCTTGCAGATTTTGCGCAATACTTGGAAAATAAATGTGTATTTAGTGGGGCTTTTTGTTTATTTGATATTTCTTGCTCTTAATTCACTGGACTGGAAGTCGGGAAATAGGAATTCCGATCCTAGCTTTGCCGCACAATAATTTTTGAAGTGCAGGAAATTAAATGCTTTTGCTTCATTTGGTAAAATATACGTGGAACTGACTTTTCTACGTGACATAAATTTTAGATGATACTAAAAATTGTGAGAAACTTCAGTACTGCAGTAAATGAGGCCATATTAATATTGAAATGCAAAACAAATTAAAAGGTTCTACAGTACCTGCCTGTAGAAGGAGTGTTAACAGCAAACTGTGAAACTGTGTAAGAAATCTACATTGTGAATCATAATCTTAGTCTTGCAAGGCTGGAGACTGCAACTCAAGCTCAATATTGAGAAGTAGATCAGAATTCAGTGTCATGTTGTGTACAACAAGAAATTCTGTTTCTATATGTGCACATACATGCACAAAAAGGCTCTTTGACCTCTGTTTTTAAAGAAAACTCGCAATGCTGTTTTATATGGGTCTGTGCTATGCTTTGCGTATAGCATCTGTGCAAATTGGCGAAGTTGATATTTTTGGCATGTGTGGCTTCTCTTAGAGTTGCATACAGGAAACTGGTTTGGAGACAATTGGAGGAGGTTGGCTCACTTGTAAAGTAATCATATCTTTCCCAGGACAGAGAGCTCAATCAACATGCTATATCCAGAACTTGCTTTTAATTTCTGCTTTTGAAGTGTTCCAAAACATAATCTCGTGACTTGATATTTTTTCTTTGCTAGAATTAAATGCTGCATTAAGTACAGCTTTTTGCCTACTAACTAATCTTGGGGTTTTTTTCTCTTATAGATGAATGAGCCAAATGCCTATGGAAATACTCCTCTCCATGTAGCTTGTTACAATGGGCAAGATGTTGTAGTGAATGAACTCATAGACTGTGGTGCTAATGTAAATCAAGTGAATGAAAAGGGGTTCACACCTTTGCACTTTGCTGCTGCATCAACACATGGAGCATTGTGTTTAGAGCTCTTGGTCTGCAATGGAGCAGATGTAAATATAAAGGTAGGTGCATCCAAAGCCATCCTTTCACATTAAAAATGCTTTACATCTTTATTGGAGGTAGTTTTTTCAAATATGCTTGTTTTGATAACATGGAGAAGTTCCCACTGATAGATGGAGTATTTGTTTGAAAAGTACTGCAGTAAAAATGAGCCAGTATGTTTCTTCAAGAATTGATCTGAATCTGGAAACCTCAGTGGGATATATTATATAGCCCAAAAGGATGAAGAAAAATGCCAATAATGTCTGGCCAATCTCAATTATATTTAAATGTCAGAATTCTGTATGCTTTGCTTTCCCTAGTCTAGCCATGTAAGTAAGAGCCAATAATTTGAAAAAATGCAGAAGTACATGTTTTTCTTATAAATAAGTAACGTGAACAAAATATAGGATATTTTAGGGAAATGTGTATGACCTGGCTAATTGCTGGAGCAGTTGAAGAGATGATAATGTAAGATCTTAGAATCTAATCAGTCAGGGAGATTTGGGAAAAGTGTATTAAAAATACAAATGTAAGTAGATCAGGCCAATGGAAATTCTTAAACAGCTGGTGTTTTAATTACTCCAGCAAAATTGTGTGAGCAGAGTCAGTATGCATTTTACATCTCTGGTCACAAGTCTTTGACTGCAGCCTTGTTGCAGGTAGAGAGATGTAAGACCTTCTGGTTTGTATTTTGTTGATCTTTACTTTAGTAATGAAAACTTAACTGTGTTCAGAAATATTTAGTGGCAGTATCTGGTGTCTTGGCAGGTTTTAGGCTGAGAGAAGTAGGAAATGGGTATATAGAATGAAGAGTCCAAGTGTTCCTTATGGCAAAGTGTATGGTTGCCTGAACTGTCACCCGCATGTAGTATGACAGGAATTATCTGTTATTTAATTTCTTGAAAAAAATTGAAAAGAAACCTACTTAATAGGTTTATGCCTGAATTTCAGCACAATCTGAGCAGGAGGTGAATATTGGAGTAGCTGACATTTCTGTTAAAAATCTTGGGGTTTGTGGTTCATTTCACGTAAGCAGTGATTTTTACTGTGATTCAAGCTGATTTTCAGCTAACTAATTGCAAAATAAAGTTTTATATCTATTGTTAATACAAAACTCATAGCCAACTGAAAATTTGATAGTATTTTAAAAATAAGCTCTTTGATGTGGAAAAATCCTAAATGAATGTTTCTGCTCACTGTTACATATATTTAGACATCCAGCTCATTTAATTAAAATGTGCATAACTCAGTTGTGGAAAAATTCATCACCGAAGTGCCCTGCAGAAGTAAGGAGCTGTGTTACAGGGTTTATTGCCAACTTGTCCTAAAATATCCAGGTCACAGTCCATTTATTTTTGTTGCCAGCTTTCTGCTCTGCCTAATGTCCCAGGCTGCATATGACTGAGTGTTCAGTGTTGCAGGGCTGGCTGACTTTTGTCCTACATTCTTGAAACATCATTTTTCAGTAAAGTGTGGTCTGCCATGAAAATAATCCCACAATGTTAAATATACTACTGATTAGATTTGTGTGTTTCTCGTACAAATAAGAGCAAAGGAGAGCTTAGAGCACCTTCTAGTACCTGAAGGGGGCCTACAAGAGAGCTGGACAGGGACTTTGTGCAAGGGCATGGAGTTATAGGACAAGGGGAAATGGCTTCAGACTTTGAGAGTAGGGTTAGATTAGATATTAGGAAGAAATTCTTTACTGTGAAGGTGGTGAGGCCTTGGAACAGGTTGTCCAGGGAAGTTGTGGATGCCCCATCCCTGGAAGGGCTCGATGCCAGGCTGGATGGGGCTTTGAGCTACTTAGTCAAGTGGAACCCTGCCCATGATAGTGGGGTTGGAACCAGACGATCTTTAAGGTCCCTTTGAACCCAAACTATTCTGTGATGCTCTGACAAACAAGACAAGAATTACTGTTTTTCTAAATGCAGGGCTGCAAGGGTTCATGATCATGGGCATATTTCTGATGCAGAAGAAAGAAGTGGACAAGGCTCCATTTCAGAAACAACATTAGCTTTAGCTATGGGTTGGGTGTAATTAAAATGTGCTGATTTCATACATCAAAATTCTTAAGTGCAAAATTAAGCGAGTAGGGCTATGTAGGGATTTTAAGCAATTGTAGCTTCAAAACAGCATTTATCCCCACTTTCCTCATCAAGGTGTTTCTGTTGTGATTCTGTTAGTAGCATTTCTGTGGATTTATACCAGCATGACTGAATTTGGCCTGTAAATTTGCACCTGAGGGCATGAACAGCCTTACTTTGCATATAAAAACTTGTCACTTGCACTGTGAAAAAGTGCAAAAACTGAGGCAAAAGAAAATAATTTTTAAGTCAACTTCTACTTCCTTGGAAAGGCCTATAAAGATAAATCTTGGATTTAATCAGAAGAGCAATCTCTAAAAAAATAGAATATGTTGTGTAACTAAGAAAGAATTGTGGATTTAAAATGAGATGGAATTAGGGTGTTCTTACTAAATATTTATTGAAACCAAGCTGGTTCAGTTTCTGAATACTGAGGCTGGAGTTCAAATTAGTTCTTAAAATGGCTCTGAGATCTATTTTTCATCATAATTATGTTGCTTGTGTAGGCTGATTCAATCATTTCCTCCCATGTGCAGCTTTTCCTGTGATTTTAGAGGTAAGAGAGTGGATATGGACGGTGATGTAGGTGCAGACTGGACAGTACTATTACAGCGCTTCCTGCTGTGGATGACTGAGTGGGGAGAGCAAAAGGGAAACACTCTTACTCTTGATGGCAGATAGAGGGGATGTTCTTGTGCATATGTGTGAGTGCTGGCCTCATCTCAAGAAGGGATTATGTAGCAGAAGATAATAGAACAGTAGAAATATGTTATATGCTTTTTATACCTCTGGACATAATTTCCTACTTGTTTTCATAGCCTTGTCAGTGTCCACTGTAGAACAGTGAATCTTATTAAGTATTGCTCATTACTGCAGCACTCCCTCTTCACTATTCAGAATTTCCTTGCATGGAGGAGCACATTGAAATGAGTATGTAATGGGACAGTATTAATTGTTTTATGGACCTCATTGCTGCTTGAAAATTCAGTGACCTAAATAAAAAAAGTTTTTAACTTTCATTGGTGGTACTAGAACATAAGAATTGTTGCTAGGGGGAAATTTCATTTGGAGGAATGCTGTGGCATGATAGACCCACATTTCCTCTCCCTCAGTGAAGCTCAGTAGTCTGAGTACAATTAATATGTGAGTAATCACTCAATAAGGCACCTTGTGCTGTGTATTATTTCTGTCTAATAGCAATTACTGTTCTTAGCAAATTTGCTATGATCTAAGTATTTTGTGGACGCATTTTCTCTAGTGATAGGAGAGATTTGGGTGATTCCTTTCCCATTACCACATTTAGCTGAGTTTCAGAGAAGACGGCAAAATTTATCATTAGCCCATAGCTGTCCTGTCATGTGCTATGATCCTGTCTGATCTCATTAAATCACACAGCAGTAGTTAGCTTGATATTTAGAGAGAAGAACCTAAAGACATAAAGAAAAGGAAATGGAAGTACAGTTTAGAAGGTACCTCCCTGCTTCTGCAGTCCAATCTCCTGGCATCTCAGGAAATAGTGATTTGCTTAAGAGAACCTTGATATTTCATTGCTTAAAGAAATGTCTGGCGACTGGTTCTGGTCCTATATATCCTTTTCTAGTGTCTTAGAAGGTAATTCTGAATGCAATCCTATACCTGGCAGTTCTGCTTCAACATGGGAATTGTCTTCATTAAATTTCATACCTGTTCTATGTTAATATGTTCATAGATAATTGCATGTTGTGTTTCCTGGGCTGGAAAGGAACTTGAGACTGTTAGACATGAGAGAGGCACTCTCATAAAATCCATTGTCTTAGAAGTCTATGTTAAGTGCATTTTTTAGTAAATTTGAACAGAGTAAAACTAAAAATCTCTTATTGACTGTACTGTGTTTTTTCATTTAGAAGTGAAAAATGATTCTGTAGCTTGTTTTCCTGTTCTTTGCAAGATCTTACTGAACTTTTCTTGTAAGAAAGCTTAACCACAGTGCTCTTCAGTTTCTAGTACTGTCACCTTAAGTTATTCCTATGTCTTTGTAAGGTGCATTATGAGATCTGTGTTTTTTCAGCTCCATCTTCTTCCTCTTCATTAGCCTTCCTCTGAGATACAGATTTATCCCATCTAAGCCAGTGAGACTGCAGGCTACTTTATCTGAGTCCTGAAATTCTGTCTGTTACTTCACTGAGCTTATTTTATTTTATAATTTTTCTTTAAATTATAGATCCTATAGACTCTTCGGGTTAAAGAAGGATAAAAGCGAGGGGAAAAGTCACCAGATGTCTAACAGTTGTTTTAAAGTAATTGGACATAGAGACTTTTAGTGGCTGGATAAAGAGATGAGAACTGAACTGTAAGGAGAAACATGAAAGAAAACTGGAGTACAGAGGTTGCTTGGAGAAATTGTCACTTATGGTGTGTTTATTTGGCTTTTTCTTAAGGCCTCCAATGACAGAATTAAAATTGATTGCCTAATTCCTCAAGAGGATTTCAACCCCATGTTCTGTGTTTATTTGCATCTACTATGGATATGTGGATGTTGTCTTTTGGATTATTTATGGTTAAAGAAATCTGCTAGCTGGAAGAGCTAGAGATAACTTGGCATTCCTTATCAAGTGTTTAATTTCTTTCAACCTAGGTCTGAGAAGACAGTGTTTCACATAATTTTGCTGTTATGCTGCTGTGGGCAGTGACACAATGAAAAATTCTGTATCCATCCCTAAAAGGGTCTTCAGCAGACTTTCAGTATCACATCCATAGAACCATGTCCATTTGGTGCCAAAGGGAGAGTAAAGATGGGAAGACACTTTTGCATATAACTTTTGCATTTAAGAATTTGTGATGTTTCAATACATGTGTTCATATGATATGTGCCCCTGCCATATTTGTCTGATTTAACTTTGTATTTTGTGAACATTTCATACTCTTCAAAGGCATCATTGAAAATAGATGCAGTATGCATGTGCATACTGCACTCAAGGGTCCTTTGATTTTCTGTGTCATGTTTGAAATTTTTTGAGTGCATGTGTAGGAACTTTTTCCTGCAGTAAAGCTTTCCCATTACTTGTGACAAGTATGAGGGGAAGATCATTCCAAAATAATAGCAACAGTAAAAATGGTGCTTTGAGCTGTTAAAAAGTGAAGTTTCCTTATGTGTTACTGTTAGCCTGCTTTCAAGGATGTCTTTACTGGGTGAATGACTAAGTGCACATACAAAATGTGCATTTAATGTGCACAAAACTAAGTGCACATTCAGCATTTCAAATGTGTAGTACCTAGTAGGGTTGAATAGTTCTACCCTATGACTACTTGTAGTTTATGATAAATTGCTTACAAACATCACTTTGCAGAAATTTCTAGGAAACACATGGGCTTTGTGATGTGTTGTCTTCTAATATAATGTGTAAACCCCTCTAGTAAATACAGCTACTTTCTTTCAATAAACAAGCTTAAAACATTGTTTTATTTTAGCCTTGGGGAGGGGAGGGGTTGGACATAGACTTGTTGCTGAAATTGTGTGCTGTCATCATCCTCTTGAGAGTTATCTTAGGGGCAGAAGTGTGAGTGAGTGGGCATCACTGGGTTGTCACTGGCAGCTGGAAGAGTGACTAAGAGCAGCTCTTGTGAAAAACTTGCCATGTCATGCTGAACTTGTCATTGCCAGCATCTGTCTGGCAAAAGTGCATAGAAACAATTTAAAGGATGGAGTGTAGAGAAAAAAGAAGAAAGAAATGTCCTTTTTGTTGTTTTTTTTTTTTTTTTGTCAGAACCGATTAATTGCTGTTACTGGCAATAAGTAACAGCATTTCTTTTTTCTTTTCCAGAGTAAAGATGGGAAAACACCTTTGCACATGACAGCGATCCATGGTAGATTTTCAAGATCCCAAACCATCATTCAAAATGGTAAAAAGGGGGAGGGAGTATTTTTGTCATAAACTTTCCATTTTGGATGTTTTCATCCTCTTGTATTGGTAACAATGTGCTGAATTTTTTTCAGGTCCAGTGTCCAGAAATAGTGGTAGAGTCTGGCATATCTGTTTATAAAGTTTGATAAGTTACACTGATGAACCATTTCTTTTTAAGAATGCAGGAATATGTATATAGATTTGTTTTCCATAACCCAGGTTGTTTTCCATAATCCAGTTTGTCCCATAAGGTTACACAATGAAATGCTTTTCTCTACCACTGAAATCTATATAAGTTTTAAATCCAAACTCCTCAGTCACTGACAATTAATAATGTTACTTAAATGATCATCAATCCTATTTTTCTAACAAAGTATCTGAATGCCTGGCTATACCCTTACTTAGTAATTACTCTTTATTATAGGAGCTGAAATAGACTGTGAAGATAAGAATGGAAATACCCCTTTGCACATAGCAGCTAGATATGGCCATGAGCTATTAATCAACACTCTGATCACGAGTGGTGCTGACACTGCAAAGTAGGTAACTTTACTGACACGAATGCAAGCTGACATAATTTACAAGTGTATTTATTAGGTTAACAGAACTAGTGCAATTTTTAATATAATCTTCAACTTGCAACAGGAAATCCTTGGTTTATTATGCTGTATTGTACTTATAAGTAGCTAGTCAGTATATCACAATTTGTACCAAAACAAAGAGAAATAGAGTTTTCTGTAATGTATTTGAAGTAAAAGCTCTGAAAGTTTTAATAGGCTGTTGCACTGATAATGCATGCTGATAGCTTGGAAGGAAGTGCTTAAGATGGGAAGTTAGCTCAGTATTCTAATGAGGTGGTTTGCTGAACCCACCATGCATGTGCACTTTGGCACACAATCATGTTTGTTTTATTTTAATTGTAATGAAACTGTGATACCTGATTATGGTGTATCTTAGGCGGGGTATACATGGGATGTTTCCTCTCCATTTGGCAGCATTAAGTGGATTTTCAGACTGCTGCAGAAAGCTCCTCTCATCAGGTAGGACACTCTTTTAACTTCTTACAAGGTGCTTTGTACTTCATTGTGTATTTCACAGAATAGCTTTTAATTAAGTCTTAATTTAGTGAAGCATAGAAATCCTCACAGTTTACTAGTACCTTGGAGCCAATGCTTGTTTTTTAATGGACAGTCCATAGTTAAAGTGAATGCAAACTTTTGGAGACATAAGTTTAAAAAAATCCAAATTTTAATAATACATTTATAATTTCTTTAATATTGTGTTTGTGCATTTTGAGTTGGCCATAGAGGTGGAATGACTGGTTTAGACCATAATGAAACTTCAAGGAGAAAGATTGATAATAATATTTTTTATTAATTTATGGACCATCCAATTTCCATTCCATGATGTCTTTAGCTTAATACAGATCAGTCTATTCCCATCTGTTCCTGTAGTGGGCACCTAATAGCTCTGAAGACTCTGTGCACTGCTGTATTAAGAAACTGTTGCACTGGTATTATGTTGTTAACCAAATGCAAGCAGACTGCGCTTTTCTTTTGATGTTTGACTTCTCCCTGAAGATGTGGTTGTTGGAAGGTCATTACTTCTCTTGTTGGCCAGAATCTTAGGTGAATTCTGAGCTCTTTGAACCATTGCAATTCTGAGAAAGTAGATTTTTCCAAATGAAGCTTCTGGAACAGAAGAAGAATAAGAATAATCTCAATGGTTCTGTATTAATCTGAAGATACTTATTGTTTTAAGTGGGGAGGAGAGAGCTGGGGAAAAGGAAGCATAAGAAGTTGCTTCCCCAGCTTTATACTGTTTGTTAGGGAAGCCTGGGAGAAGAACTAGAGGAATATAACTAAAGCTACCTACTGGAAAGGTTTTTTATTTACTGTCCTGTCATGGGCAAACTTGCAAGGATTCACTTCAGGAAAGAACTGTCCAATAGTTGACAATATTTCAATTGGATGTGCTCAAAATGAGGGATACTGGCTCTTTCTCCTTCCTGCACGTGGTATGGTGCTGGCTGTGCCCTTACTGGAGGTTCAGTATGGCAAAGGAAATCATGTGGAGGACTTGCAAATGATTTCTGTGGCTTTTACATGAATTGAGAAAACTTGGATGCAAATCGAGCCTGGAGCAGATAAGGACTTGAAGAGTATGTTCAGCCTTCAGGCTAGAAAGACTAAATAGTGCCAAGAGCTTTTTGGATGTGCTCTTGGTGTGGGGATTGGTGTGTGCAGAGTATGTGTCCTTTTTGGGGTCAGGAGATGTCTCTTTTATGTAAATTAAAGATCTCTGATTTTTAAATTCCTTTATATTCATGTGCAAACCTTAACAAAATGTCACCAATCTGCCTTGTCCCAGTACTGAATGACATTTAAGTAATTAGTGATGGTAGACAAGCAACTTAGGGATGTGGAAAGGCATCAAAGGCTATTCTTCAAACCAAGCTAGTAAACTGTCTTAATTATTTGCTAATAGAGCATTCCCTGTTGAAATGGGATAAAAACATAGTGGTGCATACAAAACCTGTTTTAGGGGATATGGAGTAGGAAAACAGTCTTGAAATAATAGTATTTTTGAATAACATGTCTTTTGTTGTTCATTATCTATTGTTGTTTAACGGTTCTTAAAAAAAACAAAACAAAACAAAAACAAAAAAACAGCATTCCCAGGTACCGCAAATGGAGACTTAGTAAATAAGTTACATTACACAAGAGCAAAACTCTCATAAGAGTGTAATAGTTTTCTCAAACCAAAAATGTAGCTTTGAAACCTGATTTAAATAGTAATCTTTCTGTCAAAATATATGGGTGGATGTGGAATTACACGGCTAGTGTTTGTGATCTTGAAGTTCCATAGCTGAGCCTTTTTGGAAAGAGAAAGCTCCAGTGTTCTGCAAAGAGCTCCTCTGTAATTAACTGCTATTTGCAACCATCACTCCAACTCAATAAAGTTCTTTCTTTGGGACTAAAGCTCTAAACTCAAGGAAAAAATTTAAGCAGCTCCTATATTTAGTAATACTGACATCCCCAAAAATTAATAATCTCTGCACAACAGTGATAAATTCTAGCGTATTCCTGAATTTTTATATGACCTGCATATATCTTATCTTCAATAGTAAATGGCACTGAAATATTAGCAGGTAAATAGAAAGAGACAGAGCAGAGCCTAAGTGCAGCTACTTGTCTTTTACCTTACCCCTTTCAGTTTTATTTAAATGCATGTTTTTCAGAACATTGGAAATAGCAAGGACATGTTTCAAATGAAGTAATTTTTAATGCTTGAGTGCTCTTTTGCAAATAGCTGTTAAGTTTGCTTAGCAAGCATTTCTCTTAACAGCAGATGACAGCAGTTTTGTGAAAGGTGATGTTACATAATGATTTTACAAAATATTTGCTTTGTAGGTTTTGACATTGACACACCAGATGACTTTGGCAGGACTTGTCTTCATGCAGCTGCAGCTGGAGGGTGTGTAAAAAAGCATTCATGCTTTCATATTCAGTATTTATTTTCAATTGCTGATCATTCTTGTTCTTTTTCTATTATCTTCTCTCTGTTTTTCCTGCCCTCTCCCCTTGGAACTTATGTAAACATGAAAATAATTTCAAGATGGATTCTATCTGCAAACAAAAAATTAATTAACTGTTCAGCTCAATAGGTCATTGCTGGAGTACGGTGTCCAAGTGTCATCAGCCTTACATTAGATATATATTTGGGGATGAACTGATTTTTTTTTTCATTCCCATGGATGATGATAAAATTTTTGGAATTTACAGCATTCAAAGATGGCATGCCTACCTAAGATAACTGTGAGACATGACATAGAGAACAGCAACTTTGGGAAATTTGTTTTTACCAAATCCATAAATAAAAAGTCAGTCTAAATAAAATAAAAGCAATAATTAAATTCCAGGGTTTAGGTGGATGAAGTAGTCAGAACTACTTGCTCATCACTTGAGTTGTGATCCATATTGATTATTGTTATTGTATTGTAGGTTTTCTATAGCAGCTACTCAAAATTGCCTGGAAGAATTGGGTAATAAATTTCATGATACACTTTGTGGGACACAAGAACTCCATGATATTGATATTTTCATTTTTCTGTTTGAATGTTGTTTAAGTAATACTGTTAAGTAATCATTCTAAGTGAAAAGTACTTGCTAAATACATCCTTGTTGCAAGTGATAGAAGTTAAAATGCTATCTCTTCATATAAAAACCAAATAATTTGTGACACATGCCCTCACTCATCTCCAGTTTAGGAAAGTTACCAAATATAGTGTTTAAACAATAAAAAATATAGTATATCTATTATGATGATCATATTTTTATTCAAAATTGATTACACTAAAAAGTAAAATATCTATGTTTCAACTTACATTTGGCCTTTAAAAATATGCAATAAAATCTTGCCTCTGTGCTGGAATCCTGGTAGCAAAAGCGTGTGACATGCAGGTGTTGTTGTTTGTTTGTTTATAAGAATTGAATTATTTCTTGAATTAGGTTCATGTTTATGTGCTTTATGCATGCCAATTGTATCAATTAAATTTATAGACGTGGTCTTGAAATAATTTGTATTCTTTATTGGTTTGGTCCATAAATTATGGAATCTATTTTACATACAGAAATGTATATATCAAAAATTCCACATTATAGTTCAGTTCCATTAACCTAACATATGAGATGTTCATGTGTTGTAGTTCTGATATTTGTAGAGGCCAATATTAATGAAATAAAATTTGCAATCACAAATAATAGTGTATTAATTTAATAGGAATTTGGAGTGCCTAAATCTTCTACTAAATACTGGTGCAGACTTCAACAAAAAGGACAGATTTGGAAGGTAAGACATTTCACATTTGTATATTGGAAAGGGCTGTTAAAAGTATTGCAGTAGCAGCTTATTGATATGTGGCTAATTCTGGGTTCCAGTTTAAATGGTTTTTTTTTTTGTTATGATGTCTCTAATAAACTATGTTTCAGCATGTGTTCTCAAAAGTCACAAACATATTTTGTAATCCTCTTTTGTTAGGTAGGTGTTTAGTCTTGTTTTTAAAGATTGAATTTCACATTCAACTGTAATTTTTGTGAACCTTCTTTCCTTACAACATGGGTCTAATATGTTTAAATTGCTCTCATTCAAGGACATTACTAATGTTTTCCAAATAATGCATTAGTCACATCTATACATCTGTGGCTATTTCTAAGCTCTTTTATTAATATACCCAGTATTTTATTATAACTGCTTCACCTTTTTCATTTCACAATATCGGTGCCTTTCTGCTTCCCCGTTTGAGCTCTGAACTCTTTGGAATGACATTAATTTCTATTTTTAGTGTATGATTATTTAAGTTTAGATGGCAGGATCAGTACTCATGTAAAATCTCATGTCACATCATGGAAAATATGATTTTCTGGGATGTGAAGAGCAGGAGTAGGACTTAAAGAAAATGTTATGGATCCAAAGTTCTATTTTGCTTTAAATTCCACTTCCATTATTTCCTGAGAAAGGAACAACTATCTGTCATAACTTTTGTCATCAAAAGTTGGGGTTTTCTTTTGGGTTGGATTTTGGTTTAACGTTCATGTTATATAGAGGATTTTTTTCAGGAGATGGAAAATATTAGTTTAAAATGGGAAAAATGGGAAAAAGACATTTTAAGGGAGAGGAAAGAGACTGACTGTCTCCTCAAAATCAAGTTATTTATAGCTGCAGTCTCTTTAAAAATAGAAAATGAAATTCTGAGTCATATTGGTCTTTTTAAAATTTTAGTTAAACTGGCATATTTAGAGAATTGTTTATGTATTTGAAGCTGGGATAAGTTTTCCCTGAGATTATACATCAGTACTAATATTTCATGGTTTTGATACAAGAAGACAAGATATATTTAACAGTGCCTCTGCTATGTCAGTATAGATAAAAATAAATAGTAATGTTTTCCTCTCTTAAGCAAAATTGTGCTTTTTTATTAAAAATGTCTGTTTGTGCAATTGTTGTATTTTATTTGTGCTATATTTAGTTGTTGTGCAGTTTTTGATTTGTCCATATTTTTCTATGTGGCTTAAAATTACTTAACAGAAAATAGTCTTTCTAATGTAAACTGGATTTCCCTCTCTAAGTTTACACAAGAAAATCCAAATAAAGCTTCATTTAATATGAAGTTTGTGCATATTTTGGCTGGCAAATAAATCCACTATATATAGTACAGCATTGTTAAGTGGTCCCTAGAAAGTGGCCCTATTCTTTAGTACTGTGATAATGCATTCTTCACCACAAATACTTACTTACATATGCAAGGAGGATTTAAGTTTCACTTTATTTTGCTTTTTCTGTCTCTATAATATTATTTTGCTGTTATTTACCATTGTACTTTTTATTTAAATGTGTACTAAAGAACTCCACTCCATTATGCTGCTGCCAATTGTAATTATCAGTGCCTGTTTGCCCTTGTGGGATCTGGAGCTAGTGTGAATGACCTTGATGAGAGGGGTTGTACACCTCTGCACTATGCAGCTGCATCAGACACAGATGGGAAGTAAGTGGCATGCTTTGTACTAAAGCCTTTCTCATTAGGAACATCTGAGCTGTGAATTTTGTGTGTGTTCTGCCTTCAGATTTGCCAAATGCATTTCTTGTTTTTTTAAAGATTAAACTTGACAGAGGTGTGTGCATTGTATATAAAAGACTTTATGTAACAAATATTTCAGAGGAAAAAAAATGAACAGCAGGAAAATGTATTGTAAGAATTTTATGTCCTATAATGCAAATGTGCTTAATCAGGAATTAATTGGGAATAGAGTTCTTAATCCTATCTACTGTGTAGTGGTTGAATAAATATCCTTTGTGGGGGTTATTAAGTTGGTTGTAGGCAATAGAGTCATTTTCCCTTACAATCAAATTCTGATGAAGGATGGATATTAACTTGATATTTCAATATAAGATGCTTTGTCTATTCGATGTTTGAGTAAATCACAGCTGTAATGCCAAACATGACTATCTGTTGATAGTGTAAATTTTTATGATGCAGTTACACTTCTATTAATGAAATGCATCAAGAATCTTTCATAAATCCACACTCTCTTGGGTTTTTTCCAATGGTTATATTTGTTATTGTGTTTATTTTCCAATGGTTATATTTGACATATATATTAATGACCTAAATGACTTTGCTTATATGCAAAGTGTATATATAGGTAGCACCAAAGAGATGATGACTTAAGCTCCAGACATTGGATATATTGAGGAGACAAGAAGAGCATCACTTCTTGTGCACACACTCACATATGCAGGTCGTGGTGTGCAGCAGCACATTCCACATGCACACAGTGACACCTTCCCTGGAGAAGTGCTGCTTCATGCCAAATCACCTTTTTTTTGATACAGCACATTTTAAAGGGTGAGATAGCAATAAGAATGAGGTGGTGTATAACTTAGATTGGGTTTTGAAGGCTAAATAAAGAATACTTTTATGGCTATTTAACTTATATTTGAACAGCGTGCCTTTTTTATGTTAAGCCAGATTTCAAAATTAAATTGTCTGCTGCTCTTTAGAAATAATATCAATTCCTGCTGGAGCTTGCTGAGATAATTTTACTTTAATTGCCCTCTTACAAGTTGAGCAGGATTAATTTTAGCTTCACAGTTGCTCTGAAAACCTCCAAACTATAATGGTTCTTCAGATGACATCGTTTTGCCATCTGTCTTACAAAAGGCACGAGCAGGAGTGACGATGACAATGCTGCAGAGCTTTGGGAGGTAACTCAAAGCATCCTCTCTGGAGCCCATGGGCTGCTGCCCTTCTCATTAACATTTGGGTCTCTGGAAGACAGGCTGCAAAGCAGAATGGCCTGAGGGGAAGCTTTTTATATTGCTGCACCAAGATGAGTAGTAACAGCTGGAAAACCAATACTGCTCAGCTCATTCAAAACAGAAATGAAGTTAAAAATGATTACTGGAGTCAGAATATAAAGCCTGGGAAAAACACATCATAAACCATCTACCAGGAAACCATCTACATAAAATTGCAAAAATATTTGTGTGCAGTTTTATGGTCTTTGTTCAGACATCTTTAAAGACCGATTGTAGAGACAGGGATTTTTTTGTTGAAAATTATTTTGCAGTTTATTCCTGTTTGAAAGTATTTTTTTCGTATCTTTAACAAATACTTTTGTCCGGAACAAACACCACTAAGCCCCATTTTACCAAGATTAGAGAAAAGCATGATTTCATAATTTTCTCTTAGAGGGGAAAAAGAATGTTGCTTCTATTTATACTTTTCTAATGGAAAATAAATAAAATGAATAAAGAATGAATATATGAAAAATAAATTTAATTTATCTGGGCTTTCAGAAAGTTTGATTAATATCCTCTTTAAGAGACCTGTTGAGGACAGTTAATTATGTGAAAGATGCAGGAGTAATCTCTCTCTTGGATGCAAAAAACCATTGAAAATAATTGTCTAATTTGCACTGGAAAGATTTGGTACTTGAGGATTTTTAGCAGACTTGGCTCTGTGCAGTGTATTTAGTGTATTGTAGAAATTTAGGTAGCCAAAGCCAGTGACATGTAACATTTATTAATCACCCATGAATGTTAACACCAAATTACTGATCCAAATTAGAAAGAAAGTTAGATGATGGGACAAATGAAATGTAAGAACTGTAATTCTTACTTAATGAGACAAATTAATTTGTCTTTGGGTTTTCATAAATCTCATCTCATTTTAATTCAAGCAAAAACAGGCAAGCACAGTTGTCATTAATGAAGTCTAAGCATTTATTTACTGGACAAATAAAAGCTGAATTGATTGGTTAAAAACATAGGTATGCTTTACAAGTAGCTTTTTATTAGCTGTACTGAGTAGTTTTAAAGTTACTTGCATCTTATGTTACATATGTTATTCTTTAAAACTCATGAAATTTTACCTTTTTCACTACATATCAAGTCCTTGTTTATGCTGGGCAAAAAATTATGGAAGTGAGAGTGCACTTCTGATAGGGAAGTATTTAATGATCCCAGAGAGAAGAAGGGATGTTGACCTGTTGTACACATCAGAGTAAGGAATAGCTTCACTAGCAAGTTCAAGGTCATAATAATGACTTTTGAAAATATTGCTGAAATGATAGACAACATAAAAGTATGAAACAGCAGGGTTATTACTTGCAATCATTGGTGTGCACACATGGAGTCTCTCAAAAACAGAAAAATAGGGAGAGAGTGAGCTGACTTGAAACCCCCATTTCCCATCCTCCCAAATGAGTGTGGATGAAACTGGGCTGGTCATATTTTGCCCTATAAATTTGTCTAGTTAAAGTAAGGAATGGTAAGATATATGTGTGACAACAACTGAGTATTTGCTGTATAAACAAATTTTAAAAATTGTATCTGGTGGTAGTGGAAGTGTGTGTGTGTGTGTGTGTATGTGTGTTATTCTTGTATGCTGCCATGAAGATCTGCTTCTCTTCTTTGCATATAACATACAGTAGAAGAAATTAATGCAGAAAAGCATACAAAATAGTAATCATTGATATTAGCAAAGCTAACTGCAGTTGTGTTAGCTAGGAGGAAAATAGCCATGAAGTACTAGTTTTAACCAAGTCAGATAACTCAGAAGATGCAGGGTGTCTGCAGAGAAGGATTATTTCAAACTTTGAAGCTTTGTGATTGACCTTTATGTTTGATGTAATGAGGTAGCTTTCTCTAGTCCTAGCCAATATTGTACATTAAATCAGTGTCCCTGTGTGCTGTATTCTATTTTCCAGTTGAATTGGAACAATTTATCACTTAGCATTAAGTTGAAATTCAGCATTTAGATACATGGTTGCATATGTCAATTTGAATAGGTGCCTGGAATACTTGCTAAGAAATGATGCCAACCCCGGGATCCGAGACAAGCAAGGATACAATGCAGTTCATTACTCAGCTGCCTACGGTCATCGCTTGTGTCTTGAATTGGTAAGAGAACATCTCCTGGATGGAAGGTGTCACTGCTGCTCTTCCAGGGTGTGCTGCAGAGGCCAGGGGATTCCTCCTCCTTGGCTGTCAGCTGGGTCAATACTGGATTTTCAGTATTTTTAAAAATAATTTTATAATTATAAAAAATAATTATAAAATAAAATTATAATTTTCAGCCTCAGTGCAGATAAATTCAATCATTTGGTATTCCTAAAATAGAAGCAAAGTGAGCAGCTAGGATGCTAGATACTGGCTTAAAAAGATGAAAAATTCTCAGATGAGAAGACAACTGGTTGAAGATGTGGGATATTAGTTTTGTTTTGTGTCTTAATTTAAAATACACTACTATTTTTTTTTTCTGGTGACTGAAATAAAATAATCACAAGTTATCCCACTGAGAACCTTTCAGAAATTTCATGAATGTCATTTGAAAGGAGCAAATTAAAATATGGGGAGAACCTGTAAAGAAAGAGTGCCTTATAAAATAGTTCATGCAGTTACAGTAACTAGTGGCCACAGAATATATTTTCAGATAATAAAGCCATAGTTAGTTTTTTATTGCTCCCTTTACAAAAATATGTGTACTATTTGATATGCTGTCTTATACAACTTCAGTATTTTTATTAAAATTACTTTTTTATATTTAAATGTATTCAAACATGAATTTTGGATGTTTTTAATTACAGATTGCAAGTGAAACGCCTCTAGATGTTGTAAGTCTATTATTTCTCACTTTTTAAGTATTACTACAGAGCAAAAGGGAACATGTAGTTTTAAAAATACTGCTTATTTTTTAGACTTATACAGACATTTCTTCAATGCATTAATGTATTATTTCATTTCAACTACAGTTTATATTTAATTGGGTTTTACAATTTTAAAATGGGAAATTATTTTTAAGCCATGTAGTTTTTTACTTAAACAGTTGGTTGACCATGCTATACATGTCTGATAATGAAAATGTAATTTGAATGTATTTGGTGTTCTTCAAATACTTTGAATGTTTTAATTCTACTAATGTACTTAATTAAATATGGTCTTGAAGAAGACCCAGAAGTAAAACTTCAGAATACATCTGAAAGTCACAAATAGAAATGTATATACATAGATATTTTAATGCTATAGCTTTTGCTTTTTTTGAGACCATTTTTTCTCTCTGAGAATTGTTTTCCTGTTCTGAGAAATCCATCCTGCTGTCTGGCCTTTCATATTGTATTCTGCTGACTTTTCACCTAATCAGAATGCTTACTTGGCTGATGTCTGGGGGTTTTTTCTTGCTGCTGTTGTCACTTGTCCTTGTCTTCCCTTTGTATTCATCGTTCATATTGCTCTTCAGAAAAAATACTAATTTTAATTTAGTTTCTTATTGAATTATTGCATTATTATGCAAAATTAAACTACTGGGGTTGGAACATGAATATGGGGGATATGTTGCTGAGTTGATTCAGACTCTAAAATGTTGAAGATCAGGACGTCTGTAATTCTATACTATTCTTCCTACTTTTTCTCCTTTATTTTTCAATCTGTGTATATGGGAAAATGTAGCAATTATTGCTGAGTGTTTTCAAAGGTGAGGGGGTTTTGCACTCACTCTGACTTTTTCTCTCTAAGCTGATGGAAACATCAGGTACTGACATGCTGAATGACTCAGACAACAGAGCACCTATAAGTCCACTGCATTTAGCTGTAAGTTCTCAGTTCTTTAGTGATGACAACTCATCTGGTAGCAAACAGTTGTTGCACAGGTTTATTCATTCTGGATTTTTTCAAAATAGGTTAATAAACAATATGCAAACATATGTACTAATATTCCTGAATGAGGTATACAGGATGATTTTTGCATTTCACTTGAAATTTGCTTCACGGAACAGCTTTCATGTGGAATCTTCTAATTAAAATCTGTGCTAATGAAACTTTTATAAGACTTGTTCTATAAGTAATTATGACTTTTTTAATCATTACACTGTCTTACTCTCTTAATTGTTTAGTATGAGAAATGTTTGTCCTCAATACTTTAGGGAAGATTTGCACAAGGAGTAGTGTAGGATAGTGATGAAATTCTGTCTATAAAAAAATATTCAAAATACAGAGTAACCAGCTCAATGTGTAGCTTTGATCTTTTCCCTGAATTTAAAAGCAATTGAAAAGCCACTCTATACTTTCTGAAAATAGAGTCTCATGCAGTACATATATATATATCAATAAAGTAAAAATAATCTTTGATAGTGGTAAATGAACGCTATTTGTACTGCATTCCTATTACAGGTGCTTTTTAAAAAAATATTTTATGTATAAAAGCCAGAAGAAATTACTTAAATTTGCTTATGTTCCTCACTTGACATAATCTGAGGTTGATGTAACTCCAACATAAAGGGATGAAACATTGTGCAGTAGTCAAAATACTGGTTTTTATGCAGATTGAAGACAGATTATTTTCTGGGAGTAGTTTCAGTTGCTGACTGAAAGGATAAAATAGGAAAACACCACCAACCTTTTGCTGAAGTTGTGGGGTTTTAAAATTAGTTATAACTGCTGTAACTACTTATGTGCTGCATCAGTTGCTCTTCTGCATGCTAAAGTAAGGATAGTCTCTTTACAGTTTCATTTATGTAGTTTTAGCAAGAAAGGGAAAAACGTTAAGGATGGGAAAATTGAAGAATTTTCTTATTCTTGTAGGCCTATCATGGCCACCATCAAGCTCTGGAAGTGCTGGTACAGTCACTGCTGGACCTTGATGTGAGGAATAACAATGGAAGGACGCCACTGGATCTTGCTGCCTTTAAGGGACATGTGGAATGTGTAGATGTGCTCATTAATCAGGGAGCATCAATCTTGGTGAAAGATTATGTTGTAAAGAGGACCCCAATTCATGCTGCAGGTATGTGCTAGCTACTAACCTCTAAAATTTTGGCTTTTGAAATGTGTAATCTGTTTAGAAGTCTCTGTCATTAATGTTCTAAGAAATAGTATTTAGGAACAGAGGATGACTTTCAAGTATATGCTGTGCTGAGAAACATGTAGCAAGAGAGTTGCAGGCAGGAGCCAGGATTAATCCAATAAACCAGTGGAGTCCAAGAGTGCTGTTCCACACTTCCCTCTGGAAGGGTGCATTGTCCTTGTCCATTCAAGTGGCTGTGCTGACAGGTGCAGTGACATGTCCCTGCTTCTCTCCTCGTCTTTCACGCTGTCCAAACTGCAGGCCCAAATTTAGAAAGGCAAATTGCGTTGCCTGTCTTGGCAGTAAAATACTTCTAAAAATGACTGGAGTCTTGGAGAATTTTGGCAGTTTGAGAAGAGACATGAAAACTTACTTTGATTTTTTTCCAAGGATTTAAATGACTCCTGAGCATTTTCAAAATAACAGCAATCCTTTGCAGTGTTTTCTTGCTGACTTTCCTAGAAAACATCTCTAGGCCTGCCATTCTCTGAGTCTAGAATCCACACTAGAGTCTTATTTTTCCCCTCGCATTAAAAATAGGCTTATTCAATTCGGCATTTATAGTAATGGTGTTACAGAAGTGTTGCAGTTAAAAAGAGCATTATGTACAAAACATCATCATTCTTGACAACTTGTTTTGTTGTCCATGAGCACAAACTGCATTCTTCTATTTGATTGAGCTTTCCTAACTTGTGTTAGCATGTCTGTCAGCTACAGAAATGTGAATTGTCGCTGTGCTTGTGTGAACTGAATACTGCAGCTGTAGGTCAGAAATAATTTCCCTTCCAAGAAGCAATCATTTATCTTTCATGAGTTGCATTTAAATGAGATTTCTCAATTTTCTGTTTGTTCATTTTCCTTTTTTTTTAACTGCTTGGTTTATTACATCTATGCATTACATTTCCTTCCCCTTTCTAAATGTGATTTCCATTATTATTTTATAACTATGTGCATGCTGCACTTGCTAACAAAATCTGACTATGATTTGCTAGGTATGTGTTTCCCAGTGCCTTAAAACAAGCAAAAATTATGCTAATTCCTATATTTTAGTGTTCCTTCTTGTGTGTGTTGTATAAGCATATATTCCAATTACTTTTAATATATGCAACCTCATTAATATATATATGTTTACATAAAATCTGTTGGCAGTTGATAGTTGGAATCAGTTTTTCTAACACTGTACAGTTGAGAATATCTGATTGCTGAAATTTTCTAGTATTCATATTTTAATTCAAATGATTACAATAGTAAAGCTATACAGTGGGTTTTCAAGCTAATGGGCTTTAGTCTGAGCAGATAGGTTGCCATTCTGTTTGAGCTCTCTTCTCAAAGGCAATTCATGTAAATCCCATATTTTTATAATGTTTTACAGCTACAAATGGTCATTCAGAATGTTTGCGGCTATTGATAGGAAATGCAGAGCCACAGAATGCAGTGGACATTCAAGATGGAAATGGACAGTGAGTTTAAATCATGGGCATTCTGTTCTACACAAGTTATTGCATTTTGTAAAAGAAAAAAAACCAAATACTTTACAGTAATTATTTTAAACTTATTTTAAAAGGAAATTATTGCAATAAACATGAAGTTGAGAGTGAAAAATGTTCAGCTGGGAGGAAACTAAAATGTGTCTTACTGCCCAGATGCTGAGAAAATGGATTCTAGTTACTTAATCAGGACTTCTGAACTGGGGCATGTTACTTTATTTTCTCAAATCTAAAAAGCAAATGAGTGGAAGGTCATTGATGATGTAAGTCTTAACAGTGTTGAGTGCAAGGATAGCAGTTGTTGTGTTTGAGCTGAGCGCTAGTCTGTTAAATTTCCAAGTGTAAATTTCCACTTTATTTCTGTCTCCGCTTAGGACTCCTCTGATGTTGTCAGTTCTCAATGGGCACACCGACTGTGTTTATTCACTCCTTAACAAAGGAGCAAATGTAGATGCCAAAGATAAGTGGGGAAGGACAGCATTGCACAGAGGGGTAAGAGAATATTCCCTTTTTTTAATTTCCAGTTTTCTACATGCTAATTTCAAATAAATACTTAATATGTAGTGTTAGTTAATGTCTCATTATTCTCATCTTGCCATTTGAATTTAATTGTATTTTTAGTTGCATTCGAAAGGTGCATTCTGCCTGTTTACTACCTACCGTCAGAATTCCTTTGGACTTTTAGAACCTCCTAATCTTGCTGTAAAATGTTAACTGGAGAGGTCCTAGAGTACAATATTTTGTTGGGGGGAAGGTAGTGTTAATAGGAGGAAGAAAAGCATGATATGTGCCACATGCCAAATATTTTGTTTCTAGCGTCTGCCAGATAAGACAATTGAATGAGCCCAAGAGATTAGTAGTTCATTCAGTGTTATTCCAAGAAAATATTCTGACATGAGTATTATAATACATTGCTATTTTCCCAACAGAATGTCTGTTTTTAGGAATAAAAATAGTAACTTATTTTGCTTATTTTGTTACGCCTTAAAAATGCAAGAATTTGCCTGAGGTTTTCTTGCTTGGGTTCTACACCTCGGCTTACATACATGAATATTTTCAAACTGGCCCTCTCCTGTGTCTCTCTGACAGGCAGTTACTGGGCATGAGGAATGTGTGGAAGCATTGCTCCAACACGGTGCTAAGTCCTTACTGCGGGACTGCCGGGGCCGCACGCCCATCCACCTGTCAGCGGCGTGCGGCCACATCGGCGTGCTGGGGGCTCTGCTGCAGGCAGCTGCCAGTGGGGATGCAGCCCCTGCCATGGCAGACAATCACGGCTACACATCGCTGCACTGGGCCTGCTACAATGGTAAATGCATCAAAATACAGCTCTGCATCCGTTTGTTGATATTGGGATAGAAGTATTAATAACTTAATATTCATACAAAAGCAACATCCTCTTTCAGTTCCTTTCAGTGAATGAGAGAAAATGACAGGATATCTTGAAGAGGAATGTATTAACATCTAATTCATAAGAGATGTTTACTTTTGTCCTACATTTTTGTCATATAGTATCTTAGTTTTATGCCTCAAGAAGTCTGTAAAGAAATTCAGCATAATACCTCTGAATAGAAATGTGTCACACACATCCCAAAAAATAACTTTTATAAGGAGGAGTGGTTTCAGATTAAATCTGTATTAAACTTGCTTCATATCAAATATGGTAGGCATAAGAATCTCAAGGATATAGAAGTGATTCAATACGAATTTTTTTTTCTTCACTGATAATTTCATGGATTTGACAGTGAGGGAGTCCTTAAAATGTAGAAAAATCATTCAGCTCCCTTGCTAAAAATTTTGTTCTGTGTGTTCATTTAGAACACAGTAGAGGTTGTTATTTATTTCATCTCATTCAGAGATGAAATAAATAACATGATAGAGAAAAATCAAGAAGTAAGAGATTAAACCTTCATTTCACCAATTATTATTAAGTGAATAACTACTGAGCTGATGCAGCTGGGTGATAATTTCAACTAAATGTGGAACAAAAATAAACCTCAAATGGTGGAGTTGTTTTCATGGAGACAAAGTGATGAATGTACAGAAGAGTTTGCAATGCAGAGGTGTAAAGAATTCAATTAGGTGTTCTGGATGTCCTTCAGACAGCGTGAGGTACCTTATAAATTTCATAAAGTTTACAGTATTACATGTCAGTTTGATTTTCAGGATTCTAAGAATGTATTGGTTCCTAAACGTTGAATATTCAGCCCTGTTGAATATAACCAGTTTTTCTTTGAAATTTTCAAATACAATACTGCTTAATCTAATTTAGGTACATATTTTTCATTGTAAACCATAGTTAGACCTTTTCCCTTCTTTTCAATACCTAACTCCTACATTTGCTTTAGGTCACGACAGTTGTGTAGAGCTGCTCCTGGAACAGGAAGTTTTTCAGAAAATGGAAGGAAATTCTTTCAGTCCCTTGCATTGTGCTGTGTAAGGAAGTACAAAATTATTCTTCATAAATTTCATTGCTGTATTTAACAAAAGATTTATCATTCTGTAAATAACAGTCTGTTTAATTCATTGTAGGATAAATGACAATGAAGGTGCTGCAGAAATGTTAATTGATACACTAGGTGGTGGTATTGTAAATTCAACGGATTCAAAAGGAAGGTAAGAGTGCAAATGCAGAAGGAATGTCTGTAATGTCATACAGTGGCTGTGCTAAATTCTTTATTTGTTTGGGGGGTTTGTATTTGCTACTTAACATTAATTCCTCATTCCCCCTCGTTTTATTCTTTGAAGGTTTTTGTTTTATTCTGTGCTAGAAATAAATTTTAGATTTTAAAAATCCTGTTCTGATTCAGTAAACTTGAATCAACTTTTTATTATACAGGCAACTTAGAGCACATTTTAAATTTTTTTCATTTTGTGGATAGAGCTTTATGCATCTTTTATTTTTTCTGAATCAAATTGTATCTCTATTATAAACTGTGTGGGTGGCATTAGTTGAACCTAGAAAGGGACTTTTATAAAGGCAGCAATCACAACTCCAGCAATACTGATTGCAAAGGATCAGTGGGAGAGACTGCAGAGTCTTTTTTATTTGTAGGATCACAGGCAGGGATGCCCCTTTGAATACAGTAGAAAGCATGGCTGAACATGGCCATATTGTCTTTTGATCTGTTGTAGAACACCTCTGCATGCAGCAGCTTTTACAGATCACGTTGAGTGTCTACAGCTTCTGCTTGGTCACAGTGCTCAAGTAAATGCTGTAGATTCTTCTGGGAAAACACCTTTAATGATGGCTGCAGAAAATGGACAGACGAATACAGTTGGTAAAGAGAAAGCTTTATGTATTTCTGCTTTTAGCTCTGTTAATCTTACTGTGGGTGAAGTAGCCTTACAGTTCATGTTCTTGTGAATATATTTTGCCAAAATTCTGTTTTCATTTTACCGTTTGGATTTTAAGGAATATGCTTTTAGTTAATAAAAGTCTTTATTTCCCCAGAGGTGCTGGTTAGCAGTGCTAAGGCTGATCTGACTTTGCAAGACAATTCTAAGAACACAGCACTCCACTTGGCTTGCAGCAAGGTGTGTGCACGGTCTGACTTATCAGTGCTGAGCTTTGTGTTATCAAGCACTGTTTGAAAGTATTGTTACTTTGAGAAAACACGCAAAACAATTTGTGAAGAATATTTGTTATGTGACAGATGTTTGTTCTGTGTTAAGGGTCATGAAACTAGTGCCTTGTTAATCCTGGAGAAGATTACAGATAGAAACCTCATCAACGCCACCAACGCAGCCTTGCAAACGTACGTATCAGCAGGGAGCGTGTTTGAAAGATGAGTTCTTGGTGTGTATCTTGCTCATAAAGAGGAATATTTTTTAGATTTTTTTTTCAAACTTACTGAATTTAAACTGTTAATAGGTACCAAGAGTTGAACCAATTTGGAATTGAAAGGGTGTTTTGCTCATACTTACAGCTCTGGATATTTTTTTTTTTTCATGTGGGTGAATAGGATGATAAGTAAAACTTACATTATTGTGATTCATGTGTGGAGTTACTGCAATCCACTGTGATTACCTGTAAACTGAAATTTTTCCATTTTAAAAATTATCCAGTTTTTCAATTAAAAATCACTTCATTTAACAACTAGAGGCAAACTAAGACTTAGTCTTCAAAGATAGCTACTTTAAAAAAAATAACTGCCTGAAGTGTGCTTTTATTCTTCAGCATGCTTTCTGTTTCATGTTTCAAGGGTGAAACTTTGTTGTCTATTAAATATCATAGAGAATACACTCTTCTTAAACCTTCCTGAAGATGGTCTCTCAAATAGAATTAAACCTATTTGGTTAGCCTGAATCACGAGGAAACCTTAGAAATGTGTGGTATGTCATACCAGTCAAGATGGGTTACTAAAATGACTCTTCTGCATTTTTTCCTTTTGGAGAATGCATTTGTGTTCAAAGAATACTTGGCACACAATGTATAGCTGAGTTATGCACATGAATTATTAGACTGCTTCAGTAATGGTATCACAGACCATTTAGGGAAAAAAAAGCCAAAAAATCACCAAAACCACCTTACACTGGAACTTGTAAGCAACTCACATATTATTCTGGCCTTATGTCCCTTCTGCAATCTTGCCATATTCAAGCTCATACAGTGCTTCCAAGTATTCCCTGAGACCTGCTTGAATTAAGGAGTTAAAATAGTAAGAATTCTTCCTTTGCTTTTGCTGCTCACCATGGTGCACCTCAGGCAGCATGAAATAACCAGAAAGCAGGAAAGGATTGATTGCCTCATTTCTGGCTTTAAACAAGGATGTCTTGGGAGAAGGAAAAGCAAAAAGGAGATGGGAACAGATGTGGGAAAGTATGCTACCATAGGCTCATGTAATTCCACCCACATGCCTTGGCTCAAATAGTTCGATCAAGAGATGTCATGGGATAAAATAGGTACACATTTGCACCTCTCTAAAGTGTGTATATAAATTGCAAGGTTTTAACCGTTGTTTAAATAATACTACTTTAGCAAATGTTTAATAACTAAATTAACTTTCTGAACAGCTTAAACAAAGTCCTTCTTTGTGGCAAGATAAGCATTAAAATTGTTGGTCTCTACAGTAAAATTATTTTAATTACAGTACATTTTTCAGTTTATCTGTGGGGTGTGGTAATTCTTGCATTTTTAATACTTTAATGTAAGCACCATAGATACAGCTGCTTCTGTTTGTATCTTTTGCATTTCTGATATATAAGTAAGGCATTTTTTCCAGCTTATAGTTAATTCAAACAACTTCAGGAATCTTAGAATGAATGAAGAGCAATATAAAGCAGAAGGGAAGTAAGCTGATAATTTTGTTTCCTGCTGCATGATAGTAAGGTTTTATTTAAGCCAATGGGAACCAATTTTGAAAAACTGTTGCATTTGAAAAAGATATAATTAGAATATTTGAGATAAAGCTACACTTTCCTTTATAGAGCAAGTCAACACAAAATTGATTTATGGTTAGTAGTTTGAGGTTTTGAAAAGTAATCTGCTTTTCTTGCTTCATGCATTATACTGTGAAATATTTTTTCATCTCTAATCACAATGGAATATAGTGGTTTCTAGAAGGCAGATTGATGAAGTGTTTCTGCATCTCTTATGGGTATTTACATGTAGCAGCAAAGGGCTGCCATTCTGCTGTTAGAGCTCCAGTGAGTGATGGCAGTGATATGCACTTACTCTCACATGTGACAGTATCTGTTACAGCAGCTGAGTGGGGATTTATCAGCAGTAGGGTGCCAAGTGTTTCTGACTTTTTAACATGATAAAGTCCATAAGCAGGCACATCTTTACTAGCAGCTGCTTCCTCCCTGTGTGCTGCCATGGAAAGAAGAATGTTCACAATTGGTATTTTACAGTTTCTTTGCAATAAGAAAAAAGATTTGCTGAGTTTCCCATCTTAGTTATTACATCTATAATATTTGTATAAAAAATGTGTAAATAACACAGAAGTATAAGTATTACATTTAACTAGATGCAAGCTACCTATCTTACTTCATGACTTGTTGTAAGGTTTATATATGAGTTTGCTTGTCTTCACAGACCTCTGCATGTTGCTGCTCGAAATGGACTAACGGTTGTAGTTCAAGAGCTTTTAGGGAAGGGAGCAAGTGTACTTGCTGTAGATGAAAATGGTAAGAAAAATCTAACTTTGTTTTCCTGTGAGGAACTGTGGTTCTAAACTCAACTCCTTGAAAAACAGTAACTCTGGAAACTCCAGATGAGCCTTGCAGTAGGTTGCCCTCGCAGAAAAAAATGGGTTGCTGGTGGATCATTTTAACAAAGCAACGGAAGTAGGGAGAGTGAAAACGTTCAGAATGATGCAGGTCACAGCACAGAAAAGTTTGGCTTGCATTTGTAGTTTTATGATGCACTATAAAAGTAGTTTTATGATGCACCTATAAATGCAGTAGCTTTGGCATACCAAAAATGGTCAGAAAAACATAATGCTCAAAGTAAAATATAACTTTCAGCTGTTAAGCTGGATTGAATTGCTATTTGTTTTGTCACAGTAGGTATATTGGTGTTAGCTTTTAAAAGCTAGTATGATTTACAGCTCACAGTTACTGCTCTCAAGCTTTTGGCTCTTCAGAGTTTTTTGGCACTTAGAAGTAAGAAGTAACTGCTTTATCACGAGAATAAATCCTGCATCTTGTAAAACAAAAGAAAATTAGATTTACTGACTAATTCACATTTTCATGTAAGATATCTGTGGTCCTCTAAAGCTGTGCTTTTGAAAGCGTAAGGCTCTGCCACTTATGCCATGAAAGCAGTAGTTGGGATTTGGGGAGGGGTGAAGCAATAGATTGTTTGCTTTTTGACTTTGGATTTCTATGTTATTTTTTATTCCAAAAGTTATGTGCCTAATTGATAGTTCTAATTATATTTCCAGTTTGGAAAGTTTTTCCTCTTTTAATGTTCACTGTGACTTTCTCTGTGTGTTTCTCAAATTACACTGCTTAAAGTAACATGGGTGACTTAAAGATCATTCCTTGCCTAAAATAGGGCACAAGAGAGTAAGTGCTAAAAGAAACTCCTTCAAATGAAAAGATTGAAAGATATATCTTTTTTTTTATTTTTGCTTCTCATCCCATGTATGCTGACTGGAGACATTTGCATTTTTGTGGGCTTCTCATATACAGCCAGCCAGTCCCTTGTTAGGATGGATCTCTGACGTAACAGAGGGAAAACATTTGTATCAAAGTACTCTGGCAGCCTGGGGATCTAAAAACCTTCTTTTTAATTCTGCTCATTTTAAATTTTTAAGTAAGTCTGAGCACTATCTAATATTTTTCGTCACTGTGGTTCTTTCTAATAGCAGTTGCTTTGTTTATAAATTTTTAAGCAGCCTTGAGACTATATCAAGCAGCCTTGATGGAGTCTTTTTCTGACTGACGAAATAGGCAGTGGAATATTTTGGGTCATACACTGGCATTCTCTTACTTCAGCATAGTCCAGATAAGTTCAGTGATCTGCCAAACAAGATTGGCATTTCATACAGAATTAGATGATAAGGGAGTTTAATTTTAGTTTTAGACAGTTTTAGTGTTTTACATGGAACCTGTCTTGGTTCCTTATATGGAACATGTAACCAGCAGAGCCTCAGCTGTTATGGAGTGATGATCCACTTTTTGTCTTTGAATTTGTCCTTTCTGTAAAAACTACATTGACTTTTTCAAGCAGTCTCTATTTGTGTCTATAGCAGTATAAATTGAGTCCTCTGCTGCTATATCTGAGCATTATTGAAAAACATGAGCTTTGAAAAAAGCCAGCATCACTCCAGTTACCTGTGTTTCAGTTTACAAATAGTTTATAAGATTTTTAAAGTGAATTTGAACTCACGCTGCTTTTGTCATAGAGCGTCTCTTAAAATGGTGAGATCATTTTTGTTTAAGAACTAATGTCAGTAGAAAAAATTTAATCCTCTTGGTTCTTAATAGATTAAATGCAGCTGAAACAGAAAATTAACTTTCCAGTATACTTCCCCAAAGTGGTTGTGTTGAGGGTTCATTCTCAGCTCTGTATCTGTTGTTATTCAAATTTCTTTTTTTTCCCTATTTTTCTGCACCAGTCATGATGAAACTGCCATCACCTTCATCTACAAAAATTCTGTTGAATTGGACATTATTTATGCAAATTTGCCCATCTTAAAAGAAATTATTGGCTTTTTCTTCATTTGACACCATATGAAGTTTTATTTTGTCACTCAACCAACGTTTCAGGAGGGATTTCTTTGTGTGTTTTGTATTGTAGTGGGTTTTTTTTTTCCTGAGTATTTAACTGGTATTTTAGTTTATATTGGAGATGTCCAGTTTTCTGGAAGGAATTTTTCTGTAAGTAGTTTTCAGATTACTTGTGCCTCAGACTCTCATCTCTTTCCCTGTGTTAATACCTCATTCATTTGATCTTGAGAACTCTCATTGCACTGATCACTTCACTAACACTCTGATTTTCCTCTGGACGCCTTCCTGGCAACTTTCAAGCCCCAGGGGAGGGAGCAGCTCTGCATTTGGGCAGGAGGAGCCTCAGCCTTAAGTCAGTGTCCATCATGCAGACCCTTGCTTTTTGTTGTGCAAGGATTCTGCCCCAACTCACTCTACTTCTATTGCCCCATCTACAAATGAAGATAGTAAATATTTTGTTGTTGTTCTGTGAAGCCTTACACAGGTACAAGTGCAGATTATGAGGACCATTACAGGAGAGTGGAGTTAAGAGTATTTCAGTGGAGTCAGTTCATTTATCAACATCATCTTCAAAGGAAATATAAAGTATTTATATCTGCTGTTTCCCTGGTTTATGAATTATCACTCTGCAGTTAAGTGACATAAAATTACAATTTGTTCTTATAAATTTGAATTTGATATAGTGGAGTTAATATAAGTTAATGTGGTGGAGGACACAGATGTCAGTCTTCTGTGGTGTAAGCAGTTACTTCATCTTGCTATGTCTAAGGCAGGAATAAAACGGGGGTATTTCATTCCTGCTTATGAAAGCCAGGAGCTTGAGACCTACAGTTGTGTATGAATTATAAACACAGTTTTTAGACAACAGAGAATTTTTAACAGAAGCAAGTATTTTGTTTAATCCTTACATTGACCTTTTTATGATGAACTGGGATGCACTGCTCCAGAAGGAACATGAGTATTCAAGACCCTAGAAGTCTTTAAAAGGGGGGAGGGGGGAAGGGGTCAAACAAACAAATAAAACCCTTAAAATAGCAGATGACTGCTTGTTTTTCTTCTTTGAATTTTTATCAAGTCACATTAGTGAAAGGAATGGTGTTGAATATGACCAGCTTGAATAAACTTACTTTGTGTGTCATCTTACCTTCACACAACCTCCAGCAACTGTAGATATTAAATGGTGTGCATCTGAGTATCAGTTCTGAGCCTTCTGTTCTGCCTTACATGCCTGAAATGCAGTCATGATCCAGGTGTGGCGAGCCCTGGCCCTTGCTTCTGAATCCTCTCAAAATGTATCTCTTCTGCAGACTGTCACTGTTAACTCTGAGCTGTTTAAGTGCTGTGGTACCTTACTAACAATGAAACCATCCGCTGCGCTGCACTTCTGTACGGCCCTATCGCATGGTCAGCTGGTGCGTTCTGTGCTTGACTTCTCTGTGTTTCCTTGGATTGTGTGCTCCTTTGGGCAGGGACTCTTGTCTTGCTCTGTTCAAAGCATCAAGCACAAGGTCTGTCCTGAGTGAAAAATAGTTCAACTGTCCTGCGTGAAAAATAGGTCAATAGACCATCCCCTGCTTGCTGTTTTCTTAATTTCTAGCTACAGTTATTTTCCATAAAGTGCTTACTGGTTTAATACCTATGTGCAGTTGCACAATACAGTAACTGCTCCTGATGTCTATCCTAAAACTTGATCTGGACCTACTTCTAAAATAAAGATGGTTCCTTTGAAGTAGTTGAAACACTTGCTGGTAGAAAGAGCATGGCCTTGTTTTCCCTGCCTTCCTAAAGTCTCGATAGAAGTCTATCATGCACTTTGCGTTAAAGCCATCTATTATTTAAAATTACTTGTGTGCTTTTTACTTGGATGTTGTCCACCTTGAACTTGTGGACTATGAGGTAGTGCAGGACTTCAGACTCCCAAATGTACCTGAATATGAATCTTCCTGTTGAGCTCATTGTGGGCATTTCTGTCCCACACAATGAGAGATGCTGCAGGGTGGAGCCAGGGAGGGGAACTTGTCCTGCTTTTGACATCAGAATTAGCTGTGATCTGTGGTGGTACTTGGGATACTGCCCTGCTTTTAGAGCTGCCAGTGGCACCAGCAAGGACAGTCCCTTGGTGCTGCAGATGCACCGAGACCTGTGCCAGAACTCACCCTCAGGCGCCATCCGAATGGCTAAGCCTGAGACAGGAGCAGTGCACGGATCTCTGCTGAGGAGAATTTGAAGCGTTTTTCTTGACATTGAATGAATAGAGGCAAGTACACAGAGAAGGGGAAACTGCAGAAGGAACAGTGGTGGAGGATTATTAGAGCCACAGAAACCTAGAAGAGATGTCACAGCTACATGACCTGACTGCAAATCATTCCACAGCCTGAGACCTCCTGCATTTGGGGGTTGTCACAGCAGCAATGCCTGGCAGAAGTTTGGTTGGACCAGTTGGGCAACCAAGTGGTCTCCCTGCAAGTTCTAGCCTGCTAACCCAGCTGGCATTTACTGAAACTTCTCTGGATTTCTTAATTGATACCATGCAAATAGAAATCAGGCATTGGCTTTATAATTTATATTATTGAATATTGTAATGAAGTATATTACACTATTGTGATGAAGTAATTACACTCTGCCTTTTCAATTGACTGGCTTTGATCCTTTAGCCAGCTTGTTACTGAGATAGCACAGTGTTATTGAAGTGCCTGTCTGTGATGAGCAGCTGTGGTGGAGATGCTGGATGAAGAAACATTTGAGCTCTAGTTTGTGCAGTAGCTCTTTAGTGAATGCTCTCACCTATCCCTGTTGGCTGCTTTTAGTTGTCTCTCCTCAGCCCAGTGACTTCCTCACCATTTTCAGGTCTGGGCTTTTCTCACTGGCCTAGAGTGTTTGGCTCTGCTTAACAAAGCAATTACATCTTTTTTGCAAAGCCCATTAATTTCAAGATTGTTTTTGTAATGAGAAGTTTAAAAATACTAATTGATAATGCGTTTATTTCATTTTTTTGTTTTTTTAAACAGTGTGGAGTTAAGCAATGTAAAACACTTTTACAGCTGAAAGATTGTATGAACTTGGAGAAATTTGTCCATTGTCTTTATTTTAAATGAAGGTTTTGTTTTCTCTCGATCTGTAGGTTACACGCCGGCTTTGGCCTGCGCGCCCAACAAGGACGTGGCCGATTGCCTGGCTCTCATCCTGGCCACCATGATGCCTGTTTCATCGAGCAGCACATTGCCCTCCCTCACCTTCAATGCCATTAATCATTACACCAACACCTCAAAAACTGTCACCTTCGATTCCTTGCCAATCATGAGGAGTGACCACAGCTCCTACTGTACTTTCAACAACATTGGCAGGGAAGGTGGCTACCCCTACACAGAAGAAGACGAGCTCAATGACTCAGATTCTGAGACCTATTAGAAGATGATTTGTAGGTCTGAGTGAACCCTCACGGTGGAAGGTCAGACTCGTGCTATCAGAAAGCTGTTGCTGTTTGAATACAGAAGGAGGACACACCTTTGAGAAGATGTTTTTTATTGTGGTTACATATAAAAAAAATCTGTGAGACTCTAGGAAGATTTTTAAGAGCATATTTTGCAGAAGAAGCATAAATTCTTGAATAAGTACTTTGAATCCATGGCAAAAAAAAAATAAAGAATGTCAAAACTGTTTTATTTAACTGTATTCTACCATTCTGTTTCTGGTGCCGGGAGTAATTCCTGCAGACTGGGCACCCAACTTGGTGTAAATGAACAAGACAAAGGATGCTAGATTCAGATGCTCTCAATAAACCTAAAACCATTTTGAAGGCAATAAATGAGTTTGGTACAGTAGGCATTGTTTGTGCTGCAAATTGCCAAAGGACCAAATAACTTAAAGATTTTTTTAATTAAATACATTTTTGTGAAAACTGGAATAGGTTATTTGAGAAGTTATTTCAACCAAACCTTAATTACTTCTGGAAACGAAGCTTAGATTTGGGGTTAAATGTTGAATTTTATTTTTTTTTAATCATCTGAAAGCCTTCCGACACTATTAAATGTACCATAAAAGAAAGCAGATGTGCTTTTAAATTTTATTTTCTTTTTCTTTTAGGTGAAATGAAAATGATCTGTCATACTTTTATAATACTAAAATTAAACCAGCTAACAAGGTGAAGTCAGGGTGAAAAATGTACAGTGTAATAAGGGAAGGAATGGGTGGGAGATGTGGGAGGGAAGAAGTAATTGTTGCACAGTTACAGATTTTTTTTTTTAACTTTTGGGTTTTGGATGGAATTTTTCTTAATTTAAAAATACATTAATAACTTGCAAACTATGAAACTGCATAAAAAATTGAATTGAAATGTCTTGATAACCCTGTTGTCACTGAGAGTTCTTTTCAGTAATTTATCTACTTCCTTACATCATAAAATTGTATGTAAGATTAAAATTGTATATCCCTGTCACTTTTTTTTTTTTTAATCCCAGATTAACGGGGCGGGGGGAGGAGGGGAGGTGAATTTAAAAGTATAATTCCCTATTAGAGAAAAAAGTACAGTGTCTGGTCTGTGGGAAGAGCTGTGTATCTTTGTTGTGCTCCATTTAGAAAATAAACAGCAGAAACAGGTCCCTGTAATGTAGTTCAGACTTGCCCAATTTTTTTTTTATTTATAACAGACTACTGTGGTTTTTTTAATTGCCTGAAGAATGAAAAACTGACATAAGTAAGCTGAAGTTTTGTCTGTTAAATATGAATTTATTGGCTCTGCTTTAACTATAACTGTTACTTTTCAAGTGAATTTGTTTATGTACATGCAAGGAATCCTTGCGTGTCCTGGCAAAGTACAAATAAATTACTACAAACTGATTCCAATTTCATTTTTATGCTTTTTTTCTATTGTGAAACTGGAAATCTTTGATATTGTAAATTAACAGCTGCTTTTCTGAACATAGTGTGGAAACATGGGACAATATTTTGATCTATTTGATAATTTTGTGGGGTTTTTGAAGAATTAATGAGCATGTACATAGAAATAGTGACTGCTTGAATACTGTATTTACCTGCACTCTTTCAGTACTTCAAGATTCCTGTATATTTTACAGAGTATAATAAAACCCAAATGTGAGTTCTACTAATGAATAATTTATTTGTATGTACTAAGAAGTAATGATAAAGTCTCTTGTCAAGCTGTTGGAGTTTATAAAATCTTCACGAAGATTTGCCAGTATTTTAATTCTAAAGCAAAGGTGAGCTACTTAAAATAATTTTGAATATTACTACATTATTCCTTTAGGCTTCCTTATAAATACTGCTTTCTTAACCATTTGTACCTGTGTTCATTGTTTATCTGTGAGCAGAGTTAGAGGACTTCAGGGAGGTGGTGATTTCTGTGCTCTCTTCCCTCTGAATCTCCCGCGTGCATGGCTCTGTGGCAGCGATGTTTGTGCCACAGGCAGCACTCACGAGATCCACATGGGCCTGTCTTGGGATTCACTGCAACCATTTCCATTCAAATGCTGAAGCAACATGGACCCATTTTTTCCTCAAATGCTTGTGGGAAACCTGATGAGAATGCCAAGTGGTGTGACAGTTATTTAAAAGGTAACAGCTGCATGTTTCTTGTTCATGAAACTGTCTGATGTTAATTCAAAAGCACTGTGGAAGGATGATATTAATAGGCCTTTATTATCTGTGCTGACCTCTGTCTGACTTGGAGATGACCCGGTATCTCTGTGTGGTGTCTGTAGCTATAGGGCACAAAATATATCAGGGGTTCACTTCTGTCCTGCTGGAAGAATTGTAGTGCAGTAGAGGCTGGGTGGCAGAGGAGGAAAAGCTCAGATGGCATTGGTTTATTGAAACGTCAAAGATTTGGATATGGAATACAGATACATGCAGAAAACAGTGCTGTTGAATGTGTTTGTTCCCTTATGCCAATCAGAAATTGTGCCTTTCATTTTGTTGCTGCTCACCTCTTGAAAAGTTTCTCACTGCATTAAATTGCATTATTTTAACTTAGGTTTTGTGAACTTTTTTGAGCTAAATATCTGTCTTTTCTAATTATGAATTCTTAAATTGACTTTGGAATTCATATTTACATGACTTGTGTATCTCATCTGTCTGATCATTGCAGTTTATTCCGTGAGCCTGTACCTTGCAATTTGCATGTATTTGTTAAAAAAACCCCAAAACTCTATTATTACCTAGCAGTATGGGTGGGACAGTAATTGTGCCTTCTAAGTGATAATTAAGATTATTATTAGAATATGGTCTAATTCCAAAAGTGGAACGTGATTTGTTTAAAGACCATGCTGCTGTGCTCAGAGACCACTTCTTAATGAGAGGTCAAGGAACAGCAGGCTCCTTGTCTCTGAAAAGCAAGTAATGATGATGGTGTTGTAGGGCTTTAAAAAAAAATGTTCATACCTCAGTTAGGGGCCCGTTCCTTTCCAGAAAATTATGTTGGAACCTCCATTTTTCTAAAAGAAATTCTCCTGATTTTCTACAGATGAATATTGCACAGCTATTCTTACAGCCTTTTTCCAAACAATCAATTGGATTTTCATCAAGCGAGAGCAGTGAGCCTTGGCTGGACTACTGAAGCAATAGATTAGAATAAAAGAAACCCTTTATGTCCTGGTGAAGAAAAAAAAAATCAGATGGACTTAAGGAATGAGGACAGCTGGCTCTGCTCAGCTTTCTGTGTGCTTTGACTTCTGGGATGTTTTATGGGTTTTCCATTCTCAGGATAAATGTTCTGCAGGAGAAAATGCCAAGTCAGTATTAACCTCCTAGGCTGAGCTGTTACTTTTAGAGTGTCATGTTTCATGATAAATGCTGGATGCTGATAAGATGAAGAATCAGTGTGTCTCCCCCTAAGAGTGACACTACTGCAGTTGAGGAGATTTTCCATGTAATCCCATATAAAAATCTCTGTGTCCTGCTTTGTATTTCCTCCTGTAAGTTTTTATTGCCTTTCCATGGTTAAATGTCTCCAAAATAGTTGTATAAATATATGTGGAACAGTAAGAGCTTTTATTCTAGGCACTTTTTAGACTTTGATTGGTTGCAATTGTTGGCGGGGTTTTTTTTTCTGGTAATTTATTTTGTTTAAAATTCTGACTTGTCTATCTTCTGGTTTTGGCTACCAGGCTGAAGAATTAACAAATGTTTGGTTGAAAAAGAAGTTAATATTTAAAAATTAATTCTTCAAAGTTTTGCTCCTTTTAACATCTACACAGATGTTAAAAGGAGCACTAAAGTTCCCAAAGCTGTTACCTAAACTGTAGGGAAGATAACTAAAAAGGAGTATGAGATAATGTTTACAGATTCTCCAACCCAATTAATTCTGGTTTTGACAAGAATTGGCCTTCCTGTCTTGCCCAGATTGTACCCATTTAAACACAACAACTACTGTAGTAACCCAGAAGAACATTCTCTATTTATAGCTACTATTAAAAAAAAAAAAGAGAGTGTTCATTAAATGCAGTTGGTTGTGGATAACACAAGTATTTGGGTAACTCAGGTTCTCTTTTGCCAAAAAAAAAAAAGAAGTGTGGTGATCTTTCTGTTGTTGGTGCTGCAATAACTAGGTGAGAGGATCAGTGTGTAGAACGATGGGAAGCATCAATGAATACTACCCAAAGAACTGGCAAGCATGACTTGAGAGAAGTTTGTCACAATCAGGGAACATTTCTAACAGTGCCAGATGTCTGCAGGGAGCCCATGCTACTCAATTCCATGTTTGGATCTGTGAAGTTCACATCTTCAAACACTGAAACCAAAATGAAAAGGGTAAATTTTTATGGAAACAGCAGTTCTGCAGAACTGGAGGTCGTGCTCTGGCTCTGTGTACCACAGGGCAGGTGAGGGAGCTCCATGGGCTTCCTGGCTCCAGCTGCAGGAGCAGCAGGAGGATCTTCCTCATCTCCCACAGCTTTGCACTGGGTCTCTTCTGATGGTATGTATCCACAAAATAAATGCCATCACACTCTTGGTTAAAAAGCATTGATTCCCCCAGACAGTAATTTCTGATAACCCAGTCCTGATGGAATCAGACTAACCAGACTTTGGAGAGAAGGGTCTCTTTTAATCTCTTCATAATTCTAACACAACTTCCATAGGTTTGAATCCAAACTTTGTAAAATTGATATTAATATCACGAAAAAGTATTTAAATTCTTAAAGCTGGTCAAGCCAATTCATACAAATCCTTAAATCCAAGATTGACAGTTATTGCCTCTTGCAGTAATCTCAGTGATTTGTGATGATTTCCTTATAATCCTCTTTAATATGCTGCAGAAGCTGGCAGGACAGTTGGAGATTCTGATTGGGATGGAAAACTTTTTTTTTTGTATATAAAAGTGTAACTGTGACTCTGAATCAGACAAGATAAGAATTTATAAAACATGGGGTTCCAAACTTTACATACTGAAACTTGAGGTGGTAAATGCTCTTGGGAATGTGGTGTGATCCTTGGGGTGATCATGTGCAGGGCCTGGAGCTGGGTTTCCATGGTCTTAGTGGATTCTTTCCAGTCATAGACTATGAAATGAGGAGACACAGCACAGGCCTCTTTGTTAGCTGATAGCATTGGCTTTTTGCTTTTTCTGGTGTCTTTCTCTCACTTTAATATCTATATGTTTTCAAATGTTAAGTGCAAAGGTATCACTGTGCATTAATTTTAATGATGAAACAACTGGCTATTCTTAAGAAACTATCCTGTTATTGTATTTATGAGAATCTGTAAGCCTTATCACAAAATCCTTTCATTTTACTGCTTAACAGGAGAAGGAAATGCCTGGCTGGACATGGTGAATGTCACCCAGGCTCCCAGCCTGATCTGTGTTCCCACTCAGACCTACTGAGAGCAAAATGGTCTGAAATGGCAGCCTTGGAAAGAGCATTTTGTTCAGTTGTTCAGGCATCTAGAGCCCAGCAAGATCACAAGACTGTTTTGGTTTCCTTTCCCAGTGGAAGACTAGCTATAAATGTGACTAAAATTTTCAAATTCTACAGCTCATCTCACAACTGAACTTTCCTGACAGGGAAAGATGACTGTCCCTGCTTACAGAACTTGGAGATTTCTTGCAGCTCTTTCCAACCTGGTATCCCAGTCTCTTTAGCACACTATTTGTCTTCAGATAAAGCAGTATTTAAATTATCTGTCCTTCCCTGGTGTGCTGTGTGTTATTTTACATTAGGATTAATTTAGCTCTCTCCATTCTATGCTATGTTTTGGCAATTTTCAAGCTGAGGTTGGGAAAGAGATCTTGCAGTGTTTCCCCATGTAACCGTAAACATAGTTGAATAATAGAGAACCTAAAGAGCCTTTCAAGGTTGTCTTCATGTTGATGGTGTCACTAAATATTTAAAGAGGAAAAAAACACCTTATAATCTTTCTTTTTTTAATTAAAAATGCAATAGATGCAGCCAGAACTCTTGCTATTCAGGTTTACAACAGAACAGAATAAAATCTGCTTTCAAGTCTTGTCAAAGAACAGACTTGCAAGGTTTCTTCTCTGTACCTGGGATCTGACATGTCTGACATCACAGGTGTTCTATGTTAAAAGAATAGATTAGATAGCTTAAACAGTTTTAAAGCAAAATCTAGTGATTCATGCATCCTGTCATGTATTTCCTGTCCCTTGCCAAACTTTGTTACTCAAACTGTCTGCTAATTTTATAAAAATCTTAAAACTTCCTAATCTATTAAAGTCTTAATGAATTCAACCTTTCCAATCTCTTCTATCCCAAGTTTGTTTCATTGGCTGTGGGTTCCATTATTATCTCTGATTTCTGACCTGTGTTGCCCATACCTGCTCTTCCAGGGCAGGGAAAAAGGAGAGCACAGTGACTCTTCCAAGTATTTTCATTGTTGTTGACTTTTAAAAACTTGATGGAGTGTTAGTTCAGTTCAGCCTGTGAATATTTGGGGTTTTCATTTCACTGGCTGAGATCTGCCTCAAGGAGCTTGTGCTGTTGGGCCTTGTGAAGGTCTTTGATCAGAGCAGATTGTGTCACCACAGCCTCCTGCCATGCCTCTTGATAGCTCAACTTCCAAGGTTGTTTTCCAGCTGTTCCTTTGGTCTGCTTTCTGGTGTTTCTCTTACAGTAAGGAAAGTATCCCGACATCCACCTGGAAAAATCACTGTGAATCCTGAAGTAGCAGATCCCTTATGAGGCACCTTCCAACTCCTCTGACTTGTTGTGCTAATACTCCTACCCGGACAGAGAGTTTCTCTGGTTGTTATCCTGCTCAGGAGCAGTGTCCTTTACAGACACCATCCCCTGCTGTCTCAGAGAGGAAGTTTCTTTATTGTCAGTACAAATTCCCAAATCCTGGTTTCACTTTGGTCCACAGACTGAGTGCTTTAAAGCTGCTCTGGATTTTAGCTCTGCTTCCTCTATGTCAAAAATCCTTGTGTTCCTGGTTTGGTTTTGTTCCACTCTCAGATAGGAATGCTGGGAAGCTTTAATAAAACTGTTCATATCCATTAGATGATGGGACGCATTGCAGTGTGTAACCAGTGAACATCAGCCTTGCTGAAGGCTTCTCACGCCTCCTTGCATGTGGTAAATAGCTTCACTCACAAGACTGCAGGCTTGTTTGGGAACAGAGCAGTGCTGGGATTGCTGCTCCAGCACACACTTCTGGAAGCCACCAGTGTGTGGGGGTGTTGCAGGTTACTGCTGGCCACCCCAGGTCAGACAGACACATCTGCTGTTACTCAAGGATCAGGGTGGGAGGTAGGAGTTGATACTTCCTGGTAATCCACTGTGTCTAGTACTGCCTGTTCAACCTTTCCAGTGTTTCTTTGCTGGAGGCAGGTGTTTTGGGTGAAGGGAGGAAAGTATCAGAACAACCCTCTGATACTGCCTGCTCTTCTCAGAGAGGAGACAGGAATGTGCCTCATGCAAACTCCAGTAGGGCTAGAAGGTCTTCTTCTAAGAGTTTTACCATACCCAGACTTGGAATAGCTCTTTGGGACACACTTTGCAAGTATTTCACAGATAAGTACCTCTTCTTTCCTTAAGCATAGCAAATATGTGTAATGCTATTTTTTTGTTTAGCCTCACTTACTGTGATAATGGTCTGCTCCGGAACTAAATCCCAAGGAGAGTTTTAGTGCATGCAGCTGCATGTTTTTCAGCCTCCAAAGTGGAGAGTCCTGAGAGGTGAAATCTCCAGTTGTTCATTGTTCCATTCTTTCAGACTTGGTCATGTGGTACTGGAAGCAGCAGCACCACCAAGCACTGCAAATGCTTTTCTGTTCTACCCTGTACATCCTGGAACCGTGCAGCATTCAGCAAGAACATGGTATGGGTGCCAAAGAATTAATGATCTTTAATAACCCTGTGGTGGAATGGCCTGCTTTATAGCAGCAAGTTTATGCCTAATGAGATACAGACATTCCCCTCTCCAGATTTCTGTCCAGTATATGCTGCAGGATAAACAAGCCTGGTGTGCTGCTGTGTGAGAGTGGTGTTCAACAAGGGACTGACTCACAGGGATACAGACTGGAGAAGGAAGGTTTGATAGAGCCCAAGATCTTCCATAATTATACACTAATTCTGTATAAATATCTAAGAAACATAAAGGTAGAAATTTTTTTTGTTGTTTTGCTTTCTGAAACCAGAAAAAAAACATTTGAAGCAGGAGCTGATTGAGCACCTCTCAGGACTCATCCTTGTAGCTGTGGTGGTTTCAGTTTGAACCAACTGAGACCACCAGAACAAAGAGAGACTCTGAGCTCTCCTGTCTCCTGTGCTCTGCTCCTCAGCCCAGTAACAGAGCAGCCAGAACACAAGAACTCACCAAAGGAACAGTTGTGTTTATTCCATTACTCACAGCCATTACCCAGATGAAGTCATAATAGCCAATAAGACCCCATAAAATTAAAATGCTTGAGAATACATTAACTTGTCTGAATGTAACCCCAAATTAATATCCTTTGAATATTCCCTTCCCAGCTTCTTCACTGCAGTAGAACAGCTATAGCACTTAATCTAGTTATTGCTCTGGAAAAAAATGGTGTGTTTTACTTAGCAGCACAAACCTGCAATCTGGCACATGAAACATTGATGCAAAATCCTTGCTGTCCCACAGCTTATTATGTGCTTTTCATAACTGCCCTTGTATAAATTCATGAACAGCGTGTAAGATGTCTTAAAGTCAAAACAGTCTTAAAATGACTATTCTTTTGAACAGGGAAGTTAAAGTACTCAAACAGTACATAACATGGCCACTGATATTCAATGCTGATGTTTTCTTTGAACATAATTTATTGTGAATTGTGTCTTGCTGCATCTAGGTTTTCACAGTCACTGATATCCTGTTCCCCAGATTAGCTATTCTGTAGATGTTATAACTGTAACATTCAGTTAAATGTGTAACAGGATTTCAGATACCTGGGTGGCCAGTCCATGGTAATGACTTCAGCTGGAAGTTTTTGACTCTTAAGAAAAAAACCAATCATGGCACCCTAACCAGAGATCAGAACCTCAGCACATAAAAGCCATCTGTATGTACACCTACATGATCTTGTCCATGTTATGCACAATATTTGTGTCTTCCTTCCCTTTCTTTTGTTTGTTTTTTTTTTCTTTTTCTTGCAGTAGTTTTCCATTCTAATAATTTCCATACTCCCAGCAGGACCACCAAAACCCAAAGGATTAAATTAAAAGGAACAAATTCAGTTGAAATGAGAAGTGTTATTTTCTGGTATCAATCATCTCACCAGATCACAGCAAGCCTTTACCTTTGCAAGGCAGTTCTTTCACTCCTGGTAGGACATAAGCTACCAGGGTACAGACTGTACTTAGAGCCATTATTTCAAATGTGGGACCTAATCAGGCAGTGATGGGACAAACACACTTGAACCTCTAGCAAATATGGATATTTAACAACTTCTGTTAAGATATATATTCTGATCATATGGGCAGTTGTTTTCTGACTCAGTCAAGTATCTGTGCTAGTCCTTTTCATACCATCGTCCATAGAGAGCAGCTGTCAGGAGGCCAGCAGATGTTCTATTTTTGCTGAGGAAATAGTGGTTGTTTTTCCAGCCCATGTGATCGGCAAAGTCCAAAGTAATACCAGATGTCAGCAGCAAAGGAAAGATGTAAGGGGTGCTCATATTTCCCCATAGCTGGAAATCTATCAGAGCAGTGGCATCCGTGACCTCCTGTCCACAAGTGCTAAAGCTGAGACCACCACACTTCACCAAGGCACAGGCCTGGACATAGTATGTGCCATGCACTGTGTGGAGCCCATCAAAAACTCCCAAAGCATATAATTCATCAGTTAGAAGAGCTTTCTGATAGTTTAAGTAACAACAAAGGCTATTGGCACAAACCTGGAGCTCTCCTTTTTCCCCCCATAACGGAACAAAAGTGAAGTTGTCATACATCATTTCTGCATAAAAGGAAGGAGGTGACTGTTCCTTTCCTTTTCTTTTTTCAGATATTCTGCCAGGAGTCTCTTCTTGCTCCTTAAAGCAAACTTCATCATCCAGTGAGGTGCTCGTAGAAGTCCTGCATGAGTCATGTAAGTTCTCTCTAAATCTTTCATTACTCTCTAAATTGGTTTTATAATCTGCAGTAATCACAGGAATTTCTGCTACTATGAGCTTGCCACCATAACTTTCCATGTTGTGATAGATGAATGATTTGACTGGCGTGTATATGCCACTCCCTGTCATGCCCAAGGTAGGGTGGTGGATGTTGGCTGCTAAAATATTGACATTGAAAGCTGTTGAAAAAGCTTGTTGAAACTCTACAGCAGACAAAAGCGGGAGCTGGTTCATCCAGGCAGTTGGATAAACAATTTGCTTCAAATTGTATTGTCTGATGAGGCTCACTGCAGGCTCATAGAAGAGTATATCGAAGCAAGTGAACATGCCAAACCTGCCAGCAAAAGGGGTGTCAAAGAATGCATGGTCTGGCTGTGCAGGGGTGTCGAAGGCGCTCTCGAAGTACAGGTTGTGTTTGCGGTAGGTGGCCAGCAGCGCGCCGTCCGCGCCCAGCGCCACGTTGGTGTTGAACTGGAAGCGCCCGTCTGGCGGGCACTGCGGCTCCCAGCGCTCGCACGGCTGCTTGCTGCCCAGGTTGGCCACCAGGAATATCTTGTTCTGCAGGGCCATGCAGCTCAGGCGCTGAACGACCTGCAGCACAGCATGGGGAAATGGGAGCACTTCACAATGTGGTGGAGTAAGTTTTTCTATGACTTATTTAATATTATTTCGGAAATTCAAAATTGAACACATTTAACCATATTCATTAAAATTTAAAAGCACTGATGATTTTGTGACAAGAGCTACTGGAACCAGTAGCTTTGTAGGCAAAAAGTTATTTCAGATGTTTATTTTAAAACAGCTCTGAAAAAAATTGTCTTAAATTTTATTTCCTCAGAAGGAAGTAAGTAAATAAATCTATTCCAAGGGTGTTAATTTTTAGAAACTTGTGACTTTTAGGAGCACCAATGCCTTTAAAACACTGTACGCCAACTGAAAACTTTGCAAAGGCAACACAACTGATCTGTGTGTGCCTTTAGAACAGCAAATGTCTAATAATGATCATGTGCACCTGGATGTTTTTACTATAAATTTTTAAAAAGCAATTACTACCTATGACTTAGAGAAGCAGAGATTGAAAGGGACAGACCTTGCATATTACAGCAAAGAAACAGAAAACACTGCAGACCACAGTATTACTGGGATATTTCTTCCATAACACAGAGTGCTGTATCAAAGACTGACATTACTGCAATCTCCAAACAGCACCTGAATGGCAAACTAAGTTCTTGCTTGCTTGGCCATGATCATTGGTAACAAAGATTCAAACAGGTCATTGTTTACAACTCCCATTCATGCTCACACACAAATCCTGCTCACTAGGTACAGGCATGATTTCTTTCATTATATTGATTACTGGAAGAATTAGCAGTCTGTATTTACTGAGCATGGTTATTTTCAATTCAGGTCCAGAACAGTTAGTGACAATACTATTTTTGTAACATCCAGGTCATATCTTATGTAATCATGCTTGGTCCATGCCAAGCTGTGATTTCTATTACGTTCTAGCAGGTAAGTCCTGTTACTTGTGCTAATCATTTTACAATGATTGCTGAGTCAGAATGCTGAGATGTCATTAAGTCATTAAAGCCAAATAACAAGAATGCACCAAAAGGGAAGATACTACTATCTTGTTTTGTATAAAACAATGTTGTTCAAACTACAAACCACACAGAACAGATAAGACAGCAGTTACCATTTCAGAGGTTGGGGAGGAGGAGATGACAAATCCAGATGGTTCATACACAACTGATCTCCCTGCATGTATGGATCTAAACCCTCCTCTGCTAAGAATGAAACTGGCAGAGCTTGAGCATCCATGAAAACAGAATCTGGTACTAGGAGTTAAATTTCTTGCTTACTTCCCTTTGAACTCCTTCCCACTTGGAGCATTCAGTTATCCCACCCTGCAGGCATCACCCCTACATTTACCTCTGTGTCATTGTACAAATAGGGCTCTCTGCAGGGATTCCACTTCCCAGAGTGTGAATGTGGAATGAAATCCAAGTAAGGGTAAATGGAGCTTCTGGTGAAGTTGAAGCCATGGATTCCATCTTCAGGAAAAACAATGATCTGTGCCCCCTGTATGTAAAACCAAGACATGGTTTGTAGGCAAAGCAAAGGAAAAGGGGGATCTCATGGATAAAAAGAGCTAAAGAAAGTTAAAGATAACCCAGTTATATTTTGCCAATAATGCAGCTTGAAGATGTCTTTTCTTCAGCTTCATAGTAGGTGTAACTATGTAATAGGTGTGTAACTATATGTATAAAAAAAACTTGTTTAACCTGATGCATACCTTTATCTTGAAAAATAATGCATTTGACATAATTTTAAGGGCATGCAAATAAGAGCATACTGCATCCAATTTCTTACCAAAGGTATCCACCCTTTTCACACAAGTTATGAGAATGTCATCATTCAGGTTAAAAACTTACGATGTTAAAACTTGTCTTAATTTTTTTATCAGAATTATGCTATTTGCAGATACAGTGTCAAAGTGTACAGCATCACTTAATTAATTAGGTATTGGGTGATCCACAGCTCCCTGAATTTTTCCAAAGCAAATACAGACTGACAGACACATGCATGAAGAGACATCTCTAAATCTCATTACAATATAGGGTTGGACAGGGAGTGTTGATTTTAGAAACAGCTTCACTGTGGAAGCAGTACACAGCCTGATAGAAATGTAGCCATGCCAGAGGCTCTGCCTGAAATTCAGGGAGATCTGAATTGTTCCTAAAAATGAGGTGCATTCTTCTTAAATCAGACACAGCACCATCAGTCAATTTCCTGTTAGTTTTCAAAAGTCAGCTCAAATGTGTTATCTATGTGATGGCTTTGGGATAATTTATGTGTCTTGGATGCAGGGCTGCATAAAAATTGCTATTATGCTTCTGCCCATTCATCTGAAATTCTCAAAAAAAAAATAATATCATGTTTTCAAATGATATGAAAATAGTAATTATTCTCTCCCAGAACAACAGATCTATGAAAATTGCAAGTCAGTTCTTCTCTGTGTAGGGCCAGTAACATTTGCTTCCTGTCACTAGAACCAGCCTGGGTTTTCTTGGGAGGGGAGGAAAGAGAGCTGTGCCTAAGAACAGCTGGCAATACTAGTCTCTCTCCTCTGAATATATTTAGACTGAGAACCATTCCATGGTGGGTAGGAGAAAGGAATGGAAAATTTTAGTTCCACAAAGCTGTTAAAAGCAGAACATTCATTTCCAAAGCATTTGACTTCTTTAGTTTTTAGAAACATTCAGGAATTTCCATTGAGAGCACTGGAATAAAACCAAACCCAAGACAGCTGCCAGCAAGACAAACTTTCAAGGAAACTCTTCCATTTAAGAAAACAGAAAGGAGCTAGGTATTCAGACCAAAATAGAAAATTAATTTCCCTATACTAAGTAACAATGGGCGTGTTTTTCCAAGCTTGGAATAGCCCAAGTCAGGCGGGATGCTAATTGGCTGCTTCTTTTTCAGAGCTGCTGGCAGGTCAGATCGTCTGAGAACCCAGACCATATGGATATAAATACGGCTTCAGTTGCCTGGGAACACAGATGTGAAAGATTATCTTCAAATAGCATATACCCAGGGCACACACAAGTGCTGCCTGGAGCTGGGCATACCTGCCTGGCAGCAGCCTGCACTTGCTGCTCATAGATGTCGAGGTTCCTGCCCATGAGCTCCAGCGCGGCGCGGCGCTCCACCAGCACCGCCGGGGCCGGGCTCAGGATGGACTCGTGCTCGTACACGGCCGCCACGTAGTGCCCCTCCCTCCTTGCTCTTCCTGAGACCACTTGATAGAAGAGAAAGCAGATGGACAGCTTCCAGCACAGAGCCACCATGGTCAATGCCATAAACCTAGAGGGAAAAAAACCCCAGACAGGTGGAGTGGGGGAGCTTGAAAAAAATATCATGCCAGGAATTTAAATTTACAATTAAGTGTGGATGTTAACTGAGGCTCTCAGCAGTGTGGTGCTTTTAAGTTCCTGGATGACCAAGTGCATATTGTTTCTAAACCTTAAATCCATCTACACTGGTGCTTTGAACAACTGTGTCCTGTTCAAAAGCATTTAAGCTTCATATGTAGTTCTAGTGATCTCCTTGCTTGGTTTCCCTTTATAATTTATAAACATCTATTTATAGATTATCTCACCTTATATCAAAACATCTTTGAGAAAAGTTTAAAGCAGCTCACAAATTTGCATTTCCTCCCCCATTCAGTGATGGGAGATGTATTTAAAAGTAGCATTTCCTAAAATTACTTGGAAACTGTATTTAGCAGTCAAGCAGAAATAGGACTTATTTTATCAACACTGAAACAGATAATTGCCAAGAGAATTACACCAGACAATATTTCTGCATCTATCATGAAAATGCCTCTCCTAATGGAATCAGAATTCACTGTATTCTAACTCCACATATGAAATAGGCAAATATTTCTCCTACAGTGCAGCTTTTTTGAACACTTATAAAAACGTTGAGTGCAATTCAGATCTGCATTCCTCCCACATAACGCAGATAAGTAAGTTTAAAAATGCTTTCATAGTAACAAAAATAAATTTTAAAAAACTCTATCTAATTTGCATTAGTTAGGTTTTCTCTGAAAAAAGGAAGAATTATTGAGTCTGGAAGGCTGAGGCACTCTCTGCAATATGGGCTCCCCATGTAACCTTTTGACTTCCCAAGTTAGGGAAGGACTTAGAACAAGTACTGACACAGTCAATGGTTGTGCAACACTTCAGAAAGACTACAGAAATGCCTTTTCATTCAGAATTATTCTCACAACATGAGAATTCTCTATTTGTCACCACAGTGTCACTAGTATCGTTAAGCAATTAAATCTCTAATATCAGTGAAGTTGAAAGAGGGTGCAGGAGAGATTACTGGTGCTATATATTGATAGCTCTAAGTTCAGTTACTGACTTTTTAATTGTGTTTGCTCTCTGGGAACTTGTATCCAAAATATAAAGTTCCAAAACACTCTTAGTGCCCTTCAGGCTTTGTGAGCTACAGCTCCCTGAATTTTTCCAAAGCAAATAAAGACTGATAGACACATGCATGAAGAGACTTCTCTAAAGCTCAGCAGGAAAAAAAGATCAATTCTAAACTAACCACAGTCTTACTTTTATTTATGTTCTATTAAAGGTAGTTTTGTACCTAAAAAAAGAAAGTCTATGGCAAGTTAACTGAAAATATCTCTCTGCTTGAATTCCAGGATGAAAAGCAGCTAATAACAATCCTCAATACTGCTTTTTTCCCCTAAACACCAACTGTTTAGTACCTAACAATGAGCAAATGGAAAAAGCATCATGTAGGACAGCAAAATTATAACCTTGGTGCCCATGGGAGGCAGAATTGTTTGCTTAACCAAAAGGTCTTAACAGGTAATAGTAACACATCTAAGGGTACAGGAGTAACTTAGCTGTTCAGTGCTGCTAAGCTCAACTACATATGTCTACTTCCTTGAAATGTGTCCATACATACATGCCTTCAAGGGAAAATTTATTTAAAGTGTGATGAAAACAGAATAAAACCTTGGCCTCTCTGTAATCAGATGGATTAAAGAAACTGCATTTATGTAAACAGTTTTGAAAAGTGATGTATGACAAGCTATCCTTGCTATTCTGCATGTTGAGGAAAACATTTGGTACTTTTGGGGGTGATTTGGCAATGCATGCCAAGAATGGAGGGGCCTCCTTGTCCTGTGCAGCTCAGCTTTGCAACTGAAACACCAAAGCACATGTGAAGAGATAAACCAGTAGCAGGAGGAGGGAGTTCAGGGGTGAGAAACCTCTCACAGTTAAGGAACATACTGAAAATAAACAAGCTGTGCTGCACTTCACTGACAAAACTCTCTTTTCTATTTCTTGTCACCCCTTCAAAGCCAAAATGCCTATTTAGGGCAGGAATGGGCTCTAGTCAGCTGCTCCTTAATAAAGTTGTCAACTAAGATGTAATTAGAATTCATTCTTACTAGTGATGGAAAAAGCTGGAGAGTTTCGGATCACGAGACGGAATTGCTATGCATTAGAAAATCTGCCTTTTTTAAAAGCCAAACACGCTAATAAAAAAAATTAACAGGTAATGAGCCTCTGCAAAATGTTGCATTTTACAAACATGCTTGCAGAGGTCTTATTTCTGTACCATGTTTCATTTCCTGGTGGTCAGAAACACTCAGAAGTACTAATCTGAATCTTTAACTCATTTAGATGCACAAGAGGTTTAACACTGAACAAGCAACTACACAACCCCATCTGGCTGAACCTGGGGCAACTGAAATAACTAAAATAATTCCTCTGAGTCCAACCCTGGGTTGTGATTACTGCCACTCCTCCAGATGATGGCTGAGCACTTGTGTGAGTGCTCCCTAAAGCCTTTCCCCTGTCTGACAGCTTAAATGACAGGACTCTGCTCTCTCATGGATTGATTCTAACACACAGAGCCACGAAAGCCCCAGGGCTAGGTTGGGTGTATTAAACTTTCCAGCCAAAATAAGGATACCAACAGGGTTTACTCAGCCCTTGGGCTGTTGAGATTCCAAATATGTCTCGGGCACACTCTGGATGCTTTTACTACTGGAAGATGTCACACCATCTCATAAATCTTTTTCTTGAAGAGAAGTTAATTTGCTTAGGATCTACAGAGCTGCCACCTCACCTGAGCCATGACTTTGAATTCTCATTACCTGAAATGCTTTACAATTTTATCTCTTTTTATGTCCCTTTCCTGTGATTTATGTGGTCTTCTGCCTGACAGACAAGCTTCAGCAGGATCATGCCGCCCAAATACAAATATTTCACAGCAGTATTATTGTCATGCAGTCACAATATTCCAGCTGTAGTTCTCCACAAAGGGTAAAAAGACTGGTGTCCATGTTTGGATGCCAAGTTTTCTCCCCAGTCACACTGCAGCCTGTTTTCCTTTTCAGAACCATCTGATCTCAGTGTGTTGTGAAGTAAATCATCCAGTCACTCTCTTTGGAAGCTTAGAAGTCTGTCACCTGTCACCACACCTGGATGTATATACAGACAAAAGCAACACATACCCTTCTTCTTCACACTTCTACACTCAGAAGAATCTTGAAACAACAGAGGTAGCACAGCACTAGTCTGGGTCCTCCCGAGTGATTAATAGCAAATGCATGTTAAGCTATGCCCAACATATAGTATCGTAACATAAATAGCAACATAAGGAGTAATAATAGTAACATAAACAGTACTGATTACTAGGCAAATATTCAATTGGCTATGAAAAAACAAAGTGGTTTTTAGGTTGAATGACAACCATGGATTGTGATGTTGCTGACATTCCGCTATATATTATACAATATATTTTAAAAATGCATAAAATATAGTGAAATTCAAGGTGATTTCCACTGATACCTCGTGTCTACTGCTTTTATTTGCTGCATTGTATTACAGTATTTTATAATGTGGGTTTTGTGAAGGTTTTTGCTATCTATGCCATCGGTATTTTGTTATCTATGTGTTTTTGTTGTTTGGCAAGTGAGGGCGAATGGAGCGCTGCTATCATCAGTGGTTCGGCTGGACAATCCGGGCGGTGGCACGGACAAGCCGGACCGTGAGGCGAGGACATGCTGTCACCTGTGTCCCCTCAGCGACCCGTGCCAGGATGGGCAGAGCCGGGCAGAGAGGCGTGCGCCATCCCTCAGTGGGATTTTGGGAGGGTGCCTCGCCCTCCTCCGGCGCTTTCCCTGCTGCTCTCCAGCGCCGGGCCCCGGCGCCTCACACAGCCCCGGACTTTGCCCCGCGCCGCGTTCGCCACCTCTGACCAGCCCCACACAGCCGGAGCGCTCGGGAGCGGCTGCCCTGGGTACCGGGCAGCCCTGCGGCTCACGGAGGCCACCGGGGCCACTGCCGGGCCTGCAGCGATCGATCGATCGATCCACCCATTCCTCCCTCCCGGCCCGCCCCGCTCCCGGCCGGGTCCGGACCCCGCTCCCGACCCCGCGCGCCGCGAGCCTCACGCTTCAGGGCCGGCGCCTCGCGGCCTCCGATTAGCTGCCCGCGCTGGCCAATAGGAAGCTACCCCGGTCTCCGCCCCGCGCCGCCCGCCAGCGGGGTCAGGGGTGGGTCCCTTGAGCCCGCCCTCTCCGCTGTCCGATTGGCCGAGCCGCCTGTCAGTCACAGCGCGCGCCCTTCGCCCCTGTCCCGGCCCGGTTCGGCCCGTTCCAGGCGGGCGGCGCGACCGGGGCAGCCATGGAGGACGAGGCGGTCAGCGGGGCGCAGCTCATCGCCCAGGCCCTCAGGGCCCAAGTAAGAGCGCGGGACGGGGACCGGCAGCCTGCGGGCCGGGATAGCCTGCAGCGAGTGAATGTGCGCGGCCGGACTCACCGCGAGCGGCGCTGCCGCTCTCCCGGCGGCGGACGGAAAGGGCTCGCCCCGCCGCTCTGTGGGAGCGAGGGAGGGGAAGGGAGGGAGGTTCCGCCGCACAGCCCCGGCAGCGGCCCGGCCCCCGAGCGGCGTTCCCCAGGCCGATACTGATTCCCTTCTTCTGGAGAGCCTGCCCCGTTCCCGGGCCTGCCCCCTCCCGAGCTCAGCCATCCCCCGTTACCACCAAGCGATGCCGGGGCTCCTCTGCGGCTCTGCCCGTGAGAGCTGGATGGATGTGCCTCCTGCGCCTCCTTACAGCGACGAAAACTCTGTGTTATCACTAAACTGGAGATGCTGGCACGGGTCTTGGGAGAACACACTGCGTTTGGCCTGTGAAACATGGAAAAGTAGTTCAGTTGTAATCCAGATAAACGTAGTCTTCTCCATCTCTGTCTTTCCGTGGGCACAGTGCTTTCCCAGCCGTTTCTTGGGGGCTTTTTGCCGTTAATTTTCTGTGAAAGTGTGAAAGCACAAGGTGCCACGAGGCATTTTCAGCGTAGAGGAAGCTGACATACTGAGAATCAGAAAAGTGACATAGCAGGGATGTCCCAGGTAAGAATTGCTCAGTGGAAAGCGCTAAACACACCTTGACTGAGGCACTGAACCCTTGTCCCACTGCTTGTGGACTCCCAAAATCCAGGGCTTTCACAACCACAGAGGGCTGAGCTGCAAACATCAGCTGATGTTGCCACAGTGACCTGTGAGCTTCTCTGTGACTATAAATGTTACATTTTAGTTTTAGATTGCCTGTGTAGTTAGCATGTCTGTGTTTGGCATGTGCTTATTATAGCTGTCTTTTAAGAAAAAACAATCTGACTTTTCTCAACTTTTTTCTTTATAGAATATTGAATACATGTTTGGCATTGTTGGTATTCCAGTCACTGAAATTGCAATTGCAGCCCAGGCAGCTGGAATAAAATATGTTGGAATGAGAAATGAGCAAGCTGTAAGTATATATCTGTAGTGTGACCAACTCTCTCCTTAACTGTTTTACAATGGAATGAAACCCAGTTTAAGTGTTCTTACTAGAAAGAATGTGGTCTCTGAATTTTCCTTTAAAGAATCTATACAGGAGCAGCCACTGTTATTTTGGAATAATGGAGAACATTGGTGCATTGGGTTGAGTGTTTCTTTGTGCCCTTCTTTCCCCACATCATTTTAAAGTGGCCCCTCCTTTTCTGTTAAGGGTATTGCATCTTCTTTCGTTTAAAAATGCTATTCTCCAATAAGGGAGCAAGGATAGGAGAGAGGAAAAAATAATTTAAAGACAGCATGTGATGGAGAACAAAAAAAATTATAAAAAGTTATCTGCTTCAAGTGATATACTGTCAGATATTATCTGCCACGTTTTGAGATGCTCATCCAGGGCTTTTTGTTTTTATGTAGCTTTCTACACACTTCCCAATATTACCATTCTTACTCCAACTGGTAGTATTTTAGTTCTTTTTAGGACTTTATTGCCTGCTCCTTTACTTTTTTTCCCCTGTCTATATCGTGTTCTTAAGTGCCCAAAGAGGAAAGTTTTCCTGTTGATTGATAAACTTGTTCTGACAATTGTAATAATTCTAGGTTTTTTCCTTAACTGTGTTTTAAAAGCTCACAGAACAGCAAACCAGAGAAGGTAATAATGCTTCCAAGTGCTCAAAATCAACCATGAACATAGACTCTCTTATTTATATTTTAGCTTTATTGTGTAGGTGTCAGAAATTAAAGAGTCCAGCTCCTCAGCATTTTGGTGCTGTGCTGCTAGTTCTGCATGTGTTTGGTTTCCCACAGTAGTAACTCTTTCATCTCAGTAATTTCTTGGGTAATCTCAGATTGAAGATAACCTTGGGATTATATGTTGTTTTGAAGGCTTGCTGCACAAGATGGGGAGCTGGCTGCTGAACTGGTGGCTGAGGGACCAGCAACTTCCCCTCCATACCTGGTCTACAGCAGTTGCCAGTTTTCCTTAACTTATTTAGTTAATAATCTTTAGGATTGTCCCAGTCCTCAACACAGTATTGTTACAGTACTTCTTAATCAGGTGGTTGTGAGCTGTATGTTTTTGCTGTCTGATCCCTACATTGTTTTATTGGAATGTGAGAATTTAGAGGAATGCATGTCTCTGTGGAAAATCTGTAATATATGAGAAAGGCAAACATAGACAAACATATTTAAAAGGTGTATTTGAGTCTTTGAAGAACTGGGAATTCAGCACAATCTTTTATGTTCCTGTAGGCCATTTAGCAAATATTCTAGTTTTAGCTGTGGTTACTAACATGATTAAAATTAATTTCCTCATGTGTCTGTAATTACCAGAGAAGATTGCTTTGCACTGCCAAACGAGACGCTGTTCTATTTATTAGTCTTTACTAGATGAAGGAGGCAAAAAACATTCTGCTGATTACTTATAAGCTGCTTTTGTTAGTAGAATAAAAACAGCACAAAGGCTGTTTTAAGGTCAAAATGTCAGGATTTCTCTTCTTTGAGGAGTTGAAAAGGATGAATGAAGCTGCATCTTGTAGTGAGTTTTGGTTTGTTCTTTATCCTCAGTGAATAATAATTTCTTGGTAAAGGGTGAAAGGTTATGTATAGTATATTCAAGATATACTCAATATATACATGTCATAGTTTTAAATGTCTCAGTTGTATGGTCTGGATGTGGAGGATGTGTATACAGCTGCCTCCTTTATTGGTGAAGCCAGCTGTATATGATATATGGAAAATTAAGGGATTTTTTTCCAAGGGTTGAGTTTCTACCTCATTTCTAGGCCAGATGTAACAAAAGGATTTCCCTGTAAAAGTGATAAAATTTTAATTAGTAGTGTTCATAGGAGATAGGGCCCATAAACAAGTTAAAATACAATAAAATCTCATGATGAGATAATAATCAAGCATTGTACTTGTTGGTTGGCATCCTTATGTTCTTATTCTGCCTAGGATGGTGGTGGAGTCCCCATCCCTGGAGGTGTTCAAAAACGACTGGATGTGGCACTGAGGGCCATGCTCCAGTTGACAAGGTGGTGATTGGTCACAGGTTGGACTCGGTGATCTTGGAGGTCTTTTCCAACCTTAATAATTCTGTGAAAAGCTCAAAAACTGCAGAATAGAAACGCCTGATGAAAGCATGAAGCTAAAAGTAACACAACCAATACCCATAAGCCGTTCTCCTGTGGCTTGTAACATGGTGTGAATTTGCCAGAAGCAGCTCACCTGCACCCACATGCCCTTTGAACAGTGAAAACTGTGTTGCAACTTCACAGGGGCGGGTGGTTTTTGTATCTCTCCTTGGGTAATTAGAGATTGTTGCCGTTGTTTAGAAGACTGATAACCCAGCTCGGCTCTAAACTTCAAAACCCCCTTTACTATATGTTTATTTGTTAACGAAACACATTGTTTATGTTAGTTCTTAATCTTTAATAATAATTATCACTACATATTCAAAGCAATCTCTTGATATTTGTATCCTAAGTTAGTTGTGAGCATATAATATGCTGGAGTTGGTGCAGCTGTGAAGGGAATCAGGCTCAAAGAACCCTTTAATAATGGCAGCTGAAATCAAAGTGGGCATCTTATCGCCAGAGTACTCAATTATAATTAAAATCAAATCTCCACTCTATTTAAAAATGAAAGAGGCAGGTTCCAAGGGCAGAAGCTTACTTAAAAAAATTACAAAATATTTCAAAATGAGGTTTTTTTCCAGTAAGTGTTAGAACTTGCTTATTTCAAGATGGAAATATGAAAATATGAGAGAATGGGCAATGTCACATGTGAATTCTTGAGTTCTGTTGTCACCTGTAAACTTCATGATCACATGCTGTCATTTTACCAGGTGAAATTTATATCCAAATGTTTAATATCATTACAGGAATAGCTTAAAAACATACTCTGCAATAACACTGATGATGAGCTATGCCAATACATGTTGTAGATGTTACTTTTGTGATTTTTATTCAAAACATAATTTTTTTTTAAATATGTGGTACCAAAGCAGAGTGAGAAGTATTTCAGCAGCTCAGCTTATAAAAGATGATCCCAAATCATCTAATTATTCTCTCCAATGTGAGATTTCAACCTTTTGCTTGATTTCTGAAATACAGTTCAGAATGGCTGCATTTCTGCTTGTTGTCTTTCTCTTGCAAGTCCCTCTTCCATGTTCATCCAGAAGGCAGTGAAGAGCAGAACTTTCATGTTTTGTTCTATTTATTTTTTCCCCTGGTTTTAGTTGGGTTTTTTGATCTGGTTGACTTTTTTCTTTTTCAATTCCCAAATAATCCTAATGTAATATCTTGTGACAACAGGAGCCTGAAATGTGGAGAGAAGTGGAGAAGAGTCTTGAGATTTTTCATATTAATCTTCATGGACACTTCTAATAATGGGAAGGGTGAAATGGAGTTTTACTTATATTTAAGCTCTTATAGTCAGGGAAGAATCTGTACCTGCTTATTTTCAGTATTTTTGTTGAAAGTTATGTACAAAATATCATTAAATGTATAAATAATAATAATATCATTAACACCAATATTTTCAACAGGCCTGTTATGCTGCATCTGCAGTTGGATATTTGACTGGCAGGTATGTAAAGAGTGTGCAAAGCTGTTAAGAAATGCTCACTAGTTAAGAATTATCATTTTTTTATCTCATCACCTGGAATAGCAAGTGTGTCTGCTTGAATTAAATTTCAGTAAAATTTGTGTTGAATCAGATGCAATTCTTCCAGTGTGAGTTTTCTTAATTGGTAACTGCTGATAAAGTACAGTGGAGAAAACTCAAACATAGGTTTACCAAATTGCATATAAATGTTAGATGGCAGAGCAAATGTGATAGAAGAAGTCAGAGCTGTGTCAGGATAAGCCTGTGTATATTGCCCATCTCTGTGTGGGTGGCACATAATTGTTCACTTGCTTTTCTAATTGGATTGATACAGCTTCATAGTTTCTGATTTCCATGTCTACCTTTAGTCATTCACACAAATTCCTAGCCATTACTTAGTTTTGGTGACATGAGTAAAACTTTAATATTCTATATTTCAGCACCTTACTAATTTTTGTTGATTATTTATTTGGTGTTCTCTGTACTCACTTTCCTTTTCTCTCTTCCTCTTTTTTTCTTTTTGTATTTTCTGTGTAGACCAGGAGTATGTCTTGTAGTGTCTGGTCCAGGCTTCTTACACACCCTTGGTGGGATGGCAAATGCAACCATTAACTGCTGGTAATTTAACTGCATTTTTCCTTTAAAATTCTAATAATTGTGTGTTGTTACTTGTTTCAGATGTTGAGCTCCACAGTATTAAGTATTTTAATTTTCTCATTATCCACATGAAAGGGGAAAAAAGGAATTCTTCCTTTATCAACATTAAAATTAATTTAGTTACATTTTTTGTATTCTCATGGATAAAATTCTTGGTTTTATCCTACTCTATTGTGTATATATTAGAAAATCTACCGGTATAGCTGGTTGTATGGATGTGTTTGAAAATAAACTCAATATTAGCCTGTAATGCTCTCATGATGATGGAGATCATCTTAAAGGTGTTTCCTAAATTTAAATTCATACTGCCTTTGAATTACTGTATTTCATACATGAATAAATTGACAACTGCATTGTTAAAATCCCTATTTGCTCCCCACGCAGTCATTTAGAGCAGTAATTAAGTATTGAATTAAATGAGGTACAGAGGGATAGTACTTACTCCTATAAGCCTTCAGTGAGATGTGACAGCTTTGTCTGGTCTGGCCCTGAAAGCTGTTCAGGAAGCTGTACTGAGGAATTTTGGGAAGAAGCTGTAGCAATACCAAGCAGATGTGTTCACAGAACAGAATGTGATCCAGAGCAGTGTGAACACTGGAACACTGAATTAGCAGTGGCTAATGGATGAGGGAAGCTCGCTAATGGGAACACTATAAATCAAGGCTGACATTTTGAAGAAAGTCCTCTAGTGTTCAAATTCTTTTTTTAAAAAATGAGTTATTGACGAAAATTTCACTGTCACTATTTGACCTTAGACTAAAAGAGATTATAGGAAAACCTTGCTTTTGAACAGTCAGGAGTTTGATTATAAGAAAGAAGTGTGCATGTCATTTACTTATGGATTTGCAGGAGACATTTTTGAGGGTGAACTGCATTTTCAAGGGTAAAACCTCTTGATATTTCCTGCTGAAAATTGCCTGCCATGCTGCTGCCTCCTGTCCTGCCTCATTCTGTCTGTGACAATAGACTCCAAATACAAGTGTGTGATAGTTGGTCAGATTTGGAGTAAACAAGCATGCTGAAGTTACAGTTAATTTGTTTTTATCAATTTACTGAAGTTCTTCTCCTGGAAGTCCATAAGACTTATCATTATTAGTTCCATTATAGTCAAATGTTCTTTCTTCTTCACTGGTTTTTTTTTTTTGCCTTGCTTTATAAGCACTGCTCTTCAAAATGTCTGCAATATTGTGACAGTAGTACAATGATTTCCTCGAGGGAAAAACTTATTTCTAGTTAGAATTATTTAAAACTTCAAGGGCAAAACGAAACCTTTTCAAGATATAGCTGTTGGAGTTGGCTTTCTAAATAATAGACCAGTTTGGTCTACTATTGTAGAAATTGTTTCATTTGTAATCTATGAAATTGTATTTCATTTTTGGGAAGTAGTAGTTAATTTTTTCATTAAAATATTTAAATGAATTTGGAAAAGGCGAGTGAGAGGGACATAGGGTTTGTTGCTGTCAAGCAGTGTTGGATAGTAATAATCATTTTGTTGAGGGGATGAAGCAGTATGAAATGTGTAGAGCAGTCACCAAGCGAGTTTTTCCATAAAGATTTTTTGCGGAGGTAGGATGCAGCCTGAAGTTCTCATTTCACTGCTCCAGGGGATTAGAACTGAGATTTTAGATGTATGGCAGAGGAATGGCCTGGTTATGAAGCTCAGATCTAGATACGCATATCCCCAAGTCTTATGGGTGATTAAATTTAAGATTATGCATGGAACAAACTGCTAATATTTCAGCTTGATACATTGTATAGATAAATGCAGTCTATAAGGCCATATCTGAAGAGAAATTGTTTAAGAGAAAAAGCCTAGAAAGCTATAGACCCAATATTTCAGTATAGCGTAGATGAATAAGGAGATTAATAAAACAACTTTGTTGATTCAGGACTTAGCATTTTAAGGAGTTTGACCTACAATTTGAACAACAGACAGGTTTTCATTCACTGTAGGAAAATTATTTATTATATTTTGTGGCAATTACAGTAAAAATGTGCTCCTGTGGACTGCATAACCGTTATGGTAAAGTAATACTGCCTTCCTCGCATAGCTGTGAACTGATTTAAGTTCAGGACTGCTTGCAGGCATGTTAATCTTTTGTCTTTTATCTTTTCTTTTGGTTTTGGAGTTTTTTACTAAAAATAAAATACAGGGAGTTGTGCTCTCAGCCAGCTAACTTTGCTGTGTTGCAAATTATATACAAAGAAAACATAATCTTTTCGGAAAATTGTATCCTAGCTTGTTTCTTAGTTCTAGTGCTTGTGCATGTTACACTATCCTTTATAAACACACATCTTAATACATTTTGGACAGACAATACTTTTTAACTTATTAGGTGTTGTCATTCCCTCAAACCACTGTGTCACCCATATTTTCAAACTTGAATGAAAATTGCCTGCAATGGGATTTGGTTTTAGAACTTCTATGATCCAAGCCACTTAATATGGCCAAATTGTCCCAAAATTGGTGACCCAAAAGCTGCTGAGAAGGCTACTGGCTGACACTCTGATATTTAGAATACATTTCTGTGTTCTGTATCTATTCTTGTACAGATCTGGGGATGCTATATATATATAATATATGTGTGTGTGTATGTATATATATATGTATGTATGTATGTATGTATACTTAGGGGGATTTTTGTTTGTTTTTTAATATACTTTTCTAGGCCTTTGATTGTTATTGGCGGTTCTTCTGACAGAAATCAGGAAACCATGGGAGCTTTCCAAGAATTCCCACAGGTACACAGACATATGGCTTTCTACAGGAAGGTTTCAGTTAAATAATTCTTGTTTCTTCATTGTTGTAGGAAAACCAGTCCTGAACACTAATATTTCCTAGCAGATATTATAATGCTGTTGATTTGCTCCATCTACTGGTTTAAAATTGACATTGTGTAAATACAGCCCAATGCCTTCATGTTGGAATTCGTACTCTCTTTTAGGTTTTCAGCTAGTATAAATTACCTTTGTTTGTTCTGAGGTGGACAAAAGCAAAATGTCCAAGAAAATAAACCAGTTTATGGAGGAAGGAAAAAAAAGCCAAAAAACTTAAGTACATGGAGGAATGAGTATGGTTTTGACAGTTTTCACCAGTTGCTACTGCATTTTTCTATGGGGAAGTTTCCACCTCGTTGGTTTTCATCTGGCATTTCTTTCATTTTATTCATGTGGAAATTAGAAAATTACTTTGATAAATCAATACAATGGTTATTTGCCTTGATTCAGGTTGAAGCTGGCAGGCTGTACAACAAGCTGTCTGTCCGCCCAAGCAGCCTGGAAGTTATTCCTGCTGTTATTGAAAAGGTATGAAAAAATACAAAATGAGCAACAGAACATCAGGTAACTGTCTCCTGTTTAAGTTTTGAGGGTTTACTTTTGTATAGTTGTTATTCTAAGTAATTTGCTCTGGCAGAGAGGAGGTGATGGTTGATTGAGTAAATTAACAACTGGGGAGGTTCTGCCTTATGAACAATGCTGTGGAGTAGGCTAGAAATAGATCCTAGTCCAGTCAGATGCTTACTGGTCCCTGCAGTGATTTTTGTTAGCTTCAGATAGAGTTGGAAAATTTTTATGAAATAAATGCTTTTAGGGAGAGATGCAATAACTAGAAATGTAATGCTTCAGCTGTTTTACCATTGGCATGTGAAGGAGATTTGGAGGGGGGCAGTGGAGATGGTTGTGTTTGGGGTTTGAGTTTGGTTGTTGTTCTGTTGGGTTTTATTGAGAGTGAGAAAGAACACATCCTTATCTCAGTGCCTCAGAGAGGATTAGAGAAGTCTCCTGGTACTGCTGTAGCAGCCCTTCAGCCATGTAAGCCTAAATTCTGCATACAGTCATACTGTTTCCAGAAGTGCAGATTCAGCAGAGCATCTACCTGCAATAGAAGAACTGGGATCAAAAGTAATAGAGAACAGAGGCATTGGTTATCTTGGTTTTACTCTGTTTGTGCTACTTTAAGTAGAATTCAGCATGAATATTTAATTTTGTATCTCCAAACATAACAGCTAATAAAGCCATTGTCTCATTGCAAATGAAACAAAGAATTTAGAGGCTAATACTGTACATCTACTGAAAGGCTTCAGCCGGTATATAAGAGAAAGTGTAAATAGCTGTCAAAACCTTATTTTGTTGGTATAAATCCATGGAAGCTCCCACTGTGATTAATCAGCAAAATGAAACTGTACACCTTGTCTGCCTACAGCAGAGTTTTCTTGCTTTTTTGAATATAAATGTTTTTAAAATCCTGTCAAACAGTGATTAAAGCTGTGATTGTATGTTTTCTAGGCTGTAAGAACCAGTATGTATGGTCGTCCAGGTTCCTGCTATATTGACATACCCGGGGATTTTGTGAATCTTCAGGTGAATAAGAGCTCTGTCAAGTGCGTAAAGATTACATTCATTATTTTTAAAGTTATTGAACAAAAGAAAATTCATTTATAGGTCAATTTCTTTCCTAAAACAAGAAAATCTAGCCTCTAAACGTGACATTCCATCATAACATGATACATATTACAGTTTGTAATGAAATGTGCAAAAAAGAATGAGTTAATATGTTAATATAATGATGTCACTCTGTATATCTCTGAAACAAAACTACCTACAAGATTAAAGAGGAAAAGAGGGAAAACTTCAAAGGCTGTTTTGAAAAAAATATTTCCTGTTCTAATAAATGCTGTGGCATGGTGTGTAGCAACTGCAATTTTATGCTAAACAATAGGTTTTGTCTTTCAGCATTTCTTGTTTTGAATTTTTTAAAGAGTCTCTTTTGTTTTGCTTGGCAGCAGGTACACAGAATGCTGCCTGCCACCTCCCATCAGCATGGCTGAACACTCTGCTGTATCCAAAGCAGCCTCTGTCATTGCTCTTTCCCAGCAGCCTCTGCTCATCATTGGCAAAGGTAGAATGCTTTGTTGTAGCTTTGAACTGTGCATGTTCAGGACAAGAACAGTGATTGCTTTTCCCTGGAAGTGTTACCCATCTTCTTTTTAGTCCAACAAACCAACCAACCAGTAGTAAAAACACAAAATTCTTTGGATTTTAGTGTTAAAATCTGCTCTGGTTTTAGAATTTTTTTCTGTTCTTTAATGGTTTATTTTTCATCTAGTTTAAAGAAAAATCAATTGGTAAAATACAAGTTTATGTAGAAAAAAATCAGATAACTATTGTCTTTAATCCTAGAGCAAATACCAAGGGATCACTTCCAAAATTCCAAGCAATTTAAATTCTATTAAAGAAATTATATTCTCTGCTCTGACATATATAGCAAGAATCAGAGTAACCAAAGGTCATTTTTCTGTTGGTTCTTGCTGAAAGTGCCAGCCTGCCTGTGTGGGTATGTACAGCAACACAACAGGTGCTGCTGCTGTTGCTGTTTTACAGACTTTTCTTTGTACTCTGCCAGTCTAATAAATTCCTGGAGATGGGGGGTAATTATTTTCTGTGCTGCTTCACTTCTTTTATGCCTCCTTGAGGAATGTTAGCCAGTGCAGTGGGTGTTTCTGTTGAAGATACAGGTCAGCTAGGAAGAGAATTAAAGTAACCAGCTCATTTAACCCAGGCTGTTTTCCTGCAGATATGGGGAATGATCTCTGTCTGGGTTTAACTGGGGAGTGCAGTGATTGAACTGAGATGGATCTTATGATTGATTAGGTAATGAAATTGAAAACAGAAGGTAGATCAGAAGAGATTAGGGTTTGGTTTTTTTCTCTCTGGCTGGATACACAGGAAGAAAAGGGTGTTCTTTGAAAGTGAAAGGTGGAAAACTCAAAAAAAAAGTGATATGTTTTGTCTATGTCAGCAATTGAGAATTTACTCAACAAATGTACCTGGACTTTCTGCTATATATTGTTGTTAGCAGAATTTTTTTTTTGAATGATTTGCAAAAGCATATTTTTCAGGATTTAAGGCTCATAGATTCAAGCCATTGCACAAAGACCAGTCAGTTAATTCAGGTTGCCTGGGCAAGCTTAATTCAGCAGCCATGTACTGCTGTAGCATCACAGGAAATGTATGCACAAACACATACCTTTGCAAGGACTTGTTTGTATTTCTCTCTTTTCTCTAAAGGCTTCTAGTAGAGTCTTTGGGCAGGTTGTTATGGAGCAAGGGGTAAGCAGGAAATGACATGACACAACATAAAGATCATCTTGTGTTGCTGCTGCAGAAGTCTCTGTGCCATAATACCAAATTTCACTCACTAAAAAATTGTCATTTTAAATAAACAAGATCTCCTATTTTTCCCTTCCCTGCTTCATAAAAATTGATAAAAGAGTTCAGCTGAAGTCTTACAAAAAAACCAAGCAAACAAAACTTGTTGTTGAAAATATGTGAAATTTTAACCGCAGATATCTGTGATTTGGCATGTTTAGTTTTGAGTTCTTCAGAATGAAAAGTAACAGGCAGATTTCGTAGTGGAAAACAGTGCTATTTCTGCCATAATGTAATCAACTTAATTGTAGTTCAAGCAAATACAGTTAGTTTCTGTGGTATTAAGCAGTCTCTTTCATTTCATTCAGGTGCTGCTTATTCACATGCTGAAAACAACGTCAGAAAGCTGGTGGACCTTTGTGGACTGCCTTTTTTGCCTACACCAATGGCAAAAGGAGTAGTTCCTGATAACCATCCAAATTGTGTAGCTGCAGCAAGATCAATGTAAATATAAAGCAAACAGCTGAGAAACAGCTAGGAATTTTGGTGGGCTACAGATGCCAGGGAAGAGAAAATTCATACCACAAAAATTTTTTCAACTATGTTTTGCACCACACTGTACAGCACTGGCGATCCTGCTGGAAAAGGGACAACAGATTTAAGTGGATCACTTTAGAATGCTGACCAGGAGGATACTTTGAGATATTTTATATTCTGTAGCTGTGAAACCTATGGCAAGTAGATGGATTAATGTTGCTAGTGTGTATTTTGTAATACAAAACAGAGCTGGCAAACAGTTTATGTTAAACATTTAACTTCGTGCACTAGACAAACTCCTTCTTTTTACTTTACAACCTTAAACAGAAGCTTGAACTGCCCATGTTGCAGTTGAAGTTTTGCCAGCTGTTGTTTCTGTGTGGTGTTTGCAATACCCTATCACTAAATTGCACTTTATTTATAAAGAAAAGTAAGATATTTCAAACTACTCTGAACAACTATGTTTAAAGGGATTTTTAACAGGGTTTTTTTTTTTGGCTTTTGGTAAAATTAATATGAATGAACTCTAAGAACACCACTATGTATGAATATGCACAGTCACTTTGCAGATGGAGCATTTATATACCCTGGAAGTAAAATGCTGTCCATTACTGAGCATATTAGCTTTAGCACTGTTAAGCATGCTGCTAGGCAGAATGGAGACTAAAATATACCAAATATTGTCTGCCTATCTGGAAGATAAATTATGGGAGACTAAACTAAGAGGCCCATACCAATCTTAATTTTGTCACCCACCGTTGCCAGTGTCACAATAGCAAGTCTTTTGCTTCAACCTGAGCATTATTCTAGCATCTTGTTGGTTTCCCAATGTAATGATTCCTCTCCTATAGTGTAATAGGAGAATAGTAATTAATTTTCTTCTTAAGTTCCTTAACTTTAGAGTGGCTTGGTGATTGGCTGTATAAAAGGATACAGGGTTTTGGGGCTAAGCAAGCAGCTTAGAGCAATGAAGAATTCTATGTGTATTCTGGGGTTTGCTGTGGTGGTTAGGGTTGTTTCTAATTTTGCAGAGACTGTTAAATGTAATAGTGATTCCTTCTTATCTGCTTCTGTCATTTCCCTTTATTAGGGCATTACAGCATGCTGATGTAATCATCTTGCTTGGTGCAAGGTTGAATTGGATTTTGCATTTTGGTCTTCCACCAAGGTATCGACAGGATGTAAAGGTTATTCAGGTAAGCAGGAAAATTATTATCACTGAATAGAAATCTTCTGTGTTCTAGCATTGACCAGAGCAATTATTGTAAAATATTTTGGTAATGTGTTTCATGTGGCAAATACTGCCATACGGACAGTGCAGTATGGTGCATATAGTTATGGTAATTCTCCAGAAATACTTATGCTATCTTTAATTATTGTTTTTACTTCCTGATTTTTTTTTCAAGAATGCTTACAATATTGTTCCTAGTATCAAGAGCTTGGTGCTGCTGTAATGAGGAGGGCATACACATCTATGCAGTTGACTAATACAGGGTTAGACTCACAATACTGTTGTGATCTTTGGAGCATTGGGATTTTTGTGATTGAAAGAAAACTGTCTTTGAAATTGTGGAATCTTTCATACTGCTCTCTTGGCTGATTTTTTTCTGAAAAAGAACTGCTTTCAGATCCTGTCATAATGTAAGAGCTCAGTTACTCAGAAATGAAGTAAGAGGAAGAAAGGCTGTTTAAGTAATTAATGCATTTGACAATCTGCCAGCTTTTAGAAAGAGAAGTCTTTACATTGTGTCCTTAAAATCTCCTCTCCAAGACTCTGTGATCAAATAGTAGTGGTTGATTCAACATATTGGCTGTCCTGCTTACACTGACCTGGAACATAGTCTAAAGTTCCAAACTTCACTTCAAACTTAATAGCATTAATTTTTAAGCTAATTTTTTAAAAATACATGTTATTTTTGCAAATATTATTTTTACAAATAATACATATTTTATGTTTCCTCTTCCTAAAAAATTTAAAGATAACATTTTTTCATTTCACTTAATTTTTTTCACTGTCAGAGATTAGTATTAAAACACTAAATCAGTTCATAGTCTGTGTGACCTGGTCAAAAATAACAGTTTATGTAACCTTAGAGGGCTCATGCATCACTGATAGATTTGCTTCAGTAATTGCAACTAACTTTTCAGTTTCTTCATGTTAAGTTCTTACTGTCAAGTAGCATACACACAGTTTTCTCAGTGAGAAAATTGCTGCTTTGTATAGGTATACCTGCTTTTTAACCTAGATTTTTAGCTCACATACAATGCTGTAATAAATTTCTACGGTGTCTACAGGAGCTTGAAAGAAGCAAGCAGTCAGCTTTAAGGATATATATAACTTGTCATTAAAATAGGTATGTACCATAGGGTTTTACTTTGTATAAAACGTTTCCTGATGTCATGTCAAGGAAAGACAAAGGAAGTTACCTGTGCAGCCAAAATAGGGTGTGAAGACAATGTTAGGCATCTATGCATGTTGGGGCATGTTCCTCACTGGAACTGAAAAAAAAAAATTCTGGCTAATATCCTTGAGTTAATGGTTGATTTTCTTTTTGAAATACAGATTGATATTTGTGCAGAAGAGCTGGGGAATAATGTAAGGCCAGCTGCAACTTTATTAGGTGACATAAACGCCGTGACTGAGCAGGTAACGTAATGTCCTATGTCCTCTGATTTTGACCTCAATTTCCTCTGATTCATGTGATCTAATTTTCCAGTTAAAAATAAAAGAAAAAAAAAAACCCAACTGTTCAAGAAAAACCATTTTTCAGGCAGTATATTCATATTGTATATCCAGTCTATTCTCAAATTTTATGTTAAAGATTCTGATTAGTGTTACTGTGATTGTGCTGGGATGGTTCTTAGTAATGTTATTATTGATGCTTTTGTTGTGTTTTAAACATGTTGAAAGACCCCTTTACAACATTCCAATATTGTTCCAGCTCTTAGAAGAATTCAACAGAAGATCATGGAAATATCCTTCTAATTCAGAGTGGTGGCAGAAGCTAAGAGAGAAAATAAAGAACAACGAGGAAAGATCGAAGGTAGTGTGACATTAAAGAAAATAAAAGGATTCTTGCAATAACAGGCACTGATAAACTGTCAGTTTTATAACTGGTCTATATCCAATCTCCTCAATTATATCTCAGTTAAGTCACCCAGACTTTGAAAATTTGTACCATTCTCATACAGGCTTACACTTCTTATGCATAGAAACTGTAATCATTATAGGTTAAGTATTCTATGATTTTGTATAAATTCAAGCTGTGTAGAAATCATTGCACTTTGGGATTGGATTCTTAAAGCCATTAGTAGGAGACCACAGCCAGAGCGGCTGTATTATGGGCAGTGACTTCTAAGCAATAGACAGATATTCCAAGTGGAAACTGGCTTGGGCGAAGCCAGTTTTAATGATTACAATTAGTTTTCTTCTAATTGTAATCACTGTTTGTAATTGTGCAGTTTAGCAATGCTGGTCTAGCTTTAATCTATGTAAAAAAGAAGTAGTTGTTAAGGCAAAGAGACCACAAATGCTTGGTATATACCTAACTTTGTGTAACTCATATTCTATAACTTCAGGTGCATGTTCCCAAGACTGGGATCTAAAATAAAGTCATTTTAGCAGATTGTGCTTTTGAATTGTCTCCCAGCACACAGATTACAGCTCACTTAGGGTTGTAAATAGTCACACCTGATGTAGAAAAATTTCATGAGCCTCTTGGGTTAGAGTTTTAATAGCTTCTGCTAATGATAGGCCATTGAAGGGCTGCTGAGCTTGTTGAGCCTCTGATAAATATGTTGTGTCACCAGGATAGATAAAGAAGGAGTGACCTTGATGCAGTGCCTGAAAAACCAAATACTCCAGCCTTACCTAGCAGAGTGTATTTTATTTCCATCATTATTATTTATATGTCTCTGTTCTGCACCCTAAATTCTATTCATGGGAGTTACTAATATCTTTTCTTTTAAAGGGATTAGCACTGCAGAAATCTCTGCCTATGAATTATTATACAGTCTTTCATCACATCAGAGAACTGATACCCAAGGACTGCATTTTAGTAAGTGAGGGAGCAAACACCATGGACATTGGACGGACTATGCTTCCAAATTTCTATCCCCGGCAAAGGTGTGATATCTTCTGTTCTGACTCAACATGCTACATTTCTGCATAAATGTTTTCATTTAGCTAAGAAGTATAATGGCCTGGAAAACAGAAGTATGATATGTTGGGAGAGGGATTAAGGAAAGTTCTCCGCTCACATACTGATGTCCTGTCATAGAGTGTAACAATTCTCTGCGTGCTCTGCAGCAGAATGGTGATAGTTGCTCTCTTCTTATGGAAAGGGGGTGATGAGCATTGTGTTCAGTTCCCTGACCTTGATGTTTGTTTCTGTGTTCAGAGTCTGTGGTAAATATTGATGAAAAATAAAAACAATCATTTGGATTCCTATGTTGAAAAGAATTCACATGAAGAGTTTTTCTTTGGAACACTTCAGAACAGGGAAAACTTGAAAATTGGATTATATGTTGGGCATGCTTTCATGTAAACCTGCATGACTAAGGTGTGGGTACTCAAAATGCTGCTTTGTGAGCAAAACAACCAACAACACCCATCTACTTCCAGTAGAGCTGGGGAAAGAGTGTCTATTTTCCCCCTTATTTAAAATAAGTACACAGTAATGTTACTGGTTGTCTCGTCAGACTGCACTGCACATGTCTGAAAGGAAATTCAAGCAGTTAACCCTAGAATAATCTAGTGCTTTATGTACTTTTGTATCCATTATGTGCTTCTGATGGAAATGATCTAACTAAATTATAGCTTTCAATTTGATTTCAAATGGTTGAACAGAAGACTAAAATTTGAACAGCAGTATTTAATCAATGGCTTTCAGACTAATAGTTATATTTTCAAGGAATTAAATATAGAAATATTTCATGTTGTCTGTCTCTACAGTAATTGAATGTTTTTGAAATACTGTAACTATGCAAGCTAAAAGCATATGAGAATAGTTCTTTATTGTAGCACTAGTGTACAAGAGTTCTTCATTTCAATTTGAGTTTTCCAGTATGTTTATATTACTTAAAACATTTGCAGTTTTATCAAATGTTTGGCTGACTATAATAATCTCTGCATGTGGTATCTCTTTATACAAATTGTTTATAAAACAATACTTGCATACTATATGGCAAAGTATTAAAAGTAAGGCACCATGAATTAATTAAAGAGATTGAGTAGAAATAAAGGGACAGTAATTCTGTATTCTCCCTTTAGGCTTGATGCAGGTACTTTTGGAACCATGGGAGTGGGGCTGGGTTTTGCCATAGCAGCTGCCATGGTAGCCAGGGACCGCACACCTGGAAGGCGAGTTGTCTGCATAGAAGGGGATAGTGCTTTTGGATTTTCTGGAATGGAAGTGGAGACTATCTGCAGGTAACTGGTTTTTTTTGGCTCAAGAAGATGCTCTTCAGGGTCACTTTAACTAGAAGAACTTAACTGCTGGTAGGTGGGGCATCCATAAAACACATGAAAACAAGCCAGAAAACATGCATGCTCATTTTTGATGTTTGTTGTGATGTAGTGCTTTACTAGTGATGGTTGAATCATATTTCAGGTGGAAGTGGTTTGGTTTTTTTCTCATTTTACTTGTAAGGAAAATTACACTCTTAGCATCTTACAGAAGGGGGCAAGTATTTCAGAATTCTTCCAAATACGTCTTTTTACAGATACAACTTGCCAATCCTGATAATTGTAGTAAACAACAATGGGATTTACACTGGTTTGGATGCAAATTCCTGGGAGCAAATCTTAAAGTTTGGTGACCTTGCTACATGGTAAGCATCTTCAATGTCCTTTGTAATTATGGAAGTGACCAAATGGTCATTCTCTTATTTTTAATGCTTTATGATCCAGATTAAAATTACATTTATAAAATCAATTTAGTCTTGGGCTAGGTTCATATAAGTAAGAACCAGTTACCAAAAGCAAACAGCCAACCTACTTCCAGCCTACTGTTTGCACAGCAGCACAGCAGAGAGATGATTCTCTGTTGGTTTTCTCAGATTCCTGCAGCAGCTCAGCTCACGCAGTATAGAGTTCATAGTGGGTAACTTTCAAAATCCTGATACTCTCCAAAATTACCTGAGATCTGAGTTTACGCAGGACTTCTGTTTCTGAGCTGAGATCTCTGTACTAAGAGAACTAAGCTAAAGCTTAGCTGAGAAATGACTCCACAAGGTAAAAATTAGTATGGTACCCTGTAAACACATCTGAGGTGATACAGCAACCATAGTTCTTTCAGCCCAGAAGAATTCATCAGGCCAGCACAATAATCATCTTGCACTTTAAAATTGGTGCTAAAGTAATTAAATTAGTCAGCCTGGCAATTTTCCCATGCCATTAGTCATGTTTTCCATTCTGTTACAGTGTACCTCCTGTTTCTCTCCTGCCAAATGCACACTATGAGAAAATTATGTCTGCCTTTGGAGGTAAAGGATACTTTGTTAAAACACCAGAAGAATTGCAGAATGCTCTGAAAGCAAGTGTGGCTGACAAGCAAACACCTTCTCTTATAAATGTAATGATTGATCCACAATCTGAGAGAAAGAAACAGGTGTGTATGTTTTTTCCTTTCTTTTACTGCAAGCTTCATAGTGGTAAGCTTCTGAAAACCTTAGGGACTATCATTTAAACCACAGAGGAGGCAGGATGGTTGCAAGGAAGAAAGATTGTTGTTAGAATTGGGAGATGGAAAAAATAGGTCCTTTTACACCATGCCATCTACTTTCCTTGCTATCTGCTTGTTTGGGTTTTTCCCCCTACTGGCTGTATAGTGTCCTTAATGACTGTTTCCAGAATTTAAGGTTATTCCTTTTCATTTTAGACCAAAGGAGATGAACCATTTTTAAGCACTCTTTATATCCTGTGGATTCCCTCTTACTGTTTGTCCATTCTGATGTGGTTTTTATTCTGTGTTGGTTTGTTTTTTTGCTTCCAGGAATTTCCCTGGCTGACTCGTTCCAACCTGTAGTAGAAGAGGAAGATGATGGTGGTGCAAGGCATCATGTTAAACAAAACTGAGTTGTTTTCTGGAAGTGCAACTGATACAACTGTATTTGCATAAGCATTGGAACAAAGTGGGATTTTAGAACTGCTGTTAGAGGAATCTTTAAATGCTGAAATTAGGTAATTGTAAAATGAGAAAGACACATATGAAATGTATATCAGGCCTTCAAACAGATTGTACACAAACGCTAATGATAAAATTATATACTTTTTCTTTTACTCAGAGTAATACCCATTATCTGTGAATTAAAATCTTGAATGTTCTGGATGAACAGAATAAGGTGAGGGTTTTATGCTCTCTGAAACACAGAAGTGTTTGCCAGTCTGCAATTATAGTAGCTTGATTTTTAACCAACCACACCACCATTCTGCTTGTTAAAACCTTTGTCCTCTAAGGACCAAACTAAAGCATCTTATTGTGAATAATTCCTGATTGACCTCATTATGCATTGAAGCCTGTTGCATTGGTCGTAGCTTCCTAATTTTACAGATTTTTCATCTTCTTCTGTATGTAGAAGTAGTGTATTAAAAATGCAAACTTGCTCAAGGGCTAAGCTTCTGTCTACTGAATTTGTTTTTACTAACTGGAACTTATGGTGTTTGTAGGAAAAGCAAACCCTGGATTTTTGTTTGAAGCTTAGCTCTTCACAAACACCACCATGTCTGTAGGCTGAAAACATGGCGTTATTTATTAGTGAGATTTCCAGTATTAATAGATTGTAAATCTTTATAATCAGAAGCATTATAAATAAAACATTACCATCACCATCACTGAAATATCAACAGTGACACCATCAAAAAGACCACAAAGAAAACCCGAAAAACCCAAATGAAAACCAAATTTTTAAAAATCCCTCACCAGAACAACAACAATAAAAACTATTAGACTGGAGCATAATGTTAATTTTGGATGGCATCACAAAGCAACCACCAGTGTTTGTGCTGTGGCTGGCTAATTGTACAACAAAGGTTCTTCCTGTAACTGCATGGAGGCCTAGAGTCCCACCTGCACTGTGATGCAGAGGTGACATTTGAAGCAGATATTTGGCCTGCCTTGTATTCTGTCTACTGTGTTTTCATTTGTTGCTGCATCTGACAATCTGACTTAGAGCTCAGACTTTAGAAATTAAGTAGCTCTTTGTCTATGCTTCTGTCATGGCCTACAACAGTTACTATGCAGGATACTCTTAAACAGATTACTTTATATTTGCATCTGATCTTAAATGCGAGGTTCTTTGTTGTTACATGCACAGAAGGGAATATTCTGTCTCTGATTTGGGTTTTGCTTGCCTTATTTTCTATTATTCCATTGTCAGTAAGTGTTAGTTATCTAGTGGAAAGCACTTGATGACCTAAGGAAAGAAAGCACTGAGCTGGCAGGGGATTGTGGCCTGCAGTCAGGTTTGTTCCAAAAGGCTTGGCTTATTGGGTCTGGCACTTTGGTTTGGGTCTGGCCCAAGGCCATGGGTTACTGTTAGGCAGAGGAATGTAGGAATTTCTCTGCACACTGGTACGGGAAGATAATATCTGAAAGAAATAATATCCAAAATAATCTGAAGTGCAAAAGGATAAAATCCTAGAATGAATACAGCTCACAAAAAAATGTTAGGTTGCTGAGTTGCTGTGTTCTCTGGGATACTCTGCAAGGAAGGTGGAACAATGTTGAATCTTGACATTAATTTTGTTTCATTCTTCTTGTCTCACAAATTCATTTTGATATGTTTCTCTGATTAAACACAACCCGTTATTATGATGTAAAATATCTGTAAGAGTTAATGCTGGAACTGACCACAGGGGAGATAATTTGCGTTGGATAACAAATGTAGAAAATACTATTTTATACTTGAAAATTAATAAAAAGTGATTTTCATGCTGTTTCTTCTTTAATGAGAGTGTTTGAATTATGTCAGCATTTTGTGTCAGCTGTTGGAAATCGGCTTACTTTTGTTACTGTCTCAGCACCTCACAAAATAGCACAATGTGTTGAGTATGTGTTCCTGCAGCCCCATGTGTGCTCAGCTTGCTAACAGGTTTAGTTTGCAGTAATTCCAAACTGCTCAGTAATTGTGTTCCACCTTCAGTCTGCAGTGAATTCTGTAGGCTCTGCCCTGTGAGCATTTGGGTGTAGGGTGTGTCTGCTTGCCTTCAGGTGTTATGGCCGCATAGCACATACCCATTGTGGTGTGGAGTCAGGTGTAGGTTTGGTCTGGCCAGATTTGATTTTAAGCACTCCTTCAAAAGCCCAGGTACACAAAACAAGCAGCAATGCATCTTCAGCTCTGCCACTCTGAACCCACAAGCACACACTGTCTGGAAGCTACGGTAAAAGTCTTATTAGGAAATATGTCTTCTGCACTGACTGCCTCTTATTTTATATGTTGTAATCAAAATCCCCCCTGCAGCTCTTTTCAGGCTGTTTAAAGAGCTTGATGGCTGTACTTAGGGAAAAGAGGGCTTGGCACTCCTCTACTTAGTAATGTTCTGAGATGAGACAAGGTGTCAGAGCTGCTCTTCTGTATGGCAAACTGGGAATGAGACTTCTGTCGATTTATTGACTCATAAGTGAATATTGAAATGAGTAAGAAACAGCTATTCTGAAGGAGACATTTGCTGTTTCTTTTGATGAGGTGATTGAAACCAGATGGACAAGCTTTAAAGAGGCCCTCAGTAAAGCACACCCTTCCAGGGAATTATGGCACATGTTAATATAAATGGGAGTTATTTCAGTGTCTGTTCTTCCCAGGAATCTCTAACATGCCTGAAATAGTGATGAAATAAGTAAGAAAAGTTAATGAAATGACAGCCTGCTTGCTTGAGTCAATATACTTAAGAAATTTTGGGTTTCATCAGTCTTTTTAAGGGGGTGATAGAAAAAGCAAGTAAGGATGCTGCTGAAATTGTTGCATAGTTTAATCTGGATTTTTTTTTTGTCAGCTATAGAATGTCTGAGCAATCTAACTAGCAATTATTTGTATAATACCTTGGATCAGATTCTAAACTGGATGCAGAGAAGGGATGTTTTGAAGACAGGATATGAATTGCTGTACTTGAGATTTGGAGAAATGGATTAGCATCTTATCTAGGATTGTATAAATGGCCATGATTACATGAATGTAAGCAACTTAGAGCATCTTTGCACATAAATGATGGGAGATTTCCCCTAGTGCTGGTAATGTTACCGCATGAGGAAGATAGTGGAAGACTCACATAAGCCTTTCCAAATTTCCAGCCTATGCAGCAATCTAAGGTTTTGTGGCTCTTGATTCCAGAGAGCAGTTGCTGTTCCTGGTTGTGAATTTTGAGCAGTGACTACCTGTAGCTGTTGTAGCATGAAACTTGTCATTACCTGCAGGCCTACCTGAGACCAAAACTGTTGGACAGAGAGGCTGTTCGGTTCTCCTGTGTGGGTTTGCCTACCTCTGCATACCTTGTAGCTCTAGAGGTGATGTAATGTTGACACACACTTAGTGATCCAAGCTAGAGCTCCACAATGTCTGGATGCAAGTCCCTCTTTAATTAAATCTTCGCATTAAAAATATATTTATTCTTTAAATTTGCGCTTTTCTAAGTGTTTGAAGGATTTGTCTTCTGTCTCCTTGGCATTGTCATGAAGACAATGTGCATGTATGGCATTTTATAAGCCTTGGTGCTGGGAGGTGCTGGTACCAGAACTGGTGGATATGCAGATATACTTCAGGTTCCAGCCAAAGCTGGGCCTTAGCCAGGCCATAAACCACCTGCTTTGTCTGCAAAAACAGAGATATAATTTAAGTGCCCAGAAAATAAGTAAAAGGTATGTTAGATAAAATTATTATTTCAGCCCTGCCAGGAATTTAAATCTACCCAGCCTAAACAGCTAATGCTGGGTCTCCTTTTATGTAGTTGAAATCAGTGAGACCTTATTAATGATTTTGGTCCAGAAGCTGTTTTTTCTCTAAGATTTCCTCTTTGTGTGCCAAACTGCCATTTGGTATTTAAGGTCTTAAATACAAATTAGTGAAACTTCAAAAGTAGGACTTTATGATGGAAATTCTAATGCAGCCTTAATTACAGTTCCCTGGTTCTGCAAAGGGTGCTGGAAAAATGCTCTTGTCTAATTTGATTAGGTTCAGTTATCCTGTGCTTGGGAGATGACAACCCTGGCATCCCAGAGTGGCTGGGCAACAGGCAGTGCCCAGGCCTTTTCTATGGCTGCCATGGTAACTCTGTAGCTGGGCTTCAAAATTTAACCACTGTAAAAAGAGAAATCCTCACCACCTTTAGCCTGAACCAGCATCTTTTAAAATCAGCATGAGATTCATTATCAGCTTACAAAAACAGGGCAGTTTTTCAACATGGATGTGGCTTGCCCAGCAGCTATGGTGCCAGAGGACTCTCACTGAGTCCTGCTTGCTGTAGTGTCATGGTCAGCACTTGTAGCCATCCCTTTGCTTAAAACACCCTAAAAATCAAAAACATTCTGCTATTTCTTTTGCTGTTCTACTGTGACCTATTTCTTTACCTTTCCTCAGCTTTATAATGTTGGTTATCCTGTCAAACCTTTGAGTAAACCCTTGGATGTTGTCCTCTACTACTGCTCCCCAAGTGGGTTTAGCAGCTCTGCTCCTGCATTCTCTAAGTCACAGGATCCCAAAATATTTAGTGCCCAAAGGTATCCATGAGCCATGGGAAAATGAGGCTCCATGTTATTTAAAAGACAAGATGTCTGCAGATTTTTCAGGCCCTTATTTGGCAAGGCACCAATGCACATGCTTCATTTCAGGAGCACCTTCATTGCTTTCACCTGCAGGCCCGTGGTTACACTCATGATTAATTATTTTCCTGAGTTAGTGGTGCTTTGGCCACCCACCTGAAGGGCCCTACAACCTTCTGTAGAGGATCCCTGTGTGTGGGGGCACTCTCTGCATGCATGCACTGGTGTTTGGATCCATGTTTGTTTGCATCTCAGGGGTGTAATGGGCTGTATTGCAGTATGAAAGTCAGAAGCAGATGCTGCATTGCCAGGCATCCATGAACCTCTTTGAAATTAAAAGTCCTGGGTTTAGTGTGAGCATTAAAATAATGATGTTAATGATTTTTTTTCTGAAAAAAAGTTAAATTTTCTTTGTTGACAGAATAAAAAGAAGATTGTGCTTTGTGGTGTCTAATTCATTGGGCTCTTTGGCAAGATAGATGATAAATCACTTAAATTAGGAGTTGTGGGAGCCAATTACTGCCAGATACTCCTGTGTTCTGTGCCTCCAGCAGCATGGCAGCGCTACTGGTACAGGCAGTGAGTTCTGCAGACATTTACTAATCAAAGTAAATAGCAGTAGACAAGCCAAATGAAAAGAAGATGAAAAAAATTACCCTGCACACAATTTCCATCTCCTCTAGTTGCAAGTACTAAGACCGGACTGGGTGATAGCTGTAACTTGTTTGTGATTCACTGTCCAAGGATGTTGAAGACAATTTATCTGCTTAGATACTGGTGACTGGATACCTCAGTTGGCTGGGACTATGACTGTCAAGGCCATCTTCTTTGTCCTATAGGACATTTTTCTATTAGTCATCCTAATGTTTTGCATGTTTGCCCCAGATTTTAAAAACCTGGCAATCCTGGACATACATCTTTATTCTCTGCATATGTGTGAGCATGTATGATGAGTGCATCTCATCCAAGAAGTATTGCATGTTCTGCAGTTTGAAAGGCGAGGTTTAAAAGAAAAATGAAGTGAAAAAGAGGAAGAAGAGTATTTTTATAAAAGTCAGCACCTGAATTATTGTTTTAAAGTTAGTTGTGCCCTCCAACATTACAAGTCCACAAGTGGGGTGGTTTTGGTAGCTTTGATGGAAGTAATTTTGAATTATCCCATGAGCTTTAATCATGTCCTTAACTCTTCTGTTCTACAGTCTTCAGTAAAATAGAAATATGTGCATGGGGATTACTCATTGGAGTGAAAAAAAAAGTGAAGGACTGAGCCTTTGAATTAAGTCTTAAAGTTACATTTGAAGATGAACTTTCTAGACATGGAATGAGAGCCGGGCTGCTCTGTAAACAAATATGCTCTGAAGAGTGTAAAGATAAATCGGCTTCCCTAGTCACTTTCGCTTTTCTGTGAACCAGAGTACAGAGAAAGCAGGAGGCTGCTGCTTGTTGTGAAATGTATAACATCCATTAAGTGCCTAATTTGCAAAAAGGAGTTGCTTTTGGAAGTTGCTAGTCATGAATGTCCTGCCATCCATGTCCTCCTTCACCCTGTTCATGCCATGGGTGGTAATGTGAAGGCTGACTAGTGCTGGCTTGCCTTTAGCCAGACACCTGCTCCTGTCCTGATATCCAGCTGGGAGATTGGCACGACTGGAGCTGTGGGTAAGCCAGAGCTCCATCAAGTGTGAATGTGCTTGGGTTTACTTCATTACACAGTTAAGGTCTGTTCCTATATGGACTTCTGAATTAAATTCAAATACACCAGCAAGGAAATGGTGAAGCCAGTCTGTGGCTTTCTGCACTTACTATCATTTTGCTTCAGCAGCTGCCTTTGTACTTTGGATAACACCATCTCCCAAGGTGACGTTAGCTGTGTTGTCATGGCACTAAATCTAAGTGTTAGACATAACTGAGTCAAGTGTGCAAAACTGAACCTGTATTTTTATTGTGAAAAACAATTGTTGCTAAATAACTACCTCACAAGGAAAATGTAATTATAAAGATTCTTTTCCAGCCCCTGCTCTAATTGAATGAACAGGATTCTTCTGTACTGCTTTGCAGACATGAGCTGTTATTGAATTACTACATTAACTTGGGGTTGCTGTTTTACCTTTGCCCCACTCAGCAAAAGAGCTTTCAGACTTTTGAACTAGAAATTATATATTGAGTATCTCAACAGGACAAGGGGGAATGGTTTTAAACTAAAAGAGGGTAGATCTAGGCTAGATAAAAGGAAGACATTTTTTGTGGTGAGGATGGTGAGACAGCGGAACAGTTTGCCCCAAGAAATTGTGGATGCCCCTTCCCTATAAACATTCAAGTTCAGGTTGGGTGAAGCTCTGAGCAACCTGATCTAGTTGAAATGTCCCTGTTTATTGCAGGGGTTTGGACTAGATGACCTATCTGACCGAAATTATTCCATGATTATCTCTGTCCTTCTAACTAGAATGGTGTTCATGAAAGAATTTGAGATTGATGGTATTTTAACTATATTCATTTTACCTTGTCTTGTTGATGCAGTACCTGCCAACCAAAATTGAACAGGGCTGGGAAGAAGCTTTCTTTTTAACAAGTATTCATTAATTCTTGCATAGAAAAAGGTTCATAAATTCTGTTTACATGGCAGTATCATCAGCAGATTCCTCCACACGCTTCTAAGAGTTCAAGTTTGGGCTGAAAAGGTCAAGCAACATCTCCTTGAACAGACAAACCTTCCAGGCTATTCTTTTCATTATGTGTTGGTTGGCTTTTGGCATTTTTAGTTGTCATGGCATCTACCACAAAAAAAAAAAAAAAAAGAAAAAAAAGGAATAGCTGGAGAAATGCATTGCTTGGCTGAGCAAGTTCTTGGAGCTCAGGGCCTGGAAAGCACATGTTTGTCAAGTCTCTCATGCCAGAGTCCCCCTGCTACGTGACACTTTCCCTCCTCAGGATTCTCTCTGCCGCAGGCACGGCTGCCATGGAGGCCAGAAAGAAGCTGTGTGTCCAGGTGTGCAGCCTTGCCACGCAGCCTGCAGCAGGGAATGTCACTCTGCTGCACTGCCACCTGCCTAAGCCAAATCAGTAAGGCCACAGCTGTTGTCCATTTTATTTCCAATGGACTTTGTCCTTCTCTTGTGAAACCACTGCCTACCTTGCCAGCAGTCTCAGCTGGTAAGGCCAACACCTCAAAATTAGAGGAAACAGAACACAGGACTGGCACCCTGACATGGCCTGGCTCGCTGCTCTGTAATGAGAGCTCTCCACTAAAATCTAAAGAGGGAATAGATCTACATCATGAAGAAGAGGACTCTTCAAATGAATATAAGTCCAAACATCTCATTTTGAGTTTTTGTGGGTGATGGTGTGTTTTCCACAGAAGAGGGTGTGCCCACAGAGCTTTATTCTCTCATTGGCTGAGAGCCATTTCAGGTCAAACAGGCTCAGAGTGATGGAGAGGCTATGCTGCAGGAAAGGAGAACATTGACAAAACCTGATTTTAATCAGGGTTTCCACTGCAATAAGTGGATTAAAAAGTCTCTATTTAAGAATTGACAGCAAAGCTAACTTCATATGTTTTTTGTAACTCTGAAGCAGCCCTGGCTTTCTGTATCATTTCTGGTTACCTCTGGTATAGAATTATAGAAGGAGGGGAAAGATATTAGTCCTGCTGCATGTTCTTAGTCCATTCTAGTATTATTGGATTAATTATTTCTTTATCAAATAGAACTTGTTTTGTACTAGAAATTTCTACCGAAATTTTCAGTTGCTAAAAGGCTGCAGGAGGATTTCAGCAGGATTTGAAATTATTCACTTGTCCCTTTGACTGGCTATCGTGTTGGTCACCTATTTTCAGAGGTGAATATTTTAATATAATCTTGACATTTTAACTTTTGAGCATTTTTTTCCAACCTCCATGCAGGCTTCTAACTTGGGGATTGCAGCTGAACATTCATCTTGTGTGCTTAGGGCTTGTGATGATAAACTTCCCAAGAGCTATTCCTTTCCCACTGAGATGGAGCGTGCCAAGAGAACTAATTGCCCTCAATTTATCCATGGTTATCTTGGTCAAAGAAGAAAGAGACCAAATTACTACCTTTACTAAGAAAAGCCAAATACTAAAAAGTAACAGACAGTGGAACAAAGTGGATAAGGTTAAATTAAAGTAGAAAATATGTTATCCAAATTATTGCAGTACTGGAAAGGGACTTTAGAAAGCATTATGGTTATATTAAACATGTCCTTTAGGGATAAAAATGTATAAGGCAGATGTGATTCTTCCCATCTAGCCATTACATTTAGAAAATTTTGTCAATATGTTTGCAGTGTGTTGAAAGTAACAGCCAAGACTGTTTAACCAGAATTGTGGAAATATCTCACTTTGCTCTTCAGTGGAATTAATACCCAGGGGGACATGTCACCACTTCTGTCAGTGAGAACTCTTCTCAAAAGGAAAAAAAATCAATTCTGTAATTAATCCAAAGTATATTCACGTTTTTCTTGGGGCAAACTATAAACAGTGGGCAAAGAAAACCATCTCCATCTGGGAGAGAGTAATGTTTTTCACAGCAAAGGATGTACCTCTAATTTTCATGGAAACCACTGTCAGATTCCACGTAGAGAGGAAGATCTCTCTGCTACTTATTCAGAGGGCACAAATTACTCTGTAAAGCCCTGCATGCTGCAATAAGGCACAGAACCCCCAAACTTTGGTACAGGTAGCAAGGGCAGCTGCTGCTTTTCAGAGAGGAGGAGGTTTATTTTCTTTACATGATGCTGTGTATTGTGTTGTCCATCTCCACCCCCAGAGCTGATAGCGTTTAATTCACCCCATCATGGTGCTTGTATTGTTTCTTCCCCTGTTGCAGCCCATCAGTGGACTCTGCAATCCTGCAATGGCTGGCACTGTCAGAGATGCTGTCATTTTCACTTAAATGCAAAACAATAATGTATTTGTGGGTTCATGAAGCCTTTGTGGCATCCCTCACCTTGAGCTGCACTCTGTACACGACTGCAACATGCGTAGCTACCAGGGATGAGCAGATGGTAGGTCACTGCTCATCTCTCATTAAGGCAATTAGTGACCTGTGGGAGATGATCAATCAGGGATTTTATCCATCTCGACGCCAGTGTCTGGTTGCCTGTACCAAAGGATTCTGTTTACAGTCCAGTTCTTAATTTCTCCCATTCCTGCTCATCATTATTATCCAAAGAGGCTTTTTGCTTCTGTTAGCAAAACCAGAATTCCCCATGCCTCAGTTTTAGCAGCTAATGTCCACAATAGGGGCAACTGATCCAGCACAGGAGTTAAATATAACTGTGTCTAGTGTAAGGAGAAGATTTAATGGGAAATGGTTGGCATTCTTTCTTCCTAAAGGCATGGAGAGGGAGGGGGAAGAGAGAGAGAGAGAGAGAGAGACGTACACAGACAGACACACACGCATCCCATAGTGAGGGCAGAGGCAGAGAGCAGGCAAGGCAGAGAGGGAGAGAGGGGAGAGAGAGAGAGCCCCAAAGCAGCCTCGTGCCTCTGAGCTGGGATCTGCCAGGGCACAGCCAGCATGTTGGTCCTCAGCCCGCTTGTCCGGGGATCTTACCTGCTGCTTTTCTTCTGCTTTGCTTTGCCTCAGACTGCGTACGCTGACAATGTCTTCTCACTTTCAGCAGGTAAATTGCTTTAAGTCATTACTTTTCCTTGCTTGGAGCACTCTGCACTCTGATTCTTGCACTTTCTGGTGATTAGGAACACAGGAGGAAAAAAAACCCCTTTGAATTGCAGATCTCGGCTGAGGGATTTTTCATTGCAGATCTGCTCTGCCACAAGTCAGGACATTTTGTTGCTTGGTCAGTTTTGCTTTTTGCTTTATAATTTCTGGTTTTAAACCCCTCCCTTCCCTTCCCCATGAGAAATAATGGGCAAGATCCTCAGCTGTTCAAAAATGCTTTTTTCCATTGGCCTCTGTGGTGCTGTGCTAAGGCATGGATCTGGCCCAATTAGTTTATTACTTGCATGTCTGCATGTTTCTTTCTATTTTGGATGAGTTTAGGTAGAAGACAGCAAGGGAAAGAAAATGAATCTCAATGTATATCTGCTTCTATAAATAAAGCCCTGACCTCAATGAGTGCTGCTGGAGCCCGGCTGGATGTTAGCAGAATAAACATCATCTGGCTCTGGCTATGACACTAACAAATACCCAGATGACTTACATAGCAAACAAGAGCCCACTGCATGGAAAATCCCTGCTAGGCAAAGACAAAACAAATTAGTTGTCAGCTGAGCCAGGGCACTGGAAATCCCTCTTAATAGATTTTACAGTTTCAGCAGCAAGACTTCCCTTCAGTCACGTTCTGTGTGAAGGAAGGGGAAAGGCGGCGACAGCTCTGACTCCATCTTCTTGGAGGAACTTTCACCAGTTAATGCAAATTGCTGCCTCCCACCTTCTCTCTGTTATTCTGTATCAATACAGATGTTTCTAACTAATGTCCTGCGTTCCTTCAGTGTCAGAATTGAGATGGTTCAACTGAGGTCGGCAGGTCAGGGCCTGCTACACCTATAGATCCTCCCCATGGCTTTCACCATGATCAGAGAGCTGTGTATTTTAAGTCTGTACATAAAATCAACCCTAGACATGGACTTAAAGGCACACAGCCTTTCTTGCTCTCAAATCCCTCTGCTCTACCCATGAAGCCAAATGGTTTACATTCAAGCTCTCTAAGATGCTGAAAAGCCCTTAAATTTGTCACCATTTCTTTTTGATTGGGATGTGCTTTTTCCATAATATTGAGGTACAGGAATCACCAGGATTTATTTTCCCTGATATGCTCCAAATTGCTTTGCAATAACATCAGACCTGAAAACTTGTTTTGAAGACTTTTGTGTTTCTTTGGCACCTGTAGATGACACACAGGCAAGCAAGAATATGATGTTTCCTTGCCTTCTCCTGTGCCTCGCACTTGTGTGTCTACAGGAGGCATTTGATCTGTCCTGTTAAATAACAGTTCAGCAAATAACCTGCCCCTAAAAAGAGGGAAGACTTGTCATCTCTGCTGAAACCATAGTAGAAGAGGTAAACATGAAGGAAAATTCCAGAGCCTATTCCTTGAGTGGAGCATTTTCCAGAGGGCAGTCCTATGATCTTGTCTGCAAGACCCCATTGGGCAGATTCCCACCCCACAGTCTGCTCCATGGCAAAGTCCCACGCTGTGTTCTTCTGGCCAAGACACTGAAAATAACCTTTATACCCAACAAGCTCTTAGTGAAGCTCCTGCCATGTATGAATTGTCAATGTTTGCTTGATAATATGTGGAAAAAATAGCAGTTGGCCAAAGATTCTGTCATAATCCCACAGCCACAGGCTGGATTGAGACATACCTATGTGTCATTATTACTTGCTAATCAGGGCTATTTGGTATTAAAAATATATAATAAAGGTATTCCTTTAGAGCTTTGGTTACATCTGCATTTTAAGAAACTTCTAAGAAAAAACCAGTAAGTTCTGATTTTTCTGGTATAAATCTGACAGCAGGCACAGAAGATGAATTAATTCCATTTACTCTGCAGGTGAATTAATTCTGCTTGCATTCTCAGTTATTTTAGTGATTTCTCAAATATTCTCTGACTGTCAGCTGAGTCAATTATTTGTATTCAGCACCAGGATGCAATTTCACATTTAAAGAATGAATTTCAGCAGCGCACTTTCAAATTCTGGAACTAATCCCATTTAGCAGAGAGAATGTTCTTAAGTGATGGCTTGTCTTTCCTATAGTTGTGAAAGAACATTTGGGTATCTTCCAGGTGTGTCTGGAAACTTCTAGCCTAAAAGTACTTTTATTTCTGTCCTCACACATTTTTGCATTGTAACAGGTCACAAATAAAAAGGCTTACAGGTCCCAAAGCAGTACCTAGAAAGCAAAGGGGAAACAGCCTGTAGGGTGGAAAAGTGTTTGTACAATAACTGGGGAAAGAGGAATAATCTAGATCTTTGTTTTCTGCCAGCTCCACCTTAGAGTCCCATCAGCCTCAAGCAACAGTGCATCCTTGTTTCTAGAAGTATTTTGAGTGTCATGTCAGATCCAAAGAGTTGAATCTCATGGTGCTGAAGTGTCATTTCTGGAGAAAATGTTCCAGGGAGTGGTATGATAACATATTATAACAGCATCTAGCTGTGGTTCCACACGGCAGTGAAGACCCCCAGGGTGGGTAGCTCAGCCCCTGGAGACAGCAGGTTATTTTCAGGGTAACCTGTCATACCCCACCCTTACACCACTTGTGTTTGTGGTGTCATTTACATCTATTTTTCAGAGCTCTGCCCTACTGAGGTTCCTGAACTGCTGCACTCACATGATGAAGCATGAGTTCTGTAGTCACTTTTAGTAGGGCTATATGAACCAGTCTGCACCCTCTAAGAACCAGCCTGAAGGAAGCCACCTTCCAAATTCAGGTAGTAGAAAGACTTTCTTCCTCCCCTCCTCTTTCCTTCTCCTCCCCTTTACTGCTCATCCAGGCCCATCAAGGTTTTGCCCGGAGATGGGACAGTATCAAAATTACCAGAAGCATCCAGAGAAAAAGAGCTGCATCTCAGTGCTTCTTCTGGCCTTCTATGCATGCCACAAGTGCATCCCTCAATTCAGTTGGCTCCTACAGTCAATACTGATTCCTAGTCCTTTGGAAATATTATGGTGGATCAGCCTAAAAGAACTCAATGGGATATCAGAGCACTATTGGCAATATTCCTCACACTTTCTTTGTCTTTGTCCTATTGCTTTCCTGAAGAAAAGGAACATTATATCTCACTGGACATTAGGTTATCCCCTTTGAGTCAGGACGGTATAATATTTGCAGCCAGACTTCATGTGGCAGAGCTGCAGGAAAGAATTCATTTTCTTGTGGACTGATATTACCAATATCATCACAGTTGGAGCTGTGGTGATGGGCAAGGTGGGCTGGGAAGAGCAGGGGTGGGGTGTGTGGGGTGTCACTGTGTGGGGTGACAACCATGGCTGGGCAGCTCAAAGAAGAGACCTTGGGAGCCACTGTGGTGCTGTGCTGTGGGCAGAGGGGATTGTGCATTTGTGAAACAGCAAAAGGACACAGAAACAAGGGATGATTCCTGACATTGGGGGAGTTGGGATCAGGGCTGTCTTCCTTTAAAAGGAATATCTGACCCCATCATCAGCGTTTGGTTTTCTTTTCCCTGCAGGAATCCAAGCTATTGTCATAATGGACAGCAAAGATGTCAGGTGGATGTATTTTGTTTCTAAAGAGAGTAATTGTAAATATTTATTTATGTAAAATCGCAAGAGAATGACTTATCAGAGTGTTTGCGAGAGAAAGGAAGTTGCAGAAGGAATTTAAAACAAGATGAAAAGTAAAAGCTTGAAGACTCTCAAAAGGCACCAGCCAGAGCCTGCTGGGAAAATAGCTCAAAGGGTGACTAGGAAGCAAAAATACCAGACCAGGGAAGGAAGTCTGGCTCTGCTCTGTAAAGTCAGCATGGGCCCAGGAGGTGCTGAACATCCTGGTACCACTGGTCAGTGAGTTTCTCATGAAACAAGTATAAGCAGGAAAGCTGGGGTTAGATTAAAATTCCTGATGGAAACGAGCCCCTGGCAAAGGCTACAGCTTCATTAGAAGCAGGAAAGCAAAGTATCATTGGCCATGAGAGGGCAGTCACCCAGCTGTGGAGCTGGGCAGCCAAAGGTCCTGGGGCAGGATGTTTGAGAGTTTTCTGTCTTGTTTGTGATTCATATGAGCCTGAAAGGGAAACAAAATATTCTTTCAGTAGATTCTCTGTTCAGCTTCAGAGAAGAAAATAACCTTGGGATTGGCTCGTTTAACTTGATAGCCCAAATGGGAAGCTGGAAAGATAAGCCAAAAGAAGGAAGGTATATGGCTACCTTACTAAGCTGATAAAGAAGACAATTCCTGAGCAGCCTCTGGGGAAAAGCTTGGACTGGTAGCAAATTAACAGCCTAGTGTGGTGTGGTGTGGTTACTGTTGCTTCAAGTAAATGGGTCTTTAAATAAGCAGAATTTTAAAACCCGCCTGATTTTACTTTACCTATATATTCTCCCCTGGTAGATATGACCTGTGAAAATCCCATACTGGGTGTCCTGCTCTGGTCAATGCAGATGATACTCAGGAAAGAAATCACCTTGGGACTTACAGAGCTTCTCTGGTGTGTATGCTGTGCTGAGTAAGGCGAGAGCAGAGCAGCCACACTGCTGCACAGCCTGTCCTGACTCCGTGCCTCCATCCACCTTCTCATCAGCAAGGGCAAAGGAAGGGAACCCTGATGTCATCCTTGGCAGCCAAGGTCCCCCAGAGATGCTCTGAAATTCACAGTAAACCAGTGAGTAGGAACCTACTTGATCCTGTGGATCGGGGACAAGGAAAGGCAGTTCAGAGGGTTAGGCATTTGCCTTGCAGCAGTAAATAAAAATCAGAAGAAGACAAAGCCTCTAGTGAGGAAGCTGGAACCGGTTTGCAGCAAAGCTCCTTAAGTGCAGCCCTGGCCTTGCATGCAGGAGAAGGAAGAGGCTTCTGACATATTTATGGCATTACTGGTTGACAAGGTGCTTGTCTTGTCAAAAAAGGTTCAGTGATAATGCAGATGAAGGGAAGGGGTTCAGTGAAATGCTGTTGAAGTAGAATATTGTGACATTCACTTGTTGGGTTGTGAAGAAGCCCTCCAGCTGCCAGGGACAGAGGTCAGTCCAGCTGAGGCAGTGCTTGCCTGGCTTTCCAGCAAAGGAAGCAGTAACTGATCTGGAGGTTTCTCCATAACCTCTGAGTGCTTCCGACAGGCAGCACTTCCCAAAGGGAACCTCAGCTGAAAGTGATCCAGCCCTGCCATGGACATCCAGCTGCTCCAGGCTGTCCATGCTGCACCTTTGCCATGAATGAGGAGAGCACTGGCTGTAGCCCGTGGGTGTTGCACAGGCTGGTCAATACTAGATCTTTGTTATGAGCAGACTGAAAGGAGGAGGCTTAACTTCCAGCACGCAGAGCAAGCTGTTTCAAAATCAGGTGTTTTCACTGAAAGGATAGAAGCTCCACCAGCAAGCAATCCAAGGTGCTGCAAAATCAGCTTTGTCCCCGTGTAGCTGTAGACAGATGGTGCTTGTAGGCCTCTGCCTCTAGTACAGACAGTTCATTTGTGGGCATGTCAATACTACCAAATCCCTGCACAGGAGGAGGACAGTCTGTGGCTTCACATTTTAGCCTCCTTGCATTTGGCAATCTGTTTCCTATCAGACACTGAGGCTTCCCATGGGTGGGCTATTGGCACAGAAGCACCAGCAGTGTGACTGCAGCAAAAGAAACATCTAATCTCAGTTAAAACCATAGAAAAGTATCACTTGTGTTTAGACAGGAGGATGTTTGTTGTCATAATAGACCCTGAATCCCTGCAGGCTTTAGCTCCTGGTGCTAGGGTGATGTGAGGCTGCAGACTCAGCTGTGGTGCAGCACAGCACTCAGGACACCACTGGGAGATCTGTCTGGGGCTGCAGCTTAGAAGGTAGAAAAGAACAGGGCAAGACCTTCAAATCTAGGGGGAATTGTTTGAGGAAGATCAGAAATAAACAAGAGAGGAAAAACTCTACAGGAATTAACAGACCCCAGCCTAGGTGTTCCATTTCTTCCCTTCTCCTCTCCAGGGAATTGCCCCTTTAATGGGAAGGAAATTGTGGGGATTCTTTCTGTAGCCACACAGCTGTGATGGTAAAAGAGCATTTGGGAAGACAAGATGGATGTAGGAAAACCACTGGGGAGAGAACTGAAACATTGTGGGGAAAAGAGGCTCACCATTTTCCTCAGGAACTAGCAAGAAGGTATGGATAAATGTAAGCTTCTGGGGAATGCACACAAGTAAAGGCAGTGCTACAATTTCAGTTCTCTTCTACTCAGGGAAGTGATTATGGAGTATTTTTACCAGCTTCTTGAAACTACAAAGTTAACAATTTTTTTGCAATACAAAGTCAACACATAGTTGGGTTTTTGGTCAAAGGCAGAAGAGCAAAGTCGTCTGGCCTGGGAATCTGTTGCAGCAAGGGAGTCATGAGGCATTAATCTAGTTGATGGCAACAGGCTTTCAAAGAAGAATTGAGAGGCTTTTCTCTGAAGTCTTTTCGAGCACACAGCAACACCCACAGTCTCATAGGGATTGTCTGGGACTGTCTGAGCATATGGTGGAGCAACATCAAAGTCAAGTACATGTTTGATCTATGCCAGCACTGACAGATTATGATCTTGCACTTGCAGAAGGGTGGAACTGGTGTCTCTCAGCTTTGTTGCTACTGATCTTACACAAAGTGGGAGAGGACTGTGTGGCAGTGAATGACATGCAGAAGTCTTTCAGGCCATCCTGCTTTAATCTTTTGGGCTTCAGGCTCTTCTACAGATTACAGTACATTCTTAAGCTTTAATACTCAGGGTATTTATACTATTTCTCTGGTGTGAAGAGCAGTTGAGTTTTATGATCTGGCTCATAAAATGAGATGAGATATTGTAATTCACCAGATGGTACTGTAATTGAGTTATCCCTGCCCTTGGCGGACTTGCTTAACTTCTCTGTGCCTCAGTTTCTCGCACACCGATGGGGAGTGCATAGAACTGTCAGCATTGTTTAGCAGTGCCTAGAGCTCTGGAACTCTGCAAGTGAAAGGCAATAGAAGGAAAATTGCACAGAATGGCCCTGTCATGGTTATTAGGATTTATAACACATGGGTTTATTTTTCAAACCCGTTTTATAACCCACTAAAGTGTTATACCCATTGGATTTTACTGGGATTTTTTGTTGTTTTGTGAAATAGAATGCAGAGCCAACACAAGCCAATCCTCCTCCCTCTCTCTCCCTGTACTGTTTTCAGAATTTTCCTTCTGCAATCAGTCTGAGAGAACAGTGTATAATCTTCTGGTGTATGCGTTGTCCTCATACATGCACATACACACAGATAAAATGTCTGAAATGTTACATACAGGCAGTAAAAGACCTTTCCTTTGCTAAAGATTCCCACAGGCCCCTTTGCTCTCCCACATCTTGCCGTGCCTGCAGTGTTTTTTAGGGCTGACCTCAGAGATGCAGCCACCCCTCTCTCCCCAGCCAGGCTGCCAGAGCTGCTGAGGGACATGGGCTCAGTGTTAGATGGGGATGGAGGACAGAGTGTCCTTGCTGCTGTGGCCAGGTGAACATCCAGACCCATTGTCCAGGCAGAGTGCCAGGGATCATGCTATTGTCAAGCTTTGGGAACACTGACTGCTTTTTAAAAAATTTATTTATTTATTTATTTATTTATTTATTTCTGAGTGCTCATCAACTGGTAAAGTACTGTTGCCATAGCCTGTGATTCTTCAGAGATTAAAAATGGGGCACTTTCAAATTTTTATGAGATTTTCTTGACTGTGCTAGATTAACATTTAGAACTTAGTGGTCTTTTTCAGCCTAAAGAATGTTATGGTTCTATTAAAAGAAACTTGCAAGGTTTCATCTGGATTTCTTCATTTTCTCAAATTAATTGAAACAATTTCCGATCTGCTTTGTTCTGTTTCCTAAAGAGTCTGAAGCCCATCTCAAGCAAAGGGAAATTAGTAGCAGGGCAGAGCTGCATCTCTGTGTCTCATTTTGTAACTCCCATGGGAATTTCATGGGTCACCACCTCCTCCACACAGACACCATTACCTAAGCTTGATATATTTCTTTAGCATATTTAATGTGGTTTATAAGTAAGGATATATTGTGGCCATCAGTTATAAGGTTCAAGTTCAAAAATGTTTTAAGAGATGGAGACAATTCACTAACTTGACTGTTCAACCCAGCTCTAAACACAAGCTGTATTCTCATCTCTGCTTATATGACCTTAAAGCACACTTTGGGTCAAAAATTTTCATAAAACATGCTTTAAAGAAGCATACACTGGTAATGCTGGCACTTATCTTTGGCAGTTTGAACGACAGGTTAATACCTGCATCTGCTCTGTAAATAAAGGCACCTTTAACAAGCTCTTAAGCTTTCCTAACTGAAGAGGAAAATGTGCCCAAGTGTCCTGCAGTAGATGTCCGCACTGGAGCTGCGTGGCTGCAGCCTGTGGGGCTCTGCTGTCCTTGCAAGGAGGCTGAGAGGAGCCTGAATGAATGACAACAAAGCAGATGAAAGGCTCAGTTTCAGCTGGACAAGCCCGCATTCATTAACTGGCTGCTCTGCCCAGCTGGTTTGTGATTAATTCTGAGTGCCATCCGAGTGGGAGAGGCATCTGTGATGGGTGTCAGCCGTCAGAGGGCTCCGTCCAGCACGGCCCTGCCTGCCACAGACTGGGCAAGGGACCAGCCCTGCTCTTAGGGTGAGACTTTGGGTAATAGCTCAACTTCCCATCAGGGCTTGCTGGATCAATGTGGTCATAAATAGGAAGGGAAACACATGTTAAGTATCCTTTTCCTTTCTTGTCCTTTCCTCCTGGCGTTCAGCTTACAGCTTTGTGATTTTAGGATGAAAGCCACTTTCATGGTTTAGTTATGATTTTTTTTTCAGTGACATCTTGTAAATCTGACCTGAATCCAGCAGAATATCTCTGGTATTTCTGTTGCAGCTGTGGGGTTAGAGATTTCTCTAGGATCTGCCCTAGGAGGCCTCATAGACCTCATATGAGCCCCACTCCAGGGGACTCAGCCTGGGTGAAGGTTTCTCTCTGGCTCTGCATTGTACCATCTTGAATAAGAGTTCCCAAATCCCAGCTATTGTCACAAGAAATCTGCAGCAGCAAAATGAAACATCACACCTTATCTAAAGTATGTTGTTTTATGAAGCTATCATGGCCAGTATACCCATAGATTTATAAAGTCACTTTCTGGAACTGGATTAACTCATAGCCTTGACCACAAAAATAACCTGACAATGTAAACATGTTCTATTTCAAAGGTGATTATTTTAATTTTTATGTTCTTTGAAAACAACTGCCTCTTGGACAAGTCCTAAAAAAATTTTTTTCACTTTGTCTTTTTTTCTTATTGAACATGTTCTTTGGCATTGGAATTGTTGAAAGAGCAGCTTCCTACACGCATGCTCCGTGTAGGCAGGCTCTTCATATTTCACAGAAAACTATGACAGTCCTATTCTTGGGCTGAGATTTTTTCCACTGATGGGGACTGGAGTATTCTGAAGCTGTGTTTAGCAAACAAAGCTAACCTGGAGCCTAAAAATACGCATTGCATTTGCAGAGAGCCTGTGAGCCTGCCAAGGTAACTCTTTTGTGACATCAATCAAGGCAATACTGTAATAGTTGTACATCTTGGACCCATTGCAGTTACTGATAGAACCCATACCAAAGAAATGCGGTGCTTACTGGAAGATCAGATTACAGCAGTCCTACCTGCAGCCCCTTTGTGAATCATTGGGTTTTTTGCTCCTTCTGCTGCCCTATCACCTGTCATACCTGAGTGGGGAAGGTTTCTTGGTCTAGAATCAGTCTTTTCTTAAGTATTTGCTTGACAAATCTACCTTCCAGAGCAGAGCCAGGGTTACTGATGGAGCCCCTGAAATATTAACTACCCAAGTCATTACATAATTGATACCTGTCCTATATAGCAATATCTTTACTATTAATGGTATGTAATTACTTGGTATATAATAATAGTGTCGATTAGAATTTAGTATCTATCTATAGGAATAGCATCTATTAGTAATAGTGTCTAATAATATCTGCAGTAATAGTATCTATTGCTATTACTGGTAGTTAGATTTTGCTTGTCTCCTCATCGAGATCAGTGCATGCTACCGCTGTTCATACCAGCAAACCCAGAGTGGGCTTCAACCCAACTTGTGTTACAGTAGCATAAAGACTGAAATAAGGGGCTTTTTTTTTACCATCCCACTTAGGTATAGTGTTTTTCACAATAAAGCTGTTCCGCAGATTTTCAGGCTTTTCTTCTAAAAAGGAGAATCCAAATTTTTTATAACCCAGGACTGGAATTTACTCTTGAGGTTGTGACAAGTATCATACTAGAACTATAGCTGTACATCTATATTTAATCTTATATTTGCAAAATATTTAAAGAACAACAATTTTTTTTTAAGTAGCAGTAAAACTGCAGTAATGTAAACCTTTTTTCTGCAGAAAAAGAGTTGCTGGTAGAGATCTCTTAGCAACTAAGCCACATCAGGCTAGTTTTGATATTCTTATTCTCATTGAATGATAATAATCCTACTGAAATTTTAACTAGACCATGAAATGAGGTGATACTAAGAAAGATTATATTGCAATGTGGCCTAAAATAAAGTAATAATCACACTTTATACCCTGTTAAATGACAAGCTGTCCATTACCTTAATACTGCACTATTTTGTCCCAATGTAATAGGTTCAAATTCAATCCTGAAATACAGACAACCACAGAAGTCGTGTGTTAAAAATTGAAAAACTTGTTTACAGCTGCATAACGGTGACTGAATTCAGGTTAAGCCAATATAAAACTCAACTCTTCATATCTTGGTATTTTATTACAAGTGCTGGAGACAGGTGACTCATACCTCTGTTACTTTTTAAAAGACATTGGCATTTTCAGTACATATTTAAAGCTTTAAATTGAAAAATATACCTATTTTTTTTAATAAGTCTTCTGCCTTTCTCTTAAATTGAAGTTTTTGACTGAGTTTCAAATTTGTGAGGAAAAGCTGAGAAAGAGTCTTCATTATGGACCCTTCCAGAATTCAATTGACTCAGGTCTCAAAGATATCATCACAAATAGCGTTTTAATAGAGAAAAAAAAATCTGAATGACGAGAACTACCCCTGAATGCTCCTGAATCCCACTCCTCTGGGCAGCTCTTTTCTGTGCATCAGGACTGAAAAAATGCCATCCCCATTAACATGGGGTGGTGGAACTGAGGTAATATATCTTCTGAGACATTTGAAAAACTAGAACTCTGTTCTTCCCTTACCTTGAGATGTGACTAATATCCAGCCTGCAATTGATTTGCACTCAAATCTAGCAATTTCATCAGGTTTGTCTTCCCAGAAACTTAATTTAGAGATTTTCTATTAATACCAGATACTTCATCATAGGCTTTTCTTCTTGGCTCCCTGCCACCCTTCAATTCACAGACACCCATTCCAGCTGCCACTAGCCAGAGGAAGAAACCAACAGGCATAAATAAATATTTGCTATCCCTGGAAAAACCTTTGAGGAAGGTTCTCACTCTGATCAGAGAGGTATTTCCCAAGAAGTAAATAAGATTCAGAGAAAAAAAATACAGTGTATAAATGCACCATCTTAGTATCTTCCTTTGTGAATTTTGGTCAGAGCATATTTTGATGGACGTTTGCCTCTCAGAAAACCTTAAATACACTGCTGAACACAGCTGAGGTCCTGTCTTACCAGTCAGTCAGTGACAAAGCTGTCAACTAAGTTTGGCTTATTCTTAGGGATGATGCACAAACCAGAAATACAGCAACCTGGTTGCAGCTCCAGAGGAAATACAAGTCAATGTGTTGTGGGACAGCTTTTCACTTCCCACTTAGCACAGAAGTGCCTAAAGTGATTCAGTTCACAGGGAAGGTGATGGCCAACAGCACTGAGTGCTTTCCTGGTGGCAAGTGGGCTGTAACAGGGACCAGAAGATGCTATTTGTAACAGACTTCTGGAACAGAGGGAACAAAAACCAAGAAATGCTTGATTCATTTTCTGATGTGACCAATCTGGAATTTTCGAGATTCTGCCCGTGTCAGAGCCACATTTAGAGCTTAGAACACTCCATAGCCTTTGGCAGAAAAAGAAACTTAGAGACTTAAGGGTCCACCAGGTTTCTTAAATCCCTGCTTGGATTACAGCATTGTAATCACAGCATACAGGATGTAGGACAGCGTTCTGTGAAATGGCAACTTCTCTTGTTCTCTAAGAAATGTTTGTGCTGTTCAAGACCACAGATGAGTGTTTGTATTGAACAGATCTGCCTTGTTTGGAACAGAAGAAGCAGCACTGCAGAGCATGCTGCCTCCTTGGCCCTCCTCCGCCGCCCCTGTTCCCACCACCGTACTTCAGGCACAGCTGGAGCACTGTAAGTGTGGCTTTCACTTCTTTTACATGAGCTTTAATGACAAAGAATGCAGCATCCTCTCGAGCACTGCTTCATGGCGTCACTCAGCAAACCTGTCTGGCTGTGCTGATGTGGCTCTGTGTCTGAGGACAATCACACAGCATCCCCGACTGCGGCTTGAAGTAAATATCAAATGGATCAAGGAATGAAATGAGGCTGGATTTGTTCCTGCAGTTAATTCAATTAACTTTAAATATTTTCCTTACTCTGTATTGAAACCTTCTTAGAGTGAGGCAATCCTGAACCAGAGGAAATGGCAATGCAGTAAACCAGTAAGGACAGAAAAGCAATTTTCCATCCTGCACAATGATTTCTGGGTGTATGTCCTGTTCTGCATCACATTTGCCTTACCTAGCAGGTGAAATGAAGGTCCTGAAATCCTCCTGTGAAATCCATCCCCCAGCATTTCATTTTGCAGAAACACATATGTGTTTGAGATGCTGGCATCAGTTTTCACTCACCCACCTATGCACAAACCTGCCATATGTGATAAATATCCATACACATATGCTGACATAAGCATGTGCAGGATACAATGGGAATATGACAGCAATTTGCCCAAGCACTCTTACTGCGGGTTCTGCTAACTACAACATATCCTCCATCCCAGCATAAAGAATTCTTCTACCTACTCAGTAATTCCTGTTCCCTAAGTTTAATATTCATTTACCATATGCAGACACTGCAATTATTCCTAGTGTTCTAAATAAATGATGATTAAATAGTAAATAATGTAAATAATATCAATAATATCAATAATGTAAATAATAATGCAATAACAAATGTAAATAGTAATGCAAATAAAATATAATGTAAATAATATAAATAGTAAATTATGTAAATCATAATAATAGTAAATAATGATTTGTAAGATGTCAGGCAAGAAGTAACCCAAGAAAAAGTATGGTGTAAAATCCTCCATTGCCTTCTGATTGATCAGGATTGAACTCAGGCTGTTGTTCTCTCCAGCCCTTCCTCATTACCTCCCCTGCCTGTGCCTTGATTTCCACAGAGAGGAGATCCAAAGACAGGATCTCTTTAGGAATGTTGTGTACTCCTGCAGTATGAATGGGACTGGGACCAGGGTCCCTGAGATTCCTTCAAGCAGCTTAGAGAGTAATCTGAGCCTAAAATCACCCTTCACACCATCTCCCCATGAAAACATGATATGAAAATAAGCAGTTACAAGCAGGGCAGGAGCCATGTAAGTTAAACCATGAGCAGTTTGTTCTTTGGAGCCTGTAGTCAGAGCTTTACTGGAGAATGGCCTTTTCTCTAGGAAGCTGAAGATCAGTTGTTTCGGTCCAGTGTTTCTGGCTCAGTGTTCATCTGTATTTCCAGGGGAGGTCACTTTTGTCACAGGACATAAATAAGGCTTTTCACTCATGCAAGCTTGCTGTTGAAGCCAGAAGATCAGGCATTCATTGATCATTTAAGGCACTGGCTCTGATCTGCAGTGAACGGATGCCTGCGAGTCAGGATCTTCTGGAGCGAAGTTCACGCTGCCTGTGCCCTCCCTGGGTGAAGTCTCTATTTTTAGAGCAAAGATGCTATTCCTGGAGAGGAGCTGCTGCTGGCAAAGTGGGACAGAGAGGGCAGGGTCAGTTCTAAGAATAGACATGGGTTCCACACTGGCTCAAAGGGGCAGCCTGGCTGCAATGTGCCTCTGGGAGAGGAAGAGGAGGAAGAGGGGGAAGAGAAGGAAGCATGGGGCAGGAGGCTGTGCTGAAGTGCTAATGTTCAGGCATCCATGAAGATAACCTTGTGACAAGCCCCAGACTTCTCCCAGAGGGAACAAATAAACTCTTTTGAGGCTGTACTGTATGGTGGCTGGAATTTTATGCATTTCTCCAACAGGCTACATGTGGTTGCATGTTTACTCATATGTTTGATGTTTCTTAGAAGCTGGATATGGAAGAGCTGTGTCATGAGCTCCGGATAATACAGGCTTCCTCTCTGCCTGAATTGCACTGCTCTGCAGGGCCTCCTGGCCCCCAGGTGAGTGAGGCATGTGTGATGGAGCCACATCATTCTCTCACTTGCTCCAAAGTCCTTACAAAGCTGTGAAACACATGAAAATGCTTTTTACCACCCAATAAGCATGCCAAGCTCTGGCTAAATTTCATTTTGATATGATTTTGTATAAATCATGTAGGTTTTTTACCCTATGTTCTCATCCCCGTCTTACACACTTCATTCTGTTTCAAGTTCACCCTTCATTTTTGTGGAGTTTTACAGTGGGTAGCACCCATTAAAAATCACAGATGTGTCATCACTTCCTTCAGATGCTTCTTGTCAGTTTTTTCTTTGCTTTAGACTCTCTTCTTTTTTTTTTTTTTTTTTTTTTGTGAGGACAAGAGCCTGTGGAGTGGATGCAGAGGGTAAAAAATGGACCGGGATGTTAGCAGAGTATCTGCTAACATCCCGGTTGCCCTGAGAAGGCAAACATCTACAGTAAAATCAGGGACAAGGAGGGGCTTAGCAGGGCACTCGGGTGGGATTCAGGAGGTGCAGGGTCTTCTAGCTTTACCTGCAACATTTCTGCCTCTGACTTGCTAGATAACCTCAGACCAGTCTTTTTGTCCTCACACCTCATTTCCTACAATTTATTCTTTCAGAAATCTTCAGAGGAAGGTCAGAAATCTTAGAATCACATAACAGTTTGAGTTGGAAGGGACCTTTAAAGGTCAGCAAGTACAACCCCCCTACAATGAACAGAGACTACACAACTATACCAGGTTGCTCAGAACCCCATCCAACCTGGCCTTCTTCTTCTGAGGAAATGAGCCACCCCTAGAGGGAAGTTTTTTTATGAACATCTCTGTATTGTCGAGAGGATCCTCCGTTTGCCTTTCCATTCCAGTTCCCTCCAAAGAAAATGGAGAGTTTTCATGGAGAGGCACTTCCAGTTCCTGCTGGGGCACAGGCAGTCCCAATCCATGTGCTGTGCCTGGTGCCTCGGGACAATGATCTTCCTCAAGCCCCCTGGGTGCCAGTTTATTGCCATACAGACCAGACACAGCTCAGGGCCTGTGCTCAGCAAAGCTGTGGCCGAGGCTTTGGCAGCCTGAGAAGGTAACAAGCACCCAAACACTACTTAAAAATATGGACAACACATCAAAGTAAAGGCTCAGTTATGTGGCAAAAAGCTTAGCTTTAATTATTTATAAGTCAGTACTTCAGAGATAATTGGAGAGTCTAGAAATTTCAAGGTGAAAGCCACAAAGTCTTTTTATAGAGTCATAGAATGGTTTGAGTTGGAAGAGATCATCTAGTTCCAACTCCCCATGAACTTTGTCTTTATTGTTTTGCCATTTTGTCTTTGCTGAGATGCAGGGTGGGGAAAATTCATTTAGTTCATGAGGGTGGAAAAGTGTGGCCAGAAGTGATGCCTGGTGTTTGCCTAGTTCTGTCTTGAAGAAAATCTTCTCTGCATTATGAAACAGCCTTGTAGTGTGATTGGCCATGATCCAGAGTTGCTGTTCATATGAAAAATACACTTGTTATTCCAGTCTTTGCTAGACTGTCTTTTTTAAAAAAAATCCTCTCGGTAGTCTCTCTGACTTACATTGCAAGAAAGTAATTTTAATTCTATTGTTCTACAAAGTCCATTGCTATAAATAATATTAATCTTGCTAACAAATGACCTATGATGCCTCCAAGAACATTTTTAAATAGAGCAGGCTGGCAGGTTTTATCATAACAGCAGACAGTAGGATGGGTATAACATGGCTTTGGAATTTTTAATTACAAATTACAGGACTGTGCCTTGTACAGGGACAATGTTAGAACCAGCAGTCTTTTGGGAAATACTTTTGTGACTATGGTCACCTGCAAAGGAATACTACCATTACAAAGACATCTAGTAATTACTTCTGAATTCTTCTCTAGCTTGCAGGGCTTTCAGATGAGTTGTAAAATCTCATACTGTTGACTCATAGCTGAATTTTAATGAATTTTCATAAGAAGGAGAATTAGATTTGTAATGGTATAACTTTGAGTGTAATTCCTCCCATGTGTATCCTAAGGTAAAAAGAAATAAACAAGATTAAATTTGGTTCTAACTCTAATAGGGTGCATTGATTTTCACTACTGAAAACCTGAAATAACTCTACTAACTAAAGTAGTTGGAGTAATTTGTGTCTGAAGATAGATTTTGCTCCTATTCATGTGCAATTTGATCACATTTTGGACACTATAAGATGTGCAGGATCCAAACCTGGAGTGAGTGATTTTTACAGTGAATCTGATGCTTCTCTAATGCAGGCCTGTGAGATTCTTTTCCTTAGTCATCTAAAAGATGATCTGCAAACCAAAGCCATCTAGAAACAAATCTGTTTTCTGGTGGTTTTTTCCTGAGGAAGGTGTTCAAGGTCTCCCTGGATTAAGAAGTCTCCAGAAAGGAGAATCAGCCTTGTTTGACAGAGAGAAATTTTTTCAGAATTCAGAAATGGTGCAATCCCAATGTCCATCCCACCCTGCAGAGCCCATCCCGCATGCTTTATGCTACTTCCATTACCACCCCTTGGGCTGACCTCCTTTGCCAGCTGATGTGGTGTCTCCATGTCCTGGTTGCTAATTCTTCAGGACTCTGATAACTTCTGATAACTTTTCATTTGCCCCAGGCTTGTTTTTCTTGCAGGTTCTCCTCATTTATGAGATTCCCCTGCCCTTCCCATTCCCATGTCAGTCCAACTCTCCATCCTGCTGTTCAGCAGCGGCACAGACCTGGGGTTTGGAGCCACATTCAAACACACCCAACACCTCAGGTCCTAGGAGACACATACAGGGTCTAGGGCTGATGGAACACAAACACCTCACTAATGCAGTTTAATAATAGTGTTCATGTTCCTCCCTAGGGTCCACAAGGAATTCCTGGTATAATGGGACTAAAAGGGGAGAAAGTAAGTGTCTGTTGTCATGGAGTTTGATGTGGTTTTGAGGAGCAAAGAAGCAGGGGAGGATGTTCACTTTTTTCTTTGTCTGTTTAGTGAATGGTGGGCCTTATGAATGGAAGGTTTGGCTTTAATTTGAATGTAAAGCTATGAATTGGCTTGAAGCTGTAATTTTAAACTTAGTCTTCCTGTGTTCCTTTTCAGTCTTGAAGTATATTTTATGTCTTCTTTTGTGACCTATGTTTAGGGTGTGCTTTGAGAAAGTATCTCAGGTGCAAAACTCAGCAATTTTACTGGCCCAAAGGCCTTTGAGCTGCCTGTCCCTCCTGGAGAACATCAGGAGAGGAGCTCTCCCATGCAGTGTGAATCGCATGGGACAGCTCAGGTATTAAAGATGGCCTATATGTTATGTTTTCTGTTTTGCAAAGTTTTGTTCCATAATGATACCAAAGACCCTTACAGATGAAGCTGAGCAGCTAATTGTGTGATTTGTTATACAAGGAGTTGCCTGTAGGAAAGACACAGGAAAGACGAAGGAGCTCTAATACAGTAATTCTTCTAATTTTGCCTCTGTAAGCACAGTTTTGAGCACAAAGATATTCACAGTGTTTTGTTTGGTGGTATTTGTTCTTTGGGGGAGGGAGGTGTGGGTTTGCATGTTTGTTTGTTTTTTAATAGAAATGCATTGATGCGTTGACTTGAGAGCCACTGTGCTTCACGTGGTGACTGCAAGACTGACAAATTCCTTTCTCTGGCAGGGGGAGATTGGCAGGCCTGGAAGAAAGGTATGAATAAAGGTGCTGTCTCAGAAACCCATCCAATATTTAATAGCAGCTGCCAGAGAGAGGTGCAGACAACAGTTCAATAAAATTCAGCTAATGTTGAAGTTTAGCCTGTTAGTGCTTCTCTCACTGGTATCCAGAGTGGATGATAGGTATCTCTGGCTGCAGGGCTGGAGACCTGCCCAGCTGGCTTGAATTTGACAAATTCCCTGAGTAAAAGCATGGAGAGAAGCCAAAGAGTGGGACATTACCTGAAGTGTTTGTGTGAACAATGGGAAGCAGATTATTGGAGTTATTATAAAAGATGTATCAAAAAAAAAAAAGCAAAATCAAACTTTTTACTCATCCAAAGTCTAAACAAGGCTCAGCCAGATACCCCTGAAGAAGGAACAACCATTAATGATTACCCTTCCAGAGCTCTGGCACCAGTGCAATATGCTGACTACAATCCTGTGCTTGGGGACATACCAGCTGTGATATATTGTCAAAAATATGTGCCCCTACATGTGATGAAACAGAATATGTTATCTCAGTCACTTAGTACATCCATTTAATGTAATTAACTTTAAAGAAGACAGAAATGCAGGATGAAATCAGAGATATGCAGGGGGTGGTCACTAACTAGGAAAAGAAGTACCCTTCTAATAATATACCATGGATTTTGACACCTTTCTAATAATACACCAAGGATTTTGACACCAGCTACCAATCAGTAATTCAAATAAATATAAAACATATAAACAGAAGAGACAATTTTCTTAATCTATTTTCAAATGTCCTACAGTAAACAAAAATATTATTAATATAAATTAAAGGGTTCAAACCAGCAATGTCTTCGAGAGACTAACACACTAACCTACAAAATGTGCTAAACTTTAAACACAGTACATCAACACTTACTCTTCTGACAAATACAAGTAGATTCTGAAAGAGAAGTCATTCAGGTTGGAAATAAAACTGTACAACTCTTGTTAAAAGCTGTCTGGCCCACAAGAGCTCGCTCTTGGCCCTGAAAGTCATAATGACATTTCTGAGATCATATTGTCAAGGAGTGTAATGCAGTGGAAGAGCATTAATCTGCAGCATTTTAGGAAATATTTAAAATGTGATTTACAAGCAGCAATTAAAACAGACAAATAACTGTATGTACATATGTAGTTTTTGGTAGTCATATAGTAGTTGATAAAGAGCAATTACAGCTAGCAATGTTCAGAATAAGGACCATAGTAACAGGAATAGTTAGTAGTTAGTTAAAGATTTGGTTCTGCTTTTAACATAAATTGGATTTGTATGGATATGAGTACACACAGGTCTTTTTATCCCCTGTCTGCAGCAGGGAGCTGTGTAGGAGTGATGTTTCTATGAATCATTGTAATCAGTGTTTTCCGTTCAAGGGCAGACCGGGTCCCCCGGGCGTCCCTGGGATGCCAGGACCAGTAGGATGGCCTGGACCTGTGGGACAGAAGGTAAGACTGAAATCCACATGGAACAAACTGCTCAACATCACCATCTGGACAGAAGGGTTGTCTTGGGAAATCTCTAAACAGCTGCTTGCAGGAGGCTGGGAAGCTGTAGCTTTGCAAGGTCACTCTGTGCTTGTCCCCTTTCTTACACTGCTCTGCGAAGTCTAGGGTTAGGTTACTCCACCTTCAGTCCAGACCCTGTAGCACTTCTTATGTGGATTAAGCTTGTCAAAGGGAAGCTAAAAATTATTACAATAAAGAGTCACTGATGCCTCACAATCACACCAATCAGTGTTTCTAAAGTGCTTGCCATCATTATGACTGTTCTCTATGAGGATCCCTTTACCTGAAGATGTACTGTGAGCTTGTGATCAGAGGGAAAATACCAGGCCTATATCAAGGGAAAGAGATGACAAACCATGAGAACGGCTATCACATCTTTGAAGTTCATTTTCATACAAACAAACATTAATTCCTGTTATTTTTATTAACCAACAGCAGAAGAAATGACAGGATGTGCTTTGCTACTGCAAAGTGACTGCTTCACCTGCATTTGTTATAGAAAAGGCTTCAGGATAGTCCTTTAGTAAGCACTGGCTTATGCAAAAGGTATAACAGCTCTACCGTGGTTTATGGAGCTTCTACAGGGACTTTTGAGACAACCTGCTTTTCTTCAATCCAGGATGCATTAGGCTAAAGGACTGCACACAATGCCTAGTTCAAAACTGCTTTTTCTGGTAAATCTTTGACTCTTCACTTGCTCTATGAAGGTTGATGCCCTCACCTCAGAGGATGTGATGCGTTAGCTCTTGATACTGCAAGAATAGAAGAAGGTGACTTGTGAACTTAAGCCACATCTGGGAAGCAGACTTTGAAGATCTTCCCAGCCATGTTACATGAAGAACATAATATTTGAGTATGTGGGAATGTAGGCAAGCAGCAAGAGAGTACGTACTTAAAAGAAATCACTGTTCACTTTGAACTGTGAGATGGGAAATGGTTCCCCCCACAAACACATTGTGTGCTATGATTTCCCACAGCAGGAGCAGAGAGGGCAGAGGAAAGGTTCAATCAACTCCTTCCTTCATAGTCTTAGTGAAGGAAGAAAGGAAAGCAGACAAAAACTCATACACTCGGTCTTCTTCTTGTATAGGCATTAGTTTTATTTATGTAGTCTTCCTAATTTTGATTAATCTCCTTTGTCTCATTAGTCTAGATTAGTCTATTACTGCGCTTTTTCATCACACTCCTAGAAGGATCCGTCATACTCAGAAGTAATGTTTTTTCCTACACTTTAACTGCAAGTCCTTCTTGCTGTTTGATGATGATTCTTCTGCTTTTATTGTCTCTTCTGATACTGGTCTGTCATGTTCTTTATGTAGGTTCACAGTTTCATTTCTTCTGGTCTTTATAAATTTCATTTTCCTGCCTGTCAGTGAAGGCTCCAGTTTAATACAGTGCAGAAGATCTCTGTGGCATTTCAGTTGGTTGTGTCTCTCTTTCCTTTCTCCCCATCTCTGATCTTCACCAACTTACAATATTCTTCATCACCACAGATGTTTGCTGCATCCCCATCTGTTGTAAATCTCCAGTAAGCTGCTGTTCCAGGTTTTTAACTCATATCCACCTCTGTGGATATTTGCCATTTCTTCAGCTGGGTCTTCTTGTCTTCTTACTTTGACACAGCCTTAGTTCAGTCCCTATTTCTCTTACTTCATTCCTTCAAGTCTTGTCTGAACTTCCGGCCGGGCAGCAGCCAATGGGAAAATCCTCTCAATTTCTGGGACAGTGAAGGCCAAAGGAGCAGTAAGAACAAAATGTGTTCTGCTGGTAGCACTGCTGCAAGTTTGGGGGTCTACTCTCTATTTCATGCTAGATATAATTAGTTGACCGCAGCCAGAGAAGTGGTTGTGAAACTTTTTCATGATTTACTGGCTCCAAATGACTGTTCTGAGACATGGTGCCTCAGAACTACTGTAAAAGCAGTCACTATGCCCCCACAAGCTGTGAGGCATGCAGCAAAATGCCTTTCTTTTCTGCAGCTCAGTGGAGGTGATGCTGGGTAGAGACAATGCACCTTCATGCAGAAAAGGATGCGCTGCTGATGGTGCTTTGCTTGCATGTCCTTTAATAACAGCTGGGAAAACTGAAGCAAAAGTTACCCACACAAGAAAATTCAAATAGAGGAGTAAGATAACATGTGAGGGCTCAGGCAGAATACAATTGCAATATAAACCCCTGTCCACAATGCTGCATCAAGGTCAGGCTTAACTATTTGACATAAAACCTACCTGAACTGTCATACATTCAGTCATGACCTCATGGGAGAGCCTCATTCAATAACTCTCTTTATTGAACCCTTTAGGGTGAAAAGGGAGAGTTGGGTGTGATGGGATTGCCAGGTACAAGAGGACCAATGGGCTCCAAGGTTTGTTAACCAAACTGCATTTTCAGACATTGGTTTCTAACGCTCTGCTGACAGCTGCTTCCCTCATGAATTTTCTGGAAAGAATTTATCAAGATATATGTGTCTAATACAGATAAAAAATATGTTCGACATCAAGCAAGGTTATGTTGTCTGTTTGGGCTTGGCTGTGTTTTTGGCTTTCCATAAAAATGCTTTGTTATAAATTTTTGTAATTTATTTTAAAAGCGAGCTCAGATAAAATTGTATCCCACTGGAAAAATTGAGTTCTTAAGCATATCTGCAGCATTAAATCATGTCTGCAATGCTTTCCACCCACCTCATAAGACTGTGAAGATTATTTTGGTCCCCTATTAGAACTAGGCATATTACTGGCAGTTGGAATAAATTATGCAATTAGTTTATTCAAGTAAAGGATTGGAAAGAAGAACTGAACACCTTTGTTTATCCTATGTTTCTTCAAGAGAAACTCAATTTTATGTTAATGATGACACTAGATTACTTAAGTATAACTTAAGTATGTTCCAGGGGAAAAAACAACAATCAAAACAGAAGAGGAAGATAATTGTTGAAATTATTTCAGATTATTAATTATGTCTTCTAATGCTTTATTTACTCTCAGTTACAATTTATTTCACTTGTTTCAATTTCAAAGCATAATCAAAGCTGCTGGCTTTACCTAGCTTTTTCATAATGGCTTTTGGGCTGAGCTGTCTTGCCTTTAATTCATATTTCACAGTTCTGTTTCAGTGCAATTTTAGGAGCTGTAAATATTCGTTTGCCTTTATGTGTTGATGCAATTAATTCTTTGTGCTTCGTTCTTTTTCTTCACTTCAAAGTTTGAAAGTCCGGCTTCTTGGGTGATCTTGAAAGCGAGAAGCATTAAAATATCTATCATTCCCTTTAGGGTTTTCCTGGAACTAGAGGAGAAAAGGTCAGTGTGACAACAGCATAATGTATAATTTAACATTTGGAAACACATTTTAAAAAATGCAACTGTAGAAACAAGGTTGAATTTTGATGAAGTCTAAAAGTCCCACTGAGAAATGCAAACACATATTGAGAAGGAGCACAGTCTTGTGGTTTGGGCTGGGGTGCTGAAGAAGTGAATTTTACACCCTGTATCCTTGTGAACAAGTTGCTACAATGAAACTCACTACAGGTTCTCCATCTGCAGCATGGGTAAAATAATCCTTAATTGTTGATTGGATTTAGTTAGGTGACACACGCTTTGGCACCGAGACACTTTGTACTCTAGGATCTTACAGAGGGATCTGAACTGGGGAAAGAAGCCAACTGCAAAAAAAAAATTGAAAGTATTATGTCCAGGAAAGCATATAATTAAAGTAATTATCTGGGGAGAATGACTCCCTTTTCCTACAGTCCTTAGCATTAATTCTGTTATGATATCAGTAATGAAGCATATCTCTCACTCTGAAGATATTACTGTACTCTGTTGACTTCAATAATGCATTGTATGGGAAAAAGTATTTTTTGCTTCTTCATGAAATGGCAGTAATTGGGCTGTTGTTCTACTGTTATCTCTCTTCAGGGATCCAGAGGTGACAGAGGCGACAAAGGAGTCAAAGGAGACCCGGTAATTCTCTTTCCCAGATGGCTGTGAATATGCATCTGAGGATCTGACAGGGAAAAACAGGAGGGGCGTGGAGGAAAGGAGCCTGAAAGCATCTTCCAGGGAGGGCAGGAGTGGTGAGGGAAAGCAGTGGTTCCATCAGCTGGGAGGGCAGTGGGGCAGCTCCATGTCCCTGTGCCCCCAGGCCAGTGCACAGGGGTTTAATGGGTCAGGAGAATTTCCCTGGAGTCACCCCAGCCCCTCCTGGGCTGTGCAGCCCAGAACCACGGCAGCTTCCCAAAATGCTTTCAGCTGGTCATATGGTAACACCGCGAGGGGAAGAGGGGGAGACATTCGTGGCTTGGGGGTTCCTTTGGACTAAGAAAGGAAAAATAAACTGCTTTTGGTGCAAATGCAGAAATGCCATTCCCAGGCCGGCTTTGGAAGCTGTCCAGGTAGCAGAGCTGCCTGTAGACAAGAGAACAATTGGGATAATTTTTCCAGAGAAGCAGAAACTGGCAGCAGAGGATCAGACAGAGGAGTAATGGCACCATAAAGGAGCTTTATAGTAAAATTTTGCTTATAAAACTCCCCCTACTGCATTACCTGCAGTGCTGAGTCAGTGCAGGGGTTCTCAACTGATACCCACACATGGCACTTGTTTTTTCCTTCCAAGGAAGGTGCTGCTTTGTCAAAGATCACTACACATTTTCTGATTATTTTTCTCCTTTGACTTTGTAGGGAGAAATAGGCTTCCCTGGAATGCTGGGACAAAAAGTAAGTGGGTGTGATATGTTGGGAGTTGTGTTAAATGCTGAGACAGGCTCAGTGAGTGGATTCAGGGACTTCCCGGGTTGTATAAGACATTGAAGGTCTTGCTTGACTCAGAGACCAGCATTGCCTGAACTTATCAAATTCTTTAGGCTTTTTAGCTTAAGAGAAAACTCAGATTTAGCCCCTTGGTGCTGTTTCACTTTTTTCACAGATTATTTCTTTAGTTATAATCTTCCTCCTATTTAACTGCCCTAATTGTTAGCGTTTTATTCACTTGAAGCTAATAAATATTTCCTTATGGATATTCTGAAACAAAATGGCGCTACTGTATAGAGCAGTGATGACCCTGACCAGTTTTTAAGTCATCATTATTCTGTACTTGCAAAACAATCGGGTGCTGGCTTATGGAAAACTTAAAGGTGGATAATTTTAGCACATAATCAAACCGTGCCTCTGAAATTAGAAAAGGAATTAATAGTTGCTTCTAGAGAGATGAGAAGATGAGTGAATTTACCTTCCTTTCCCTAAGTATTTTCATCACATGTGCATCTTAACAGCAAAGCAAGACGTTGCAAAGGGGTCAGAGAGCTTTCCCAGCCTTGACTTCTCTAAGTGTGTTTCTGATCTCATGTGGCCTCTTCCTTAGGAAAGGATTTTTCAGGGGTATGTGGGTAAATTGTATGAGCTTCTTTTTACTTTACATTTGTTTTAAACTATTTTGTTATAATTTTGGGTTCCTAAGAATGAAACGGTGCCAGCATTATCTAGAGGAATCATGTGAATGACAACCATGTGCCTCTGCTGTCTTGCTCAAGGCAGGTAAAATCATGTACTTAACTCCTTCTTCCTTCCCTCTGCACCCACCAAGGGAGAGATGGGCCCCAAGGGACAGTCTGGAGTACCAGGACACAGAGGACCTATAGGAAGACCTGGAAAACGAGGCAAACAAGTAGGACCACGGTGTTTCCTCTTCCTGTGACTCATGGCATCTGTGTGACTGTGTGGTCTAAGCTCTTGTACCATGCACTGTGCTGCACAGGGAGGGGAGAGAAGGCTTGGAGCACCTCACAGGCATGCACAGGATACACAAGAGTTAAAACCTCAGCTTTAGGGCTGGAGTCTTGTCTGCAGTATTCAGCTCTCTGCCCAGGCAGCATGGGAAAAGTTGTTTTTATCCTGGATTGGTAATGAACTAATTTAATACAATTTGAGCAGATCTTGAAGGCTTCCTTTGAATCCTAAGCAACACAGAGCTATGGTCCCAGCCCCACCTGACAGCTAGAGAGCCCAAAACTATGCTAGCAGAGCTACATTTGCAGAGTTCCAGCTGAACTGTAAAGACTCGGAATTGTGTGTAAATTGGATACTGACTGCACCAATGCAGCATTTCAGTGGTAGGGGCTTAGCTGGAAGTGGTATATTTGCAGTCTTGTTATGCTCAGCATGGCAAGGAGAGGCACATCCCTGCTTCACTGTTGCTCTGATGAGAACAGGTAATATCTGAAGTGATAAAGTAGCCAATATGGGGAAAAAAGATGAGTTGGGTGTAGGGAGGAAGTAATAGATCTCCAGGTAAGGGAGGTATGAGCAATGTAAGTCTCCTAGATGACCCACAAGAAATATTTTTTGTCCTAGATTTGTCAGGTTTTAAAAGCTGCTGTGTGCTCTTTGCTGGTTTTGAAGGGTTTGCTCTTTTTTTTTTTTTTTTAACCCTGTTTATCTGTCGTGCTTGTGTGCTGTGGAATATCTTTCCACAGTATAAGAAAAGAGAAGATGCAGTGCCTGCAGATCAGCTCGAACACTGTGCACTCCTTATTTGACCTTAGACATTTTGCCACCTTACACGGTGGCTTAATAAAAAAGTGGTGACATAAGCATGTCATAATTTAAGACAACAATCACTGTGACTAAAAGACCTATAGTCTGCCTCTAGATTGCTGTTTCCAGACCCAAGGCTCAGTACACAAACCCCCTTCTGGTGCCCTGAGAGCAATCTTAGCACTGATTCAGCATGAAAAAGGCTTTCCCTCTCTGTAACTGGTGAACGTGATATTCCCTTTCTTCTTTTCTAATGCTTTGAAAAAACTAGGGAGTGGCATTTTAAGGCTCTGTGGGTCTGGCTGCCACCTTTAAGTGCTGTAGTGGTCTGGCTGTTTGTCCAGCTGAGAGGATAGTTTCCACCAGCATGGGGCCATTTCCTGTCTCTTGATCCAGCTGACATGCCAAGATAAAAGCAGCTAAATTAAGCAGGTGTCACTTCCACTTGCATTTCCAGATATGTCTTGATTAGCTCGCTGACTTCTTCAAGTCTCCCTGCCTCTGGGACAGGCTCTTCCTGAAATGTGGCCAGGAGCTGGGAGTCACAAGTCACAGCCTTACACAGCTGACTGAGATACAGCACCCAAAGCTTTATAACTGGGGAACTGAGCCCAGGCAAACCCCAGTTTAGGGTTTCAGTCTTGAGAAGGAGGAATGAGTTAGGGCTTTAGGTAATGTTAGTTTGGAAGAAAGGGCATGAACACAAATATTGTCAATGGGAAAAGCTTCTCCCAGTGCCATGGGCACGTGTGAAAGATAAACAAGGCAAAAACATTGAACATCAAGCCTTGCAATTATTATTTAACCCATCAGTGCTAAGCAGGAGAGCATTAAGCAATCATCCCTCCAAGCAGGGGACGCAGAAAACAGCTTGTTCTCAGTCAGTACATGTCTGACTGGCACTGCCTTGCCTCTGTCAAATTGCTGTTGCGGGGGAAGGAGATTTCCCACAGTCTTCTTTGGGGCTAGAAAATCCTGGTCTGCTAGTTCTGTGTTGCATAATGTAAGAAGTAATTAGAGATCAGCATCACTGACATTCACATAAATCCTGAAATATTTTTATGGCTCAGAGCTTACCTAATAGGATTAAACAAAGCAAATATTCAATTAGTTCTTTATAGGCCATGACAAAATCAGCCTTCCTCTGCTGAAATGGTGCAAGTGACATTCAAACATATCCATGGGATGTAACATATTATATAACAATAATTGTTTCAGCATATATTAATATATATGCTTTTCTACACTTAAATTAGATGTGCAGCCATTCATTGTATGATTCTGAATGCACATTAACCTGGAATTACACCATCTTCAAGGAAATAATCTCCTTTGTCATTAAAAGAGAGCTTACATAGTGCATATCATTTTTATTATGCTAAATAATATTTGCTGTTACATAAAAATCAAGTCAGATATTTAAACCTTTAACTATGTAATACACTTCTGAAATATAAAGCTGAGAAATCCAAGCCTTGGAGAGTATATGAGCAGGAAGATAAATATAGTTATTTTTAATAAGTGTCACCATATTAAATTCAGGAGCAAAAAATGAGAAGGTGCCAAACAGTTCTAGGCTGAAACTTCCAAATGCCTTAGGGTATGGCTGCACAAACAAGCTCCCATGAGGCACATTAGGGCTGATTTTTGAGAATATCAGCTATTGTGTGTTAACTGTGTGTAAGCCCCTCTCCCACAGGTAATTTTGCAGCATTTGCTACTGCTGCCAGTGGGACACCATTTCTCAGCATGGTGCTGCTAAACATTAAGCTGCACTTGTAAGTGGCTTGGCTTGTGATGATTTGTTATCCTAGCTATACCCATGGTGAAAGCCAGGGAGATACAGGAATCCAGGCACCTCAAACATTCTGAAAATAGTGTGGGTGTCAAAGTCATTAGTGAGCTTCTGAAAGGCTGCACCCTAAGACTGGGAAATGTCACTGTGGAAGCCCTTGACAACTCCTCACTGATTTTCCCCTTTCTTTCTCAGTGGCACTCGCTTCTAGAGAGTTACAGGGGTTAAAAAGGCATCTTTAAAGAAAGGCTATCAAATGATTGAAGTCAGAGCAGGGTGATTGCTGACTCTTCCCAGGGCAGATCCCTGTGACCATTCCCATTTGGGAGCAGAAGTCCTGCCTGGGCATGCCCTTTTGTCTCCACGTAGGAGAGGAGAGCTCTTTTTCCCCAGGGTGGTGCCCATGAAGCTCATGCTTCTTCTGGCATATGTCTTGGCTTTTTAAAATGGGAAGCCACTGCTGGCTTGTTACTAATGTTTGTTTGTTTTGTTTGTTACTAATAGCTTAGCCAAGAAATGGATGTCACTTCTCTTCCAGGGACTCAAGGGAGACATTGGACCGGCGGGTGTCATGGGCCCGCCTGGCAGGCCTGGCCCTGTTGGCCAGCCAGGCCCCCCTGGACCCTCAGGACTAGGTAAGCTGAAAATGAGGTAAACCAAAAACACTGCCCAGGAGCATCCCTGCTCCCCAGCCCCTCCTGACTCATCAGGCACACATAGACCCCTCTGCACAAAGGCTTTGTTTGCCTCTCCGTCCATGGCAAGGAGAGGATTTCTCCTGGAGGCAGGGCATGCCATCCTTGTCCATGATTTTAAAACCCACTTTATGGCTTCCGATGCTTCAGATAAAACCAAAACTAAATCCTATGTGGTCCCCGAGGGATTTTTGTAGATGGCTACGATGAAAAGCCATCTGGCAGCCTTGGAGAGACTAGGTAATCTCCATCATCAAAGGTCTGCCTCTCCAGATATCCTGGCTTGCAGTGAAAAACTGTGATTTCTAATCAGACAGGACAGGTTCACCCTGTGCAGCTCTGCAAGGGAAAAATAGATGAGATTTAAGTTACAGTGTCATTAAGGAAAGCAGGGAAGAGAATGGAAAGGGATAGGAGTCAGGGGAAAAAGAGAGCAGGGGAGAAAAACTGTCTATATAATTAAATGCTTGAGATCTATGCTCACTGCAATTGTGTGTGTTGTAGAAATTATGAGAAAAAAACCTTGTAATAACATAATTGTACATCCTCAGAGCTGTGCATGCACATGAACCCTCATCACCTTCAGGGACCAAACATGGACAGGAAGGACAAGACATGACCCACAACACACAATGTCCCCTTCCATTTTGCTTTCCCTTTTCCTTCCCTTGCTTGCATTAGTGGACAGGAGGTATCTTCTTGTGGTGGTGTGGAAATGGGACATCTGTGAAGCTGAGCACAGCTTCAGAATCCTCACATATCTCACATCTCCCATTAAGAAGCATCTTTGCTTGAGTAAATAATTAGCTGGAACCTTTCAGAAGGCAGAATTTTACCACACTGATGGGAAGGCAGCCAGGACCTTGAGATTATTTTTTCAAGGCTTTATTCCATCCACAGAAACTTTATGTGTCAGGGTCATTAATCTTTTTCCTCCAGAATATAAATTTTGATCCTAAAAGACATTTCTCTAATGATGCAACTGCTTGCAGTATGACCATATTGGATCATAATCTAAATCTGCAGCGTAGTGCATCCTTGCCAAAGTTTGAAAGTCAAAAAGCAGTATTTTTAAATTAATGTTTAATTAAAACATTAAATAGCTCCTGTATTTTTAATTGGGTTTTTGCTGTACAGAAACCTGTGAAACAGCATTGCTCAAATGGTTGTACAAAGGCACAAGTCCAATCTGTTGTGGACTTATACAGAGATTGACTCTACTAAATTTGGTGTGTAGGTGCTGTAGAGTGATCTGTGTGTTCATCCTCTCCTGAATTTCTGTAGTTTCAAACAGGCTGGCATTTATTCTAAGCAAATGGTCTCTCTCTTCCTCTGTAAAACTGGTAGAAAAATTCAGAAGGTGATCTGAAATAATGTGACTGCGGTAAAAAAACAGGCATCTTTCTCCTGAAGTACTGGGATTAGTGCCCCCCTTCAGTTCCCAGTGGAACTGGTGGGAGCTGTGCCTGTCTGAAAACTTGGGTAAATGCATACATCCACCTGACCTGTACTTTTCCCCCTAAGGCTGCGTGTGTGTGCTGTGTAGTAACCTCATAACAAGGCAAGCTGGTCCTCTGCTTCCTAGGGCAATTTGCAATAGGACCAAAGGGAGAAAGAGGACTTCCAGGGCCTCCAGGGAGATGTCTCTGCAGAACCCCACAGCAAATGAGTAACCCATCATATGAGCACTCTGTGTTTGGACACAGCTACCCAAAAGTTCCCGCGGTAAGCAGGTTTTCTGGGAGGGGATGTGAGCAGTCCTGAAGTGCTTTTATTACGAGAAGTGTTGTACTCACTAATACTTTTTTTTAATAGGAAGATATATAGGCAATGTGTGATTTCTAGTACCCAAAACCTCTGAGATCCAGAGGTGCAAAAGAGTTCAGTCTCATAACTTGTTGTGTGATTGATGTACTGAAATTCAGCTGTTCCAAAACATCAGTAAGGTAGCACATATTTGGAAATGTTTTTCAAGCCTAGGGGCGCTCTCTTTCATCTACTACTGTACATATGTAATCTGTCCTTTTTATTTCATTAAATCAAAAAGCATTTCAGATTGGTCAGTAAAGTAAGCATACCTTTCTTGTTTGTTTGGGGCTTTTTTAAGACAGATTTCAGAATTGAATTTTGGGATCAAGTATTTCACATATGCAATAGAGCTTTCTCCCAGAGCACAGACCCTCAATAACAGGAGTTTCCACAAACTGTGAGAATCAGGTGTCTGGGCTCCAGTCTGCAGACATACACATTATATGGCTGATTTCCATCTCTAGACCTGAAAGCATTTTTATGAGCAAATTGGACAAAATACTTTAAAGGACAAGGCATTGATAAAATGTAACCTAGTAATATTTTATCACTGATTTCCTTGGGCTTTGTGGCTATTGTTTATGTTCTTCTCCTTCTGCTGGGCCCTGCCTCATTAATCTGTGCAGTGCAGCACTCAGTCAGCGATGAAGATGCGCCCTTGGTGCTGTGTGCCAGCACAGCTCAGCTGCTCTCCCCATGCAAGTGGAGATGGTGTGGTGTCTGCTTGTCTCTGAATGCCAATGAGCAGCAATTGGCTTTGTCAGAGCCCCACCTGTCACAGTGTCAGAAAGCTGTCACGGTGGTGGAAGGGACACACTCACAGCACCGTTAAACTGGGTCATTGAGCTCAGCCTTTTGCACAAGTGTGTTTCAAGTCTTGGCAGCTGGGCCAGCTGCTCCTTCATCCCTGGCTGTGCTGCATGAGAAAAAATCCTCCTGTTGTTTTGAAAACATAATGGTGAGAGATGAATGTGCTGAAATAAAGGTGCACATCACACCACACTGCGTGCAAAAAAAAGCCCATTGTGTACTTTGCAGCCTGGAGAACTCATAGGAAAAGCTTTAAGGCTCTCAACATAATGTAGAGATCTCATTACCCTCCTTCTCCATCAGGCACTGTCTTAAAAGATAGTAATGATAGTAATAGATCTTAAAAGATACTAATGAGAGTGTAAATATCTAAAATACCATACACTATCACTATGAGCCACCTGGTGCCATTTTTTTGCCAGGAATGTGGGGTAGCAAAAAAGCAAGGCTTAGCTCTGGAAATGAGGCCCTTCCAGAGCAGCGTTCCCTGTTTTCCTGCCTGCCCCATTTGTTTTACTTCCTCGAGTTTAAAGAACACTTTAACTTAAACCAGAGCTTAAACATCACTATTGTTTATTCTGTCCAGATCCCCATGTAGCAGCTTTGAAGTCTGTCTTGGGCCCCTTGAAAGCTCTTGTCAGGGTTCTATAGCTGCACATGGAAAAGACCCAGAGGTGGTGCTGTGTGCCCTGTGGTTTGCCAGAGCAGCACAACCTCAGTGCCACCACCCGTGCAACCAGCAGCTCCTCCAGAGGAGGGCAGAGGCTGGGAAACAAAGTGCTGGTTTTCTGTCATTGGCTTAGATTAATTTCATTTTTTAAATCTTGTGCAATTTTAAAGGCTGATATCTGTAATGGCTTGAGACAGCATAATTTTGTTATTGATTTCAAGAGAAATTGGAGCTCTGGGGCTGGGCCCTGAGCTCCTGAACACAATTACAGAATCAGTTCTGTGATGGCTTCCTATTTATTTGCTCCCTTTCATTCAAGCTGAAGGCATTTTTATTCAATGCTGCTATGATGAAATTGGCCTTTGTCCATGGTTATGGGAATGTTCTCCTATGTAAAAATTTCAAGATAACATGTTTTTAAAAGAGCCAATTCTGTTTATGTTGGTAAGAATCAGACTCAGACCTAAAACTATTTTGCCCAGAAACACTGCATTTGCTTTTTCTTAATTTAAAAAATGGCTTGAATCTTACAAAAATTAAATTGATTAGGCTGCTGAAGGAAAAGATTATTTCCTAATGCCTTTTACATCCAATTTCAGTGACTGAGACATTAAAGAAATGGGTAAGAGAGCAGCTTGTCCTAATTTTTCAATTTTGAACTATTTTTTTTTGCAGTATAATTGGAGACTTGGCTTCAGACCATAGTATATGCATATAAAGAAACATGCATTTTAGTGTCAATTAAATCTAAAGAAATAACAAAGAGGTAGAAGTTAAGTGAAGGTTGTATTGAGCCATGCACTATTTATCTTGTAGCCACAAACATGCCTAAAAAGTTATAGCCAATCCACAAAAAGCACTTATGTCCTTTTGGATTTTGCAATTGCTTCAGCATCAAACCATTTGAGCATCAGAAAGTTCTTCTCAGTAGTGATTGTGCATCACTATTTGTATGATTTTTACTTGAGGATGTGCATTTCAAAACAGGGGCCCAGGAAAGACCATTCTTTCCATTGCTGTAGGTTCTCACCTCTTCTCTTTCTGAAAAAAACAGAACCATTTTCCTATATATTATTTACCTATTTGAAGATACATATGCCAAACTAGATTCTGTGATAATCCAAAGAACTTCTTGAGAAGGTTACCAATCACCTCTTTTTGTGTGCCCCAGATTTTTGTGGTGAACAATCAAGAAGAATTGGACCGGTTAAACACCGAGAACGCGTTAGCATTTAGAAGAGATCAGAGATCTTTGTATTTCAAGGATACCTTTGGATGGCTCCCAGTCCAGGTGAAAATATGACTGTGGTCTCAGAAAATCCTTGAGTGTATGTTCCATTTTGAAATACAGAACATACTTCTGTACTTAAGGTGCCATACCAAATCAGTTAAGCAAATGGGGAAAAGCTCATTTTTGAACACTGCCACAACTGTACATAATTCTGTGAATTTTACTCACAGGGGTCTTAATTACTGAGGAATTGATTCGGCAGTGTTGCGGGTTTTGCTAACTTCCCTGTGAACCACTGGTGAACAAACTGGAGCAGAGTTCAGGGAGTTATGGTGGTAAAAATAGTTTTTATTAATACAAAATAAGGCAAAACTCACCAGGGTATGGAGTTGCAGAACTAAAACCCTGCAAACCAAAATCACATATTTCCTTATTGCTTCAAGGAGCTGAGTCCTGCTGAAATTAGCAACAGCATCTTTCTTGTGTCTGCTGGACTTCGGATCAGACTCTGTATAAACCTTCTAACCAACAAATAACAAGCCATAGAAACCTGGTTGTGGGACCTGCCCCCCAGAGCCCTTCTCCTCTGCTTGCTACCCAGGCTGCTGCTGGTCTGGTTCAGTAACTCCTGTGTGTTTGCCTGGCCAGCTCTCCCCTCTGTACCCCGTGGATTACCGCCTGGAGGAGGGGGGCACCTGTGGAGATGGCATTGTGCAGGATGGGGAGGAGTGCGACGACGGCAACGCGGTGGTGACCGATGACTGCATAAGTGAGTTACAGCACAGCAGGAGGGGCTTCTTCCTGCCAGGGAAGGTGCATTAGTTGTACCACAGGGTACACTGCTCATGTGTGGGAGAGCTTGTGTGGTTTGTGGATCAAGGGCAGGCCTGGGGAAAGGGAGGCACGATGGCCACAGGGTGAAAACTGAGGCTTCCATGCATGTGGATGGCACACACCACACAGGACAGAGGCAGCAACAGCACTTCTCTGCATCCTTGCTGACTCACAGACTCTGCATTTCAGGGGGCATCCAGCAGCTGGTTTACACACACACCTTTCCTGGGGGCTGCCAGCTCTCTCTAAAGCTGTAGCACACCTTTGCAGTGCAGCACAGCCCGTGGGATAGATACTGGAGCCCTTGGGATGGACACTGTTTCTTACAATAAAATAGATCCTGACTCCAGAAACACTACTTCGGATTTTGTTATTCACCTGCATAGGGAAGGTGTCAGCCCACTACCTTCACTATCAGATTTACATAATATTTAATTCATGTCTACTCCATCTTCCTTCCATTTTGCTGATTGTGGATAGCAAAGAGCACATAAGCATTTGAGCAGCTGTGGTAACCTTCACTTCCTCCTCTCTAAGTTATTTTTACATCTTGAATCCTTCCCCAGAGCACAGCCCTACACCATCTCCACATAGTAGGTTTGGTGCTCTGTTGTTCCCAGCAAAGGGATGCTTCTTCACATTTCAGAGCAGCGTCACTCAACACTGAGAGATGCAATTTTTCATTTATATATCACTCACTGACTTTGAAAATGGGGTATATGCAGCTATGCCCTGTGCGAGTTTCTCCATCCAGCTGTCCATCACCACCCTTCCCCTTATGACTTAGGAATCCCAGCCAACTTCTCAATGACAACAGGAAAGAGATTTCAAAGGCAATTCCGTCTCAACAGGTCTAAGGAGACACATAAATAAAAGCCCCTCTAAGCCTGACTGACTGCAGAGTACTCCAGAGAGACAGCAGACAACCTCTCTCCTGTTTCCAGACATGAGGAAACGATTAAATTAGAACTTGTAATCAGCTGTGGGCAACAACCATGTGGCGAGATAGTGTTCATTAGTCCCAGTGCCCGCAAAATTGTGCACTCTGTGTCTGAGGGCACATCATGTTCTCTGTGTTATGCATTGGGCAAAGCCTCAATGGAGGCCTTGCAGTACAGATTTCTGACACTGATGTGACCCATCCTTGAGTTATTTGGAAATGGGCACACTGTCGTCATTCTTCTCCTGTAACTGAACCAAAAGGAAAAGGCTAGCAGAATGTTAAATGGATTTTATTGTAAAAAAGGCTTGTTTGTTTTAGAAGCATCAATTTCTGACAAACACATCCTTGGTGCAATTAATTAATCATTTCTATTTGTTAATAAGTCACTTTAGCCTTTTAAAAACTCCCTGTTCCTGTCTGTTTAATCCTTTGCTTGATACCAATGGATTCTCCCAGAAGATGTCAAAGGGATTTTAACTAAACTAATTTGTTCATATTAGAAAGTCATTCTCAATATGCTGAAGATATCAAAATCAAAGTCCAATTGCTAAAATGGCAAACAAACCCACAAATTACTGCAGCCTACATGTCAGTCACCATGAAAAAGTGTGACAAATCCCACTCACACTCAAGTCAGTAGGAGTCAGCAGTGGGAAAGACATGATTTTGGCAACATTTATATATTTTATTTCTTTATAGACAGGCTGCATAATTCCGTTCATATGTGGAAACTCACAGCAGACAAACACAGATATTGCACAGAATTGGGTAAAGGTCTAGGCTGGGAATTCCAAACCAGTTATCCGCCTAAGATTATTTTTTTAAAATTGTGACTTCTCCAAATCATTTATGTTAACTGTATTTTATGTTTCCCTTAACTTGTTTTGATGGTAATTATTTATGGCAATAATAGGTTTGGAATCAGTGCTGTTGTAATTTGTGATTCTATAGTAATTATTTTTAGTATTTAGCCATTCTTTCCCTTCATCACTGAAATTAATCTAAAAAAGTACATTCTTTGTAGTGAAGAGTACTGCTCCTCCTAAGACAGCCCTTACAGAATGCCTTCCCCAAAATGTCTTGCTTTATAATTAACCCTTAAAAAGCTAGTTCCAGTTACTTCCCCTGTTTCTTTTACTTGTGAAGTGCCTGGAAGGTGTTTGTTTCTTTATTTTTCACTAGGGTGCCGCCGTGCTTACTGTGGAGATGGCTACAAGCATGAGGGCATTGAAGACTGTGATGGGATGGATTTTGGATACTTGACATGTAGAACTTACCTTCCTGGGTATGTAAGAGGAGGTCTTCACTTGGCTTTGGTGGGTTTCTTTGGTTTGTTTATGGAGGGGGTTTTTGTGTGTGTTTTTCCTTTCTTTTTTCTCTTTTCCAGCTTTAAAACAGAGGAGTTTCACCCACTTGAAACTTGTTCCACTGGGACCACTGCAAGTAGTAGGGAAGAAAGAGTCTACCAAATTATTTCTGTATATAATTGACTTTAAGGGCTAAATCTCATTTCACAGTAAGAAGTACATGCCTCTTACTGTACAAAACAAATGAAGGTCACATAAACCTAGGTTTGCCCATTTCTTGCCAAGATTTCCTTATCTGGTCACATTAATGTCCAGCCATAACATAAGAAAAGTAGGAAAGACCATGACAAGATGATCACACTGAAGGGAAAAAAAAAAAACGCACAACATCCAAACCACAAGCTTGTACCAACTTCTTGCTGCCCTTCCCATCGATGGGTACTCTGGGGGTGTATTTGCTTTGAATCAAGCAGTCATCTGTCAGCTTTTCCAACGTGCAGGAAATTCATTCACCCGCAGATGCAAAGCCATGCATCTGTGTAGCAAAGTCCTTCATTTAAAACATCTGCTTACTGTTCACTTGCCTTCTCTGCCTATTGTTTAGGCAGCTTCCTGTGGTCGGCGTTTTGCCTCCAGCAGCAGCACCTCTATTTAGCTGTCAGGTATTGTTAGTGGCTAACAGGAAACATTTAATTTGCAAATTAAATTATGTGCAGAGCCCTCATTATTCAGGGAACAATAATGTGCTAATTGACAGGAATAAGAAACCACATGATGTCTTTGTAAATCTAGCGCTGTGCTAATCCTTCCACTGTAATTGTTGGAGCACTTTTGGTATAAGAGGTTACTAAAATCCAGACCAGTCAACCTGACAAAACTGAAACATTTTGCAGAGACCTCATCTTCAGACAATGTGGAGTTGTTCTCTATGGTGAAAACTACTCCCTTCTAAGAGTCTGAAATTTGCTGCCCAACATAGCACCACAAAAACTTGAGGAAAACTTTATAAATTGCACTTTGCTCGTATATTCAAGTTGTGGAAGAGCAGCCGAGATCTTGTATTTTTGTGGTAGTCTGCAAATTATCTGCCAAACTAAAGAAAAAGCTGTGAATCACGAGAAAGTGGGCTGAGTATGTGAGTATAACACTCCCATGGGAGTTTTACCCCCAAGTAACCTTTCCTCCAAGAGCTCTGCTGCAACTGATTTTCCCATTTTTTACTCTTTCCAGCCCACAGATCCCTCCTCCTGTTTCACACACCTTCTCTTCAGATTTGATGGTAGTCTGAGAATGTGGGTTATCCTAGGACGTAGTTTTAAAGCGGCATGGCTTGACGTTGTGGATGGGTTATTCACTTAGACATTCCAACAATAAACACTCATTTAAATTCTTATTAACAATTCTGGTCAGGTCTTCAGTAGGTAGAGTCCCTGCTCATTTAAGTCAGTAGAAAGAGAAAATCTCCGGTGTTCCTTATTTTGTGAGGACTCTTCAATTTACTCTTTTTATAATTATTTCTAATGTGGGAATGTGTCACTCACTATTTCAAGTACATGAAAAAGAAGTTAAAGGACAGGCACAGTCATGCCTGCTGCAGCTATTGGGAGTAACTGGAAAAACACTTAACTCAGAGCCTCAGATATTTTGTTCCACAGCTCCCGTGGGTGAGCGCCAGGGCCTTTTGCATCCACCCCCATGAAATGCTCCAGTCCTCACGCCAACGGGGATTTTATTTTTTTAATTGACATTACTGGGAGTTAAGTCTTCACTCATAGTTTCTCCTGGCCCCCTGTTTTGCTGACAGAGGAGAACACAGTCGAGCACTGATGAAAATTGCCCTCCTATTCAGTTTCCCATACGCTGCTGCATATGCATATTCTGAGGTTCTTCACTCCTACGGAGAGTTACAACCAGGAGCCATGTAAGTGAACCATACCATGCTTTGAAACTGAGATATTCTCTTTTATTCCAGGTCTTACGGGAAACTGCGCTGCACTCCTTACTGCTACATTGACTCCACACAGTGTCGATACTTCACATGAGGGAGCAGAGGTGGGCAGCATCCCTCGCCTAGGGGTGCTAGGTGCTACACTATCACCTATCCAAGAAGGACTGGGACAAAAAAACAACCCACCCACCTCTGGGAAAACAAACAAACAAAGACACATCATGCTGCTGATGGCCATTCTGAGATTTTTTTTTTAATATAGATTTGTCAGATAGGGAAAAATAGGACCACTGCATCCTGTCTTAATAGAGAAATAAATGTCAAGTTGTGTGTGCCAGTGAGACTTCCATGCGGCTGCAGATGGCTCTCCATCACAAAAGCAACATTAAACTACTGGAAGCTGAGTTTCATTAACCAGGAATGCCATGTAACAATTACCTCGACTTAGCACTGTTAAACCAAAATATAGTCTCTTCAGGGGTTTTGTCTTTAACCCTTCTCTGCATAAACACAAAGCATATCTTGGATGCAGTGTTTAGAGGGACTTTCTCTTTTATTACAATGTGAACTTAGCAAATGTTGCATCCACTAGAGATGACTTCAGCAACTCTAAGGTTACCAGTGCTCCTTCATTGGTCAAAGGAGTTGAAGTTCTTTCAGAATCAGCAAACCAGTCAAATAAGCTGGTTAACATCACCTTCAGGTGAAGGCGTTGTCTGTGTGTGTCTGTGCACTACAAGCAGTCAGGGGAGGCTGGCAAAATGCAGCACAAAAGGACAAACTGGACAAATAAACTGTGAAATAGCCAAGAAGTTCTCTCCCAGGAGAAAATCAGACAAGGAGGGAAGATAAAGAAGGAATATATTTCTGTATTTTTCTCCTCTGTGCTGAGCTGGCTGGGCTCTGCCTGACCCCAAGGGGCTGGGACATCATTGGCTCCCTGCCTGAAACCACAGCCATGTACACATTGTCTTCTCTCTGGTGTCCACACTGGAAGGTCTTTGCATTTGCAACCCCTTGTCTACTCAGCCATCACCACTGAATTCCCAGTTATCCCCTGTGCTCCCTCCCCCTGTGCCACTGGCTGTTTCTGCACCGTGTGCCCTAGGGTGTGTGTGCTCACTTTTGTATCGACAAAAATCAGACCATGGAGTAGGGCATCCGTGGGTGCTCGGTCATGCTGTGCAATGTACATGTGGGGTTTTGTTTTTTGGGAAGGTCTCTCAACTATATCGGCTCTGGTTGGAGTCAGGGTAATTATAGACATATTTATTAGCAAGTAGTAAAGAGCAAATTTCATATGGAAAGCATATTAAATGTTCCGTGAAAAAGAGTCTATAACAGAAAATGAAACCAAGAATGGGCAGAATTCAGGGCTAAAAGCCTTAAAACTAGGCATTATTTTCATACAAGCCACTCTTTCCTGCTTTGTGGTAAATGTTGTACAGGACTGTGTGAAGTGTGTGAGTTATCTGTGCCAGTGACAGCACTGCAACAGCTGCACTGACACTGGCACTTCTGTAGAGGTTAAATAAAGGTGGGTGTTGTGTTATAATGATAATGCATTACAGCAATTAAGAAACACATGCAACTTTTACCACCTGCCTAGAAGACTCTAACTATGCATGTATAAAGTGATGTTGGAAATCACCAATTAGCAACAAAAAAAGAAAGAAAATTTGTGTACTCTTCATGATTATCTCTTACCTGGGCTATTTATGTTGCTATGAAGACAAGTCACCAGCATTTGTAGCCCAGTTCAATGGTTTAATTTTTTTTTTGTTAACTAAGGTCTTAATAAAAGGTCCAGGAACCACTGGGACAAGAAAATTGCCACAAACTCTGGAAATCTGGGCACTAGCACAGCTGCCTTTTTAATTTCCTGTGCTAGAGCAAGCAGCAGGTTCCAGCAGCATCACACCACGAGGAGCAGGTTCTGGTTGTTGGGAGGCTCTTGAGGACAAACACACTCCCAGCAGCACATCCCTCTGGGTGAACCCCTGGCAGAATCTGCTGGTGTTGCCATCCTGGGATGGAGACACTCCATCTGAACTGCTCACCTTCTCCAAGGAGTTAATCTCAACCCCTCAAAAGGCTGGAGTCTCTTCACCTTTAGTTTTCAGTCGGATCGTTTTTCATTAAATGCTCCTACCTCCAAAGGACATTGAAATAACAAAGCTATGTGCATGGATCATAGAAAATGTAAAGAGGAGATGTGGTCACATAGGTAAAACTACTGTGCTGCTCATGTTCAGAAAGAGGCCTAACAGCCTGGTCAGTCTGGGAGCACTTGCACAGCATGGATTTTAAATGGACAAAGCAATGTAATATAAGAAAACAAAAAAAGTTTCATACTACCCTTACTCTCTTGCTCCCCTCAGAAGATAAAGCATGAGAAAGACACCTGGGCAAGTGTAAAGTATATATGATTTTAAATGCTGCAAAAGAAATCCTTTGCCCTCATTACTGACATACCTGATTTATCATCAATTGGGTATTGTTCAGCTGAGTGATGCCTGGTCTGATGCAAATTGTCTTCCCTCCTTCTCTGAGTTTGGGAACTTAAAATATTGTGCCAAGACTGGTTCAAAAGTTAATTGGAAATTTTCAGTTCATTGGACTTTTGTAGCAGCATACACTTTTGGGAGAGTTTTCTAATGATTAGTATGCAACTCTAGGCAAGTACAAAGCATTATGCCATGCACTGTATTAATGTATACCAAAAAATCTGGCTTGCACTTAATATGTGATTAAATATATGTAATTGCCTACTGCATATATTAGCAGCTCATGTCAATAAATCATGCTACCTTAGTTCCCCTATGTCCTTACTTTCACTTATTTAATTTTGGGTTTAACAGCATGGTTTTTAAATATAATTACCTAGTTTAAGATGCTGAGGAGGGAAAAAACACCTCTTTTCCCCTGCCTGCTGCCTCTCCCTGCCTGCCATGGGATCCAGTTCTGTGTGGGCACAGTGACAGTGCATCCAGTACTGTGACAGTGGGCACAGCCTGGGAGTGTGACTGTGCATCCCTGCTCCTGGGCTTGCCACTGCCTCATCCCCAAACTGACCCCTGCAACACACCATGGGCAGAGCAGCTCCACTTCCACTGATTTCTGATTGGAATCTGTAATGTACTTGGTTTTAATAAGGCTTTGGGCTGTGGTTTGGGGGATTATCTGCTCCTGCTACCTGATAATGTATTTACTGGCTGCTTTGTAACTCTCTGTCAGAGGCTGAGCTGTGAAACAGAGAGCAGCAGCCTCGGGTGCTGATGGACAATGGGAATGGTGATGTTGGCATCCAGGATTTGGGCACTCCTGGAAACTGGCAGCCAGGCCTGGGGAAGAGGGTCCTGCCTGCTTCCAGAAGAGGGTCCTGCCTTGCAGCCTGGGAGTCTGTGGTCCCAAGGCTTTTGTGTATAACAGGGAGTTCCAGAGAAGGGCAGTCCTTCCTGTCCCCAGGGGAAAGGAAGTGTATTGACAGACAGAGAATAAGTGAGTCTATTTTCTGCCTGCTCTTTCTAAAAACTCAGCTTCTGTGACACTCACCTCTCTGGCACCCAAATGCCTATGTCATTTGTCATTTCTCCCTTCCCTTCAAATTGCTCAAAATCATAGCTGTCAAGTCTGTCCTTGCCCATAAACCTGGCCATGCACCTCATCTGCTTCTTTCTTCTTATTTCCTCTAAGGACACTGAAGTTCATATCCTTTGTAGCCTCCTGAAACTCTCCAATGCCCTTGCTGCTCTGCTGGATTTCATCAGCTTCTCTTTCAGTCTCTCACACCACCCCTTTTCTAACATCTTCTGCTTGTGACAGCCCTGCCATATGTCAGCAAAGCCCCTTGGTCATGGTCCTTACCTTCTAAAAATTGTAGGATGCATTTCCCACTTCAGCCCCACCCATTTGTACAAGGAGAGAGGGGATTGATGGTTATCCTTAAACTGCAGGTCTCCAAGAACTGTCCTTGAGCACCAGCTGTTTATGAGGAATAACAGTGGTAAGTCCCCAGTTAGCTGCATTGGAGACAATTCAATACACTTGGCTGCCACATACAATCAGGAGATGTATTTTAAAAAGATGACCAAAATAAACCCAAGAGAAGGAAATCAGTGCTGTGCTGTGGTTCTTTGCTGATACTTAAGTCTATCACACACAATGCTGCAAGGAGATGTTTAAAGAGCTGTTGGAAAATTGAAATTTTAATTCACAAAAGGTGAAGCAATGAGAGCACTTTCTAAAAGACTTTCAAGTTCTTTCTCTGATAGCTTTTGCCTAAGGAGATGGAAATGGCAAAGCAAGGGTCCCTTCCCAGGAAAACATTCCCTTGCAAGGAAAGCACAGAATAATGGGCTATTGAACCCTGCTACAGGCAGCACAAGGTACTAGCAAAAGGACAGGCAACAGGTGAATGTAAAATTTAGATCAGGAATTTGGATCAGAGTAACTGATGCTTATTAATCTGCTAAGAGACCATACAACTTGTAGACAATTAGAGCACTGTCAGGCCTTAACCAAAGAGAGAAAAGGAACAAAGCCTAAGCAAATGAGCCATTTGTATCTTTAATGAACATAGTCAGTGAAAAACCCCCACAAAATTAATATGTCCATGTGTAATATGTCCTAGTTACATGCCCAGCAATGTGCTCTATGCAGAAAGCTGGTGTCACTCCAGGGCCAAAAAGGCCAGAGCAAAGCCCGGGCACATGCTTTCATTGCATCAGTAATTACTGGGGCACTTAGGAGGATGGCCCTGAACCAGCCCAGCCAGGGAAGGCTGCATGTGAAAGGATGGCCAGGCCAAATTAAATTAGAGGAGTGTACTCCTGATGGAAATTACATTAGTGGCATCCCTGGAAAAATCTTGGCACTTAAAAGGCACTGAGTTATAGCCCTGGCCTTTTACAGCTTTTAATTCACTCTGACAGTTTCCCTGAGCATCTGAGGGAGGGTCCAGTTTGGATGCATAATCTTCTCCAGTGACAGAGAAGAGGCTTTAAGCAGACATATTTTGCTGCAGCTTCCCACACACTACTGAGCAAGTGGCCCTCCTGCATGGAGTGCCGCCCAGGATTTTCTTTGGAAAGGAGTGGGAAGGAGAATGGTAGAGCTGAACCCCTCAAAGTCACTGACAGCAAAACCAAGGGATGCAGCAGGGCATTGCATGGAGCAGGAGCCACTCTGGGCAGTGTGGCTGGGCTGGGAAGGGGCCTCATGCTGCCACATGTGCACCAGAGCATCTCCTGTTCTCCAGGAAAAGCTGCCTGCAGTGCTGCCCCCAGGGCTAATGCTGCTGGTGGTATGTCCTGCAGGACACTGGGAAGGACAAAGCACTCCCTGAGCTGTTCTGCAGGTGCAGCTGGGAGCCTGCCTGGCTGGTCTGTGATAACACAAACACAGACATTCAACAGAGCAGGAATCTGAGTAAATGGCACAATAAATCAGCCAGGAGGAAGAGGAGGTAACATTAACCTACTCACACAGCAGCATGTTTAGTATATTTAGCAACTTGGCAACTGATCACCCTCTCTTAGTCGGTCTAAAGTGTCACCATTCAATGAGGGAATAAACTGACATCAGCATTAAATTCAAGCCCATGGCAAGGTGTCTTTGACCCTTGTGCCACGTGTGGAGGAAGCTTTCAGAATTCATCTTGAAGTGCAGTCAGAGCCCTGTCAGGGTCTGTAGCATCCTCTGTAGGGTAAACAGGGGGGTGGGTGTTGATGGTTATTCACTGTCACCCTCCTGGGAGGAAGAGACACCCAGTGGGATTTCCCACTGAGCCACCTCAGAGTGCTGACTTACACTGAGGAAATGCAGGCATGTAACACTTACTTTCCTTTGCCCTCCTAACCAGAGTACCCGCAGTTTGGTGGAGCAAGGAGAGAACCACTTGAGAACCCCATCTGTTCCCTGAATCCTTTGTGGGATCCCAGAAACTCTTCAGTGACTAATTTTGTTTGGAAGATAAGAGCTAGCATTGCTCCCTGCCTTGCTCATTTCAATTAGCCCCATGGAATTCATCATGCATGAATTGGGAGAGGCTGTGCTGAGCCAGTCAGACATTTGGGACAGGTTATATTTGGTGCTTCCCATGCCTTCCTCTCAGAGGTTATTTGATGGACAAATGGGGATATAGAGGAGCCTGGCAACCCTGATGCTTCACAGCAATGTAAATTTATTTTACACATTTCCGCTGGGTTTGACATTTTACCTGCCTGGCACTATTACTGCTCTGAGGACAGGATGTGCCAAGGAAGAAAGCATTGAGGACTGCTCAGGTTTTGAGTTGTTAGCAGATTTAAAGGGGAGGATGACTGATGAGGTGAGAAACAGAACAGTTCAGGCAACTGAACTGTGCAGAACTGGCTGGCTGAAATGTGTGCATTATGGGCCAGGATCTACAGGGGGACTGGTTGTGAAATACAATGAAATGCAGGGTGTAAACTGTGGTACCCCAGTAGGTTCAGATTAACCATCATAAACCACGTGGTGGCTGTAGTGACAAGTTACTGGTTTGTGTCATTTGGGCAGAGGTTTGTTGTCAAACCCAGCAAAGCCCCAAAGCAGAAGCATGGGACCAGTGGGAAAAGCTGGCAATCCTGCTGGTCTTGGTGGGTGCAGGGAAAGGCAGAGAGGCTTGCTCTGTGCCAGGACTTTTTGAGCAAGACAATATCTGGTGTGAAAGGCTGCAGGATTACAGCTTCTAAATAAAGCTCTGAGAGCTGTACCTGTTGCTGCCTGGGGTCAACAAGCTCTGCCTTATGCTGCCTGAGACTGAGCTGCTATGATAACTTCAAGACGTCAAATATTTGTCCTCTGCTCCACACTATCACGTTATTTGATGAGCAATTGTGTCCTGTAGGTTTGTCAGGGAGTAATCACGTGGCATGATCAAACTGCCTGTGGAATAAATGGAATAAATAGCTTGACATCAGAGAGTTTGAACTGGGTACTGGCAAAGAAGAAAAGAGCCCTAAGGACGTGCAAATAATGTGTTCATTCCTCCTGCATTCAGCAATCAAGTATCTGTCAGGCAAGTATCTGTTTGCAAGGGGACTCCCCTGCTCTCTCTCTACCAGTACTGCAGCCCTGAGGATGGCAGGGCTGCAGCTGCAGGGTACAGAGAGCTAAATCTTCCTGCCAAAGCCCCAAAAGGCCGTGGGGGGTTTCTGCAGCACGGTGGGGTGATGCTCTTTTTTTGCAACACTCACATCCATGTTTCCCAGCAGGGTGTCTGCTTGGTGAGCACATCTTTATGTGAAGGCTGATGACGTCTGAATTTCTGCTGTAACCATGGCAGATGAATTGCATCAGGGTTTGGGAGTGGAAGGAGTTCCCCCCACACCCTCAACAACTGTGGCTCAGCTGAGGCTGAGGGACACAGGCCTATGAGCTGTAATTTACCAATGTGGTTATATATGTCCTATATTTATTTAGGGTTATTAACAGAGCTTTCCAGGCCCTGCCTTGGTTCCACCAAACTTTGAAGCCCTAAGAAACTTCTTTAAGGCAAGACTCCCTACCTCCCTAATTTTTTTGTCGCTTTCTGTTTTAATAAAAAGGTAGTAACAAATAGCTATTTTTGAAAAGTTCCATTGGTCTAGGAATATCATGGTTTTATGTGTTCTTAGACATCTCCATCAATAAAAAAGAGAGCTCCATTTGAGATGGTTGGTAGACAAAAAAAATGTGATTGTGGACAGATAAATCTTCTCCCTGGATGGACTACATACTCACAGGCTGGGAACATTGCTGGATGATATAGGGTTAAGAAAATGTAAATTAATATTTAATTACTTTATCCAAAGCGGAAGAGCTTGGACAGGAGGGAGTCCTATTTCAGAAGGGGCGTAGTCTGGATATATGAACTCTCCACACAAGACTCACATAAGTAAACAAAGTGCTGTATGAAGAAACTTCTGGGCTGGCTGACAAGAAGCATGTCCAAGTGCTTTGAAATAGCCCAGGGTTTGCCCCAGATTCTGCTCAGGGGCTGGATTGAGCCCCAGGCGAGAGCAGCCTGCTCAAGGTGACTGATGAAGTGTGAGGTGGGGATAAGGAACAGTGACCATTTACACTCTGAGAGTGCACTATAGATGGAAGGTGACAGAATACAGACCCTTAAAAGACTCATGGGGTGGAAAGGGCATTTAGTAAGCTGGACTGAAGAAAATAAATAATGAAATGTCCTGGCGTGGTCCACTGAGTGACTGGGATGTTCAGTACATGCCGACAAGGAGAGGAGCATGTGCAAGAAGGTGTCTGTGCCCGGCTGGCACATCTGCTGTGGCAGAACTGGCAGTGCCTCACACCACGGCCAGGGGCACAGAACCGAGCTGTGAGGCAGAGCAGGCCCCTTGCTCTTGCTGAGGGGTTTTTGGCAGGCAAGCCCCTCCCAGCCTCTCCCCTTTCTTTTGGCAAGCAAGCCTCTCCCAGCTGCCCCAGGGCTCGGAGGGGCGCAGGTTTCACAGCCATCCACAGCATCTGCTGCACCCAGCCATGCCCTGCTCGTGGGGCAGAGCTGCCGGGTTGGATTGGGAAAGCTGCTGCTCCCTTGGTGCTACACGGAGCACTGGGTACCTGAGGCCACAGATGCGATGTCACAGCTGGGACAGAGCGAGGTGGGCGAGGGTGGCAGCGCAGCAGAGGTGGCACTGCCCAGCTCCTCCCGCCTGCAGGAAGAGGTTGGGTCCAGCTGCTAAGCAAGACAACAAGCAGAAAGCTATGACCTATAGGAAACTATGTGAGGCACGGCTGGTCTCTGAAGACTACAGATGAGCTGGTGATACCAGCACTGGAAACAGATGCTAAAGTGATTGGAAGTTATTTTGACTCCTGTACCAGGGAGCAGGAGCCCTGCTACAAACGAATTGATGCAAAATGCATTTTGGAGTCTCAGATCTGTTTGATTTTGGGAAAACAGGGAGCTGTTCTCTCTTTGGCATTGCTGTAGGGCTTTGCTCAGGCCAAACACCAGTGGATATTGCTGAAAGCAGTGAGGTACAGGCAGAGAAAGCAGCCAAACGCTGCTGGTTGGCACCAGCACCCACTGGGGAAGCAGCATCTTAGTGAAGCTCCTTGCTGACAGCTCTGGGAGGCTGTGTCACCAATTTCAGCTCCTCCTGCTGCAGGCAGAACTCCTGCACTCAGGGTGACACCGCCCTAGAGTCATGGGTAAACAATGAAAGACCCTGAAGAAATTTTACCAGACCTTGCAAGCCAGGACACCAGCAAAGACATACAAGTTGGTAAAAGGTGAAGCTTAGGGGAATGCCTGAACACAACAAAAGCTGGGAAAGCCTTTTCCCAAATCCACAAAGTTGGGGGTAGAGCCTGTAGTGCCCCAGCAGTGCAGCTTCTCTGAGAACCATCCCCCTACAGGGGCAGGGCAGGGAAGGGGGAAACTTTCTAAGGCTGAATTTTTTTTTTTTTTTTGCAACATGCAAGAAATGGGAATCAAGTCTAAAATCTGTGTTAGACACAGGAGGAGTGGAATAAAGAAATTTTCATTAAGAAATATATTAATTTCATTAAGAAATATATTAATTCTTGATTTTCATTAAGAAATATATTTAGGTCAATGTATTGAAATATTAGGAAAAAAACACATGGTGACATCTTGGACAAAAGCATTCAAATGGACAGACAAACACTTACCTTGGTTGCACCAATGTCTGGAAATGTCTGGCGCACTGCAGACCGAAACTTTTTTTTCAGGGAACAACTCTGCATTAATGTGTTAAATTGATATTTAAAACCTGTACTCCAGGTTTTGCTATTGTGCTGAGTTATGGCCCCATATTGTGCATTTCAGTAGCTTTTAACTTCCTAGAGGTCAGCAAAACTGCATGCCAGCCCCATGCTGCCTGCAGAGCAGGCAGGGTTTCCAGCTGGGCTAAAAGGAAACCAGCCTACTGAAGGCTGCACTCTGCCTCATTGCATTGGTCATAGCTTTGGTGCTGTGAGCTTGCACCGTCTTTCCCTCTTAAAATCAGAAAACACAGTTTTTATCCATACAGACGAACCCTAAGGAAAAAGAATATTTAAGGGTATTTTGGTTGTTACAGAATCTAATGTGTCCTCTTTGACATTCCCAGTTTAACAGCAGCACCTGTGTGTTCCTACAAACCCTACATGCTCAGCACACCAATTTTATTTTGAACCATGGATCTAGATTCCTGCAGGGACAGGAATTTAGCAGCCAGCATCACATGCCCTGACCTTTACTAACAAATACGGCAAACTGTCAAAGCTGGGGCTCTTTCTGCAATTCATCTGGGATCCTGTAACAGCAACAGATTCACTTTTCTAAGCAGCAGAAGTTGCAGTGAGGTGACACTTGCCTGGGAGGTATCTTTTTGTGCGTGGGATTTCTACCAGAACATGTCTGTGCAGGGCTGCTGGTCTGTGTTTGGCTGTTCAGGAGATTGAGGCAGTTTGCAGAAGGGACTGACAACTCACATTCAGCCCTTGCTGAAGCAAATACAACTCCTGGCTTTTGCAAGGATGATGCTCTGGGGCCAGCTGCAATTAGGAGGGTTCAGAATCTCTCCTGAATCCCATGGGAGACAGCAGCTCTGGCTGAGCAGTGCTGCTGCATTGGGATATGTGCAGCCCATCCCACCCCTGCAACACGGCTGGGTAGGCAAGAGCTCTTCTGCAGCTGAGAAAATGCTTCTGCCACAGCCCAGCTCTCTGCCTGGCTGTTGCCATTAAACAGAGAGACTTGTCCTTGCTAGAGTGACACGACTGGGTATCACAGATCTGCTGTCAGATCCATGCTGTCTTCAGATGGAGAAAGAAAAGAGAGAGGAAAGGGATATGTTCCACGCAGGTTAAGAAGCGCCAGTTCTTACCTGCATCTCGAGTTGACCCCACAGGAGTTGCTGAAGTGTCTGAAATCTCTATGTAAGAGATTCAAGTCCAAGGACAAATAATCCATGCAATTTGAAAATACAAATTCCTCTCACCCTGCCCAGCTGGGTTTTGTAAATACAATCTTCCCATATTTACACTGGCTAAGGATCCACAACCATGAACCAGACACAGCTTTTATTCTCACAGTCTGAACAGGCTTCATGTGTGTTAACATTCTTCATACAAAGATACATACAGGCAGTTTCTGTCAACCAGAAACATACTGGTTTCAACTGTTCACACAGTAACCATAACAAATGGAGTCCTGAAGAGCACTTTAGGCCCTATATTGTAATAAAAGAAACAAAATCCATGCAAGGAGAAAACAAGATTTAAAAACATGCTTATTTAAAATAAGTTTATTATAATGAAATAATATAAAAGTCTGTCAAAGTTTTAAAAACGCTCCAAAAGAAGAGACAGACACTGTATGATTTGAGAGATGATGCAGACTGGAAACTTCAGAGTATTTCTGACTGAACTGCTTATGGCAGCACACTTTGTGCAAAGCTTACATAGAGAGAGGTGATTTGGGGGGCACGAACAAGCCCTTAGAATTCAGTAAATTTAAAGTGTGAGGCAATATACCTTCTCCTTGTCTTTAAATGTATTTCAGTATGTATATGTTTTAGTATGCAAAGTAAGGCTTACATTAAGCTTAGCTTGACATAGATAAAAATGTATGCCCAAAACTGGCTTGAAAAAAAGAAAATAGGAAACGAAACCATAAAAGCAAGCTGCCTTGGTTTTCAGTTTAATTATTGTATTCTGGAATGCAATTTACTCACATAGTTTCAAGTAGACATAAATCTCAAACTTTCAACATGGCTTTAAATAAAGGAATCAATAACTTTTGGACACCTTGAATGCTGAAATGCAAAAGAAAGTTGACATACTTAGTGTTAAGCAGAAATAAGGAAATGAAAACAAGGAAGTTTCATGTTTAAAAAACCCAGCTTTAGCACATCTGAAGTATGTGGGGGGGAAATCTTACACCAAGAAAGGGATATTAAAACTGACAATCTAAGACTGCATTTTGAAGAACTGCATGCCAGTGGGATGGTGCACGTGTAAGTGAAGCATACGCCTATGTCATAACTTCAAAGCAAGTGCTTTAATCCTTGTGTCAACTGTGAGCAGGATCAGCTATGGCCTGGGTTTGCTCAGAGCCAGTAAGTGCACCCCTCCTGCACAAGGGATGTTTCATATTGCTTGGAGCAAGCAGAAGTTTGCAGGATTTATTCACCAGGGGGCTACAGAAGGCATCAACAAGGCATGAATTCAGTTATTTCACACAGCTTTTTTTGGTTTGTTTTGTTATCTGCACTATGCAGGCAAGAGGAGAGAAATAAGTACTAACTAAAGCAACAAAATGAAACAACAAAACCAAAAAACTTTGTGCTTTCATTCCTATGAGGCAGAACACCCAAGTCTGAAATGCCCCAATTTACACTGCCTGCCAAAGAATTAATTTCTGAATATCTGAGTTTATATCTGCATGCCTTGTAAAACATCCTGCTTTGCTCTGACAGCAACAGCTTTCATAGCAAAGCAGATGACAATGGATAAAAAGGAAAGACCAGGTGGGGAAAAAGGTCAAGACAGCCAGGTAGGAACAGGCTAATGATCTTCCCTGGTGTCTGAAAGGCAGTTTAAGCTTCCCTAAAGGTTATCACAAAAGCTGAAGTGACAATGAAGAGTTAGAAGGTACAGCATATGGACATATGTAGCACTTTTTTCTATAATGGCCCACACCCCTTTCCCAAAGCAGGCTGCAAACACCTGGGGCAGGTTTTGGGCATACTTTTTACATGTCCAACCAACTAAGCAACACCTTTCAAACTAGGAAAGATTTCGAAAGCAAACAGCTGTAACTTAAATCCTGATGATGCTTTACAAAAAGCTTTCAAGTGAAGGTACATGGCCCTTAACTTTAAATGCATCTGTAAAAGGGAGATCCACAGCACAACAGTGCCAAGATGGGATGTTTCAATGACTCATTATGTTTACACTGAAGCATTTGAGTACACAATTCATATTCTACAATTGTAATGACACAGAACTTCAACATGGAACTGAGTATGGTGACTTCAAATAGCAGAGGACTCCAGAACACAGCTTGTTTAAAAAGAAGAAAAAAAAAAAAAAAACTAAATAAATAAATAAAATAAAACAATCTGATTGCTAAGCAGAACTCGACTGAAATTGAGAGCTCTGCATTGATGTCAATGACATTATATAACAAAGATGTGTTCATGATCTCTATTCAAATATGCTGTGATTATTCAGTACTAGATAGCACTTCTATCAGATTGCTTTGGGATTTACCATGTCTCAGCAAGGATGCACACTGTACAGACACTGCCTGTCTCATATGCTCTATCAGACTTCTACACTCAGCTATACTAACTTCACAAAAAGCAGCCTTACTCCCCCCTAGGTAAGGCTGTGATTACTCTTATTTCACCTTGGGTAAGTAAAATCCCTGAGAATATGCAACTGTCAGACATTGAAGGAAACAGCCAAAAGCATTTCTAAAGGAAAGGGATGCAAACCTTCAGACTATGGCAACTCAAGAAAGCAAAGCAGTTCATGTGAAGTACAGACAGCCAGGGTGCTGTTATCTGAGAGTCATGTGGATGTCTATCAGTGTGCAGGTCAGTTGTTCATAAATGTCAGCCATTAAAAAAAACATAACAAAGAAAACAATCCTAACTAATCAACGAAACAAAGAGATGAAACAGAAAACACTGACCTTCTCTCCAATTCTAAATTTGAAGGCCAAAAATTAGTTGCTTGTTCTCTACAATTATTCTAACGCCATCCTCTCTGCTTGCCAAACTGACACCACAGAAACAGACAGTGAGCTGTCCATCAGTGCATTTGCTTCCACTTGGTCATGGTCTACTACATCCTGAGAAGTGTAACTTGGAGTTCAGCTCTGCAACATGCTGCATGGGTTTCTTTCTCAGCGGTGGTTTGACTGCAAAGATAGCATTCAGAAGTCTTAGAAGTGCTCAACGCCCTGCAAGAGCAGTGCATGGAGAAGTGCAAGTTTTGAAGGCAAGGAGACCTTGCTCAGTTCATTCTCTGCAAGGCCCCTGTTTAACAACAAGCACAGAGGGGTCTCCTGGAGCCACGGTCTCCTAAAAACGTTCTCAAGCACCAATTCCAGAGTTCAGAAAAAACAACTTCACATAAAACAGCAAGATGAGAAAGCCTGCTCTGAGGCAGGATGCCATGCTGATTAGAGAATATGTAACGTGGAACACTCTCCTTGCTTGTTGGACGAAAGAAGAATGGTAGAACTTAGTAACTGGAGCTAGCGGCCCAATGAAGCTGTTCTTTGCTACAAAATAAAGCCTCCTGACTTTTTGAAACAAATTTTGCATCTGATGCACACCCAACAAACTAGTGGTTCTCCTGCTAGTTAAAAAACAAACCAAAACAAAACAGAAACCTCACAAATACCTCCAGACACTCTGATCTGAATATACTTTCCTACTACTGGAAAAACTCAGAGCAAAAAGGAATTCAATTTTTTTTCGTGATCTGACAGTTAATTTCTAGAGAAGAGGGATCTCTTCCTGATCTTCCCATAACCTAGCTGATATTTTGTGGAAATGTGGTCTCCATTATCTTTCCAGACCATTCAGCTAAAAACTGTTACAGTGAAGTAACAGAACAGCTGAAAACCGTGAGGAAACTACACAGGGTGGAAAGTTGGTTGTTCTCCTACAGGAGTGGTTTCTTTGGACTCATGCTTAGAAGCAGCAGACAACCAAATTCCAAAAGCTCTTGGCTTCATTTTTAGTACTGTGAGTAGTGAAATAATTGAATAGAGCTTTGGTCAAAAGTTTTGACTTTGTACTCACACACATACTTAATTTAAGAAAATCCATAAAACCTGATTCCTTCTGATCCCTCTCAAGTTCCTATGAACTACAGATGGGTAAATCTCAGAGAAGATGACAGAGCAAGAAGATACACTATTTAAACAGTCTCCTGGGAATCTGGAGAGATCTCAGCTGACTGGAAGCTGGCAAGCATTGTCCTGATTTTCAAGAAGGGGAAGAAGAAGGGCCCTGGAAATTATAGGCCTGTCAGCCTCATTTCAGTGCCAGGTAAAATCATGGGAAGGACCATTCTGGGAGGTATTGAAAAACACCTGAAAGACAATGCAGTCATTGGTCACAGCACAGCTTCATGAGAGGGAAGTCCTGATTGTCAAAACTGATTTCCTTCTACGACAGCCCACTTAGTTACTTAGGAAAGCCAGCTGATCTTTTTGGACTTCAGCAAAGCTTTTAACACTCTCACAGTAACCTTCTGGACAAAATGACCAGCACACAGCTCAATAACCATGTTACATGATCAGTGAGCAACTGGCTCATGGGCTGGGCACAAATGGTAGTGACTCATCAGGCTGATGTGCTGCCCCTAGAGGAGTTCCACATGGCTCTATCCTTGGCCCTGTGCTTTTCAACATCTTCATAAATGACTTGGACACAGGACTGGAAGGGATGCTAAGTAAGTTTGCCAACAACACCAAATTGGGAGGAGCTAAACTAAGATTCCCTTGAGGGCAGGGAGGCCCTGCAGAGAGACCCTGAAGAATTGGAGAGGGGCAATCACCAAATGCATGAAGTTTAGCAAGGGCAAGCACCAGATTCTGCACCTGGGACAGGACAGTCCAGATTGTGTGCACACACAGGAATGAGATGCTGGAGAGCAGCACTGCAGAGAGCTCAGGGAGTCCTGGTTGATGGCAAGCTGAATCTGAGTCAGCAGTGCCCTGGCAGCCAAGAGGGCCAGCCCTGTCCCGGGGGGCAGACACAGCATCATCAGCCAGGCAAGGGAAGGGATTGTCCTGCTCTGCTCTGAGCTGGGGTGGCCTCACTTTGAGAGCTGGGGGCAGTTTTGGGTGCCACAATATTAAAAACCCATTAAGCTGTCAGAGAACGCCCAAAGGAGGGCCACAAGCACGGTGAAGGGTCTGGAGGAGAAGCCTTATGAGGAGGTCACTTGGTTTGATCAGCCTGGAGAAGGGAGACTGAGGGGAGACCTCATTGTGGTCTCCAACATCCTCATGAAGATGAGTGGAAGCAGAGGAACAGACACTGATCTCTTCACTCTCATGACCAATGACAGGATTCAAGGAAATTACATGAAGCTGAGTCAGGGGAGGTTTAGGTTGGATACCAGGTAAAGGCTTTTCACCCAGAGGGGACTGGAAACTGGAATAAGCTCCCCAGGTAAATGGTCACTGAGCCCATCTGAGTTCAAGTAGCTTTCGGACAATGCTCTCAGGCACGTGGTGGGATTCTTGGGGTGTCCTGTGCAGGGGTAGGAGTTGGGTTTGATGATCCTGACCCCTTGGGTCTCTTCCAACACAGCACATTCTATGACTCCATGAATGTCTAATTTAGAGTCCTGGTATCTTTCTTTATACAGTAAGTTTGATGTTGGCCTTTTCTTCAAGTATCACATGCTTTTCTTAAAGCTCACAATGCTAAGCTCTTTAGAAAGGATCAAGTATTCAGTGTGCAGAGGCTCCTGTCACAGAGCAATGCAGGGCAGCAGGTCTGCAGTACATTCATTTTACTAACAACACTGGTTTTAGCCTAGCAAAAGCCAGCACTACTTCTGTGAGTATGGCAACACTGCCTTGTGTATTTATGAAAACTTACTAATTCTAAGTACCTCACTAGCAGAGTCTTCACCACTCCTGCACATGAGTTAAACTCAGCTCTTTGTACAAAGCCATCTGAAGCCCAAGGTCAACACAGAGAGACCTGGTTATGCCTTGGGAGTCAGTAATTCACAGACAGCCTTCTGGTTGGTCATCAACACAACTAGAAATTCTGTTGCTAACCAGCTAAAAGGAGTTCTTCATTATTTTTAACAGCAGCAATGCTGACGAACACGTTTTTATCTGTGTCAGCAAAATGGGAAAAGGGAGAAATCTTTCTTAATTTTTAGTCACTTCTAAGTAATTTCAAAATTCGAGATTTGTAATTGGTCCCATGTTTAATAGCTCCATCACAAATTTTAGCTTCCCCTATACTTTATTCATTTCATGTCTACTTGCATGATGTTTCTGCCCATAATGATAGTCTAGGAAGGATTTTAATGACATCTGCTTTTCAAACTGCTAGCTGTACTCAACTTAAAAGCAAGTATTACAGTTTTGCATGAATTTGATTCAAGAAACCCCTAAAACACAAACGGTTTCTAATACGGCAGGGAAGCCACAGCATGTACTGGGAGCTGGTCAGAGAACACAACATCCTGTTTCAAAGGCTAGACCTTGGGGCCACTCAGACCACCAGCCACATACACCTGTGGTGAAGATCTCTGTAATATTTGAACTAAAATGTTTATTTAATTTAATAAATATTTATGTAATGCAAATATATTATTTGCATTAAAGAGCTTCAACCCAAATTGAGGGACAAACCACATTATAAGCTGGTGTTTAGCTGTCCTTCTCTTCTGCTATCAGGGTAACAATAACTCTCACTATCTTCCTACACCATGGCAGGGAGTGGGCACAGGGAATGGGAGAGTCAGAGGCAGCAGCACCTGCCTGGGTGCCAAGTGGTGACACAACAGCTCTGCTGCATGAGCAGGTCTCTCCTTAGGTACAGCAGCAAAGGCCAAATTCTGCTCTGTTACTTTTATGAGGTGAAGAGAAGAGGAGGTGCACAGGCAGAAGAGAAACAGTCAAAAACATTCACCACGGACATAGTTATGATCCAAAGAGAGACAGTACCTCTGCATTTAAATGCAACATAAGCATACTGAAAAGATAAAAATGACACATACCCTTCCCCCAAAACACTCAACACCTTTCCCACTTGAAAAGATACAATGAACAGAAATGATGTCCCAAAACCAAAATGGAAGGAATCTTTGTTAATAGACACAGTCCCTGAATTTTTAAGATGTGGTCTTGCTGTAGTTATACCACCTCATCTGACTCCAAACCATGTACTTCATAGAGAGTGTCCAAGATATTTAGCTGCTTTTCCATGGCTGGTAAGTAAATGTTGAGGTCCCTCTGCATTCCTTTGTAAAATGTTTCTTCCTGAGGATCGCACTCATCTACAGACAGAGCTGCCACAAAATCTTCATACGTTGGAGCTGCCCTTAAAGCTAACTGGGAGAGGAAACAAAGCTTTTAGATTTGCAACACAGAATGGGAAAAGAAATACAATTAAAGCCTTGGAAAACTTCTAAGACTTCCCTCTTGGCATTTAGACTGCATAGCTTCAATTTAATCACGTGTACATGCATATATTGAGAATTTTAACTAGAAGGGAGGTTAACTTTATAAAATATTATCTTTTATTATTATTTTTGTGTAGATCCCCAGTTAAAGACATCTTCAGAGATGCTAGACTTTTAGAAAGTGTCTGTGTATCATATTTTGTATAAATAAATTGAGCACATCAGAAATCAATTAAATACAAACTCCAAATAAAATATAGTTAGTTAGGGGAGCTCCCAACCCAGTGTTACACACCATCACCAATTCTCAAGAAGTTATTTAGAAAGCTCTCTCCAATTCTGCTCCTCTCAAAGTCATGTTTGCCTGGATGAGGTCTTCCTTTTTCCTTTCGTAATTTCAGTGGTAATTTTCCAATGACAGACACAAGGGGGAGCTGCCAAACTGGACGAAAAATTTCCTCTATCCAACTCCCCACACACGCTGTGCTAACCCTGTCTGAATGATCTTCATATTCAAAGAGAGATCAATCTTCAAAAAAGCAACCTCAAAACCTCTTTTCTTCATTTAATAGCCCTGCAAAACTGTGCTCAAAAGCAAATAATTAAAAAATTGTGCATGCAAGTAAAATCTGCCCGTTTCATCTCTAGAAATAAGGCTGCATCCTGAAAGTCCAGTACTGAACATAGTGAAAGCCACAATCCTCAGTTTGAAAATAAGGTCTGGCAAAGGAATCTATTCATTTTAATACTTAGAATTTTAACACAGTTTATTAATTACACACAATATAAGATCACAAGGACAAGACCCTCAGCTCTGTCAGCAGCCAAGATAAATACTCACAGCGAAGACCCCACGGACAACCCAACCATGGTGCTGCCGTAATGTCTTTCCATAAGCATTGTCTTAAAGGAAAAAAAAAAAAAATCAAGAGATAGATGTATGGTAGTTCACAAAGAGAACACAGAGCTTAGAGATGACTATTCAAGGGTATATTCTTGCTACTCATGTAAATAATGGCTGTTTCTGAGTAGACTGAAAGGAGACGACAGATTAGGGATTTCTGCACTGGGGTCTCAGCTCCCCTGTCAAATCTCCTTCAACTCATCCACAGCAAGTAAGTGTTCCAACAGACAGGAAGACTAATGCAAAGTCTAAGAAAATACTGTATGGAGTGAAATTCCAACAGTAAACCAAAGCTGCACTGGTGGTACAGATATAGAAGAGCTTTTCAGGGGAAGAAAGGAAATGAAAAAGTACAAAAAACCAGCAGCATGACTCTGCTGCAGACACAGACCAATTCAAGAAGCAGTTCAGTGCTGAAGCCTTCAGACTCAGAAGGTCAAATAAGTGCCTAATCACTTTCCATGGTGTTTAATACCCATATATGGGAGCAATGTATTTACAGCCCCACTTCCAAGAGCTGCTACACATTTCAGTGTAGTAGTTCTTTTTACTAATCTTATAAGGCAACTGCTTCACTGTGTAAAAGAAGATTATATAAAAAGCTTTAAAAAAGCTGTTTTGAAGTTGGTTTAAAGGATTATTACAACATTATACTGCATGCATATAGAGAGGGTCTTGCCCAGGAGCAACCAAGCCAAGTCTAAGAGAAGTTGGTATTTTGTTTTGTACTTACTGTGGCCAGTAGCTCGACAAAGAAAGTGTCAGAAATTGTGTACTTGGAAAAAAATCCTTCTTCTTTGTTACAACCTCCCTACTAATTCATGCAGGCAATTCACAGCCAAATTGGCAAAGTGGTGATTTCCAAGAATGATGGCCAATCACACAGGGAATTAGAAAACTAACAAAACAGCAATTATACATTTGGGAGAGCTCCCACTGCAAACCAGTAGAGAAATTTGAATGAGTCAAAGCACTTGACTGTCTCCTCTGCCAAAAGTATGCCAATTAAAGGAATCTTTATTTGCTAATGAATTGACATTTATCAGTTATCTAGTAACCCATCTCAAAGCAGCCATTTTAAAAAACTGCAGTTTTCAAAAATGTTATGTCTTAGAGATCACTTTCCTCATCAGCCACTGAAGAAAAGAAGACACAGGTTCTAAACAAGAAGGAAAGCAGCCAAGTATGTGAATTTAGAAGTAGACAAAGAACAAAGCAATTGGTACTTACTCAGAGCTGTTTGGATATTCTTCTCCCCATTCTTCACTTCTGTCAAAAACCCTTTCAAGAACTTTAAACCTCTGCCAGGATAAACCCATGAAATAAAAAGAAACCATGTGTATAAGAAAGTAATCCAAAGTATAACAAAGCCCCCAACGTTGCAATACAACTCCAAAGTGCAATAAAAGTCAGTATTAAGGAGTCAATTTCAATCTGAACAAAATTGTAGCCACCTCCTCCAGCCTCTCTCCCAGTCCAAGGGAAAAACACTGCTAAACATTTCTGCTGCAGCTTGAAATCATCTGCTTGATGCCCTAGCCAAGTCAGTCATTCACTCTAACTTCACTTTTACAGGAAAAAAGTTTGCCTGCAATGTTTTTCTCAGGCCTTTGGGCAAAGTTGCAGTGATACAGCCACAGAAAGCACATTAATCTTGAAGCTGGCCAGTTTGGATTGATGGAGCCTGTGGGAAGTAACCAGCCTGCCCCACGTACATAAGACTGCACTGGTGAGAGGCCCTTCATGGCACCAGCAGTTCACAGTGAAGGTAGCTAGAAGGCCATTACCTTTTCAGCCACAGGAGAGCCTCTGTAGCAGAATTTCTTACTTGTGCTACACCTGCATTCACTTCATGGAGCACAATCTTCTGAAGGGTATCAAACTCTTCTTTGTTGGTTATAAATTTCTGGTTTATTTTCTGGAAAGAACATAATAGGCAAAGCTTTAGGTCTTTCAGGGCCCAACAGGGGCCTATACATTCCCAAGGATGTCACGCACTCCCCATGGCATGGCATGGCTGCTCTGACACACTGGGCATGCCATCCCAGGGCACACCCCAGACACATCCGGCTAACACAACCAAAATAAAACATCTCAGTCAAAAATTTACATGGGACCTACAATTTCTGTCCAACAAAATGCTTGAAGTTCCCATGACATCCTCCCCACTGGAGGAAAGGAGTTAATTCAAACTGCTCTTCAAGCAAAGTCCCATTTGCCCAGAGCTTCAACTACAAGCAAAATTTACCTTCTGACCACTGCAAACTCTCAATATTACATTTGGCAGTGCTCAGCATGCCTATGGTTTCCATTTATTCCCAAGCTTCTATACATAGCTCCTCATGCAAACATAAGAGACAATATTTAAAGGGCATACAAACAGATTTTTCCTTCTACATTGAAGGAGTAGCTGCCTATCACTTAACAATAAATACTCTATGTTTTAGGTTTTGAAATAGCATTCTTTTCTCTTGCTATTTTCAGTCTTCCAGTGGCTACCTTCTATAAGATAAGCAACCAAAGAAATCTGATTGTATACAACATTCCTCAGCATACACTCAGAAGATACGTTTTGCTTTTATTTCTCTTTTCTTGCAAGAAAATGCTACAAAAAGTCTTGCTACATTGAACACATTTTGTCTCATAACCAGCATTTCAAAGGTTCTTGAAGGTTCTTCAGAAGGTACTTGAAGCTGCAAGAACTTCCAGAACAAGAACTAAGCTTGCATTTGCATGGGCTGCCCCAGTCTGCTGAGAAATTGCTTCTTAAACTGCTTCTCAATCCTACTTGATTGAGCAAAGGGGCTTTCCCCCCATCCCCTCCATTCGTTTTACAGGTTAAAGTCAACATTGCTAACATCACATCATGACTTATAACCTATACAGCTCAGGATCAAAGTCACATTCATTAGGTGTAACAGATGTTTTACTTGGCAGTCAATCAAGTATTTTATAAGTTTGCACACAAGTGGATTTATTAAACACAGCATGTACTGTCAGAACAGAATTAGGGGCATTTCAGTGTTTTAAGCTGACAGATGGTAACATTATCAAATATTAAATAACCTTCCAGCACTGACTCCTACCACAAAGATTCTGGAGCACTCATGTCTAAAGTAGATATTTTGTTTAAAAAACAAAAACTTGTGCTAGAAATAAGTTGTTACCTTGATGTTGCCTACAAAATCCATTTTAACTGGAGCAAAAACAGTTGGTCCCAGCTTGTCTAGGGAAAAAAAAGAGACATTTTAAAATTGTGTCTTTTTCCAGTTCTCATGCTTTAGTAAAAATAACTTCATTTACTCATTTAACAAATGACAGGAAAATACTAAATGAATGACAAACCAATGTTTTTCTCTGGTGTAGAACTAATCCATCCCAGTTGCTAAAATATTCTGACCTACAGTTCAAGTCTTCTAAAGGCTGCATGCTCACAGGGCCACCACATCCACTAGATGCAGGGGTCAAGCTGGTGGGGGGCTGTGCTAGGTGAAGATCAAAGTCTTTGAAAAAATCAAATAGTGAGTACAAAAGAATCAAATAGATGGTGAGCTGTCAGCTGTACTAGACTGCAAGGCATCTATGCTGCTTTTTTGAGGGGGAGAAATCACTGCTCCATACAGACACCAAGATTGCCAAACAGCTTATAGGTGGATCCCATCTCAATGAGAGTGGATCCTCTTTAAAGCAGAGGGGTAAGAAACATGTTCTGGTACCAGTTAAACTGATTCTGCTTATACTGGTTCTATTATATCACTTTAGTGAAGAAACAAATTTTCCAACCCAACTGTTCCACCTTTGCTTGCTGCTAGCAGCAGTCAGAAGGAGTCAGAAGAAAAGAAGCTGCTTACCCAGAACAGGCACAATTGCATAACACGACTCCAGGAACTCCTCTGTTGGTATGCCCTCTTCCTCCCGAAGCTCAATATCACTGAACCTGGTGTCCAGGACAAGCAGAAAATATTGTTACTTTAACTATTCTTTTTATGTAACCTCCAAAAGCAAAATTAGATTTCCTGTCTGAGTTATTTGCATAGAGGGAAAACTTATAGGCATGAAACCACCAACATGGCTTTTGTTTTACTATGTTAAAGTAACTGACTGCAGAGAACACACATTGGGTGGTGTGCAAGCAAGGCCTGCAATTATAAACAAGGAAAAACCTCCCACTTAACTCTGTACAGCTATTTTTACAAAAGATATCTTCTTCCAATTACTGTGCTGTAGGCAGTCCTGTCATATAATCTCAGTAAATACAGCTTTACAGACAGAAAAGTCTTAAAAATAATTCAATTTAAGGCTTAACATAAAGTTGCAATAATCCTTTTAATAGAAATCTGTACTACCTATTGCTCATGACACTGAAGAAGGTAGGAGAATCATTTTCATTTCTTTCCTCCTCACACAGAGTCAATCCACTTAAAGAATTTTTTTCTGACTGCAGCATCTTGTGGGCACCACAGCCTTCTACAGCTTGCAGTTTGTCCTCCCCATCATCTTGAATGCCTAACATTTATAGGAAACAAAAGAAAAACAAAAAAACCCCCAGTTACATACACATATCGTTATTCCTTTTCATCAAAATGCCTTTCTATTTGAAGGAAGGCACTTGGATATCTGGATAATGCAAGTTTAAAAGCATCCCTGCCAGCACCACTGCAGGTTTGGTAGGTGCTCAGACCACATTTCAATCAGTCACCCCCCATTTCTTTTAATCAGATAGACCAAGCACCAGGCTGCAGTACAGGTGAACCCATACAACCTAAGCAAGGACAGTCTTGTGAGAAAGAAGAGCACTGAAGAAGCAGTTTGGTGCAGCAGGGAGCTGACTCATCTCCTTGAAAGGAAGATTACTTCTCACATGGTTGTAACTTTCCCAGTATTGCTGAAGTGCCAAAATGCATTTTCAAAAGCAAAAGAATAATAGCAACATGTTTACTCCTTCTGACAGGTAAGCAAATTGGCTGCTTAAATGGACACTTATATGATTATCAAAGGTTGCTATGTTCTCCCTGATTACTGTAAATATCTTTAAAGTTTTCCAGAAAAAGATCCAGGTACATCTTCCCTATTGTGGTTAGTTTTATTTCTTCTTTGGGGCCAAGTACATCTGTTTCACATAAAGCACAAGGAAGACAAAGGAAAGACATAATCTTTCATATACATCCCATACATGGTAAGACCTTCGGACCTCATGGAGAGAACAAGTAAAGAAGGAAAAATGATTCACAGCATCTGCATCATAGAGGCCATAGCTACAGCACATCTTGCTGCCAGACTGTCAAACTAGCATCCAGAATTTCCCAGGGAACCTGTCTTTCCAGGAAAGGAATACTCTCAAGTGTCAGTGAGGATCAGAGAGAGACATGAAGCAGAACTGAGCTTCTGGCTGAAGGGATCAAGCTGCAAGGAACTCTTTTCCTCCAGGTGACAACTGAAAGCAGGCTTACGGCAGTGCCAATTAGTTGGAGAACCACTGAACAAACCTGGTGCTGGGTGAAAAGAAAACCCCTCATACCCACACCAGCCATTCTCCAGCCTCAGACATCACTGACATTCCCAAGCACAGTGTCTGCCAAGGAATGACAGAGGTTTGAGTGACGCCACTGATCTGTCCTTCACCAAGCCACATAGGCTGAGGAGTAGAGAAACAGCCCAGGTCTGCAGTGACACTGCAGGAGTGCTATGCAAAAACCCTGGGCCCTCTGAAATTTCAAACTCAAACACTGTAAGCCCTAAATGACAGAGAAATTTGCTATGGGACTTAAGTGCTCAAGCACTTTTAAAGACTAACTGCTCTTAAAAATGGGGAGAGGGAAGAAAAAGTATCTGAGGCAAGGCAGAGCTCTTGGGGTCAGAGGGAGCACCCAGGTACAGCCATCAGCAAGACAAAGCCCATGGACTGGCTGGGTCAGCCCATCCTCTATGGATGGCCTGCACATCCTAACTCCACCCCATATTGACAGCAAAACTCTGCAGCTCAAATATCTGAACCCAACAGGGGGTAGCCTTTTCTCTTTTGTGCACAGGAACCACAGTAGCTAAATGACTCCAAAAACTTGAATTAGTGTGATGTCCTTGCTTTAGTGCTGTTTTATTGATATTATGCTAGATGGTGTCATGTGTGTATTATTCTGCAGGAACTTGCCACATTATGTAGCACCAACCCCAAAATTGGAAAAAACTCCAAAGAGAACCCATAAGGGCAAAATGACTATCATCATTAACTTGGACTTAAAAACTTCTGCTGACTCACTGACTGCATACTTATGTTTTGGAAGAACAGCCAGGCAGAGAAAGCCACTGTTCAAGAACAGTACAGTCCATCCAACATGATGTGCAAAAATCATGTTACATGAATAGTTATCCAAATTAAGTTCAGCAGCCCTTAACAATACAAGCACATTGGAGGGAATTTTATACTGAATCAGTTCAACAGTATTTCACTGAAGTTGCACACAAATCTAACTTTCACACTATTGCTAAGATAAAGGAAGAAATAAGATGCTTTCTAGGATCTTAGTTGCAGAAAACATTTGTCAGAGCAATCAAGAGTGACTAAAAAAAAGTTCAAGCCCTCAGACATACACACAAAAGCTTCCACAGCCCGCTCTGACACTGCAGCCCTAATACTAGCAGGGAATGATGTGTCTGCCCACAGTGCACAGAGAGCCCAAGCCCTGTCAGGCTTCAATCTGCACCTGGAGAGCCTCAACTTGTCCAAAACCAAATTTTTGATCTCCTCCATTCAGTCCCAAGTTAGCCATCAGCAAAGGCAGCAGGAGCTATGCCAAGAAAACTTGCAAGAGGCAGTATCAGACTAAAAGACTGATATTTCCCTCTCCTGGGAGCCAGGGATCAGCAGTCTCACAAGGAGCCTACACCTTCCTTAATTTACACCTATAGAATAATCATTGTGGACAAAAGACTATGCATATACTCACCTGCCAAATCCTTTCCTACACAATCTTCAACATAAACATCACCAGCCCCCTCATTTGTTTCCAAGTTTAAACATTCCATGCTTTTAATAACTGCTTGTTCTTGATGGTTAACTTCTGCTTTTACACAGCCATTTTCACAGGGGTTCAATTCCACCTGCCTGAAGAAAGGGAAAGAATAATACTTGGTGCATAAAGCATTGCTAGGTAAGCTTCTTCCTGTGAACACACAAATAACAAGAGAAAAACAGCTGACAGAAGTCACAGGTTGCTCTGAGCAAAGAACTTGTCTAAAATAATAAGAAGAATGAGGCAGCTTTTTGCAGCAAAGAGGATTAAAGACTCAACCTCATCTTGCAGATTTCAAGTATATTTACAATGATCTTTATTAAAAAGGTACATAATAATACGATTACAGAAAAGAAAACTGCAGGCAGGTATTGTAACTTCTAGAATATCCCCTCATTAGTATTTTAAAATATACATCCTTGCCACCTACTCCAGGAATCAGTCTGCTCACCATCAATGATTTTTATGAGCTTATGGAGTGGAACCTAAAATGCAGGAAGGAGCACTGAAGTGGGAGAGAGTTGGCTGGTGACTGAGCAATAAGACACCAGGTGGACTGCAGAGAAAAATGAAAGGAAAAGGGCTGATACAGAAGAGACATGAAGTGGGATGAGCCAGATCCCTTTTGTTTCACCTGCTTCCAAGTAGGCAGCTCAGAGCAACACAATTCTGCCTGTATCCAGTAAGAGCAGATTAGCAATAAGGAAAGAACAGACACTACCAAACACAGATTAGAAAGAGACTAGCAGTAAATACTTCTATTATACCTTTCTGTTGAGGTGTGACTGGACAAGACAGAGTGCTTTACCTGAAAGATATGGAGGGGAGATAACATTGTTTAAAGCAAGAAGACTGTATCATGCTTCTCAAACTTCACATTTTATTAAACACAAGTTGGAGTCAGCAAAAAAACCCTCCCTAATTCTCTGACCTGGAGGCAGCATACAGACAAATGTGAAAATGGTGCTACATTATTACACCATTACAATATTGAAAATAAAAGAAGAAAAAATAAAGAAAAAAAATCAGATTATTTCTTTCAGAAAGTAGTTAGCAAGTGTCAAGTGAGACACCACACAGCATATGGAAGAGAAACAATGCAGTGAGCTTCCTTTGTAACATTTTCTTTATTAATCAAAAAGTGTTGAAAAAAATAGAAGAAACATGAAGCTAGGTACCAGGTATGGTGAAGCAATCCCATCTCTCATATGCAGCCATGCATCTACCTTCCTACATAGATCTTAACTTCCTGTTAGCCAGAGATGTGTCAGTTTTCCATATACAGTTATGGATCCAGGAATCAACAAAGTGCCTTTCTCATTAGAAAGCTAAACTCATCAGCTCCCACTGACATATTAGCACACATCCAATACTGCTGCAGCTTAACAGAATAATAATTGCTGTGAGCTCCCACATGGACAAACCTGCTGTAGAGCCAAAGAACTTTGAAACACCACTGTTGGACTTTCTGTGAAACACCACTGTGTAACTTTCAGGCCCTGAAAGTTAATGTTTAATAATTTTCACCTGTCATTATAGGTTAAGCGATTGGTCACTGTTTGTTAAAAAAATGGCCCTACCTCACTTGCAAACCACAAGAAATAGCAGAGTATGTCCAGTGTAGGACCAGTAGCTATGATATGGGTAAAAAGGCATTCCCTACTTCTACAAATGCTACTTTTGACAAAAAGACCCATTAGCATCCCTGCTGAGGCTGAGAGAAGAAGATACTGGCCATTACCTTGCTCGTTCTGAGAACTGCTAAATTTGGGGATCCAGGTGGGGTCTGATGCAGTAACTCAGAAGTGAAGGCAGTATTTGCAATCTGCATACATTCTTCAAGAGTCTTCAGGAAAGTGTCACAGGTTGATTTCAACAGAGCTCCCATATCAATCTCACTCTGTGGGAAGAGATCAATTTGGAGCAACTAATGTCTGCAAAGCCCACAGCTGCTACAGTTGTGATTTCTGGCTAACATGAATTAAAACTCAATGTGTCAGCTGCTCAGAGGACTGGCATCACATATTACTGTGGCTATGTCCCCTTGCAGTATTACCCCTCTTTTCAGCGTCTCAGTGCAAGCAGCTTAATATGCTTGTGTTTTGAAATCAATGCCTCTTAGTTATCTTATTGGTGTTAGAAGTGCAAGAATTACTAGGCCTGAATGTATTCAACAACAGCATTCCAGGAAACACCACTGACAGGAGATATGAAAAGTAAACAAATTAAATAGATGTAGAATGATCTGTAGATGATCATTTCAAAAACCCTATCAACAGAAACTTATTGGAAATGACAAAATGCAGAATGAGGTATCACATTGCCTCTTCATCTCTGCAAAGTGAGTTATTGTTGCTGAAATGCTTTTAGCAATAAATCTTTGCAGTTAAATGCCAGTAAGATCAGGGAAATAGAGTCTTCCCCCAGATGCATGAAATATGAGCAGGATAAACACCACATTACAGGTCAACATCTGCGAGCTGCAAGTTCTAACAGTGCCTTTTAGTCATCTGTACACCACATCATGCTTCTGCACTATCTTTCAATTCACCTTACACAGTTTATCAGGTATCTTTACAGAGATGGTTTGGACACCAAACCAAAGGTTTGATCAACCTTCAGGTGTTTTGCCTGCTTGCTCTGCATCTGAAGACCCATCTCTCCAGTGGGAGGCATCCTGGAACTCCACACCAGCTTCTCTAGTAAAGGAGTGCATTCTTCTTCACACATTTCTCTCTCCAAGCAAGGGGCAGATCACTGTCTTTAGGAGATCGCTCTTAAATGAGGCTTCTTTGGTCACAAAGATTTGCAAGGTTTGAAACTTTAACTTAAGTGAGGCAAACCAAGCAGTTCTTTATATCACTTTTGCTCTTTTTGTGGTCTGCAACATCTCTTGATCTTTTAAGGGCTTTGGATGTGTTTTGCTGAGCAGGATATTAAGGACTCAGGCAGAAAAATGTGTGTTTGTGCAAATTATCTTTTTATAAAGGATCTTTTGCTTTTTTTCTGATCCACTGTAAACACATGATCACCCACAGAGCTGTTACTGTCTAGATCACAGCTATCAGATCTCATATCACTACTTGCTAGCCCAACAAAGGGCAAGTCATTTGCAACAACACAATACTCCATTTAAACAAGAACTGCTGTGTGAGCACTTTATTTCCCTCAGGTTCTCTGCAGAAGAAGGTTGTAACATTAAGTAACTGTGAGTGAATACTACATTGGGTATCCAGAAAAGCTCATGTGCCCAAAACATTACACATGTGGTCTATAACAAAACTAGAGCTGTACCTCTGGTTCTGACACACCAGAAATGCTGGCTTCCTTTGTTTTATGCACTTGCTGAACAAGGAGGTTACAGTACAGTCTAAGTTCGGACATTTTGGTCTTCAAGGCTTCTGTGTTTTCAGTGAACTCTGAAAGTTAAACAAAAGAAAAGTTAAATTTACTGTATCCAGTGCAAGGCAAGTACACAACATTTGGTCTTAGCAGGCCTTTTAAATGGGAGAAAAGCCCTACATGTAATATTCTTTGTTTTCACAAAGTAGTTTAAACTGCAAGCAATAGCATTGTTTAGATAGGGTTGTAGGTAGGAAACACTAGACATAAAAGATGCATTCTGTCCAACAGAAAGGGATTAATTTAATATAGATATTCTTGAATCATGGGATGGATGAGATTGGAAAACACCTTTGGAGACCAGCTAGTTCTACTCCCCTGTTCAAGGAGAGTCAGAACAAATTACTCAGGTCTAGTCAGGTTTTGAACAGTGCCAAAGATGGAAACTACACAACCTCTTCTGTGCAGCCTTTCAGTGCTCCCTCATCTTCACAACAAACATTTTTGCTTATGTTTCAATTGAGCGGTTTGTATAAAAATTCATGCATATCTTCTCTTATTCATTCAGTGAGAAGACTCTGGCTTCATCTTTTTTATGCTCTCTCACTAGATATTTTCTTTAATCATCTTAGCAGCCCTTTGCTGGACTCATTCCAGTGTGTCCATATGTTTCTCGTTCTGAGAAACAGAGAGTACAGAACTGAGAAGACTAATCCAGATAAGATTAACAGTAATTCTGAGATTTTTCAGAAGTAATGTTTTTGATATTAGAGTCCCTGAATTATAAAATAAATTGTCTCTCAGTAAGACTAATGTGCTTTAGTTCTGCAAATACATGACTAGCTTTTCAACCTGTGCTACTGTATGTCACTTTACAGATCCAACTTTGTTCTGCTTCTAGGCACTGGTGAAGGACTCTACAGTAGCATCTTCTGCTCAGTTCTGACTCAGTTTGAACCAGTAGATGCAAAGCCTGGAGATAACACGCATAAGGCTAAGAGGAGAAGCAAATCCTCACCTCAGGGAAAGGAAGTGCTTGCCACCCCCTGCATTTACTCAGGACATTAATAATTTGCTGTTTTCCCATCTTCTGTATAGTCACTGTGCTGAGGTTACACAAGGTTAAGGCATGAGGCCTCACAATGCTCTATGACTGATGCCACACTTGTAAGCAAGAGGGGTTTTCATTGGGGGAGGGAAGTGAGACAGCTGATGAAAGCAAAGTGGTAAGTGAATTAATTTTCACAGCCTGACCATGATCAGATTTAGGTTTCTGATTACTAATAAATTTGGAACCCAGTTGCTGAAGCAGTTCTCAAAGTGCAGAAGACAGCCCAATTAGAACATGGAAACATGTGAGGAACTCCAAAACTGAAGAGACACTGGTGTAAGAGGCTGGGTCATCATATTTAGACAGCTGTACAAGGTGGGGTCTTACATTCTTCTACAGTTTGCATCACAGTGACCCCTAGCAGGGATTATTTACTCACTGTACGTACAGAACCCATCAGCACATCGTTCTCAAATTACTTTTATATAGTGTATTTTAAGAAAAAAACAAAGTTTCCAAATCCCTACCCTGAGAATTAATACCTGAGATTTCTAGTTAATATTCCCACATATCTTAGCTTTCAGCAGCACCAAAGACCTGAAGCACAGGCTGGACACTGAAGTTGTCCTATGCACATGCACTAGGCAAAGCATGGGGAAATTTAAAGCAAACATCATGTGCCAGCAAAAGGGTGTTCTTGCCTTTTTCCTTTTGTGTCCTGCTGTCAGTCAGACAGGCTTTGGCAGTTCCAAGCGCAACAAGCCACTTTTGCCTTTCAACCGCATTTCTTGCCTTCAGATAGAAGTACTGCTCCCCTGGGATGATCAGGTCCATTCGTGTGTTATCTGCAGGATGAACTGAAAGCAACATAGATTTCAGACCAGCCCCCTGGCCCTTCCCAGCCCAGCCAAACATCCCAAGAGATGCGTCAGGCGGCAGGTCAAACAGAAATGAAAGAGGAGAAATCTATGGTCCCAACTTCCCCCACTGCCATTTTATGACTTCTCTTCTGAGTTAGGGAATGGGCAGGACACACATGTGTACAACTATGAAAGACAGTTTTGTGATCAGTATAATCTGAGTCTTTATGGAAAGGGCATCCTTTTCTGGCAAGCCTCTCTTTCAAGCTTCCAGCCCTTAAGTGAACCTCAAAAATGTGGTAGTATGACTGAGCAGACCTAATACTGAAGTTTATTATTCATATTTCTAGCTTCAGCTCTGTGCTTATGAAGAGTCATTTAAAGCTGTGTGATGTTCCACCACAGCTCATGAAAAGCAATGACCCACCTGCACGTAGAATACCCATGATATTAGAGACTTGCAGTTCTCTCAACATTTTCAAAATACTATGGTATAAAAACTTGCATATACATCAAGTTACTGCAAATACATACCAGAGAAATCAAGCTGCCAAACAGCTCTTGTCACCTGAATTCTCATCTTGAATGCAACATTATTGGACAAACTTTAAATGCAGCTGAGTGCTACTGTATCTTAGTTACCTTGAATTTCACAAACAGCCATTTGGATGCTTCCCTTACAACCCTTCCAGGCATCTTCCTGAGAGTCATAATAGGACAGTATGCCACCACAGAGAAGGAACCACCGAGGTTGCCAGCCTGAAAAACAAAACTGCATTTCTCAGTTACGCCTCTCTCTGCAATTCCACCATCTCTCTCACTTGAGACTTGTCGCATATATGCCCCCAAAGATTCTCAGTCCCCCTGGAAAACCAAACTCTTTGAAGCATTAAGATTTGTGGACAGACTTGGATGTTGTACATCGTAATCTCTGCTTTCTGACACCTCTATATCCATTCTGCACACAGCTGGACCATGGCAGTGTGTGTCTTGAGATGCCATATGTCATTTTCAGTATTTTGCTAACATAGCATCACTGACTCACTCTTGTCTTCCAAAACTGCCTTCTCAGTTCAGCCCCCCTCAACTCCTTTCACCACTCCTCAACCCAACCTCTTCACTCTTCCGAAAAGCCACCCCTGCTGTCTTGCCTTCCAAGTCTTCCTCCCCTGAAGGAAGGGCTAGCCAGGTTATCTTGAAAAACAACGTGTAAGAATCTCTTAAAAAGCAACAGACGAACAGAGGCGGATCTGTTGATTTCTGAACATGCTGAATACCATCTTTCAGTGAAGCAGTTTTCAACGCCTCTTGAAACTCCTTGTGCTGCCCACATAAAACATAGTCTTGAATTACTGACCCGCACTTCTGGACACCTTCCCAGAGAAAAACCAAAACAAGGCTAGACCCACACCACTAGCTCTGGGTACACTTTTGCCCAGCCTGCTGCCTAACTTTAGAAGTAAATCATCCTTTTTTTCTACTTTTGGAAGCACTACAGCAGTATGAAAAGATAAAACCAAACACAACCCGACAGCTGCCATTTATGTCTAATTAAAAACTACAAGCTCATTAACTTAAGAAGAAATGAGGCAGCAACGTCACTGGAGGAAAGCAGCTTTCATTTACTGAGCTGTAACAAACATCCCTGGCCAGGTTCAATGGATTGAGGTTCTGACACTCCCACATTGTGCCAGCCAACCATCTCTGAAAGAAAACACTTGGACAAGACTGTGTGGGCCAAATGGGCTCTCAGGTATTTTGGCAGAGGGCCTTCACTTCTGCTGTCCCCTGCACCAGGGCTCTGCCAACCAGAACTGTGCAGCAGGAGCCCAAGCTGGGCTTGGATTGATACCACATTGGAGGAATGACAGCTCCTTTCCACCTAGAAACTGGTTCCTTAGACAACTGCTGAAGCCAAGCACAACACAGTTTAAGATTAGAAAGGCCTAAAGCCTCAGGCGAACAGCAGGAGTATGGTCTGGCTTGCCCCCCTGCCTTTTTTTTTAAATCAATACCACTGCATTCAGTCCAACCCAGTTTATAGATTGCTGAACCCTGTGTGGTGGCTGGAAAACAAATTAAACATAAATAATATTTCATTCCCTTCTAGATCTCTTCCATTATCTCCCAGAAAAATATAAAAATACCAAAAATCTGAAGTACTCTCAGCACTTCTTTACTTTATATGAAGGGGGGAAAATTACAAGAATGAGAAAAAAAATTAAATCAGCAAGACTGGTTTCTATTTGTCTTGCCTCCAAAACAAAGCAACTCTCCTGAAAGTCACTACTGATATGCGGGAACTCACAAAAAAAGGAAGTGATTGTTCAGCAGAGAGGAGCAGTTAATTGCTTCAGACACTCAATGGCACAGAACCAATTCTTTAAATAATGCACAGTGCCACAGTCAATACAAGCCTCTAATTCAGTCTGGAGCTCCTGCTGCTGCGCATGAATCACTTCAGCCATGGTCCTACAGCTTACAATTGCAGCTGATGCTCAACCAAATTGTGCCCCATCCATCAAAGGCTGTGCAATCAATTAGCCAACATACAAATCACTCTGCCTCCATCACTTTGGAGGCTGGTTAAAAATATATCATGAATGAATATATTTTTTGAGACTTTTATTTGGTTGGTTGTTTTGGTTCTGGGTCTTGGGGTTTTTTTTGTGGGGAACAGAGCAACTATCTGTATTCCCTTGCAGGAGTCAATAGTTCTTTAATTATTAGATATATATTAAAAAGATTGTGATAGACAATTTTTACCTAGGACAATATATATTTTCAGAACACAATTGTTACAATAATAAAACCGCTTTTTTGTAAAAGGGAAATAATTTTTAAAAACCTCACAGCAAGGTTCTGTCAGAAGATGCACTAACCACCTGGTACCCACTGACAGTCAGCAGCCATGGGAAGGTTATCCTAAACAACCAGCTAAAAATAGCACGTGGCTGACAAATCATGGGCACTGCACAGGGATACAATCTTTAATTACAGGAGCTTCACTTCTGCAGACAAGTGAAGAATGGAGGAATGAAAGAAACCAAAACAAAAACCAAAGCAGCAAAAAGATACTTAGGCACTTCCAATAACACAAGCCTTGGGTTTATTCAGTGTTACTTGCCTCCTGTAAATTGTCGCAGGAATACTGCAATTTTTGGAACTGAGCATTCAGATATCACCTGATATAGAAAGGTAAAGCTGAACCTTTTAAGGTGTTCCTGGTGCCAGCATTATCACATAACTTTGAAGAAGAATTTAAGTCCATTATACTGGTGGTGCACAGGCAGGAAGAAATATAGCTGGTACTTCCAACATCTCATTTTAGAGGCACAGTACCATTAACAGTAAAAATTGACCTTGGTGGGAAAGGTATGTACAAAAAAATCCCCAATAAAGCACAATGCACAATAAAAAGTGATTAGTAGCTTAAGGTCTCAGCCACAGAAGAGTGAGGATATTCCAGATGACTTCACAGGCACTGGTTAAAGTACATATCGCACTCCTGTGTGAAATTTAAAGTTAGTGCCTGCAGTACCTTGAAGATTTGATATTGTCCACTACCAAAACAGATATTTAAGTAGTCTGTGCCTGCTAAGGATTCACTACTTCTCGCGAAGTTTCCACAGAAAGAAAGATCTGCCTACTTCTATCATTACACTTCAGGAAATCTGGATGTAGCTATCACTGAGCAAACTTGACATTTCTTGATAACACAGTTGAAACTTGGACATAATTCAAACTTTAATGTTATACAACTCAGACTCCAGACAGCATTCCTTCCAAAGTGCCAAGCCTGAAGAAAAGAAAAACAAAACCAGCATTTGAAGACATGTAGATCATGTCCGACATCTACAAAGCCAAGCCATCTGGGAGAATTACATACTCAAGAAGTCAAATTGATGACCTGGAAAACAAGCTGCAATTAAGAGATGCCACTTCCACCTGCATTTCTAAAACGCATAATGCCCAGACATCCAGGTTTTTATCATTGCTTGCTTTCCATGAGAATTATGTAACACTTTAGGCTTATTAATTCCTTGAGCTTCTGAATAAGTTTTTGTAAAACTTCTGCAATAGATAGTCTTTGGACTCCTTGACCCTAATCCAGACTTTAACTGCAGATGGGAGATGATGATGGACTTTCCATGTTACAACATCTGTCTAATAGGAGGAGTCAAAGCCACCATCACCTCCCTACTGCTTATAACAAGGGCAAGATCTAAGACTTAATTACAGGTGGCACAGCAGGACAGATGGCTGTTTTTCTGTGCAGGGTCACAAAAGAGTCCCAGAGTTGCTGCCCTGATAGTCAGAGCCATGTCACAGTGAGAATGAGCAATATCCATGTTTCATCCCACCCTGAGCAAATGTAAACTGTGCCATGTGCTCACTGACCCACCATCTCCAGCTTTATCTCCCAAGGGCAAAAGCACCACATCGTTGGCCCAGTGCTGTGTCTGCGACTGGATAGCTGGACAAGAACTGCTGAAAACTCAGCTCTAGCAGGGCAAAGACACTGTCAGTCAACCAGGCTTCCAGTCAAAAAAAGCAATTTGCAAGAAAGGATCTTACACAGATCAAAGTTCACACTCTTCCCCTTTTTTCTCATTCAAGGAACAGAAGTAAAATATTATCCTGACATAAGCATTTTGCACTCAAAACTGCTGCCTACTTTTTCTACACAGCCTCCTAAGGCTACCCAGAATTTTGGGAAGGGCAATCCCAGGTGCCGGAAGACATTTTGCAGCCTTAATTCTATAGCAGAACAATCTGACAGGATAAAAATCCAGTGTGTATCCATGAGGAACAGCAGAAAGGCAGACAAGAGTGTGTAACAATCTATGCTTCTTCTGTGAGCTATTATCCTGTCACCTAGAGAGCAGCTTCTGGAAATACCCATATTGCAATTTTACTCTGATTATGCGCATATTAACAGCAGGAATCAATACCTAAAGCCCCTAAAGGTAATGAAGGTCAAAGATTTAGCACCTTAACAATGGTACCACTTTTTAAAGCACTTGCTTGAGGGACACTAGAGTGAAGGAAGCAACAGCTGGAACAGGCTTTAACACAACGACCTTCTCCCAAACTGTTTTTCTCACAGGGATTCCATGAAGTCCATTTTTGTTTCAATCACAACTGTTAGGCCAATGTCAGCAGCGCTGAAAGAGCATCCTGTCATCACAGGGCAACTGGGTTTGTTTGCAAACGATTTTATGGCAGTGCCCAGCCAAGGCACAGAGAGCAGAGAGCACAATGTATCAGTCAAGCATTTTCGAAGGGGACGCAGTGAAAGGATGAAGGGCAGAGGGTGGAGGCGGAAGTTCAATAACACAGGCCCTCTGCTCAGACACTAATTCAAGTAATACAAAGCTCCTGGGAGTTTTCCTCCTCTGTTTGTATTTCCCAGCCTCGGAAACCAAGCTGCTCCTCTCTCTGACCCCTGGGGTGGTTATCAGGCCAGACTAAGTTAACACACTGAACTTATGTAAGCACATACAGATACCACATGATGCTATCTCTTCACCAGCAGTCTACCACACCTTTGGTTTCTGTCCTACCCAGCCATTTCCTGTGATCACTTACTTACTTCAGTGCAGGGGGACTGAATGCAGCGGCACCAGTACTGCAGCATACCTGGCAGGGAATGGAGGCTCTGCAGCACTGCTCTAACACAGAGGAGAGAGGGGACACCGATTTCCATTCCTGCAGCCTCATCAAACTTTTCTACTGTGAACACATTACATAATTCCAAAAAGGTTGGACAAAAGCAAGGTTGCTGCATGAAGAAATACAGATGGAAAGGGGAAAAAATAATGAGAATGGTCAAATCACACAAAGACAACTAAGCAACATCCAAAGAGAATTAACTAATCAGTCCCTGAAGTATACTGCATGAAAAGTCTCATCCAGCCAGAACTGGCTAAGAGTCAGGCATTCATCTAAACCAACACCTGGATCCTGAGAGCAGGCCACAGCCAATAACAGATGGCAGTCCATTGCCCCGAAGGCAACAGAAACCTCAGCTGTCTAGGTCCACCTCCACAAAAACCAGACTTCTAATTTTATACAATCAGAACTTGGACTATACCCAGAGGCTAAAATGAAGGGGGAAATTATAAAAGGCTTTTTAGAACCAAGTCTTTTTCTAAGTGTGAAGTTTTTGATTAATTCCTCTATGTCTGGAAACAGAGAAGCTTATTTCCAGAGCTCGATATCAGCTGGAAGGATATGTGTCTCTCATCTCAAAAGGTCAGATTTCTCAAACTCCCAAAACAAAGACTTGCTCTAAGCAATATCACATGCATCCAGATCCAAAATACAAGAACTAATGCTTTTTCTCATTTTCTTGAGCTCTATCCCCAAGTTTATTAAAGAAGTCTGAATCATTAGAGACAAGAGCAATTTAAAGTTTTATGTGGAAGCTGAAATATACTGCTTGGTGTTGGCTCTTGGTTTATCTTGGGATAAACTGAAAAGAATCCAAAGTACAACAATAAACTGAGAGGGGATGATTACATACAGGTAGATGGGGAGAGCTATCTGAAGTATGTGGCATGATGTAGCGTCACTGGTGATGGCATGAAGGCGAGTCTATCATGCCTTGAGGAAGATTAATTACTTAGGGGTAGAATTACTCACCACAAATAAGATAGTGAATATTTAAATATCAGGAAAAGCTTAGTCTTGTAAAGGAAAGTGATCAAAGCCATTTTATGGAGCACCTAAAAAATACCAGGCAAGGCAGTGGAATTAGTCATTTTCCTCAAATGATGAAGCTGCCTTTGAACCAGCCAAAGCTGATCCATACCATTCTTCCAGAGTTAGCAGCAATCCTGCCTGTGGCCAGCAATTCCAGGTAGGGTGTATGCCTGAACTGAAGACCTAAACTGAACTGAATTTCAGCAGAAAGAAAAAAATCAACTTAAAAGTGCCAAGTTCTCACACACCATTGAAGGGAGGTATTCCCCAATTCCATGCTGCTTCCCAGCAGTAGCTTACTCATTCTATAAACCTGATGAGAAAAAAATCATCAATGTCTTTTACAAGGCTAACCCCAAAGACTAAATCAATTTATTTTATTAACCAGAAGTTATGCTCAACAAAGAGCACACACTGCAGGTTAAATTCAGAGTCCCATGGGAGGCAGTTTCCAAGCAGCCAAGAGCAGCTTTCACGAGCAGTTCAGCTTTGGTCTGTCCTTTCTCTATCCTGCCAGCAGCATTCCCCAGCTGGAGATCAGTCACGCTGTGACATTGCAGCCAGGATCTGCCTTTGATGCTGCCCACACCAGAATGGTTTGTGCTCAGCCAGGACTGCAGGCAGTGGCAGCACAACAAACCGAGGAGCTACAGGGAGGGCACACAGTGACACTTTTATCATTCCAACTGCTTACTACAGTTAAGAGGCACTGAAACAATAGTCACACACCCATCCCCAGCCCCCATCGAGCAAAGCTAACATCAGATAGAGACTTTTGGCAAAGGATGAAATATAGGAATTTTTTAAGATCATGTTACATGCTTTGACTATAAGCTCAGCTGAGGCCAACTAACATGCCTGCATGATTTAAGTCACCCTGCTCTGGGTTTTGAGGATTAATAATTTGAAGTTTGCAGATGCATTACATATCTGCCCAAGAGAAAAAGTGCTGTCTCACTTTATATGACAATAATTCTGCTTGCAAAGTTCCCTGCTCTCTTAAGGTTTTAACCAATTTAGCGAGGGAAGCATAGACAAGAGCAATCAAAAGACACACAACACAAACACAAGATCACAACAGATTTTCATGGGCTAGAACTTTGTGACTGTATATCTGATCCAAAGTTGGCACACTTCACTTGAACTTAAACAAAAGTAACACACTGAGAAATCACTCTCTGGTGGCCATTGCATTAGGGGACAGAAAAACTCTAAAAAATCTCAGTTTTCTAAACTCAAGAGATTTCCAAGTTAGCACTGGAAACCCTGCATATAGAAACCACAATGTGAGTGCAGGATCAACACCAGAGGAAAAACCCTACCTTCCAGCAGAAACCAGGTAATACTGATTTAATTTATTCTAATCTACACAGAGCAAACAAGTGCATTTATTACAAACAAGATAACTTGTTTAAGCAGTAAGACAAACTGATCTGTCTTTCAGTTGGTGGCAATCACGGTGTGCTTTCTTTGCCCTTTACCCACAGAAAACCAAACTTGTTTTCTATTTCTGAAACGTTCCTGCTGTCAATAACTATGTAATTTGCAACACAGATCTAGCTCTGGGCCCAAGAGCTGGGAGGAAATGGGCTGATGTGGACTTGACCTCTCATGATGGCAATGACATAAGACATTACGAAATCAAAATTCCCAGAAAAGACTCAATTACCAACGAACTCGCATCAGCTCCTCTCTCACAGCAAGAAGGAAAAGCAGTTCTTTTCTACAATTTTATGCCTGGTCTATCTCTTCTCTGACTGTGAGGGGTCCTCCTCATTCTGAAGTACATCAGCACTGCGTTATTAGCACAGGCACACACCAACACAGAGGGATGACACACAATTTCCCCACTTTTTGCATGCATCGTTTACACTGTACTGCACCTGATTCATCAATCTTGAGCAACAGGAAAAGCGTACTGGGGGCAGAATACTGGCAGAAATACTGTTCTGGATGACCTGTTGAACCTTCTTATTTCCCTTAATCCCCAAAAGGAGGCTTTCCTGTCTCTCACTCTCCAGCTCTTCGTTATTGCTACAACGATCGCTACATTCCAGAATGAAATTTTTTTTTTTCATCTCTGCATAAATTTGTAACTTAATGGCTTCAGGGCAGGAACTCTTCATTTTGCAGCAAAAGAAAGCACTAGTATGTACAGACAGCTTGCAGAACAGCAAATTTACTGTTCTCAAACACACCATGGGCCTTCTGCAACCTAACAAAAGGCAGAGTGACCCTGACCACGACACTTACTGGAAGAGTCAAGTTTCAACCAAGAAATCAGAAGGATGCTTCAATCTTCCATCACAGATTTTCTCTGTGTTGACAGCAAAACCTCTCCTAGTTTTCAGCCAGTACAAATCTTACATACGCAAGGAAAAGTTTCCTTCACTCTGCATTCACTCGACTGAGGTTTGCAAAGCATCATCCTTCTTCATGCAGGGTCATTTGACTGGAAGCGCTTATCAGTGTGGCTAGCAATAGAAAACTTGATTTTGATGAAAACAGATTACTTCTTAGTCTTCATCTTACCATCAAAACAGAAGACCAGCTGATCCTACAACAGGCACACTCAGGCACTAAAATGTCAAATGCCACTCAGTTATCTACAACAACATGGATTGTTTCCTACAGACACACATTCCCAGGTCTCATGGCATGAAACCAAGCACAAGGGTTCCAGACACACCCCAGCATCTCAGCAATGCAAAGAAAAACATGTAAAACTTTCGATCAGCTGAACCATAGGTGGTGTTAGTATGGGGAAAGGACTAACATCAATCCCACAGTTCTGCAATTCACATGGAAAAGGCAAGCATGGCTGCTCCTACCACCACTTCATAATTCAAGAGCATTCACAAATAATTAACAACAAAAGGAAAAAATCCATGTCTGTTCACTGAGACCTGACAAATTTTGATTCTCATCTCAGAACACCTATTGCCTAAAGGGGAAAAGTCACAGCAATCTTCCAGCATAGCAATAAATCCAGCCTCGTGCACCACTGCTGCCCCCCCATCCCTACCACATGAATTCAACACTCGCTTGTGCTTCAGCTTTTTCTTTGTTTAATTTTGATTTCCTCCACTTTCCCAGCTAACCAGAGTGCTGCAGCTGTTCCAGCCTCTCGGGAGAAAGTCAAGCAAGGCAGCAGCCCTTGCACACACACACACACACTGCTGAGCAGCACTCGCACCTGGCAGTGTCAGGGTGGTCGTGGTTACTCCTCTCCGACCTTCAAGTTCCCAAACTGTTCCCACAAACCACACAGAGGTGGGCACCTGGCAAGACCCCATCCACAGCCCCAAACCACACACCTCTGCCCCACCTGACTCGAAGGTGACATCCCATGGGAACACAGGGGGCTTCTGACCCCACCACCTTCAACCTCTGCTGAGCAAACCCTGGCCACACACGGCTGCTTCCAACCTGCCATGACAATCAAGCCTTCCATGGCACGGGAACACCCTAAAAATTAAAATTTGGGCCTAGAGCTAGCCGGACAAACCCCCTCCACCTTTTTCCTAGTCTTTTTGGTTTTCTGCATGCCTTCTCATCCGAATCCCCCAGGTGGGACTGAATGGCAGCACGTTTTTCTCCCAGCTCTGGGAATGCCCCGAGTCGCCTCGATAGAAGTTCCCCGGAGGTGTGTGGAGAACGGGGAAGTTCGCTGCAGGAGCTGTGACCCAGAGCATCCAAACTACCCAAACCCCAACCCACGGCCCCGGACGGGCACTGGCACCGGGATAAACGCCGGGCAGTGACACTAAGGCAGCGCCGGGGCTGCTCTCCTGCGTGGCGGGGTCAAGGGGCAGCGCTGACCCGCACGCAGCAAGCACAGTGAATACATACAGGTATGTACTTGTATAAATACATATACGAGAAGATGACGGCGCCCGTCCCGCAAAGGCTGAGCGCTGGCAGGCACTCACCGCTCAGGTAGTTGGTCCACTTGTACAGGACCCCCTCCATGCCGGCCGGCCCCCGGCCCCATGCAGCGCGGCCGCCCCCCGGCGGGGTCACGCCGCCCGCCGCCGCCCGCGCTCCGCCGCGCCGCCGCCACACAGCGCCATCGCGGGGGCGCGCGCCCCCGCCCGGCCCGCGCCGCGCCCGCCCCCCGCCGCCGCCGCCACGCTCCCCAGCGCAGGGAGCGCCGCAGCCGCGCAGCCACGGCACGGCCCCGCGGCGCTACGGCAGCGCAACCCGCGCTGTGAATCGCGGCCCGCGTGACCGGCGGGAGGGAGAGGCGGGCGCGGGGAGCAGACGCGGAATGCCCAGAGCAGGTGGCCTCCCGTGGCCAATCGGAACGCGCCCTCGCTGCGGCCGCCGCCCAATCAACGGCCGGCAGCGGCCGGCTCTATTGTGCGCGCGCTGCGCGGGGCTGCCCCGCTCGCCGGCGCTCCCGGAGCGCCCGGCCCGCCCACCCCCCTCGGCTGTTCGGGCCTGCCGATTGGATGGGCTGAGAGAAGGACAGGGACGCGTCCCAATGGGCGACAGCTCCTCCTGAGCTCGCCCTGCGGAGAGCCAATCAGCGAGCGCGACGCCTGTGCCGGGCCGTCGGGAGCCGGGACTGGCAGCGGTGCGCGCCGCTGCCACGTCGGACGGAGCGGCCGGGCTCGGGGCGCTGGATGGCGGCACGGTGAGAGCGGTGAGGCGGCAGCGATGGCGGCGGGGCTGCTGCTGCTCGGCTCCGCCCTGCTGTGCGCGGCGCTGGGCTGCGCGGGCGCGGCGCTGATTCCCCCCGCGCCCGACGTGAAGGTGGAGGTGCTGCACAAGCCTTTCCTCTGCCACCGGCGGACCAAGTGGGGGGACTTGATGCTGGTTCACTACGAGGGCTTCTTGGAGAGGGACGGATCCATGTTTCACTCGACGTAAGTGAGCGGCGTGTCTTTGGGCGAGCTGCTGGCTGAGCTTGCGTGGGGAAATACATACATACATACATATATATGTGTGTGTGTATCTATATATGTGTGTGTATATATATCTGTCTATATATGTATATATATACGTGTGTGTGTATATATATGTGTATATATATATATGTATATAATGCCTACAGTTGTGCGTGACCCTAAAGATTCCTTGACCCTTCACTAGTTCAAGTTGCTCAGAGCAGCCGCATCCGAGGAGCCTTTGAGCGCTGCTCAGGTTGCTCAGAGCCCCATCCAGCCTGGCCTTGAACACCTCCCGGAATAGGCTGTCAACAGCTTCCTTGGGCAGCCTGTTCCAGTGGCTTACCACCCTCACAGTAAAGAACTTCTTTCGAATATCTAATCTGAGCCTGCTCTCACTTTAAAGCCATCACCTCTTGTCCCGTCACTACAAGCCCTTTTTAAAATTGTATCTCTCCATCTTTCTTGTAAGCTCCCTTGAGGTACTGGAAAGGTACAATTAGGTCACCTGGAGCTTTTTCTGCACCAGGCTGAACAACCCCAGTTCTTTCAGCCTGTCCGCATAGGAGAGGTGCTGCTCCATTCCTCCAACAATCTTGGTGCACCTTCACCTTCTCTGGACTTGCTACTTTATGTGTATGTGTATATATATGTGTGTGTGTGTGTGTATATACACATACATACATATATATGTATAAATAAATAAATATACCTTTATTTATTTATTTATTTATTTTAATATAGGTGATCTCTTCTAGTAATGCTTTTCTGAATCCAGGCCTCTCACAGGGCTCCACAATCCCATCTGCGAATAGTTCTGTGAGGAGCATTTTGTCAGGGGGCAAGTGGTTTTTTGTTTGGTTGGTTTTTTTTTTACTCCTCCCTCCCCAAATGCCCAAAAGCAATGCATTAATGCCTTATTTATTTTGGGATAAAAGAGCTTAAATAACACTGCATAAACTGGTCATTGGGGTGCCTCCCACTGCTACCTGTTCTCAGAAAGTTTGGTGTGAAGCAGTGTCTCACAATGCTGTACAAGTTGATTACCAACAGTAAGGCCAATTTTCTTTCCCAAGGTTATAAAATAAATCTTACTTAGCGTTTGTTTTCTGGTCAGTCTGTAGGAAGTAGAGCCATGTGGCATTTCTTAAAAGATGGGGATGTTATGCATGGAGCACCTCTCCTGTGTGGAAAGGCTGAGAGAGCTGGCACTGTTCAGCCTGGAAAAGAAGAGGTTTTAGAGTGATCTAATTGTGGCTTTCCACTACCTGAAGAAAGATGGAGAGCGACTTTTTGCAAAGGCATGTAGTGACAGAACAAGGGGGGGACGGCTTCAAACTTAGAGCTGCTTTAGATCAGGTTATTAGAAAGAAAATTTTTACTCTGAGGATGGTGAGGCACTGGAGCAGGCTGCCCAGGGGAGTTGTTGACAACCCATTCCTGGAGGTGGTCAAAGCCAGCTTGGATGGGGCCATGAGAATCTGGTCTAGTTGAAGGCGTGCCCATGGCACAGGAGGCTGGAACTGGATGATCTTTAAGGTCCCTTCCAGTCAAACCATTTTATGATTCTATGATTTAGGTGCAGGTTTTGGTATGTGATCTCAGCGGTTTAATAGGTCTTGTGCTGCGCATAAATTTCTCTTTGGTTTCTAAAGCAAACTATTAGTTAATAAAAAAAAAGGTATACGAGTCCTTCCACTAGCGGCAGCACAATCACAGCTTTTCATTATTTTTTACCTGCCCCCGACCAGACAAGTCAACATACCAGAGCCACAGAAATGCAAATAGGAGGAAGAGCCAGAAATTCGAGGGAGTCTGCTAAGAGCCTGCAACGACTTGCTAATGCTGGATGTCCTGTGAAACATCAACGAAGTGTTAATAGTGGGAGACAGCAAAATATTCAAGTCTCTGCCGGCTGCCTGAAGGCTACTTTTGTATATGAAAAAAAAAGAGACAGTTTTGCATGTTTATGCTCTTGCAGACAATTCAACTAAAATCTCACTAATTTTCTCTTGTAGTTAACCTGCCTCTTTAAAAGGACTTCTAGCGACACACTAAAGTTTTTGCTGCTGACTAACTTCTGTAAGTGTTCTGTTTTCTTCTTAAACACCTCTCCTGCATGACTAGTAGATAGAGCTTTCAAATTCCTGGTCTGTTACTAGGGTGCAAGTAGTCCGGGTTGTACCATCTGGTTAAATCAGAAAAAGGTCTTGTCTCCCAAATCTAAAGTTGAATGTTTTGCATGCAGTTGTTTCTGTTTTTTCCTAGACTGTTATGTAGTTGCTTTGTTGGGGTTTTTTTTCCCCTAATGGCTTCTTTTGAAAGAGATGAGGCTGATGCTTCTGAGCATGTTAAAATGTATGTTGCTATGATGACCATGCTGGTCTGCGTGATTTGCAATTTACTATGGCCTTGACTGTAGATTTTTAAGAAAATGCCTTTTCTAGTCCGATCAGTTTCCAAGTGGAAGTGATCAGGGAAGTGGAGATCTGGGTTGGTTAGTGTTGTCATAGACACACGAGGTAAATGTTGTTTCATTTCTTTCCACTTCCCAAAGAACCTTGTCATGCAAAGCATAAGTTTTAAAGACTTTGAAAGTGTAGGTCTTTCATTTAGGAGGTGTCAAGGTGCTGAGTGGTGCTGTGTTTTTAACTGTATATCTACATTATGAGCATATTCCATCGGGCCTTTGTGGAACTCGGTGTTTAAACAGGAAGTGTTTTATTCCTTTCTTTTCCAGTCACAAGCACAACAATGGCCAACCTATGTGGTTTACACTTGGCATAAGGGAAGCTCTGAAAGGCTGGGACAGAGGGTTGAAGGACATGTGTGTGGGAGAGAAACGGAAGCTGACCATTCCACCAGCCCTTGCTTATGGAAAAGAAGGGAAAGGTAAAACATGTGAAGCACTCCCCTTGCTCTAATTGTTTCTCATCTCTGTATTTTACTGTTATTCTTGGCCTAAGAGAAAAATTGAGGGAATCAAGTGCTCTTTCTCATAAATTTGTTTCCAGCAGTAATATCCATTAAGTGGCTGTGTTGTGAATGCAGGGAAAAAAATCCCAGAAACTGATTGTAGCTGCTGTGCTGTATGTTCTGAGTGTCTTTTCTGTTAGTGCTGTGCTCAACAGAAGCACAACAGAAGCTCAGTGCCCCGCTTTTTCTTTTTGTTTTTTTAGTTGGGTTTTTTTTCTCTCTTCTTTTACAGTCAAGTGGAGGTGGTTGCTTAGGTAACAGTTGGCTTTTTGGCTGTTGGATCTGGTTTTGTGGCAATACTTCATGAATGTGCATGTGCAAGACTCGTTCTTGCTTTCAGGTTCCTTTTAGAACCCTAAGAAACACCTTGTACTGCTGCTCAACCAGTTCTTAGATGATACAGTAAGAAGTCACTGTTTATTCCTCCATATAGGGACATTAATTCTTTCTCTCTTACACCTGTTTTCAGTTTGGGCAGTGGTCCCTGTTATCCACAGTAAGATGCGCATGGGCAGTCACGTTGTCACCTACTGAAAATGCACTGACTGCTGTGCAGACAGATATAAACATCTCAACCTCTCTGAGGGTGTTTGGGCCTTTTCCTTTCAAATATTTCCAGATTCCTTTAACAGGAGGGCCAGATTTGGAATATGCAGTTAAGCAAGTGACAGCTTGAATGGTTCCATTTCTGCTTTATGGGATTTATTTTAGTTAACTTTTTTTGAGCAATTATTATGAGCAATTAATAATTTTAGCAATTATTTATGTCATGACAAGAGTTGCAACAAATGACCTACGGTAGTGGAAGGTTCCAAAGCAGAAAGAATAAATGTCGGGAAACGTACAGTCCATCCTGCTGCTGTTCTCTCCTACCACCATGAGACTGTTTTGGGAATGAGGACGGTTTGCATATCTGTGTCTTGTGGCCAGTAGGGCTGCACACAGGCTGAGGGCTCCATATTGCCTCATGCCAGGTACTATTCATACCTACAGCACACTTCATACTCTCCTTTATTAAATGTACCTGTTCAACACACATTTTTCTAGAAGCCCTGGTTTACAGTTCAAGATACAGTATTAGAAGTAATCATGTTTCTAGTAGAGAACAGGAACTTTGTGGTTGTCATTCAGTCTTTATGCAGAGCTCAGCTGTAAATTTTTCCACAAGAAGATGTGAAATGCTGCAGTGCTCATGTAGTTATCACAGGCCTAATTGTTTGATTAATATGTAAAGCACCGTAGTTGTTCTTCAAAGACTTGCAAGCCTCACCTCTGTGTTTAGTGCAAGAAGGTTAAACAGCTAAACACTGCTAACTGCGGTAAGAAATTACTTGCTTTAGGAAGACTTTGAAGTATTTGAGCATAATATGTTGCTATTTTCAAGTGATGCCCTTGAAGACGGAATTATTTCATTTTCTTCATGCTTTCCTTCAAATGCACATAATTTCACTAGCCTCCCACCTTGGTTGCTTTCTGACTCATCATTTGAGTCAGATGCCTTTTTCTGTAACACTCAAAAAATTACCTGTGTTTCAAACCCTAAACAGGGCACTGTGCCCTGTATTTCCAGAAGATTCTGCATGTTTTTTCATCCCAGAACTCTTCAAGCCTGTTTGTTGCTGCAGCTCAGGGTATATTTAACACCACAGCTCCAAAGTGGTAAATGTGGATTATTTTTCCCTGTCTTCTCAAGGCACAGAAATAATTTTTTGGGGTGCTGCTGTCCAATATAGGGATATATTTGGTGGTATTCAACCTGTCTCTGTATAAAGGAGCAAAGTGATGTGCTAAAAGGTCTTTGACAGTAGCTGAAGCCACCAGCATGAGGGCGTATCACATCTCTGTCAAAGCCAGTGACTGATGAATTGATATCCTTGAGGTGGGGTGGCATGGGGAGTGCTCTGTGGCACTGTTAGGAAGTTACCAGTCTGTTCACCTAGATCAAAAGTGATGTTGTGGTAACACAGGCCTTGTGATCAGGTTTGGGTACTTGGTTTCTGCTGTGTGTTTGGAAACAGCTCAGTGCTTTGTGCCCTGAGTCCAGAGGCTGCTGAGGGAGACCAGCATCATCCCCTCTGCAAGAGTTTTTCCAGTGGCAGAACAGCAAATACAAGGACTAAATTCTCCCTTCCTGCTGCTCTGTACTTTACTCTTGGCTGTAGCCTGTCTGACTGTACAGTCTCCTTTACTATTTTCCAGTTCATCTAGCTTTGGCCATGAGAGAAAAAAGATTCAAGAACATTGTTTGACAAACTTGTGATGGTAATTGCTGAATAAGAGCTTGCATCAGCACCTACTAGTCTCCAACAAAACAGTTGCATCTAAAGTTGCATTTATGCTGTAGGGGCTGCTCAGAGTCCAGGCTACAGGCTGACATGGTTGTGTCGTCACTGTTACAGATACTTGTCCTTGCTAGTTCGAACTGCAGGATGCTTTGAAATTATTAGACTTGCTGGACATTGCTCTGACACATGTGGCTTTTAAATGGCATTGAATATATACTTGGTTTTAACTTTTCTCCATTTTGGGCAGGAAAAATTCCACCTGAGAGCACATTGATTTTCAACATTGACCTTCTAGAAATTAGAAATGGACCAAGGTCTCATGAGTCATTCCAAGAGATGGATCTTAATGATGACTGGAAACTATCCAAGCAAGAGGTGAGTGGGTTATCTTTCTCTTGTGAGCAAATTTAACAGGATGGGAGAGTGGAAAAGAATGCACATCTATGCTACACTGCTCTGAGCCTTGCATCCTAGTGAAAATTCTGGACTGGAGGTTCAAAAGGAGCCTTGGTAAGCTGAGGATAGACATGTGACTCATGTGCTGCACGCTTGTGGAAGACTTGGATAAAGTAAAGCATCTTAGAAATAAAACCAGACTTCAGGGCTTTTTTGATTTAATTGCTGATTTATTAATAAACTGGGATCTCTTCTGCTGTAGGGCAATCCTATTTCGTTATGAAGGACATGTATTCAGCACTATTCACCATCTGTTTGCCTCTCATTTGCAAACTTCTGCTTTTTCAGCAAAAGTGATCCATGAGAAGCTAGTGTAAACCACTGAGTTCTTTTTGATTTGGGTCTGGTACCAGTTTACCAGACTCAGAAGGCTAATTAATAATATGTATGTATCAGACAGTCAGTTTGTGTAATGTCTGCATATTAGGAATGTAAGCATTAGCCCTAACAAATCCCAGAGACTGAAGTGATTAAAACAGACCTGAAACATGGCCCGTGGTTCTTATACAAGTGGTATCTGTTTAATAGATGAATATGTTGGTATTGTAATTTTTGTAGAAGGCTCTGTGATTCAGAACACTTCAGATCTCCTTAGTTAAACCTTAAAAACTTACTAAAAGCAATCCGATGTTGTTGAAAACACTGCTTACCATTACTATCTAGCTTAATGTAAGTAAGTGTTCCAGTGGTCTGTTTGAAACCTTGGGTTTAAAATCCTTAAGAAATCCTTGCATCCTTAAAATTTTTGAGACGTCTAGAAATCTTTTAATGTATTTCCCATTGGAGCAGCAAGCACTGAGATTGTGGACAGATTTCTGTATATATCTGGAGTGGCTGTTTACATGTACTGGGTTGTCAGGGTGCTAGAATGTGGAAAAGCTGTCTCTGACCAATTGGTAGCTAATAACTTCTGCCCAGCTATTTTTACTTTACTGTATAGACATCAAGACATCAGAAGACAGGCTGTCCTGACTCATTTTTTGAGTCAGATACCATAAAGGTATGGCAACAGCTTTGCTAGTTTTACCATCACTTCTATCACTAAAGACCCTTCATTCAAAGAGACTGCAGAGTCAGTTAGACAAGTATTATTCTGGCAGTGGCATAGGAGGGCAGGTATCTGTAATCTAATACCACCATCCTGAGCACAGCATCCCAGTTATGCTGCAGAAATCAATTCTTTCATAAGTCTGAAAATGTTCACTCTCACCTTTTGTCTAACAGGTGAAAATTTACTTGAAGAAAGAGTTTGAAAAGCATGGAGCAGTGGTAAATGACACCCAGCATGATGCTTTGGTTGAAGACATATTTGATAAGGAGGATGAAGACAGTGACGGGTTTATATCTGCAAGGGAATTCACGTACAAGCATGATGAGCTGTAGCAAGAAAAGAGTGGCATAATTTTTTTGGACACAAATAGCAGTGACTTAGACTGTCTGGTTCTCCTGTCATCTTAATTCTGTGCTTTGGAAGTGACAATTGCTGTTGGCAAAGAAACACTTTGTTTATATAAAAGAGAATTTCAGTTCGTTATGTACAAATCTTTTAAACTGTTTTAAAGTGTGAAAATGTTCCTCCTCGTATACAGTGAAGACTTGCACATCAGTGTTTTTAAAGTTTTGTATTAAATTATTTTTCTGAAATGAAACAAACTTTCCATTTATCATTCATTATGAATATCAAAAATCCAGTTCAGTGACTTTCTGTAATTTGTTTGTGTGCCAAGATCACTTTCAGCAGCTACCTTACGTATTACTTGTAGTCTGTGGCTTGATTACTTGACCTTCCTTCTTGAGTGTCACTGCTTAAAAAGCAGTTTGCTGACCTTGGGGTTTTTTTCTGCAGATTTTCAAAAGATGTAGTAGAAGGCATCAGCATCTCTGTATGGCTGAGAAACTGATACAAAGCTGAATGAGAAGAATGATTATCATGTGCTGATTTTGCCCTTCTAAAGGGAGAGTGTTACCACCCATGCCAATAATTTTCTGCATTTTTCATTAAATTTTGTGAACAAAGCAGCAGTTAAATGTCAGACTTTCACTTCTACTGCCAGCAACATTCTAGGAAACATCTGTAATTTTGAAAGCAGCAAGTTGTGCTGCAGTGCAGAGGTGGTGTCCTTTAAATGTACACACACATTTGTTTTGAAACTGAGACTTGGCATTCATCAGAAAAGCTCATACCTTTCTCTCACAATTTGAGGAGTGTCGAGCAGAATGTTACAAGTCTGAAGTTTTTCCTCTTTGCAGAAGAGAGAGAGTGTACTGACAGGAAGATCAGTATGGTCTGAAGAACAGTTTCCATGGGCTTGTCTGCAGCTGTGTAAGTGGCAGAACTTGTTTCATTGCCCCTTTGCAGCATTTTTCACAAGTAGTGCACAAGTGATTTGAACTTTCAATTAAAAAGTGAATTTTTAGAAAAAATGAGGTGTTAAGGTAAGTGTTATGGTGCTGTGTCTTTACAGAGGAGATCATTAGGATTTCAAACACAAAATTGGAGTTGAAAGATCTTTCTGGAGAAGACCTATTTTACAATTGTCCATGGTTTCTTAAATGAGAGGGCAAGGTATCTCAGGGACAGAATTTATTCTGACATCACTAACCTATGGGTCTATGAACACAGCCCTGTACTTGGAAATTGTTGCCCAAAGCAATGTAAGGATGCAAAGCAAATCCAGTTGTTTGAAAGTGAGATTGCTGCATTGCACTAACCCTTAACTACTGCAGACTGCATTCCAGGCTCTCAGTGCTGTACGTGTGTTAGATGTTTCCCTGCCATCTAGTGTTGCAACTGAGGACTAGGAGACTGCTTCATTGAACAGCTCAGCTGCAGAGGGGTGTGCAGAGAGGCTTGTCAATAGTGACAACTGGGGGCAGAAGAAAAGTTGTGAGGGTATGCAGCACTGGGCTGCTCTGTTTTGGTTGTCTTCCAGCATCTGACATTTTGTGGATGATGTTCTAAGTGACAGGAATTGCAACCATGTATTTTATTTTTAGTAACCTTAGGTCTCTTTCCTCAGTGATGCCATCTGCTTTTCTTGACCCCAATAAAACTTTTACTTCTAATGCTGTGAGTTTCAGTAAAATAGTGTAGGAAAATGTTTCCCTTCTGTTTTAGGCTCATTTCCTGCCCTTATTCTTTTATTGTGAAGCAATCATGAATAGTCACTACCTATTTAGCTGTTCTTACTGGTCATGGTTTTGCATATTGATATTTTTTTCTCATCACTTACAAAAAATCAAGCTTGCCTGACTTCAGTTTGCCCAAGGCTGGTTGCATGTTCTGTGCTGGCTGTCTTGATTTCCCCTACAGTCACTGGAGCACGGGGCAGCTCATTGCACGTGTGTTTATCTTGTGTTGAGATAGCTGCCTTCCCAAATAGAGTCTTTCTCTGTTGACTATGTGGGGAACCTAGACAATTACAGCCTAGGCCAAGGGAGGATTACAGATATGAAGCTGATCTTTAAGCCAGTCTTGCCTAGATGTGGGGACTGGCAGGTACCCAACCAGCTGAAGGGGAAATTGTGTGTGTGCTGCGGGGAAGAGAGAACTGAGGCTTTCATTGGGTGTGAGAGAGGGTTTTAGATCATTGCAGTGTTTACAACGTTCTCAAAACATCTGGCTGGGGAATAAAAGCATAAAAGAATGGAATAAAATTTGCCCATGTTACTGACCTAATATATTAAAAGTTAAGATTAAATAATGGGGTGCCAATAAGTGACTCCAGTAAGGGCCAGTTGTTTCTTTTGTATTAAATGGGAGTTTATAGTCAGTGACTGCTGTGAAATGTACATAGGCATAATCTTCTGCTTGGATTTTTAAAGCATTTCATAAAAATAACTTTCAGTGAACATAGAGTTATTTATTAATGCCAGCAGAGTGTTAAAGCTGCAAGGCCAAGATGCCTTATTTGGTGTTGTGTATAGGTTTATGCCAAATGAGAGTATGATTTTTCTTAGTAATTTGTTTGAGAGCTGTGTTAAATTCTGAAATTGAACTGAAAATGTTTTTTTTTTAAAGTGCAGATTCAGCAGCAGATTTGAGAAGTCACTTCAACTTGATTATCATTTGCTACCATTAAAAGTCCTCCTGTGAAGATGAAAGGCTTTCTTAGGTAGAAATAGCACTGCCTGTTTTAACCTCAATTGCATTTGCTTGTTAATCCACAGAACAAACTGCTGCAGTGCCAGCAGGAGCCAGCCAGCAACCTGCAGGACACCAGAGGCAGGCAGCTGCCTGTCCCCTGAAGTGGGGAGGAATATTGGAGCTTCAGTGGCACTCAGGAACATTTTGATAGCTTGTGTGTGCAGTGTGAGGTGTATTTCCCTGGAGAAACAAACCCTCACTGCCTATCTGTAAAACATGGCACTTGAAAAAGTGGAGAGGGTTCAAAACGGAGCACTTTCCTTCAGCATCCTATAGCCTTCTTCAAACATTTCTTGTTGGTTTGTGGTTATTTTGGAAAATATATGGTGATGTTTTTTAGAACTGCAGCCTGTCATTCACAGTCAGTACCTAACAATTACAGTGGGAGTTGCTGCCTTCTGTAGGTACAGAAGCAGCCTCCAGAGCACATTTTATTTGAAAATTCTTGATAAGCAATGCAGTGACACAAGAAAGCTTTTGGCAAATCTTCAGGAATGGTGCTTTAGTCTGAAATGTTTTTTAAAGTTTTCTTTCTTGAGATAAACTGACAAGGCAAACAGAATGAATCATTTTATTTTATCTTAAATCTTTTCAGTAACTTATGTCATAGAATTATAGAATCATTTATGTTGGAAAAGACCCTTAAGATCATCCAATCCAACTGTTAACCCAGCACTGCCAAGTCCACCACTCAATAATGTCCAAGTGCCCCAGCTAAATGTCTTTTGAACACCTGCCGGTGTTTCAGCGGTTCCTCCACCACATTCCTGGGCAACCTCTCCTAATGCTTGACAACCCTTTACGTGAAGAAATTTTTCCTAAAATCCAAGTTAAACCTCCCCTGGTACAACTTGGGGATGTTTTCTTTTGTCCTGTGCCTTGTTACTTGGGAGAAAAGCCCTACCCTCACCTCACTACAACCTCTTGTCAGGCAGCTGTAGAGAGTGAAAAGGTTTTCCCCCCTCAGCCTCCTTTTCTCTGGGCTAAACACTCCCAACTCCCTCAGCCTCTCCTCATCAGACTTGTGCTCCAGACCCTTGAGCAGCTTAATTCCCTTTTCTGGATGCACTCTGGCACTTCAGTGTCTTCTGGTGACAGGCCCAAAACTGGACACAGGGTTTGAGCTGCAGCCTCCCCAGGGCTGGGTGCAGGGGGACAATCACTGCCCTGGTCCTGCTCGCCACACTACTGCTGATAGAGGCCAGGATGCCAGTGGCCTTTTTGGCCACCAGGTCACACACTGGCTCATGTTCAGCTGCTGTAAACCAGCATTCCCAGGTGCTTTTCCTCCAGGCAGCTTTCCAGGCACTCTGTCCCAGCCTGTAGCACTGCCTGGGGTAGATGTGACCCAGCATTTGGGGGTTGAATCTCATTCAGCTGGAGTCAGCCCATTGATCCAGCCTGTCTAGATCCCTCTGTAGAGCATGTCCTTGTGCTGCCAGGAACATCCCAAGCATAGGGTGTGTTTTGGTATTATGGTGAGTATGATATGTTAGAGAGTCATAAAGTTCCAGTGTTAAGTACATATTGAACAAATTGCTGCCATAATTTCTTCTTCATGATATCTTAAATGACAGTGATACATAGTTGGGTTCCTGAGTACTTGGGTGTAAAAAATAGGTTGTACAGGTTGGCCTTTAAATTACTTTTGTTGTAGGTGTTCCCCACATCCCATCCTTTATGCTGTTATAGATACAAGGTGATCTATCCCTTGATCCAGAAATCTAGTTTCAGATGCAGGTGAGTACCAGCAGGATTGGGAAAGCTCACTGCTTTGGGGCATTCTGAGAAAAGACACAAAGCTAGGGAAAATGTCAGAGAGAGTGGGATTATGTAGAGGGATGTGAGAAATGCAAAAAGATTTTCTTTCCTGGATCCTTTGGCATCTGGTTAGTTGGAGGAAAGAGCACTGGCAGCCACTGTTGTAGGGACTGCAAGTAATAAGGCTAGTAGTTCCTGTTTTGGCTTTGATTAGAACTGCTTTGGACAGTTCCTATATGGAATTTAAGGCAAAATTTAAATTAACACTTCTAAGGTTTGTTAAAAGAGTTTTCAGAATGGTATGTTGAGTTTACTTCTTGAAAATACATTGGCCTCATCATAGAGTTTTTGCAAAAACCCGCAAAACACACTACCCCAAACCCCTTAATTTGTCTTCAATTGTGAATTGTTTTTGGTAACAGGAAATAGATCAAAACTGCTTATATTTGTATAATCCTGGATAATTTTAGCTTCTCTTGAAAGTTAATCATAATGCTGACATTCTGTGTCCTAGTTTTCTCCTGGTTCATAGGAAAAACAACTCTCTGACAAAATAAAGATCTTTCTTTAGCTATACTGCTTCTGTTTTCATGCCTGTGCTTGATTATGTCAACAGTTTCACACAAGAAATATAATTGACAATCTCAGTGGGAGGTTGTATAGGGACAAGAACTTGGTTATCATCTCTTCCAGCCTGGAGGGGATTCAGATGGAGGCTCCTACTGCATCACTTTTCTTCCTCCCAGGAATTTTCGTTCCAAAATGATTGGTTTAGCTAGGGGTTGTACCTGCTCAGAGAACATGCGGTATTTCTGTTGAATCAAGTAAAAAAAGTAGGAGCTTGGTTTCTCTGAGAAAGTTGCCATGACAAAGGATAATTTGCAACATGGCAGATAAATAATTTTTTGCAAATTTTCTGAAGGTCATGTTCCTTGTAGGCTTGAGTTTCTCCAAAGTGATAATTTTTTTTTCTTTTTACTTTTTTTCCCCTTTTCTTTTCTTATAACTGCTTTGCATCTCCATTAGGTTAACAAGGATGAATCCACTTTTAAATGTTAGGGTCTGACTGCAGAAATCCAGTGGAGCCAACTCTTCAGAGCTCCCCAAATCCTACCTATGTTTTCCTCTAAAAAGTCTGAGGCTGATGCCAACTACCATTAAGAGCTGCTCTTCATTTTAGACACGATGCTTCTAATTTCTAGTTTGTGTCATGACCTGCATAAGGAGATTAAATGATGCAGGATAATTGATTCCTCATCTGGGATTCAGACTGGAAGCATTAAATCAATCCTGTCCTCTTTCATGTTTTTGCCATTGAAATTTCTTTAAAGCAGTTATGTTTCCCTTTCTGACACTTTCCCTGACTATGGAACTAGATAATACCTATTTTTTTTTGTGTGTGTGTGTTTGGCCTGCTCTCTCTCTGGGAGTAAATAGCAGAGTTTACCTCTGGTCTCTCTAATCTGCTGGGATATCTCTTTAGAGAATAGGTTTTCATTCCACAAATGCAATACAAAATGGTTTTGGTGAACTTGTGTCCATCTCTGGGTATGGACTAATTGTAGTTGGAAGAAAATCATGACCTGCTGGATTTTACTCTTAGTAACACTAACCACAATACTTAAGAGAGACAAGACTGGTGGCGTTCCTTCATTTTTACAGAAGGTGAGAATTTACCTTTGCATCCAGTATCTCAGCCCTTATGATGTACCATCATGTCTGTACTGCGGCTGTCACTACCAGCAGCTGGGTTAAAACCTGGGCTTTACTTGGACATCATGCTGTGCCGTGCACTCTTACCAGAATAAATCATGTGAGGTTCCATTTTCTTCATGCAGGAAAAGCTGAATCTTTACTCACATAACTTATTTTATACATTTTTCACAGACCTCGTACGCAACATCTATTGGCTGGTAGTTTTCTTACTTCATTTATTGGACAGAAGGGGATTTGTGTGTATGTGCTAAAGTTCAGGTTGTTTACATTTTTCTTCTGTGGGTTCTCATGGAACAGCTCTAATGTTTATGCAGGTGCACTTATTTTTCACCCAAGAATAGGTTGTCAGAGTAAAGAACTATTCATACCAAGATTGATTTCACAATGGAAACTTGCAATGTACTAGCTGCACTTAGAAGAAATGACAGGCTAGCTATTGATTTAATAGAGCAGGCCTGATTTTATGAGACCTTTCTTTTATAATTTTTCTACCTGTCTGCAACACACTCTGACATAATCCAATGCTCCACCTCTGCAAAACTGTCTGAAGCAAAGCTCCCAGACACATGGTGCTCACCTTGCACTGACAAACAAGCACAAATTGCAGTGGGAGCACGCCTGGAGCAGAAGCAGCCAATGCTCCCATGCCTTTAGGAGCACATTCTGCTCCTGCCAACCCAAGCCCAACTCACCATGGCACCTTTTGAAACAGCCACAACCTGCACCCGAACGCAGTGCTGGGGCTGTGTGGGGTGGGCTCTAGGTGTGATCTGCCAGACCTCTGCTGGCTTTGGACCTTCACACCTTGTTTCCTGAGCAAGCAGCTGTCAGTGGGATGTGTCAGAGCCTCAGGACAGACTGGAGTGGCAGCAGCTGTGAGAGTCTGTCTGAAATATCCTGCATTTTTGCCTCACGATTGTCATGAGCACCGAAAAGCTAAAACCAGCCAGTGGAGGGGGGAGTTATGTGCCTCTTAGCTCACTGTTTCCATAGGTGTTATCTGTTATACGCCACGCTGAACTTGAAGGGACATTCTGCCCTTTTCTGAACAATGGACCTGGACTTTCTCCCCACCTCTTGGCCTGGCTGGTTTGAGCTGTGGGGGTGGCCCCTTTTCCAAGAGAAGACCCCTCTCGCCTGCCTTCAACCATCGTGACAGACGAGCAGAGATGCGGGCCTCTTCATCAAGGGATCAAGACAAGAACCCCCTGTGCAAAGAAACCCGCCTTGCACCTTCTTCCAGAGACTGGGACTGAACCTCACCCAACTCGGGGGAGGTGTGCAGTGGGGGGCGGAAGGCTGCCCAGAGTAAGCGCAGGTGCGAGCACTGAGCCATGAAAACAATGGTTCTCGCCGGTTGCTTGGCTTGGACTTTGTGTACCCCCCTGTTCTGTACTTTCCCCCACTGAAGACCGTTGTTTCGGCTGAGAAACCACCTTCCTTCCCCCAGCGAAAGATATTATAACAGGGGTCCAGTTCAGCCGTGCCTTTGAGATCTCCCGGGACGTGGCCTGGTGAGCTTTCGACGGCTGAACCTCGAAGAATAAAAGCAGCACCACGTTTCGGTAGCTATACCCATCCCCCTCTTTCCTCCCTCTTTTCCTTATCTTCTCCTTTTTCCCCAGCTTCCCCTCACCAACGCATTTCTGTTGCGGTCTTTTCAATAAAACTGCATTTGCTGATTTTGTTACTGCAAATCCCCTGTGCCTTTGCTGGTTATTTTGCACCTTAAAATCACCGCGTCACCCATTCACTGGGACGGATCGCGACAGCAGCCAGGCTCATGCTGTCACACCAGTAAAGCTACAGACAGGCTTGGAGAAAACACCAGGGCCCTTGGGCTGGCAGGGAGCAGCAGAGAAGATAAGCAGGGGAATATCTCTCCATATCATCCACTTTTTCTTGGCTGATATCCACAGCAAATATGAGGAAGTTTAAAAACTCCTGGGTAATTTATTATTTACATTTCTCTGTTAAAATATGTACATAACATGCAACAGCATGAAACTTACACTACAGTGTGAGCTTTCTAATTTTGACCATCTATTAATTACTATCTTCCAGTTGTACCTTGTGGATAAGGCCATTTATGCAAACATGGACTCTTTTATGACAGAGATACTCACTTGTGAACATTTTAGAAAACACATTTTTCCTATCCTTTTGGAACTACAGGAGCCAAAAGCACTTGTTTTATCTTAGTTAGAAATATTTCTGTTATCAGCCATCTCTTCTTACCTTGCAGCTATCTACCCTTCCATGAATAAGGAAAATGGCTCCATCCATCATAGAAAGAGTTTTTGGAGTCAGAACTCCTTGAAAGCATATTACAAAAAACCAAAACTCTCCAAGTTTTAAGTCTGTTGAAAAATGGAATACTGGAAAATGCTGCAGCAAAAACATCTGTAGCCCAGGAAGGACATGCCACTGCTCACAGTCCCCTGTGAATGATATGTATGGAGGAGAGAAAAGGTTGCTGACCCATACATAACTTCTAGGAGTACTCAGCAGACCTGTTGCTGTGGTTACTAACCAGAGCCTCCCCTGAATGAGTGCTATTTGCACTGCACCAGATAAGTCTGATAAGTCATACAGGGGATTTTGCTGTCCCTTGTGTTACTGTCTGATCTTTTCTCCAAGTGCTATGATTTAGTTTGCAGCAATTCACATACAGATTATTTAGCCATGACACACTAATATAAGACATGAAACTGCTGCAGGTGTGCAGTCACTTTAACTCCTGTATCACCCATATAACACCAAGAATGTATTTTGTCTTATGTATTGATGTTCACATTGCTGCAATTTGATGAACAATGCTAAGCTGAGAAAAAACCCTATGCCTGAATTTTAATAAAAATTTAATAACATAGTTACTGTAGCACATTTATTGCAGAGGGAAGTGAGATGACTTTTGCAGTTCATTGGCCAGCTACAAGCATTTCTGTACAGGCAGCATCAAAAACCATGAAGCACAGATGAAGATAAAACATGTTCATTGCATAAGAAAGTAATGCTCTTGCCTCTGTATTTTATGCTACTTCACTGTCATTACTGCCTTACCCTCTCAGGATGACAGTCCATCTGCCTGGACTATTTATTATTATGAGTCTTTAGCTATTGTCAAGTGCTTTAGCCTCACTGTTACAAGTGGCATTCTAACACAATAAAAAAGCCAATAATAATAAAAAATGTGTCTTGTGATACACTTCAGAGTTACAAATATAAATACCCTGTCCCAGATTTCTGTGAATTAAAGTAAGGAAAACAACAAAATTTATGAAAACCAAGCAAGAGACTGATGATTTTTTGATACAACATTACTGCAGGAGTAGGCAACCTTCTTGACTGGGCAATGGAGCAGCTTGGTTGGTGGTTCAGTGGTTGGTTGTGTAGTTCAGTGCTGCTGTGCCTAACAGGTTTCTGGTCACTGAGAGTGCTGCAGCACGCCTGGAGTCCTTGCAGCACTGTGTCCCTCTCACACTGAGGAGTCGTGTTCTGCTCTGTCACTTGTGTAACAGAGATATGAATCACCTTCTGTGGTGCATGAGTAAGAGCTCAGCATCTAAGCCTGCTGATGTGCCTACAGTCACTTTTTATGTACAGCTGCAGCCATTTCCATAGATTAAACTTCAATGGTATAATTGGATGAAGAGGCTGTAGCCAGGATTTCTCCTATCTTTTTCATTTTGAACATTCACAGAACTCAGCAAGTGACATCTTTATTTTACATCATAATCCAGCACCTGCCACCCTTCCATCCTTTTTCTTTGTTATGGGTGGAAGCTACCTTTAGTGTAGGAGAATTACTCTCAGTTCTCTGGTCCAGTCTTCTGTCTATACAAAATACCCCAAAACACCCAAGTGCCATTGACACTTCTTGCTCTTTAGGTTCATTCTATGACATCAGTTGAATTTACTGGCCTATGATGTAACTATCATCTAGGTCTCATAGGCATTTTCAATGTTACTTACTCTTCTGTATAAAAGGAGCTCTTTTCCCGTAACTCACTGTAAAAGGAATAATTTAATTTAATGCCTTCATGGGTATAGGCTTAGATTGCCTTTAGCAATCAAGTGCATTTCTTCTGAACAACCCAAGTTCATCTGATTTTTAGGTATTCCAAATCAGTGTTCCACCAGACATAAACACAACTAAGGTGGTGCCCTGAAATCACAAAAATGAATACCAAGCTTTTCTTGGCTGTACTACCCTTCCCCCAAAATCTATCATTTTAAGCATCTTAATATAATTTCAACACTTAGATGGTATTTTCTACCATCTATATTAAGTCAACTTCTCTCCAAAACATAGTTTATTGAGAAAACTAGTCCCATCTGCTCTGTGTCTGCATGGCTGCTGTCTTGAACTTGCAGAGGAAAATATTTTGGAAATGATGAAACAGAGATTAGTGCTGCAGCGTCTTGATGATTTTGGGGCACTAGTTCTGCTGAACTAGCTTTGATCTCCAACTAAGGAGGTGGTTAAAGAAAACCAAAAAACACTGTAACTTAAGCTGTATATTTCAGTGTCTGCCTTTTGTTCTCTTCCTTTCATATATAAAACATGGAACAAAGATTCATTGAAATTGTCTTTTCTAAAGAGGTGTCCTTCCTGCTCTTCTTCTTTCATTTTGCATCCCATTTGAAACCAATCTTTTACAAAAGAAAAAAACATTTATAAAATCCATACATTCTGCTGTTATGTTTTTAAAGAGAAAATAATCAATAGATAGGCATTGTGGCTTTCTCCTAATTATTATAATTCTGTATTTTCTGTTTACTCAGCAATCTCCATTCAAAGACTTTAAAGATGCAGCTCTGAGTAAATGCTCTCCCCATTTCTTGTGTGAGGTAATTTAATTACTGTGAGGCTACAAGATTTATCCAGAGCCAAGCAGCAAGCTTATGGCAAAACAGCATACACCACAGGCTCTCTTGATTCCCAGTACTATGCTCTAACCACTCATCCTTGCTGCTTTGCACAGTTCATGACAGCTTACACAGAAAGGAAGCATCAAGGATTTCTGTGTTGACAGTATGTAATCATTCTGTAGACAGTCTAATAATTCTTAGGTAGATTATACTCAGCCATAATCATCTCCAGTGTAATTAGAGAAGAGACTTAGTCATCTAAGTGAGCATAATATAGGTAATATAAGTGGTGTGCAATAGGATATAATCTGAACCCATTTCTAAATTGCACCTGCTCTTTTCATCAGCTGTCTTTCTGATTCTAAGAAGTAAGCTGCCTGTGACGCAGTTCATCCTTGATGTAACTCCAGAGCAAGGAATTTGGGTTGTTATGTTCAACTGAACTTGTTACAATTAAATTGGTATAAAGTCCTCAGCTTTTCAGTGATTCAGATCACTTTTCAATCATATATCCTAAGCAGGACATATACAGTAATTTTCTGTTGTAAAACACATTGAAATGTAATTCTGATGGAGCAAAACTGATATCAGAGGAAAGCAAAGGTTTTGCTTAAAATATATAATGGAAACCCTTAGAGTATGAAGGGCTTCCGTGTTGCTAATGATCAGCTCAGCTTTTTAATCAAAAGCACTGAGCCCAAGTAGTCCCTATTCAGGCTACTGACATACCCCGAAAGGTGCAATGCCACAGTGTTTCACATTCACTGAGACTGGGAACAGCAAACTATTTTCTCTCTTAGTTACATAATGAAGCTGCAACTTTTGATCTGCATTTAAGTTTGACAGCAGCAGTGTCCAATGCTTATCCACAATTTCTGTACAGATGCAGACCCGCAGTGCTGTTTGTGGTGATGAGAGGAAATTCTTTTTGGTGCATAGAGTTTCAGAATTTTTCCTTCTATATTTTCTTTAAATGTGCATCATCCCATATGCAGATTCTGTCTGTCTTTTTGTTTTCTCTTTAGCCAGGTTTTTGTTTTCTCTTTAGCCAGGTTACTAAACCAGATCTAACAGGCAGTGCAATATTTAAGTGGTATAGCTTTACCAACCTATCATACTTGCTTCTTTCTGCTCTCCCGTTGAAATACTCTAGTTTGTAATGCTCTTTAATATCTCTACTGGCTCATCCTTGCCTCTCTGACCGTTTCCCCCTGCTTCCTTTTAACCTTCCTATCTTCTCATCAAACATACTTGGCAGTCTCTTCTGCACATTAAGTGCCTGGTTTAAGGCAGGAATTGGTGGAATGTGCAGCAAGGTTCTTCTTCTCCTTGAATACAGAGATAGAAACATAAAGGTGCTGTCTTCTACCAGTACCATATGACCATATGTGTTAGACTGTATTTAGCAGTTTAACCATTTATGCAGGGACCTGCATGCTTATACTCAGCAGTTAAACTATTTTTACCTCTGCATGGAGGCACAGGTTGTGCGCTGAGGATGGAGCACAGAGGACAGCCCCATTTGGGCAAGTTTGGCAAGGAGGGCAGGCCATCTGCTCCACATGCCACGGCTGAGGGACACTGTGCTGTGAGTGGGGCCACCCTCAGAGGGACAGTGGGTGTTGCTTTGCTTTGGGCCTGCTGGTGCTGGTGCTGCTGCTGCATCCAAAGAGCTGAGAGATCCCTGGAAGTTCAGCTGCTGGAGGGGCTGGAGCCCACTGTGACACTCCACATGCAGCAGCAGGGAATTCCTCAGTCACGAACCATAGAATCACAGAATTCATTAGGTTGGAAAAGATCTCCAAGATCATCGAGCCCAACATTTGACTGATCACTTCCTCATCAACTAGGTCAACTAGACCTTGGTGCTAAATGCCAGCCCAGATGTTTCTTGAACATTTCCAGGGATGGTGACTTCCCCACCTCCCTGGGCAGCCCATTCCAATCCTTAACAACCCTTTCCTTGGGGATACTTCTGATGAGCTCATCTCCTCGGCTTGGCAAAGTCTGGAGAATTCCTTAGGCAGCGGTTTGACAGGTCAAGCAGGCAGCAGCCATATTTTAAAACTCCCAGTTCTCTTCCTAGAGTTACTTTTACGTGAGACAGAGGAACGCAAGTTAGTCATGAGACTAAAACTGAATAAAAAAGCCCCTGCTCTTTTGACACGCTCTCGGTCCTGAAGACGGGCTGAGGGACAACATGCCGAACGAACGCTGACGCCTCTCCGCAGCATCACTGAGCGGCTCGGGTGGGACGGGACCACAGTGGGACGCTCCAGGGCCATCCCAAAGCACGGGGCGCGGGCTCGGGCTGGCCGCTATCCGGAGCATCCCCGGTGCGGCGCGGCCGCAGCACGGTCGGGGCCGCGCCCTCCGCCGCCGGCCGGGACTCGGCGGCTGCGCGCGCAGGGGGCGGGGCCGGGGCGCCGCGGGGCCGAGCGGAGCGGGAGCGGCGGGAGCGGCGCTCAGGTACGGGAGCGGTGCCGGCAGCGCCGCGGGGCAGGGCGGCACCTCCCCATCGCCTCCCCATCGCCTCCCCATCGCCTCCCCGTCCCCTTCCTCCTCCGAGCGGCGCGGCCGGACGAGCGTGTCACTTCTCGGCGCAGGGGAAAGTGTCGGGGTCCGCGGGCAGCGACCTCCCCGGCGGGGCTCGCCCCGCCAGCGCCGGGCGGCGGCGGCGGACAGGGAGGGAAGCAAGGAGAGAGGGAGGCGAGCAGGGATGTAGGGGGGCAAGGAGGGATGTAGGGAGGCGAGGAGGGATGTAGGGGGCCAGGAGGGATGTAGGGAGGCAAAGCAGGAGGGAGCCGTGGGGGATGGCGCGGCAGGGAGCGGCGGGGCTGTCGCGGGAGGATGGCGCAGAGCCGCTCTCCCGGAGCCGGTGCGGGCGGGCGCTGTCCCCGCGGCTCCGCGCACCTGGCGGTCCCCGCGCCGCCGGGCGGGGTCTGCGCGCCTCCCGCTCCGGGGCTGCGCCGCCGCCTCCCCCGGGCCGGCGGTGCGGGGAGGGCTCAGTGCCGGGAGCTGGCATCTGCAGATGCTGTCCCCGGCTGTCCTTTGCCTTCCCGGTGGAAGCAAGGCTGTCCGGCCTCTCGTCTTCGCTGGCTGCACTCACTATTCGCGGCTGTTTTCCCTTCTGTTCTGTAAAGACGCGGCGAGGGAGGGTTGTTTCCCCCCATCTTTTTCTTGAAGGTGCCTTTTCATATGGTCACCTTGAAACCTAGATGCCTTCATGTGCCTTTCTAAGCATACTGTTACGCTCAGATAGGTAAGTGCTGGTTTCAGTCACTGATGAGCAGATAAACCTCCCTGCAGGTAGATGTATCCTACAAACTGACATCTCTATTTGTGCTACTGTAATAACGGTACGGTACAGGCTATGATTAATCTGCCTTAAAAAGAAAATTCTCCGGTACTGATAGTTAAAGGGGAAATAAATCATATTAAACCAGATTCTCAAATGGAAGGCAGCTTAGGGCCTTGACGCTATGAATGCACATGCTTGTAAATCTATCCCTATGAAAAAGTGTCACAGAACTGAGAAAAGCCATCCTTATGTGTAGGATATGAAACTTTAATAAACCCAGAGAAAATATTGTGCTGTAGTAAACTTGGTAAATTTTGTGATGCAATCTATGTGTCTGTACAAGCTAGTTTAAAAGATAATAAATACATGAACTTGTGTGAAGTGGAGTGACAGGCTGATTTGATTATAGACTACTACAGTTTCAACTATTGCTCTAAAAGCTGTTGTAGAATTAGTGATTTAAGGCACCTCCAAACATGCTTTTTGTTCATAATATGCACTCTAAATCTTCCAGCCAGGCAAAACAAAATCTTGAAAACCCTCCAATCATACTCTACTTAGGAAGTAGATTTCTGGCTACACGGGACTTTCAGCTTTTTTGAGGTGAACCAACACTGAAATTAACTTAAACCATTTATAATGCTGTAAGTAGCTTATGTCCCAGAGCTTACAGAAACAGTCTAAAAAGGCAGGTGTTGTATTGAGGCAAATGTGGTGGATGAAAATCCTTTATTGGTATCAGTCAGTTTTGTCCTCCCCAGAATAGTATTTTCAATGCTTAGAGCTTGAGATTTTTAAAGGTCTCTTCCAGTTTTGAAAGACATTTCTGGTAAAATGTCTTTCTGGTAAAACTGGTTTTTGTTTTTTTTTTTTTTTTTTTTTTTCTGGTAAAGTATGGCATGATTTAAGCTCCATTTATTTACTTATGCCAAGGTTGGTATCTTTGGTAAAGGGTGCTGAATTTGGCTCTCCACCCTCTCCTTCAGAAGCCATCAACTGTGGATTCTTTACGCAGCTTGCATGTTGGAAAGTTTGCTAGATGTTCAAAGCTTCTAGCAAGAATTTCTTTGTTACGAACTTGAAGAGTTGTGAAGATGGACATTGTCCCCATAGTGTATTTTTCTCTTTGCTGTGAATTCAGCAGATTGAGAAACAGAATTGCTGCCCAGACCTGCCTCTCTGTGAATGCCTGATTTCTGACAACGCGCTGTGTTACATCCTAACATTTGCAAACTCCTATCGATAGTGTTGCATTTTCTGGTTTTTGGGATATGTTTAAAACTACAGGGAGACTTCCAGCAAGCTACTTTGATGCTTTTTATGTTGCTCCTTGTTGACATAACAGTGTTGCTGATGTGAAATGACAGCAGTCAGCGTGCATTAGGCAGCTGTGAGGAGCTAGACAGCGTCCCTTGTGTGGGGACCGAGACCCGACCGAGGCGCAGAACGCGACTGAGCTGCATCCTCACAAACAGCAAAACTGCAGTCAGCAACTCCTCATTGTGAACTTGGGTGTTGCACAAAGATGCTTTAGATGCCAGCAGCCCCTAACAAGGGTCTGTGCCCCAGTGACAGGAGCAAGAGAGCAGGTGCTTCCCTACAAAATGGAGAGTGTTACAAATATGACCTTAAACTGCAGGCTGGGATAAGAGCCACAAAAGGGATGGAGTTCTGTGACTGCTTGGGGACTTAATTAAGAGCACTGACACCCACTCAGTGAAAAGTCTGTATAAATAATGAATTTTCCCTGTATGTGCAGCCTGTGATGGAAATGAGTCTGAAATCTGTTGTCTTCTGGATGACTGACCCTGATTTGTTTTTAAATAGAGCTATGTTTTCATTAACATAATTCAGATGACATGGGGCAAAAAATAAGATCCTGTCTTATTTTGAAAGATGCCTGCTTTGAAAGCCAGGACCTACTTTGGACATACAAGGGTGTATTACAGAATTAAAATAGAACTGGTTGCTCAAGGGATTGTAAACTTTTGTAACAGCTGAAGTCTCACCATTTGTTAGGACTTGAAGTGCTGAAGAATTTTAGAATGCTCATTTGATGGCCACTACCTGATTTTTTTTTAGACAGTCTAAAGCAATCTGGCAGCTGTTGGCAGGAATTTTCAAAATTTCCCACATACAGCAAGAGAAATATTTTCAATTCCTTCCAGGCCTATTATGCATTTGTTCAGTTAAATGACTGAAGGGAGCACACAGCTTAGTAGAGCTTTGACGTGCAACTTGATTTTATGCCTGTGTAGGGAATTGCTATTTCTCATAATTCAAAAATAAAAGTAAATTTTCTGGAGAAAAAGGCCATCCCAAATCCCTGACACAATGTTTGACCGTTTTGAGTAAATTCTTGAGAAATTTTCAGTATGTAGTTAATGTAAAAAGGAAAAGTCTTAAGCATGGCTTGTTAAATTTCAGCTACTGATCAAACTCCTCTTGGATATCTTGTCAGGCACAGCTTGGAGGGACAGAAACAATCACAGTAGGATGTGGCACCTTCAAGCAATAAATTGGCATCATCCATTGTTAGTTAGGAAAGAGCCGAACAATCTGACTTAGGTCTGATAATGAAATGTCCGAATGATAGGGACACAGGGATCTGGCATGGTTTTGTGCTTTATATTCAGGAACAGTCTCTGCTTTCTAATTTCTTAATACATGCAACCTTCCTCTTGCCTGATAAGTCATGCATTAAAACTGTCCAAATTGTCAATAAAAAAAGAAAAATAACCTTTCAGTGTTTCCTTAGATGGGAACAGTATTATTATTGTGCCTTTCAGTTTGCTGTCTTTGTTCTGTGCCTGCAGCTGAATGAATTTTGCTTTTCATTTCTGTTTTTGGAAGCACTGCTTTTCTGCAGGGTGCAGAGATCACATGTCTCTATGTGCATAAGATGCTGGGCTTGATTTGTAAATGGAAATACAAGCTTGTCTGAGGCACAAGAAACGTCTTAATTTCAAGTTAAAATACAGGTTGAAAACTAACAACTAAGCCCTGAACTAAGTTTTCACAATTGTAACAGAGCTTTCTTTTGCCACTCCATTTAAAATATGGAAGAGTTGAGAATAAATTATACATGGCCCATTCCATATATTCTTCCTTTCCTAATGAGAGAGCCTTGATCCAAATCTGAGGATCCTTGCTCATATGTTGGCTCTCTGTTTTTTATTGTAAATGTTTCTTGCAGATTAGTTCACTTACTCTTTCTGGGTGCAATGAAAACAGGTTTATTGAAATCTTTAAATGTTACTGAAATAGTTCAGCAATATTAGCACAGCTGGGTTTCTGTTTTATAAAAGCACAAAATATAGTGAGGAATAGTCATCCTTTAATACACAAAACCACATTATGTGTCTTCATAAAAGGTTTAATGTGCTCTCTGGACCTTAAAAGCAGCTCAAATATCTTTTGTAAGATTAATATTAAAGAAAATGCTGTCATCACCAGAATGTAGTCCAAACTTAGCAGCAAGGAGTTTAGCAGCCTGTATTTCTGCAACCTAAAGCACGTGCTGAAGACCAGCTTTAATCTGAAGAAGCCAAAGAAGTGAGGGCAGAAGGATCAGGCTATATGATCAATAAAACTGATGTTCTGACCAAACTGCTGTGGAGGTCTGAGATGAAACCCTAGTGTTGACACTACCACACTTGTTTTTGTGGACGCCTGTGCTGTCTTGAAAGCATTATGTTGATTATTACTAGCATTAATGATGGTACTATTAATCTAGGACATTAATAATCATAATATTAATCTAGGACAATCTCAGGTATGCTTGAAAAATTGGGAATTAGGAGAGGTTTAGTCTTCACCCTGTACAACACTTTGATCATGTCTGAGCTTCAGAGAGCCTGACAGCTATAGCAACAAAGCTCTTGAAGACAGAAAGTGTTTGAAAGATGAGTCTGTGTGATGTATCTGTGGAGCCTCACTGAGGTGGATGAAAGCAAGGTGTGCTGTTCCTTGCTCCATCCTTGCTTGCTAGCATGGCCATGCTGAGTATGAACACAGCAATTATGCTCCTGGGTGAAGGTTTGGCCTGATCAAGCTGAAGTTTCTGAGCCAAATCAATACAAGGCAAATTTTACAGCTGAATGCTACTCACCACAGCATGAGGTGAATGCTCTTCTGGTGTCAGAGCTGACTGCTTGGTCTCACTGAAGCTTAATATCCTTAATATCTGCTTGAATGTTGCTCCAGTTTCTTGCAAAGAGGATCTGTATTGGTGGCAGCTGACCTCTCATGCAGCACCTTTTACCTTATACATGGTAATGACTGGATATTATTACATTTTTGAGCAAGAGACTATATTGTGTAGAAAACAACTTTGCGTAGTGTGTTGGGGCAGACCTGTTTGCAGACATACATCACTTAAAATGTCTTAAATGGTGTGTTGCTGGAAAGGACTTGCTCTACACAGGAATATCTCCTTCAGATCTTTGTCATCTGGTATAAATCTTAATTGAGATCAACAATAACTACTAATGAACATTTTGGAAACTTGTATTAAACCCAAAGGGTTTTTATCTGCAATGTTAGCTGCATTTCTAGCTTTCCCTGAGAAAAAGATGCAGGGCATTAAGTGAACAGCAATTAAAAGAGAAGTGTGAAGAGCAAATATTGGCTTAGTTCAATAAACATCAGTTAAATTTCAAGACAGACCCTTACTTTCACCCTCTTTTTCTCACACCAATCCTTTTTATCACCCACTGCTTCCTAGTGAGTGCTGCACTTTCATTATAAACCTATTGTTTTGTTTTTCAATTGACAGAGAAGACAGAGAAAAGAGCAAATTCAGTTGTACTTTTATAGGTTTTGGCACTACTTGAACACTAACTTGTTATAAGTGCTTCAAGATCACAATAGTTCATTAAAAATCTTTATTTTTTGTAGTTTTTTTCTTTAAAAAGAGCAACTGAAAGCTGTTGTTGGTGAGCCAGTTTTCACATAATTTGTAGCTTTGTAAAACTATTAATTATTTTGTGCTGAATGTCTTCAGGTTATTTTGGCAAACCAGGCCAGGAAAATAAGTTGACTTTAAAAGTCAACATCTATTTGATGTGGGATGATAAAGTTATTTTTCTGAGAAGTAATTTTATTGTAGCAGTCAGATTCTTGAGCTTTATAAAAGATTATTGCAGTACCAAATTACAGCTTTCAGAGAAGTACACAGTGTTATTCTGAAAAAATAACAAAGAATAAAACCCCAAGGAATCTAGAATGAGTTACTATGAAAATCTTCCTTTCTTTAGTTTAGACTCTCATGCTAAGCTGAGAGTGCTTTGTTGTGGATGCAAAGCTATTTCAGTTTTCTTGGGCTGGGGGGAAGGAAGGCTCCAAAGCACGCTGAATTATTTATGCCTGTCTCTATTTTCTTAAGAGCATAGCTTCAGCCTCTGACACTCATGATCATGAGGTGGAGGATGGGGTACTGCAGTCTTGTTCCATGTGTTAATCTCTCTTGCAGCATTATTTTTTGTATTTTTGTCGGTTCATTTTTTTGTACGTGAAAAATGACCTCTAAATGAAGTTTCCATTAGATTGTCCCAACTTCTATGTACAGATTTAATAGTGATTTTATTCTATGTTGAGCACTTTAAATTTCTGATTGTGGATAGATATTTACTAGAGATTTTTTTTACTAGATAGAGATTTTATTTATAACACCACAAGTTGTTCTAATTGGAATTTATGAGCTTTTAAAATATGTGTTAGCATCTGTGTAAGATCCTCATGTAAAATGTTTCAGGTTTTGATATTTTTAACCTGAAAGTTGGTGCTTTATGTTTATCCAGATTTATGGGTTTAGTTTTCTTGAGGTGATGCTAGGCAATAACACACCCCTGTTCACTCTATTTCAGAAGCATTTCTGAACATTTCAATGTTCAGACATGTTTATAAAACCCTGATAATTGTTGTACCTGTTGTTTCCCTTTGTGATATTTGGAGCCAGACACTTGTTCAGAGAAGAGCAATGAAGCTGTGAAGAGTGAGTTCTATGAGGGGCAGCTGAGGGAGCTGTGGGTGTTCAGCCTGGAGAAAAGGAGGCTCAGGGGAGACCTTATTGCTCCTACAACTGCCAGAAAGGAGGCCGTAGCTGGCTGGGGATCAGCCTGCTCTCCAGGCAGCCAGTGACAGGGGAAGAGCACATGGTCTGCACCAGGGGACGCTGGGGTTGGACATCAGGAGGAATTTCTCCACTGAAAGGCTTGTTAAGCATTGGAGCAGTCTGCCCAGGGAGATGATGGAGTCACCATCCCTGGGGGTGTTTGAGAAACCCCTGGATATGGCACCTAGTGCTGTGATGGTTTGCTCAGAGGTTGGACTCAATGATCATGGAGCTATTTTCCAACTGTTTTGATTCTATGATTGCCCAATGGTTGTTACTCCTTTCTTTCTGCATTAAAATGCTTAGGAACTCAGTACTGTCTGTTTTACCACTGACAGCAGTGGTGATATATTCATACAATTAATTTGGCTTGTCAGGTGTTAAGTGGGACTTATCACAATGAGAAAAGATCTTAATAAAGGAACTTGTTAACTAAGTCTTCTTCATAGTGTCAGAACACAGGAGACTGGAAAAAAGTATGACCAGGTAGAATATTGCATCCCTGCTGCAGCGTGTTTTTGTCAAATAAAAAGATAGCAAGTGGAGTGTACTGGCTTGTGGCTGCTGCTCAGAACTCTTTTTTCAACCTTTGTGCCTGCAGTGATTCGAGGTCAACCAAGCATGGTGCCTGTTAAGTCCCTGCAACTGCAGCAGTTATTCCATTGTGGCACAGCATGATGTACAGCTCTGTTTCCAGGGCTTCCATGTGCAGTGATGTTGCATGTAGCCTACAATGGTCTGTGGTAAAGAACTGTGTGAATGGGCAGCAAGCTGTTCTTTGAGATCTATTTGCAGTCATTCCCTGTGTTTTCTAAGGTTTTCAGGATTGCCTTTCACTGGAGGAGCAAACTCTCTGTGAAAAAAGGTGTAGGAATTATAACAGTAGGTGGTTTTATAAGTCAGGCTGATTTATCAGAGGTACCATGAAGGAGTGTTCTTTTCCTCCTGTGGGTGAAAGATGTTTGTCCCATATTGAGCTGTGTAAGAGGGCAAAAAGGTGGCAAATATGTGAAGATGAGTATGAGCAGAACCTGAAGCTGAATAAAGAAAAGAAGAACATGAAGCAGGCAAATAGAAATGTCCTGTTTAGACAGGTGGCTGCTAACAGACTGTTTGAGCTATGTGATGGAGGAAGATAAAGTGCAGTAGAGTTCTGAACAAGTAGAGGTTATGGGTATATCTGAGAAATGGCCATCCTTGTCATATTCAAAATGAACCAAATGAGGTTCAGGGAAAATGTGCTGCCTAGCAAACTGAGTAGATTTAAACTGCAGTAGACTGCTGGATGGCTTCCTTCTCTAAAATGTAATCTGGGATCCCAGTGCAAACTCCTCCACTGATAGTCATGTTTTCAGGATTAGATTAAAACCTTTGACATGGTGTGTGACTGTTACATACTTGCCTGTATGAAATACACTGTGTTGAAATGACCTCTAGTTACTGGGCAGCTTGCTCATGCTTATGAAATACACTGTGTGTTGAAGGGAACTCTAGTTATAGAGGAGCTTACTCATACTTTCATGCTTAAGAAGCATTACCAAAATGGCAAGTTTGTTTTTGGTTCAGTAACTGTTGGTGTATTTAAGGAAAAAAAAATTCCCACACTTACTCATACTTTCATACTTTCATACTTTCATACTTCTAAAGCATTACCAAAATGGCAATTTGTTTTAGGTTCAGTAACTGTTGGTATATTTAAGGGGGAAAAAAATAAAATCTCACACATACAGTTGAGACTATTTCTTTCAGGGGAGTTTCAGAATTCTAAGGGCATTAGATACCTACAAGCTTTTAATTCTTTTCCCTATCTACTCAGACTGGAGGTATGTAAATGTCTGCCTTGCATACCTTTGTATTTGTTCAGTAACAGAATGCTGAAATATTTCCCCTCTTCTTAAGCTTATCTGCCAATAGGTTTAGGTATCAATTTAATAAAAATTAGTATTGTATATAATTTTAACCTTTTTTGCTAGGCTCTTGGATGCTTAATGTTTTTCAGCTGTGTCATGTATTTCAAATAAATCTGCTTAGTTAGTGTTTGGAGTAAAGGAAATACTTCTTTTGAATAGTGAGATCCTTACTAAATCTGCAAGTTGTTCAAGATTTTGGCTCATTTGGCAGTGTATCAGAAGACAAATTTGGTGGTGCTCTAAAAGATGAGTTACCTGAAGGCAGATGGGAACTCCTAGAGTTCTGGAGAGCAGTTTTATTGACATCACCAACACAGCAATACTCATACTTGGAGTAATTCGTAACAAAATTCTGAATGGTTTCATTAGTGGTGAAGGTTGGGCAAACACTCCACAAACACTCCTGGTTCCAGTTAAGCCACAGGTGCTCTGAGGACTTGCAGGCAATGAATGGCAACTGAAGTGGGGCTTTGTGTCCTGTCTGTGTGCAAGACACTCCTGTAGAGCCAGTAATGTCCTAGATTAGAGGCACAATAGGCAGGTCTGCGGCCCAGGGTCCTCTGACAGATGTGCTCTATCAGCTGAAGTAATTCCAGCTCAAAGGAGCTTGTCCTTTCCCACTGGTCAAAACTCTGCTTATGAAAAGGGATTTGTTTGTTTCCTAATGCATTTTCAGCTCAAGTGGATGGTTATAATTTTACCTAAATGGAAGGATTTTGTGAGTTCCCTGGACAATTCATTGCCTCACATTGTTTTGGTAGAGGGCACTTCTAACATGGAACTACTTGACCTTTTCTTGCAAGGCTGAGCATCTGTGTGACCTGTTCATAGCCCACAGGCAAACAATTACCATTTTATGGATTACAGTCTTTATAGAAAAGGAATTCTTCTGTTTTATTATCTGCTGTTCTGTGAGAACTATTACTCAAATGGCACTGCTTAAGAAAAAAGAAAAAGAAAAAGCCAAATTTGAATGGTTTGAAGCATATGCAAGCTAATGGTGAAAAAGCAGCTTTGCACACTTCCCCATGCCCAGCATTGTCTTGCAGATGAATTTGGGGGAGAAACTCATGTGCTGGCTGTTTCTAAGGAGTGCAAATGTGTGCTAGTATTTTACTTCTTCAGGATATTGTGGAAGATGAAGAGAAAGATGTTTGCTTATTTGGGGGCTGAGTTTCTATTGCTGTGATAAGAACTATGAAGAAAACTTAGACATCTGTGTTGAGTGCTTTTTAAGCAAGTGATAAACACCCCACATTTTTCTTTTGTAGCCATATGTGCCAGAAGTTTTCCTGAATGGTGGAAAAAAATGTCAGATATGGCAATGTACACAAGACCACACAGTAGTGTAATAGTCCTGAAACAGCTGGTATTTTTTCTTAATATATTGTTATTGTAAACACTTAAAATTATCCTATAAACATGTCACATTAGTCTGCATAAACAAATAGACAGCAATCCATTAACTTCAGGTAAGAGCAGCAATGCAGACAAACCACAAAGAAAATAAATTACAATTAGTGCTTCAGTCTGTCTCCCATCTGAGTAGATAAATTGACTGACAGTTTTTGATGTAATTGTGCTGTATCTTTGTTCTGTTTCCAGTTATACTATTGTCCTCTTTTAGGAATCCCTCAAACATGTTTTATCTTTCCTTTTTAAAAATATTGAAGTGCATGTGAGCAGAGGGAGTAAATTATTTAAAGTTATTCTGTGTCTCTGCACTTGTCTGAGTCAGCAGAATACATCTAGGTCATACGTTCCCAAGGAGCTCCAGGGCAGAGTCTCTTCTTTCAGTGGGGACTAAGCAGGCTCATCAAGGCACAGTTCTCTTGCCTTTTCTCCTATTTATGCCTTCACAAAGCTTGAAAAATGATGCAAATTACTATATTTTTAAAATTAAATTCAGATAAGCTTCCTTTGAGCTGACCCCGTCTTCCCTTATCATTGGACGACGATCCACTGACAGAGGGAGTGCATTCCCTCTTAGCTACAGCTGGTACCAGTAGGCTCTGAATGATTCTCTAATCTATGCAGTTATGAACAATAAAACCTCACTAGTTTTGTTGATGCTTTCTTTCCTTCCTAGGATGGCTGCAGCTCCTCCAAGCTACTGTTTTGTAGCCTTCCCCCCCTGTTCTAAGGATGGGCTGGTGGTCTTTGGGAAGAACTCTGCACGGCCCAGGGATGAAGTGCAGGAGGTGGTCTACTTTGCTGCTGCAGAGCACGAGCCAGGAAGCAAAGTGGAGGTAAGGGTGAATTGTTGCATTCAAACTGTGAGAAGTCACTGTTACTGGAAGAAATGAATACTGTCTTGTTTTCCCATCAGATTGTGGAGTCCTTGCTCACTTCACTCAAATCTCTTGAGTAGAAAAAGACAAGATTCTTTTACACATCTGAAAATGAAACTCACAATGTAACTTTTTTAACTGGGGAAAAATTCATGACCTCTACTTTTTTCTGGCAGACAGGCAAAACTGTTCACATCTCAGATTCCTGCACCATGTAGTCAATTGATTTACTTTTAAGGGAAAAATATCCTGGCTAACTGGAACTAGAAGCTAATTTTCAGAGTTTGTCATGTGTCAAATGAATTATTCTCATTCATGGTTGTTGTTTGGCAGTAATGGGGCCTGGCTATGCTACACAAGTTGAAAAACAGGTAGCCAGAAATCTGGGACTTGAGGAGCTTGTGCTTTAATAAGGGATGTGAGAGGAGGGGAATGACAGTGCACAAGCTTTGTAAGCCAGACTTAACTCTTGTACATGCCATGGGCTCTGTTGGCATGTTCTGCACGTGCCTCATGGTCAGTTTTTAGTGCTGTAGCTTTTCTTGAATCCGGACTGGATGTGGAGTCCTGAAGCTGGACACTGATGCCATGGATGCAGGTTGAAAGGGACCCTGCTGGAGGTTGTTGTAATTGTAGTCTGTCACTGCAGCCTTGTTCTAATGACAGGAGAAATGAAAGGATAAGCAGATGTGGAAGAGTGAAGCAAAGGGACAGATGAACCAGAAGACAGGAAGAGGGGAAAATGTTAAGTGAAGGTGGAATGAAGAGACTGAGGCACCAGAAGGAAAGACAAGGATCTGTGCAGGCAGTCATTTTATCAGAGGAGACAGAGCCTGACGTGGCACTGCCAGGAGCTTTTAGAGTCCCAGGTTCTTGCTCTGCCTGGCAGCTGGGAAAGCAGAATCTGGGAGGCTCCCTGCATTCAGCTTCCTCCTGGCCCTGTGGCTCTGCAGAAGGCTGGGGACAGGAGGTGTTCTGCACCAGGCTGATGTCTCTCATCCAAACACATTCTGTATGGATCTAGTTGCACTTACTCAGGAGAGATCTGAAGGCCAATGCCACTTTTAATGCTGTTTTTCAAATGGGATGACTTCCAGATTTCACAGGGTTTGGTGCTATTCTTTCTAACAGTTAATATTCTCTTAATTCTTTTTGCTGCCAACATCTCGTACTACTTATGCATTATTAAATGGTTTAATTTTGGATATAAAGAAATCCCCTCCCCCAGGAACACTATGCACAGTTAAATGCTGTAGCACCTTGTAGACATGTGCTGGCATATGTAACACAAATGTGACAATAAGACAAGAAGAAAGCTTCAGAGCAGTTTCTTTTGAAACACCTTTTCATAGAACAGGAAATGGAAATGCAAACAAAAGTTCTGTTATTGGGGAAGAAGAACTTTGAAAAGCTTCTCTGTTTTGTACCCTTAATGAAGAATAATTTGAAAGAACTTCCTGTAAGAGTTCTTGATTCTTTTGGTCTCTTTGCCCCATATCTTTGATGAGATTGTCATAATTTGCTGAAGCATGTAATTAAGCCATATATAATAATCTATAATTTTATAATTGGCATATAATTAAACCAATAATCTATAATGATTTCTCTTTCACACCATGATTAGTTGGTTTAGTGCCTGTTTTTTAGAATTCAGTCATGAACTCAACTCTTTTGCCACACCTTTTAGAAGTAGGAAGCATAATTCCTTTTCATAGCACAATACAGTTTGTAGATTTAGTCTGCCAACAAGGATCTACAACCAGTGTCCTTAAATGCTGATTTTTTTTTTTTAATCAAGGTAAAGTTTGTTGCAGTGTAGTGAAGATGCACTTTTAGATGACAGACTGGAGTGGGCCTTTTTTTTTTCTGAAGTAGGGGCTTAAGTCCTAATTCATGGATACTTTGGCTTCTGCTAGTCTAAACTACTACATAATTCTTCATTAGCTACCCTGAGGTTTTTCAAGTAGAGTTGTGTACAGCAACATACAGGCTCCAGATGTTTGCCAAAATTCTTCCTGTTTCCTCCTAGCACAGGATGAAAACATCATCATTTTCTCTGAGAGCAGTGCAAGTAATTACTTATCACTGCCTCTTCATCACAGTCAGCACTGAGCGTTGTTAATGTGCTTTTATTTTTTTTTACTCATGCATATTTTGAGTAGAGTAAGCTGGTTAAACCACAGAACTGATTTTACTTGTTTTGTTAGGTCTAAGGTAGCTGTCTGGGCGGATTTCACAGTCGTTGTGTATTGGTAGTAAGTGGTACCTCAGAGACAAGAAAAGCTTCAAGGAAAGGCTTGGATCCAGCTGCTTCCCTTGTTAAGTACCAGGCATGCAGCACTATCTACCTCTGAAACAAACTTGTCAGAGGTAATTAACTGATGGGGGAGTGGAGAGAAGTGTCAAAAGCTTCCATATGTAGCTTTGACATACTCAGGGTTAATACTTAATTCTTTAAAACCCGTGAAAGCTGCCAACACTTCAATTGCTGTTGGTGTAGGTTTTCTTTTTTACTACAGCTTTCCTTCCCTTACACTTCGTAAAACTAAACAGCTCTGAAAAACTAAATGTATGATATTTACAAATGGAAAAATGTGGCTGATCAATTTCACACTACAGTTTTTCTAAGTCGGTAATCCTTTGTGCCTCTGACTAGATTTTTCTTTTCATCCATCCTAATCTTTTGGGTTTCTTTTTTCCCAAATGAGCAGCTTTTCTCTCCATTCCATATTGTATACTTGCTTTGGTTTCCTTACCTTCAATGGACAATGATAGTGGACTTGGTTTTCATTATATTCTATTTTTTGCACACAGTGTGGCTCAGTGTGTATCAAATTGCGATTACCTGGTTGTGGCTGCCACTCATGTTCTGAATTTCTGTTAAGATGTGGTAATAACATGGATTGTTCTACAGAACTCTGTCAGGGAGTTTGTATCCTATTTATTTCCTATTTCTGTTCTGTGCTGCTCCTGTTTGCAACGGTGAAAATGCACAATGTAACCAAAAGTGGCTCTCAGTAATTCAGTGAGATTGCTGCCATAAAGGAATTGGGAGGGCTGTGCTGTACAGCTCTCAGTCACTTTGTGGCAGGGTCTCAGGGGAACTCAGTGAATACTTCAAGTCATTTTCAGCCTGATCTTTCTGCCTCAATCTACCAGACAAGTAACCCTGCAGCTAGCTCATCAACATAATTCCTTCCCTCCACGTCAGCAGGTTCCCAAGACCCTGAACAATGGGGCTTTTCATTAAAGGTCCCTTCTGTGTATGTGTGTGACAACTTTCTCAAAGGTTTGTTCTTCCCTTGCATTGCAATTTTGCAGGGGCAGATGCTGATTAGCTTTCTTCCTTGTTGTAGTCCTCAGCCAACTGAATTTGTGTGAGCAGGTGAAGCATTGCTCCCCTAAGCATAAATAAGGTCCTTTTTTGAATTCCTCTACTAAAAGTATGGTTTTTTTCCCCAGATGTGGATTTTAAGAATTTGTCACATTAGTGAGAATTAAGATGCAAGCCCCTCTGTCTTATTTTCAGGGTAGATTTTACTCACTAGATTTCTTTTATTCTCTAGTAACCTGCTGTGGTTTTCCTTCTGCTGAAGAAGTCTTGGCCAAATGACATTTTTGTGGATGAATTTCCCATGTGGATTTCTTTTTCCTTTTAGATCCATCGTCCTTTCCTCTAATTTGACCTTATATTCATGATTTCAAAATAGTCATGGTTTCTTGCATTACTATAGAGCTATAAAAGCTCTTTCACCTTAACAGCATGCACTTCTTATAGAGGAATGGAAAGGGGAAAGTAGAAAGGATAGACTAGCAAAGAAGTCTATAAAACTGTGGAACATTCAGAATTTTTCTACTCTGTTGGTATTAAACACAGATCTGGGCTAAAAGCCAGTCCTCTGTGGGGTAGGAGGAATTTTTTTGTTCTTTAAAACATCATGACATAGTTATGCCTTAGTTATTCTTTTGTTTTCCTCTGTTGGCGTTTTTTTTTTTTTTTTTAACGGGTATCATTCTACCTCCCCTTGCTCTGAGTTTTCAGAGGAGCAGTAAGATGTTTTTCTGTACATTGGTCTGAGAACTGCAGACATAAAAACTCACCTAAAGGAAACTGGTGGGTACCTGCCTGGTGTCACAAGACAGTGTAAAGCTTGGAAAGCAGACTTTGACTGTATTAAAGTTGGCTTTGTATCACCTGGTGATCTTAATCCTGGTGTTTGTAACATAATCACCAGGCATCACACCAGTGCTGCAGTTCACTTCTGGGCTGCTTTGGCTCCCCTTGTTGCCAGTTGTTTGGGTTTTCTGCATTGTGTCATGGGCAAGGTGTTCAGAATCTGGTAGCAGAAGTCAATCAGCAGCAGGATCTACTGAGAATTTGTTTCTTGGGAAGCCTCCAGGTGAGAGTGGCAGTGCTAACTCGCATTGCTGCAGGTGTGGGTGTAAACCTGGGCACCCCCAGTGACACCTCCATGGGAAAGTGGTGCCTGGCAGGAAACCTTGATGGGGCACAGCAGTGTTTGTGCCTGTGATGGAGCGTTTTGCTTACTCTGTGTAAACAAATGAGGTTTTAGCCTGCAGATTTGCAGTTCAGAGGGGGTTTAGGAAGCTGCATTCCTGCCTCTCCACTGAGACAGCTGCTGGCTGGTCTGGTGGGCAGCAGAGCTCCAGCACACCCAGACTGGAGGCTTTGTCCAGGCCACCCTGCTGGAGCTCACCCTGAGACTGGAGGCACCATGCAGGCAGACAGCAGCTAAGAAAAGAAACTGGTTGCTGCCTTCAGCTCTGTTGCTTGGCTAATGTGAGTGTTTTCTCTCTTCTGCTCCATTGCAGGCCACTGGCCTTGACACTGATGTGGCTGACTTTGCTTTGTAGCACAGTGCTCACCCCAGCAGCACTTCAGAGCTGGAAGCCAAAATCTCTTGGATGTTTCTGCCCTCTCAAAGCTTATTTTTACTGTGGGAGTGCTGCTTGTTTGTTCTCTTCTGCTACCAGAGCAAAACTGGTTAGCTTGAACTATTCTTTTTTGTTCTTAATCTTTTTAATTCTTATTTTAATTGTTGCAGACAGGAAGAGGAGAGGATAGTATTAGAATTGTGTGGGGCAAAAATCTATCAACTCTTCCATCTTTACCCAAACCATTTAATTGTGTCCAAAACATATGAGTGAGCAAGTATTTCAGATGCCTAAGATATCCAAGAATTCCAAGGATGTCTCTGTGATGGGCTCTTTGTGGCTTCTTTCAAATCTCTTTCTCACTGTTTTAAAACATTAAATTAATAGGCTTCATCCACATTTCAGTTTTACTTTTGCTTATCCCCTGGGAGACTGCTAAATGTGTGTCTTTAAAAACAAGAGGTGCATTCTTGACTGCTAAATCTACTCTGACATACAGTGTCTCCAGAGAGTGTTCTCAGCCTTGGGTGCCTTGCTGAACTTTGTGGTATTTGATTTGTTTAAAGACATTTAAATTTTGCTTTGTGGAGCACTTTTCCATACAGTGGCTCGCGTGCCTGAGGCTCCTTGGTGGCTTGATAGAGCAGATTAAAGTCAGCCAGAGGGTGCAGATAGTTCTGCTTTTTGTCAGGGGAACTGTTTCGCTTTTTCTACCTCCTGTAATTTTTTTTCCCTAGAATAAAATCTATGTTCCTAGAATAAAATCTTACACACTGCTAGAGATAAGATTCAAATTTTATAGTTATTGGTTGCAATTAATGCAAACAGCTGGGAATAATATGCAAACAGAAAACTTACGTAAAGTACACTAGAGTCTTCATAAAAGAGAAAAAAACTGTTCTTAATATGAAAAGAAAGACACTTTACTGTGGCAGAAAATGGCTTTTTTCTCTATTTGTACAGTTAGTAAATGCTTTTATATCTGGCTACAATGTGAGTATCCTCGGTGTGTGTTTCTGAGAGCTGGCTACCTGAGGATTCATCCTGCTGCTGCAGAGACTTCTGCTCACTGTCCTGCTTTGACCATGTGAGCACTAGAATTGGGCTGACTGCCTGGGAGGTGCCCAGGCTGGATTTACCCTGGTGTGTGGCTGTTCCCTTCACTGTGGCACAAGTCCTGCTGCTGCTGCAGGAGATGTCATGACCGTGTTCAATGGGTGCGGTAAAATCATCATCCAGGTGTCTTGCACTCTATACTTAGTTCTGCTTTCTGTGTGAGCAAGCAGTGGTAATAGCATTGGCTAACCACCTCTTTTGTCTTGTGCAGTACTGCCTGCATGTTTCTCTTTCCAAGGAGAGGTTATTCCCACTTTTTTGAGCTCTACTAAGCTTGTTTCTGTAAATAAGCAGCAGAAGAATTGTCTGTAAAGCTCATTGCTAGGCACCTCTGCAGTAGATAGTCTGAGGGGCTTCCTTGAACAACTCCATTCTAGTTTTCCAGATTTTCACTTCCCCATGAAGGGGAAGCCCAGGCAGCCCATGTCACTTGTGGGATCTCCTGTCTGTACATTTCCAAGCAGGCTGTCAGTCTCAATGCCTTGATGGCCAGAGGTGCAGCAGGCTGTGAGGCTACCTCAACATGTTTTTTGCACCCCTCTTTTGGAAGGGGTTAAAAAAGCAGCCACAGCACAACTTACTGAGTTGCTGCAATCACACAGATATTTTGCCTTCTTTCAGATATGTGCTATGGTGTGGCAGTGCTTGAAGCAGTGAAACAAAGAGTTAATGCCAGATTCCAGGCAGATTCTGATGGCAGGGAACGGGGTTGGCCTGGGATCTCTCTTGTATCTGGAATTTTAATGCCCCCTTTCAAAGATCATTTCTTTCTAAAGCATTCCCTGACTATTGCCTTTGTTATCCAAGGCTGAAGCCTATGTGATTTCATTGATATTTCATAATGACCTGACTGACAGTGCTAGGAATTGGGCTTCTGCAGCCTTGGTACAGTAGAAACTGCACAATAGTTTCTTTTCATTAATGAAAGAAGAAATCTCTTGTGCTTATGACTGTCCTGTCTGGTTTTGGAATACCTCCAACTTATCTGCATGCCCTAGCTAGGCTGGCAGATACATTTGTGCCTTGTGCTATTCTTAGAACTCCCTTGATAAGATTTTCTTCTTGATACTGTAAGTGAAATAAAAGAAATATCATTAGTTCCCAGCCTGTTCAATTCTCTTTAAAGTTGTTGGCTGCATCTCTTGTGTGTGATGTCTCTCTTCCTCAGTTTTATATTTTCTAATGGGAATTTACTGTCACAGGGCAAGATGCCAGTTATGCCACTTTCAGGGCTTGAATTCTAGAAAATCAATGGAGCCTGACACCACTCACTCTCAGCCTTTGCCACCAAATATTTCAGTATTCTTCTGGTTTTAGCATTTATATCAAAGAAAAATGTTAGTCCAGCTGAGGCTGGGCATTTCAGGAATTTGAAGAGAGGGTTGGTGGCAAGCAGAATCACAGCAGTACCTGATGTCTGTTTTATTTGTCATTGCCCAGTTTGGCCCAGTGCTCAGTGGAACAGGCTGCTCTGCTGTTGTGCTGGAGGGATTTGCCAAGTCTCTGGGGTGCAGGAGGAGGGGCAGGGATTTTGAAATTTTTGCCTGCTTTTGAAATCCTGTCATCATCTGAGCTCCTGTTTCTAGAGATCTAGTGGCCAGTGAGGTTTTTTTGGTGGATGGTGTTGTCTTTCCCCCACTATTTCCTTTTGTGCTTTAGCTGTTGAAAGGATATGTCCTGGTTTCTGTGGAACAAGAAGGAGCAATGGTTTGCTGTGTTGCAAATCCAGTGTCTGGCTCTAGTTGACCTACCTTTACAACTTATGTGTCTTGGCTACAAGTGGATAGCCCAGTTCCTCTTGTTTCTTGGGAAAGGGTTTTCTGATGTTGTTTTGGGGGGGAAGTGGTGAAGTTATGAAGCTTTATGTTTAAAATTAATAATCTACTGTCACCTCTGGACCCTACTTTTTGAGAAGCTCATACCTATTATTTTAAATATGAACCAAGCTCCTGCCTTAATGCATAAATCCCATTGAGTGCCTACTTTTATGCTTACTGGAGTAAATAATTATAGTGGGAAGGTAAAATGTCATCAAGACTTATTCAGCAGTGCCAATAACCATGACAAATGAATAAGAATCAAGTCAAGAGTAGTTTTACAAGACCTGTCAGCAACTGTCAGATTGAAATGGTTTTTCTGTTATTTAGGTCTTCTGAGACAATTTTTATAAATAAGGCAAGGCTTGAATATTGTCTATGTACCTGAGTTATTGTATGGGCACTGGATATAGCATGAAAATATGCTCCGTGTTCACCTTTTTTTGGGTTGGGGGACATAAAGAAGCAATATAGAAGGTGACAGCTGTGTTTTGAGGTGTGTAGTGTTGCCTACTGATGTTTTCTGGCCTCTGATTACATAGTTAAAAAACAAACACACATTTTTTTCAGAGTGCTCTGGATTCCTCAAGCAGGAACAAACAATTTCCTCCTTTCCTTTTCTCAACTGCTACCATTGACAATAAGATCTCTGCAATGAATAGCGGCTTTGGGAGTGCTTGCTTTTGGAATGAGACACCAAATAATATGTGATTGGTAACAAGGATAGCCTTGCAAATATGTTTTGCAGAGCAAAGGCATTCAGCATTTTTTTAGCTTAACTATCACTTTTCAGAGTGTTATCATTTTTCCTTCTAAAAAATCAAAGAGTCAGTGTAAGCAAGCTGGTATAATGGGGCTATTCAGCCAGAAAATGCTTTGCAAGTGTGGGTGTACAGAGTACTGGAGTCTCCTTCGCACTGTGTCTAGGGTTTTGCTTTCTGCTCTAGGACTGAGAAGATTCACTGTAGCAGGATGGCTACAGGCAGCTGAGCACCTGTGACATGTAGGGGTCTGAGGCTGAGACCTGGGGCCTGAGAGCTGCTCTGGTGTTGTCTTCACATGTAATCCTCCCCTGCTGCTCCAGCTCCCCTTTGCACATCCTGCAAATGCAGTTATTCCCTGTTCACACACATGCTTTGGGTGCTTATCCAAACTGCACTCACCTGAAGCTCTGAAATGAAACTGTGCAGAATGTCAAAAATGAGATTTGTTTGCTGACAGCTCGAAAGGAGAGGGGGGAGTTTTGATGAGAAATGTGAGTTTTGGCATGGCTTGGTTACACAATGAAGCTAAGAGTGGACTGTGTAAAGAGTTTTTACTTTACAGATCTTAGCTCCTGGCCAGTGCCAAATGTTGTTGCACCTTGATAGATGAGGAATTTGCCTCTACAAAATCACAGTGTATTACTGTGTATAAGCAAATTTGGTCAAACAGCCTGGTCAAATATTAGGGATGATCTCCTACAAATACAGCAGGTATTTGTCCCTGACAGGATCTGCTTGCCTAAGCCTGTCCTTAGACTGAAACAGTTCACTGCCCCTCTGCTTTGTGGTGTTTTGTTTTTTTGTTTTTGACCTGTTTGCACACATTACCTAATGAAGGTGGCAAGCTCATTTCTTGTATCCCTCTTGCATGGTCAAAGTGAAGGACTCTGAAAATCCCGTTTCTGACCAAAGATAGTCTATTACACATTTTAATTGCATGCTAGAGGAACTATTACTGTGAAAATCATTGCTCAAGACAGGAGGCGGATGATGATCATGCTGTATAATCCTTAAAGGCAGAAAGAAAGGCTAGGAAAAAAACAAAGCTTCTTAAAGCTCTGATCACTTTGGACTGATTTCTTTGGCTTTAGATTTTAATATCAACACAGCCAGGCAAACAAGGCAAATAACTTTTAGTCCACAAGTCCATTTTGATGATCCTGTTTACTTTGATACACCTGATCAGATATTCCTCTAAAAACCTGTTGCAGATTACTTCCTGTAAGGAAGATGTTACAATAGGAATGCTGGACCTTAAGAGATGCCTCATAAATACAGACAATTTTAGGTTTCTCAAAAGCAAATTCTGCAGGGTTTGATCCATGAAAAACTTGATGTGAACTCAACAGTAAAATATAAAGAAAAATATAAAATATTTCTCTGCTTTGCACAAACCAATGATGGATCAAGCTGTCATCCATGCTTCTGGGAAAACAGTGCTTGTTTTGAAGGCAAGTAAATGTATTTGAAAGGCAACATAATTTCTTTCTTCCTTGCAGTTACTATGACTTCTCTGCAGCCTTCCTTTGTGTTTTAAACTTGTCAGAGTACATTTGCAGACCTCTAATTAAAGCAGACAATTTAAAATAGTAAAAACACCAGTTTAAACAACAGCAATATCCATGTTTTACTTCTGTGACTGTTTATCAAAGTGGTTTATTGTACCACTGAATCTTTTCAAGGCTTGTTTTTCTTTTTTCCTCTTTCTACCAGTTGTCTCTGTGCTGGGGCAGCTGCAGGGGTGGCAGCAAGGGGGAGGAGGAAGCCTTCTAATGTATTTTGTCCCAGTTACCATTGTTACTCTGTGTCTGTAATAAAGCACTGGAGATGGTGCTTAGGGAGTGGAAACCAAGAGCGCTGGGAATATTTCTCTGTCTGCTCTGGGGTGTCCTGACCCCCAGGGCAGCACTGACTTTGGCCCTCATTCATGGAGAAAGTTTCCTAGACTTCAAAATAGACTAGAACCCACAAAAGTGTGAAATAGATTATAGAGATTAGTGTAGGTGTATCACTTGGTGAGAAATCTAGGTTTTGGGATTTCTAGTATGTTGTGGATGGAAGCAAGATGGAGGACACAGGGTGTCATCCTGGGTTTCTTCTTCATCCTTCTTCTTCATGGGTTTGGGTGGCATTTTGTAATTGGGCAGAAAAGTCCGCATTGCAGGCTCTGTGAGATCAGTTATTGGGTTGAAAGGGAAAATAATCTAGGTGTCAGTTCTTAATTGGACAGTTTAGTCATAAAAGACCTTGGAACAAGAGATAGTTAGCCATTTTGTGCCTTCTAATGAAAAACTGCTGAACTCACAGTAGTGAGATTGTTTTACTGATAAGAAATAATAAATACCTGAGTTCAAACATGAACTACAGTCTCAAGTGCCTTCAATCCAGACCCAGAGAAACCCACAGCGGGTACCCTGACAATAGGGGAGGTGGTAGAATGTTTGATTTTGTTACTGTGTACAGGTATGATTGGTGCTTTATTAATGTGACAGTACAGTCTGTCTCCTGCTGCTTTCCACTGATCCTAGCATTTGGGTCCTGCTTGTCTCTTGGAAGCCTGCAAGCATCAGCACATGTACTCTCCCAGCCTTATGCAATATAAGGATGCGAAGGTTCAAACATGACACTTAAATATTGTTTAAACAAGTTCCTTGTTCATTCACAAAGCATGGACCTTTTAAACAACATGTGTCCTTTCTGTACATTGAAGGCATGTTTTGTTTCAGTCACAGCAGTAGATGAAGTGATTGTTTAACTTTCTCCCTGCTGTCTCTGCAGTGCACGTACATCGAGATTGAGCAGGTGCCCAGGACTCACGCTGTGGTGCTGAGCAGGCCCTCCTGGCTCTGGGGGGCAGAAATGGGAGCTAATGAGCACGGAGTGTGTGTAGCTAACGAAGCTGTCGTGACCAGAGAACCAGCTTCTGAGTCTGAAGCCCTGCTAGGCATGGATCTTGTCAGGTGAGTGTCCTGCTGAGCTGTGCCCAGCCTTTCATGGTCAGCCTCAGGTGATGCTGGTACCAGGTAACAGCTTTGTGGTGTTGGTCTAAGGAGATTTTAAAACAATATAAGCAGGCTAGGTAGGGCTCCAGATACAGCTGAGTGAAAACTTAAAACACTTGCAATCTGAATTTAGCTACCAAGAATGTGCCAGTCTGTTGTGGGTTCACTCAATCTACCTTGTCTACCTACCCTGCAGTCCAGCAGTGGCTAGTCTGACAGGGCAGGAGATATGATTACATTGTTAGTAAAGAACTGCTAACTAATTTGTAATATTAGAGTTCTGGTGCGCCCTTCATTCTCCCCCACTTTACCACAGCCTTCTCTGACCTCAAAAGCTTATTCTGGGCTTATAGCCAACTGTAGGCATAAACAAACTCCAATGGCTTCCTTCAGCCCATGCATTCCAATGCAAGGCACTGCCCTTATTCAAACACTGGCACACAGATTCCTGTGAGGCTGTTCATTGACAGCTGGCTCCCAAAAGGCTTGTGCTGCACTCTGAGTCTCAGCCTGCATGCTGATCTTGTGGTGAAGAGAATTTAAAGGAGGTTTGGGTGGGGGATGAAAGCTGAAAATGAAAGAAGAGAGAACGTGCGGACTTATTACAAAGAGAAATGAAGCAAATGGACTCAATTCAAAGACCAAACAGGACAACAGCTGCATATTTAAGTAAATCAGTCTTAGACAAAATAGTCCTACTGGACTTTGCCCTGGGATACTTAATGAGCTGACTGAAGTAGTTACAGGTGAATTCTCATTTTTCTTGAGGACTCGTGAAAAATGGGAGATGTTTTGGTTGACTGGAAAAAGTTAAATGTTGTGGCTATGCTTAATATTGTTAAAAAGAGTTGCTGTAAACCAGCCTAATCTCAGTTCCTGAAGGGGAAAAACTTCAAATATCAAGGAGTTGATAAATGCACAGTAATAACTGGTAGTCAAGAAAAATCCTGTCAAACCATTCTACTTTACTCCTGCAACGAGTTAAGATATTTTATAGATAAAAGGATAGGAAATAGATACCTTGACTTTTAAGAGGATGTTAAAACCTTAGGAGTTATTCTCATGAGCAAGATGGGAAGCATGGGTTAGAAGAACTTGTTTTTAGGTGCATAGCTGCCTGGAACTGTAACTGCAAGTGTTCTCTAACATGTCTCTGCAGAAATGGTGTCTGCTTCCAGCTACCATAAGTCAAGAGGAATATGGGCCAATTGAAGAGAATGCAGTGGAAATTGGAAATGTGATCAGAGAGCTATAAAATCTGACCAATGACAAAATCAAGAGGGAAATTGGGTTAACTTTCTCTTTGGTATTTTCTCTAAGACCTGTATACACTGAAGGAATCTGTGGAGAAACTGTACCTGAGAGAACCAGTAAATTTAATTGTATCAAAGAAGTCTGGGTAGATGTGAAGGGTTGTTTAAGAAAGTGTAGGACAACCTTTTGTGAAGAAAAGTACTTAGATGACTTTCTACTTTTATTTTTTCCGTCCTACCACAGTCCTTTGGAAACTTTAACAAACCATTGGTTTAAATGTCGATTTCTACTAACTTCTTACTCAGTTACTACATTCTCAAAGGACTGTTTAACATTCAAATATGTATGTTATCCAACAGCTCTAGATTTACCCACACTAGCAAATCAGGACATACCAAAGTAAGGAGGCACTACCACAAACTACAAGTAATCACAGCATGTCAGAACACTTGAATGATTCTTAACAAACTGATAAATTTTGTGTGATGGATTTCAGGGTTAGAAGTTGGTCCTATTCCATGCAGGCTGGTCCCCATCCCAGTTAATCTAAATGGAGAACATGGACCTAGTCACAACATACAGAAAAACTGACAGAAAATATGCCCCAGTACAAATTCCTAAGGAAACTTTTTTTTTTCCCTAGGGATTAATTCAAAAGCTGATTTTTGAAAGCTATGCTAGTATTGCTGCATTAGTTAGCTTATCAGGATTTTCTTCAGGTATTCTTCCTAGCTGCCTGCAGTTTTGGTTTTTTTTGATGCACAGTTGCAACTATAAAGCACCTGTTCACTTAGGGAAGCATATTCTTCTGAAGAGTTCATGTACTGTTTTGCTGATAAGTTAGGACAGCATTATCATACAAAAGATAAATGCGGAGAAACCTGTAAGTTGCACCCTTATTTTTGAATTTTTGTCCTAATTTTAATCCCTATGTGTTTGTATTATTTATTTGTTCTCTTCATCACAGGTGCAATTATTTTTTCAGAGCCACACAGAGATGCCAATCTTGGCAGGGAGTCAAGAATGGTCTTTAAAATGGTATTAATTTGTTTACCAATTTCTTTCCTTAGAGATCTCAAAGCTGAATAAAGTAAAATGCCATCAAGTATGTTAGTTAATTTGCAAAGCCTGCATTATGTAACTGATAGGTGAAGTTGAAAAGCTTAAGATAATATTGTTTTGACAATATGACAGTATATTGGAGGTACTTAGGCAGTGGATTGTATTAAATCACTGCAATTTTATTAATAAGTAATTCAAGCTCTCATCTGGCATTGAAATTGCTTCTAACTGTTCTTCCAGCTCACCTTGAAGGGTACTCTGAATTGTGTTTGTGGGAGGATTATGCTGTGGTTGCCCAGGACACTGATGCTGAGATAATTGACAAGACTTAATTTTGTGGAAATGAGTTGGGTGGTTGTCGTGTAGGATGGGTTTTTTTTCCTTTTATTTTTTTCCTGTCCCTTGTGACTGACAGATAGGAGCAGCCAAGCAAAAGCAGAGTCTAGACCTTTACTTAATGGAAATAAATGTAATATTGGAGCCATTTATAAAAAAATAATACCTAAAGGGTGCTTCTTCAGCCTGGATCCTTGCTGCCATTTTGACAGTGAACGCTAGGCTGTAACCATCTCAGATGGAACATTTCAGGGAGACACTAAAGTTTTAGTGGGATGTTATGTCTCTTGGCAGGTTTTGATCTAAATGGTAGATAGATCAAAATGGTTTTGGTCATTAACTGGGGAGAAGGGAGCAGATTATCACTGAATCTAGTGGCTGTATGGTCACCAAGGTAGTTTTCAGTCCATTCACTTTCCTGTGGCAGGGACTGCTCTTAGGGAACAAATAAGACATGATTTTGGACTGGATTTTAAATTATGTCTCTGGTATGTGCAAAGACTGGCATAGCTGTATTGGTCTGAAAAAGCAATTGCACCAGTGATGAAAAGAATGAAGGAAAACCATAAATGCAGAGAGACTAAAATTGGAGTCACCAGTACAAAACAAGTTTCAGCTAACAAGAAAATATGAAAGGGAAAGACCCTATAAATGCAAGTAAGAAGATGATGGGGAAGGAACTGTCACTTCAAGTTAAGCCTTAAAATTCTGGTTGACTCTTGGCTCTTCTTTGTGAGTTAGTGAGAAATAGATGCTGCTGAGAGAGATGAAACACACTGCTTTCAATAATTCAGCCTAAAACAAGGCTAATGGTAGCCAGGTATTTAACAATGCAGAGCCACTGCAGAGAAGTACTGAGATCAACAAATCTGTGTTCAAATTATCAGGACCTGATTTGTCTACTGTAGTTTTTAGAAAAGAAACAGAGCAGTGTTTTCTTGTCATGGGACTTCAAGAGAAATGGAAAGAGCTAGCATAGATAGTACTTACGTATAAAAAAGTGATTTTCTTGGAACTGTCCATCAGTCAAAATTATTTTGTCTACAGAGCGGTTAGAGAAAGACAAACACAGAAGAAAATATTAAGGTGACAAAACAACAGAGAGAAATTTTGGACTGGTCCAGGTAACTCCCAAAGGATGGAGGCATGGATACACTGTTGTTTGAAACACTGCATTTCCTTATTACAAGTAATTGGATTTTGGAACCAGTGAAATTGTTTGCAGTTCTGATTTCAATTTCTCATTACTGCTTTTGTTGTTGATTCAATTAGGGCTGTAAATTATATCAAGGGATTATTTAATGCCACTTACTCAAGGCAGGATACAGTCATTCCCTATGGCTTTGTAAAATTTATTACCACACCTCAGTTTGCTTTCCTGTAAAATACTCTTGCTTTGCTTCGACTTCCTTTTAAAATTCTGTTCTTTCAGGCATGTGGTTGCTCTTACTTCTGACAAAAGCCATATCTGGTATTCAAAGAGTTTTTTTTGGGCAAGCTTCTGCAGGAGCTCTGAAGTATGACTGTGCACAAATGCTTGTCTTTACAGCATGTAGCATGCATAGGAGGATAACACCTGGTTTCCATGGCCAACCAGAGCATTGGGAAAGAAAGGTTGTAGAGAAGTTGAAATATTGAATACTCCTTCTCTTTTTAAATAGCTGGTAATAATTATTTACAATTTCCCACCCTTGTACAGAAAAGTAACCTTGGTACAGCTGTTACTTAAAAAAAATACTTGCAAATTGTCCTTCAAATGTATTCTGCCTGAGAAGGAGATAAATAGAGCATTGCATGTTTACAGTGCAGCTGAGATCATTGGTTGGTAATTGGACATTTTAAAAAAAACTAAAAGCCACCTATGATAGGCTTGAGAGTAAAGAGCCAGCATAGAAATCAAGACTAGAAACAAATAATTCTATAGCTCATCCTTTAGTTACTAATTCAAGCAAGAACTCTTATATTAGGCAAACTCAGATGAGTGCTGGTGTTTAAAAATAGTAACTTAAGGAGATCTTACTGTATCATTCCTTTGTGAATCTGTTTTACCCTTTTCTTACAGACTTGGCCTAGAAAGGGGGGCAACAGCTAAAGAAGCATTGGATGTAATAGTTGCTCTGTTGGAAGAGCATGGACAAGGTGGAAATTATTATGAAGATGGGAGTTCATGCCACACTTTCCAAAGTGCATTTTTGATTGTGGACAGGAATGAAGCCTGGATACTGGAGACTTCTGGAAAGTATTGGGCAGCTGAAAAAATCACAGGTTAGTTTAGAACTCGCAGCAAATCCTATTAAAAATAGCTGTAAAGAGTTGTCTTGGAAGAATTGGTCTTAAAGTCAGTGTGTTTAAATAAGTGACTAATGAATGCAAGTGTTTGATTAAATCACCAATTGTAGTTTTCTATATTTGCACTACTCTGACTTTTTTTTATGTGTTGATTTGCATTTGCTGATGTGATTTAGCATTTTCGGTGAAGGTGGAGATTGTTGCCTTTATGCATAAACTATGTAATAATCACAATTTTTATGTTTGATAGATGTGTTTTCCAATATTTATTTTCTGTTTGGAACAGGTCAGATGGTATTTTTGAACGAGTTAATGCCCAAATTATTACTTACAAATCTAAAATATTGTGAGGAAAGGATAACCATTGATAGTTTTAATAAAAGGACTTTTTTCAGATGATAAATTGAATGGGTTGCTGGTGGTGGTTCCTTTACTGAAATAGATATACTCCCTTCATATCCCTGTTTTTTAAATGATGCAAAACAATAATTTTCAGCTCTTTAAACTTGTAAATGGTTTCTTTTTCTGTATGTGTGAAGCCAGAGCTGCCAAACTAACTTCTAGAATTCACTGGCTTAGTGGATGAATTTATTTAAAACTTTTCCAGCATATATAGGCTGCTTAATATAATATGATTGTTTAAGGTCTGTATTTAATTTATTCTCAATTTTGAAGGTATTTTTATTTTCATAAGAGTAGAGATATTTTAAAATGTACTCATGTTTGAATGAAGTGAAAATTCAGAGTGTTCAAGAGGATTTTTGTCATCCATGACTTGAGCTACGACAGATCCATTCAATTCTCTCCTCCTTTCCCCCTAAATGATGAAAGGTAGGAGATAGCAGATATGGGAAGGAGCAAAGAAATAACACCAGGCTGTGCAGTATTATGTGATGGTCTGCTGTCAGTCCCTGCCACCAAACAGGAATCAGTTTCCTTCACAGAGGTGGTGTTTTCCCAAGTAAAGCTTGCATTTTAAGGATACCTAGAGGTGTCCTTAAAGGTTATCTGGCATGAACAGATACCAAACATAGAGAAGACTGAAAATGCTGTCCTGATGAAACCCCAGTTGGGGCAAGCAGCTGACTCCTGAGGTTCCTGGGATTATGCAGTGACAGCCTGCCTTCTTCTCTTGACCTGCCTGCCTGATATTTGAAGAACAGTGGGTTTTATTTAGCAGTTTTAGCTGCATCAGCAATACATAACCTTCACGTCCTCCTTCCCAGCAAATAAACTGTTGCCTTCATCTGCTGCTTGCAGCTTTTTGAAATGATTCTGCAGCTCTGTTCTGGTTTCTACCAGCACATTGCTCTTCAGGTGGTCCCTGTGAGCTGCAGATAAGTAGTTTCCACCTCCTGCAGCCCTGCAGGAAAGGCTGCTGGCTATGTAAGGACTCTACATTTCTTACTTTGTTCAAAGGGGTCTTTTTTGCAACCATAAGTGTGCCTCTTCAGCTTTCAAATGAATGCACAAATGCTGTTAAAATGGGGAAAATGTGTCATTCCCCAGTGTGAAGGCATATCTCTTCCTGACTATCCTCAGAGTTCTGATATTACTGCTGCAGGACTGTAAAGCCTATAGTGAGTGTTTATCGAGCAATTCTCTGAAAATAATTTAAGAATAAATACTTCAAAATCCTTTCTGTTAATGTTCCTGAGTCTCAGTGGAAAAATATATTTGATTGTTAAATTTGGTTTTTTGTGGTGGATCAAACCCATGAAATATTATTTTGCATGAGTTTATAAATGTAATACTTAAAGAGCTCTTTAAAGAGTGACTTGCCTAGCTGGACATGAATACAAATATCCTCATCACTCAAGTCAAGAAAATTCCCAGAAAAGTATGATGTTTGAAAGGGTGAATCAGAATAAGCTGTCAGTGACCCTTGTGTAAGTCAGAATTGGATGACAGGGACTTTTTTTGCAGAATGATGCACTGAATTTCCTGAAGTTGTTACCCCTTATTTAAATTGCGTGCATGGGGCATTGCAAAAGCAAGATAACTTTTCTGGAAGGCAGTATTAAAAACTTCCACAGCTACTGGTTTTGTTTCTGGCTAAGAAATTATTTGTGCCAAATTCCAGAATCTGTGTTTATTTTAGTTTATAGTTTTACTTTATCAGCTCTTTCTCTGGCTTCCAATACATTTGCTTTATTCTCCCTGAGGAATATCTGCAGCAACCACTGCCATGCTATGGATATATGGTTATAAGCACTGCAGTATTTTTGATAAAAGGAACAAAAAAAACCCCACATTCAGTATTCTTTGGAGGCTGCTTATGCATTCTTTTTACTTCATGCCATTTTAAAATCTAAGATAAAAGAATTGTAATTTGAACCTATCTTGCATCTTACAATGAAACTGTTTCTCAGCTGGGAAGCTTAAAGCAATTGTAGTGATTTTAAAAACATTTTCCAAATTCTCAATTTTGAAGGGCAAGGAAGGTTCATTAAATGAAGCTCTGCTGAAATATATTTTGAAATCAAGTCAGATCTCAAGCCCTCTTGTGTCTGTGGGGAATATACCATTAGAAAAAAGATTGGGTGCCTTTGGCATTTGGATACCACCATTGCTTTGTGGTCAGAAGGTGTGAGGTGTGGATTGAGAAACTGGCATTCTGTCTAAATCCCACTGTTAATCACAGGTGTCAGTGTCTCAGCAGGGCACAGAGGATTGAGCTCTGTAACCTGCAGGGATTGGTAATTCTGTGTATGTGTAATTATATAGTTACACAGTCATGCCAAATGTACACACTAACCAATGGATTAATTTGTTTCCTAATTGATATGACATTTTCCTTCCAGCTTCTCCCAGGAAAACTATTAATGCTCTCTTTTAATATGTGGCTCTTTCTAGAGGGAGTGAAATGCATTTGCAATCAGCTTTCATTAACTACAAAAATTGATGCTGAGCATCCTGAACTAAGGAATTATGTGAAAAGTCAAGGCTGGTGGAATGGAGACTCTGACTTCAATTTTTCTGAAGTGTTTTCTCTTGCTGATGACCATTTAGCCTGTTGTTCTGGCAGGGAGAGCCTAGAAAAACAAGGTGGTAAGTGTTGAACTATTTTTCTGTGAGCACACTGGGTTTTTTAGTCACTGCTGCCTCCTTTTCAGGCATTCTGTCCAGAACTACATGTGACTGAGAACATCTCTACATGTAAACCGTGTAGGAAGGAGGATCAGAACTAAAGACTGTCCCTAAATTTGCCACTATTTAGGATGGAGCCCTTAATGTCACCCCTAAGGTTTCAAAACAGGATTACAATTACAAAGTAACTTCCTTCAGTGCTCTGATATGCATGATGTGCTGCTGCATCTGTGCTTTCCTGTAATTTTAGTGGCCCTACCTAATATAAAATTATACTATTTTAAAAAATGGCCTCACATATCAAAGATTGAGCTCAGTGGAATCTGCATTGTGGGGAAAATGTAGATTTAACTGTTTGGGGAAAGTTTCAAGAGCATAGTTTAAGGAAGAGCAGTTGCAAACTGAAGTGCCTTTTTCTTTGTTGAGCAGAACAAAGCTACTGGAACAGACATTGTGCTATTCTCTGCAATCAAAGGATGGGTTTATTTCCACACCAAGATTTATTACTGACTTCAGTTCGCTGCAGCTGGCCAAAATACCTCTGAAATGGACAGCCTGCAGCAGTGCATGGGACTGCATGCATCTCTGATCTTTCATGCATGAAAAATAGCACAAATTATAATTTTCTAAAAAGCCCTTTACTACAGATGTGAATTTACTGGACTGTAGGCATTTTCACATGTTGGTAAATGTTCTAAAGAGTGTAGAGGTGAGATATTTGTTGCACTGCAGAGCTCTTGCAAAGGCTGTAGAATTGCAGGGAGTGTGGTTAGTGTCTGAGGCAGATACAGTAACTCTGAAGGACTATAGGTAAAAGATCTAAATAAATCTGGATTATAGCACTAAAAACCCTGAGGGTCCCTACAGACAGATGGCTATGGCTGAAAATCTTGCAGGCTGCTGAGTCATCCTGTGTCTCCTGGTGTGTTGAGGCACCTGGGCATGAAGGTTTGAGTCACTGCAGAGCCTGAGAAGATATGGGGAAGAAAACATGGAATGGCAATGAGGGAAAGCTGGGATGAACACAGGCAGGAAACACAATGAGAACAGAGGATTCTTGTAGATAGGGGTTTGGAGAAAAATCTTGGTGTCTAGGTCTGCTGTCTGTGACTGCAAGATGATGTTTCAAAATTTTGACTGAGAATGGAAATTGAGAAGTGGAAAATCAGGATGTTCTCATTCTGTCCTGCTTGGGTAGAGGAAAATGGATGTTTTAAGTAAGTAGTCTGTTCATAGTGGCTGGTAAAGCAGTATTACAGCCTTCTTCCTGAAAATGTACCTTTTTAATAGCATTTCTGCTATTGAAGCAATTACCTGGCAATTGCCATGCCTAATTAATGCTTCTTACCATTCTCATTTACTAGCTAGGCACGTTCTTTCTGAATGTTCATTGCTTAAGTAGAAACTATTAACTGGGATTTGTGACATGCCCATGCCAAGTGTCAGTGGCCATTTTAGGCCAAAGCTTGTTCAGGCTAAAATCCTTACCTGGGCTCCAAGCCATTGAACACTCAGGAATTTTTTCCCCCCCTCCATATAGGTGACGTTTCTGCACAAGCTATGATTGATGTCCTGCGTGACAAGGACAGTGGTGTCTGTGTGGACTCTGAATCTTTCCTTACTACAGCTAGCATAGTGTCTGTTCTGCCTCAGGACCCTAGTTTTCCCTGTATTCATTACTTCACTGGCACGCCAGACCCTTCAAGGTAAGCCACAGCATTGGGCTCCCTGGGGTGCAGAGCAGTGATGGGCTCAAAGGTAACAAACAAACCCTGCCACCCAAACTGGAACAGTGCTCCGAGATGTGCAATCTGACAGCCCTGTGTTACTGAGCTTCCAGGGGAAATGCAGTTTAGGGAGGGGCCAGGAATTCCAGTGTAGTTGCTTTCCACTTGGAAAGTTGTTGAGATTATGAAGTTGGGGACTTGCCAAGTCACTTCTCTTGGACAGGTAGGTGCAAAACTTCAACAAATGAAGTGTTTTAACTATCAGAGAGGGGGTGTGTACTCTAGGTAGCTTCATATGACATCAAAATGTTAACACAGCAAAACATCTGCAAGTTGCTGGGATCCCAAGCATGTCTTTTATTTGAGGGACAATTTCCAGTTGGTTTACATGGTGTCCTCTCTAGCTGAAAGTAGCTGAGGAGATTAGGGAACTCATGGGCCAGATCATCAAAGATTAATGAATTACCTTGTGTTTTAAGCAGAATCCACCTGGGATTCACAGAAATTAAACTAAACCACTTGAAGTTATTCAGGAGATCTGCCACTTGCATTGAGGTAAAGAGGTTATGGGGAGAAGAAAATGGTGCCCTTGACTGTCATTCCTGTTAGAGGACTGGTAGGTTTTACTGAGGGCTGTGGAAGTCATCCATGCCAAAGGGACTTTCCACCCACCTTGCATTATGTAACTCAGACTTTCAGGGTTAAGTGTCAATTTTAAACTGGCTTACCCAAACTTTTCTTTGACTTGATGCAAATCCTCTGCGATAAGAAGGAGCAAGGCTTCAAATTATTTGTTGGGATCTCTGTCCATTTCAAGGTCAAAAACCTGCCTTAAAAGCCTTGTTTAAAGACCTTTCTTGCTTTATTCGACACTGTAATGCATTAAGAAAGAATTATTTTAAATGTAGCTAGTGAGTCACGTAAATTCTTAGTCAGCAAGGCTTTGTGACACTGATGGAAAGGGTTGCAGCACTGAACCTGCTGACTGTACACAGGCAGTGGTTATTAATCGTGTGTTGCAGAAGTCTTCACTTTTGGCAGGTTCTTCACTGCAGAATGCAGGGTGCTTTGTTGTTCTGTATCTAAAGAGAAGGAAGGCAGTTGTTCCATTCACCTGCCAAAACCTATTTTCAGCTTCTCAGTAATGAAGATTCTGTATTGATGGGGTTTTTTGTTTGTCTCTCTTAGGAGTTTAGATCCAAACTCAGTGTTAAAATAGTTTGAGAAATGTCACAGTATTGGTAGCCATGTCTTCTCCCAGCTCTTGAAGTAGAATTCTAAAGTGCTGCTGTTGATATGCAAAATCCTCTGATATTGAGCAAGATATGTAATCTTCCCTGCTCCACGCAAGTGTTTTTTTCTGATTTTAATAAAACTTAAATCTGGAAGGAGGAGGAGAGATGCCAGTGGGAACAGAGGAGAAAAACTGATGTGAGGCCGAATGTTGAGATTTGTTACAAAAAAACTTGGAGGAGAAAATCAGTGCTACTCTGCTAAAGAAGTGGCAGAACTGGCATGAGGACACCAGAAAATCTTATAGGTAAAAGGGGTAATAAGTTTTTGCAATAATTGCCAAACCCAGTTCTTTAAAGCATGTAGATTTGTTTTGCTTGACCAGTACCAAGTCTTTAACCTTACCCATGCCTAGTGTAGATGAATTACCTATGCTGCGCTGTATGTGTTGTTTTAAAACAACCTGGTGAACATTTCAATAACATATATGAAATGTCTCTTATTACTGCAAGCAGTAATTCTCATTTCTTTCAGGTCCATATTTAAACCCTTTATTTTTGTTGATGATGTAAAATTAGTACCGAAAGTGCAGTCTCCTTCTTTTGGCAATGATGATCCTGCTAAAAAGATACCTCGATTCCAGGAGAAACCAGATCGTAGGCATGAATTGTACAAGGCACATGAATGGGCCCGATCTCTCCTGGAGAACGATCAGGTAAGATCCGTGGGACCTGGAATTAAAGAACTGAAGTTGTTGGAACCCTGAATACTGAGAGTATATGGCTTTCTGTGCTAAAAGGCACAGACTTTTAAGAGAGCATTACATTTGACTTGAGACTGTGGAGAAGGCTTCTAAAATTGAATGACAACTGAGATTATAGGTGTGTAATTTGAATAGAAGTCAATGTAGATTCCCAGCTCCGTACCTTAGTTCACAGTCACTCACTGAAAAACATTCTCTGAATATTCTTAGAATCCTTGAGAGTGTAGCTTGACTAATGATGCCCTCTGAAGGACAAACTACTCTGCATAGTTTTTGTTGTCCTTAGAGTATAGCTCTGTTCCATTACTTTTACAAAATGAAAAGTCAAACTGTTAAGCTGATTATCTTGTTCAATCCCCACTGTGCATATAGTCTTTTTAGTGATTAGAACACTGGATGCTAGTGCAACATTATATCAGAATTTTGTGCTAGGAAGAGGGCAGGAGTGTTGTGATTTAAATCATATGCTGGATTAAGAACTACATAGTTTGGAAAGGTATTTTTCTTGAAGGAATAATTTACACATGACAGTTTTATGAGTCTTGTGTTTTGCAATTCAATGCATTTTGTTAATTTTTAACTGAAAATGCCATATGAGAAGAAAGCACCCTTTGCAGTGCTGTGCAGTACATACCCAAGGGCTGAAAACCTTCCATGGTAAAAACTTAGGGTTAAAGATCTCTTAGGAAAAAAAATTTGGAATAAGTAAAGTCAGGAAGGAGATTATTCTGTATAGCTTTTCTGAATGGTTGAGATACAACTTTTGGTGCCATTGGGCATCTCAACATTTGCAATTACAACTACAGCAGTAAACTGGAAAAGTGATTTTAAGGAAGTGAAACAGAGGGAAAGATCACCAAGGCACACCTGTCAAGCTTTTATGGGTATTCAGGCAATTTGTGGAAGACCCTCATACAGCTGGGTTGAACTCCCACAGAGGATTTGCTTTTCTACAATTGTCCTGTGTGTGTATTTGCATGGATCAGAGTCTTGCTATGACATAACAACATTCAGACCTACCCACTATTGATAACGGAAGCTATGATAACCTCTGCTAGTACAAACATTATTTAAATGCAGTTTGGGCTAGATTTTTGATTTCTTGTAATGGTGTAATTTAAAATCTGTGGCCTCTGGTAACATTGTTTTAATGTGCAGCTGGCTCTCATATCATTGTGCAAGATGTTGACTTAGGGAAGACCTGGAAGAGGCATCTTAGCATCTTGTGGACTGTTGCCTATTAAAGTCCCCACAATGTGACACCAATAGTTGTGGTAGAAAAGAAAATGCAGTTTCTACTCAGGTTTCATGCTATAAAAGCTGCCCATCCAAGAGCCTAAACCTTAGATGAGATGCCCTACTCTTTCTGGACAAAATGCTGAGAAAAAAACCCTGAACAACTCAGAACCACCACTCATTCTAAATGACTTAAAGCTGCAAGCAAAACAAACAGCACTTCTCCATTAAAAAAAAAAAAGAAAAAAAGAAAATAAAAAGGTAGGGTTTAAATAACATCTGGATAAAATGAAATTACACCTTTTCAGGAGTAAATTTTCTAGAAACACAAAGAGCAGTAAGTCAGAATGGCAGCACACAAGACCTCCCTGGAATCTGGAGTCTTAAAACTGTTACATGACACATAATTTCAGATCTATTCATCATCTTGCAGGTGTTGATTTGAGGGATGCACATGCAAATACCACAATCTGTTCAATTCTTAGGGCTTCCAGTCTTCTCACATAGTTTTGTTAGTGGGATTACAAGTTTAAGAATTTGCTTTACCTCTGTTATATGTACAAGCCTTGTATAATTTTCCTCTATCCATCTTTCACCCTCTTCCTTTTTTGCTTTAAACTTAGCAACTCCTTTTTGGTTATTTTTCTTAATGCACAAAATGTCCAGGACTGTTCCTTTTAGCCTTTGGCCATCCAAAATAACTAATAACAGAAGTAGTTTGTACTTTAAAAGGCTTTTTCTTTTTAAAAATATTTGAAAATAACTCTGTAACAAAGGGAGTAAAATGCTTTAATGAGCCTGTTTGCTGGTTAACTGAGTTTGGTTATTTCATGCCTTTAGGATAAAGGCCAGAAACTGATGAGGATTATGTTAGACCTTGAAAAACAAGGTTTAGAAGCAATGGAAGATATCCTTTCTCGTACAGAGATTCTGGATCCAGCTGAAGTAGTGGATCTTTTCTATGACTGTGTTGACACAGAACTAAAGTTCTTCAAATAAAGTAAGCAAACAATTCTTTAGGTACTACTCTACCAGTGAATGTGAAATGTTGGATCTGATTCTGAACCTCCTCCTCTTTTACACTAAGCTGAGGATGTTAAGAATTGGGTTCAAACCCATTTTTCTACCTGCTCAGCTTGTCTCCAAAGTCCCTTTTCCCTATGCTGCATTGCAGGTGATTTTTTTTTCAATTTCACTCTTGCTTGGAATGGATTTTCAACAAATTTTATCTCATTTCAGCTACAGTGGCTATTGTTAGCCTTTTCATTGGAAGACTGCAATGTTCTTCAAGCCTTGAAAGAAAGTCTTCACACTTGTGATTTTGCAGGAAAAAACATTTCTAGAGGAAAAAATGTTACTTGCTAGCTGTATCCGGTTAACAAATTGCTTTCCTTTGTCCAATCTTGTGGTGTTCCTGTTTGTGTATGTATATAGTGAAAGGAGAAAGTCACTGACTGGTCCAATTACTGTGTGCATGCTGGCTAATTTAGTACAGAATGTTAAAACATGTATGTTGGGCAACCAATTAAAGTAAAGATTTAACTTCATCAGGCTAATTGCCATATTGTCATTGAAAGCAATCTGGTTTTCCCTCTGTTGCTCAGGACTAGGCTTGCAGCAAAGCTGACTTGCATTTTTCTCTTCTTGCTAATTCATACAAAGTTGAAATGGTAGAGTTGAAATCACAGTTTGAGATGGGCAGGAAGGCATGTCCTGGCTCTTGACCTTGTTGTGTTGGACTCATATGGCCATATCTGGTTGCAGTAGCTCAGCACCTGACATTATGCCTGTACAAATTATCAGAATTCAGTCATCAGGTTAAGTTCTGCCCTTGCTCTCAGCCAGCTTGTGTTTGTAGTGCACCTGGCTGCTGCTCCAGAAGTGCAGAGCCACCCCGGATGCCGTAGAGATCTACACATATTGGCTCTTAAGATGCAATTAATAAAGTGTCAGATTTATATACAAGCTACAGATTTGGAATCTTTTAAAGGAATAGATGCTGGACACTGATAAGTACCTGGCTATTCTCCATCTTTCTGCCTTTGTACTGCTGAACAGTTCCTAGTAATCTCTGTTGTGAGACACATGGCTGATGAATCCCTTAAGTACCAGTGAGTTGCTGGTGGGTGTGGCAATCCAGCTGTTTAGGCTTAGAAATGGCTGTCCTATGCTTCCTTACATTAGGTGCACTGCTGCAGCATGCTTCCCTTCCTCCACAGTCCTACAGGCAGACCTGCTTCTCATTGTATTTTCTTCTTGTGGAAGTGAGGTAGGGAAAACACTGAGAATTAAACCAGTAAACACTGTGTCCAGTGAATATGGTTGGTGGGTTTTTTACATACATGAGGGTTGAAAGAGGACATCCATGTCTTTAGTAAGTGAAGTTAACATATGGAGTTAAAATCCTTCACTGTTTGAGAAAGTGGATGGTTAAGAACCACAGGCTTCTGTAGTGAGGAAATAAAAGCTTCTTAGAAAGCAGAAACACCTCAAGTTGAAACTGTAAGAGTTGTGCATCAGGGAAATAGTCATTGCCATATTGGCATACTGCATTCTCAGGATTTTTAAAATGAATTTGTTACATTCAGACTCATTACTTTGGTATTGCCTTAATGGCAAATTGGCAAGAAAACATGGGGCCTTTTCACTTACAGAAAACAAGGAAGAATATATTTTCTCTTACGGCCTACCTAATAATCTCCCATTCACAATGAAATCCTCCCATGCTGTCTATCCTAGGAGCAACTCCTGTGTCTAAGTATTTTAAAGTGTAGACAATAGGAGAAGGAAATATTCAAGTAGATCCCTGAAATTTAGCTGCTCTGTATGGTAACCAGAGGGGCTGACTGCAAGAAGCACACTTGATTTCAGAGAACGTTGCAGGGGATGAAGCCCACTGAAAGAGAAATGTGCTTTTTCCAGCTGCCTGTAACTGAAGTAAATGGATTTCCCATGAAATCACATCTCTTGATAGGAGTAGCTGGGTATTTCTGCACAATCAGGGAACAAGAATAAAATGATTGCTCCAGTGAGAGGACAAAAATTGGGATGTACCACTTCTCACAGTTATTTTGCACAACTTGGATCTCTAATCTTGGAGAGCTGGGAGGGAGGCAAGATGAAAGGAGTGTTCCTGTTAAAAACATGTATCTTACTTGCCTGTTTCTTAAGAAAGAAGAAAGCAACACTTGCAATTATCTCATGGGCGTTTATGTCCTTATGTGGAACTGCTTATATGACAGAATGAATAAATTGTTTTGAGCACAGTGATCCAGGTAGTAATTTTGTAATAGTATGTTGATTTTGCTTTGGTTGTATAGTGCAGTTAAAAACCAAAACCAGCTGTGGTACAGCAACATGCTTGGGTACAATCAGTAGAAACCAGAGCAACTGCATGGTCTTAGTATTTCCAGTGGTCTTGAAAAGAGGTGTGTCTCAGTGGAAGGACACATTGGGACTTGTGGGATCAGCTGCCTCAGGGTGACAGCCAGTGTGATCCTCTGTATCTCCAGATGCTTCAATGGATCTTGAATGACAAATAAATGGAAATATTTCAGAAATGCTAGCAAATAGGCACAGGATTTCTCATTTCATCCCTGAAAGATGTTGTTTATTTCTAAAATACCCAAACCATAATAAAAAATGGAGTAAAATTTTTTCTCCTTTATATATTGCTGGTAGGTAGTCTAGAATTAGTTTTAAAATCCTTAGGAAGGTACTTACTACAGAGCAGTACACAAATTTCAGAATAAATGACAGCCAACAATATGCCACTTTTAATAATACTATAACAAAATCGTTTTTAAAACAGTATTCAACTTTTCCAGTTGTTCGAGAAGCAATGTAGATGTAGACCCCTGTTTGTTACTACATTCATGCATATTTATCAAGTAACTACAGTAAGTGACACTATTGGTCAAAGCATCACCACTTTTTTTTCTTTTTTTCTTTTCACATGATGTACAGCAAGTTATCACAATAGGCTAAAAAAAGAGTAATGTTGATTTCTTGGAGTCCTATGGGTGAAGATCTTCTTACCCCTACACCATCTCACACCGTGAATGTGCATGTGTGTGGGAATAGTTACAGCATAACTGAGCTGCTGTAACAACAAAGAAAAGCAGGGATGTAAAGATGCAGTTACCTGTGTTTTCCAAAAAGTTTTCTTCAAAGGCAACACCATGGGGAAAGATCATCAGTGACCTATAACATTATTACACCTCTCTGAGGGGAACTGATGGTAATTATAAAAATTAATGCCATAACTGTAATAGCCTGGCTGTTAGCACCAGACTCACCCTGGAACAGCAGTATTCTTATTCAGACTGGTGAATCATGGAATAATTTATACTGGAAAACAACTCCTGAGATCATCTAATCCAGCTGTTAACCCAGCACTGCCAACTCCACCACTAAACCATGTCTCTGTGATGCCTTGTGAAGGCTGACCTAGAACAGAGACTAGACAGAGTTAAAGAATAAAGTAGGTATTATTAGAAGGCCTCAATGGATACACCTTGGCCCAATGTGTACAAGAGCCCAGCCAGGGCTACACCCAAGATGAACCCAAAATGGTCACAAAATGGATGATGAGTCACAAGGTCTCTCACTTTTATAAGTTCTGGTCCATTAGCATATTGGAGTTAATTATCCAATTATAGCTTTAGGTTATGAAGTTCCATCCTTCCTGTTTTTCTCTCTTCATTCCACTGCTGTTTACGCTTTTGGGCCTGAAATTTGGATCATTTGTCCTTGGTCCTCAGGATCAAGGGTCCTTTGTCTACCTACTCTATGATGAGAGCTTACTATCCCCTGATATGAAGCTGAGTATTACACACTAAAGCAGTACAGAATCTGAAAAGTGTAAAAGCTAAAACCTGAGGCATCACCTGAGTGCCATATCTACAAGTCTTTTAAATACCTGTAGGTATTAAATGGTGACTTCACCACTTCCCTGAGAAGCCTGTTCCAATGCCTGACCACCTTTCTGGTGAGGATGTTTTTCCTAATATCAAATCTAAACTTCCCCTGGCACAGCTTGAGACCATTTCCTCTTGTCCGGTGCCTTGTTACTTGAGAGAAGTAACTGACCTCCACATTGGTACCGTATCCTTTTGGGTTATACAGAGCAATAAGGTCCCCTCTGAACCTCCTCAAGCCAGGATGTTGTTGGCCTTCTTGACCACCTGAGCACACACTGGCCCCTGTTCAGTGTGTTTAGCCACTGTCAGCCAGCACACCCCACTCCTTTAGTGTCAGGCAGATTTCCAGCCACTCTGCCCTCAGAGGTGCCTTGGGTTGTTGCAACCCAGGTCTAGGAACCCAGAAAAGCTGTAAAAAGGGGAATCAAAGGGTGATTGGGATTGAAAGGGATGGCTACAGGTCATCTGGTCCAACACCCATGGCCGAACAGGGTCACCTACTGCCAGCTGCTGAGGACAAAGGCCAGATGGCTTTTGAGTGTCTTTAAGGAGTGAGATTCTACACAGTCTGTGGGCAACCTGTTCCAAGGCTCAGTCACCTGCACAGTCAAAAAGTGCTGTCTGATGTTCTGCACCTCCTGTGTTACAGCTGCCCATTTCCTCTGGTTCTGTCACTGGACATCATTGAAAAGAGTCTGGCTCTATCTTTATACCTCCCTCCAAATATTTATATACATTGGAGAGATCCCCTCTGAGCCTTCTCTTTTCTAGGCTGATCAGTCCCAGCTCTCTCAGTTGTTCCTCACAGGAGAGATGTTCGAGTCCCTTTATCACCTTTGTCGTCTTTTGCAGGACTCTCTTCAGCATGGCCATGTCTTCTTTGCACTGGGGAGCCCAGAATTTGGACATGTGGCCACACACCAGGTGTGGCCTCACTAGTGCTGAGCAGAGGGAAGAATCACTTCCCTGACACCTCGCTGGCACCACTCCTTCCAGTGCACAAGAATAAGGGTAATAAATTCTAGAAATAAACATCTTAGGATCAGATTTGAACATCTGTGATCCAAAGACCATACCCAAGGTCTGAATATTAAAAGCAGTAGTTCAAGTCTTGTCTGCTGCTAGGTTGTTACTTTTCCCAACCAACTCTATTTGAGACAACAACCACTTTGGGGGCCGAGTGTTCCATGTGGTATGTTTTGGGCAATGAACCTTCACTGCTAGCAAATAGTAGTAGCTCTAAAATGTAGGTTTTGGGCCCCTCATCCAAAGGCTTTGGAATTACTGGGTAAAGGCAATCTATCACAGAAATGGTAAATACCCACTGTGCCAGCAGGAAAAGACAGGACATGTGCCCTTACATACGCTCATCACGGCATGTGTATTCACACACACCATTTCTTTTTCTTGCTTACAATAGAGCAACTTCCTTTTCCTCTACTTTGGAAGGGTTCTGTCATCTTTGTCAAGTCCATGACCACCCTACCCAGCTGGGCTTCTTCAACACTATCCTATAAGGATATGTAATCTTTAGGAGGTAGGCTCATTAGCAGCCTCCTTGGCATCTCCTCTTCATGCTTCATGAGAAAAGGGTTGTGGGCCCATCTCTTCATGAAAGTGACATCCTGCTGCAATCTGAGGCCAGGCAGAATGGAAGAAGTGAAGAAACATAAAAACAGACTAAAGATAGCATATTAGTTTGACAGTTCATTGAAAAAATGTCTAAATAACTGGAGAATTTCCAAAAATTATGATGGAAGGGGAAAAAAGAACAACAGGCACATAGCGCAAAACATTCTGAGGTAACATTGTTAGCATAATAAGAATGAGAATTGCTTCAACACAACAAAGAATTTAAATTTTATGCTGCTTTGCTTAAAAAATATTCACCTATATACAGTAATTTAAAAGCCTGTACTAACATTCCTGTAGTATGTAGGCCAGTTCAAAAGGCGTAATTTATATTGTTTTACAGTTTATAGAAATGTTAATATTGCAGTACTTGTGACTCAAGTACAATCTATCACTGCAACAGGGACCCCTTCTGTCTTATATATTATCTTGATCTTCTTTTTTAATACTAGTCCAGAGAGCATCAGAAGACTCTTCTCATCTCACATGTGTTCTTAATGGAGGATTTTTAGAGGGATCTGTAAATAGACAGGACAGATTTTAAATAAGTATTTTGGATGCAGTTATATAGCAGGGATGCTGCATTTATTTGCTACCCCTGATATATACATACGTATGTTTACATACATACACACACATATTGCTTGTGCTCTGCAGCCCTTCAGTAAAAAGTCAGAATATACAGCAGACAATTTAGCTTGACTGAGGCTGCTATGAAAAGTCATGCTAAGTACCTTAGCATGGAAACAAAAAAAAGGTTAATTAAAAGTTGGAGATCTAATAATAGAGAAAACTGGGTTTTATTAAAAAGCAGAATATGGGCATGAGATCTTTTGGCACTTTAAACTACCCATTTTCAAAACTGGATATCTGAACTGCTCTTACAACAGTGACCTGATTCTAAGTTACTAAGTTAAGAAAGGAGGAAAAAAAAAATAAAGCAAGGTTCTGCCATTTATCACTTCCTGACAAAGTTCAGGTACTAAGTCTCTTTGTTATTCAGGTGTCTAAAACACCATGCATAGGATTTAAGTCATAATACATAATGGAAGATATGGATCAAGGTATCTTTCTCTGTGATTTCACAAATTAGTGAACAAAAAAAATCAAACCCAGTAGCTGCCCAAATATGTTTTTCCAACATGACTGTTTTTAACATCACAAGCTTTGCAAATTTAGCAATCTAAAAACACAGGCTGCATATCCAGCCACATCATTTGTTTTTAGCTAAGACTCTAGAGTAACTAAGTGCTTTTCATTATATCTTTAGTCCCTGTTGCCACTGTGACAAATCCCATTCTTCTCTGTGCCAGTGCTAGCAGTCCACGTATGCTAATGCTGGTTCAGTTCTTTATTTTGCATCCACATTTTTAAACCTCTTGATAATGATCAGATCTTTCCATGTTTACACACTTACCTCTGGGTATCTTGCTGGGATATGTTTTCTGAAATGGTTTAAATTCATCAGGTGGAGGAAAATCTTCCACAGAATGGAAAGTAAATTTCGATTCAAAGTCATCTGGGAAGTTTCAGGGAAATAAACATTAGCTGATGCTGGAGAGAAACAAAACAACAACAACAACAAGAAAACAAAAACACCCAAAGAAAACCCCCAAACCCAACTATGTTGCCACAAGTACTTTCTGTTAAAAATGCTGGCTTATTTTCTCCTGGAACTGATAGTGGCTCATTCTGTATAAACCATCTTGATGAGTACTTCTGTGAGCCCCCCCAGTTTTTTACCTTAATTGCAATCACTGCCTGCTATTAAAAGTGAAGTTAAGTCTGCTGTTCCAGTTTTCTGCATTGATGGTATTATGGTAATAGAGGTATTCATCACTAGTTTAAGACATGTAGCTGTAAACAAGAATGAATGGCCAATTCATCAGACCACAAAAATAATTCTTACTGGTCTTTGCCCTGTAGGAGTGAAACCTCTAAATGTCTATGATCTGGTTTGAAGAATGGTAATATAAGCACACTATGAGAACTCTTCATATTTTTAAGTAACTTTGCAGGTAGTGCGTGCTTTTCTTTTCTACTGACTGAATGAAAATCCTTTTTGAAAAATCCTTTTTCTATAATTGTATAAAGTTGTACAAAAATGTTTCTACTATACTACCCTGTTATTTCTAGGACAAGTCTTAAGTGAGTTTTTGAGATCTGAGACACACACAGGCTTTTGTTCTAAAATTCTTAACTACAGAAAGATATTTAATTTAATGATATTACCAATGATGTGCATATTTCCATTTTTAAGTGGTGTGTAGGGGTCATGAGCTGTAGCCCAGGCTGAGACTCCAGACTTGCTTGTAAGTTCAGTTGTTGGGGATCTTGCAGGTGGCTGTGGAGGTGTGACCAGCTTCCCAGCACCGGTTCCTTTAAAGAAAACCAGGAGACCACCATATAAACACCATCATGACTTAACCCAACAGTAAACTACAAAAAAAGAGGAGGGGATGTACAAAGAATGCAGTATCTGAGGCAAACATACCCATAGCTGTTGTTTGCCAAGCCTGACCATAGATTTGTAGCATTAAGTATTAAATTCAAGTCGCTACTGGAATTGGCTGGGGCTTCATCTCCAGTTCTAAGGAAAGTGTGACATTCAGAAGTGTGGTTTTGTCCCAGTCTGGAAGGGAAGATTATCCTTCCACTTTCACAAGAAGAAGCAGTCTCTTTAAGCAAGGGAAATCAACAAAACAACCACACTAGGTGGTATGTCTAAAACAAAATTTCCTGCCACTTCGCAGCTATGCAATGTAATTATCATTAGTTTTGTGCATTTCACTGAGGAGTTGCAAGGGCCATCCAAATTTACATCTGGAAGAACACAAGAGTTGTGTGAGGGGGAGGGAGCCCAAGGCCTCCAAGTTAGCAGCCTCTCAAAACTGCTTATTCTCCTACATAACAAGGGACAGGCAGGGTAATTTTATGGAAAACATAAAAATTGAACTACCATGAGAAATGGGCATCTCAACATAGCAACAGTTCATCAGAGAGTTCTGAGCAGCATTAAGCACCACCACAAGGCACCTGACCTGCTGTACTTACACGGCCTTTACCCTGGCTCTCAAAGGGAACCAGTAATCTTTCTCCTGACATGTGGCTGCTAAAATACAGGGTACAGAACATTCTCTTTCAGATGTTCCCTGTTAAGTAGCTGTCTCCATTTCTCAAACCCACACAGACCTAGGCTCATATTTTTTATTATTTTCATTACATTAGAGGAGTCTAACAAAATTTCCTTCTATCATCTACTCAAGGAAATACTGGATAATACCCTATTTCCCAAGTAGGTGGAGAAGCTTTTGGCACAACCACCTTGATTGCAGGAGGCACTGGCTGCTTCCCTTTATTGAACAGCAGAGGGCTGCAGCGAGATTTGCTTTTGCTCACCTGTGGCTGGTAGCTGCCCCATCTCTGTTTCATTACGTTCTCTAGTGTTTCCCAGCTGTTGCCAGTATTGCTCCTGCATGGGTACAGCTGTAGACTGGTATCCTAGGCAGGCTGGCACATGAGCAGCTGCTGACCTGGCAGACACCGTGGTGTGTAGTCTGCTCCCGCACCTGAGCCTGTCAGGTACCACTGTTCGAGACACACCAATGCCAATACAAAAGCAAGAAGCAGCCCAGTGGTCCTAAGACTTGTCTCCACTGATCTGCATGTCACTTCCAAGAGTGGCAGCTTAAACGATAAGGCATGTGTGCCCAGTGCTAAGAACTGCCTGGCACTTCAAAAAGCCAAGTGTGTTGGGTATTCATCACCTACAGGTATTCCTCCCATATGTGCTCTTCATCCCTGCCCCTCCATGCTCTCCAGCCACCAGTGTAATAGAATGGTTTGGGTTGGAAAGCGGCCTTGAAGAACTAAATAATCTTCAAGGTCCTGTTCCAACCCAAATAATTCTGTGATTTTCCCCGCTATCCGAAGGAAGGAAAAGCCTCCTTCCTTCGGAGGTGCCTCTCTCACCTGCGCCTCGGCCAGCTCTCTTCTTCCTGGTCTCCCCCACGGCTGCGGGCTGAGGGGGGCCGGGGGTGGGTGGCAGCGGCAGCGACTGGATGTTGCTCGGCTTATGGAACTGGGACAGCAGGTGGGGAGACTTGGGGGGCAGCGGAGGGGGCACGTCGGCACCGCTGAAGGCCGGGGAGGGGGGAAAGGAGAGCCTGTTCGCGGGCGGGGGATGGGCGTGTGGCGGCGGTGGCGGCGGCGGCGCGGGAGGGGGACAGTCCCTTCCCTCGGCCGGAGCGGCGGCGGCCGCAGAGGCCTCGGCGGCCCTGCCCGGCAGCCCGCAGGGGGGCACGGGGGGCAGCGGGGGGGGAGGAGGAGGAGGAGGGGGCGGCGGGGGCGGATGCGAAGCGCCTGCTTGAGGCTTGGCGGGTTTGTCAGCCTGAGGGGGAGGGAGCGGGGCCGGGGGAGCAGCGCCGGGGGTCACCCCCTTGGCAGGGCGATCGGCCGGAGGGGGCACAGGGGGAGGAGGAGGGAAGGTGAGGGAAGGCTTGCTGGAAGCGGGGGGCGGCGGAGGGGGCGCGGGCAGGCTGGGCCGCCCGGGACCCGCTCCCGCTGCGGCTCTGGAGGTGCCGGGAGGCTCCGGTGGGACAGCTGCCCGTGGAACCTCGGCCGGCTGCGAGGGGGTGCTGTTCGCCTTGGCAGCGCCGCTGCTCGGCGGTGCGGAGGGTCTGGGGGATGCTGCTCGGCCTCCGGAGAGCTTCCCTGCTGGAAACCAGATATCACATGTTACACACCGAGATTGCGTTCCCACTCCTCAGACCGAACAGAGATAAAGGCAAGCTCTTCATCTTCCCCTCCCCAGTGGATACCCGGAGGGATCAAACTCATTCATCCCGGTTGCCCACGCTGTAATGGGGCTTAGGAGGTGATGCATTCCAGTGGGCACCAGGGATTCTGCTTAGTTATATGACGACCTGCTGGGAGACCTTTATCCCATCCCTGCTCCTCAACTTCTGCAGAATGGAACAGTTTAAGAAGAAGGAACTTTTCTGCAGAGCCTGGGGCTTCACACCAGCCTCATCTTGCCTGGTACAGCCCGCTGGGTATTGCGACTCCTGGTGAAAAGTACATGAGCAGTCTGACACACATCAACTGGCATCCTTCAAGTTAAGTACTTGCTCAGGATCAAAAAATTCACACAAATATTACAGAAACCTCAGCTCCACAGATAAAACCCAAGTTTTTAAAAGCAAGGCCTCAAAGGCTTTCCAGAAGGCACACATTCTGGTATTTCCTTTTTAACAGCAAATGCCCGAAGACTCTTGAACTTACAAAATGTCTTTTCCTGTGTAAATGTCAAGGATTTATCACAAAGCAAGATGCCAAAAAAGGCATCTCATTCAACACTCACACAGTCTGATAGGTATGGCCATAGTTTTAAGAACAATTCAAAGTAGTTACTGCCACAGAAGCTATGTCAAAAGCCCCACCACACACAGTGCTGTGCATCTTTGGCTTGCCTTTTGGAAGCAAAAAACCTTCAGGAAGAGCAAAGTTCTGTCTTTCCCTACAAAAATCTACTTTGCTTTGTGCTTCCTGAGCAGGCATCAGCTGCTCAGCAGTGTCAGAGGTCATTACTGTGACTATAAAAGTCATTTCTCATTGATACTGACACTTCTTGAGGTGAAAGCAGCAGTGGGGCTCCCCATGTGCCTTCCTCCTGTCATTGTGAAGCAACAATACCCTTATTTTTCAGATCAGTAAATTACCTTGTTGGATCAAAGCTGTACTCTATAAAATCCAGAGGGCAAAAATCTTAAATATGAATCTTTAAAGTCATACACAGGACTGTAATACTGTAGAAATATACAACAGTGGAGGGAAGGAATATGACTTCGCCATTTGTTCTGAAACTGATAAGCTCAGATTTCAATACTGTATTCAAGACTCAATTAAAACTTTCATTAAAATAATGTAAAAACCCCAGCTACAGAGATCTATTTAATCTCTTTCTTACCAAGTGTGGAGATAGCTTTTTATTTATGTTTTAAGAAATAAGGCACCTGAGATCTAGAAAGGTGGCTTCAATCACATTATTAATTGAGCCTTCCATGGTCACATGATGAACTAAGCATTCAGAAGAAAACCCCAATAAAAATCAATCAGCAAAGCTAATCCCAAATTACTTTTCATCCCAAATTTCTGCCCACCCTGCTCTGCTTTCATACAAATGAAGCCCTTACCTGTCATGTCCCTCTGGCCTGCTGGTCTGAGAACAGGAAAGCCACCAGCAAATAAGCCTCCCAAAGGCTGCTGAGAGCCACCTTTATTAACAGCTGGGCTACCTCCATCTCTGTTAGCTCCTTTGGGTTCTGTTAAAAAGAACGAAAAATGCAGGATATATCAGAAAATCATTTCATCCTTGCCCCGAGGCTGCTAAGGCCTGGTGGCAATAAAAGCCAAGGCTAAACTCTTCCCTGTACTGTTATACAGGAACTGCCATCCCTCTCTGACCTTGGAGCCCAGCACCCTCTGGTGCTCTTCAACCTCACACAAAGCATGACACCAACAAGTAGCTATGTTAGGCCTAATTGTGAATTCACATTTCCAGAATTTTTCAGTGTGTTTTTTTTTTGTTCTTTTAATCTAATAAAGAACAATTCTTCTGCTAGAGCCAACAATTCCTACCAAATTATCTTATTGAAATGCTCTTAAGGATTTCATCATTCATTATTTATTTTGGAAAAAGGAATGCCTGTTCAGGTGATAACCAGTTGGAGACTTACGAGTCATTGATCTCAGAGCAGCATGCACGTTTAAAAAGTGTCCCCTCTCTGCATCCTAAAGCCATACGATGATGCAGACCTTTGCTGACCTTCAAACCTGCTCTTTAATTTTAAACTGTCCACCTGACCTCCACCCATGCCTGAGGCTTCAGCAAAGCTCCCCCAGGGCCTTGCTGAGGAGCCCATGCTCACTTTCAATCTGTGGTGCACTGCGGTCGTTGATTTGGGTCACTTTCCTCAGGCGAGTTCCCTGCTGGATATCAGCCAGGAGCGCGTTTCGTGCTTTCTGCTCGTCCTTTCGCAATTTTGGTATCTCTGAGCTTGCCTGTTGACAAGAAGAGCTTTAGATGGGAGGTACAGACAAAAATGTGTGTTTAGAAAGGATACAGAGCCAAACATGGGATAGAAGACTTGAAATAAGCCCTCCCTGGCAGCTGTCACTCCCAAGCCTTTGAGTCAAATCAACAGGAGCAGCATTTGGTTGTGCAGGAGGCAGGAAAGCTGAAAGTTTAAATATACCATAAAACTAATACTAGTTAGGCTAATACTGTTGAAAGCAAATTAGGAAGCATGCTTAAATGAAATGTGAACTAATTTGGCCATTTATGGCCTCTGTCCCACAACTCCAGCTCCAACTGCCTCTATCAGCTCTTATCACACTATTTACAATGCTTTACATCAAAATTTTTATGTGTCAAAATATAATAAATACCTGGTTTATCCACTTTTCTTAGGAAAAGAGATAGATAAATGCATGCTGCACTTATATTTGAATGTGATCATTAACTTATTTAGACTGTCTGTCTGTACTGGAGATTAACACCAGTTTAAGCAGAATGCCTTTAGAATAATACAATTATGTTTTAGTAAAGTTTCTATCCTAACCAAGCTTGGTAAGTGTAAAGTCAAGTTGTAGTTTAAAGTTCTTTAGTAAAACAAACAAAATTTATTCTTTATTCTTACTTCTTCAAGTTTATATATATTAAAAAAGCATATATTTTAAAAAATGGGATGTTTCACTTTTTAAAAGCAGATAGCAAAGCTGTTATTCCCAAACCTATTGTGATTAACAGAGCAGTCTAATAAAGGGGAATCTTCACATCAGAGGAGCAATGTTCTGCTTGCTACCAAAATTCCCTGAAGTTAGATAACTCCCTAAAGAGGACGAGTACCAGCAATGTTTCCATTGCCCTTAATTTAAGCATCATAGTTGTAATAAAACTGAACAATACCGTCACACTTGAAAAAACCTCCAAAGCCAACCCAGCTTGGTAATGACATTCTGAAAGCAAAACAGAAACTTGAAAACACTTAACAAGCTGCTGAATTAATAATGTGTCTAACTCGCTAATCCCAAGCGAAGAATTCTATCAGTAGGATATTATTCGTGGTAATTTTTGTACTTGCTAAAAAAAATCCAAACCCAGCCAGCGGGATTTGCTCCGCCCCGCTAGATGGCGCTCCAGACCGCCGCTAACGCCGCCGCATTCCCGAGCCCTGATGTAAAAACTCGGAATTACAACCGGCTGATATGTAACCACGTGCTAGTTTAAAATGTTAGGAAAACCCCCACTCTGCTACATTTTCCTCGTTTGGAACAGCGCTGCCTGCCCTCGTAGTTGCAGAACAGGGAGTCCCACTGTCCATTACGAGGCCCCAGAAGAGCTGCCCGTGTCAGCGGTGTTAGACTGTGTACCAGCCACAAACCATTTCCACTCCCCTTCTCTGGAAGCTGACAGTACTTACTGTGAAAAATGGAAATACCATAACTGGAACAAAGGTGATTCCCTTCCTCACAAAAGCTCTTTACCAATATATTCAACTTCTTGTGTCTCTACTCCCACTAATGACTTTGCCGTGGCAGGACAAGCAGGATCTAGGGGGATCTGATCAAGAGCTATGTTTAAAATTAGACCTAGCAGCTGTCTTTCGTTTCCGGGTTCAAGTGTCCATATATTATGCCAGCTGTCCACTTCACCTCCCAGATCTACTTTTCTGGGCAGACAGGCTATTAGAATACAAAGTCTTGATACCCAGACAGCTATTAGGTTAAAATAAGCAACTTGTGGTGACTTGTGGCAAGTGACCCATAACTTGGTATCAATGTAACACAAGCAAGACAAAAATTTGTGGCATAAAAAAGCAGGAATATTGTTCTGCCATCCCATAATGCAGCCTAAGAAGCTGCCTCTCTCTTACAGCAGATTCCCTTACTCTAAGCATAACTCCATCCCATGCCCCAGCTTCTTTTTCCTCTTAATGTACGTAAGAGATTCAATCTTCCATGCCCAGCCTGGTGGACTCGGATGATTGATTAGCTGCTGAGGAGCTTGATATGGATTCTCTTTTTCCATTACGAAGTCAAGATGGTCTGGGGTGTAGTGTTGCCTGGTTTCACAGCAGTCAGAGCTCCTTTGGATGTTTTGTTTGCTGCCCGCACTCCCAAGGCCAGTGATAATCCTTGCCAAGCATCGTTTCACCAGGTAAGTATCTCACCATCTACTGGTGTCCAGCATTTGCAAATTTCTGGATTTACCATATTATTTTTTGAGACAACCTTCCTTTCTTTAATGAAGAAATAAATCTTGGATTCACACTCATGCTGTGCTTGCAATCCATAGCACAAGCACAGATAACAAACATGTAAGTTCTGCATCAGGAGAAAAACAAAGAGGAACTCTTATGGCTGTCAAATCTTCAGCCCTGATCACATGCAACAGAAGTGTTTCAGCAGGAAGACAAATACATTTTAAGTCACAGAGGGAAAACAGCTGCAAGATAAAAGATGTAATTCTTAGGCTACCTTCTACCCCACCATCTGCAGGGCAGCCTCACTTATTTACAAAAAGAGAAACATCTCAGTATTTCAATGAAAATCAGAAGGGAAGTGGAGAAGAATGTGAAGATCATTTGTTTTATCAGATGCCAGAGCTGCCTCAGGTAACATAGAGTGAAATTAAATTCCATACTTTATTTACAGGAATTGGTAAAGGAACGGTGGGTTCTCATTACCTTAGCAACCACTAGGTTATTCTGCTACTATTTCAGACACAATGAACGTCACGTTCAGTACATACTTAGAAACAGAATGGAACAAACCACACATGTAAATAGCCTGAACATAAGAATTACTTCATTTTCATCTCACCCAACTCCACCGCGTTTTGTCTTCAGTGTCCTAAATTACACACTCAGCTATGATATGCAGTAAAGTATGGGACTAATGTTTAGGCTATCTATCAGGTCTTAAAAATACTTGTAAATAGGAAAATACCATCAAATCATATTTTTTAGAGTGATGTTTCAGACTGTAAATCATCAATGTTGGAAATAAACCTTTCAGAATTTGAAGCTGGTAACTAAGACTAGTGGAACTATTAATGAGGACAGCATAAATATAGAGAGAGATCTAAATCAGTGCAGCTTGAGGCTGTTTGAAAAGAACAACAAACCAAAACATGTTTTCCCACTGCTACTTGGAGGGGGAAAGGAGAAAGAAAATGCACAATGTAAAAAGGTCAAACGTAAAACTGAAAGGGACTGTATTACAAATAATGGTCGTATCTCTGAAACTAAAGCCTGCATTCCAAGTCCCACAAGCCTGGACCTGGAAGGGGGCTCCAGCAGCAAGCCTGAATTACCAAGTATGGCAAGGAGGAGTAGTACACTCCTCCAATATGTCTCATCCTTTCAGAAAAATACAGTGTGAGCAAAAATGGAATACCAAGCTCAGTTCTGGTCTCCAGATTTTTAAAATTACATTGTGGAAACCTGGAGGTGCAAAAGAAAGAGCCAAAGCAGTGTTCAAAATAGTGGAGGCAACAGCTCAGATTTCAGCAACTCTGTTTTGACTGTCAGCCCTGAAGTCTGAGGGATGGTCTGCCTGCACACGACAACCTGTACTGGGAATGGTGGGGAGGACTCAGCAGCAGAGACAGGCATTTGGTGAATTAATGTGAGATGCAAACAGACAAGCCACAGGCAGCAGCAGATTATCAATCTCTTGATAATACTTCAGATCAAGGCTGGATCCTCCCTGGCAGAAGTGTTTTTTGTGAAGCACAAGTCACCAGGTCCCTGTGCAGAACTACCTGGTAATGTGCAGTATCCTGTGGTGGAGTGGCACAGCCAGTGGTTTGTAACAGCTTCTTCCAGTCAGGAGTTCTGTGAAAGTGGATTGCTTAGTTTAGAAGAACAAGTTTCTATTTTTACACTTTCTATACATGGACCACTCCAGGTTTTACCCTGAATAATCACAATGTTAACATCCTAAATTGAGTTGTATCAGACAAATTAAGAACTGAGAGACTTTTTCTAGGGAAAACTGACTAAAATGCATGGCAATGAGCTCCATTTCTGGGTACACTCTGCTGTGATATTTGCATCACCTTCAGAATGTCACTTTACATCCTGCAAGACAGACGGGAGCATCGACCTACCCTCTGAGCTCCTACGATACTTAAAATATTTAAGAGACATACGTGCTCAGATACTAAAGTGATGTAAATGCAGAAGACACCAGCCATTTGGAAAAGTTTATATTAATACTAATTATAATCTTCAGATTTTAAAGAGTACCCCTGCACACAGAAAAGGGGAAATCCTCTCGACTCTGGACAGGTAGTTCAGTCACAGTTCACACATACTGTCCCATAAATGGCTTGTATTTACTCTGGTTTTAAATATGCTCTTGAATGCATTTGCAAAGTACTTCAAGTAATACAGATCTACATAAACAGGACAGCTGCAGGAAAAATGTACCTCTAGCCTTCTGGACAACCCAACAGTCAGGCAGTCATGGGCCTTTCTTTCAGAGTAAACCCATCAGGTGATGTGAAAAGATGATCCAGTACTAGAACTCTAAATTAGATAGGAGCCATAAGTAAGATAAAATAAAGCATTATTCCATCCAAAGGCACTACATACTTTTACTCAGAGAACTTAATAGTACCAAGTATTTACACTTCTAATGTGCAATGAATTGTATCATCATAGTAGATTCCTTCTCCTGGTCATATTTTACAGGAAACACTGGGAAGACACCTGTGTAGAAAATTATTTATCCGAACTAGATAAAAAACTAAAACAAAAAAAAGGTCAAAACATGTTGAGCTTTTCCCTAATTATTTTGTGAGACATATAACGATAACATTAAAGATCAATGAATACATTTGACATCAGAATTTTATTATGGGCAGAAGGAAAGCTCTCTCTTTTGCTGACAATGTAAATTATTTTTATGAATCTGGTGGCAATTAACCTTCTCTCCCATTACCAGTTTTTCCTCCTGTAGACAAAATCCCCCAGGTTCAATGCAGGGATCAAGCACAGGTACTGGCAGAAGGCATAAGCAGCATATATTTCAGTGGAAAAAGAGATTGAGGACACCCCTTGCTTTCTTATTCTTCTCTGCCATGCTCACACAAACCTGCACAGATCCAGGCTGAGGCAAGTGATTTTCACCACTGCAGCATGAAACACCTCAGGTTTGGCTTTTAAGGAAGGGAAAGATAGTGCAGCAAGATAAAGGCTAAGCAGAAAGCTCCAGGATAAAGGATATTTGATCACAGAGACAAAATATTTACAGGGGAAAAAAAAATTGTTCCTGAGCCAGTCCTGGCCTTCTCTGGCACCCAATCTGTCATGATTCAGAGACACAACTTAAACTAAAAAATGCAAGAGAAAAAGCCTACAAACATGACAGTGGACAATTAAAACCAGCATCTAAAACAGCAGGTAGGGCAAAACAAGCAAGAGCTGTGGAGGCAGTGTAGTCAGTAATGTGATAGTGCCAGCTCTGGTCAAAGAAAATGTTTGTCAATAATGAGAGACAACTAAAACATCTAAACCTTAAATAAGGTATGTATAAAACATCAAGAAAGAGCAGAAACCATTGGAAATATAACAAAATTCCCCAAATATTATTTTGATATTAACAATAACCAAAATTCTGGTGTAAACAAATGCAGATTTTTCAGGAAAGAGGATAAAAAAGGTGAAGCTGGCTGCCTAATGCAGTATGTGCGTCATGTCAGAGATAGCTGAGAATATGAGAGAAAAACACAGCTTGTTTGTGGTTGGTAAATCATCCGAGGAAGGATGATGAATGTTCTTACTACCCATATGGCACCGCAAGACTTTCCAAGCAGGGGAGAATGAAGAGAGAGATGATGACTGGGTCCCTATCCAGCCATAAATCTCCTACTCCTTTGAAGGAAAGCCAGGCACTGGATTGGTGCTCACAGCAGTCTGGAAAGCCAGAGCCCTTGAGTAAGGGGCCTCAAAGGGTACGAGTCTTAAAATATCCTTCTGGGACCACTGATGATAAAAAAGAGTGGACCAAGAACAGGGGAGACCTGCTTGCAAGCAACCTACTCTGTAGCTTCCTTCCACTTAACCATGAACTGCTGACCACAGGAGTTCCAGAAGGAGATTCCTGTAACCATCAGACTAAGGTATTTAAACAAATTCAGCTCCTCAAAGACTTCATCCTTTCCAAAAGCAGAACTGACAGAAAAAAGTAATATTGCCAGTAAGATGCCAGAACAATCTAACAACTACAATGTCGTAACTTTTTACTAAAAGAATGAGGTTCTTTTGGAATAAAGTAAAACATGGAAGTTAACCAGAAATCTCAGTGTAAGCTGACCAGCGTGTCTTCCTCAACATTGCACAGGATTATAAAAGTCATCTATCCAATTGTAGCTCAGCATGAAATCTGAAACCCCAGAGGAATTTGGAACTTGAGTCCAAGATCAATCCACTACTACTTGTTTTGAATTATGCCAGGAATTAATCATTTTACATTTGCAGCAGAAATAGTTTGCCCAGCAGGCAAGAGCATTGCTTTTACAAAGAATTCTCAAACCAGCAGCTAAAGTCTCCACCAGGAATGTGCCAAGAAAAGCAGCAGCAACAAAAAGAAGGAGCTTATTAAAATAATAAACTCAGTTTCCAGCACATCACAAACCGAAGTACCATAGAGAAAAACATTGTCATCCTTCTTGTATTTTCACTACATATGCATCAGGTGTAGTTTCACTCATGCACTGTCAAATACAAAATAAAATAATCAAAATAATCCCCCCTTCCAGTTTAAGGAAAAATCTAACAAGTCTTAACAACAAAGTAGATGTCTTCCTTTATTTTAAATATTTTAAACTGCTTGTTTCTAAACAAGCTTGGGAGATCTGGTACCTGACAGTTTTGGTTCTGTTCACAAGAGAGTACTGACCTCTAATTTAAAGCTTTTTAATTACAGAAGACCTCACCACAGTGCAAGACTCTACCTGCACAGTCATTTGTGAGATCAGAGCCACTTCTGCGTTTCTGCTGTGTAGCATAGGACAAGACTAATTAATTCTTGGCACCTGGTCTGCCTGGGCAAACATGGCACTCTCTCAGCCTTCTAGCAAGCCAAGCTTCAAATGCTTCCCATGTGAGGGGTCACTCTCCAGCCAACTTTTCTGAGGGAACCCACATGAGGGAACCTGCCAAATTGCTTCCTGGCAGCTTATGAAATCATTGTTTCAACAGAATGACAGGACCAGCACTTGACAATTCCACCTACACCCAGCTCAGTACTGATTACCCATGATCTTAGTCTCCATGGCACAAAGTTCTGCAGTCTGAGCCTGCCAGGTTGAAAAGGTCACTGAGCAATGTGTGTACATAGATAGGCTGAGTCTACCCTGACCTTGTTTCTCAGCTCCCAGCTAGGGAAGTAGTGCAAAAGTTGTTATGGATCTCTTCCTGGCACTACAGCCACCGCCTAGTCCTGGCTTTAGTCCCAAGCAGTGAGGCCTTTCAGTGTGAGGAGAGCCTGGTGCCTGCTCTGCACCTGCTTAAAGCAACCACCACACACAATGCCAGGGAACAGAACACAAAAACCAGCATAGCAGAAGCAACTTTCTTCTAAATCTATGTTCCCAGTGCTCATTTTAAATACCACCAGGAATCAATGCCACTGCACCCAAGAAACCCTCTGTCCCTTATGCTAGCACCACTGTATCAGATAATATAAAATCTTGTATACTAAAGGGTTCAATTGCTCCTGCCTCAAATGGAGCAGGGGGTAATTCACTAGGGTGCACTTAAGGTTTTCCAGTGTGGGTTGCTAGATTTCTGTACTTGAATACAAAAAATGCAACAGAATAAGCAGGATCATTTGTACCTGCTGAGCTTTTCTGTAGGTATTTAACTTTCTGACACTGACATTTTAAATGTAAATTCTGACTATTCTTGTACTAAAAGAAAACATGCAGTAACAGAAGCCACCAAAATTAAGGCAGTATAAAATTTAAACTACTCTAAAAGTGTTTCCCAGCAGTCCAGAAAGATCACAAGTCAAATAAAAAATACCCTGAGACTGGCTTCAAAAGCTAATTTTGGACTTCATTTTTTGATTACTAAAATTTTGTGATTCAAAGTCCCATGATAGCTTCTGCATCAATGATAAGAAAGGGAAAACTCTTACATAAACAAGGAAATCTGAGGGCCTGGCATTGCAATGAAAATGTCAAACAGAACAAGGCTGAAAACATTGCCATGGGAGCTGGTGACACTAGCACTGTTTATTCTCTCTGTCTACCATTGCAGACTCCCCAGAATGACAAGGGATACCATGAGTAGTGGCAACAAAAACTTCAGCGGGTAACAACCTATACACATCACAATTTAACCTCTAAGAACACTAGGCTATTTCTCATACCCAGTTACCTGCGCAGAAGTTACTGATCATTCTAAAAAGCCATTTAGCACCTACACAAAATTATGGTTAACCCAAGAGAGAACAACAAGAAACTGGCATTTCTTGCACTCTCACCTTCCAGCCATTCACAGAAGTCCTACTCAAGCGTTGCTATAATTTTGAGTTCTCTTTTAATTAAAAGGCTAAAAGTATAATATTAATTGACAGATGGAATTTAATATGTAGCCACTGCATACACTAGAGATGGGGTATTAAGGGCATTATTACTTTGTGATTAGAATGGTAAATTAACCTATTAGTTGTCTGCAGCTAGGCTGCTTCTGGTACCTGGGCTTGATCATTTACAGCTGGTAAATCCACTCTGCAATTTCCATACTTGTACATTATACAGACGAAAAACGAAGAGAAAGCATGCTCTTCAAATGCATTCCATTCCATTCAGACATATGACATTATGAAGAAACCTGCAGAACATTCTGTAAATACATTTAACATGGTGACATAAGAGTTCTCAAGTGAAGCATTCAAGAAGATTAGCAGCTAGGAACTATATGCAATCCATGCCCCTGTACCTGTCCAGATGAAACAGTCTTTTCAGACTAGTATTTATGTTTTCTTTTCATCTTTCCCATATTTCACAGCTCCCACTTACTCTTTCTGTATTTCTTGACCAGAAATACAGAAAGCTACAGCAACATCACTTTGAGACACCACAGCTACGCAATCCCAATTTTCCAACAGCTAAAAATTAAGTCAAATAAACCACACAAAGATACAGTATTTTTTTTTCTACATGATTCACTCTCACTTCTTTATGAAAGCAGACGGTGTGAGATATGATCTATTATTAAAACACTATACATCAGTATCCTTTATTTCATCTGGAATACAGCACTCAAAAATTTCAGCTGTGCTTTGTCCAGCCCTCAGCACAGTCTGTATGATCAGTCAGTCACCAACAAGATTACCAAGCCAGCATTTTCTCTCATTCTGGTGTGTTTTACCTATCAGCAATAAATATTGTGCTTTAGTATCTCCCTAGGCTCCATGACAAAGTACTAAATATGATCTTACAGCTCAGATAAAATTTTAATAAACACATTCCTAACTATTTTGCTATTGGCACCATGCACAATGCTGTTCTTTCAGTATTACACTTGCATGTCTAGGGGTCTGAATAGAAACTTGAGAGATTACTTTAATTTTTACAATAAATAATTAGCAAGCATGACCAAAAATTTATGCATATGAGTGCTCATATGTGCACATTCACGCATACTATATTTGGTAAGACCAAATCAAAATACCACAAATCATCATTATCTTCAGCCAAGATGGTTTACATATGCTGTTTGTTCTCTTTCCAAAGAACAGTAGTGCTAAATGTCAGAGGAGCAAAACCAACTCCCACACAACTTCAGATGAACACTGTAGCTCTCTGAATTTCTTGTGAAGCTGAAGGAAACAGCTCAGCAAGGGTTTCAATCTAACAACTGCATGAAGGAGGGGAAAAAACATCCCCCCAAGGGAAACTATCAGGTGATGTTTTTCTCAACCCTGGAAATCCTTCTGTGTAAATCAGGATTTTATCATAACACTATATCATGAGGAATTGCTTTTCTGAATTTTCTATTACAGAGTAGAAAATAAGAAGAGAATAAAAAACTTGGTAAACACAGACAGGTTTACCTACAACAGTAATTCTGTTTTTAATTTTTAAAAAAATTTAACTAAATAAGGATGAGGCAATTCTTATGCTTAATCTAAATGCTATTCTAGCATTCATCATCGTTTCAAGGTTCACATTTCTATCACCAAAGTAAGCATATTACTTTCTCCTTCTGCTATCCTTGTTTCTAGTGTGCCACAAGGCAACAAATAAACACCTGGTGCTACTTTATGAGCTTTAATCATCTGATCCATTGTGATTTTGGGGGTTAATTTCTATGCTAAGACTTTATTCATACCAATTCTAAAGAGAACAGAAGTATTTTCTTAAACCCCACAAACATATGAATCATTAAACAAACATCTCTGAATAAGGCACAACCCAGCAGGGCTGCTACACATCCACACTTCCTCCAATATTAACATTTTAATAGGTGATGACTGATCTTAACATTACAAATTCATATATACAGAGGCCACACAGCAGTAAGCAGCCTTCACTGCATGTAATAAGTGAACAGTGTTTATCAAAGCAAAATTCTCTCTTGATCCTTTTCTTGGGAAATGAAGTAGAGAAAAATTTTAATCGTCTCAGTGGTGACACCTACTCCAGAAAATATGACAAGCCAAAACTAACCTGGTTGCCTCATATGCCAAGCTTAAAGGCAGGACTGGTAAAAGAAACAGATTGGGAATAAAATTAAATTTTTCGTGAGCAGAAAGCTTTAAAAAACCCCAAAACTACCAACCTCTTCCCCAAGACCACCAACAAAAACTATTAAAAAACTCTACCTTACATGGCACACCCATAAACTAGAAGAGCTTTAGAAAAAGCCTCCTGTCTAAGTGTGCTTTGTTAAGGTGTAGAGGAAAATGGAACATGAAGGGAATTGAATTCTGTAAGCCAGTGCCAGAAAATACATCAGGGCATAGTTTTATTCTGCCTACTCACCCCTCTCATCTCTATGACCCCCAGAAGGCAGGCATTTGAAGACATGGTCAATTAATCTAATTAGCTGTATTTGCATTTTGACTCAGCCACCTGCATCTGCTACAGCAGACATCCCACCATTCCCTCCTGAGAAATCCAGGAATTTGTTTCCTTTTAAGTTTGCTCTAACAGCCAGTAGCTTTTTGGCTATTGGGCACAGGTGGCTCCTAGCATGTCTTAAATACCATCTCCAAATCACTTTGTATTGTCTTGTAACAACTTTTGTGAACAAAATGCAGTACAAGTACTTACAGAATATCAGCAAGTCCAAAAGTCTTAGAAAACAGCAGGTACAAGGCCAAAAAACACTAGGAAGGAAGTTTCTTCAGCCTTAAGAGTCAACAGGACAAAAAAGTTATGTGCCAACAGTGATTAGAATTTCCACGAAGTAAGGACTGCAAAATTATTTGGGATCAAGGCTTACAATATTAGTAAAGAAAATGTGCAGAGAAAACATAATGTGGTGACTACTTCTGCTAAAAATCTCTTGATAGTGAAAGCAAGAGGAAAGTATGGTTCTCATCCATAACCAGAAAAGCAAGAGAGTCCCTGGTACCCCTGCAATAGCATAATGAAAAACTACAGGTTCTAAAACCCCACCTACACACAGACATTTTTCTTTTAACATAAATCACATAAATTAAACTAGTGGCTCACCCTGCATATCAATAGTAAAATTAAAACCTAACTTTTAATTGCTGACATGCAAATCTTACTCTGATTTAATCATATCAGTATAATAAAAATCACTGTGCTGTTTACTTTGGAACTTCTCCATCTGTCGGCCAAATAATAACTTATTTGTTTTGAAGGTTTTCCTTAAAGCTATACACCTGTAAAAATTTTTCCTTCTTCCATCCCCAACTGTAGATCTAGCAGCTGTAACAACAGCTGGGCAGATTAGCAACTGTAAAAGACAAATGCCAATTTCTAGAAAAGGGCTTTCCAGTAAAAGAAAATAGGGTCTGTAGCAAGTTTCTGAAGACTCCCCAACTACAAGGTTTTACTCTGTAACTTGGCACCAGCTGGAGAGCAGCCTCCTACTCTGTGCTTCTGCTGAACTCACCAGGCAGATTCCTGATCCTCTCTCTCATTCAGTTGTGACAGGGAAAAGTAATTTTGCTGTTGCAGAAAAAACAATGTCCTATCACGCTATTTTATTAATTATTTGTGTTGATTCATATACTCTTTTTAGCATCAAGACTTATTAAAAGCAAAGCTTCAATATCAGACAATAACTAGAAACACATCTAGTATGTATCATGTCACCAAGATGGAGCTGACTCAAAATTCTGCATGTCTTATACAGAGACCACCCATTTGAAACAGAATGATCCAACTGCAATATGAAAACAAGCCTTCTTGTATCAAAACCCTATCACGGCAGTGGGTTTAGTTGTCAGAAAAGGGAAGTGGAATCAAAAAATCCTAAACTTGTTCTTAATGATCCTTAGGGGTCCTTTTAGCTTTCTCAAGTCATTTATAATTGGTGTATGTTAGAGGAGTCTAAAAATGTCTCTAGATACTTTACTGATCTAAATTTATTGGGATAAGAACATTTGTAGCTTCTGTTGACTTTAATTGCAGTTGTGAGCATTGAGCTGCTCACAATATGCAGCCCACTTATTTCAGCATCTAAGTATAGGCTGTGTACCAGCCCAGAAGAATTGCTAATTGGAAACACTGCTCCTGGTGCCAAAGTTTAAGCTGAATGTTGAAAAGAATCAAACACTGCTTATTTGATTTGCTGTCTTTATCCTCCTCCTCTTCATCTCCACAACTCATGGGGAGTTTTACAATATTGTTTAGCCTGTAAAGTAGCAGAAAGAAACTTGCAAAGAAACCTCCTTCTGGAAAAAAAAAGATAAAATAAGAGCATTATGAACAATACCATACAAAATCAACCAACCTTCCTGGGAACAAAACCAGCAGAGATGCCAAGGAATGCAACAGAGAAATGTAGTTCTTAAAAAAAATAAACTTGAAGTACATTTGAAGTACATTTTAAGTACCATGTACTGTTTTGCTACACAGTCTAACATACTCTCCAAATAACCACATCAGTGATGGAAAAATGTATGAAAAAAAGTCAGGGGAGATTTTATGACTTGAACACAACCATGCCAGGTTACGCTCTTTCAAGAAAAGTCTAAGAATTTCAATGCAGAAACAGGTTATGACCAACTGATCACAGAATTCAAGGAATTACTTAAACAGGTTTTACAATAGGTACAATAATTGATTGTGAAGGTATGAAAATGTAATACCCTGAAAGTTCACCCAGAGCATCCTCCTCTTATTGCAAACATGCTGGCAAGGCACATGTTCTACTTCATGACACACACAGTAATGATCTGCTACAAGCTGTAATTGTTCCTGCACATGTACAAAAGAATATTGTGCTGTATCCCCAGGAAGACACCGTGTGCTAGAAAGGGCAAAATGTGCAGCTGAACACTGTGAGTCTTAATAGGAGCTGTAAGAAAAAGGAGGAAGAAATTAATACTTACCATCTGTACCATTACCAATACAAAAATGAATTCCCTTTGGCTGGAAAAGTATTCACAAATGCTAAATTCTCACCATATGCACTCTAATAATCTCAAAACCTTTTGATCATGCACTCCTAGCAGTAACAAAATTTTTGAGCATGCACCCCAAAACACATGGCTTTATTTCTTTATAAAATATACACATGTATGAAGTTGCAGGATTTTCATCCCACATATCAATGGATCATCTCACACACCCCACTTTGGAGATCACTGCTGTAATGAACAGAATCAGTGCCAGCAAAACAAACATCTGCCCCAGATATTTGCTATGAATATCCATGCCAAAACCCTGTGGGCTCTGAGCTGGCTACTACAGCTAAGCTTTTGCACACAGAAATGAAAAGTCAATCTTACCAGTGGTGGTGGTGGAGGGGGCCCTCCCGAAGGTGGTGGTGGAGGGGGCCCTCCAGAAGGTGGTGGTGGAGGTGGTGGAGGAGGAGGTGGTGGCGGCGGCACAGGCATCTGCTCGGATTTCTAGCTTCACCCAGTTGTGAAAAATATTGCCAGTCTATGTCCTTGAGGAGAAGGAAGGGAGGAAAAGTGGAAGAATAAAAAGAAAAAACAGAGGGGAATGTGTTTATACACTGCAAGCTGAAGATCGGCCAAAATATCTAGCTCTCAGCAGAGTGAAGACTTTTATACTGCACTGCTTCCAAAAGTACAGCATGAGCAGCCTCATTACAGTTATGATGACAACATACATCTAAAGAGCAAGCTCACGCATCTGGACCAGTGCCATGAGCACCAAATGCATAGATCCTAGCCTGTCCAACTATTACATCTTGCCTTAACCTAGCCCATAGCTCTGAAATGCAATTCTGCAGAGAACAAATCACAGTCGACCACATGTTGACACTCCTGCTGGGACAAAAACTCAGTTGACTTTAAGCCAGAGGTTTGCTGCTCTAGGGAGAGAGTAAGGGACTTTTTAAGTCCTTCATTATTTAAGTCCCCAATAAAGAAATAATTCTGCAAATTAATGCTTCTATTACCAAATTATATAACATCAAGGATCAGACATCTCAAGTGTTGAAGTCAAGTGTTTTTCCTGCCATTTTTAAATATTAATTTCACAATTCTTTAGTAATACATTGACAAAAAGGCACCTATCTTCCCAACAAAAGCTATATGCTTTTCTTAAAAAAAAAATCTTTTGTAGAATGACAACGCATCACTCACTGGTTTTCATACCTAACCATGCCCTCAGCATGACTCAGTCATCATTAAAGTTAACAAGAAACTCCTGTATTTCATCAGTAATGTTGCAAAGGGAAGTACTAGGCAGTGCCAAAGAGAGGCCTATGCAAGCGATGCTTGAAATCTTCTTTTGATAGTGACACTTGGATAAAGGCTCCAAACACATCTAATTTTACATCTTGTTCTACATCCATCATGTCACGATTATTTTCTGAGACTCTTCACAATGTCATATGAAACAGTGTCAAAAACCCTACAATAACACAAAATATGTCATATGCTTTGTCTTTCTGCAAGGCTTTATCTTAACAAGAAATTACATTGGTTTCTCACATTTACTCTTTATACATCTCTCTAGGTCATAATTTGTTTCCCTGACTCCTGAAAGGTCTTAGAAACATTTTTCACATTTTAATGTTTTACTAGAAATTGATGTTAAGTTGAAAAGACCACAATTCCCAGAACCTATTTGCCTTGCTTCTCCCTTCATTTTTAAAAACAGGCACTCTATGCTTTTCCAGAATCATCTGTGTAGGGAGGAGGCATTAAAGTTAAATCTGGAAAAGTTCAGGAGACAAGATAACAGAAATGAGGCAAGTTACAATCTTGAGTGGAATATCTGGCTGTTTTGCTAAAGGGCTAGATTGGAAGAGGCAGTGAAATTAAAATGTACATGCAGACTTGTCACTTCCTACCTAGTGTATATGAATAATATCCCAACGTTTGAGTATTTTCCTCCTTTTCCATCTTGTAAAATAGTTAATGAGAGATCAGTCAAAATTAAACATGCAGAACCTCTGAAACACTCATTTTCTCCCTTGAGAGATCGCTATGCAAAGGGCTGGCTGATCAAAGCACCCTGATCTGTAACAGAATCAGTTACAATCACTTTAATAATCTCTTAATGAAGCTTTCCAAGAAAGCTGGCATCACAGCATCTCCATAATTCCACCCTCATTGTTGCCCTATTCAAAAACCCATCATCAGAAGATATCTCTTTTCCTCAATTAAGCCATTCAAAAACATGGACATAAGGAGAATGAGTCTTCCCAGCTAATAACATGTTTCGGGTTAGTATCTTCCTACCCTGCAATACAGGCCTTTTGTCTTCATTAAGGATTTAGAATGGGAAATATGCTCTTAGTCAAATTAGGAAAAAAAAATACAGCCCACGCTCCTGTGGCAGACCACATGAATGGCAGCAGGAGGTAGAGCACATTGGAGGCAAGCAGCAGTGGGAGAAAGGAAATGGGAATCAGCTCCTGCTATTTAAAAGTCACAGTCTGAAATGCCATTAAATGACTTTTCTAGCTGCCTCTCCACCAGTCCCTGCCCTAGCACTTGTTTCTCCAAATGATGCAGCCTAAATTCAAGGACTAGAAACTGTGTAGAAACTACAACCCAAAATTCAGTGCAGAGGAAGTGTTCACCATGTATCCCACTCCCATATACTCCTGTCCAGTGGCATCAAGGAAAAATGCATTCTGTGGGGCTGTAACACACAGCCCTTGAATGAAATACTGGAGACACCATATAGCTTTCCTCTCATGATTTTTCAAACCCTCTACAAATGAATCATCTTTCAGAAAATCCTGGTGACATGCCTTCTTTAGTCTCTTACCACAAATTTGGAGGCTCAATGTCCTGACCTTGGCATCCTTTTGTGCGCACACTAAAACTCAGGGTTTTATACCAGAACTACTACAGGGTAATGCCTACACAGTGAAGAACCATCTTCCACATGGAGGCTCTATTTGTTCAAGTGGGCTTTGAAAGGAGCACTGCCATCTCACAAGTAGACAGTGTATGCTGATAAAGACAGGAATCTTCAAGCTAACGTACAATAAAAAACAATTGGCTCTTAACATTTAGTCATAACTGCACAATCTACACTTTTTAATATGTAGGATTGGCTACGATAACCCCTTTTGTATTACTGCAGCAATATCACATGGACTGTGTTGAAAGAAAATTATGGAGAAGGCTGCAGCACTTTCAGTATATCAACACACATTACTTGGAGGCCTCTGTTCCTTGGTTAAAGGCTCTATTTCATTTGCCTCTCCCCTCACTATACTGTATATATATATACACACACACACACACACACAAAAACATGTATACATACATACATACGTAATTTCACACAATAGCTTCAGAACATGCTGAGTTTATGGATTTCCACATAGCAATCGAAATAAACTCGGAATTAAAACCAAAAAAAGGAGGATCATATTGACCAGTTCCAGGGTCTGGTAAGAGCCAGGTAAGAGGGAAATGCTACAAAGGATCCTTAAGGCACATGTGCCCTTTCTCCACCCCTCTAAATATGCATACCTATAATTGGAAGAGAGAGGTCTGAACCATCCCTGAGGGACAGAAATAAAAAGATACACTTCAAAAGGCTGGCAAGGTGGAGGGGAGAAGCCTATAGTTTTAACCTCAGTTTCCTTAGGCAAGAAGCAATGTAAATCTTACCTTGACTTATGTATCACAGAACAGAACTGAGCCCAACAATTGTAGAATTTATTGCAAACAAAAAAAAAAAAAAAAGAAAATCCAAAACCCTGCCTTTTCTAGTCCACTTCCCCACCAAAGCAAGGTTGTACATTTTTTTCTAGTGCTTTCTGAACTCTAATTTTAGGTGTCCCAAATAATGTGGCTTTTATTATTTCCCTTGGGAAGCTCTTTCCCAGTCAAATAACTCTTTTAGTTCAGATTGCCTGACACGCAGCCTAATTTCTCTGTCTCCTAGTTTGATCCCATTTGCACTCCACTGCAGATGACTCTACCTTGTTCCAAGCAAAATAATTTCTCCTACTGCTCTGCATCAGCTTCGTGGAATATAAGCACTGTAATTCAAAAGTACATTTGCAAGGACTTGTTATACTTTTGGAGTTGTTTTACTTCTCACAAGGCAGTGAACTTTTCATCAATCAGAGAACATTATTACTCTTCTCTGATCTCAAAACAATTGGTGTTCTTTTGTTCTGTTGGTAAGGAAAATTTTGAACCTGGCAATTTCAGTGTCACAGATTGTTCTTTGTGTGTTCTCACCACATGTGCTTGAATAGCAGCTGGGTTTAAGAACAAGTCTGCAGTCATCAATGTAAGAACTCAAGCTCCAGATTTCTGAAGGCCCAAATAAAGTCTTCACCCAAACTTTAATTTGAAGTGTCAGACAAGACAGAGGAGGTGCAGATCTTCTTCATGAACTGCTCTCTCAATCTTGTGCTGGATCTGCCTGTGAGAAACTCAAAACCTTTTTTCTGTAGCTTTGGTCTCACTTTAGTTAAGCTACCAGACATGCACAAACTGATCCAAGTGCTTCCCAAAGGTCTCCTCCTGAAGCATCACCGCCACAGCCTCAGTGCAGGGCTCACATTAAAACAAAATCCTGCTGGGAGCAGAGATCCGCACTAAGAAACAGTGGATTTTGGACAGCAGCTCAAATCTCTCCTGCCACACTGATATTCAGCAGAACCACCACAGGTATGACTGCAAAAACTATTCTAAAATGCCTTCACCCATCAAGGAAAGGGAAGGCACGAAACAGCTGTACCTTTAATTTAGTACAATGTCTAGAACGGGGAAAGATAGAAGGGAAAAAAAATCACAATTATTTAAATGTGCATAATATGCATTTATACACTAAAACTACTCCAAACAGGGGTATTTTTTAAATGGCCAGTGTCCCTAGGTCTTTAGGTGGTATAGTCATTAACATGAAACAACACAGCTGGCACTGAAAATCTGACCCTTATAACGAAATTGGAGAAAGGACTACAAAATAACAGATTCATTACTACTGGATTTGCAATCACTGCAGCTGTACACTCTGAAGTAGGTAATTCACCTTTGGGGAAATGTAAAGGTTTTCTTCCTTCAAAGGAAAAGCTGAGAGAGATATTTCAAAGGTGTGCAGGAGAGCTTATCTATAGTATTTGTCTTGCTTTCTTGATTAAAAACTTAAGAAAAAGAGTAGACCACAACCTGTTTTTATCTTTTAAGCAACTTCTATATAATCAAGTATGATTTTCTGATTAACTGTACTGTTCTGAATTATAGTTTTTAAGCCCTTATATTTCAACAGAAAAGTCAAATAATTTCAAAATTACCTGGGAAAAAACAGGATCAATAAGCATCTGCTCAACTTTCATGATCTCAAAGGTAGACAATTAGCATAACTGTTTAATTAGCAAATTGCCCATTTGCTCCTGTGAAACATCACTGAAGAACAGCTGAAATCACTGGCGTGAGATCTCCACAGATCTTTTAAAGACAGTACAACACATGCAGATACAGGGAAGATTAAAACAGACAACAGTAGATGTGTGTTACACAGATTAACTTTCCTGCTGTCACTATCACACAACTGGAAAAGATTTGGAAAAATCTTCTGTTTGGAATGAGCTAGTCTAGATTCTAATTTTAAGATAATCACACCATTTAATATTTAAGCATTGGATGCTACATTTTTTTTCTTTTTTGGAGAATGTGAATGACTTTTTGTGTTTAGAGAACCCAACAAGAAAGAATCAAGATAGAGCCTCTGAATATGAGTCTCTTTTTCACCCTCCAATGATAACCCCATTCACAAAATAATTGATAGTCTCTGCTATCAAGACTATCTTGAACATTTAAGACATTTAAGAACTGTGTAGAAGTGTCAAACTGTCAGAACCTTCATTTATAGCAGGAAGGCAAATACCATATACATACCCATCTTATATATATTAAGACTTTCACATGTATATTCCCACAGCTAAGAAAACTCCAGCCTTTTACCATCTCACAGTTGTACATCAGAACTGTGTACAACTTGAGAGAAATTTCTGCTCTCAGTCACCATTTACATCACTGCAACTTAAGGCAGAATCTGACTTTTTCAATTCCATTGGAATGTGCAAACCTTAAGGAAGGGCTCTTTCTCCATTAAACACCTGATGAAACACTTCTAAGCAGCATTTGTCTTCTACAGGGTCTGTAGGACTGTCTCACAGCACGTAAGAGTATCCTGAATTTAAGCCAAGGACTGTAAGTTCCCCTCAGCTTGGACTATTTCCACCAGGCTTAATGCAGTTAAGGGCTGCTTCCCCTTTCTGCCTGAAAAAAGCCCAGCATGACTCTTACTCTGTCAGATGCCTGATAAAATTGCCACAAACTGTCCAGGGCTGACCCAGCAGAGACTACAGGAATTTGAAGACGCCTTGCTTCCATGTGTGCTGTGGGCAGATCTCTGCTGGGTTCCCTGTGGTGCTGAGGCCAGAAATTACAGTGCTATGTCTTGACAAACCTCCCTTCAGAGCAAAGCTGCACAGATGACTTCACATCCCTACATATGACTATTTCAGGGTGTAGCTTCCTCTGCTCCATGGGGATCTGTCAGAGAAGCCTGATTGTAAGAGAGCAGAATAAGAGAATTCATCATCCTCTTTTAAATAAGGACTAAGAGAAAAGAACAACACATACCAAGAAGAAGTATGTCGTGCCTGTAGTAGTGTTAATCTGAAGTTAGAGAGCCCAAAGACAAATGAGGTAAATTAGAAGTAATTAGGAGTTGCACAAAGACATAACTTTTCAAAGGAAACAATTTATACAAAGGGTTTCCTTGAAATTAATACTGCATCATCCACACAAAGACAGACATGGCTTGTTTCACTGCCAGCTATACAAACAATGGTGAATTTGATATACAGCCATTAGCAAAGTTAATCATTGGCCTAAGCTAAAGAAAGTGCAGCTCAGTAGACATTCAAGGTCACAGGCACATTCTGAAGACAACTGTTTACTCTTATACTCCTCAAGAGTATCAGTGTGAGCAGCGCTTGATCTCTCTCTGTAGAGGTAATTTGATGTTTCAGGTTAACATCTGCAAATTTTGCAGCCTCTGCTAAGAAGCTAATTGTATGTTTTCCACATAATTATTAATGATCTATTCCTTTATAGTTATTAATATATTGACTATCATTTTTATAATACAGAGTTATTTAAAAAGTACACTTGTACACGGAATGGTTTCTACAAAAAAAATTTCCAAGCATTGTTTAACCAAGTCGTTTAAGAGAAGAAAGTTTTGCTTTCCAATTAAGTAGCTAGCATCAAAATGGAAAATGCAAACAAGGTAGTATTCAGCATCTTGCTCTTCTATATTTGCTACAGACAGCTCAAACCTTGTTTTAAACTGCCAGTCAAGTGAAAAGAATTTGCAAATATGGGTATTGGAAGACTAGAGCACTTTAAAAATCCAGTTCCTAAATAATTCTGGAATTTCCACTTTCAATCACGATATTTTATCAGAGCTCTGATTTTCACAGCTTTACATCTTGAAATGATAAATTTATAGAAATATGCATGCATGTCATGTCATGTCAGGCTGATAGCTATCAGCTTAAAAAACAGTCTAATACTGGCAATGGAAGAAGAATAAATTTTGCAATTCAACATGTGCCGTGCTTTCCTACAATACAGTTTTAGGCCCCAGCATGGACTGTGGTCACTGTATGTGCTAAGGAGAATTGCCTTTCACAAGGGATGTAAAACATAATGATCTGGTCCCCTGCAGGAATAAGTTGTCAGGGAAATCCTCACCTCAAAGAAAGAATGGGAAACTTTGATTCCAGTTTTCAGTGAAATTGTGATTACCTAATTTCTATTCCAATGGTAAAAATGTTAGCCCTAAAGCCCTAAAAAATTAAACTATAACTTCTGAACATTCATTCTCACTTTCATGCCCTTTTCTGTCAATCCTGTTGAAGCTGCTGTCCCATTTCAGTGACATAATTGATAGTTTCATCTCAGATGTTCGTTACACCAGGGTAAGGTTTCCATAAGTACAAGTACATACTTGTACTCTTGTACTTGTACATATAAACTCTTATGTTATTAAGAAAGCCATGCTATGCTACCATAACATTGCATTTTTTGTTATTTTAACTAGCTCATTGTTATGAAAAAATAATAGGCAATATGTTTTTATTCTCCCTTAAGCGTCAAAACTGAGATCAAACTGCCTATGTGCATAAAGGTGTAAATATCTTTCCTGTACAGAAAATTGTTAGCTGTTTTTAAAGGAAGTGCACAAAGTACCTAGCTCCAATCTTACATCCATTTACTCAGGACAATGATTTTACTTTGTACAATGAACAGCAAATTGCAGTCATTTGCAACTGCAACAAAAAAAATTCCTGATAAAAGGTGTTTTGATTTGTAGGTCTAGTTCTGAATTGCTAAAAAAACAAAGTGCTGAGATAAAAAACAATATGAGTTCATTAAATTGAAGTTTCAGCCCTTTGACTTATGAAAGGTCTTCACTGGTAATTCCCTGGGAAAGGCATTATATTTAGAGAGGAAATTGTGATTGATACATACCTGTACACATGGCATAAGCAACGAACATCAGCAATTCAAAAATATTCAACTAGTTTTGCTGCCTGATGAAGAAGGAAAATTATTCTAGTGATTAAATGGCAATAGAATTTTTTTTGCATTTGTATCTTTCATAGGCACAAAGGAGAAAAGTGGTTTTCTTTGAACAGCTCCCAAGTATACTTGCAGAGCAATCAGTATCTGCTACCATCAGACCAAGCAGGTTAAAGATGAGGACTCACTTGTTTCCATTAATTCTGGTGTCAAGTTTTACGCTGGCTTTGGACTTCAGCTTTCACATTAACCAGCCTGGATCTGGCCCATCCTCTTTCTTTACTTCACTTTGTGAATATTTCTCCCCTTTCCTAGTGGTTTACCAGCCTCTCCATTCCCACTCTCCACTTTCTTTGCCCTTGTCACCATTCACTGCACCTTTTGCCTGATCTTGTTGCAAGGCAAGGCAAGAAGAGGCATTTCATTTAAAAGGTAGAGTTGTCTGTTCTGGGGAAAGAAACACTGCACATGGAGTAAAATTAAGTAACTCTGCATGATGATACTAAAGGTTCAGCACAGGCTACGAGAAAAACAGAAGAAATGCAGAGCTAGGCTGATACAGCTCTGAAAAAAAACAGAAAATGTGATTCTAGGAGATATGAGGACATACATCCTGACTAGAACTGGTAAGTATTAGCGCAAATGTACAAAGCTCCATCTGATGGATTGGATAAAAGATTGAAGTATTGGAGAAAAACAAGCAGGTCAAAAAGTCTGGGCAGAGGAAAGCAGCAAAGTAACCACAGCATACGCATTTTGCAACTAGTCCAGGCCTTTGCAGCTCTTGGTACAGTCTGTTCAGAGCAAGCCCAAGTACCCCCACATGGGACTGCATAATTTATCCTACTGTTAAGTCAATGTAAACTCATGATCACTTGATCCAAGGATATTTTGTACAATCTGCTTTTGCATAATTTCCTTGCTACTTAGTCATTTCAAAGCTAAAAAAGGCTTTCATTCTGCATTAAATGCCCTGTTAGGCCCCACATCTATCACTCACACAGTACCTTACACAGATATTCCCCACCTCCTCTGCCAATTTACTAATCTAGGGGCTAATCCAGCTCTTATTTTTATAATGCCAAATTTTCCTTTGTTTTCAGTAGAAGTGAGATCAGTTCTTTAGGGTTTAACTCTGAAAATACTCCAGGATATACGGTCTGCAGCAACAGAAGTAACATCACTAACATGTTAAGCTGTTCACACTCACACAACTGACCAATAAAAGCAACTTTCTATCCAAATCCCAGGCAGAACCTGACAGATATTTTTGCAGTAATTTACATATCCCCAAGAGAAGCAAACATTCCCTCTGAAAATAAATTGCTAAAACCCCAGTCTGTTTCCGTGGTATATAAGCCTGGCTTGCCTTTTATGCTCCTCATGATTTTCTTTACGTGTCTACTCAACTAACACAGCAGATCTACAGATTTTGAACAGATACAGCGTTATTTATTTTCTTCTTCAGCATATAAAAATGTGTAACTGACTTGGACAAAAGCCAAAAACCTGCCAGGACTATTTTATACACATCAGTAGTGCTGCTGCATACATATTTTTCTCTCACACATAACTATGCCAGTTAGGAAAGCAGTAACATAATAGCTTTAAAACAATGAGGGTACAAAAGAGGAACAAAACACCCCAAGACCTCCTTTGTGATTGCAGTACTATATTCTGTCCTCCTCTTTTTTTTTTTTTTTTTTTTTGTTACTTATAATGAAAAGAGGAAAGCATGATATAGTAACTAGAAGTTAAATGGTACAGCAGTCATTTACAGACCTGTGAAAGGCACCAACACAAAGGGGTTACTATCTCTAAACCTATTCATTCACTTCCTTCATTTTACCCCTCTCTTATGAATGAAGCAGAAGCACTGTAAATTTCCAGCCAACACATCCATTTGTCAAGGCAGGCACGACAGTTGCCACCAGGGTAAATGGAGGATATAGAATATCCATTACACAGAAGCTGCAGAGCAGACATAGTTTTGTTTAGTTTTCTTAGACATTCTAAGAGCAGGGTCAGGACTGAGCAAGCGCTTTCATGCTGAATTTTCTGTTCTTATGCTTAGAGAACTCAATCATGTAGGGACTTTTGGCCCAGTTTTCCCCCACTTTTCACTTTAGCACTTACCCTGTAGCTACAGCATAGCTGCTATGTTGCTCTGCTGTGCCTGGTCTGGCTGCACAGTGACACCATTCACACCACAGAGTTATCTATCTATTTCTAACAACAGGGAAAGATGACACAGCGTCAATGCAAAGAAGAATTAAGCTCTCCATGCATGATCTTATTTGAGAGAGGTATTTCTGGTAGTGAAATCCGTTTCAGCTGTTTCAATTACCACAGCATGAAAACATGCTTTTTGCATCTTGTGAAAATCCTTTGCTGTTTTACATTCTTTCAAAGCAATCAAAAGGCAGCTTTACAGCTGTCCTGTCTGTAATAACTGAATGAGTTCACTTCACAATACTCACAAGTCAAATTAAGGTGGGCGTATTCAAAAAAATACAATTTTGCCTGAAAATACAGTTTCTTTCCAATCTGGAAGCCCCAAGGACGTTTTATTCTGTTTGCAAATATAGCATTCTTTATATCTCTGTTCACCCTGGCTATGAAGCCACCAGACAACCCTGATGCAGAATGACCACAGATAAAAAAGCAACTGTGAAGTACCATTAAGGTTTTGCTACTATATGCCTGTTTTCAGAAAGCTTCAGTCTCACAAAGACAGTAACTACTCTGTGTAAGAACATAGACTAATTGAGGAAGATCTGTAAGAGCAGTGTTAAAGGCAGTCCAGAAAGCTGCATCTCAAAACTGCATAGGAGCCACTGGTAACTCAGTGTAATGTGAGTACTAAAGACTTCTAGATAAAAGACTTTACTGGGTATCTCACTTGATTGCTATGTTTATTTAGATACTAGTTTCATATACACTCTGAAGAAGATGGGATTTTTTATTCTGGTGCAGCAGAGCCCATTATAATTTCCTTAAGCTTCAACTTTTCATCTGCGATCTCATTTATTAGAACTTAAATGAACTGCATAAAATACCCATGTAATAATGCAGCAGATGCTCACACACATGCAGCATCAGTAACTTACAGGGCAAGAAAGCTGAGCTGAGCTTGTCCAGTCTCACCTACTTCGCATGACTGAACAGAACTAGTCCCAGTCACAGAGAAGAAAAGCTTCCACAAAAGCAATGTGTCTGAAAAAATAATTATTATAGGTGAGTTATGACTTATAAACAAAGAGATTTCATATCAGCCTTTTCCCTGTTTTGCTTCTCTTTGGAGCTAAAATACTTTAAAACATTAATACTAAACTTTTTAATACTTAATATAAGTTAATTTTTTTTAGATGTAAAATAGTTAATTGTGTTATTCTACTTTGGAGTTCTCAACATCTGTCTCTTAAAATATGCAAATATTTTTCTATTTGTTATGACTAAAATATTATTTTCTGTTCAAGGTCTTCTTTTCAGAGGACAACGAGTTTCCCAAAATACAGGCCTCATCAAGCAATAAAATTACTAAGTATAAAAATAATAATGCTAATAACTATTAGCATCTGGCTAGATCCTGTTAGGACATTCAACAAACAGTGCTGACTTTTAAGGTGTTACTGCTGAGATGTGACAGTGCTATGTTTTGATTTACTGTTAAAAACCCAACTATCTAAGTACTTTCTGCAAGTTCAGATTTAGTAGTCATTATGTACAGACTCCAAACATTGTAAATTCCCACACTGCAGTAACAGAAATTGAGATGTTACAGGATCTTTATATATATATATTTCCTCTCACAGGTGAGGAAGGAGTGAGAAAAAAAAAGAGGAAGTTGCTTTGTATTATACTACATGATTTGATAAACACAGTCATATGTTGCCCTTTCCAGTGCAGTACAATCATAGAATCTGAATTTCAAGTGCATCTCAATTATTTTCAGGCATAGATCCAAACCAGCAATAACTTGAGCACTGCAGTTAATGAATTAAACATTGCATCTGCCCCTAAGCAACCGAAGTCTTTATGCAAAGCTGGTCAAACTATTTATACACCCCTGTCTTTAGAGAATATATATCCTTTATTAAAAAAGACAAATAAAAAAAGTTTCATACTTCAATTGCAAGCCCCATTCCGTAACCTGCATCTTCTCCAGGAAAAACATCAACTCCCACAGCATTCTTTCTGGTTATAAGTCTAACCCAGATTTTGCCATCATTATCTACAGCAAAACAGTCAAAGCAGTCTATCAATTAAAAAACCACACTTACGCAATCTGCTTTAAGTGTCCCACACTGAGCTCCTCATATGTTATCTCGCACATGGAAGCCGGTACCTGCCAGCAAAGCAGTCTCAACCTTTCCACTGCACGCAGGGCAATGTCCCGTACGAGCCGTGGGTGGCAGCAGCGCCTGCACCGCCTGCGCATTCCAGGCGGGACACGCTTTGGGTCACAGGTTCACGCAGTGAACAGGAACCATCCCCACGCACACAAGTGCCTAACAAGTGTCCCAGCTCCGACTGCCATCACGCAGTAAAGTTGCACTCATTTCCTTGATTATCTGCCCTATGGCTTCTCCTTCAGCACAAAGCACGCGAACTGAAGATGTTAACAAAGATTATACAAACACACGTTGTGAAATAAACAGGAACTTGCACCGCATACACAGATGGAGAAACTGAAAACACTGATTGTATCAGGAGGCAGTTCAACGACTTGACTCATGCAGCGTGCACAGTAACAGGTATCACTGCTATCGCAATTTCAGCAATATGTCACTGTCTGAATCAGCAGGAGCACTTGCAGACTTTAGCCCATAAATCCAGACCACCCCAAGACTGTTCTGTGCAAAAATCATCAAACTTTACCTTATATCAGTTTCCTCTCCTAAACCAGACTTACTTTGCTATCTTTCAGAAACCTCGCTTCGTAATATTCCACTTTCAACAAAACAAAGGCACGCAGGTCTCATGTGTCCTCCCTATTCTCAAACTCCTGAATTTCTTGAGCGACACAAGCCCAACCTCCTTCCCAACCCCAGAGATGCAGGCTGTCACATAACCCATCATCTCTATGTCTTTGCAGACTCCGAGCATATCCAAAGAGAAATAAAAAATCCGCGTGCTACCCTTTACCAACACATCCCCTGTCACTCTGAATTAGCGCCAGCAGGCTGATGAGAAAGTCACTAGATTTCAGTCTCAATTTTATCCATGTTCATTATTATTAAACCTTTAAGAGCTTCTTTCCAACACTTCTCCAGCATTCCCCCTCCAATATATACACAAGTATTTAATACACGGTACTTTTCACAATCACTCAGCCCCGTTTTCTCGGCTGACCTATTCCAGCACATCTACTTCAAGGACGAGAACTGGGAAAAACCCCAAACTTCTTGCCATCCACCGCCGCCGGAAAACAGCCCTCTCGCTGCTTGACACAACAGAGGAGCAGCACCGCGCACAGCCCGTGCCTGACCTCAGCCGCGCTTCCTCCTCCGCCGCCGGGAGCACCCACATCCCAGGGGCGCGGGTTTCGCGGTCGCCCCGAGCCCCCGCTGCCCCGCCGGCCGGACGCTGCCCCCGGCCGGGGCCCAGCCGCGGCACCAATTTTGCCCGCCGAGTCGTCTCTGACCCCGCGGCACCGGGGAAGCCCCAGCCCCGGCCCGGGCCCCAGCGGGGACCGAGGGGAGGCGGCGGCCGCGCCCCCGCCCGCGCTCCCGGCTGGCCGAGCTGCGAGGGGACCCGGGGCACCGGGGACCCCCAGCCCCGCCCGCGCCCCCGCCGCGCCCACCTGCTCGGCGCCGCTGGCGACGGGGCCCGGGCCGCTCCTCCGGGCAGAGGGCGCCAGGTACGGCGGCCGCCAGTCTCCCCTGGCGGGGGCGGGGAAAGGAGGGCAGGGATCTTAGGATCCTGAGGGGGAAAAGCCCGCGCCGGTCTTCACGAGGGAATAAAAATAAATCTATATTTTTAAAAGTAGTAATTTAACACACATGCACACACAGACACAGCCCGCCCACCCGCGGGCCCCACTTTCCACCCCCAGCCCTGGAGCGGCTTTGGTGCGAGGGTGAAGTCCGGCTGTAGCCTGGCGCACCCTCCCACATGCTGGTGCCTCGGCAGAGCCTAAGCTATTTTTGAAAGCCCACGTGGATGCCACAATGCTGCCCCATGGCACGGAAAAAAGATGACACTGCCCCGTCCCTCTGCCCAAACGCGTGCACCTGCCAAACCACTTCTTCCCTGCAGTGCCCTGAGGGCCTTGCCCTTGGAGCTGGCTGGGCACCCTTGGCTTTTGTATCCCTGATTGAGCACTAGGGGAAAAAAATCTTGTTTTCTTCTGGATTTATTCCAAGACTGCATTAAGATGGGAATATTAAGGTCTTGCCCCAATGAGCCTTCCATGTTTCTGTCAGGGCAAAGGAGTTGCAGTGGAGGAGCCTCCCGGATAGCTGGAGGAGTGGGGTACCCCGAGTTTGTTATGTGCAAGTGTGTCAAGAATGATGATGCTGATGAATTAACTTAAAAATCATAATGTGGGCTCTGGTCTGCCCAGCAGCCTTTGGATGTGTTTTCAGGTGGGTGAGAGGCAGGCCCATCTTCACTGGATTTCTCTGGAACACCTGTTTAGCTGTAGAAATGTAAAATGCTGTTTTTCATTGCCTTGCTTGTCTATAAAGCAGTCCAGACAAATCAATGTCACTTGGACCTGAATGATGGCAGTGTCAGCCTGAGATTGGTGGAAAGTCAACAATGGGCTGTTGTGGCACTTCTGCTCATCAGGGCAGGGGCATAAAAATCAATGCTCTAGATCTCCATGTCTTGTCTGTCCAGAGGTGTGAGTTTGATTTATTATTCTGAAAATATCCTCTTGATTGCTTGCCAGACTAAATAATTTTAAGTCCTAAGTATCTGCCCAGTTGCTTCCACAGCGGTCAGGGAGCACTAAATCCATTTCTAACTGGTCACTAGTTTGAACTTCAAAGCACAAAACAAAGCCAAGAGGGTCCTAGGTAGCACTCCAGAAAAATCAAAATATCTGCATTTACTTAAAAAAAAATCTATAATACCACACTTGAAAACTGCTTTCATTATTCATGCAAATTAGTCTCAGCTGAGACTTGATTTTAGATTGCTAATGCTGAAATGAACTTTGTCCACCTTTTGGATTAGATAGAAAAAGAACTTCAGAGGAACAGGCTGCAAGAGCTATAGGAAAAAACCTGGTTTTGTCCTGTTTCTTTAATTTGATTTCTTTCACTTTCCAACAAGGTCCACATAATTTCTGCAGAATTTGTCCAGTGCAGCAGCAACCATTTCTACCCTATGGGGCTGGACTGACCCAGTACAAATGTTGCACACTGGTCTGGTCTGAAACAATCAGCTTTTCCTGTGGGACACAGTTTGCCCACATTTAAAACACTGCAGGAGACCCCATTGCCTCTTGGCTAGGTACAGAAACTTATCATACATTATATTTCATTCAGAGAATCCTACTGGATTACATGCCTAGGAGTTATGAAAGTCTCCTCTTTCTGTTTTGTCTTTGGGAGATGTAGATGAAAAGGAAAAAGGAAAGAGGTGCTCCTTTTCCGTTGCTGAATTGGAAGAAAGGTACTGAAGCGCTTGATGGCAGTGGAATAGGCCAAAGACTTCTGCACAAACTTCAAGGAGTTCTGTGAAGGCCAGTGCACTGAAACACTCATTTCTTCTAGTTGTCCACATGTAATCCTCCTCCTCCTCCTCCTCTCCTGCTGGTCTTCCTCCCAGAGGTATCTGAGATCACAGAAAGGGTAATGCAGCAGGGACAAAACTTACCCTACATTATCGTATAGGATGTGCTTTTCCTGGGTTTTATTATCTTTCTTGGATTTTATTATCATTACCAATTTAAGATTGTTTGAAGTGCTTTACATACTGAAAATTTGCCTCAAACATATTTGTAGCTAATATTGATATGCTTTACAATGCATAGCCATAAATGCATTTATGGCTATGCATGTATGGAATTTATTTTCCATACATTCTGCCCACATAACTACTAAAAATTATGTTGTGTATCACAATTATATTTTTACTCTTGACAAACACTTTTCAATATGAATCAAACAATACATCAATCTCTTTAGAAAAGGAGAATCTCTGTATGTGTCTTAGACTTGGGCTGCTGGTTCTCTGTAGTTCCTTGGTACCATGTCACAAGCAACTGTAAGGGTTATTTTGGGTTTCATCACAGGTTGGGAATGTGTCTCTGAGGTTGATCTGGAGAAGATTTTCTGAGTGTCTGTGTTGAGCAACATAACACCCCTGGCCTGTCATCTTTGTATTCCAGAACAGACAGCTGGTACTTTTCTTGCACAGCTGCTACACCTGGTACTTTTCTCCTACATTTCTTTCATTTGCTATGTCCTGCACAGCTGAACCCCAGCTGAAGGTCTTCAGTCTTATCAGACTTAATGAGAAATTTTGCACCCTTTCCATTTCTGGTCCTGGCCCTTCTGCTGAAAGCCAAATTCATTATAAGCCTATAGTTTCTAAAACATAGCAAAAGTGTAGTCTAACAAGAGCACAAATGGATGTCAGGATAAATCTAACCTAAAACAGGAGAATCAGAATCTCTGTCTTCTATACAAAGAAGTCACGGCCATTAAAGATGGGAGAGTTGTGAATGGCCTGTGGTGAGCTGCTACAGGATCTGATGGAGACTGAGAGAAATCTCATTTCGATTCACCATGTTTTTACTACAAACAAATATAAATTAGAACAAAACTCCGCATATAACTTCATAGGAATTTCCTCCTGTTCATATCTTGTTCAATACTAGATGATGATCATTCTTAGCAAATATATCATTGACCATCTCTTAAAAAGTTAAAAATACTTTCCTGCACTAAAAATGTGTTTATGACACTGTCACCTTTAAGACTCCTCAAAATTTCATACAAGAAAATGAAAAGTGTCTGAAATAAATGAAATCAATGAAAAGGAGGTTGTGTGTCTCAAACAGAGAAAGAATCACAACTATTTGGCATGGTTACTGATTTTGAGAACAACAATCTGTGAGGCTTTGCTGGCATGTGCCAACATAAATACTTGCCAAAGAAGTGCTTATACTTATCCTAAGTACTTACACTTCTTTTCCTCTCCAGACAATATAAGAAAAAGCTGAAAATCTTCTTACAGCATTTGCGCCTTGGTGTTTTGAATAAGAAGCACACATAAAGCTTTCTGGTCAGCACTGAACACAAACAAAAAATACATAACTTTAACACACAAATTAAAAAAACCCAACTTTGATCAAGGCTAAATACGTCCCAAAAATGTAAATTCATTTGTATTTGTCTTTGTTTATGCATGCATTTGTAAAATATAACAAAAATACTGAGAGGTCAAGGCATTTGTGACTAATGTAAAAAAAATTTTTGCATTAAAAATGCATGAAACTTACAAGCTTAAGAGCAAAAACAACAAAAAAAAGCTTCTTCCTTTCAGGGTGCCATTTGATTACACTTCTTGATAGCTTTCAACATTTGAAAATTGTTACAATAATAGTCTCAGCCATTGTGTTTGATGACTTTGTTAGCTTTAGAGCTAACACAATTAACAGAGACACTCCTGTGTATGAAGAGAGATATTCCCATATTTTTGTCTCCAAATATTTACCTTTCCCTTATTATTGGTAAAAATAAAGTGTTTTCTATAGAGAATTAATAATAGCTCAGAACTTTAATTTTCTCTAATACATTTTAGCAAGAAATTCCTAAAAGTGCATGATTTGCTTATTACAGAACAATGGAGCCATGTTTACAAATGCAGTTTAGACAACGATATTGAGGAAAGCTGTAGACAAATAATTAGTAGAGATGATTTCCCTAGAGAGGGGTATTAGTGTTTACTTTTTTTCCGTGTTTTTAATCCAAATCCTAAACCCTTACTCCTGATCTTGTTGAGCAAGCTGTTTGCTGAGTTCATTGGAAATGAAGTCTAAATACATTCAGGCTCCTAGTAAATAATTAGTGCCCAATGTCAATTCTTTCTCTAATTGCATTTCTTCGGCTTATTTCTGTTTGTGCTGTGGGATGTCTTAAAAAGTATCTCTTAGGAAAAAACTTCGGATTTTCCTCGGTGCTTGGTTCTGCCATTCATTTTCTGCATGACCTCTGTGAAAGTACTTAATCACTTTTAATAGTGTGAGTGGAACAAGAATGCATTCATTAATATTTGTGAGGCTGCCAGATACTATGCTGTTGCAAGCATTTACAGTACCTTAAAAAAATTATAATTGCACTATCCAGCTGGTTAATGTTTATCCAGTTACTGAACAGCTAAACAAAAAGCAGAGAGGCAGACCTACTGTTTGCTCTCATTGGTATTGAATTTGAAAGGAATTTTTCCATGTTAAAGCTGTAGAATTAGGCAGTACATGAAATACCATTAGCAGGCCTCTGTAGAGAATAATGAGCTGAAAGCATGCCTGGTGCTAGTCTGCAATTAGGGTGAAAAGTGAAGTAGGGCAAGAATCAGAATACCATTTCAGGCTCTCACTTTTCAGAGCGTGCCCTTTTCATCCCCACCAGGGGGAGCCTAATTGAAGTTAATAATTAGGAGGCAAAAATAGTGTGCTTGAAGAAGACGCTTTCCTTTGCTTTCACTTTTTTAAAATAGAAAGATACTTTGTGATCTTTGTAAGACTTTCCCCCCTCGGCTACCCCTCCCCTCCTTCCCACCCCGCCCCCTGAAATTCCTTTTGCTTCAGCTATCACACTGTAGCAGAGAAGCAGCATGTGTGTTTTTCTACATGCTGGGCCTATTATTCTGAAGACTTCTGTTTTTAAGCATTGATGTCAAGCACAGGATTTAGCTCAGATTTTACCCAGAACAGCAAATGGAAGTCTCCTACACCATGGCATGCACAGCTATTAATGCTGTGTGTGCAACTTGTCAGAGTGAGGTGAGAGTTCACATCTTGAGTACGAGTGACCAGATTGTCCTTACAGCTCCTGGTGGTAAGTCAGGCATAACTGATTGTTCTCAGCAAATTATTGTACTTCCTTGTACTTCCTCTGCCTCTAGAATGCTCCTCTTCTCTGTCTAGTTCACCACCAGTCAAACCTGAAATACTGTTCAGCTCTGCCCTCCTTAAAATTATGCTCATATAGAGGAGTTGGACTGTGTCGTTGGATAATAGGAGGCATGCGAGCAGCAGGCCTCATGATTTATTTGCGTAAGCAAATTTTCAGCTTTAACATGTAGATATATTATTGAAAATCCTTCAGATTTTCTTTGAAGTAATAATTTGGCCCTTTGTGTCTAAAGAAAATTATAGCCTTCTTTGAAACTAAGATTTCTCTTTTGAAACCAACAAATTCTTTGCTGGGAGGGTGGTGAGGCAGTTCAAGAGGTTGCCCAGAGAAGCTGTGGATACCCTTTCCCTGGAAGTGTTCAAAGCCACACTGGGTGGGGCTCTGAAGAATCTGGTCTAGTGAAAGGTGTCACTGCTCATGACAGGGGGTTGGAACAGGATGATCTTTAAGATCCTTTCCAACTTAAGCCATTCTATGATGCAAATAAAATGTTAGTAAATGCCTGTACAGCATTTCAGTACTTAACAACAAAATCTGAAATTTTACATTCTGCTGCAGATGAAAAACTTTCATAATACCTGTAGGAACAAGTGGGTTCACACCTATTCTTGACAAGTGGTGGAATCAACCATTTAATATATGTTTAAAAGCATTTTTCCTCTTTGAAATGTAGTTCCTGTCTCTCCCAGCCCACTTACAGTACTTTAGACTCATTGTGGGGATCTGAAGAAGGGCATGCTCTCTGCTGTGCTGTATGCAGATAGGAGTTTCAATCAAGTTGTTAAGGGGGAAAGATTGCACTTGAAGGACTATCATCAAGTTCACTGCCAATATTCTCAGCAGCAGTTACTATCATTGTCTCATTTTCTGAAAGTGACATTATTATTTCAGTCATTCAATGAGGTAAAATTCAATAATAATTTATTATCATGGACTACTTCTAAGTGGAAGATTTCTTCTCATATAAAGCAAATAATACAAGTTATGGTGTGGCATTGAGGAAATATTACTAACAACAATATGGCAAGACTCAAAAATATTATAATGGATAATTGCAGGAGGAATGGCTGGAGAGGGAGAAATTAAAGAGAATCATTGAGAATAGAACAGACATCTTGCACTTAGGAAAAAATAGCCACAAACCATAAGCAAGAGAGCTTCACAGCTGGGAATACAGTTCCAGGAATCTGTTCCTCCTGGCCTGGGCTGCTCTTTGGAAAGGCACTACTTCCACAGAAGGGAGTCTGTGTCAGTGGCGAGGAGAGCCAGAGAAACAAGCTTGCTGAGTGTCAGAAGGCAGAAATGCTGCTGAACTGGAGTCCCAAAGGGAAATGACTTCTCTAGGTACTCCTGGGAGGAACTTGAGTGGTTTTCCTTTGTTTATGAGGTTACTGAAGGCACCGGGATGGAGGTAGCTATTGGAAAGAAGATTGCTGGGAAAGGGGGACAATCACATAAGCATATGGAGGGAAATAATAATTTCTGTTTGTGTGTTCCTTGTTTACTTTTCTTTCTCTGTAGTTGTATCCCTTTCAGGCCAGACCTTCAAATTACAGAGCTAACAGAAAAATGGAAATGAGGAAATAGAGCAAGTATCTATGATCAGAAGTATTTCTCTCTCCTACACCAATCCTGAGCTCACTCACGCTATAGAAAATGCAGGAAGCAGGGAGATCAGTATAGAATAATGCATTGCATAAGTTTTCTTTCCACAAAACACTTTAGAAAGTCTTCATAAAAGATGTTCAAGGCCTCGAATGGGTGGCAGGAACAGTGCAACTGATGTTTTTACCTCACTACTTTATTTTAGAATAAAACTTGACAACATGTTGGCAATAAGTATCAAAAGGAGAGAACTTCAATCTCTTCATTCTCTTTCTTCTGTAATCTTTTTCCCTTTCCTTTCTCCTTTTTCTCCTTTTTTTTCCTTTTTTTTTCTATTTATGGCAAACTGACATGATAATTTCTGGGAGTTGGTGGTGTTCCCATAGAAACAGCCTTGATTTGATGATATCACTGCAGGTTGCTGCTGTTATTCTCCTATGTTCTAATTAAAATAAAATCTTTGTAGATACATTGTATTTAAATCTTCAGACTCTTTTTTTCTATGCAATTGGCTGGTATAATCTCCATTTTTTTATGGCCAGGTTTTAACAGGGGCCAAAAAATTTATGATGATCAAGACACTGTTCCTTTTGAAGCAATCTTTTTGTCTCAGTTCTCCAGCATTCGTAAAGCCCAAGTGGGCTTTTATGCCTAATAATAGTAGTTATAAGTGGCTTTAAGTGATTTGTGGAATAAAAGCTGTAACTGTTACGTACCACTGAGGAGCTGCTTCTTTTACTCAGTGTTTAATACTTTGTAATAACAACTGTTTTTGTTTCAGGATCTCAATGCGCTTTCCATTATTATGACTTAAAGTGCTAATGAATTCTGCATTAAAAGCCAGATGTAAAAGTATCTGAGAAAAAAAAAATCTCCGGAGAAATAGTTCAATTGCCTGCAGTAACTATCCTGCAAGTTACAAGAGGCATGGTGTGTCAAAAACAATCTTTTTCATCTTCTTGTTTGCATCCACTTCTCCTGTAGGGCACAGAAAAGGCTTAATTGCCTGCTCATCTCTTCAAGATACTGAGATGAAAATAAAATTGTGGGTTTTGTCTAGTTTGTGAAGTGAATGGTGTTAAAGGATGGAAGGCAAAGCAGGATTCCTTCGAGGTTGTGAGAGTTTGAGAGAAATCCACTACAGCTCTTATTGATGCTGACAAAGACCCCTCACCTTCTTTGACACGTGACACGTGCTGTTGCAAGGCTTGCTACCATCTAGTTGGAGGTGACAAAACACCAAGAATACAACCCAGCCCTCACTCTCTGATTTCTCCACCTGTGGTAACCTAGCCCAAATAACCACAAGCATTAGTGCTCCTCAGTAGAAGGCAATGCTAGTAACACCACAAATTTCATCATTCCCCAGGAAAAACAAGATTAATAATCTTTTGCAGAGGAGATGGTAATTTATGTAAATGCAGAAGTTCCACAAGTGGAAAACCTATGAACAGAATTTGGAGCAAGATATTTTTTTCTGCTTTTTCTATCAGAAGCTTGCCATTGAACTCCCTTTTATTTAGTTCTATTATTGTGCTTTGTCATTTGGTTTTAATCATATATTTATCAAGTCACTATGTTCATCCTCAGATAAACTTTTATAAGTAAAGAAAACTTACCTGAACATGAGGTAAAATGGGTCAAAGCTGAACACATTCTTAGAAAATACTGGGAGATGAAATGTACCAAGGCAGAGATCACATTTTTATTCTGAGACTGAAGGATGATGTTTGTGGTAAGATCAGAGAAAACCGTCGGAGTATCCTTGATAGTACAACAGTAAAAGAATACAAGAATATTTGTTCCCTTAGAAAATGTTGCAGAATCCAGAACTGCCCAATCAACTCATCTCGTAAGCGTAGGATATACTTCAGCTCAAAAGCTAAATGAATAAACAGAACCAGGCCAGATGAAATAATTTCTAATTGAATTTCCAAGGTTAGCAAAGACAGTGTGCAGAGGAGCAGCTCAGCACTAATCAGGCTGATTATTCTGGTGTTCAGCGCGAGAGGGCTTTGGAATGGGAAAGGCTTCCACCAAAGCTGCTCAGGTAGCCTGCAGTTCCCTTCCCCTCTAGGAAACTCTGCAGCAGGGCAGGTGCTACACACCACAGGTGCTCTGGAGCAGCAAACATGGTGCAGAACGTTTCACTGGCCAAATTAGTCCTGACACAAAGGGCAGAATGATCCCGCAGAAAACAAGCCGCTGGCACATTGCTCACAATCAGCCAACACCTCTGGCTTGTACTGCACTGCCAAGTCCATCCCAGCCAACTGGAAAGTCACTAACAAAGCACATTTTAAATGTTTCCAGGCAACAAGGTCACCACGTCTTCCTCAGTTATGCCGTTTCCTTTTTACACAGCAGGCAACCACTTTGTCTTAAGAGCTAATTTCTGCCTTTTCTTTGCCTTCTAGGACTCTCCAGTGTATTGCATACCACCCTTTTCTCCAGCTGGGGGGCAGTTTTTGGAGTGCTCAATAAAAAGGAAGGGATTTTGATGCAGAATTTGCTGAAATCAGAGGTTTCACACCAAGCGGCTTCTACCTCAGCTACCGCTTTTAATGTACTTAGTGATCTCTCATGGATCTTTTTTCTCTACTCATCTTTGAGATCATATATGTCTCTTTCATCCTGATTTATAAGACATCACTCCTTTATTTCACATCTGTCTAAGATTTCCAGTTTTTAATTTGTCTTTTGAAGAAAAGACAGAAAAATCCTTTTCACTGGACTGGAAAACACGACTTTTTATTTTGTAGTTTGTAAATATGCTGAGAATTAAACAAAACTATTATTTTTTTGAGATGGTACGTTTCTTTGTGATGTTTTATATATATAGTTTGGAATAAAATGAGATTTATTAGGCAAAAGTGTTGTGCTTACAGCAGATTCAGCTTAAGGCATCTCAGCAGCATCAGAAAAAATGAATTTTCCTGCCTGCAGTTAAAGCCTAGGTTCATTCTACCACAGGAAGGGAGGAAGGGAATGAAGGGAAGGATAGGACTATAGAGAAAGTGTGGAGGACAGTTCAGGAGTGCCAGACTTGCTGCAGCCAGAGGAAGGGGTGGGGATGACAGCTGCTTATTCTGAAATGGTTCATTCCCTGCTCTAACAGCCCTGATTAGGTTTTCAGGCTCCCACTCTGACAAAATGAGAAGCAGGATCATGGATGTCTGCTGCCTGTAGTACAGGTCTTGTTGTCTCTGCTGCTTATAGTTGACCTAAATCCACATACAGCTCTCACTAGGGTACAGGAAGATGATGTTCAGATCCCTTTCTTGTCTGATTTGAAGCAAGAAATTGTATTTAGGTCTGATGTTGTACAAGAGTGCCTTGGTCATTGATTTAGGGAGTGTTTGAACTTCTGGTCTTGAAACTATCCACTTTGTTTAACTCTGGTCATTGGAGCTGGTGCTGGAAGACACACGTGAGAGTCTTGAGCTGCACCATTCTTTGCTGTCTGACCTAAAGGACATTTGACATCTATGAACAAGCCCTATGGGAAAAACTGAGAAAAAGTGTTGTTTCCATGACTCTGTCACTAAACCTGGATGTTGTTCTTGGTTCCCAAAGCACAGATTTATTTTTTATTCTCACCAAAACACCCATTTCCTCATTCTGCTTTTCACCCAGTTAGTTCAGCACACAGCTGAAATTTATGTTTAGCTTTACATTTTGTTAACAACAACATCATTGACTTTCACTCTTCATGTAATGGTTCTTTTCTTTTATGTCACACTCGTGCAGATTTAAGGTGTTGCAGGAATTTGAACTGAGTCTACAAAAAAATCCTGAAGGAACTGGTTTTGTTTCTCTTCCTGAACCAATTTCTGTTTTCTTTTCCTGTGTTTCTAAGTTCTGTCTGTTTTTATGGAACTCTGCAAATCTGATCTAGTGTGTATTTCTGCAATCTTAGGGCTCACACATGTGACTGAGGTATGAGAGTTAAAGAAGTTACTGCACATCAGCTAAGCCATGGCAACTGTCCTGCATTCAGGCTTAGCCCACAGCAAATGCGATATAATGTGAGTTATCTTAAGCCTCTTTCGAGACAGACTTATCTCTCCTCTGTACTTTCCTGGGAGGCTGCTGGGTGTCATTATTCCAGCTGCACTGATTTGGCTATTTGGGCTCTCAATCCCCCTACCCTGTGAGTAATTAAATCACCTCCTGCTATATATTTAACCTTGAAAATCTTTCCTTTTTTTACCTCACTTTAATTGGCCGTTGCTGCGGATACCTTATCATACTTTGCTCTTACATGGAAGCCTGCACCGAACATTACAGGCTGGTTAGAGGAAGGTTTTCAGTACAGAGGAGAGCAGGAACAAGAGTGGATGCAGACAAGTCTGTACAGAAAGGCAGAGAATCCCTTTCTGAGCAAATGGCTGCTCTGTAACAGACCACTCACCTGAGCGCTGATGCACGAGACTCCAAAGGCCTGATCAAAAGTGATGGATGAAGAGAGGAGTATAATGGGTGCACCCAAGGGAATGACAGATGCAGGGTTGGGGTCTGTAGCTGCTGCTTGGGGTGACCTTGGTCTTACTTTGGCTATGGGGCAACTCTGGCAGGTACTGCCAGGGCTGCAGGCCCCTTGTCAGGTGCATTTGTGTTGCAAATGCTGGAGCTGCAGACTGCAGCCAGGCAGAGGTTAATGCAATGCAACAGGGGCCTGGAAAGCTGCAAGTCTAATCATTACAATTGAGCAACTGAAGTAAAGAGAAGAGTGTGACTACTAAGAGCTCAAATACCAGACAAATGAGCAGAATGTCTGTTGTCCACCTAGGGACTGGGACAAGCCCATCTACAGCCTTGAAAGAAACAGTCTGACCTGAGTACCTGTCATTGCTGAGGCTTGGAGTTTGTGTGCCTCCTTAGGGCTTGGGAAAAGTATGTAACCGTTTAGAAAGGGAATGGTAAAAGAGAATACCCAACAATATGCTGCAAGATACAAGTAAATAAATGTATACAGAAGACACTTGCAGCTTGAGGGTTATGGGATTCCAGGAGCTGGACAGCTGACCACTGCTCAATTGACAGTAAACCATTTCTGTTTGTTATCCTGCCTTAATAAAGTGAGGCTAGTCATAAATCTTCTGTCAGCTTGAGCTCTGTGGCTGAGCAAGGCTGGGAATGAATTTGGTTCCTGGGAAAAATAGGATTTGAAATCAATTTAGGAGCAGGCAATTGTGGCTTAGCAGCTGCACCCTGGGGAGCCAGGAGCTGAAGTGAGGTCTGCCTTGGGGAGCAGCCAGGGCAGGGTGGGCCTATGGGAAGAACTCATTTGAGAGTGCTCAGCTCTCATGTCATGAAACATAATAGGTCTGAAACAAGTTAGCAGAACTGCTTTTGAACAAACCTTGTCTTATCCACATTTTCAGCCCAACTAACACAAAAAAGAGGAACTAAATCAATCCCAACATTCAAAACTCAATAATGCTTAAACTCAACCCTCTTTCCAAAAATGAGCTAAATATGGGCCAAATGTGTATCAGATTGTTGCATCTCAGGGTCTTCCCTGCAGCTAATAACTCCAGGAATATTCTTCCCCTATCAATTATGCAATGCAATGCAGCAGATATTTAATAGACTCCTCCAAAATGAAGATGAAGACCACCTATCAAAGACTGGTGGGACTGGATGCAGCCGAATCCTCCTACCAAGACACCAGGAGGCTGCCACATGTTCAAAAGAGATTAGGGCAATCATGGGACACCTACAAAATCTGCCCTGAATGTGTGCAGTCAGGTTATTACTTTCTGTAAGAGGTTTAATGTCTTCAACAGATTGTTCATTGCAGCATTGGGTCAGTGAAGAGAAGACAGTGTGCCTACTTCACTATTTCATTACTTTAACACTTATGAAATAGTATAAACACATTATAATCAAGGGAGTTGCACAGTGAACAGCCAAACATTGCCTTAGACCCATGGCCAGATCCCTATATTCTGAGACAGTTGCCAACATTGTGACTATTTTCATCGCAACAGAGAAATAAAATCTACACAAAATATGTTAAATTTTCATTAATGTATATGAATATGTAAAAAGGAAAAGGTTTGACATAGATAGAATTGTCACTGATATAGCAGAGTATACATGCATCCAAACACAGGAGGGTGCTGCTAAGGAAAGCTGATCCTCGTTTTCTGCTTCAGTCTCTCAATGTGGCTTAGACTGACAAAAGGATTAATAACCTTGTCACATCACAGAGGTTACAAGTCACAAACTGACACTGCTCCTATTCCCATCTCTGTAGGAATGAGAATAAAGGCAAAGAGACTAAGAGACCATTTTGATAGTGGTGTTCATAGCTATTTATTCATTAAACCAGTAGGAGTTTAAACAGAGCAGCATTGTTCAGCCCCACGGCCAAATTTCATCTGCTTGAGGTAGCCAAACTTCGCTGAACTGAAGTGCAAACCCCTTGTGGGATGTGATACAGATCCCATCTGTGCTGATGGGAGGCGTTTTACAGTTCACAGCTATGATGTCAGTGATCTTCAGCTCAAACTGTAGCAGCACATAGATCCCTGAGGTTTGTTTCCCCCAAGGTCTGAGGTTCATCCCTCATTGCATCAGTCAAGGCAGCAGCCTGCACACAGGCTTCCATTGCAAAAAAGAAATTGCATATGAGACCTTGATATGACTGAGAAGATGGCCTAGTAAATATGATTAGACACCACCACATCCCAGACAGCTGAGATCAGCACCTTTCACGTAAAAGCTGTCCACACAGTAGACTGGGACATTAACTTTGAATGTACCTTCACCAAGCAAAGCTTTACACTAATCAAGGGACTACAACTGCGTGATCAATTTGAAGATGTAATTATTACAAGGTGCATAAATCAGGTATTTTAATCCAGAAACAGCTATGTGAGCAGAGGACAGATAACACACTAATATTGAGGTGCTTTGCATCTTTATTCTCTACTGTTGCCCAGTTAACCTCTAGTATTTGCACTGTTTAAGCTGTATCAGCTTAAAACCAAATATAATTAACATGCTAACCATCATCCTGCTAAAACAAGGCTGACCTAGTCCCTTCAATTTAGAATTTATTCCCAACCAGTATTCCTGCCCTGACCAAGGCTCTTTCCATAATCCAATATAATTCTTACAGATTTGTATGCACAAAGGGAGGATGGGGCTCCTGTGAGTGATGAAGTCTTTGTTTCCCACACTCTTTAGGACTCCATGCTGCTCACTGCACAAAAAATTTCAACTGCACCCTATTCCTTTAATCAACAGGAAGGAGGAAAATATAGGTCTGGCATTCCTCCCAGGTTTTAAACAAACACATACCTAGCTACATGGTCTTATGAACATATCCCAACACTGAGTAATGTTTGCATAACTACATGCATGATAAAGCATTGGGTATTTGAGTTTGCCACAGTATTTTCAGGACATGAATTGTTACAATGGACTGTGGCACAGTGGCCACATCCTGAGCAGTCTCTGATGTCCACGGGGTGACTGGAGCTGGACCCTCTTTTCAGGTTTGATTTTCAATGCCACTGCCACAAGTCAGACTTAAGCATGCAATTGGTTTTGAAAGATGAAGTTATTTTAAAAAGCAGCAATCTTTAAGTAAAATTTCTTTTGGGTCTGCTCCTGAGAGGCACTTGATCCTTGCTGCTCAACAGGGAGCCTGTTAGCAATATCGGTTGTTTGATGAAACACAAGCCAAGGCTCCCAAGACAAGTTTGTCTGTGTTGGATCACTGGCTCAAAACATAGTATAATATAGTTGACAGGAAGCTCTTAATTCCAGAGAAAGAGTGAAAAGTTGTCTTGTGTATGTGTGTGTGTTTTTGTCTTTGGAGCTGGTTGCATTTGGTGATGTGTTTGGTCACGGTGCAATGAATCACCAACACGAACATTTCGTGATGGTTCATGGATCACTGGAGATGTAGAAGACTTGCTTTGTTTAAGAGCCCAGAGGGAAGTCAGTCTTTGGTTTTTTTATTTTTTTCTTTTTTTTTTCATTTAATAAATCACGTGGAACTAGAGACTTGTCCCCCACATTGTAAGTGCCATTTGAAAAACCTAGGGTATGCAGGAGAGGATTAATGATTATGTAAGCACTGAATTTTGCAAAGGACGGGATCTTAAATGCCCTTGCTTTTGTTAGGGGGTGCAACACAGCCTGCAGAAGTTCTGGATGAAATGGTTTCTCATGAAGTCCAGGAACAGGGGAGGGGAACTCCATGGACCAGGAACTGGCCACCTCTGATTGTAGATTCTGTAGCTGCACCTAAATACAAATTTCCTGAAGACTAGGTTTATTTTGTGCATAGCTGGCTGGCTTTTATAAATAGCAAATAATGTTGGACCACAAAAGGCCTTATTATTGCAGAGCCCTCCAACAGTACTGTGGAACACAGGATGAAGGTGGTCTGAAAGCACTACTTAAAGATTACTTCACTTAAAAAAAATTGCTAGTTGTGATCCCAAAAATTAAGGTATCTCGAAATTATGTAAAAATATGTTGGTTTTGCAGAAGAATCAATGGTGGTAATTTTTTGTGTGTTTTTCTGACTTCTTTTATAGAATACAGAAAATGCTTTTGAAATGGCAAATAAGAATAGATCAAGTAACTGCAAAGTTCTGTTTAGTGGACTAAACACATTGACCTCTATGTAGATACAGCAAATGAAGATCCTGTTATCTCTACTTTCAGGACTTTCAAGTCAACAGTTTCCTTCTGTGAATCAAGAAATTCAGTTTCAAGCAATAAGTTTTGGTAAACTTGGTATGGTAAATGGAAGAAGAGCTAGTTCCCAGATAACTTTTGAATGCCTCCAAGAATGGTGACTCCACAACCTGTGCCACAGCCTGTGCCAGTGCAGGTCATCCTCACAGTGATGGCTGCACTAGGTGATCTTTAGAGGCTCCTTCCAGCCCAAACCATTCTATGATATGAAAAGTGTTTCCTTATATTCAGACAGAGACTCCTGTGTTCCAGTTTATGCCCACTGACTTGTCACTTGACAACACTGAAACGAGAACCATCTTCCTTTGTTCAGATATTTGTATACATTGATGAGAAACCCCTGCTGAGGCTTCTCTTCTCTGGGCTGAACAGTCCCAGGTCTCCCAGCCTTTCCTCATACTCTGCAGCCTGGGATACTGTTGGACTCCTGCTAGCTCATGTCCAGCTTGTTGTCCAGGACCCTCTATGAGCAATCCTGTTCTCCCTATGCAAACACAGGGTTTACAAGTAACATTTATTAGGCCAGAAAAATTGTGAATAATAGCATGCTAATTTTTAAGAGACTTAGCTACTTGAAACCCAGCCAGCTAAAAAGGTAGATGTGTTAATGCAATCATTTCTCTTGAGTTTTCTAAATGGTAATAAGTCACAGTTGTGCAGTTCAGGTGCTTCTTGTCTTCGTAATAACCAATGTCAGTGGTTCAAATAAAAAGTTACCTCTTTAGGGCTGTTTCTTTTAGAGCATGGCATGGTAGTGAAAGCTATGTCATCTACATTTAAATGGTTTACCTCCTTGATTAATTCACTCTAAAATAAGAACTACCTTTGATTGCATGATCCTTAATATTTACTTTGCATGCGTTATTATGGCGATATTTTGATCCGCACCATCATTTCTAAGCGGTGCCATACACCTGCTGCCTCCGGGAGCTGGAAAATGGTATTGATTCCCTTTTTCCACTTGGTGGCGATCTCTTAAAAATTATGGAAACTAAAAGTATCTTGCTCATTCTTTTAATTTCGGTATAAGTAAAGAAAAACTCAAAGATAAGACTTTAATACATCAGAATAGCAGTCATAAAGTCTGTCTAGGGGAAAACAATATTCTAGAGTCTACTTTTTAGGCATAAGTCGCTTTGAGGACATGTTTTAGGTGTAAATCCTCTCTGACTGGCATGTATTTCAAAGTGAATTGCAGCTGCTTTTCAGTCCCTGTTGAGATGTTTCTTGTCCCTGACACATATACATATAAGCAAAACTTTTCTTCTTGCACTCTGAAGTGACTTTATCATGACAGCAAGTCCCATGTACCTATTTATTATAAGAATAAATAAAGATTTAGACTCACCTCGGTCTCTAGGAATGCAATGTTACATTAGTTAATCTACCTTTGAATTTGTCTTTTCTTTTACAGGGTTTTGCAAATACTATACTACCAAGAGTGAATGGTGACTCTTTTCTTGCAAAAATGTGCTGCTTCCTAAATTCCAAGCTCTTCTGATTTTTACCATACATTCAGTACATGCAGTGCTGCTGTGCATGTTCCTTATTATCCTTCTCTGTATTTAACAGTAAGAGTGGAGTACCTACCCAAAATACATTTAATCTCATTCTCTGATTATTGTCCAGATTAGGAAGTCACCAGGAAGGCCTTACCTTTAATGAAGACCTACCAACTATGGTTCTGCAGGTACACCAATTCCTTTATCATACCCACAAAAATGAAAATGGAGGAGGCGATGTGAGCAACAGGACAAAGAAAAACAGAGAAATGTTTTTGAGAAACCTAGCGATTAGCCTTTTCAATATACTGAGGGTATGTATTGTCCACAGACAGTATTTCCAAATGGGTTTATCTCATAGCCTTAAAATGCCACAGTCTGTATAGAATCATGGCTATATACACCAATTTCTTTTAATTAGTTGAAGTTTACTTCATCTTTTCAAAGGAGCTGTGGTTTAGATACAAAAGCAGCAGCTGGTCATGCATCCCCCAACAAATCTCCCAGGTTTGAGAAAGTTTACAAAAGTGATGCCTCATAGATGGGTGCATTTTTTTACTGCATCTATTCCAAGAAGTATTTGTAGTTTAAGGATTATTCTGATTGATGCTGAGATATGATTGAAGAAGTCTTTTATTTTATAGTTATGCTTCTGGTGAAGTTTTTAACAAGTGCTTTAAAACTCTAATGACAACGAGCTGCATAGCACTGCAGTCCTGCAGCAAAAAAATTATATTTAATAGAAGGTGACCACTACCTTTTCCTAGCTCAATCAGCAGCCACAAGGCATGCCCATTTCCTTTTGACAACAATTAAATATAGAGATATGGATTTCAGGGAATAAGATAAATAAGTTGAGCCTGGACTCTGCCAACTGCAAACAAAAGCACATGAGCAAAGGTTGGCACCACACCCCACTACCCTTAGCTCGCTTGTTTTCATTTAGTCAGCTTAGTAACAGCTGAACAGCTTGAGATATGCCTTCCTCAGTCATAGGACATGCTGGGGAGATCAGCAGGACCAAATAGACATGGGTCTTTGGATCTGCACAATTTTCATCTCTTGCTTATCTTAATGAGATAAGAAAATGTGTCATAACTTTTCAAGTTCATAAGAAGTGTTCAAAGTATGAAACAATAAAAAAGCAGTATCACGAAAGGCAAGAAAAAGCCCTTAGCCTATCTACAAGATGGGAGGAGATCAGCTCCTTTGCCAAAGGGCTATTTTCAAAATGCTTGTCCCTGTGTAACATTATTGTAGCAATCATTCCTGCCATGCATCTCACAGAGTTACATCTTCACTGCTGGCTTTTGGATTTCTTTAGGAAATTTAACTCTCTGGGTGCCGTGGAGATGCAGAATCACCCTTCTGAGGAATTGCTTGGCTTTTGGCCAAGACATTCTTGCTGTCACTGAATAAAATGGAAAGGAATTATGACCACAGTAAAGCATTCAGCTTACTAATTGCCATGTAATTGCTGCTCAGAATTTCCATTGCATTAGCTAGCAATGACAGTGTTGCATAAACACCTGAAAGCACCAGCTGACTCTTCTGAACTGTGTGAGTTCATGTGCATGTTTGGAAGCACAGGACAGAAAAAGGCTTCTCTTCCCCACTCTGCATGACACATTGCCAAGAAGCATAGGGATATATCCACCAAAGGAATAGCCACTGAGTCTAGGTGCATCTTTCCTACACACCTAAAGTCCCCAGAGGATGTACATATCTTCCAATACAAGAGTTCTCTGACAGTGGGCTTCCATCTTCCCAGTGGCACTCACGGATTTTTTGTTTCCACCCCCCTGCAGAAACACTCCTCTCAAAACGTTAAGTTTCATTAAAAATGCAGTCTGAAAGTGCAAGATGAAGAAGAGAAAATTAAAACAAAAGCAGAGAAGAATCATTTACTTCTACTTCCCTTCTCGAAATGGGGAGAAGAACAGCACACAGGGACATCTGAGGGAGACATTAGGACTGGGACCGTAGGCAGCCTGCAGTGCAATCCAAAGCCAGGACACAATCCATCAGGGGCAATGGCTTCCCACAAGCAGAGTGTGATTGTGGTTGGTTATAGTCGGCTGAGAGGTAGCTGCTGGGCTGCATTTCAAATGCTTTCAGAGCAGCACAAATCTTGACGTGTCCTCAACTGTGCGCACGTCAGGAGGGCAGACCTGCACTTCCCATGCACTGCTCCCTATATCTCTGTTTCTGGCACTGACAGGTTAATAGCTAATTCACATTATGTGAGTCTGACTTTATTGTCCTCTGCAGGCTCTAATAAAAAGAAAGAAAACTGATCCAGAAATCCCATCAGTGTTGTCCCATGAGCAAGAATCGAGGTGCCTTCCCTATGAACTATGTGAACTTTCCCTTTCCTTCTGCACTCCTCCATCACCTTTCTGGGGCACAAAGCACGTAGGCACTGCAGAGACTTTAGGAGGGCACTCACTCTGTTAGCACATAACACTGGCAGATGTCCCAGTGAGGTGTGGGTGACATTTTGCTTAAGGTAGCACTAAGGACTACATAGATTTAAATCTATTTTCTGTCACAAGCTTCCTGTCTGATTTTGGTCAAATTACTTCATCTGCAAAACAGGGCATAAAATAATTTCTTTTAGAACCTGTTTGGGGTACAGACTTTCTCTCTGAAACATACGTGCATAGTATTGACTACAAAGAAATGTGGATTTTATTGAGAGCCTCTTGATGTGCTTGTAACATATAATGAAATAATAAAACAGTAGTCATGGGAAATTTTCTTAGTAACCCATAGATTATCTGGGTTGAGAGATTACTTTGGTTAATGTATCTGACTTCACATATACCATGAATTAGGAGGTTTTGACAAACATTTTCTTGCTTGAATTAAAGCCTTTTATCTAAAAATAATTTTATTACTACCTTAAAATTGCAACGATTTTATAAAAAATTACATCTTATTTATAATCTGGGTTTGCTGCCATCCTGTCCCAGATCTTGTTATATCTTTGCCTGTGAGATGAAGGAGCCTGAGATCAAAGTTTTGTCATGCTGTGGCTCCTTTGTTAAGCTAAATAGATTGAACTCTTCTTGTCTCACACTGAGGTCTATTTTCCAGTGCTTTAATCATCCTTGTATGATCTTACATGATCAGTCTTCTCTCTAATCATTCCCAGACAAAGGAACTAGATGTTCTTTTAGAAGTGGCTACACCAGTGGAATGATGGAGGCCGTCTGCCTTCCCCACTCATTCTCACCATTCTCCTGCTCACACATCAAGGTTTATAGTGCATACTTTGGCCACTGGAAGCTTGGAAAGAGGGCTTGACTTTCATGGTCTGAATGCCATACAGTTTCTGTAGGAATTGTTTTTTGTTTCTATATATTGTTTGATGTGACAGAAGACACAGACTGGTCTTTGTGCATGACACCTCTTAGCTTTTTACCCACTATCTCCAGTCTTTGTGCAAGCTCAAGACTTCAATAATTGTTAAGACTGGGAATTATTTTTTTCTTCCATGTCACTGATGGAAAATGTTAAATTACATGGAAATAAGAGCCAATTCATGTCAGATTTTACTGGCAACACAACCATGTTCATTTCCTACTAGCAGTGAGATTTTGTACATGTCAAGTATTAACTATTAAACATTTTTACTTTTCATTGGTATTCTTTTGACTATTAATAAAATAGCTAGTGTTTTTCCATGGATATTGCTGCACATAACAGTTTCTGTACCTTACCAACCCTACTTTATAATCAAGGTATTTAGGGGTCAATTTCTTCTCCTTGCAATTTCTCCATCCAGGCTTTAAAACTGAAATCTAAACACCTTTGAGAGGGAAAGGCTAGTCCCATCTCCATCGTCCTATCTCCATAGTCCTGTCAAGGGGCAGGGAGGACAGAGGCACGAGTATACCTCAGAATCAGAGAATCACAGAACCAATGAGGCTGGAAAAGACCTCTGAGATCATCAAGTTCAGCCCAAGAACCAACACCACCTTGTCAGCCAAACCATGTGGCACTGAGTGCGTTCCCTGCTCATTCTCACCATTCTCCTGTTCACACATCAAGGTTTATGGTACATACTTTGGCCACTGGAAGCTTGCAAAGAGGGATTGCCTTTCATGGTCTGAATGCCCTATAGTTTCTGTAGGAATTGATTTTTGTTTCTATGTATTGTTTGATGTGACCAGAAGTGTCACTGGTTACACTGAGTGCCACATCCAATCTTTCCTTAAACACCTCCAGGGACAGTGACTCCACCACCTCCCTGGCCAGCCCATTCCGATGTCTAATCACCCTTTCTGTGAAGAATTTTTTCCTAGTACCCGACCTAAACATTCCCTGGGGCAGCTTAAGACTGTGTCCTCTTGTTCTATCACTGGTTGCCTGGGAGAAGAGACTGACTCCCAGCTGGCTACAAGCTCCTTTCTGGGAGCTCTGGAGGGTGATAAGGTCAGTGAGCACCAGGACATGACCAAATCCTTCTCTCTGGAAGGAAGCTGGACAAACTCCTGACCAGCAACAGTGAGGGCAGCAGGATACAAGCTCTTCTTACAGAGGTTGTGCTCCCTAAGGAGCACCCATCTGCACCTAGATCTTCCTGCTTCAGGGACATGCTCTTCTGCAGTCTCCCTCCTGCTTGACAGTTTTGGCACAGGTTTACCCAGACAACTTTTAACCTGCATTCCATCTCCCACAAAAATCAGAAGTCTGTGAAATCTGTTTACTGGGAAGCAATAAAAGCTTGTCTTCATCTTGCTGTAAGGACACTCAGCCACATTACATGAACAGATGAACCTCCTGCAGAACCAAATGGGTGGCCAGCAAATGCCAGTTCTTGCTCCATGCTCTGAAACTTCTCAGCCAAAGACTTTTGCTGCTATTTAATAATTGGATTTTTATTGCTAATTGCTAACTTAAGTTGGCAGATTTACTGTTCCGAGGCTGTGCTTGCTGCTGACAGATGGGAATGTGAAATTTGCTGTCTCCTCGGATTTGTGCAGCTCCAGGGTGGGCACTGTGTTGCCTGCTGTTTAAATGAAACATCCAGGGACTGCTGCAAGGGGCTGAGCTGAAATATTCCCTCGTGTTGATTCATGCCTTTTTTAGGGTTCTCTAGATGCAGACCAAACTATCTAAACAACATTTTTAATTGGTTAGGAAATTAATTGCTCCAGCTCAGGCAAGAAGAGGTAAATGTTTGTGGGCACAGTATGAGAAGTACTGGGAGAGTAAAACACATGAAACTTGGAATCTTCCCACACTGGTTTGCTCTGGATGCTGGAAACACCTGCGCTCACTGGTTCTTGCTGAGATTTTATCTCCTACTTCTTCATCAGAGCCAGTTGTTCCTCTTAACATGCACTTTGCAGAAGTCATTTATGGCTTCAGCTTCCCCAAGGCCAGATGGCTGCAATCCTCAGAGTCATTGTGGAAAGGGCCAAGTTTTGGCATTTACAACCCCTTAAAAATCTTACTGCTGAGAAAGACCCAACACCATCCCCAATATGAGGTTTTCCTTTATATCACTCTACCTTCCCATAGTACATGCCTTCAGGTATCACGAAGGTGTTATGGCCTTTGCTGGTGTCAAAAATATCCTAGGTCCATAGAGGGATTGCAATTATTCAGCATGTTTCCCAGGACCAAACAAATGTTTTATGCTTGATCAGCTTCATATAAATTTCTTTCCTTGGTGGGAATGCTCCTCCTGTGTCCATAAAACAGCCATCAGATACAGACAGCTACTATTTCTCCCTTTACAACCAACTCCTTGGACGGCTGGAAGGAATCTGCTGAGATCCCTGGCTCCAGTCTCCTGCCCCAAGGCAATGTTAGCTATATTTCTGAGACACCCTTATCTTAAAGCTGTGTACAGCAAAGGCAAGCCTTCCAACCTTTGCTTTTTCAAATGTCAAGCCTAAGCTCCCACTTTGAAGTCAAGACCTATTACTCCTTGCATTAGCTACCAAGGACACAGGAAGCAGATTATTCTTTCTTACAGCAATTTTATAGGTGTTTCGAGACCATTATGTTTCCTGTTCTTTCTTTTCCTTTCTAGATTAAAAACCTCTAATTTCTCTTGTCTGACCTCATATATCATGCTTTCTAGGCTTCTGCTCATGCATATTAAGTACCTTCATAAAATCTTTTTACTTGCCCTCCCTATTTCTTAATGGCTGAAGGATTCAAACTTGGATGAATACTCAAATTGCAATCTCATCAGTGCAGAACAGACTTGAAGCATTGCCTCCCAGGCCACACTACCCTTGATTCAACACTTTCTCTGCAACAGCTTAATAGCATTGTTTGTGGGTAAAAAACAAGTCATGGTGTTTAAGGGACTTCAAGTATCAGCATGGCATTCCTGGTCACAGGGTCAGAATGTACCTTCAGGAAGAAAAGGACTCAGAATCCTGGAGACATGAAACAATCATTACTTTTCTACAGGTTTTTTTGTTGTTGTTGACGTTGCTTTGCTTTCAAAGAGACTTCCTGCTGTTTCTGCAATAAACTGGAGCACAGTACATCAAATGCATTGTCAGTAAAATTATAGGGATCTTATGCTCATTAAGGATATAGACTCTTTGGTAAATTACTGTTGTTCTTCATTTCATTGAGCTACTTCTGTGATGCAGCTCGTCCAGACTGCAGCAATTCTTGCTGCCCTGGTTGTTCTGCTACCACAGCCTGTCATTTGTATGCAGTCTTTGCACTACCTTCCTGGTAAATGCCATACTAGAGCAAATCTTCCTAACAGCCATATTCCCATGGTGCCTAATGATGATTTCCCTCTAAACTGACGACTAACCTTCTCCCTGTCTTCCTTCAGTTCCTTAAAACCTGTATTTGAGGTCAGCTGAAACCTAGAAGAGACATTTCAAGAACAGCTAGGGGAATTCCATGCTTTTTTTCCCACTGATGACAGTGGGAAAGCTCAATTGTGAAAGATTGCTTGGCCTCTGAATTATGTGAAAGATAAAATGGTCCATTGTTTTTAATAAAGGATATTTAGTTTTAAAGGGTGCTGTTTGTAACTCCCTGAAAATACTGGGACTCATTTCTAAACATTTTTTCTACTCGTGTGAGTAATTCCATGTTTCATTTTAACAGAGAGCAAACAGCAGTCACACCATGAAAGGCAAAGGACTTTAAAGAAGAATAGTTCCACACTTTGTTCTGTCTCTCTCTGAGAGAGCCTTCTTTCTGTTGCTTTTCTTCATTGAAATGTTCTTAATTTAAAATAGAAGACATTGAAATGTATCTTGGTACTTTGTGGAGAATATTCCACAGGAAACACTGAGGCATTTAAACAGATACATAAGCATGAGTTGATCACTAACTAGTGTGAGAAGCAGTGACTCATGGTTTGAGTACTCAGCTTGAAAAGTAATTTAAAGTATTTTCAAGGAGGAGCTCAGTTTTTCTGAGAAAACGTACTGCCAACAGAGAGGCAGAATTTAGCATTTTAGCCAGGGCCACCAGCTCAGAGCTTGGCAGTTCCAGGATTGTTTCTGCCTTTTAATTTCTCTTGGAAATATCCCATCCATTTACCAGGAGGCCACGTTTCCCACCCACTTTTCACAACTCAGCAGATGACAAGTGAAGTTACCTGGCTCATCAGAACCAGCTTTACCTCCCTGCTCTCCTTCAGCTTTCCCTTTTTGCCCTTCTTTTACATTACATTTGCCCACTGTTTACATTCACAAGCCATTTCACAGGGGCACAGTTGTCTTCCACTGAAACTTTGGTCATGGGGTTATATATTTATTTATTTATTTTTTAATGTGAAGTAATTAATTGTCTTCAACCCCAAAGCCTGTTTGCTAAAACATCTCCAGCTACTGATCCTCCAGCTGAACCAAAACATCAATTTCCATACTAAAGGGCAATAGCAGACACCAGCTTTGCTCCATCTGAATTGCCAGCTTGCAGCTTCCCCAAAATGCTTTACTCTCCCTCCCCTTTCAAAGAGGGAATGTATGCTGATCAGTGACTAATGCCTTTGCTATTGAGAGTGCATGAATTTAACCTGTGGGGAATATTCCAGAGAAAGGAGTGATTTCTGAGTTAGCACTTAGGATTTCAGAGGGTGGCATTGTTGTGAGTAATGAGCTCATGGAAAATGCAGTTGCAGAAGTGAAGTTTGCCAACAGGAACAGGATTATAGAAAGTGAAGTTCAGTTGAACTCAACCACAGCTACAGGAAGGTGTTGTTTTTTGTTTTTTTAATAACTGCTGGAGTCTCAGCTATTCCTTCAGTAAGTATTTAATCTTTCTTTAATTCGAAGCACAACATATAAAAATAATGTGAAAATACAGCACAGCAGAGACATGGAAAGTCTCACAAAAATAACTTTTTTGTTGCCTTTTGCCAGGGGATTTTTTTAAACCGTTTAAGTTTTCTTCAGAGAAGTCTTCTCATTATAAAAAATGAGGCTACTCCAGTGTCTATCTGCTTCATAGCCATTAGCTAACTCATATTTGTAAAGCACTTTGAATTCCTCATATAATGAATGTTACTACATAAATGGGAAAATGTGGGTGATCTCTGTTAAAAAGAAATCACTCTTTAGTCTGGATCTCTCTCTAATCATGAAAAAAAACCCCTTTTTCTCAGCCCTCTCTAATACAAGGGTTAGGGTTGTTAATTTATTGAGGTTGGTAATATTTGGTAAATTCTTAGTTCTTTGAAGTCATTTATTTTCAGAGAATAATCTAAAATTGTGAACTCTAATGCACCTCAGACTTACAGTTTAGGCATATCCTAATTTTTAAGATCCTATACAAGAATTTGTTAAACCAGACCAATTGGTAGCAAGACCCTGATCTCAGAACAACTATTTGACGACAATAGAGAAATGACCTTTTAAACTATCCTAAGTTTAGGATATTCCTGGCGCCAAGACTCTGCCATGACGTGTGTTATGAAAATAACATAATCTGTGGCAATATAACAGTACTGAGTTAGTACCAATAGTCTGACAGAGCACAGATAACGAGCACATCGTGCTGCTTTAAAATAGCTCCCTGCCATATATTTACAAGGGAATGATAGATGGCTTGTATACTTTTTATGGGACTCACAAGATAGGATGTATTTTCCAGCACTATCTGGTGTACAAACTTAATTTCAGTATTTGCCTCTCAAACAGACAGATTATGGTGCCCAAGTGCAGCCACACTGGATTTGAGCAAAGGTCCGTCCAGGCTGGTAGCTGGGCTCTGTGGCAGCCAGTAGCAAAAATTTAGGAAAGGAGTGTAAGAATAAAGCAAATGCACAGTTATACTTCCTCTGGTATATCCTCACAGATGCTACCAGACTAGCTAGGGTTGACCCAAGAGAGGGATTTAATCCATGTCTTTTTATTTAATAGTTCAGATGGCTTTTTTTATCTGCAAATTTATTAATAATATTTTCCTCAACTTATACTTTTTGTCTCCACAACACCCTATAGTGAGGAGTTGCACATCTTAATCCATTGGTTGTGAAAAATACTTCCCAACTTCTTTAAACCAGCTTTCTCAAGCTTTTGCATAGAGAGAAAATAATGGTGTTGTCCTCACTTTTCTTTGCCTTTTTTGATTTTGTATAGGTGTGTTATGTCTGTTATGTCACTATTTTTGCCCAAGCAAATCTCTCTAATCTCATCTTGAACAAAAACCTTTCCAAACCTATGACAGCCTCTTCACCTTTCTATACAGCTGTTCTAGTCCTACCATCTTTTCACAGAAAAAAGGACCAGAACTGCCTTTGACAGTCACACCGTAGTCACATCATGAACTTGCAGTTTTCATGTTTGCTCTCAGTTCCTTTACTGACAAATCTTAACATTTGATTTATCTTTCTGGACTGTCAAAGGGTACTGAACTGGCATTCTTGTTGGAAAAGTCAACAAGCAGTTTTAAGCTCTCTTTACTGCCCAGTGATAATTTCTAGAGAGTTTACCATTGCAAGGGTTATTTTCCTTGGATCCTTACTGTACTGACATCTGTCATTCTATTTATCAACTCTTGAGACTGTATTTTAAACTCTGACTTTTCTGACTAATCAATAGTCTTGTCACCTTGCCCTCCACTGCTTTTTCACCAAGAGCTGAAAATGCTTCCAGCACTTGACTGTTTGTTACCCTTTAAAAATTTTGTCTTTTAAAATATTATTGATTCATGAGAGGAATGTTCCTTTTTCAATTAAATAATTTACTGCCCAAGTAACAAGGGAGTTGCTCTACTCAATTTTAATTGCCGTGGAAGACAACTTTTCAAATCCACACCCTTTTTATACTTATAGCTTCAGTTTTCACACACAAGAATTAAAAGAAATGTCTTTCTTTATACACATCTGCTCTGGATGCCGCAGTCAAATATGTATAATTTTAAATACATATGGTGATTGCTGCACACTGAAGTTAAAACATTGCTTTAGACATATAGTCCTATGGTCCAGTAAACCTCTGCATGTATCTACAAGTAATTATTTGTTTTCCAAAGCAGCAGGAAATCAAGATGTCTCTGCATATAAATCTTGGACAATAAAAGCAGAAAAAACTCATAATAGCTCTCTTGTCTCTGAGGCTAGTAGGGACTGTTGGTATACTCCACTGAGTATCAGATGTCAACAGTGTAATAGGAAAGTTTTTCCGTCCTTAGCAGCTTTTCTCAATTGGGAAATTAAATGTCCTTTCATCCACCAGCCATGGATCAGGATTAGCTTTAGTACATTACTACTTCAAACATTAATAAAGGGTTTGTTTTTAGGCCCTGTGTCATGCTTATAATGCAAATAACAATAAAAGACAGAATGAGTGTCAACCCTGCCCCCAGTTTGTTAGTGGGCTCTTTTTCTTACCATACCAAAGCAGACTGCTTGCCCCTCAAAGAGCACACAACATGCATAAATATTTATGTCCAAACCTGTTTCTTACTGGATATCACTTCTGCAGACAGTATACTGTCACACCCTGTTCCTTTCTGGCAGGTTACCCTGATGCATCTGTGACCAACACAGAGCACATGATGTCCTGCTCCTCAACTGCTGCTCTTCCTGATCCTTCAACCTTCCAGATCTGGCACAATTTACAGTTCAAACCAACGGCACTTCTAGCACTCATGGCAAAATCACAAAGAATGAACTGTATTCCCCTGCTCTGTCTGGGGGAGAGACAGACTTTGCCCTGCAGATTTCTGGCTTCCTCCTCCAGGTGCCTTCTTGGACATTTTCAGGAGCATATTGTCAATGGATTAGGGTTCTTGTGCCATCCCTTCTGTGGAGAGGGCAGTGTGCATGAGTGTAGGATGGGAAACATCCCTTGATCAGCTTTTCTAAGCCAGGAAAAAGCAGAGCTACTCAGCACATGCAGATGGAAAATTAAAAAGCCTTACATGGAGAATACAGAGTCAAGGACCTTTCATGCCAGAGCAGCTACACACAGCTGAGCGGAAGACAGCAGTAATCACACCTTGTGAAAGGAGCTACTAGGGGAGGTGGCAGAGAGAGATTAAAAACTATTTTGGTGCCCACTGAGATTGCTCCAGGCCCAAGACAAAACCATGTTGATACAGTGAACTGGTGAGAGGCCTATGTGCTATTTTTTAAAGCTCTCCACCACTTCTGGTAAGGGTCAGCCATTCATTCTTTGTAATGCCTTAAGCACCCAGACATACTTTCAGACAAGTATTAAGAACATCAGATTAAGTCTTCCTCCCCAAGGAATCTAATAAAATTATAGGCCTGACTTGCTTCTGATTTAGTTACATACAGTACTCTTAAATTTAAGCATAATTAAGCGAATCCTACAATGTGTTATTAGTTGTGGATAGCAGACAGCTGCAGAAAATCTGTGGAAGTTGTGTCCTTAGCTCGGTCATCACTGTCAAGAGGAAGGCCTGCAAACATGAAAATTAACATTTATACCATCATTGCTAATGCATAAAGCTTTAGGATATTTAGGTTTAACATAATTAAATACCTGATTAAAACCTCTTGGAATCTCCTGGTTGTGTTTTCCCTTGATGTACCAGTCTGCAATTTCAGCATGCCTCTGGAGACCTCAGAGGGCAGAGCAAGTGTGAAGACTGGTGCATTAAAGAGCAAAAGATTTAAGTGTTATGGAAAGCTTAAATCCTCCAAACAGGATCACTCCTGACAGAGAATCAGAATCAATAGCAGCAGCTATTGTCAGTGCCCAACAAATAAAGCTTGTAAACTGCATGTTTTCAAACTCCTAGGAGGGTGAGGAAAAAAAAAATTGTGAGTGGCAGATTGCCTCTGGGATTCACAATTCCTACAGGTTAAAAGCTCAGTAGTTACTAAAAGTCAGTTGTCAGATTTCCTTGCCTCACCTTGGTGATGCAATTTACAATAGCCCCTGCTCTGGAGGAACTTGGAGCTCCTTCAAAAAAAACCCTGGATTTTTGTTTTGTTTTCTAAACAGATTGTGAAGTACCTATGACAAAAGAAGCATTTTTAGTGATTTTTTCCTTGGGCTTACTACAGTGGTGTAAAATGACAGCCAGTCTCTGTGAGACTGAGGCTGTTGCTGAGGAAACCCACACAATCACAGAATATTCTCAGCTGGAAGGGATCCGCAAGGATCAAGTCCAGCTCTTAAGTCCATGGCCCATAGAGGATTTTGGCATTATTGTCACCATGCTCTAACAACTAAGACCTAAAAACATAAACTGTGAACATAAACTATAAGATGCTACTATGTGCCAGCTCAGGAAATGATCAATGTTAAGCAATTTTATGTACACATGAAAGGGTTACCTTTACATGGCTGGAATTGTAAAATTCTCACTCTTCTTGCAAATTACATTTTTACCAGGGTGTACTCTAGATCATCTCAAGGTTACAACATAACTGATTTAAAAAATATTTCCCTTGGTATGTAAATTTAAAATCTGGAGTCATCAGAAAGAGTACCTGAGTGTAAAAACTGCTTTCTACTGCAAAGGGAACACTGGAGATGACAGATCTGGGTGTCTCCATTGGGAAGGAGATGAAACCTCCCAAGGGATGTGGGTGAAAAGCCTTTCACATCAGCCCCTCCCTGTAGCAGGAAGGACATTGTCTATTACAGCATAATTCTGAATATTTTATTGTTTGAACATTGGACAGTTTAATTGCCATAAGCACCTGCACGCCATTTCACCCTGCATATGCCTGGAGCTGTCTTTTGTGTTTATTGTTGGTTTGTTTTGGGTTTTTTTTTAAATATTGAACATGACAAAGCATTTTAAAGATACTTCATGTTCTAATGCAGGCACGGGAGCTCCTGCCAAGTACTCATTCACCCCTAAGAGCAGAAAACCATCCCTTCTGTTCATGCAGCTCCCATGCAGAGGAATTCAAAAGCATTTAGGAAATACTATCTGCCTGTGAACAAGGTACATGGTGTGAAAAAGTACAGCCACAATTAGATAAAATATGGCAAATTTATAGCTCATTGTAGCAGTTGCAAAAGGTACCTGTTAGGTTTGAGCCAGAGAAAAACCAGCTCTGACAAGTTCACCTCTACTGTAGTCTTTTGTAAAGGGTCATTGGTCTGGTGCAAATTACTTCTGTGTGATAGCACAGCCATGCTCCCTAAGGAATTTCAGTTTTGGACTCCACTCCAAACTCAAAGCTTAGGTGCTGGGTTCAGGTGAAAGTTCTAAGGACAGTCATGAGTACTTTGTATCCTACCTTTCTGCTGGATCATGCTTTCACCAAGGCCACCTCCAGAGCCTAGGATTGCCTCTTGAACTCGTGTGTCAGCACCATTCCTTCCACAAAGACATAGAGCTTATTTTCATTTTTTCTTTAACAAGACACAGGTTTTTACCAGGTCAGACCAAACATCCATCTAATCCAGCACCCTCTGACAGTAACTGATAGCAAACATTCCCTTCTCATCTCCTGAATAGGATGAATATGAGATAACTCTTCTGCTATGCTCTCCCACTTCTGACAAGACATCAACACTGACTGTTCGAGAAATTCCCATTGGGGGTTATAACCCTGTCTTTGTTCTGGAATTTGTCTGATAGTTTTTGAGCCCCATCAACAGCACTGAGATACCTAAGCTGACATTTAAAGCACTTACAAGGAAGGTGGCTCCCTCAATTATGTTTCCCTCATGTCTGAGGGCACTCAGCCCTTCCTCTGTCACAAGAGATACCTGGGGCAATGACTCTTCCCAGTCTATTGGATGGGCAGGTTTCTCTAACTACCTGATACCACAAGGCATCTTCCTCTTCAGGCATAATTTTAATAGCCTCTGGGCAGGTTCAGGGTGAAGATTAACACCACAGGCTAACAGAGCAGCTGTAAGGAAGACTGATTAAAATGGCACATGGGTAATACATTGCCATAAGCATAAAAAGAGGACTGCCAACGTGTCTGTCTTAAAAACCAATTACATGACAGAAAAGGCTGCTCATTCTCTACATGTTGGGATCTCATCCATTGGAAAGGATGAAGAGCCTCAGGTTTAAAGTCCTTCAGAGCACACACCATTTCCTACTAGAGTGTAAGGGCAGATAGATCTGTCCCCCATAGTCAGCTGCATCTTCAGATAAGATCCTGCCACTCATAAAAGAATTTAGTTGTTGCGTTCCTCAATAGATACAGGCATTAGACAAGGGAATCCCTCCCCATAAATTTAGCCCTGTTTTATCACCTAAAAATGACTTTTCTCCTAGCTCTCTCCTTAGTCAAGCCTTCAGTGAACCCCACCCCTTCTAAAATCTGTCAAACATGGCAAATGATATTGCCATGCTACTTAAAGTCAGATGAAAGCAGGTGGTAAAGCTGTCACTGCAACAGGCAGCAGAAACACAGCCACCACAAGCAGCTTTAATTTGGCAAAGAAGATGGAGAGGCACTTCTCCAGGATCCCTGTGGCATTAACACTGCTGGTAGTAGCTTTTAGTTCCCATTTTGTTGGTTGAGCAAGTTCTCTTTCCTCTCGAGGGACTGCCAAGGTGCTCTAGGAGACATGCAGAAGACTGAGCCTCCTCAGGCTCAGTGCCACTGAGGAGTCACACGGGGTGTGCAGGGATGCCCCAGTTCCCAAGAGAGAAAGGACAGCATTTTCAAAATGTTTCCTGCATGCTGATTGGCACAGGTCCACGTCTAAAAGCAAATCCCTCACACACTCTGGCAGCTGGCATCTTACATGGAGATACCAAAGGCTGGGTGTATATCCTGAAAATATCCCACTTGCCAGTGCTCACTGGGCATTTGCATGCAGAAGTTGCCAATCTCAAGAAGCCAAATTTGTGCTGCCATTTTTGCCTCTTCCCTAATAGCAGGCACTTTTTGGTATCACTTGTAGGAACTGTTATAGAGCACACAAATGCCATAAAGGACCAGCAAAGCCTTGGCAACTGACCTTTCCCCAGCCTTGGGAGCAAGCCCTGACAACATTTACAGTGATGGTTCAGACCCAAAAACAAGTTAAAATTGTGCTGCTGGTTTCTACTCTGGATTAAAGGGTTTTTAAAGGTGCAGTATGACTGCTGCTTGACATAGGCATTTGTTGAAGCAAGTATTTTTAAAAAGAGCTTGAATTAAACGGGTTTGTATTGTGCTGTGTGAGGGTGTGCCCCATCCTGGCTGGCAAAGCAAAACAGGTAAAGGCCGAAGCAGTAACTAACACTGAAGCACAGGGAGGGATGGGGGTGCTCCGCACACCTCAGGACTTAAAACCCTCTTCAACCTTTGGTCTTGCTCTCAATGCAAACAAAAGCACGAGAGAAGGTTTCATTGGGCTTTATAAAGAAGCTGTTTAGCAGTAAAAGCTGATCTACAGGCAACGGACAAAAGAACAATAGCCCTGCCGAAATGCTACACGGGGCTGAGGTTCTGTAAGGAATAATTTCAAGTTGACTGCAAAAGATCAAATAGCATCTGGAAAGCAAGAATATACCAGGGAGGAGGGGAGAAAGCAGCTACACTGCTTCAGCACAAATAGCTGAAAATACAGAATAAAAAAGACATATGTTATTAGGCAGCTCTTTTGCAGTGTTAACTCCATTTGCATTGGTAAATAAACCAGAAATTTTCCTTTTCTACCTTTTCACCTTAGTATAATTTTGACAGTTTTGCGTAACTACACTCCCTTTTTATGAGTTTTTACTGAAGCTTAGAGACACAAAGGTACTGAGACACCATTGAAGTAAATGGAATCAGACACCTCAATGCTTTTGTCAGTGTGACCCTTTGACCACACTGGAAATCTGCAGCTGCACGAGGGGAGGCACATTCCCACACCACTACTTTATATACACATCTTAGGATATAACTGAATTGTTTTTCCTACCTGTGCAAGTGGGACACACATGCCACAGATGCAATTCCACCTCTGCCCATCTCTGGTTCTAGTTGAAGTCTCAGCCATGTCCTGGAAGTCTCTGTGCAGTGATATGTTAAGTTTAAGTCATATTAAAACTCCCACATACCTAAAGGCTCCTCTTAGAGATCTAAAACTTTAGAAATCCCATTTGAGACTTTTGCCTCCACTTTTTACACCTTGGTTTTCTTAGGTACTTTTGGCATAGTCTGACTTCTGTTCTCAGACTAGATGCATAATTTTGTTCACATACTTAGAAGCTTTACTTTAGCCCTATTTCCTACATTTCCTTTCTTTAAAGTAGGGATGATGGATGCCTTTTTTCAGGAAGATGAAAGGATTAGTCTTCAGGTGAGCTCACTTCTCCAGAGCACTCCACAACTGCAAGATTATGAATTTGAGTTTAGATTTATGCATAAGTCATAGGTTTATCCTCTAATTTTGTGGAAACCTTTTGCAGATGACAAGCTCAGCCAAATTCTTGTTTCAGCGGAAAAAACTGAAAAACCAATCAATAAAACTAGAGAGGTAATACATAGTGTATTAGAATACTCATTAAAAAGATGTCTGTATGGTAAACTATAACAGCAGAAAAATAAAAATATATGGATTAAGAAAAAATAGCTGTCATCAACAAAAACAGATAATATTTTAAGTGCTTCAACTGATCATTTAAAGTGGGACCTCAGCTTTCTAAAGCTTATGTGATTTCAGTCATGCTCCACAATGACTGCTGTTCTAATGTGATTCTTCACTTTCTCACTCTTTGCCATTTCAGAGGCAATTCAGCAGATGTTAATTAACACCTGTGATAGCTAATATATTACCTAGAGGCATTTTCCTACCTACTGTTAGTCAGTGGAGAATTGAGCTAGGAACAAACCATAACTTGCCAGCCTTGCAGGAAGAATTAAACTACCTCTAAATGCTCAGTGCAGTATCTAGCCATGGGCTTATCTCTTCCCCAGATGTATGCCAGTGTAAAATGCTGTCCTTGTATATTCTGTACATTTCATAAATTCTACTTCTCTAGCTGTTTTAGGGTCTAGCAAGGAGATTATTATAGCACTGGTATAACATGAAAAGAACGCAAGAACAGAGAAGTCAGAAAATATGTTTTTTCTCCTCCTCCTCCCCTTTTTGCAGTGGTCTGAGCTACAGCATTTCTAGGAAGTGCTGCTGGCAGGATTTCTCTTTGAAGTTTACACCATGCTCCTAGTCCTGAACTCAGTGATGTTAAACAGGACAGGTGAACCAATTCTGTTTTTTGGAAACTTGTCACTGAAAGGACGTGCCAAGATAAACACAACCAAGAATGCACAGACAATGAGGCTCCTTCTGTTTCCCAGGTAGTCATAGCTCCAGAATCAAGACTAAGGCTCAGTTCTGCTCCTGTTCGTGAAATTCAGTAGGAAAGAGCCCAGAAACAGATCTATTTTTTTTCCTTTTCCCTTGGCCACTGAAGTGCTGCCCTGTCACTGAAGCTCTTGAGAGATCAGTGGATGGTTTATCTGCTCAAACATTTACAGACTGATGATAGAACAAAGACCCGGAAAGCAAAATTAACTTAAGTCAGCAGTGGGGAAAAAAAGGTGAGTCACCAAAGTTCAAGTACACACTACCTCAAATTTTTCACTTCAACAGGCATACAAAGGTATGGTTCTTATTTTCAGGAATGAGGAGAGTAATGCTCTTTACCTCGTTATGTAAAAGGAACTACCATGAGGAACAATAACTTTGGATGAGGGGAAAGACCTGAAATATTGCAAACAGGCAGCAGGAGATTCACAGCATACACAGGCTTGTGTCTGAGAATCAAGTTTATTTCCCACATCCCAAAACATCTAATAGTCTGGTCACTAATACTCTGAAAAGAATCATTCTTTTGCATTTAACTCAGAAGAAACCTGATGTTTTGATCTGATGAGGTTTACTCACCAGGGTAGATTTTTTCTTAAAATCATGCCCTACAGCTATCATGGAAAGCCACTTGCTATCCCCAAAACACGTATTAGCTGATGTTATATTGCTTTATCTAGATCAAATGGGCAGTAAATCAAATTCATAAGCTGCAGCTGCTAATCAATATGCTTTAGTTGAAGACTACATTCAAATACTGTTTCTTGGAGCTACTTGTGAATTTCAGATGTGTCATTAAAGATAAAACTGATAAACTACTTCACTGCTGCTTGTGTCTATAAAATCGAGCAACTTTATCTCTTTTGTTGTATTCTGAAATGAAAAATCAGAGCCAGCAGGTTTCTCATCTTATTTACAATAAATTAGAGATGAAGAGGAATGGTTTGCTTTTCAAAATTGTGTAATTATATGGTGTCAAATATCATTCTATAACCAATCCTCTCTTGCCCCAGCTTTTAGAAGACATCTTAGAAAATACAAGGTTTGGGTTTCTTTGTTTTGTTCTACCAGATAGAATCCCAAGAGGCAGTAAAATGAGCTTCCAGTTTGTGGCTGCGTTTGAAACAGCTTGTCTTCTGATATCAGCTATTTAAATGAGCCACATTAAACATGGACTTTAAGGTCGAGCATCCAGCTGCACTGGCCAGGCCAAGGCCAGAAGTTCTGTCCTTCAGATTTTAGCCTTCATATGAGGTTATCTTGCTCAGGGACAAGAGACTTGATATTTTAAATATAAAATTATCACTGGTGCCATTACAGTGAAGAGAGAACTAAAAAAAAACAACAAAGAAAAAAAATACGCCACCATCACCGGAAAAACTCCCCAAAAAACCCAAAAAAAAAAAAAAAAAAAAAAAATCAAAAAATCAAAACCAAACCAAACAAAAAACCCGTACATCTTCCCCTCCCCCCCCCCCAAAAAAAAAACAAACCCAAAACCAATCCTCCAAACAGTGAAGACTCCTCTTCCTCCAGTCAGGTCTCCTCTCCATTTTTCCAGTTCAGTTTAAGTCATACCCTGACATAACATCTGAGGTTACAAGTCTTGAGGCTTTCAAGGCATTTATTCCAGCGTTTCCAATTTAAGATCATCTTCTGCAGGTGCTCCCTATAATCTTTGTTGAGGTCCAGCCTGACCAACCTACAATAGCAGGGAATGATTCACCAGGCAACCACTCAGAGATTTATTTTTAGTTTTGGCAAGAGTAGGAATAAGCAAGCATATACTTTGCAAGTTTATTTGAAAAGTTCATTCTATTTCCTAAATATTTATCTTTTGCCCCAAACCAGCAATCCTTAGTATCTAGGTTAATATTAAGAAAATAGCACTGTAACTGACATAGCTGAGGTTCACCTCATCTGCTTATTTCTATTTATTTTGTCAATATGTCACTGTTTACTTTTAAAAATATACAGCAAGTACTTTTTCAGTCACCCTATTTCCTCAACTTTCTTTCTGATCCATGATCTTTATAAAGAAGATGAGAAAAATACCCATACTAAGAGTGCAAACTGCCTTTTAATAATCCAGTGGCCAGAAATGCTCTATGGTTATACAGAGGAAGTATTGTCCAATACATAAGAAATTATTTCCACTTCAAGGGTTAAAAACAGTAATTCAGATGCTCCATAAAATGCCAGGGTTTTTTTTTCTGTATCAGCTTAATTAATTTACATGTGTACAGATTACTTAAGCTTTTTTTGGTGCTCTGGCTGAGAAACAAGAGGACTATTTCTGTGCAACAGGTTATGGCCAAGAGGCCTTCTCCCTCCTGCTGGCCGTGCTGCGTGGGTGAGCCCTGAGCTGCAGGTACCGCTGTGCACAGAGGGCAGGGAAAGTGAGACGAGGCTGCTAGCCCTTTTTCTCATGGATCTAGTTTTTCAGTGGCTGCTATCATATTCATTGAAGCAAGGATTTGACTGAGCAGGAAGATAGAATTACGTCTTCTTCCCACAGCTCAAGGTCAGGATAAAGATGGAGGAGCATTGTGAGGTATTTTAGGTGCATTTATTGACTTCGTATTCTGACCAAATTTCAAAGGTGACAGTATCATAAGCAAGGATTAAGACATGGCTAATATTTAGTCACATATTAGCCGGTATTGATATTGAACCTTAGCAGCAGCCATCTGAACAGCACACCAGGCTTCTCGAATAAAACCCAAATTGTGTATTTCTTGTGCCTAGGTAAAGACTTGCAAACAACAAACCTGAGACATTTCCAAAGAGCAAACAGAGGTTCACTGTAGAACAAGGCAGCTTTGAGGTACAGAAGAGAGGCGGAAAGTCTATTTTCACAACAGTTTAAGGATTAAAAATGCAAAAAAGCATCTACATGAGATATATAAAACACTAGTCTGCATTCATTCTCCAGCCTCTGGCTAGTTCTGACGATCTGGCCCTCACAGAACTTACACCAAACTAGATGCAGGAGTTAAGAAATGCATCAGTGCAATTTCTGCTTATTCATTCTTCCATTCTGGGCGCACGCACACACACAAAAACACTTCTTTGAACCTTAAAATACATAAACACAGGCAAACTACTTCTGCCTGTAAGAAACATGAACAGTTTGGCCTCCAAAGGTAGTATGACAACCCTGGCAACAAAAGCACCCCTTTGTGCTTCCTTCTTCCTCAGTCCCATTCTGGGTTAACTGTAGCTGGAATATGGTTCTTCATCATCCACCTCTCTGTTTCCAGCTTTTAAACTTTCCCCCTTCTCTCTTATCCCCCTTTTCCCAACACTAGGTTTGCTCTGATTGCTTCTTCTCAAGAGAAGGATTTCAGATGCCCCTTGACTGAAGAGGCCTCCCATAAGAAAAGCACCCCTGAGGAGAAAGTTTAAAGAACTCCCCTCGCCCTACCCAGATCTTTTCTTGGTCAGCATGGAGTCAGCAATATAAAAAGGCAGTCCAAATCCAGTACCTTGTAGTTTTACTAAAGGAAATTTTAAAAGCATGTATCTACACACTGGGTGGAGGGGAAAAAAAAGCTTTCATGGAAATTTGATACTACTGTCCCTTTGTCCTTGGGTTCCAGGGTCTGAAGGAACGAATGACCAGTGAGCACCTCAGCAGCTACGTTGTCTGAGTTTATTGCACAGGAGCTTTCAAGGTTCATTACATATTATTGTGCACATTGAACCACGGGGCACTTGCCCAGCATCTAGTGCAACATTTCAGTGATTGTCAGTGGCTGGTTTAATCCACATTTTCAACTGGAACTCACTTATTTCCTTTCCAGTCCTTTTATTTTTAAAATGATTAGTTACAACCAAACAGAATCATAACTGCATAATACTTGACTGTTAGGAAATAATTTTCAGTGCCTGCCACTACGCAGTATCTTGTATTCAGAAAAGGTCTAAAACCATTTTAACAATACAAAGCATATTGCAAATGCATTTAAAATAAATAAGTCAGTTGTTGCTACATCACCTACTATCAAGAAATGTGTAATTGCCAAGTATTTTTAGCTGATTTTGCTCTGTAAGGCACAACACCAGTACAAATCTGGCTTATATTTATTTGTCAAAAAAAAAAAAAATCCAAGAGCTCTTAGAGGGAGAGGGTAACTACTCGAGTGAAAGCACATTATCTCACCATCAGAAGAAATCCTGGGACACTTTACTTTGCTTCAAAAGCCTCAGACAAAGTAAACAGTAAACACTTCCAGTGGTGCCCAAGTCTATTTCCACATTAGAACTGCAACCCTGCTTGTGCTCTCTAGAGCTGGTCTCATCTCCCAAAAGAATGTTTACATCTTATCACACAATTTCTTCATTGAAGCTTCATTATCCCAGTTATCACCAATTATGCAAAAATCATGTATCCCCTGGGTAAATAGTGTGAATTGCTAGACAACATGGGCCTCCCTCTGTAACAGAACTATGAGGGAGCAGTCTCTGAAACACCTTCTTAGTATTACACAGCAAGAAGAGGGAGAATACCAGCACCGTCCTGCCTTTTCCATATGCAAATGGGATGTGATGTGGGACATGGGTGAAGGCAAGAGCCTGCTCCTCACAATACCTCTCTTTGGACCCCCGTGGGGGATGGAAGATGTGATTGTGGCTAATGGTGCACTTTCGGCACCACCGGAGGTCCTCGGCCCTGAAATTAGATAAGAGCACTTTGCACCCCCCCTTCCTTTGATAAGACAGCTTGTGAGATGAAAGCAGCAAAGCGCCTCCTCGGCTTGAGAGCCAGAAGGAACTGGGACACAGGCCTCAGAGTCAGCACGTTGGCTCCTGGCGAGGGCTGTGGGAAGGTTCAGAGACCCCACCGTCGGCCTTGGGATAGCACCTTTGAGTCTGCTCACCACAGTACAGGGAGTGGGGTGTTTATTTGCGGGTTTTTTTAAAAGACAATCACATCGTCCCGTCATCCAGGGGTTTGCTATTGGCGGTGTTCGTGTAACACAGCGCCCGCGATTCCCTCGCCTGGCAGCGCTGCCGGGCTCCCCGCAGTGTCCGCTCAGGGTGTGGGAGGCCGCTGCCTACACGGCACCCATGGGTCCAAGCCCAGCTGTGGGGCAGTCAGCGACTCCGGCCGCCCGTCCCGCCAGTTCTCCGGCCACCCATCCAGCGGCAGCTCCTCGGCGAGCTCCTCCCGGGCTACTCGGGCCCTTGGGCGGCATGGCCTGGGGCGCCACCGCCGTCGAAGACCTCGGGGCTGTCGGCCAGCAGCGAGGTGCGCACCTTCCGCCGCTCCTTGAAGCGGCCCGAATGGGACACTCGGAGGCTCCGCCGGTTGCCGACTGCGGTTCCCGCGGCGTCGCCGCTGCCGAAGGGAACGGGCTGTTCCTCCCGGCCGTCGGGGCTGGGGGTGTCGGCGGGGGTCTCGCTGGCGACGGGGTGCGGCGGGGCTACCGCCGCTTCCTTGTGCTTCTTCTTGCTGGTCAGCGATTTCCACCAGGGCCCGGCCGAGCCCTTCACGCCGGCCCGAGGAGCGGCGGTGGCCGCGGCGCTGTCCGCCATCTCGGGCTCCTGCGGGGGGGAAGAGGGCGAAGACGGGTTGGCAGCCGGACACGCCGCCTCCCCGCTCGGTCGGCGCCGGGACTCCTCTTGCCCAGCACCGGGGGACGGGCAGCGCTGCCGGGGAGGTGTGCCCGGCGCCCGGGAGCGGCCTGCGGGGAGGGACGGGTCCTGCGGCGGCGCCCGGGCGGGCACGGGGGGAGCGTTCCGTGCCCCGTCGAGCGGCTCGGAAGCGCCGCCCGCTCCGTGCGCGGCTCGCACGGTCTCAGGTAAATGACGCCCCGGAGCCGGGCCGCGGGACCCGCTCCCTGCACTCCGCACCCCCCACTCCCAGAAGTAGACCCGAGGTCCGGTACCTTGGGGCTGCCGCCCCCCCACGGGGCGAGGCCGGGAGCGTGGCGCGTCTTGGGGCTCCTGCGATGGGGATCCTTTCGCTTTCCCCCTCCCTCCTTCCCTCCTCTCCCCGCCCCGCCTGCTCCCTGCGCAACAGGTACGGGAAGCGACACTGACCTGGGGCCCGCCCGGCGCTGCGGAGCGCGCTCCTGCCCCGCGGGGATCGCGGCCGCCGCCGCCGCCCGGCCCTGCGGTCCCCGGCACGGCGGGGGAGGGAGGGCAGCGGCCGGCGGGGAGCTCAGCCGTGCGGGGCGGCCGTGCGGGGCGGCTGTGCGGGGCGGTGCGCAGCGGAGCGGCGGCAGGTGCCGGCCGGACCCGCGGCTCGCCCCTGTGGGCGGAGCGGCGGCACGGCCAGCCCCGGGGCCGGGCGGCTCCCGCTCACCTGCCCGGGGTGGGGCAGGAGGGGTCGGCCCCGGGTCCCCGGGGCTGCAGGGAGGAGGGTCGGTGTCCCCTCCAGGGAGAGCCGGCGGTGGAGAGACACAGGGAGGGGACAGAGGAAGAGGAGGAGGAGGAAGAGCAGGGAGTCTCAGCGCAGGTGAGGCAGCGCCGTGAAATCCGGGGCTGCCGAGATGGATGCGGTGTTGCCAGCGTGCGTGGCTGAAACAAAATATCACTGCTTTTTGTTTGTGCACGTGATGGATGTGCGTGGGTGGGTATTTTAGAGCCTTGAAGAAAATAGAATTGTGGTTACGTGCCTTTCTTTTAAAAACGAGTGGGGCTGTAGGTCACACGATGTAGTCTGGTACTTGTATTCAAATTCGGGACTTTGACTTTCTGTGTGGTGATGGATATATGACCATACAAACGACTTTGTCTTTTTTTTCGTTCACCTAGAAAGGAGAAAAAAGATTTGCTTGTGCCACACCATGTGTTAAAAGTGATTATTTGTTCTTTGGCGAGTTATGCCATGTAATATGTGTTTGATTCCTAGTGCCCTTCCCACCAACAGTGAGCCACTCAAGGATGCCTATAATGGTGCAGAAGAGTGTGTGAAAGCAGCATATTTCAGCCCCATCTTCTTTTGCAGATCAACTTCTGCTACTTGCAGCTTCCCTGAATAGCCCATAAAGATAAGAGGTATGGAAATTGGTGAATGCAGGTTACTGAGGGAGAGGAGCCTGGGGCATGCACTTACATTACTCTGTAGAGTGCCCTCTTCAAAGGCAAAGGCTTTTGGATAGGGAAGCATACACTTGAAAGTGTACGCTCCAAACTGTCTATCAAATCAATTAAAATCAACAGCAAAAAAAAATCTCCTATGGAATAAAACACAAACTTCCAGTGATAAAAGATGGCTTTTAAAAATTCCCCCTAACAAGTAAGCAACTAACATTTTCCAAGACACAAAGCACCAGGGCATCAGGCTGTCTTGGGCCAAGGACGGTAGCAGACCACAGAGTCAAGTTTCTCCTTGTGACTGTGACCTACTGCTTTGCTACTCGTATCTGTAGAGAAAGAGAACACCAGCATCTCTCTCATCTTGTGTCCCAGGAAAGTGCCTGGGAAAAAGGGAATTTATGTAGAATAAAGGTAGTTTTTATTTTTAAATGCTCTTTTCACAAAAATATTGCTGGTTGTCTTTTATAGCTTTCACTCTGCAAACAGGCTTATACAAAACATTTTGTATTTATTTTATTTTGATTACCATACACCTGACCTCTTAGCTTACAAAACACCAAACTTACATCAAATCAGTGTGGGGTTTTTTCAGTTAAACCCATTTCAAAGAGTCCTAGAATGAGAGATTTTTCCTTTTTGACAGTGTACTGACAGCAGAGTACTGAAAAGAGAGAGGCAGGTTGGGAAGCTTTGTAAGAGACGTGGGAGTGGGAGGATGCTGCCTGCATGAGTCTGTGGTGGTGCAGGAGGACAGCAAAACCTGTTCTGCTTTTGAAAGTCACAACATGCTGTTCCACAAGATTTGTCACTAAGGTTAGTGTTTATACCAAGGCAACTCTGACAGTGAAAATGTATGCTCTCTCCCTTTCTTGCTGCAACAGTACTTGTTGCATTCTTTCGGTATACATATATTTACAGTATTTATTTAAACAGAAAAGTAAATAACATATTGCCTATTTCAATGCATGGAGGTCATATAGCACATTCATCTAATAAGACTACTGCAGTTAGATTCTGTCCTGTCTTTGCAGGAGGCTGGGATAAAAAAACAGTGGGGTTTTGTAGTCCCAGCTAGGGTGGATATGCAGGATTCTAGCAGATGCCCCAGTACACTGCAAAATAAAATGATAGGGCTTTTTTTACCCTATAACATGCTCCTTTTGTGTACCATGTTGGACCGTATTGATGTAAGTTTATTCACAATTCTGCAGGCTCTTCAAAACTCAGAAATGTCCTGGTATTTTCAAGATTTAGATTCTCAAAGACTTATTTGAATGTCAGTCCTCAAACTAATCTTATTTACAACCCCTAACTGTTACTGCAGTCAATGAAAAAAAAGGATTTGTTCATACCAAGTGAAAAGAGCAAGGCACTGGCACCCATAGAGAGCAGAGCTCTGCTAAGGTCCATCTTCCTGTTGAATATCTTCCAATATTCAACATTTGTATCTTCAAGTTTCAATTAAACTCTTAACCCTGCCCTGATACACAACTGAGCAAATGGCTCGTAGGAAAAAAAAAAAAAAAAAAAAACACTGATACCTGCTGGCACAAGTTGGCCCTTTAACATTCAGCATTAAAACCAGGTCTTGGAACTCCTAAGTCTCAGAGCCTAAATTTTACATTAATTTAAACCAATGGACCTCTGTGCAAAGGAAAAGATCACACAAACAACTGTCTTCTGTCTGTGTCAATTCAGAAGAAGCCAGCAGTAACTTAATTTCTTGTAGATTTAGATTTCCATGTGCTAGTGGCATCTCAAATCTTAGCTTTACTATAATAACCACAGGAAGGACTCCAACCATTTTGTAATGGACAAGAACATTTTCCCTGTTGACACCAGGCTGCTGCTCAAGACTGTGGAACTGCAACATTCATTACCAGTCTGCATCTGCTCTGCCCTGTGGTGGCCGTGTGTAGACCCGGTGGCGGCGGAAGCGGCGTGACAGGGCACAGGGATGCCGGCTCTGGCTGGACAGCGGCATGCAGCGGCTCGGGACCGGGAGGCTGTACCGACGCGGCGCCGAAAGCCGTGGAGGGTGGGGGCGGGGCCGTGGAGCGATAACTGCTCCGTGCGGCTGATCCCGGAAGCAGCGCTGTGGTTGGATGGGGAGGCGCGGAGTGATAGTGCTGGTGCGGGCGGGGGTTGTAGCAACTGCGCATGCGTAGATGACGTCACTAGGCCAGCGCGGAGAGACTGCATGGCGGCCGGCCGCGTGCCGGTCGCGTGCGGGCGCGTGCCGACGTGCGTCGCGCGTGGCTGGCGTGGCGGCGCGTGCGGCGCGTGCGGGGGCGCGCGTACGCGTGGCGGTCGCTGCGGTGGGCGTGCGGCGCGTGCGTCGCGTCGGGCGTGCGTCGCGTGCGTCGGGTGCGGTCGCGTGGCGCGCGTGCGGGCGCGTGGCGCGTCGCGTGGCAGGCGCGCGTGCGGGCAGGCGCGCGTGCGGGCGCGTGCGGCGTCGCGTCGGCGCGCGGCGTGCGTGGCGGTCGCGTGCGGGCACGTGCCGGTCGCGTGCGGTCGCGTCGCGTGCGGTCGCGTGGCGGGCACGCGTGTGCGTCGCGTGGCGGTCGCGTGGCGGGGCGCGCGTGGCGGCGCGCGCCGGCGGCCGCGTGGCGAGGTAGCGACGGACACGCACCGAACTTCGGCCACCACCGGCGCCCTGTCGGCGGGGGAGAGGGGAACTTGAGGGGCCGTAGGTGCGGCCGCACTCGAGGGTAGCGGGGGTGGGGGGGAAGCGGCGGGGCTGCGGTGATGCTGCTGGGCGGGCCCGTAGAGGCGGAATTGAGGGGCCGGGCCGCGAGGATGGCGAAACCAGGGGCGGGAACCGCGGTAGCCGGGACAGCAGGGACCAACGGGGTGGCAAAGGCGGGAATGGCGGCAGCGGTGGGAGGGGCCACGAGGTCCACGGAGGTGGCTGGGGCCGCAGGGACGGGTGTCGGCACCGAGAGGGCGGGGAGCGGGGCGGCAGGGCTGAGCGACACTGCGGGTGCTGGGGCCGCGGGGTCCGACGGGGAGGTGGGGTCGCGTCCCGATCTAGACTCGCGGCAGGAGCAGAGCTAAGGGCGGCAACTGCTGCGGGCATCCCCCTTGCAGCGAAGAGCTAAACCAGCGCCCTGGAAGCTGGGACCAGCAGGTTTCAAATATCCTCCAAAGTCCCAGCAGCCTGCTTGAAAGTGTTGTGTCTTTATCAGACCATTAATGGTGCTTCTGAAATGTGAGTCTCACTGGCTTCATCCAAACCTTGTGCTTGAAGAGCATTTCTAATTAAAGCAGTTTGGGCCTTTGGGGAAGAAGGGACTGCAAAGCATTTCCTAAAGCATTTTCTACTCCAATTTCATTGTGAGGAAATACACCTGAAGGATGATGCAGGATTTAGGATTGAGACAAATATGAGTTTGGTGGGTCAATTTTACTTTGAGAGACTGAAAAACACAGGAAGCCCAAGTGATGATCCCAGAGGGTTGAACACAGAGGTTTCATCCTCCCAGAAATACAAGGGCCTTAAAACCACTGTTAATTTGCTGACATCTTTTTATTTTAGAAATGCCTTAGAGCTGTTTTCTTCAATCATTTTGGAATGTGAGCTGAAACAAAGCCATCCAGGCTGAACCAGAGGGATAAACTCCTGAGACAGACACCCCGTCCCCTCTGCAGGGAGAGGAGTTGAGCCAGCATTTCTAGAAATAAATCGTCACCCCCAGCTCGGAGACTGCAGGAGGATGTGCAGTGTTCCCCTGCTCCCAAACAGCCCAGGACAGCTGCGACTCCCCCAGCACTCACTGGGCTACCCACAGAGCCTTTGCCGTGCTGCCTGTGGGGCCAGTGCCCATCCCTGCCCTTGCCACCAGCCTGGACTCTGGCTCGTGCCCCACACCCCCAGAGCCCAAATTTGCACTTTGTCCCTCACAAAGAGCCGGGGCAGTGAAGGAAAGGGGGTGCATCCTGCCAAACCTGCCTGCACAGACATGTGACAAGCAGGCAGGAAGGGTGCAGAGAAGGAAGGGTGCAGAGAAGGAAAGGAAGGGTGCAGGGCAGGAAGGGTGCAGAGCAGGAAGGGTGCAGAGCAGGAAAGGAAGGGTGCAGGGCAGGAAGGGTGCAGAGCAGGAAGGGTGCAGAGAAGGAAGGGTGCAGGCAGCAGTGCTCTCAGGGGCTGCACACCTGGTTCCAGGTGTGGAGATGGCAAGAGACCCCATCTTGGGGGCTGTAGCGCCAAATCCCCAGCATGGGAGATGCTCACAGGCCAGCAGGCAGCCCAGAACAGCTCAGTGTGCCCCGGATTTGGGGTTACCCATTCAGCAGCCATAGTGCTGGGCACGGCTGTGGGCCCAACCCTCACGCTGCTCCCAAGGACACGGCTCCACTGCCCTGACCTGGGGATCACCCAAAACTCCAGTGCCAGGGTGCTGCCACCCCCCCCACCCCACCCGCATCCCTGCGGCTCTTCCATGAGGTTTTGGCGGTGCCTGGAGCCGGGAGAGGCACAGAGGGAGGCAGGCAAGGGACAAACGCACAGAAGGCACAGGCAGAGGCGGGACAGGGACTCACAGGAGGCACAGGGCATATGCCCCCTTCACCGACTCGCTGTCCCGCACCAGGAAGGAGCTGTCCCACCCAGCCTTGGCCAGCAGCTCCTCGGCCACCACCTGGCTGATGTCGCGGTGGTACCAGCGCGCTGCCGCCATCCTGCCGAGCCGTGTCCCCGTCCCAGCGCCACATCCAGCTCAGCAGGGGCCGCTGGCACTCACGGGGGCTGCTGGTGCGGGTGGCGTGGAGACACCGGGCTCCCGGTACCCGAGCGTGGTGCTGGCTGCAGGTCCCGGCGGATGACAGGGAGCCACCGAGGTGATGCGCATGGGGACAGGGTGCCCTGCGGCCGGGCAGCGTGGCAGGAGCACCGGGGGGCAGCTGGGGGAGGCTGGGGGTCCGGATGATCCTCATCACGGGGGCTCCAGCCTGCAGGGAACACGGGGGCAGATCAGCGAGCGCATCTCTCCTGGAGGCAGGTCAAAGGAAAAGCGGCCCTGGGCCACCATCCTGCCGCGGTGCGCGGCGAGGACAGGCCGTGCTGGTGGCACCCAGGGGTCCGACCCCACCCGACACACTTACCGTCCCTCTCAGACGCCGTGCGAGGCTCCCGTGGCTCCTGCGGGGTGCTGCGGGCAGCGAGCTGAGTTTTTGGGGTTCAGCCGAGCGGGAGCGGGGCCGTGATGCTGCTGGGCTCCCCCGGTGGGTCACACCGGCCCCGGGGTCCCGCAGTGCCCCCCGCGATGCCCTCGGGGCCCGTCCCACGGGCCGCTGCCCCCGCTCGGTGCTGCTCGCTCGGCGCCGCGGCGGCCGCGCTCATCCTCCTGCGGAGCGCCCTGCTCCCCCCGGCCCCAGAGCGGCCTCCTCGCTCCTCCTCCAGCCCCGCTACCGGGGCCAGGCAGCGGCCGCGGGGGCTCGGCACGGCGGGGACAGCGGGGACAGCCCCGTGGCGCGCTCTGCCTCCCCCTGCTCCCTGCACATCCTCCCCGGGATGCGGGGTGGGCAGAACGCTGGGAAAAGGCGCTGCCAGCGGTGCAGGATGGTACAAAGCCCCTGAAATATGTTTGGGGCGGTGGGCAGGGCTTGAGCTGCCCACTCCTGGCGACCCGCTGCCCTCCTTGGGGTCGAGAGAGATGGAGCTGTGGGCACCAGGCACCCACAGTGGCACTCGTGTCACCACACCTGTGTGTGCCCTGCCTGCAGCAGGGAGGGAATTTGGGTGCAGGGGCTCCCGGGAAGGGGTCGGGAAGAAGGAAGACTTTTCCCAGCAGGACAGGTTCGGCCAGCACCGCAGATCCTGGGTGCAGCCCCAGAGCTTTTTACTCCTCGTGGCCGGGAGCGAGCGGGGCCACACCCGTGTGGTGGCTCGAGCTGCCAGGGTGATTAACAGCAATTAATTACAGATGAGCAGCAGCCACCGTCTGCTGTCCAAGTGCCTGGCAGCTCCAGAGCTGCTCAGGAGATAGATGGAGAAGCAGATTCCTGCCGGAGGAGGATGAGGATGAGGATAAGGATGAGGATGGAGCTCTGTGCCAAGCCCCGCTCCTGACTGTTCCCCACCCTTGGCACCACTGCCCACCCCTGCAGTGCTAAGGGACTGTTCCCCCCACCTCCTGCCCCAGCCCTCCAGCACAGATGTGCCAAAACCCCCTGTGAGGCTTCCTCCTGGCTTCCCAGTCTCGAGAGGAACCTGTGGCGAGGCCAGTGAGAAGTTGGACCCCTCGGTTTATTTTGGGCTGGTGTTCTGGTCACACAGCAGTGGGTACAACTCTGCCCAGCCCCTGCCGTGGGACGCACAGAGGTGGCAGGTTTGTGTGGGGCTGGACACACCCCTCCTGCTGGAGCCCCAGTCCCAGCAGCGCTGCTCCATCCCAGGAATGGCATGAACCTGGAAGACAAACACAAGATACACTTACAGCTGGATGTTCAAATCTTTTTCTCCAAAATTCAATCCATGTGTAGGTTTTCCTTAAGCTGAAGTACAGGCTGGATTCATAGAATCATTCAGGTCAGAAAATGTCTTCAGGCAGTGAAAATGAGCATTTAGGTGTGATGTGAAGCCTTGGGGAGCACTGAAGAGGCTGTAAAAGTCAACTGATATTCTTTGGAAATTGAAAAATGGAAATAATTAATTAATAATGAATCGCCTGCAGAAATGACACAAGGGACAGGTTGCAGGCCATGTGAAACCAACAGAGAGTAATTAAATTTGCATTTATCACTACAAATAGCCAGTACAGAAAAAACAGTGTATTTTTGTCTCAACATCTATCTGATAAAGACCTTTTAGCTGTAATATTGACATTTTTGTGACTAATAACTCACTGGAGAGTCACCCACAGTAAAATAAAATAAAAACCCTCTAATTTTAAGTACCAAAATCTCTTTAGCAAAGCAAGTGTTTTACTGCTATGTATTTGGGCATACTGAGCAGCTTATTTTAATTCAGAAAAATAAAATAATCTTTCCCAGAACAAAACCTCTCTCCAGCAGCAGAGGATATGCTGGCAATAGTGTAATTAGAGAGGTCTGGAATCAGGTAACACCACCAACATTGCTTTATCCTTATCAACTGAAAAAAAGTTAAGTAAAAGCCTTTAAAAAGTTAAAGCTGCCAAGGTTAATGCATTGGGGGGTTTGAGTGTGCTGTATTTGTGCAGTAAATTTATTTGCCAGGTACAGCAAGAGCACAGCAAAACATGAAATTTGCCTGGAATTCATGAATATTCAGTTATGGGCAGCTCTAAGCACCAGACTGAATTGGGACACCGTACATGGTAGTATAATTTATTGGATTAAAGTGGTCTGCTGGGAAAAAAATGTTTTGAAAGATTTTAGATATTTGGGTAAAGAGCTGGCAAAGTGTGCAATCCAATTCCCATCATGAGGTAACCTATTATCAAACACTGGCTTCCAAAACAAAATCTGGCAAATCTGAAGTTTACCACATTATGCCTCCCAATCTGCTTTCATAGCCTTTCCCTTCCTCAGTCTCTGAGGCTGTACAGTGTTTTCCAGCAATGCTGAGAAAACAGAACACTTTGCCAGTGCACTCCTTACTTTTGGTTATTTTTAAATCTCCACAAAAGCTCCCACTTTCTTCTGTAGCCAATGCCTCTTCTTCATGGAAGCAGTTCCAATTTATTTTCTGTAAGGGAAAAGAAAAATCTACTGCCTCGAAAACTCTGCAAGTATCCACATTGTTCTCCTGCACTGTTTTCCTTAGAAAAAAGGAATTCTTTGGAGCTGCAGAAGCATTGAGTCACCTCCAACTCAAAAATGAGTGTGTCCAACTCACTCTTTTTAACCCCTCCCAGCTCTCAAATAGTGGCTTTCAGTGACCTTTCCTTTTAGTGAAGGCCACCTTGTTATTTTGGGGTGAATTTCCCTGCTGATCACTCTGCCTTTCCCCTGTGTTGCTCTGCCGTGAAGCTGCTACCACCATTCCTGTTCCAAGTGGGACAATCAGGGTGACCACCATCCCTTCCCAGTGGAACAACCAGAGTGACCACCACCCATTCCCAGTGGGACAACCAGAGTGACCACCACCCTGTGGTGCTCCCTCCAGTTGTGTGTAACCATGGGAGAGCCAAACCCCTGGCAGCTGTTCCCGTCTTCACATGGATGGCCCAAAACCATCACTTTCTGATAGCACAGCCATGAATTATAAAATCCTGTCAGCAGTGGCCATTTGTACACGTGGTGGTATAAACACGCGTACAATGATATTGAGATATATACATCACCATATATATATATACATATATATAAATATTTATTCATATATATTGATATATATCCATATATATCAATATATCATATTAATATAAACTATATTAATATATTCATACCTATTCATAGATAGATAGATAGATATCATTCAGATGCTCAGAAATGAACAGCAGCTTTCCAGAAAACTGCTCTCAAAGAGCTTCACCCATGGGTGTCATAGGAAGGCACACATAAAAACCTGACCTTTCCTAGTGAAACAGCTGATGCACTTCTCTGCATGGGAAATCATGGAATCCTTGATGCTGAGAATTTTAAACTTCCTGTGCTGAAAGGCACAGACCCACAAGAGAGCACTGCATTTGATATGAGGATGTGAAGAAGGCCTCCAAAATTGATTGATAGTGCTGGGATTACAGCTGTATAGTTGGTTAGAAGTGTGTAATATTGCAGGGTGGAAAACTTGGAGTTTGGGATTTTAGAATATAGAAATACATATGAAGCAAGATAGAGGCAGGTTGTTATTTACTTTCAGCTTTTGAGTTTATTTAGCCACTCAAGAGAAAACCATCTGGAAAGGGTAGAATTCAGGTTCTTTTTATTTCTGTGTAAATAGCAGGGCTCTTTCAGAGAGCCAGGTGCCCTGATGGGTGTTACTGTAATAAGTGCTCACAGTCCAGCCATCCCTATATTACAGCTGGAACATGGAACTGTGGCCCCTGGTTCTTCCAGAAACCAGGATCAAAGTTTTTGTAGAATCACAGAATGATTTGGGTTGGAAGAGACCTTAAACATCTAGTTCTAACCCCTGTGCTATGGGAATTTTCAGGAATTAAATCTTAGGACAGCAAACCAGCCTGCCTTAGACTTCAGGTTCTCAGACATCCATACTGGGGACAGGTGTGGTAGGAATGCCAAAGGAGACCACTTGTTTGATCATTCCTGATATGAAACAAAAAAGTGTTTCTTAATAAGCACAATACAGCCCAAACTAAAGCAAAATGCTGACAACCCACCAGACTACCACAAAAATTGTAAGTTAGAGACAAAAAACCAAGGGACTGCCTTAAAAATCTAAGGGGGTTGAGAAATGCAACACTCTTGGGTTCTTTATATTTTTGCCTGTAGAGATTTGAGCTTTTCAATCAAAATAAAAATGAGGACTAAATGAAATGGAGACTACTCTAGCATCACCTGTCTCCAGGGACTAAGGCTGCTCAGAAAAAAAAATCAGTGCTGTAGGAGAGCTGTAATGAATTTGCTAGAGTTGGCAATGGCACTTTAATGGCAGTCTCTGTGCTTTCTGTGGGCAGATGTTACAGCTCAGATCTGCACAGTGCTTCCCACCTGCAAACACCCTGAGCAGCTGAGCCGGATGTGAGGCATCGTCACACTCCCAACATGCAAAACTCCAAAATTCCTCATCCAAAACTCGTCCCAAGAGACGTGCCTGAAGCCAAGGAAATCTTGGAATTGGAGCCTGCCTGAATTTTCTGGTTCTGCACACATTGCAGTGCTGTCCAACATTAACCCTTTCTTCCTTCTCTAGAATCACATTACCAGTAATTCCAAGTGTGGTTTCCCGCTGGGTGAGGATTATGGGAGGACTCTGTGCCAAAATCCTGTCTGCAGCTTTTGGAACCACTGATTAATTGAATGCCTTTTGTAGAAAGGGGGAGAGCGAGCGGGACCCAAACACAGAATGTAAAAGCCTTTAGGATAGGGGAGAAAAATGGCATTTTCCATTCCAGGAAAGCAGGCAGAGCCTTGGGAAGAGGCAGGGGCAATGCCCCTGGCCAGGAGGGCTTATTGTTTTGCTGTGCACTCATTCCTTGACTTTTTCTGGCAGCTCATCCCTGGTGGAATTCCTTAACATCCCTGGGGGAACACACCATGGCGGTGTGCCATAAAGGAATTTTTTAAATCTTAAAGCATATATCAAAAGACATGTCATCCAGATCTTAGGTGTCCCTACTGAAATCCAGGAAGAGTTAAGGTATGGACTCTGACACCCTTAACAGTGAAAGATTCCCTTCCCTCTTAAGGTCTTACAGCCTTTTCTGTCAGGAAATTTCATTTCATTTCGGGAAGGGAAAAGGAATCTAGCAAAACCAAAAATAAATGCTTACAAACACTCTGGAAAGGAGATAGGATCAAATGAAATGCAATTGAAAAAAAGCCCCAAAAACCCAGAAAATCGGGCGTTTTAGTGTCTTCAAAAAATGGCCTGTGAGGAAGTGAGCTGCATTGCAAAGGACCAAAACATGCCAAAACCAAGCTCACAGATGCTGCAAAAGCAGGGGAAAAGAGTCAAGGAGGAAGACACAACTTGGAGAGGAAGACATGAGGGACATGGCATGGATACTTAAAACAAACAAAAAAAATAAATCCCAAAAAAGAGCCATAAAAATGCAGGCCATATGCCATCAAGTGAAGGCACATGCAGCAAAGCTTGAAAAAACAGAAAAGAAGGACTTACAAACATACTGGAATGGAGATACCATCAAAGGAGACGCAATTGGAGGAGAAAAACAATAAAAGTGGGAAATTTGGGAAATTTTGTGATTACAGGAAAATGGACTGGGATTATATCAGGAGCAGTGCAAAGGACCAAAACATGGCAAAATTAAGCCCACAGATTTTGCAAAAGCAGGGGAAAAGGTGAAGGAGGAAGACACATCTTGGAGGGGAAGACATGAGGGACATGGCATGGATAAATAAAAAAAAAAAAAAGAAAAGAAATAAAATCCATCCCAAAATCCAAGCCATCAAAAGGCAGGCCATATGCCATCAAGTGCAGGCACATGCAGCAAAGCTTGCCAAAACTGATCACTGCTGAAGGCCAAAAGAGAAAAGAAGGATTTCCAAACATGCTGGAATGGAGATACCATCAAAGGAATTGCAATTGGAAAAGAAAACAAAAATTTGGGGAAGTTTCCTGACTATAAGATAATGGACCGGGATTATATCAGGAGCAGTGCAAAGGACCAAAACATGCCAAAATTAAGCTCCCAGATGTTGCGAAATCAGGCGAAAGAGTCAAGGAGGAAGACACAGTTTGGAGGGGAAGATATGAGGGACATGGCATGCATTCTTAAAAAAAAAAAAAAAGAAAAAATATCTATTCCAAAATCCAAGTCATCAAATGGCAGGCCATATGCCATCAAGTGCAGGCACGTGCAGCAAAGCTTGCCAAAACTGATCACCACTGAAGGCCAAAAGAGAAAAGAAAGATTGGCAAATACGCTGGAATGGAGATACCGTCAAAGGAATTGCAATTGGAAAAGAAAACAAAAATTTGGGGAAATTTCCTGACTATAAGATAATGGACCGGGATTATATCAGGAGCAGTGCAAAGGACCAAAACATGCCAAAATTAAGCTCCCAGATGTTGCAAAGCAGGGGAAAGAGTCAAGGAGGAAGACACATCTTGGAGGGGAAGCTATAAGGGACATGGCATGGATACTTAACAAATACAAAAAAAAGGAAAAAGGTGTTTCCCAAAATGTAAACCATCCAAAGGCATGGCATGCAGTCCCTGGTTATGGCTAGGGGGTTTATTGGCACTGCAATATTTTTTCTGTCTTTTCTTCAGCACTTCTCTCTTTACTTGTCGATAAAAAAGATTAGAGGTTGGCCAGACTGGGTATTGCAGGGCGGTTGTAGAGGAGTTGGACTAGATGGCCTTTAAAGGTCCCTTCCAACCCAAACTATTCTATGATTTTGTGATTCATTCCAGCCATTTGTTACTCCAAGTATTTTCAGCACCTCTTCAAGGTCTCATTAAGCCCAGAGTTTAACCACATCTGCAATGCCTTCTACGTCCCTTGTGCTGTGTTTCCCTGTAGTACACAGCCCAGGTCTGTCCAAAACCTTGTTTCAGATGAGATCCTAAACCTGATACATTCCTTTCCAGAGTCTTAGGCTAAGTCCCCCTGCAGCACTGTCTCTGTCAATAAGACTCAAGTGTTGTGTTAGCTTTGAGAATTAGAATGTTATGTGTGGGGGAAAGTGTAATCTTACCTCTTCTTTAGAAATAAAATGAATGTGGTTCCAATTCATCCAAGTTTGTCCTGTGTTAGACCTGTTTTTTAGCTTAAACTGACCTCAGCTTGCAAAGCAGAGAGTTGAGAACAAAGCTCTGTCTTCTTTGTACTTCGTAACTTAATGTTAAAAAAAAGTTTACCTTACTATGCACTTTGTTTCTCTCTCTCCCCCCTCCCTCCCACAAACTCTTCTCCTTCCTCAGTGACTTCTACATCCTTTGTCCAATTCCAATAGCATTTGACAGCAGGAGAGAGATAATTAAGTTTCTCAGCTTCTGGTGTCTGGGTGGAGGACCCCAAATTGGTGTCTCATTTGAGGAAACCCTTTGACAGTTCCCTGTCCGGTGCCCTCTCAGGATGTGTGTGCTTTGGAGTCAGACACAGAGCATGCTGCCTTGTCTCCAGCGTGGTGGTGTCAGAGAAAAATCCTTTGCTCACTTCCCTAGCGGGTTCCAAATACTTAAACCTGACAGCAATCAGTGTCACAAAGATGAGTACAAAGAAGAGATGTCAAGTGTTCCATGGCACTCTGGAAAGCTACCACCTTACAAACCATGAACATAACTTTGATGTAATGTTTCACTGGTTGTGGCTAAGACACTTCAGCTTTATGGAAGGCAAGTTGTCTCCCCCCAGTTGCTGTGAGGGTGTACAGAGAACAGGGCACCCAAAACATGGGGAGAGTTGAATGGCAGGCGGGAATGGGGAGTGGGTGGCTGCAGGAGGGGACTTGCTGCTTCACCAAAGGCCTTCTCCAATAGCTGGAGGGGAACAAGGTTTCTGCTGAACACCTGGCTGCAGGCAGGATCCCCTGCAGTCAGACACTGTTGTCTCGCCTGCCCCCAGAGGTGCAGAACTGTCTTCTACTTGAGATGAAGTGACCTAGCAGGGAAGTTACATGGGCTCACACACAGCCTCCTGGAGCATCTTTCAAAGGACTCTTACTACTTGCTGCTAGTGCCTCATGTGAGATAAGTCATCATGCTCTTGCTGAATGCTTTGAAGCAAAGGGAAGGATTTGGTTTAATCCAGTCAGACCCATTTTTCCCCCTGTGTACTGGATTATAGGTTTCCATTAAAGGTAAACATGATTTTTCTACTGTCTCAGTAGTGAGTTTTGTAGAGGGAAGTCTGCTGCCTTTTTACTTTTTCAAATGATGGATCTGAAATGGTCTGACCTCACTGTGCCACTCAACCCCAGGCACAGCAGTGATGGGCACAGCAACTCTGACACGAGAGGAAGCAGGCACAGCACAAGGTGGCACTAATGAGATGTGGAGGGGACAGGGGCCTTTTACCTCCGTGCTCAGCATGCCCCGAGGATGCTGGACATCGGCTGATCAGTTAGCCAAGTGAAATGTGAGCAATTCCATAGATATGTGTGTTTTAAAATGCAGAATCATATTCATCCCTCTGTCCAACAGATTAGAAACTGCTCTCCAGACACTAAGCATGGGTGCTTCTAGGCACACTGCCTTGTACTGTCATCAGATCCTTACGATGGGACTTGTGTTGGAGATTCCACACGGTGAGACAAGCTAAAGATGCCTGTGTTCTACCTTAAAAAAACAGCTCATAATGCAAGTGACCAGAAAAAAAAATAAAGAAAACCATTGTTAGAGACAAATGTCTGTGTTCAAGAGAGTGGAAAAATACTCTGATTGCATTGATTCTCAGATATTGATTAAATTGATGTTGAGATTCATTGCTTGCTTGAAGTTTTTCATAGAGGTGGTTCAGGGTGGTCTCTGAAAATAAATGTGTGCATGTGCTTGGCTGTGGTAGTATGGGCAACCTGGTGCCAATCTGAAACTACGACCTGCAGTAAAACTGTTCAAATTTTTGAGCAGGAAAGTTTCCAGCAATGTCAGAATGGTAATTAGGGATTGATTTTTGTTTGGCAGCTTGCCGTGTAGTCAGTGACAGACACCAAAACTCTTTTAACACATTTAATGGGATTTTTCCTTCCATTTACACTATCATAAATTACAAAGCATATTTCACTTCACAAAATAAAACCATTTCCAGATCATTTTTATGACAGTATTAAGTAGTACATAACCTACAACAAATAGTCCTGTACAAGGCAGAAAGATCTATGGAAGTATTGGGAACTCAGACTATTTAGCACCTGCTCTGCAATCTGGGTTAATCTATCTAGCCCTTAGTTATTTCTCTAGAAGATGACAAATTTACAGTCATACCCTCTACCTCTCTTCATTATCATAGTTACACATATTTTTCAATTTGAATAGAAACATGTGCTCCCTGAAATAATTCAGGAAACTGCATCACTGAGTTACCAAGCATATGATACAAATGATCAAGATGAGGGAGTATTAGAATTTTTTTTTACTGAAAATTGAGTTTGGTAGTAAAGTATGTTGATTTTTTATGCTTGCAGAAACATTTCATGCTGAGAAACAGTTTTAACATCAGGAATAAGTTGCAGTTAGACTACAAACTCTGTAGGTCAATGTTTGTGAGGGGAGAAAAATATTAAAATTTGGTAATAATTAAATTTACCAGCTCCCACATGTCCTACACATTCTGTCTTTCTTTTTTTTTTTTTTCTAACAAACCATCAGGAAACACATTCAAGATAAATACCTACAATTTTAGCAGATTTACTGTACATTTATAAATAGAGAAACATGACAAAACATAAGTCAATTTTTACAGAAAAACCAAATCCTTCATCATTCACCGAAAAAAGTGCTGACTTTCAACAAGGCCAGAAAATATCCAGTGTCCCAGCATCACGTAACTTATATATTACTGTAATCCAAGAAAAAATCTGGCATGTGAAACTGATACTACCACCAGGACTTTGAAAACAATTCTCAAGACCTTATTTCACATGGGAGAAAAAAAAAAACCAAAAAAAAAGAGAATATACTATATGTTTTGGGAAATAGCAAATGGCTGGAAGTGTACAATCCTAGGGTGCTAGTGCCTAAATGCAAAGAAATCTAAGGAAAGCTGAAATATGCACAAGAAATGTATTCTCCTTTAAAACACTTGCAAGGGAAGAGGTATGTCAGGATAATACTGCATTACTGGCAATTGTTTTCAATATATCATAGCAAAAATGCAGGAAATAATTACGTGAAAATAATCAATGCACCGCATTGATGTATAGTTTGCTAAAATAAAATGCCATTCTTTCAGCTAGGTAAAGTAAAAATATCTTTATAATATAGGTTCTGTTTCACAATTGACATATATAATTACGTCTCATGAAGAAGGAAAGGTATAGGCATATACAAGTAACACTGATTAAGTACCTTTTTGCTTCTCTAGCCATATTAAAATATGTTTTGTGTTTCTTAATAAGTTAACAATAAAATTGTTTGAAACTTTCAAAACAAATATACATCTGAGGCAAGGCAGAAGATACAAGGTAAGAGGATTTTTTCTGACCTTCTTTTTCCCTTCTACAAAGAGGCATATGTCTATGAGACATAGGCTTTCCCTAAACATTTTGGCATCCATCTGCAACTTTGCAGAAATTGAAGTGCAGTCAAGGAACTCTTCCTTTCTGTTTAAAAAAATTTAAAGAAATGTTTTACTTCAGACTAATTATCTTAAAACAAATGGCTTTGAAGATATGCCTCTCTGACTAGAAGAGAACATCTTCATTTTCTATTAAAATCTGCACAATTAACTTCTGGTACCGCATGTCATTCAGTGTAGCAAGGGTACTGTCCTCTGGAGGTCTCATTAAAGTAGGTCCAAACACTATTCCCAGGTTTTCAGCATTCATAAAATTCTCCTTTTCATGCAAGGTAACCCTAAAATAGAAAAAAGAAAGTATTTAGTTGCTCACTTCCCAGAAAAAAAGAATATCTGCATCTTTGTCTGTAATCTTGCTTCACATCAAGCACTGGTATGTAGACATTTTATTTTTCTTGATATAATAACTGTTTCATAGTTCTATAATTTTTTCACAAGAAGTACAATGCAGCTACAGTAGGACTGAGATTTTTGCTGCCTTTCAACACCTCTCATGGGCCTCTTCAGTGATTTTGCCATGTGACTGTCTGTTAGGGTGTAAGAATTAGTGGCAATTGCTTTTTTAAAAGCATAAATATGATTTAAATGATGATGTATGGAGCAGTTCTCTATGCTACAGTAACTGTAGTTCTCTAGCAGGCTGTGCTTGGTGTGTACCACATAGCGGGTGAAAGTGTGCTCCCCAAATACAGGCACGGATTTTCCTTGGACTACCAACACTCCCAGACATGATTCCAGCCTGCAGGAACCCACCCCTTCACATGGATGGTCTGCCTTGCTGGCTGCCTCAGGCAGACCAGGAGCTGAGTGATTCCAATCCCTTGTTACACTTCAGGAGTAGGCTGAATCCTACACCCGCCTGGAGAGGTGGCTTAAATCGGGCTATAAATGCCACCTATCCTTGACAGAGAACAGAGGCACTTCAGGGAAGAGCCCAGGTTGTTTTGTTTGCTGACATAGGTAATATAAGGTAAATACAATAATAGATGGACTGCTTGTGGCTGAAGCAAAGAAAGGCTACCAAGGATTGGCCAAGCTGCAGAGAAGTCAGCCCTGTCTGGAAAATCAGTCAGGCCTGCTGGAAAATGCACGGTGTTCTCAGGGTTTCCCTCCAGGTAGCAGTGCTGGATCACATCAGTGTTGTCCTATGTGAGTGGCATATTGAGTTCAGTCCTGAGAGTGCTCTTGCACTGTGGTATGGGACAGCCACAGTCCTGTGATCCATCAGGGTCCTTGATCAGTCATGGACCAGACATTTCCTGTGAGAAGTACAGCCTCGATAAGGTTTCACATCTCCTTCATACAACTGCTCTGCCAGGGTGAAGCACATCTGGTTTTGGAGACAGCTCTCCTGGCAATAGCTGAGGCCTTCCCTAGGCATGGAAATTCCCTGCTGGATTCATTCATGCCATCATGGGAGCACAAAGTGGCTGAAACCAGAAGTACTCTGGTCTTCCCTTGTTTGCAAGGTACTCATATGACCTGGCTGTTCTTCTGCTGTCATCTCTCTGCAAAGAGTGGCTCTGTCACAGGAAAATGCTGTTCCTCTTTGCTTTCAGGACAGAAATCCATTAGTGCCCCTACTCACAGATACATCCTCATCTTCTAGCACATATATTAGCTGTACTTTGCAAGAGGCAAAGACAAACCAAGGCTGGGAAGCTGAAGCCACCTCATCACCTCGAAACTGAAGCAAGTGTATGTCTGGCACTCTGCTTTCCCTCTGTGCATGCATGCAGCACAGATGTTCAACAGCTGTGCAAAGCTACACAGGTCTTACTAGCACCTCTGTTCAGGAGCGTGGGGCTTGCTGCGCAGGTGGGGTGAACACAGAGAAGATTCAGAGCTTGACTGCAATGTCAGTGTGGATGGAGTTGTATGCATTTCACCACAGGGGGGACTGCTCATGCTATTGCATTTTCTTTGATTTTGAGCAAAAAGTTATCAGAAAGGTAATTAATTGACCTACAAACTCTTTTTTTTTGTTGTTGCTGATGTTGTCCTCTGCTGGATTTTCCTGTCGTTTTAACAACAACTGGAGTTTCTTTTCAACTGAGAAACAGCAGTGCTGTAGATGCTGGGACCCTGCAGTCCTTTATATAGACTGCCTTATACTGGTGCATGTTTTATCCATGCAGGAAGAATCCTAGGGGTTTGAAATTGTAACTCTGTGTATAATCTACAGAACAGCATTGTCTGAACCTTAATGATTCTTTCCTTTCACATTCAGATCTCTCCAACAGAGTCTCCATAGGAACTGACATGCACTTGATTTCCATGCAGACACCAAAAGCTACAATTTGGGAATGGAGAGGAAACTCATTGCGTGACTTGCAGATATTTGAGAGAGGAAGCCTAATCAGCACTTCAGACTCTTCCTGCCTCATCAGTAGTTCAGCTCAACAGCTGAACCAAAGCCTGGACTGCAGTTCATGAGAAGCAGGAAGATTAGTCCATACATGTCTATCAAAAATTTGCTGCCAGGATATGAAAGTACTGATTCTATGTGCAGGTCACGTTCCTACAGCCTCCACAGGCCTTCTTAAAAGCCAATGTGAGTCACCATCAGTTGTCCATGCATGTGTACTGACAAGAGTGGGTACTTGCACATCTCATTTCTGCAGAGTCCAAAGAAGCTCCTGCATGCCCAGGTAATGTCCCATCAAGGAGAAAAATTACTCAGTTGTAATGACCTGAGCTGATTCAAAATGTGGAAAAGTCTCTGCATAATGAGAACCTGATAGAGCATGAAATTCACTTCACAAAAGTTCTCTGATGCAGCTTTATGTGAATTGAGGTCTTTTTAAGTTGGCATTAATAGTGCAGAATAGTGCAGATGAAACCCAGGGAGTACTCCACATTTACAGCTGTGTTGCAAGTAGTGGGACAACTAAGAAGAGATCAATGATTTTCTGAATAAAAGGTCAGTAGCTTTATTCCTCCCTTAACCCTTCTTCTGTTGTTTCCAAGTAGCAAAGTTTAACCAGAGACAAGGAATAACTTGGGCAATATAGCCATAAATGAAGGCCTGCTTTGAGATGACAGCACCAGTCTGTACTCAGCATCAGTTTTTAGAAACTTACAAAGAAGACCTCTTGAGGAATGTAAATACCCAAAGCAGCACAGTAGAGTTAGCATGGTTTTGAAAAATAGTTTTGCTTGAAATGAGTTGAAGTGATGGAGCCTCTCTGGAGCAGTCCTTAATTTTTCTATGTACCTAGCTGAAAACTTGGTAAACTTGGAAGTACACTCCTAAGTACCTTAAAAAATTAAATTTAGGCACTTTTGAAAATTCTGTATGCCTTATGAAGCTTTATTAAGCCCCTCACAGATGTCTTATGTGTGCCTAAAGAAGCTTTGGAAAGCAAATGAGGCAGAACAGGTTTAAAACCAAGAGAGATACAACTGGGACCTGTATTACTTTTACTAGTCATATAAAAATAGGCCCTGCTTGGTTCTTGACTTCCTGTGATGTGAAGAAACAACTCATAAGAGAAAGCTCTTTCCTTTTAGGGTTATTGTTCAGGAAGACAAAACAGGAGGTAAGGGGAGGCAGAAGCAAAGCATGGTCAAGTGCTGCCTCACAGCAGCACATCTCTGGAGTACCCACCTTTGGGTATTTTTCAGATATTATCTGCCTTAGAGAAGTGTGACAAATGTCAATTAACTCTTGAAAGGTTTGAAATAATACCCCAGCAAAAGGATCTATGCTACATAAGCGTACAGCTTATAAGCGCTTATACAAACAGCTTGTCTGCTTATCTGTAACATTATTGGTTTAGAGGCAGTGCCCTAATGGAAGCTTTATTAGGACTTTCTGTAATATTTCTCTTTCAAAGCAGAAAATTGTTAAGCTCTTCAAGAATTACCCTGCATGTCAATTAACTCACTTTTTGAGATGAATCATTAGGTATCTAAGTGTCTCATAGTGAGCAGCAGGGAGCAACATCAACACTTCATGTATTGCTTCTAGTCGTTCATCAGGATTGGAGATTTCTGTAAAAACACCAAACAGGATTAATGTTAATAGGGCTTTCCATGTGTACACAGCAATAAATCAGGAAGATAACTTATTATTATGGAATCATTTACAAGCCATTGACTGTGCTTGCAGGGATAAATATTGCACTCATAAATGTGACGCTTATCAGCAATTTCTGCATCCTCAAAAAAAAAAAAAGGTTTTAAAAAGAAATCAGCAACAAAGACTTCCCAGGAGTTATCTCCATGGTCTGTAGCTCTATCTACAGGTCTGTCTAGATACAGTACCTGAGCTTTGTAAGTGCTTCATAATACTATTCTGCCCAGAACTGCCTATTTAAAATATTACAAAAGATTACTTTCATTAGCCTTCAAAACTAGATGGGAGTGTAGATATTTGACTTGAGGAGACTATGCTTGAATATGTAGGTTTAGGTAGAGATTGAAATGGCATGGAATTACTTCAAGATTTCTCAATGTATTGAAATATGTAGGTATCATTGATAGTGAGCATCAGTGCTCATTTAGAACTGTTTGGCAATCTCTCTAAAAATTTGAGCAGGATTTATGCTATTCTTTTTTTCTGACATACAAAAAGACACTGAAACCACACTTTCTGATACTAGTCGGTTATTTTGATACCATAAATTTGCTTTTATTTTTTTAAATGCATGACATCCCATCTGATGAACAATCAGGCAAATACTTCATGTGAATAAAGGACATGGTAGAGAAGGAATGAAGACAGTGCCCATTTTTCCAGGCTTTTTCTCTCCTTTCCTTTATCCTGGACAGCTTTATGGATGGGAAATGTAAATAAAGGTTGGTACAAATGTTATGCAATACTTACTTGCTGCCTCTATGAACTTGGAATAGGTGTCATAGGTGATCACAGGAATTGGTAAGTCTCTGAAATATAGCTTCAGTGCTCCAGCAATGATGTTTATGTCTGGATAAATACTGGCAGAAATATCAGCCTTGTCACCATCTAGAAAAGGAGGAAGAAATCTGTTTAAAAGCACTCTAATTTTGACGGAAGCAAGGCTAGTTTTCTAAGTCAGATTTATTGTGTGCAACCCGAGAAGAAAATAAACTTGAAAGCGCTTGGAAGGCTTAAATGAGAATATATTGCTACCACCTTTACAATATATCAATGAGGAATGGTAGTTTCTTTATGTTTTAGTAAACAATTCATTTGCTCACATCTTTTGGAGGGGCTGGTGATTACAGCATCCATATCTGCAGTGTACCACCTCAAACATACTGTTTTAATGTTGCATGAAAAACCATGTTAATAATATATTTCTTGCATTTAGCCCATTTATTCACTGAAACTAAGCTATTAATAATTTGTTCTGACATAATATTTTCCATCTGCATAGGAATATGCACCATATTTTCATCTCTATTTGGAGAAAGAGAGGCATAGAGAAATAACATAAATTTCCAATGACCCTCAGGAGACCAGTAGGAAAAATCAAGAAACATCCAAATCTTGCATGTCTTGTACCAACATTTCCATAGTGATTAGCTGAAAAGATAGCTGCCTTATTTTCTGCTATCTTCTAATGTCTTAATACATGACTTATTTATTTATGGCAAAGATCTGAATTCAAATAGGCATGCTAAGGAATTTAGCTATACAATTATTCTGAAGTGTGCATCACAGGTTTTTAATTATTATGGATACTTTAATTATTATGGATGAAATACTAAACAGATGCATCTAAAAAGGCATACATTTTGTTTGCCACAATATAACAGTTAGTCAGAACTCTATGAAAGAGCACTTTTAAACACATGAGCTTAAAGTTTACAGGTGTTGCTGGGAAGTCCTGGCTTGCAATGAGTGAAATTACAAAAAATAGCAGCAATGCAGGAGCACTATAAATTTTCAAGTTCAAATTACTACCTCTGTTCTGTACTACCTAGTGCCCTCATAATGCACATTTTTTCTCCATATCAAGAAATTCTGCTCTCCTCCCTTCCTGGGACCTCATTATCTTGGTGGTCTTCCAGTAGAAAGATGGTTAAGTACAGGGTGTGGCTGTCTGGATTTAACCCCCAGCTTTACCTCAGGCTTCTTGGAGATCAGTTATAACCTGTAGTCCCTGTTTCCCACCCTTTAGCTAAGGACACTACGCTTCCCTCAGGGCAGGTGGTGCAGGTGAGGACCACATGGTGAGTGTGGTGATGCAAGGTTCTGCCTGCTTGTGCAGCAGAGAGGGGTTTGCTGTGTCTGCCAGGAGGTGCAGGCATAAGCTTGGGCTGTTACCAGCAAGGTGCTGACATGTTGTAAAGCCATTGCCTTGCTTGTCTCACAGTAACAGTGCTTGTGGACATGCCCTGATACAGACAGATGAGTGGGGGTGCTTGATACCAAGATGGAGATAAAGGCTTTCACAGCACAGTAAAAGAGTTTATATTGATTGCAGACATTTTATACAAACCTGTGGCATCAATCTTGCAGGGATACATCCCGTCCAATGTATGCACATAATTCTCATTAAGACTAATAGCACTACATGTTCTCATCAAGAGGAGATTATATGCTTAAGTGTTTAAAACAAACAACCTTTCTTGATGCAGCTGAGCAGTCTGAATACATCCATCAGCATTTAATTTAATACAGCTTCAATAAGCCCTAGGAGGATGTTTGCACTGCCCCAATCTTTTGTTTAATCCACACATTCCAGGCATGGTAGCATTAGTCTTGTAAAGCTTTGTGTGGAGAGCTCTATTTAATTGATGGACACTGAGCACTCAAAATGCTCCACTGAAAACAGATACCTCCAAGGAGCCAGCAGCTGCATCAGAACAGATATAGCAAAGCACAAGCTCACATCTATTATCCAGGTCACCAGCATACTAAATGGAAGTGTTATTTATTTAGTACTTTTACAAAGCAGCCCAGCAAGCTTCCTTAGAGGGGCACTTCAGCTCGAGGTACTTTAAAGTACAATGTATTTCAAACATACCTCTTATTTACATATATGCTTACTGTAGGAAAAATGATGAATTCCTGAGTCAAAGATTTTACTCTTCTCTTCAGAGACAAATACACATCCATTGGAAATGCACTGAAGTTTATTTTGAAATGAACCCAGCAATACCTCTGTTATAATATACCCTGCACATTTTTTAGCAGATATGTAGGGATTGTTGTGTGTATGCATATATGAATCACACGTGGTTTACATGCTACCTTCTGCATTACCACAATAATTTTTTCATTCTTCAATGCAGGAACTTTTTCAGATTGTAGCTGGTATTTTCAGTAAAATTGCAGTATCCATATGTTAATATAGGTTTTTTAAAAAATATTTTGGATTACAAACACGTAGTCAATTTCAGCTTTACAAACCTAATTCTACTCAAACGCCATAATTTCTCTTTATTTGTTAGTTTGACTCTCAATGTATCTTGTTGTATTATGTTGAAATTTGAATATCTCAAGAAAAAGAAAGTTTTATTCTTTTTCTTAAAGGTTTCAGCTGATTTTGGATGCCATAGAAATTATCAATAGTTCATTACAGAATGAAATAGAATAAGTATTACATTCTTAAAGCCTCATCCATGCCCTCTGAATACTGAATTAGGTTTTAAGTTCCTTTCTCCTGTTTTTTTTTAATTGCACAGCCTTTACCATGCTAGCATGTTTCTTTTATTTTTTTCTTGGAATTTGACAGGTTTTCAGCTACACTGGCAAAAGAGTATGATTTAGGATGCCTCTAAGTGCTCATGTAATATTTAACAGCATAATATTTTTAGCCAGTGTATTGTACCAGCCAGTCGTACAAACAAGGGGGGGACAGAATGTGGTGGTGACAATGGCAGCTCTGTGGACAAAATGCACAATGGGTGTTCTCTGGACGCCACAACGCCACAGCTCAACAATGCTGACAGAGAGCAACTGTCATTCTACAGCACCAACATTCACCAGATTAAATAAATCCACATTATTCCCCTCCTTCTCATTACAAAAATCACTAAAATGGAACATTGTCAATGCCTCAGAGAGCCTAATGCTAATTTACAGTAGGGGTATTTACACCGCTTGGGCTTTGGAAGGCAGTTTAAATCAGATGAGGACCAACTTCACCCTTTTTTAAAACCAACTGTCACAGCTACATTTGGCCCAAGTAGTATTATGTGGGATGCTATTCTCTTCCGGAGATGGGAACTTTTTTCTGTTCTTGCTGTAATTCTTTGGAAGCACCAAGTGAGTGGCTCTTTGTCAAGGCAGAATTAGTCAGAGGGAGAGCTGGCTGCTCTTCATTGCACCCCTTCAGCTGCACATGAGATCAGCAGGAGAGGTCCCCCACGGCCAAGTCAGCTCCCATGCCTCATCCTACTGTATCCTGCTGTCTTCTGGCCCCTGTGGCTTGATGAGGAGCTTGGAACCAGAACACTTGATGACGTTATTTGAAGGATGCATCCTGTGCTTTAAAATGGGAGGCCTCCTTGCTTGCTTGCCTGTTTTCAAACTCTTTTACTCAATGCTGTATTTTTGGAGATGTGAAAGTGTCCTGGCATTTTATCCAGGTGCCTGGGGACTGACTCAGAAACGATGTGCAGGGAGGGACCTCTGAACTGCTGAAGTGCAGTGCTCTGCCACCACAGACACCTTCTCATAAACCCTACAACTTCCATTTACAAAACTAGCTAATGTTTTTTATCCCTGCTCTTATTAAAAGGTTGTTTGAAAGCCTTGCTTTCAGATGGTTAAAAAACGGTCCTTAAATTGTAAAATGAAATTTATTCCTGGACAGTGTACATCCTCCAGTAGTGTGCCAACACTATCAATAAAGAGTTCTCTTTTCTGGTTCATATCCCTGCTCTCAGCATCTCCTTTGACTATCTTCCCCACCCCCCCAAAAAAGGTAATTTCCTGTGATTCTAATTTTCCTGTAATTTACGTTTTTTATGTGGAAATATGAATTCTGTAAAACCCTCACAGACAGGTGGCATCCCTGTCTCTTAAGGATCTGACAGGGAAACAAGCCCTGAGGTCTCAGGTTGGAAGTGTCTTGCCAATTCAAACTTCTGCCAGGTGACAACCATCTTCAAGCTGCACAGCCCATAAGTCAGAACATAAAAACTCCTATTTTGTTTTTCCTTAAATCCTTTCCTGTAAAAACTTTCAACTCTTCCTGATTTTCCACCCCAGTTCAGGGAGAAAACATGTTCAAAACAGCAAAGTGTTGAAAGTTGTCAGCTTCTGGTCCCTCAATACTCTAGTTCTCTAGGTCATAACAGGATTATGTTCTTTATTCTTCTGCTTTTATTCATGCTTTTTTATTAATAGCAACACTCTTTCCTTTCTTAGCCCTTTCCCCGTCACAAAACTGTTAAAAAAAATGAAGACACAGATTTTGGTCTCTTTCTGCCCAATGGCCTTCCCCACAGCCTTTGTATACAAACTCTGTTCTTGCTTTCTCTGCTTTCCTGTTTATCCATGGTTTTTTTTCCTTTGGAAATCCACTACTGCTAGTCACCTTCCTCTTCCTGTTTCTAGGTGCTGCTGCCTTTTTAAATCACACTGTCTCCCTTGCTGTGGGTCTAATCCAAGTGTGTATTGCCATCAACTATGCTAGGAGTATACTTAATAAATAGGCAATAAACTCAAGTGGCTCCAGTGGTTCAAAGCATTTGCAAAGAAACTACAGCTGCAGCAGTGTTGAAGTCATACTCAGACATAAATTTAAATCTGCTTTCTTCCAGCTTTTCCCTTTACAACCTGTGCCTCTCCTTCTGGGTTTCAGCCAGGTTGTTACACTTAGAGGAGAATTAACACACAGAAAAAAAAGAGTTTGCCAGGCCAGATCTACCTGCAGGGAGCAGAATGGCACCTATGAGGACTGTGAGCCTCCCAGGATCATTGCTTCATGTGGCACATCTGGAACACTATCTGGCCATGACAGCTGTCATATCACTGTGCATCTCTCTGGCCCAAAGAATGGCTGACCTATGTGTGTGTATGCATATGTTCACAGCATCCAACATATTTAAAATATGTGTTATTTTTTAAAGGATATTTCAGGATGAAAACAGCCAGTTTAGAAATTCCTAGCTGGACTTTCTTTATGGAGATGTCTGCATAACAAACTGCCTCCAAATAAGAAATGCTGAGGCACAGCAAGTGTGAGACGTGCCTCCCATAGACCTTGCTGGACTGTGTAGCCTCCCCTGGAGCCCACACATCTCCTGCCCATGGGCCCCCAGGGCCCTCAATTCCTGTCTGAGTGACATCACAGCTGTCTCCAGCTGCACCATGCTGGTGTGGGGCCATCCACCCTCCTGGACACTACCCTGACCCACAGGCTGACTCTCTGGCTTGACCTGGACCTGCCACGTACCCATGGACTTGTGATCACAGGGCTGTGTCTAACCCTATTCCCTACCATGGCAGAGGCAATACCTGAAAAAATTAGGTAGGAAGGAAACCACTATTTATGTGAAATGAGAAGAATATTCATGTATCTTCTCAAATGTATTTGCAAAGGTATTTTCTATGAATGGAGGCCCTACCTGTTGCTCACTTACATACACACTTAAAATTAGTCCTGTGTGCCAAGACTGTGTGCACAACCAGAACAAAATCAGCTCAATCAATTAGAAGGGCTATGAGGATGGTAATCAGGCAGAGTTTTAATTGTTGGTTTTTCAATATGCTGTACAACTGATCTCCTCAATGCCCCTGTCATCTGCTCTTCAGATGCAATCACGTGCACAGTGGTGCAGTGCTTTCTACAAGGCTGCATGCAGAAGGACTTCCCAGTTGGAGTTCCTAATCCTTAAACTCATAAATAGATTATTGTATTGCAAAGTGCTGAGTCTATTAAAGACAGGACTAACAACTTTCCCCTGGTACCACCTATGCTCACACTTAAACTAGGTTCCTAATCTGTGCTGCTAGGTTGAGCAATCATCCAACCCCCCACTTAAGCTTCTACACACCAGTATTTCACGTTCCTTCCAAATATCAAACATAATTTCTTCTTATGAAAAGGACTATGGATCACTTTAAAGTCAGAAAAGACAGGTTACTTTCTGTTCTTCTGCTTATATGTCAGTTTCATTACCGTGGTACATACACCGTAAAATCAGAAATGTCCTAGAACGGAACGCTTAGATTAAAACTGTACAGGATTAAAAAATGGTGTACCTCGATCAAAGGCCATCTTCACATCTTCAATGTGCTCAGTGAAGCCTGAAACTCTATAGAGGCCCTCGGACTTTAAACCTGAAACAAAAAGTTCTTGTTAACTTAGCTTCAGTAACCAACAGGTATTTAGGCCTAAGAACAATAAAGCAAGAACAGCAGACCTACTAAGCACAGCCAAATTTTATTTGTAATGTGAAACTCTGGAGCAGTTAAGGAAAGATCAAGATGATGTAAATTTTTTTTTAAAGGATTAAAGTATTTTAGAATTTGTACTTTCTGATTTTGTTAGGTACATGGTTGATTTGATTGTGTTACAGAAAAATACTGCAATTTGCTAATGGTGAGGCATGTGATGTTATTACGATTTATTCATTTTTTTGTAGGAGATTTTCCTGGATTTGGCTATAATTAATAAAGCTTTAGAGGTCTCCCTTCCTTTTACCAGTTGCCTAATGACAAATAGCAACACAAGTAAAAGACTGCCTTTCTCTATGAGCACAATTTGTTCCTGTTTTGCTGTCAGTTTTACTTATACACAGCTGATAGATGTGATGGATACAGCTCTTTCCCACATCAGTACATCCCTTCTACAGTTCTTTTACCACAAGAGATCTGCTCACTTGCACAACTGCTCCACACCAATATGAAATGCAGGGCAGTTCAGCAGAGCAAGCCAAGTTACACACACATTATTCATTTAAATCTCAAAATCCGTAATTGTAACTATGCACTGTGCTAACCTACTTACAAATTCTAATATTCTTTGTCTTCTTAAGAACAAAATCAGAATCTTTCATAGTTCTATGGCAACTAAGGAAAGAAATATAAAGATTTTGAAAAAAAGGAGAGCAGGCAGCAGATTTTATCTCAATCAATAAATGTACAAGTAAGTGATTAGATCTCAAATGCAATGTAGCTTCCTGCTATATCATCAGAGTAAAGCTCTTCTGTCTTAGTCCATACTATTCTTTCCATTTGTCCCTGTGATGATGATATAATCCTGCTAGAGCTTTACAGAGCAGTGCAGGGGATTTACTGGTAAGTCTTTGAGTCAATTCAGTAGATGATGTGTGGGTTTGAAATCCCTATGGCTAGTACCAGTGTGTTGCTATGCAGATTACTGGGATGCCATGAATTCAACATTATTAGATTCCTGTGCTGAAGCTGTGACTAACAGGAAAATTTGGCTTATTGGGCAGCACAACATGCACATTTGCTATCCAAAGGAAAAATACATGAATATTACAGAGGGGGTACACGGTTGTTGAAGGGGATATGTTTTTCCTTCAATCTGGCGCACGTCCATTTACCAAAAACTTGTCACAAGGTTGAGTTTTGGCTTTGATGTGCTGCCTGTGCCACAGGGACCATCAGTCAGTAACTGAGCATCGTGAGATGTGTCCTGCCACAAAACACCATAGCCCCTGACCTCACTTGTCCGAGTCACTTCCAGTCACTCGTGTTCTCCTGCCTACAATGTCCATAAAGGTTATTAAAATTGGATTTGATTTAAACTGATTACTCTGAAATGGGATGTGTCCCTAGGTATGTTAAAATAAAGTAATGAAAAAAGACACATGAACATGAACTTAAAAGTTCACTTTAAAGTTCACCCCTTTCAGAAGTGTAATGTAACACATGTTTTGACATGTTTTCAGAAAGCATTTCAGGGAATTGCATTAAGGAATGCCATGATTTAATTTTACTAGCTAATGCAAAGCAATGTATCACCTGCACTAAAAACCCCATTTTCTCATCCTGTCCTCAGTGTACACAAGCACAGCACCATGTTCTAGCTCAGCACATAATTCAAGTCATCCTCATTTCGCTGTGCCTGCTGCTCTCCCAAGCGCACAAACCTCTCGCTTCGATCTCCCGGATGCAGGAATCCACCACCATGGGCCTCTGGGTGTTGTGGGCTTTCACCAGCGTGGTGAGGTCGCAGCAGTAGACTCGCTTTATCCTCTTCAGGTCTGGCTGGCAGTCGTTGGGCACGTACTTGGAGCACTGCTTGTGTACATTCAACCCGCAGTCTGCAAGCAGAGTTAGCCACGTTAACTCATTCATGTATTAAGACTAATGCTGACCGGTCTTGTCTAACAATTTATTTCCTTGCTCCACATCAGGCAAAGGGCAAAATTTCCCCATCAGTCAGGGAAGATAGAATAGTGTGGAGATGAGCAGGATGAGAATGAAAATGTGTAAAAATCTCATGGTGGGACAAGTAAACTCTCGCAGGGTTGTCAAAAAGCTTTAAAAACTCTGGCTGTCCCTTACACTCCTCTGAGCTGAAGGAGACTGCTGGTGCAGTCTGGATCAGTTCATTACTGGGCACACAGCTCAAGGTGTTGCATTTAAACACGTGACACTTAACTTGTGGGTATTTTAGATTAGCTGTAATTAAAATTGGCACAGTAATGACTGTCTGTTGCTGGCTGTCCTGTGGCTTAGCACAGATCATGGTCAGAGAACCTCAGATTCACCTGAGCACTCCAGCTGGGACAGTGCTGTGAGCCAGCATGCCTCACTCCCCCTTCCACATTCCTGCAGTGTCACATTTTGGCTCGCTCTGCCACATCAGCAGACTCCCCATTCCTGGCTCATCCCTTCACTGGTGACTAAGTGTACCCTGTGGGGACACACTAAGTGGCTTAGCCTGTAGGTCAGCTTAGGCACATAAAATGCTGTGAAAGGCGTGATGTAAAAAAAGTGATTAATTTTACAGATAGTTCTTGCTGTCTTACTCCAGAGCCAAATACTGTCCTTGGTTGCACAGGTGGGTTTCTGTTAAACCACCACTGCTTCACCTCCACAAATTGGATTTTTCTAATATGTTCAAGTATTCAGCCAAATGAATTTATAAACTTCAGTAAAGCAAACACCACCACCATGAGTTGCATTATCTTATATAACTCTGATTCATTTTTAATGCCTTCCCAGTCATGCTCATCATTGATGACCCTTTGAGTTAATTTAACATTTAGCTATTAAAAATGTAAACAGGACTATTACTTGCAGCATGTTTCAATATTGTAGTCTATAAAATATTAACCAAGGAAAATCATAAGCACACCTAAACATTTAATGGAATTGGGTAGGTTTTTGTGTGTTTCTCCATACAGTTATTACTGCATAATTCATTATTTGTGAAATCTAAACAAATGTGAGAAGCTGCAAATAGGATCCTGCCTGCATTGTGTTCAGTGCTGTTCTCCAGGCATGTGAAGTTAAATTTAAATGCATCTGTGTAGTTAGAGTTAAATGCTGGTAATTTTATGAGGGAGAGTATTATGTTTCCTACTAAATAAATATACCTTTTCATAACTGTAATATTTTATGTATGTGAACAAATACAGCGCTGTGCATTAGGGAGGTCAGGTTTTGCACACTTGTGTTTAAGATCAAATAGCTTGAAAAGCAAACTGATATTCCTCTTTTTTAATGTCCTTCTCATATTATTTGTGTTACCACTATTCACCTACAGTCTCACCTGAGACTGCACTTATTAAAACTGTGCATTTGTGAAAGCCATTTTGATCCTTCAAACTGTGATCTAAATTAATTTTAGGTAACAACCACCTCCTCTGTCTATGAAAGGCAGATGTCAGGGTTGGAGGTGCTTGGTGCCAGTCTGAGATCAGGAATGCCTGGAGGGCAGGGCAGGAAGAGCTAAGACAAGTTTGTGATTTCAGATCTGGAGAAAGAAGTCACAAAAATACATTTGTAATATACCAAATACTAATTCACTTGCTGAATCCAAAAGCACATGATGTGACGATTATTGCATTTTTACACAATAATTGTTTTCCCCAAAAGAACAAACAAATTTAAAATAATTAAGGCACTATTAAAATGCCAATACAGGCACCAGAAAACTAATCCCTCTTGGAAAATGAGTGTCATATTTTTTGTTTTTTATCTTGAGGTGGGATACTTCAGGCTTGCAGTAATGCATGGTATTTTCATGGGAAACAGGTGGCAGTCTTTTTTGCAGACAAGGGCACTGCCCAGCAATTGGTAGCAAAAAGACGAGTTATGAAGCCTCGTTGCTGGCTGGCTTTGCCATTTTCAGTGCTTGTATCTTAAGACACAAAAACATCAGGGATAACTTAATCATAAAGAACAAGTTTGAATGTATACACCAGGCACAGGCAGGATCAAGGTACTAGGAGAGGATGTTACTCAGCAACCAAGGGCTGATGGCTTCATTTCTGAACCAGCTAACAAGGCAAATGAAAATGCTTTAAGTTCTATGGGAGGATTTCCTGCTTTGTTCTTTAAAGAAATCCCAGCCTTCCACTCCTGCAGGGAGTGCAGGCTGGGATGGGATAGATGTCTGAGCATTTCAAGAGAATGACAGAAAAGGTTGGAGTGCTACCTGAACACCTCACTCCCTGAGCGATGAGACCCCACATGAAGTTGGCGCAGTACTCACACCAGTGCGGACCTCGAAACGTATGGACCTGTAACACAAGTGGGGGCAGGGGAAAGAAATGGGGTCACTGGGAGGCAGATGGTCTGACAGATGGAGCAACTGAAATGGATAAACAACAGAAGACTCAGTAGGAGTAAATCTTTAGCACATAGTGCCCACATCCTTCCAACGTCTAGATGAAATAAACCATGGGAACACAAATTTACTTTGATCTTGAAGTTTATCTTTCAATAGGCTTAACATAGCAGAGAACCAGGCTGTGGATAACACTGAAAACAAAAAATTTTTGCCTGCTGACATTCTAGCTATAGCAAAGGGGAGGAAACCAGGAGAAAAATAAGTAAAATTAGTAATCCAAAGAACTGTAGATAAAAGCACCCTACCCCTGTCTAGTAAGTAACTTGAACTCACATAAGAAAAATATGTCAATAGTTTTTTTTCAGCAAATCAAACTTCATTTTGCTGCAGTCCACACACAAGTAAATAAAGAAGAATAAAATGATTTGTGTGCTGACAAAGCCCACATCTCCCCAGCCATGTTTTGCACATCACTGCTGCTTCCGCCACTGCTTTTCCAAAGGCTACAGCAGAAGATCTTTTTATTTAAGATGTGTATTCCGGTAAAGTAAGCATTTAATTTTCATTGAAATGAAGAGTAAATAGTGAGGTCTATGCCCCTGTGAATGGGCATGGTATGAGCTAGTTCTGGCCAGAGACTTAATTGAGCTTAACAAAACATAAATCATGCACACTGTGGCTGCTAATGCATCCTTTCCTTCTCTTTGCTCTTGTTTACCCATTTGGGTGGATGGCTGAAAGGCCACTTCCACCCCTGGGATGGGAAAAGCTGCTCTTTGCTTTTCATAGAGTGAAAAAACAGTCATTGGCCTTTTTCAGATAAACTGTAAAGTTTTAGGCCAAGCATTTTGCATGCTAATGTTTTTGCCTCATTTGTCTGCAGGATCACAACAACACAAGCCTGTACTCTTGAGTCCAGAAAGATGAAGTATTGTGATTTTAATATAGACTTCTCTTCCTGACTTTGAGATAAAAATGTGCCTGACTGCAAATGGCTCCTGACCAACTATTCACAGTTAAATAATTGTGTTAATAAACTTAAAGTAATAGTAGTTCTTCCTCCCTTTTGACAGTGAAAGATGAAAACTGGCATGTTTGACTTTTTTTGAGATGGTATTTTACCTCTCAGAAAAACACATATCTCTGAAACAAGGCTTTGCAATAAAGTTTGAGATAGACATATTAATAGATATAGCCCCGTACTTCTTTCCCATTTAATTTCATTTCATTTTGCAGAGTGGATAGCATGAATTTCAGACACAGCTTTTTGCAGGGATAAATGGCTGTATGTGACACCTGATGACCCGGGTTTCAGTCACATGCACTATGTGACCTTCAGTGGATGCAAAACTACAGATAAAACTAATTATGCCTGCATCATTATCATTTATAGACTGAAAGCCACATAATTAGTAGGTCTGCACCTGCACTTAATTGTGGGTGAAAATCATCTGCTGTGGGAAGATAACTAGCTGTGTCTTCTGCTTTGCAGCAGTTTACAAAAGCTAACCTTGTGAGAAGGGGTTGTAAGAGCTCAGCCAGGACTTTCAAAAATGCACCATTTCACAGATAAAGTCCATTGCAGTTGCTAGGATATTTGAGGCCTACTTTTTCACTTTACATAAAGCTTATTTCAACTGATCTGGCTGAGGCTTATTTTGAAAATGGCAGCTGATTATTCCTTGATCTTTCCTGCCATTAATTGGAAAGTCATCAATGCTGACTGAGGGCTCCAATTGAGAAGTGCTGACAGCGCATCCTTCCCTTGTTCCATTCAGCTTGGTGGCCCTCAAAGGTTGAGTTCTCTTTATTCATTCACTCCAATTTTTCACGGATCCACATTTTAGCTCAAATGGCACGCCTCCAGCTGAAATACTCTGTGAAAAGCTAGTCTTGGTGGTTTCTGGCCAAGTTGAAACAGGGAAACTAACTGAAAAAAGAGAGAACTTCAAAAGTTTCTAGATGAAGGTGCAAAAATTCCCTTAAGATGCAGTTTTGGTCTCTTATGGCTTGTCATTAATTTTAAAGAAATAATGGAGGAAGCTTGCTCTTAAGAACACAACATTTTTGAATGGTAAAATGGGAATTTTTCCTGCAAGATTGGCCTCATCTCTGTTTCAAACAGGGAGACGTAAACAGCAAGTCACAGGCTTTTGAGATGGAGCTTTAGTTTTTGCCCCATCCTTTGTAACCACATCATTACAAACAGACTGGGCATAGATTTTTTTGGAACTATGATCTGGAACTATTTATTGCTGGTTCCTATCCCGTCCTGAAGTCTGAGTAGACTTCTCTGTGTACACATAGACTTAAGCTGCCTGAGATACAGTTGACACATAATTCAAACTTTTAAGAAGAATTTTCAGGGAACTATTTCTTAAAATAAGCCAGCCCCTGACGTTTCAGACTATACACTGTACTTTTCTTGTTCAGTCTTTCATCCTCCTCCAAGGAAAATTCACTTCTTACATTCACTGTCTCTTTGCTGGACAATCTCACACAACACTACCCTGCATGCCTCTTCTTGTTGCCTTCCTGTTCTCTTTGCCCTCCGCCCCCCTGTGCCCTTGCTTTCAAATGGCAGCATTTCCCCTGCAGGTGCTACCTTATTCACTTCCAGTTTGTGTCTGAGTCATCTCCACAGAGGGGGAAACTCAGACCAAAGTTAAGGAATGCCAGTACAGTGGCAAACCAAAATAATGCTGTGAGCAATACTGAAGAAATGAACAAAAACAATTGTCTTGAATGGAAATGTTTTCTGTTTTTTTTTTTTTTTTTAAATTGACATTATACAGTGTTGTTTCTGAGACAGTTTTGGTTTTATGTGACTGGGTCTGAAGACTTTTCTATTTGCTTTCCAAGAAAATAAGGTTTTTTCAAACTTTTGCCTGAATACAGACACATTTAGACTCTTTTGTGGACTCCTGCTGAACCTGAGCCTTTTGAAGGGAAGAAAAGCTGACTCTGATGTTATTTTTGTTTAAATGAATGCACATAATCTTCGTGATGTCTGTAAAAAATATTCCCCTCAAACCCTTTGTCTTTCGGAAGCAGTATTATCTGCAGTGCTTAACACAAGGGGAAATTCATCCCAGAGACCCCTCTCTCCTGGCAGATCTCCTGACTTGTCTGTAATCAGCTGCCTTCACTCTGCTAGCCCGCCTGCAAATGGGATCTGCCCATGCTATGGTGGCAAACAGGCACAGTATTGTGGAAAATGCACATTATTCAGCTGTATTTGCTCACTCAAAGCAGCACAGAAGCCCTCTCATGAATTCCCAGCCCAGAACAAAAAGTGTGGAGCATCCTCAAACTCCATGCTGCTATCCTCAGGCACGAGGTTGACTTCACCACAGCTGGGACCCCACTAAATTTGGAGGTAAAGAACATCTGAAAGAGGCTGCTGGATCCGAACAGGAACAAGACAAGAAGACTTTGGGATCCAGTTAGGCTGACACCCACAGAGCTAGAGAAATACCTCTGCGTTTTTCTAAACAAGGCTCCAGAGATTTATTCCCTTTCCTGAGTTATGGTATGTCTGCACTGGCTTAGGCAAAGCTGTCCCGCCAGACAGACGCCAGCTCCAAACCTAAATTCATGTGACTGCGTGGTGTGCTCAAGATGAACAGAGCTTAACACATCAGCCTGGATACTAAATCTTTTTTTGTCCACTGGCCTTGACTGTCTTGAAATTTGGAAGAGAGGTTGAATGAGAAAGCATGGATGCTCAGAAGAGCATAAACCTGGTGCCCTCATACTCCAAACTTCAGCTACTTTTTAATTTTTGTATTAGCTTGGCAAGGATGGGGGGAGAGCCATCCTTGCTCTGAATTTGTGCCTTGCACTTATTTCTTGCTTTTGTTCCTTCCCTCTTGCAGTAAGTAAGATCTTTGGTATAAGACATACAAAAATCCCATCAGCTTCACTAGTAATGTGCCCTTCATGTTTTAGATTCTTTGTGCTTAAAGGACAAAAAGCTAAAGAGTGCCTGTTTGTTCATGAAGAATTGCCTATGACAAGACATGAGGGACATTGTGACACATAACCTCTATCCCTAGAAACTGAGATAAATGATATAATGCACATCAGTATTCACCTAAAAATGGGGAAGACAACTTTTTGAATGTCTTCAAAATAGCATTGTCCTTCAGATAAACCCCATATCATCATAGCCTGAGTGCTGTCAAAAGCCATCAAGCATCTTGGCCTAAGACCCATAAAGCCATTTTTTCTTTTTTAAATGATTTCTTAACCCTTTTATGTAATGGATATGGAATATATTAAAGATATTAGCCTTGAGCCATGTTTTAAATTTAAATGTTCTGCTCTGAATACACTATCCACATTTTTTGTTCAACAATTGGACATGTTCTAATATATTCCTTTGGAAAAGTAACTGTATTTTCATAGTGAACATATTTGTCCATTAAGCAAATGTAACACTTTTGATTGACCTTTCTGGACAATTATTTTTAAAATGTTTGTTCCCCAGGGTCTGTTATTGCCTTTACTAGGATTGAACAATCATTTTCTGCTGTCAAGTCTTTGAATACATATCTATTTTAATCATGTGGCTTTCCAGTTAAACTATGAGTCTTTTGAAACAGAAAGGAACAGAAACTGTACAACAGCTAGATTGTGCAAACACAAAGTTTGCACAGGTCCAGGTCCAAGTCCAATTATAAATCAAAGCCAAAACAGGGGAAATTTTGAAGAGGAAAGAATGCATGGGTCAGAGTGAAAAGAAGTCTCAGTCATGAGAAAGTATTTTCTAGTTAAACTAAAATAGTTTTGATATTAAAATGATAATGAGGACAAAACCCAGAAAGAATGAAAGTTAGCTTAATCAAGCAAGAAAACACAGACTGTTTCCTCTATTTTCTTCTGTGCTGATCAGAGAGATAAATATCGACTTTTCTGTAGACTGGGTCAAGGAAAGGGAATGAGAAAAGGGATGCCATTATTTGCTTTGTTCACTAATATTAAATTATTGATTTGCCAATGACAGCAGAAGCACTGCAGAGGTTAGCAATGTCTGCACAGCAGAGTATGTAGAAAAATAAGAAGTGAAACTTTTTTGCTAAGTGAAATGATTTTGATCACTGCTTCTGCTTTTTTGACAGGCCCTAGATGAATATCAGAAAATTCTTGTTCTGCTAATGAGTTGAGCTATACTGACAGTGACCGAGATCAGCATCCTCAAGGAGCATCAACTAAACTGACGTTTCAGAGCTATGTTCCTTTTTGTCTTGTTAGTGCCTCTTATTCTTGATGCTCATCCCGATAAGCATCAAAATACAATTTGACAGCATTAGCTATGGTAACTGGCTGGTATGCTCTGAAAGCAGCACAGTCCTTTTGGCAAAACATTTTAATACAAGCTGCCTGGAAGGTCCTTTTCCAAAGCTGAGTCACTTCCCTGCTGCAGTCTGCCAGAGACAGCACTCAGGAAAAGAATCCCTAAGAATCTGATTTTGTACGTATAGACAGCAGCAAGATGATCCATTTAAACATCCCTGTGTTTGCCCAGTGATTTGTTTCAGTTTGACAAGCAAACACAAGCTCAGATCCTATAGCTCAGTGGGACTCTGAGAACATTTCCTTAGCATATGGTGGGGGAACAAAAGCTGGGAGACAATACTGACCACTGTGCTTTGCTTTATTGTTAGGAGCACCGAGCTCTCTCAACTTCTTCTGAAATCAGAAATGGTGCAAAATGTTTGCTGGTAAAATCCTAGAGGCTTCTGATAATATCTGGATTTTGAAAAGGGATCTTTTTCTTATTTAAAAGTAGATACACTTAAGATGAAGGCAATAAATATGAAGTACTTTGTTTCTGAATAAAAAAGAAAACTGAAACAGTGAAAAAGAGTTAAATTGCCAGTCAAGTAGTACAGTTAGCAGGAAAACCATTATTTGGATTAAGAGCCTATGTAACAGCATATTAAGAAATCAGTTAATGGAACTTAAAGTAGAAAGAAAAATTTATTTTTCAACACTTTTCTTAGAGCTAGTGTAAATAGGTGCATGCAAACCTCATCACAACAGAAAATAAAATGTGAGGCATCTCAACAGGACTTTTAACCTGAAAATAATAGCTAGCTGTACTTACCTTAAAATTGTGTGCTTTTTCATAGTTGAAGTGGTTGTCGTTCTGAGTTAAGGCTGCTCTTCTGACCAGGGAGGTGATCTGTGAATAGGCAAAGAGTTTCAGAGGTTGCCACAAAAGTGCCCCCTTGACTCCCACCTTCACCCCCAGGGCCACAGCCAGGAGCTCTTGGCGCTTCCTTCCTCGTTTGGATTTGTGAACAACAGCACAGTTTTTCTCATTTTCCAGCCACAGGTCCTCTGAGAACATCGTGCTGGGATCCCAAATCTTTTCCCTGTCTTCCTCGGCGCCGGGGAGCCTGACTGTAGTCAGCACGGTACAGTTTGTCCAACTGCTTCTGATGTTAGACAGCAGATTTGAAGCAGCTGCAGCCCATTCTGCTGAGACCTCTGGCATGTGACTTGAATGGGCCGTCTTGTGGGACGGAAGAAGCTTCTGCATCTGAATAAGTAACGGCCTGTGCCGTGCAGTTTCTTGAGGCAGATGTGAGCCTCGAACAATAGCTCGAATTCATACACTGAGCAGCCTCCCCCACTGTGTTCCCCCAGAGGGGGTCTCCAGATAGGTGCTGCAGAAATACCGGCTGGGGGGCACACAGCTTTACAGCTTCACCCCCAAAGGCATTTCCAGGGACAGATCTCTTCAACTCTGCAGCATGGTAAAAAATGAACAAACAAACAAAAAGCCCCTGGAAAGCCCACACTATTGAATCCAATGCTGCATCCAATTACACTCAGACTCAGAGACTTATCAGCCAGCAGTCTGCATACTAGCAGATTAAGCCCTTAAAACCATGATGATTGTTTAATCTCACAGGGCAAAAAATCTTTCTGTTTTTTTTTTTTTTTCCCCTTTCCTATCCTGTACGAGGGAAAAAAATACAGCAGTGCTCCAAGCATTAATAGCACTTTTATGCCACGGTTTAAACTAAGCATTTTGTCAGTGTGCACTTGGTAGCACTGAGGTAGCTCACTGCCAGGGAAAGCTGAAAGCCCAGCTGGGACTATGCACGCTTGGAAGCCCTGGAGCCCCATGCATCAGGAAAGTTCACATGGATAAGGAGCAGGGGAGTTCACATGGATGCAGGAGGCCCATATGCACAGCTCTGTTTGCAGAACAGGGTCTTCAAGGTGGCAAGAGTGGCTGTCCTTTGCTCTGGTTACCTGCACCTATAGATTGTGAGGGGAATTGTTTTCTAGTTAAAGCCCAGAGACAGGAGGCCCGGGGACCCTGACCAGTAACAGCTTTTAGTGTTACTTTGGACGTGTCATCCACTTTTTTACAGGCAGGCAGTTCTGTGTCCCAGGACATGGATGTCTGATACTGAGCATTTGCTGAGAAGCACATTCAGTGCCCTCTCCCCACCAGTTTCCTTCCCTCCAGCTGCCCATTTCTACTCCTTTACTAAGTATTCCAATTCCCCATCCATAAGAGAATAGGAGTTTTCTGCTCAGCAGAGCACTGTGAGATTTAAGTCTAGAGGCGTGCCTGATGCTCAAAGTGCTGGGATAGGGCAGATTGGGGAGTTGCCAGTGCTACTGGGAAAACTGCCTATTTGAACTGGAGACACTAAAGACCACATCAGCCTTTTACAGTCTGCCCCCACTTCAACTAACCCAGAAAATATCTGAAATTGAAGTATTTAATTCACTTACATTAACTTGTGAAGTTGACCTTGCATCTATTTTTTTCAGTCTGCTTTAACCTCAAGCTGAAAATCAGAAGGTTCATCTAATTCACTTACTAACCCCTCCACCACAGACTGCCTGTGCTTAGTAAAAGTGATGCTCTGCTGATTTGAAAGCCCATGGGGACAGATGGTTGTCCCTCAGTAACATCAGGCTGGCAATTTCAGAGAGTACCCTACTTAGGGCTTTCAAGAAGTTGTGCAACCTGCAAAATCAGCTTCTCACTCATAAAACCATGCTCTTATTTCTATATATAGCTCATTTAATTCCTTTCCTTTTCAGGTAACTCACAACAGCACTTTTTACACACTTCCACACTTCAAAGCTTCTGCTTCCCAGAAGGGAGGACTTCCACATAAACCCTCTGCTCCCTGAGCAGTTGCTGCCCATTCAGCCTTTCCCTAGGGCTTGGCACTGTTATCTGACCACCGGTGACAACTGGCTGTGGATGCATGCATGAACATTGCTCTGCCTGCAGGAAATCCCTGCTGCTCTTCCATATGTCTCTTGTAGTGAGTCCCAGTTTCTGCTAGCTCCGGACCTTTATCTGCTTTCCAGCAGATGAGGCTGACCAAAGCTGCCCAGCTTTTTCTCGATGTGTTTCAAGAGGTAGAAAGTATTGCTTTTTGCCAGCAGCAATGGCATCAGTTTGGGCCATCACAAAGGAAACCTTGGAGTTGCTCAAAGTTCTTATCACATTCCAGTTTCTTTCCTCAATGCCATTTAATTTTTTTTTTTATATTTATCAGAAAGAAAACCCCCAGACTAGCTCTGGGTTATCAGACACCTCTGAAGCTACAGCATCTAAATCCCCCACATATACATAAGCTACTTTTTCTCTAACTTCTAGCATAACACATCCAAAGTCAGAGAGAGGTCGATTTCCTAATAATGCTTTAATATTTGCATTTATGTCACTAGACTGATAAAAATCCCATTATATAACCAATATTTTTTACATAACATGGCAGATTTGATACTCAAGTGACAGGCTTATGATGATACATCTTGGAATTTCAATTTATTAAACTATTTTTGGAATATCAGAGTGTCATCCTGGGATCAGACATACAGACATATTTAATGGAAACTCTGAGTGTTCACACAGAAGCATTAAACTTAATAGACTTGAGGGAGGGAAGCTCAGCCAAACTGGTTCATATGACTAAGGCAGAGCAGTATTTACTGTTTATCATATATGAAATTTTATTTATCCCCTGGGAATCTGCCTTTCTTGGGTCCTGTTTAGACAGTTGTTCAGGGGGGTTTGTTGCAGACACAGGATGTGCACAGAAGGCCAGCAGTGACTGCATCTTCTTAGGGAGCTTAATCAAAGCCCCGACAGGTTTGGTGTCCAAATGGTGCTGCAAACCTCAGACAAGCTGGACCACACATACAACCACTTCCTTCTCTAAATACAATGCAAACTTCAGCAATGACGAATTCTCAGCTGCAATCAATTCCTGATACCACAGGCTCAACCCAGCACTCTTCTTTTATCTGCTTTCTTTTTCCTAATACAAAATTGGCTGCACATGGTGTCAACTCATTCAAACTGCATATCTTGATCAACTTAGTGAGTTAGCCTGCAGCTAAAGAGGAAAAGGCCAGTGGCTAAGAATATTACTGCTGGTTGTCACTGAATGTGAAGCCAGTGAAGGCTGGCAGGCAAATATGGGTTATCTGTGTTTTCAGACCACAGAATTTCTGCCTAAAGTATATTTTTAGTTTACTAGTCTCTTTGTAAAACAGATGTGCTGTATAGGAAATTGGACATCTAGAGACAAATAAACGTCACTGGACCAGAAAAAGAAAGTTAAGGATGGAGCAGGGGAAAAGAGGGTGACAACTCAGCCTTTGCACCATTTCCAGCACGCCTCCACAGCATGAGCTGAACCACACCATTGTCTCTTCCCCAAATACTGGCATCTTGTTTGCTAACAAAGGCCTTGGGCGCAGGAAAGAACAAATTAAAGTATGAAAAGCTTTTGGTTGTGTACATGTGGTATGATTTCTCTTGCAGTCGTGTGGGCAGCGCAGAGGACTTGCTGGAAGCAAGCGATGGGGGAACTCTGCCTGCTGCTTGTCTGTGCCAGCTCCAAAGTGGTGGGAAGAGACACTGTGGGAGGGGTGACTCCTCTCCCTGAGCTGCCACCATGCCTGACTGTGGCTGGCAGGGAGGGGAGACCAGGCAGCACATCCTTGGCTTGCTGCTCTGCCTGCAGAAAGACACAGCTGGGAGGAAAAGGAAGAGCACGGGCATGTCTCTTCGGACGACACCACAAGTGAAATGGAGATTTCTCCATGATGAGGAACTGTGACAAATCCATGACTGAACTCTAACTAAATACACTTAACTCTGGACACAGATACAGTCATAGGTCAAAGAGAGGCCTGTTTCCTTGCAGGCACGGCACACTGGGTTATCTGCCAGACAGATTATGTTTGCTCAATCGCAAACACGTGGTGGAGATGACACACAGAGCAGGAATCTTGCAGCTATTGGATTTTTCCTAGTTTTCTCCCACAGAGCTCTTCCCACGATGCACTCCGAACACGTCAAAGAAACCTCTTAGCAAATCTCAAATCTCTTAGCAAGACACAGGGCACAGAGGGGAAATGGTGCTGGAGGCCAGTCAGCCAAAGGCCTTTGCCATACCACAATCCCACCGGTCTGTGCCTCCCACTGCCACGGCACTGTGAGCTGCCATTAAAAGGCTTCTGTGCTGCTGAAACAGTGGGAGGAAACAAGCTCCAAGCAGAAAACATGCTGAACACAAAGCCAAGCACAATGCATGAAGAGTGGTGTTTGCCAACCTGGTCTCACAAAACCCACTTTCCTAAGAAACCCTCTCTCCCGTGGGAAGGCTCCCAGCACCAGTTAGGTGAGCAGAGGTTGCACAAGTGAGCAGGGTCAGGAAGATACACAACATGTGGCCAGGGGTAGGGGGGAAATCAGATTGCACAGCTACTGGGCTGCTGCTGCTCTCTGGTTTGCCTCTTCCCCACCCCAACCCAAAAGTCTCTTATTTCCAGCAGAAAACTTCCTTTCAAGGTGAATTGCCATTCAGTAAATGGAAAACTGTTAAAAAAAAAAAACAACCAAAACCCACTGTTTTTTTTTAAAGGATTAACATTTATCTATAGTTTTGCTTTTTACTACTTGGAATTTCAACTTTTTTTTTAATAACCACCAGTACTTCTGAAAATTATGACTTAGCAGCTGTCACCAACATGCATAATTGTTTAGAAAGCAGACTTATGTACACTGGGCTCTTGTTCTGGAGAACCTGGTTGCACTTCTACCACCACCACTCATACCTCTCTTTTGTAGATAATCCACAGCAAAAAACTGTTTGTTTAAAACAGTTTATTACCTTGGAAGACTTCCAAAGTACTTGCTCTGATGTTAAAAGTAATTAAAATTGTAATATTCATACATCTCCTAAATTGATGTGATTGATTATTTATTAGCATCTCAGCAACCAGCTGTCATTTATATGCATTTATTTCTGACCACATATGTATTCAGTCCATTCCTCAACAGATAAAAATATAATTTACCTGCAGCAAATGGAAATATAATCTCCCTTAAACACTAGATCTCCTTTCTAAATCCTCCTCAAACAGATTTTTCTGTATGAATAATTTTCTGTATGATTATTTTTCTCAAAACAATGCAGTCAACCAAACAATACAACAGCCAAAGGTGAAATAGTGTATAATCAGGAAGGCACTAGTGAGACTATTATTAAAAATAATAGTTGCTGTAAGCCTCTTATGGTGTATTAATAGAATAAACTATTGTCTATTTTGGAACAACAACTGGAGATCAAATTAAGTGGTATGCAATTACATAGTCATCTTCAATTAAAAAATAGTGAGTGGATTAAAAGATTCTATGTTGTCAGGCAATTCTACCACTGAATGCATTAATTTGTGTATTTCCTATTCACCTTTGCATTCAATATATCTGAAATAGTATTTTGATTTCTTATTTTTGCCAACTATAATAAATAGGCATTGTGTTACAAATATAATGTCAGTATCATGGAAAAAATAGTGCAGAACTGAGGAAAGGACCTAGGCAGAGTATGAACCACTACAGCAATTCCCTCAAATAACCCTGTAGAGATTAACATGGTAACAGCAGGTCTAGCCTATTTATTGTCTCGACTTCCTTTCCTCCCACTCTCTCCTTTATCCTTTCCAATCCATCTCCATACTTGTCAAGGTTATAATGACATTTTCCTGGCCAAGTTCATGATCCTCTCCTCTGGGTTTAATATTCATGACCAAAATGGTAGAGAGAGAAGAGGCGTGAGGACTAAGTGGGGCAGATGAGACTAGAATTGCACACCATGGCCACTGCTGCTGCTGTGCTGGAAAAGAAACACCGGCTCTTCACAGAGCACCAGCCCCCACAGGGCTGCCAGGAGCTGCTTCATCTGCAAAGAGGGCTTGCTCAGGGAAACTGCACTGGATTGATTTCTGAATACCTCTTGTTCCCTCTGGGGATACAACACACATAACTGACTGGATTTTCCTGCCTGCAGCAACTGTCAATGAGTACTGTTATCACACGTATTTTATATAGATCAATGTGTATCCATGATAACATCTGGCCTGCAGGCAAATGGAAATTCAAGCATGATATTTATCCTGTTGTTTGCAAAATATTGGCAGTGATCCTGTTATTTTGTCAATGATGATGGAATTTTTTTGACAACAGAACTAACACAGTATTTTTCTAACAAATAGACATTTAAGAAGACAATAGATGGATGGATGGATGGATGGATGGATGGATGGATGGATGGATGGATGGATGGATGGATGGATGGATAGCAGGTGTCTAATCTAAAACAGTAACATGTTCTTGCTTTATAAACAGAGGAAAAAAACAGAAACTTCCAGACAGTGATTCATTGTCTTCTATGAGAGGTCAAGTCTAAAATGGATGAGCTTGAATTGCCTTCTTGCAGGTCCTGTATGGATCATACAGGAAAACTTGATGGCTTTCATAGAAACAGAAGCTTTACTATGAGATATTCAAAATTAGGTAAAATCAATATCTCTCTGAACTATTTTCTGTCTCTATTCTTCTGTTAGCTATTCAATTTCAGAATAAATTAAGGAATAATTTATGTTATCAGCCTCAACCTTATCTATATGTAATTATAGATTAACAACTGTACTTTGTTTTGGTTATCAATACTCCCCATACTTCAGACTAGCTAAGACTCAAGCTCTGGAAACATGGAATATTGAGTTTACTACATCATTTGTTACACAGCTGCATGCAACTTTATAGGTTTATCTGGGCTCATTGAATGAACTTTTTCAAGAATTGTAACTATGGAAGGAAGAGTCTATATTAATACAGATTTCTCACACTGACTATGTAGGTAGCCAGTATTTTGACATCTCACCCACAGAGGAAATAGCCTAACAACAAAATGAGCTTAATATGACATACAATGACCTCAATGAGTTAAGAAGGAAGTGACTCATGCTGTCTACAATATATGGGACTGTTAGTCAAGAGACAGAGATTAAAAAAAAATAACCTAAACATTACAGTTTTTATCCAGATCCACTGGGGAGTGGATGCTGGCTCAGCACCATGTAAGCCACACCCCTAGTATACAACCTGCCCATATTTTTACATTTTCACCATGAAGCTCTTGCTTTCCAAAGAAACAGCACTTTTTTTAGGAGAGCCAGCTTGCCATTGATTAAAACCATCATTGTCCTGCAAGGAGACTGCAGAGCTTGAACCAGAGCCAAACCCACTGGGCTGCCACAAAGAAATGGAGAAGTTAATGCTCTTACTTCCCTGTCTGGGGAGAGGCAGGGAGACAAGAACGTCTGTTCTGAAAAAGACGAGTCCTCAGGGCAGTGCCCCTGAAAGGATGTGATAAGTGGAAAAGGAAAATATGGCAAAAGGTCTGGAGATGCCACTGCAATAGTGGACCCACCCTTGGAGCTTCCAGGCTTGCTTATGTGGGGTTGTCCTTAATCATAGCTGCTTAATGGAGCTAGTTGGATGTCATGCTCAAACACAGGGTTAGACTGAGGACCAAGTTTTGTGAGACTGCATTAAGTCTGTGTAATATCTGCTTTCCAATAAGTCCCAGTGCTATTCAGATACTGTGTTGTACAGTGGGCACAAGGCTTGGATGTTTGACCTTGTGCCTCGTTATGCTCCCAAATGTACACACGGCAACCTCCACAAACACCTACACCCTCACATTTGGTAAAATTCTCATTTCTCTGTCTCAAACACTACTACACCCTACAGCCAGGTGTTATTCCAAAGAAACACAATCACTGTCTATCTTCTCCATACACAGTGAAACCTAACACCACAAAAATAAACACAATACAGAAAACAGAAGTTAGAAAGTTCTTCTGTTTCTTATTTTGATTTCTGATACTATATGTTATTGACAGTAAAATTGTCCTGGAGTGTGATCAACTCAGCCTTTCAGCACATGCTCTGGACTGAAACCTATACAGCACAGTCAGAGTGCCTGCTCATATAGAAAAGAAAAATCTGCCCCTCCTGGGATTATGATAAAATGTGGAGAAAAACAGGCTTCATGAATGTTTCCCAGAAACAACAGTGGGACAGGAATGGTATTTATGTCCGGAGCCACTAACCGCTCGGCAGAGCCAGCAGATCTCTGGAGGAGCTGTAAAGTGATGCTGACAGGGCTGCCAGAATGTAAAGTATGCTGTGGCAGTCCCAGGAACCAACAGCAGCGCCCCAAGTTTTGCCCTAGCTTAAGACAGCTTGAAACAAGAGACTTTATTGTGGGTTAAATAGAGATTTATGCAGCCTGAAAGGGAACAAATAATTTGTGAACCAGTGATTCATGAACTGGTGATCACATTGTCTAAAAAACTGGCAATCTGTAAAATTCTTCCTGGACAGTTCTTCAGGAATGAATTCTCAATGGTGTGATTCTCTGTTCATTTAACACTCACAGGGAGATGGGAACGATAAACAATTTGAGGGAGGGGGACAGTGCCAACATCAGCATTAAGTGGCAAACAGGATTTTTCTCTAGTTTTGGCAGTTTCTTGGTGGTGTGAAGGAACTCTAAATCTTCAGTCTCCAACTTAATTCACATGATTGAATTACACTGCTGCTCAGCAGTCATGGCACCTTCAGATAAACTACACAGTACAATGACCTAGTCATGTGTTTTCCATCATTAGTAATATTTCTGTCTCCTTTTACTGCAGCATCTTGTGACTTTTTCCCATTAAAAAAGCATAAACTCAGTAGACAATGCAAGGTGAAAGGACTTATTCATGCCATTTAGGAAACAAGGTAGGCAATTAGCAAATAAGAACACAACATGTTTTCAGGTTGAAAGAATACTATTTAACAAGCTTGAACCAACAGCCCTTAACCAGATAAAAAAGGAAGAAATGCTAGTTTTATAAAAATGCTGTGGTTTATGACTGTGAACTTTCATTTCAGTATTCTTTATCAATTGCATTGCAAAAAACCCAAAGAGGGCAACAGGGAACCATTGTCCACATGCATAAATGAAACTGTGGCTTGGAGAAGATCACTGCTCTTGGTGATGGCCCAGCCACGGCTGTCTGAGAGCTTGTCTGAGCTCACTTGTACCTCCATGAATGTCCCAGGACATGTGCCCCTGAGACAGGAGCACACAGTGGTTACAGCTTACCTGTTTGTGAAATATGTGCTTCTGTCCCATCACCTTTAAGCAATGTCATTAACCCTGGTAGTGAGAGACAATGTCAAATCCCAGCTGTCATCCCAAAAGAAGTGGTAAGGCTATATGGTTCCTGGTATATCTCTGGCTTCAAAATGTGTGTTTGCTTAAAAACAGGGAAAGAATTCATGCAGAAAAAAGTGATGTGGGGTCAAAGAAAAGACAGAAGGCTCTGAACTTAGCCAGGTTCACTTACCTATTTCATTATATGCCTGGACTTTGCTCCAGGAATGTATTATATTCCTCCTTGTTCTTTAAGAAGGATTCCTATAACTTACACTCATATCAGTTTCTGTTCTGAAATGGACCCAGCACAGAAGAGAAGAGTTGGGACAGGGCTGGCACCATGTAGGGCAAAGTAGAAAGGCACCTGCAGGAATGGGTAATTCCATGCTATGGGATATGAACCCTCCTCCAGCTCCTTCCAGCTCACCTTGCAGAAAAAGCTGCTCTAAGCTTAACTAACTTCCTCTTCTCATAGATGAGGTTTTGAGCACCTTGGCCCTTGTTCAGCTTCCCTTTTCTCACAAAGCAGCAAGGGAACTCCTGTGTGCCACAGACTGCACATGACTGCACGGTTCACTGCGCTTTTAGAAGAGCATGCTATAGGACTTGAAATCACACTCTTTGAACTTGCATAAAGTACCAGAATGTATCCAAGCTGTTTTATTTCCCCCTCAAAATAATTGTTTTGTGCCATGGTTGCGTTGCCCTCTGCTTGAAGCTGGCTTTGTTACTCCATTACTCCTTGGGTAAGCAGTGGCACAGCTATCCTTGAAAACACACAGGCATTCCCATGGCTATGAGAGAAACACACAGACAAAGGCTGACCCCACTTCTCTGATAGTGAATGAACACACAAAGGCTGTCTAATCCTAGTTTTATTTTTCTGTACAGGTGTCATTTGACCCTGATAGCCTTATAACCCCTCTGACCTGCAGCCACTGCCCTCTGGTATGAAGCAGAGGCTTTTGTTCCTGAAGGCACACCGTGCACAGCTGCTTCCATCATTGTCTGGAGAGGGACAGATGGCTGCTCTCAGCACAAAAAGGAGATTAAAAAAAACTGAGGGAATGACATCACTCTTCAGCCTGCAATTTAATTCATGGGACCTGTGGGGCTTCCAGTGGCATGGCCTAACACTCCAGTTGACTTGGCCCACAAACAGGGAAAAAGTTTGCATTTTACAGACTAAAAGACATTTAAAAAAATATATACAGTTGCCATCACTCTGACACTTATATTCTTTAACAGTTTTTAGTTAATCTGAATATATACTATCCTATCAGCAACAGCACTTCTAAAGTACTCTGAAAGCAAGACTGACACTGTACTCTACTTCTATCCATGGCTGTAGCTCAGCTGCAGTAACTTGGTTTAAAGCTTATTTATTTTGTCTCACTTGTGATGAGGAGTTCATAAAATGTATCTGGGGAAACATAATACAGAGTAAATGATTTTCACCATTAGGTCCAGCCCTGCTATAACACTTTGTAGCTAAAAGATTTAATCTGTATCTCATAGACCATTTAAGTCAATTGAACAGAAAAAAAACAACGAAAAACCGGCAAAGCATTAGTTCTGGAAGTAGGGAGCTTCGCTGTCACTTTTCTGCCTTGAATTCAGCTCCAGATGCATGAAATCACTGAATTCTTCTTTTTGTGATTATCACACGCAAAAGGTATTTATCTAAATTTATTTATTATCTTAAGCACATTACTTGGTTACTGTTTGGGAGATGGGAATTTGGCCTCACTCTATGTGTGGTGCTTGGTGCCATCTGCACCAATGTTTTTCTCCAGAGGAAAGATTTTGCTTTGCAACAGATGTCTCATTGAAGACACTTGTCAAAGTGGCTACGTTAGCTGCTACCACCCTCTTTATGCTACTGGCAGGCACTACATGTGCAGGAATGCTGCCATGTGAAGGTAAAGCCATTCTACAAAGAACATAAAAAATAAAAAATAAAAAGCTCCTTCCAGTGTTTTTTTTTGTTGTTTTGGTTTTTGTTTGTTTTTGTTTTGTTTTTGTTTTGTTTTTCCCTGAAAGGAAAGAAAGCAAGCAATTTCTTCTCTCCTTGAGTGTCTGGGAACACCAGAGATGCAGTCCTCCATGCAACCTGAGCTGGGGCTGGGACCCATCATCTGACAGTACCCTGGCACAGCTCCTGCTTCAGCCCCAGAATCAGGCTCAGGCCTGAGGAGGGTTTTGCTCCTAAGTGCTGACCATCATTTGTGGGAGACATCACTGTCTGTTTGTGGTTCTGCCCAAAGAACCAGGCAGAGCCTTTTCTGGGTGTAACCACCCAGAGTAAGGTTCAGGTTATTCCCTCAGGCACAGCTGTGCAAACCAGCTCTGTCTGGAGACTCCTGGAGCAAAGCTGTGGCTTTCACTATGTTTGCACAGCAGTGGATAGGAGCACAGAAAACCATGATGCTGAATGAGACAAGAGATGTAACAGCTCCTATCCAAACACACTCTGGGTTTTACTGTCTCAGCAATGCTGATGGCAACACCAGCATAGAGTGGAAGGCCTCGAACCCACAGTATGTCACACAGCTTTCACTGTCCTTAATTCAGAGTAGACAGAATTCAGCAAACCATAGAGGTAGACTAGAGCTGATGAGTAAGAAGAGTGATGATTCATTTGCTTCATAAAGTACTATCATGTTTTATTTGCTAATCTGAAGAGTAGAACATCTTATCAGCCGGCATGCTTGAACCCGGGGGTGAATTTTTCAGTGAAACAGTTTTTGTTGCAGAACATGTGACTCATCAGACCAGGGACTTTGCACAGGGAAGTTCTGACCAAGAGCCAAATTACGCTTTTTTTAAAATGTAGAAACTCTAGGGTTTAAAGTATTTTAAAAACCAGTTTTCTGTTTCCAGTTTGAAATGTTTTGCTAAAAGCAGTTAATAAAAAATTAAAAGTAGTTGGAACAGTTTCAGTCAATCGAACTTAAATATTTTTCTGCCTTTATCCTGCCCCCTCAGCGCTCGGTCATGAAAAGCTGAGTTTTACATTCATCGCAAATCAGACAGAAGTAAAAACAAAAGAGCAGAAATTACCCATTACAATTATCCACTACATGCTCTGATAAAATGCTAGTTTCAAAGGTGATCTTCTAATGATGACTGCTAAGCAAGTTGTATTCCCCTATATGAGCTCAATACAGAGACACAAAGGCTTTACATTAATTTTCTTTTTGTTAATCAGTTGTTCCCCTGGGGCTCCTTTAATCTGCGGTGACAGACTCAATATCGCTGAGAATGCCTTTTCTGCTATTAAAACAAAAGGCACATATCTAAACACTTTATAATTTCAAGCAGAAAAGAATCTCATTCTCCTAGTTGAAAAAAACAGTAACAAAAGACTCATGTCCTAGAAGGCTGATGTGAATCATGGCCATCTTCCGCTTTCATTTTTGCTCTCTGGGGATTTCCAATGGAAAAACAGACTGAACCCAGCCAGCAAGGTACAGGGACACCCCACAGCCATGCCTCTGGGAAGGCTGAGGGATGAGAAGTGCTCCTGAAGGAATGCCTTGGAAAGGCTCTCAGCTGTTTGAAAAGTATCACACTTCAGTCTCTGCGGAGAGGCCAGACACACTTAATATAGAAGCATTAACAAAGAATTTACTCAGCCAGGACCAGACAACACAGCATTTTAAAACCTGGAGTTCACAAAAAACAGACAAAAACTTGCCAAAGCACAAGGAAACTGAAATCAGACTTCACTGCACTGAGACAAAACCATAGCTCCATGCACATCCTTTTGGGTACACTCTTATTGCCTTCATTTATATTACATCAATTTCCAAAATATGGGTTTTTTTCCCACATTAAAAATAACAGCTCATTGGTTCTACATTTGAAAAACAACCTGAGCACTTTATTGTTCACTCAAAAAAACTTAGTTAATTCATCTCTTAAATGCATTTTCACTTTATTTTTAAGCCATTTAATCTTTCAGAAGTTTAACAAGGTGGTTTACTATTGCTGTAATACAGGGAGATTTCATTAAATGACCTGCCATTATCTATCAACATAATTATGATTGCACGCTGTCCTTGTTTTACCTTAATTTGTAGCAATTTTTTACTCCTTGCCAGCATGGGCTCCTAGTAATGTCACACACTGGCATGGATAGAAAGCCAGTTGCTTCCATTTTCCCTGTGCTCAATGTTTCATTTGCATCCCAGTTTCACAGCCATCAGTGCTGCATGGCACTTGCATGGCATCAAACCTGGATACTTTCCTGATGTGTAGAACAAGCTCTTCCCAGCTGTGGTTTTTTTCTGGTTTCTTACTAATCTTCATTAATTCCAGCAGTGGCAAAATGTTGGGAAGAGAAAGGTTCAATTTCAGGCAACAATTCACAAATCACCTCAAGCTTTATAGGTTTAAGCCTTTTAAGCCTTAACATGCTAAATTTGTTTGCAAACCAACAGGTAAAACATGCCCCACAACACGTGTGTACCCCTTGCTCCGCAATGCACGAGCCACCGCAGAGGCTCTTGCTCCAGCTCTGGTTTCTGACTTGGCTTTTAGGAACAAGCAGCTGTAGCAGCAATGGGGCAGGCTGTGGTGCCAATTAATGTTTCTAGAGGACACAGCTGCAATCACCAAGTAGTTGCAAGGTACACAAATGAGTGCCCTTACTAGATACCGCTGCCTAGAAGTGCTGAAGAGGAGGAGAGGGTGCAGCAATACCTCAGCTGCCAGGCTCTAGTAACATGCCACAGACAAGCCTTGGGACTTGAAGGAACTGTGACCCTCAAGAGACTTCCAGGTGGCTTCACCACATCACCCAGATTCAGCTACAAGTTTTCTAGAACTTGCCTGTGCCACTGACTTCCACATTGCAGCCTCCATCTGCAAGATGCAAATCAACCATCTGTGGGTGAGATAAAGCCCTGCACCTCTGGAGTGCCACAGCTGCCTGGCCTCTGGCAGGGTGGAAAAAAAGCGGGAGCATCTGTCCTAGGGAGGTCCCAGGACAAAGAACCAACAGCTGGAAATAAAGAAGTGGTTGCTCTCAGCTAACAAAAAAGCTACTAAAAAGCAATTATAACTGTTTCCCCTGACAACTGTTTGCACTGACAGTGTGATCAGTGATGGGTTCAGCAGTGTGAAAAACGTACATATTTACTGATAAGGGGAAGAGTTAGGAACCATCCAAGTATCAGCTCCCTACACCCAGCCAATAAGGACCAGGTACTGGGTTTTGGCAGGGTGCAAAGGAAAGGGACAAGGATGGGGAAGCATCACCTCTTAAAACCATAGCAGTGGGTGCTAAGCACCAAATGAGATCAGAAGAACCTTGGAGATCAGTCAGGGATAAGGAGATTAGCTCTTGGTTTCACACAGACCAGTGTCACAGAAATTTAACCTGCAAGTGAAGAAGAACAGTGGCAATCCTGGCAGATTTTTCCATATCTGAAAAACATCATTAAGCAATCAGAAAGTTGTCCTGAGCATACAGAATAATGTCTAAAACATTCCTTCAAAACTACAGTGTCAAAGACAACTAACAACAGCAGCTCTTTTATTTTTTACTTTTGTACAATAAAATGTTCCACTTGGAAGGAAGAAGAATTCAGTGAATGCTCAGTCAAGACTCTTCTGCAGTTCAGCAGCAGCTCTAAACAGTCATCTCTGCCTTGTCATTTTGACAGACCTCTACTTTGTATATTTTTCACCTTCTGCTTCCTGCCCTAGTGTAATTGCCTTTCTCAGATTAGAAATGGGCCATCCATCCTACTGAACACATTCGGGCCACTATTTTCAATGCAGTTTTACACATGCTATACACAACATCAATATTCTCATGATTTCTTGTTCACATTCAGCTGAGATGACTCTGGACCCATAACCTCATGAAGCATTAAATGAGAAAAATACTTTCTGAACTAATTCAGCTTGTAAACTTCCATTTTTATTTGCTAAGATGTCTAGAATCACCACTACACATTAAGCCATTTCCTAGAGAAACTTATTTTTTTAGAAGAAAAAAAAAGGCCATCTACAGTTACTTTTAGGATAATTCATGCAGTAAATTGAATGATTAGACTCTCTGCATTTACAGAAGTACTTAGCTGTATACTTTAGCAATACTGCCGTTTACAGAGATTTATACTTACAGAAGCCCTTTAGGACAGGATCCCAGAGTAAGAATTCTCCTTTGTTTGGTAAATCTGTACAGTCTCACTATTTATTCTTAACAAGAAGTGTCATCATATTTACCATCAGCAAATTTTCTAAAGTCTGCAAATTATCAAGTAGCTACACGGTTAATTTATAAAACTCATTACTATTTTAAATTGTCACTGTGTGTTAAAACAACCTACAATGGAGAGCATTGACTCTGACACCCCATTTCCCTCAGTTCATCCTTGGGTAAGACTCCAATTGACTGGACAGACTCTTTACTTTTCAGTAGTGTTTATTATTTGCATTGCAGCAGTGCACAGAAGCTCGAGCCTTTGAGCAGGTGAAGGCAACAGTGATGGGGTACAAACACAGAGACATTCCCTGCCCTGCAGAGCTTACACTCTAGAGAGCTGCCCCACCTACAGAACAAGCACTTTTCTTTTTCACACAAGAAAAAAAAACATGAAATGAAACATAACCACAAGAGACTTAAGGCTGTAAAGAAGAATTTTCAAATATCAGATCAAGGACTCAATAGTAAATTACTAGAGTATTTTAAAAGTGCACTATATGTAATATCCCAAGTAATAAAATTCCTGTCTCTGCTTAAGTGCTGAATTCCTGACTAAAATGAAAATGAAGAAGAGGACAGAAATAGAAATCCCATTTTAATTCAGAGGTTTGTTCTCCTTGCTGTCCCTGCTGTGCCCAGAATAACCAGATCCCTTATTTCTTCAGGGAATAAAACAGCATAAGTTTAAGAGAGAATGTGTATAACAATGGCCAGTCAATGTATTCAATGTTTATAAGAATCCAGAGTTCTCCCTGAGTATTATCATGGGATGTAGATTATTTTATAACCCGATACTGCATTTTGTAATTCCTGACAAACTCCAATCTGCCCAAGAACCCTGCTATTGCAAAACTCTGCAGTCCACATCACATACACAACAAAACTATTTTTAGAAAATCTACTGAAAAATCATATGTCATTTAGTTCAAAATGAGCCTCTCTTAGACTTTCCCTTAAAATACTTCTTTAAAATAACTTTATAACTTTATAAATAGACTGCAAACTAAAACATTTAGGAGCCAAGAAATACCAAAGCTAAGAACTATCTGAAGAATTCTCCCCCCTGCCCTTCTGGGCACAACAGAAATCTTACCTACTTACAGACAACATATTTTGTCTAATTTGGTGTGCGTGTATCTATATATACACACACAGAGATATACATATATATATATGTATGTACTCACAGAGTCTGTCATTCCATGAACATAATAGGAAAAGGCAAATACTAATATAAAGGTGTTGTGGGTTAACATGATGATTTATCCTACTGTGAGGGGAGTAGATTTGGCTGAAAAGCATGGGGTTTGTTCTCTGTGAAATTTCTTGTATCTCTTCCAAAATTTCAGCTCCAGGGGAAGTGGTGGGATTTTGATGGAAGGAGTCTTCTGGCAAAAAATGGCCCAGTTTCAGGTCTGCTGTGCCTGGGGAAGATCTGCCAGCCAGACTGTGGTTTGGGTTCTCAGCTTAATGGCAGACTGCCTAAGGCCCAGGGATCATTAGCTTTCAACATAATTAGCCCATCTATCAGGCAGATTAAACTGAGGCTCAGGACACCCAAAGAAATCCAAGGAAGTAGTGAGGTGTGAATGCTGAGGGTGGAGGTGTGATGTGTGAATACATATGGTCACTTGGACTCAGCAAAGTTTTTTTTTTTCTGAAAAATCTTTTGACTGAAACATTTCAGGCTCAAATATATATTTTCTAAAAAATAATAAAAAAACCCCTAAGGATTACTGGAAAACTTCCAAATATCTCTAACCTGTACTCCTGCTGAAGGAGATTGTGCTTACTGGAAGAACCAGGACTAATTTAATGAGCAGTGGGCCTACTTTTTCAGCAATGAAGATAAAAATAAATATTGAGCAGCTGCCTACTTGACTATGCAGCAGCCACAGGCTTTAATCCATTTGATAGACCGTAAATCTGCATGGAAACCAAAGAACAGTGAAAGTATTTTATATTTATGAATCTATTATATGCATGCAATGTAACATTAACTATTTGTCTTTAGTATGTCTGCATATGTACATATCTTCCGAAATGCTACACACATGCTATATATACATATAATATGCATATCAGTACAGAAAAACCTCTATATCTAAATTTAATTAGTTGTCCATATTTGAAAAATGTATTAAAGACAAAAGAAAGACTGGGCATGTTATCTGGAGCCATGCACACTAAATACTGCCCTCGTATACCCACAGTCTGTCTCCAAACTAGACATTATTGTGCTAAACTGTGTATGGGTAAAATACAATAGTAAGGATGTTTCATCAGAAATATGCAAATATTTAGACTTTTGGATACACAATTTTGGATATTGCAGTCCCACACAACTGTATTTTATAGTAGTGGATGTGTAGGGAAAAAGAACAGCATTTAGAAAGACTCACCACATTTTTTTCACATGGATCTAATTTCATAGTCAAATAAGCAAAAAAAAAAAAGATGACATGTTTTTAGCAAAACATGTCACCTATTCTCCCTGCATACCTTTGAAATGTTATTGTTTAAAAAAAGATTGTGCAAGGAAGGATCCAACTAAAATAGGAATCTCCAGCAGCTGTGTCAGTGAATATGTTTGGCAAGAACCTAAACTCTATACCCAAGGAAGATAAATCATCTTTCCCTGAAATGGTACCAGCAATTAGTAGAATTTATTAGAGCTAGTATCCCCTCTAAGCCATCAGGAAGAGCAGTGCCTTACATAATTTAAAACACCAATGAGGATGTGATTTTTTTTCTCTCATGTAGAATTTGCAAGACTCTTCCCTGCTTTACCACCTCCAGGGTGAAAGAACTTCCAAGCCATTTGCTCAGGAGCAAACCTGGAGCACCCACCTGAGGCTCTGCACACCAGGCTGGAGCAGCCAGCCTTCTCTTCTTGGTGAGGGTGCCCAGAGCAACCAGCACGGGGCTCCCTGGGATTCACTTCCCCACAGTGGTTCTCCATCAGCATTGGGGACTTTGCTTCTCCCATTTCCTTCCAACATTTAAACTGGGCAGGTTCAGAAACATCTATTAGGATGGGTTTCTGAGATTGGCTGGATTTTGGAGAGTGAATGGCAAGGAAGAGTACCAAGCAAGACTGACCTGCCAAGCATCATATTTTTTTGAATTTTGGTGTTTGATTGGTTTCTTATCTCCCTGAAAATACCATTCCAGCTGTAGGCCATGTTTAGACTCTACTGTGAATCACCTACTATGTTTTTGGGTTTTGTAAAACAAGACCTGTCACAGCTGGGCATGAAAGATAAATTGTTACAAGTAATAGATAAATAAATACAGCCCAGGAAGATTCATTTTACCCTTCTTCAGGCAAATCCCAACTGATGACAAGTTTCTAGGAAAAGTAATTCACTTCCTCATTTGTACATAAAGTGCCTAGTACACATCAGTGCTACTAAAGAAAGAATATATTAATAAGAAGATAAACTAATAACAGTATTCCTCAGGATATCTATGAGATGAGCAGATACTTGCTTCTGGGTGATGGGAAGCAAGTGACACATTGAGGGTCACAGTGAGCATGGTCTAGGGATAAACCCTCCAGAGCATGTTCTGAAAAAAACCGATTCTTTGCTTTTTTATTACAATATTCTCACTAAAAAAATTTGCTTCTAACAACCATGAAGGTGGTCATTACCCTTAGTGCTAAAAATGCTTTAATCAGCCATATTATGCTCTTAAAAAACCATCAAACATTCCCTGTGTAATTTGGTTTGTTTGTTTCTTCCCATGACTTCACGGAACAAACCAGTGGCTATTTTTCCATCACACTGACTTGTGCTCAGCAAACAGCTGATTACTCATTGTCACGTATGTAAATCTTTGAAGTGCAAAGCAAAGAACATCCCTATTTATTGCTAAAGTGAAATCCCAGCATCCAGCAGAATTTTAAAACTGATTTTTCTAGGGCAATACTTCTTTCATCCTCCCAATGCTAAATATTAAATAAGAGAGATCTGTCTTAATTCAAGCTGAGCTCTGACCCTTGAAGTCTTATGATGCTGTCTGTGTTTACACGAGCATAGACTATTTTTCTCCAAGCTAGTTCACATCATGCAGGCTCCTCTCAAACTCTTCAGAATCCAGAATGTTAATGACCCTCCCTTCCCTCCTGGCTCGTGAGGAAACTGGGAAGCTGTGGAGTCTGGATGGTGCACAACGGTTTTCATCAGAAAGCTGGTATTATTCCTGGTTCATTGACAAGAGGCTGAATCGTTGAATTAGTATTTTCTCATTTTTGGCACCTAATTGGAGTTGCAGCTTGCATTTTTGAAATGAATTTTAATAGGCTATATTATTTTCTATATTTAGATAACAGATCCCATTAGTTTCACCTGCACTTACTCAATCCTTCTGCAGAATCTAATTTGTGCACTCAGTAGCAGAGGTAGCCTCATTAGCCTCTTAACATGTTTGAACTACTTGCCAACACAAAATGAAGGCTCTGGGCAGGGATGTAATCCAGCCTATTGAGCAACTTTCAACCAGTTTCATCACTGCAGTAAACTTCTTTTTTCATTTTTATCACATGCCTTTCACTTCCATAAATAGCTGGGCAAAGCTACTTGCCCACAGCAGCCCACTCACTCACAGCCATGACTTAATGGTCATCGAAAAGTGGAAACAATTGAAGTAGTAGGTCAGCTAGAGCTGTGGCATTCGGGGGAAAGCAAAGTTTGGAAATTCTTCTTGGTTTTAAACTGCTTGAACTGAACCCAGGGAAAGCAGCATGTTTAACCATATAACCATGCTGCTTTAGTAGAGCAAATGTTCTCCAGTGCACTGAGTGAGGCAGGAAACCCACACAAAAGAAAAGATCCCGTAACTGAAACTTCCCCCTTCATGCAAATGCACAGCTGAGGTTGTACTGGTGACTCTCTGTCAGACATTCCTCATCTCAATTTTGTGCCTTGAAAGCTCTTTTAATCTCATTTCTTTGGACTCCTGCAGGAGTCCTCCTTTCCCAGGCTGAAAGTGTGAGCTGGGGTACCCCAGTGACTCCCAACATGATAAATTGCCCAGACTGGACCAGAGCTTAAAAAAACAAGGACACACATCTGCAGTATGGAGCCAGCACAGTTCAGCAATGAGTAGGCAATAACTTTTTGGATGGGTCAGTCATGGGAAGAGCAGAAGGAATCAATGAATTTTCACAATTTTTTGTGACAACAGGGCAACTATGAGACTATGGAATTTTGAAGTCCTAAAAGGGAGAGCGTCATGTGTTGGCCGACCTCAGGCTCCTTCAGGCTCTATCTGTTAAAGTGAGCAATTTGCTGGAGCTGAGCCTCCACTACAAGGAGTTGGTATTTTTCAACAGAAAAATGCTGTGTAGAAAAATTCCCAATGAGCTACATCAGCTGGAATCTTCTGTGTGCTGTCAAAAGCTTGTACTTTCCCTCAGCCTCATCTGAGTAGTTTTCAGCAGAGAAGAAAATCCAGCTTGACACATATGTGGAAACCTCCCAGCCAAATGGCTGAGGCTGAGTAGAAGAATGTTTTTGGGTCTTTTTCAAATGGAGAAAATCACACATTTATCCCTCTGCACAACCAAGATAGTAACTCACCTGGGGAACAGTAACACTGAGGAAGAGAAGGAAGCTCAATTTCTGATAGCACTTGGAATAAAGGCAATCAGAAAAATGGAGAACAAGTTTTAGAAGTAGCCTAATCACAGATTGAAAACAAACCAAACCTAGAGGATGCCATTTGTTGCCTATTTTCTGTTATATTTTTTCTGTATCACTGAGTGTATGCAACTCCAAGCATAATCTGGGGAACAGGAGTTTGCAAACTGGTTCAGAACAGATTGTCCTGAATGATTCTAGTGTCTACTCAGGTACAAGACCCACTCTGGAGAGCCTTTACACCACTTCTGGAAGAAGGCAGTGTATATGCCTTAGCTAGGGACCTAACTCCATCACAGAGGGGTGATGCCCCCTTCCCCAAGAGCCCCCATTTCGAGGGAAGGAGGTAAAAATGAGAAATTTCTCATTTTTGATGAGCAAAAGGAAAGAGATTCCCTCAATTTTATCTGCTGTAGGTAAAGATAAGGCCTCTTCGTCCCTCCCAAAGCTGCTATTCCCAGGAGCTAAAGGCAGGAGCAATTGTTCTCTTCCCTTCAGTCCACTTGAAAAGAGAGAATCTGGGAGCTACATGCTACTGAACTGTGTGAAAAACAGGTCAAGTAGAACCTCTTTTTTTCCTCAATCCCATGTAAAAACACCAGTCACTTTTTGGAGAGGAAGGACTCACCCTCCTAACAATTTCAAATGAGCAGGTCTCAGACTTTTGGTGAAGTGCCCAACTCCCCCACAGACACATTTTCTTCCAGCAGCTATCAAGAAGTGAAAATGTGGTCAGCTACACCTGTGGTATTCAGGGAAAAGCAAAAGTCGTTTTTGTTTGTTTTTTTTTTTTAAGCCACCTGAAGCCAATCTGTGAAATATAATAAGTTGGCAAGTCACAAACACCCAGAAGCAGGTTGTGTGGCACTGGTTGAAACCAGTGGAGCCCCTGCAGCCATGTATTTTGCAGAGAGAAGTATGTTTACGAAGATAGGGTGGAATAAAAGGTAGAGGTATATCTTATCACTACACTTACACTTTCAGGAAGGTAAAAAATATACCTGGAAACTGTACCTATGGAGCTTAAAATATTATTAAAAAGAACAAGTAATATCAGCTTCAAATTAGGCAGGTGCCTTAGAAATGTGATTGCAGTGTATGTCAATCTCTTTTGCCACTTGCCCCGACTATCTTTTGAACCAACTGACTGATTTTAGCCGAAATTGATGGAGCAACAGTCTGAGTCTCATGAAATTTGATAGCTTGATTGAGGTGAGAGATGTGGTCTGAGCTGTGCTCTCTCCTCACCAGCCTGGCAGCAATGCCTTCTGCCTCCTTTGCAGGTGGTGAAATGAAAAGGAAATAAGGGGAGAAGCGGGTAGAGGAAGGAGGAATGGAGGTGAGGGATGGATGTGTGAAAGGTCTGGAGGGATGGCTGGGCTCACTGAAGGGGGAGTACAGTGTGCAGAAAGATAGAGCACAAATGCATAGGGAATCCAGGCATCACCAATTCCAATGCTCACAATAAAAAAAAGCCCCCTTTAATAACTGGCTCCAAGTGTTTTGTGTCAACCAGAAATCTGGAATTGCAGATATTTATTCTTTTATGTATTAATAGATTTTAGTCCTTAAAATTTCAAGGCATTGCATATTTTTGCTATGGGACTCCCTTTAACCCCTTTGCTGCTGGTCCTTCTTGCATCTTCTGTGCTGCGGCAGAAGGTGACAGTTCTCCTTTGTTGTGCCGGTGCTCCATAGGCAGAAACCAGGGTATCTGTGTTGGGGTGTCTGAAGCATAAAGTGGGAAAAAGCCAAAAGAAAGACTTTTTCTTGTCCTGGGAAGGCAAGAGGGGAAATAATGAGGAAAACTAAGGGTGGCATAATGTGGTTTTTAGGATGATAGCTTAAATAAAGGAAATAAAAATGATTGAAGGAAAATCCTTGAGGTAAGGATGGGGAGATATTTCAGTGCATCAGATTGGAGACAAGTCTGCTGGTTTCTCATATGATGTTTTTACCAAGATCTCTCTCCTTAAATTCTTAGAGTGTTAAGGCAAAATTCCTGCTGGGGGATGCTTCTGAGAGACAATTTTATACAGAAATTGAATTTGCAACCTTTGCTGCCCTTTATCACAGCTGACTGGGGTGAAAGTTGCCATTTTTTCCAAGATTACTCAGAGCAACACCTGAGAACTTTGCAGGCAGAATCCCAGCATAGAATCCCAATCTGAGACCTAAAATGCTGGGGCTCAATATGTTTGCTTGCTGGCAGAGAATGTAGAAGGCTGAGGAGAAACACAAAGCAGGCTGTGTTCTCAGTCAGTCTGTTCTTTTTGGCTCCCAAAGTACAGGTGTATTTAGGTTTTTTTCATGGAGCAGCTCTGAATTGCCTTTTTTCCAGTCCGGATCCCCCTGCCGTCATTGGTCCTTCTCCTCTCCCTTCCATGCTCCTCTTCCAAGAAAGCTACACATAAAAGAGCATGCCTCCTGATAAGCATCTGCTTCAGGGAGGGAGACCAAGTCATCTACTGGGTTAAAAAGCCTTTCATGCACTTTTCTTCTCCCTAGAGTCTCAGGAGAGCTCCCATTCCCACTCTGACTTCTGAAACAAGTCAGCAAGGGCTTGAGCAGCCTTATAGAGACTGTCTGTCCTGATGTTGCTCCGATTAATCCTGCTATGACCAACACACTGTGATGTCCATAATTTCCTTAGTTAATAAGGAAAAAGCTGAGATTGCCACACACTTAATGTCAGATATGAAAACACTTCCCAATGAGGGTTTCCCACAACCAGTTTGGATGACCTTGAGGAAGTTAAAAAAGTGCAACAACAGCACCAACACTTTTCTCCTCTTTGTGTACATGAGCACACACTAAAAAAAGGTGTTGTTTTTCTAGGAAAAAAAATATTATGGACATAGAATTCCTTAAAATTTATTGTTAGGAAAGAAAAGTGTGTATTCCACAAAAAATAATGGTCCAATTCTTCAATGTCTGTTTTTGGCAGGCAGATCTTACATCAGCCTCAAGCTGATACAAGGTGTTGGAGAACCAGATCGAACAGTTACTTCATCTGGAACTTCTTTAACTTTACATAATTTTTATATTCATATATTAGTTGTATTCAACATCTACATAATAGTTATGGTATCCATTTGGGGTCAAAAATAATCAGTTTTATTTCTTAATAATCTTCCTTTAAATAACTGTAAGCACAACATTTATCACAATTTATCACAATCCCAGGGTATTTCAAAGGGTTGCTCCTAAAACTAAACACTGTAGCTTAGCCGGATCCAACCCTTTATTATATATTATATCTTATATATATGTCTGTAATACATGGCCATTTTATTCTGAATCTGGAAGACTTCTTTCCACTTGTTTCTGTGCCTTCAATGTCACTTAAGACTAAAGACAGATAAGAAGGCAGTTTCTGTATATCCCTCAAAAATTCCCATGTTTGATCCTTGAGAGTTTGTTTAGAAATGTGTATATGGTGTTTAAACGAAAAGGGAAGTCAACAGATACTAAGATCTGCCCAGACAGATATTTATTTCATATTTTTGAGGTTTGCTTTTTTCTCTTTTCTTCTCTGGAAATGATGTCACTTGTCAGAAGAAATTATTAATGCTCTGTTCCTTAGTAGCAGCAACAGGAAGTCACATTTCTTATCGTGTTTCTCTTGCAACAGAATCTGGATAAACCTCAAGCCCCATTATGCCAAAATTATTTGTCATTTCACCCCTTATAAGAGATACATGTTGCTAAAGTGGGACTGAGGCTGATATCCTGCCCTTCAGGTTAGTATCCAAACAATGAGAAAGATTTGCAAATATCCAGTGGGAAGGGGTATAAATAAAATCTGGTGCCATACACTCTTCCTTCTCTGGGATTAGGCTGGACACCACAACACAGCTATGACAGTTATCATGTTTGGTCATCCCACAGAGAGGCAAAGGATGGGACAGGACATCAGAGCTTGGTGCCGCCTCTTCCCAAGGTCCAGATACCTGAATTTCTTCTTCTAACTATCAGCAGGGGCCTACTGCTGGAGTTTCCCCTTCACTGAAGGGTGGCAATGGCAGTAACTCAATATCTCATATCCTGGGGCCGGATCAAGCTGGTGGTGACTCTTTGTAGCAGCTGGTATATGGGGCTTTTTAAAAGCCCAATGGGTTTGTATTCCTGCTGCCCATCAGCTCAGGAGTGCAGAGGGTGCAGCTACCAGTCACTGCCTCTCCTGTCCCTCTTGCCTGGTGGAAGAGCCTGAAGCATAGCCTGAGGTGACTGCAGTATGGGAAGACAACGTTCAGTTTTGTTGCCTATCCCTCTGAACAGAGCAGCAGAATTTCTTCTGAAGTGACAGCACAGTGGTTGTACTTTAAACAAAATATAAAATAGAGAAAAAATTGATTATTGCCGTGGGACATATACGGACCACATCTTTAGCTTCAACAATAGCTCCTTGTTTTGAAGTGTCTCCTTCAAAAGATGTGGAATCTAACCACATCCATGGTTTCAACATTTTTAGAGACTGTATTTCAAAATCACTCTCCCCAGCTTCTGGTTTGGACAGTCTCATACGTCAGAACAAGTTCCCTGGACTCCTTTATTACACCACCAAAAGTTCTCAAGCTTGATTTTGAGAAGCAAAAAGTAAAGCCCAGTAAAAGCAAGTAATGAGACTGAACAGAAGGGCCCAAAGCTAAGGAAGGTAAAGCTCAAAGCACCATTACCAGAGATACACCCATGAGGTCTCAGCAAAGTCATAGATGTGGAAGCTGCAAAATGTTTAACTGGAAAAAGAACATTCTATTCACTAAGTGTCTCCTAAACACACAATGTGAAATTTTACTCAGGGTTGAAAAACTGAGGTAGTGGGACCTGTTGAACCAAGGGATGAACTAAGAGCCAAAAGCTGCTACATTCAAATGTTTTCTCCCATCTCACTGTCTGCAGCCAAAGGCTCACCACATCCCTGTGCTGCTACGTTTGATGCAAATTGCATGCTTGTCTACTCATCGCAGGGAAGATTTATTAAAGGCAAGGGAATTTGGAAATTCAGGCTTTGGCAACTAAAACTGATGAAATCTGTAGCTCTATCTCTTCTGTATTTGTCTTATGCTTACCCACAGAGATGTATTGAAAATTCTGCAGTTTTTGGGTCCAGAAGTCTGAACTATCAAGAAATCTATAAAAGTGTAATTAAGGCAAAATGTTTTGACTTTGGCATTGTGCCACACAAGAACGTTCAAGGAAAAAGGCTGATGACTGAGAACAGCAAGCAATTTTTTCAAAGGCTTTTATGCCATTTCTGCTATTGTTTCTGTCTCTCATGGCTCCATATTTTCTTCACAATAGCTGTCTTTTCTGTGTTTTCCACTGAGATCAATAAAGAGATGTTAATTAAAAGAAAATCTGCTGGAGGTTGTACTTTTCTGTCGGGATTTATCACAGTCTTTGGCAGCAACACCTCACTGGCCCTGAGTACAATGCCAAAGTAGGCTTGGTCTTGGCTTGTCATGGAGACATGCTCGGGTACAACCCTGACCTTTCGTGACAGTTCCACTGGCATACGTGTGCCTCCTTAACACCCTCCCCACCACACCCCCTCCTCTACAGACTGACTTCTGCCAGCTGTTAAGTATACAAAATACCTTGGGCATCAATATTACTACTCCAAATAAACCATCATGAGACCATATTTACAAAACATCTCTAATTACCATAGCCACTGACACATCACTCTTGATGTGTCCTCAAGCCCCTGTTTGTGCATCTTTGCTTTCCTGCTTTCCTTTCTGTGAATTGAAGAAAATGTCCACATGCAAAGTCTCTTGTGCAACAGCAGTGGAGATGAGGTCTTAGTGGAAGCCGTGAGGAGGGATCACACCAACTGCTGACATACAGACATTAATTCATGGCTACATACAGAGGTGAAGGGCAGATAGTGAAGAATGTTCCATTATTTGGTTAGCAAAAGCCAATCATGACAACACACAGGTTCTCAGTACAGAGGTCCACCAATGGACTGATTGGGACGTCCAAAAATGGCAAGGCAGACAACTACCTCAGTAATATGGATTCAAGTTCAACAGATTGTGCACTGATAATGGAAGGAGAAAAGCATCTTCTGACCCTCTGTCTGACAGTTACTTTCATCAGGCTCAGAAAAAGCAAGCCAAAAAAACCTCCAGCACCCCGCAAAAAAAGCCTTCCTGCTGAAAATAAAACAGACAGTTCAATGCTCATTACCGTGCATTTTGCCTGCACCTGTGTGTGGGCTGAGAATCCTTTTTACTAAGTTTCTTGCTTTTTAAATATATCACGAACACATGCATAGACAAAACATGAGGCATAGACCCATCAGAGGCAGACTAATGTCAGCACTTCAGCCTCCTGGCTGTCAGGTCTGATTCCAAATAACCTTTTGTCTTCTTGTTCCAGCTACTAAATTACAGATCAAGTGAAAAATGTAATTATGCCCCAAAAGGCCATGGATAGCATCTTGGAATACAGTGTGTTGTGAACGGAACAACAATAATACAAAGATAAACTAGTATTACCTGTGGTGCATGGCTAATCCAAAATGCTCTGCAGTCCCAAATGAGCTATTATGAAACTGTTTCCTATTTGCCAATTTCTCTTTTTCAGGGATACAAACAATTCCTCGCACATCCCCCTAGTCCCCTGGCTCTTTTTTTAAGTCTTGTGAAAAATACATCTTCCCTACTGCAATAAATACTCAGTTATACCAGATTGTACTGTATTGGTTTTTTCCTTGAGGATGATGCAGAACTTGTGTTTTTTAAACACCAGCTGAGAATATCAAGAATTATTTTCTATGCACAAATTTATCTGCAAAATTTTTACAGAAGGAAACACTATAAATAATTTATAGGAATATATTTTTCCTCAATTGGTTCTGATAATGTTATATTAGATTGGAAGTGCTATCAAAAATGGAATTAACTTCTTTTTTAATTTGTTTATTGGAATATTAAATATTCAAGGACTTTCTCTGCATTCTTGCACACATCTCTAAACACACAATTATTCAAAATACTAAATTATTCTTAGCACTACCTGACAAGATAAAAGTAGGTGGTGGTGGTAGAGTGCAAACCTCCACAGTTGTTAAGCCAATTTACATACAGACAGAAAGGCTGCTGGTGGCTGAAATTTTTAATCTCTTCTTTCTAATTAGTGTCATGATTCTTACCCTTATTCAGGTACTTGAACTTGTGTTTTAAAAGGAAAATAGGCAATAAACTGGAAAAGTATTAACATTTCAGCTACTGTCTTTTTATTTGCAGTCTTCTACCTCAAATACAACTTGCAGAAGATTCAAGCCCCCCACCTCCATCTGCTAGCACCAAAGAGGGTTCATCTGAGTCTGAGAAGATACAAATATTTATTACTCCACAGACAGCTCAGGCTGTGCTTGCTCAGGAGGCTGGCTCAGCACAGCCCCAAGGCCTTGGAGATGTGCATCACCACACATTGGTCCACATTTCTAGTCCTGGGCAGCTCTAATGGGACAGCAATGTGCCTCAGCCTGTGGCTGTGCAGGCTTGGTCTCATTTCAGTATCACACCTTTGTTTGAGAGCATACACTGTGCCCTACTAAGAAAATGCTAGAGGTACCCTAGCTACATTTTTCTTTTTTTTTTTTTTTTTAATATTTGCAACATCAAATTTATGAGAAACAGAACAAAGGAAATCAGAGAATGTTTTGTATTTTCTCATGAAATTCTGTCTGTAGTTGGATGATACACAGCTTGTATGTGGAGAAGGAAACAAGACATGGAATTGAGAGCTCATTAAAAAACCACACATGGAAAAATTCCCTACAAAGTATCATGTGGAAATTATATGAATCCTGCATTGAAAGTGGTGTCTCATAAAAAGCAAGTTATATCACATGATGACTTAACTCTGTTCAACTGGGATTCTGCCAGCCCATAAAGAAACCACAATCCAGACTTCTCTTAATTCCTAGTACTTTGAGGTCTATGAGGAACCAAATCAGGTGAATAGTATCCTTAAAAATACTCTCTTTAGTCCAATCTCTGGCAGTATACTTCAATTTCAGCCATTCTGGAAGTGCCTTAAGCTCTGTCTGCAAATTCACTTGGCTTCAATTTCGGCAATGCATTATAGACCAGATGGATTTAGGAAAGTCCACTGATTGGATTGATCAAATTAAAGAAAGGACAAGAGAGAAATAAAGAAAAAATATTTTCCTCTACTTCCTAAAATATATAAAGAAATAGAATTAATTTATTTGAAACAGTTTCCCAGGTGTCCCTCTATGTACTTAGGTTGCAAACCACAGCTTTATGAATGCAGCCTGGCAGCAATCAGGGATGCAGCCATGGACATGCAGGACAGCTGCTCACTGTCCAAACTATGTGCTGCTCTATTAGTATTATCCTGAGGCCTGCAAAAATAACAGACATAAAACCCCTTACAGAATATGGGCACCAGGACTACTGGAAATGGAAACAGGCATAAATTCATCTTTGTGGTACAAACCACTAAGACTCTCCTGATGCCAGAGCACAGATGCTTTGGATGCAGTTTTGATGTCCTAATGCAAGCTGTTAAAATCATAGAATCACAGAATCACAGAATGGCTTGGGTTGGAGGGGACTTAAAGATCACCTAAATCCAACACCAGGCATATCTGGGGCACACCTAGTGTAAAGCAAGGGGAGGATCTATCCCCATAATCTTGTTCCTATGGCAAAGTCTATTTTCCACACTCCTCAGCACTGGCATAATGAGCACACCTCTACATATTCAGCTCCCTTTTTATATGGCCAACCTTGTTTGTGTGAGCTCACACTCTACAGCTCTGTCAACTCAGGCCCATACATGAGTTATGGCAGAGTAGACTGAGACACAATAGGATTCATCCCAGAATTTTGGCTGGTGGGGCACCTACAGCTCCCTTGCATGGGGAGCTGCAAAAACCTTGCAATCAGCAATATGGGTATCTCCTGCATGAACAAAGTTCATCTTCACAGTATCTGCAGTTAGTCCAAAGGATCTATTTGTCCACTTTCAGCAGAAATACTGAACAGTATTTTTCTGGTACAGGCTAAGTGCTCTGCCCTGGTGATGACTGTGGTCCTGGCTTTTCTCAAGGATGAACTGTGTGAAAAGGGTTTTTTTCACACAACAGAAGACAGCTGCATTTATTCTTTCACCAATACAGAAGCAACAGCATACATTAAAACTGCAGCCTGGCTGATGTAAAACGTGTCACACAGACATGCAGAATAAAAACGTATTTTCTGCCAGTAAGTATTTAGCCCTAATAATTGGATGCCATTACTTTAAAATTCCAGCTCTGAAATCAAAAGTTGTGCTTTTCATTCACATAAAATGTGTGCTTCATTTGAATTTTTAAATGCATTATATATTCCCACATTAGCTTTTCAGATAAGTAAAACAAGTAAATCATATGATGTCTTTGCATATTAACCCCTGCCACTATTTACATAAGTCCTCTGAGACTAGACCCCTCTGTAGGGCCATCTCCATGTACACACCTATTCCTTACAGCACTGCATTTCACTATCTGTTTTAAAACAAAAGTGAATTGGAGAAGCTAAAGACTAACTCTAAGGCTGAAGTAAGCAATGGTGTTGTTGTGCCACATTTTTTATGAACATGATGAATGCTTGTTGTCAAAAAAGGCATTGGGTGGTCATGTTCCCATGAAACCACTCATTGCACAAGCACAAATGGGTGTCAGCAGTGCAAGATACCCTAAGTCAGTCCCCAGAAACTCTTAAGTAAACATGCCACCTAGTGTTTAATTGTGACAATTTCATTCATAAATCATCTTGATTGATTCCTCCCAAGCTGCTCCCTGCAAGTCTAGGTTGTAGAGAGCCTAGGCAGATTTATCTGGAAATGCTTTCTCCAGATTTGCCCCCTCCCTCCCCCACAAAAAAACCCTGTCTCAACTTCTGTTTTGCTCCTGATAAACTCTGCCAAGCTACACTCCTAGCCCGTCCTTTTTTGAGGAGCCCACAGCTCAGACTGCCTTGAGCGATGCAGAAGGCACTGAAAAGGGACCTCAGAGGGTCATCTCTGCTGTCAAGGTCCCAAAGAAGCCCAACAGACTTCTCAGAAAAGCTGCCTTGTACCACCTGCCAAATGGCACCTGGCACAGACAGGCTTCCTGCATCTCCCTGCCTGAAGGTACTGGGCACAATTATCCACCTGGGAAGGTGAAGCACTATTTCTACCTTACAGCTTGCTAAAAGTGATGACTCACCAAAGCTATAGGAGCTGGTTCGATAGATGGAACCAGCAGAAAATCAGGGAAAGATGCTTTCAAAATGTAACATCTTCAAAAGCAGAAGACAATTTCTCTTGAAGACATGGCAATCTCCTCCTTTGTCACCTCTATCTCCTGCTCAATAGTTACACACCTGGCTTAAATGCAAACAACCCTCCCCAAAGAAGAGCTACTGCCTCTATGTGGCTTGGCTCCTTTCTATGCACTTAAAAACCACCAAATTCTCCTCTTAAAATCCTAATGAGGTTCTCTCGATGCTTCTGTCATGGATGCTCATTATGATCCTAGGGATTAAATTCCTGTACTGAGTGACATCATAGTTCAAACTGTCCTGAGTTTTTGGTAATATCTTGTTTGCACTTTTTCCAGATCAATAAAAATCTTAAATCAAACTCCTGTTCCTGCAGTACTTCATCAGCCACTTTCCCCCAGCTCATCAAGTTGCTGTTTATCTCTATTCTTTGCTTGAAATTCCTCTACCTATTTTCGGTCCGTGTAACCATGTTTGTGAGCCAACCAAATTTGAATTAATGTCAAGAGTGCAGTTTCATGAGAGATTGTACTACTTTACTAAAAATCCAATTATTCTGCATCTGCTGCATTCTTTTCACTCGGTACTTTTGTAAATCTATCAAAAAGGCAATCAAGTCTAACTGGCAGCATTCCTTCTTTACAACCATGCTGACGACTATGTGCAGTCCCACTGATCTCCAGGGCTGGGAATGCATTAAAAGGAAGAGCCCACTGTTACCATTTGTACTTGTCACTCCACAGCGTCCTCTTTTCCAAATACGAGCAGTTTCATAACTGGTTCCTGAACTTTGGAGTCCAACCTCAGCTGAGAGCAGTCAACAGCACTGTGGCCACTACCAGCTGTCCTCCTGCCCAGGCTGCTGCCTTCCCCTGCCTGGCAGAGCCATCAAGCTCTGTTAACTGAGATTGTGCCCAACTTTCTGCTGCTGACCCAGCCTAAAGGTGACCAGGTGACCTGCACCTGGATTCCCAATATCCCAGCTGCAGGATGTGGATGCAGGCTGCTAACCTGTGTCTCTGTGGCGAGAGACCAGATGAAAAAGCCTTGGACACCAGGATTGTGGCTGCAGTTAGTGCCTCACTAGTGCAGTGGGAATTCTGAACTGAAGGCTGAATGTCCCCTTGTCCCAGTGGGAGGAATCAAATAACTGGTCCTACTTTAGTACGTTGTCTTCATCTAGCCAAGATGAATCAGAGCCTAGATAATATATTTTCAGACACAGAAAACCACAGAGAAATAGGACTAGAAGGTACTGTGAGATGTTTTTCTCCTGCCTGCCTCAGGTACCCATGCTATCTGTGCCATTTCTGCCAGATGTTTTCTAATATGTTTCTATGCCTTCTGATGAAGGAGATTTTGTCACCCCCTCAGGCACTCTAGCCCAGCATTTCATTATTCTTTCTTTTCTCCCTTAATAGCTAACCTGCAATGCTTATCACTGTATTTCAGTGCTATCATTTCTTGTCATATTCAGCATGAACACAGAGGACAGGTTATTTTTTTCCTCATAATTAGCCAAGCCAATGTATGACCTAGACACACACATCACTTAAAATACTTATTTTCTAATCAAAATATAAAGGAAAATTACTACTCACAACTTAAATACTCTCTTTTTAACACTAATTCTGAGTCCTCCACTAGCAGAAATTAATCTCTTTCTTATATTTAAGAAGTTGAACACTTGTCTTCCAATATCAAAACATGCCAGTTTAAAGGTGCTTGTAAAATTTTAGTGCTTATTCCTACAATATAATTAAGTATAGATTTTTATTTAAAAAATGTCTTTTCATTTTCCAGTGGCTAGACAAATGTTTATGCTGAAGGCTCCATCCCAATCCCTGCAGAAGTTTGTTTATATTAATTGAATGCTATCAAACTGTGTAAAGAGTATAAAAGCCAAGATAATATATCCTCATGTAAGCTTTTATTTTTAGCACATCAAATTAAGCATGGTTTTTATGCAACAAACATTTAGCTTTAGTAGAATTATTAATAAGATCATAAGAGGAACATACCCAAGAGAAAAGGATTGATTTATGAATTTGATAGAGCCTACCTGCAGATAGACAGAACTGTACTTGAAGAGACAAGTGGCGTTTGCCTTAGGAGTACTATAAGCACTTCTGATATATTGAATAATTTTTAGTACTAAACTGAAATTCTTATCTGAGAAAACTTCCACCTAGTTGTGACGTTCACATTGTTTCCATTTGGGTGTCTTTCTAAAACACTGGATTGGAAAACACCATGATGGTATCAAACTGGATATTTACCTTTGCTCCATATGCTTAGCAATGCCCTGACCTGCTCCAAGACTCAGTGAAATCCTTGGGGGTCTTCCCCTTAATTCAGCAGCATATGGATTGGATTATACCCATTGCACTATTTTATTTGTGTAAATCAGAATTGTCTCCAACTTACAAGTTCTCTTCAGGCATAATCATATCTCTTATTTTGCTCGAGGCAAAAGTCATGAATTCTAAGCTGACAGTAATAATATAAACCAAGAACCTGGAGAGATGTTGACAGTTCAGAGAAGCAATGTAAGCAAATACTTTGCTATGGAACCTCTCTGTCTCTCAATTTCCTCAATTTACAGTACTGTTATAATTGATAAGAATTATTCCTTTCAGAAATCCTTCTTTAATCAGGCTAAATAGTTAGGAGTGCCAAAGTCAACTACAAAGCACTGTCCATTTTCCTAAATATAGACAGCCAGAGGGAAAGAATTGAAACAGACATTTCCCTCAATTTTACTTTGGTAGTTTTCTTATTTTTATTTCTTATATAGTGTCTATTTTATATTTATGATGTACTAAATAAACAAAAAGCTGCAGACACACAGCTGGAAAATACAAAAGAATGCCAACACTGAAGGGCAAAAGAAAATTATCAGCTGAATATATTTTTGGTATGATGCTGTTTGTCATTTGAAATAAAAAATTATTAAAATATGCATGCTGGTAGACCTCCTGTATTGATATAAACTCCTCCTTGCTGTGCTATAATACCAAAGAGTATTCTGGATGGAATCACTCCTGAATTGCTAACAGTTATTTAAAGAGAGTCAGCTGTGTAGTGTAGTTAAGTACTCATGTCAAGGCACGCTACAATTAAGTACGTACGTGTGGTAACCTGTGTGTAGAATGCTGCTCTTGCAGGACAAGCCTGAGTGACTGATGAAAGGAATTCATTACTCCCAAAGTCATTTTGATGTATTAGTTTGTTGCTCCTAGCAGCAAAAATGCCACACACCTTTTATCACTGCATGTATTACTTAAGCCTGCAGATAAAGGCCACCTTTGTGTACAGGATTTATGTTGCTTTTTATCAGTGTGGTGTCTGAGCATCTTCTGGGAAAAATCAGTTCTGCCAGGGAGAAGTCCCTTGTGAATTCTGTGGCCATGCATACAGGAGTGTGACTGTAACCACTAATAAAAGACAATGGTGGGCTGTTAACATCCATGTAGAACTGAGCATTTTAATTTTTTTTCTCACCAAGCACGCTGCAAAAATAAAGGAGCTGAAGGCAATGTAAAATACACCACATCAAATTATCAGTGCCTTTCCAGCCCAGAGCCTGCAGGAACAGATGCCTCTGCTCACTACCTTCTTAACCCCAGGATCTGCTGCTGGGGCAGCACAGTACCCTGCAGCCCTCCTGTGGAAGGAAATGCTCAACATCTGGATAGACATCCCAGCAGAGAATTAAACACTGTCTAGAAACCTGTAATAGGATCATTAGAGGTTTAGAGGAGCTGCAGAATGGGAAGAATAATGAATAAATGAAAGACTGAAAAGATTTCTTTATTGTTGGCTAATAGCAGTACCTGTAGAAAATTCAATAAAGAGACAAAAATGGAGTTGTAAGATGAGGCTAAAAAACCTTGAGAAAGGGACGTGGTGTGAATAACAATTGAAAAGTGTCAAATACCTACAAAAATTGAACCAAATCATAGGTTGTCTTAAAATTGACTGCCTCTTGTACAATTTTGATGTAAGAAAAACAGCATTGCCCTTAAAAATTTAGTTCCATAACCAGATTACATCTCCAGTTAAGGGATGTTAGAAAATAGTCCTTCCGGGAAGTCTTGCATTTTCTTCTATGGGAAACTGTGTGTGAGCAGCATGACTAATGAGGACAGTAATATCAACTTCTAGCAAAGTTATTCTTCCTTTTCTGTCACCTTTGCCTTAATAGGAATAGTTTTCTTATCTGTCTATTACTTCTGTGGTATTTTCTGCTACGGAAATCTACAGCCTCCCAGACTTCATAGTATGCTAATCATTTCAGCTCTTTAGTTCTAGCTGCAATATTAACTGTGGGCTCTGTCATTTGCACTTCAATGTCTAGTGATGAGTTCCACCAAAACAGATACAGAGAGCTTGCCATGTCAAACAGCAACACAGAGTTTTCTGCACTGTCCTGCTGTTCAGTGCGAACAGCTCACTCTTGGTTTAGCTCAAACTCTGCCCTGCTCTGTACAGACCATCACTGCTAAATGCCTCATGCTGCTTCTGGCATGTACTTGGAGCCAGAGAGAGAACAAGCACTGCAGCCCAGGCTGCAAGCAAACTCATATTTCATGTACAACCGGTATGTTTGAACCGACTGAGCCAGATCCAACCAGGAGAGAAGTTGATGGGAGCTTTGCCAGGACCCAAGTAAGCAGAGACCTGGCACTGGAAAAAGCCTTCCTCAATCTTTACTGTGCTTACAACAGTTTGTCCTCTTTCAGATAGATTAAGATCATTCTTTTTGCAAACACTTTAAGCTCGAATGCTGCCAAGGGTTTTCTTTAACTCCAGCCTGCTCTTCCCATCAGACCAGCACAGCAAAGAAATAAGTTGTGGGGCACAGCCTTTGTCTGACACAGGGCAGCATGTCACAGCATCCAGGTCTCACCCAGGCATGGGGTGGTTGCAGTAGTGCACAGGGCAGGTCACAGGAATGGGATTGGAACTGCAAGAGCAGGGAACCAGTAAGCTGTCCCAGTTGCTCGTCCATCAGCAACTGGGACAGCTTTTACCTTATCAGAGCATTCATGAAACTACAGCTTGTATTTACTTCCCACGTTTCAACTCTTCAAATGTATTTTCCAAATTACACTTGCTGAGGTAGGATTAGAAAGGGGTATTATTTTCTCCCTATTTTCTGTCTGTGGCACAAAGACTGCTGACTCAGTAAGGGCAGCATTTGCAGGAAAATGCAATAGAAATAAATGTTTCAGAACTACGTATTTTACTGACAGATTACTGCAATTTTTTTCACTCCTATATGTGAAGATTAATTGCTTGCAGCAGGTTACACTTCTCCTACATTCACCATTAACTTGAACTACTGGTAATTAATTACAGGCTGCACCAGCACCAGGTACTTATCTGCCCTACATTCCCGGTATGTGTTCATTTGCCCCAAGTACAGCATTCCATAAGCAGAGCAAACATCAAGCAGGTGATCACAAGTTTCCCAAGCTTAAATCACAACTCTAAACAGACAACATGTGATCATCAAAATTTCCTGGCATAAAATACTCTATCCAAAATCCTTGTTGAACCTGGATCCTGTTAAAACGACAACTGCCTACCCTGCTAAGAAAGAATCTGCAGCATGCTGTTCCCCCACAACACTTCATTCCTAAAAATCATTGCAGTTCCTTTCAGATTAAAGATCTGTTACACTATTCAGGCTAAAATTTGGAATTTGTGTCTACAAATCAAGCACCTCTTCAAAATCAGACAGGAATAACTTTTGGATGAAACACCAGCATTAAGTATCTTAGAACATAAATGTTTTCTTAGGCCTGATATAAAAAAAATGTTGGATAAAAAAAAGCACGAACAACAACAGCTTAATCCAGCCCAATTATCACATCCTCTTCTGGAATGGGCATGACTCCACTAATTACAACCTCAAAGAAATTATCATTATGGGAACAGACAAGTACCCCAGGCAGTACCAAGGCATCTCATCTGAGTGCTGGCTTCTCCTGCCAGCCTGTGTGTTGGTGGCCCCCCTCTGCTGACCCACCCCACGGAAGTGGTGGCACTGGAGTGACACTGAATAACCCCTGCTGTCATCCTGGGAGGTGACAGAACAGACAGACTCCCTGGACGGTGTTAACAAACCCACGGAGGAGATGAATGCCTTCAGCAGCACTTTCACACTCTGGAATTCGTTTCAGTATGAAACAAAATCACGCCTGTAAAGAGCCTAATTTCTTAGAAGAGTACTGGTGCTTAACCTTGGAGCACTGAATTCTCATCCTCCTCTTGAGAAATAATGGAAGTTTCTGTCCTGCATGTATGGCTTCTCCCCATCATTTCTGGATCATTCAAAACACTCTAGGCAGCATTTTCAAATAAAACAGCTCAATAATCTTATTTTTTAATATTTTTTCTGTTCAGCTGGCCAGAGGAAAAAAACCATGAATGATTTTTCGCACAATCAGCAAAAAATTTACTTTGCAGAAATACTGAATATTCGTTATCTTATTTCTAGGGTTCTGAAACTTACTGGAGTTACTGAAGTGGGTGAAGGTTGTGATTTGTGGGCAAATCATGGCCTTTGTTTAAAATGCTGTACAAGACATATCAGCCTCAAGCAAAACATCTGATGGAACTCTCACTGAACTACCACTTTCCCATAATATTCTTCTATTTTAGAGGACTTCTAAAGTTTATATAAAAACAAACATGAAATTCTTTTTATCCTGTTTTATCCCCATTTGTTACTACTGACAATGGCTTGATAATCCACCAGTTTATCCCAAAGCCCAGTCCATACTTTATCTGAGGCTACTGTGAGTAAGAAAATGGAAGATGACCAATGAGTCTCCACTACCAAACCTCTCATGACTTCCCCCAGGAGCATTTGAATCAAAAGCAGCCATGGTAGGCTTCATCATACAGACTTTTGTGAGCTTTTTTTTTTAGTTGCTAATATTTTAGTTGATGTGATCCTTTTTTTCCCCACGGATTTGCATGAGATGATGGAAAACTACTGCTACTGATCATCCTAGGGAGTCCTAATCATCAGCATCAAGGCTTCAGCTGCTATACCAGGTCTTCAGCCTGAGCAGATCCCCTTGTCTATTTAGCCCCACTCCTCTTATAGCTGTGATTGCTCCTACTCCTCCTGGCAAGTAAAATATGTTAGAAACAGCTGCTATTCCTCCTTCTGCTTTTCCCCTCTGTGGGAGGAAGGCAGAGAGGGTTGCCAACAGTGTAGTTGCTTAGCTGAAGCCAGCTATTTTTACATGACAGCTCAGCCACAGAGCCCAGCCTTGCAGGCTGCTCCTGCCTGCACATACAGAAATCTAGATGAGCACAAGTCCTTGTAGGCCAAGGATCTTCCTTTCATATTAGAACTACCTCAGAGACAAATAATCCTCTAAACACTTAAATTTCATTCAGCAGCAATACAAAAGAGGACCTAACACAATCATTAATGAGGTCCAGAGGTGTGTTTTCACTATTGCCAGTGCATTACATCAGCTCCAAACATTTTTAAGCACAGGTACTTGGAACTAAGAATGCAGTACTCCTCTCACATTAAGCCAATAGAATAGTTTTTTGAGCTGTTATCAGGAAAGGGTCTTGTGCTGCGTTTCTATTCATATGAAGTGGTTAAGGTAGAAGACGTGGTAGAAAATTCACTTATTTTTTCTCCTGGCTGAGTCAGTTTTAATCTGGAGTTGTTTGCCAGTGTCACCTATTGTGTAGCTGCACAAAACCATACATCAGTAAAAAGGTAGTGGTGAAGGAGAGAGGCCAGGGGTCCCTTCAGCAATGGTTTCCCTTCTGTTGGTCTAAAAGGGTTTTTGCAATGCCTGCTTAAAGCTGCCCAACCTGAAGGATGGCATCCAACCTCAAGCACAACAGAAAACATAATCTGTTATGAAATATTTAGTACTAGAGCAAACCCCTCTGAAGCCTTTGGGAGCACTTTGAGAATAACAGAAGTCTTGCTCCTCAACTGCAAAAACTGTAAGTAAAACTAAACACAATTTTGAAACTGTGTTTTTCCTTGTACAGGTCAAATTCTTCTGATTTCCTAGAGAATGCAGCATGGTTTTCAATCTCCCTGATTGCTTTATTACACTACATGCATGCAATAATATTTACAATCATCCCAGTAATGACCCAGTTCCAGACCACCCTCTGGACCCTTCCCTTACTTACACAGAAACACCTACACCAAAAAATCTGTCACAGTGCACTGTGTCTACTTCTAATTGTGCCTCAAATAAAGTAAAAATTTCCTTTTATATGCCTGTCACAGCATTCAAAATCACCCAGTGTCCAATCACAGGAATCAACTGAACGAGCACTGGATGTCTCAATGGCATCTACTCCTCTTGGGTATTACAACACCATTCAACTGAACGAAAAACTGCCATCACCAGTGGATTTATTTTGAAATAGAACATGAATGGAGGACTTGTTGTTGTGCCCTTCCCCAAAGGCCTTCCCTGTATCAGTATGCCTTCCCTAAAAAATGCCATTGTCAATGGAATTGATTTGTTATAGAGGATGAATAGGTTTACGTGTCAGGTCAGTTACTCAAGCAATTATTATTACTGAGAAATCCAAACCAGTAAATAATCAGCCAATGCAGATATGTGAACCCAACAGATGATCCTGCAGAAATGCCCTAGAGACACGAGGATACATATAAAAAGGCTGATCTCCTTCATACTCTCCATGACTGTATGACAGGAAATCCACTCACTGCTTTCCAAAGAAAAACTGGCTCTAGTTCCCAACTAGCTGGCCAGCACACTGAACACAAAATCAAGTCACTCTGCAGAAGTATGCTTAACAAATGTCAGTAAGTCAATTCAGCTCAAGGACCAGACTCAAAAACAAAGTTTTGTTTGACAGCTCTTGCTGCCATACCACCTGGGAAATGAAAATATCCACATGTCACTCCTTACAAGGCTGTTTCTCATATGTAAAATAATTTCTAATTTTAAATCTTCAGATGGCTGCTAACTGCACAAAATTCTCAGTTTATCATCATGTAAGTCCTAGTCCATACAACGTTTTGGGATACGAACGCAAAAGAGAAGGAGATCAAGCAAAGCCCACTTCAAATGAGAAGAGTGAGAAGAAATGGAGGCAAACAGGCAACATCCCAATTTCAGATCCATGAGAAGGAAAGAAAACACACAGTATCCCAATTTGAGACCCATCCACCAAGGCTTGTCAGAGAAGAGGAGCTTTGAACCATGTACAGAAAGATACAAACTTGAGCTCTGGTGAAGGGTCAGTGGGAACCGGATTCATAACCCTGCTGTGGAAAATGCTTGAGTATCTACATGGACAAATATAACCTGTGACCAATTGAGATGCAGCTCCTAAGGTAAATGGTATACACCTATAAATTTACACGGTGAAAATATTTACATTTGGTACTTATGAGAAAGGTTTTATCATAAGCTCCAGTCAAACATTAGTTGGGGCCCAAGGCCATATTAACTTTGCAGTGGGATAGCAATACTTATTAAAGTACGGTAAAATAGAAACAGGTCCTCTGACAAAACCTTTTCTTCTCAGGTTTCATAGAAAGACTGGTATTAATTACAAAAATTTTAAACTGAATACTTACCTTTTCAACTGGAGTATTTTCTTCACTCGTTACACTTGCTTTTCTTGATTCATTTTTTGTTCTGCTCAGCCTCCGGGACACTTTTTCTCTAAGCAAAGTGGCATATCCAATGTGCTCATATATGGGGTTTGTTGTCATTTTGGAAATATACTCAGAAGCCTTTGTTTCTATGTACAATGTTATCAAGCCATCTGTAACCAGATCATGGATTGATTCAAATCTCTTCTCCCCAACAAAGTGCTTCCCATCGTAGAACAACCTGTAGTTTAAGGTCTGATTACCAAATCTGCAAACACCAGAAAATAACAGAGGGAGAGAAGAAAGAAAGAGAGAATTCAGTGAAGGCTCTTCCATCATGAAGCATTTTTGAGATGCAGAAAGCAGGTGCTTAACCACATATGGGCATATTTACAGTAAACGAAGAGATGGACATCTACCAAGTAATCAAAATCCTAAGGGTCGGAATCAGGCTCTGTCAGGAAACCAGGGAGACCAAGCTCCTAATTCAGGGCCCTATTAAATATTCAAAGTTATGTGGGAAAACACTAGCCCTACTTACAGCAGGCGTAACCTATTGGGATTTTTTAAGTGTTTTAATAATCCAGGTGCTGTAGTAGCACATTCAGTTTATGACACTGAGGCTGGAACGCCATAATTGATTAAAGCATTCAAAGATACACTATTGAGTTAAATGGTCCTTACATTGCATTAAAACTGCATGTCTGCAAATTTTGTTGGGACTTCAAATCACAAGGTTTAAGCCTTTTATGTTTCACCCAGATTTTTCATATAAAATCTCAATTTATAATTAAATTCAGTTTTGATTCTACAAAAATCCAGATGGAGTTAGAAAACATGTTGTTTCATCAAAACAATAGGCATTTTGCCATAATTCTTATCTTTTATTATTTTTTATTCTTCATTTTGACATCTTCTCCAAAACCCTAAAAAACCATGTTTGTTCTTTTTCAGCTGACACAAATTGGTTTTAATTTACACCACTTTTTAGTTGTCATGACTCACCAGCTTTTCCAGCTTTACCATCTGCACATCAATACAAATTCTAAGCATGATTTCAGCACTGTATCACAGCTACTTGGGCTAACTCCTCAAAGGATTTTTCTTTCTATCTTTCTAGCAGAAGGGTAAAAATGCAGACTTGTAGTTTGTGTATATCTCACAGGAATAATAATGTTATAAAAATTGCAAAATATTGTCAAGGAGTTTGTTTCATCTAACTGAATATCTTGTTCTCTTGTTTCTCTTGCAAATACACAGTGTCTTTAAGACCTGAGTGGGCAGGTTTTGAATGACCCAGCTGAGCCAGGAAAGGCATCTGTAAGGGGCAGTGAGTTTGGAGCTTGGGCTCCCCCTGCATTTTTAGTTCAGTTGAATAGCAGACTCCTACTTCGAGCAGCAGCAATGTATTCCTACAAAATACCTGAGTCCCTACTGGGGAAGAAAACTGCCAGTTTTCAGCTTCTGGATGTCACGATTTTCCAGCTTTATTTGGGGTTATTATCACAGATAGCTGTTGATGTTTGTACACAACACTGAGCTCCAAGGACAACTTGGCTGTGTCCTCTACTGGGATGCATTCCTATTCTGTATTCACTCACATCTTTTATAGAGTCTTGAAGGAGAAGATCCATCTTTACAAAACTTAACTCTAGGTAAAAAAAAAATTAAAAAAAAATCTGAAAATGGGCACTGCTTTTGAAAAAGGACTTCCTAGGCAGGTCCTGAAAGAGAGACTGGGTTGCTGCAGTACCGTGATGGTCAAACTGCTGAGAAGAGGGTGTAAAAGCACTCTAGTGTCACACAGTGTATTAGGTAATGGTGGAGACAGACTTCACTCAAAAGGGACCAATATAATCCCCTCCATTAAGCACACTTAAACCTCTATTAAACCAGCATTTACCTGAGAGCAAGGGTGTAGCAGCCGGGTTGCCGCTGGCTTTCTCTAAGAATATATGCTCCTTCTACACCAGCAAGTATTTCATCTGCTTGCTCCCGAGAAATGATCCCGTGAAACCTGAGGGGAGATATTGCAGTGACTTACAGAATAATCCAACCAGAAAAACACCCTTCTCCATCCCAGAAAACATCTGAAAATTCCAGCACTCTCAAGCACCGTGGTCTAAGCCATCAGGGTAGCATCCAAGGAGCAGGATGGTCACCTGGCCTGGACAAGTTCAGCACAGACACAAAAATTACACTGGAAATTCTCTTTCAGCCAGGATAAATTCAGCTGCATCCAAAGGTTATTTTCCATAAATGCCCAGTCTTTTCACAACTTTTCTCTTTTACCAGTCTATGCCCCTCCTCCTTGTTTCCTTTCTAGTGGCCTTACAACAGAATTGAAAACTAGGCAAAAAGGCGTTTTAAAAACATTTGAATTATTGCATTTTAATATGTAGTTATTTAAAGGTAGGTATTTATGTACATAAATATTTAAGTATAATTAAAATCATAGGTCTTCTGATAATCAATTTGCTTCATTTTAATATTATATTGCTTCCTCAAGTTGTAAGGAAAACAGAGACAAAAATGGAAACAATTATTCAAAATTCTATTCTGCATATATTAAAGTAGAAGAAGGTATGGAGAAGTCTTGAGAAAAACATTGTTTTCTTCATGTCAAGGAGCTCCTCATTCAGTGCTGGAAAAAAGCAATACTTCTCTGATTCTTTTGTCATTGCTATTTTAAGAAAGAAAGAGGGCCTAGGATGCACAATTAACCTTATGAAAACCAATATTTAGCAGTGATCTCTCCATAAGTACAAATTCAGTCTTGACAGCAGTTTGAGTCTTAACTCCTACACACATTTTGCTAGCTGATAAGTCTCTGAGGGTCTCTTCAGAGGTTTTGAAAGTTTCTATTTTTGCTGCTGTCTAAAAAAAGGCACTAAAATGTACTGGCCTTCAGCATTTTCTCTTTTCTGACAATACATATGAAGTGGCACATTCCTAACACTGCCTCTGGCTTGGCAGTGAAAGAGAAGAAAAACACGTTGGATGTAAATGCAAATGTTCCGCTCTCTTTACATTGTCTTTTCACAATTAATATATGTTGAAAATATTAGGTTTAGATGACCTTTCCAGTGTGACTTTATGTTAAAGGTAATGGGAATTGATTAATCTTTTCTCTCTGTACAGGTGGGAGAAAACATCCTCTAAATGATATAACTGAAACATGATTTTAACCAGTAAACTCAGGGCAATTCATAATTTTAAAAAATAATAAGCACAAGGTATTCCCCACAAAATACAGCAGACATTAGGTTAGATATTAGGACAAAATATCTGTGATCAATTTAAGAAATCACTTGGATGTGATGCTTGGGACACCTGTGAAATTTCTTTAACCATGAGTGGTAAGCACTGGGTAATCTGGGCTTTCTTATGGATATTTTTAGTACATTTTTATAAGAGCATGAAAAGAGCTTGTATGTGGTACAAGATCCCCTGAACTAATGCCTGCTTCTGACAGCAGCTGACAAGAAATGCTTACAGAAAGGGTGCAGGAAGCAGTGACATATTTCTTTCACTTCTCATCCCTGCCTATCCATCACTGCTTTAGACACAATTGTATCTGATCACTTGTGACCTTACCCTTCACATATTCGAGAATCTCACTTGTAAACCCTTTTAGATCTCGGTGCTTTTGGCCTCTGCAGCTGCCTCTGGCAGTGAACTTGAAAAAGGTACTGTGCATGTCCCCTTCTTGGGCACCACTGAGGTGACATCCCGTGGCAGGAGCTGCATCCCTTCACTCCACCACTGCTGCTCCTGACAGCACCTTTCTCTTCTCCCACAACCTTACAGACAAGGATGGAGGAGTAAAGGGTAGAGAGGGACCAGAAATACGTGCACTACCTGAAATGCAGCCACATCACAGGTTTATACAGTAATGTAATGATGGCTTTTTCAGTTTCTTTCCCTAGAAATTGCTGTTTCTCTTTCCAAGTACTTCTGAGTACTGAGTCAGCTGCTTTTATAGGACTACCTCAGTGCTTCTGAAATCTCCTTTCAGAATGATAATAACTAGGGTGATCTTGCCTGGGCAGGTTAACCAAGATGACATCTTATAGTTCCTGTCAGCCCTGCTGCCCCACAAACCCAGGCACGTTCCTGGATAAGAGGCTGCAGCAATGGTTTTACAAGTCCTGCTGTAGGAAGTGTGATGTGTAACTCAAGTAGCAGCTGTCTTCAGCTCTGTTGTACTCCAGTGGCTAGATCTGAATTCCTCATTGGCAAAGGTAATATTTAAAAAATGAAACTTCAGTAATTAGGGGCAAAACTACTGGTTCTTGAGGTTTCTGGTGGTAGAGAAGGATCATTAAACATATATGGTGTGTCTGGGACAGAATAAAAAATAGAACATGGGATCTAAGTAATTCAGCTAGTGATAAGGGCTGGGGTCTCAGCATATCACTCCAGTAAGGCCAAATGCCAAGGCTGGGTGGCTGCTGCAGTGGCTGTGCCTTTCCCCTTCACCTGCCTAGATCTCCATGCTAATGCACAACACAACCCCTTCCTAGTTATTTATTGGCAAAAAGACTGCTGAGCCCAAAGGAATTATAATCTGGTGGTTTGGTATTTTTCTTCAAAGAAAAATACTGCTCTTCTTTGGGTATTTTGGACCTTGTAACTTAAGCAGGGAGAACAGCAGCTACACAAGCAGCAGTATACACATACTTCCACAACTCAGTAGGGTGGTGAAAGCATAGGAACATACACAAAAAGCCAGTGAGAGAGACAAGCTGCTTCTCCCCTTCCCAGGCCAGTGCAGAACCACTAGCAGGTTCAAACAACTACTAAAATCAAAGGAAGGAATAACCTAGACAACATTTTTTGCTCAAAACTCTCCTGAGAGAAGTAAAATAAACATGCAGGCTCACACAACAGCATAATCCAAGGATTGTGACCAGCAGCAATGGACTGTAACACAGCTATATTATTAGGCTTTCACTGTATTATGCTCCCAGTTAAAGGTAAAATAAAATATATTATTAGACCTCCATTGTGCCTTTTTTTTTAATTCTAGTGTAACGACTTTTGGATACACCCAACAGACAATTAAAAGATAAAAACACTTACTCTCTTCCATAATACTTTGGTCTGTTCTCCACCTAAATTTTGAAAGAAAGAAAAAAAGTATTAAAAACACAATTAAATAAACTACATAAAAATAAATTACTCTTGATTAATAAGGAGGACTACTGCACCCATCTAAGCTACAATATTCTGCAGACTCCAAACTGTGACTGGAACACAACTACACAGAACACAAAAATGAAAACAGAAGAGGCGGTTTTATGGAGATATTTCTGGAAGGGAAAACATGTATCAGTGGTCAAAAAATAGAACTACACAGAATTGTATGAAATCTGACCAAATATAAAAAAATATTTTACTGCAGTTTTGCCAATCTAGTATTTATAATGTAGTTTTGTTATATACCCTTTGTATACATTTGTATAGCCATTATTTATATTACATATGCAAAATGTATATATACCATATAAAATATAGACATGTATATACATTTTTTGCCTTTATATGGCAACTGACCCAAAACAAAATGTTTAAAATCCTTGGAAAAACCAGGGTTTTATGTATTTAGACCTAGTCCTAAATTCTGTGAAGTCTCAAGCTTTTGTGGGCCTGACCCAAAGTACACTGGAAGTGGCCAGGAAGACTGCCAATCATTTCAGAGATCTTTGAACCACATCTCAGGGATGCCACGTTGCCACCCAGGAGCTCTGGGCAGGTGTGGCACGGCGAGTCCAGTGCTGCTCCTCGTGCCATTCCCTATGCCGCTCCTGGTGCCATTCCCGGTGCCATTCCTAGTGCCGCTCCTGGTGCCATTCCCAGTGCCATTCCCAGTGCCATTCCCGGTGCCATTCCTGGTGCCACTCCTGGTGCTGCTCCTGGTGCCAGTTCCCGGCGCCACTCCTGCTGCCATTCCTGGTGCTGCTCCTGGCGCCGCTCCTGGTGCCATTCCCAGTGCCATTCCCGGTGCCATTCCCGGTGCCGCTCCTGGTGCCATTCCCGGTGCCGCTCCTGGTGCCATTCCCGATGCCATTCCCAGGGCGGCCGGCAGGGGGCGCCGCCGGCCCAGCCTTGGCGCGGGGCCGCTCCCGGGGCGCCCCAATTAACGCGGCCCGGCCAGGGGTCATTAACGCCTGGGCATCATTAACGCACCGCACCCGCGTGTCTGCAGGGAGAGCCGCTCCCTCGCCAGCCACAGTGCGTACCAATAGTGCCATCTCGCCGGGCTGCAGCTTCAGGCTGTGCTTTCATCAGGAAGAGAGACAGAACTTCCTCTAAGATACACATAAAGTGTCCAAATTATTGAAGAAGATTATGTGAGCTCTGTATATCTCCATGAAGATGGAGAATCGGTGGAATTACTGCTTCACATATGCTAACATGTGTATGACAAATTGTGGTTTCAAGACTGTTCCATTCTTTAGCATAAAACCCATTTAGTGATTTTCCCTCAATTTTTCTGACTGGAAACAAGTGCTCTTGTGCATGTTCTCATGAATTCTTATTATTTTGCTCATAAAAACTTTAAATTGGCAAAGGTTTTCTTTTTATTTTTTTTTTTTTCTGAATAGCAAATGCATAACTGTCACATTTTTGATTCTACACGCCAAGCACTGAAGAGAAGCAGCTGACTTTCTACCCTGCAGTCACTAGGGCTACAACACAGCACAAGATGAACAAAAGTCTGTACAAGATAATGAGAATCTTCAATGGAAGCCCTATGGGAGTTCAATCAAGTCCTTACTGTGCTTCTTCCCCAGCTCGGCACTTCTTTTCTAGCACGCCATTAACAATAGCAGTATCATAGCCTTGGAACTCCTGCCCAGGAATAATACCTTGATACAAACATTTCTGAGCTCTGAGGGGCAGGAATAAGAGAGAAAAGAATACACAGAACTGAAGAGAGATCAAAATCAAAGGAATTGCCAAGTGCAGGTGCTGTGTTTCTATGTGCATATACGGGAACTTGGAGAAGAAAGTGCATTAATTCAATTTAACTTTCTATTTTTAAGTAAAAAAATAATATCAACAAAAGATGTATTACCTCTGAAAGTAGGTTGTTCATATATTCATCTTCATCAGTACTATATGACTTTATTATCTTGGAATGGTGCAGCCTTCCTGTCATCCTTATAGACCATAATAATCCTTGAAAGCATAGATTTAACTGGCAACTCAATTAAAAATTGGGTATCAGAAGCTGGGTTACGTAAGACCACCACCATGCAATCTTCTCTTTCATGGAAACAAAGGCTACTCAGTACACTAAAAATTAGTGAAATTTACTTAGACAAAAGAACTAAAGCGTGAATTTCATTTAGTAGTCATAATCTGATTCTATTTAAAAATACTGATTTACCTTGATTGCATTTATATACAGAATAAACCCCAACACTTTCAATCTACCTCAGAAAAATGAAAGTCACTCGGACACACCTTCGAGATTAGCTTTAAGCACAGGTTCCCCCATATATGTTTATATATGTAACAACATATATGTGAAGTATAAAAGCAACCTGGAAATAACTCCTTGAACAAAGAGAGGCACATTTTTTTCATCCTTCTCACACTATTTATGCAAAAATACAAACTCTTCCGTGAAATTTTTATCAGTTGACTAGCAATGGACTGAACCACCCTGGATAATGTGATTTCCTCTTTCCCTGCTGTTCATGAGCTAAAGATCTGCTCTACTGACAATCCACACAAAGTCTCTCTACTTTTTCTTCTTCCTCCTATTCCATAGAACAGAAACCTTCACTCCAAAACATCTTTTCAGCGTTCACATGTCTAAAATCACCACAACTTCAGTATGGCTTTAGACAGGAAAGATAGTGTAGTATTTCCTGAAATGAAGCTCCTGATCTGTCAGACCATCCTGGTGCCTCAGAATCTAAAAATCCCCTCTTGTGCTTACTGCAACCTTTGCCCTGAAATAACAATTTCTGTCCTAACCAAATTTATGACTAGGAACAAACACAAGGAAACAAAGTTAAAGCAAGATAAAAGATCAAAAATAACATCAGGGTCTCTACATCAAAACCAGAACGTTGGACTGAACTTGGAAATAAACCAAAAGCCTGCACAATTGATGAAGCAGAGGCTTAAAAATATCAAAGGAGCCTGTAGGTCTGTTTTGTGCCGACTGCAGACTCTGTAAAAACTTCAAGGGAAATTCTATATATTCCAGAAGGCAAAGGTGACTGAAATTCAGTTGGGATTAGCTTTCCCTCTCCTGTTATAAATGGGTTTCCACACACGAAGTCAAGCAGATCGACCTGAAAGAACTCTCAGCAGCAGAAAGAGCAGAAAATCCACAGGTAGGGAAGTGACTATTTCCTGTGGTAGGAGCCCAGAACAATCAGCCCTATTCTGAGAACACACACACTTAGGGTTTTTTTGCATAGATAATGCCCATGAAGAACACTTATGTCACTCTCAGTACAGTCCTGACAATTTTCTTGCTGAAAAAAGAGCCACCTTTCCTAGGCAACCAGTTGGCTCTAATGCATAACTCCTCAGACAGGGAGCAAGGGGAGAGATGAGAGGGTTTGAGCAATTTATGGATCCTTACGCTAACAGACAAAAACAAAGTACAAAAATGAGGAAAATTACATAAGGCAAAGTACAGCTCTTCACTAGTGAAAACATATTTTGCCTTGAAGAGCATCACAGCTTGCTTTTCCTTCCCCCATACAGAAGATAAATTACATGGTTTCTCCCTCTCCACTAGAAGTATGTGACAGCTTTCAATTCAAAAGTGAGATGATAATTTTTTGGCTTGAAAAAAGGCATTATTGCCAATTTCAAACCAAAAATGTTCTTCCAGAGTAGGCATTTCTGGCTGCTGTTCCAGAAGCCACGGGGAATATGCTGAAAATCACTAATGAAATTCATAGTTGTATAAATTGTGAAAAACTAGTGAATGCCAGAATTGTTTAAAACTCATGCCACATTGATCAGGAAATAAGATGTATGGTAAAACAACCTAAATCACTACTAATCCAGTAATCTTACAAAGCCAGCAACATTCAATGACATCTAATCTTGATGCATGCTCAAAGAGAAATGAAACCCTGCACAGCTCTCCTGGCACTCTACAAAAGCCTTTGGAAGCTCGTGTTTGAGAGACTCTGCATACTCCAATCTTGACTGCCAGCCTGCCAAACCTGATTGCCTCTCCCCAACCCCCCAAAACCCCTTAATTGTTCACAGTCTAGTTTTACATAAAGTTTTTACAATGTTAGAGCATATCCTTCAAGGTTGTACTTGGATTTGATGTCAACACTGAGAAGAAAATAAGCCTTCTTAAAATGAACTAGCTATCTGAGCTAATTCAATATATTATGTTTACATAATTTCGAAGTTTACTGAATTTCAATGCACTGGGATTTGTGGCTCCTCTTCTGGCCAGGATGGTTTAGCCCTAGCATGACATATTCCCACTAATGTACAGATTATTGTATTAAAATCCCACACCACTCTGCAAGATAACTCATCACAAAACTACTGGGAATCATGCAGGCAGGAGGTGAGCATTCCCTAATGTGATGGATTTTCATTGCAAGCCCTGACATCCGAGCCACGCTGCACTGAAGAGTTCAAGACACCCTGAAGAATTCTTTCTGCCTAAGTACTACCACGGAAACAAAATAACCCTAATTTCAGAAAAATTTAATTTCTCTTCAGCTTCATTGCACAAGACATATTTCCTTATCCAGTGGCCAGAGCTGAAATCTAGAAATGCTGGAATGAAAGTTTAGAAATCCCCCTAGGACAGCAATTCTCCAAGTCAGAAGGGCCAGCACAGTGTAGCATTGTGTACTGTGGACCCATTTCAGCCACTACCTTAATACATCCATGATGAGAATATAAATATTGTTTCAGAAAGAAACAATAAGGTGGGTAGCTGCACCTGGTTCTCTGTTCTTCAAAATATAGAAAGAACAGGGAAACAAGATCCACGAGTTAATGATGTTGGTGTGTTTACTCAGCACAGGCAGTGAGGCATTTTCCCAAAGGAAGTTTAATCTGATATATTTTCTGTTTGGAACAATCCTAATTATTTTTCAGTAACTCCGGTTGACTGGATATAAATATGTTTTTCAGCTCAGTTTGACATAAAGAGAAATAGAAGGGTTGGAAGAGAAGCTTTCAAGACAAGCCCAGTAAAAAACAGACTGTAAAAAAAGGAGTTTATTGTCTGTACTGTTCAGCTTTTGGCAGATTTATCATGAGCCCACTGCAAACTTTATACCTACAATCAACAACCAAAATGGATTAAGGGAAATTGCAAGCCCCTATTAAATGGAATGAAGGAAAACTATGCTGTATTTCGTTACTCCTATAAAACCTTTTTTTTTTGCCTCCACATTTTTAAAGGAGAAAAATTCTACTTAGATCAATTAGCATGTCTAAAATTCTCTCCAAATACGACAAATCATTTCACACCAATGATTCTTAAGCAATTAGAGAAAACATTCTTTTGGAAGGGAAATATTTATCTTTTTTTCTTTTACCTTTTAACCATTTTTCTCTTTATTACCTTATCAGGCTTTCTGGCACCAGTGTTTTCAAAGAGAAACAACTCTGGGTTTTGTAAAATGTTTCACACCACAAGGTCTGTTGCAAATTTTGTCAGTAGGAATAGCAGCAACACAACATCTCTAGTCCCCAGCCAAGTTATGGAACTTACAGTGCCCCTACATAATGAAAAGATGTTTTTCTCCCTTTAGATTTTCAATCACTGTCACGTGTAACTTCCTGAGTACGCTCCTGTACTGTGATTGTGTGGTGATGGAGGAGCAAAGGCGTTCCTCAGAAAGAAACCAGCAATGCCCAAGGCCTCAGAACAAATTCCACCTGCACTGCCCATGTGCCAGAAGCTGTGCAGAGAGAAAGGTGGCAGGAATGGTTTGGAAGTGTGCATCTCATTTTATCAGTCAGTCACAGAGCCACAGAGCCACCAGCGTCGTGGCCACTTGAAGGATGCACATTTAGCCACGAGACAGCAAGGGATTACAGTGCCTCCAGGAAAGTAGCTGGGAGCAAGATGTCAAATCCATTCAAAATACCAGAGGGCCAGATCGATAGATTAACTTGAATCACTGGATGCTGTCTGTAGCAAAAACTGCCAAACCCAGGACGTCATACTGAGGTACAAACCCAAGAATGCAGCTAACAAGACATCTTAGAATAATCCTCTCCTTGTGATGTCCACTCAGTAAGTCTCTAAATGGAATACTGACTGTGGGTTCAACACCACGTCTCACAAAGGTCTGGAGCAAACAAACGGAGCGAGCAGGGATGTAACAACTGTGAAAAGACATGAAGAAAGACTGACCTAAAGAACAGAAGACAGAGAGGGGCTGTTGCAGAAAGGTACAAAGAAGGCTGCTTTCCAGAGGAAATAGATTTGTTGTCTCTGTGTTGACTAGATGTGACAAGAAGAAAGAGGCTTAAACTGCTAAAAAAGAAGAGACAACTTAGAAAAAATGTTAAAATTAATTAAACACTAACTAAATAAGCAGAGGCAGTCAAAAAATCCTCAAGAAGCCTTTTTCAAGGCTTTAAGAAAGAGATATGCAAACATATCTTCTTGACCCAGGAATGACAACATCTTGAGTTTCTTGTGGCCCCAAGATAGCACAGCCCAGCCAATTCCTCACCTCTGCCTGGACTGTTCTCAGGAGGTAGGGAGAAGCAAGGAGAAGACTTGAACAAGCTGTAAAAATCACATCTCAAACAACAATACTCTGCCCACCTCTATGGGGCTCTTAGGAGAGAAGGAAGCACCAAGAAGGAAGGCACCAAGAGAACTGTTCTGGAGGAGAAAGCCAAGCCTTCAAGTGATAAACTTGTCACCACTTAACTAAATAACAGAAGCCAGTTTAAATCCATCATCATCATCATCATAATGAAGTGCCAAATTGTGTTTAGTATCTTCTAACAAAATAATTCTGTGGAAAATTTTACAGTGCCAGGGAGAAGGTAGGAGTGTTCGCCACTAGAAAGAATGTAAAATAATATAAGACAAGAGTAAAGAGCACAAAGAATGTTTTTATTAACTGCTGTTCAAAGCTGCACATCTCTGCTCTGATGGCATGCTGCAACCTACAGAGAAGGCAAAATGCATAATGATTCTTTTGCAGAAGGATAACACACAGCAAAGAAACACAAGAAGCTCCACAGATATGACTGTTACTGTAGCACTTATGATTTCTACTCAGTCAAGGTATTTCTACCATTTTTAAAGACAATTTATGTTCAAATAATTTAAAGCAATTGTTTACTTACTTGCTTGTACCAAATTTTCAAAAGAGCTGCTTTAAGCCATCTTTTCTGAGGGTATTTTTAACTCAGGTTTGTTTCCCTTCTATGACCTTGAACAAACTAACCAGCAGCCAATAATCAATACACCAGACAAAACACTATAAACTCCAGAAGGTAACAAAAATCTCTCCCAACATGGACATCTCTATTGCTACTTAACCATAACATATTTCTATATATACTCAGCTCTAACAGAAAAGATCAAGATTGAATAGGAAAAGAAAATCCAAATATTTTTTCATGCAGTAAGGAAAATAATGATCCCCTGAACATGAGCTAAAATAAAATGAAATAAATCTTAATCAAGAAGGCTGCTGCTAAACAGTCAGGGGACACAGGGTCAGGTTCAAACAATTTCAACAGCAAAAGCGGGAATCATCTATTTTGTTGTGCAGGTTCCGTTCACACAGTAAGGGCATCATTAAATGTAAAAGGAATATCGATGTTACCCTGAATGCAGGATGAAAAATTTCAATATGACATTTAAACTATGCTCCTTTTTTCTAGGAATTACCTGTTGAGTCATTTAAACAGGAAGAAAAATATTCCCAGCAGCAGCAGATAAATGCAGTAAGCCACATCAATGCTCTGGATCCTTCTGTAACAACTGAGAAGAACTAAAACATTCCTATGATGCATGCCACGACAGCCCACAGTTCCAAAAAGATGTGTGTGACTGAGTGATTTGATCATTCCTGTCTTTAGCTAGATACATACATGTACAGGAAGTGTAGGAAGGAAGACAGAGATGTTTAGAGTTTCTATATTTATTCATATTAGGAAATACAAATTCATCAGTTGCTCAATACTCTGAGTTTCTGGTTTTGACTGGGGTAGAATTAATTTTCTTCACAGTGGCTGGTATGAGGATGTGTTTTGGATTTGTGATGAAAAGACATTTGATAACACAGAGAATTTTTCTTACTGCCGAGCAGGGTTTACACAGAGCCAAGGCCTTTCCTGCTTTTTGTTCTGCCATGCTGGTGAGGGGCTGGGGTGCATGGGAAACTGGGAGGAAACACAGCTGGACAAATGATCCCAAGTGACCAAAGGGATATTCCAGACCATGTGACATCATGCTCAGTACATAAAGTGGGAAGAAGGAGGCAGAGAGGAACATTTGGGGTGATGGTGTTTGTCTTCCTAAGTAGCTGTTACACCTGATGGAGCCCTGCTCTCCTGAGGATGGCTGAATGTCTGCCTGCCCATGGGAAGTGATGAATTAATTCCTTGTTTTGCTTTGCTTGTGTGTGCAGCTTCTGCTTTCCCTATTAAGCTGTCTTTATCTGAACACACGAGCTTTCTACTTTTTATTGTTCTGATTCTCTCCCCAGTCCCACTGGTGGGGCAGTGACTGAGTGGCTGTGTGGGTCTTGGCTGCTGGCTGGGGTTAAACCAGGACAATTCCTCATCTTGGAACTTGAAAAAAGATACCGGAGAGCAGAGACAGCAAGACCCCCTTCTACAGGCACAAGGAATACTGGCCTGAATTGGAACAGGTATGTAAACCTGTACAAGCACATAGCTTTTTCACCTACATGTAGGCTTATTGATAAACTTTATCTAGGTCAAGATATGAAAGAGGCTTTCATTTATTTTGGCTTGAAAACTTCTTATGTTCAACACCATGTCTAAATAAAAAGAATCAGCTTAAAAGAGTGATATGTAAAAAGGATATGTAAAAGGAAATAAAAATCTATGAGAATAGCAAAAATCACAAACACAGACACACACACATATATCAAGCACTTCCAAGGAATGATGGAAGGGAGCGTGAAACTTTGCAAAGATTTCAAGCAAACCCAGAGGGATAATTAGCACGTTCATCAGTCCATAAAGACAGCTACCTACAGTTTGTGCTCATCAAACAAGTCAGAGCTTGCCATCACCTCTTCCAAAAAGATGGTTTTAACTTTTCCATTTCACAGTGATCAATGAACGCACCGACTGGTTCATACTGTATTCCTCTGATGAAGATGAGCACTAGTCTAATTTGCAAATCATAACCTAAACTATTAGTAAATCAAAACTGAGGAAAGTCAAGTGAAACAGATAAACCTCTTCTAGTTTTGCTTAGCTGTAACTACTTAACTGAAATATTTACTATCATGCCTGCAGAATAATTAGGAAGCTTTCTTCTCTGTTCAGTAGTCAATGGACTGTTAAAATGAGAATGATGTGGCTTCGTCTGAGTGCTCCACCACCTCACTACTGCAGGAGACACAGACTGTTCATGGACTCTAGGAGAGATGAGATTTCCTGTCAGTCACTAAAATGCCTTGGAAAAAAGCACCAGCAATTTTCTCTGATATGATGAATACAAGAGAATTTTGGGCAAGCAATATTCCAGCCCCCTTCCTTCTTTTCCTTCAGCTGCAAACCACAGGCATTCTGTGGGGCAAAATTCACTATGGAGATACTACAGAAAAAAACCATGTTTATTTAGAAATTAGAAATACCTGCAGGTTGCCAGTTTAGAGGGATGCTGGATACAATATATTTTGACATTCCACAGGCCCTCTGCACCAGCTAAACTGAACACGCTTCCTGGCCTTCAACTATTCTCAGCCACCATCAGGGCAGCCAGGCTTCCCACTCCCTTGCTATGGGTTTCAGCTGAAGAACTTTCCTCCTTTTGTCAATGTCTATCCAAAATTGCTCTTTAGCTTCATTTTCCCACAGACTACTGCTGTGTCCTCTTTGTTTCTATCATAAAGAGGATTATAAACACACAATTAAAGCATCAGCAATATTATAAGAATTTGAAAATATAGGCTCCATTAAGTCTTATATGTACAAACATTTTCATTAACACAAACAGTTTTCAGCACTATTTTGCTCATTTTCACTTAATTGCTGGCTAATGGGGTCTCTTGGTGTGTCACTGTGTGTGTTCTGAGGTTTCTTTCTAAGGGAAAGATAATATAATATTCTGAATTATCTCAGATAAGCTCTGAGGACTGACAGTAAAAGACACCTCGTGGCAGTGTCTGACTTTTTGCAGTAGAGTGATTTGAACAAGTGCCATGAAAATTCCCATTTACTCCCATTATTTACCACCAATTTTATGGCCAATTTCAATGCCCTATTACAGCTCTCTAGTACTTTACCACAGCATAGAAATTGTTTTTAGAAAGATGAGGGCAGAGGCAAAGAGGAAATATTCAGCTTGTAAAGGTCAATAAGTGAGTAGAAGAAGAGAATTCATGGAAGACTTATTGCAAGGATTAAATACTTATTATCCACTCAGATAAACTATTCAATATCTTAGTAAGGCTGAATTTTAACAACTTTGCTCAAGCTTGCTTCATCACAAACTTTTCCTAATGCACAAATATAAAGTATTGTTGTATCTGAAAGAAGGACTGATACAAGTACCAGTGTTTTTAATACTGCAGTTGTTTAAATGACTCTCTTCTAATTGCATTGTTCTTAGCTTGAATCTCATGCTTCAGAAGAAACTTTGGGGAGAACTGAGCAAATTTGCAACGGGTCAGTTTTGGAGAAGTTCAATAATCCTGTATATTTGCAGCCAGTAATGCACAAGAGGGCAACAGCTTTAGAGACCTGCTAGTGACCATTTCAACAGGTATGCTCCATGAAATGCTGCTATTTGTACACTTGTTTTGATAAATCTAGATAATAGATACCCAGAGAGTCAGAACAGTTTCTGACCTTCTGGATGGTTAAAGACTCTCAGCAGCACACTCTAATATGCCATCATTATTTTAATCTCTTACAATGACTTAGGCAAAAAGAAAAAGCTTTTTTTTTTTTTCAGAGAACAGTCTCCCTTTTGAAATTGTATTTGGTTTTAGTCAAGAAACCATAATTTTTATGCTGTAAAGGCAGAAACAACGATCTCTCACTTCTGACACAACCTATTTGGAATTCAGAATGACAAGGAAGGCAATTAACTGACATTTTTCTACACAATAATATAAGTTAGGGCTCTAAGGCTTTGTCTACACTAGGGAAATTTAGACGAGTTTCTCAGTGTTGCTGACAATGGCTTGGCCAGGGCACTGTTAGGAATGTGGAAGGTCTAATGCAGACAAATTCACCAGCCTCAAAAATTGCTATCAGCAATTAAGGACTTCTTGGAACAAAATGGGAATACTATTCACAGGTATGAATATTTCTACACAAATAACCCAAAAAGCCATGAGTAAGTCTCATTCACTCTTTGAAAAAAAATTTGAATGTGCCTATTGTTTAACCAAAAATAGTCCAAAGTAATGTCACCATGCTTCCTTAATTCTTTTACTTTGTTAAAGACTCAATTTCTTAAAAAGATATTTTAACTTTGAATAATCTATTCCTGAAATAATTCTTAAAATTAAGAATAATTTGACATGTTCCTTTTGAATAAAACAAAGAAGTTGAAAGCTTGAGTTATTTTCTGAGAATGTAATTTTTTCATAAGCATTTCTGTAGAATAAACCCTAAAAGACACCTTACAATATGACTTCCTCACAACATGGATGGGATTCTTTGGTGCCTATCACCACACCACTCAATATTTAAAAGCTACTCCTCCACCTGAACAGCGCTTTCAAACAGAACTTTTTCTATTTAAAAGCTAAATCATTAAAACACTGCTGGAAGGAATATGGTTACAAATGAGGATATTGGCAGAAATCCAATGTTATTGGGAAGGTAGGATATTCACACTAGTCCACTGCCAGTGATGATTAATTAGATGTTGGATACCCGAAGCCTGAATGGCTCATTCAATATGATTCCCATTTCATTTGCTGACAAGATATTTACGCAACCAAAAGAAGAAAAGGCAAATTATGATAGCAAAGCTCAAAGACACAAAGATATAAACGTTCATGTTTTATTTACAGTCCCAGCTTTTAGTCTGGTGGTGTACATATCAAGAGAGGTGATTTCTGTCTCTGCAGTATAGTTTATCAAGGAATCTGCATAAATTAGATGGTAGAACTGCAGAGATCTGAGGCTACCCCTGTGACTATGGAGCAACAGAGAAGTAATGGAAGAGCAAACGAATGTGGAGAACGTGAAAGATGACAATGGAAAAGATGGAGAACAATGAAAATGCTAAATGGTGAAAGGAAAAAACAATCAACCTATCCTTGTTTATGTGTTGTTACAGATTTGGTTTGCAGCAGATGCTTCATCTTCCTTGCAAACAGTGTAGAATTTTCCAATTATAAAAGACATCTTCCCACAAGCATGAAGGATTTCAAATTATTTGCAATTTTTAGATTTGTTTGAATTAGTTTGAATACTAAATTACACATGGGAACACCCTCAGCAAAGTCCACTTCCTATGATATGCACAAGGAGAGACAAATCTTTTCTGTCAGCCACACATCCTGCTGACACCTCTCCAGATACTGGATAACCATCATTTAGCTGTGTACTAAATAACTACTGTATTTCCAATTAATTACTATTAATTAATAAACAACTCAAAATTAGCTTTTGAGATCTTTCTATGTAACTGGCAAACTCAGTATTAATAAAACACCACCTTTAGTGAACAAGCCTTTCAAATAATCAGATGACAGTGAAATCAAACTAGAATCGAGAAAAAGAACCCCAAAACACCCACATTACAGACTGCATGCTAAGAAAAAGGTAATATGTGCCATAGGAACAGAGTCCTGAATTTCCTCTCTAAGATAATCTGTGATGCTCTATAAAACCACTGTGTAGTTCTACTTCATAATACAAACTGATAATATGAACCACATATTTGTGTATGTTGACATCTTCTAGGTATCAGGACATCCCATCTGCCCCACCTCTCCAGCTATATGCAAAAATAATGCACATCAGCAGTGTCATGGTGGATTTTTGGCTCTTGGGTCGGAGAATCTGTGTTTCTGGCAATCTGGCTGTGAACACATACAACTGAGCTACACAAAGTAGCTCAAATCCAAGTAACAAGAATGAAAGATCTGGGAATTTGTACTGCTTTATACACCAACACCTAAACAAAGTCCCTGTATTTTCAGCTGTTTGACTAACTTAAGACAAAAGACCAAACAACTCAAAATAGGACTCTGCAGTCTATGAAGTGAGCAGCTGAAGATGGTCCATTAGTTAGAACCAAACCCAGACTATGTGAAACAGGCGTCTTTTGCTTATTTTGTTATGTCCTCCTATGTCAATTATATGTTTATTTAAGTAATAAGACCTTAGCTTCTTTCTGCAAATCTTTGGAGGTGACCTGAATATGTATGGTGTTTAAACATTATGTGAAGAGGATAAATTCTGTTGTACATAACATGGTCTTGAGTTCAAAGAAATAAGTTTGATACAGCACACTGGTAAGGAGCTCACAGCTGCACATTCACTTCCCTTGTGTATATAACCTTGTTTCTAGAACAAGAATACAATTGCTACATTACTTAGACTATTTTACCTTGATTCAAATTTTCTCTCATGGAGGCAAAATAGAAAATGCTTAAATTTGAGTTAACATAATATATTTTGGATTAAACTTTTACAATTAACTTGTATGCCCACAAAGATGAGTTCATATTGTAGACATGGTTTTCTAAGCATTCAGTGCTTATTAATCAGCTTTTCTAAACACAAGTCCTTCCTCAAAGTAGTCTCAATATGAAATAGGTAAAATGGATAAACTATTATATCAAGAAAAGAAAGGAACTCCTCTAAGGCTGTGCTGGAAAAAAATTAATTGTTTACCTTAATTTTTTACCTTAAAAACTTTTTATTTTTAACTATACCATGACTAGTTTGATATCTGTTATGTGATATTAATTCAGTAAAAACCTTACTGTCCTTCTCTTTAAAGAATACCAGCCACAGAGGCCTCAGTGTCCTTTGGTTTGCATGAGGATTTCAGAGAGGAAGGTCTTGATAAAACCTGTCAGCACATGTGCACTGAAGTCCCAAAGGGCTAGCACACACTTCCTTTCCCCAAGCCTTGTCCTTTGTCAGGGAGAAAGGATGACACAAGGGTTCACCCACTCTGGTGGTTTGCTTGTCCTTCTTAGCATCCTGGGTGTATGTCTTGGGACCATCCCAAACTGACAGGACTTGAAGACTTCCAGACTGAGGCCAAGAGCCTCTCCCTGCCCTGCAACTAGTAGAGGGCACTTGAGAGAAAAATGCAGAGCTCTTTTAGTTAAGGCTCTGGTAAACTGTACTCAGCTCCTGGGTTTGCAATGGATTTTCTTCATGAACCCAGGCAAGTACCTGTGCCTTGCTACAGAACCTCCTGCCTCACACAGAAGTGTTCTGACACAGCCTGTAAATGTCTGAGAGGTGCTAGGACTCTGCTTTCATGGGCACACAGTGTGGGAAGCAGGACAGAGCTCAGGATGATGCCTGGGAGTAGAGCAGAACATCACACCAATGAGCGGCAGTTTCTATCTTCCTGCACATCATCTTTTACACCCTGTGCAATCACTTCACACCTTTAGTACTTTTACTGCTAGTATTGCATGTCTATTTGCACAAAATTTGTCCCTGACATTATGGGAGATAAAACTATTGCAGTTTTTTTTCATTGAGTAGAGACATCTACATGCTTTCTGTTACTATTATGCCACGCAGGGTGATGAACTGATATACTAAAGCAAGTAGAAATGGAGAAATAAATACAGAAGAAGAAAATAAGGGGACAAAATGACTCAGCCAAACCGGCAGCCCCGCAGATTTCTAAATATTCTATAATCTTCAAAGTCTCTGTGAGAGAACAGAGCTCTCTGGCTATCATTTCAGTATTTTAACTTGAACATAGTACTTGGCAGGAAGCATTCAACAAACTGAAGCTATGTGTATCATGTTGAAACATATCACACAGATGTTATTATGCAGATGCAGGCAGAAAAATACACCATGATGAGGAAACTCAAAAGTTTAGGTAGTACACAGAAAAGCACATTAAACAATGATGGGTAAGCTCTTGTCTAATAAAGGTGCTTCTAGTGGTGAGGCTGCCATTCCTAATTAGCAAATATTTTCCAGCTTTAATTAATCAACCTTAAGGGAAATGGTTATATAAAATAATGGCATAGAAAAGTTAAAGCAAATAACACCCAGAGACTGCACAAAAGATGTCTTGGTGATCATATGCTGCTGACAATTCATCAGATATAACAAGGTAGAGCAAAAGAACTGACCTCCCGAGGACAGATGATTCTCTTGGGACGTGGTGCCTCTTGTTGCAATTGATACACTGTCAAACACAAAAATGTACAGATCATTAGAAGATGGCAACATACACAAACTTTTATTCAGATGAGTCTTTTTAGCCAGGGGCTGCAGAGAAAAATGCAAATGTAAAGACATGACAGCAAAATGAGGAATTTCAGCGTGTCTAAGTCATTTATATGAAAATTGGTTGTTGACTGGCAAACTAACTGAAGTGGTCAATGCTTTAACTGCTAGAAGTATTATCCTTTTGTACTGGTTTTTACATTTCTATACCAGGGAAGACTAGCCAGAAAGACCTACTAGGTCTATCTCAGGATAAAATCCCACTTTTGCACACACCATGCTGTAACAAGCCAAGAACAGATTGTTTACCAGTAACACCAGCAGTTTTTTGGATAGGCCAAGAAAAAGTTCAATACCTTTGAATGGGCTCATCACAATCTCATAGTTTATTTCAAGATATACTGGCAATTACCGAAGAGCAAGCAAACATTCCTTTCAGAGCAGTTATGCCTTATTCAAATGGCCCTAGATCAATTTTGCAAATCTTCTGAGGGCTGCAGGAGAGAGACCTGAGGCTAGGGGTACTTGCTGCCTGGCCCCCAGACTCTTCACTGCATGTATTTAATGAGATCCTCTCCCCTCCCTTCCACTGCAGAATCGTGAGAAGAAGCTGACATGCAATGACAGTAATCAATTCCAGCACAGACAGACTGTCTCTCCATAACTCCAGTAAAAATCCCAGAGGTTTGGATTGCCTCCCTTGAGAAAGGCCTTCTGTATGCTGACCTTCTTGTGTTTGGAAAGATCATGTCGTGCCCATGAATTTTTTTAAAAGACTGAGTTTCCAGGACACGTTTATTCACAATGCTAGTGAAGCTCAGAATTATGCCCTGAAAGGTGGTAGATTATGGGAGGAATAGAAATGTCTCTAGGTTTGATAAACACAGAAACTCTGTTGCAGAAAGTGAATTGAAAAGGTGTGAATTGAATTTTCCCCCCTTCTCTTTAACTTCTCTTTAACTTCTCTTTTAAAAGCAAGAAAATCTGGAAAGTGGGGAAATCCTCAGCTTGCACCCAAATTTGTCACATAAACTCAGTGGGACGTGAAAGCTTTGGGGGGCTCCTACTTCCTGCTCACATCAAAGTGGACAAACCTATAACCTCTGCTTTAACTGCTCCAACCTTCATCCCAGGTTCCTGGGAGAGGCACAGAAAAACAGTTCATAATTTCCTATACTCCCTACCAATTTTAATGCTGGATGTGATCCAGCTCTAAATTTCTACTAAGGCTTTGGATTTACTCTGCATCATTCAGCACTGTCAGATCTCCTGCTACTTTTGCACAAGATTTATGATAGCTTGATAGTATTTTGATAACTCCATGATAAATATGGTCTTTCTTACCTCTTGTAATTATGTGACTAAGACTCAAAGACTTCTACTCTTGTGATCAAACAACTTGTGTATCTGAATAGAGTGTCAAACAATGCATGAAAATTTTCGTTCAAAAATCACAGATTGTTTTTTAAACCTCTGATTATTCTGGAGCCCAATATCACAATTTCAGAATTAACTTCTGAATGTCTCAAATGAGCATAATCACTGATTGAGCAAGTTAATGATGCTCAGTCCTGAACACATCTAAGAGGAAAATAACAATTTTTTCCTTTCCCCCATTTCCAGTGGAGAGAAGGAACTCTAAGGATTCAAAATATGACAAGAATATGACTGCTTATCATTTAAAGTAAATTATCCATTTCCCCAATTAATTAATTTGAATTTTAACTGAAAAATCATACTTCATAAAAATTCAATTTTTCAATAATCAAATCTTTTAAACATAGACTGACACAGCCAATTAAGCTAGTGGAGTTTCTAAGACAGCTTTGATAAGAGTGATGTAAAACAAGTAGGTCTGAAGAACGCACAGGAAGCCTATCTTGTGATGTGCTGTATTTTTGAGAAATGAAAAAAGCAAAGAGCTCTCTAACATGACCAAGAGGATCTCTGAGGCTGACAACACCAAATAAGCAATGGTGGGGAGAAGAGTCAGCATTTCACAAAACAAAGGAAGGAATGATTAACAGGAAAGGGCAGATACAGACATGAAAGACATGAAAGCAAACACAAAAAACTGGATGTTTATAGGATGTAGTGGGATAAATCAGTGCAAGGATTCACGATGAGTGCAAGGAAGACAAATCATCTTAACAACTGTATTTTGAATAGAGTGGAAAAGGTTGCTGTCATTCTCAAAGAGAGGTGAATAATTAATCTGTGCAATAATATGAACTGAGAAACATATCTGATTTAGAAATACATCAGAAGAAAACACAGTTTATAACTATACAAATAAATAATTACAAATTATATGCTAAATGTAGATGAGAAAATGGCCCAAGCATGATCAAAACTGAAAATGCTGGAAATGGGAAATGGTTTCCTCTGAAGGACAAAAAATTCAGATTTGGCTATATTAGTTTTAAATTGATAGTTATTAAACTGACAGAAAGACAAGCCAGTGGAACAATTGGAGGGAGACACAGAACCATTAGATGGAGGGAGAGAAGAGGGATTGGGAGCAGAGAAAGGACTGAAAACCACCAGCGGCACTGTGGTAAGGGACATTGAGCAGCTCAGGGGGAGACAAATAACAGAGAAGGACCAGACAGACACACAGCTGTCAAGGATTCCCAGTAAGGACACACAGCAAGGCAAGGGTGGAAAAGGTAAAACAACAGTGAAAGTCCAGTTAAGTGGAAAACAAGGAAGGCAGTGTCTCCCAGACTAAGGCATCAAGGAGCAAAGCCAGTGTGACCCTACCAAAAGCTGTGTTTTCCTTTAGAAAGGTCTCTGCTGTTTCTGCTTCAAATGATTGCTGTGAGAAATCCTGCTAATGGGCTATGAATACAGCGCAGTATTATGGCTAAGGTGACTTAAGAAAAATGTGCCCTACAGCTAAGTTCCAATGAGCACAGACACCTCATTAAGTGACCTCATTTTCAGAAGTGCTGAACATCCTGCAGCTCTGCCTGATCTCATTATACACTTTTTTCCAAAGTGCTGGGCACTGGCACTGAGGCTGACATTGCTGAGACCCCAGCACAGTCCAGGGGATGGTCAGAGATTCAGAAAGCACATATCCCTCACCTATTTGCTCAAATGGCAAACAATCCTTGCCTTTCTGCCTCATTTTCCCATCTCTGAAAATCTTAAAACAGAATTCAATGTATAAGACCATGGTTAAGTGAAATAATAGAAAACCACACTTATTTAATGCAGTGGCAAGCAGTGATTGACATCTGACCCAGTCAATTCCAGCTTTTAGAACTGACAGGCAGGTTACAGACAAACCCACTGTGATCATAGAAAAGATGACACTCGAACATAATGATGCATTATTATTTTAGCCCTGAGAAAATTAACCTTATAAAAAGTCAATTGCATGCAAAAAGAAAATGTATTATTACCACTCTCAGAGAACTGCATCAGACTGGGAGTGGTTTTTTGTTCAGCATCAGATGCAAATGAAATGCACAGTAATAATACACATTAAATTTAGGCAAAAATTCAGCACTGCAACAGAAAAATGCAGTGGTTTTTACTTGACCCTTGAACACCTTTATCAGGTTCATACTTCAGATAGCTTGCCAGAATTCATAGTATCAGAGTCACATTGGAACTTACAGCGTTAACAAAACTTAAATTTATTATTGCATTACTTGAGGAACATTTCTTTGAGATGTAAAGTAGCTGGTTAGAATATATCTTTCTCTCTTTTGTTCCTTTTAGAGCACGAGTCTTGTCTCAGGGGATGAAATAGGGAAATTCTACAGTATGTTTTAGGAAGAACTGTCTAATTCCAAAATCCAATCTGCCTAAGAAACAATGGGTCACATGCAAAAATCAGCACTTACTCCTTTTCTGCCAGGGAGGAAGGGCTATCACCCATTTCTTCATACTTTTTTTTTCCTCATTCTGCAGTGTGTCAGGACCTCAAGCTTTCTCCTTTAACTCACCTATGATGAGTGTTCAGTGATGCTCCAGCGGAGAGGAAAAAATCCTATCATGGCTTTTATAAAGCAGCAAGGAAACACACCGCCTTCTGTCTCAGAATGTTTCGCAGAGTTCCTCAGTTTCACCTCCTCAGCCTCATCTCAGTCAGGCATTTTTTATCCATGTGCTGAGCCTGAACAATATGAGCTGTCCTATTTCTGCAGGATTACTCACATGCTTAATTAGGACCCTAAGTGCTTGGCTGAAACAAAGACTTAATTTCTAACAAAAATGAGTCTCGGACACTGTGCCTATTATTTGATGAAGGACAGGAGGCAGGGAAACTTCGTGAGGAGCTGAAGCATGGCATCAGCTGATGCTCTGTGCCTTGCCACTTTGCTTCCCACCAACACACTCCTCTTGAATAATGCAAACAAACATTGAAGTGGCATTGACACATGACTGACTCAGCACATGCCAATCTCAACAGGGGTAAAAGGAGGAAAAAAGTGTTTTACATCTCTTCAAAATTCAAGCACATACGTGCTGAGGCTGGCAACCAGCAATAACTATAGCTCTTTCAGTCAAAGAAATTGCCTACTCCTCCTGAGAAGCAGGTAAGGTAAGCAGTTTGTCCTCTAAGAGGACAGTGCAGTACTGGAGCAGGTTACCCACAAAGGTGGCAGAGGCTCTACCCTTGCAGCTTTTCAGGACTCAGTTATGTAAAGCCATGGCTGCTCTGCTCTAGAGCCAACAACAGTCATGCTTCGAGTGGGAAGCCAGATCAGCTCACCCCAGAAGCCCTGCCAACCCACATTCTGCGATTCTTATCTTCCTTTATTTACTATCTCAGAGATGGTAAAATGGTAAAATACCATTTTCTATAATACTTCCAACATATGGCAGACTACAAAAAGAAATCTGTTATTGGAACAATGCAAGAAATTTGTTGATATGCTTCTCAGGTAAAAATGCAATCAAACCCACTGCCTAGAGACTTCTGGCTGCTAGAAACTTTCCAAACTTGTTCCCAGGTTTCTTCCTGGGAAATATAAATATAAATTTAATATTATTCTTGCCATTTCTTTTATTGTCTGTGTCCCAGGGCTATCAGAAAAAGTCTGAAAAACTTCGTGACCTGTGAAATCTATGTGAAATTCTAACAATTCCTCATAAGCAAGTGAGGATCTTCTGCACTAGAAGTGTTCATGTTTTCCAAATATAGCTGAAACAAATTTTTACATTATGTCAAAACAGTAAGGCCTGAGATCTGAAAACAGTTGCACTTTGATTTGTATTTGTCCATGGACACGTGCAACACTGTTGATTTGAACACTTTGTTGGCATAAACAGGAAAATCTGTCTTTGTTTAGAAGCTAGAAGGATTGAAGCCTTTGATCTTGATGTCAGTAAAAGGAAACATAGTCACCTAAATTTATCCACGACTTAAAATAAGAAATCAAAACTGTATGCAATGTGTCTTACTAGTATGTTAGCAAACTTTAAAAATTACTAAAAAATACATTGAAAATAATTGTTAAATAGGCAGTAAACTCAAAGTGTTCAGCATGAAATATATATATAAGTTAAAACTGTCATGAGATAGGGCAGCAGGTTGAATCATAGACAAACACTATTGCTGGACATAATCTCTAGAATTAATTTACCAGATCAGAATTCTTCTTGCTGAGTAAAGAAGCATACATCACCTATGATTGCAAAGAAAAATGTGTATCTGTGGCTAAGCACTCTCAGGAGTAAATCTTTCTAGGCTTAAACTATTTTCTGCCTTTTAGAGCTGTGCAACTTTTTCCAAGGTCACTCATGCATGGAGTTTAGACACTGAGGCCATGATTTTGTCATTACCACAATATTGGCATCCTACATATAGTGGAATAGGAAATTATATATTCATAGACTATTCATCCATTCTGGTTGCATTTGGTTTATTTTTTTCCATTTAAAAGAATGTTTCCTTGGATTGCATGTAAGCTATCAGATAAAAGTAACCAAACTTTTCCCCTGCATGCAGTCATCTGTCTGCTGCACAACTGGGGCAACTAAGAGCAGGTAAGTAAAGGTAGGTTCTTATTTCCTGACTTTTTAATGAAAACTTACTGCTGAAAAGGAAGCATCTGTCATTTGAAATGTTGGTCTTCTCAGATTCAATGGCAGTTTTTTCATTGATTTTGAGTAAGCTCTTTTTAAAAAAATCACTCGACTGTCTGCTTCTTTTCAAGCACTCAGCAAAGTATGCTGGAATGGTCCAACACTCTTGCTGACTTTTTAGGAGGTTTCTCTTACATGTTCAAAACATTACAACAACAACAACAAAGTGTCTAGAAAACAGTGTTCTGAGAAGCAAGTTCTTTAATTTAATGGCATATTTAAATTTCGGTTGAAAAAAATCCCAGTCCATTCTGGGGCAGAATGTCATTCTCAGGTAACACAGAGGTGATGTCTTTGAAGTCAGCAAGACAGTTTAATGTGCATATAAGTGAAGTCAACAAGTTTATTCTAGTCTTTAAAATTACACATGTACATGCATGTAGCTACTGTGATCATTGTGTTTTTGTAGTTGCACTTTGGTAATGGCACTGTACTGAATTTGCCACAATAAAAGAGAAAACTTTCACTTAGGAAAGCTCTGTATCTGAAAACAAAAAGAATAAAACAGCTTTCTATACCCGAAGCTACACTCTTATTAAAGTTCCAGGAAGGGTTTAAAATAAAAAGATCAAATTTAAAGGCTGTCCCTAATAAGGGATTTAAAAGCCAATATTTTGTCTTAGATCTGTGCAACTCTATTAGAAAATACATTTGGAACAAAGCAAAAGAACATAAAATATGCACTTCTGCACTGCACTCTATGTAAATGATTTTTCTAAAGGCAGACAGGAAGGTTCAAAGAGCTGATAATGCTGTCTCCAACTTCTAAACCACCACTTCAAAAATCAGCTTCTATTGCTAAGGATCAAAAATATTATTATCTTAAAGTGATTTGGTGACCTGTATAAAAAGACAAGTATTCTCAAGCCTGACCTTTAGTAAACATACAAAGCATTAACCTCTACCTCTGAAATCCTTCCTGAAAATCTCAGCAGAGAAACCGTGAAACCTAGGAGCTAGGGCTGCACACTTTTAAGGCAATGGAGGGAATCTGGCACACATAATCCTGCTGCCCTTGTTCCATAGAAATCCATAAAAGTTCAGGTTTTGCTGCTGTCCTATACAGTAATTTGTACAAGCGTCTAGTAAATTTATGTCATTCTTTCAAACAAAAAAGGAGAAAATACCTAACAGTGACTGACACCTTGGTAAGGCACTAAGATTATTCAAATTGCTTGTATACTCACAGTATGATTTCCATATTGGAGGCTGGTATTCTTCAGCATCTAAAATAGAAGCAAAAAGGGAGAAAGAAATCAGTCATTTGGCCACTGGGTCAAACTGTCAGCATGCATTTTTCTGCTGAGAGACCTCTTCTTGTCAGCAAAATTCACATTTCTTTCCCAAGAGAGATGATAGCCTATTTACAGCACAGTTTGCTATGTGAGAGAAGAATACAAATTTCAACCACTTGTGGATCCAATGTGCTTTTCCCAAATTATTCAACTGTAAAAGAAATTAATTTTTTACTGATTTGCACTAATCACCAGTATTTTTAAAATAATAAACTGGGCTGGTAATAACTACAGTATTTATTTGCTTTACCTGGCATCATAAACAGATAAATCACTACTGGTTTTCAATGTGGTTTCTAACCCCATTAGTAAGATTTGAAAATGAGCATCAATGAATAACACACACTGGGGCTAAAAAGATGCACAGCTCAGGTTGGACTCAGATGCACAGACCTGACAGTTTCAATGAAAGTCAACTACACTTCTTGAACCCATATGTAATTGGCATATTTTCCAGAAGCTGAATCAACAAAAACATTATGAAAAAGACAGAAAAAGGAAAGACTGCAAAGCCTGCCATCACAAACAGGTTAAATTATTCTAACATTATTGACTAAAGGGGCACAAAGAGTTGGTGTTTTTTCTTAGTGACCACTCCACGGGGAGGTTTCCGGCTCTCTGCAAGAAAGCCAACTGCTGTAACCTACAGAAATCCCAGCAGGAGCCAAGCTGGAGCAGAGGGAGCAACCCCAGTGGCAAAGGGTGGGGTACTGGGTACTAGTTTGGCTCTGAACTGCCACGCTGCCAAAAACTTTAAAGTCATTTACCATGGGTATGCCATTAACTTGCCAAAACTGTGCAGGTTAATTAAGGTATTTGTTATTTACTAAACTTCTACTTAAGTTATGCTAACATAATTCAATTATAGCTGCATAGCTCATGCTCCTTGTCTATTTACATATACACAACTACTTTAAATATATCCCTGCAAAAGTCTGTTTACTAGGAATTTTAATCACTAACTACCATCTGCCACTTTTAACTCTATTGTTTTACAAGAGGATAAATCTAGCAACAATCATAGTTACTGCCTGGAATAGCACCCTGCAACAATTTATAGATATATTTATTGGGAAACCCATTCAATTTCAGTTTCAACTGAATCCACCTTTCAACTTAGGCAAAGTTCAAAAGGCTCCCAAACTAACAGAGTTATACTGTGCTGAGGCAATCCAAGAGTAATTAGCTTGCAAGTTCATTATGCAGAAAACTTATTTTAAATTGTATGAGGCCATTCATGAGACGAATGAAATTTATTCATAAAAGAAATAATTTTTTCTCTTCTCAACTTCTAATAGTATTATGTCACTCTGTTTTTCCCCCCATACATCTATTGCTTCACATATAGTTTACCACAACACCATAATATTGTATATTAACTTCTTCTGTCAATACTTCTGTGCTACTGCAAGAGAATTTCTGAATTTCCTTCTTCACGTACTATATTTTTTCACCAGAAGAAACACTGAGATAATGCAAATATCTTATTATCTGTACTTGTGACTTCAGATAAGGAAGTAATAGCAGGAGAAACAATGAAAAACCAACGAGTATCAGTCGTTGCTTTAGTCTTCCAAATTAATTAAAAAGTGCACAGTAAATTCAACAGTGAAAGCTGATGTACAAGTGGCCATAAAGTGCTTCATTAGCTGGAGACAGACTGATAGTGAGGAAACACTGCAGCCAAAATGGAGAATCATCCAGGAGATAAATCATAACACAAAACTCCCAATGATTGCATTTGATTTGTCACAGTTATGAATCTGTCAGCCCCGGAAAGCGTGGACAGAACCATTCCTCAATAGCTAAAATAATTCTAAAAGACAGCACGCTGGGAGGAAACCCACATGTCACCAGTGCCACATTCACCATTACTGGAGAAGTACTGCCACATCCTCTGTGATCCCTTCAGCTGAAAGCGTGTCCCTGAATCACAGGGAACAAAATGCCATAGTGATAGTACTAATAGAGTTTATTAGTACTGTTTGATGGCACCCATTTGTAAGGAGATAAAGAATAATTTGTTTAAATACAGCTTGGAGACAAGGGTCATGGTTTAGGATCAGGCAGAGGTTTAATGGAACCCAGATAGAAATATCTTTATTCCTTTGTGGCAGGAAGTTGCTGAGCCGCTGTTTAAACAACTCTCATCCTTGTATGGTAAAGTCTTAGGACTCCCATCCTGGTTGACTAGATTAGACTGAACTTCAACCATTCTTAAGTCAGAGGTCAAAAGAGGTAAATCCTGCCTGACCAGATTTGATAACTTCTATTTGCCCTTTTTGAAATTTCTGTTCTTCTGTATTTTGTTATTCCTCTGTATTACACAGCAGCTTTGCTTATTAAATTGTGTTCCACTCTCCATCATGAGACTTTAAACAGCAGTTCTGGCTCACAGAAATTAGCAATAAAAGTTTGGGTGGTTGGCTCAGTTACTACAGGACACATTTACACACAGTTTGTGCTTTCAGTTCTGCACATGGTAATGGTCTCAGCAAGGCCAACAGACCTCAGTTTTGAGCCACTTAGCAAAAATCAATCAATCAATCAATCAATCAATCAATCAATCAATCAATCAGACTTGGCACAAATGACAAATGCCCTGCATTGATGTCTCATGAAATTAAATCTCTCATATGAACTTTGATTGTAATGACTACCAAAACTGTGACTGGCAGCATGGGGAAAAGGTTCACTGAGGTACTCTCAGGTGATAAGACAGGGTCTTTCCTATTGCTCTTTTCTTGAAAGGTTCATATTTTCTACAGTGGCTTCTTGTCTAGATTCAGAAAATATGCCAGCTAAGGTTGAAAGAAGTTGTCAAAGGAGACAAGATGAGTAACAGCTCTGAAAAACCCAACAAAATATCCCCATGTCATCTGTGACATACTTTTATGAATGTCAGCATAAGAAAGACTCACTGTAAAAGAATTACAGAATGTCCAGCTAACGTAGTTTTAAAATTCTTTTAAGTCTTCTCAAAACTGTATCATAAATGACCTTGGCAAAACCAGAAAACCTTGGAGTACTTACTGCAAAGACTAGAACTGGCAAAAAAAGCATGAGAGACTTCCACAAATAATATTACAGGCAATACTGTTAGCTAAAAGCTTTGAAACATACCGGCTAAGAAAGCAAATATTTATTAAACCTAAAAAAGTACTAGAAGTCAGTTGTATGCTAAACAGAAGAGCAAAAGGAATGCAGAATGCTGACTCCTGAGGAATATTGCAGCTATGAAAAGGTTTCTCATAATGCAAAATTGACAAAAAATATATTGGAGAAAATTGTCAAACCAAAAATGATACTTGGAACTGGAAAATGGGAGTAAGGAACAAAAGGTTATTTCTTCACTTTATTTGCTTTACTCTTCACAGATCAGGGAGGATGAAAAGGATCTTAGGAAAAAATACTTTCCTAAAGCTGATGGAACACTTAAAGCTGAGTAAGTGTAGAAAGACTAGAGTAAAGGGAGGACTGAAAAGTTGGCAAAGCTTTAAGCAGGCAGATAAAAAGTAAAACTACATAAGATTTTTTATTTAAAGAAACATGAAGACAGAATACAGTATTGCTGCCAACAGTGGGCAGTAAAGGGTTAACACATTGCTCAGAGCCATTCTTAAGTAATTTCTGAGGAATGATCTTACATGAAATATATAGTAAGTAAAGTCATCCATGGACTTCAACCCTTGCTCTTCTCTGGGCCTGGCCCTGTACCAAAGTGTTGCTTTTTTGGATGCAGTTGTGAAAGACACAGGAATGACAGAATTGCTTTTTACTACTTCCTTGTACTTTGTGAAAGTGATGATGTAATGCCAACACGTGTGGGTTTGTGCTACCAGCACCAGGGCTGATTTGGCTAAAGCAGATCTAATAAGAAACTAAGTTCAAAGTGATTCTTCTGACTCTCATGACTGATAATGCACTGAAAAGCATAAACTCTGTTTTACAGGAAAGCCCACAAATTACACCACATGAATCAAATATTTATGACTTATAAGTGGCATTTCTAAGCATAAGGAAAACAGTAACAAATATCCATACTGTAGCTGTATGTCATACGCAGTTCTAGATATGCTAAAAAGTATTAGTGATTCCCACGACAGTAAAGAGTTAAGCAGACTAGCAGCAGGACAGCTCCCAAAGGGGAAATGTCATTATTTGCTGATTTCTTATAGTCTCGACGAAAAAGGAGTAAAGATTTTCTTTTTTTGCCTTTGTCCTTACTAAAGGATTATAAAAAAATATTTTGCAGTTCACCTTGGAAGAACTGCCTCAGCCTAGATTCTCTGCCACCATTGTCTGAATTTTGGACTTCCTTTCCAGTAACAACTAATTTTAAGACTATGACCTGCATGTGCAAGGAAAGACACTTGTGTGTGAGGAAAATCCAGTCTGGAAGCCACTGGTTTACTGGCAGTGTGCAGATAAATGATTCACCGGATGAACAAGTCTAGTTACTAATTTTTTTAATCTTCTATTGTTATTTTAGGACCAAGACTAATAATTATGAGTGTTTTAATGCTCTTTGAATATTTCCTTTAAAGAGCTTTTTCACAGGTTTACCACGTACACTTTCATATTTATTTCTTTGTTTCCAAAACATTAAGTTAGCATATATTATTAAATACATCTTTCTTATTTTTATATATGTAATTATATATAGAATAGAAGACTGCTGAGTAAGAGCTTCTGTGAAACATAAACAGTGTTTGCACTCTTTATAGACCTGGGGTTTTTAATACTTTTCTTGGTACAGATGGAATTTTATTATTCAATTTAATGTGGATAGCCATCACAGAGCCACAGAATGATTGGGGTTGGAAGATACCTATGGAGAGGATGTGGTCCAAACCCCCTTCTCAAGCATGGCCACCTGTAACCATGTCCAGACAGCTCCTGAGTACCTCCAAGGATGGAGACACCACAACCCCACTGGGCAACCTGTACTGGTGTTTGGTCACCCTCACAGTGAAGACGTGTTTCCTGATGCTCTGACAGAGCCTCCTGTGTTTCATTTTTGTGCCCATTGCCACTGGTAATGTCACAGGACACCACTGAAAAGAACTGGCTTTGTTCTCTTTGCACCCTCTCTTCAGATATTTATACACTTTGATAAGATTCCCCTGAGCCGTCTCTTCTGCAGGTTGAACAGTCCCAGCTTGCTCAGCCTTTCTTGATAGGAGAGATCCTCCATCCTTGCAATGCCTTTGCAGCCCTTTATAAGGATCTCTCCAGCAGTTCCTTAGCTCTCTCACACTGGGGAACCCAGCACTGGACACAGCACCCAGTTGGCCTCATCAGCACCGAGCAGAGGGGGAGAATCACCTGTCCTTTAACCTGCTGGCAATGATGCTCCTAATTGCAGCCCAGGGTCCCACCAGCTGCCTTCAAAGGAAGAAGACATTGCTGGCTCATTTTGATCTTGGGGTCCAAGAGGAATCCAGGTTCTTTTCTGCCAAGAGGTTCTCCGGGTGGGTGGTTCTTGGCATACACTGGTGGATGGAGACTAAAGTGAAAGAGTAGTAAGGGGGCTTCTTTAGGGGGCACCTGTTCTTTTCTGACACATGAAACATAGATCCATTCTTTTGTTTCCACTCTGTGATTAGAAAAAAACACCAATTACAGAAGTTCATTTTCTTTTATCTGATCCCCTACTGGCTACTATTATCCTGGTGAAGGGCTGGTTTAATTTATTTTGCCCTCTCAACAATTAATACACACACAAACAACTATGTCACTTTGCAGTCATTTTACAAACTACTTTAAATTGGGACATTTTTCTATGTTTGATGGCACTCATTTGGCATATACTTTGGACATCACAATGGCTCTATTACATATGGTAACTACCCTTACAGGCACCTCTGACCACTCTAAGAAAGAATATTCTCATTTTCAAAGTTGCAAATAATCATACTGTCAAATAAGTCCCCCACCCTAAATCCTGAAAAGTCACTGCTACTGTGAGGAGCAAAATTAACTCTCTTGCAGTAAATAATTAGCAATGGAGCTGTTGAAATATTTCAGCATGTCAAAAACTCTATTTAATGTTTCATTCAGAACGAATAGTTGCCCGTGGAGGAGTGAGCAGTTGCCAGCTTTATCACTGAACTTTCTCATCACAAGTACGTGGACAGCTAAAATATGGAACGAGACTTCAGTTCTTGTCTTAATGAGGCACTTTAGCTTTCAGCATAAGGTACAGAAATGATCAAACTGTTTACTTCCAACACAGTTCATAATTGGTGTATTAATTCAGATGATGGGAGCTTCCCACTGCGCTGTTCTCTCCTAAGAAAAAAATTAAAAATCAGCAATAGTGTGTAATTTAAATGTCAGAAAAAGCTCACAAAAGGGGTGGAGTTCTCTCTCACACAGCAATTAGACTGAAACAGTAAGCTGTTAATAACCACAATATAAATTGACAGCTATTTTGTATCTTTTCCTTTTGCCTACCACAAACTTGCTATTAGAAGGCACTGCTCTGAAGGTAGATCATTTAGCCAGCTCTGTGAACCAGGGTCATTTGAAATTGTGTTCTCCTGCTTTTGCCTCAGATTTCAAAATGGTATCTTTCCATTCACAGACAGGTGGTCAGTTCCTGGTTACTTTTGTTCAATGCAGGTGTTTGTTTTACTAAAATGCAGGTAAAAGATCATGCAAATAGGTAAACCTGATAATTTAGAAGAGTTACCAAGTATCAAATAAAATATGAGTTTGAAGTATGTGGGTTATTAGGGATGTCCTCCAACAGATCGCAGGAGATTTGAATGTTTTAAATCCACAGCTAAACTTGTATAACAAAATTATAAGGAGCCATGTTCTGTGGCTGGTGAGTGGTGTTCAGCCAGCTATGACCATCAGATTGGAGCAATATCCCATTAATTAAAATCTGCCTCTCTATTCTGCACAGATTTAAATATAATTAAAAGCATTGGAAATATAATTTTAAATTTGGAAGTTGGGAAAGAATAATCAGAGTTCTCAATAGGAATAGGAGAAGTGAAAAAGGGAAGGGTATCTGTACAGTTCTAATTTTCAAACTCTATTTAGGAGTCTAGTCTTTCTTAGGGCCCAAGAAACAGAATTAAACAACCTCTTCCAGAGTGCAAACCCAAGAAGCTGACAGGGATATAAGCAAGCTGATAAAAATGTTCCCAATGCTTTAAGTATTTCCTGGGAAATATGCAAGATTTAAGAGTGCAGAGGAGTAATCACACTACCTAATCTTAGACAGGTAGGTCCTTTTTAATGCTGAATCACACTGAATCAATTGCCCTTGGATGGTATTTAAGAACCTCCATAATCTAAGTGCTCTGAAAGGTTTTTCTCCCAGAGCAATAATGAAGAATTTCCTTATAGAGATTATTAAAGATTGGTGTCTAAAAACTAGAAAGGCAGACAATGAAAAATCATCAAAAATATCTGTATCCTCCATTATCAAAAGATCTGTTGTCTTTATTAGCTGCCAGTAAATTTAATCTGGTCCCTAAAAATTACACCCAAATGATTGTTACCATTCTCTGTTTCAACACTAATGCCAGTGTAATTAAAATCTAACACAGTAAATTTCACTTATTCATGTTTTTAACCTATAAACCAGGGGCATCAAGGCATTAAAATGGGACCATCAGAGCTCTGCCTGACTGAGAGATTCCACATATTTTTAGGAATAAGCACATGACATAAGTTAAATCACATCACATTAGCAGACCTCCTATCTTGCACAGATATACTTTAGCTTCTAACTAATGACCAGTTAGTTCCTGGCCGAAAATCAAAACCAGATAATCAGCTGGCATATCTGAGCATAGTTCTGATGCAGTAATTTTATCACTGTACAGGACATGGCAACACATTTCCAGTCATTTACTTACTGCATCCTAAAACTCACCCCCCACAACCTTCCAGCCAGTGATCCCTGGACTCAGCAAAGCAGCTCAGGCACGGTAGGAAAGGACACATGACAGAAATAACTACAATAATGATAAAAAATGGCATTAAAATAGTCACCATGAAGTATTTGAATTAGTAAATTAGTACATTTATGTTGAGGTATTGCCAGCACATTCCCAGTTCCAGAAATTCACTCATACATTGACATGATACCCCTTCATCTGGCTTCTCAAAAGAGCCAGCACATTCCCAGAAAACTTATTAACCTTTAGCAAAGTCCAACTCATTGCTTTTGGTAACTCTGTTATTTTTGACATGAGTCATTTTATCATCCCTCTAAGCAGGGACATAAGCATTTGTCTGTTCAAGGATGTGAGGGGGTCCTAGTCCTGCAGCTGACTGTGGTGGCTGTTCATTTGCTTTTGGAGATTATCCCCATCTGCCCCATGTAGCCCTGCATTTGTCCCTCTCTGGATATAAAAATATAAGCATTTCTTACTGAAAAGACTGAAACTGCATACTCAGAACAAAATGGAAATTCACAGGGGCTATGCATATCCCAGGGACCTTAACAAACTCTGTAGTCTAAAGATACCTTCAAGCCTTGGAAATCAGAGATGAGAACAATCCTGTCATTCAAAGCAGGCATAATGATCTGCAGAAGAATAAAATCTTAGCAAATAATGAGATTTTACTTTGGCTTGCTTTCCAGGTCCTGTAGTATTGCTGCAGCATTTGCGTCTCTACATTAAAACATGAAAAACAGGAAAAACACCACCCACCTGCAAAGCATATTTATCATTCCCACAGCTCTGGGTAAAACTTGGAATAAATGGGACTCCTAGGATAAGAATCAGTACTGTACCTATATACCTCCCCTGTCAGAAGAATGTGACACTATTAATCACATTCTTTGGTGGGCAGTTTTATATAAGTGTATCAACTACATTCAAGGCCAATTGAATTATTATTTGATGTGATATTAGCCTCTAAATCTTCAGCTTTTCTAAGAAAATGGGTTGGATTAAGGCCAGCTATTACTGAGGCACCCACCTTCTCATCAAGTATGTTGTGCAGTTGGACAAACACTTCACAGGTGTGTTCTATTCTATCATCACCCACTATTTAACTGATCTCCCACTACTGCTGCTCCTGCTCTTACTACTCTGCATCTGAATACTGGAGAAATGTTGACATTCTTAAAATTCAGCTCCATGACACTATGTTTACCCTGACAAGAAACTTATGTCTTAGAAAGATCTATGTAGCTACACCTTCTTCTCTGCAGTATTAGCCATAAAATAATTACTACCAGTATTTAAAATACTATAATGGAGTAGTTGCCCTCAGATTAATACAGTTTATGTATTGTTTCCTTACTTGAGAAGAATTTTAATTGCCTCATGGAAGTCTTCAATTCTTTCAAGAGCTTTTTACTACAGCCTGGCTCTTTAACAGTTGATAACGAGTTCTTACAGTATCATATATTTACAAAATACCTTGTATGAAACCCTACAAAATTTAAAATACACTTATGTCTTCCACAAGTTTTATCAAAATAACCAACAGGTCTGTGCAAAATGTCCTGATGCCTGGGAATAGGTGAGACAATTTCTCTTTGCAACCTGCAATGCTGGCAGCATTTTCCCCAGAGAAACTTTGGCCATCAGCATGTCTGATGAGGCCAATCCTATGTCTCTCTAGCATTTTCACTGTCAAATTAAAATTGGTGAAATTTCAAACTGGTGCTCATAGGACAACTGCAGGAGTGTCTCCAGTGGCTTTGAATGAGAGAACGGAATTTAGCCACCGACAATGTATAAAGGAAGATGCAACTGCAGCCTGGATAATACCCCAGTTTCCTACTTTGCAAATTTTAAAGATGCAGACAGCACAAGAATACTGTATTTAAGTGTCTTAGAACACATGAAACTTCTTTACATGCTAAAAGCAGATCAAATAGAGTGGAAACAGTAATTCCTATATTAAAATGGATTTTGCTTCTGTGTAACTGGAGATAGGCTGGTTATTTTTACATAAATAAATTACAAGGGAAGGAGAAAGCACAATTTTTCTCTGTAACTTTTCTGGAATTGTTCTTCACCCTTTTAAAAAGAACAAATAAAATTTGTTTCTTACTCCACTTATCTTGCAGAAAGTCTCAGAAGATGGTAAAGCTAGTGCCTAAAAGCACATCCATCATATCTTCGATCATAAAATCAGTCAGTGAGGAAAAAAATACCCTCTTCTATCCTGTTCTTTTTAAAGATACACCCAATTGCCACAATTTTGAACAAACCCTCTTACTTATCCCCCTGAAACACTTTGTGTAAGGACAATTAATTGTGAATAAGGTTATGGTCTTGGCACAACAGTATTTAATAAATTTCATTGCAAAGGCTCAGGGAAAAGAAGCAATAGTCACCAAAAGTTTTGCAAGTGTATTTGCTGTAAGCTTTCAGCAGGTAAATACCATTAGGCAAGTACACTTTCTACTGTGATTTATACCCTGAATGGTAAAGTTTAGACATCAAAATCCTCATTTTTTTTTTCATCACTGGGCCAAAATCAGCAGCTGATCTATATGATCCAGCACAGCCTTCCCTTTAAACAGCAAATGAGTCAGAATTCTTTAAATGCCGTAGCATAACCACAGCCTTGATGATGAATCCTGGCCAAATGCAAGGCAGAATTACAGAAGCTGTTTTGTCCTTGTGCCCAAGCTCCCAGGGCTGACATGGAGGTACCAGTACTCTGGCAGATCAATACCTATGGACACAAAAAAGATGCTTTCCATCATTTGCTTCCCAGTAATGAAACCAAGGAGAGCTTTGTTCTTCTGATAACATACTGATCTTCATCCAAGCAAGGTTCACATTCAAGCATTTCATTACTCCCAAAGGACAAACGTGTGTCTACATGCTCAGAGACTCAAAACTGACTAATGTTCTCCGGAGCACAGAGGGGAGAACAAAAAACATTCATGCCTTTCCTTTGGAAAGATCTGGCAAATGTCCAAAGCAAAATGATGCCATTTTTTTAAGCTAAGGGGAAGGGTTGGTGCTGAGCAAGAATTGCAAGTCTTAGTGGCAACCACGGCTCTGCAGCTCTGCTCTCATCCTGGGAGACACAAAAGCTGGGTAAAAAGATGAGCTAATTCACTCATGTCCAACACCACCAGAGCTAGGATAGGTATTTCATCTTGGAAATACACCAATACACGTCTATCTTTCTCGAAAAAGTTTTCCCTGCTTTTCCTGAATGTTCGTTATATCATACAGGAAAGCCTGTCAGAGCTTGTCAGATCAGTCTAGCAGCAAAACCTCCCAAAATACAGATTTTCTTGAGAGCCCAGAGGACAAGGTTGCTGGTTATCTGTGAGTTTATTGGCAACACCAGTTGTAACTAATGACTGAGACAGTGCGTTGCCCAACAACTCACCCCAAAGGAAGCTGAGGTTTTCCAGGTTTTTGCTTAATTTCATCAACATTTTTTGATGCTCACAAGGGAGATAGTGAACAACTGCGTCAGCTTTGCGCATCGAGAACTATAAAAATATTCAACAGCTCTAAAATATACATTTATTTTAAACTTTTATTTCTTGTTCTTATTATTTTCAAGGATAGTTAAAGGTATACCAATCTGAGAGAGTAAATATGCCTGCTTATGACAGCAGAAAATAGACCTGAATATTAAAAAGAAACACATCTCAAGAGGCAAGGGCAGTGAGACTTAAATCCAATTTGCAAGATAAAAGCTAACCAGACCACTTACTATTGCCATCTGATAGCATTCAATATAGCTTGAAATTCATTAATAGGCTAAGTAATGTAAGTACAGTGCATGTATACAAATTTAATTCTATTAATTTCTACATTAGAAAAATCTAGTGAAAGAGGAGAATAATTATAAGGCAGTCTTACCAATCTGTGGAAAAGGCATAGAAAAACCAGTCTAAACCTCAGAAGAATAATTATCTCATGAGACTCCCACCTCCTGGGAGTGCCCATTATTGTGCTAGGAGAACATAAAACTGACAGCTATTCAGAAAGACCTCCAGAACAATTTTGGCTTAGCTCTACTGCTTATCTTACCTTGTCATCTTTTTAGGATATCTACAAGCTTCCAGCTAACTTACCAATATTGTATTTTATTTTTACAAGCAAGCAATAAATGCTTCTTTTATAGCATATACTTTGCTTAACAGTGCAAATGTTGCAAAAATGCTTATGCATCTTAAATAAAAGGTCATTCAAATTTAAACAGCTTTATAGAGTAATAATATTTCATTTAGATCTGCCTACTAACTGCTGATTGCTTAGTCAGATTAGGTGGAACTCTAAATGAAAGAGAAGCAAAGCATTTTATTATCATTAAATATTCCCATTATGGCAGCATTTGGAACCCAAAATCAGGTTTGGTGTTACCTCCAACTGCTAACAAGTACAGTTTAAAAATAAAACACAGCAGTCGCTGACCTAAAAGTGCTTGTGATTATAGTGTGTGGCAAGCATCCAACAGATAAAAGGAAAAGAGATGGAAAAGGAATAGGGTAACAAGAGTGCTATCCATGTCAGCCATAAGTACCAGTCACAGCATCCTCCCCTAACTATTAAGAGAGTGGTTTCATCTGAATGTAATGAAAAGATAACTAGAAAACAGAAGATGTCGGTAAAAAAAATAAATTAAGTAGCACAGAGCATCACATAAATACACTAGAAATAACTTAGGATAAGCTGATTTATTACTACATGAGAGAGGTTTGCTTATAAATGTTAAGAAAAATGGAGATTTAGTTTCTCCCGAGAGCACAAGGAAAAACAACTTCAATACATTTATGTTACATTTTTATAGAAGTGACACATCACATAAATAAAAGAATTATTTTGGATCAAGGTTTTATAATAACCTATCTCTACTGAAGAGTGAATTATTCCAAAGCAAACTGCAGCTCACCCTGGGCATATCCTTCCCTGCTTAAGGTGCAACAGAGAACAGCAGCTGACTTTATTGTTTTTCCAAAGACATGCCTATAGCCTATTGCTCAGCAGTTCCAGTGCATCATTTCATCTGATGCCAGTCTATTTACGTACACTGCTGCTGCGCAAAGTGTGGTCCAGAGACCTCCAAATGGTAAACATTTTCAACTGATAAATGCTTCTTTTCTGAACCTAATTTATTGTCTAGAAGCGCCACATTTCCTCCCAGCTTCTCACTCATTAGGGTCCAAGACTCAGTCCCTGTTGGCATGAGGAAGCCAGATTTGGGAGCAGTCATGTATAGCTGATGAGGTCCATGAGGCACCAATCGGTGCCATTAGACAGTGAAATCCAGGAGAATGCCAGGTTCTGCCGCAGGCAATTTACGACGACATAACCCTTGGATAGGAGGAGATGTGAAATGTGAGCTTCCATCAAGCAACCCAGTGGCTGTGCACAAAGGCAGTGGAAGAATATTAACATGAGGTGGTTCTTCATGATCATTAGCTGCAAATCACATGTCCCCAAGAAATGCCTTGCAGGCACTTCTAATACAGCAGGAGCGCCTTGTACAAATGCTGTTCTCAAAACACTCACTTGAAAATGCTTCAGTGTTTTTATAACAATGAGAGAAACAACTGATTAGGTGCCAAAATTGTTTGATACCATCTCTGAAGAAAGACTTTGCAGCTCTTATGATGTCTCAAAACAGTTTCAGCTTTAGGTTGCAATGTCCTTCAAAGTACAAGTATCTTTTTGTACTGGTTCCAACAAGGATTTGAGAGCTGAGCTCTGACTGCTCCTGCTGTTCTACAGAAGTAGAAATTAATTTTTTGCATATCCTAGACTAGGGCACTATATTCATGCACTATTTATTCTGCATCTCAATTATTATTATATTTAATGTCTTCTGGATAATAGGTAACAAATCTTTGCATGGTTTACTGAAAAAGTGCCCCAAAATATGTATTAGCTTAAAATTTATCAAAAAGTGAACTTAGCATAAATAAAGTAGCATAATCAGTACTGAAGAAACATCTCCTAAGAGACAAAAAAATGAATGCAGCCTACTACTGAGACCTCCATGATGTCTCAACTCAATAAAAAAATTTATATCAGAGATGGCCAAGCTTTGATTTATAAAACTTACAACTGCTCCATTGATTTCAGTAGGGTGAGAGTGATTTATTTCAGCCAAAGAGTTGTCCAGAGCTATATATAAGCATTGTGAGCTCAGAAATCCCAGTGGTCATGGTGCTAAACTGCAGATGGTTCTCATGTTCTTTTGGTAAGCTCAGTACCAGTGACTACAATATATTCTACTTACCTTTACCAATTATAATAATTTTATTCATGCACTATATAATGCTAACCAGAGCCTGCCACTCTCATTACCCCTTACAGTCCAGGACTTTTGCCACTGAAAGGGCACTTGATCTTTGCATGTCCAGGTCTACTCTCCTGTGACAGAATTTGCATGCACTGCTAAAGCAGTAAAGATTAAAAGCACCTATGGAACTACAGAAGTCTGTTCATTGAACAATACACTGCACGAATACAGATTCTGCCAAGCACTGAAGTAAGTGTCCAGCCTGATGGAAAAAAACCCCAAACAATTATTAAAACCCTCTTTAAAAGCTAACCTAAAAATCTACCAGATCTCAAAATAAAAACAGTATAGAAAACATTTTGACTCAAATCTATTTTAAGTCAAATTCCTTTATCCTTAAATATAGGCAAGATATTCTTATTTTAGAACAGAAAGCTGAATCTTTACCTATAATCAAAGTAAAAGACAGTACACCTGACCAAACACCAGTGCTGTACAATCAGATACTGAAATGGATGTGTTTCCAATAATTATATCCTAATGTAGAAAAAAATTTGAAGTCCAACTTTCTTTTTTTCTGAATATGCTCATATACATTTACCAGCATGTATAGATGTCGATTTCTCTACCATATCTACTTATTATCATTTGGTCTTTATTTTTACACATATGATCAGTGTACTACATCCCTCTCACATGATCACTCTTTTGATCTCTTATAAATTCATTGGAAAACTGGAATCATATGTTATCTTTCATAATATATGAATCACTAAGTTTTCTTCCCTCTTTGCACTGACTTCCAAAATAAATTTTATGGTTTTACCAAATTTTTTTTCACAGTTTCATGGGTCTAGCTAGACAAAAGACAGACCAGTGACACAATTCAGGGATGTAATAGGAGGGAACAACCTGACATCTAGAAACTTTAAAGAATGGTTTGCAATTAAAGGACAGTACTCAATCTTCAGACACTGAGTTTAATTTCTAACCCTTCCAAATGCTCCCTGTGTTATGCTCCATTGCTATAAGAGAGAGAAAAACTTCCTTTCTGAGTTTCCTGGGAAAGAAGCCACCTTACCCCAAGTCTTGTGCAGCGGCAGAATCCCTGTTCAAACCTGGCCTTTAGACGTCATCACAAAATGAGCCATAAATACATCTGCTGCCTCAAATAACAGGACACATTTCAAAAACAAGCAGCTCTCTACAGCAGGAAAACAGAAAGAGAGGGAGACTCAAGTAAATCCAATCTTCAATGCAAAGTTCAGGGGATTGGATATTTCTAATCTGACAAAAATAACCCTGTGGTGCTGCAGTGCTGAAATCAGCACACAGAAATCCATGGCAGCTGTGGAGAGCATCATTGAAGAGGGGCACAGGAAAGGAACTGCTGTTGTATTATGAATAAAAATGTGTCTCAGGAGCTTTCATTCAGCGTTCCTGACCAGAAATCTCCACAGCAGTCAGCAAAAGCTGGATTCCCTTCCTCCACTCTAGTTTTATCTGCAACCCTGTCATGGTACAGGAAGTAAGAACCTCAGGGTGTGGGTGTGGAAGGAAATCAAGAAGGAGCTTGAGCTGGGATAGAGTTAGTTTTCCTCTTCAGCAGCTGTTTTGGATTTGGGGTGAGAACAATGTTGATAATACACTGATGTCCAAAACTGGCCAGAGGGATGTTTCCCACCACAATGTGGGAAACATGATCAGTGTGTAAACTGGGGGGAGCTGGCAGGGAGCTGCCAGTGACTGGCGGCACATTCCAAGAAGCGATGGCTCCACACCTGCCCAAAGCACAGCAGGAGGGTGAGCAGAAGAGAAGGAAAGCAGCTAAGACAACCACCTGCCCTGATTCTCTGCCCTCACTATGGCCCTGTGAGAGGAGCTGTCTGTCTGTGTGGGCTGGCAGTGCACCAGCACTGCATGGTGCAGAAGAATCTGCTGGATCACATCTGCATCTACCAGCAACCCTCTAACCAAGTGCTTTAATGTGGTTTTGCCTCTCTTGTACAACTTGTTCTGGACAAAAACAGCAGGTCAGGTTAGACAAACCTGCTGCTGAATACTTATCTTGGCAGCCCTTTATTTCTTTATTTATTTTTAGTACCACAAAGGGCCTTGGTGGGCACCCCTGCCTTTTGGGCTCATCCCATAGGTGCTTCTCCGTGCTGGACTGGCCCCATCTCAGCGCCTCCTTCGGAAGCCTTCAGTTCTGACTGCTGAGGTGAGTATTTTCAGCCAGCAGCTTCTCTACATCAAACAATCATTATCACTCAGAGTGCTCTTTTCATTAGCCAAACATTTCTCTACACTCTTTTAAGCTGAAACCGCCACTTCTACTTAATAGAACAGCAATTAACTTGAAATACTTGGCTTTTTACTGAAATGCATCACTCTTCCCCAGTCTGATATGCTAATAAAAATTGTATGCTAACATAATGTATAAAATATCATCTCTGATTTTAAACTAAACCAAAATTTATCAGCTCCAGCAGTGCAATACTGATCTACCCAAAGAATATTAATGTAATAACTTAGGTAGCAGACTCTTATGACATCAGGGAACTAAATCAGAGCGGAGCAGACCGTACAATGCACTGAAGAAAGTCTCGTTTTTCTGTTTCAATAGAATTTCAATTCTACTCAAACCTGAATGCAGCTCCAGACTGAAAAGTAAACTTGAAATTATAAGGTATTTTTTTCTACCTGTCAGCTCTCATAACTTATAAAATATTCCATCGACCCCCTAGTAAACAAACTAATTGGCAATCTTGCAGAGTCCCAAGTTCTTTTATTTCTTCTAAGGCATCATTAGCAATTATAGGATGCTGGCAGGACAAATTGTGTTCTCAGTTATATCTCTACAGCCCACCTCTCTCCTGCTCGTGTTCTTAATCCTTACCCACTTCCACTGAAAATGCAAATCTTTGCAATTATGACTGTAGGGATAATGGTACAACATTACTGCAGTAAAAATGCCCATTTACCTCAACAGTGCTTAAACTCCAAGCCTTGCATTGGCATGGGTAAACATAAATTAACTGCAATGTTTAAATGCTTAAGCTAAAATTGCGCAACCACCACCCAAAACCAAGACAGCAAACAGCACTGCTTAACTCCATAAGAAGTTACACCCATCCATTTCATCTGAAAAAGGAAGCTGATGCAATGCAAGATGACATGAGAAAGTGATGATTGATTTAGTTCCTCATGAATAACAAAGTACTCCCTAACTTCACAAAGAAGCAGATAAGTGCAGGAAGTAACTGAAGTACTGAAACAAAAGTTACCAGCAAACAAAAAACAAAAACCAAAAAATGAAAAAAAAAAATTTCCCCCCTGCCCTCCACAAAAAAAATCAACTAAGTATGGTGGGACAGACAGAATTATCCAGCAAAAAAAGCTAAATCTCAAACAGCTGTACAGCTCAGGTGTCTTTTCTGATTTTAAGTAATGAATTTTTTTTTTCTGTTCAAACACATGTTCCACCTTACCCACTTCTAAAACTTATTGTTATATATCAAATTCCAACTCTATTCATTATTCATTTACTGATTTGGAATTTTGTCTTGTAAACAAGCTGTTATTGAAAATCTTCCTAGAAGCGTCTCTTGTGACCTTTGAGATGTCTTCTAAAAAGAAACATAATTCTGAAACACAGTTGTGCAACAGACCTTGTACCTTGATATCTCTTTGAGTAAACTTAATTAAGGTCAAAGTCAACTGCTCTTTTGTTACTTTTGATACTAGAAAAGAGCCCAGGAACAAGCCATTTCAGCTTGAATAAGAAATACACTTAGCGAAATAGTGGATATTTGCGCTGCCATTAATGCATTACAAAACACATTCACTCAAAGTTTGACTTGAAAAGATTTCACAACGTCATTTATCTATCCATCCTATTGACAAGTTGTAGTTACCAATAAAATGTACTAGAAAATACATTCACTCAAACAAAATGCGTATAAGAGAAAAAAGTATCAAGATGCAAAAGCCATGAGAACAAAGAGGTGGCAATACTAAGGTAAGACAAACTGCCTGTCCCAGCCGACCCACAGTTTCCAAAGAATGCCAGAGCAGGACAACCAAACTGAAGGAGATTTCTTCCCACATGTCACCATCAGAGCTCCATCACACCCACTCACTCTTAAGTGCTTTGGACATAAACAATTCCATGGCATACATCAGTATTCCAGAAATACTGATGTATGAAAAAGCATGGACAAAGTTTTACGCATGCATTGCTTTACCTTAACTTTAAAATACAGATTGTATCAGGATGGTACCATTATGTAGGCTCTGAAGTAAAAAAATAGACAGGTTCACTTTGTATATTTCAATTTTATGACACTTTAACTGCACTGAATTAAAAAAACCGTAGCACTGTAGTGTAACTGGAAAAGTATTATGTTGAACCACAGCAATTCCTCTGAACAATATGGGTCATTTACAGCACTATCCCAATACAATACATATTTATTATAACAGAGTTCCTTCTGAGATAAATTAGTCATACTGCAAATAGCCATCAGGGATATGGAAAGTAATAGTTTCTCATGACCTGTTACATGTGTACAAAAGCAAGTGACTGAAATGATGTAAATATTAAGATGGTATCTTTAGCAGGCACTCCTCTGCCCTGCAGGGAGAGCGACGGGAACACCGTCTGTGCACTCACAGCTTCCCGGAGCTCTAATGAACACCCAAGGTGCAGGCACACATCCTCTCCAACGAGCACTTCTGCTGGCTAAAAAGGCACCAGAGAAGGAGGATAAACGCATTGCTCAGTCACTAGGGGTTAACACCAGGAAGGTCAAAGGCCAGCTACAGCTGAATCAGCCAGCTAGGCAAAGGGAAACAAGAAGGGCTTCTGCAAGCAATGCCAGCAGCAAAAGGAAGTTCAGGGAAAATGTAGACCCAGAGATTATTGGAGCAGAATCACAATATGGAGAAACTTGCTTCCAGATCCTTGCATGGACCACTACGGTTTTAGAAAGTTTGGGCAGTTGACAGTTTGTAAGTAACTGGTTAGGCACTCAACAGCAAAACTCAGTGTATTTATTCAAACACCTGGGACTGGAGGGGATTCATCCAGGGATGCCAAAAGAGTTGGCTGATGTGATTGTGCGGCCATTATGTATGAGAAAATGCACATGATGACAGTAAGTCCCCAGAGTTGGAAAAAGACTGATATGCCTATTTGAAGAAAAGCAAGAAGGAGGACCAAGAGAACAACAGGTCAGTCAGCCTCATCTCAGTCCTTGTACAGGCAGGAAATATATTCCTGGGAGTTTACTTCCAGACACATGAAGGACAAGAAGGCAATCAAAAAGACTCAACACAGGCAGACCATGTTTCGTGGAGCTGACTGATTTCTGTAACAAAAATTACCTGCTCTGGGGACGAGAGAGAGAGAGAGAGGGATACAATATATCTCTGCTTATTACACTCTTTCATATTGTGACTCTCCCATACTTATTTGAGAGTTGAGGAAGTAAGGGCTACAAGAAGAGATTCCTGGGTCTGTTGAAAACTGGCTGGTTGGACTGACAGCCCTGAAGGGACTTTACAACTGCTCTGGTTATCAGCAGCATAGTGCAGTATCAGTAGCAGGCTGATCTTGTTCAGTATCTTCATCCACTACTTGAGTGACAAAACAGACCCCTCAGCAACTTTGTGGACAATCATAAACTAATTTTTAGCTCAATCTTTCCCTAAGAGATTCAGCTGAGAATCCAGTGAGGTCCCAATTATCCTTAAACTGAGGACTGGGACAACAGAAACTTCATCATGTTCAACTACAAGTGTGAAGTTTGGTTTCTGAGCAGACTAAATCCATACATCAGTGAAGCCTGGAAATCGACTGCTTGTGTAGCAGCCCTGCTGAAATGACCTGGAGGTCATGGTGCACTCCAAATAAATAGGAACCAACAGTGTGCCTTCTTCACAAATAATACAAACACCACACAGAAGGCATGTGACCCACAATGAAAGGTTAAGGGAGCTGGGCTTTGTTAGTGTGGCAAAGGGAAGGTCAAGAGGCAATCTAATATCAGCCTACAATGGTTTAAAGAGCTTCTGGAGTGCTGACAGACCCAAATTCACATTGGTAGTAGCAGAAATACAACATGTGGTAAATATCACAAACTACAGCTTGGCTGCTTCAGATTTGACAAATGGGATTAACAAAATTCTAGGCTGTCCAGTGGGATGGTGCAACATTGATTCTTGGAGGTTTTCAAGACTAAGCTGGACAAAGACCAGGTTCATAAGAAATAGTGCTGGAAATGGTTTTGACTCAAAGGCTTCCAAAGGCCACTTCCATCCAACTTTTTTATGATTTAATGAAAAGATTATTGCCCAGCTCACTCACACAGCCCTCCTGCCAGACCATAGAATTATAGAATCATTAGGTTAGAAAAAAATCCACCAAGATTGTAAAGTCCAACCTGAGGTGCCTCAGCCCACATAAGTGCATCAGGTAGGGTTAAATACAGACATGTTTTCCAGGCTGCATAAATTAATCAAGCTTGTTTTGGATGGAACAAGGTCAGGAAACATCTTAAATAAGCATATCTGTGGGAAGATCTGAGAAAATAGTTACTTGCAGCACTACAGCCATGATAAGAAATTGAGGATGGGCTGGAAAAAAAAAAACCTGCAACATGTTTCAGAGTTGGCAATAGCTGGTATGTAAGAAGCTGCACACTTTTTAGCTTCTGCCAGGATTGCTCTCTGTACACCAGGAACTCTACACCTCCCTTACCTCGCCACAGTGGCTCTACAAACAGCGGCAAGAAGTTTCATGTCTTGTCCTCTTTTTTTCTGATTTCTAACCAAACAGGCAGGTCCAGCTCACAGACTTACACAACACTTCTCAAACAGTGAAACTCATTGATTCTGGAGTTTAAAATTTATTACACTACATCCAAGCAGAAATTCCAACCATGCTGACCCTATTCCAAAATCTCAGTCAAAGGTCTCCAATAAAAGCAGTTTAAAAGCTGGTTAACACAATCCAATTAGCTGATTAGTCAAGATCCAATGCATGTAAGTATCCAGAAAGCAAAGCTAGTAAATGGTGTCATGACAGTGGATAAAGAGGTGAGAGCTGTCAAAACTTTAGCTAGAAGCTTCTGATGGTGTGACACTGGCAGAAATAAACCAGTGGCTGAAACCCTGTCAAAAGTCACAAAGAATAAATCACAGACAACACACTGATGCTGTGTTACTCTTGTGCCAAGAATGACACAGGAGCAAGTGGGAGGCAGTATTGTAGAAAGAGCAAAGAAGGCTTTATTCAAGAGAACTACACGGTTTATATAGAGTGATATGATATATTCTATTTGATTGGTTAGTTAACAAAAACATTTTTCTTATACGCTGTCTTTGAGAAGAACAAAAAGACGAAGTAGAAAAACACCACTTGTAGATTGTTTATACTAACAAGTTATCACATTTTTACAGCTTCTTGAAAATTCCTACAAGCTGCTGCGAGAAACGCTTGCTGTTTCTCTCTCTCTGTCCCATGGCATCCACAATGCTGTGTTTGGTATATTCTTTCCAAAGATGATAAAATCAACACTACCTTTTCCCTGAACCTGCCAATGAAATGATGGGTCAGACTACTATGTAATTTATATCTATTTAAAACGGGTTAATCTGATCTACTTTCTACGACACTTTAGATACACCTGTGCAGTGAGACAGCTGGACACAAACCCACTAGTTACTGGTAAGCTGGTGACCAAACTGGTTTGGTTCCTCTGTCAGGCCTCAGACTGTCCAAAGGCTATGTCTGGGCAGAGTGAGCACAAAAATACTTCTAAGTGTTTGTCTCAGCCTAGCCACTGAGAAGTTGTGCACCTAGGTCTCAGCTAGTAATTTAGGCTACTTCAAGTACCAGCCCAAAGAGAAGCTTCCAGATGTATTTGAGCTCTGTGCAAGGCGGATGGAATAAACCCCTCTTCCACTCCCACCAAGGGAGCTACATCTCTCCGCTTCTGCCATGGGGAAGAAGCCATTTCAGAATAGTCTGACAAGTGGTCCATAATGGGGGAAGTTTTGAGAGGATTTTCATCTCCACCTCTACAGCACAGAATCTGCTTATGTGACTGTGTGCTGAAAGAAAAGATAGAAGATAAAGACAAGACAAAAATGTTGTTTAAATTTTTCAGCCTCTTGGAAATGTGATTCTGAAGCCAAGAATTTATCATCCAAGGTTATGAAGAGATCCTGAACATGTTCATGCATAAAGAAGATGTAGAACACATATATGCATATGCACGACTTTATCTATGTTGCTCAGAGCAAGGTTGCACTTCCAGTTCTCTAAAACTGAAATGCTGTTCCCCATGTGAATTAAGAGAATTCTTATAGAGAAAAGGATCAGTTTCAAACTGATTTCAGAGGAGTGCAAAAATTGCCCCTCAAGAGTTTTAATTTATGTGAAATCACCACTGGAAAATCAATTTCCAATCCACATTACAAAATTTTGCTATATATTTTGCTGTTGTTATGCATCAAACTTCCTATTAACATTAGGACCTCTAGAAATGCCAAAGGAACTGAATGTATCTAACGTAAAGAAGAACCCCAAATACCTCCAGCAGCTCAGACCCACTATCTGTATCTTATAAATTAGATATTGGCTGTTATGTAGCTCTGCTAAAAATTATCTGCATCTGTACTTATTTCACCTAAGAATTCTTTTAACCATATCTAAAACAAAGGTAGGAAATGGGAACAGAATTGTAAATAATTAAAATGATTTCTCTTGACAGAGAGACAGGAAATCACTGTTTTAGTTTCTAAATCCTGAGTTTAAGGAGTTCCCTTCATGAGGAACATTCGCCCATTTTTAGTAGGCACATGCTTCACAAAGAAAATGGAAAAGGGTGACAGTAAATGGCAATTACCAACACCAAGTCTGATATCAGAACATGTTTTTTCATCAAATGAACAGTGACAATAGTTAAGTTTTACTTTTTCCTCTCATGTGCTACTCATTTGTTGAAGATGCTCTCCTCTCCATTCCCAGGTCTGCAGAAGGTCAGGCTACCCTCACAAAGATAACTCTAGAAACTGGAACTGTCACACAACCCATCAGAACCCACAAAGTCATTTCCAAACATTGGCCTTTCCCCAGACTGGATGCGTGGGGCTGGATTTGTGGCACAGTTTTTATTTTATTTTCCAAAAGGAATGCTTCAGCGAAATAAAATTCACCTCCCTGTAGCTTATTCTACAGGCCAGAGAGGAAAGTAAAAGGAAATGCGTAATTCTCCTAAAAAGCCATTCAGCACTCAAAGCCCCACTAATGATAGGGAAGGAAATAGAAGATTATTCTAATTCATGACCCAAACTAAGCTTTAAATGACTAGGATGGCAAAAATAAGAAAAATTACAAGCTGCTTCACTTGACACGTAACATAGTACAGCTCTGGAGCAAGAAAAAAATACAGAAAATTAAAAACTAGAGCACTGCACGTCATTCGGAATCAAATACCATGTATTACTGACAGCTTTCCTCTTCCAGACCCATCTAACATTTCTTGCTATGTCCTTCTTATTATATATAACAGTCTTGTAACCCTTTTTGTAGAGATCAGTGTGCAAGGGGGAGAGGTCAAGATGCAGAGTAGACACCATTAAAAGTCTGACAAGGTACAGAACGTGTAAGACCATGAATTGCTCCTGCAACTGGTCATTTTCAGACCGGAGTATGGTTAAAATTGAGGGTATTTAGCACTTACCAAAACTAAAGCTGACTACAAAAATATAGCACTGCATTTAATTACAGCACTCAGATCCTTCTGGGGAGGGTGATAATGATCAGGTATTTTGTACTTCAAGCTATGTCCCTCTCCCAGGAGGCATCAGCTGTACTCCCTCAATTGACCTTTCCCTGCAGCTACTTTTAAAGAAATGAAAAGGCCATATAGCTAAGCAAGAAAACCCCTCATAACAACACCAAAAAAAAAAAAAAATCACTACGGCTGCTGCACTGCTACCGAAGCACTTCTCATTTCTAAAATTAGTGCACTAAATGTTACACCTCAAATTCCTATAATCTTTCCTGAAAGTCTCCTTCAGAAGAAAATTAATTCAGAATAAAGACTGACATTTATAAAAGTTCTTGCAGTGGCTCTAACAATAATCAGTATATTTTTTGTTGCCATTTAACCCTAAAATACCATTTGAAACATTTTTGTCTAATTCTTTGGAAAAGCCCATCTCCCTCCTGCTTTCCTATCTCCAATCCTGAGATAATCCCAAAGCCATAAAATTTTAGAAAAATAGCATCACACACTTTGCATCCACATGGTCACTGCCATTCATCCAATTTAAGAAAAGCAAATAATTATTGGGAATTGCAAATAAAACTGTACTTTAACTCTTTCTCTCTTGGCTTTTCAGCAATGTTTGCCTACCACCGTTTTCAGTATCATGTGTGTACTAATTAAAATGCTGCTTTACAAACAAAAGTGTTGTGAGATGATAAGACCTTTAAAAGACAAACATAAAATGTAAGACTGAGACAAGTTTGTGACTAATTCTCCTCATGAGTTTAACCATTGCATTACTTTAGCACACCAATAGCTTGGTGTGTAGAGCTGGCACTGTAACTGTAATTGCATATAGGCTTCTTGTGGATAAGTTGCCACATTACTGTCTTCAGCCAAAGTGATCTGGTCATTTTATTAAGTTCCACCAGGCCTGAGACTACGTAATGTCCTATATATCATATCCTTACTTTTCATACTATTTTATGGAAATGCACCTTTTTGAGACGTGTTCAGTTTTGACTGGAAGAAAGCAAGGGACAGACACTGCCACCATCTCCTCACTCATTCATCGTTTCTCACATTTAATCAAGTACCTAATTTCTACTTTGACTTTATCTTGTTTCTGTTTATGACTATGACTCATTTTCTACTGAATTTAAAACGCTTTTAGCACTCCATATCTCCTCTGTGGAAGAATTTGTACGCTGTAATTTAGCTCTCCCTCAAATTCCTTTTTGACAAAATAAGCCTGATGTCTTTTTTATATGTATTGCATGAGACTCATTCATTACTCAGACCCTATCTCTGGTGTGCCTCCTGTTTGCTGTTACCTTTTACAACTTCCTTTTTGAAGGAGATGAGGACTGACTCAGTACTCTAGAACCAGCTGTACCAGTGGCATGTATACTTGAAGTCATTGGTCTATTCTGATAGTTACTGCCCTACTTACATGATCCCAAAGTTTATAAGCTCATTTTGCAAGAGCCTCTCTTGAGTTGTGTTTTCACTATCAGTCTTCAAAAAAAAACCCCATTTGCTGGAACACTGTAGCCCCATTCTGACACAGACAATCAGAGATCACCCTTTAAAGCAGGAACTACTTTAGAGGATTTTTGGGGTTGTTTCAGATAAGCATAATTGCCTTGTCCTCATTATATACATCCACAGCAATTTTGTGTACTTCAAGATTATTGATCAAAGCTTCATTCCTCAACAACCCAAAAAGCCACAAACCCAATTCAGTCTTTATTCCTCATAAGTACTTTCTGGTAAATGCCATATTACTTTTCAAACCTATTCGGATCACCACACTATCATCTGTTTCACATTGAAATTACACTGAAAAAAAATCTGCAGAAAATCAGCAAGGAAGCACAAGTAGAGCCAATCTTGTTTCATTCCAGGTTTTTTCATCACTCAGGCATTTTGAAAAGCCACAAAAAAAAGCAGAGCTCATCAACACTCAAGTGACTCAACTGTCACAGAACATAAAGCAAAGCCAGGGAGAAAGAGAAATGCAACTCTGTTGCACTGAAACAACAGCAGAAAATGCCAGTGCCACAACTTTCACAACAGATTAACTGCGAAGTTTTACTGCAGCTAAAAGCACATTGTGTGGGAAGATTGTCCAGATTCATCTTAGTATTCTGTAACCTTGCAAATGAGCATTTTGCAAATCCTTATGGTCACAAAACCACACAGAGTGCACCACTCTTATTATCCAACACAGGTATATTAAAAAAAAACTTTTCTAACCCATTATGTAGCATTGCAAACAAGTTACCAATGAAGTGGCAAAACTTAAAAGCCAATTAACAAATACATGATTGATAGAAAGAATAGCTCTTCACTTTACTCCTTAGCTGGTAAGATTTAACTAGGAGCTAGTCAAGGGCTTCTCTGCATCTTAAGGACTAGAGATTGTTAAAAGCTTCTGACAATCCAATGAAATTTTAGACTTGAAACATCTCAAATTTTTCTTTCCCATCTAAATAGTGTCTTAAGGCTACAAGTGTTTTACATGTCTTAAGGCTCACATTGTATCAGCTGCATTCTCAAAAACAAGGGTTACAATTTATGACTTACCAATGTGGGGAAGGTCACAAAAGGGATTTAAGAGTTTGGTTTGTTAAATTGAAGAGCAAAGTGTAACTGCATAGCTGGCAGTCAAGGGAGCATGAGAGGAGGAGGAAATATGCCAGGGAACAGAGTACAGGGGACTGCCTTGAGGCAAGGGAGCACCGAGGACCAAAGAAACTGCAGCTGCAGATACTGGGGAGAAGCACAAGGTGAGGAGGTGAATGTTACAAACCCACAGCAAACCAGCTTTCATTACAGTTCTGCTCATGGAAGAACTTGTTCTTGATCATGATGATTGCCCAATTGAGGAAGTATTATATTCATCCTCTCTGGTGCCAGGCATAACTGTATATCTAGCCAAACACTCCATTCATTGTCCTCTTATTCCTGCAATTCTGAATCATCTCCGCCTTTGCATATTCATGCCTAAGCCTGCAATTAACCTGCCAGCCATGTTACTCACAGGTAGAAATTGCCAGGTTCCTTTCTCACTATTTATTCATTTTTGTTTGGGCAATGAAGATAGGGTAAATACATATAAATTTACATGGTATTCTGTATGCTCTCTAGCCTAGGCCTGATGACTAAGAGCAAATGATCTTATCACACTCGGATACCAAGCCAACATCCTGTGAGAGAACAGCATATCTGAATCAGATGCTAAAAGACATTTAAGACTGTCTTATAACTTTGGAACCAAATAAAAGGAAGAACAACATGCAAATCTTTTGCCAAATGGTCTGTGTTATAAAGAATGAGTGTTTACTAAGCAAAATACATGTAAATACTTGTGTTTAGGCATCAAGTATTAAAAATTAGATTTTCTGCAAGGTCTGTGCTCCTATCAGCATCAACACAATGCCAACTGCTCATACTTTTCAAATACTAAGAATTTGGCAGTGTAAATTTGAGGTTAGCTGGGGCATTGGCCCTGTTTTGAAGAGATTCTGAGTCCTAACTTTTCATCTTTAGAATCTTTCAGCCAGGTGTTCATGGAGTACCAAGCTGCTTACCTAAAATTTGGATAGACTAATCATCAGTTATTACTGAAGTCACTGTTTTATGTTACATTTTCCAAGTGAAAACCTCCACATATCTATTCAGTGTCTAGCACCGAGGTTGTCTGTTGCATGCCCATGACCCTAAAACTCCAATTGCTTATTTATCCTGAATACTTATGCAACAGAGTCCCTGCAGGCTTTCCAACTGCCTCACCTGGGATGCTCCACACCACCAAAGTGTACTTACAGTCTTCAAAATGTAATCTCTGCTTGGCTTTGATTCTCTTCAACCTTGTTTTTCAGTCATTTTGATTTACTGGGGACACAGTCTTGCAGTGAGGTGATTTGAAAGGTACACCTAAGGTAACAACACGCTTTTACACCATCAATGAACATTTTGACTACAACCCCAACAACATTCTCATAAATCTTATTGCTACACAGAGTTGAAAGAACCTGAATGCCTGTGTTATATGCAGACTAACATGATGATGTGCAGACTGAAAACAAAGAACAGCTTCAAACAACCACACTGCCGGAGGTAAAAAAGGCAGAAGGAGGCTCCTCTTGCACCAAAGCAGCTTTGAAGCTAGCAGCATTAGTGGCAGGTCTAGACTAGCATCAAGCCCATAAAGTAAACAAAAACATGTAGGAAAAATTTGGGATTATCAGCCTTACAGTGTCTCTTAAAACAATTGCTTCATTGTTGATATGCTCCATGGCTTTCAGAATCACACCTGCAATTAAAGATTCTCATGTGCAATGTAAGCAAAAAATAAAGAAAGCATTACATATATATATATATATATACATATATATATATATATAGCAGTTAATAGCTCTGTGTTGGCTATTTCACAACACTTTCACACCTGATTTCTCAAAGTCACCTAGTCATATTTTGATTCCTTACAATAGACATTATAACAAATTATAGACTTAAAAGTAAGTGGTAGCTGGGACATGGGATTGAAGTCAATCTATTACTAAAAGTGTTGTCTTGACTGCATTGCAAAGAGGGTAGGAAACAAAAATTTCACCTCTCCAGTTAATACCATACAGAGGGGTAAACCAGAATTGGAATGACCTACTTTCAGTGAATTGTTATAATACAGATTACACAGATTTTAAATTTTAAACCACGAATGAAGCATTTATTTTCATTTCTCCTGTCCAATAAAGAAAATTACTTAGGAGTACTTGGGGATTTGTCATGGCATCTTGTGCAAGAGACCCATGGTAGTTATACTGTTGTGCCTTCTCATACTACCCAAAAATAGTAAGCAGGTCCCTCAGAAAATCACCCCTGAGCCCAGGATGTAGCCATGCCAAACTGTTCTGAGTTAGGTTGTGAATCTGGAATGCTTGATTAAGCTGAGGCTTCTGCCCAGCGATGAGAAACCACTGATTTCTTTCTGCTCAATTTTTGAGTACAACAGTATATATGAATTATATTTTATGCAATTTGTATGGTATGAAATATGCAATGAATTCTGAATTATTTTTTAAAAAAGTTCAAATTTGTCATTTTAAGTTTGCATTAACAGCCTCTCCCTGGCGAAAATTTTGTTAATATTGAGGTTGATTATATCAGGCTCATTCCTTAAGGCATTTGTCTGAACTTATGGAATAAATGCATTTAACATAAAAGTCACTTTCCACAGCATGCAAATGAATGTTACTGTATAAAACATTCAGGTCTTCTTTCATTAAAAGGAAGATAGAGTCTAACACACCCAGTTCTAACAGGTTGTCTAAAGACAATCTTCAGAAAGGACCTTTCTATTTTGAAATGCAACACTCCTTGTCTCTGAACTCTGTCTGCTTTATACCTTTTGCCATTTCCCAGTGTTACCCACCACTCTATCTATTATGTTCAACAAGCTGGAGGCACTTCCTATCTCTTCCCTTGTCCAAGCCGTGTTCATACAGTGCTATTTCCTCACATCTCTAGGGTTTTCTCCTAGAACAAGACAAAAATTGCACTTCAATTCCCACCACCTCTTGTCTGGATTGCTGATCCATTCAACAGGTCAGCAATGTTGTCTGCAGGTCTAACTAGATCATATGAGGGAAGAATGAATAAACATAACGATTTCTGAAGTGCCCTGGGGTCTCCAATGCTCTGGATGGACAATCCTAACAACTCTTGGATTTCTGTCCTCCAACAAGTCCAAGAGGAGTTGTTAGGATTGTCCATCCAGAGCATTGGAGACCCCAAACAAGTTTAAATACTTGCTATTGGATAAATGTTCTCAGAAATCACTCTGTTTTTTCATACATGAAGTTACCTAGTTACATCAAACCCAACTAACATCCTTCCCAAGAGCAAGCTTGCCAAGAAAGGATAAGTCCAAAACCTAAATACCATCCATGTGACCTAGACAGCTTGCCTTAGCCAGCAGTTCGCTAACCTCATTCTAATCCTTAGGATGCCAATGATGACTGCAGCTTTCCACAGACCTTCAGTGTTTTCTCTCAGTGGAGATCTGATTCCATGTTTTATGTACTTGGTCTGTAATAAGATCTGTGCAGAATGATTCTGATGTATATTCCTTGCACTCCCAAACCTCCTACTGCCATTCACAGTCACTCCTGGAGTACAGGCAACACAGGAGCCATTTCTAAACAGTATCTTAACACAAAATCATATTTTCCATGGGGAAATAATACACAGCTTGTGCATGTGAGGAGAAATCTCAAAATATTCCTTGGTTGCAGTCTCATTTTTGAAAAGCCTGAAGCATTTGGTAAATAATCTCTTTCCTCAGCTGCAGAATTATGATTCTGAAGCCACACTGTACAGTTCATGCCCAGCTGGTTTTGCTGAGCAGAAGGCAAATGGGAACCAAAATTGCATGATAAGGACATCTTCAAAAATAGTGTTTTAACATCCTTAACCTTGACCATCGTGTCTGCCAACAAAAGTAAATTTTGTTCTACACAGGACAGACTGAGTAAGATTTTCTGAAGTCATAAAGGGTGGTTTATGGGACAAGGTTCCCAGTCCCAGCTTGAACATTATGGGCAGTATGGCAATAAAACATCAGACTATAAACATGGCTATTCAAGAAAATAGACATGCACGTAAAAATATTTATAAACAAAGCCAGAATACCACACCTTCCAAGTTCTGTTTTCCTGTGAAACATTTAATCATTACCCATTTAAAAAACAGGATATGAACAGTTTAAGAGGGGAGTGAAAGCGTGCGGGGCTGCACACGATCATTTCCTGTCGGGCTTCACCAGCTACTTCTGTGACCCATGCTAATCAACAATCAGAGATAGGAAATGCCTTTCAGAAGTGTTCCACTACAGAGAATTCAAAGCAGATTTTTAATAACACAACCCACAGCAAAGGTATTTATCCTGGATTCCAATATTTTGTGAGGGTCCTCAATATCACTAAAACTTTATGCTTTTCTACTGCATGAGATCTCTAGTTTTATAGAATTTCTTTACTTGCTGAAGTCATCATAAAAACTATGAATTTTGAACTCTTGGCTCCTCTGGATGTAGAAAAGATTTTCATCTGATAATTAAATTTCAGTAAACTGAATATGTTTCTGAAGATTCTTTTCATTATGGAAGATTTTCCCTTCAGAATTTAATCTGTAATTTGCATTGGACAATTACTACTGTAGTATGTACTATTACTACTATATTGCCTTCTTAAACAAGTAGAAGACATATACATGGGGCACACATTCTAATCCATGCTTTCAAATTTGATTTGAAATCTTTTTTTTTTTTACCAAGAAAGAAAAAGCAAATATTCCAGCATCCCAGGAAGTGCCATGTAGCTTTTTTTCTCTTGGATAAGATGCTATTTTCTTTTTTTTAAATTTCTTTTTCAATTCCATCTGTGTTATAAGAAACTTCAGAACATAAACCAAAACACCAGCATTTTTCTTATCAACAGTCTTGCAAAACAAAGATGACTAATGCATGAAAGGCATAGTTTCCCAGTTATTCCCTTCACTGCAGTCAGGTGCTACCTTTAAAATCTGTCACTAAATTCTACCAGTGCTGTATGGGTCAATGCACTAAAGGAATCCAAAGAGGTAATTCAGCTCCCAAGCACCTACTCTGACTCAATCTGGTACCCCTGCGATAGTGCTACCTCAACCCCAACCCTTAAGATTCTGCATGAATACAGCCTAGTGCTCCAACAGCTGCTCATGTGAGCAACACAATTAGTGAACTTGCATATTACAAATATTATTCTTCCAGAGTAACTCTTCTTGTTCTCCTGACAGCGAACAATGAACTCTATCCCACATTACCAAGAACTCACCTTCATTCATTAGCTTTCATTACGCATGAGAGCACGGCCGCTGCAACTCTCTCTTGCACCATACTCCCTAAAAAGTCAGATCTGGGCACAAGGAGGTGCATTAAACTTTCAGCTAAAGTACTTGTAGATTTTAAAGGCAAAGCAAGATGCTGAAGACCTCTATACAGAAAAGGTCAGGATGGGCTTGGTATGCTTTGAAAATACACTTCCTATCAATGATAAGTTTCTTCTATCAATTCATTTACTCTTTTCTGCTATTATCCAAGTGCCGAAAATTTCCTTTCTTGCCCACTTATTTTCTCCCTTTTCTATACTCTCTCTATTGGCTTTTTCTTCTACAAACAGTTACATCCATTCATGAGTATTTTTTTTTTCATTTTCCTCATGTTCAAGCTCTAGTCTGGGCCGACTTTTTCTCTTAAACTCCCCTTAGAGGTGGTGAGTATATTGGCTCAATGCTGCTGCTGGAAAGAAGCTAAGAGAATTTAAGGAACAAAATTTGGTAAGCTTGAGCATTCCCAAAAATGCTGTTCTTGTTAAGATCCAGGTAATGCAAAGGTAAATGCACAAGTTCCTTAATTGCATAAATAGCAGGAAGAATGCATGAACATAAACATATAAAACAGGTATCCATGAACTGCTACAGGTTAAAGTATCACTTACCACCTGAAATTGCAATCAGAAGAATGAAAAAAACCTGGGACATGATGAAAAACTTCACAAAATTCAGTGATTTCCACCTGGAAAGTGGGACATAGTTCCGTAACTTTTCTGCACCCTCAGTGTTTCTTCTGCTCAATTAATTACATTCCAGGCTTCAAATTTTGGCTAACGCATTTGCATAGTCTTTGTACTTCAAAGGCTGACTTGCTTATTAGCATAGCCTAGTTCCTGTTACTTGTAGAAATAACTATGAACAGGAGTCACATTGATCTAGCTGCACTTCATTTCTATTGTCTGTACTGGGAATTCCTCAGATTCAAGCTCATGGAAATTTTTGTTTGGTTTGGCATAATCAATTTTTGATTATGCGTTTCTACAGGGAAAAGAAGTCTCTCATTAATAGAAGAAATTAATTTTGTTAGGGAAGTTACAGATGTTTGTAGGCTCAGTGGTAGGTAGTAAAAAGTTGATGTCAAAACAAATAAACTGAGATACAAGGAATACATACAAAGTATTAAATACAAAGACTAGAAGACAGAATTTGATCTGATTTTCAAATACTTTGGAAGAAAGACCTCATAGACATGGAGTTTTCTCTATAAAGAGCTTGATTTTAAGAGAGTTCATACATTTGAAAAAGTATTAGAAAGTTTACTTCATTTCAGAAGATCTTTTTAAAAGTAGAATAAAACTGGTAAAGTATAATCTATGGTATACAGGTCAAGTAAGGTGCATATACAGGCTTGCTCACCCATGGCAATACCTAGGGCCCCACAGCTGAACTTCAGGTAAGCATTATGTCCATTGAAATTGTTGAATCAGACCTTTTAAAATGTCCTTTAAAAAAACACAGCAAGGATTTCATCAGGATTTGTCCTCCTTAATCTATTCCTTGTTTGACAAGGAATGTTTCCTCTGAGAAACTGAAGTTGTGTTTTGTTTCTGAAAGAGAATGCACTTAAAGTTTTCTGATGGCATCACCACATCCTGCCACTTACCACAATAGAACCTTAAAGAGAGATTTAACATCCTCCTGCAGGATGACCAGAACACCTCATTCTGGATAGCAGGACAGAAAAGAAGGTACAACACTTTCTCTTTGGGTGTGCAGGATAAAATTCATTTTTTGGGGTTTTGTTTTTTCTCTCTTTAAATGCATTTACATACATTTCTGATTTTTTTTTTCTAGAACCTCTCTGGAAATGCCACCCAGTTGAGGCTTACTTGGAGCCATTGTTCAACGAGTTTGTAGACACTGCCTTTCTTTAACAGGAGAGCAGGAAGGACAGTGGACAGATGTGACCAGGCCTATGCCATCTGCAAGGGCTTCCGCAGCATCCCCATTTCCTCAGGGTATTCTGACCAGCTGTGGCCCCAGAAAGTCCATTTGGATGAGGGTGATCCACTCAACAAATCAGGGCATGTTCTCTCTTTGGTAATGCAGCAGACAAAGTCTGGGCTTGGCATTTTGAAAAGCGTGCTTTCAACTTTCTTCTACCCAGAAAACAATGGACAATTACTCATTAAATTTAATACCTTATAACCTAGTTTGTATAAACCATATATCCCATGTCAAAACAAGAACAAGGAGGAAGTTCCAGTTTCTTCACAGCTTCTACTGAGCGTGCAGTCACCACCATCATGGTTATGGAAACGACGCATCCTTTTGGAGAGGCATTGACAAGCATCTCTTTGAACTGAACTCCAAACACAAGATGAGCAATGGCAACATGCCCAATGTCTTTGTGTGCTAAGCCAGTAAATGAGCCTGTCATCCTTGCATTTTCTTCCATGCCACAGTCCCCTGTGCCCTGGCTGAAAACTGATTTATTACTCATCAGTTGAGAAGACACATCAAGGAGGAAAAAGGAGTAAACTTCAAGCGTTCAGGAATTAGCATACACATTGCCCAAATAGCATCACCTTTTCTGCTAGTCCAGCTATGGGTTTTAACAGGAAAAAAGCCTTGTCCAACATGTGATTACGTAAGTTTTTAATCGCTACATGAATTTTTATATGGCAAATACTGTCTTCTGGATATGTATGTTCTTGGTGCTCTAGGAGGAGAAATGGAAAATGATACTTTAAAGACAACAAGACTGAAGACCCAAATACAAGAAATAGCAGAAGTACTGAGGGATGTAACTTTTCTTTTCAGTTTGTCTTTTGTGATATATCAATTACATTAAATGAAATTTTTTTCCAATCTTTTTTTCCTATGGACAGTCAAAACTGCTTTTAGAAAACAAAAGTGTGCAGTTTTTGACTTTACATTATTTTGGAAACTTGAAAAAATATACCAAGGGGATGGATTGTTTGTTCCTTGACTTGGCTTGCTGCTAACAGCAACATATGCAAACAGACCAGAAACTCAAATCACTCTTAAGATACAGGAATTCTTGTCATATTAATATTTCCTACATTATAATTTAGTCATCACTGCCTGTTAGTCAACTTCCAATTTATTAAGTACATGTTTACAAAAAGATTAGTTCCAGGAAAAATTCCCATCAAAATGTTAATCTGTCAAAACAAGTAAGGTAGAAATAGCTGATATAGCTATCACATACTCATGAGAACTATCAGGGGGAAGATTGCATTCAGCTGCATTTTGAAGAGAAACACACTCCAGTCTTTCCTATTACGCTGCCAGATGCTCAGGTTTCTTTTAATGGAGTTAAGTGGAATAAATTTCTCAAAACATAGTTTAATATATGCTGAACAAAGCATTCCAGAAAATACTGCATTTTCTAAGAAGTTAAGACTTGGCTTTTTCCCCCTCAAATAAAAAATTCCCAAGTCAGGTTTTTTAATAAAATATATTTCATATAAAATAAACAGAACATTATACTTGTAAACTGAGACTTTAGTTCACAGACTTTTTCTATCCCTTTGTCTTGGAATGACCTATTTACACACCTGAATTAACAAAACGGAATCTGGATTTTTAATTTCTCCTGCAGTTTCAACACTCTTTTCCTTCAAAAAATTGATCACAACATCAAAATGTTAGTTTCCCCAGTAAACAGTGAAGCAGGTGCATTGCTCACACACCTCACAAACTCTGCAAATTAGGTAAAATGTTGTTTTGTTAAAGGTTTTCACAGCCTTCACTGAAATATATGTGAAAAAATAGTACTTTTTAAACTATTAATTTGTACTGATGCTGAAATTGTACCAGGTGCTTAAGAGAAACTCTGTGAGGCCAGACCCTGCTGTCAGCACCCAGCCCAGACAGAAGGTTGGGTGCTGCCTGTTCCAGGCTCCTCCGCTACCTCTGCTGCACACCAAGGTCCTGGCAATCCTTCCAGCCCCTGCTGCCCTTTGTCATAGAGTTTTTGGCTAAATATACCCACAGGCATTTATCCACCCTTCAAACACTTCCTCTTCAGATCAGTGCTTCACTGCACACAAGGAAATGTTTCCAGTTACATCCTGCCCCTCTGTGAACTTGACTACCCTTTGCCACTCCAAGCCCCTTCCAACCTAAAAAGAAACAATAGGAGCAAGTTCCCTTTCTCTAAGCAGCCATTTGCCTAAGATTTAAGTGATAATCCACCTTATTCCTTAAAACCAAATGTAAAATTAGAATTAGACAGGCTCATTTGATGACTACCCATTTTGCACCACAAGAATGTTCTTACCAACCCTTCTGAATAAATCCTTTATGTAAACTGTGAAGCATGACTTTTAGAGCCCCACTTGCTCCAGACCTACAGATCATAGTTCACTTATCCTGCTTCAGATGAGGCTTTTATTTCACATCTCCCACTCCTTGCTTTCTTCTGGGCTTCTTCCACCATTTCAGAGGCAGCACCTCCCAATGAAGCTTTCCTTTGGGATTCTCATTATCCCTACTAGCTGCCTGTTGCTTCTCTGAATGACAACAAATTGCCTTCTTCATGCAGGCCTGGACCTTCTCCTGCTGGGTGGATAAATCTCACGTCTGTCACCAGTTGTGAAAGACACAACAGGATGTCACAACAGTTTCAGCAAGACCAGCCAAGCTTTAACACTACTGTACAAAATGTCAGGCCAGAAAGTGGGTCCACAAGACCAGGTGGGGTCCCAACACTCAGAAACAGGGTTTCAGTGGAAGTCTCAACTGCAGAAAAGCAATGCAACTTGCATCTGGAATCTTCACTTCAAAGCTGGAAGGCAGGAAAAGAGACCAAAGCAGGTAAACTCAGGAACTGCTCAGTTAGAAGATACCTCAGCTTGAACAGGCACCAATAAAAGGTCATGAAAAACTGCAAGTATCACCTTAGAAGTTTCCAAGATATTCCTCTACAGTTCTGTTTATAAAAGTGACACATCAGACATGAAAGAGACTTGCTTACATTGCAGAATACATTGCATCACACTAAAATAACCCCAGTGCAGTTGGAAAATTTCTTCATGGAGAATGACCCAATTAAAGACAATTAAACACTAGCTTTCCCTCCTATGCCCACATGCTGATTATGCTCATATATCTCAAAGACAAGTTAACAGATAAATTCAAAGACATGTAAATTTCACACCCCAAAAAACATTCAACAACTGAAATGGCATCCATGGAACAGCTTTTTATGTTCTTTACTTTGAATTTTTGATTGTTAGGGTACATGTAAAACTTGACACATACAGCTATATAATAAGCTTATCTCCACAAAAATGTAGTCCTCTTAACTTGAGCCCTTGTTCTTTGACAAGGTTGGATGAAGAGTTTTCAAATGAGACATGGCACTCCATGGCAGTACTCTGTTTGCAAAAAACTGGACAGAACTCAGGCACCTCCTGAACATACCTTCCCATCCTCTATTCTGCTGCACCATCCAGGGACCCAAAAACCTCAGTGTGTGGGACTGGCATAGATTAGATTTTGAGTCAAAGTGCTAAAAAAATGTCACTTTTCAATCACCCATCATGCATTATCATCTGCCAAGGCTTCTTGGCAGTGGGCAGAAAAGGCCTTGTCTAGATTCCATTTCACACCAGGTGAATCCACAGTCCCCAAAAACCTTGAAGGATTCACATCTTCCTAAGGACAAACTCTGCTAAACTGCTCTGAAGGAGTTGGATCTTCCTACTAGTAAATAATGGGAAAATGTAGACCTTTTTTTGTGGTCCTAGGAAAGGTGATGTTGGCTTTTAATAATTGCTGGCCAGCTAACACGATGTATCTCATTGAGAAATGTGAAGTTCGGAACCTTTTTTCTTATATTTCTGTTTAATCCTTGAGCTCAGACTTGTTAAAGGCATAGATGCTTTTTGGGATGGCTGTTCCTCCCCTACACCATTTCTCCTGAAGGTTCACTCAATGCATCTAAGCCAGAAACTCCAGCACAAAAGAAGCAGGTTGGAGTTCAGGTATGGATGATTTCTGGAGTGGAAAAGAAAGCATTTTAGAAACATACAAATATTTAATCATACAAAACGCATACATGGAGTAATAGTGCCAAGAAGTAGATTTAATCCTGAAGTCCTTAAGACACCAGAGCTCAATGAAGCTGAATGCTAAGATCCCAATTAGTAAAAATACTTATGCGCAAGCTTTGTATTAAGCACCAGTGTAATCCAATGAAGTTTATGAAAAGCATGCTGCCTCAAACAAGAAAACTCATGTTGAATACAATGGGAGTTCTGTTTATGCAAGGTAGAAATCCTACCTTGAACAAAAAACCAGTATGTAAGAGTAATACTGGGGCTGAATCACTAATCTCTCTTATTATAAAAATAAGGTTTATTATATAAACCTTATTTCCCTGTTCAGAGAATTCTGTTCCACCTTTTAAGGTGTTTTTAGTCTGATGGATATAATAAACTTAATACTTCATCCATAAGGTTTCGGGACAGGAGATGTGGAGCATTTAATTCTATTATGGTTTTATCAAAAGAAGCTCCTTTCATTCAGTTAAGGATCAGAAAGAAAGCGCTTCTAATCCAATGACTCTTCTAATTTTAGTAATGGAGACCTAATTTAATTTTAGACATGTAGATAAAAGGATACTAAAAATGAGACATATCAATGAAGATGTTGTTACAAGTACTGTAAACAATTGCCTGTTTTATTGTCTTCAAGCTCTGAGAAACTGTCTTCACTGAAACTGGTTCCTTCAAGAGCATGAAAATAATGTAAAAATACAATAAACTTCATGGAGACATACAAATGATCCACACTCATGTTCATAATTTCAAAGAATGTCAGGAGCCTAATTTGTATGGAATCTTTGAGAGGAAGATAAAAACAGTAGTGCTGTCTATGAAATTTTAGTGCCCATTTCCCTTTTCTATATATCCTACTTGCATGAGACCACCTCCACCTGCCACTGCAATCCCAAGCTAAGAGAAATTTTGATGCAAATTGGATTCCCACACACACAGAGGGCAGAGGGGTATAGCACTAAGCACCTGGTAATACATCACCCTGGTTGCTATGCCTCTTGTGTTCATCAAACATGTAAATGTGCTAAGAATGTACTAATTACTGCTTTCCCAAGATAATTTTCCCTGTTAATATCTTCAGTTTGCACTGTGGCTTCTAGTTGCTGCAGTCTCCAACACAGCAGCAGCAGTAAAAGGCCTTCAACACAGTAGCAGCAGTAAAAGGCATCAGTAGTTTACCTGGGAATATCTGGAAATATTTAGGCTACTGATACCTTTTTTTTTTTTCCTTTTTATAAAAATGTGTACTATTTCACCGTCAAATGCTATCTTTTCAATACATTCAAAATATCCTAGCAAATTACTTATATCTTGCATTTAGACATTCTGTATCATAACGATTAAGTTAATTAAATACTCTCAGCAGCCAGCCAATTTCTAATTATGGTAAACCCAGTGATTTGTCAACAGGAATTGGCATTCCATGATTCAAATCAAGAAAGCAGTTCTTATCAGAGCAGATAAAAGAATTTGGTCTATTTTCTAGCACAGCATTGATCAAAGATAAAGCCAAGAGCAGGAAAACAGAAGCTTGTTCAGAAAGTAGAACAATATCCTACTAAACACAACTATTTGAGAATTTTCATGTACTTCAGATTTAGGTATTTATATACATTACCTCAGAGCACTCATTTAGAGTAACTAATTTGCTCTTAGAATTCATACAGCAGTAAACAATCCAAGTCTGTAGCATGTACTGCAGAGCCAACCCAAGTATGAATTAAAATTTTTGCCTCATAAGTATTTAGATTCTTTTGACAATCAGTAAGAGGGAAGGAAGTAACTGGTGATGCAATATGTCAGATTTTGATTTTTATACTCTGATGTAAAATCATCTTCTTTCAGACTTTTTCAAATTTGCAGGAAAAGAACTTTCAGCTTCCCATTAAGCGCTGCTATTGAACGATTTCACATCATTTTGCAAGCCTGCATTTACTCAAGCTGACTCTCCATGTTCAATGGTGACTAATAAGGAAGGACTAATAAACTTAATTCCCTCTTTCTTTTACGCTTTTAAACAAACAAAAGCCCATGCTTTCTTCCCTCTTTTCTACAGCAGAAAAGGAGGGGAGCACTGGCAGCTCAGGGCCAAGGTAAGGACAGATGAGAGACTGGCAGATGGAAACCTAATCCTTAGCAACCTTCCCCCACCCCTGCCCCCCCCTCCTCCCCAATTCCCCATCCCTCTCTCCTATTAGGACCTGCTGAAGCTGACAACTTGCCTTCAATATCTCCTTCCCTCCCATCCAAAAATGCAAGTCTGAGACCTCAAAAGAGGAAAATTGAGGTAGCTGAACACTGTGATGTTAAACAGAACAGAGAGAGGAGAAAAGGCATCCTGGTAGGTGGGATAAAGGGAAAAGAGAAGAGCAGGAAAGGAAGGCAGTGATGGGTGCTTACTAATTTCTGAGCAGATCAGCAGATTAATGATGAGACTTTGGGAAGAATAAGGGAGCACAAATGTATTTAGCACTGAAGTTGATAAAATTATTTAGAGATTGAAAACAAGTTGGTATAGAGTTACGAAAAAGATGTTTTCAACTAGGAAATAACAGGTAACTGGCAGCAAAATATTCTCCAGTTCTACCAATTAAAACTTTCTTTTCAAAACACATACTAACATCTATTACCCTTAATACCTTTAAATTATATTGTAAGACATTTGTCAGGATCCTGCAACATACAGTCTTGGGAGGAAGAAGAATAATTCCTGAAACTTTGCCCCACCCAAACATTTCTTCAAATGGCCCTATTTTACACAGACATTTGTTAAATGTACATAAAGAATAATAGGAAGGAATAACCAGGAAGCAAGTCCACTCCCCCTCTGTGGGCCATGGCTTCACTCTGCTTGTGTCTGTCAATACACCAGGCCTCATTTTCATCTAAAATTGGTGTCATGCTGCAAAATGTAGTCATTCACTACAAGAACTGCAATTATTGCTGTGCTCACATGCAGCAAAGCACCATCTGGCCTGTTCACAATGCGGGCACAATGCAGGAAGAGTAAGCACTGATGTAAATGGTTTTCCAGTAATACTGAATTCCTCCATAAAAAGCAAGTACAGTTGTATTTCAGTAATTACTCACAGAATCAAGCACTCTTAGATGTCAATGAATACTCAAAGATTTTTGAATGAACCCTGCTATCATCTTCTGTTACATTTCAGTCAATATTTCAGGGACCTGGAGAATCATTAAATATTAGCATTTGTATCTATCTGGATGGATTTCCAAAATTTCTGAAAAAATACAAGACTGGCATTCCCCTAGGCATATTCAGGTATATTCCTATTTTTTGAGTCAAAAGCAACGTATGGATTTTTCTAACACACAGGAAAATAGTACAAATCCATGTGGTCGTTTCAGTAATAAATTACACAGCTATTAAGTGCTTACCATTTTTTACAACAGTTACCATTTAAATATACATGATCTAATGCTCAGGCCAGCATTTCAGCTATGCCTCTATGAACAGCAATAATACCATTTAAAATGAATAGCCTGCTATAGTCACAGGATGCATTACTGAGCACATAATGAATGAAACTGCTCACACGGATGGTGGTTCCTCCTTTATCCTTCCCTCCCCTCAACTATGGAAATTGATTAATAGTGATGTGATAACACAGGCAAAGATACACTGTGCAGCATTAGTTTGGGCACAGACTTTGGTGATTTTTACACCAGAGTTTAGATGCGGATCAAGCAACTGCTTCGGCAGCAAGAGCAACCCAAGTTGCAAAGAAAGGCAGTGACTCCAAAAATTAGCTACATCAAATTAGTAGAAATCTCACAGAATTATTTGTTTTAAAGACATTTTTTACCACACTGAGATGTGGTAAAAATCACATCTCTTGGCAAAGCCTTGTGCCTTCTCAACCAGAATCAGGAGACAAATACTCTGTGGATTTTGGATTTTTCCCAGATCAAAATGTTGGAGCACTTGAGAACAAGGTTTCAGTTTGGAGCCAAAACTGATTATAATGCTTAGCAGAAAGCAAGTGGCAATTCACTTACCAAGCTGCCACATTTCAACATTTTGTTATAAGGAATTAAACTTGCAAATTTCAGCATGACTGTGCAGTAGAAGTGAAAAACAAAATGATAAGGACTACCAACCACAGAAAATTTGTGTTCAAACTCAGATTCAGCTCACTTAGTCCAAGCCATCTGACGCTGTTACAAAACCGTTGAATGCAATTCTTAAAAGAAATGAGTGCTGTCTTTTACTAAGTGATGAACCCTCATGTCAAATACCAGGGAACACAGACAAGACCCCAGCTGTTAAAAAGCTGGAGCTCAAGGCTCCAGGGGAGAAGAGAAAGGAAGGAGGGACCCAGGGAGTTCTGCCTGTGCCAGCCATTCTTTGTCCATAGAGAAAACCCAGTTAATGACTATTAAATCACAATACATGCCAAGGTACTCTAAAAGATCTCATTTGATAGAGGAAAGAAGCCAGCATTGAACTGAGAACAAGTACAACAAGGAATGGAGTGGAGAAATGAATAGGAAATTTAAAAAGATAGCACATTATTTGTTCCCAGAAGCACAGCATAAGATGTTGGATACAGCAGGCATGTCCACCATTGTTCACATGATGTCTTTGTTAAGAATGTAATTTAAGTTTTTGTGTAGAATACAATATATAACCGGGACAGATAAATGAATTTCACATCACCCAACTGAATAGTCTGCAACTGGAAGTAATATAAGAATTAAGCTTGTACAGAATGCTTCCAAATACTCAACAAATATTTACACATTTTAGAATGCATCTATTAAGTTCACGATAAGAGACTCTAGGCCAGTAAAGTTAAAAAGGCCTTTTAAAAATATTAAGAAGGCCATTTAAAAATACTAAGGAAAAGTACTTTTGGAAAATGGTAATACATCTGCTACATGTCAGCGCATAACAGTGTCGGGGTAGAGTTACTTGTGTTTTGCAGCAAGAAGGCAGCCAGTGCATGCAGTCCAAAGGATGATTTACAAGTGTGCTCTGTTATAACCATAAAAGGTGGAGAGGAAATCTAAGGGCCAGAAATAGAACCACTGTAAATTAAGTAGGGGGGAAAAATGCTTGAGAAGAACACGATAAATGAAATGGTAAGTAAAAAGATGGGCAAGTAAAAACAAGGCCAAGGAAGGGAGTATCAACATGTCACACGGGGATATCATACAAAAGTGTTCTCTAAGGATGGTGTCAGGCATGAACTGACTGCTGAGGTCAAGGAACCCCAAATTCCTGTCCTAGCACTAACTGACTCTCTGTGAAGGAAGGGAAGCTATTTCACTGTGCTATCTCGCTCTGCAAATCAAAGGCAATGATATTGCCCCCCTACCTATCTCTTGGACACGGCAACAAGAGAATCAATGTCCTGACAGTACTTCCAACACTGCATGTGAAATCCTGGCCCTGCTCAAGCCAGTGGGATTTTTTAACACTGACTTCAACAGCGCCAGGGTTTTTATCTACAATTTGCTATCAAAAATTTTGGCTGTCATTATTTAAAAGGATTTTGAAGCGTTTTTTCTTAGTTACTTCACAAATCATAATTACTCAGTCCATAGGTCAAGAAACAAATGGGGATGTGGAAATCCCACTCCCTTCCTCCTGACTTGCCTATTGCTGCTGTGAGCAAAGAGTCAGGATTTGACCTGTGCTGACAGTTTTGCTTTCTGCCTTAATAGAGAAGCACCCGGTTCACCGTTACACAGCTAAGATGGATCTTAATGTTAGCACTAATAAAAGGTTTTCAGATGTAAAAAGTTGGCATTTCTATGTTGCAATTTGTCATAAAACAGCTATTCTTCAATTCTTCTATAGCTGCCCCAGAGAACTCATTAAAGACACATAATGGAGAGGGAATTAAAAGAGAAATACAAGATCAACAAAATATATTTCCCGCTACGATTATCCTTTTTATTAGACATTTCAAAATGCAAAAGAAGCTGTCAATATTAACATTATGAATCTAAAAACATTCAGAAAAACTGAAATTACAGACAAAAGGCAAAGCAGTTTCCTATGCTAAACAATGCTGCAAAATAACACTGCTGGCACAGTAATTGGGAGATAACTTCATGCCAACATCATGGCTTCTCCATATGTCAGCTAAGAAGACAGAAGTTGTTAGTGAAAACTTCCAGAGTTTTTTTACAAAAACTAGGGAGAGGGGGAAGGAAGGAAAAATCCTATAATGTACAATTATTTTTTTAATTAATAACACTTCTCTGGAATATTTGATATGAAATCACAGAAGTGTTTAGTTTGAAAAAGACCTCTAAGGTATAAGTCCAACCATTAACCCAGCACTGCCAAAGTGACCACTAAAATATACGCTGAAGTTCCACATCTACACAGGTTTAAACAGCTCCAAGGGTTGGTGACTCCACCACTCCCTTGGACAGCCTGTTCCAAGGCTAGACAACCCTTTCACTGAATAAACTTTTCCTAACACAGAATTTAAACCTCCCCTGCTGCAACTTGAGGCCAAGTTTCCTCTTGTCCTAGTACTCGCTCCTTGGGAAAAGAGACAGACATCTTTCCTCCCTGAAAAGGATTGATCTCTCTGCTGTCCGATCACACTTTGATCCTAACATCTCCAATACTAAAATGTCAAAATTTGTGGAAATCCTGGTTCATTACAAAATTTCTCAAGACTGAAAGCAATTCTTACTACCAGTTTGAACCTGTGCTTGTCAGATATGCTTCTCTTAACACTCACAAGCACGAAAAACTTGTGTAGAGAATTACCTCAGCTTTGCAGCAGTCACTGCAATGGAGTGCAAATAAATTTTACAGTACAGTGAAGCCATCATCCCTTTGTATCCATTTTAACTTGGAAATTGAATGGTATTTTTATTGAATGTGGATCTTAAAATGGTCAAAGGCTAATATTTTATAAATCACTCTTCATGCTTCAAATGTATTTTCAAAGAATTAAGAAAGAGCTTAGAAATGTACTTAAAAATAATAACCAGGAGCTTCAGTAACAGTATTTATCATTCAACTAAGAAGTAAAAGCACAGCTTTGCTGTAGGGGAAGAAGGCATCAGCTCTCACATTAGCATAAGCCACTGAGTTCTCTTTTCATGTGTCCCTGTCATGATCAAATGGTTGTGCAGTCCCTTCCCACCCAGACATCAAGATGCTATCTGCTGTATTTCAATTTTTACAAATTTTGTTCTCTTACTTGAAGATGCTGCAGCTAAAAGCATGTCTAGACAGAAAAATGTGGCAGATTCTACCTCTGCTGTTTAAGTACATGCATTTTCAAGTCTTAAAATAAAGCTACTGTGTGATAGACTTTGATGATAATCACAGCTGCTCATGAAACATCTGGAGTGAGAAGTGCCAAGTCTGTGTCTTTGGTTTGAAGGTGACGATAACTTTGTCCTTTGGATTTGCACTGGGCTGATCTCCTGAGCAAACTCCATGTGTTTCCTGCAGTGTCACCTTTTAGAGAAAGTCCATAAACCAGCACAGTGAATTGTTTGATTCATGACTAATTTTACACCAGCAGCAGCAATGACTTCACTCACAGTGCTAAGCTCCCCTCTGGGGTTCTTGCAGTTCCCTCCCATACAAACTCCCTTGCAGCAGCAGATGCTTTCTAACTTCTACCACTGACCTGTTGACCTTGCTCTGTGCTGGAAGGCTGTGGCAGCACTTAACCCCCAAATTCTTCTTCTAGTGTATCTGAGGCAGTGAAGAGCCTTAATTCCCTGACTAAATGTCTTCCATGAACATAAGTTATCGGCATCATCAATCAAACCAGCTGGTAGTGTCTTACCTGGCCCCAAAATTGGCATTCTTGTGGAAATAAATGGATGGATTTAACAACAAATCACTTCTCAAACAGATATAACTGAAAGTTATTTTGAATTATGGATACTTTAATTTAGATCTGTGTAAAAATATAATTACTTATTGTTGTTAAGGTAAGTTTCAAGATGAAAGGGAAAAATTCTGACTTTAAAGGACAGGAAGCTGAAGTTTCTCAGCGTTTTAATTAATCTCAAAGTTTATTAATACTGATATTGTTTCATTCACAGACATACTTCAAACTCTAACAAATAGATTTTTCCCCTTTTTTATTGTATGTGACTAATCAGACTGAAAGGGATCACATCCAGTCACTCATACAGACACAGCAAATCAGCTTTCACATTTCTGGAAAGTTGAGTTTCAACTTAGCTCCAAAATGACAGTCCCTGTTTTTCCCACGGGCAACAAAACTTACTGTAATTCATTGCCAATTAGTATTTAATCTAAGAGAGTGAAAAATCTTACAGACATGATGTTCTGTATGTTTATGTGGCTGTGAGACTCAAAAGGCAGGGAGAAATCAAACACCACTGATAGCGTTAGAGGGCAGAACCCTACTGGGGATATCATTCTAGAGACAGACAGACAACCCCTGATGGGTTGCACACATTTCCTGAGTAAGCTCACGTACAGCTAGAGACTAACAAAAGGACTTGGGTGACTTTCAGCCAACCAAACCCAAAAATAGAGAGGGTTCTTCAAGAAGTAGCTTAAAGATTTAGGGGGAGGTGGAGGAAATTAGGGAGGGAGGCCGGGAGATGGATAGAGAGGAAAATAAGAGCAGATGTGAGGGGAAGGCAGCCTGGAACATTACAGCTGGGGGGTCACACAGCATCTAACTGGGATCCAGTGTCATGGTAGTGGGTAGCTCAGAGCACTCAGGATAAAGAGAGCTAAGATGCTCAAATAGCATCTTAGGAATAAGGAATTCACAGAATTCCTTATTTTTGTCCCCATTCCCCAAGTTGTCCACTAGAAACTCCCCAGAAACTGCTGTTAGGACTAAACAGTTCCATTCCAAACCAAAGCCTAGGCATATGTTATCCCAGACAATAAACAAACACTGTAAGAATAACTGGATGAAACACACAATTGAATCAGCTGATGGAAACAAAATAATCACAGGCGTTATCTCCATGACAAAGAATATCACACAACCTTAGCTGACCAACTGAGACATGCTGTCACTTTGTTTTGATGATGCAATCAGCTCTACACAGCTGATCCATGTACTGTGTGGGGACCTGCTGATAGAAGTGATGTTCTGCAAAGCAGAAATGTGTAGCCATATGGAGCTCATTGCAAGAATGAGCCTCTCTTTACACTCCTGGTTGAATTTCTCACATATCCTCATTATCTGTTATTGAGCATTTGCAGGGATCTAATATTCTGAACCATGGAGCCAATTCCATTCTACTGTTCTCCAAAGATTTTCTACTCCACCAAAGATATTTTAGAGACAAAAGTGTAAGTGGCATTTACTCCCTGTTGAAAAGATTTTAAAGTTTTTATGTTTTTCCAACTATTTTTTTCCCGGAGTTTAAACTAATAAATATCTGTGTCATCTCTGAAATTCCCTACATAGCTGCTTGATTTCTAATGCTTTGTTTCTCAAGATTCAATGGGACCAAAGTGTTTCATGTGAATAAAGATTTTATGTTCCTTATTTTACTATCATGTCACTTAGGACAATCATGCATCTGAAAACTTAAACTTATCAAGTTACTGACAGGTTGAAAAAAGTTTCCAGAATGTGTTCAAGCTAGAGGAATCTGTCTCCTAAAATGGTACAGTCTGATAATCTCTCTGCTCTAAAAGTAATCTAAGTCTCAGTTGCAAAATATTTAATATATGAAAGAAATTATTCATTCAGCATTTAAAAGCTGCAGTTGAAAAAAATCTCATGGTAAAATATACCCCCAGTAAATGTTATTTATCTAAAGCTGCTCAAGAGACAGTTTGGGTTAAAAAAGAAAGCAATGCTGCAACGATTAATAATTAACCAGTTTCTAGTAACAGCTTTATTGAATTGGAAAGACAAACTGTCAGCTGCACAGAAATCCACAATATTTTTATCACCCAGGTACTATGAAATATTGAACCTGAAAATTGGCACTATTTCTCCAGGCAGAAAAGTTTTCTTGGCAGTAGCCCAAGTTAATACAATAGGTCACAGAAAATCATCGTTTCCAGTCTACTGTTTCAAAGGAACAGGGAAAAAATCATAGAAAAAAGACTGAATCCTTAGGAAAAAAGAAAACAAACAAAAACCAAGTCTTTTCATACAGACAGCAAAGCAGGACTCTAAAATGTTCATGCATCAGTTCACTTTTCCCTAGTTTTCTTTTTTTATTTTTTAATCCTTTGGTGCTATACAACTATTGCCACCTCTGTTTAATAAGCACATTTCATTTAAATAGCTCTCTTGAGTTCCAGCTCACCCACCTAATAAAACACAGCATGTTTCAGAGATGGGGTAATATTCTAGGCACAAACTGTGTGACTTTATATTTTGCAAAGTAACATTACATCACATGGTTGATAATTACATTTTAATATTGATGCTGACAGTAGCCCATGAAAATGTGCACCCAGACTCTCAACTTTGGAATTTTATGGTTCATCATAACTTGGTAGTAGACACTCCTTAGCACCATTTTTGCTTTGTTTTTAATAGAAAATATTGTTGGTTTGTTGGTTTGTTTTTTTTTTCTCAGAAAGCTCCCAGTATGGTGAGCTGTGCTGAAATTCAAAAAGATATCCAAAGATGCTCTATTAAAACCTAAAAATGGCTCAGATACTAAAGAATTAGCCAAATCCATGTACAATTGATAAGTTTAATATTGTTTGTTACATGAAAGGAGTGATACAGGCACCAAAAGGTTTTACAGTTCTGAATGAAGGGAGGAAGGTTGGGGGGCAAGATGAGGAACTAAAGAGAAAAACTGGGCATTTTGGAAAGCCTCTGCAAGCAAAGCTGTTAGAAATTATCAACATGCCATGCAAAGTGTATGAAGGGAAAGAAAAGCCATATTTAATGATAGGAGACCATTGCTAAACAAAGGCCATAATGGGATTTCTGCTTTTCACTCTCAGCCCTGTTTCTCAAGCAGTGCTGGCTGCCAGCTCACAGAAGGACAAGAGGAGTGCCAGCGCCACGAACGCACGGCAGCAGGAAGAGCAGGGACCAGGAGCAGGCAGCAGGCTGGGACACCACCTCTCTCTGGCACCATCAAGACATTCAGCCTGCTCAAGCTGCCTCCTGGAGCTTCACACTGTGACCCCACTCCACACATCTTCTCCAGTGCTGGGGATTACTCTGAGCAAGGTGAAAAGGATTGACATAATCAAGGTGAAAATAGGAGAGCAAGGGCTAAGATGGAGGGGAACTATACAGAGCATGGCAGGTGCAGTCAGGAGGAACATGCTCCCCAGGGAGATGCCTCAGGAAAGGGAGAGGTGAGGATGCATCATCCCAGTCAGATGGAAGCCTCTGGGGTCTTATTTCTGCTGCTTCTGGAATGGACCTCCCTAGCCATTCACAGGAACACATTTCAGCGTCTGCTTTTCCTTAACTAACATAGAGCCCCACCCCTTACAATCATATAGAAAAAAGTATTAATAAACTACAAATAAGCAACCTGAAACCACACACCCTATACCTCTTTGTGTCATAGGGAAACTGAAAGGTGCTGTGACCAGCCAAGAGGTGCTTCTCAGAGAGGAATACTTCCACTTCCAGGCTGCTCGGTCTCTGCACATTACTCACACAGCTGAGCTATTCTCTTGCAAGATCTAAAAATAAATTTGCTTTCAGATAAAGCTCAGCGTTGTAAATTTCAAACACACGCAGGAAGGTTCAGAAAGTCAGCATGGAAAAAATTATATTATCATAAAGAGAGCTCACATTTGAAGTTTAAAGAAGAAAGTTTACAGAGCAAGCGCTTATTGCCTGGAACAGGTCAGATCAAGATTAATGGCTGGGTAATGTGACAGCTTCTGAGTGCGTGTATATGTTTCTGTAGTCTACTATTATATTTAAACAAACTGACTCATTCTAGTTTAAAGAAGAATGCCTGTTCACTGTTCCATCTTTGAAATGCTTTTATCTTCTTTTAAAATATTTGCAAATCACGAATCCCTCTCAGTTTCTCTTCCCTTTGAGCTGCAGTGTCAGTGGTATCTTATGGTGCAATCCATAAGACCTATGCTAATGAGACCTAATCCATTACCCCTATGCTCCTGACTCTCTAAAAAGCTTTTTCATCAAAAACAATACCACAGTTAAGTGTCAGGACTTTACTAAACTTGTTTGGACCGCATCAGTCCACACTTATTAAGGCTCTTCACTAACACCTACTGACTCCTCAGCCGGATTTTTGACAGTCAGATGTGACTAAGACATGCAGTTTTAGAGGAGTGCTCCAGATTCTTCCTGGAATAAAGTTTTCCCACTTAGGTTCCAAAAAAAGTATGTCTAATTGTACAAGCAGTCTTGCTAAACCATCTCCATCCAAATTCCAAACCACAGCAGGACAAAACTGAGATCTCCCTTCCCAGACTCTGGGTACAAAGGCAGCTTGGCTGACCTTCAGGCAGCCAGAGGAGCTGGAGCTGGCAGCATCACGTCTGAAGAGACAGTTTCTGCTGGTTTAGAGCCTGATAAAAACAAACAAAACCCAGCTTTGACTGCCTAGATTCTAGACTTAGAATTATTCCTCTTGTCAAGAACAATTATCTGCTCCCTGTCTATGATGAACAGACACACACGCTTACGCAGTCACACTCAGTTCTTACAGTCTGGACTTTTTAAATGGGTTTGCAACTGCAGCTAGTGTTGATACATATACCAGGAAATTTTGACAGGACTGATAAAACCTTCAAAATCTGATTTTCAAGTCACCCTGGAGGATACAATAAATATTGCTCAAAGGAAACTAGCTAAATGGGGAAGCTAGGAGAATTAAACCTTCCCAGGTAATATGGTAAACAGGGATACCATGCTGGAGGCTGAGTGCAAATACGTGCCACACAGCACAGAAAGATTTGGGAAAGTGGTAAAGCAAGTGTTCAGTGTAGCTGAACAACAGGGTATGAGAGGCTGTAAGAAGCAAACAAAGCTGGTGTCTCGTCCAAATGAAGGAAGTAGGAAGACTCATGACCTATTGTTGGCTAAATTATTTTTAAAAATCAACCCAAAACGAAAGCTAACTTAAACCACAGTTGAGTAAGTCAAAAGAGAGCTTGCAAAATGACTGTGAGAAGAACTAACCACAGCCCCTTTTTCACATCTGAATGCAAAACTTGTCAGTCTGAGCAATAGATGATCAAGGGATAAAAGCAGCACTTAGAGCAGAAAATAAGTATTTTGAGCTCTGCATACAGAGAACCCAGAACCAAGAGAAGCTGACATGTCAGAACATTTCTTTGTGAGGTACTGGTCGGATCATCCATTTTACATGGAGATTTCAGTGGAAAAGGCTACAGAATGAATGTATGAACAATAACAACTTGCACAGATCAGAAGATACTATGAAAGCATTCTTAAAGGAACTCATGGATGAAAAAGCAGTAGCACTCTGAGTAACTGCCTCTTTTAAAACTGTCTCAGAATCAAAGGACTGCAAAATGACTTACACCATGACCATTTTACAAAGGGCCCCAAGACAAAGCCCAAAAAAACCCCAGATAGTCTCAAATTGATAGAAACTATTGAAAAGAACAGTACTGGCAGACAAGACACATGGTAAGTTGTTATATTAGGCAAGTCAACACAGCTCTCATAAAAGCATGAAAATATCACAAATGAAAAAGGAAAACAAATACCAAGGAACCAAGAACACATCCTAACTTCAGTGGAATAAATATGAAATGCATTCATCTCATGATGACTGTTTTAATTTCTGGTCCATTTTTATAAGATTAACTGAGGACAGGAAAAGAGTAATAAATGTAGGTGACCAGACAGGTAGGCTACTGCAAACAAGGATTGGTCAAGTACCCTCTGACTCTTCAGGCTAGAAAAGAGCTGATGGTGGCATAATGATTAAGGGCTTTATGCTGCTTCAGATTTCACACATATATTAAATAAAAAATTAATTTTTACTGTTTATTGAAATAAAAGCAGTACAGTGTATGAAATAAAATTAGTCATCTGAGTTCAAAAGCATCAAAAAGGCATCTTTTTGCACAACACATTCAGTGTCTGGAGCCCTTCCTCACAGGATGTTCAAAGTTTACATGGGTCTGCATAACAACTTACCAAATTCATGGCATCAAATACAAGAATAAAAAAATATATATTAAACTTCAGAGCCCAGATTTTTGTCTCAGGAAGTTCCCAAGCCACAGATTTCTGGGTGCCAGCGGAATATCCTGCAGGAGTTTACTCCATGCATTTTTCCTATCCTTATGCAGCACTGGCTGGTGGTGCAGGTGGAAGGAGGACACGGAGCTGCAGCTGAGCCTGTGGCCACTGCTGCAGCTCTTCCTACACAAACAAGCTCTAGTGGCTGCTCTGGCTGCTGTGCTACAGCCAGCTGCCCAGCACGGCCTAATATCCTGCAAAGGGACCCAGAACAGGGAAAACAGAATGGATACAAAGCCATCTTACAGGATATTTTTTTGTCCCCCTCCATACTTTTTTGTCTCATCTGCCTTCTCACACATTTATTCTACTATTTCCAAAGGTAGGGAGAGCAAGGACCAGCACGAGCAAGACATTTTGACAAAGTTCTGCAGGGGTTTGAGATAGTCTTCTCATACTTGTACCACTGAAAGGCTGATTTTTATATTCCTCTTACGAAGCCTGTCCAAAAGAAATATACTCCTGACAATATAAACCCCACAGTAGCACTACAGATTCAGACATTTAGTAGCAGATCTGGTTTGATTCCCTTTTCACTGCCAGGAACTGAACACTGCCCTGACAGGTCAACTGCTAGAACTTCTCATAGAACACTTACAGGCAGAATCTCTGATGGAAGGAAGGACCAAGCTGATTGTCCCCAAGGTCTGGCCCTTTAGGATTACAGATGGTGTGTTTACTAGACAGAAGGGTGAAGGTCTGGCTGTTTTTGGAGGAGCAATGGGATGAAGACAGGCTAGCTTAAAATTTGGTTTGGTTTCAAGTAATAACCTCACTACAAAACTCTTATTTTGTCAGCATTTCAGAAATTTGGTACAGGCATGAAGATGAGTTTCTCATTCTTTCCTAGAGTTCCCTCAAATGAGAGCTGGCATCTCCCATTACATGGACTGGAGGCTCCAATAAATCACAGGATACAGTAAACCGAGCTGACTACTAAGTCTTACCCATAAGATCATATTTCTTTAAGTTTGTCACAGCCTGGAAGGTAATCAGAAAGAAAATGCCCTTGCTTTTGAGCTTATGGGAGCTCTAGATATACAAAAAGTCCTGAAGTCATTCCTGCTTGACATCTCACAAACAGACTCAGTATCTGCAAGCAAGATAAACATATTCGTGGTGGGAAAAAATCTGTTAAACTAAAATATGCAAATGCTTTCAGGCTTGCATGTCGTTGATATTTTGGAAAGGTTTTGTGCGCCCACGATGTTTCTCCTTTCAGGGATGGTAGGGGACATGTCCAAATCGTTACCTCAGCAGCTGCTATTCCAAATGGTGCTCTACAGCCCCAGAAATGAACAGCACCAACTTCCTTAAGTACGTAGCAGTGAATAAATCTGTTCTGAAATGTTTACTCTGGTACAGTCTGATCATCAAGGATGTGGAAAGTCAGCATCAGACTAAGTAACTGTTAGAACATAAATCCAGGATAACACTGTTCATGTGATTGACATCTCTTGCAGTTACTTAACTGGTTTAAGCTAAGTCTACCTAACCCCAAGCCTAAGCATAGAAAAGCTTTACATCTGGGGGAAGACAGTACACGTGAGAAAGGAGGAGTAAAGGAAAAGAAATCTATCTAAACTTTACTAACACAAAACATGTCGCAAACGGATTTAACAAAAAGAACCAAAAACGTATAAGACAAATTAGGGCACACTATTACACAAAACCAAAATAAGGTAAATTATTCGAATGGCGGAAAAATTACATCCTTTATATCCCAATGAGGTCTGAGGAGGGACTGCAATGCATTTGCTGATGAACAAAGAATGTTTCCTGATGAATCTTCTATTTTTTTTAATTTAGACTTTAATTTTATTCATGATAGTAGCTGAGTGGTTCCCTTTATCTGCCTAATTTCTTCCCAGTTGTGAAACAGGTGCTGTGAAGATTAGTTAAGTATTTACAGGGTGGTGAAAAAAAAGAGTTTTTAAAGAAATCCTGCTGTTACCAAGCCTTTAATTATATATTATAGTATTTCCGGTACTTTTGAAGTTAATATACTTCTTGCAAACCTTAGACAGTGATGGAGTTTTCTTTTATAAAACACATCCCTTTCAGACAAATTTATGTACACTTATGCTTTCTAGATGCTTTGGACACTTTCAATCAATACACTACTGCCAGGAGTCAGTGTGCCATTTTCTAAAGCTGCTTAAGATGTGGAGCTGAAAGCCTTTTCCTGTAAAGTGAAAGTAAATTACACTACTCAATTACACTTACAATCACTTTATATTGAGTTTTTTCTTACTTAATTTTTGAAAAGTCTATTTTCATAAGCTTATTATGCATATTGATAAGTCAAATAAATTCTTTTTTAAAAAATCAGCCTGAACCAGACTCTCCCTCATTTTTATCACTTGGGCTACAGTACTTGCCAGTAACTGTGAATAATATAAATTTTAAATTACACTTTTCAGTGAATGTATTTATTACTGTCACATCTGAGCAAGAGGAAGCAATTGTAACACCAAGTGATGACACACACTCATCAAACCAAAAGAGATCAAAGGATGATCTAAAACAAACACAAGACAAAAAAGGTTTTCCACAAGCCAAAGTTCTCTGCAGTGACTCTTTAGAGAAAATGTGCCTCCTTCTTCTCAGTTAACAGAATTAAAGGAGAAATGACTCATGGGGGGGCAGGGAGCAAATTTCTGCTATTTTCCAAAATATTCTCATTCCTTTTAGCTTCCTAAACATACACACACACATTTTGATACATGTCATTAGCAAAAGTGTGCCAGTTCTTCACCATTTTGACTGCAGTTTACACACTAGCCTCATGCTCCTAGCATTTTTCAAATTGCAAGATTTTTGTTCACCCAAGAGTCATTTATTCTATATTTATACAGTTACCAACTTCTCTGTGGCTTTTTCACCTGATTTCTATATAAGTGTATTGTCAGCATAAATGATACAGTAGTAATTATAATATCCTGTTCAACAACATTCAGCAAAGTAGACCTCCAGCCCTGACTGCACCTCTCACATGCCTATGAGCACTTCCAACTAATAATGACCTGTTTTGTTTAGCAAGCTTTTACTGTGAATTAATCATCTTTATCTTTGTTTCATCCTTTTACAGTTAAACCATCATGTGATCAGCTCTTGGGCTAAACAACACAAAACTAAATAAAAGGAGGAAAAAACCCTTGAAAATGGTAGGTTCAGTTTTAAATTTCTGATGCCAGGAATGCATTCTGTCTCTGAAAAAAAGGGAGCAGTGAGCTTCCAAGAATATATCCAGCAGAAAGGAAAATGAAAGATGAGAAGCTTAGTGTTACTCAACGAATGAGTATAATTAATCCTGTATTTCTACACCTTTTAAGTCAGTGATCTACATTACTATAACATAACTGAACAATGTTCAGGAATAGCTGTTCCAGAATAACTATTCCATAATATTTCCATGTCTGAAAATATTTTTTTTCAGTATAGCTTTTACACTCTTTTTTGAAAATAGCTTTCATGTGCAAACAATGAAAATATATAACCTGTACACATTTGCCATATTTAGTAGTGCTAGAGGAAATCACACACTATGTGTTGATTTTTTAAGTTGCCAGTGCCTAAAGATTTACTGTTACATTAATCATTAAAAATAATACACTTAACTCTGGTTTTGCACTTATACTTCATTTCTTCAGATTTATTTTAAAAATCAATGCTATAAGGCAATTTAATGGATTTGGGAGGAGAGTTTCATGGGTTTTCTTTCTTGGAGCTTATTGAAGGAACTAACCCATCAATTCTGAAATGAAATAAAACAACTGTTTAGCACTGTGCAAAAGTGCTAGCCAGCCTTGCTACCCAACAGCATCCCCAGAAAACCTCATGTATTCACAATACTTCTTCAAATTCCAGGAGAAATCACCCAAACTGCTATAGGGAAAGCCGCCAGATGGTCACTCCAGGCGCCCTGTGGATGGAAATGCAGCTCTTGCAGAGTTCCATAAAACCCTGAAACTTTGTACCATAGAAATGCTGTTGTATCACATGTGTACCTAAAACACCACCACAGCACAGGATAATGATTCACTTTGACAGTCACCTGTTGGTTCAGCTGGAGGAAAAGGGGCTGCAACCTAAGTTTTTGTGGCCAGGGACTGATTCTGTGCCTTAGAGCTCATCTGTTCATGCACTCACTCAGAAACACCAGGCAAGGCCTAAACCCAGCATTCAACATTTTCTATCAGGCTTTCTCTCTCCCATGCTTAGTGTACTCATCCTCTGCCAAAATGACCAGCAATTCTACATAAAAAACCCATACATTTCCACCCTGGTAAATAATATGGGCTGATACAGCAACCTGTTTTGTAAAGAGAGTTCAGGATCCTGATTTTTCTTTCTGTACAACCAAAATAAAAACATCTAATTTTTTTTTTTTGGTCTATGTAACTTTGTGAATACTCACCAGTATAGCATCTCTTACCTCCATCCTTCAGCTAACTTTATTTCTCAATGGCTTACTGATTTAATGCTGGTTTTAGTGTCATAATGGAACAGGAGAAAAAAGCACGCCTGTCAATCGCTATTTCCATGGCTTAATATATCTTCTAGCCTTAAATTTCACCCATGACAGTCAGCTCTATTTCATTATTTATAGTTATCTCTAAACTTGAGCAAAATTTCCAACATACACCAATACACTAGAGATGAAGAAGCATGAGGAATCTTAGAATTGAAATTTGTCTACCAATTTTTTGTTAAGACATCAAAGAGTTCAATATTCTTTTAGTAAATACATTTGTCAACATGAAATATTCTAACCACATGCCTCAGGCTGCAAAATAAAACAAATAGAGAGCTATCACATCATGATGCTAAAAGCTGTCTATCATCTTGGTTTGCCTGGCAGAAGGTCAGGAGTTATGGAGAGTATGCTCCCTCAAGAAGCAGGTATTTATAGAAATTACATATAATTTAAGTCTTGTGCATAATCTTTGGAAATTCATCACCAATGAACTGACATGTTATATATATATATATATATATATATATATATATATATATATATATATAAAATAAATCAATTTAATATTAAATAAGTTATGCACTTGGACTGGGGGGAGTTTTACCACATAGCTTGTAATAATTTGTCCCATCATAACAGTAGCTGCTACTTTAATGGAAACTGCATAAAAATACTCAGAAAGCAGCTACCCCATTCAGTAGTTGCTGATTTACTAACTCAGTGAAGTGGGAACAGAAGGGAGCAAGCAGCTTGAAGGGTCAAGACTTAACACCTTGTCTTCATAAAGGGTTTTTCATCAACAAACCAAATCTTCTACAAATAATTTATTTAGCTTTATTACACTTCTGTGAATTACAAAAATTTGATTGCAACATTCAGGCTTTTTGTTAAGCCCTAAATCTTGGAGCTTTGAGGGACTGTATATGAAAAATTCTGTTCTAGCTCTTGAAAGTTCATTAATTGCTAGCCTTAATTTTGGAATCAGTAAGAATGAAATGTGATCCAGCTGTAGCTGGATCATAAATCCAGCTGGTTCATGTATTCACAAGGCAAAGGAGAAGAGGGAAAAAGCCTTTCAATCAAAAGAAGAAAGGGAGCTTGAGACAAATATATATACTTTTCAATACAGCACATGATTAGTAAGATTTTCCTCTCAGGTCTCCTTGTAACACAGGTGCAGGTTTTGGTTTTGTTTTTAACCTGCAAAGCATAACGCCAGCATTCCGTATTTTAAACTTGCCCTCAGTTTTTCCCCTCTTTTTGGAGCCCTTGGCTTTAGAACTCAGGACCTAGAAGTAAAGGTGTGCTGACTCAGCAGCAGTAGCTCTACCAGCCTGATAGATAAGAAAGGCAATGTCAGGTCAGATCAGTAGATTATCTCCCACAGTGACTATCAGCGGATACATAAGGAAGTGTTAAAGAATACAGCAGCTTTATAGCGTACATATTTCACCAGCTTCCCAGCTCACATACAGCTCAGGGACTTCAGGCAGGGCTGCTATCATGATGCTTAACAGCAGTAGATGGATCTTTCTCCTGCAAAGTTATCTAAATGTGCTAACAGCCTAGGTTAGCCACCAACATCTCTTAATTTTCCATGCCAAAGAGGTCCACAGTTATGTGTCTGCTCTAGGCAGTGCCTAACCCTCAACACCAGGAGAGGATATGGTTTGCTATTAAGTTATACATGCTTACACACACTGTAACTGCTTAAAAATGGGAGACACAAGGGCTGGCACTGTCTGTGCAGCCACAGCACAGTGGAATGTGCCAAAATATTACAGGTGCTACATGCACAGAAAGGTAAGGGTTCAGCCACACAACAGCAACCATATCAATGCCTTGCAGAAGCTGAGAATTGAGAATTTTATGTGTCTCTCACAAAATTGGGAGTCTGGGTCTCTCATGATCCCCCCCATCCTTTCCTCTTTCCTTTGGGGCAATCTTTCCTCTTTCCTTTGGGACTTTGTTTATTGGGGAATTAAGGTGGAATCAGTGCAGCTTCAGACAGCAGAAAAATATGACAGCAAATATCCGTGACTTTTGATGGCAAATTTAATGCTGAAAGAGCTCTTAGGCTTCTTTTGCTTTTGACCACAGCACACATCCTCTGGCACACAGCACACTGCTGGAGAAGAACTATTTCTCCAGGGAACTTCTGCCTGCCTTTGCAATGGCTGTGCCCCATATACCTTTACATGATATGTACTTGCCATTTTTCTTCCTTGCCAGACACGAAGCCAAACATTGAACCAATTGATTTGTCAAGATAACACAAATTTTTAGCAATTAAACATCTGCTCAACAACTGAGTCACATTTACAGACTAAGATTTCCATCTCTCCTAACATCCATTTTTGTTCCATGATGAAATAAAAAGTGGAACACCACAAAGACACCTAAAAGCTACTTCATCTAAAAGCTACAAGTGATGTTTAAGCAGCCAACAATAAGAGAAGGAAGGAGAGGAATAGCTACATGACAAGCTTGTGAGAAGAAACTGAGAAATGTGACTTGACACACAGGTCACAGCAGGTGACACGTGATTTAGTGATGATAAGACAGTCCCCACCTAGTACTTTCTACACTGTCAGTAATAGCACCACACTGGAAACACCTTGTCTCCGTGGAATTGGACTGCCTGACAAAGATATCCTCAGAACAGATATCATATTTACTGAACTGATTCTTTTGTGATGACCTTGATCAATAATACCAGAAGCAAGGCATGTGATACTTGTGTATTCTTCTGAATTTTAAAAATCCCTTAACCTCTCCTTACCTTACCAAGTACACCAGCCTGCACTGTCAAGTTTTCACTGGCAAACTTTGAAGTGTGTTAATGTTATGAGAGCACTATTGCAACACCAATTCCCTTCTGCGGGGATACACTCACCCTCCAGCCCTTGGATTTAGACTATTGCTGAGTAAAACAGGGTGATGAAACAATTATTGCTGAATTCTGCATGATTCATAGTTGGTAATAACCACCTCCAAATGCAACATTCAAATTTACATTTCTCATAATCAAAGGTCAGAAAAAGGCAGCAAGAATGGGTCATAATTCATAGCAGTTAAAACTACACATTTGCACTAGATACTGTATAATTCTTAGACAAGCTGTGACTACACCTGTAAAAAATGTGATATTTATAGAATTTCAGATTTATCGCTTCTTGTATAAATCCTGCTACATTTCCCTGCAACAAAAGCTTTTTGGTGCAATGTAAATGTGCCATTCCCTAACACAGAGTTCTCCAAATATTTAATCTCCTCAGTATCTCTTCCTTTGGGAGAAGAGAAGAACGAGTGACAACAGACTGGCTCCCCAGCATGGGAACAGCTTCTGCCAACATTCAGTGCTGTAAGCGAGGCCAATCCAGCCAGTGCTGCCCTTTAGCCAAAGGTATGTATATAAACCTATCAACTTTGAAAAAAGGTTTTTTTTTTTTATCTAAAACCCCAGGTTTAAGACTTACCTTACCTTACCACAGCAGCCAAATCTTTATGATTTCTCACATGCAAAACATTATGGTCATAGGGATACAAGAGATCTCATTGTAACATTCACCAATGTAAAAATATTCCTGCCTACAGCCACTCAGCATTTGGCAAATGTAAGCTTCCTTAGAACCATCAGACAGGAGGCAAGAACTCCAATGGAACGGATGTCCAAAAAGGTCATCAGCATGACAGCATGAAAGACTGTTCACCTGATCCTCCACATATGTCTGTGCGACAGGCAGACCCCTAAGAAGAACAAGACTTTTGCTTTACAGAGCATGAGTGCTTATAAGCTGAATTGTGAAGCAGACATGCATTGTACCAGTTTCCAGGCTATTTTATTCTCAATAATCACAGCCTACATGGTCAGTAGTAACTAACTGTTGAATCAATCACAACATCAGAATGGAGTACTATGGCATTTTTCTTTTTTGAATTTTTATTATTTTTAATAAGAATGGTGAGTTCTTTGTAATCATCAGATAAAAAGACTTCAGCTTTAATTTAGAGCAAGAACACCCTGGCCAGCAGAAGCTTGGCATGAGGAACAGAAATAAAAAAAAACCATTATTGCCCTTTTAAAAATCAAAAGCAGCACCTTATCAGCATAATGACAGCATGATTTCAATAGCTTTCATGTGCCAGTTTCACAACACAATTTCTATTAAATCATTAAGAATAAACATCTATTTTCATTTACTAATCTTTTTCCCAATTAGAATCTCTCTGAATCTCTGTACAATAGTAATTTCATTTCTTCCCACTTGCTTGCATCTTAATTAAAATCGGTCCATGTTGACTTTCATTTTTATAATATATCTGCCTATTTCACATCACAGCACCTTCATGACCCCCAGAGAGTCATGAGCCTTTAATATTTTATTTTGACCTTGTTAAGTCACTAGAACCATCAAAGATTTTTCTTCCCTTGATAAGCATTTTTTAATCCTTCTCAAAAAGTAGAGGGTGTGTAAAAACCCATAGTTGAGAACTACACTTTCTTTAAACAACCCATGCACATTTATATTAAAAAACCTAACAATTTGCTGCCTTTCAATTTATTGCAAGTATTAGTTTATGAACCATAAAATTAATTATTAATTAATAAGAATCAGTTCTTAAATGATACTTAAAGGCCTTTTCCTCTGAGCTTGGGGACAGATAAAAGTTTCATTTAATTAAAAAAAAATACTGTCAATAACTGGTGACTTCACTTTGTAACAGTCTTCTATACAGTATTTGAGTTTGCAGAAAGAGGGGACGGGGAGAGAAGCAGCTATTTTTCATTAGAGCAGCGGACCCAGATGAAAAGTAAAAATGCCCTGACAAAACACACAAGCCCTTCTCAGCCTGTAGCAGAAAGCTTGCCTTTGTGTTTTCACTCCATCACCTGCTCTACTGACAGGTACTACACAACATGCTTACAGCACAAGAAGAAGCACCAGTTCAGATGGGAAGCAGAAAGGTGCTGACCTATCCCTTCAGCCTAACACCTGCAAACTTGTCTTTGGAGCTCAAAGAAGAAACAAAATACTGGGTACACTGGCACACACATTTACATATTTGCCTGGGGTTCTCACCTGAATTCCTGCAGTGTTGCCACTCTCACAGCACAGGCTCATGCTCATGCAAAGGTTTTGGCACACTCTGGGTCCTGCTGTTGGAGGAAGCCTGATTACACCTTATCATTTATCAGGCTTGTATTTGCATTTACCTTCAGTGTGGACCCTTACCTGGCAGACAGCCCAGGCCATCTAACCTATCCACCTGCCACAGGGAGGGTATCTGGCACAAGACTTCTCAAGCAGAATGGCAGCTTTAAAAGCCAGCTGGCATTTATGGCCACATTGCACTAACTTTGGATGCCACAACTGCACAAAGAAGTACAGTGCCTAGAAATACCACTGCACTGAGCCTAGGTGGGAAACACTGCCTAGGCATACCACTGCACTGAGCCTAGGTGGGAAACACGCTGCATTTCTTGCTTCTTTGAGAAGCAAAGCAGGCACAGCCACAAAGGTCTCTTCACTCAAGCTTCTATTTACATTCCAGAAAGTCGAGTCTTAAGTTCATCAGTTCTGTATAATCAGTATTTGGCTACTGGGTGGAGGAAACTGGAGGCAGCTAGTAACAAAGTGGAAGAGGCGGATTGTTTGCCAGGAAAAAACCGAGAAGTTTCAGTAACAGCAAAGAAGTTTTTAGAAAGAAAGATTATAATGAGTGACAATAAGGGTCAATACTAAGATGGTCACTGGCAAGGGAATGTGTATTTTAAGGAGACTGCAGCATGAAGGAAAGCATAAAAATGTGCACAGTTTTCTTTAGAGGATAGGAGAGAGAGAAAAGATGCTGCTTGCAGTTAAGTCAGCACTTCATCTAGGGAGAAGAGCAAAATTTAGGGGTTTGCAGTGAATACAGCTAATAGATCACCTGGGTATGTGTTAAAGAAGAGATTACAGGAAAGTAAAGTGGAATTCCCAGTGGAAGTAATTATAATATCATCTTTTTATACCATGTGCAGATTTATCTAAGGTCCAAAAAAGAATACCTAATGTAATTGCTTACCATGCCCCCTTCTTCCCCCAGAATATTACCCTTCTTTCTCCCCCAGCCACTTCAAACACAACAGCTGGTAGTCAGGGCAGTTTAAGTTCTCTTGCCAAAAGCAGAGAGCTTGAAGAAATGATATATAAAGAAATACAATACAAATACCCATGGCTCTCCTGTAGATTTTGTTACCAGTGAGTGCCAGCTTACTGAAAAAAGTCCTTCATAGGCTTCTGTCAGACAGGGCCTGTTACAAGAACCTAATATTATTGAACCTATAATTATCAGCCTCACAGTGGCTCTTGAGATGAGCAAACAGACGATAGACACAAGCTCTGAAGGAGGGACTGATCCTCCAGCTGTGAAATCAAAGGAGCAACAGCCTCCTAAGTATGAATATTTGCCTTACCACCAGTGGATAGTTGAAGTCATAGCTCTCCATGCATGTTAGCTCCTCATCTGTACAACAGGTACAGCTCACCACCCTGCCATGACACTGGGCAGGCAGTGCTTATAAATAACCACTCCAGAACATAACCAGATTCTCACCTTCAATGCAGACACAAGATCAAGTGAAGACTATAAATCCCACCCGTACATTTACAGAAATATAAGCAAGCAAGCAGAATATCTACACCATAAAGTTCTTGGGCAGCTTCCTCACAATAAATATATTTGAACTGTTTAACTTTCTCATTGACATGAATCAGTAGGAATTGGCAGGAATTGAAGCAGAAATGCTACATCACAAATGGTCACTTGTAGTAACATATTCTTGAGCTTTGGCAGCATTAGTAAGTAGTGGTAGAGCTGAGTTCTGCAGCATGGTATTCTGTTATCAACCTCAAAATTCATTTCCTTTTTGTATTAGTATACTACTGTGGTAGTATAGCTTTCCCTCTTCTGTGGAATAGAAATAATTACACTATCTGGAAATCTTCATATTGGCATGTTAAGCATACATATAAATTCTACCAAACTGAGTTTTAAGGCAAGACTGTTTGTTTAGATCATGTAAACAAAATGCTGTAAGACTTGCTGAGTTCTGAGAACTTAAACCACAGACAGCCAGAATACAGCTGCACATAGTCAGATATGGTATGTCTGCTAATATTGGCAACTTTATCATGCTGCAGCAAATTTAACTGCTGGTTAGTATATGTATAGAAGAAATATAGATTGAATAAACTGGAACAAAACAAAAAACCATTCCAAGGTCATAAATTATGAAAGTCAAGGTCACTCAGTTGCTTTATAAAATAAATACTTGACAGTATTTATCAGTTGTACTACTGTGGCACCTAAGAGCCCCAGGCATGGGCCAAGGCTCAGCTGTGCTCACGCTTGCAAAAACACAAAACAAAAGACAAACCACAAACAGTTGTAGGCCATAGCTAAGGGCTTCATACAAAGCAGGGTACTGTCATGTGTCAACTCTTGATGTGCATCTTTTGATGATGTATAGCTAAAGCCTAGATCTCAGTTCCTTGGCTGGATGTTATTTTTGGCACTAGATTTACCTGATGAGCAGGAGGCCACCTGGAGTTGGATGACATCAACTGCTCACACCAAGGATGTACCTGAACTCCCACTCTTGCCTGCATTTCAGGCATTTAACCAACTCTGCTGGGGATGCACATCTCTCAATTCACAAGAAGGATCCTGAAGCCCAGATTTAGTAAAGCCAGAGGGGATTCAGATGGATGCATTCAGTATCTTTCCACAGACACAGGAGCAATATGCAAGAAAGACCATGAGATTCATGGAGCAAGGGAGCTACACACTTTCTCCAAGCTGGGGACATGCTTTGGCAGCTTAATGGTTAAAGCACCAAGGAAGAGTCACAGGTTCCAGTCTGGGCTTTTAAAGTTGTTTCTGGTTTTATCACATAACTTAGATGCAAAAATATACAAATGACGCATAAAATAAAACCGCATTGCCCAGATGAGTACCTCCACTAATAAGTTATAAAGTTGGCTGTATTCTTGCTTCTTTTCATTTTGGTCTTGCAAGTCTTGCATTGTGAATGTGAACACAAGGCAGAATTTCCCATGCCTACTTCATTCAGGTGCTTTTGAGTCAAGGCAGTAAGGGCTTGCAGTGTTTGTGGTTTTTTGTTAAAACTATTTTAAAAAATGTTTTTAGGACCTAGTTCCTTCTTCAGATCTGTTTGTAAGTGTTGAACACTGGAACAGTGGCATAGAATATGTTGTATAAGCTACATACATTGTCTTTTAAAAAAATGTAGTTGCTTATTGGCCTTTACATTTATTTATATTTTGCTAGAGTTGTATTGATAGTCAGAGGAGCTTGTCTGCTGTTCACAGCACATATTGCTATATTTAAGAAATGCTCTTAAAAATCTGTCTGGCACCTCAAATAAAACACTGAGTCACAAGTCCCTTGAACCCTTAAGTTGTTCATGCTTCTATTTACTCGTTCAGCCCACTGAAATGCCAGGATGTTACTCTCAGCCAATTTCTCATAACTTAAATATTACAGTAACTGCTCGTGAGCTAAGCAGCAGGCAGTGGTACTCTTGTTCACTGCGTTCAATTTCAGGCCGCCTGGGTTAAAAACGCACCGTAACTTTTCTGCCCTCCTGCGGGTCTGCAGCGCAGCCAGCCCCCCATCGTGAGCGCCGCACCGCACCGCCTCCCACCCGGCATCCCCCAAACCCAGAGCAGGCACAAGCGCCTCACACCCGCGGCCGAAACCCTGGGGCAGTCCGTCACCTGGGGCATTTTTAATCTGGATCGGGAATTTAATTGTTCCCAGTCCTGCAGGAGTACTGAAAACGCGAGGTGTGCCACAACACCCACCAAGTGGCACGCCCGGCAACACCCGCCCGCCCCAGAGCACCACGACGCGCCGGGTCGAGATACGGGGGGACCACGACAGAGGATGCGCGCTGGTCTCTGAATGCCCTCCTCACCCCGAGCCCCGCGGCTCCCGGGAGCTGCTGGCACCGCTCCGGCCGCGGAGGCGCTGGGGCCGCGGGCGCGCCCCTTCCCGAGCCGGGAGGGATGCTGCTCCCCCGGCGAGGCAGCCGGGCGCGGGGCTCCCCTCTCCCTCACTCCACACAAAGGCACGGCAGGGCAGCGGGGAGGCGAACCGGGCCCCGCCGCGCTTCCCCCGTCCCGGCTCCCCCCTTCGGTGCCGCCTGAGGGACAGCCGACCCCGGGCAGGGGCATCACCGCCCCGGGGGAGCGCCCGGCGGGGCTCGGGGAGCGCCTGCGGCGCGGTCGGGGCGAGCGGGACGGCGAGGCGCGCTGCAGACAGGTAGCTCCCTGCTAAAATGGAGGGAGGGGAGAAATGCGGCGCTCGCTGGAGAAACTTACCGGAGGAAACCGACGAGCCGGACAAACTGGAGTTACTGGATGCGGCCATGGTCCCTCCTCCTCGCCCCTTAGCTGCGAGCCCCGCGTCGGCCCCCGCTGCTGTCCGGCCGCCGCTGCCGCCAGCCCATCGCAAAGTGCCGGAGCCGCGCCGCGCCGAGCCGCCGCCGCAGCCCGCGCTCGGCTCCCCGCGCCGCCGGGGAGCAGGAGGCGGCGGCGACCCGCCGAGCCGCTGCCGGCCGCTCTCCGGGGCTGGGCGAAGCCGCTCGGCAGGTCAGGCAAAGGGCCCCGCGGCGCTTCCAGCGCCTCTCTCCGCCCTGGGGAGCAGGGCTTACCTTGTGACTGGGACGCGAGAGCCGCCCCTGCCAGCGCCTTCCCTCGCCTCCTCCCTTCCCTTCCCGTCCCTTCCCTTCCCCGCCTCCTCGCGGGCAGCGCTGACAGCCCGCCGGGGGGACCCGCCGCAGCTCCCCTCACGCACACAAAGGAAGCGGCGGCGCTGCCGGCCGGGCTGCCGGCCCCGGCTGAGCGGGCAGGGTGGGTCCCGTTCGGGCGAGACCCGGCAGCGCGGCAGCCCCGCCGAGCGGCGGCCAAGCCCCTTCCCGGCCGCCGCCGCCGCCTGGCACGGGGCTGGCAGCGAGCGCGGCTCCCGCCGTGTGCCGGCCCCGTCCCGGCGGGGCGGCAGCGCCTGTTGAGCGCCTCGGCCGGCGCTCCCTCGGCGGTACCGCAGCGTGGGCTCCGTGCTGGGCTGCGCGCCGCCGACCCCCGCCTGCCGCGGACCCCGCTGCTGCGCTGCTACGGCTGGGGCAGGGCTGCGCCCCTCGCCCTCGCTGCCCTTTGTCCGTCTCCTGCCCCGGCGGGCTTCCCTCCGTTCCCGCGGGGCTCTCCCTCCCTCCAGGCAAGCGCCCACCTTCGCCTTTTTTCCTCTTCATTTTTTTTTTCTCCCTTCTGACATCCGTTTTTCTTAGTAAAAAAACCCCGTAAAACAGGCCTACACCAGCAGGGGGTTTTGCCCGGCCAGGTGCACAGCGAGTGCGGGACCCCGGCCTGGCCACAGTTCTCCCTCCCATCTCCCCCCTCAGCGCTCCCGGCCCGGGGGCTCTGGGGTACGCGGGGAGCGGCTGCCGCATCCAACGGGGGCATGGAAGGTCTGGCCGACCAGCCGGGTTCGCAGACCCTCGTCTTGGTGTGCAAGTGGGAAAGAAGAAGAGCCGAGAAAGCATCACTTGGAGATTTCCGCCTGTTGTCTGTCCTTGTCGTTCCCCTTTCCAGTGTTTTATGGCCAGCCAAAGCTTGCATCTCACTTTAAAAAACGTGGGTGCAAAGGCTACAGGAAGGTGGGCGCCCGAGTGGCATGGCACACAGTCTTGCTGGCTCGGGATCTATAAGAAGCTTAAAACCTATTTGCCATGACGGTGATTTATGAAAGCCTTCCATGTTTCATAACAGGGAGTCTATAACACAAAGTTACTTTGGGAGGGAGGAAGCGCATTAAAGTTTCTTTGGTAATCTAAGCCGTACCCACCCAGCTCCTCCGCGTCCCAAACCAGCGTGCTAAACCGCCTGCCCGCTCTGCAACCCGCGCCCGGCCGCTTCCTTTTTCCCGTGGAGCCAAAATGCAGCCCGGGCTCCCTAGAAGCTGCAGCCCGTTCCCGTTTTTCCTCGGGAAAGCAGGTCCCGAGTCCCCTCTAGCGGCGGAGGCGGCGGCGGCAGCGATGCTGCCGTGCCGGCTGCCGGGTCCCGCTGCCCCCGCGGGGGTCCTGCGGCAGCGCTGCCAACGCCGCCGAGGCCAGCTGGCTTCTCCGGGTTTTATTTGGTAACCACGGCTCGCTCCCTGTGAGAAGGAACGGGCTTTAAACCAGGCTTTAGCACTAACTCCTATTAATCTGTAAATTGCCACGTACGGACATAAAACCGGGATGGGAGTGTCACTGCTTTTTGGTCTGTGGCCAAATATTTTGTGTCATGCATTTTGAAGGCTGGATGTTAAGGGCAAAATGAGTAAGGCAGATAGGTCATAAAACCAGGCTGATACCTGGGGTGTAGGAAAATACTGCAATAGTACAGTGAACACCAAGACTGCGCTAGTAAATTGTTACTTGCAATGTGTGTGATGTTTCAAATAGTCAAATGGGATTCCCTTGTGTCCTACGTGGTCAGTTTTCCTGCTCCATCTGCTATATCTCTTTCCAGCGTTTGCCTCCTCGTAGCTTGCTATGTCTTCATTTTCCCTTCCATAATCTAGCACTCTCTTGCCCCCATGTCTCTCCAGCAACTCTTGGAATTGTGTCTCATATGATGGTGAAATATGGTGGTGTTAACATCACTGTCAGAACCTGCAGGGACAGGGGTAAATAACCTGAAAGAGAAAAAACCCCCTCATTCTGCTGGGACTTAGCAGGCACAAAAGAATTTCCTTGACTAATTTTAAATGATCTTTCCACGCATATATACATATATATATATATATATATATATATATATGGATAAATCAAGAGAGCAATTTCGAGATATCCCAGTAATTGAAAATGGAGTATTTTCTATCCAAAAGCAGTGAGTACAAACATGTCTGGTTATCAGTTTGTATACCTTTGAAATGATCAACCTCCAACTGTTGGTAATTTTTGTGGTAACAGCAGGTATGAGGTTGTGTAATCTCAGTTGCCCCAACACTGAAAGGCAAATTAATGAAGTTAAGTGAAATGTACTGTAAATTAAAAGAAACTCATATTTCAAGACAGGATGGCCTTTTTCTTGTTACAAGCAAAGAACATAAAAGCCATTAAAGTAGAGGGGAAATTACTACATCAAAGGGAAAGTAAATTTAAATGACACAAAAATAGCCTTGTTATATGCAAAAAGTGCAAAGTAAAGATAATGCAATCAAATCTCTGTTCTATTTTACAGAAACTGCAAACAGATTCTGCTCTAGTCTAATTTGGCAGAGCCCAGGTATATCCATTACTAATGATATTAATACTTAGTATCAAGAATAAACTTTAAATGGTAAACTCTTATGTAAACTGTTCCTGGGCTTTCCTTAAGTGTATGCTTCATATAACCGATAAAAATCTTCTACTTTACCCTCCTTATAGAACTAAATTTAGTGCCTTCTTCCATGATATCTGCACTTTAATGAGAAGTCACAGCTTCCAAAAGTTTTGAGGAACTCAGAAAAATCACATTTCCTTGTGTATTATGACCTTTAGGACACTGCATTTGGCATTAACAGTGAGTTGCAAAGGAAAAATACAAAATTGTATACTTTGCATTAAGCGTGAGAAAGATCTGAAAGCTTTTCTGGTTTTCATTCCTGGGGAAGATTCCTTGTAGATTTCCTTGCTTCTAGATTGGTTCAATGTAGTTTTACTGACACAGAGTGTTTATTTTTTGGGGTTGTTTCTTTAGGTTTTGGGTTTTTAAAATTTTATTTAATTATTTATTTTTATTAAGAGATAAAAGAGTTTGTTGAAGAACAAAGTTTTAGCAAACTAGTCTATATACCAAAGAAGTGGGTGCCTGCCTAATGCTAAAACTCAGCTAGCAACGTGAAATTTGAAATAACATTTGACTCACTGTGGAAAGAGGTCATTGTATTCCAAAAACTAATAGATATGGGAAGCTCAAGGTAATAGTTGGAATATTAAAGGAACACAAAGCCATTGCTGCTTGATTCTAAAATAAATAAATCTCAGAAAATACCTAAAATGTTTCTCCAAACTTTCAATGTATTAGGTTATTTCTGTAGCCTAATTACCCACTCTTATACTTCGGCATGGTGAAACTCCTGTTCAAGCCAGAGCTCACACACATTTTGTTCTCCAATAAACAAAAATGAGTGAACACCATGGAATTACAGCAAATAATAAGCCTTGCAGGCCAAGAACTGTTGAACAAAACACAAAAATAAGTAAACTTACATTAGAAAATAACTTTCTTTCACCGTATGTTTTGAAACCTGTTACTGTGTAGGTACAGGCATAATTTCATTGTCATGCAAACTCTGGTAGAAGAATGTATTTTGGTAAAATTGTAAGGGTAAGCAGGGTGACGACCTGCATTTGGAGAGCCATCAGTGCAAAACATAGTGACTTTGACAGCTGAGGACATGTCTGTGCTGCTTTTGTGCTGTGGAGTGACTTCTGGAGTGGCCTTGGTTCCCCAGACTTGGTTCCCCAGCCAACTGGTATGTTCTGGTTTGTGTCCTTGTTTCAAAAAAAGGCTCTGCAGATGAGAAAGGCCACCTGCCTTCTGCACGGCCATCACTACCATAGCCGACTTGCAGTGACTTTGTGAAGACAAGTCCTAGCTGACAAAGAGTTGTTACTGTTCCCATGTGATAAAAGCAAGCAGAAAGCCACCCTTCTGTACAGTGGGTTGAAAACCTAGAAATAACAAATAAAGGAAAGCAGGCAGAGCTGTGCTGCTTTCCTTCAGGAAGACAGATTTTCCCCTATTGACCAAATGGCTTATTGCATAGCTAGGTATCCACATATTTAATATGCTGGTTTCCTCTCATTCAACTTTAGACATAGTAGGCACTTTCACATAGTGGAAGCAAACATCTCTGCATAGAATTTCTTTCATTTTACTGACTTGGCAGAATGCTTCCTGCTGCAGAAAAAGAGATTTAAAACACAAGTAGAGATGAGAAAAAAAAAGGGTTACTAGATAAGGCCTGCAGTAACATGAATCTCTGTATCAGCCTGGATTACTTCATCTGAAAGAAATTAATCCAAGGCAGACAATCATTTATATTGCTATCTTTGAGATGTTGAAGCCTCCATTATGCAGGGACATTTCATAAGAGCCCTCCTAAAAGAATCTGGCTTGAAATCAGCATATCTTGAGCCTCCTCAGCCTCAAGCCCTCTCCATGCCATATGACAGCCAAGGTTTGTGTTGCCTTCTGGCAGCCAGGCCCCTGTAGGTGGCTGCAGCACAATCCTCAAGGCCCTTCTGGTTTTGCAGTCACAGCATCAGGGATTATGTTTCTGGAATCTGCCATAATCCACAATATCTGACATTGGCTGGGATATTGTAGCAAAGGAGCAGGGGCTGACTGTGTGCTGTAAACTTTCACCTGGCAGGGAGAGCATCAGTTTGAATCCTAGGTAATGAATTCATTTCAGCGTGAAAAGTGGCAGTTGCTATTTCAGTGTGAGTGTAGATAGCTTGGCAAAAATGTTGGAATTTAATTAATTATGCAAATAAGAGGAAAGTGAAGATGTTTGGCCCACTGCTCTGATTACGTAATAGGTATAGAAATATAAATGTTCTGTGTGAGACAGCAAGACATATGACACAAAGATTTAGAGTGCAAAGACCTAAAATGCTAATCCTTCCTTTGATGTTTATATTGCTTAGCTGGAAAGGGAGGAAATGCATTTTTCATTCTTCGATGCTGTGAAAGGAAAAGGCCTCTATAAGCAACATATAATCCATATTTATATACTATGCACAGTACTTGGAAACTTGATTCAATATAAGCAGAAGCTATAATAAGAAAAATAAACCAAAATATCAATAAATAGCAGATGCACACTGTATTTGGGTATGAATAAATTATGTGAGTCATAATGATTGCAACAGCAGGTGGTGGTGTAGTTCAAGACTCTCTGATTTCTCACTTTTTTCCTCATACTCCAAAGAGGAAGGGTTGAGACTCCTAATGCCTGGTGCAATTTTTTGCTCTGCACCTTCAATTGGTGAACAAACTAGAGGCATCTTTTGAATTTTATTAGCTCTGCAAAAAAAGCAGACGGCAAATGGGCTGGTCATCATTTGTGCATGCTAAAGCTGCTGCTATGACTAATTTATGAACATCCATCCTACTTGTCCTTTCCTCTTTCTTCCTGTCTCATACATCCTATTTTAATTAAACCTCAGATGATAGGGAGTTTGCTGGGGTAGAGAATTTCCTTGTTATGTTGATTTCAAAGTTTTTTATTGTGGAGCTCTAAGCTGTAATTGGAAACTGATAAAGGTTTTGAAATTACCTGTCAACTATGTAACTGCCATTAGATTTTATTCTAAAAACATAAATTGTACAGAATAAATTCAGGTGAAATTGAACTTCAGTGTGTTTTTCCTTTCTTAATAACAATCAGCAAGTTTCAAATATTTTGCCTTAGAGAATACAATTTGAAAGTCCCAACTATTTGCAGTATAGTTCTCTTTTCCATCACGATTGTGTTCTTACTTTGGAATATGACAGTGTTTAATTTAAATTTTACCAGAGGTGGAACACAAAGCTACTAAATATTTAACCATATGTCTAATTTTTTTTACTGAATCATAAACACTAATAATTTTGGACAGAGAAACCCTTTGCTGGTCCAGGCAACTAGTATCAGACAAGTCCTGCACATACAGGAAAAGAGGACTTTTCTCCATGTTTCTGTACTTCCTTCTCTGAACAGAATAGATCCTTATTTACTGTGAAGGTCATGTTTGTATAAGAGCTACTTTCCACTTCTCCTTATAATTATTGGAAACAATTGCACTACCACGTAATTTGATGTAGGTGAAGAGGTGAAAGATACAAGAATAGAAACAATTTTGATGAACTTAACAACAATAATCAGTCTCCTTTTCTGAGTATTCTAATTCTTATCTTACTATGTATTAACAAACTCAATAAGAAATATGGGCCTAATGGGCATAAACTGAGATTTTTATATAGAATTGTTTCAAGTACAACACACTTAAAAAGAAACTCCATAATGTACAATGCATAGCTTTTATTAACCTTTGGCCTTTTCTCTAGACTGACGTTTAAATAAATTCTTTTCCTCATAGTTCAACATCTCTCCTTTCTTCAACCTGCAGTAAAGTCATCACGTTGAATTCACAGCTTCCCAATTACCATGACAAAGCAGTGATATCAAAGCCTCAGCTTTACTCTTTCATTAAGAAGCAAGAAAGAGTGGGGTTCAGAACAGAGCTACTTTAACTCTTCTGTCATCTTTTCCTTGTATGTGAATTTTATGCAAACCTACTAAGATTTAATTAATGAATTTATTTGCTATTTCAGCATTCTCACTATTTCTTGGTGCCGACAAATTTTGGATCATGGATTTGAGAACAGTTGAATGCAAAAATGTATTCAGATACTCTACATTCATAAATAGTGGTAGAACTGTTTTGTTACCTTTACCTGAGTTGTGTCTTATGAACCTTTAGAAATTAAACCAGCAGTTGTCCAAAATAAATTCTATTTCAGCTACAGAACTGAAAATTTCAGTTCATGAGACTGTTGAAAAAACAAAGATTTGCACACTTATTTGTCAAAAAAAATAGTCAAAGTATCTATTTAGAAGTTATTTACTTCAGATGTTCATGAATTATTTATCTCAATATTTCCCCAGTTTAACTGTGATACCATATTCCCTTAATTAGCTACAAATATCTTAAATTAGAGAGGGGCAGCTACTAGGAGTTAGAATTCCCATATTAATATGGGTTTTATTTATAAATGTTTACTGCTCCTTTTCAAAATACTGTCTAAATGTATTTGGTATACTTTGCGATTTACTAATATAAGCTGGGGGAGCCTCAAACTTGGCTGTTTTATTCTTCAATATGTTCAGATTTGGATGCTCTGTTTTACATATGTAAACAGAAACCTTACAGCCTATAATGGGTTTTGCAGTTGGATTCTTTATTCTTCTTTTAGAGACTTGGAGGCCAAATGTAGAGATTTTGGATGTTTGATTGGACCAACATACCATTCATCTATGTAACACAATTTCCTAAAGGCCTACTGACATTAACCCTCCTAGATTCCAGATGAATGCATTTCTCTTCTCTTCTCTACAGTTTTGCCTAAGAGGTAAAATCAATACACAGCTCCATGTTTCTCCCTGAATGCTTGAGCTGAAACCTTGCCCATACTGAAGGCAGTAATAGTTTTTCTCACTGACTTCAAAGAGGCCAGTGTTTCACCCTTCATTTCCCTGCTGGATACTGCTTTTCCCTTTAAGCTACCACATATCATAAAAATTACTGCGCTTTGAAAACTGTAATGCACCAGAGTAAAAACTGCAATGCCACAAGGTAGTGTCAATATTTTTTTTATGCAGTAGAGGGAGGAGGAAATAAACCAGTAGAGACAAATCTAGTCAAAAATTGAAGCTTTTGTTGCATTTATAAATGAAAATACATCCTTTCATACAATAAAACCCCCATGCACCTGCTTAGTACCATTCCACCAAGGACAGTCACAAGGTAACCACAGCTTTACCAACAAATCTCTTCTTATAATTTCTCAGTCACGAAGAAGGTTAGAAATGGGATTTTGAACTCTAAGGGGTTTGAGAAAAGTGTAAATATCCAACATGTTCTGCAGATCTTCGGTATTGAACCATTATCCCAGCAAACCGCAGATTTCAGTAAATTCAACTTCATTTAAAGATATGGCACCATGGATTGCCTTGCTTCTTTAGTTAACTTTTCCTAATCATTTATCTTCTCCTCGAGATGCTTTGCCGTAGTTTTAAGCATCTGCAAATATATATAAGCATCCAAATATATATCAGGAAAAGAGATTGGGTTTGTCTTTCATTCAGAACCAGGTAAACTTATCTTGTATGCAGACTTTAGAGGACTATAGATGAATAGAGACAGTGAGCAATAGGGTTAGGAACTATAACCATTTCAGCTGTTAGTCCCTTTTAATTTCCTAAGTCAGATCCATTTAAGTATTTGACAACCCTGACTTTGAAGGGAAGGCCAGGTCTTGGTCCCAGTGCAGAATTTCTGTACTCCAATAATATTATTGCTGTAATAATCCTGTTATTTGTGGTCTGAAGGGGTGATGGGGTGGTGCATATTTGGACTTCAAAGATAAAAGCTCATCTGAAGAAACATTTTGATGAAGAGATAGTAAAGAATATTTCTATTCCATAAGTATTTTGCTATAAATATATATATATATTTATATATGGTCTCTACCTACAAAGATAAAAGCACAGCTGAGGAAACCTTTAAATGAAAAGCAGTAAAAATATATACCACATATATACAAACATATATATATATATATATATATATATATATATATATATATATAGCCTGTATCATAAGTAGAAATTTGCTAAGTAGCAGTCTAAGCCTGACAATGGAAAAAGCTGACAAAGTAAATGAAGGCAAAATGAAATCTCCAGTTTAAAACCACCATCAGAGGTAAATAGCCCCACCTGAAAAGGAGTTAATGTCTCCTGACAGTCAAGCCAGGAGTCTATCTGCAATAGCTCTTATCTAGTTTTGGGTTTTTTCTGGTTGGATTGGTTTGTTTGGAGGTTTTTCCTAAGGAAAAAAAGAGTGCTTGATTAAGCTAATTCTTTGGCTTACTCCATTTGGTGCATAATTAACTGAATATTGAATAGTCATTTTGCATGTTATATAAAATCAGCTTAAGTGGACAGGAAAACATTCAGAGTACAAATGAGCTTTTATCAGTGACTGAAGATCCTATTGTCTACAATTCAAAAGGAAAGTAAACAGAGGTGCCTGTACCCAACCTGCCTTTCATTCCATAGATGTAATAGGGAAACAAAACCTTGGAAGTCCTGCTCTCATTATTACTCTGACATTTTGAAGCATGCCAAGACATTACGTGAAATGCAAATTTTAGGGAATTTTATCAGAGGCAAGCGCTTCAAATGGTATGGTTCTAAAATTGCACAATAAATTAAAGTTACAATTGGATGAAAGCTATGTAAAAGAGTAATAAATAAGTGTCTGTGTGCAAACAACATTAACATGTCATAAGCTCAGCTGGGCAGAATGGGGGCTGTAAAATTGTTGAGGATGATTTGGTTCAGGTTTGCAAGTTCTTGGCTACAGAGAATATGCAGCACAGGATTTCAAGGCCCAGGCAGTTCCCCAGGGAATGCTGTGAAAAGAAAGTTGAATGACATTCAGTTAAAATTCTGCTGTGAACACTAATAAAAGGACAACCCTTTCAGCTCTTCAGAGGTTTTATTTAGCAGTGGTTGGTTTGGACAAGTGCATAAGGACCACTGTGTTCTCATAAAGTTCAGAAAATTAAGAGAAAGAGCTCTACCATAGAAACAGCAAAGTATTTTTATATCTTCAGAAAGAAATCCCTCAGAAGAATGAATAATTAGATGGAATGATTTGCTAAAGGCCAACCTCTTATATCAAAGTTCATCCTGAAATGAAAATGGAAGTGACTGGTACAAATGTTAAGGATTAAGTCAAAACACATCCCACTTCAGGAATGCCAATGGGAAACCGAGGAAATTTGCCCATGGTTAATCAAGATTAACCCTCCACACTCCCAGAGTTTGTAGAATTACAGTCAAATGTAGTGTAGGGCAAGGAAGGTTTTTCACCAGCCTTTATTGGCCCTGTTGGCTACCTCTGACAGCGCTTTAAACAGCCTCTTTAAAAGAAAAACGAATTAAGCAAAATTTTCCTTCTTTCACCCCTGCTGGGAAGAGGGGGTGAAACAAGCCTGTGCCATGGATCTCCCTTGCTGGAAAAAGGCAACAACTGAGAAGGATGTGCTTGTGTGTCCATGACACACCATCCATATAAACATTTGTGAGTGTGAGTCTGTGTCTGTGTGTGTACCACTGCTCACATACACATTGCCTCAGGAAAGCCAGAAACATTTCATGACTGGCTGGATATGAAGCAATTTTTCTCTCTACACTGATACAGAAAAAGAAATAATTTTTGTGGTCATTAGAAAACCACACATAATTTTCTTAAAACATTTTGCCACATCTGGAGCCCTATTTTCCTCTCTACAGGCTGCTTAACTCTTATTAATATCAATGGGGGTTATGCACACATGTGGAGAATAAATTAGATTCTTCATTGTTTCCTTCTGATAAAATTAAATGTTCTTTCCACATGTTAAAATTAACTCACATACTGTTGTTCTCAGGGTATTGGAAATAGAGAGCATTAGTTGCTAGTTGAATCTTACAATATTTTGTCTCTTAAAAAAAGGCTTTATCCTACTTCTTTTAGAATCAGAAAGTAGTTGTCAAAAGCTCAGTTAGAACTTGAGTTTTGTGACTATTGATTTCATCTTTGGGCTGTATGGAAACCTTTCTGTCTCAGTATGGTGCGTTATTCAGACAAGATTTGTGATAGTAGCTTCTTCATACCGATAAATGGCTAACCTCTTTTCCATTCAAATTTTTATCAATCAATTCTTATTTCCTTTTTCCCTATTTACAGACATTGGAAGACGAATGTTTCTGTCACAGCCAGTAGTGGGACTGTCTCAACTCATTTTCCTGTGATGCCTGTAAGTGAAAAACACTAAATGAATTTTCACTGACACGAATTTGAGACACAATTTAATACCGTCATTATACAGGGAATAATTATTGTGCCTGATTTAGTACATGTAAGATGCTGGGAAGGATTTTATACTCTTTGAAGTGGTTTTTTTGCAGGGCAAATTATTGTATTTATAGAGGACCTGTTAATATTTATCCTTGACATTGCATCCAAGAAATAGTTACAGAGACTATTCTACAGACCTTTCACCATTTTTAGAATATGGAATGCTGATCATTAACATTTAACTCAGTCGTAAACGCCATTCCCTGAGGGATGATGGCATCAAATAAATTGGACCAGTTTCTAAGAAGCTGCATCCCCTATGGATCTCTCACTAGCAGAGAATGATTAAGCTTTATAACTTCCTAGGACAGCAGCGGAGTTGCAGCTGCAAATGGAAGAGGAATAGAATGGTTTGTCAGTAATGCCTGCCTGACTGTCACAGAAGTGGTGTGAGGTGGGGGAATGTCTGCAACTTGAGAGACTGAGGGATCCTGCAGTATGGTGAACCTCTTCTTGTAGATACACACTTGGAAAATAACTGTACTGAATAAAACATGTGTGAGCTCAGCTTAAAGCCTAAAAGTTAAGAAAAGTGAAGAAGTCAAAAGAGCTCATACCAATGCCATCGACGGTGTCAAGGAACAGGATTCATTGAAGTTACTTGATTCAGCAATCAAGCCAGTATTAACAGATAAAAATTGATGATCAAATTAACAGAGAAGAAATTATATAAGAAATAGAGTTATCAAAATCTAGAATCAGGATTATTTTTTCAGTATTATTTATTTTAGTGTTTAGTAATGTGGACAGTAGTTTTTGACTGCAATTCATGAACCACTTATACTTTGATTTTTTCTGAGAACTATAGTTAGCTCTCCTAAACTTTGGGACTTTGCTTTGTATTATAAGCTCACTACGCCAGAGAATATCTTTATGACCTTGAAACAAGATGCAACCTTTCGGTGTTTAGTTGCACTTTTTAGATTTTGTCTTGGTTTTTCTTTTTAATCACAAGAATATATCTCAAAATATGGTGGAAAGTGAAAACTACAGTTTGTGATCTTTATTTTTACTTCTTGATTTGATTTCTGAATGTCTTTCAGGTTTAACTGGGGTTTAACATACCTTCTAGGTCCTTGGATGATCTAGTTTGCAAAACTGTGTCTCAAGAAGGGTTGCTATGAACCATCCAAGTCCCCCTGGAATGAGTAAGATCCACAATATGAGGACACCTACATTTAGGCATCTAGATGTCTCAGTGACTTAGGCTCCATTACAGCAAGTCAGGATTTTGTCAGTGTCACCTGTGGATCCCAAAGAGCCATTCTGCCGCCATTCAGGTAATAGGTTTCTGTTTTAGAGAGAGAAGCTGATTCTGCTCTGCTGCAACTGAATCCCATCAGCAGATGAAGCCAGAGCTTCAAAAAATTGGATGTTCTTCTAAATCTTCCATCTTATTAAGCTCAAACTACAAAGTTCAGAGAACAAGATCTGATTTACAAGTTTTAGTCCACTTGATTAGAATGAGGGGTTTGTTTTACGTGGCCGATCTAGTCTCTTTACTTCATTTTGTTTGAGGCAATTGCCCTGTGATGGCCTCAGTAATCACACAGGGAAGATATGTTACATACAGTCTTATTTTTTTTCTATTTGAGCCTTTTTTATGCTTGGGAATAATCTTAACCTATTTAAATTTGGTTTTTTTCAGGAGAATGTGCCATGTATAGTGAAACAGGAGCCTGCAGTGGCTGAGACATTTGGAGCTGAGGAAACTAAACAGTCTTGGCCAGTTCAATGCTATTGAAATAGAAAATGCTGCAGACTTTCTCAGGTGCTCTCTAGGCTTTCTGAAGCTCCCTGGGTCAAAAAGTTCTTAGGCCTGGGTATGTGTGGTGAGAGAAGGTACTTCCTTCTCTCCACTTCAATTATGGTCACACTTTCATAAGAGTCCCATCTCCCTGTTGCTTTTCTTCGCATCATTGTAATGGAAGAATGGATTAGGGAATCTTTTGGTTCCCTTAAAAGAAAAAATTCTAGCATTTTTACCACCTAAAATAAAATAGAAGCCAAAAAAATCTCTCCAACCAAAGATATGGTTGAATAAGCTTTTCAAATAAATCCCAGAATGCAAATCTATTACAAACTCAAGGGGAGCCCATTGACTCTCAGTCTGTCCTGACAAAAAACATTGTGCAAATGAGTTTACCATAAAGATATATTGGAACCAGTCTGGAAGTTGTTGCTGGCATGGAGTCTCTTCATTAGGGACACTGTCTCAAAAAATATATTTCAGAAAGAAATCCTGCTACTTTGTAGAGAGTGAGTAGCTCTAATAACAGTGGTCTCTTTCCTGTTAAAGAGCCTCCACTGTCCAGAATGACTTCTCAAGTAAAGAAAAGTGGGTGCAAGCTCTAAGTAGAGATTTAGAACTTGGCACAGGAGTCAAAGGCTGATCTATGCTTTAGAAGCACACAACTGTATTGGCATCTTGAAAGCATCTTGATTTAATTATTGCTTAGCTATTTTCTTTGGATCTCTCACCATCATATTGAATGTTTCACAAGCTGATAACAAATACCACACATGTAGCTCTAGCCCCTACAAGCAGCAGCCAATGCACTTTTAAATGAAGACTTTGGTTTTTTCGAACAGATTAACACATAAGAGCAAATAACATCAGTTGTCTTTGAGGGAGGAAATTTTTGGTTACTGTGACTTTAGTTCCAAACTAGTTAGGAGATTTTGCTGCAGAAAGATACAATAATTTAATTGCTTGAGGCTTTCAGGTTTCTGATGGGGTTGCAAAGCTGTGCAGTTGTTTTTGTGATTTTTTTTTTCCACTGTGGCTTCTTTATTCAAGACCAATTGGCCACATGTCTTGACAGTTGCCACTAAGGCTGAATAATTTCTGTCTTTCATGAGGGTATGAAGAGCCTCTGTCAGATAAAATGGAAGAGTAAATGACACTGAAGTGTTACACTGAAAGATTACTTGTTAACCTTGGTATGGCTAATAAAATTCCAATTTGCAAGCCTTGATTCACTGCAATTGATGTGCATGTGGGTAACATGGAATTACTCTGGTTAAAGCTGTTAAAATATGAGACCTACATGAAAAATATATCATGAAGGAAAGAATTATCACCTTTTCCCCCCCTTGAACTGAGGTTAATCTATACTTTCTGTCCACTAGGTATGCTTGGATTTACAATTCTGTTCTCTTAAAACCCAGTTAATTGCATTAAGTACAGTTGGAATGTGTTCAGTGATGATATTGGCCTTCTGATTATTGAGCATATATGAAAACACGAGAGTTCAACAATTTAAATGCATTAGTTATCTATCAGTTATACTATAAACTTCTCTAGTTTACACTATAGGGAAGAAACAAAATACCTCCTAGATCAAGTCCCAGCGTGGTGCCTTGAACTTCTCAATGCTTTTAGTATTCATTAAAACGTGTAAAATGTGTTTTCAAAAAAAAATAAAATATGGCTACTTGCTCTGAGTTTGCATTTGGGATAATGCACAGTTATGAATTATTTCTGCAGGTGGATTTTAATACACATTGTCCTGTCTACTTTATGCTATGACTAAATTATCCTAATTCTGCAGACTCAAACCAGAAACTCTGTAAGCTGTAGAGCAGCTGCACACAGCCTCTGTCACTGCTGTCTTTTAGTCACGTCTTAACCACAAGATCCTTCTTTAATTATAGTAGTAATTTTGCAGGAACAAACATGTATGATGAAATTTCACACTCTGCTTTTGCCCAGAAAAAAGAAATGAAATAAATTGGTTTTGAGTACAGTATCAAATTCCACAGTTGTAGATTTAATTGAATAGAAATTTAGTTTCTGTAAGCTGTATCCTTTGTATTATTTAGGGTTGTGGATGGAAGTGAATAAAATAGCATTTATGTCAGAGCTGTGAACTGATGGCAGTGCAGCGTGCCTTCCCATTTTTCACAGTGTCACATCCACTCTTGACAGAACTTTCATTTTAAAAGTTAATAGTCTGTCATTCATATGAAGAACCAAGGACTCCTCAGTGAGTTGGTTACTTGTAGGTAAAGGATACAGAAAATCTCAAGTTTCTTAAACCAACTTCTTGCAAGATTTCTGGTTTTATTTACTTCCTGAGAAACAACTTTGACATAAATGTCGTAGCTTGTCCTTATCTTGAGATTTGCTGTAAAGTTAGAACAGTTTTGGATGCCAAGTTCTTACACTCTTCACCTTTGCAGAAGTGCTCAAGAAACATATCACTCAGGGTTGTCTTCCTATCCCCTTTGTATTATCACAAAACCAACAGTGAAAATAAACAACTTTAAATATAAAACCTTGAAAATACAAAGGCTTCTGCATAGAGTCTATGCCCAATATCTATTCCCTGCTATCTTAACAATATTTTGGTGTGCACTCATCTGGAAGACCTCTGCTGGAGGAATTTTTTCATTTTTCAAAACTGTAAGTTTGTACCCAGTGAAACTTCAGAGCATTTCCATGCTACTTGATGGTGATAGGAAAGACCCAAATTGGTTTTTTTTCCAGAAATAATTTAATTGATTCTTCTATGATACTCATTTGCACTCTGAGATGTGAAATCCTGGATATTATTACTTTAGTCATCTCAATGCACCTTATAAAAAATCTTGGCTGCTTTAAATGAAATGGGGTCAAATTTCTGATGGTCTAATGATGACACTGCCAAAACCAAAAATTACCTTAAGTAATGGCAAACCACAGTGAAGGATTTTAGATCCACCTCCCTTTATACGTGAACTGGCTCAACCTGTTAAACATTCTAAGCTGCAACAGTGGAAGAGAATGGGGAAACATGGATGGCAGTAGGTGACTGACCATTCTGCCTCACGCAAAGCTTTAAATGAAATTATCAAAGGAGGACAGAAACATCCATTGCCAAAAGGAGACTGAGATTGCATGATTCCCAGCCACACTAAATGATACATTCCTCTGAGAACACCTCAGAGGTGAGTAGAAACCTCTCACCCCTTACAGGAGTAGAAAATTTTTGTTTAGCAGTTGTGCTTAAAATTAAAGGAAGTGTTTTGTTCCAGTGACCTGGAGTCAGTCAGAGGATAAAATCTGTGCGCTTTCTTTTTGTGCCAAGGTAGGAGAACCAACAATTATAAAAGGAAGTTATGTTCCCTCACACCTTTCCTGCCTGTTTTCTGAAAGCAGAATTTCCACCCTGCTGGTTACAGCCTGCCAGCTTTTATTTGTGTTAGTTTTCCCTAACCGATGTTAGAGTAGGTTTTAGTGTCCTCTCCGCGCTGTCACTCCTTTCACACAATTTCCGTGTCTTGCTCCTGCTATGTTGTGAAAACAGTGATTGAACCAGACTGGGACACCGTGGTGCACTGTGGTAGCACTTCCAAAAGCCTTGATGGCACCTCCCACAGACAGTCTGCTCAAGGTTATTTTCCTCATGTTTGTGCTCTCAAAAATCTGTGTCAATTGCCAAGAGAGGAAGAAATGTGGTCCCTGTGAGTGCAAGGGCTGTGTCTGGTCTCCTCTGACGTGCTGGTGGTTGCTGCCAAGCTCTGCTCCGGGGCGCGGTGCTGCGGCCTCACGGTTGGGTGTAAAGCCGTAATGTAAACTGCGCAAATCTCTGCCATGCTTGCCGCTGTCTCTGTCTTTTCTGAAGGAGTTATTAATGCTCACCAGATGGTTGAAACACAGGCAATGCATGAACACCTCTCTAGAAAAATATCTAGCTGACAGACACACATTTTACCCATGTCAGAAAGCTTATCTTTAGGCAGGGAGCTGAATCAAAGGCTCCCATTTTGATGTGAATTCCACTTGTTTCCCTAATTCTGCATTAGGGACTTAACTTTATAAAAAATTAACATCTTCAGCAGATACACCTTGCTTCAACTCTTTTTTAAGTCAAAAGGTTGCAGCAGGGGTCAAATGGATTAAAAGGAAGGAGCTGTATAACTTGTGTTGATCCAACAAGGTACTGCGCCTGATTTCTGGTTTGGTGCATTCATTCATTTCTCTCTGTGCTCCTGTGGTTTCAGCTAGTCCTTCCACAAGTGTGGATATGAAAGCCTCCCATCCATCCCAGCCTCCAAAAAAGGAAAGGCCATGAAAAAAAGCATCCCAGGCTTTTCAGATTGTTGCACCCAGGAAAATGCAGATTGATGACTGAAACACCACAGGATGGGGATTAAATCTGGTATTTTATATCAAAAGTGGCCCTGGGTCACCCTCATTGTCTAATCTCTAATTTATATTTTCAGGACTGGAGCCTTCCTGCTAACTATTCCCTTCTTGAAATCCATTGAAAAACTCCCAGTGATGGGTGGTCTGTTTGCTAAAGATTGATTGATTTTGTGTGAGTGGAACCAATATACTTCTCATACTGCTGCAAAAATGTTTGCATTATTTATTTTGCATTATTTTCTGATCCATCTCCTTTACTTGCTGAAGAATTATAGCAGCACAGGCCAGCAGGGCAAGGGGCCTTTAAATAGCCTTCTAACTACCTGCTTTTCATCAGGTATCACCATTCTGAGCTGGAGAGGAATTTTAAAAATGTTTAGGAGAACAAAAATAAGCACTGGACCAACATACACACAGTCTAAAAATCAGCCTTGGGGGAAATCATGCAGGAGAATGCTGAGGGTTGGCAAGGGTCCTGGCAGAGTGACTAACACCCTAAATCAGCAGGATAAATGAATTTTAGCCTTGCCAGTGCAAGAAAGTCACGCTGCCAGTTTGGTGTTTGTGGGAGCCCAGCCAGAGGGAAGAGCCATGGCTGGGTGCTGGGGTGCAGCCGAGCGATGACGCACGCTGCTCCCAGCACGCCGCAGCTCGTGGGAAGCACAGCTCCGCCAGAGCTGCTGCTGCGTCCTGCACACCCTGCTGCAGTCAGCCCGGGCAGGCAGAGCTCCGTGCCTTCCTCTGCACTGGGAGGAGGGTGGCAGTGCTCAGAGCCCCTTTGCAGCCTTCCCAAGCAAACAGGAAGCCCATTACTAAAATGCCGTTGTCCTTCATTTGTCAGATTAAGACTGCTTAATAGATTAGCCAGGCAGCAGAGTAGCAAGTAGCTGCTCTGATTTGAGGAGTCTGGCCTAGAATACTAAATAATTGGCTCTGTCATACAGTGTGTTTTTACATGGATTTATCAGAAGAAAAACCAGTCTTTTTATTGCACACTTACACTTCCTTCAGCATCTGAAAAGAGATTAATTTTCTATGAATTTTAGCCCCTATTTTTGCAAGTAAATTGTGACTTTATCATTCTACAATAATGTGGAAGTAAGTGATTGGGTTTAAAAAATCCCAACACCCACCCTTCCATGTATGATTTTGTTATGAGATCATAATAACTGATATTAATGGATAGTATTCATCCATATCACCTGCAGCTGCTCCAGGAGAGAGGCAACAATGTAGGCTAATGGTTCTGCAGTATAGCTGTGAGATAATGATATCTTACTGATCACACTAACCAGAGGGTATATCTTTGGACTGTGGTCAAGAGGGACACAGCAGGTTGCCACTGCTGTCAAATTCCTTCAATATCAGTTAATTTTCAAAAGGGCACTAATTTTCAGAAGCAGGCTTTTGCAAAAACAGTGGGTCAGCTTAATTAATCTGAGAACCTTAGTGAGAAAGTGGATATTTCTTTAAGGTTTCATGTGTGTCTGAAGTTCCAGGAAACTGATTCTCAGCCTTGCTTTCTTGCTGATGTGCTGCAAGAACTGTTTTGCTCTGAAGAGTTTTATTCCCATGGCCTGTGCAATCAGCGTTAAGCCAGTGGAAAAGGACAGGGCTGATTTGCATGAAGTAACTTTTCAGAGGAGTCTGTGCTGCAGTGATGCCAGGAAATCAGAATATGCTCACAAGTTAAATTGTAATGTTTTGTACCTGGTGAATGGAGCGTTGATTCCTGCCTTATAAAGAAATCAGGGAGTGAACAATGCTTGCTGAACAGATAGTATCATCTTCAAATGAATCACTTCCACTAATCCAGATACAGGAGCAAACTGCCGCTCTTTTTTAAGGGATGTTGCAATTAAACTGCTTTTTCCTGCAATGTTTTCTTTAAGGCAAAAAATGGAAAGGCAGATCAAGGGAACCACATAAGCTTACACACCTTTTATGACTGAGAAATATCTGTAGGTGTAGCCACCAGCTTACTTCTGATACAGCCTTTAGTGTCCAAATGAATACTGCAATAGCTTATGAAACACAGAACATCTCTCTTCCAACGTAATTGCTGAACCCAAATTAATCCACTGATTAACCAAGGCCCTTGTCTAACCTGTTTTGGCCTGTAGCATAATCTATAAAGAGCAACATGAAGGAAACAGCTTTGCTTGTAATACAGTTCAGCCTTTGTATGAATGAGTCTCCATCTACAATATTTTGTAAATTTGTGAAGATTTTCAGTAAACTGCAGTTATAGATGAGTACAGAAGTTTTTCTATTTCTTTGTTTTCCTTGGGGTGTCTCTTTGCTCTATGGACTTGAGAGAGAACACTTCAACTTCTGTTTTCTCACTCAAATACTGTCTGGTAAACTATTTTAGAGCATGGAACTGCCTGTTGCAGCCCTTTCATAGAGACAGGAAAATCAAAACAGATCTCTCCTGGGGATCAAGAGATACTAGTTTCAGCCTCTGAAAGAGGGAGAATCAATAAAATCTGGCAATCTGTTCTGCTGGCTGAGAGTTCTAGCTAATGAGTCATTTAAACAGCCCAAGCAACTTTCTGACTCCAACCCTTTCTTTAGATTGTTTCTCTTGACTCAGTTCCAAAAGGGTTGAGGCTGAATGGACTATCCTGTGTCCAAAACCACCAAGTGACTTTGCTTACTGAATAGTTCTTGCAGATTTTAATTTCAGCAATAAAAAATACCTTTTCCTTGCCTTCCTCCCTAGGACTCAGACAATCTCCAGAAGACTATCAGTTATTCACAGAGCCATATTAATATTATTTTCAGGCTGCTGCTACCTTTCTTCCCATCTTTTCCAACCTCACCGTTTTCTTGGCTCTTTGAATTAGCACACACATGTCTGTTTTCTCTTAGTCACAGAAGCTGTTTTTTGTTCCAGCCCTCCTGTAGCATATTTTCTGGTCTGTGTTATAAATGCAATTAAAGCCTTGAATGGACATGTTTAGGATGTGGGTGCAAACTTGTGCTGTTGGTTATCTGGCTTATTTTTCAGTGTTGAAGCTCAGACAAACAGCTGTACCTCGCCACAGATCCTGCCTTCAAATGAACAGCAGGTTTTCGTTTTTATTGCCAGATATAAGCATGTGGTGTTGTGGAACTACATCCATCTGTGGACCACCTTTTCCCAAACCCTGAGCTGTGAAAATGCTGAACCTTCTACAGGGCCTGATATCCTTTTTTTATGCTGTTTTATTTTAAAATGCTGAACATTCTAGAGGGCCTGGCATCCTTTTGTCATATTGTTCTATTTTAATCCTTATAGAAATATAAGTGAGCTTGGAAAAATCCTGCCTTTTTTTCATTTGCAAAATCTCATGTCAGGAGATGTCAAAGAAGGTTTACTATCTATTCTTTGTTGGAATAACATCTGAAGCCAAACTCCATAAAATATAGGTTTTCTCTCATTTGCTGGAAGTTCTTGAGCAGTCAGAAAACCTATTTAAAGTTTAGATGTAACTGTGTTTAGAATTAGGGTTTTTTCCCTTTACTTCGATAGTGTCAAAATGATGGAGCTTATTTTGCTGTACTAGGCAAATATTCCTTTGAAACCAACATGCATTTGAAAAATGTTATTGTTACCAAGTCCATGAGGCTTTTCCTGGAGATTTTATCTAGCTAAAATCTTCCTTCAGTATTCTTCCCACAGTCTCAAGCTCCTGAGCAGTTCTTTGCAGGGTACTGTATACACAGAAGAAAAAAGACTTCTGACCTAAATACCTTGAGTCATTGAACCAAAGAATCATCTAGGTTGGAAAAGATCATTAAGGCCATTGAGTCCAGCCATTAACCCAGTGCTGCCAAGTCCACCACTAAACCCTGTCCCAAAGAGCTATATCTACACATCTTTTAAATACCTCCAGGTATGGTGACGCCACCACTTCCCTGGGCAGCCTGTTCCAATGCTAGACAACCCTTTCCATGAAGAAATTTTTCCTAACATCCAATCTAAACCTCCCCTGATTCAACTTGAGACCATTTTCTGTTGTCCTGTCATTTGTTACCTGGGAGAAAAGACCAAGCCCCACCTTGCCACAAGCTCCTTCCAAGTGGCTGTAGAGAGCGAGAAGATCCCCCCTGAGCCTTCTTCTCTCCAGCTTAACACCTCCCGTTCCCTCAGCTGCTTCCCATAAGCTCCTGACCCTTTTCCAGCTCTTTTGCCCTTCTCTGGACACACTCCAGCCCCTCGATGTCTTTCTTCTAGTGCGGGGCCCAAGCCTGCGCACAAGATTTGAGGGGCAGCCTCACCAGTGCTGAGTACATGGGGACAGTCACTGCCCAGGTCCTGCTGGCCACACTGTTTCTGACACAAAGCAGGATCCCATTGACCTTCTTGGACATCTGGGCACTCAGTGACCCCTGTTCAGGTGCTGCCAACCAGCACACCCAGGGTCCTTTTGCAGCAGGCAACTTTCCAGCTGCTCTACCCTTCCTAGTCTTTGCTAATATTTTTTCTTAAAATTTTCCATCTTTTGGGAACTGTGGCATCAACGCATAAAACCTCTTAGAAATGTTGTTTCTAAAATTCAGAATTAAATTGTGTTATCATGGCCTTAGATCTCTACCTGAGAGCTGAAAAATCCCAAATTGCAAGAGGTTGTGGATATAAATGCAAAGTCTGTAGCAGAGGCTTTTCTGAAGTTGCAATGTGCTGTTTCTGATATTCCTTTAAGAAATGTGTTTATGAAAATCTTTGCTTCTCATTCAGTGTTGCCAGGAGGGCATATTATCTACTTCTTGCTGTAAATCATCAGAAACTTTCTTTTCCTCTGCTGTATCACTGTGAAAGTGAGAACAACTTAAAAGAAGTGAAAGCAATTTGTTCTGCAGGAGGCATTAGATAAAGGGTGCCTAGAGGATTCTTCATACCATCTTGAGATGGAGATAAAATAGAATGACATGATAGCCCATTAAGCAGAGCAAAGTAAACACAGCAGCAGATTCTTGTCTCAGATCCATGATGCATTTTCCTACCTGGGATGATTAAATGACATTGTCTAAAACAACAGCTCTCCTGGCTTTGCTGAGCATACCTGGAACCTGAGGAGTCAGCAGAAGTCTTTGCTCGGAGAGATAAAGGACTGCAAGCCACCCAGAGGACACCCAGAGCAGCTGCTCTTGCTTACCCTTTCTTTTGAAAATGGCAGCACAGTTAAAACTATTTTATAGACTCTTCACCAGGGATCTGGAGCTCGCCATCACTGCCAATTTCTGAAGCTGCAAGAGTTTAAGAATCAAAGCAAGAGATTAAATGAGACTGCAATGACATAGCTTAATGTACTGCTGTTACAGCAACAGCAGACTTCATTAACTGTGCTAGGCTTAAAATATTACTAAATGCACTGTTAAACAGCTAATTTTAAAAGGGATTCTTGGAATTATGAGACTGCTCTGAAATTTTTCTGAAAATTTGGAAAACAAAATCATGAGATTTAAAATTTGTGTTAACCAAATAGGTTTTTGGTTTTATTCTCTCTCACAACAAATTAAAAAGAGTTTACATTTTCCAAATTACTTCTAAATAACTAGCAGAAGCCAGGATCCTAAGAAATCAGTTCAAATGAAGTGTCTGATGCCAGAAGAAACAAGATTATTAGTAAGCTTAATGACTTTCCTTCTTCACTGCCCTAAGGGCCCACTGTGCAATTTTCACTTCACCGTGGGCTGTGCATCCCACAGATGGGAGAGGGAACCAAAGTCTTTGTGGCACTTACCCTAAATTAAGGTGCTGATGGTGTGGATATCCCCTATTCTCCATTGCTTTTACAGCCTGTAAAGAAAGAATCAGCTTCTGGAATTGTGGATGCCCAGGTAGTAATATTTGTTCAGGGAACAGGATACACAATGTTGGCCTATCCCCTTCTTATTCTCTTTCCATTCATCGTGTGTAAAAGATCTCTGTCCATTAGTTTATGTCTTGTAATGACATACTCACTAAAATTAATGGCCAGGGTCTTCCCTTTGCACCCTATCCAAGTGAACAGCTACACACTACTGTCTGCCTAAGCCTGGAGTTTCACTCACCCAGCCACTTCTTTTGCTGTCTGAATCAGCACAGCCACCTCAGTTAGTAGAATAAATCAGAACAAGTCTTAAGGTGAATAATGTTGTGTACAAAGAGGTGCTTTAAATTGTAAATATATTTAATTTTCAGTATATGAGTCAAATATGTGATGCCTTGAAAACTTTATGCAATAATTCTGTGTGTGTGTGTGTGTGTATGTATGTTTTAAATAAAACTGACTCTCTCACAAATGTTTTAAGCATATACTCCACTCCTTTTAAACACTTGTTTTAATTTCCTCTCATTCTTTGAGAAGGAAATTAATTTTGGTTGGTCGCCTCCAAGGAATAAAAGTGAAAAGTTATTCTGGTTTCCCTGAACTGAGCAAGACTTGAAAGAGCAATCTTTTCTGAGTGCTTCTCTGCCAAGGCAGTTATCCTGCAAGAGGCTAGCAGAGATAAAACCTAAAAACCAAACAACCCACCCCCAAAACCTCAGCATGGCATGGCAGTTATTTCACTGTTCACAATAGGAAGATGACATTTCAGAAGAAAAGCACTATACCTTAGACACCAGCTATCAAACAAGCACACAGAATAGCTTGGAGTTAACATCTGTGTAACGAAAACCAGAAAATAGCAGCGATTCCTCTGGAGAGACTTGCTTGCACCTTGTGTCCTTTCTTTCCTACCCATATCATTCTCACTGGCTGCATGTTGGCTCCAAACTGCTGTAGGTTGATTTAAGAAGTCTAGAATGATCCTAGATCAGCTTGTGTGTGTCCATCAAACTTTGACTACCTGTCTCAGAGGGCTTTTGTTCTCCTGAAAACAGATGACAACAGGAACAAAAGGTTATGAGAACCTTACATTCTTTTCTACTAATTTCCCATTGCTAATTATCTATTCTCAGTATTATTCACTTCCCTGCAAGTTATCTCACAAACATCCTTTAGAAATTTCTGTCTTCTATTTCTTCTTTAATCTATACCCTTAATATTTTATTATGGTGAATTATCCCATTATATTTGCCTCATGCCTTCTACACCTTATGTATCTTTTCTCAAAAAAAAAAAAAAGAGAGAGTGATTGATCCTGATTTTTAAAGAAAGCCTCGTTTTAACTTTTTAAAGCAGGTTTCCATGGCACACCATATCCTATTACATGCTGCTGGGCTAGTGGGGTGATTCACTTAATGATGTGTGATTACAGTTTTTCTCTCCTCCTGAGTACTGAAGTTGCATATTTCATCCAAACTGCTAGCAAAACAGATTCCTTATGAGAAATGAATAAAATGTGTAGCCTCCAAGGTTAATAAGGAAAGTAATGAAAAATAACTAGCTAGTGCAGTTTTATCATGTTTGTCCCTGAGGACCCTGAACCTGCACCAAGTTGGAGAGGAGAGCCTAGCAAGACTCTCAGGCATGTACTGTGAAGTCTTGGAGGGTGTTTAGTATGGAGAACCCGCCCTAATAGGAAACCCTCAGCTTGCTGAAGGTGGCTGACTCCACCTATGCTGTGCTATTGACTAATTCCAGGAGTTTATTCATCTCTAGGAGTCACTACCACCGGGAGCAGAAAGCACTTGACAAGAGATTGGTATCTTTGGGACAGAAAACAGCCAACTTGCACGTCCCCACAGGGATGGGGCAGACTCCTGCAAGCCCCATGTACTGGGGTGTCTCCAGTTTTACCCCCATATTTGGCCTTGCACATCTCTGCACTGCGCTGCTCCCCTGCCTCGTTACTCTGCCTAATTAGGTCAGCGGGAAGGAACCCAGAACTGCTTTATATTTTGCGTGTTGGAACAGGAAGGACTTCGTGTCAGTAGGTTCATGAGGCAAGCTGAACTGGTAGCAGCTCTATTCCTTAATAAAATAGGTGTTTGATACTACCTCCAGGATTTCTCCAAGGAGGATTCAGGCTTCCTATCCAACATGGCCTGCAGGGGGCATCAAAAGAATTCAATGGACACTAAGCATTGTTTTCTGACTGTAATTCTCGAACAATAGCGATTCTTAAATGGAGTATTTTTTCAATTAAATCAGAAAAGGTGAAAAACCACTTGACTAAAAGAGAGGATGACACTTCACTATATCTTTTCTGGTTTGTTTTGGGTTTTATTTTTTCCTGGCTTCTTGATAAGGGAAGACAGGGTTTTAAACCCCATTCATTCTCCAAACTCTTGCTATCAGCAGAGACTTTGAGAGAATGTCATGGGAAAGAGAGCTTCAGTCACCACTGACAATAGGATTTAGAAGGTTTTAAAAGTTTCTGAGAAATAGGGCAGACTATTTCAGAAATTCGTCTGTTTTCTTTATATTGGAATAGGCTGCCTTCCAGTGTTATTGTCTGTGCTGAATCCTAGTTGAAGGGTTTTGTTGCATTTCTAAGAATAAATAGCACTGTTGGTAGCATCCACATTTCTTTGCTGCCCTGTGAGTACAAGCACAGTGAACTTTACTGGGAGCAATAGTAGAAAACTTAAAATACACCTTCTTCTGAATGTTCACTGTTTGTACTTCCCATAACTTCTGGCCTTTCTATTTCATATTGGAATCTCCTGACTCGATTTTTGATTCAGACTGTACAGTGGGCCCGAATCCTGGGGATCCCAATATATATTGGTGCAAATCTGAAATATTCAAACTGCTCTTAAATATTTTGTCTGTACTTTTCTGTAGCCTCTTTAACTTTCCTAGCTCTACAATATCTTTGTTTTTTCCCCAGATCCAACATATATAAGAGTTACATTTTGCACTTAAATAGATGTACCTGCATTAAGCTTCTTCCTGCCTTCCAGTGTGCTGTTTGTTTATTTGCTGTTTTGATACAATTTGTTTCCTGGTTATTATATTGCATTATATAGAATTTTCAGAAAAGCATGAGGTTATTAATGACTTTCACTTATCCAGAGTATGCTATAGCATTTTCTTTGCAAAGAACCCTCTTATCCCTGTTTCTCTGTTACTTTTACACTTTGAAAAAATGTTTTCACCAACATTGTCTGCTTTGTGTTTTCTTCGTTACGCAAGGATAATAATTTCGTTTAATTGTAATGATGAAGTGCCATGAAAAGAAAGCAGTTGCTAATCGGAGTGAGAGTTGTGATAAAAATACCCCAAATAAGATGGAGCTAGGGTTACACAGACAGCCTTAATCTGAAACTTCTATCTTTTGAACTCCTCACTTGAAAAAACTTCCCAAACAAGGCAGCTATTTATTGTTTTTCCAATGAGGCATAGGTTCTTCTGAGATTTCTTTCCAGCCCCTGGTCTGACCTTCTGCTTTATCTTTTTCTGCCTACGTGTTTCTTTGCCAAGCCTCCCTCCCCCTGGCTCTGTATCTTCCTCCCCATTTTCCCAGCTTCCAGTATAATTTTTTTTACCCACCTAATCCTCCCAGGCCTGCCACCTAAATTTTCTCCCTAGTGCTCCCAAACCCATATCAGCTGCTCTCTGGACTCCTCAGCTGCTCACACAGGTTTTGTTCTGCCGCCTTCACCTTTCCTCACAGCATTATTCCTTTTCTGTTCCTTCCCCCTTCTCCCTTGCTACCTCCTTCGCAAACTTTTCCTCCTGCAGTTTCTCCTCCAGGTTTAATGTTCTCCATTCTGAGACACTGATATCCAGCCTTAGAGGGAAAATGACCACTTCCACTATCCTCATGCCAACCATCTGTGCATTCTATTTCCATTCTCCATCCACCATCCCATCTTCTCCCATCCTCACTGCTCTCCAGATCAGCTTTATTTCCTCTGGTGCATCATGGGCAGAGTAATTATCCTGCCAAAGTACAGTTTCAAAGCCAGAAACATAGGAGCTGTTTAAAGGGAAGATCACCAGATTGTTTTAAAGTAACTCTTGAAAATCATTGAAAAACTAAATCATAAAACATTCTCCCCTAAATGGTCCTAGGCCAAAACTCTGGACTGAAAAATACAAACTTAAGGTGGCTGAAATTAGGTAACTGAAACCAGGATTTATAACTGCTTCAACACTGATAATGCAGAACATATTAGGAAAATACAGTAGCTACTGTGTCTCTTGTGCACATTTTCCATGGTCATATTAATTTTATAACACTGGCGTTATAGTTATTTCTTACATGTGGCACTGAAATCAGTGGCACGTGTCAAAGAAAATAGGGACACATCTACTATATTGTTCTGTAGTAGTTTGTTTGTTTGTTTAGTTTGTTTAATAGAAAAATTCCATCATTCAAAAATTGGCAAGGCTGACAAAAAAAAGTCTCTTATCAGTGAATAAACAAGTTTCCTTGTACATCCAGGTTTTCCATTGACAACCTTGTAAGAACAAACACTGAATACAAATTTCCTCCTTCATACCTGAATGTAAATGGTCTGTACTTGCCAACATCCCTTCAGCAACAGGCTCTTAAGAAACAAAGAAACCTTTGGAGACAAGTTTCTGAACCCTGTGCATGCACAGGGAGAAGGACAGCTGCATAAAAGGCTTTTGCAACTTGCTGGACTTTTCACAAGGGCATGTTATGACAGGACAAGGGTGAATGGCTTCAAAATGAAAGAGGGCAGGTTTAGATTAGATATTAGGAAAGAATTCTTTACTGTGAGGGTGGTGAGGCACTGGCATAGGTTACCCAGAGAAGCTTTGGATGCCCCATTCCTGGAAGTGTTCAAGGCTCGGTTGGATGGGGCTCTGAGCAACCTGATCCAGTGGGAGGTGTCCCTGCCTACGGCAGGGGGATTGCAACAAGAGGATCTTTAAGGTTCCCTTCCAACCCAAATCATTTTATGGTTCTTTGATGATTCTATGATCTATGAAAATACACATCTATTTATAGCCATCTAAACATTTTCTAAGCACCTCTTTGGCTAAATGAGCAACTTCACTTTTACAGACATTATTGTTCTTGCTTGAGAGATTATATTTTAAAAAAAATCATCCTGATGTATGCAAGTCTGCAGTCTATGGAAGACCCCTTGTTCTTGGAATGTGGTGAGAGCATAACGGCTAAGGAGCTGACAGAAAATCCAAAGCACTTTGGGATTTTCTTTCTGATTTTTAAAAAGGGGTTGATAAATTCAAATACAGGTTTCCATCTTCTTGGGCTTATGTAGAATAAAAGAAAAAATGCAAGAGAATATTTTCTCCATAAAATTTAGAGACCCTAAGTATAATTTATTCATTTTAATATCAAGAAGCAACATGATGTTAGTTTCTAGATGGAAACATGATGTTAGTTTCTAAAAGGAAAAATGAGCAAAACCCTACAAGCTGGTTTAGTGATGAAGAGCTAGGAGTAGGCTTTTCTTTCTCATGTGCCCTAGATTTTTCTTTATTGTTAGTTTGGGATTAGCTTTAGTGATGCTAATGTTACAGGATGTGTAGTAAATAAAGATGTTGTGGGAAGGTTTTGTTACAGGTAAATACTGCTTCCTAGGTTATTTTATTGCTGTTTTCTAAACATTTGCCCTCTGCACTCCCAGAATTTGACACTGCTAACATCTCCTGGGCAACTTATAAAATCTCTCAATTTCATACTTTTCTCCTTTATAGTTTAAAGACATTTATGTTAAAAGGGGCCCTGTAGAAGTTAGTGCTTTTAGTGATAATCACTGGTGTTTAGAAATCTCGCTGGGGCACCAGATTGTCTGTAATACTCGTAATATAAATTATTAACTGAAGTAAAATCAGAAATAAAAAACTTCAGGGAAAAATAATGGGGAAGTAATGATTCAAAGTGGTAAAAGTAAAATCACTTGCCTTGTAATTCATCCTTATAAAATTCAACCATAGTACCCAGTTCCCATGAACAAGTGGGAATAAAATAAATTAATTTTTCCTAAGATTTGTCTGGTTTATATCTTTAAACTATTCTCCTACCATCATGGAGTAGGTATTTCCTTTTTTTCTTAAAAAAAGAAGCCTCCACCTGCTCTCTTGCAAGCCTCTGCCTGGATCTTTTTGTTTAAATAAACACACTCAGTGAAAACTCCACTTGGATATTTACTGGATAGGTCTGTTTGAATATCTGTCAGAAGAAGACAATGATTTCAGTGTTAATGGATTCCTCAGAATGGATACTATATTATCAACTGATCAGATATCTTTTTGGCCTTTTTTTTTATTTCTAGTTGAAGCAGATATTCTCCTGGTGTTTTGAGGCTTTAGGGGTGTTTTGAGGAGCAAAATCTCCTAGTGGATGGAAAATGAATTTCCTGTATTAGATATATTTACTTTCCTCTAGATCTGTTGTCTCCTCTCATCCCTGAGCAGGAAGGCTCATCTTGCAGGAGGCTGAAGATTGAAGGAAGTGGGGCAGAAGTGTTGGGCAACACAGGGACAGAGTTCAGAGCCATCACCACCACCACCACATGTTCAGGTAGATTTACATTGTGGCTGTTCTCCTGCACTAACAAGTGTTTTATTGCTTAATTAACAGATGTCTTGACTTTTATGCAGCTTAATTGTCCCAAAGATGCTTTTAGCTGTTAGTTTCCACCCATGGATTTTGTTGCAGATTCCAGCTGACCTTCTCTGTGGCTATTCACTGTGGGCACGTCACTCCCCTCCTCTTGCATGACACATGAAGAGAAGCTAATTCAAAGCGTTCATTGTTTATGGCTGAGTTTTTTTAGTTCCTTTAGCTTCAGGGGTTTAAAGCTGGGGAACAGCTAATCAAAGGCTAGTGCAGAAAACTGATTTCAGCTGTCTCTTCATAGGTTTCACTTTTTTTTTTTTTTTCAGGCGTCTTCCCCCCTCTCTAATGCAGTTCCCTTCCCTAGAAATGAGAAAAAAGTAAAAGCAAGTTTAAAATTTCCAGAAAGGCATGCCTAGCTACAGGAAATTAAGGGCTGGTGGACCATTTTTATGCTCTGTATCCATTCACTTAAATACTCAGTTGTTGCTGATGGTTGCCTTGTGGCCTAACAAACTTTTCTCCAACCTTAACCATGTTTACTACCTGCTTGTAACCGGGGGGTGCATACAGCACTTCAGAGAAAACAGCCCTCTTTATGGCCAGGGTTTAAGCCAAAGCCAGCTGCATTTCCCTCTCTGTCTTCTTGAAAGGGGAGATCTGTTTCCTTCAACAATACTGTTTATAACTTCACCAGATAAAAACTGTCATATCCCATTTCCACTGAGACTCAGTGGTACCTATTCGCTGGCTGCAGAATTCAGAAAACAGAGCTTAACTCAGCTTTAATGCTTGCATGCACACCATGCAGATTTCCTTCAAATGAGCCAGGAAATTCTAAATATCATCTCATTGAAAAAAAAAAAAAAAAAATTGCTGCCTCCAAAGGTGAGTTTAGAAATGTTGTGACCTGTGATGTCCTTTAGTATTGGCTGCATTTCCCACAAACTATGTGAATTCTGGATGAGATGACTGCTCAGGTTGGAGTTATATTTTCAACACCAAGTAATGAGACAGTTATATCTTTTCAAGTGCCATAAACATAGCAAAATGAGTTTTCTAATCATAAGACTACCAATCCAAACAATCACAACTATATGAAACTCTGCTATTTATTTCAAGTAAATGTAATTTTAATGTGTTGATTGAATTGGGAGAACATTTCCTATATACACCTGATTTGTATTTTTATTTATAGTCCAAGTACATTTATCTATTTTTTTCCCAGTGATTTCTGTGTTACCAGAAAAATTATTTCTATGTGACTGGAGAAATTACTTCAGATAAAACAGCCCCCAGTCCCTGGAAACCATCTTACTTTATAACTACTTGGGAGCTCAAGACATAAATCTTCATTGCTTTACTCTCTGACAGACACCAGTGAGCAGAATGATGAAAGGGAAAATTTAGGATCCTCATATGGTAAAGAGGGACAGGAACATTTTTCTGTTGTAAATCCTGCATTCCTTGTCTTAGGTGAATATGAAACATTTCAAGTACAATGTAATTCTCTGCATCAGAGTCTGGTTCTTAAGGTCTCTCTTGGCATATTTCAGTTTTGTAACCAGATTAGCAGATCACCTGACAAAAATCTGGGTCTAAATTCTCTCCATACCTTACAGAGAGAGTAGTCGCACACATCTTTCAGTTTATGCACATTTCTCCCCAGTTCTTTCAGAAGATTATTTCAGAGCAGCAGTCTATCAGGAGATGCTACCACTGCGTTTAAAGTGTATGTGACAAATTATTAACCATCTTCCCCAGATTTACCAGAGATAAATTTTAGATTAAACTTGCTTTACTGTTCTGTTACACACTGGATTTACATTTTAAGATTAGAGACTTGACTGGAATAGATTCTTTTTCATCTTAGTTCTTTTATAGGATGCTTTATTACAATAAGTCCATGAAAGTGTTGTTGGAGCTTTTAGAGCACTATTGGATTTTCACTGGATTCTCATATTGGTAGAATATGCAACAGTTTCTGCTGTTAGGCAAGCCTGGATCTTGAAACATGGATTTGTAAAGCCAGGCCCCCACTGTATTTGGTAATTAGCAAATTCATCTGTAATTGAGTCTTAGAGTTATCTGGAAGCTCTCTAGAAGGTGCCGATAGATATTATGTTTTAAAATAATTTAAAATAAAAAACTGCAAGGTTTTTTTCTATTGGTTGAAAGGCTTTTATTTTCCATCATTCACTCCATAGGGAAGTAGTATCCTGAGACTTTTGCTGGGTTTCCTTCCTCTGATTAGAGAATGTGATGTGGCTATCTGCAAGGATGACCCAGAGGTATACAAATGTTTTATCTAACCATCTGACCTTAAAAATGCTTCAGAAAAGCTGCAGGCCAGCTCTTTTTGTGGCCTTCACCCCATAAGCCACCATGATTTGGACCCTGAGAATCACTTGGCTCACATTTCAGGGCTGGCTGGAAGATGATATCTCGTGCTGAAGATCCTTAAGGACCTTCAAGCAAAAGTGAAAGACCATCTGACCATGGGCTGGTATCCCCACTGCCTCACCATACCCAGAGAAAAACACATTATTCATTTGCCAGGGCTGCTACTTTGTCTCCTTTGTCAACTTGCACTCAATTCACTTTGACGTTTTATTATTCTCCTGAGCCAAATTGGCCTTATCCTTGCAAGAAACTCTGAAAAGAATCTGAGTCCTTTCTGAAGACTGCGCAATTCTTTGTTCATTAATATAAAGACAACTTTGGAATTAAATAGAATCAGGAATCAATCTCCATAGGGGCCTCTGGCAGACAGCTACATTCCTCTGATTTCAAATGCACTTCCAAAATTTTCTTAATCTGATTTCTAAGTAGATTTTGTACCAAATTGCTTACAGAAATTGTGCTATTTCTGTAGAATATTACCTGCATCTCAGATATGGAAGAGAGAAAAAAAAAAAGATGCTTGCTTTTCTTTTCCCAAGTAGGTACAAGATGCTTTTGCAGAAGCCCTATTTAGTGACAGTTTTGCATGACAAAATAATAGAAAATAAGGTAATTCCTATGACCTTATTTCAACTTATTTGTTTAGTAAGAGCAAATACCAGGACCATACTAGAAAACATCCAAACAATCCAACACAACTTTTCATGAAAGACACCTGTCATATGCATGGCTATTCATAAAGAAATACAAAAAATGGAAGACATGCTCACTGGAGAATTTAAATCCTAGAGGCGCTACTTTTCCTTTCTTTTCTTCTTGGCATCTAAAGGAAATCTCCACTTACACTGAAAGCATATAATGCTTTAATCTACTCAAAGGTGTAAATTAAACAGAATTATTAAATTTCCTTTGCTGACACTTAATTACATATTTTTCATTAAACATACTGAAGCTGTGTTTTATTTTTACAGTAACTTAATAAGAGAAAGTTTCCTACCAAATTTCAATTAGATTTGCCTAGAAGGGAAGGCAAAGAGAGAAAAATAAGTATAGGAAATAATTGAATAACAGATAATGGCAAATAATTTTTCTTGGTAATAAAAAGGTACAGAGACAAAATGGAATTTCCTGGTATCACAAGGAAAACCTCAAACAAACCACAGCTGAGTGGATGAGAAGTTTGCTGCTTTTCTATTTCAGCCTATGCTGGGTTGCTGCAGTGAATGGATTCCACAGGCTGCATATTTGAGAGCTTGTGGTCAGTCCTGTGTGCTTTTCACTGAGAGGCCAGTGTTTAAATAATAAAAATGCATTGAGAATAGCAGTAAAAAACCCCCAAAAAATAAACCCAAAAAAACTTCAGGGAATTCCATCGTCGAAAACACTATTTTCCTGGATTAATTGCAATACCATGTGAAGTGCTGCACGAGAACACAGAATTATGGGTTGAGGTTGTTCATTTTAAGAATAGGGTTTTGTCAGGGTAGAGTCTAATTAAGTGTGTGGACATGAGAGGGATGTTTGCTTTCATTTGTTATCCTTCGATACCGCTGTCAGACAACTCAAGATCACAGGCAGTGCCCCAGCGCTGGGTCATTTTGCTTCTCCAAACCGTGCTGTTATCGCCGCTGTAAGCTCCTTTGTTTTTTAGAGAGACAAATATCTTTGCATGTGTAAAGACATTGGCAAGCTGCGGGAAATTCAGGCACCAGAAACAGCACAGCTCTGGGAAACATTCATAAATTAACCAGCTGAGGGAGCACCAGGCATCGGTTTTTCAGTAACAGCACAAAGGACTTGAGGGACTTATAGAAGAAACAGCGTGGTAACTATTAAGTCTGCTTCACTTAACTCTCCAGTGAAACATCTGAGGGTTCTTCTTCTCTCGTGGAATAGTTTGAGTCAGAATCAATTTTTTGGAAGGGGTCAGAAGTGAATTTTAAAGGACATGGCTGATCTGCTCCTTAACTTACTGGTGTAGAATATATATAAATAGTGTATATATATATATACAGAATGTATATAAGGAGACAGTTTGATTTTAAAAGTCTGAGGGGCAATCCTGGGCCACCTGAAGCTAATGGCAAAGTGTAATTTATGAGATTAGAGCCAAGTGTTGATTCTTGGTCTAAACAGAGGTGTATTACAATGGAAATATAGTAACACTTGTATCATACCAGATCTACAGCCAGTTCAGCCCATGATCCTTCCTGTGTTAGCCAGGAAATAACAACACCTGCAAAAGCAGGACAAGCAATCTGGGCCCAGAGAATTCTTGAGTTAGTTGGAGTATTTAACACAGGCTTGACAAAATAATTAGGTGACCAAGTGGACAGAAGAGAGTTGGTCTTTCAGCGTACCCTAGCCAAGTTTTGCTGCTCTGTAGGACAGAAAGAAGCAAGCCAAGGTGTTGCCTTCAGCTCTGAGCTGTTGGGCATCCATGCAGGGATGTGCTGTGCTGCAGCCGAGGCAGTGTGGGGCTCCTCTGCAGAAAAGCCTTTTGAACTCGCTCTGCAGCCCATGATTATGCAGATAGGCAGTGCTGGGAGAGGAGAGGCAGCAGGAGTAACTGCTACCACATGTGAAACTCTGCTCCCAGGATATTGTTTTCATTACTGTTCTGTTCTCTGCAGCTACTCGGACTCTGAAGTGTCAGATTCCAGTTTGATTTCTTCATTAGGAAAGCCACTGCTTCAGTAGTAATGAACAACAGAAAGCACAAAAACACTCTGACAATGGTTGGTTTTGTTTAAAAATGTTAGCATGGGTTAGACAGTGTCTAACACTAATGCCTGGGACAGGTTCCTTTCATTATGCTTTGCCTTTCTGGAAAATAACTCAGCCTGTTTTCACAGAAATTGGTTAATCCATACAGCTTAGGGCAGAAAAGACATACAAACTAGAAATGCTGCTTATTTTTGAAAAGCAGCAAAACAGACTCTACTCTTTGTAAAGGAATGTATGCTGCCGTTCTGATTACCTACCAACATAACTCGTATACACATTAGAGTAAAATTGGTCTCTGTTTTCCTGAAACAGAAACCTGGTCTCATGTTCCTGTAAAGCACTGTCCACCTCCAGAACAAAATACGACACCTTCAGCTTTTTTGCTCATAGGAAATATCATAGGTTACCTGGATTTTTATGGCATTGAACCTATGCCTTTTTTTTTTTTTTTTTTCTTGTTTGTTTGTGCTTCAGGAAATTTCTTCTCTTCCTGCCTTGGGCAAAAGTGCAGTTATGGTAATGAAAATATGCACACAGTAAAAAAAAAAAAAAGGAGAAAATCTTTGTCCTAGAAGAAATGATAAGGAATGCTTTAAGGGTAGATTAAATCCGTTTTAACTGCTAAGACTTTATTCCATGGTCTCTGCTTGTGAGAACTAAACTCCTTTTGATAAGAAAAATGCTTTCTTTTGGCCTTGTATAATTAATCTTGGAAATTGGATAGGTGGATTTGGAGGTGCTGGTGGAATGTGAGGATTAAATTTTGAAATTTGACCAGCAATGCTGGGAAGACAAAGAGATGGTTGAACAAGCAGGGATATCTGCAGCTGCCAGCACAGGTAGGCTGCATTTTCCTGTCAGAATGAGACTCTTCACTACAGCCCCCACTTTTCTAGCATCAAGAGCAATGAAGCAGTTTGGTATAAGATCTTCTCTTGGAAGTAAACTCAAAGGTATATTTTGCTGGTCCTCTAAGTGTTTTCTAACTTGATGAGATTAGCATAATTTAGGACCTGGACTCTGGCATGAGCAGATAGAAGCAAGCAAAGGTAATGTTTATGTACCACATGCTTTTTGAAGCATTTCTCTTTATCCAGCTTGACCAGAATTACTGAATTCCTTCCAGATTCAGTTTGTGCCAGCTGCTTCTCATTCAGCATTTGATTTCCTGAAGACACCATGGCAAAGTCACTGTATGAAATAGGAAATTTAGAGCAGAGACAAGTAAGTTTTGCTCTATTATTTGATGGGTCATTGATTTTGATTATAACTTAACAGCAAAACCTTCCTAGAAGAGAGACCAAATGGTACATTAGGAGGAAAAGAGTGGACCACTACCACTTGCAGCTCATCTAAGACTCTGAAATTATGTGTCTGGAAGTTGTGCACACCCTGTTTTCATAGGACTCTGGTCCAGACCAGACTGTTAAGCAAAGAGAGGCAATCAATCAGTCTCCTAAATAATGGCAATGTGGGCCACCACACTGCAAGGTAAACAGGGCAGGCCAGTCTAGAAAGTTTTGCTGGCATAGTTGTGCCATTCATAATGTCATATGGAATCACAACCCACATACATAAGGAAGTTCTCATGAGCTTAAGCCGTCTAATGATGACAAAAAGAGCCATCTAACCCAGTCAGTCCTGTCTGTTGCCCAGGAGCATGCACCTCCTGACTGGGTGAATATGGGAAATGAGCACAAGTGCTCTCCCAGGACAGTGGTGGGCATCAGCTGGGGAGAAGGAGGAGATCACAGGTTTAAGCTCCTCAGGGAGCTGCAGTGTACAGTATGTCATTCCCAAAACATAGTGACCTCTGTGCCAGCCCAAAGTCCCAAGTGAGGTGCCATGTCACTGGGGTCCTGCTGGTGGCTGCATCCCTCTTCTCTTCCATCCAGGGCTGCTTGCACAGTAGCACAATGCTGCTGTGGACAGTGGCCTGTCCCGGTGCAGCATGGACGTGTCAGCACCATCAGAGCTTGCTCAAGAGTCTTTACCAAGGTAAAAAGAAGGGTTTTAATCATGTGCTGAATATCACCTGAGGAATAAGTTGCCAGATTCATACATTTGCAAGTCACAATGTATGAGATTTCCAAGCCATTTCTCCTCATCCTCTCAGTTCATGGGAAAGAGTCTTTTCTTTCTTCCTTCCTTCTTTTAGGGCATAGAGATGTGTTAGAACAAAAATAAATTCTTCTGTGTAATTATTCTGATCTGCTTTACTCTGTTCTCAAGCCAATGCCTGAGCTGGCTCAAAGGAAATGGTGGAGCAGGAGGAGGGCAAGGGCTGTTTGTGAGCAGTTTGCACAGAGAGGCTCACTTGTATCATAAAGCTACACCTTGGGCTCATTGGGATGAATAGGGCAGTTCATTGGTCTGAATGCTGCTGTTCCAGGTGCTCTGCACCTGTTGTTCTGCTGAGACATTGGCCCTTTTCTTTGCAGCCATAACCATTTTAGACACAGGTTAAATAGACCCAATGTTGTGCATGGTGAATTAGGAGCATGAAAACAAAGCTGGCATGTCATGTTTCTGTGCTCCTCGATAATGACTAAAATAATTCTGAAAAAAATACTTCTAAAGGATCAGGTTTCTATGTGGACTGCTCAATTTCTATTGTACCTAATGAGATATTTTTATTCAAATCCTCCAGATGATTAGACAGTTTTGCCCATAGAACCTGGAATCCCTTTGGTTATGCCATTAAGTGTAATTTTTGCCCATTAGGAATAGATTAGGCAAATGCTGCAAGAAAATAGAGAAAAAAAAGACCAGAAATCTATAGTTACCTTATGAAAGCTGAATTTAAAAATATTGTGAAGCAGTCTAAGAGAGAAATCCTCCAACCCTAACACAAAACAGACTATGTGATCTCATTTTAAAAAATCCCATTGATTCAATCGCCCCAGTGCTCTCTCCAATCCTTCAATCATAGGATGGGAAATCTGCATCTACTATCTGATGCTAAATTCACACCTATAATCCTACATTCCAGATTATGATCAATGTCAAAGAAATTGCTTATGGATGTGGGTAGCATTTACTTTACCTTTTCTTTCTATCTCGATTCTCTTTGCAATTAAGTAGACCCATTTATCCTACTTTGATAAAAGCCATTTTGCAAATTATTTTCTGATAGATTTATACCTCTAGTAGCTGTCAAAAAATTCAGACATCACCAAATTGATTCTCTGTTTTGTTGATTTATATAAAATGTGTTCCAAGACATTCAGGTCTTTGTTAGTTACCAAAAGCAAATTAAAATTATCTTTTAGAAGTAAAACATCTCTTCTGCAGGAACCTGTACTAGATTTTGCATGTCTGTCTGCAAGACATAGGTTGCAGAGTCCCCTCAGTGACAGACTTGAGGGACAAGAGATGGAGAGGCACACCCAGCAGCTGGCTGAGCAGGACTTTAAAAATATCCAGGAGAAGAAACTGAGAGGTGCCACTGAAGTACGTGCTGAAGGACCTTGAGCTGGCCTTGTGCAATTAAAACCATCTGAGAGGCTGGGGGTCAGCGAGGGGCGTGAGGGAGGTCAGGAGCCGTCTGGAAGAGGTGTCCCTTGCAGCGGCGCCGAGGGCGGAGACGCAACCAAAGGGAAAGGAAGAGCTGGCCTCAGTGTTTGCTTTGGCCTAATTTCAAACAGAGCCCCTTCACAATCTGTTTATACAATCCTGTCTTTCAAGAGCTGTTTTAATTTCTTTAACTAAGGCTCTGTGGGCCCTGAAGGTTTGACTTATCCCATGGAAATCAGAAGATATGCAGCCTAGGGAGAGCTGATGTGGGCTTGACCACATGCTTTATGAGCGTCACATTTGGAAGCACTGGCTCTGTTTTAAGGCACTGCTGAGCAGAGATCTGGAGGAAGCATTGAGCTCTCTGATGGACACCAGGTCGTAGCTGTTAGAGCTTATGGCACAGACATTTTCTAAGCACAAAGTAATACACTGCAAAAAAGTTCCAGCAAGCTCTACTGTCATAATCCTTTCATTTGTATGCCTAATATGTAACTTTGCTTTTCAATGAATATTTCCAGATCATATTTATAACTGTTGTTCATCTCTTGTGTCTGTGCTACTACACATTTAATACACAGAAATCTGTCTCTCATTAACATCAGCAAAAGACAGCAATAAATGAAGACAAATGCTACATTAAAAAAAAAAAAAGAAAAAAGGCAGCATTATTTTTAGCCTTCCAAGAGGTCTGGCAGTACACTACTCATTTTGGAAAGGAACAATTAGCCAGTTTGATAAGGCTGGGGCATGAAACATATCCACCACAGTGAAAGGTTTTGATTGGCATGAGTGCTGAAAGCTGGACACTTGCCTCCAAGTCCTTGGACATTTCATGCTTGATCTGGGCCAAAACATGAAGGCTGTGCTCAGAGTAAGACTTCAGAAAACCAAGCACTGGTTATCAAAATTCCTTTTTCCTGGCCCAGCAGCACAGTGCCAGCCCTCTCAACAGCCAAGGCAGGCTATCATCCCACTACACAGCCAGCCCTGGAGCAGCCTGTCCATCCATAACACTGGGACAGCTGTGCCAGGGAAAATGAGATGGTGATATACCTCTGCACTCAGTTAGCAGGTGAAGAAAATAGCCTGGTAAAATTGCATATGACCTAGCAGCTTCTGACAGCATGTATTGATGTGTCTTGTTTGGTTTTGGGGAAACCCCTCCCAGAAAGCACACATTTTGCTGATACGGCTGCATATGTGCAAATAATAAACTGCTGTGGTATTCCTATTTCTCAAAACTTGGAAAATCTCTCAGGTAGGCAAGGCATAGAATAACCTGGCACAAATTCTCTCTTAGGCCCAATGCTGGCTGCTTCTAATAACCTCAATGCCTTTAAAGGCCTGCACTGAGGCCATGGGGCCCCAGGTGCTCGTGTCGCCCTGTAAAGTAGGCAAAGGTGTGTGTTTCATCTCATAGGAATGCTACAAGGACTAATTCTTTAAAGAAAATTTATTGTTCAGGCTCTCTAGGAAGCAAGGTCAGATAAACACCTTTATATCTTTGTCCACATATAGGCAGCGTGTAATTTCTTCGAAAATTAAATCTGCCATTGTTCACCTCCAGTGAAAAGATATTTGTATGGTTGAAAACAAAGTTTGACTCCTGTCTGAGGGGCTAAATTTTGGGATATCCAGCTCTAAAAGTGTGACAGGGGACTACAGTTTTGTTTGTATCTTTACTTACAGAGGACAGTGCCAAGCTCACCAAATAAAGGATTTTACCTTTCCCAACAGCCTTTCCTCTCTGTGTTTCAGACTCATGCCATTGGAACAGCTTCCCCCAGGATGGGCTGCCAGGACATGCTGCTGGTTCCTGCTAAGCCCATTGCTGACCACTACCTCGAGATCCCTTTCTACAGGGCTGCTCTTTCTCTCTCTTAATGTCCCAATACACATGGAAAATAAATGTTTTGAGTAACAGGGTGTCAAATAGAAAGAAAACAAATGTTTAAAGGTGGCTTTCATAATCTCACAATTAAAAAAATAAAAAGACAAAAAAAAGACCACAAAACTGATTTACACTATCTGATCCGTTAATCTTTGTCTCAGTAGAAATGAAGTAATGTGGGAATCCTCAAAAGGAAGCTTTTTTGTCTCTGATGTAGTATATCCAAGAGATTCTTTCACACATTACACTGGTGTGAGTAATAAAAGCTATCACAGTATGCTAGAAAAGGGATATTTGTTCAGAAGTTCAGTGTGACTGTGAAGGCATCATTAATCTATTTTTTTCTGAGCCTACTGTTTCATCTTAAAGGACTAACTTGTGACAGAAATGTCATGGAGCAATACAAGGTGTTCCAGACCAATTCTAAACCCAATTCAATGCTTTTTCATGTGACCACAAGCTTTGGTGTTTAGAAATGGGAGGCCTGGGAAAAATGCGGAGCCAAGGTGAAAAACTGAGCAATTTTAGAAGAGGTTTAATGTACCTGATGAGGCCTCCGTTAAAACAGTGAAATAAATTGTGCTATCACTAACCTCAAATTTCTGCTAATCACCAAGACTAAATCTAAACAAGGTGAAAGACTTCACAGCAATTTATGCCTGGCCATTTTATAAGAAAAGTTGAAACTCAGGAACTGCTTTTTTATGGTAGAAGCAGGACACAAATGATAATTCAACATTTATTGATTGATGTGGAGGAAAATAAATTGTATTACCTTTGCTTTGAATGAGAAGTTCTGTGGTAATTATCTAACACTTAACATAGTTGAAATTTTCTTACAGTATAATCATAAAATAATAGTTGAAACTATCTATAAATTTATTCTTGAAGCTGTAAATTAGCTGAAAAAGCCACATTTTTGCTCTATGTATTTGCATTGTAACTGCAATAATGGAATTTGTCTTCTAATGAATATTTTCTACTGCAATGATAACACAGGCAAGTATAGCCCACTTCAGCTCTGCAGGGACTTTTACTCAGGCAGGTATAAGCCTTCCCTTAGCCCTATTTTTAAGGCTGGTAACAAAGCAGAGATCCCTTTGAAGAACATTAGTTTCAAGTCTTTTGAACTAAAATCCAAATTGGAAAGCTTCTCTGAGAACACCTTGAACTGGGCACAAATTCAAGTATTGTTGAATGCAGGCTTAAAAATGTCATGAATTCATAGACATCCAAATATTTCAAATTGAATGGTACCCAGAAACTAAACCATACAGAATGTAGTGTTAAGGAAGTAGGGGAGTGGACATGCAGGGGGAGAATGGGGAAGAAAGGGAAACTCCATTATTCATGGGGGAGCAGAATAATTCAGCTCAGACTGAATTTTCTCTGAGGTTAAGTGCAGACCTTAGTCTACTACAGAAAACGAAAGACAGAAAGGAGTGTTTGATGACTGTGAGTAAATTACAAATCTTAACAGACCCGTCCTACACTGTGTAAATAGTCCTAAGTTAGCTTCCATGGAGAATAGATAACCTTTGACTCCTCCCTATACTAGAGTTAGCTTGCAAATATGAAACTGCTTAAATTAAAAAGTAATTCAATTCCATCCAGGTGTGAGGGAACATTTTGTGCCATATTATTGGACTAGTAATACGAAAGTGTTCTCTCAGTGTGGATTTGATATAAAAAAATGTAAACAGTCATTTAATACTAATACTTGGAAAGAGATTGAAAATTAAACTTATAGAATGTGACCTAGAAAACAAATTCATGTAGAAGAAAATTTTTGATTAGAGAGGTTATATTTTAAGTACAGCCATCCATCTTGGTTCACAGTGATTGTTTCTCCAGATATTATCTGGTTGGCTATATAATAATACAAACCATCTTCCTTCCCTGTCTCAGAATATTAAGGAATATATTAACTTCTCTAATGTCTTTTATTGCCAGGTAAGCCCTCGGTATGATTCAAACAGATGACCTTGCTGTGCCACCTGGTTGGTGTGCAAGGAAAAAAAACATGTTTTAATGTAAATAGATGTCTTATTCTTATACCAGCAGGAAGAAATAGCCTAAATGCAGCAAGTGTAAAATTTGGTTTATCCTTGCCATGAGGTCATGCATTTCAGTGTATGTTGATCCAAGAGGAGGAAGAGCTGCACTGATTTCAGAGAGGCTACTCAAACACATAATATTTGACTTACACACTCATTTATGTACAAGCTTAGACTATCAGAGACTGCTGGTAAGGACATTTTCATACATTAATGAGTTTATTGATAGTTTTTTTATCCAAACCAAATCACTTTTTTTACTAGAGCTTAGTCTCTGTCTGGAGAGGAATTCCTTTCCATCCTCATCAGAAACAGCTGTACTGTATGGTCATGGACTTACTTCTCCTGCACTTCAATTTCTGTAAAGGCATTTCCCCTTACAGCAGGGGTTATTTCAGGATTGCAGTGCACTCACTCAGAATTGCTATGACCAGCATAAATGATAAGGATTATGATCTGATCTTCGTGCTTGAAGTCAAACCAATGAAATCTGCTGCTTATGTTTTTCTGGCATTTGGATATGAAATTAGAGGCTGAAATGAGGTATCTGATTACCTGCCCCATAACTGGTGTAATCCCTTCTAGAGACAGGATCATTCTGAACTTTCACAGTAATGAGCCAATCTTTTTATAAGAGCATGTCATAACTGCGTATTTGGGCCCCCACATAAATCTGCTTTTTTAGAGACTTCTTAGCTTGAAAGCGATATTACTGGTATCATCTGTTGATTACTGGTTTACTTAGGTCTGTCAGAAAATGTTTACACTCTCTATGGAATTATCCAAAAATGAGAAAACCAATTCTTAAAAGACTCTTGGTTGTAAGAGTTGCGTCTGAAAGGAGTTTAGATAAACGACATGGGCTAATAGCAGGTTATTATATAAATGACTGATGGAAGATACAAACTCACTTCGAAGTTTGGGTATTTGCTAGAAAGAGATATTTAAAAGACTAAGATTTTAATTTATAGTTCAAGTTATTCAGCCCTTTTGTACAAACTACATTTTTGCATCCCATGGTACAGTCCAGAAGCAAAGACCTTGTGAGCATGGAGTTAAATGACTGGGAATAGGCTAAAATACTGCTGGGAGTGGGTTTGATACAATTAGTTCAATTCATTTCCTGGCATGTATAAAATGTAAATTTAAGTAGCTACTCACTCCCTTTCTCACAGAGTGGGAGGAAGGACAATGTGTATCACCTTTGGTTCCCTGTGACATTTTCTCTTGGGAGAAAGGGGGATTGCAGATGTGGTAACTGAAGCATGACTGTTTTGCAAAGAAAATCTTTCATCTTCTCTTCTGTTAGAAAACATGGAGTTCTCTGGGTCACGAGAGGTAGTTGGGTTACTTTGCTGTTTATTCTGATTAAAAAAAAGATAAAATGCATCAAATGATGTAGACCTTTGAAGTGCTAAGAGAGATTTCAAAAATCAGGAGAGGCTTTTCTTTATTTATGTGATAATTGTGATGTTGGAAATAGGTGCTGATTGCATTGTTTGAGGTATTTTTTATTCTGTTCACAGAAACTTTCCCTTAGAACAGGAGCCTGAAGAGTAGACTGATTTGGAAATTTTTCATTGCTCCCAGACTGAATTACTTCACCCATGTGAGAAACCACACTTTGCACAACTGGACTGTAGTTGCATAGTTTTAAACTGAAAATGTGATGAAGACAATAAAGCCTTGTTAGCTGCATTAATCCGTACAAGAACTTCTAACCACATAGTCTCTGGTCTTTCTGCGCAGAAATTAGATTCCCTGCTGGTTATGTACTGCCTATATCCCATATCCCATATCCCATATCCCATATCCTAGCCATGCACAAATCACTGATCCAGACACTGAGGAGTTTTTACCAAAAATTACTGTCGCATCACAAGGAATGGATCCAAGATAAGGTGTTGGTTTTGCTTGATCTGGTAACCTGCTGTGTTTGTAATTAGAAAATGTGATAAACTACTTGGTAGTATATAATTTTTTTTTCTGGATTTTTTTCCTGAAAGAAATACACACACACACTCCCCTTGTTCCAGTCAGTAGATGGAAGTTGCAGGGCAGAGGTTTTTGAGTGAAATATCCTAGCTCTTGGAGGAAAGTGGGGAATAAAAAAAACTACACCAATCATCTGAACTCTGACCAGACTCAGTTGTAGTCAAGCGACCACTAATGCACCTAAAAATACAGCTGGATTTATAATACAGCTCGCTGTAACTCACTGTGTGGGATATGTGAAGGAATGTCCTGTAATAACTGCTGTGATGGGTCCTGGGGCCCTCTGCTCTGTTATCAGGGCATAACCAGTTGCAGATGAAGTACATGCCCAGAGCTTTTTTATTTGGTACTTGAAAGTATGTCAGAAAATGCCCACAGCATTCTCAGAAATGCTGCTTGTTGTATCACTCTCCTTGCAAGCAATTGTGGGGTTTTTAGAGGATCTAATATAAATAAAGCATCTTTCATTTTATGTGAAAATTTATGGTTCCCTTCTTCCTCCAGCTCCACAAAAGAGCTGCAGTGATGTCCTTGGCCCAGTGAAATGAGCATGGGGGAGGCAGTGATGCAGCCCAGGGTGTAAGGGGGGAGGGAGCTCTGCTGAGTTCAGCCCCTGAACCATCAGTGCCAGCGTGGAGGGTGTGACAGCACCCACAGCACATTAGGATGACATGAACACACAACTCAGCTGCACTCTTGGATTGCAGGGCCAAAACTTTCCCCTCCTGCGTCTGAGGGGTCTGCCCTAGGGAATTGTTGTTCTCTGCCCATGATTAGGTGATGAGAAGGACATAGGAGGAGATTTGGGTCTAGAATGAGCATGTCCCTAACACACACCTTATGAGCAACCATCTGCATTTATTCATCTGGTCAGAGATGGGTTATTAATCCCTGAATAAATAAATAAATAAATAAATAAATAAATCCCAGGTATTTCAACCCTGAAAGGTTGAAAAGCAGACTGGAGCTCTTGAATATATTGCTCATTGTGTCTGTTTTAAAAGTTGCAGAATTGCAACCATGTATAAAGCCAGTAGCACTCAAGTACTCAGCAGGCTGAGCCGACACTCTCCAAGATGAAGCTGGCTAAGTTGTTTTACTGGTGCTTTTTGTTTTTCAGTGTTCTTCAGCAGCTGCTCCAGCTGACTGCCTCACTGCAAAGCTATTACACTTTGCCACTGGCAGTATGGGTACCCTGAAGAGCTTCTGGCTTCCCTTAATTGAACAGAAGAAACTAATTTAAATTTTAAAAAATATAATTAGTTTGACTTCCTCTACCAGGAATTCTGTAATTGATACTATGAATAAATTATGGGATGCAATTGTGAGGGTTCTTAATTACAAAGCTTCTTAGCTGCACAACTTCTGTGCTGATGAGTGATACATGTTTTTGTCCTCCAAAATGGAGCACAATTCCTGTCATAGAATGTATCTTGCATTACTGCAAGCTGGAAGTGAGGACTGAACCAGCACACAGATCCTGACTGAACACATGCTGGGGCAGGTATCACTCAGCTTATCTCTGCAGAATGCAAATCCAAACCAAAGCAACTGCCAGAAGGGGTTTAAACTGAGTGATTACAATTAGCTCAAGAAATATGCTTTAGTTTTGTACATGTCTGAATTAATTTCCAGCCATTGCCATGTTTTGTGGCTGTTTGGTGTGAGTTTCTTTCTCTCCAAGGAAATTTTTCGCTAGGAAAAAATTCAGTCACTTCCCTCTCCTGTTTAGATGAGTCACTTCCTCATGTATGAGTAAAATTTTGCTTTCAAGAGTTTTGTTAGGTACAAATGACATCACACATTTACTCCAAATGTAAAGAGCAAGATTTAGAATATTACTAGATTTAATAATTACTCGGCATAAAACTTAAATAAGAATAAATAAACCTCTTTGATGAAATGTAATGTTTATTTACAGAGAATGTCTTTGCTATGAATAGCAACATAGACCTTTAAACATCTCCTTTTGTTAAAAATCACTGAAATTGGGGATGGAGGAATGGAGGGAAAGGGAAGGAAGGAAGGAAGGAAGGAAGGAAGGAAGGAAGGAAGGAAGGAAGGAAGGAAGGAAGGAAGGAAGGAAGGAAGGAAGGAAGGAAGGAAGGAAGGAAGGAAGGAAGGAAGGAAGGAAGGAAGGAAGGAAGGAAGGAAGGAAGGAAGGAAGGAAGGAAGGAAGGAAGGAAGGAAGGAAGGAAGGAAGAATCTCTCTTCCAGCCTCAGTCACTTTATTCACTCTTTTGAATGCCCCAGAATTGGTGATTTTAGTCCTCACTGCAATTTTTGTTTGCTACAACTGTTCATAATTTCTTAGCCACCTGTTTGCCTAAAATTCACCACCGAGGCTCCTGCAGCTTCTCAAATTTGTTGCCTTCATGATTTCCAAGGCCCATGAGTCTCAATGCTTTTCCCCACCTGGCCAGGCCATGCTGGAAATCCTGGAAATCACCCCAGCTCCACTGGCTGGGTACTCACTGCTTCTTGCTGCTCTAAAGCACCAAAGAGCAGAAAGAGCTAGAGACACCCTTTCACTACTTTGCAGGAGCAAATGTGTTCTCATGGTACATAATCTCAAACAAGTATTGAACCAACATTTTTTTTCTTTGAATTTTTAAATTTCAATTATACACATAAATTCATTCATTTTTAAAAAACAAAAAAAAGACCCAACAAAAAACAAACAAACAAGCAACAACAACAAAACCAAAAACAACCCCCCAGAAAAACCTCAATCCCCCCTCCCCCAACCAAACCCTGAAGGAAGCCCTTTTATTTAGAGACAGCATTAAACTGCAATTGAGTTTGTGTATAAATCAGTCATTTAAGATAATTACCACAAGAATAAGCATTACATCCTCAGGAAATCCAGACTAAGATTAAACTTCAAGGAAAATGAAACAGATACAAAACTACACAACTTTTGCATTGCCTTGTAGCACATAGGCGAAAAATGCCATCCATCCAGGACACTAGCTGGGATTCAGGCTCCATGTTGCCCTGATCATAGCAGAGTATTTACTGTGGCAGCTAAAGCAGGTGGATTTATTATGAAAGCTGCTTTTGTGATTAGTTGCCAGAAGCTGGTTTTGAAAATGAGATTCCAGAGATCGTGTTGGTGGGGCATTATCAATATATGTAGTTCTTTACTAAATGCAATAGCATTACTAAGCTAAAGAGTTCCTGGGAAAGCATTTTCTGATATAAATCTTATTTTAAGAGGACTACTGGAATTGCTGGATGAAACTGGAGGGAACAAAGGGAAGGTGGTTGTTTCCAAATGATGACACTTTTCATCATGCACTACTCATGCTGGAACAGGGATGGACAATTTCCACCAGTTTATCTTTTTGATAAATGACAGTTATGAGGCAGTTGCTGCATTAGAGGAACGCCTGTCTGGAAAGCCTTTTAAAACAGATGACTGTATTAGACTTAGTTCTCTGGAGGGATCAAAACTCTTGCTGCTTCCTCCTCTCAAATCATGTTATATTCCAGAATGTTTCTGAAAGGATTTTAGTTAATTCATATTATTTTACTGAAGATAAAATGTGCAAAATCTTATGAAAACTGCTTGAGCATAGGACATGGGGTTTTTTAATTGGTGTATTTTTTCTGTGCTATGGTTTGGAGATTAGGTTGTGGTTTTTTCCCTGTTACTTGGATGTATGATTGTCTACAAGCTGACTTTAAAGCAAAAAATAATTTGGTACCTTTATCTCTTGCAGGTGTTGAAGTATTTAATTGCATTGCTTACAGATTTTTTTAAGCTTTTCTAGAATATGCTTTATACTGCCACTTTCAAGGAAATATTATTCCAACAGGTTTAGGCAGTGATTAAAGTATGGCACATGAGCAAATTGGCCATTTATCCAGGCTCTCCCACAACTTTGGCTGCATTGTTCATACTGAAATGAGAAAAGGACATCAGGAAATAATTCACATACATTTAATCTTCTTGCATTAAGCGTTTGGCTGCTGGTATTTTAATTGGAAATAGAAAAAAGGTGAATGGTATACTTTATTCTTCAAATCCCTGTGAGTGGCTGAGAAACAGGTTTCATAAAATGACATTAACATAGCAAACTCCTGTTCTCCACTCACCAGTGATTCTGCTATGCCACCAGTATGTAAGAGGGGCACAAAACCCCAAGAGTGTGAGGAGCATGTGATGATTTGCTGGTCTGTGGCATGCTAGTGTGAATTGTGTGACTTCTCTGCTTATCTCCCAAAGACTGATGATACATCACTTTTCACTCTCGGGTTACTTGGCAAGGCATAATTGTGCATGTTGTGGCAGTTATTTGGGAAAGATTGGATATAACCATTATTGGCACTTCATTCTATGGTCTTTGTGTTCCACACTGAGTTACTCATTTGGAATATTAGATGACTGTTGAAAGCTTTTGTCATAGTTGGATATTATCCACCCATCTGTTAAAGCCTTTTTTGCAGAACCTGAGAAGTGTGCAAGGAAGATGAACAAAGAAATAAAGAGAACCAAGGCCAGCAGCAATCTGTAAACTCTGATTTTTATGAAGATGTAGCCTCCCCACAAAATTGCAAAAGGAGCAGGCAGCTAGCCATGCCAGGGTCAAAGGCAGTAGTAACCAAGTGTCTCAACATTTTGTTGCTTCCTTTTCCCACTCTTGCCCTCCCTCAACACAATCCACAGTGCTGCTGAAAAGGGGATTCCCCTTTACAGAGTCCGTCCTGGGTTGGAATTCTCCAAAGAGAGATGGATCATGGCTCTGCCTTTCCCCCAGAGACACTTCCCACTACTAGATGTTGTTCTTCATCATGGCCCCTAAGACTGCAGCTTAATCCATGTCCTTCTCCATGGCTGCTTTTTGCCTTTGCCTATTTCAGATTAAAAAAGAGTGAGAGGCATGTCCCAGAAAAAGGTTGGCACAAGGGAGCTGTGTCCTGAGTCCTGCCTGCAACCTCCCCACCTCCCGTCCCAGCAGGTAGGATAAAACAGGAAGAAGTTGATTACAGGAGAATTCCACAGCAAAGAACTTGCAATCTTTAAATACAAAATTTGTCTTGCTTAATCATGTTCCTCCTTGCCTAATTATTTAAATAGTGGAGATTGTGTGGCAGTTTTGAATAGCTGTAGGTGTTGGTGATAGTGTAAATGAAGCATGGTAATATTTGTCCAGGGCTAGGCCAGCTTTCCAGCACAAAAGGTAGTTGGCAGTTATTTCCTAAGGATGTTAACTGAATTACAATTGTATTTGACCTCTTCTCACAGCTAGATAAGGTCATGGTTCTCACACAATCTCATTACACTTCTTGTAGCTACATTACTCTTCTTGTAGCAAAATTGGCTTAATGTACTCCTACTCCCTCGTCACAGCAGCTCTGCCTTCTCCGCTGCATAAGTGTGACTACCTGTCCGCCAGGTTGGGCACCAGCTTTGGGAACAAGGTAAGACAAAAAAAGCAAAGTTAAAAAAGAGTCTATTTGGCTATCAACCCCAGAAAAATATAATTATATTGCTTGTCAAGCCACTGAGGAAGCAAAGATAGGCAGGCAGTGGAGAAAGGTAGAGGGATATCACAGCTGGTAACACTGCTGAGGAATTCCATGCCATCACACATTTCACAGCCCCAGAAGTTCTGAACTACATATCAGAGCAGTTATTATCTCCTTGGCACTTTTGATAAGAGCTCAGTATCATACTGCTGGCTTTATACACCCACCATAACAAATACATGACAGTAAAGATGGCAGAAGTGGCATTTGGGGAACACCAGGTTCCATCTGTTTCCTTCATTACTCCCTCTCTTGCCACCCACTTCCAAAGATGTTTTTGAAGTGCCAGGTAGTGCCATGACTTGTGTGTATATATGGTTTGTGTATGTTTTGCAAGGATGCAACCTTAGAAAAGCTGATGGGCCTTCTGCAAGATCCCAGCAGTTCAATATCTCCATGGCCTATGCAGAATTTCTGTACCAGGCCCAAACATGAGTGGGAACTCAGTGTTCAGGCCAGCCTCTTGCTGCAGATACAGGCTGGCACTGTCAGTGTCTAGCAAGCTCTTGGGTGCCTCCAAGGAAATGTCTTGCAGGAGAAAGAGATTTTTATCATTCTTACACATCCACATATATCTGAATTCTAGCAAAATCTCACTCTAGGTAGGATATAGGCATTTTGAACCTTTCTGGGTGTTCTTTCACTGCATTATCTCTCAGTCTTGTTCACTATAAATTCTGTTAAAGTGAAAGAACAGAAAAGGGGATGGTGGTGGAAAAAAATGTGGTTAAATTAAGGCCCAATCCACTGAGTGATTATCAGTCATGGCCAATATGTGCTCTGTGCTGAAGGAGGCATAGGAATGAAGGAAAAAAAATATAAGTGACTACACAGGTATGGCACTGTCGCAGACATCTTTTATGAAAAATCCTTTCCTTCTGAAACATGGAGTCAGATCCTCATCTCTTCCCCAGTCCAAGAACCCCTGTGAACACCATCACATGGCACATGTAACACTTTCTCTATCCTGGTAAGTTTAAGATTTAAAAGAAAATCTTGCCTTTATTGGATTTTGAAAGCATGAGAAATATGTTAGTGTCTCCACAGGGAATCTGAGGATTTTGTAATCTTCAAATAATTTTTATCTGTAATATTCCCCATGTTAACATTGGTAGAGAGAATTTGTAGAATTTGAGAAATTGAGAATTTGAGAGAATTTGCTAAAAGTAGTAGACAGTCAGAAGCAATTAATGGTAGCAAGTCACTTGATTCTCTGACCCATGGTTTATCTAGCAGACTTTCCCCTTGATGTTCATGAAAGTTACAGAGCTCTTCTAAAGTTGGGATTTGCTTTCTTTCTGGGTTTGCATTTCTGGTCCTCTTTTATGAGGTGTTTTATTATGGGCTTTCTTTGTGCATCCTCTCCATCACCCAAACTGTGTTTGATGTGGCTGTGGATACTGGATGCCCTTGATATCCTATCCAACTGTGCCTACTTCAGAGGATCCTCTTGTCATCAGACAAACACTCCTAGCCACATAAAGTAGATTAAAAGGAGCAGAAAAAAATGTTTAGATTAGCATGGAAAACGATGCCTGCTCTGATCAGAGTGAGAAATTGCCCTTAAACTATAGGAATTTCCTGTTGCTAAAATACTGTGTAGGTCCTAAAAACTTTGCAGGCAAAAGTTTGTTTCTCTTCTGGCCAGCTAGAAGGGTCAACATGCCTTGGGGTAGGACGTAGGATGGCAGTGTCTAGGAGTTCATCTAATCAGGAAATTATGGCTGTAAAGTTACATAGCCCTGCCACTTATCATTACACAGCTCATTAAATCTCAGTTAATTGCAGCTTCACCCTAGTATCCAGGTCCTAATATTTTTGAGCCTAATTAGCACACTGAAATCCTAAAATCCAACTGATTTCCCTTATTTTAGTCACTTCTTGTACAGAAAACAATGGAATGTAGAGGTTTATCTTGTTCAAAACACTAAAAATTGTACCCTAGTTATTCAATATTTTAGTTCAGTTGTTCAAGACATAAATGCTTATTCCCAGAAGGGGCTGGAAATGCAGAGGAAATTATATTTTTTTTTAGTGCAAGATAGTGCATGAAAATTATTTCTTCTTCATTTATTATTCATCGTACTTCTTTTGCTCCTTCTGTTCCTTCCCGTGAACATCTCTCTATAGAATTATCTATAAATTATCTATCACATTGTTGTCATCATATGATTTGCTGAAAAAGCCATGTCTCTATCAATCAAAGAAATTATTCATAAGCAAAATCACAAGAAAAAATATTCAAGTGGTTATTTGCTATAAATAACACCCCCCCATATTTCATTAGTTAATTCAAATATTTTCATATCCAGAAAGTTCTACTGCCAATGTTCAGCTGAAAAAGAATGCTTGAATACATCCTATCTTGTAGTCAAAATATAAATAACATCTAGTTTAACCATAGAATGGTTACAGTTGGAAGAGACCCTAAAGATCAAGTAATTACAACCCCTTTGCCATGGATAGGGACACCTCCCACTCAATCGGATTGCTCAGAGACCCATTCAACCTTTTCTTGAGCACTTCCATGGATGGGCCACCCAAAGCTTCTCTGGGCAACCTGTTCCACTGTCTCACCACCTTCACAGTAAAGAATTTCTTCTTAATATCTAATCTAGACCTACCATCTTCAGTTGAAAGTAATTTCCCTTGTCTTATCACTATTTTCTTTTGTAAATAGTCTCTCTCTATCTTTCTCATAGGCTCACTTCAGGTACTGGAAGGCCAAAATTAAGACATCCCAAAGCCTTCTCTTCTGCAGGCTAAGCAATCCCAATTCTCTCAGCCTTTCCTCATAGGAGAGGTGCTCCATTTCTCTAATCATCTTTGTGGCTCTTCTGGACTTGCTCCAACAGGCCCATGTCCTTTCTGTGCTGGGGACCCCAGAGCTGGATGCAATGCTCCAGGGGGGGTGTCACCAGAGGGGAGCAGAGGGGGCAGAATCCCCACTCCGAATCTGCTGGCCACACTGCTCTGGATGCAGCCCAGGGTACATCTGACTTTTGGACTGTGAGTGCATTGTTGGGTCATGTCCAGCCTCTCATCCACCAGCACTCTCCTTTTTGGTATTTCCTATTAGGAAAAACTAAAGCAAAATTCATAGCTTAGAATCATTCATCATTTCAGGTGACTACTTTCAGAAGCAATCCATGAGTCAGAGTTGTGATAGAGTTATTTTTTTTCTCCAGGATAGACTTCTGAAGATGGAGATGGCATGCACCAACCTGAACATCATCTTATCTTGAAACACTGACTTTTATTTTGCAGTTAAAAGAAACAAATCACTTTCAGTTATGCTTATATGATCATGAGACAAACACAACTTTTTACTTATTCTCCCAAAACTGCCTGTTTCAGTAGACAGAAGTCTTCTGGTACAGGTATTTTAGAAAAATACTTGTAATATGTTTTGCAAGTTTAAGAATTTCTGTAGCAGTGGGAATAATTCCACTATAATTAGCATTTAGATCACTGAAATAAATTAAAAAGTCTTGCCTTTTTCAATGAAGCTTCTGCTTTTTTTTACTCTTTCATCACCATTATTCCACCTTGATATGCAAGATTTAAGAGTCTTTTCACATGAATTTGGTAAATAAATTCAATTTGTAAAGTCTCCTATGCGAGATATCTTGTCATTGTGTGATTTTTTATTAGGAGCTGATGTTGTGAGGAAGGCTGTTAACACACTAGCTATTGCTGCTGTTTTTACTAAGTTTTGTTATACTTGTTTGCCTTGATTGATTCTGTTAATTATATTGCACTTACCTATGAGCTGTCTTCTCAGACATTCTGTGTTTTTGAAAGTGATAACAATCAATCCTGAAGGGGAAGAAACCTCATAAAGTTAAAAAAAATTGCAGTTAATCTAAAAATCTACAAAACACAAGAACATTTCTCCAGGCTGTCATACAGCATACATTTAATTTTCATAAAACTACACTTTTATGTGCAGAAAGTGACAATGCAGTTCTGCAAGATTGCCCATCAATCTTCTGATGCTAAGTACTGGTGCCTGGATAATAATTATTATTTATCCCAAGAGGATCTCAGCACAGTTTTTCCTGTTCAGAAAGTCTGTTGTCCTGATACAGTCTCATGAGATGTACATTTTTGCACACCAGAGCAAAGTCATAAATGCTAACAAACCAGGTCTTGCAGAACTTGAGCGATGTTTAGAATATCTTCGTTTCATAGATTAAAAAACCAAGAGCTGGAGAAGTTAGCATTGGGTAAATTGCAGAGGAAAATGGTGAGGAGCTGCTGCTAAACTCATGTGGTGACCAAGCAGAGTTATCCTGTGCCACTCTTGGTGTCATGTTCTCATGCTTTATGGGGCCAGAAGTAAAAGTTTGTGAAGTTTGATCCCAGATCTCCTGCTCACTGATGTGAACAGTGCTTGTGTGATGTCTATTTTTAAGCACTAGTCACTTACCATTTGAGACCTTCGTATGAAATATCCCTATCTAGCCATCGTCAGAACACATGAGCCTTGTAGGTTACATCTGGAATACATGAGGCAGTGTTCCAAGCTCCCCAGGAAAGCTTGCAAGGCCTTTGCATGTCTGTTTGGTCAAGAGCCATCTTGCAGCATTTTCCTTTTCTTCTCTTGATTGATGCTGGATGCTGAGGCACTCTGCTCCTGCATACCTCTGCACAGAAATACAAATGTTCAGCTCTGATTTTTCAGTTCATCACATATCAGCTATTAATTTGCAGTAATTTATCAAGTACTGGAAGCAAATGTCTTCCCTCAGACCTCTTTTTTTTTTTTTTTTTTTTATTAGTGGCAAGTCTGCATGGTATAGGACAGATGAACAGTCCAGGTGGGATGTCCTTCATGCAGCCTGTTTTATATACCAAAGCATTCCGTCACTCTTCCCAAAAGTGAAACTGCTTGATCTTGCTGAAATGCCTCAGCTTGTTATGATGCAGCTGTTGGACAACAAGGAGAATTTGGCTCCCGTGGGCAGGTTTGTTTAAACCCTGAAGTGTCTCCAGCCAGAGCAGCTGACTGAGGTTCCGCCGGGGTTCCACTGCTCTTCCAGGCATCAAAACTTTACTTAATAAAATTTATGACATTGACTTAATCAATTGACTTTCTTTACTTGAACTTTTCTGGACTTCAATCACAAAGCAATTTTAGTCAGCATTATTTCTGAATGAACTCGAAAATGTTAAGGATGTTTTAAGGATACCTTGCTCATTAATTTCCAAAGGACAGGATGTGCAACTGCCTGTGACCATAGGCTTTCTTCTGAACTTGTCCCATTGCTCAGGAATGTTATTGCATTGCCTCTGACTCATGGGAAAAAAAATTAGCAGAAGCATCTCTTCCTAATTAGGAAAGGCACTATGGTGTCTCATTTCAAATTTTGGATATAATGTTGCATTTACTTTAGCAATTAGAAACACACTGGTAGAAAGTTGTAGAACTTCACTTTGAAAAGGCCAAAATAAATACAGATGTTGTTGCGGATATGTGCGTTTATTTTTTGTTTTGGAAAACTGCACATGTAAGACTCAAAATTATATAAATACATTGATCAAGTATTTCTGTGTAAGATCTCCATCCACAAAAGACATAAACATATGATCTCCTACTGCCTCTTTAAAAGCAAAAGATCACACAGAAGATAAGATTTTGAACAGAAAGATTCAAACACTTGATGCTGTTTCAAAATCTCCCCAAACACACTTTTTCATCCATGAAAGAAAGAATAGAATTAAAAAACCTGGATTTCTGTGGTATTGTTTCCTGTGACATAACCTGAGCTCAATTTAGTCCTTGCTGCAGTATCATTAAATTGCCTGTGTGTCCTAAATCTCCCATAGTACCACGATCTCTCTCCTCTACTTCCTGAATAACCACAGACGGCAGCCCTGCTTTTCTTAGACTAATAATCTGCATTTCTTTCTCTTCTGTTTAGAAATGGCTTTTCATGAACATTGAGTTGAAGTTGGCCAGTGGGCTCAAAAGTGGTTGTGTACAGTGGGGAGAGCCAGATGGACACCGCAGCTGCAGGAGTCCCATCCCTTCCAAAATCAGGATAAAAATGGAGCTGCTACACTCCCCTGGGAATTGCATAAGCCGGGTATTATTTGGTATCACTGTCAAACTGAAGCATGATCTCTATATGTCAATGCCTTCCTCTAAATATAAGCAGATAATCAGTTCCTTTGATTTGACCACTTTGTTTTCCTGATGGAGGGAAAAAGAAGCCTTCTGCTTACTTTACCTCTTCCTGTTTTCCCTTGCTGACCTATCTGGGACTGTTTAGACAAGGCACAGAGCAGACTTGTCAAGGGGACTGGCATTTGAGAGATCAGAATTTTGGTCTGCTCTTTTCTGCCAGATTAATGTGTTATGTTGAGGTAGTTGCTCAGTTTCTGCTTTCCCTTCTTGCTCAGATTGTGGCTCATTTGCAGGGGGGCTGCAGCTCTGAAGAGGGGATGAGCCTGGGGGTGAAATGTGGGAAGAGAAGGGACAAAAAGGTGAAGGCACTGCCTTCTGGCAACAGCAGACTCTCAGACCAGCTCAGCTGCTCGCTAGACCACACTGTTAAGAGCATTAAATGTTTAATTGTTGATTTTAACTTTGGGGTAAATGTAGGCTCCAGTCAGTGAAGGAGGAAGGCTGTTCTGCACAGCTCCTGAAAAAAAATTCCCCTTAGTTGGCATGTGCAAATTTTCACATACTAGGTCTTCTAGGGGGAGAAGTAAAAATTCAGTTTAATTGAGAGAATTGGCTTCACATGACTTAAATTGCAATCACAGTTTTCTGGGTTTCTGTGTAAAAGGATCTCCAAATTTCTCCCATGAACATCACCAGAGAAAACTTTACCAGATGTAACAGTTAGATTTTAACACTGCTTTCAAAAGCAAAGTTATCTGTGGCGCAGAAGAGATAGGCATTTTTAGCAATGACTGCTAGGAAATCAGAGAAGGAAGATTAAAAAAGTACAAAGAAGCTTCCAGATCTGGGACACAGTCTTTTCTCAGCATCCTATTTCCATTCAAGCACTCTGAGATGGGTTACAGAGAGCAATGGGAACAGAGAGCTGTGGCAACTGTGGATATTTTGAAGATGAATTTCCAAAAGTAGAAGGTTATGATTTATCCCTGTTGCTAAGACACAACTATAAGCCTTCAACAGAACTTTTGGTGACCTTGAGGAAGCAGTTATGTTTTATCTTCTCTTGCTATTAATGCTTTAGCTCTTCAGAATATCAGAAATAACTTTCCATTTGGGATGGATAAATATTTTTTTACAGTGTTTGTGTTTGTTCTTGACTGCTGAATGCATACCTACATGGTTCAATGGCTTTGATGAGCTCCCAATCTGTAGCCTCAGTGTTAACTGCAGAGAGCTGATGTTTTAAGCAGAAACTATTCTTGATAGAGCATATCTTTGCAGTATCTCCAGTATAAGAGAAAACTGTTATCTAAACTTGTCATTTTTCTCCTACATCTAAAACTTTATTACTGACTTAAGTTACAATATTTGAGTTCACATGATCAACTACTTGATTTGTCCAACTTGTCCCTCTTCTTTTAAGAGTCTTAGGCTGAAAAAGCACAAATGTGATGTATCTGAGTACTTTTATCTTAAGCACATGTAGCCTTAGATGGGTGAACATAAATCTGGGGTGGAAATAATTGCGGAGACTGGCTCTTCATAGGGCCATAGGAAGACCTTTTGCATACATCAGAGGATGTACTATTACAGCCTTTGTTTGTCAAATGGGGTTTTATAGGTGCCTGTATACACAAACACTCACACACAATTTGTACCCATGCTGTAGTTCAGTACAGCTTTTGGAGCGTGGTGTCTGATAGTGGGTTGACTCTGGCTGGATGCCAGACACCCACCAAAGCCTCTTAACACTTCCCTCCACAGCTGGACAGGGAAGAGAAAATGTAAGAAAGGGCTCATGAGTTGAGATAAGGACAGGGAGAGATCACTCACTGAATACCATCGCATGCAAAGCAAACTTGAATTAGAGATCTTAATTGAATTTAATCCTAACAAAATCAGAGCAGGATAATGAGAAGTAAATTAAGAACTTCAACTCACCTTTCTCCACCACCCTCTCCTTCCCAGCTCTACCTCATCCCCCTCAGCAGTACAGAGAGACAGGGAATGGAGGTTATGGTCAGTTCATCACTCATGTTTCCTGCTGCTGCTCAGGGAAAGGCATTTTTCCCCTGCTCCAGCATGGGGTCCCTCCCACAGGAGACAGTTCTTGAACTTCTCCAGCATAAGTCCCACAGGCAGCAGTTCTCCACAAACTGCTCCAACGTGGGTCACTCTTCCTCGGGCCGCAGTTCTTCAGGCACAGGCTGCTCCAGCGTGGGTACCCCATGGGATCACAAGTCCTAGCAGGAATCCTGCTGCAAAGTGGGCTCCTCTCTCCATGGATCTGCAGGTCCCTGCCAGGAGCCTGCTCCAGCATGGGTTTCCCATAGGTTCATAGTCTCCTGTCTGGCATACACCTGCTTCAGCATGGGTCCCCTCCACAGGCTACAGGTGGATCTCTGCACTCCCAATGTCCTCCACGGGCTGCAGGGGCACAGCTGCCTCAGCACAATCTGCACCATGGGCTGCAGGGAAATCCCAGCTCCAGCACCAGGAACATTGTCTTCCCTCTTCTCCACTGACTGCAGTGTCTGCAGAGCTGCTCCACTCACGTATTCTCACCTTGCTCTTCTCTGGCTGCTATTACATCTGTGCAATAATTTTTTTCTTTTCTTAAATCTGCTATCACAGAGGTGTTTCCACCATTTCTGGTTGGCCCAGCCTTGGCCAGCAGCCTGACCATCCTGGACCCAGCTGGCATTGGCTCTGCTGAACACTGAGGAAGTTTTTGGCATCTTCTTATAGAAGCCACCCCCGTGCAGCCCCACTACCAAAACCTGGCCATGCAAACCCAATACCAATGACTACTAAAAATCTTGACATTTTAGTTCTAGTAAACCCTCTGAAATATTGTACCATATAACAGTTGATTGTAAGCTAAAAAAAAAACGACAACCTAACCTCACTTCTGCCTTCTTAAAGCAACGCACCTTCAGCGCACACAGTAGTGGAGCATGCAATCTGGCAATAAAGACAAGATGACCACATAACTCTTGTAGGGAACCTATAAAAGTTTTCTTGCATATTTGTCCACCTGAGAGGGAGACTGATTGAGCAGTATAGGTCAGATACCAAAGTTTTGGATTGCTTGCAGGCCTCTTGGAACACCAGTTGACTTTAAGAATCCAAATTAAAGAATTATAGACGCACATAAATGTGTGTAGGTGCTTTCCTGCTGTACTCAAGCAGCCATTTCTGGGATAGTGATAACATTTTCAGCTTGGTAAAGAAAAGAACCAAAGTTCCTTTTCACATGGATCCAGGCCTCTGAAAGAGCTGGATATATTTCTGGGTCATTTTTTACTCAGAATACTAACTCTGAAAGTTCTTGAAATTGTGAGTATATTATAGTGTCCATACCTTTCTCTATCATGTGTGTACAGACCTTTGCATATATAATTGTTTCCAAAACTGAACAAACCAGCTCTTGCAATGCTGGCAGATGCAATGTGTGCAAATGCTAGTTCTTTTACTGTAAGTTTTATAAGAGAGGAAAAATTAATCCAGACTATTTTCATTTTTTTAAGTCTTTTCACTTAATATATCTCAAAGAAAAATATGGTAATATTTCAAACAAACAGCAAAAAAAACTGAAAGCAAAAAAAAATCAAAACAAAAATCCCCAAAAAAACCCCAATTGAACACATCCCTCCTCCAAAACATCTTAACACTGTACACACACAAAAGAATTAAAGATAAATTACTTTATTTGGTAATGTCTTCCCTGTTGCAAGTTCAGTTTGACTCTAGGTTTAGTAAGTGTTTTTTAATGTGTATTTATGCTCAAAAATATGAGTGAGTGAAAGGTAAAACCTTTGCTGCGTCTGTCGACAGTCCACTGAAACTCTAGCTATAAATCCCTCACAGTAATTTGCTGTTTCTGCTAATTTAAATTAGCCCTAATGAGGTAAATCAAGCCATTGGTGTATAATTGGGCTTTAATGAACTGAATTCCTCAAGAAGAGATTTATGGAAAGTTTACCTGACACAAACAATTGCACCAGGGAAAATCCTTTTCCTCTCCTCCCACTTCCCCTGCTGTAAGGAAAAAACACAGGAGGCACAAAATAGCACAAAGCTGGAACTGTCATGTTGCCATAGCCAAAAGCATTCCAAAATTAGCCAGAATTTCCAGCAGCAGAAGGAAGAAACGTGCTCTCTTCTTTGCTGATGTTTCTCTGCCATCCTGACTCTTGACTTGGTTTGGTCAGTGAACAGAAAAGTGGTGTAAATGCAGATGCACTGTAGTCAACTGGGATCAGTCTGCAGAAGGAGCTGAGGCACAGTCTGCAGCACAGTTGCTGCTCTGGTGGTTCCCCACTCAGGAAATCACAGAGCCTTGGAGACTGCGATCACTGGGTCATTGGGAAAGGCCTACAGGTTTGTCTAGAAAATATTATCATTTCCTAGGAGTACACCGATATATAATAATGGAAATAGTTTAAAAACACAGAAGGTGGTGGGGTGGAAGAGTAAAACTTTCTCCTCAACAAGCAGAGAGCCTGAAACAACCCTCAGGTGTTACTGTAAGGGTGTAGCTAAGGGTGCTTAGGAAGAAGGAACATATTTGCACACTTTGGTCCAGTCACCTGCTTTCCCAGGCCGCAGCTCAGTGTGGAAGAATGTCTCCTAATTTCCTCTTGCTACCTGCTCTTAGTTTCAAAAGGACACTTACCCTGTAGGCACATTTCAAAACCTCGTATGCCAATGGTTCTGAATTTTAAATTCTTTGTTTATGCTCCAGGTAGGGATTTATCTCCTCAGTATATGGATTACTTTATTGACAATTCTTATCCTGTAAGTGTCTATGGCTGCATTATAGGTAAAACCACCCAAGCAAATGCAAATCCAAATGAATACAACACATACTTGTATGTGTGCTGTTAGCTAGTGATATGAAATGTTGAGCTAATAAAATTTTTAATCAGAGTTCAAATACAGGCTCTGTATTTCCTATCACCTAAAAGTAAACAAAGAATTTGTGTTGGAAAGGCAGTCCCTCAATTTGTCTTCTAAATGGTGAATTATGTATTAACCTAATACAGGTTTATGGAAGATCAGAGCCTGCTCTGGGTCCCCAAGGATATCTGTTGTGCCGGAGAGTATTCAAAATCATGAGCCAGGCTTCAAATATAATTGGGTTGCTACAGTAGCAGGAGGCTTTCTAAATAACAAAGGAAAAACAATATGTAACTTGTGCTTCTTTTCTTTTGCCTCTCTTGTTTTGAGTTTCTTGTTTGCAGCAAACTTAATTTTGCAAACACAAGGGGAAGGAAATGTCTCAGCAAAAGAGGGAGGGGGGAAGGGAGATGGGAGTTTATCACCACAGAAGTTATGAGCTCTGTGCTTGCAGAAAGAAATAATATCATCATTTTTGACCCTGCAGCAGTTTCAAGGCAAAATGGGGATTTCCTGGTGCTGCAGCATAGGTTAATTCCTCTTATGGCAGAACAATTTTGAAAAGCATGCAGGAGAATCGTGAGTTTTTTTCTGCCAAAAGGAAGATGATCAAATCTCCAGCAGCCTTTTTTTTTTTTTTTCCCAACTCAATGGCTCCAGGCCATTGAGCAAGTTTCTACTGTGAAAGTCTGAAATAAATCTAAATCCCTTTTGCTTCAGATAGCAAAACTCCCCGAACTGCTTAATATTAAATACCTGGCATCAGACAGAGTGCAATTTGAACATTACTTCAATCAAACTTTATTACTATTAAGCGGGGAAGGCAGAATATATTTCATACAAGCATTGCTACTTAGATTCTGACTTGCTGCCAAGCTGCCTCAGAGCTGCCTTCCATATATTTGGCTTTCCTTGGATCTCAGCTTTCTTACACAGCCTGGAGCTGCCACCCCCATCAGTGACTGTGTGCCCTCGATGGTTGGTAGGATGGGAAGGATTTTAAGGCTGGCTCAGAGCCCAGACATAACATTGAATCTACCATAACTCAGCTGCCACGAATATGTGCCCCGAAATTCCTCCCCTGAAAATTAATGCTGTTTGTATGGCTCACTACCTGCATATCTGATACACGGTCATATGCCAGGGGCCAAAATGCTGATAACATATTAATAATTACCACTAAGAGATCCTAGGGCCTTAGGAGGAGAAAAGGGAGAGCAAGAGAGAGACATAGAGAGAAAATATATCGACTGATAATAAAGGAAATTCTAGCAAACTGATAATGCATTTAATAAGTTTCTGATGGCCTCTCAATAAAATAGTGTTAATGAGAAAATGTTTTATATGCACTGGAATGCATAATACCTCATCTTTCCATATTGAATTCTTTTAATGCTAGAGATCTTACTCTTTTTAGCAAAAACCATTAAAGTAGCATTTCATTCTTCTGTGTCAAATAAGGTGCTATTCCAACAATTACTCATGGAAAAAATGATGGAAAAATACTATGATTTCTACCTGAGTTGTATTGCAGTTCCATATTTACATTACATTGTAATGCATCTTATTGCATTTTCTATGTAGATAAAGACATACACACTTTAATAAAAATATTCAACAAGCAAATAAGCAAAGAAGAGAAGCAAAGAAGCAAATAAGAGAAGAAATTAATGCTAACAATGAATGTAATCTCAGTGCTTGTTAACATTTCAGAAATAATACTTTGCAGGAGAACATCAGAGTTAAAATGCATAATCCTGGGCATATAGTAATTTTCAGTGTTTGCATCCATGATGTAGTATAAAAGATGGATTTAATGGTGTCTATGCTGGTAAATATTTCCACTGCAGAAAATTCTCTTGATGTTGTGAGGAGTACAGATCTCTCAACATCCCTCACACACATAAACATTGCAAGTATTCATTCATCTGGTTGGGATGAGACTCTTCAGAAAAACCTTTGTGCCTATCTTGGGATTTTTAGTAGCTCCTAGAGGAAAGACCTTTATACTTTGCACATGAAAAGGTCTTTTTGTTGGTTTAAATCCTACAAAATTGCTGCTGGCTCCTTGTTGATATAAAATGTAAATACTACTTCAGCCTGGAATTTAGAAGTTAATTTTACCCAATGTATTCCTTTGTTGACTGTTGATAATACATTTCTTCTAAAGCAATGTGTGTTTTCAACATAGGGATGCCTTTTTTCTTTACTCCTGCTCCCTGGCCAAAAGCATTTGCTGTTTCCCCCTAACCTGATGGAGTCCAGGAACATCGATTCCCACATTTACTGTGGTGTCTTCCACAGATTTATGGTTCCTTATGCTGCTACCATGAACCTATACCAGGAAATGCTCAGACACACAGTCCAAAGGTTAAGTGCATTTTTTAGTATATCAACCACTTTTGTAAATGGTGTTTTTAAGGAAACATTAAATCTTACAGTGTGCACAAACATTTTAACAAAGTTTTCATTCTGCTTTATTTATATGCTGCAATGGTTATATACCATGTTTTGAATGACAGTTCTTCAAACCATTTCTTTTTGTACTGTAAGCGCACTTACGAAAAGACAGGGTACATTTTTTGCTCACTTAAATGTACCAGGAGCATCAAGGGGTAATTTTTCAGACATTTAGTATTTTAGTATTTTGTTGCTTCTACAGATGCAATTAATTCCAAAAGTCTTTTCAAACACTGAAATTCTAATTCAGTTGCATTATGAAAATGTATGGTGAGACTGCCTTAATGTTTGTGTTTAATTAATGGCTGCATTAAACTATCCAATTTCCTAACTGCCATCATATGCAATCTTTTGCATTGACATTTAGAGGAGTGTTGATTGAGGCTAATCTCTCTGCACTTCCTTTACAGGCACTGGAAAGAAAAGGGTTCCTTCAGAGCTATGATTTAGAGTGTCTAAAGTTAAGCTCCTGCTCTGAGTCGCTCCCCAAACGTCCCCGTCACTGACGCACATTCTCATTGAAGTGAACCTTTGTGAATTCCTCCTTTGTCATTGAAATATGAAATGCACATACACTGTACAGCAAAATGAATAACCAGATAAAATGCTGCCACTGAGATATCTCAAAACGTGAGCTTTCTGTTCTATTCTGGAGTTTGTCAGGAGTCTATGGAGAATGTTGGAGTCAAACATGACATATAGAATCTGGACTTCTAGGTATTTGTGATGGAAATTGAGTCTACCGCCGTCTCTTAATGTGCCAGTGATCATCAGATAGTAATTGGAGTCTCAAAAAAAAAAAAAAAGAGCAGGGCTGGGAACTGATGGCCTGCAGAAACCCTGGTGAAGAAGAAGGAGGGCAAAGTATATGGGCAGATATGGTTTAGTGTAATTTTCACCTTTGAAATTTTAAGCTGCCTCCAAAGGTGATAAAGTAACCAAGCAAGAACTGGCAATGTCCCTGCTGGGTCCAATACTGTTCAACATCTTCATTGTTAACCTGGAGGACGGATGTAGACTGCTGTGATGGTTTAACAGCAGCTGGGAATTAAACTCCAAATAAGCCACCCCCCTTCCCCCTGTCGCCCTCTGGTGAGGGAGGGACAAAGGAGAGACTGTGGGTTGAGATAACAATTTACTCAATTGAGATAACAATTTACTGAAAGCAAACAGCAATGGAGTAAGAAACACAGTGACAGCAGTAATAAGGTAATAAGGTAAAGTAATAAGGAAAAAAATAAAGTAATAAGGAAAGTGTACAAAAAGAGAAGGTGCTTTACACCCAAAAGGCATTCGCCACCTTGACTTAGCTCTGCCTGGCCACTGAGACAAAGACAAGATGTGGGAGGGGATGTTCCTGTGTCTTGGCAATGACAGTGGTTATTCCAGAGACAAATATAAGATGGCAGGGGGATGTACCTGCAGCTCAGCAGTGATGTTTGCTTATTTCTGAGGCAAAGGCAGGATGGTGAATGTTCCTGTGGCTCAGCAGTGACACAGGGCTGTTTCCAAGACAAGATGGCAGGACGATGTTCCTATGCTCAGTGCCATATGGCCTCCCAGCACTAGGACAAGATGGCCCTCCTGCAGCCAGGGTTTCCTGTCCCTGAGGCCAAGCCAAGAAAAGCAATGAAGGATCAACCCTTAAAAAAGTTGGATCATCCCCATTACACAGCGCCACCGCATTCTGCTCTATTCTGCTGGTTCAATTCCACACACTGCCTCCCCTTCAGAGGGCTCTGCCACGCTACACCCCCCTCTGCACGGCTCCATTCCCTTGGCTCCTCTTGTTTGAAGCCAAACCTTGTCAGGTTTGAAGCCTCAAGACAGTTCCTTACCAGGACTATCCTCTTGTCCAAAATTAAAACAAGGGCTTTGTCCCCAGTTGAAAAAGTACTTAATAAGGAGATCCACACTAATTTCTTTAAAATCTTCACCGCATCTTGAGAAAAATTATTACAGAATAAACAAATGGAAAGACAATTATCAAAATAATCTGTGTTCTCTACTACTTTAAAGCATATTAATAAGGTTCCTGTGATGTTTTTCTTCTTAAATATGACCTTTTTGTTGCCCTTGTTAAATTTCCTGGTAACTGAATTATGTTCCAACTGTAAGTAATTTCTTTACCATAGTCCAGGTAACTCTTGTGGGTAGCTGGAGAACACCAGCAGAAGTGCTTAACATTGGATGTTGGGGACAAGTGCTAAAACAGTGCTGGATTTTGCTAAGCTTTGTTTTGGAAATTGGAAACCTGCCAATTTGTGAGAACACTCTAATTTTGGAATATAGCTATGAAAGCTGAGAGTCTGAGGCCTCTTATGGTCATTCTAAAAAGCTGGCAAAATACTCCACTAAATGTCTTGTAATATGAAAGACAAGCTCTCAAATGGGGCTGGCAACAGATGGAGATTCATATCACAACAGATGACTTCTTTGAGCTCTTTAGTGACCTATTCAAAAACACACCAAAATATATACAGGGGTGTGATAGGGGTGAGTTCAAGTTTGTCAGGGTGGAAGAAAAAACATCTATTTTCTTAAATAGCACCTCAGAGCAGTTATTTTTCTTCTGAATATTCTTTCGGTACTCTGTCTTGCTACAATATGCTTTTCAGTGTCTGTAGCTCTTTCTTGGTTGTAGCAAGAAAATTAAAACATGTTAAAAAAGGAAACTTGATTAGACTCCGTTCCGCTTGCACAGAAATGGTTAAGAAGAAAAGAGCCAGAGCACATACTGATCTTATAGCTAAAGCCAAGAATAATTTTGCCTGTGACCTTCAGGATCCAATTCAGAGAGGCATAAAATGGTGCCCCTGGAGAGCACAGACATCCTATGGATTTGTAAGTGGTTTGGGTTGAATTTAGTCTGTGCCTACATTTTTTATTGTGCAAATCGAAGTAATCTCTTTTGAGAATAGGTCCATAAGCCCCTGCAGTCTTACCATGCATGTCTGTTCCCCCTTTTGCCCTCTCTGTCCTCAACTCACAGAGTTTTCTTGTCCTATTCAATTTGCCACCCAGAGACACTGCACCTCTTGGCTGCTCAGTTCCTTGCCTCTGGGAAGTCACAGAAATGCCTTCTGAATATTTTGTTGAGGAGAAACCCTCTCTAGCAGAAAAGTGTTGTTAAGCAGTTCACTGCCTGGAGCACGTGGAGCAGCTGCCCTGTCATGCACCGTCTCTCCATGGCAGGAGAGGGGGTGTATGACTCCTGCCCCTGCTCGTGTGCTAGGAGAGCATCGTACTGCAGCACAGAAACAGGGATTTTCTCCTGTGCTCCAGGGCTGAACTGACCCCAGGCAGCCTGCAAGGTCACTCTGGATCTCTGTCACAGCTCTGTCCAAGGCTCTCCTCTGTAACAACAGTGATTCTTCTGATGCACAGAAGGGCTGTGCATTTGCTGTGGGTCAGCAGCTGGAGGATTAGTTGAACTATGTAGGCTGCCTGAGCATCTCCTGTGCTCTGCATAGTGAAACATAACTAAGCCTTTCTGGAGTTTAATCTACCATAGAGAGTGCAAACTAGATACAGTTAATTTTCGTGGGCTGGGTTTTTTTTCTGGTTTGTGTCAGGAGATACAGAGTAGGTAGGAGAAAAGTGCTAGAGCACAAAAAGCTCCCCTTTTGAAAACAACATCTTAGGGAACCCTCAGGTTTTCTTGTTTGTTTTCTTTCTGTGCATGTACCCTCCTACATTTACGCCTGGTTTTGTATAACTGGTACACTCAAAATACTCAGCTGTCTGGAAGGTGAATCCAATTTAAACCAGAATGAACAAATTGCAGGTGAAAAGACAAGTAAAATTATTTAATTGAAAGCCTTGTCAGAGGCTACTGGAAAATTAAAGGGTGCAATTCATTCTTTCCATAAAATAATGTATATAATCATAAATAAATACCCTTTATCTGGCTCTCTCTTGTCATTACACTTTTCTGGTGAAAAGTTTGTTCAAGAAGATGGGATGAATTTTTCCTTGTGAATGGAACAAAATCCATGGTAGAATCTGGGTCTTAGAAGTCTGAGCCTAGAGATTTATCCACACGTAGACTATACAGCCTCTACACATGTTGAGAAGAGATTGCAACATGCAGAAAGGGGAAAAAGAAGACTTACACGTGTTTGTGATAATTAAGCGGTGTTTAATTCTGTATCCAAGCCTTTTCATTTTTTATATAGCTGATTTTAAAATGTTAGCAGATATCTAACATTAGATATCTGGTCTTCTCAGTGCTCAAAGATCAAATACAATTGTTGAGCACCATCAAAAAAACATTCTCCATGCAGCTTGAATCTTTGCAGACTTTACAAAGGGTAAGTGTGTGGAAATGAAAAAATGGGCTGTAATTCCTGTGGACTTTCATTTCAGCATTAGTTACATGAAACAGAAGTGTGTGCTTGTGTTGACAAAAATGAAAACTTTTTCTGCCAAACCTTTTGGCTCTTAAATTTAAAATGAACTATAGTATGATAGATGCTTACTATCTAAGCTCAATATGTTAAAGAGAACATAAAAACTGTTGTCTTTAAGAAAAAAGCCATAAAATTAAGAGCAAAGAAACATGACTCCAAGAAATTGGGTACAGTTAAGTTTTAGTCGTTAATGCAGTGCAAACTTAGTTTTTGAATATTACGAACTTAAACTGGTTTGAGAGAAGTCAAGCTCAAGACAGTTAATTGTAAATATGTTTTTGTAGTTTGTACCACTGGCTGATTCATTTTACAGTGTGTTGTACCTGGTACAATCTCCCAGTACAGATGAGGAAAAAATGGAAAACATGAAGATTTAAGGATATACTACAACCGCGTTTTAAGTCACTAGTACTGACAATAATATGAATCTTACTATACCTGATGACTCCACAGATCAGCTGGTGCTGTAGGAACTGGATAAAACTAAAGGACAGGCTAATCCAGAGTTCTTTCTCTGACATTGGCCAGAAGCAGATTTCTAGGAAAGATGTGGGAACTGAGCAATGGCAGTCCCCGTCTGCAGCCGCTGATGGCTCATGGACCACGTGAATCAGTCGTGATGTCTGGCAATCCCTGCACCCCCCCTTTGGCTCCCTCTCCATTTCAAGCATTCACTGAACTATGAAACAGAGATTCATAGCCTACCTGTCAGTTAGATGAAGAAGCTCCTCCTTTTTTTAAAAAACTTCACTTCTTATTAGCTTTACTGGTTATTCTGTAGTACCTACACTGAAAACAAAGAACAAGCAATTTATATCCACCCTCTTTGTGCCTCTCATGATTTACTGGATGCACATTTTATTTTAAATGTCCCCTTACAGACTGAGGAGACCTGCTTTGCTCAGCCATTATGTGGACACTGCCTCTTGTTTCTCTTCCTGTTCCTCTCTGCACCACAACATTTTCAGGTGGAAGAGGAAGCAGAAGGTGGAAAAATAAACTTGTGCAGTGTTCAGCCTTTGTGGGAATACATGACAGAGACAGAAAATAGTTGCAAAATTGTCACATATGGACACATTGGTAAAATAAGAAAAAACTTGCATTGAACAATTTCAAATTGCAAAGGTAGACATACTGGAATGTTAAAGTACTTGAGATAAAGTCATATTAAAGCATATTCTAGGAATAAGCTGATGCATTTGTATTTTCAAAATGGGTTTTGATTATTCTTCAAAGTACTGTTTATTAAACCAAACTAGAACGGATCTAGATATATCGGTCTAGCAACAAACCAAAATTCCAAAACCAAAATTCCCTAAACAAATTCAACCCTTTTGCCTAAGAAAGTATAGATTAATTTCAATGATGCCAATGCCAATCAAACCTTATTATTTGCAACACAATTTTAAAAGCCTAAATGCTAAGCTAAATGTATGTAATGAACTCAGCGGAGGTAGTGCAGGATTTTAACTAAAAAATTGAATAAATAAAAACAAATGCCTGGCAACTTTCTAAGGAAGGTCTTTTAAAGACAAAATACAGGTAGTGAACTGACTAATCCTAATCAGATAGTTCTGGTTTGCCCCATTGCATTACATTATATTAGACAATCTGCAAGCTGCTAAATAGATTTGGGCTAATTATTCCTGGACCAGCTCTTTTTCAGGAAGAAAACCTTGATTTTATTGCTGTCTTTGTTAAATTAAAAATGCAGATGCCTGCTCTGTGAAGCATGCATTTGGATGCTCATTCACTGCTTAGGCACAGGTCTTTGAAAAGAAAACTGGGTGGGCAATTTAAGTATGGCACAGAGGCAGCATAGACCCTCTGAGTATTTAATGCTAATTCTTTAATTCTCTGAGTATTTAATGCTAAATATACGTATGTGCAAACCTGATAGATGAGTAGGTACACATTTTTTAATCCTTAGATCTTCCCTTTTTTCCCCAAATATAATCCTCCGTCCTTGTTAATTTTGCAGTTCTACTACCGAAAAAACTTAATCATGTGTACCACAGGCTGAACTGAAAGCTTAACTACACTAGGATTTTGTTTGGGTAGTCAAATACAATAGAAATCAACCCATCTTCTACATTCTCAAGTTAGCAGTGATTTTAAATAGGAAGCAATTCCATAAATTAGGAAGTAACAGAACATTAGTTTATTCTTACTGACCATACAACTTCTTAGATTTAGATTTTAGAACATCTTTAATGTTCATAGTTGTCGTTGTGTCAAAATGAATGTTTAATTTTTTTATTGTGACTCTGCTTATTTTCACGGCCTTTGTAACCCTGTGTTAAATAAACACTTCTTGTCCAGCCACTGAACAAGCTAACACGCCGAATGATTTGTGGCTTTCCACCTGAACAGTTGCTCATGAAATTGGGATTTAATGCCTGCAAGCCCACATGTGGTAAAAGAGTTTCATCTTAGATTGCCTACTGTGCCTCCAAGATTTCAGCAGCAGTCAAGGCTTCCAAAAATAGTCTGAGTAACAAGAATGCTTGCATGGTTTACACTAAGAAGTTTAACTTTTACCTTTATTGAATGAAAATGTAAAAATTAACATTGTTTCCCTGTCCATTTCTTTCTCCTTCTTTCACCCAATGAAGTAGATGTGAATATCTCACTGCTGCTACTGCCACAGATACAACTTAATTAATTAGGTTACTCATATGTACCATAAATAAAAAAGCTAACACCTTCTTCTGTAGTTTTTGGTTGAGGGAAACATGCAAGCAAAAATGCAGTAAATGTTGAAAATATCCTGAAACAAGATGGGACCAATTATCTTGCCACCATACTGTCATACTGAATGGAAGTGATCTTCCATAAATCACTTAGATTGGACTGCAAATTAAGTCCCAAGATCTGCCTTGGACTCCAAATAAACCCCTACACCTGTTGATCTTTAATACAAGAAAACTGTAGTCCTCCTTAAGCATGTCATGGGCATTACAGTAAACCAATATTTTATTAGTAAATTATCCAGTTCTGAATGATAAAAGTGTGAAAAAGTAGGATCCACACCAGTCTAGTTCATTGAGGGGAACTTCTCAGTAGAGTGAGCAAGCAACTTCTCTCACCTCCTCCTCCAAGATTTTAGCTGCATTTATTTAAAGACAATGGTTTTAACTAACTTCAAACAAACTCTTGGTGACTTCAGCTGTGTTTTGAAGCTCCAAATTCTCCCAGCTAGCTGCTGAATTGCCAGGGAACAAGACGGGGAGTGATGCAGCTGATACCACCACTACATCCAACCTAAGGGCAGCCACAATGCATAGCTTATGAAGCCTGCTCCAAACATGGAATGTGCTGCCAGTGGTATGTGCAGAATGAAGAACTACATTCATTCTGGCTGGTGAGGGTCAAACTAGGCAGGCACAAGCCCATGGTGTATGGAAAATAGCTGGGGAGACGCTTTCATTTATGCTGGCAGAGAAAAAAAGGGGCTTTTAATAGCACAAATTTCTGTTTTGTAGAAGTAAGTGGCAGTAAATAAAAGGGTCTTTATTGCCTGGTGTTCACAGCTGACACAAAATAGACATCGCCTGTGCAAGCATTGATTTCAACTCAGTGTTGACTTCTCTGGGGTGCGCTGTGGAGAGAGGACTGAATCTGCCCTGCATGCTCTTCCTTAGGGAAAGCAGGATCCTCTTCCATTGCATTAACTCTTGCAAAAAGTAGAGGAGCAAAAGACAATAAATAAACTTTTCCCAGTGCTAATGTAGGGTGAGTGCCAACAAAGGAAGCACACTCGTTTGGCCTTCTAAAAAATTTGCCTTCTATTTTAAACAGTACAATTGGCTTTGACTTTAAAATTATGTTTGACTGGTCAGGATGCTGTTTCCTGCTGGATATGTGAGTGGGCTCACATGAAATTCTCATTGTTTTTATTACTCTGAAGCCATTGTAGTAAGTTGAGGGTATATTCTTTAGAGAAATGCATACTTAAAATAGATTTCGAATTTAAGAAAACTCGAATATATCTTTGGAATGTTTCATGCAGCTTTATCTAAGAATACTGTGTTTTCATAGTTTCAGTATGTAAATAATGTTTACAGAATCCCAGAATCAATAGGTTGGAAGATAGCTTCAAGATCATCGAGTCCAACCGAGCCCTAACACCTCAGCTAAACCACGACACCGAGTGCCACATCCAATATTTTTATAATCGCATCCAGGGATGGTGATTCCATCACCTCCCCGGGCACAAAATTCCAGTACTTTATCTCTCTTTCCACAAAAAACTTTTTCCACATATCCAACTTTTATTTCCCTTGGCACAGCTTAAGACTCTGTCTTCTTGTTCTGTCAGTTGCTGCCTGGAGAAAGAGTTTAAGGACTGCACAAAATCTGGTTGCAAACTTCTTAACACATGAGTTATGTAACATTGGGATTTATTAATTTCATATTCCAGGCTGATTTTTTACAGCTACTGGGAACTGCAGATGAGACTGTAAGCCAAGACAATCATTCTGCTAACTCTGAGCTATTCCAAAATCAATCTGAGGCTCCTGATCTCCATTCACCCCTCAGCTCTTGGTTGCATTTCACCTCACATTGAGTCTCTGTTTCCTGCAGTTGCCAAGCATCTGCATGAGGAGTGAAGCTGTCTCCTATCAGTTCACTCTCCAGATTTACCAATGCAAGGCAGGTTGCCCTTTGAGTTTTGGAGCAGAGCTCACTGCTTCCCCAGCACATCTCAGCCAGGAAACAATAATTCCACATCAGGAATCCAGCTGCTCTCCCAAATGATACTGCACTGCATTACCACAAAGCCACAGGGCTGTTCAAAACACCCACTATCAGCCAACTTCCAGTCCCATGCCAGAGATCAGAAAACAAGAGCACACTTGGCCTTTTCTGCTCTGTGCTTCCAGCAGTTCGCTCGCCCAATTATGCTGGGCTCTGTCCACATCTGTTTTGCAGTACTCCTCTCATTGGCTTAATTGAACATGCTTCCCAATATCCCAGACAAACCACAAGGAACCATAGCACAAAGCTAGCTAACAAAGAAAGGAGGAAAGAAAGACAAAGAAATAGCAGCATTTCGGCAAAAATAAATCTTTATTTCTGCATCATGGAAATAAATATAAACTTTCTCTTTGCAGATGTTGCTAATTACATACACAAGTTTGATTTTTTATTTTTTTTTTTACTTAAAATATCTGCAGTCTTTAAATCTTTGACTTGCCCTTAGCAATGACTTTTTTTGGATTAAAGGAAGGATGTCAGTGAGAGCTTGGTTTTAGTGGGATCCAGAACAAACATACTCCCTTTAATAATTCATTCATTCTCTAATAATATCCTTTGGGGAGACTAGCTACTTCCACTGATTGTTTTAGTATTTATTCTAAACAATAGGCTTACCCACTTAACAAATTAGGTTAAACTTCAGAAGTCATCACTTGTCGGACATCGTTTGGTGCTCATCTAAGATATGAGACAATGCTTCTCTGTGTTGGAAAACTCTAGCACAGAGAAATCCTTTCCCTTCAGCTCTTTCATGTGCAGTGCTGCAGAAGTGCCTCAAGGACTTTCCAAAGCCTTTCTGACAGCAAGCCACCAGAGACATTTGTTTGGATTCTGTCCATAGCTGAGCACAGTAAATAACCATGACCTTGGCATCTCTGCAGGAGGTATGTTGTGGAGACCTGATCACTTTTCACCCGAGCAGTGTTGATCACAGCTATTGTAAAAGTTCATCCAGGAGATAATAGTTGTCAGAAGTATTGGTAAGAAGGAAAGGATAGAGAAATGGATATGAAAAACATAGCTGGAGGCACTTATTTCAGCTATTGGAAAAGGTACATTACAGAAAAAAAAGGAGCCTCAGTTTCTTTTTAAAGTGTGTTATTTACAAAAAAGCAAAATGTGGCTTAAAGTGAGCAGAAGGTAAATATAATCCAGAAAGAAACATTGCCTGCACAGCATGTCACTGACCTGTGGGATACACGAGGGCACCAGGTCAGTCAGCTGCTGGACATTCCTTCACAGAGAGGCAAACCTGCTGTCTGTCCCTACATCTGGTAAACCTGACACATGGTGAGAGCCACAACTTCTGTCTGCAGTTACCTCTGACACAGATGGTTTGCCATATGCAAGGGATCATGCAATCTCTCTTGCAAGCCTTAATACAAGGATCATTGAGTCCAATGATAGCCTAGCACTGCCAGGTCCACCTCTAAACTGTGTCACTAAGAGCCACTTCTAACATTTCTTTTAAATACCTCCAGGTATTTAAGTGGTCCACCACTTCTTTGGGGAACCTGTTCCAGTGTCTGACCTCCCTCTTCGTGGTGAAAGTTTTGCTAATATCCAATGTAAACCTCCCCTGGCACAACTCGACGCCAAGAACTCCTCTTGTTCTGTCACTTGTTACCTGGGAGAAGAGACCAACCCCCACCTCACTACAACCTCCTTCCAGATACCTGTAGAGAGTGGTAAGGTCCCTCCTGAACTTTCTCTCCAGCCTAACATCCCCGGTTCCCTTGGCCACTCCTCACAAGACTCGTGATCCAGGCCCTTCCCCAGCTCTGTTGCCCTTCACTGGACACACACCAGCACCTCAGTCTTTCTTCTATTGATAAGAAAAGAAAAAACTGAACACAGGATTTGAGGTGCAGCCCCACCAGTGCTGAGTACAGGGGCACAGTCTCTTCCCTAGTCCTGCTGGCCACGCTTTTCTGATACAATTTCACGGGGTGGCTACATCCTAGAGCCAGTGCCTTTCCCGCCCACAACACAGAGGTCAAAGAGGAAGCTTGGGTCACAACTAATGTGACAAGGACACCACCTCCCACCTCTACCTTTGTTTTGTTTCCCAGGAGCATGCCAACTGCAGGTGAGGCGCTGGGTTCTGCTGGGGCAGCCTCTTCCAGCCGTGCTTTGCAGCAGAGCCTGGAGCAGGGGAGCTGCAGATGTTCACCCGCCTGACTGTGCCAGCCACTGTCTCGTGCCTCAAGTTCCTGTAGACCAGCAATTAGGGCAGAAATCTGGAAATCCACAGCGTGGTTAGCAGCTTCTGGTCATGGTGCTGATTGGATTAGGGAAGAGAGTGCTGTCTGGAAGGATACAGCACTGACTGCTCTGGGGATTTAAACTGAACCCTCTGCCAAAGGAAAATGAGTGTGGTGGCTGTGGTTTGCTTTCCGTTAACATTATCTTAGAGTTTATGTCCTATGGAAATTGGCATGGCTGGCAAATCCTGGGAGTGAGGCCCAAAACTGATTTAGCATGAAGTCTGAACTTTCTCTCACCCGCTAGAGCCCAGGTTTTCATACTCAGTGTCAACGTGAGACAGGGTAATGCAACAATGCTTCTCCTCCTGCATTTTCTTCCTGTCTTGTGTGAATGTCAGAAATCATGGAACATGGAATTTTTTTAAATAAATCTACTAATCTTCTCGTGGGAATAATTAAACATTTTAAATGTGTATCCAGAAAAGAGGATCGCACACATTAGAAAGTCAGATACAGAAATTTACTTCTTGGAAAATAATCCACAGGTAAAATGAGTTGGATAGAAGTAATTTGGTTTTTAAAGGTAAACTTTATGAATTGAAAGTAATACTCTGATTTAGAGTCTTTTGTGCCAAAATACAAGAAAACATAAATAATACAGGGTCTAACATATATGTTGTTAGAAAAAAATAGCAGAGAAGTTAAAAAAATCTGTCATTTTGTAATGAAAGTCAGATTTCCTCTTATTTTACTTTACTTTTCTTTAAACAGTAAAGATTAATTAACAGACTTTATATATAGTTGGAAGAATCATTCAGATGTTATTGAGTACTTGAAGTATCTAGTTGTGTTTAAGCTGTATAGAACCTAATATACACTGAGTTAGTTGTACTCAGTTTTTGACATGATTAATCCATTCAAAAAGTTTAATAGAGTGAACATTATAGGAGTAATTATTTGCAAATGTCTAGTTGGCAAAGTGTAGGTTTTTAAAAAAATTATCTTAATGTATGAGAAATTTTCAAAAGTCACTAATATCCTATTCTCAAAAGCAAACTGGATGCATAGGATAGATTACTCATTAAAAGAGAGAATGTCAATCTTTATATTGTTTAAAGGCACTTGAAACCATTTTCCTAATTGCTATTTCAAAATCCCCTACTAGCCAATCAAATAAATTCAGAAACTTTAATTCTTTTTTTGTACTATATGGTGTTTTGGAGATAAGAAAAATTTGCTCTGTACTTCAGTAGGCTGTAAAAGACATATTCAATACTACACCTTAAAAAGCAGCTCAGGAGGAAGAGTAACCTATTGAATCAGTGGGATTCTACCCCTGATTAACACTGAAGGAGTGACTCTGTATAAGGTATATGTCTCTGTATAAAGTGAAGAAGCACTGAATTACTAACACCTCCCAAATGCAGTGAAAGATTTGACTATTGTCCTAAACAAAGAAGTTGTAGGAAAGGATTAGATGGATGGGAGAGTTTGAATTACTAAAGATGGGTCCATCAAGGTGTATTTAGAGTTGCTACAGTGAGCTGACTGTACTCAATTGTGGCATTCATGTGAGATTTTAGGCTGAAAAATAAATTTCAGAGAGGGTGTAGCACTACAATTTGGCCTGATAAAAACTGGTGAGCTGCAATCCCTGCAGCTGGAGAGAGGCAACATAATTCAGGGTTTGTGAGCAGCTGTTTTCAGATTCCCTTTCTGTAGTCCTAGATAGGCAGGGGACATAGGCTTCCAAAACCAAGTTGCTGGAGATCCTGCAAAATTTGTTGAGCTTACCCTAGAGCAGTGATTAAAAATGACACTAATTCACTGTCCTCTGAATACAGCTGAGTTTTAGGAACAGAATGCTTAGGGTTGGAAGGGACCTTAAAGATCACGTAGGTTCAACCCCTGCAGGGATATTTGCCACTAGACCAGGTTGCTCAGTGCCCCATCCAACCTGGCCTTGAACACTTCCAGGGATGGAGCATCCACAGCTTCTCTGGGCAACCAGTTCCAGTGCCTCATTACCCTTACAGTAAAGAATTTTTTCCTAATACCTAATTTAAACCTAGGTTTTTCAAGTAAAGTTGTCTCAAGAATGAAAGGTGGAAAGGAGAACCCAAAACCACAAAGGTAACACTGAAGAAGAAAGGAGGAAGTCCTCTCTCCTTAAAATTTTGAAGTTATATAAGTAATCAGAAAAGACTTTTTACCTCACATGTTGTTATAAAATTAAATTTTCATAGATTAGACTGGTAATATATGTACAAAGAGCTAAATCTCTTCAGTTTAAGCTTTCTTATCCCCAGTGTCCAAACTGCTGACAAGCTGGTCTGATACACAATAGTAATGGACAAAAAAAGCCTTTTATTATTTAAATATAATGTCAGTATTGAAAAACAGAGGGGATAAAATACACTATGCATAAAGATGAAAATATATTTGAAATCTCACTGTCTTCTTATATATTCTCCATAATCAAGAAAGATGGTACCATGGTCTCACTAGCAGCAGCTGAGAGCCAGGACAGACCATGCATGTTCCTTCCTTATCTGTTTAACAGAAACAGTTAAATAGAAGATCAAAGAACCTCAGATGAGAAAAAAAAAAAAAAACCCAAAAACTGTAAGCCAAATCATAAAAATCCATTACATAGAATACGTAAGCAACAAAAAGAGAGGAAAAAATATTTGAATTAACCCAACAACAGTCAGTGCAGAAAGTCAATTAGGAAAGCTCAATTGGTTGGTTTATTGTGGTGTATTGTGCAAGTAATAATTCATACTAAAACTCTTTGATTCGTAAAATTAAATTTGAAACAATGGTATAAATGTTAAATAGCTTTAAGAAGAAAACAGTTTGCAGTAAAATACATAAGGATATTGTCTTAATTCAATATTATCTTAATTTACCAAACAATGCAAATTCACATAAAGGGACATATAGATGCAAATGTTTGCAGTTGTTAGACTGTGAAATACTGGCTGTTAACTTATTGCTTACCTTGTTGAAGACTACCATAAATACAAAATACCACAGGTCATTCTGTGATGAATCTATTTTTTCTCTTCACTTAGAAAAAGGCTGCAGAGAACAAAATCTCTATCAAAAGTTGAATCAATGAGACAGAAGATTCATAAAAGGTATTACAGCAATATCTCCTTGGAAATTATGTCAGCTATCAATTCCATGCAAAGCATGTGTACAGGACAGGAAACTCAGCTTGTGCTTTCAAGCAACTGAATTAAGTGTGAATTTGTCCTAAAAGCAAAATTTCTCCAACTCTATGCTTTTAAAATCATATATATTTTTCCCTCTGGAAACAACCTAAAGATTGTGCTTATCCCACCTTACACCAGAGTACAGAGTGAACACTCATGCAGAATGAAGAAATTATACAACTGTAATAACCAGCTATTCATGATTATTAATATATTAGGACCATTAGGACAGTAAATAATTAAAAAGATGCTTCTGCTTGAGAAAAAGATTATTAAACTGAAAGGCAAATTATTTTGTCCTAGACTGTAACTTAATCCACAAAACTGGTAACAAATAGCTCCTTCTGCAGCAATATGACCCCATTACCTCTCTAAAGTCACCAAGCATATTCTTCAAAATTTTATATTTAACTTTTTAGCCTCTATGTCACATGGGGCAGCAGGCAATTTATTTCTCATACTCTCTTGATAGATTGCCAAATTAATCCATCTTCTTAAACAAAAAAACCCAAAACCCACACAGAAATATAGGCAAGATTCAAACAACAAAAAACTTAATTAAACTTATAAATCCACATTTTTTTTAATTAGTTCCACAATGGGTTTGTATATATCAAACACTATTTTTATTTGTTTTTAGAAATAGTTTACACTGCTATTGTGGGTTAGGCCCCTTTATTTACAGGAAACCAAAGCTAATTCTGAATGAACCTGCCCGTGCGGCTAAGACCAGAGTTGAGACCAAGCATCAAGGCTTTTTTGGATAGAATACACATTAAGAGAACATCATTTGCAGATGTTCTTTATCCAGTTAGATTCCCTGGCTTTTCACTATCTCTGCTCACATGAGGCATGGCCAAAACAAACAAGTTGTCCTTTGCTCAGCAAAGTGCATCTGACGGTGCCGCGTGGATGGGAGGCCTCCAAAGCAATGGTTCTCAGCATTCCAGCTGATCAGCTCTTCTAATTGGCTCTGTCTCCTCCCATCCCAGCATCTTCTCACAATAAATCTAGCTAGGAAAAGATGCATAAAATTCAGTATAAAGGAAGCACCAAGGAGATGATGTGAAAGTAACATTTCTTTTCAAGCTGCATTCCTAGCATAGAAGGCTAGAGTTTATTTCCTCTTGGCAGATGTAGAATGTAAACAATCTTTCTCAGTCATCTTGTTGCTTGATCATCTGTTTTTATGTGGTTTATATCCTGTCTCATCAAGAACAAGTATTAGGATGGAAAGCACAAGATTAAATAAACAAGCTGAGCTGTGCTGGAGCTCCTCAAAGTATGAAAGCCCCTCAAGGACAGCTCATATCCCCACTTAAGGCATCAGAACTGGGAGTAGAAGGATAAGTCCTGTCAGCGATTTCTTGCTTTAGCATCTACATATGCACCGTATACACACTTCTAATGATCATGCAGAAAGTATTGGTCAAAGATTGTGTTACCACAGGATCCCAAGACATTTTCAATGCTTCATATTTCTTCCTATGGCAGTTTGTAACTTGGCCTTTTTCACAGGCTTCTGTAGAGGTACAAATGGTCCCTGTATCTTTTTAGATTTAGCATCTGTTGCAGCTATCCACAACCACTAAGGCCTGAAGTTCTCGACCAATGCAACTACCTTTCCTCCTCTGTCTGTATGAAGGGCCAGAGCAAGTCATAGACTCTTTGAGAGACCTAGTCAATGCTTCAGATAAACTGCAGAGTCCCTGTATTTGGTGTTAAATTATCTGAGATTATTGCAATGTTGTCAAAGTATAGGTAACGTTTAATACAGCTCCAGAACCCAGCTGTCTACTAAGTTAAAGCTTCTTTAGTTAACTGAGGTTTCTTGGTTTTTTCAAGGAGATATAAAAGACTTTCACTTTAGAACAAGCTCAGTTAAAGCAAACTTTACTATTAAACAATTGTGAAAAGGCTGAGCCAGTTTGATTCTCTAAAGCTCTTAATGTAAAATAAAAGCACGTTCTCAACAAAAGTTTGCAGCCTGGAAAGCTCAATTTCAAATAAAATGTGTACAGCAAGTATTTATAAATGAAATACCTTCAACTTATTCAATTTATTCCCTCAATTTATTTCATAAGTTAAAAGGACACATTTTTTAATTTAAGAAAAGCAGGAGACATATTAGATACAATGGTACACAAGCCATACAGGTGGTTCCTGTGAAAACTAGAGCAAACTTACCTCCACAGGAATCTCCACAGAGCAATTTACCAGAAATGAAATTTCCATGTTTCTTCCTTTTTAAAGCAATTTCCTTTAAACACATTATATTTTCCAATGCAATTTACCCTTGATTGTATCTGTCAATTACAGTAAAACTATTAAAACTACTGTTTATTTGGGAAAACAGGTTTTTTCACTGAACTATGTTTTTGTTACATACATTACTAACAAGCATAATGATTGCATATGACTTCAATATAAGGACTTAAGAGTTTGCATTTTTGATTTCCTGTACCTCTTTTGTATTTTTCACTTGTTTATTTAGAAAGCTGATACACACAAATACTGAACGATTTGGCATGAAAGGTGAATCAACTTGAGTAAAATCTAACTTTCAAAAAGATTGAACAGTCATGGATTTTTTAAAGATTACCTCTATGTAGGGTATATGATACATATTTGCAGTTCTGTTTAAATAAAAGTGCAACACCTTGCCTATAAAATTCCTTCCCACATCATTGATTTTTTTAGTTTTCCTGATTTTCAGCATGCAAACAAGCGGCAAGGCTAAAGGAAGAGATGTTCAAAGTCTTTACAAAGCAGAAACAGATATTTAGAAGTTTAAGTGTCAGACCAATGTCACAGAGCTGTTTACCATACTTATGCATTCAGTTCATGCAGCTTGGTAACTGTGAAGTGAGTACTTCACACAAAAAAAAAAAAAAAAAAAGGAGAAAAAAAAGGATAAATACTCTCTCTACTTCAGTTTGCAAGCTTGGGAGTTGGCATGACAACTCTAAGCAAGTAGTCAAGTCAGGCACTGACTGAGAGTAAGAGGCTGAAAGAAACCATCAAAACACATAAAAACCAGGAATACAGAGAACTGCTAGGAAAAAAGTTATAAAGTGTGGACATCACAGAGCTTTAGAGATGAGGGGACTATCACAAATATTGCAACTGTGTCCCTGCATAGCAGTAGGCAGAGTATCATATAGCTGAGGTGGTGACTAGCTGTTTCTCCAGCACATAAAAAGATTGTGCTACTCTAGGCAAAACTCCAGCTCTGCTGTGTGCCAACAGAAATAGCTGAGCAGGCTGCACAAGAGCAGCTTCACAGTGAAGGGCTATAGTGACACATAGAGAGCTTATTAATCTTCCTCTATTGTCAAAGCAAGTTTAATTTCCAGAAAATACATATTTATATCTAAATCAAAGGAAATAATTCAGAAGGGTGTAAAAAGTAAAAATATCTGACATCTGTAAAAAAAGGGGAGAAAAAAAGAAAAAGAAGAAAAACATTAAAAGAGAAAGTTTACTGAACAAGAGGGAATCTTCATAGCTATGATAGGATACACTAGCCTGCATATTCCTCTGAAAATGTTTTTAGATGTTGGTTGTTATCACAGCATTTTGTCAGAATGGATTCTCTTCTATCTCCAGCTGACATATGAGTTGGTATTAGACCAACAACCCTACTTCACAACACTGTACACATAGCCTTGGATTGGCTTCAGAAACCATTCTCTTCTTATGTAGTGGCATGAATGTCATGTGCGAGGACAACTAAAGTTAAATAAGCCAACAGGAGAAATATTCAGTCCCATATTTTGATTATTTTCTTATCCAAGTACATTTTTAATAACTCATTTCAATTGAAATAATGATCTAAAGTTGTTTGCACACAATTACAATCTTACTTCTTGCCTTTTTTGCCCCCAGAAACTTGGTCATTATTGCATGTTTGTCCATTGATCAAAGTCTCCATATTTTTATTCCACTTCTTACAATGCATGCATTTTAAATACAGACATAGCTATAGAATAATGTCTGTTTTATTCATTAGCCTAGCAACTATTTTTCTGATGCAAGAACCAGGCTTCTAAATAGGAGCAAGACCAGAGCCTCTTACTTTTACTAAGTTAGGGGACAAACTGACCTCACCACTACTGACTTTGCCTACATGGGATGCCTAAAGCTGAAGGAGTCCAAGGATGGACTGTTTATTCTACTAGTGGACTTGACAACTCTGAAACAGAAAAAAAAAAAAAGAATTTTCATTGAGATGGGGAAGTTTGAAAGATTCTCTCATGCGACAGAAAAGTTTACAGCCATAACAGCCAAGTGGTAAATGATGGGAATTCTTACATTCCTTCTGCTTCTGATATTTATTTCCTAAGGTATTAATACAATTATTCATTTGGTTTGCATTTAGTAGCTTTAACTTTCAAATTTCTTATATAAATAAATTTCAAATATCCATGATATTCACAAAATTGCACTGTTCATTATTAGCAGGAAAAGAGAATAATCACATCCCAAAAGTGTAACACTTCTTGTACACACAAATTATATTTTACATCATATTTCAAGTATGAAAATAACAAGTAACAGCCCATGGAGGAAGGTTTTATTTACTTCATAGAATCATAAAATGGTTATGGTTGGAAGGGATCTTAAGGATCATAAAGTTCCAACCCCAATGCCATGGGCAGGGACACTTTCCACTAGACCAGGTTGCTCAGAGCCCCATCCAACCTGGCCTTGAACACTTTCAGGGATGGGGAGTCCACAGCCACTCTGGGCCACTTCTTCCAGCGCCTCATCAGCCTCGCAGTAAGGAATTTCCTCATAATACCTGATCTAAACCAAGATTTTTCAAATAAAGGTGACTCAAGAAGGCAAGGTGGAGAGAACCCAAAACCACAAAGCTGTTCTTAACACAGGAACACTGAAGAACAAAGTCCTCCCTTCTTAAATTTTTGAAGTGATGCAAGAAATCAGATAAGAGTTTTTTACTTTACAATGGTTTAAAGCTGCTTAGTTTTTTATTAGCAACTTTAATAGTGTACTTAATTCTATCTTTATATATGGTGTATATATTTAATACATGCTTTCACTGTAATTCCTGCTGAATGTTAAACCTCTCGTATCACAGCTATTATACAGGACAAAGTCACCGAGAATTCTAAATGAATTACTTCCTTCAGATACACTTTTATTCTACAGAATGAACAAGACGGAAGTTATAACTGAAAAGTTGCAATTTTTCTGCACCTTTCTTACTATATTTCAACCCTTGGACATGGTAATACTACCTAATATTATCAGTGGGGAAAAATATGAATTTTGTCGAATATATCCCATTTTTATTGTAATTTGGCCTCATACATAACTCAATCTCTGCAGGTTATAGAAGATTTTTAAATATTTACAGGAGGGATTGAGTAAAAATGCTGCATCCTGATGTACCAGCACTTCAACTCGTGTAAGGAAAAGCCTATAATGGTATTGCAAATAATGCCAAGTGAAGGTCTGACCCAAAATGTAGTGTATATTCAGCTTAAGAGAGAAGTCACTGAGGCAGAAAAATCATTAAAAATCAAATATTCTGTGCTTACTGCACTTTCCCCTAAGAAAAGTACATGTATGTTATAGTAAAGGCTCAAGTCTGTTGTTTCATTTGAGATTATAGCTAAATAAGTATTTTTTTAAAGACCAGTCTCCATCCATTTAGACTGGACAGCACTGGGCTGTGTTACACAAGTTCCCTGGTGGCACCACTGTTTACTTTCTTCTCTCACATGGCCTGTACAATCAACAGTAGGTCAGCTATTAATAAGCCACTGCAATATAAAAATATTTATTAAATACCAAGGACAATCAAATAATCAATTTACAGTAAGAAACAACAGAGCAGAATGATGGAATTCCTCAACAAGTAACCTGAAAATATCAATAAAAATATAAATCTACAAGATTCTCCCCTTAAACTGTAACTCTCCTTTCTGCCTCTATTTGCTTCCTCTGCCTCTGAAGACAATTTCTGAACCTGCTTTGATTGAGAATGAGATATCTGTTACATAATACATTTGCAGTGATCCTACAGATTATAGTTAACAAGCAGTCCATCACAAATGTGGTTTCTATTAAGTTTTATTACTTTCAGGATGTCAATTTTGGTACAGGGTTATTTTCGTAATTTTGTGCAAAACCCCTATCCATGATGTAAAACAAACGGCGGTGGGAAGGTGGAAAAAAAATCCAAGTGAGCTAAAACAACACTGCTAGAACAATGCTGGTGTAGCTATCTAAATATTCAGCATTAATCTGAAATAGGGATTTTTTGGAGAATTTCACAATGATTAATTGAACAAGACTAGGCAGAAGCCCTCTCAAGACTCTTCAACATTATTCATATTATTCAAGGCTACAGAGATAAAAACTATATTATATATGACTATAGAAATTAATATTCTAAGTCCAGTGTGCTACATGAGAAATATGTAAGAGTTCTTAATCAAAGAAAACACTTACTTTACAACATAACCCCATTCCACTGTCCAAGTAACTTCAGACTTCACAGAAGATTGTTAATTTCAAACTGGATCATCAGTTATCATGTGAAACCTGGAAACAAACAGCATGGTTCTTCACAATCTGATATGGAAAACAAAAAGGGTTACTTATTTATTTAGATCTTTTATTCTATGATTCTAAAATTTAAACATCTTAAGAAATTTCAGAATTTAGAAACCACGCCTTTAAACCTTGTCAGAATTTATGTACATCTATATATCCATATGTTCTGATATTAAATATTGCATAGTTCTTTACGAAGGAAGCAGGGATCTTGGCTTAGTGGCATGGAAATTCTAAGCCTTGAAGAGGTTGCTATGAGCAGGACATGAAAGTCAAATTATACAGGAGACACACACTGGAAGGGTTAAGGAGAAAAAGCATTTTTGGAGTCCAAATACTTACATGCTTCCATGGAGTAGCTGTTTCTATCTTTATCACAAATCAACCCACAACCCCCACAAATTTAGAGTCCTTTATTTGATGGCTGTATAATTTGAAACATCTGGAAAGCCTGATTTTCAAAAGGAGTGACCTCTAAATTAAAGGTGGAAGTTCAGTTAGCAGAAGCCAAATACTAAATATTTAAATACTACATAAATGATGACTATAAACCAGGTGATGAGACTCTCAATTTAGACATTCAAAAATTATTGAGCTCTCAGTTAACCACCCAAAAAATAAAAGTAATTCTTGTCTTGTCAGCATGTTTTTAAGATAAGACCTCTTACTTGCAGAAGTGAAAACTACAGACATGCCCATTAAATCAGCCTATATATCCTCTCCTACTACCAAAACTGCTGTAACACTCATCATCCTTATTTCTCTCCCTGCCTACATTCTCTCTTCACCACATTCTTTTTGGGGATTATGAATTACTTTTTTCCTTAGATTATTTAATTGCTTAAGTAGTCGTGATCTCTGACCCTACCCTCCAATATCTGCACCTCTTCCTCTGTGCAGAATTGCCAGTAAATTAAATAAACATTTTCTGTTCCATCATCCAGATTTTTAATGCAGAGCAGAGGATAAATCCATGAAGAACCAAAACTGATAAACCTGACAAGTTATAAAGCAACTATAGATCAACACAGAGCAGTTTTGTCTTCCAGCCACATTTATTCCCACTTCAGAATATTACCATCTCGCCTATGTGTTCCAAGACCCTGAGAATATCAGAGTACCTTCTCATTTACGTTCTTACACCTCTTTCATCACCAGATCTATACATTAAACTACATGTCATAGCAAGCCTTTCTTTTGTCCACAATTCCAGACAATATCATATACTCTTATTTAGAGCTAACTGGAACATATTCAGCTAAAGTAACATGTAACTCAACAGTATGGAGTATCATGGAATACTACAAATAAATCAGCCATTTTAAACAAGTCTCAGCTACAGCGTGAACAACAGCTTTGATCCAGTATCACATTTCACCATGTGGTATTAAGTACTGTGTAATCAAAATGCAAATATTTATAAAAATAAAAGAATATAAGGTCCACAATGCTTTTGCTTCCACTTCAATTTTGTAGGTCCCCTCCTTTTAATTAGAAATGTTTTGAGAAACTCTACAAACACTTTATCGAGGTTCTTACACAAGTTAAGTGGCTGCACAGAACAGCTCTCAATACAGGATTAAAAAATATGTGTGTGTCTGCTTCAAAGGCTCTTGTCTACAGTGTTAAGACAAAATGTTTATGTTTCCCCCACTAAACACACATATGTCCACAGGTCAATTTATATATAAATGCTCAATGCTTAAGATGGAAGGATTATATAGCACTGCCTTACTGCCCATATGCATTAAAGCTATGATTCCACATACCACCAAATATAGCAAAAAATGTGGTATTAAGAAAAATTGACAACATCTTAGCCATTTTGCAATTAAATCTAGAGTTTTCACTGTTTATATATGACAAAAATGTACAAGTTAGTGAAGGGGGTTGAATGAAATGGCCTTAAGTGATTTCAAAGTGAGCATAATTTTAAGCATATGAAACTCTCTGCAGGCATTAAGCAGTTTTCATCTGGAGTTGGTGTAGATTTCTATCACTCATATCCAATAAAGAGTAATTAAAAAAGAGATGAGACAGATTGGCATCTGGGAATCAAGGGAATCAAGAGCCTATGTCTCTATGGTAGCCTTAACCAGCTTGGACTGTTTATCACAGCAAAACAGCCTGAAGAGACAGGACTGGGCTTTCCATAAATATCACAACAATAAATGCCAAAGATAAGTAAAGGTTTGTTTTTTTTTTTTAATTAAAGGGTAATTTAGACCCTCAGGAAGAAATGCATACTAAGTAGGAAGAAGCTATATCAGAAATTGGAAGGTTGCCTACTAGAACCAGAATGTTCTCATTCTTCCAGTATAAGCAAAAGGAGCAAAAACCACTGAAATAATTTCTCAAAAGGATGTGAACAAACTCATATGACACACTTTTACAGCACATGACTGAAACTGATGACGCAGTCAGTCTTTCTAACCAAAACTTTGCCATGCTTAAATAATTTCTTTAAAACCATCTAGGACTTGAGGTCAGATATTTATTTATGAAAACATACAAGCACGTGGGTCTAATAATGTCTGATGTAGGCTGAGTCACCTTAGTGACTCCAGTGACTCCAGTTGAGGGGCTAGTACAGAGTTTTCAATTATTTAAAACTATTTAAGTGGGGAGAACATACTGATGACAATTTTTTGACACAGATGACTGACAAGCTAAGTAGGTGCTCTGTTGGACCTGCTTCCATGAAGAAGCAAGAACCAGTTGGGGATGTGAAAGTTGAGGGAAACCTTAGCTGCAATGACTACAGAGTTTAAAATCCTGAGTCAAGTGAGCAAGATAAATTTTAAAAATTACTATCCTGACATTTAAGAAGGCAGATCTTGCCTTGTTCAGGGACCTGTATGGCAGGACACGTGCAATACTGCCATGAAGGACAACAGGGCCAAGAACAGCTGGATGATTTTCAAGGGCAACATAATCAAAGCACAAGAATGGTCCTTCTTGACACTCAGGAAAACAAGCAAGTATGGCAGAAGACCACAGGAGATGGACAATGCAACAGACTATTTGAATTGAGAGAGACACTGCCTGAGCAGGGAGACATGTAGACATGAGAGCCAAAGCTCAGAAGAAGCCAAAACTACCTAGAGACATGAAAACAAAAAATAAGGAAGGCTTCAGTAACAGCAGAAAAAACCCCCACAAAACAACAACAGCAACAAAAAAACCCCACCAAACTAAAGAAGAGTTGAGACCACTGCTTAACAGGGCAGTGGATCTAGTGATAAATGAAATGGAAAAGTCTGAGGTATTAAATGCAAGTTTTTTCTTAGATATCCTTGCTTCTTCATGTCAGTAGCAGAGTCTGCAGGAGTAAAGCATTGCCCATAACAATGATCCAATCAGAAACCACTGAAGCTAATTGTGTATATACAAGTCCTAGTCAGGCCTATCAATTGCCTTGGTTGGCTGATTGCATTGCAAGGCTGCTCTCCACCGTCTTCAAAAGATTATGGGAATTGTGGGAAGTCCCAATGACTGGAAAAAGGCCATCTTCAAGGAGAGCAATGAGGAACCAGGCTACCCACATGCCACTCAGCCTTGCTGCTGCTCCTAGGAGGGTTCTGGAGTAAGCCTTCTGGGATGTCATTTCTGAGCACATAAAGGACCAAAAGGTGACTGAAAACACCCAGTGTGGATTCACTGATGATAAACTGGGTCTAACCACCATGCCTTTGGCGGTAATGTCACTAAGGGTGAATGGGCAAAGGATGAGTAATATATGATGCTTACTTTGATTTTAGCAAAGCCGTCAATAGTGTCCTGTAATATCACTATAGCAATATTGGTGAAACACAGGCTAAATAAGTGGATAAAGCAGATGGAAAATCAGTTGGATTCTCTTACAAATTGTGTTCTGATCAGTAATACTAAGTCTAACTGGCAGCCAGTTACTATTGTCATGCCTCAGAAATCAAAAGTGGGTCTTTATCTACTCTTTGCTATAATTTAATTTTTTCACATCCTTATTAACATGCAACAGAATGGGACAAAGTGCACATTCTGCAGCATCATGGATGATAATGCATGAGGGAGTACCCAACAGGCTGGAGGGCAAGGGTGATCTTCAGAGGGACCTCAAGTGACTGGAAGAGAGAGAAAAATGAATGCTCTTGAAACTGAACAAAGGCAAATGCAAAGTCATTGAACAGCGTATTTGACTTCTGAATATCTCCAAGGTTGGAGACTCCACAGCTCCCTGGGGAAGCCTGTGCCAGCGCTCCATCACCCTCACAGTGCAGAAGTGGTTCTTGATGTTCGTACAAAGCCTCCAGTTTAATCCCACTGCCTTTGGTCCTGTCACTGGGCACTACCAAAAAGCAGCTGGCTCCATCCTCTCTGCACTCTACCTTCAAGTATTACCATACCTTGATGAGATCCCCCAGAACCCTCTCTTCTCTAGGCTAAACTTCCAGCATTCTCAGCCTGTCCTTGTACAATGGATGTTCCAGTCATTCCAGTCCTTTAACCATCTTAGTGGCCTTGGGATTTCTGGTTGCCCCAATACAACAACAGCACTGATCTATGGAAGAAAGTACAGTGGAGGCCCACAAACAGTCATGAGACTGAAGCTCCCCAGCGTATGAGGAGTGACTTAAAGAAAAGGATTTGTTTAGCTGTAAGAGAGCTCTGCTGTCTTCAGCTAGCCAGTGGGAGACACCATGATTATCCACCCTTGGAGAATTGTCAGAGCCCTGAGCAACCAGATTGGTTAGTTGGAAGGCTGGATTAAGTAGCACTGAGCAGTCCCTTCTAACCTGATGCAGGAAAATTGCATCAGTGAGTTTTCTAGTTTTCTATTTTTCTGCATATCTATCAGAACTTGTTTTATCAATTAGTAATAGACATACTGGCCTAAGTGGCATTTTGTTTAGGTTTTTTCTGCTGCAGACTCTCCAAATTATTGGATGATAGAAACAGAATAGAGCATCTATCACACTAAAAACATGTCAAGGGTATTAATCACTATGAAAGACATTGCCATATGCACACATACCCTTTTATGGAGAAAAAGAAGAAAATGCTTGCAAGAACACTTGCCTGATTTGTTAGCCCATTATGGAAAAAACTAGTCTAACAATACTGCAAAGATTGGATATAAAAACAGATAGATAACCATGTGAAAGAATTGCAGACACTGCAACAGCTAATTGGCCCTGCATAAATTACATATGCATTTGTTTTACATAAATTACACCACTCTTAAGTCACACAAGTAGGATTCTCTCCTTTCTTACTGTCACAGATGCTGAACCATACAAAAAGTATGTACTTCCATTAAGGAGTTTCTCCCTTAGGAAAGAAGTGTTGGATAAAGCCAAATATGTCAGCTAAATAGACTTCTGCAAGTATGATTCAGTGAATCTCACCTCTCTAAGTGATACTGGCTGACATCACTGCACAGAAGTACACAGACACCTAACTCTCCGTTTATTGTTATGAAATACTGATACTACAGCAACATCATCCACTGCTTGATGTACATTTAAGTGTACAGATTGAGCTAGCTGATTTTCACTTGTAGAGAGAATATGTGAATACAGTGTACCTGGGCATATAGCAACAACTGGTTTCACACAGTTCAGGCAGGGAAACTCCAAAAACCAGATTTGAAATTATTTGGCAGGTAAACTGATATGCACAAAGGAAGCAATTGCTGTATTCAACACAAAGTCTTGGAACCGCCTGCCCAGAGGAAGTCAGAGGCAAATTCTACACTATACAAAATCCAGTGGGGTTTAATTGCTTGACAAAGCACGCACACAATGGTACATGCATGTCTAGACTGGTATCATATGTCAAAAAACCAAAAATGCTTTACTCAGACATTTATTCTGAAAAAATCAAAGATATTTGCAGCAGAGTTTTGTAGGCCACAGACTTCTATAGATGATAGGAACAGATATCTATAAAACATCAGGTAGATTTCATCCTGTGGAGCTGAACTGGCTTGCAATATTAACTGCTGGCCTAAGAGTCATACTTTATTCCTGAAGAACTGGATGCAGCTAGTGACATTTCATTACACACAAACCATGGTATCAGGAAAGGGTTTATTTAAAATTTTAATTATTCACAGTAAGCACAACCAAACTAAATTACAGAATATAGGTGAACTGTTCGTGCAATTTTGAAGAAAAAAAATAGTGCTTTTGGCACTAGAATTCTGCTGTTTTTCATAACTATAGTATTTGCATCACATATATTTTTTTTTTCCACTGACATATGCAATATCAAAAAACTGGTGACCACTTAAAAGGTGCTTTAATTCATGGGCTGTAGGAGCCACTAAAAAAGATGGTGTATAAACCGGTTTTGTTAGTACTTCACAATGCTCCTCAAGATTTTTATCTCTTTGAAAAGCAAAAATAACTGTAAAAGTATAGATTCATACAGTGACATTTCATCAGCTAAAGAACAGGAATGGTGTGGTATCTTCACTTTTCTTTGTTCTTACTTCAGGGGAACTTGGCATGACCCATGGAGTAATGTTGTATACAACAACTTCCCATGAGACTGTAAGTCAAATAACTTCAAATTAAGTTCTTATATTGTAACCAACTAAACATGCTGCTATATCAACTTACAGAAACTTTATTCATTTAAAGAGAAATTCTGATACTAAGGTTGAATAAAGTTTCTATGAAGCCAGTCAGTTTGGTGAGAAAGTTCAAAGCTGACACTTCTAGAAACATTTTTTACAAGTCCAGATGAAAATATTTGTGATGCGCGGCGGGCAGAAAAATTGCACAGATCAGACAAAATATTCCTCTTTTGAGATTTAGCTACAGATAATTAGTTACCATTCCTGGCAACTACATAAATCTATCAGATACCAGCCCTTAAACTTACCAGTTCAGCACCAGTTCTCTTATTCTGGAGTCAAGAAATATTAATTTTATTTAATGGAAGTTTCTCATGTGGCATTGTCACAGTCAGACCATGCTAGGATAGGCTACATTGAGCATGCTGCTGATTTCACTCCATTTTGCATTCTGCCTACAAATGTGTCCACTTTCAATCACCAGTCCTCTCACCAGTGCCTAAAAATATCTTCTGAAAAAAAAAAAACCAAACCAAAATAAGAAAACCAGAGGTATTAGGTATAATATAACAAACAACATATGGTTACCATTTAGCTAGGAAACAATACCTTATTTAAGGTCAGTTTTCTCATAATTATCATAGGAATAGATATGTCTCAGTGAAAAGATGGTATTTCTGATCTCACTATTTTTTCTTGGCCCTTCAAAGTCCTCAGACTTCAAATCTTAACCATGAAGGTGTATTTTAACGTAAACTTTAAAGCTTTTAAGAATAGGTTACTTCTAATTCTCCCTCTACCCATTTTTTTAATAGGTGGATTTAAGCTTTTGTAGGTTGGGGTATAAAAAGATTACTACTTCTCAACCATGCATTAAAATTTTATTGTCTGCTTGGATAAGGAAACAAGAACTACAGCAATGGGAAAGTTCATCTTCCAAAATAAGAAAACAAACATGGCATCTTTCATCTCAACAACTGTGTTTCTAATGTATTTTGAATATTAAACTTCCTACTTGAATTAATTTTAAAAAACAGAAAAAAAAATCCATTGCAATTGTTTATTTTGTTTCTGGTATAAAATATTTTCAGTGTGAGAACAAGTGTGTGATGAATTGTCTTCCAAAGAATCACGAGTTCATTTTTTTAAAATTCCTGCCACTTATAATTTCCCAAACACAGTGAAAATAATTATAATGGCTAAGTTTCAGCAGGCATAAATCAAAAGCAATACATAAGAAAAAATCTCACTTAAATGTTTAGTATGTGCAATGACATATGACTAGAAAAAGATCTATGGTACTTCTACAGGAAGGGCAGTTAATAAATTGCCCTTATAAGCTTAACCATGTTTCAAAAGAATAACCCAAAGGAATGGAAAATAAGCATACCATTATACAGAATGGTTTAATGGTTTTCTAAAATTCCACTATTTAAAGTACACCCCAGTTAAGCAAATGTGTCATTAGTCAGTCTTTGCTCAGAATTAAAGAAAACTTTCAGAGACAGCATGCCTTTCCCTGAACCATGGGGGCTTCAGAAATGAAGAAAGAAATATGGAATCTTTGCAGGAGAAAATTGTATATCTACTTTTTTCCCCTGAATATTAGACATGATGTGATGTATTGAAAAGAAAAAGCTGAAAAGTGAAAAAATAATCAGTAAGGAAGAAACTGAGATAAAATGTCTGAATTCTTAACCCATGGTTATTCAAATTATGAATAAATGCTGGACAGATTTCTGAGGAACCTAGAAAAATGAACAAAAAAGGCTAACAAAAAGTTCTTTTTGTGAAACTTATTCAGACTGATTTCTGGAAAAAACCATCTTATTAATCAAGCATGTTCAAAATACAGCAGTTACAAATAATTTAAACAGAAACTTTCTAATTCATTCAAGAAGTAAACAAGCCTCTTGAGCCCACATTCAGAAAACATCAATAATTTAGGACACAAATTTAAAACAAGGTAAGCTAAGAACAGTCCTGTATGATAGCAAGGTTTCTTGAGGACCAAATCAGAGTTAGATCAAAGTAACTTGAAAGCAGACAACAGGGCCTCACCTGAAAGATCCACTCATTCTACCTGCTCATGTTGACATGGCCACTAAAACAAAGCTCCCACAAAAGCTATCTAAAGCCTTTTGTTTAGAGAAAAAAACAAGGCTTGTGCACAACTCTAGTCCAGAAATGTACTCTGTGTGCAGTTGCATACAACTTCATGTGTAATCAGTTTCCAACATATTTATTAAATTCGCAACACAGTAGTCGGGTCATTACCTTATTTCCCTCATCATCCCTGGATATCTTATATACCTAAGTATTTAGCCATTTCCTCCTGCCCTTAGGCACTTATTTACTCGATTGGCAACGTCTTAGAAAAACAAAAAATGTCAAAGGGAAAGGCAAGTCATTGAAAGGATGGGTACCCATTATGTTTCGTTTTCAGTATGCTTTCCAACACCTTCCTTTTGCTCTGAATTTGTGTCTTGTTGGGCAAGAAGAATCCTTAAAACGGGAATTTCTGAAGAACATCTGGATCATTCTGAGGAGCCCCTCATGGAGCTGGAGGCATGATCAATTACATCCTCACTGGCAGCGTTTTCGGGAACCTAGTGGGCAGGACGCTGCAGAGAAAGAATGAAAATTCATTCCTTTATGTACTACAGGAGGCTTAGTCCTCTGATTGCCGTTTGCTCAACACAAAGAGAAGTCCTCAATCCGTGGTAAACCGTAACTATTGCTTTTGGCAGGTTTCTAAATACAAGGGAAAAAAAAAAGAGATGGGGTGGGCAGACGACGTCTAGTTTACTTCTGCTCCCTTCCCCCTCCCCGATGAGCAGCTCTATCTGCAACCCATGTGGCTGGGAGGCAGCCACAGCCGGTTCCAATTCCTACTTTCCCACTCTGCGCCCCTGCTCGCTGCCGGGGCTGAGCCGAGCCAGGACCGGCCGCGGGCTTCCTCCCCCCGCCCCCCCGCCGCGCCGTCCTCCCTCTCCCCCGCTCCATCCGATCCTCCGGTCCCCCGGGGCACAGTGTGGGAAGTACGAATTTCCGCTGAGTTTTCTCGGCAACTTTCGGAGCTCGTCTTTCTCCCGCTCCCCGCTCCGCCCGCCGCCCCCCTGCGTCCCCTCCCTGCCCGTCCCCTCCGCCCCCGGGAGCGCCGGCCGAGCAGCCGCCCCGCTCCGCTCCGCAGCGCGCCCGCCCCCGCGGCAGCGCCGGCCCCGCCACCGCCGCCCCGCAGCCCGTGGGCCGCGAGGGGCGGCAGAGCCCCGGCAGCGCTCCCGGCCGCCCCGGCCGAGCCCATGGTGCCGGGCACCGCGACCTGCAGCCGCCGCCGCCGCGCCCGCCTGCCCGGTGCGGAGCTCAGCCCGGCGCGGAGCAGAGGAGGGGCCCATTAGCAGCCGCGGAGGAGGCGGAGGGGATGCCGGAGAGACACAAAGCCGGCGGGGGAAGCAGCCCACGGCTCGTCCCGGGATGGGGGCGCCGCGCCGGGTCCGCCTGATGCTGCTGCCGCGGGTGCTCTGGGGCTCCGTCCCCCTCATCCTCCTACTGCTGCTGCTGCCCGCGGCCGAGCCCATCTGCCCCGAGCCATGCGACTGCCAGCAGCACCAGCACCTCCTCTGCACCAACCGGGGCCTGCGCTCCGTGCCCAAGACTGCCGAGCCGCAGGATATCCTCACCTACAGCCTCGGGGGCAACTTCATCGCCAACATCTCCGCCTTCGACTTCCACCGCCTGGCAGGGCTCCAGCGCCTGGACCTACAGTACAACCGGATCCGCTCGCTGCACCCTAAGGCCTTTGAGCGCCTGGAGCGGCTGGAGGAGCTTTATTTGGGCAACAACCTGCTGCCAGCGCTGGCCCCTGGCACCCTCAGCACCCTGGCCAAGCTGCGCATCCTCTACGTGAACGCCAACGAGATCGGCCGTCTCAGCGCTGCCTCCTTCTCTGGCCTCGACAGCCTTGTCAAGCTGCGGCTGGATGGCAACGAGTTGGGCTCGCTGGGCGATTCCACTTTCTCAGGGCTGCCAAACTTACTCTATCTGCACCTGGAGTCCAACCGCATCCGCTGGCTGAGTCGCGGTGCCTTCACTGGCCTGGCCAAGTTGCGCTTCCTCGACCTCTCAGGGAACCAGCAGAGCTCCCTTCGCCACCCAGACATCTTTGGGCCGCTGCGCTCCCTTCACACCCTGCTGCTGGCCAGCAACACCCTGCGGCAGCTGACAGGGGGGCTCTTCCAGCACCTGCCTGGCCTGGCAAAGCTCTCACTCAGCGGCAACCGACTGTCTCACCTGGCCCCGGATGCTTTCAGGGGGCTGGGCTCGCTGAAGGAGCTGCGCCTGGAGGGGAACCTGCTGAGCCACCTACCTGCCACCCTACTGGAGCCGCTGGACAGCCTGGAGGCACTGGATCTGAGCCGCAACGCACTGACCGCCCTGCACCCGGCCGCCTTCGGCCGCCTCGGCCGCTTGCGGGAGCTCAGCCTGCGGGACAACGCACTGGCCACGCTCCCCGGCGAGCTCTTCGCCTCCAGCCTGGCCCTCTACCGCTTGGAGCTGGAGGGGAATGCCTGGAGCTGCGACTGCCGCCTTCGCGGCCTCAAGCACTGGCTGGCGGCCTGGCACTCCCAGGGCCGCCTGCTCACCGTCTTCGTGCAGTGCCACCTGCCACCCGCCCTGGCCGGCAAGTACCTCGACTACCTGCAGGATGCCCAGCTGCCGCTGCCGCAGGACGGCGGCCCCTGCCCCGATGGTGCCTCTGCCTCCCCGCCATCCCCCGAGGGACTTGGCGGCAACAGCAGTGCAGCAGGGCTGCCCCCAGGGCCACCGCCGGCCGCCTCCACCGCCCGCCTGATGCTGGGGGTGCCCATAGCCGCCAGCCCCACGCCGGCACCGCTGCCCAGTGCAGCGGCGTGGCCCCGACGGGCCGATGCCGCCGGGGTCCCGCCGCTGGTGTCCGACCCGTGCGACTTCAACAAGCTGTTCCTGCATAACCTGTCGGTGGAGGCGGTGGGCTCCAGCTGGGTGACGGTGCGCTGGGCCGTGCGGCCGCACCGCAGCCCCCGCCTGCTGGGGCCGGCGCGATTCCGCCTCCTCTTCGACCGCCGCGCGCCGCCGTCAAGTTCCAGCGCCGTGTACCTGCCGGAGCGCGGGGAGCCGGCGGCCACGCTGCGGGAGCTCCGCCGGGACACCCCTACCTCGTGTGCGTTGAGGGCGTCCTGGGCGGCCGCGTGTGCCCGGTGGCGCCGCGGGACCACTGCGCCGGGCTGGTCACCCTGCCCGAGGGCGGCACCGCGGCGGCGGCGGCGGGCGGGCCTCGCGGCCCCGACCAGCAGCTGCTCACGCTGGTGCTGCTGGCGGTGAACGCGCTGCTGCTGCTGGCGGCTCTGGCCGTCTGGGCCGCCCGCCTGCTGCGCAAGAAGGTGCTGGGCCGTCGGCGTCGGAAGGCGGCCCCGGTCCACGTGCGGCAGCTGTACTCCACACGCCGCCCGCTCCGCTCCATGGGCACCGGAGTGTCCGCCGACTTCTCGGGCTTCCAGTCCCACCGGCCGCCTCGCGGCGCCGCTGCCTGCGCCCTCAGCGAGGCCGACCTCATCGAGTTCCCGTGCGAGCGCTTCCTGGACAGCGGCGGCGGCCGGCACGGCGATGAGCACCTGCTGCAGCGCTTCGCCGACTGAGCCCGCCGGGGCCCGCGGCAGCGCGGAGGGGAAGGCGGGCGCCGCTCTGCCAGGGGATGGTGCGGGCCCAGGGGTCGCGGCCTCCGAGGGGATGGTGCGGCTCCGTGGCTGCGTTCAGCCGCCCTTGCTGCGGGCCGGGGCTGAGGCTACCTGTGGGACGGGGTTACTTCTGGCGGCACCTCACCGTTTTGTCAGGAATCGTCGCTAACCCAAGGAAAAGCCCTGACAGGCGGTAACCGTGCCTTGCCATGAGGAGCAAACGGCAGGAGCTACTGCCAAGAGCGGCCAGTGCCTCCCCTAAGGAAACTCCGAGCTGTTAATTTAAGTGTGCTATTTTACAGGTGGTTTCCTCTGACTGCAGGTTGGGAACAAGTTCAGTGAGCGGCCTGGCCCTGTGTGAGGAGCTTTGAACAGGTCTTTTCCAAGGCACCAGCCCTTCCTAATCAAAAATTTGGATCAAGGGTCATCTTTTCATTGAACTGTTTGCAACCAGGGCTGGAAATGTAGGGGTTTTTGCTCAATAGTTTGAAGGGCTGTGCCGTTTCAACTCAAACCGAATGTGAGGCAATTTAATGTGCACACGTGTGCTTTTATACTTTTCTGTAAATGAGAAACAATAATGCAGCTGGTTAGTTCTACAGGAATATTTTGCTGACACCACTAAGAAAAAACTAACAGTTTTTTGTAGAATGTTTACATATGAGCTATTTTTAAATTGTTTTTTAATAAATACTGCTTGGTACTTGTACACATTAATGTGTGCTGTTGTCTGGGTCAGCAGATGGTCAGCAGATCACTGACCCTCACATAATCCATTTTAATTTCTAAATGGGTGGGTGCAGAGGTGAACTATTGATGGATAAATAATCATTGGTGCCTTATTTCAGAAACAATAATAGGTGAGAATATTTCAGGAATGTGAAACAATTTTTATCTTAACAGGCAATTCTCTCCTAGCCTTAGTCTACTAAAGTTAGAAGCTTTATGTACCTCACTGTGAAATAAAACATTTTGTGTATTAATCTAGATTATGCGTTTTGTGTAGCTGAGTGAGTAATGCTAGAGTTAAACCCTTATGCAGTAGTATATAATGTTTGAGTTGTTTTGGTTTGTTGGTTGTTGTGGTTGTTTTTTTTAATTAGGATTTTGCTTTTGGTTTCAGAGCAATGCTAATCATTTTATGGTCAGTTGCTCTCTACTTCTCAGACTTTTTCCTAAATATTTACAGAATGTGGTTCTGTTATTACAAAATATGGTGGTTTAGTTTACATTAATAATTCTCGCTGTGTGGTCTACAAATGAGCTGGTTAAAGAGGTCCAAATCGGGATTGCACTTTAAATGCAAATGTTTTAGAAGGAGTTTGGTAAATTGCTGAGACCATTGATACAACTTCTGCTCCTTTGAATTTAATGTGCAACCTCAGATGAACTCTTGTGGAACTGAATGGCTTGAAGGAAGTGTTAATGTACTATGGAGACATTTGTCTCAATATCATGCATTCATTGCTGACCCGAGGTGTTCGTGACTACAAGTTGTTTATTACCATAATTGCAAGTAAGCAATTTGGAGGTTTTCTCTCTTTCTTTTTTCTTCTCATTTTTTTCAGATGAACAAGTGTTTACAAAAGATACCATAGTAACTGATACCTTCTGTTGGAGTTCAGTGACTGAATAGAGAGAAAAGACTTTATGTTCTGAGGGAGAGGGTGTAGAGATAATTTGCCTTAATCTCTGTCTTTTCTATGGAGAAAAAAAAAATCAAAGTCTTGTTTCTTGGGTCAGTCGTAAGAAATCCTTTGGGATTTCATTTTGACAGGCTGTAGCTTTCATGAATATCAGGGGCCAAACTCGGTCATCAGTGTATAGATTAAAATTCACTGCAACAGACACCATGCTGAATGGAATTAAAATTTAGGGAATGCAGTATCAGGTTTCATTTTTTGTTAAGAATTTAAAATTTCTGTTCTCTTGGACACCTAGGTGCTTTTGGCCATTTATGATTGTGGAATGCACCACTGTTTGTTGTTAGAAATGCAGTGGGATTATTGAGTAAAGCTGTGTATCACACTAACGTTAGCTCTATCACTGGATATTCTTCCAATGGGAGATGCATAGATGCTGTACATGGTTATAGTCAATTGTCAATAAATCCATTTGCTGAAAGAAAATTTGTGTCTTACCTTGTGTCTCATCAAGCATGCTTCTTCAATCATAGATTGGCTGTAACTACTTCATTTTATGAGCATGAGGGCTCTGGACAATGTCTCATCATTCTTTTAATATCTTTTGATATGAGAGAACATACATAATGTTTCCTATTGTGTTTGGACAGTGCAAACAGTAAAATAACTAAAACAGGCAGTTCTGAAACAGTTAGACCGCTGTCTCAAGGTAAGCTAATAAGGTGCTGTTACATCAGAGAACTATTGATCCTTTATGAGGAAAATTAAGAAAAAATGAGTGTTTGGGATCATAACAGTAGTTTATGCTCATTGGAAGTTACAGTTCTGAGAGGTTTTCAGTATTATCAGGCTAATGATATCAGGGTGTCTTGTTCAGCATAGGCATGTTATTCTAATTAAGAATTCACTGCTTGTATTTGATTTTTTGCAAACATCTGGAGAAATGCTAGAATGAAATGGAACTGGCTTTTTTTATTTCAACCTAGGAGAAGTAGATACATAGATCTGCACAACAGCAAAAATAAAAAGAGTTAAGAGAATGAAGCTGTTGGCGTTTTAAAAGCCACAATTTCTGTAACTCTAGGAATGCTTACAGGCTTTGTCTGCAGATATTACTTGCAGCATCTTTGTAGGGAGGGAACTGTGCTAGCAGGTGGTTGAGGAAAGAAATGTCAGTGACCTTGAACAACTGAAAAATGTAAATACAACATGGCTCTGTTTTTATCAGTAGTATTTATATGTATTTGTGTCTTTTTTAAAGTAAGCTCCTTCCTAAAGAATGACTGCAAAAACAGCCCTTTCTAAATGGATGACTCTGCCCTGAAATTGTGCTCAAAATGTTTATCTTTCTAGCAGAAATAGAGTTTTACTGCCGTATCCTCTCATGGAATCCATGCAACTCAGGGAAGAGTGAAGTGAGTACTGTTCTGCTGAGTAATTACTGAACATGGCATATATCAAAGATTGAAAATCACCAAAATACTGCCCCATCAAATTAAGTGGGCTGCTGCTGGGGGGTCTGCAAGAGGTACCAGGGCTTCCCTGGTGTCAGCACTGCTTGATTTGGCAGGCTCTGTCACCTCCTGCTCCCCCTCATCAATTCCCGACTTCATCCAGCTGGCATGGTTGGTTGTGCAGCTGGAAGGTGAACTGTGAAACTGATCCTTCTGGAAAATAACCTTTCCTAGCACCTCCCCTCTCCCCCATTTTTCATCCAGCTCAGTTTCTGTGATTCTGCTTAACTCACACAAGTACTGGGTGGTGAGTTCAGAGGCAGGAAAGAACAGTGAAGGATGGAAAGCTGCTGGACAATCTCGATTAGTCTTGACATTCAGTTTGGCCACAGTAAGAAAATCTAGGCTATTCACATTAGAGAAAAATCCTCTGTAGGTGATCTAACTTTACTGGAAATTATTAATGATCAGCAGAGTTGAAAATGCTTAGAACCTCTTTTTAAGATCCTAGAAATATTGAGGTTACAGCATGGGGCTAGAGAGAAACAATCTGGAGACAACAGAGCTACAATGGTGTCAGAGAATGTCTGCATGTGGATGAAGGCCCCTTGTCAAAAAGCACTGCTTGACTATGAGAGCCTGAGCTAGCACAGTTAAATTTATAAAAATGTTGATTTCTTTATGCCGTGCTGTTTACTTTTCACAATGCACTGCAAGTGCCACATTTATAAATGTCAACATTTGAACCCTTAGAAGAAGGGACTGGGTAAAGTATGCATGTCTCTTGTGCCTTCTCCCTTCTGCTCCTTCCTGGAAGAGATTTGAAAAATGAGGATTTGGGAGGAAAAAAAGTCTGCTCCAGGATATTTATTTGTCTACTTATCAGGATATTTATTTAACTAGTAAACTAACATTCTGATTGTAGGGGATGAGTCTACAAAAATAATTTGTTTCCATGAGAGTATACATATTTTGAGAAAACTCTACCAGTGAACAAGGGAAATACTACTTGATTTCCAAAAACCTGGCTGCTCCCAATAATTCATATTTCTCTGGCCACCAAGGGTGTACATATATTGTGTAAGATCCTTGAGCAAACCTTTGGTTTAAAGAAATATCTTTAAAATTAAAATTGATTAATTAAATTCAACAAATTATGCATGCATAGGGATGTACTTGATTTTTTCAGGTGGGCAACTCCTTTGAGATAAGTTGTTCCATAAATGTTGAATCTATAATCTGATATTTTCTAAGTAGAAATGAGGAATAAGTATTAGGAAACAGTGTGTGCTGGATGTTGGATTTATCCTTTTTGCTCCATGCTAAATATAGCATTGTTTTGGCAGCCTGTCCCAAATACTGATGTTGTGTTTTTCTCCATAAAAAGTTGAGTTTTCTCAAGTGCATACTTTAATTCCCATAGAAATTAAATTCCTGTAGAAAAATAGTCAATTGTCTTTAAACACAAATATTTATCTTAGTATCATTGTACATGACTTTATTTATAGAGATGCTCCTTGATAAGTATTTTAAAATAAATTGATATCTCATTTGTTTTCACAAACAAGACCATAAGAATTAGAATGAATAATACAGTATGAATAAATAGTTGGAAGAAAACTGTTTCAAACATAATAGAGATATTTACTAACAAAGTGGGAATCTGACACTTTAAAGAGACTTTATGAGTTTTATGCTGTGACACACATCTTCTTTGTTGTTGGATTTTTAAAAGTACATTTATTTATAGTTTGATAATCTAGGTTTAATAATTCTATGATGTAGAAATAAACTGTTTATTGTATAGAAATGGGAAGACCCCTACATAAATATATCTCAGAAGCTATTGAGTGTGAAAAAGAAAGTTGGCATACTGTTAAAAGTATTTATTCTCACCAAAATATAACCTGATTTTTCATTGCAAAGTGCATTTGAAGCTATTGCCAAGTAAAGCAGTTTTTAGCTAATAAATTGTGGTGTTTCTTGACTTCAGATATAGGTGTAATCCTGTTCTTTACTTTACTGAGGTGTTTTTTTTTAATGTCCAGACAAACATAATCTCTAATCACTTTTTTTTTCCCCAAATATTTCAATTTTGTGTATATTCAGTATTTGAAAATACTTTATTGCACTTCTGAGATCCACCCATGTGGAACCTGTACCAAGAGAGAATCTGAACAAACATTAAAGCAATCTGTCAGTCAACATATGCATAGCACTTTGTAATGTAGCAAGTGCTCAGAGGTTGTGGAGTGAGTGGTTTATTTTTTAGAATATTGTGAGAATGAATGCCCAACAAAACATTCATGCAGAGTCACAGCTGTGCTTTCTAGTGATGGCAAATGTCTTACTGTAATGTAGCACCTGATACATCAATCTGGGCTGGTCTAGTTCATTTTGCTTTGCCATATGAGACTAGGAAAAAACCAAACTTGACTATAAGACTAGAATTCAAGGAAATAGAGCAGATAAGCTTTTTGTGAAGTCCTTGGCAAAAATCCTTAGCCAGCATTTTCCTGGTTCATTTAGCTTCTCATGTGTGCATTTGTTTCATTGTCATTAGTTCAGTGCGTTTGTTTACTTGTAGTAAATATTTAGAAGTAATTTGAATAGCTGGAGAAGGCCTGGATAAATATAATAGATAGGAATCATATACAGAAAGATAATGAGACAAGTTTTCTCACTGAGAGATTGATTTATCTCCTAAGGGACAAATAGTTCAGGGATGTTGTCTTTGAAATAAACCTGAATGTCAGTTTTAAGTCAATAAAGGAATATTCTTTCCATGGAACATGAAGAAGGTAGGAAGGTTGTAAGTAGTTCCATGGTGTTCTCATTTAATTCCTTGCCAACAAGAGCCAAGATCGGCATTTGTTCACAAATTATATTACATGGAGATACATGTGTATCCTGTCTGGATCCAGAAAAGTTCACTGAAATAGTATCTGTGGTTCATTGTTACACTGCTGTACTTCATCCTGACAGTGAGAAGGACCTCTTTTGATATGTCCAAATCCATATTTTAGTACAATCTTTAGCTTCTCATCTGTCATTGTACCATTAACATACCTATGATTGTACCATTTATTTTCCTCGCCTTGCTAAATATTTAAACATTGAAGTTAAATTTCAAAGTTGCTCAGCACTGTAGCAGCCTCTATCTGAGTGCTGTAAAACAATTTGAAGTGGGGGGGGTTACACAGTAGTGATACCAATTGGATGAAAGGTCAAAAAACATTTCACTGTAGAGGAACACTCTAAAGAAAAGAATGGTTTGAGAAGAAAAATGTTGTTTATAACTGAAGGATAACATGGTTTATTTGCCATTACTATGTCACGATCTAAATCTTGAACAAGTATGCGGCAAGACAGGGAGCATATGTTAGACTTATGAGACAGTTTGGAGTGTTGCTCAGTACATACAGCAGATGTTCTAGCTTGCCTTTTTTTTTTTTCAGCAACAGCTTAATCCTTCTTCTGTTTTCACTCCATGAGAGTGAAAAGACTTTAAGACTGTTAATGCAGGGACCCATCATTAATAGGTCTGTGGTGATGGAATTAATTGTATTGGAGGACTGTGCTCTAAGACATTCGGCTTAAAAAGAAATACATAACTTCTCAGATCTGATCAGTTGGAGAGATGAACTTTAGTGTTAACTGACACGGAAATGTCTTTCTCAGCTGATCATTACTAAAGAGGGACAATCTTTCACAAGCATTGCTGTAAGTTGTTACCTTATGGTAATTTAAATACATTACCATAAGGACCCAATTAATTAATTTTCCCCAAACCAAATTTCTCCTCTTCCTCTTGTTGCCTAAACCATATAATTTAAAACATTTTGCCAAAACTTTTGGGGTTGTTTTCCTCCCAGTATCACTCCTGTATTAGGTATTGGCAGTATAAAACTCTGTTGCAGCTTTTTAATGCAAGGGTGGCAGAAATAACTCAGAGGTATCTGTACTCACTGAGTTCAATATGAAAATGAATGAAGTAGTAAATGAGCCAAAAATCTGGAACTTCCCAGTAGTTCCTGTAAGCCTGGTGAAGGTGCTGGGATCCTTGCTGTACAGGTCTACTTGCACCTTCCACCTCAGTGCTCTTCCTGGTGCAGCACTACCTTCTGGCATCTCTCTCACTCCTTGGCATAGGGGGTTTTTCCAAGAAACTTGGGGCATTCAGGCCAGCAGGTGTTTATTTTTTTCCTATCTCATTTTTAAACTCTGTATAAAGGGAGTTTGTTTTGATTTGTTTTATCTGTTTTGAAATAAGAGATAACAGCCATTTACAGCCTACAGATAACAGCCAAAATGCAATCTGTTCTTAGTAAGAAAAGGAAGGAGTATTGAATTTTCAATAAATGCTGCTTAAATTGAAGTTATTCTGTTCAGTAATGATTTGTGATTGGAATGGTTCCCTGGGATCCCACTGATACTATTCTGCTGCATAAAGTGCAGAGCTTTTGGTTTTCCTGCTAGGATATATCCCTAAGAACCTGAGACTGTAGAGGTCCAGCAGAAAATAAAGACATCTCTTCCTTCCATTTCTGTGGCTCAGATGGAAAAGAGATTCAGGCTCAGCATCTTTTTCATTAGAATGGCTAAGAACTTTATTTATTCTACAACATATGTATTGACCTAAGTTGATTTGGTAACTAGAGAGTTATAAATAGTATTCACACTAAAGGGAACATCAAAAACCTGACATTTTTGAAGATGAAGTCTCCGTAGTTTTCCTCTGTAAAACTGAAGTCAGCACAGGCTGAAGTAACTGGCAGTTTGCTGAAGGTGCTAACAGCTCTTTGAGGTGTTTGCAGTATATAATTGGCTGCACTTTCAAATAGTCTCTCATATATTTTATTCAGTATTTAGAGTAAGTCCCAGGCAGAAAATACTAATGAATGCCAAACTGTAAGCTTCCAGTGATACTGATCTACCCAGATGTTGCCTTCATTTGTTTTTATTTGCACTTGCAAGTGCACCTGAGGCATACCTGAATTTCAGTCTGATCATATGCTTTTATCCAACCTGCTAAAATCACCTACCATTCTAATTAGCACGGCTATACCTGTAAATCTCTGCCATTCTCACTTATAAGGTTTTTACTTTTAGCCTTTTCACTTACACTGTGGTAGAAAATCATCTTAATTTGCAACCTCCTAGACCTTGAGGTATGCAGTTGCTTATGAAACAGGAGAATTGACAATTTTTCCAACCTTCCAAATACAGTCAAACTGTAACAATCAGAACAGGTTAGTTTTGATTTTTGTTTCACACACAAACACCCACACCCTCGTGGTAAAAACCATGATGGATTAGAGCTTTGCCATATACTACATTTGCCAAAATCTACCAGAAGTGAGAGTAGTGGCAGGACTCAAACATGTATGCATTAGAATAATCATTTGGCTGTTCAGATATGGAACACTACAAAATTTGAGCATGTGAAAAACATCACTAGACCTGATTTCATATTTTAGGAATTATAAGTTACTATATTGTGGGGATTTTCCCCTGAAATGTTCTTTGCCATCTTCGCGATTTTATTTTGCTTCTCCACCTGCCTAGAGGCTTTTGGATTAATACAGTAAGAATGACTGGAATATGTGTTTAAGGAGGCTGAACATCCTCTCAATGTGTCTGAGAAGCTGGAGGTGCTTAGAAAATATGCTGCCTTACAAAATGTGCAAAATACAGATTTCAAGAGGCATCCAAGTTCAACATTAGGGTCATTACATGGATAGCTGTCCAAATTCATGTGTTATACTGTGTCTCTCCTGTTATCCTCCCTGTTATCCTCCTTGTATATCCCTAATATACTATTAGCGGCTTTTTGTCTCTCCTTGTGGTAATGAGGTGTCATGTTTTGTACCTCTTACTTTGTGTTTTGACCTGGTTCTTCAGTAGCCACTCAGGTTGCATTTTTCTGCAGAGTGGCGAGCAAAAATATTGGGTATTGTTTTTATGCAGTATCAAAAAAGTACAAGGAAAGAGGAATTATGGATTTAGGAAATGTCTTTCTTGCCTAAAGCTTTATCATTCAGCTGACAATAATGCAGGCAGACAGCCCCAGTGATCTATGTGATCTATTTGGTCTGATTCTTCAGAACAACTGCTGCCCCTCCTGGGAGGGAAAAACTGTTGGACTTCTCCTGTTCTATGTTTGTGATCTTTTCATTTTGGTTGAAACTAGTTTCTTAAGTTTCTTGACAAACATAGGTAAAATCCTGACATACGTGACCAGTGGCAGACCTTTTATCACCTGTATGTGTTTTCACTTCAAAGAGCTTGCATAGCTCCTGTTTTTCAGACAGTGCCCTTTGGACCAGAAGTGATCAAAATCAGACAAAAACAGTCAGAAATTGATTTTTGTTCAGGCATCTGAATATTCAAAACAAGAGTAATTCATACATTATAAAGAGGAATTCTGAATCTGGCATGATTCTCTAAGGCAGTCATTTCATTTTAGGCAGCTTCTCTTGCTGGTCTCCCCCGCAGCGCTCTCCCTCTGTCCCATGCCACCCCTCTGTGCACTGCTGGCATCAGCATGCATTTCTCAGAAGCCTTTGGCAGTTGATTTGCTTCATGGGTTTTGGGTTGGGGTTTTTTCCTGCTGTATAATAGGCCTTGTCCATGTGCCCTCCTTCTTTGCCTTTTCAGGTTTTTAAACATCAGGATTATGGCAACTGGGTCATTACAGGAGAGCTGCCAAAACTGAGTCATGACCTCTGTGTTTTGAAGTCAGGGGTCAGAGTTGATGCTTTATCTGCTTAACTGCAATGCTGAAACATTTTAAACAACCTTTGTTTCATAATTCCTCTGCCCTTTTAGTGTCCTCAAATGGTCAATTTACTCTTCTGAAAAAGTAAATGGAGTTTTCCTGACTCATCTTTTCCATGTAAAGTCATTATGTCTGACCAATAAATACAAAGTTCCAAAGAGCACATACTTTGCAGCTGAAAAGGTCGGAATGGCATGCATTTTCCTGAAGGGACAGAAGCCCTCTCAGTATATCCAGGAAGACTTTATTAACCATCCATTTAAAATTATGTGAAGTTGTATATTACTTTGCAAAAGGGATTGTTTTGGAGAACAGCATTGGATATAACTGAAACTATTATATATTAAAAACAAATTTAAAGTACAGGATTAGAGCATAAACCCACAGTTGTTTACGAATCCTCCAGATTAAATAGTTATTCCTAGAATTATTTGTTTTATTTGTATTTTGGCAAATACATTGTGCCAAACTGGTGTAGCACAACTGACCCCAAGGCAGCCCAGTTTTAGCTAATTGTGATGGATCTAAATCAGACCTGAACTTGAGCCAATTTTTCTATTTTCCTGCTTCTGCTGCAAAATTTAGCTGTGGATATTAAGAAGAATTGATGGTCCATTTAAATAGGAATCTGATTAAACAAATCAATTTTTTATCTGTTTCACATAACTGTGAAGCTATACTCTCATAATTGGTGAAGCAGTGTGTGAAACAAATTGATTTCCGGAAAATATTCATCTGTGATTCAGCTACACCCGTTACACTTCTTGGAATATCACACGGAAAATCAAGCTACCAAAAGGAAACATCTGTTTGTGTCTGAAAACCCAAATATTTCTGAAGTTTAGCAACATGAATTCTTCTTGGGGCTGCCACCACTTATATTCAGCTCTGGAGCAAATACCAAAAGGATACTTGAGGTGACCTTTTGTATCAGATTAAACAAAATGAGAAAACACTTGGCAATCACACTTCCTCTGCTAGGCCATGGGAAATAGCAGAGCAGAGGAACAGATACAGTAAAAACATATTCATTCAATCTCGTTTGCTTTAGAGGAGTCCAGCAGTGGAAAGAACAACTAACTGTGAAAACCTGAGGTCCCTGTAATTTGGCACCTCTTGAAGACTGTCTAGATTGTCCTGACAAGGGCTGTCTCAAGCAGCAATAAGACTGGAGGGGATGGAGAAAAACAAAGGACTAGAAAACATTATGAGAAATGAGTTTATTTCAAAAGCTATTTCTTAAGGGGTGAATGTCCCAGTGGACTGCAGTTTTGGTATCAGTGTTCTTGTTGCATGTAAACATACTGGGTCTAAATATTTTTTCATGTATTTCTTTAAAACACTGTGTGGATTTCAAAGTTCCTGTGCCTTGGTTATTCTGTGACTCCCTTGTTTGTTGGTGTGCTAAGCAAAGCTTGGGGAGGGAAACAAATTGTAGTTTCCCAGTAAGGTTAAGCTGGCACAAACTTTTCAGAATGCTGTTAAAATGACAGCCCTGTTTGCCGGTGGATGGTCATCCCCTCCATCTGTCCATCCAGAACATGCTGGGCAATGACACTACTGATAAGATATGTTGCTGCTGCTTGCTGCTTGTTGGCAAGGCAACTGGGCAGTTTATTTGCATCTAACAATGCACAAATGATAGGGATACTCAGCTCTACTAAGCAAATTATAGATCTATGATCAAAGGACACCCCACTCTAAAAGGTGAACAGATAAGGCAGTCCTCAGGAAAGGGAGGATGAATGCAAATGTTTACCTGTTATAATGATTTGCATTATTATGCAGTAGTCCTTAGTACACTAAGGACTCACTTAAAGAGGTTAAATCTTGGACCTTACGTGCAGTAGGGATTGCTTGGTTTGGTTTGCTCAAGCTGGTTGTTCAATACCCCAGGTGATTCTCTACCTGTTGCAGCCTGCCTCTGTGGTGCCTCGCTCTGTGCTGTTGCCTTCTGTCCAAGCCTGCTCAGATCTTGGAGTTCTTCCTTGTGTGCAAGGGCTTAACACCTGCAGGCTTCTCCTAACTGGATGGGATGCCGTGGACACCCTTCCTCCTCCTTCCAGAGGGGAGCAGCTGCAAGAGGAGTGGGAAAGCACGAGGACATTGAGATTTCCACCACAGTCATATGTGAGCAAGGAGCCCAGAATACCAACTGCAGCTTCCAGACCAGTTGTGTAGCCAATAGGCAGGGAGGGGAAAACAAGGAAAGGGAGATGTTGCCTGGAGACAAAGCTTCAGCAACCACAAGAATGATGGCCAAACAAGGGCTTGGTGAGGAAAACAGGGTAGCAGCATGCAGAACTTTTGACCGGGTTATTTGACTGAAAATTCAAGGCCAAAAGTGCTCATTGGGTTGTTTCATTGTTTCATTCTTCCATCTCTGTCTAACAGACAGGAGACAGATCTTCCTGTTTGCTTGGGCTTTTTTAGAAGAAAGGAATATGAGTGTCTCAACTCTCTCACCACCCCATAACCCCCTTTGCCCATCTGTAGTCAGAGTCCACTGAGGACAGCATTCTCTTGAAAAAATAGGGTCCGTACACACTGTGGGCTGCTGCCTCTGGCAGCAAAGTATCATATCAGTAAGCAGGTCTAAAGGCAGTTTAAATAGGATCACAGACTCTTCCTGGCTCTGGGCCAGCTGAAAGGAGGGGTTCCACAGCCAAGTTCCATCTTTGCCATGCAGCATTTCTGCTTCTCTCTTTCTCCCTGAACAGGTTGCCGTATGTCACACTCACTTTCCCAGGCTCTTGGCATGAGACTTGCAGCTGTGGGTTGATGCTGTCAAATTACAAGTAATGGCAAATATCACATTTCTTGGAAATAAAAGCAATTTCTTTAAAGCTGCTGAAAGTCATGGGAAACTTGCATTGCTGCATGAGGTCTATGTGTAAGCTCCCATCAGGGTGATGGGGCTGTTGCTGGGATGCTATAGGATACTTTTTAACAAGTGAAGGTATACAGTCATGGAGTTCTCTTCACTGATAAGAGACATGATGATATGTGGGCAGCTACACAGAATTAAACTCAATTATTATTTCAGCCACAAACCAAGAAGGTAATTGAGTCCTGTAGGTGGTGTCCTAGTATGAATGTGATCTTCCTCTGCTCTCACATGAGATCTCACTGCAATGTGCAGGGTGTGGAGAAATTCCCCACTGCAGCTGACTTGGCCAGATTGGTAGGAAAGCTCTTGGGGGAAGATCTGGCCTCAGGAGAAGTAGTTTCCTAGACAGAGAGTTTGACTGGCAGTGGTGCACACCCCCTAGCATGTGGCAGGCTCAGCCCTGAGAAGAGAGCAAGGCACACAGTTATTTAATCATCCGTTTAAACAGTCAGGCTACTCACTGCAGGCACTGTGCAGATTTTCTACATGTACCTCTCCTCCTTGAATCTCCCTTCTTTTCTACTCAAGAGTCAGAGCTTGGTAAGAGCCAAAACCCCTACAGACTCTGTAAGACCAGAGCTGCTGACTGAAGGAGAACAGTGTACTGCATGTCCAAAATAGTAGCTGAATTTATGGAACTAGGGATAGAGAGAAGGGAGCACAAACATACATACATTTTTTAAAATGCAACCCTTATGCTTTTTTGGCTTTGTATAGTTTTTGGCTTTTTATGCTTCTTTCTTGTGTCTTTTTCTTTTCACCCTTCTTTCCTTAACTTCTACTTTTCTTAACTTTTTACTGACATTGTTCCCTCACATCTGTTAGAGCCCTTAAAGTGTCTTTCTGGCTGAGTGTTCATTAACCTTTTATGTTATATTGCAGAAAAAAGTAGATTAATTATGTTGTGAAGATTCCCAGCATCTCTCTTGACAGATTTTCTCATGGTAACTTTGACCCCTCTCCTGAGCACAGCTTCCCTTCTCTTTCCTTTAAAAGAGATGTGAAGCTTAAAAATCAACTCATATAAACCCCTTTGAAAGTTTTTGTTCAAGCATAGTTCCTCACAAGTTCATCCTTGGGGATGAACAATTTACCTCTTCAGAATTGTGATGTTGTTGCACATAATTAGAGTTGATGTATTAAGATTATAAACAAGCCAAGTAATTAATTTGATAGTGTATATACAAAACTGAATGACACAAAAAACCTTGGCATATGTATTCTCTGCTTGAGTTGCCCTGGTAGTCTGTATCTTCCATGCCTCAAGACTTTTTATCACTGTACATGGTTTCTCCAGAAAACAGTGGAACATTTCTAAGGCAGCTAGTTTTCTTTGACCCTTTTCTTCCTGTTTTACTTTGATTCCCTTTCCCAATACAAAAGCACAGTTATTTATTTTTCTTCTTTGTTCAAATATCCTTACTTGAATTGGTGAATCAATTTATGTCTCCTTCATAAAATCTGGTAGTATATTTATTCTGAAATTAGTAATTTTCAGTCCCTATCCACTTTCACAGACACAGAAAAAACAGCTTCCTTAGGTTTCACCCTCCCTGTTGCTGGAGGCATATGAAGTTCAGTAGATGATGTTTGGTTTAAAGACTGACTAGAGACTCTTGGGTGGTAATGATATAATCCTGCTCTGATATTGATTGCTATTATTATGTCGTAAGTTCAACTGAAATAGATTTGCACAAATTATTTCAACTGGAGAACATTTAAACAGGGTAACATACCTCAGATCCTTAGGGTCCGTCCAGCCTCATGCATTAGGTAGAAAGCAAGCTTCTTGAGGAATCTGGGGCTTTCTTCAGCAGTTCTCAAAACCAGTAACATATTTCAGGTGAAAACTAGCTGAACGTTATTGGTTCTTCTTGGTTTTTACTGTTAACATTAACCAGACAGGTGAATTTTGTGGAAAAAGTGGAAGGAAAGTAATAAACATCTTTTATAAAAAACTGTCTTAGGTAATTGAGAAGGTATTTGGGAATATATCTATTCAATAGGATACGGAGGTGCAAACAGTATTGACTGCATTCCTGTTTGAGTACTCCATGCTAGTCACTACATTCCAGAATGCTTCTTGAGCTTTCTCAGCTTCTTCTTCACCTAAAACCCCTGTGGCACTTCTGATGAGAAAGTGCATTGCCTCCAGAACTTATCTCCTCATTTACTATTTTTCTTGCAAGTTTTGTTGTTTCTGTGGCAACAATTTTCAGGTTACTTCCTGATCCAGTTTTCCTCTAGAACCTAAATAACAGTGTCACTTCTTTCAGTGTACTGAAGGAAACCAAAGAGTTTTTATCATGTTTTCCATCAGCAAATTTCTATTAGCAAGATTTGCTAATAAGTAACATAAACTGAAACAACTTCATCAGACTAAAGGATTTAGAGAACAGAATTAGTGAGAAATTGACTTCAAAGCCATCTAGATACAGTCCTGGGCAACTGGCTCTGTGTGTCCCTGCTTGAAAAGAGTGTTGGACCACATAACCTCAGAGGTCTCTTCCAATTTCACCCTTCACCTCTTGTGATTTTGTGACTTAATTTTCATCCTTATCCATTTGCATTATTTAAATGGTAACTGAAGCCATTTCCATCAAGCTACAAGAACTGCTAGCTGAAGACATGTAGTGTTTTTTCCCTAATCACATACACCAGAATGTATCTGCTGATAAAGTTCAGTAAAAGAAAATCAAGTATATCCATTTTCTAGACACTCTGTATGTCTAGCAGTAGTAGGGTTTGTTAGTCAGGTTTGGTTTAGATGTTTTTTGGAATGAAAATATGCTCTTTGTTATCTATGCTGGATTTCAAAGATCACTTGGGCCTGTGTCCCTTGAACCTGTTCAGATCACTTTCAGCAAAAACAGTTGGTAAATTCAGTCATTCTTCCTATCTATCTACAGTCCACACACAGTCACTGCTTTTCCCATGCAGTACCTGAAACAATCAGCAGACTTTTATTAGTATCAAAGTTTCAGTGTGTTCCTCAGTGAATCTGAGGGTTGAGCTGTGTTACAGAATTCAAATATTTTAGATAAAGTCAGTCAGTATTATGAATTGCCATCTAAATAATATGGAAGCTTTAATCAGATGGCCTCACCTTCATAATTACTAATTTCTCCTTGGAGTAACTATCATCACAACAATTACAATCACCTTTGCTGAAAACACAAGCACAGACAACCACTGACACTGGGTCACAGCCAATTTAGAAGTCACCAGAGTAATTGCCAGTAATTTGCCCAGCTGCAGTCATCTGTGCTTTAATTTAAATTTTTTTTTCTGTTAATTCTCCTTGTGGTTTCACTTTGATCAGGGAAGAAGTAAACAATGCTATTATTGGGCAGCACTTGTAGTTACTGTGTTTTGGTTTGGAGAAGGGTTTTGCAGAAATACTGAAGGGAATATGAAAATGGTTTTCATTTACACTTCCCTGGTGCCCTTTTAGAGCCCTCTCACAATGAATAAAACATTCTTTTTTTTTTTTTCCCTCTCCCTGAAACATCATAAAAACCCCTCAGCAACACTGTCAATTCCAGTCATACAGAAATTGCAAGCATTAGCAAAACAGCAAATTTGCTGTTCATTTTAATTTGCTTTCAATAGTTCAAATTGTACTGTTCTCTATCTTAAAAAATCCCTCTGAGAGAACTGGAAAACTACTTAGAGAAAAAAAAGAAATGAAAAGAAAAATCTCTCCTGCAAAAATGTGGTGGATCAAGAATTGGGTAGTTTCAGGAAAATAGCAACATTTATGTAAAGCTGTAAATTTGAAATGCTGTCATGCAAATCAGACCATAAAACTCATCTCTAGAAAATAATGTTAGATAAGGAAAGAGGGTTGACTTTTTTCAGATGAGGGAAATCTTATATATGAGTTTTAATGCTTAGCTTCCTGATGAAAATACAGACTGTAATCTTGGTCCATATGAGTTTTTGGCTTGACTCAGTAATTCTGGACAGTCTTGACAGCACCTCCCTATGTTCCAGAGTTTAGAATGAAGTCCCTGAATTCTAGACAAAGCTTTTCTTCCTGTTACCATCTGATGAGACATATTTGATACTATTAAAACCTGTAATAATAATTTCTGTCAATAATAATTTCTGTAAACGGAAAGAAAGAAGAGAGACCAAACTACATATGATTTTTAAAAAACTCCCTATGTTCAAGGGATTTAACCTTCTAAAGCAATTTTAAATGTACATTTGTGCTACAGTTAAAAAATTTAGCTGTCTTGAAAAATCATGTTCAAACATAAAACATTTGAGGTAATTTAATAGTTGGCACTTAAAGCAACTGCAATTTGATGTTCAACTCAAACCAGATGTTTATTTTTTTGTAAGAAGTCTATTCTGTTGTCAAGGGAGAGAAAAAGCATTCAAGGTTATGGAGCAGACATTTCTTACTGCAGTTGATTAGAACAAATTACCAAGAGCTGTACTTCACGTTTGAAAGGCTGAGGCGTTTATGATCTCAGGCCCCAACAATTAAAGAAAACAAAAATAAAGGCATTGAAAGTATACATACTGTGAACAGTTAAACTGCAAGAATGCTGTGGATCCCAAACAGCTGGATCCCATTTGAACTCAAAAGGTTTAATAGCATAAGCCTGCACATCTTCTTTTCTACTTCTAAGGATCATCTGCCAGATGGAGAAGACCCCCCTCTCATTTCCTTGCCCTGTACAATTTTGTTGCAGAATAAAACTTCTCTTGTGGGCTGGAGTGGTACTTCTAAACCAGGGAAAGATATATTGCTCTTAGAGAAGGTCAGTTTGAAGTAAAGGAAACAACAGTAATAAAAAAGTCAGCTTCAGTGGTCAGATGCTTGCAGGAAAGTTATTTTATTTGGGCATCAAGTAAGCTGGCAACCTTGATGAAGTACTGGAATCTGCATCTTTCTGAAAGTGGGATGCATTAGTGAGAGATCAAGTTTTAAGATCATGGTATCTTAAAATGTGCCCAAAAATTACTTCCTCCTCGTTGTTTTGAATAGTAGGTCTTCTGTTGTTGTGCTAATTGGATACTCAACAATGACTCCTCTGTACCTTGTCCAAACTTAGTATTTGGAAATAAATGTAGAAATAGGGCAAAAAGTAATCCTTGTTCAAGACAGTAGTGATCCAGCAACAGGGCTGAAAGAAATCAACAGTGTATGAGCGCTGGCTCTAAGGACTGAAGTTTGCCCTCCTCAGGCCCTTGCTCCTGTCTCCAGTCACACACAGAGTCTGCCAAGCCTGTCTGTAGTATGTCAAGGAACATGCAATTCCTGCCTGGTGTCAAAAAACTTTGCTTCCCAGGAAGATGCTGGTCCTGCTGTCTGTGGGAACCTTCATGGACATGAAAGGAGAGGGGGAGTTGCTTTTTTGCCATGTAATTTAACAACACTGATTAAATAAAGATATCCACAGCACACTGAGTAGCACTAATTACAGCCCTTTTTGCAGAGAGTGCATGGTAGGGGGAATTGCACAGAAACTGAATCACACAAATGCATTTTAAGTATATTTGCTGCAGCCCCACCAACTCCAGCTCTAATAGGATCTCAAGAGGAAAAGTCCTGCTGCTGTCTTTGGAGTGGAAAACTGAAAATAAGTCTTAGGATCATTCTTGAATTGCAGACAGGGGCTGTGTGAGACAATTTGGCTTTCAAATACTCAGCTTCACTGAAGTGCAGCTCACAGCTCAATGTCCAACGATGGAGAGGAATCCAAAATCAGTGAGATAGTCACAGAGTTTCTGTGCTTCTTCTAGCTTGGTTTGCAGTCAAATAAATGCATTCTGCAGCAGGAAAAAAAAAAAAAAAAAAGCAAAAAGGCTTCCAAAGCCTGAATGGATTATCTTCAATGATAATCCCAAACCTCAGCCCTGAAGCACAAGCCTGCACAGCATGATTATATGGTGTTTTAAGCATCAGCTGACTGACCTGTGCTAGAGAGGATGAAGAAACTTTGGTGATAAATGGCTCAAGATAGCAAGGCCACAGAGCTGCTGCAATGGATCATTACAACAGTTGACTGTCTGCTGATCCAGCATCTCCCTTGTATATTTCACTTTTTTCCCCCCAGTGTTTTGCTTCTGGCGGAAAAAACCAGCAGCCCTCACTTGAGCCACAGTGTGGTCAAGCATATAGAAATTCCTTACTGCTCCAGAAGTGGGAAAGAACATGATATGATTTTGAGAAAATTGTCCTCAGTGTGCTAAGATTTTAAAGTAATTTTGGTAAAAGCAAACAAGCTGTAATAAGATTCATTGGCCTGTTTAGGAAGGCTTTAAAGGAGGTACATTACTTATATGTTTAGCTTTCTCCAATAATTTTGTAAGGTATTTCTTCAGTTTAGAAGTAGAAAGATGATTTTGGTAATTTCTGGTCCCAGGATTCAGCTGTGTTTGAGATAGAAGCTGTGTTTTTCCAGCTCATCTATCACCAGGTATAAGATTTCTGCAAGCTGAAAATACCTGTGGAGCCCTACTGACCCCACTGGGGCTCAGCATAGTTTACTCAGTGTTTCTGCTTGTGATTGTAACACTCACACTGTCTGCTTAAAAGTGAGCTGTCTTTCCAGACTCAGCAGTGGTTAAAATAACTGAAGGTGCTTGGTAGTTACTGAAAGACAAGAGTTTCTTTGGGATTAAGGAGCAATGCTGATTATATATGTAAAGAAGTTGCAAAAAAAAAATATTGAAAAGCATATGGGTCATATATTATGATATATTTCAGTGATTGCCATATAAGAACATCTTCACCCATGGTATTCCAGATGTTCTATGTGTCCAGATAAACTTTCTTTTTTGACCTGCAAGAGGATTGAGCCAGCCATGCTGGAACCAACAATCACGCAGGAAGGAGCGCCACCATTCCTTTGCCCCACTCCGCCCTCTCGAGCGAGCCAGAGCTGTGACGGAGGGGCCGAGAGCGTTGTCAGGCAGTCCCAGCGTTTGTTTGCAGGGCTGTCCCCGGGAGGAGCGGGGGCGGCGGGGCTCCCGGGAAAGCCGCACGGATGGCGCGGGACGCGCCGGCTGCGAGCGCTCCCGCGGGCACCCAGCGCCACCCAGCGGCCACGGCGGCCACTGCAGCCGCACGGGGACGGCCCGGACAAACGCCCTGGTCCGCCGGGCAGCGGGGCAACGGAAGCAGCACTTATAAGTTCGTTGCTGTAAAATCACGGAATCATAAGAAAAGGGTGGTTTTGAAGGTCAGCTAATCCAACCCCCCTGCAAGGAGAAGGGACATCGTCTAGATCAAGTAGCTCAGAGACCCGTTTAACCTGACCTTAGATATTTCCACATCTACCACCTCTCCAGGCAACCTGTTCCAGTATTTTACTGCCATCATTGTCAAAATCTTCTTCCTTATATCAGAACTAAATAAACCCTTTTTTACTTTAAAGCCCTTACTCTTTGTCCTACCACAACAGCCCTACTAAGAAGATTGTCCCCATTTTACTTACAAGTCCCCTTTAACTAATGAAAGGCTACAATCATTTCCCCTTTTCTTCTCCTGTTGGAACAACCCCCACTCTCTCAGAAAGTCTTCACAGGAGACATGAAACATCCCTCTACTCACCCTATAATCGCTCTCCTCTGGACCCATTCCAACAGGTCCGTGTCTTTCTTGTGCTGAGCACCCTAGAGCTGGATGCAGCACTCCAGGTGGGATCCCATGATTGTGGAGCAGAGGGACAGAATCACCGGCCTTGACCTGCTGGCCACATTGCTTTGGATGTAGCCCAGGATCCTCTTGTGATGAGTGCACATGTGGACTCATGGGCACTTTTTTATCCACCAGCGCCCCCAAGTCCTTCTCAGCGGGGCTGGTCTCAATTCCTTCATCCCCCAGACTGTATTGATACTGGGAATTGCCCTGATCCAAGCTCAGGACTTTGCACTTGGCCTTGTTTAACCTCATGAGATTCCCATGTCCTTCCTGGGGTTGGGAAAAAAAAAGCACTAGAGGGTCAAAAAGGTATGTGGCATTACTTCCTTCAGATGCAAATGAATTGCTTGTGTTTGAGATGTTTCAAACGGTCCCACTCTGGTTTTGTCAAATTCTTCTGCAAAACTTCAGGCGCTTGGTTACCCAAAAGTTCTATGTACCTTCAAAAAAAAATTTGTAATGTTGTCAGTCATCACAGCTTCTTTGTAAATGGGAAATGAAAATATTGTTTAATGTGTGGAAGGCTTTAACAAGGTTCCAAAGACTGTTCAAGTGCTGCAAAGCCCTCTTAAAATTTTTTCAATGGAGTTACAAAGAATGAAGGAAATGATTGTTAAATGGTGCAAGAATGAAAACAGATCTAACTGATCATATGTTGTAGTTGCCGTGTTATCATTAATTGCATTATTCTGTTTATTTTACACTTGCAAAGCTCAATTTTATATTATGTTTACAGAAAGCCTTCAAGTCTGAACGTGTTTTATCTCTGCCAGAGCAAAAATGTTTTAAAACATAATAATTTGATTTCTATATAGACTGTGAAAACAAGATCTTGAATACAGCAGGTGGTTTTCATGAAACTAAAAACTGAGCAGCAAAAGTATAAAAAACCCCACCTTCAACCCAGTATATTATTGTGTGATTAGTTGGTCTGTATGAACTGGGAAAATTAGATCAGAAACAAAGCTAAAGTAAAAAGGAAATGTACCACTGACAGCAAAAAACACTTAACAGAATGGTTTTTTCCCCCTTTTTATCTTCATTGGGAAGAGTCTAAAGTCTTCCTAGTCACATACAAAACCAGCCAATTAAGTTATTTTATTTCAGCAAGGCCTTCATTGCAATCTAAACTATTTCAGACTTGGACTAAAGTTTTAGAGCCTGAAGAGTGCCAGAGCATGTACAGTGGGTAATTATTAAAATTATATAATAAGGTTTTTCAATATATAACATTCGATAACTTAATGATTATTTTTTCTTTTCTTTTAATGTAAGAATTTTAAAGTAAGAAAGCTGTCACTAGAGATGTGTTACATCAAACATGTAGGGTTCTGAAGACCCTGTGTTTTTCATTAGACATTAGTCCACATTTAAATAGCAGGTCTGGTCCTACAATATTTTAACATGATTCCTGGTCCTACACTTCAACTTTCTAGTTTGGCAAATTAAAAACAAACAAATCAGAACAAAACCAAACAAACTAAGGAGAAAGAGAGATTCATCTACTGTACCACAAGAGAAGATATTTGTAAACAACTTTTTTCTTTTAATATAGGACATAATAAATGAAGTTATATGTGGGAGATTATATTAGAGGTTTATGTTAATTATGCAATTAACTTTAACTTGTTCTTTCAATGTACTGAAATCTGCTGAGTCCACTAAGACTGGCAATAATCTTCTTTGGTTTTGCTGATGTATTTCTGCTTTTGTGCTGTAGTTAAGAGATGCTCATGTCAGAGCTTACACTGATATTTCAGCAGCTGACCACAGGGGAGCCTGAAGCTTTACAGAGGACTCTCACCAGTGCTGAACAAAGTGCTCACAAAGGTTTCATGCAGCGTATTCCCACCAGAACTAGGTTAAACAGACACTTAGTAAGACACTTGCTTAAAACCTACTTTCTTGTTACTCTTGTAGGGTTTTTGGTTCTACTACTGTAGTATAAATCCAGGTGGAATTATCCTGTTCAGCTTCTAAAAAGGTGGGAGCTAGGTATGTGGGAACATGGCAGTCTCTGCATATTTTGTGTGCTGCTCTTTTGGGAGCAACATATACCTTTGCAAACTGTGTTGTAAATTGCTATTGAGGCTAGCACGGTAGTGAGGTTGCAAAATTTCATCATTTTACCCTTGGTTTGTTACATTTTTTTTAAGTGGGAAAGGATCTCTGTTGAAATTCCTAGTAAATCAGTTCCCCTATACATGGGTCTTCCTCCTTTCTGTCCCTTCCTTGTTTGTGATTTAGCTCCTTCCTTGCCTGCATCACCTTGTGCCAACAATATCTATGGAGGCAGACAGGTCTGAAAACTGGGCTGGCTGCTGAGTAAACCAGAAAAGCTGGATCAATTCCACTGAGCCATCTTGGAATGAGAGAGGTGGTGAGGGCCAGCAGCATAAAGAGGGATGAGGGAGAAAAACATCTCTGACTGCAGCAGGATGGTTTAAGGCAAATACTCTATCACAAGCCTTCCTTAAACATACACAGGACAGGTTTTCATCCAAGAAAAGGAATCTTTTAGGTCTCTCTTTCATGTTAATTCCCATGCCAAATAACTTCTTAAAACTCTATCCTTACAAATCTTTAACTCTTTCATATTTCCTCCCGCTCCTTTGTCCATCCTCTTTAGCTGTGTACTGGGGTCATGAAGTCCAGCACCCTCTCAAGTCCTCTTTGTGTTGCTTTTAAATAAGTCCTTTGTATATTCATTTATAAATGCTTATTTTGGTAACTATGTGCACAGAAGGTTACCCAGTTCCTCACTTCAGTGATAGAAATAAGATTATTTGCACAAAATGTCAATGACAGCCAGGCTGGGGAGCCTGCCCTGGCAGGACCCTGTGAAATTTCTTTTAACTTTGACAGGAACTGAGCTTGAGACCAAAATGGCTGATGCAAGTGGCAAAGACCATTATTGCTGGAAAGGGTATAACCCCCTGGGGGTAAGCAAGGGCAGCTTTGTGCAATAGTTGTCACAAAATGAATAAAATATGCATTTTCCCTTCTTCTCACAATAAATACCTTGGAGTTTGCTCCATGTTATTCCTTAGGAGGATTTTTTTCCCTGCTCACCCATATATTATTCTTCCCATTGGCTTTATCTCAACCATTGGGGCAAGCCAGAGTTGCAGGATTAACTTTTGGCATGTACAATGCACATTTAGTAACATTACGTAACTTTAAAGTACTTCACAGATGTTAGTGAAGCCTCCTGCCACCTTCATGAAGCTAACAAATGTGATAACTTGGGAAAGAGTGGGGAACAATGACCAGAACTGAAGTTCAGTATTCCTTACGTGTCTTTCCATAGTCCATCCTAGGAAATCTCCACCTCCCTGCTTTTGCCATGTCCTGCCTGAGTTACCCATATCTGCTTATTTATGCTCCCAGCCCAACCCTTGGCTGGAGGGTGTCGGTGGGGGTGATGCAGGTGTCTCCTGCCATGGAGTCAAACTGTCTCCAATTTGAGGATAATGAAATATGATAGCTTTGGGTCAACAGGTCACACCATTGACTAAATTAGTAGCTTTAAGTGTTTCACATGTGTGGAAAAAAAAGCAAAGGTGTGAATTATATCTGTTTTTACCAGTAACTGTGGTTGTTGAAACACTTTAAAATATGAAAACATTTTTTATTACTTAGGTTTACTGTATTCAGTTTTTCCATTATTTAAACATGCAAATATATTAATAGGATCTATTTTGCCTCTTTTCAGTTCATGTCACAGAATGATACAGTATTGCTGAGACAGAAAAGTCTTTTCATGCACTGCTTTCTGGAGAGATTGATTTTGTTTTAATTTCTAACCTGAAAACATTTCTGGATTTAGACTGACTTCAGTTTTATGAAAACAAATGGTTTGTGGTTAAATTAACCAGTTAGCTGTGCTTGAAAATAATTTGCACCATTCCCAGCCTGATGAAACTTTTTTGGGGGTTTATTGACTGCCCAGGAATCCTAATCCAGGCTAGTGCTTATATATGACAGACTCAATAGGCTATTTAGTTTTTTCTAGGTATTATTAAGTGTGATCTTTGTTAATTGGATGGATTCATTTGGTGCTGTTTTCTATTACCATTAAAATCTTTCTATGAGTACCATAACTGTACTTGCCCTGGGTAATAGCTCTATGCTTTATCACTTTGACCGTGGTTTTTTTTTCCGTGATTTCCTTTTTGATATGTCTGAACACTTCCATCCCTTTATTCCTTTCTCACAGGTTGGTTATTATGATTATTATCAAGAATGTGGTGACGTAACCAGTAAATCAAATTCCTGGCCCAGGCAAATGGTCACAGACAATATGCTTGGAGCCTCCACACATCCCCCACTCTTAGATTCCCCAAAGAACAGAAAAGACATAAAGACACTATAAATATTTTTACTAATTCTTATTAAAAACAGGACGAAGCACATAATAAATCAGTTTGGAAAATACAACTGGTGCAAAACCTTTTTTTAAAAAGCTACAGAATTGTTCCCATTGTAAAGCTTGTGATTTGGTCCAAGGAACTACGGGTGTTTGTGTCCTGCCTGATGAGAAGGGAAGGTGTGAGAATCCTGCATCAGCACGCTTTGGATGACTTGCCTCCCTCATTAGAGTTAACCTCTAAGGATAGGCTTAACCTCAGAAGTGTGGATTTCCATGTCCCATCCAAAGTTATCATCGTTAACAGTGATTTATCCACATGAATATTCGGTGCATTTTTGACTCTTGCTAAGTTCATGGCCTTGACAGCTGAATGCTGAAGCCTATTTGCACATCATGCGGAAAGGTGTTTTCCTCAGCCAGCTTGGAGTTTTGTCAACACTTAATTTTGACTGAATGCCTCCTCAAGCTCATGTTACAAAACAGATTAGGAACTTCTCTTTGGCCTCTGTTCCATGACTAATGCATTGTTTTATTTACTGTTCAAATGTCTGCTTTTTTCACTGGAGTTCCAAAATTCTGGCTCATAGCATTAAATCCCAGCTCTCCTGTAGCTCTAGTTCATGAGGCTCTTTTTTTGTTTCAATTCACATATAGAAGCCAAATCCATTAGTGTCTGACACTGGTCAACAATAAATGCCTGGGGGAGAGTTTTAGGAGAGGAAAACATGTAGTGATGCTTCCCTGACAGGCTCTTCCAGCTGCAGCTGTTCATGCTCAGGGATTGCCTGGACCCAAGGTGGTGCTGTATACTTATTTCCATAAATTTGAACTCCAAAATGACATAGGTATTTTTAGGCACAGCACTGTCCTATGGCTTAGAATATGATAAATGAAAAAGTATTTCCCCTTGATTATCTGAACCTGCTGCTTCCTTTTACCTTTTAATGCCTTTTTAGTTCCTGGATTAGAAGGCAATAAACAATCTTGCTTTCCCTATTTACCTTATTCTTGTCACTAATGATTTCATTAGCCTGTAGCATACTCCCCTGCAATCAGGTCTGGAGAATCTGCCTCCCTAATCATCACTGAGGTGACAGCTATACCTTAGCCCAGATCACCTTTGTTGCCTTTTCCACATCTTTTCTAGGCCCTCTGTAACATCTCAAGTGGAACAGAATTAGAACTACACAGTGATACCCATTTCATATTCACAGTAGTGGAGCACTCTCCTTTTTATTCTTTCCCTTTTTCCTCCTATTTTATGTAATATGATCTGCCTTTCTTAACTGATACATATCTGTACACATTTTTAACTTTAAAATCTCTTTCCTGAGTTGCTGCGAATTGTTAGAAGTCTCCATCATGTACATAATATGCAACTGATGGCCGGTTTTCCTGTCTCTATTCCCTGTAGATTTCATCTTGCCATTTCTTTACCCAGTTACTATCTTCTGATGTTTGTTCAGTTCTTCCCAGCTGTCCTTTTTCTTACAATCCTCAACAATTTTGTTGCTGCAGTACTCACCTGTCTTTCTTCAGTTTTAGGAATTTGTTGAATAGTGTGGCTTCCAGAACCAGACTCTACCAAAGCATTTGATGTTCTCCAACAGAGAAACCTAAGTATTTCTTCCTATTCTCTGGAAAGACCTTTCCTCTTGCTCTGTGGCAGTTTAGCTTCCTGATGGGCTTCCCATGGGCTAACTGGTTTACTTAATGAACTCAAATATATTCATGAGGTATCAGAGCCTTTTCTTCCTTATTTTCTGTGAAATTATTCAGATGATCATAATGTTCCTTAAACATAACTTCATTGCATCTACTAAAGCCTTTAGCATACTTCTTCAAGTCATAAAATGGGTATTTTATGGAAGATATTTTGAATGCACTCTGTATGGCTTCTTTAGGAGAAGCAATGATTTCCCCTTGCCTCTTGGCTAGGGTGTTATTCTGTACTTCAGGGTCTTTCTTAGGTATTTTTCAGACTACCTCCAGGAAAACTGCTTTTGGATTTAACTCCTAAGAGTACTGCTACTAGAAATCCTTATCACTGTGGCATTTTGGGATGTTGATGTATGAAACAGATATATATGCCCAAAGAAGTGTATTATTTTGAAAGCATAAGTCTGCATCAAGTAGATTCAAGTCTAGTTAAATTTAAACCAAAGAGACTTTCTTCTGCTGATTAGGTTTTTCAAATGAGAAGTGAAAGGTCCATTGGTGAAATATTGGATGGCTGTCCTAGAATGATGAGGCAAAATAAACTAGGAATGGAATTTAGCCATGGTGAACAAGGTCAGAAGACCAGCTATTTTCTATTTGCATGAAGATTTTACAGAAAAGAGACAGTGAGAATCTGTAGGCTATGTATATTGGAAAAATTGCCTTGGTTTGTTTTCATAACATACCTGCTCCTTTTCCCTACGAAATTCTGTTTTGCTCTCTGTGCAGTCCCAGCACTTGAGTCCAGTAAAATACCAGGTTTCATGTGCCTGGGGAATGGTATGAGACCCAAGGGACACCTAAAAGAATTACAGCAGGTTAGTATAAAACTGAGGAATTCCTCAGACAATGTTTTGGCACTGGGGAGAATTATGTCATTTACCCAGGGGTCGATTTAGCTTTAGCACTTCTCATTGTTTCCATTTGCTGCAATCTTCAGAGACAGGACTAATTTTCAAAGTTTTCTGAGAAAATGGATCTAAGCACGTAGAACAAACCTACACTGAAGGTCTTTCCCTCCTCAAGTCTGCAGCTAACCCTTGTGAGCTCACGTTTGTGCGCATCACGCTCAACAAAAATACGTGATCTTTCTCCAGGCTTTCTGGGCCATTTAGGATGAATAACCGTAGCTATTCTTGGAAAAAACCTCATGGCCAGTGTAGACCTTTAAACACCCATCAGTGGGCGAGATTGTTTGAATGCTGTCAATGGGATTCTGTGTAGGCAGGGGGGGCTGCCACACTGAGCCCATTGTGGGACCCAGGCCTTCCCCCTCTTGCAGGATCAGATCTATTTGAGGACCAGGCACTTAACGCAGTCCAGTTCACAGGAGGCAATGAATAACCTCTCATCCTGCTCTTTAAGGCCCCTTTAGAATACGCTTTTTTGAAGTTTCAATGTAATGTCTGGGGGCGGTGGGGTTGGATTATCCATAATCAGTTGCCTGAGTTTTATTTTTATCAAGTGTTCAGAGGAGTATGGCAAGGAATACTATGAACCTAAATCTGGATCTTTCATCAGACTGATCCACACAAGTGTGAGGGGGAAAGTACAAATATGGGCTGTCTCCATGATGTTCAGTGAACACCATGCTCTAATATGCCTTGGAGGGAAAAGAAAGGGCTTCCTTTTTTAACTCCATCCCATCACACTCACTAGTTGCTGTATTTCAAATTCTCATGCAAGAACAACTAATGTTGTCTGCAGATATGCAGATAAACTGCAGTCACAAATAACAATATTTTAAAAATCAAATCTTGCTCTTTGTCAGTGATGGAGAGACACTGAATCTTTAATTTCCTCCCTGAAAGGCTATAAATCCCTCGAATGAGGGTTTCTTTACACAAAGAAACACAGCACAAAGAAATTACAAGGAAAAAAAGGGGAGTAAAATGCAGGCCAATTATGCTCTAGCTCTGGAGTGTTGCTGCCAAGGCTATTTATTTTCACAGACAGTGTTAATTTTGTATGCACACACACAGCTTTGCTTGCAGATACCACAGTGAATTTCAATTTTGGAGGAGGTTCTGGTTCTTGTCACCCTTAAATTCACCTCCTAATTTACTGGATATGAGGATGTTTTCAACCAGAGATCTCCAGGTTATTTTCTTTCATCTCATTCTTGGGTTTATACATCACCATCTAAAAAGCTTTGCAGGTGATCCTAACAAAATCCTTAATGAACAGCCAAATAGGCCAAATGGAGTTAAGTCTTTCCTCTGGGTAAGACATAGGCAAAACAACCTCTCTGATTTAAGGTGTCAGATGAAGATGAAGACTCAAAGGCAGACCACTGAGGTGATGGTTTACACAAGCGTGAGAGCCTGGAGTCTTCTCACCAGTTGACTCCATACCCCTACTTTTCAGATAACTACAGGGAAAAAAAAAACAAGCTAAATAATGCCATGCATGACTTCTAAGTGAATCATTCTGTAGAGCATGTTCTGAAACTTTCTCCCTCTCAGTGGAAAATAATTTTCTGCATTTGTGGTGCCACAATTGAAACGGACCTTAACAGTTTGCATCTGGCATTGGTTCTTTGGCTACAGCAGATGTTAATTATGAATTGGCAAGGCATAATGCTGACAGTCCGTAAGCGGAGGTACAATACATGAAGCTTTACTGTGGGGACTGCAAGGGTTCGCTCAGTATTCTGTCTTCCTTGAAAGGCATTCTTACACATGCAGGATTGTTCATAATTCTTTTCCCCTTTTTGTAAAGCATTCTTTCTTGTTATGATGATGTCCAGTCTTCTGTGATTTAATGATTTTTGTGATGTCAGAACGGCAAAAGCAGATCCATGTACCTATTCAACTAAGTTTCTGTTTGAGTTTGATTGCCTAAATGAAAAATTAAAACACTGTTAAATTTGGAGGGAGGACAGCTAAACACCTGTTAGAACTCAACTTTGTAAATAAGGTTAATCTGCATAAATCACTGCATTGGATCTTATGTTAATTAAAGCTTTTGTGCTGTCAGTGCACTAATTGAAGTGTTGAATGTCTCATTCTCCAAACTCCTTTGCAGGGGGAACTGCAGGTGCTGAGCATTTTTAAAAAGTAGGCCAGCATGGTGCACTCAGAATCAGAAGCCTCTTTGAAATGCCTGCTTCTATTTAGTAAACAAAGCTTTTATTTTAATAATGGTGTCTCAATAAATTTATCCTTTGGCTTTCCCTAAAAACTCAGCAAGGCAAATAAAAGATTCTTATGAATTGAACCCCTACTGAGGGACAGTGAGGTAAGGAATAGTATAGGTATCTCCTAAAGCATCATAAAAATGTAATTTTGCCCTTTGTGATAAATGAATTTACATTTTTCAGCAGTCTCCAAAATGTCAGTTGCACATGACATGTGTGTGCTTGGGAAGGTACGGCTTCTTTTCACAAGAACAACACAAATGCTTGGGACACCAAATAAAGTTTTTGGTTTTCACTTTCTACAAGTGTGACACTGCTTCAGTTTTGGAAATATGATTTCACAACATGTGACTTTCATGAATGGAGTTCCAGGATTAAGGTAATTCTAAAAAGGAGGCATTTGTTTGGGAGTGGTCTTTGAAATGTAGAAAATTTCATTAATCCTGTGACAGCAGTCATAAGCAGAAACTGTGAGAGGGTTTGGATGAACCTTTGGGGGATATGTTACTATTTGAAGCTATTTTCAGTTGAATCCCATTTTTACTCTTCAGATAAACAGTAAGTAATTAATAGAATTAGAATTTTGCTGAACATTAGGATTGACAGAGTCTATATCCTTTCAGAAATCTTAGTGAAACACTTAATCTCCACACATCCTGTATACATTTGACACATTCAAAAGCTTCTCTTCAGATACACAACACTCTTACTATATTAAATTTTTATAATGTTTCTATGTTGTTTTATTGCCATAGCATTGGGATAATAAGTGTCTTGTCTTGAGATTCCTGGGGCATTTCTTACAGTGAAATCACAGCCAATCTCTTAATCCTGAAACGCAGGTGAGATCCAGTCAGCAACTGGTCAAGCTTTACCTGAACTATCTCAATTATTAGAGCCTAGTCAATGGTTTCTTTAAATGTGAAAGATGTTTCTGAATTTCTGTTCCCTGTCTTGCCTTTGAAGTTTCATGATCAAATACTTCTTCAGGCATCAAGCCTCTGTGCTGAAGAACATTTATTTATAAGATGTGCATTGCTGTGAAAGCAGTGTAAATAAAAACTCAAAAGGTCATGTTGTGTTTCAGTAATATTTATCTAACTTTCTCTTGATGAAAAGCAAATAAATAATTTGTGTTATTTATATAAATTAGGTTAAATAAAGTGTGGTTCAGTGAAAACTGAAGATGTCTCCAGTACAATCTCTGTGATGCTATATTGAGTATTATCTATCTAGACACCTTATCCAACTTCTCTAAACACTAATTTAACTACAAATAAAATTGTGGAAACCTATTATACCTTACTTTTCATACGCTCCTAATGGAAGTCTGTTGTAATTTTTTTTTTTTTTTTACTTTTATTTTTTAAGTGTGATGGAGAATTTATTTTGAAAACCCCATCTCCTCTGCTTGCCAAATGAAAGGAAATCAAGTCCTTTTTCAACAGCTTGAAAGGTACATAACAAATTGACCATAAGCAGCAGAGGTATCATGCAATGTATTTAGCTCACATAAAAGGTATGAGGTGACTTCACAGCCACCCTGAAGTCAGTGACAGTGCTGCAGTAGACACCATGAAAGCCAAGCTGTCTCTCTTTTGTGATTTTATCTACTGATTTCCATGTGAGTAGATGAACTATAACCCATCTGAGAGCAGCAACGAACTGCTGCTTCCTTAATTGTACAAAGAGAAAAATATAACCTTTTGAATGGACCTTGTGCATCTTCAAGTGCTGGCTGTTGTAAGACATTGGTATCAAGATATCAACCCACAAAGTCTGGGTGCTCAGCTGAGTTGCAACCACACGCAGTTCTGGGTAGTAAAGTGCGGATAAAATGCTGGGAAGAGAGGGAGCTATGGTGGCAAGTGTGTAAAAGGAAGCAAGGCACCAGTTACATCTTGGTAAATAAACACCAAAATAAACAACTAGGGGTTTTTTTGTGAAGAAATTATGGTTCTCCACACAAGTGAGAAATTAGCTCTTCATTACCTATGGTGGTGAGAATCCTGTCCTTACCAAGTGGTGATATGTGGATAGGGACAGAGTGTTTGAGGTTACTAAACCATGGATTCCAAACACTGTATGCATTTAGTCTTCTTGGCTTTTGGGTCAGCCAAAGATGACAGGAACAATGAAAAGCTCCTCATCAATGCTATACCTGCCAGCCTAGAAATCAAGAAGATGTGAGTCAGTCACAGAATGGCTGAGAAATATATGTGCTTTTCCCACAAATAGTATTCAACACTAAATCTCAGTTAAACACTTACTGAAAAACACACTGGCATTCAGAAGTGTTTGACTATTGTGAGGGAAAATGTGGGGTTTGAAAAAACCAGTTCCCATGTTTCCACTCATTGGGGTGTGAGTAGTGTATATTTCTGCTGCAGCAGAAGTTTTCATCAAGTGCATCTATGATTTTAAATTTATTTTGCATGTCTATTTTAATGGATCCTATAGTACTTTTTGACCTTTAAAGAAAGTAATACTTGATTTCCAGAAGTTTATTATAGAATCCAGCTTTTAAAGAAGTGTAAAATAACTGAGCAAAAATTCCTGTGGTTATTGCAAAAAGAAAACAAACAGGTCTGATGTTTCTCACAGTCATGGAAAGTAGGTTGGGATCCCTCTTTACCTGGATGAAAGGCAAAATCTTTTTTCTATTTTTTAGTGTTTTTTCAAGTTTCTTCTTAGTCTTCATATGTATAAGATTTTTTTTCCCAGGGGAGATAGGTTGGCCATTCAAGAAAAAAAAAATAGCAGAGAGTCTCAACATGAGGTTGGGCAAATTAATTTTTGGAGCACTCTTCAGCATCCAAATTCCAGTATTGCCCCTAAAGGTTTTTGAAGTATTCATGGTTCTTGAGATTACAATTGTTTCTAGCATGTGGGTGAGAGAACACTGGAGTCCAAAAGCAAAGGTGGATGTAGTTTGGATCCTCAGCTTGCCTAAGATGCTTCTCTTTCCTCCCAGCCCTAAAGTCTGTGGATTTTAGGGTACTGTCTGTGGATCCTTCTTCCCTTGGTATTCATGGCAGCACTCCCAAGCTCAAGCAGCTCCTGTCCCTCTTTGGCTTTTGTGGAGCTGGCACAACAAATGGCTCAGGAATATATGTCCTTTGAGGCCTCTCACATTACAGCTCCCCCTTTCGAAATACAAATCGTCATGTAATATCCATAATCCTTCCTGTCAACTGTTTCACATTAAAAAGAGATATAATTTTGGTTTGCTAAACAAAATTTCCTAAGGGCAGACCTGCTAATGATTAGCTGACGTAATAATGCCCAATAAAAGCAACTTGCAGTGATGAAGTAGATATTACCACACCCAATAACCAATTTCATTGTTTGCTGATTTGTAGAATTCAATTGTGAAAAGCTTTAAGAAGACTAATGATATAAGTATTTCATTCACCTTATGAATACTTCAATAAGTTACTCAGATTTTATTAGCAATAACCCGACACCCACTGTATTTCATTTGAGAATTTGAAAGTGCTTTATAGAAAAGTCTCAGAACACCATACACTGTCTCCTTAGTATAATGTTTATTTCTTCTCAGATCATTCAGATGAATAGGTAAGGTTATTGGTGCAAGACATAACAGAAGTTGAGCAGAGCCATTGTTTCCTTCCTTCCTTACACCAGCCCTAATATTTCCAGGAGTGTGCATGAACTACTCTGCAGCAGGATGCTGAAAAGGCCCTACAGCTCTGGAAGTGGGACAGAAACCAGATGTGGAAACTCACTGGGACATGAGGTGTGGCATCACCATCAGGAATGGCACCACGAGGCAGTGTCAGGCTGAAAAGAGTGACACTGGAAGGCAAGCATTACCAGTGTGGTCTGCAATGGCCAGAGAACCCTTATTTTGCTTCCAGTTTTGAACCTGTGGCTTTCTATTTGTTTTTTGGATTTGGTTTGTTAGTTTGTGGGAGTTGCTTTGTTTGGTTTGGGGTTGAATTGTTGTTGTCAGAGGTTTATTTTGTTTGCAAAGGAGAATGCACTTTTACAAAAGTCTACCTAAAAAACATAATATTTCTTCTAATGTTGCTCTGATGGGATTTCTGTAAATATTTGGGCAACAATCAGTAGTTTTAAAATAGTGGGTTTGCCAGAGCTCTGTTGGCCTTCAGATTTTAGGATAAATTTGTAGGCAGTTTTACCTGAAATAAGGTACCTCAACTTTTTGCCAAACTTTACCCTAAAAAAATAGTATCTTGGTGCAGATGCTTTTTTCTAACCATTGCAGGTAGCCCTGTCATAATAAATATAACTGTCACAAACTCATTTATCTCCTAAGTTTGGACAGGATGTAACTTACCTCATCTTTAAAGAATAACATTGGCACTCTTGCTCCCACTCTCGCTGTCTCTTTGGAGACCAATATTCAAATGCAAAGAGTCAGTTCTTTCTGCCATACAACTTTATAATGAAAGATCCAGGTTCCAAGGGTGAAATGCATACCAAATTTTATTGAACCTGGAAAGAAAGAAAGAAAGGTTTTCTCATTGAGAATGCCCAGAATCACTTTCACTTGGGCAAAATAATTACCTGCAGTTGTCACAGGTGAAAAGTGTTAGCCAAGGAAGCACATATGCCAGTCTATTAATCTGCGGAGAGACTAGGTAGAGTACTTTGAACTATATTTCTCTGCCTAGTGGAGAAAGAAACTGAGTATATCCCTTGACTGATTCTCAAAACCGTATAATTAATGACTCCAGAGAGAGTGAGAAAGTTACAAAATTTTTGAAAGGGTATTCTGAGTTCTGAAATGACATATTTTAACATCAAGTAATCAGCAGATGAGATTCCCCAGCCCATTTAAATATTTAATAATTTATGCATGAAGATATCAATCATTCTTAAAAAGAACAAGCTCCTTAAAAATGTCCTATGTTTCTTCTTATCACCAATTTTTAAAGTAAGTATGCAGCACAATTTATTGCCTTGGTCTGCGCATGGAATTTCTCTTGGCATGAGTGAGAAATGTGTGTGCTCCCAGTCACGGGTACAGTTTGGCCTTTGGGCAGCTCTCCTTCAAATGAGCCCATGGGGAACAGCACCACACTGGGCAGCCAAAGGAGTCCTAATTTTCACAATTTTTTATACTTGAGTACTCTATTTGCTACCTTCCAAAAGCAGTAAAGCTCTAGCTGAGATGTAATTCCTAGACTAAAACCAAAAAGGTGAGGGCAACTTTTGAAGCACTACGCCAATAGATTTTGTTTAAAGTTATTTTTATTTTCTTTGCAAAGCCATAGGTTTAATTAATCTTCAATTTATCCAGGATAATATTTTCAGAATTGTTATTTTGTTATAAGCTTATATACAGTGTTATTTTATACAATTCTGATTTCAACTCTGTTTACTTTGAGCTTATTCTGGACTCGCTATTTCACTAAATGCTCAACTGTAGAGAAGTCCAGTGAGGATTTTTCCCTCAGACCAGAAGCTGATTGACTGTTGACAATTAGAACATACTGTTTTCATAAGGTAACTCAGGTAAAGAAAATAATCCTGAATTTGTCTTTGTGCTTTTGAGCACACTTTACATCCCTGGCTTTTCTCTGGATTTCCCACCTGCAGTTAATTCCTGATCAATCTTCATCTTGTCAGTAACATAGAAGGACACTATGGCATCATTTTTGTGCATCTTTTGCTCATGTATGTCTACTCTAGAGTCACTACAATGTAACACGAACTTCCCATCAAATATATAATCAGGTGAATGTCAAACTTCTGCAGGAATAAATTACAATAGTGTGTAGAAATTCTAGTGCCTAAGCAATGGTAACCAGTGCATTTTAGACACCCTGCCTGCCCTTCACCTCCCTTTCTGGAGGCTGCAGATGTGCTGTGTCACATTTGCCAGCCTCAAGCAGGTGTCTTGGAGCTACAGGGCATCAAAGGCTACTTTGCATCTATTGCATTAAGTGCCTGTGCTTTGGCACTCTGATTGTTCTTTATATGCCCTGAGTCCTGGTTAAATGCCTTGGCCTGAACACGTTTCTTTTTTCTTTTGAAGATGAAAATTCTCCTATTATTACAACTAGAACAGAATTTAATTTTTCATTTCGGAAGGTATTGCAAGGGAGGCAAATTCTGCTGAGTGCTTCTCAATGACATAATTAAAGACATAACATGAACATGAAAATTACATGTCTGCAAGACAAATTGAAAACTTTTTCTCCTCCTACTCCTTTGAAATAAAATGTGGAGTGAAACACAAAAAGTCTCAACAATCCCCATTTTGTAAGATTGCAAACATTTTAAGTGAATTATTATCACACCAGGTATTTTCTTTACCACACTTGGCTTCGACACTCTTTTAAACACAAACATACCCTCTATTACTTGCATGGCATAATGCTGTAAGCACCAGGGCACAGCACTGGTGGATGGGCTCTCTTCTTTTTCTTCCTAAACACAGGAATTCTCTAATGTTTTAAGTACACAGGAATGATCCATGTAAGATGGTGCCACTCTCTCACTCCTATGCTGCCTCTCTTTCTTTCCAGTTAACTCAGTAAAGCCTTGTGAGTAGAAGATAAAGTCATGCAAACCAACCTCAATTTAAGGTGTCATGCAACACCTTAAATAAGTGGGCAACAAAGGAACCCTGTGGATCTCCCCAGACTTTTCCACCCAGGAACAAAAACCCACATGAGATGTACCAAATGCTTCTGCTTGTAACAGAAGTGGCAATTCCTCTTTTTGAGCCAAATGCTACTCCTAGATGCATACATAAGACCCAGCTGAGGAAAATGGAGCAGGAAGCCAAATGAAGCATCAACTAGCAGAATTTGGCCCAGAGATATCAGAGGAATTCCTAGTCCTGTTAATTGACTGCAACGGTAACACTGAGGTTAATAACAACACTAAAAAGTGATGTCCCCCACCACAATAAATTTGCTGTGAAGACCTCCCCCATGACACAGGCAGAAACCTCTCCTATATTTCCCCCTATTCGCATCTCAACCAACTTTAGGTGACATGTCCAACCTGCAACAATTTTTCAGAAAAAATAAAATCAGCTTGGATGTCTCTGACAGCAATTATGTACTCTCAGTAAAATAAGACAGGCAACTTTTCTTGCTGAAACCGATTAGAAGCTGGGAGAGATGTGAAAAGCCAGATTCTCAGCTGCACTGAGACATTTTGTATTGTTAGAACAATAGGACCAAAAGGAGATGGATCTTCCCACAGTGCAGTTTATTCCATTGTTGGGAAATCTGTAGCCCCAGTGGCTTCTGCAGCTGGTGGCAGGCAGAAAGCTGAAGAAAGGAGATGACAGAACTAGTATTGCTGTTCCCTGTCCTTGCAGGCTATTGATAAATTGCTGGTTTAGCTTAAAGCAGCCCCAAGCCTTTTTTTTAACTGCTCATGATCTGATCTGGGAAGCAGCAGCCAGCTCCATTGTTATCCTTCTACCTTATATCTGCAACTGGCAGCTGAAGGGTACTGCTAAAAATGCTGAGGGATTTGCTGCTTATCCCCATCGGACATGCAGGAGGTTGTTCTGTGCCTGCTGCTGTCTTGGCAGGCAGCTTCCTATAAAGAGGTACTGCCTCTCCCTCTGATGTAAAAATTAACTCCACTCCTAAAAAACCCTGATTGCACATGTCCTTTCAAAGTCCTGGGAGCAAAGAAACCCCCTGTGTGCTCCTCTGAAATGGCTGCTGTGTGGGGAAGTGAAGTGGGTGTCTCCAAACCCCCCAGACCACTGGTGGAACTGTGGCTTTGTGCCTCACGTGCGGACAAGGAGGTCTCTGCTCACTTCTCCCTCAATGATGGAACAAGCATTCTCTCTTCTTCATCCAGCCCATTTCTTTCATGAAACTGGTGGGAGCTCTGTGACTGCTGCCCATCTGCTTTTTTGAAATTATCTGATGGTTTCAACTTTACTAGGAGGGAGATAAAGATGTACACTCACTGCCCTGCATGCTGCACATTGCACTGTTTTGTTAACAAACTAGATTTAACACAAAAACAAGAAAAGTACCTAACTTGGTCATGTCCTTAAAGTTGGATCTTCATTAGTGTGACACCACCAATGCCACTTGTTCACAGAGATATGACAACCCCCATGGTTTATTGCTTTTTTGAACCCCTGTAACCAATTAATCCAGGGCAAGGCATGTCTAAATTGCTAACATTAAAAAAAGCAGCATTTTAAAATCACTTTGTTGGGTATGTATCACTTCAGATGGGTCTGAGTAACCATGAATCAAGCTTTGAACCTCTTACCACATGTTAGGAATCCATCTAAATCTTCTCATCCTCTCAGTGAAGAACAATAGCTTTCACTCGAAGAGACTCTATTAAGTGGCAAAATGGATTAAAAGAAAAATAGTGGGGGAAAGGAATAATAATAAAAAACCTTCAATCACTTAACTGACAGATGCACCTAATTGATTTGAGGGTTGGCAGGGGAGTGCCATGGCAGCTAGTTTGATGTAGTAATTAATGCAATCATCCCTCTTTGTTATTACTTTAATAAGGTAAACACCCTGTTAAAATAAACTGAAACAGTTGTCTCTGGCCCAGAGCTTGCAGTTGCGGTGAGCAAGCGTAATAACCCCACAACGTAAAACTTGGACAGGAAAGAATGAATTACATTAATCCCCAAAGGTTCTTATTGCAGACTTTTGAAGTTTTAACTTTAGAGTGGAAAAGGAGATCTGAAACTTGGAGGGTATTCACCCTGTGGCTCCTGAGAGAAAGCAGTGTGTGTCTGCTTGAGCACCCTGAATCCAGCTAAAAAGGGCTGGAGATAAGCTCAGTTTCTGCAAACACTCACATGTGGGCTTATCTGCACTACCACAAATAGTCCCATAATACTAAAAGTTCAACACAAGCATAAAAATCAGCACTTGCACAGGTATCTTTTGTACTGTTTTGGAGTATCAGTAAGAAGAAGGAGAGTTTCAGTTTTGGTTTTAACCTAATGACTGTTTTTTAGAACTTGTTTCCAGCAAAACCCACTCTCAATAGCACAATTCAAAGGGTTGCTTTATCTGTTTGGGCTTTCTGCTTCAAGTTTTCATTCCAAACAACAGAATTAAGAAGCTGTGCTGTATTGTTAAGGATTCCTTCAAAAAAATGAGTTGCTGAAACACAGCAAAACAGGAAAAAAAATTTCTGGTGAATAGTAACAACATTTTTCTTTCCTATTAATTTTATAATGATTTAACTGTAAGATGTGTGCAATTCAGAATTTTATTCAGATATTTGATATTTCTGTTAGTTCCTAAACCCCCTTGGTTTAGTGGTTTTACCTAAAAGGCATGAGCACTCCTTTGGACTGAAATCTTTGCACATGGCCTGAAAACTTTCAAATACCTTCATGCAAAATCTATCTGGCTTCTTTGAGAAGTCCCATGTGACCAAAAGATTTGGGTTTCTTCTCAGTTACTGCCCTTCCCAGTGATGCCTCAAGCCTAAATGATAATTTACCAGATTCCCATAAGATACAGGTCCAAAGACAAATTAAATCACTGGAAATGCATGAGAAACTTCTGTGATGAATAATGTAGTTTCCAAGATGGTGAGTGCAAGGTATGCTGTACTAGGGTAGATTTACAATGCAAATGGGTTACAAGGGGTTATGGCCTCCTTATTCATGTCAGCCAGCATAATGTGCTCAGGGTGTTATGGGCAAAATAGGCTCAATTTGTGGAATTTTTACTTTATTACTTATTGCCAATTAACATAAATCTCTGATTACTAATTAGAGAGTACAGAGAAAAGTAGGGCAGGAGTGTTTGTCTGCAGGAGGGTAGGAAGGCTCTGCAGGGGGATTTGGACAGGCTGGATTGATGGGCCAAGGCCCATGGTCTGAGGTTCGACAAGGCAAAATGTTGGGTCTTGCATTTGGGTCACCTCAGCCCCAGGCAGCACTACAGGCTGGGGCAGAGTGGCTGGAAAGCTGCCCAGAGGAAAACGTGCTGGTTGACAGCAATTGAGCATGAGCCAGCCAGAAGGTCAGTGGCATCCTGGCCTGTATCAGTGTGGCCAGAAGGACCAGGGCAGTGACTGTCCCTCTGTTCTGGGCACTGGTGAGGTCACACCTTGGATCCTGTGTTCAGTTTTGGGCCCCTCACTATAAGAAAGACATGGAAGTGCTGGAGAATGTCCAGAGAAGGGCATTGGAGCTGGTGAATGCTTTGGAGCACAGGTTTTATGAGGAGTGTCTGAGTGAGCTGGAGCTGTTTATGCTGGAGAAAAAGAGGGCCAAAGAGAACTTTATTGCTCTCTACAACTACCTGAAAGGAGATTGTAATGAGGTAGGGATTGGTCTCTTCTCCCAAGTAAGAAGTGACAGTTGCACCAGGGAAGTCTTAGATTCGATATTAGGAAAATTTCTTCATTGAAAGAGTGGTCAAATACTGGAACAGGCTGCCTAGGGAATCACCACTTAAAGACCTGGAGGTATTTAAAAGATGTGGCACTTTGGGACCTGCTTTAGTGGTCACACAGCAGTGCTGGGTTAATGGTTGGATTGATGACCTTGGAAGTCTTTTCCAACCTTAATGATTCTGTGATTCATGCTCTCCTTCCACACTGGTGGAGCCTGCTACCAAACTTCTGCCATTTATCCCCAGTGCACAGGGTCCCTCTGCAGGCTGTGCTGCCCCCTCCACAGAAACCTCACTCAGTTCTATTCATTTAAGGTCTTCCAGGTTTAGCATTTTAACAGGAAAAGCTTCAGAAAGCTGAAGACTGTCCTTGCTGTGCTGAATAGAGAGATGCATCATGCACAGCATGTGGCTGTGTGTGCTCTTCAATAATCTTCAGAGCTTTACTCCAACAGAGCATTTTCTTGTCAAATTTTAAATTTGTCATTTCTAAAATGGTTGAAGTCAAGAGCAGAAATAGTCTGCATAGTCCACAGAGAAAGCAGGTGAGATATATATTTCATAGAGTCATAGAATGGTTAGGGTTGGAAGGAAGCTTGAAGATCACATAGTTATATATAAAGAATAAGGATGCTACTTGTAATAACTCTTAATTCCCTTGCTTTCATTCTTTGACAGTAAATACTCATTCATATTTTTACAGTTGCAGCCTCATATTTGGTTTCTTGCTGAAAACTGTCTGCTCTGAAACAGGAAAATGAAGAAACTACCAGAGCAACCCCCGTTCCTTTCTCTTTGGGGATATTTGCAGGCAGATCTGCAAATCTCCCCACAGAGAAAGGAAGGTGGAACCCATGTGCCCTGCCTCAGACGAAAGAGCAGCTATGACAAAGGAGAGACCCCATTCCATGGGTCAGGGCAGCATTTCCCCGTTGCTGCTACTCTGGTGTCTTGTGGGTCTCCCACCAAAGTGATGAACGGTTCCCTGCCCCGGCAAAAAGGGCATTGCTCTGTCTCTTCCTCCCATGAAACCCAGTGACAACGCAGTCACCGCTGGCCGACGCGGGGAGGAACAATTCCACACTTTTTGGTAGTAACTTTCGCCTTTGCTGGGGTTTGATCAGTTAGTTGTCGGTCGGATCAATTCTCGGGGCAGTTTGCCCCGTAGCCTCCGGGGAAATAAAAAACCGAGGAAAGAAAACCAGCAGCGCCAGAGGCGCTGACAGCGGCCCGCGCGCCAGGGCCGGTCCGGCCTGGCCCCGCCGCGAAGCCGGGGCCGCGGCCGGGCTGAGCGGGGACCGGCGCGGCGGCCTGAGCTTCCCGGCCGCGCCACAGGGGGGCACGGCCGCACCGGGAACGCGCCAAGAGCCCAACGAAATGAACCGAGCCGAGCCGTGCCGTGCCCACCGAACCGCATCAGCTCTGTGTCCCGGGGCGCCCAGCGTCTCTCGCCCCGCCGTGCCGCAGCTGCCCGCGGCGGTCCCGGGTAGCGCGGGTTTGGGCCCGGGGGGATGGCCCGTCCGTGAAGGGCCCGTGCGGCGGGGCCGGGCGAACGCACCTGCCCGAGATGGTGCAGAGCTTGGGGCCGGTCCGGGCTCGCTCTCGGCCGCCGCGCCGGCGCCCCCGCGTCGGGGCGCAGGTGAGCGGCTGAGAGAGCGGGGCTGTGCAATGCTCACAACCACCGGCCCGGGCTTGGGATGGCGGCAGGATGTAACCGGCCCAGGGCTCGGGAGCGGGGCTGTGCAATGCTCACACTCACCACCGGCCCCGGGGCTTGGGAGCGGGGCTGTGCAATGCTCACACTCACCGCCGGCCCCGGGGCTGGGCAGGGGCTGCAAGGCTCACACTCACCGCCGCCCGGGGCTGGGAGCGGGGCTGTGCAATGCTCACACTCACCACCGGCCCCAGGGCTTGGGAGCGGGGCTGTGCGATGCTCACACTCACCGCCGGCCCCGGGGCTTGGGAGCGCGGGGCAGCGACCGCGGCAGCGCCCGTGCGGGAGCTGGAAGATTTGTGGAAGGCAGAGAAGCATCTCGGCCCAGCTCGGCTGCCCCAAAGGTGTGCGTAAACAGGGCCACACTTGCTCTCAGCAAAGCTAACCTTCCTCACTTGGGCAAGGCAAGCGGAGAGGCATTTTCCTCTCAAAGCCTCCTGCAGTCGGTCTGCTGTGGGCCCCAGCTCCGTGCACATGGAGAGAACCCTGCGGAGCGCCGCAGGACGGGCCCGCGGCGCGGGTTTGCAGGACGAGCGTCTTGCGCGTTCCCCTCCCATTATTACAGGTGAGGATGAGGCAGAAAGGGGCCCTTCTAAATCCGGGGGGCTGAATTTTATAGCGGACTGAATGGGCATCGGAGAGCAAATGTACCTCTAAGGAAGGAATGCAGAGAGGACCCTCTGCCAACCATAATAATCTGTGTGACTAATAAGGAACACTGAGAGCTGTTCCATTATATCATGAGACATTACATCGTGCTTGAAAAAATAGTCTTTGATGACATGCAAAGGATTGGCAAGTGCATTTCAGAGAATCCCCCTTCATTTCTTCAAGGATTTCAACCCATGTTCATTATGTTATGCATAATTTAACTTTCTCAGCAGTTATATTGAACTTTCTGCTATGGGTTTTACATGTCCGTAATTTAAATTTGGGGGAAGAGAAGGTGTATGAACTCATTTTTAAAATTACTCATTTATGGTTCCTTGGAAGAATTAGAAACTGGAACTTCACAATAATTTTGCCATGTATTTCTAGACCTCGCCCAACATGCTGCAGTTTTGCAAAATGCCAGATATTAGCAAAACTCTGTTTGCATTTAGTCTCACAGAGCCTACAGAGTAATATTTCCATATAAAGTATTATGATATCGGCTCTCTTTTTTTTTGGTAATTTTAATATCGTGGGTGTCAATCAGGAAGAAGATTGTTGCCTTTATTACAATGACTATCGAGCAAAACAAAGAACTTTTTAGAAAATGAATATGCTCTGGGGAAATTCAATAAATCTTTGTGAGACGAAAACGGTTCTTATATATAAATATATAAAAGCTGGCTTTGTATTGTGCAAAACTCACTTAGTGCTAAAGGAGTAAATGTATTGTAAATCAATGGTGGGTCCCATAGCACATTATAGCATATTTTATTGGGTTTTTGCCTTATGGTAAGGTCCTTTATTAAGAGTATATAAGAGCACATGCTGCTGAATACCTTGTTTTTCACAGTGCTCTACACATAATGGAGGGGTTTTGTTTTTTTTTTTTTCACTTGTTTCATTAAACATTCCTGTAATTAATGCATTTAATGGGAATCCAGCAGTAACAAATATAAAATTTATTGTGGTTTTAAAAAAACTGCTTCGGTTGCTACATTTTCCATTAGCAAATGGCAATGACCAAATTCCTCAAAATATTTCTGCTCTCACCCCAGAAATCTCCTGCTAAAACAGGTGATGTTTTCAACTGTGTAATGGGAAAGAAATGCCACATAAATAATCCCTGTGAAGAATTCAGTATAAATCCAAAAAGTGTCTTTAAAATAATCCTCAAACCTCTCAGTCTCAAGCTTGATAAGAAGACGTCTGTATTAGCACTGGAGCTTGCTGGGTGAGTTATTAGGTGTTGAAAGACACCGTCTAGGAAGTCTGACCCATCAGAATTTGAATGTAAAAGGCAAGTGACAACTTCATGAATACATGAAAAGCCTCAGAGCCCGGTCCCAAAGCCCTCTTTCCCTGCCTGAAAAGCCCGTTTATCTTCAGATGAATAAGAGTTACAGAATTGGAACCTAAGGAAAAAATCGTTGGTATCCGTGGCCAAGGGAATGTCTCCCTCCCACCCATTTGATTAGAACCATGTGCAAGTTTGGCTAACGAGACTGTAGGGCTTTCCCCTCGCCTCTGTGGATGATTGTGGCATTTTATTTGAATGCTGGTATGGTTTCCTATTCCTGTTCCTTGCAACCTTTTGGTCTGGGCAAATAAAAAAGGAGATGTCAGAACCGGAGAATCTTTTTACAGCGTGTAAAAATCTTCCCATCTAATCCAAGAGGAAATCGTAATGTGAAGAACATCGGTGTTTTAATGGCCTCCTAATGAGGATGAGTTTGGCCAGAGCTTTGAAGAAGACAAATGGAAAGCAAAACAGCTCATTTCTCCTTGAGGGCAAGGATTACAGTTCTTAGGGAGGACTGCATGGATATGCCTTCAGAAGGTAAAGCTTTGCCTGCCCACAGTCTCCTGGCAGGGCCCTGATGTACGGGCTGTTGGCAAGAGCAGGAAAGGGGGGGTAGGAGAGTGGGGGGCGTGCTCATGCTTTCTGGTTTTTCTGTCAGTCTATTCCTCTCTGTATACTGCTGGGAAAAATGAAGACAATTATATTTACCTAAATCCCTGGGTAATTAAGGCACTAAATTAAAGCCTGAGAAGCACTTGAAACTTTCAGATGAAAGAGCCCATAGACAGACAGCCCACTTGTAACCTCACATGTCTGGGGTTCTCCCTAAGGTATGAGGGATACACAGCAAACACTCTGTACAGCCGCAGATAGGTGATCACATCTAATTTTAAAGCCCTCATTACTCCCTCCTGACAGGTTTGGATGTTTGCCTGCCCAGTTCCAAGGCCAGCGTCGATCCATTTAAAATTAATATTTTTCATTCCTCTCTCTGCCGTGTGCATTTAAAAGCTGTCCTTGGCTTTCGCTCCCAGCTGCTGGCTCCAATTAGCCCTGCAGCAGTGATGGAGCTCTGCTTTGCAGCTCTGATGGGTTCCTACTGCTCCCATACCGCATTAGAAGTAGAGTTTTCCTGGAAAAGGGACTGCTGTGTTCCTGACTTCTATGGCTTCAGCAAGCCAAAGGGTCTTATTTTCCCATTGGGAAAAACAGGCCTTTCTCATCCCGTCCCAGAAACAAGCTTTGAGTGCCAGGGCTGTGGGTGTCATGCTTCCTTCTGTGGCACTGTCCCTTGACAGGGCTCAGCCCTGCATGCTCTCTTTGCTCAGCATGGGCTTGCAAGGAAAGCAGACCTCTTTTTGCTGCTGCTAAAAAGGATCTTTGTAAATTCTCCTGGAGTGACATGAGGCATAACATGACAGAGGAAATTGCCCTCATGGAGATACTCGTGAAGGTCTTTCTAATCAACTAAAAATGTGAGTTCTGCTCTGGAGATCCACTGTAAAAATAATTTAAAAGCATATTGTAATCAGTAGCTTGGGTTTCCCTGTCTCTGCAGAGTATTGCTGACTCTTTGAAGGCAGACAGCAGGTTGTGTTTTAAAGCTACTTTTGGCTTCATGGGCTTTGGGGGGGGACAACTCTGGGTAAAGCCTTCGTGATGGGTCAGTATAGAAACCTCGCAGGAACAACAGGGCAGAACCACTGCCACTAATGGCACAAGATGCAGACACCATCTCACTTGAGTATCTGTCTGGTACCATGGGCACAGCCTAGGAGTACAGCTTCACCACGCAGCAACTCACAAACGTTTTGGCCATTTTTTCATTCTCTGCTCACTCCCTGCCCACTCACCTGCCCACTGTCCTTCCTGCCCTCGCCAGCCTCTGCACATGGTGAGCTGCATGGTTTGCCACACCAGTTAGCTACACTGGCAACATGATAAATAATTTTCCATTGCATTTTTCCCTAGTTTTAGTCAGTCAGATTGGCTTGAAGTACAGTCAGACTAATGGCAGGGCATTGGTTTAGCTCAGCTTTTGCAGTGTAGTCACAGGAGTCACGTGCAGTGCAGTGTGTCACACCTGTCTAGTGTGTCAGTACAGTGGGAGCCCTGCAAAACTTGCTGCCAGGATGTTACCACATTGTGTTACTATGGAACTGTGGGGCTGTGGGTGTCCCCCCAGGCCCTTCACCTCATGCCACACAGTATTACCACAAAGAGGTAGCAGAAGCACCTTCACAAAGGGCTGGTGGTCCCTCAGCTATTCTAGGGGATGAATTTAGGATTACAGGAATTAGGCACTCAAGGGGGAGTCAGTCAGTGCAGGTTGCCCTTACTCCATCTGAACGATAAAACCTTACTTCTAAAGGCAGCCACCATTGCAGAAGGACACTGGTAGCAAAACTACCCCTTCCTCATCCTCCCCATCCAGCTTGTGAAAACTGCCTGACTTTAATTCTGACAATTTAACATACAGATCAAAGTACCTGGAGCAACCGTAGCAAAATATCAACAACAAAAAACCCAAGTCAAAACAGCGGCTGGTGTTGTGATACCCTACACAACCCAATGTAACTGAAGTCCACAGCCGTGTCCCGCTGTGGACAGTTCCTTTACCTTATCCATGGCTACGTGTTGTCTTTGTAGCACAGCTTCTTCAAGCTAAGAGAAACTTTATTAAGCTGGAATTGGCTCAACCACCAAATAACGCAGAATGAAAATGATTAGTGAAACAAAAGGGAAAGTGCAAGGAGGATATAGAGTCCTTCCATACAAAGCCTCCTGTCTTCCTATGGAATCCATTATAATCCAGAGGGCCCCAAATTTAAACTAATCCATTTCTGCCTTTATTTATTTTTTCTCGACTCAATTTCCTACATGAACTGGCCAGTTATGTCAAATATTTTTCTTTCTTTTAAGTTGACTTGCTGTCAGCTGAATGCAATGCCCTGTGAAAACACCTGCTGACCTGCTGTGTATACACTCAGGCACACATCTCTGCTGCCTGCATCTGTGTACCTGTATTGTCTATATGAATCTATAGAATCTATGTCTGCTTATCTATACACCTATATGTCTCTTTTTCTTGCTTTTAGAGCAGGACCCACAGGTTGCAAATTCCTCATCTCTGCAAAATACACTTTCAAGCTTCCCTCTCTTTTGGGAAAGGCAGCTGCCTCACTGCTTCTAGTTCAGACTGCTGTGGCTTGCTCTGCTGTCAGGAATGGACTGATTCCTGGGGGAGTGGACTGATCAGGTTCACTAATGGTCGGGCTTTGGTGGTATTTTCTTACCTAACACAATCAGAACACGCGTCTTAAATATTTTATCAGCATCGCTGGGTCATTCTCATACTGTGGCATTGTACTGCTGGAGAACAGAGGCTAGAGGAAAAATACTTCTCAAGAATGCTGCAGAAAGAGAGCTTTAAGCGCATGGCAGTGCTAATGCCCTTCTTAGAGACACTAAAAAAATGTCCTACAGCAGCTTGGAGGCAAAAAAAAAAATTAGGGCAATTGCAATAACAAAGCAGACTAAAGAATTGAGCAAGTAGTTCCAGACATCAGTTGTTTGCTCTGACCTAAATGGTAGTGGTGGTCCTGGTTTAACTTTGATCCTTCCTTTCTGATGCTTGATTAATTTTTTGACTCACTAGAAAAAAGTTCTCAATAAATTTTTGTGATTTGTCTTGTGCCTGTTCCCTGTGGGTAAGTCCACAAATGCCTGTGGGTAAAGTGTAAAGAAAGTGAGTGTAACAGGTTAATTCTGAGGGTAGGATCAGAGCTGGAGTCTCCTGTAGTGGGCCCTGAGCAGCCAATAGCTATTGTAGAGAAGAAAACATCCGTTGCGTGCCTCCAGCTAGACAGTGACTCTAGGTGGGCAGGGAAGGCTGAGAGGTATGTCTGTCCTGCAAGCCTTTGCTAGAGCTGTGGGTAGAAAGTGTTGCTAATGAGGGGACCTAATCAACCACATAATTTCTGAGCCTGTCCCCAAGGGCTGCATGTGTGGAGATCCCCCACTAGTTGCATGTGGGGAGATTATCCAAAAGGAGGTCAGACATCCTTTGTCTCTTTGGAGAGTCAGTATGATAGTGAAGAGCTTTGCATCCTTTCACGTGCAGTGTTCCCTCTATCCCAATATTTGTAAACTTTTTTAAACAAAAAAGCACTTGTGTCTGCCATGTTTTTTCATCCGCCCCTGAAGGGTTTCTCTAGCACCAGCTCAATTCCAGTTTCTCAGCTCTTGTGTCTGTTTACATCTGGGCTCATGGAGGTTCACCACCCTCCCCTAGCTCCACACTCCTTTCCTGAGGAGCTGTTTGCTTTCTCCAAATTGCTGTTCCTGCTCTGTTACTCTGCCTTGATTTTTGCCAATGTCCTTGGGTACCTATGGTGTCCTCTGTGCTTGCTTATCATCCCTCCTTGAACTCTGTGCTATATTGCCATTAGTTTTGAATGCCCTTATAGCAAGTAGGCTGCAGCCTGGGTTCAGGAAAAAGCTGGGACATGTTGAGGAGCTAAGTGGATCCAGCCAAAGCAGGAGAGGCTGGTGTGGCACAGGGAAGGAGTCTCTCTGAGGACTCTCTGCAGAGTGTCCTCAGCTTAGTCTAGTTTTGGCTGCATCCCTGCAAAGGAGAAGAGTGTGTGCTCACACTGATTCATTTTCTTGCTAATAATAACTTTGTTATGATGTCCAGAGCAGCCTGGAGAGAGCAATAGTAACAGTGGACTGCTTGGAAGAGGAACAAATACTACGATCAGGTTTGGGAAACCATGAATCAGCTGTAAAGGGCAGTGTTACCTCAGTCTGAATACATCTTGCTTAGCTCATACTGTCAGGTGTAAATATAACTGTGTGGACAATAAAGTTATCCTGTGATATGTCTTCATGAGAGGCACCTATTTTTACAGATATGATGATCGTCTTTCAGTATTTGGCGCCAGAGCAAGAGCCCTGCTTTATAAATACATGTTAAGCAGTGGCATGACATCCCTGCTTTAAAGGCAGTGCAGGAGTATATGACCTCAGAAAAGTATCCAGCTAATCCCATGCCTTGATGTTTGGGGAAAAGGTCTGCTGTACCCCCTTAAACAGGTACACCCCATGTGCACCCACTGCCCCATCTTCCAGCTTTTACAAGGGGAGGATGGGAACAGGGGCATGGCTCTGCCTTTTTCCTACCCATTTTAGGAGGGTGAATGCTCTTGGCCAGATTTAGCCTTTTAAAAACCAGGGGAGAGCAGCAGAAGCTGTGCCTGTGCCAGGGCCCCCAGGGGAGCAGCACGGTCACACCGCATGGGGCCGATATCCTGCAGTGTGACACCAGCACAGAGCGCTTGCAGCCAGGCTGGTCCTTGTCACCGAGGCTGTGCTGCTTGGGTCAGGCCCTCGCTCGGGGACTGCCAGCAAGACATCAAGTGGCATCAATCTACAGCTAATCTGATTCCCACTGGAGAGATGGGTTCATCCTGACTAACTTTAGATTACAGTTTACGCATTATTGTGCCAAGGTCTGTATTGGACCAATTTATAGTGAGAAATGAGGTTGGCAAGATAACAGGGGCATCACAATTAGAGCTAATTAGCCCAGCAGGAAATCCATTTCCAGGCAGCTTTTGGCAAGACGAGAGGTTGGCGGGATAACAAGCATGGAGTGTATTTTTGATACAAGCACACTCCAGCTGCAAGGAAAAGTAAAGTAACAGCTTGTCTCATCCTTATGCGGAGGCCTCATGTCAGGCTCCACCACGTAAGTCTTTTTGTTTGAGGCTTTGCAGCCTCCCTGCTTGGAAGAAGTTCAGAGAACTTGTTCTTACCAAGTCACCTCGGCTGCTGGAGGACAATGGTGAGCTGCAAGGTCTGCACATCGCCTTGCTCCTGCCACCAGACAGCAGTGTGCCCTGCACCATGGTCCTCCTCCAGTTTGGAGGGAGATGAGGGGTTGTAGGTCATAATAGAAATCAGTGAAGAACAGCTTGGTTTAATTGCAGGAGTTACACGTATGGTAAAATGTCTGGAGTATAGATACAGACAAACTATTGGAATTATTTATACTTGAGTGCTTTATTATATTGGAATTGCAGTGATATTATTAACATTTGTACAAATGCACAAAAATCCTTTCTCTTCTAGCTAGAAAGAGATGTAAAAATCTGACCTAGTTGAACAGTCTCAATGAACTCATTGTCCATTTGTAGCAATAATGGGTTCACAATGCAACAAAAAGCTTAACATAAAATTAAACATATTAAATGCTGCAGCAAGTATTTACATTTATGTACCAAAAAAAAAGTATCTCCCTCCAGTAAGGAAGGTGGTTGCTTTACAGAATAAAACAGACATACAAACACAAAACCTTTGCATACGATACAAACAACCTCAAGCCCAAAACTTACTGTGACAGCACCTTTTTTTAATATTTTATATATATATATATTTATATATAAACTTCGGTAGTTTAGGCTTACTCCAAGCAGTGCTAAAATTTCCTTAAAACTGGGACAATGGCAATAGTCCAAAGAAGCAATGTTCACTGATGAGCGCTACCCAGTGTTTGAAGAGAGCTGCTACAGAGAGAGGGAAACAGAGCTCACGGCCACGGGCTGGGAAACACTTGGGTCCCAATGATAAAATCCTTGGCAAAACTCTCAGTGGCAATTGTTCTTACCCAGAAGAGCAAATACACCTTTCGTGCAAAGAAGTTTATCTTGTGGGAGCATGCTAAAAGTGATCTCTGTCAGGGAACTCCTTGCAATGCCAGACTTGTGGGGTGGGGAAAATATTTCTCTGAAATTTCCTAGATTCCAGCAAGGGAAGGATTTTCCTGGAAATGCCCAATCAATCTTCCCACCTCCCTCACCGCAGGACACTGCTGCAGTTTCTGCAAAGCTGGAAGAAGCTTTCAGTCTTCATTCAGAAGGCTGTCATGCAGATTTTCAGTCAAAAAAGATATTTGGGTCTAAGACCCCCACGGCATCAGATAGCAGGCTCTGACCATGGGCTTTGTGAACAGTTCCACCAGGTGAAACTCAGCAATGCTAACATTTAGCTTGCATAAATGTAGAACTGGAGATGCTGAATACCAGGTATTACACATTGGTCTAAATATAACGAGTTGCTGTTATTGATTCCAGTCCAAGGAGAGCCTGGGAAAGGATCAGATTTCCACTTAAAGAATCAATCTTGTCTCTGAGTGTGTGTGAACACTGACATTTTTGGCCTCATGCAGTTTAGGATTTGCTATAAAGTCATTTTGAAAGCTATGGAAAACCAATAATGGTGAGCAATTTGGCTCGGAGGTGTAAAGCCTCTGATAAAACTGGGATAACTGTAAGCTCTGGGAAAAAAAAAACAACAAAAAGAGGTTATAGATGTAAACAGTCTCTTTTGTCTATGTCTACGCAGTAAGGTGATGATTTCAGATGTTGAAAAATTGAACCTTTTTTTTTTTTTGGTGTTCAAATCGCTTGAGATTTTATTGCTTTTATTTGTTCTTAGAAGTTTTTTGTCTCTTCTTTTTTTTCTTTTTAAAGGTGCTGTCCCTAGTCAAGTTATAAGGCAACATATTTTATTGATTCAGAACTCTAATACATAGTATGGCCACTGTTACCACTGCAGCTTTGCAGCTACTGTGAGTTGGACAACAGTCAAAGTGCCTCACAATGCACAACAGAGCCAGTCTCCTGACCTTAGGATATACAGGACACTTTGGTTCTTGGGATGAGAGATTATAAATGTAGCTTAAATGCTGCCTCACATCACACACATTGCATAATAAAACATTTATATGCTGTCATGAAGAGGGTGTAAAGTCTAAGTCACACTGAAGACTGGCTGGTCTCAGCTTCTCTGCTTGGGCAGGTGTGAGAGACAAGTTGTAGATATGCCACCAGTGAAAGCATATAAATGTATCTGGTGCAAAACTTTTACAAGAGTATTTATTAATGATTCAACAAGGGAGAGCAAGAAAGAGAGCAAGAGCTAAAGTGCAATTTTAAAAGAATATAAATAATTGAAATGTAGAAATAAGATACTAATTAGTTGTAACTGATTTTGTTTTATAGGCACAGTTTAGGTTTTATGTCTACAGATCAATTTTTTTCTCTTCTTCCCCCTCTAGTAATTTTCTCTGATGTATAATGGAGCTTCGATGGTCGAAATCTAAGGAACACTGTTTAGTAAGAGGACTGAAGAGGCAATGATAAGGCAGTATAGTGCAACTCACTATGTGATATTAGACAAGAAATGAGGATGGCGTTAGATCTTCTGTGGTGATGTATAAAATCAGCCCTAAAAAAAAAAAAGCAGAAAAAAAGAGACAGGCTTTCCAGTTATACGTTGACTCATGCTTTCTAAAATGAGAAAGCACATTTTGCAATACAAAGGAAACAACTGAAGGTTTATAATTTGTTTCATTGTTACAAAAAAAAAAAACAAAACCCAAAAAAAAACCAAAAAAAAAAGCAGATGCTGCTTTAAGGAAAACATTTAATTCTAGGAATTTCTGTACAACCGACCTCAGCAAACTGTTCCATCTTAGATGGATGACTTCTGCTTGAGACCCTGAAAGATTAAGATGCACACACACCTAGAGTAGTTTATTGCAAAACTAATATTGTAATTTAAAAAAAAAAACAACAAACAGATTCTGTACAAGAATACTGTTCAAATGGAATGTGTTAAAATAACATTTATTAATAAATACTTTATAAAATTCTATGTGAATACTAAATTAATAGATTCCTGTTTTAAAATTGCTTTGGTCCTCATGAATTTTCATAAATTCACTCTATACGCTTTTTTTTAAAAAAAGATATTAGCTGCTAAAAAGCACATTTTGCCTAAACTAAAAGGCTAGTTTTCAACACTAAATATTGTTGCTTAAAAAAATATGAATCCTCAAAAGTTGGGCATTTAACAACAGTTATAGCTGGCTTGTTAGTTATCTGGACTGAGTCATTAACACTAAATCCACACGCACTGAGGCACTGAACCATTGACTTTCCACTATTCAGAATATGGGCAGCAGACATTTAGCTTCATAGCAGGAATTAACTCCCAACAGCATGAAATTCTCCATAAATCATCATCATCATCGTTGTTGTCCTTATAAAACACACCATGATAGCACACACACTACTTGTCTCCCACAGGCAGCGTTATGAATATGGCTTGCATAAATTGACTTGGGGAAGGGGGGCTGGGAGTGCCAGAGCTGTTTGCAGCATCATTTCTTTCTGATCAAAGTATTGCAGTTCTCCGTGGCTGAGATTTCCAACCTGCTTCCAAGGTCACACCCACGAGATGCTGTCTATGGTATGGTAACACCTCCTCCTGAACAAGGCACTGGCCAAGGCTCACCATCCTGCAAGTGCTCTTGAGAGTGGATGATGGAAGTGGTCAGAGTTGTCCTTCACTGGCAGTGGGATAGGGCACAGAGCCTAGTGAGCCTGGCAACAGGCTGGACTGGTAGAGCAAGAGGAAAGTGGAGCAGTCTCCAGAAGTAGCTTGTGGAAAAGCAGGACTCCTCCTTGATGGAAAGAGCCCAAGAAGTGCATTTAGAGTGACGTGCTTAGGAAGAGGCTGCTGCCACTGTCCACATGGCAGAGGGACATCCCGGAGACAGAGGGCTGGGGCTTTTCCCGCAGCCCTTGCCCAGGCAGCCTCCAGTGCCTGGTTGGACCAGCAGCTTGAGGAAAGGCTGCAGGATCACTCCCCTGGAAAACAAGAGCATTTTAATGTGGAAGCAAATCTGATGAATAATATAAGGTGCCTGGTATGGTTGGTCCTTTTCCCAATGATAGAGCCGATACAAATATGCTGCATGTTGTCTTGGCCTGTGAACCTGCGGCAGAGTTACAAGAAGCAATAGCAAATAGCTTTTCATCCTTTACTTATTTCCACATCACTAGCAAGGATTATACCTAAAGGCCAATAGTATAGAGAGGAGACATTTCATTGTAATTACACATTTAGGCCAACATGTGTGGTTGGCTTGCCTAGTTAGCATTAAAAAAAGAAATAATTGAGCTATATATAATACACATCAGTCAAACTGTCAAGTTGCTGAATTTAACAAAACTTAGGCAAGGTTTTTGTATTTTTTCCTTTTTTTTCCTTTTTAATGTAGAGGCTTTCATTTTAACAGCTAAATATTTTAATTGAGGAGACTGAATAAAATGAAGCTAAACCGTAATTCTAGTGCAATGTAGCTCAACTGGGTATTCTAATATTACCAACAACTTTGATTTTTATTTTTTAATGTATTTAAGTGCTACCCATATAGAGGTAAAGTTTTTTAAATTAACCCTGCAATGGCATTTCCTTTTAGATGGTGAATGATGAAATTCAGATGTGGGGGAAATGCTTATTTAGGTTTTTCACATAGTGGATACTCAGCTGGAACATTTCTCTCGACTGCATATTTGAAAAAAGTTCTCTTGGGAGCCATGATGAAGCAAAACCATTTAGCTATTACAACTGGAGATTAAAAAAAATTCTAGATTCAGTATTTAAAACACTTTAAAAGTAAATGTTTGTCTAAAATATAATAGAAAATCCTTTACATTTGTATTTTTTCATAATTTTTTTGGTTCTTAGACTATATAATCAAGTCAAGATTTACACTGTACATTAAAAATCTTCTTTTGAATGTATTTGCATAAATGGAAAGCGAGCTGTTAAAGAAAAAGGATACTGATAAAAAGTTAGTCACCAAGATAAGAACTAATTCGGCAATGACTGATGCTCAGAAATTTGCTTTCCCTTCCAGATAGGCCCTGCTCCTTACAGAACCTCCTCACACTTCAGTTGTTTCACTCTCCCTCCTGCATGGAGAAGACTCACCCTTTAAAAACTCATGACTTCTCCAAAGACCAAAGACACAGTCTTTGAGGAAGAGAGTTTTGCTTCAGAACAAAGTGTGTTCAGGGCTAGAGGATTTGCTGGGAATAATGTGAATTTTGCTCTTGAACATGTAGCTCAAAATGTTTGAACATTTTTCACCAGCTTGGAGCTTGCTCCCTGGGTGAGCAGCGGGAGGTTTTGCCTCTGACAGATTTCAGAGCAAAATCAGGTCCCAATATACAGCAAGGCAGCATAATTAACTGGCATCATCTCTGTCTGATTTTCCCATCAATCACTGGGACCACTCGGGGATGCAAATCAGTTGTGCTGAGGGGCAGGCTCAGAGTCCAAACAAAAACCTTAATTGTAACATAAGGCTCTTTTCCAGACCCTCTCTTCAGGACTGTATTTTATCCCAAGTGTGGGACTTGGCATTCTTGCAGCATTTTTTAGCCGCTGCGTGCCTTCTAAAAATTATTTAGCGTCCTAAAGAACAATTCCTTACCCGTGGTAAGCGGGTGTTAAGTGCCATTAAAGTCAGTGAAGCTACACTGCTGTCTGCCAGCTTGGGATGCATCCGTGAAAGTTTAAAGGGATGCCTGCATAGACCAGGTCTTTCCCTGGGAATTAAAAATGGTATTTTTCCAACTGGTCAGAACCATTACACTGATTTATTTCTCATTTATAGCCCATGAAGCCTGAGGCTCTTAGCTTTCATTGCTAGAACAACGCAATCAGGTGAGGGAACAGAACTTTTCCGAATTATTATATACTACATGGATTTTCCTGCACTAATGACTGGCAGTGCAAAAAATTGCTGTGACTCTCAGGTGTTGCTTGCTATGCCTCTACTGCATCACAGAAGCTTACAGGGCTGCTAGCATCAACACAGCTGGCTCACCATCCTGCTTCACCTGCGGCTGCGCTGTTTTCACCTTCCCCTATTTATTAAAAACACTAAATCAGGAGCATTTGTAGTTTTTAAAAACCAAATGCTTGGCGCAGCCCAACTGCGGGTGAAGAGCTAGTGAAAGCAGCAGCCGTGCCGACAGTTTTTAGGTGGGCTTGAAGTTTTCTTGTTCATTACCATTCTTTGAGAAAAAGAGGGAAGCGAGAAAGCCTTGGAATGAAAAAAAAAAAAGGCAAGGAAAAAAACAGCTGGAAAATGAAAAGGGAAGGGAAAAGGAAGGTGTGAGAATAACTGGAGGAGAAAAAGGCCAGGATGGGGGAAAGAGGAGAAGGGGGAGGGCTAGACAAAAGAGCATGCTATTTGGGCTTGATTTTGTCCTGAAGCCACATCCTATATAACTGCTCTGAAAGAGGCTCTGAATGCGAGACGCGGTCTGCTGATAGCACAACGCTAACTCTTTTTTATTATGCTGTCAGCAGATGCCCTCCGTCTATATTTATAGCCTAATTACTCCTAGTTACCTATGTTTGACTCTGTTTAATACTTTTCATGCCTCACATTGGCTAACAAGCTGCAGTTTAACACAACTTTGTATTTCTGAGGCTGCAGGCTAGACTGGTGAGAAGGAAACATGACTATGTACAGAAACAGTTAAGTTTATAAACAAGTAACTGGTACCAAAAAAATGGAGAAAGCACCAAAGCATTTCTCAAGCTGATAGAATATTAATTGCCTTAACTCCCTTTCATGTAACTAAGTATAAAAGACATTTTAATAACTATAAAAATGAATAGCCAGAGTCTTTCAAGAACTGAGGAATCTTCCAGGCTTGAGTTACGGTTGCAAATGTCCTTAGCAGAGAGGACGCTTTGATACGGTACCACACTCCCCCAGCAGTTTCTGATCAACCACTTTTAAAGGATGGGGTTGATGTCTGTTCTGTGGCTGGCGAGCTGGGTGAGAGTGGAGCTTCCCACGACGTCGCTGACGGAGGAGGAGGTCGTTATGGTGTTGTGCTGGATGACTTGCTGCTGGGAGCAAGCTGGGACCGGGCTTGCAGGAGGACTGCTCTCGGGACCTGGAAAGGGAATGAGGGCACAGAGACAACACACATTCATTTTTCCATCCAAGTAAAAAACCTAGGCTGGGTGATCCTCTTGGAAATACTGATGACCTGAAGCATGCACAAGGCCCAGGATTTCAAAATATAATTACAGTTAGCCAACACTCTCTGTCTTAAGTTTTAGTTTTCTTTTTTGTTTTCAAGCTGGCCTCTCTGATATCAACCTGACTTCAGGAGTTGAGTCTTGAGAAAAGTCCCAAGGCCTTAATAACTGAAACTGATGTTGGGATAAAAAGTCTGATATCTTAAGGTTTTTAAATCAGTTGGGATGCTTAAATGCTTTATTTGTTCCAGCAGGAATCAAAATTAGAGTGCAGTGCGCTGCAGCACAGAAAATCTAATTCAAGCAACAGCTGATAGGCATGTAATGCAATTATGTGTTTTTTCTTTGAGTACTGTTAAAGAGACAGATGCATAGTGATGCAGAGGAGACAGAAATGGGCTCTATTTTAAAACAATGTCACAATCTAGCAAGCCCTGAGGCACTTCTAAACTGTTCTAGAACGAAACGGAGAATTCATCGCTAAATTACTACACTCACAAAATGCGTCAGCTAGAAAGAATTGATTAAATGTCTCTGTTAGCTGAGAACTTTTGGGGGGGAAAAAAAAAAGAAAGATGAGAGTTAAAAAAGAGTTAACAAACCTTGAAAACCTGCGCCAGGCCTGGTCTGTGCCACTGTCAGGGCACAGTACCATTTTCGCTGGAGGGGACTGTAATGTTTTCCTTTTTAACTTTCCTTTTGAGAGTTATTTTAAGGTTCTGGCAGCGCCGTGCCCAGGAGGACTCTTGCAGTTTTGGAGCTGTGAGTTCAAGCAGGATCCTCCACAGGGGAGTGAACGTCCATCCGTGTGCATCTCCTTGCCGAAAGGAGGGGTGGGGAAGACTAGCTCTGCTGTGTGGGATGCAAACCAGGGCTTTTTTGGTTTTGAGCGGGGCTGGATAAATAAGGGCAGGAAATTGGATGGCTCGGATGATGTTTGAGAAGACAGGTTCAAGTGATAACATGACCAAGAAAGGGTTCTGGAGGGAAGAATTGGAAGGTTTGCTTTCCTGTGAGGAGTGTGGAGACAGCGCAAACATACCAGCTACTTACTTAGATATCCTTGTGATTCTTTCTGCATAGCTGTTATCGGACAGTCTTTATGTGTTAACAATAACTGTTTCAGCTGTGCTACCTCATTTTTCAGCATGGAAACCTCGTTCTAGAGAGGAAAGAGAGACTTTGGTTAGCAACAAAGTTTAAACCACGCTATTCCACAAAGCTTCAACCCAAGAACATAAAATATGCTCCATAACTTTGAATGAACTGAGCAAAAAAGGCATTCAGGAGCTTGTGTGCCAGGTTTATTTTAACATTTGTCAGTGACATTATTTTGTAACCTCTGAAGGCAGACTGACAAATGAACTAACTTCACAGCACCAGAGATACTTAAGGCAATGTTTCAGTCTAATTGGGAAATACTGGGGCTCTCTGCATGAGGCCAGGGGCAGACTCGTGGGGGCAAAGGCCATGTTGCCGTGTTCAGGGGCAGGACTGCTGTCACCTACAGCTCAGCTGCAGCCAGTGCCTGGGTGCTGCTCACACCTCTGAGTTTTGTGGGAGAATGTTTTGGAGGAGTGCCATTCTACAAATGGTTTTCTGCCCTTGGCAGCACACAGGCACACCTCTGCATGAAGTACTGTGCCTACCATAAGAAGGACAGCACTGTAAGAAAGGCTTTTATTATCATATTCATCTATCCAGTTTTCCTCACTGACAGACTGATCTATTTGTGCTTCTCTCTCACTGGCTTTGAATGAGGGTTTAACTACATGCCCTGCTCTGAAGAAATTTTTTACAGACATGTTAATGGCACTTCAAAAAAAAATCCCCACAAAAAACAGTGACAAGGAAAGAAAATAAATAGTGAAGGCTTCTAAATCCCAAGACAGCTTTTTTCCTGGCTTATCCTGCTAAAATGTAATTATTTCTTTAATTAAAGCACACACATCTTGATTAACAGACTGATTGTGCTTGAGTTCCCACTAGGAGCTGACTGTGCGGGGGCAGCCCCAAAGGCACCGTCAGTCAAGCACAAAGAGCCCCTCTGTGTCCTCAGGGGCGCAGACAGTGGCTCGCACCTGAAGCTGCATGTTTGTCTGGGTGAGCTCTTCTGCTTTCTTTTCCAGTGACATCACCCAGACCTTCCTCTTCTGTCTGCAGCGCGTGGCAGCAGCTCGGTTCCTTTCCAGAAATTTCCGCCTCCTCTCATCTGGGTCTTCATCCACCACCCTCCTCCGGCGACCTCCAGTTGGCTGTGGTGGCTGTACCGTCTGCGTGGGCTGCATCTGCTGCGCTGCTGGCGAAACCTGCAGGGCAAGAAGATGTTTTGCAGAGGGTGGCAAGGGGGGAAGTTACAGAGGGGGATACTGAAATGGGAAGGGGAATCGCACACACTCTGCCTTCTCCCCAGCAAGGTCTGCAACAGGCTGAAGTCAAAAGCTGCATCAGGTGCCACTGAAAGCAGCTGCTGGCAAATCCTTGCCATAGTCGAAGAAGAGATTTTTTTTAAATTATCGTCTGAGTATTTTTTCTCCCTTGAGTTAGTTCTTAAAAGCATTCACTTAGATGCATTCTCTGCCACCACCTATTTAAAATCTGAAATGTCCAGTTTCTCTCAGGATCTGTTTTAATCAAAGCAGAGGACGGTAGTGGTCTAATTTCTGTGTCTCTCTTTCTCCCCTTGTCCCCCAGTTGCCTAAAATTTTAGGCCATTTATATTTTCTGAGCTTCACCATCTCTACCTCAATCTTTGCCATCTCTGGAGACAGGAGCTGCAGAGCTTTTGCACCTGCATGGAGCTGGGATTGCACAAAGGCAGCAGACCTCACTGCCCCTCATGGGCAAAGAAAGACTTTAGGTTGAACCTGTGTTTTGATAAATTGAACTTGAACCGATGTTTTGATGTCCCTGCACTGTGTGGATAAGGGATATTCCTCTTACCAGTTTCCATTTGACCTCTGTGCTGTGGACACTATTCTTGTTTTTATTCAATTTATCCCTGGCTTTGAGAGTATAGGAACACTACATCCAGTCCACTGCTACAAAACTATGGAAAAAGATATGTATTTATGCTTTTTCAAATACAAGGGAGTATTGATCAGGCCCCTGAGAGTAACTGGCCCACAATATTACAGAAAAGGTGCATGGTGGGGGCAGTGCCATGTAAAGAATTCTCCAACTGACTCCTGGGCAGATGTAACATTCCCACGTCCCTGTCAGGAACCAGCACCAGATTTAATGTTCAACTCCCTGGGAATAGGCTTTTGGACTACTTTCCTGCCTGTCTGTGGCACCCAGGCTGCGGGGCTCTGGAGACACCTTCTCTCTCCCTCTACTTGGGGTCTGGGAACCCAGTCCATGGATTCTATTGCTTACACTCAGCTCACATTGCTGCTGCCACTCCTGCACAGTCTGGAACAGTCTGGAAACTGGAATTGTTGACTCAAAATTAACCCTCTTGTTCTGGCAAAGGCCCAAACCTCCAAGGTGCTTCCTTTTGACTCCAGGGAGTGGACGCACTCAGTGCTTTGTCAGACTGAGCCCTGAATTTCAATTGCTGCAATTAACATGTTTGCCTAACACCTCAGTCTGTCTCAATTAAAACAATACTATCGTCTTGAGTCTTGCAAAGTTGAGGTGGCTTTTCTGTCTAGAATCTAGTTTGCTCCCTCCCCCAGCTGACTTTGTGGCAATCACAGTGGCAATTTTATGTGTAATTATTCTGTACATCTGATAATGCTTTTTGCATAAAGCCGAATTTATTCTCATCTTTATGTTGCACTGTCAGGGAATCTCTCTCACAGGAGCAGAAAAAGTTTTTTTTTAAGAATAACCTTCTAAAATAAATAAGCCACCCCACATTTTCTGACTGATTTTTAAAATTTCAGCTTGCATGAGCTCCATATGTTTGCTGATAAAATCTTCAACATGCTGTCCACACTGAGGGTTGGAGTGCCAGGTCCATGGCAGCTGCAATGGGCACATCCCCCATTCTCACCAGCATCCCCTGCCTTCTGCCAGGAGACTGCTGCCAAGGGATTCCAGCTGCTCCCTGTCCACCAGGGCTGGGCATGTTGCCTCTTTAACAGCATGTCTGAGTGCAGAGGTCTCAGAAGTACCTTTTAATGTCAACATCTCATCAAAGACCTTTCATTTTCCCATACATAACACCTTTCCAGACTTCAGAGATCTGTTATTTATATTTCCTTATCCCTTTTTGCTCCTTTTCCATTCAACTTTAAAAATTCTTGTTTCTTAATTCTCTCAGTGAAGTCTGGTACAAAGGCAGAAAAAGTAATGATACTTTTTTTTTCATTCCTCTTGTGTGGTTATTTTCTCCTGAATGACTAGTGAGTAATTTTGTTTTCAGAATATACCAGGCAGTGTCTGGGTAGTCAGAGTGCATTTTCAGAACAACAAAATCTTCTCTCCATCTCAGGAAGATATTAATTATAAGGGCTGCCATTATTCCACTAATAAGGTCACGTGGGATAATTAACTGACTCTTACTTGATAGCTCTTAACCCTAAAACATGTTAGACTATATCTTAGTAACCATCTAGGCATCATTCTCTAGCAGGATTTCATTGCCCTGCCTGGGACATAAGAAAGAAAATGAACTAAATATAAAAATGTAAGTTAATTTTGGTGTTCTTAGAGGGTACTAATCAGGTATCCATCATGAAGACAAACATAGGACAGCTAAGAGAATGGAATGGCATCCAAACCATAACTTCACTTGAGCTATCACTCTGCCAAGTTTGACATAAAGAAATCTTTAGAGGATCAATGCAGAATAACACTATAATTTTTGTAGTAGTTGAGGTAGCATAGCTAGAACTTGGTAAAATATCTCTCTTTCTCAGAAAGATACCTATCAGAAGCTGATTTCTACTTTTATCCAATATTTACTTCTGTTCTTTGCAATTTACCACAATACTAATACCCATTCAGTCATTCTATGAAAACATAACGCCTTGGGCTCCTGTGTATCAAAATGGTAGCTGAAAAGCATGAAATTAATTCTAACATTACAGAAGGGCACGGTGCAGAATAACAACAGTCTCGGCATGGGAGTATGCAGCTTACAGCAGCATGGACCATGCTGTCATTTGGCAGGTGGTTTGGAATGGAAGAATCTGGCTCAGAAGAATAAAGAGGTTAATAATTAGAAAATCACACCATAAAATTAATGTCTGCTGGAGCAATCTGATCCCCAAAGAGGCCATTACCATGGGGACTATGGATGAGCTTTGAAAGTAATAACTATGTGGTTATTACTCAGCAAGTGCTTGTTTTCCCCCCTCCAGTGCATCTGTTCAGAAATCACTATTGCCTTTGCACCAGAGGAACAGATGCACACCAAGAGCTCTGCTGCCTGGGGAAGCCACTGACCCTGGAATTCCTACTCCATCACCCTCTGTCTGATCCCTTTGGTGACACTTACACTCATGGACAAGGTGAAGATCTCCTTGATCTCCCATGGAGTCTGTTGCCTCCAGTGACAAACTGTGCATGGCAAAGCTCATCTGACTGCACAGACCCAGCTCCAGAGACCATGTAGTACTGAACACAGAGGGACTCTGACCCCTACCCATGTGCCTGTATCTCTTCTTGCCTGCCTGAGAGTCTTTTGTGGTGCCAGATAGGAGGGAATACAAAGCACAAAAAGCTGAAGCTGTCCTAACTGTGTAAGAAAGTCAAGGTCCCTGTTCAAGTGGGTCTAGAGGAGGGCCATTGGCTCACTGATCTTGTCCTTAAAACTGTGAGGTTTGTTTCCCCATGGTAGCTGTTTTCCCCAGTAGTTTTCTCTTCATCTGTTTAAAGTGATGCTGTGACTGTTTTGCAGCAGTGCTCCATAACATGGGATCTGATGCCCTCAACTGCATTAACATGTTTATCCCCTTAACCCCTCAGTGAAAGTTAAGTGGCTTCCACCATCTCATCCATGGAGTCCTCAATTGGCTAAGCACAACTTTATCCTTACTCTCTCAGTGATCTCCAATACAGCAATCAGGTTACTTTTGGTTTCTGATATGAGATGGCTGTCTTTTTATTGGAGTTTTTAAACAACTCCAAGGAAAATAACTCATTAACAGATGGGAAAATAATTGAATTCACAAAGTAAAAACTGAAGTAAACTTAGGAAAGCTATGGACATCCTCTCACAGGGGAGTCTGCTGCTCTTACTTAGACTGTTTCTCTAAAGCTGACAATTCATTTTACATTAGCAAATACTTTAGGGAGATCCCATGTGCTTGCAGACTCTGCAGTAATAAAGCTAGATGTTAGTAAATAGTTAATGTTGTGGGACACTGGGATGCCAGCCAAATACTCTCATTTTCTTTAATGTTTTCTAAGAGCTTGTCTGAAAGGTATTTGCAAGCAACACAATACTTCACAGATTGAGGTTCTTATGGCTGGCATTCCTCTTTGTCCTCACATTCCATGCACTGCCTGTTTGTCTTCCTTAACATTGCTCTCCAGACCTGACATGTTACAGTAACTGCCTCCAGAGCTTGATTTTCTTGTGTGATCCTGATGCAGAAGCCTATCATTTTAAGACATGAATAGAATTCCTCTTAAAAATGACTCTGCTAAAGTTTGTGCTCACTAGCTCCTTAGTTCAAGAAACATTCAGTCCAGATAACGAATTATCCAAATTGCTGAAGCCGATATACCTGGTCAAAAAAATTGAGTCCTCCATCTCATTCAGTGGAGACCTTCACTGACTTGTCACATGAATACAAGTCTAAATTGCCTTCTTTGTTTAAATCTCTCTCCTTGGACTGGCTTCATCCTCCTCCTTCTCCTGCCACAACAAGCACCAAGTACTGGCTGCACTCACAGCTAATCTTTCATGCTATGCAGATGTCTGTCCTCTTCACAGAGTCTGGATCAATTAATCTTTTCCAAGCCAGTGTATCCTTACTTAGAACTACCTCTATTATCTCCAATCTTGAATACTGCCCCTGGCTACACACACACCAGTGCCATTTCATTTCATAAAGACTTTGTAATGTATTTCTGCAGGTAGAACTCATACAGCTTGTTAAATCTTGGCCTGAGAAGTTCAGGTTCAAGCACATTAAGCAACATATATAATGTGCCAATCTCTGTAATAAACCTCATCCATAAAAGGATATGTGGCAATCTGCAGAGCTCAGAGCACTGAAAAGCCTTGGAGCTCCTTATAAAGTAAGAAATTACAAATGTCTAGTAAATTAGGCAGCAAAACAAGTTGTTGCTTCACTCTATTTTCTAAATAAAGTTTGAGCATCCCCATCACCATTAGCAGACATTTGCTAGCAGCCCGACGGGCTTGTATCTAACAAGACATGCATGCAAGAAGAAACAATACTGAGATCAGGCTTTAACTCCACCCAAGAGCAAAACTCAGAGATGCAGTAGGACACAAAGGTCTACCTGTGCTTGTCCGCCCGAGTGCAGCGGTGGGTGCGGCGAGGTCTGGTGGTGTGCCGGGTGTGCGTGAAGGTGCGAGTGGGAGTGATGGTGGGGATGGTTCTGCTGGTGATGAGGCTGAGGATGAGGATGGTGTGCCGGATGCTGGTGCTGATGTGGGTATGAATGATGAGGTGGCAGTGTCTGGTGCTGATGAGGATGTGAGTGCATATGATGGTGTGGTGTCTGGTCCTGTCGCGAGCTCATCATTTCCATCATGTGGCCCATGGTGTTCATATTCCCGTTCGACATGGCGGCAGGATGATGAGTCAGTGCTGCCTTCAATCTCTGGAACAGAACAAGGCAGAAAATTCAATATTTGTACATGGTGATCTGACCAATCAGAAATGCTGTTGCAGAAATGGCGCCCTGTCTTGTGTTTTGAGATTTATTTAGTTTTTCTCTTGCTGTTTCCTTGCTAAAAGGCATCTTACTTCAGTTAGAAAAAGAACATATTCTTAGGGTCTAATCTAGTTTTCCACCGCAAATATTTAAAGATTAAAATGTCTGAATTGAAATTTAACAGTTACGCATTTCCTACTGTGCTTCTGAGGAAAAATAACTGTCTCTCTCTTTGGCCAGCTGAGGAGAGTTACCTTCAACAATCTTGTATTCTCACAACTTTTAAAAATGAAAATCTGATTAAAATAAAGATGAAACAAAATGCCCATCTTGTTTTTACTTCAGACATTATTTAAAGACTCATTGGAAAATATATTACATTTAGATGTTTTTCAAATTCTGTTATACTAGTACCCAACCTGTTCTTTCATCATAAAGATGGGAAAATAATGAGGATGGCTTCAACCTGATCCTCCTTGTTTGCTGAAAAGTTCAAGTGTGCATTGTCCTTTCATCACATGCTAACCTCTCTCTGTTTTGTATGCCACATGCCACTGGATTGGGCCCTGGAATCTGACCAGAGCAAAACCTTCCTTAGTACCAGTGGGATTTGTTCACTTTTTCCTGAACACAACTAAAAGCCAATGGGAAAGGTTGAAACATTTTGAACTGCAGCATAGGGCCTTTGTGTACAAAGGATATTGCGGAAATACAGAATAAAAAAGTTCCCTTTCAGCACAATTACAGGGTCATCCCAAAGCTGTGGACTGGCATACCAACACCTTGCTGGTGTCATCTGATCCTTGGACTACTGGAATCACTGGCCTCCTATAAGAGGGTGCCAAAGGTAGAGCCTCACAGATGCCAGCTAGGAGAAGAGTTTCTTCCAAACCCATAGAAACCTCCTTCACATCCATGGTTCTTCTTCTTGCTCAACATAGAACATTATCTACAGGCAGCCACCCAAGACCTCTTTAACTCTATATTTTCAAAGTAAATTGATTTACTCTCACTAATGCAAGTAATTAGCAGAAAATGTTTAGATAAAAAACAAAGGAAGGAGGTGTGTGGCATCACTTGATGCCAAACCAGCACAATTTGAATAACCCAAAAACTACATCATATCCAGCCAGAGGATAGAATGAATAGTAGAAAACTCATCTGTAGGAGATTTCACCATAGGACAATCAGTAAAAAAATGCAGTGGTAGGAGGCACAGAGGTGAGTCTTTCCCCATAGCAATATCTATCTGTGGGCCACAGGTGATTGTCAGAAGATCCTATAAGCCAATGTGACAGAAAATGCCAGCAGAAGAACAATGGCCAGGCTGAACTGCATTTTGGTTCTGTCTTTAAAGCAAAAAGAGTGACTACCAGACTCTTACAACCTACAGATGGGGATTGCAGTCTATTTTGTATTGAAATAACAGCTGGCTGTTGCAACGCTGCAAGGCAGCAGGTAAAGGCTTCTACTTTCAAAGCTGTTACTGTATCATGTTTGTACAACTGTTAGTGAGAAAGAAACAAATTCTTAAGGGGGAAGAAAAGAAAAGAAAAATAGAGGAAGAAATAGAAAGTTGTGGAAGGCAAAAGAAGTAACATTCACTTCAAAGTGTCATCCTCAAGTTTTTGTATCCACATGCTTTTTCAGACTTCATGAAGGTCATTCTGCCAAGACACTCTAATAGATCTATTAATCTAAATTTGGTGGCTTCTTTCACTAATGATCTATTGGCTGACCAAGACTTAAAAAAAAAAGAAAAAGATATATTTGTAAAACACATCAGTATGTGAGTTTGCAAGAATAAAGTCTAGACTGATGTCTTTTAAGAAGTTTCCTTAAAAAAGTCTATCAAACCATAACTGCATGGCATGTGTCCCATCCTGATGATCTTCTCAAAATTAGAGATCAAAGGTGACAGTGAGGTTAAGTACCTCCTTCTCTACCTCAGAAGTCAGAACACAGGGCAATCTAATGTCAATAGCAGTAACCCATCCTGGGCATCAAATGGAGGACTGGAGAAGCTGTTGTCCTTAACTGTTCCTGAATTCAAGTGCTACCATGGTTACTTCAAGCAGCTCCTCACAATGCTCAGAATAACTGGTGTTACCCAGGAGTGTATTAGGAAAAATATGGGGAAAAATGCATCAATAAGTCCAATCTTTCTCTGTGTCATGTTTCTTCACAACTCACTAAGATGTTTTTCATGGAGCTCAGCCACCATGCACATCTAAGGCAAAGCACCAAAAAGCTGCTATAACTTTTTTTTCTGAATCTAAATGCAAAACAACCAAGCTCTCATTAGCCAGAAGTTTTATGTGACAAATACCTTACAAAATCTACCATGTCTCTTTGTCACAGACTTCTGAAACTGAGCTACAGTATGTCTTCTAAACTGCAGACTTTCAAAGCGAAAAAAAAGGAGGGAAAAACTTAATCTGTGAATAAACATTATTTTTTTCAGCTGTAAAAACTGAAGCTTGCTAGTGTGGTGCAACTTCAAGGAGAATAAATTATTTTGTTTTCTTTCTGTAGCCCTTCTATCACATCCATTTATTTGAGATAGCAAATCAAGAGAGACAGTGAGAGGTCTGACATGCAGCTGGTTTCAGTCAGTAGGGGTCATTTCCATTTGGTCTGTGTATTTTACAAGCTCCTTGTTCACTGTTCCCAATGGGAGGGAGGACCAGTTGCCCTGGATCCCAGTCCTGGTAAGAAACCAGCTCTCTACATCATCCTGTCCCAGGGCATTGCCTCCCTTTAACTTCATGCTTAGATCAGCTCCGCAGCAGCAAGAGTCCTGCTCATGCCCACATCTGGAACAGCCTAAATTTTCCAATAACCAGTCACTGCTGCCAATCAGAAACATTCAGGGAACGATAAACATTTTTTTTCATTTGGTTTTCAGTGAGATCAATTGTTTTCGATGTTTCAGTTAGAGCAGAGGGAGGGAAAATCACCAGAACTTGGTAAACTCTTTGCACTGAGCATGTGTAGTGCTTGAAGGGCAGGCTGCACTTTTGTTATTGTTCCTTTCATGTGTGCTAATTGCAAGCAGCTGTTTTAGTTTAGTGTCAAATAAAATGTGATGGCATAAAAATTGAACTTACTGGACTGACGACACCACCAAATCCCCTCTAGAATGAAATGGTAACCCAAGATCCAATTCTGCAGCCGTTCAGTTTTTTCAGGAACTGTGTGACTGACTCTGCCAGAGCCCACAGGGACCTGGCAGCTTGCAAACTGGGACTGAAACAGAAGACTTGCTACTCAGACCTGCTTTCACCTAAACATGAAATATCTGCTAACCTCATACCAGAGATTTTTAGGGCACAATCCCATTTTTTCTCCCTTTTATAAGGCAATTTAAAAAAAATCCCCACCAAGCCAAGAGGAAATGGAGGTCCTCACCTTTCATGACTTTTGGCCCTTACTGATTATTTTTATTATTTTATCAAAGTAACATAGTGGCCAACATCAGTTATAGCTGATTTCCACTCAGTCATAACATTTCAATAAGTGACTGTGAGTGACATGGACAGCAAGAGAAATCTTTCATAGAGAACAGCCTGCTTTGCCTCTGATCAAGTGAATAAATATAATTCCCTTTTGATCCTACAGGAAGTCAGAAGTACATCTACTGTCATCTTCTGAGGAGGAAAGGGAAACAGTGAGTATTGGTGCTTCATGGGTATGAGCATTGTGTTCCCTGTACAGAACACAGAACTGTTTCTTGTGGCAATGGCCCTAACTGACACATTTACTCTGAAGCTACCCCACTGAATGCCACATGAAGGTAACACCTCAAAGAAGTTATCCTTGTGCCTGGAGTATTGGGTGTTTTTTGGAAACAAGAGAGTTTTCACAGTGCTTCTTCCACATAAAGACTGACATCGTGGTGCAGTTCATTGCTTGATGCTTCCTTTTATCAGCATAGATCCAACTTATACACTGAGCATCTTTGGGCAAACCCCAAATCTGCCAAAAACAGCCTTCAAGCATTTGAGATCCTGAATAAAAAACAGTATCACTTTCCCTAATATTTCTGCTATTCTGGATCTTGCTGCTTTCTAATTTTCCTCAACTGTGACATGTATTTCAAAGTTGGCTTGGTTTTTGCCCTTTCTTTCTCAAAAATTGTTAGCAAAAAACAGACAGCATTTTTTTCAGTTTGTTGAAAGAAAAAAAGCCAAAACCAACCTGTAAATTTGGAGGTTGCTTTTGCCACATTTAAAAAGGCAAATAATTTTTTGGGTTTCATGTGTATATTAATACTTATAATATTTAATCAATATTTATAATATTTATATAACATATTTAAAACAGGCTATACATGTTTTATGCCATAATCTGGGTATGACTATAAAATACAACTTTCTCCATTCATCTCTCAATTGAGAAATGATAACAACCTTAAATTTTACAGGTGCTCTGTGCTTGCATCAAACAATAAGCTACTATAACATCCAGCTGAATTTTAGGTTGAGACAGACATGGAATGCTCATTTTGAATAGGTTTGAATTGTTCCAAATAAGTATGCATTGCTGCACTCAGAAAAAAAGCTCTCTTCCCTTCTGGTCTGCATGCCCAAATCCCACTAAATTGGAAAAAGACAAGTCCACCTGCAGTATCTAGTTAATGTCTGGTATATTCTTATCGGGAGATTATATCAGACCCCGGAAGGCACATGAAATATGATCTCAAAGATATTTTCTTGCACTAGTGGCTGTGATTCTAGTCCCTATAATACAAGGGTTTAATAAGCTCCCCACAGGGGACAGAAGAGTCTACAGAGGGGTGGGAAATCAGAAAGGATTACATACATCAAGCATCGCCACACATCTGCAGTTCAGTAGCAACCTCAGAGTGGTGATTGTGATTAGCCAAACTTCATGGCAAGCATACCATTGACTTCATTGTCACTAATATTGTTTTCTCGCAAGCAATAGTCAAGCTTTCCTTTCAACTCTAAGCATCATACCCAAAATGAATATACAGAGTTAAGCCAGGGACAGCTAAAGCTGGGAACAGAACTTCACCCAGTGCATTTCAGAGCATCACACTGAATATTATCCTTTCCTTTAACTATGACTGCAACAAGAGAACTTAGCATAAATGTCACCCAGGTCTTTTACACTTGGCTGCTGACAAGCATTTCACAGTGTAAATAACAGAAACCACTCTTCACAAATGTTCCACTTGCATTCATAAAAGTAAATTGGAAGCGATTCATCTCCACTCAATAAGCAAACTGCAGATATTATGAGCACATTTCAGAGACTGGCAATTAGAATGTCTCTGATGCCACGTTAAATGCTTTCTCCTACGTTTCTTGTGCAGTAAAATACAGTCCTGCCTATTGACAGAAGGAGGAGTAAGATGTATGAGAAGGCCATGAAATCCAGAACTGAAGTGACACATACACTGATGTAAAGAGAAAAGTGGGATACATTTAATTCACAACTTGCCAGTAAACAGTGCCAAATTGCTAATCTTCGAATTATTCTCGGGCTGTTTGGCAAATCTGAATTATACTTTCCCCTTCTTTTGTGCTTGCTTCCCCACTCAGTCAGATTTTGTAACAACATGAACAATGGATCGTCATCCAGCCTTCAGCGCAGCTCAGCCTCTAATAAAAACAACAAATTTTCTCCCTTGTATTTCCAAATGCAAACTGAATTAAACTTCAGTGGCAAGCAGCAAGAATCAACTGCAAACAATCAAAGCAGCAATAAAACTAATAGACACCACACTGCTCAAGGATGGGTCAGCTGCGAGAGCTGCTCCAGTGTCCCTGAGTGGGGGCACGGGGGAGCTGTGAGAAGCCACGCTGACATCAGCCCCAGTGACGGACGACTCTCTGCATGACTGCCAGTTTTCAGTGATCCAATGCAGGTCGAAGCCAGGGTGGCTCAAGGGTATTCTGTTGGAACTGCCATCTTCTGGTGATGGTGTTTCATTGAGAACAGCCACGGCTCCAGAAAACATACGTGAGTTTACATCCCAGCTCCACCCAGCAATTTCCTTCTGCTCATCTCAGAACACCTTGCAAAACAGATAAGTACCAATATCCTTGTGCAATGCACCACCTTTTTAAGGATTAGAAAAAAACTAAATTCTCTGCTCCTGTTCTACATGCATTTTTAATGAACAAGTAAATTATTATCAAGGCAGAAAATTCACTGAAAGCATGGTTTGTATTTCTCACCATATACTATTTCTTGCATGAATCATTTCTCAAATCAGTATTAAACAACTGGATTTGATTTGCACAGGAGTCAGGAAATGTAAAGTTCAAAAAATCAAACCCCTAATTCCCAGCAAGTCTAAGTCAATCCCTCCATGTGTATCCATGACAAGGGATATTTAATTATGTAATCATACAAAAGACAGCAAAGTGATTTATTACTGGCAAATGGTGTCATATAATTTCAACACACAATACCAATGGAAAGATCCAAAAAATACAACCAACTTTTGACTGATTTCCCCACTGTGTGCCAGAGTCCAAAAGAAAAGCAGCTACTTAGCTGCTACCTACCCCTGGAGAGGCTGGTTTCTGACAGCAAAATTCCTGACACTTGGGGATTAATTACCTACTTGCTGGTTTTGTCTGGGACAGACCTAATTGTCTTCATAGTAGCCACTATGGGACTGTGTGTTGGATTTGTGCTGAACACAGCGTTGATAACACACTGCAACATTTTTGTTATTTCTGAGCAGGGCTTGCACAGGGTCAAGGCCTTTTCTGCCTCTTGTCCTGCCCCACCAGCCAGCAGGATGGGGGTGCACAGGAAGCTGGGAGAGGACACAGCTGGGGCAGCTGATCCCAGCTGACCAAAGGGATGTTCCATACCATCTGCTGTCCTGCTCAGGATATAAAGTGAGGGGAAGTAGAAGGAAGAGAGAGATGCTCGGAGTGATGACATTTGTCTTCCCAAGTGACCTTTATGGTTGATGGGACCCTGCTCACCTGGAGATGGCTGAACACCTGCCTGCTCATGGAAGTGAACTAATTCCTTGTTTTGCTTTGCTTCTGTGTGACTTTTGCTTTTCCTATTAAACTGTCTTTATCTCAATTAATGCATTTTCTCACCTCTATCCTTCTGAATCAATCCCTCACTCCACCAAGAGAAAGTGGGGCTGAGTTGCAAGCTATGAGTAGGCAGGCACATATCAAATCACCATTCTTGTTCTCCAAATAGTCTTTTGCTAACTTAGTCCTCCAGGTTAATCTATGGGCTATTCCCATGCATGCTACACTGTCACCTGTGGAAAACACAGAAAAAAAAGGTGGCAATAAAATCACTCATTGTTAATCAAACACTGTAAGACACTATGAAACCTTGGACTTAAGGGAACCTGAGTTTGTACTGCTTATCTTCATGATCTATTCTCTTAGATCCATTTTAAAGCTCATTCCCAAGGTGAGGCACCATAGATTCTTTTTTCACATTGGACATAAAGCACTTTTAGCAAAGTATCTGGCAGAGGGGTTGCAGCTCAGGTCTTCCTCACTCCTGCAAGCAAATGCTGTAAGTTTCTAAAATCATATTTCCATGTTCCAGGACAATGCAAGTGGAAAGTGTTTGTACAGGCTTGCATTGCTATATGTGTGTATATATATATATCTTGCCTGAGAACACAACGAACATTTATGATTGTATTTAATGAGAAAAGTGGGAATTGATTTCAGAGGAAGTTGAGGAATTTCCTATACAAGCCAGATATAGAGCATATCCTCAAATCAGGGCACTCTAACGCTGCAAGGAACGCTAGGTTTGCATATTTTAATCTGTACTCAGAGATCAGATCAGATGGGATTAGCACTGCAAAAATTTCTCCCTTCAGAATACTGCTCTGAAGCCTTGAGACCCCTTAATGTGTACTTCAGCTTTTTGACAACAATGCAAATTGCTTACTTTCCTTCTCCCTCTCATGAGCATAAAACACACACCAAGAACACAAGAAGGGCAGGTTCAAAGTCTTTCCTGTCAGAAGATTTCTGAACTTTCATCACCCACCTCTCACTAAGGCTGATTATGATTAAGTCATTCATATTCAAAGAAAAATGCCATCCAAGTACATAAAACTTGGGGTTTTATTTTTTCCTTTCACTGGTGTGATTTTTGAATACTCTTTTTTCCTGGATTAAACCCAGCACATTTAAAGGGCTACTAGCAAGCCAGAAATCGGATACATGTGCACTTAAAAGTCTTTTGATTTCGTCCCAGATGTGCAGAGCTCAAGGGCGTACATACACACACACACACACACACACACACACACAGAGCACAGAGGACATGATCTGCTCTGTAGATTTTGTTTCAAGATTATACCAACGAGACTCTGAAATGTAAAACTGAAGCCCTGACCACTTACAGCCATTAGAGATCCCAGGGCTCTCTGTGAAAGAGTATTGATGTTCATTACCCCCTTGGCCTGACTGGAGAATTCACTGCAGGTAATTAGACATTGTCTCATTACCATGCAGTTTCAGGTGAAGTTTTTTTTTTTTCTTCATTTCTAAAGGTAAGTGATTCCTGAAACATTTTTAAAGCATTCATGGATTTTTTTCCTGAAGAAATGACTAGAATATAAAGTACAGTACAAGGACATATAAAATGAGAGGGTACTTATGGGCTATTTCACATTTTTTTAAAGCTTTATTTCTTTATCTAACCCAAAAGAATGAAAATAGCATTTTAATTCACAGACAGCTTTCAATTATCTAGCTGTGAAAGCGGAATGTCTAGTGGTTTTTAAATACATGCACTCCAGTACAGCATGTAGGTAGATACAAACCATAAAAAGTGTGAACAGGTTAGTTTAGTGTCAATTTTCACGGTCATAAAATGAATATAATTTATGCTGAGAGTTATATGAATGGATATCATGAATATTCAGCACAGAACACATCAGTGTTGATAAGTACTGTCCTATTACGCCCCCATGTAAGGTCTCTTATGCCCTGCCAGGTTTTCCCATGTTGTCCCCCTGAGTCCATCCCTTAAGCTGCTGCCCTCCATCTTGCCCTTTTTGTTCTCCACCTGCAATGCCATCCCCCTTTGTTCATAGACAGCTCAAGTTGCTGCCTTGTTTTTCACCACTTCACATGTATCAGCTGCTTTCAAACAGTGGTGTCTTGGGTCAGAAGCATTGAATTTCAAAGCCACTTGAGGCTCCAGGAACAGCAACATCACAAACCTCTACCAGATACCAGCTGCCTACTCTATCAGTGCCACAAGGTTTTTTAATACACTTTGGGATGGTTACAGTGTGAAACAAGAGAAAAAGAATGAAGCCTTCAACCATTCTTTTTTTTATTGGAGTTGGTGATTTATACTAATGGGTTTTGCTTTGTATTTGAAAGGGCTAGGAATGCATCCTCACACATTCCCCTTTGCTCAGTTGACAAGCAATGGCTTAGTAAAATGCAGTATATTAGCAGCTCACTCTCTTGCACGTGGCATATTTACTCTTTGGCAGTGCTGCTTTTCAGAGAAATGTGGCAGAGCAAACCAAAATAACCACCTTCCCCAGCAAAGGGAAGGATGCTGCCTGCTTGGTAAGCCATTGACTCAACCTGTCATTTCTGGACAGCTGGATTTGGCTTTCTCTTGGCACGTACCACAATACAGAACAAATTTGCACAGGTCAGGGGCCTGGCTAGACCCACAGCTGCAGTGGCTGTCACACAAGCAGGATTTCCTTTCCAGCACTAAGTGACAGGTACAGCATATCCTGCCATCATTTCATTGTGGACTCTTCCCTGTTCCTCCTGCCAGTGGGAAGAGGGCATAAATAACCATCTAAGGCCAAATTCCTGAAAGAGGGTGCCTGTCTGGGGACAGATAGGAGGAGGGTCCATGTAGCAACCTGCACCCTGAGAGAGGTAGATCCTCCTGGGTGAGCACCAATGTGGAAATGGGGTGATGCCAGAACCAGACACTTCCTCACCTACCCAAAGCAGCTGCCAGCATCCTGGGAGGAGACAATTCCTGCACACCAGTTATCTGTCTGTGCTCATTGTCCTTCACAGCACAAATGAGTCTTCTGAAAAGCATGAGAGGGGTCCAGTTGCTCCTGCTATCACCCTATCTTCCTTTTTAAAATATTTCTTGTGTACTTCTATGGAGTGAGAGAGAAAGGCATAAATACCGTCTTGTTTAACACATCTTCCTGTCTCCTCTCCCTGCCTTGCAGACAGCATTATACATCTTCCTGACACCACCATTGTCTGATTCATTTGACATATGCACCAGAAAAAAAAATGTCATGTTCTGAACAAGAACATAACACTGTGATCTCATTCCATCTCAGACTCTGCAGCATCTCCCATTTCTTGCTGTTTTAGAAAAAGAAGGACTGGGAAGCTTTTCCAGCTTGCTTACTGGGAAACTTACAGAGGAGATGTGATAATGGGAAACCAGACCAAGCAAAGGCACACAAGCACTTACACAAGCATGTTGGAAATCAAGGTAATGCACAGGAAGTTCAGTTATTTACATCCTAGTTAAGCATCTGAAGCCGTGAAATCTTTTCCATCTCCTGTTACTTAGGAGTATTGAGGAACACAGATATTTCCAAAAGGGAGCACCACTTTGAGAGGTGATGGCAGGGACATTCTGACAGTATGATGAAAATCCCTGACCTCTTCTGTCTCATCATTTTCCTCTCTTTTGAAACAAAAAAGTCTCAGGTATTACCCACATCAAAGGTTATGATGAAGTTCCCCCTTTTGTCTGGCACACCAGCAAGTCAATGTAAGGCTTCCTGATGCCTTGTCTCATAGAATCATAGAAATGCAGAACTGTGTGTATTGGAAAGGACCTTCAAAAATTGTCTAGTTCAGCCTCCTGCAATAAGCAGAGACATCTACCTTTTCTCTGGGTGTTTCATCATTCTCAAAATAAAGAATTGTCTTCAAATCTTCTTCCTGCTATCTGGTCTAAATCTACCCTTTTTTAGTTTAAAACCATTACTAGTTATCCTGTCACAGCAGGCTGTGCTATGAAGTTTGTCCTGATCTTTCCTGTGGGACCCCTTTAAGTACAGGAAGGCCACAATAAAGTCTGCCCAGAGCCTTCTCTTCTCCAGGCTGGACAGCTGCACATCTCTCAGCCTGTCGTCACAGGACAGGTGCTCCAGCCCCCTCATCATCTTTGTGGCCTTTGTCTGCACGGACTCCAACAGTCCCATATCTTTCCTTGTGCTGCAGAACTCAGAGGTGCATGCAGTGCTCCAGGTGGGGTCTCATGAGAGTAGAGAAGAGGGACAGAATCCTGTCCCTTGACCTGCTGGCCACACTGCTTTGGGTGCAGCCCAGGATACAGCTGTGGCAAGTTTACATTGCTGGGTCATGTCCAGTTTTTCTTTCACCAATATCCCCAAGTCCTTCCTGGCAGGGCTGCTCTCAATCCCCTCACCCCCAGCCTGTGTTGATACTGAAATTTGCCCCAACCCAGTTACATGGCCTTCACTTGGCCTTGTTGAACCTCATGAGGTTCCCATGGGCCTACTTTTGAGCGAGTCCAGAGTCCCTCTGGGTGGCATCCCATCCCTCAGGAGCTTCAATTGTGCCACTCAGCCTGGTGCCATCTGCAAACCTGAAAGTGCACATGACCCCTCTGTCTGTGACAGGGATGAAGATATTAAACAACAGCCCTTCCTGCTTGATTGCAGCCCTCATGTGCAGCTTCTGTCTGAGCCAAAGGTCACAACTGGGAGATGGCTGTGTGCTGGCAGCTGAGACACAGGCAGTCTTGCCCCAAAACTGTGCCTCTGTTCCTCTTTCCCAGTGAGCCGCAGGAACGTCTGCCCTGCCTACAGTCGTAATAACCCATTAGCGGCCTGGCCAAATGAGTGAACCTCTCACTGCTATTTCTCTTTGGAGTTCTGCCAAAGGACAAAAGACCAGGGGCAAGGAGGGTTGAGACAAACCAAATCAGGTGCTTGGGTGGACAGGGGAAGGGGAAAAGTGGGAGAAGAACTGGAGAGGAAATGTTGAGGCAGCTATTTTTTTTCATTTTTTCTCTGCAGTTAAGGCATTGACAGATAATTTATCACACGTTTTGATGGTGCTCCAGCTGGCAGGGAAAAGAGCTATCTGTTTATTAATTCAATTAGCCTGCTTATTTATCAGCAGAGGGTGAGAAGGTGCAGTCACAGGCCAAACTGTGCCAGTCTCAGACCGCCTGCTGTCGGGCTGAGAGGATGACTCGGAGCGGGAACATCCTGCCCCCACCTCTCCAGCCGGTGTGCTCATCCCTGCATATCTCAGGCCTTCTGAGGTAAGAAGAGAAAAAAATAAAAAAATCTAACAGCACACATTGTGCACACCAGTGAATGTCCAAAGCAGGCTTACAGTGAAATCCTCACAGCTTTGATGCCATCAGTTCCATGTCCTAAAAGTATTGGTTATGTCTGACATTCTGCCCAGAACTGAATTCTTTCCTTCATTAGAACAGTTGAATACACTTTGAATTTTGAATTCAATGGGGAGAGTGTTCAAACCAACACATTAATACAGCACAGAGCTGCTGGAAGGGGTAGGAGAGGGCAAGGAGTGTGCTGCCCAGGTACCCACCAACACTTGTCATCTTTGAGAAACGGATATTTGTGGAGGAGGAAGAAAATGGTGGGGGACTGGGAGGGGGGGGGGGGGGGGGGAAGGCTGGCTTTGGAATGGCAGAGAAATGCCCTGAGCTAGGAGGGCTGGAAGAGTGGTGAGGCCACTTCATCATTCTGCCTGTCTAGGACTATGAGTTTTCTTTGCCACTTCTTAAAAAGCCTCAGACTTCTGACTGTTGAAGATCCAAATTCAGAAGCTGTTGTGCAAAATGCTTCTTAGAGCTATCTGAGCTGAAGTGTTTCCAAAAACACAAGATATGTGGGAAGTCCACGGTGCTGGAGTGTGATTTCCCTGTAGCAAAAAAATCCTCCAGCCCTAGAACTTGCAGACCATCATTTCTATGCAATTCCAATGCTGTCATAAACAGTGTTTATTTTTCTCTCACTTCTTTTTCTGTCATGCATAAACACAGTTGCAATATAGATGTACTGGCTTCCAGTTTTTATGTGTCTACATAAAAGGCACATACGGCTTCCCATTGATACAGGTAAGTCCTGCAATGCTTTGACCTGAAAATGAGACTGATGACAAGGACAGAGGGGTCTCCTTGAGATAAGGCTAGGACACACATGATCTCAAATGCTCTTTCATTGCTCTTCTCATTTTGCTCCTGCACCACCAGATGTTTAAGGAAAATCAGCATTTTGAATTTTTTAGATTTGTTCTTCTGCCTTCTGAACTCTTGCAGGATACTTCAAGGCAGGACACCATATCTAATCAGGATGGCAGTGAATGTTTCCACTGCACATAAGCTCAAAGGAGCCTCTAACAAAAAAAAAAAGGTTCTCTATAAATACGTCTCCTCCACCATTCAGTTTCACAGTTAAGTTTGCCTTTTACTTCTCCTGGCTGATGATTAGTTTAATTTTCTAAACCAAGATCCTGCTTGACAGATGATTCCACTACCACTGATAGTTTAGACCACCTATCAACATTTTATAAATTCTTAATTTTCTCGCTGCAGCCATATTGAACAGTTTCGTGCAAATGAGGCTTATAATTACCCAGATAAATCAGTCCAAAGCAGTATTTCTTAGGATCTTTCTCAATTTTCTCCCTGGAGGATGGGATCCCATCTGCTTTGCTGCATTCAGGCTAATTGAAGGGCACTGACTTTTCCAAATGGATTCATTAATTACTCTCGCCAGATTCTCTGAGGGGTTCCTCATTCAATGGGTGACACTTGTGCTGTGCTACACCATCCACCCATGTTTAGCAATGTAGTTCTGACTCTCAGCTAGGAGCTAAAGCATTTGCAGATGCTTTGGCAAGAGTGGTTCTGGCCTTTAACTGTACAGTGTTACAAAACAAATGTAATTCTGCTTCTCCTTTGCTTCTAATTTAATATGCATTCAGAATCTATAAATATTGTAACCATGACTGTTTCAATATGTTTTACTCCTTGCCATCATAAATATAAGCAACTACCCCAAAGACAAAACCAGAAGCTTACAGGTATTGCATTGCCAACAGCAGAAAAAGAAGAGAAACAAGCATTTGCTGCCGTATTGCAGAAAATCTGGTATATGTAGCAGCATAATGTGAAATTAAACTGTTACATTTAAATACAAAACTGTTCCATATAATTCTGAGCCTTCGTTGGTTTTATTTAGTACAGCAGCAGCCTGGGTTTGCAATAAACTCACATGGAATCATATTGCTCACTCAAACATCAGGCAGACACAAAGGAAAATAAAGACCCATCCAGCAAAGGCCTAATTTAGGAGAGGATTACCACCACCTAGCTGGTGGCCACCTGCAGATAGGAGCAGGCAGAAGGGAACCTGCCAGCACTCATGGAGTCTGGCTCTGCTGGAAGCTGTATCAGTGCTCTCTGATAGCAGGCACAATTTCACACTACTTAAAATATTTTATATATCCAAGTGCTGGGTTGGTTAATTCAGGTCTATGAGGCAACTGGCCTGGGAATTGGTGACACAATCTGCTGTGAGTGAACTACAAGCCTTCATGCTTTCCAGGAATCCTAAAGCATTTTGTAAACATCAGACCCAACTGTGGAAGTTGCCAGGTGTCTCTGCATAGGTCCACACTGCCACACCTCACACTGCTTTGAAGATTAAGGCAGTGTCACTAGATGCGGTGGGACACCCGCTTTACCCATCACTGAACTAAAACCTGGAGATTGCTTCAATATCAGAGAAACTCTTAGTGGCAGAGTGGGAACCACAGTCCAAGCACGGACTTTCTTACAAACAGGCAACAGTACTGCTCCTTTTAGCTCTTTCCTGCCAATGGAATTGCAAGTCTCCAGGATGCAAAAAGAATCAATCTTTGTGCGCCTTTCTACAGGCAGTAACTTAAATCTAGGAACAGAAAATAGAAAAACTCTAGATATGTATCTTAGCTTTAATTAGGTGGCTACTTTGGGCAGTCAGTATCATGTAAACAAAAATCCAATGATATAACTCATCTAACAAATCAGTGAATGTACAATTCTTCTCATGTAATGTGTCAAAGACAGAATTATTCAGATGAACAGATCACGTACATAGGGTTTTTAGTATGAACACAAGGGTGTATGTAGGGATGTACTTTGCTCTACAATTTAATAAGTTATCTCTCTTCTCTGACATCCTCTTAGCTCAGCAGTTGTAGTTCCCCAAAGCTCTGACCAAGATGCACTCAATAAGGAGCCTTTTTTTTTTTGACAGAGAACTTTTTACAACTTTCTCCTCTGATTCACAGCTTATCTTCTCTACATGAGGTAGCCCCACTCACTCAGCAGCTAAAAAATTCACTCCTTCATTGCCACAAAGTACAGCAAAGCAATGCACCTTCAAAGAGGAAGTCTGAAGCAACTCTGTCATCACCTGGCAGGACAGTGATTCCAAATTTGATTGGCTGGCTTATTTCTTTCTCTTTTTTTTTTTTTTTTTTTTTTTTTGGTCTCATTTTGTTTGTCTCTCATTTCTCCCTGGTTTATAAACAACCATTCAGCAGTCAAAAAGCAATTCAGAAATTGCTCATCAAAACAAGTAAAGCTAAGCAAGGAGGCCATACCTTTTGCTGCTTATTTCATTTTTTTCTGCATGGCTAGTGCTTGCAGACCAAATGCAGTGGACAGGCAGGTAGGTGGGCAGACAGACAGGCAGGCCCCTTCCCCTGCCCTCCCCTGCCAGCTGGGTGGTGGCTGCAGGGCAGCTACACTGCTCCGTGTCATCTGAGAACCTGGACACGTCAGTCCATCCGAGTCCATGCCAGCGCTGCCGGCTAGCACCGCATCTGGTTGTGTTTGAGTTCTCAGAAGGCAGCCAGGGATATTTTTGTTTAGGTTTATACATTTTATCACCTTCATGACAATGAAAATCTATAGCTTGAGTACTCTTGGTCCAAAGGGACCTGGGTGTCCAGGACCTATGAATCATAAGGAACGTTTTTCAGAGAAAAGGACACTCAGTGTGTTTTGCAATGTAAGAAATCAGTCTAGACATTACCAAGTTTTAAAAAACAATGTTGAAAGCAGCCCACCAAAATTTTTCTGAATTATTAAAAAAAATAAAATTCTAAACCAGCTCCAGATGCTCAAATGAACTTGATCACCAGCCCAAGACAGTGAGCTAGTCTCGGTGCTAGCTGCGGCACTGCTACACCTTTTTAATCTGGAGCTGAGGAATATGACATATTATACACACCAGTGAATTGTAAAGTAGTTAATTTTCTGGGCAGCTGACAGAAGTGATCGATTGGCTCCACTCCTCACAAATGCCTCACCTTCCCTCTTCTCCCCCTGCTCTCCTCCCTCCCTGCTCCAGAAATGCCTCAGACCACTACATCCATCAAGTCACATACACGGTTTTGCACAGAGCTTCATAGGACAGCAAGCAGGGCTTCATGTTTGCTCTGTATTTCAGTATTACAGACAGTTTGGCCCAGCACAGTTCTGAATCAGACCGTAGCATTATTTCTTACCACAAGCCCTTTTCTGTTGCTCCTGCTTGAAGAACTACTGCTATTTTTTTTTTTTCTCATTACATTTGAGGTGGAAGAGAAAATGTAATGGGATATAGTAGCAGTTAAAAGTGCCTGCAAGTTGTTTTTAATGTTTCCCAATTCTTTCCCATCAATTTTATCAGGAATTTTTCCCACTAGAACAGCATTCTGAAATATTTTAGTAAGATTAAGGGACAACCTCACTCATTTAGTATTTTCATTTTTTAAAGGAGGGTCCTATATAATTTTATCAGTCTTCAAAGTCCATACTTTGAAAATGATTTTTTTTTGTTATTTTCTTCTGACTGAAAACCATGGAGGCATAGATGAATGTGTTTTTCTGATCTTAAAATCACTATATTTTAAGTAAGAAGTTATATGATTAAGAGCAACATGTATCTAACAGGATTTCCCCACAAAAGAAAATAATGGTTTATTTTACAAGTGTTTCATCAATTGGTAAATTCTTGGGTGGACCAAATAATGTCCACTTAAACTAGACATATACTAATTTAAACTAGAATTAGACAAACCTCAGCAGCTGCTTCCAGAAGGTATTATTATCATTAATATTAACCATGTTGATATAAAATAAAACTCATCTATACTAGACATACTGTGTTTTATTTTTCTTTGGTCTCTTCCTCCTTTTGATTCTGGGGGTTTAAATAACTGGAAAATAAGAGTATACTTTGAAGTAACAAAATCTTCACTCACGATGTCAAACTGTGCAGCCAGTTTCACAGCCTGTCTGCAGTGCAGAATCTGACATGAATCCTACTTTCTTCAAGATTTGTTTCTCTCACACTGTGGCAAAATAAGATAAATTAAATATACCACAGGAGAGATACTGGAAGAATTCACTTCACGTATGCAGTTGTTGCTGTGGGACAGCTGAGTAAACAGCTTGCAAAAGTCTGTTTGAAGACTGCCAGCTAGTTACACCCATAATTTGATCTCTATTAACAAAAACAACTCAAACTGTCGCAATGCCCCAAGTTGATAGCTGAGCATCTACATTATACAGTGTTGCTTGAGTAACCCTCTGCAGCAGCAGGGGCTGTGTTTTGATACCCATTCAATGCTTCCCACCTTGCTGAGTAGTAGAACATCCACCAAAACCAGCAAATGCATAGGAAAAGCTACAGAGAGGTTTTGGCAATATTATCCCATGACTGACAGAAAAATAGTTGTGTAATACTGTTCAACTCAGTGAGTCAGAATAACAAGTCTTATAAATATGTCCTTCTGAGCTAGATATAGAACAATCCAGGGAGTGAGAGTGATCTGGGGGAGGGGGAAGATCCAGACTAGCTGTTTTTGCAAATAATGCCATGGTCATGTACGAATAGCTGGTGTTTCTGATTGACACTCAGCATCACAATGTCAGCAAAGAACCTGCACTGACTTACTAAACTTCAAAGAGATGTGCTGACAAAAAACATAAGACTGCTTGTGCTGACACCAGAATTAGAGTGGAAAACAACAGTTTGCTGGTGACCCTCTTTCTGGAAAACTGGGAGTCCTTGCTGAGACTATCCACATGAGTTACTCCACACTAATATGAGGGTCAAATCATCCAAAAACACTTGTATGAAGACTCCATGGATTCACAGCATACTTCAAATTTAGGCTTGTTGATTCTGTTTGATTAAAAAAGGCTTCATTAATGCAACATCACACTAAATCATAAAAATAGAAATTTAGACTGAGGGAACCCAAACTTTTGTTTGTGGAAACAATATAATGGCTATTGTGCAACACAGCAAAACATACATGTACTGCAATATTTTTAGGCATGTTATTACATTTAAGCCCATGTTACGTTGGAATACATTGACATTCACTACTGTCCTTTGTAACACATAAAAAATTCTGGAACTGAAAATATCACATGATGGGAATCCCATTTTTCAGCGCCGGTTAACACAGCAACAGCAAAAGCAATCTGTACCTTCACAAAATTTGAATGACCATCACTCCCAATATTTGTAGGAATTTCCAGTTCTTTTGATGAATTGCCATTATAAAAATACATATTCTTAATCGTACTGAGTTTGATGAAGTTTTCAACTGCAAAAGGCCTGGCAAGACAGATGAAGACTTCAGAAAAAGATTAAAAATTATACATTCAAAGAAACATGCTCCCTCCTGTTCAAATTTTTCTTTCCACATTGTCTTAACATATTAAGAAATCTTAGCACATTAAACAGAAATTGTGCAATAATTTTAGAGATTAATAGCAAGAGTGGGAGAAGACAATGACTTTTCTTTGAGAAATTATCTGGAGGCATTTTGCCTCCAGTCTCGAATTAAAAAGAAACCACAGAACACCTTTTATCTCCCTCTGCTTCAATTTCATCCTCAAAATACTGTGCTGAAGCAGTACCCTGAAAAAAAAACCAGCCCAAACCTAACACGCCCCCACCCCCCAGGAATGAACTAGATAACATAAGCAATCTGGGTAAGAGGCTTTACAAAGTGCACAGAGTTTGAGCATGATTTTGCTTACTGCAGAAAAGCTATGCCTGTGTGCATTACTCTGAATTCTATAGCCTACATGCAAGAGGTGTGGCAAACTGAACAGAATTATGCATGCCCCTTGGTGTGTCACTGCCACCAAAGCCAACTTTTCCAGCTAGGTTATGGTTCTTCAATACAGATGATCAACACAAGCCCAGGACAAAGTGCCAGCCAGCATCCCAGAAATTCCACTGTTCATACGAATGCGGTGACACAGAGTTTATACATTTTGCAGGTCACCTTGCACATTGCTGTGATGTGGTTTTGCATAAGTGTTAGAAGGACAGTGTTGTCTAAACAACAGAAAGGATATGAGATTGCAAATTATCATAGTGGCATTTAGGATGGTGAAGGAGAATGTTTTGTTGAATTTTTGTTGTCAGTGATTGCACACACAGATTGCAGAGGTGAATTGCTGCATATGCATCTAACAGTAGTTGAAGTGAGTCTTTTCCTTCATCTGGACCCAAGACTGTGCAGATGTGCACACACCCATGTGTGTGTGGGCACATTTTCATTGTACTCCCTTTCATTTGCCCCCTTGTAAAATCCTCCTGTGCACCCCTGCTCAGGCCCTCACAGGTCCTTGGGCACAGCTGCCACCACCTCAGCATCTCACTCTGCAGCGGCTGCAAAGCAGCTCAAGGTCACTAGGTGGACAGCAAACTGCAGGCACAGTGTGTTATTGCTACCATGGCATTTCAAGTGGAAATATCTGCGAGGTTCTTCACAAACCCAGAATTTCCATAAGGTTCACTTCCAAGTGAGTATAGAGTATACGGATGGAGAATGAAAACAACGGGGGCGCTTGGTAACGTTTATAGTTGTGAAGGCAGCAGCTGAGTGAGAGCTCAAAGAGTTGGCACAGGATCCCCTCCTCCTCCAGCATAGCAAGGAAAAGACATTACTGGAACTGGAGGGAGAAGGGGGGGATCTAACATTGTGGAGGAGCTCAGCGTTTGAAGAGTTACAAACATGCCGCCCATCAAGGGTAGGACTCTGCTGTTGAAAAAGGGACTGCAGTGAATGAAATCATTAACCAAAGTTACAAAATATGGAAAATAAGGCACCAAAAAGCTGTGAGCCACCCACTCAAACCCATATGTGAAAGTATAAATCAAACACTAACTGCCCAGCAAACTGGCAGTTGGCGCTATAACATTTCATGCAGCGCCAGCTAAAGGTTTCCTTCTATGCTTTGGGATAACTTTGGTTTTTAAGGCCTTTGCCACAAAAGAAAATAATTAAAAATACGTATATGCATTTTAACATACATGTAAAATACATATTACATACTTTCATGTAAAAATGCATGTACATGTTTTTACTGAATTTAGAAGGGGAGACCAAGAACGAAGAAACTCTGAGACAGTATCACCACTACTCTACATCTTTTGGCTCCCACCACTGATTCCTTGTAAAACCCTTGTGAAGAAACTAAAGGGAATTGACTTCACCATCTCTGCCAAATCTTGTCATTTCAACAGGAAGCAATTTCTGCCATGCACTAATAAATGTTTCTTGCTGGCAAATACACTTTTTCACCACTTCTAGCATCTCACTAGGACTGGCAACAGAAACCTTCACCAAACTTTTAAGACAGCTTTTTATAACATCTACATGTCTTTCTTCTATTGCAAGAGCACTAAACCAGCAAAAACCTTTTAAGTCTGCTCTTTCCCAGTCATTGGTGAACTTTAATGAGATTCACGGTCCAAAAGGCAAGTTTTGTTCTGAATTTCCTACTGAATATACTGGCAAAACAACAGCTGTTGTACAGTGCTAGGGCTGTCTCCCACCCACCCCTGCTTTGGCACAGCTTGCTTGGATGTGTTGATTCATCTGTAGGAGAAGGGGAAAGCACTGGACCCACTGGCTGGAGCGCGTAGGAAGGAGGCGCGGCTGCCAGCAAACCTCTAGACTTTGATCACTCCTACTTATTTGCCTCTGTCTGTCTCCCTGCTGCACTCATTTTACCTACAGTCATCCCACCTTGGCAAGGATGCTCACAAAAGCTAACAAGCCAAGCGTAGTCAAGCCTAGTTAGTATAGAGATGGGAAACCTCCAAGGAAAACCTAGCTACCACAGGAAGCCATCCAGCTGGCACACGGCTTTCTCTTTTAGCAAAAACAGTCACCCAGCATCATGCAGTAGGTGAGGGGTGGCAGAAATTCACTGGTGGAAAGGGCTTTTTCCTCTCTTCTTTCAAACAAAAGCCTGGGTCACTTATAATAACTGAAGGGATGTAAGAATTTACCTAGAATTGTCACATGAAAAGAGATAACCGGAGTATTTGTGTTCTACCTCCTTAAAATTATGGCCACAAATCTAAAACATGCATCTCCCTTTTCTGTTTGAAGTTATTGAGATGTTTTGACTCTCTAAGAAGCTACAACTTTGTACTTCAAAGCATTTTAGTACAAAAAGTCATTCAAGCTTACTAGAGTCTTTGAGATGAAATACAACACATCTAACTCTCTTTGCTTCTCACACAGTCATTTGGACCCATGTAAACTGCAACATCCCACCACCTGAGCACTGAAGAGAGCATCTTACCTAAGTGTAAAAAGTAAATGCCAAACGCCTGTAGGGTAAAACCCAGTATGTCCTGGAGCAGTGTTTCTCAATTGGTGGTCAACATCAGAAGGTGGCCTGTGAAATGTGTGGAAATTCATGCACACCTTACTGTGCAGCTCAGAGGTCACTCTCTAAAGGCAGGGTTCTAGCTGGGAGTGAGTGCCCTATTTATGTTAATGTCTAATTAACATGTTGGTAATTAGAGCAAAACAAAATTATGACTTCACAAAGTAATACTCAGTTGACAATAAGTGCTGCATAGCTCATCTATCACACCAGTGCCACCCCTGCTTTCCCTGCCCAATATCTAAACAACACTGGGATGCAACCTTATCCATGGAGTTTGTTCATAACAGCGAGATGCCCTGCCAGTTTTAAAGATGTGAAGATGTTTCTGCTTTACAGAAACATTCAGGGGGTGCTTTAGGAAAGGTTTATGTTCCTGGTTCATACTTTCAGTATTAATATCTCCCATTTTATGGTATTTTTACCTCTGGGTTTCTGTTCTACCACCCACAGTCACTGTAATTTCCTATTACTTCAGCATCCGCCCACAGATCCTCCGAACAATTTATTGGGCTCTTCAGGCACTATGACAATGCTGATACATAATAATTACATTACTATACATTTGCATACCCATCCTACCTTCTCCAGCAACCTCTGAAGTAAGGCACTAACAAATTAGAGCTTTACCAAGAGAGCCACATGGCGACCACCTAAGGAGGCTACATTAGTACTGGTGGTGCAGAGGGGATGTGTGGAAAAGCCCAGCACTGTTATCACTGCACCCTTTTTTATTTCCATCTACTTAGATGGAAATATGGGAAACATTTCATTTTCAGTAGAACATGACTCAGGATCCCAATTTTTGATAGAAATGAGTCTTTAATTTTGGGAGGTTTCCTAATCAAAACCATGGAACAGCTACTTTTCACCCAGTTCATTCAACATCATGTGAAGGTATTTGCAAGTGTAAGCAAAGCATTAAAAATATCAGGAAGATTAGGAAGGAACATGAACAGCCTGGCAGGATGGTGGCCTGACAGCTGATGTTTAATCAGGACTGGATGGAGCAGTAAGTTAACAAAACCTGCCACTTCAAAACAACCAAAACCAAACATGTCCCAAGGCTCAGAATTCAAACTGGGAAGGAAAGAGAGTGACAGAGTAGGCAACCCTTCCCTGAAACTGTTCTGAGAGCTTTTGTGATGGAATATTGCAAATCTTAACACGCAGTGTACCAAAGCTTCATTATTGAAAACATCCCAGCTTGCTGAGTGTACTAGCGCATGTGATGTTTATAGTAACTACACATTCCTGAGGATTTCTCAAAATAATTCATTACAGGGATTCATTACAGACCTACTGTCAATGAACTTCCTAATTAATATGTCTTAGACAGTCCATTCCCCTTCAGTCTAATATAGAGAAGTGCTAAATTTGGGAATTATAATGATATTATCACTGTTACTGTGTAATAACAGGGGGAAATACTGACTTTTACAGATCTCAGATTGTTAAAAATCTTTGAGTAATTAAAATTAATGCGGGAATTTCTGCTAGACTGCTTAAGAAATACAGAAGCTCATTGCTAACACTGCTCACTCTGATGATAAGTTAAAAATTTGCTGAGGACACCAGACCATGAGAAAAGGCAAAAAAAATTTAAAGGAACAGCTTTTTTTTTTTTTTTTCAGCGGCAGATGCACAGCCTGTCATGGGCTGGCACACTCACATGTAATATTTTTTATAGGCTACAATTTTCATTTATCTTTTAAAAAGAATTACAGCTAGGATCTCAGTTAGAAGAAACCTTTAATCATAATAAGCAAAAAATGAATAGAAGCAGGACTTTTACTGAGTAATAATATAAGGTTATTTAAAAAATCTTTTTACTGGCGAATGTTGTTGGTTCTAGCAAAATCTTCCCATTTTAGTAGAAACTAATCTAATCACATAAACCAGAACCACAAAAACAAAACCAACCAAACCCAAACAAAGAAAAAACAAAACAAAACAAAGCAAAATAAAACAAAAAAAACCCACAAAAAATACCACCACCGCCTTTTAAAAAAATTAGTGCTTCTTGGTAAGATTTACCCTTGCAGAAATTATTTCATCCAATTTTTAAATTTGGGATAATTCACTTGGAAACAGTGACCTGTTTCTGCTTCTATCCAATCAAGGAAAAAAATTCCCAGTAGGGCAGGGGTTGAACCATTTTACTTTTAAGTTTATTTTTCCTTGTTGTATTTAATGTTCTAACCAGACGTTTTACAAAATAAACTACAACAAGCTTGTCTGGACATTTAATAAGGGCCAGATTCAGCAACCACCAGCTAGTAAATTCAGGATTTAATGGGCACAATTCATTGGCCCAATTTTGGAAAAAGAAAGAGACATTCAGGGAAAGATATTGCATGCAGAGATGTCTCAGAGAAGTGTACATCAATTTTCATTTATACAGTTTCATTATTGGGTGTGATAACTTTATTGAGTAGAGACACCATTTCAACCTAACAACTGCTTTTAAATATTTCCAAATAGATAAGTCCAGGAGACTTATTCCAATATGCCATTTCAAAGTCAAAGGAAGTTCACCCAGAGCTTTTTTTGACTTTTCACTACAGAGGTCAAAGCAAACAGGACATGGCAAAGACCTGAAGTACCCATTTCCTTTCTGAATGCTATCGGAGTAATTTCTGTACTTCAACATAAAATCATAGAAGCCTAAAGGTTGGAAAAGACCTTTAATATCATTAAGTCCAATCATCAGCATAGTAGCACCACCATGTTCACCATAAAACCACGTGCTCAAGGGCCATATCTATATGTCTTTTGAACACTTCCAGGGATGGTGACTCCACCAGTCTGTTCCAATGCTTTACAACTCTTTCAAATTTTATCGACTCGTCATGAAATTTTCCTAATATCTAATCTAATCTAAACCTCCCCTGTCACAACTTGTACCTAAACAATTGGATCATTATGTGGATACATTTCTTTGTTATCAGTAAATCAGTTTACTCCATTGGTAGAAAAAAGTGAACCTAAAGAAGGTAAAAAGGACTCAGTTAACATTAAGGATGTATTTTCTGTTTTTTGTTCCAGGCTGTGTGAAACAAAACCTTTAAAACTGGACATGGAAGCACCCAGCTAATGTGCACTGAGGACCTGATCCCACTCCAGTAAAGTCAGTGGAAAGACTTCAGCAGTGCTTGGATCAAGCTTGTTATATGAGGTGAATGAGTAATAAGAATAATACACAGAATGATTCACATTTAATAGGACTATTGTCCAAGTGCAATGCAATCAGGAGTTTTGGATCCCTGAAATCTCTGTTGGTGCATGTCCTTTCTCCTGATTCTCTCTCTTTATTTCTTTGCAATCTAGATGGCAAAGTAAGAGCTGGCTCAAACCACCACAGATCACCAACATATGACTAAACACGTAGAGTGAAGGGTGGCGCTCCTTCCTCAGCCCAACTGGGTTTTGCAGATTCTGGGGGTGAGTAAGGGCAGTGCAGGGATGCTGAGCAGGTCCAGGACACAAGGTCAGACCAAGCTGCTGTGGTCAGTTGCTCTGGTGAATTGAGCTTCCCCCACTGCCCCTGGTGCAGTCTGGTGCTCCCAAGTCCACCCTTTTGTCTGGAGTTCTGAACATAAAGGAAATTATAAAGTTTGCTCAAATCAGGGAAGACTTCAGAACACGACTGGAGAGGCAGTGCTTTCTCATCTCCTCTGTTTGCCTGTATGAGTCTACATTGTCCTAGTAAAAATTAGCACTGCTTTGTGCCACAGTGTCTGGGCAAATGGTAGTAAAGTACAGGTCAGCTAGAAATTAGAGCCCAGGCCAAGCAGAACAAAAACATAAATGAAATCAGTGTGCTTACTCACTTGCTTTACTAGAGTCAGAGTTACAGAAGATATGGTAAAGACCCTAAAAGGGACCTTCTGAATTAATTCAAGTAGGAAAAAAAGAGATTTTCATTATTTCTATTTAAAGGAAGAAAGAGGAATTTTAAAGGAATAACATAATGGAATGTGTTGGAATGCATATTTATCAAAGATATCCTGGGAATGATCACATATACAGCAATTTACAATATTGTTTTGATTTTTAAAATGTAATTTGACAACACAATTGCTTTAACTGTCTCTAGTGATAGCAAGTGATTACAACCATTTCTTGTACAGCAAGAGCCTTTTTAACATCTGAAAACAATAAATAGAGCACTAAAAGGCAACCCATGCTTTCAGTTCTTTTTTTATTTAAAAACCCCCAAACAGCACTCCAATGACTAATACCGGATCTCACATTATCTCCTGTTCTTATCATTGTCCGAATGAATAGTATATGCTGAATTTTATAAAGATAATATGAATAGTAACAGACTGTATAAAATGTTTATCTATTATAGAAAAGGTAAAAGCCAAATGATACACAAGTGGGTAATGGTGATTTATAGAATGCTCACAGAGTGTAAATGATCTACTAAATCTCATTATCCTAAGTACAGGTAAAAAATTCCTAGGTGACAACTGAAATGTGGGAATAGCAGGAGCATTATAGATCTCCAGTCTCCAATTAGTCTAAGGTAAAATATGAAAGATTTTTTTATAAACAACAGAAGTATCAGGAAAAATAGTGGGTAATATGGTAGGTAAAGACTTTATAATCTACTACTTCAAACTGCTTTTCATATTTATAGGAAGTGAAATCTGGGTCTGAACTCCACATTGTAGACTTAACTTTGTTCCCACTGACATCAGCCTCAGTTTTGCTTCCAAACTTCATGGGAATGGATGATGTGAAATAACACATGAAACATATTACTTTAAAAATGTATTTATTTTTTTTTTTATTACATGGCCCTTCTGAGGTGCTGAGGAGTAATAACAGAAGTACTGCTAAGACTTTCAACAGCAATAGTGACTCTTAAGGATGTATACTTGCCTGCATTCATTTAAAACAAAAAACCTGACAGGAGTTTTTACAGGAATGTACAGCATGCACTCTGTCTCTGAACTCAGAGACAGATGAAACACTGGGAACTTCAATGGAAACAAATGTGCAGTGCAAAATAAACTCCAACAGGAATCATCACCTGCACAGACATCTTCAGTGTTACCAATCAGGTTGCACAGTTATAAAATGTACCAGTTTGGCCCTTTTTATTCAGCACTAAACCCATTTTAAAAGTATTTATCTTACTTTACATCAACAACAAGAAAATTTGTTCAACCCTGTCACCTAAACATCCTTTATAGCCTATGCAAGGGATAAGCACTTCCAGACAGTGACAAATCCCACCGAATTTCTGACACATCTTCCATCCCATCATGCTTAGGACATTTGCACTTGAAAAGCAGCAATTCAGAAGCTGTGTCCAGGTCTAAAGCAGTGAGAGGTCTAAGGAAGAGGACCTGGCAACTAATTTGGCCAGCTGTTACTTGCCCATATTCACAAGCACATAGATCTGTACAGTCCTCCTGCATAATTGTCTAGTCTGATTCATTCTGTCTACTTTTGTAAGTATCAATATTTTTCCAGCAGCTGACAAATTAAAAGAAAAGGGAAACATCACTTTTTTATTTTAAAAAATGGTAACAGGCATTTTTTTAAAAAATTTCTTTCATATAAATTAGAGAGGAAAAACATCACTGGGTTTCAGTCTGTATTGAGTCCGATATGCATCAGCCTCTCTCCTCCTCCTTCCACCTCAAAATAAAGCAAGCAGTGATATTTTCACCTCAGTCCATATCACAAATATATGTATTTTATGTAGGGTAGAACAAACCCAGAAGAATTGCAGCAAGGCTGCAAGCATGAAAAAACATAGTGAGACCAAATTTTGTCTCGTCCTATGCTAACAGGAGTGCAATTGACTACTATGTACCTGAGAAGTTCAAATACAAGACACAAATGCACTCAGCAACATCAGCTTATATCCCATGTGCTACTGGGTCAATCTGTTCAGATCAGGATAAATACCCATGAGAAGACTGCTTTCAAATAAAGCACCCAACAAGCTCTCCCAGGTAGTTCTGAAACAGACACAAGAGCAATTCTTAAATTCCATTCTCTTCCTGGGTTAACTGCATTCTCCTCAGTTAGCTTCTATCTGTATCTCTACCATATGCAGTTTGTGAAACTAACATGCAAATGCCTTATTTACCATTCTGGTTCTTATACAAGCCAAGCCCTTTTCATTTACTCGTGCATATTGTTTACATTGAATTAGTTAAAGCAATAATCTGCAGAGGTCTATTTAACTCTGGTAATTACTTATAAATTTGTAAAAATGTTTGGGGAAAAGAAAGATGGGTGAGATAAGGAATTTGGGATTGAGAAGAGCAGAGATCCAAGCCCCAGCAGAGATTTGGGTCATACAGCACTGACTGCCCTGATGAGGGGTGGCTCAACCCAAGCAGCTTTACCATTTCATAAACCCACACCTCCATCGAGCTGCATGGGGGCAGTGAGGCAGGCTGCCTGTGAGCTGGTTGTGAGTCAGGGCAATGCCGTCTGTCTGTCAGGCCTGAGAGCAAGCGATGGTCCAGCCAGGGCTTGCACTCAGCTCTCAGAATATGATTTCAGAGACCTGCCAACTGGAGCCAAGTCCCGCTCGGTTGACGCCCCATTACTTGAAGACTTTTGCCTCCCTTGTTCGAGTCTCCCTTGAATCTCCTCCCCCAGGGGAGGCCTGAGGTATGAATGCTCCTGCCTGAGCAGATTTGAAGGGAAGGGCCATAACGGATTTGTCCCCTGTCAGCTCTTTTAGCAGCTCCCTCCCCAAAAGCACGCAGCTCTTGGCACAGTCCCCATCATGACCGCATGACAGCGGATACAGGAGACGCCCACTGCTTCAAGACCTCCCTAAGTATCCCCAAAAACACCAGCGAGGTCCCAAGGGAAGAAACACCCCTCTCTACCTCTGCACCACCCCACCACCGCCTCAAACCAGTGCTCAGCACTAACCTCATAGAGATCCCAGAGCTCCAGCAAAAGGAAGGGGCAGATGCAGGGCTGCTGAACCTCCCACCAGCTGTGCATCCTCAGAAGGGAGAGCTGGCGATCAGGGAAAGGCATGGCATGGCTACGGTTTCTGTTTTTAATAAGGTGGAACTCTTGCTCAAGAGGAAATAGTTTTATGGACCATCTAGGCCTGGTCTTGAAACCTTGGCAATACAGAATCATAGACCAACTTTCCTAACTTAAAACTTTTTGCCAAAACCAGAGATGTTTCCATGAAACAAAAGGAAAAAACACACCTCGTGCATAGTTTAAAATCACTTGTAAAGGGAATGGTTTTGGCATCTCTCCCAGTTATTCAATATGTGAGCTCTAAGACTTGATCGGAAAGAAAAAGTAGGGATAAAAGGGCAATGCATTGTAGTTACATTCCTGCTTTTGCCTTTTGGGGCTGTAAGAAAAAGCAATTCATAATTGCTCCAAATAACTGTTGTCAAAATACTTTCATTTTACTGGAAATGTAGACATTAATTAATTACATTTGTGATTGGGGGGATTTTCTCTCACTTGACTGTACTACCTCCATTACTTGACCTAAGCATGGTTAGAAAGACATCAGCCCCTGTAATTTGATTTCTATTCTGGTATTGTGTATTTATTCAGTAGGTTTGCAAACAGACTTGAGTTCCCTTGTGTTGGAAATACTATTTACAGAATGCCTTATAAGGGAACAGTTTGAACTGATGTGTGCAGACTGTGTGAAGTTAAGTGACCCAAAGACCTCTGGTTGAAAACCAAATTAAACTTCTTGTGACATCTGCGTAAGCTTCCCTTCTTCCCAACTTTTCTAAGCTCTCTTCTGAAAATAGCAGATCCAGGCTAAATCCAAAAGTAATGAAGTACTCCCAAGTCCTTTATGATTCTTCACAAAAAGAGCAACTAATCCAGGGTCCTCCTAAAGCATCTCTCATCCCTCAGGGAGAGGGATGTAGCCCATGCTCAGAAGGTGCCAATGCCCTGATTATCTCTCTGGGAAAGATACCAGAAACAAAGGAACTGGTTTCTAAATGGCAGTGAACTGCCTCTTAGGGAGAACTCAACAAGGGCTCAGTAGTCTAGAACACATATCTAGATTATTTCTGCAGAGGACAAACCATCCTCTGTTTCAGGGCTGAATTACCCCCAGGAAGTGATTGCTGCTTTCAGGAGGAGCTCCATCCAGGCTAAACAAGACAGCTAATGCCTGGTGACAAGAGCCACACTTTTCATAGCTCAGCTGGCTTAAATCCTTACACCCAGCAGTGACAAGTTCCATGTCCCAGTATCCCAAATTACACAGTCTGGAAGCCCATGCCATTTCAAGCAGTCCTACATGCCACAAAGTCTACCTGACATTAACCTGCATGGCATGACCTGCTTTGCTGCTGTGTCTTGGCGTACCTGCAGGCAGGCTGACATGCTTCACATGGCCAAAATAATGCAGTAGCTTTTATTAACAAAGTTAATGCCAATTCATGACAAAGAATATTGGAATGATTACTAACACTTAGTTGAGTCCCTTGGGAAAATATCTGAACTGCTCTAGTATTTAACAGCTCACCATGATGCAAAATGATAACAAAGACAAGGGAGGCTTGAGTAGGAAATTATCCTTGAAATAAACTTCTCCTAAGGAATTACGTTTGTTGTTCAAAACACATTTTTCACAAATAAAGTCAAAACAATCCCTGAAGTACTGAATGGGAAGAGAGGAAATGGAGAGGGAACTTCTCTGGCATGTACACATTGAAGCCCATCAAATAATGGATGAGAAATCAGATCTGACATCATGGCATAACCAGAAGTTTAGGACCTATTTGCATGTGGTTAGAAACTAAATTCTCCTCTGCTGCTGATGTCATTTGACAAACTTGCAGTAGTGATGTGGATTGGCAGGATTTCCCTTTTTTTTTCCACATAATAAACACCCAGGGCACACTGCAGGCCTAGGGGAACCTGGGCATGTCAGGAACACCCTGAGGATGTGTATTGCTGGAGAGGAGAACAATTCCCACCCAGTGCTGCACATGGGCACCACAACACCCACTACCATCCTCTGTGTGCCCCAGGCAGCACTCCACCAGCCCACATTCAGAATCAGCAAACAGTGTGACATTTACAGAGTCAATACACATAGTAATCGAATACTACACAACGTGATTCCTCTTCCACCCCTCCAGGCAAAACAGCTGCAGCCTGCATGGATGCATCCAATCTGTAAACCAATTAGGCACGTAGTGCAAAAGCTGGGGGATCCAAATATCCTTTTTCATGACAGAGGAGCAACCAATGCCAACTTACAGTCACATTTACTTTCCTCTGCAATTAAATCTAATGCTGTTTCAAGTTGAAACAATCAGCTAAAAGTAGAACTGAAGTTTAGTCTTTCTCGTTTATTTATAGCTTTATTTTATGCATGTGAACACAATGTGTGTACACCTTTTTTCTAACACATACTAGAATTACACACTGAAAGCTTTAGAACATCCTCACTATTTCAATTTCAGTGTGCTGTGACAAGGAAAATCTATGCAATTAATCATGCTAATTCAAATGAGAATTGTTTTTTGGTTGAAGTAGTGCTTTTACAATTGCCTCCAGACTTTGTGCTTTTCATTAATACTATTAGTGCTATGGAATTTCATACTCCTGATTTTATATGTGCTTTTCTGTAAGTCAACTAACAAAACTAATTAGTAGCCATGAAAGAGCATATTGATAGAATAAAAAAATATAAAGCAGTTCAGAGAATTCTCAGGCTGAACCCTATATATCATGGAGGTTTGCTTAGTACTCCAGGCCCATTTCCCTAATATAAATAAACTTAGGTAAAATTGAAAATTTTAAACTTGCCTTTAAAAGACCATACACTTCCTGAATGAACCATTTTTAAATTACACATAAACACATGTAATCAATCTTTACTACACAGCTAGGAATTTAGCATATGGTTGGGGTTTTTTTTTCTTTTTTAAAGAAGGAGTTTGGCACTTACAGATGAAAATTAGCAACAATAACCTGGACTAAGACAAAAAGCAAATTTTACAGCATCTTGCAAGGACAGGACCACTTCAAGAGTTTAACAATCTACAAGCAGCAGCCATACTCAGTGAGGCCCAAGCAGAATTTGGCTTAAGAGCTTCACAACAGCAGAGCAAAGTTGGGGAACATTTTTTAAATTTATTTTTACTGTTTGAAGTTCATGGGGCAGAACAACACCTGGAGTAAGTGGATGAAAGAATGCTGAAATCAGTTGAACAGTGACAATTTACATTCACTTTGGGAATATGATTTGCAACACCAAAGCTGTGTGTATCACTTGTGATGTTTCCTAGTGCTCCCCATTTCTGTAACACTCCTACATCACTCTTCCCACAGGCTGCTCAACCCTGTCCCTGGCAGGGCTCTGGAAGCTGTGGCAGACAAAACTCTGAGAGTTCTCCAAGCACCCCTGAGATGAGCGCAGCACCAGGAGGCCACTGGGATTATTTAGTTTATCCTGACTGCCTGGACATGGGCTAAGAGACCTGCAGGGCCAGGGGAACCAACCCTGCTTTGCTCAGGGAGGACAGAGACTTGCTAGTTCCCAAGTGACTCAAAACTTTCGTCCTCGTCTCCTGCTCCATTGTTTGGGGCCACCAGAGTCTCAGGGAATTTCATCTGGACACCACTGCATTGCTCATGCTCTGAAATCTTACCTGCAGCAGCTACCTGACCATGCAGGGCGTTGAAGCAGGAGAGGGACAGGAAGGTTATGCAGCAACCAGGCAGCACTAAAAGACATCATAATCTTCAGCAACAGCCTGATAGCCTCTACCACCCCATCATCACTGTGTTTGGAGGACATCACACACATTTGCACCTGCATGCCTGCCTGCATCACACACCAGCATTGCACAGCCTCACTTATCTGATTTCCAGGACTTGAGAGGTCTGCATAAATGCAATGAAAATAAAAAGGGGAAGCTGAAGGATGCAAGTACACATGTTTAAAGTAAGATTCCCCAAGGCTTTCAGAAATGCATGTGAAACCCTACAAAGCCTTATCTTTTTGGAAGATACTATTTATAAGTAGAAATAGGTAGATGGTGTAGAAACATCATGGACCATAAAAACAGAATTCTGCAAGTTACATTCACTGATCCTGGACTTGCACAAGGGTGATTACACCAAGAACAGGAAGGTATCATAGCTGTGATGCTTTGGTAGACAAAAGTAATTTAAAATGTGCTGGACTGAGGCTCTTCCAGTAACTCCAGTTTATCCATCTCCACCAGCTGCCCCAAAATGGCTCTCTGCCTGAGCTGCCTCTCTATAAATTTAGTTCCACATTTCTAATCCATTAGTTTCCTCAAAGAGTAATTACTTCAAAGGTAAGATAAAGAAAAGAAAGAAATTAGTGCAAAGACAAGAAATATTACCTTCTTGAAAGTGGAATCAAAGCTGCAGGAACAGCACAGAGCTGAATATCCCTGTTTATTTACAGAGGAGGCACAGCACAGACAACAACAGTCTGAGCCCCCCTGGCTCCCTTGCCAGCTTGCTTGGATGCCACTTAGGAGGACCACCCAGGCGAGGGCATCGCGGGCTCGGTGCCCACACACTCTGGCCCTGCCTCTGAAGCTGCCAGCAAAGATGCCAATTAGGGCCAGAAGGGATTTGGACACCTGTCTGCTCTGAACCCAAATGAGACCACCAACTAATGCTTCACACACTCCAAAGCAGCTATCACTTTTCAACTTGACTTCTATTGGCTGGATTTGAACTACTGACCTGGAAGCAAAAGGCTCATTTATGCTTGAGCTGCACAAGACTGAATTCCTCCCCCTCCACTTTCTGATTCTCAGCCTTTCCTGTCCTGACAAAAACAGACCACAGACACTTGAGAAAGAAGCAAAAACCACCAGAAAATATAATTAAAGCATAGCAAGACCAGGCTTCAAAATGCACATTAAGATAAAGAGAGGTTTTGGCAGGAGTGAGGATGATGGGGGAGGGGGTGAGGGGATGCTAACAGGTGGCCAAAGGGAGGAGGAGGAGGAGGAGGAAAGAGAGGGAAGGGAAGCAGACAGTCTGCTCCTTCCGGCAGCCCTGCAAGTTTCCCGTGCTTCCGCCCCATAATGTTTCCTTTGCTATAATAGAGTCAGATGCAAGTTACACCAAAGGACAGAACTGGAAAGAAGCACAGGCATTGACTTTTGTGTCGCGTTTACTGTGCTTTCCTAACTAGAAGCAGCTTCTAGTGCATGTCTAGCTTCCATAGACTGAATGTGGCTATTTGAAATGCTACCCAGATACTAGGGTTTTGCCCACAGCTCTCTAGACATCCTTTTCCTTTTGCAGGGTCTTTATACAATTATGGTTTTTAAGTTTGCTTCACTTATTACCCTACATTTATGCCATTTTACATCCCACTATCACTCTCCCCATCACCCAAGCTTGTACCTCTCTCTCTCTCTCTCCCCCCCCCCCCCCTCTCTCTTGTTGTGCTGCCACAATCCCAAACTCCCAGATGGGTCAGAGAGGCTAAAGGAAAGAGAAGATTTTAAACCAGGACTGACCAAGGACAGATGACATTTTCAGCTACAGTGCTCATAAGTAAGTTGGATGTTGCAGGGGCAGGATAAACAGAAATTATTTTGGTGTTTGGGGAATTCACGGAGCAAAGATAAAAGAGCCTCTGAGCTACTTTTTCTACAGGGAAAACCCACACACACTGTCCTGCTTGGCAACCTAGGGTCAACAAGGTTTTGGCATAGGTAACTAAAAAATGGCTAAAATTCACAGAAAAGAGAATCTCCAGGCTTTGCAGACTGCCTCACCAGCTCCTGCCTGTTTCTCCTGTGCCGCAGAAAGATGAGAGTACAGAATGAACTGAAAAACCTTTCTAAAACGTTTACAATTTTACCTTGTTAACACTCGTGGCTCAACCCACTGCCCATGATGTGAGGTGAAAAAAAAGATTTAAAAATATCCAGAATTGGTTAATAAACTCTGGTGTTGGCTTGATCAGAACTGAGCCTGCTGCAGCAGAATTGATTGTCCTGTTTCTGAAACGTCAAACAGCATATTGGTCTGATCCCAAGGTTATCAGCAGCTGACTGAGAGAAGAGTTTGATAGGTGAGATAGAAACAAGCTGCTCCAGTTAATCTGGGTTGGGAAGACTAGAGGGTTCATTGCTGCATCATGTGGCAAAAGCAATCGAGAGGGTATTTCTGTTTCAGACAAATTTGTTGGAAATTCAGGGCGCTATGCTGGGAAGCCAAAGCAGCAAGAGGCAGCGTGGGATGAAAAGAGAGCCCTGTTGGCTCCCGTGCTAGGTGGTGAGACTAGGATGGACAGTGTCATTTGAAGCAGCAGCTGCTCCAAGTCTACCCAGGTTTGTGAGCTTGGAGAATCTTGTGGAAAAAGGGCGAGAAAGGCTTGCTCACTAGGCAGGATTTTCCAAGTTCTCAGAATTCTAATTATGATGGTGGGCGAGGGACGGCGATTTGCCAGTGTACCCTTGGCAACCTGTTTATATGGCCTTTTAAGTTAATGCAAGGAATAGGTAAAATATGAACTGGCACATAGATTTAGCGAATCTCACACTCCTTCAAACACTTCTTTACTATGTCACCCTTCCACTGCCCTTCAGATGCACACACTGGTTTATGCCATACTCTCTTTATATGAGAATTCCCACTAGGGACCCAGGTGATGCCAATAGGAAGCCATCAGTCTTTATAAAGTTGAGTCATTTCTTTTGAAAATAATGAGAGGGGAAAAGCCCTTTGATGGGCGAAACGCTGCTCCCCCTGATGCTGGCATAAATCCTGAACATCAGTGAATATTACAAAGGGACTGCTCAGGATTTATGCCACATAAGTCAAAGCAGAATGAGGCCTGAGAACTGTTTATATTTTTTTTTTAATGAAGGGGCCGCCCTTCATTAAAATAAAATAAACCATATGGATTTTCACTTATATTAGATGTGTAAAGAGGTCTCTGAAGAGTAGTTTGTAAAAGCAGAGGAAACTTATACTGTGCATCAGACCATAGAGCAGAGCCAGGAATGCATCTAGAGCCCTGCAAGAGGCATTCAGCTCTGCAGGCAGTGCCCACAGCGACTCTGGCTCGGGCAAAAGCACTGTATTCCTTTAAGCACAAGCTGGTGCACCATGTAGCACAGAGGCTGTAGATTCAGCTGTGTTCTTACCTCACTTTCGCTTCTGCAGTGACCTCACCCTGTTACAATGCCACTATTCATGCAGACGGGGTAGAAGACGGCATACAAAAGTTTCATTTAGGCACATAAACATGAATATTTAGCCTGTTTGATTAGAAATGAAAGTCAAATGCTTCTACTTTCTGCAATCTGCAAGAGACTTTTTATTTTTTAGTAATACTGATTTTACAGGCAAACATTGAAAAACAAGACAATGAACCACATGTAATAATTTCTCGAATAACCATGTTAATATCCTTGTCCTAAGTGATGCCACAGCAGCTTTTCTTGCTTAAAAATATTACCAAGAGAGGGAAATAGAGCACGTGCAAACATCAAGAGTGGATAGAAGACTAATTCTTAAAAAACAACCCTTAGTCTGATTCTCAGCAGGTGTAAACTGGTGTTGCTGAAGTAAACACAGCTCTATGGATACTACTTCCTTCTTGCTGAAACCTTAACCCCAAGCTACTAGCACCATATATGCCATTTTGCTAAGTGGTTAATATCTTTCTCTCTGTCACTTGCACAGTTTTTAGCCATGCAGATAGTCATGAAAACTATAGAATAATTTAGAATTAATTTAGAATTACTCCAGTGTTGAACTTGCTGAAGCTCAGGGTCTGAGTGCTTCCTTACACCACCTGCATCAGCCGCCTGGCTGAGCGGTCCACTGGTGCCACCAGAGAGCCATTCAGAGAACCTCACATTAGGCTGTAATTAGCTCTTAACCTAAGTGATCTATTAACCCTGTTAGGAGCATTGGCTCCTGATTTAGACAGGTGCCTCAATTCAGGCTATGTAAATAAACCCCAGATAGCTTCCATACCTAGACCTGACATTCCACCAATTTCAAATGAAGATAAGCAATTAAATAATTTTGCACCCTATTTTCTCTGCTCAGTGGTTCTCAGCCTCAGCTACCCCCCCACCATGTCACCATTGCAGTGTTGATTCTGAACAGCTCCAAGGGGTACAGTCATTTGTGTTGACTGTATTTTGTGTATTTGGATGGTTCCTACTATGGGACTTAGGTGGTCTGACTGAATTCTCCTGCCCATGGGTTTCCAGGAGCTTTTCATGGGCTGTATTTGTTCATAACAAGAGTTTCTATCGCATGCTGCTATGTGTAACCAATCACACATGGTAGGAGTAAATTGCAGCAAAATGGAGCTATCTACAGAAAATATGACACTTTTCACAGCTCCAGAATAAGAGCATTGCAGCTTTTCATGGGTGTCCAGTAACACTTAAAGTCTAAGTTCAAATAAACAGACCACAATTCACACACGTAGTGCTTTCACCATGACAGATATTCATGTGTGGCTTAAGCATAAACATATTTCAAGTAAAAGGAACCATTTAATTTGACTTGGGTAATTCTAGAGGTTGTTCCAATCACTGGATACATAATTTTTTTGGCCCTCTTCAAAAGGGGCCTGATGCCTTTCTGTTCAGCTCACTTGTTGTGCTGTACATGTCTGAAAATTCCTGTCCTCCTTTAAAGGCCAAGTTCCTGTCCATAGATGAGATTGTTCTCAAATTTCTTCCTTCTCCTTTGAAAGCTTCCTTAGTTTATATCCTTCTTTGATTTTTTTGGTCTTCATCCTCCCCAACTTGTTAATAAAAAACAGAGGAGATGAATTTCTGTCCTGTGAGCAGTTTGAGAAGGGGCAGAACTGTCCACCACAATTCAGGAACTGAGGTCTGTCAACACTCTAGGCGTTGCTGGCCAACACCGTCTACAGAATCAGCAAAATATTTTTCTCCTTCTCCATGCTCTCCATCCTTGGTAATCTTTTATTCCCTTCCTAACCACAGTCTTGGATCCTTAGACAAACCCATGAACATCTGGAATTACCCCATCCATTACTGCCAAATCCTAATCTGGTGAACTGTCGCAGGTTCATGAGGACATTGCCCAGACCAAGGTAATAATAATGATATGAGTAAGATAATGGTTAGCTCCCAAATGGGACCTTGATGTCCTTGGAGTCCTCCCTTGGCATCCAGTGAAGACTGAGGCTGACAAAAGGTAAGCACCAATACAAAGTACCTTGGGAAAATTATCTCCCATGATTTACCTGCTAAATCACTGCTCTTTTGTCCTGCCTTTCCTGCATTTACAGTTTTCCCACTTACTGTCAAGAAGGGACAGGGTTGCCATGAGAAAAGGAAACAGCAAACTCAGACCCTGCAAAGCAGATCTGAGAGGCGACTTTTGCTATAAATTTCTTAGCCAGTTAATTAAACACATCTTTACAGGGACTCTAATACCTATTAATCTCAAACCGATGATGTTTAGAATTTTACAAGCAAGTTCGGCTGATAATTTACACAGACTCCTCCAGCTGTCATGCTAAAGCAGGTCCACCAGTAGCACTTAATGAATTTACATTTCTGGATGGATTATGGATCCCCCCTTATCCCAGAACAGTGTCACAATAGTCTAATTTTGCTGTAATTTGCTCTCACCAGCTGTGTTGTGTGACCTCCTCATACACAGCAACATATGATAATAACTTCTCTATTATAAAGAGATAGAGTCTCAAACCCCTCTTTTCCTCTCATATTTGCAGGGTATGCTGAGGGACACCTAAGCATGTGGTGTGTGTTGCAAACCATCTTCCTCACTGGCTAGTGGGAAACATTCACACACATTTTGGCATCTGGTAAAGGTTTAAGAATTCCTCATCTTCCACCCCAAGAATCATCTTTCAAATTGAGATGAACTCTCAAAAGATGACAACTCTGACCCATAACACATTTTAAATGCTGCACTTGCAGAAAACTGATTGTTGCAAGATTCCACTGTGATGACTAAGCAAATGTTTGGAAGACCCTAAAAACTGCAAAAAAGACAATTTTAGCATTGTTATTCAATGTAAATTCATCCCTGACAGATTAGATTTTACCCAGTGGCACTTTCAATTACATGCTTCAAATAAGGTTTTAATTTAGATTTAATAAGACAGTTATTGCATGCTAATTAAATACTAATGGATTATTAAAAACATATTTTCTGCAGGTCTAGCAATCCTGTAGTAAGCACATCTATCTAAACCTGAATACACATGGTTTTAATCAGTCATTGGAATTAAGTTAAACATAATTGTTGGAAGTTGAAATATGTGATTGGACTCAAGAAGACAATTGCAGTATGTCTATTACACAAGCATGGAATTGATGGAAGAATTAATAGGGAATAATTGCATTTGTCTGCTAAATAATGGTATTGATTTAAAAGTATTCAGGTCATACACATTAATTGTATTTAAAGAGAAAAAGGATATAGAAGAACAAACAGATCGCATTAACAGACTCATACAAAGGACTAGTCAATAAATTGCATTTCTTTGAAAAATTATTCCCAACTAGAAGATATTTCATTTTTCTTACACACAGATTTTTGCTTAGAAGTAGTATAGTACACTTTTTATGTAGTGTCTGTTAACAAAAATATCTCTATGACTTGCCAAGTATGATGTCACATCTTTAGTCTTTGGCCAATTCCTTAGCCAATTGGAGTATACTTCTGAAGCATGTAAAACTCTTTCAAAAAACCTGGCAGCCTCACTGAACACTTCTACACATATTGATGTATTAGGTACCCCTAGCAACCCAGTAAACAGAAAATAATCTGGAGATTTATCTTAACTAATGAAATAATTTAGTAACTACAGGTATTTTAATTAGCATCGGTAAGGATGTCCTTAGAAACAATTTATTTAATGACCAACTATGCTCTGTTGCTCTAGATCACAGAAGTCACTCTTACAGTGAAGTCCTTACCATGCCTGAGTCCATGCCAAGAGAATATGGGCAGCAGAGGAAGCCCTTGTTGTGACACCTGTAATTCGTCCTTGGAACTCTAGAATGATAAGAACTGAAGCAAACTATATGCACTGAAATTATTATCAGCTCTTTAGGACAAAGTTATATTTCTCTGGACTATTGACACAAGCCTGCAAGTATACAGAGATCAAGTCCATCTTTCTGCAATGCAGGGATTACCAGCATTTCTTAATCTATTCATACTTTCTGCTCTTGGCAGGTCTCTCTGAAAATCTTTTGCGGAATGATCATCTTGGGAAGGGAATAATTTCCCTTTAGTTGCATCAGTGCAAAAGTGGAAATGAGGACTCTCACAGCAGGAGCCCCCTGTTAAATACCTTGGCACAAGATATGGCAACATAGCAGTCAAGAACTAATCACATGAAAAGGGAAAATTAATTTGGTGGTCTCCCTGCATACGCCAGTTGTGAGTACTTTAAAGCTGCTCTCTGGGTCTGTGATACAGCAGCAGGACAACCTTTGGGGAAAAAAAAAATGGTGCTGCAAGCCAGACTAGAGGTACCTTGGCAGGCTGTGTGGGTAAACTTGCATTGCTCCTGCCAGGACTACAATTATTAGATGCTATCATCCCCTCGCATTCACCAGTACACGCAAACTTTTAAAACAAACAAGCAAATCAACCACACAATGAAGTAATGTGCTGTTTTGCATCCCTCCTGGCACAGATTCAACCTCATTCATTTGATGGCCACGCTACTGAAAGCAAAGCACAGAAAACTCTAAGTCAAACAAATGAAAACGCATAGACTTATTCTTGTACTCACTCTCCCAGACAGCGCAGGAAAGGAGGGACAATACAGAACATTTGCAGCGGTATCTATGGGATGACAAGCACTTAAAGCCATTCCACAGCCCATGCTCCCACCTAGCACTTGTGCCAAGTTTCAATGACATGCTTCAGTAACACGAATTGCTTACTGTTGGGCTTCATTTAACCATCCTGTTTCTAGCAGTTCTCTGAACTATGGCTTCTTCTCCCCAAGAATACAAAAGCCCAAGGTATGAGTTCATTGCTAAAGAACGAAAGCATCTCAGCAGCCCAGGCTGCCTGGTGATTTGCTGAGCTCCTCTGAGCCAGTTGTGAGTTTTCTTCTAATTTAACTGTTAAGGTTTAAGCTAAAAAGAATCCACTCAGTGAAGCACTGTATCTGTGCAAGCATGACCCTTTAATCCAAGCCAGGAACAACTCCCCAGCAAGATTTTTTTGTTTTTAAACTGGGGAAAAGTAGTGCTCTTCAAACACTACAGTGTTTGCAGTAAAGACTGGGGATATTAGGGTTTTGCAGAAATGCTGTGGTTTGGTCTCACCTTTAGAAGAGATGCAACTGAAGTGCCTTTTTATGCTTTTTATGAATCACTAGACAGGCAACACGCTTTTTCCCACAGAAAGTCGCATTTGCCTCAGTGCTCCAAAGCAATCTGTAAAACTTGCCTCTGTCGCTGACTAATTATTGCTGTTGAACAAATGTTTTTCTAATGCTTATATCTGAAGCCATCAGACAAACTATAATGTGTGACCAGCCTTTGTATTTGGTAATAGCCTAACGTGGCAGAGTCAGAATCCATTCATTAGCTCTGGCAGGCAGCTCCAGCCTTCTGTGCAAGGAGCAAAGATTAATGCAGACATTGTACTCAGGGTGGCCCTCATACTGCGAACCCCACGGTTTCAGCTTCATTTACAAATCCAGAAATCCTTTTTTCTTTGCTGAGGAATAACACTATTAATGAAATAAAGCTGTGATATTCATAAAGAGACATTACAACTTAAGATATCCCTGATTTTTACTTTATTTACATATAAACTAGGATATTCCTCCTACTTAGTTTAAATTATATGCTACTAGCTGTTTCCTGTCCTCCCAAATGCACTGGGATAATGTTATATTTAGAAGCAATAGACAGGTGGGAAAGGAAATGAACCTACTTAGTAATGTAGCAACACCTGCATTACTATGTATAATAATATAATATGCAAAATATTGCCATATTCCCAGAAAACAGTTCAGGCATTTAGGCATATCTTTTGCTCTATCTTCTTCACAATAAGCAATCCTGTTGTATAATGTACTTCTCCCACATTTCTAGTTTGCATGACTTTTATGTTGTTAGCTAACAGTTTATTTCTGGCTTTTTGTGGTGGTTTAGTTGATGTCATTCTTTTCATCCTAAATATTTGTTCTTTATTGTAAATTTATCCTTGACACTTAAGCTCATTCAGATAGGGGAAAGTAATTTAATAGAGCAATTTAAGACTTGGATCACCAAGCTACTTGAGCATCTGCTTAATTAGATTCTGAAATCACAATATGAAGAAGCACAAACACTCACAGACTAACTGTGAACTGGGATGTTTATTGCCTGGATTCTCTGTATTTTAATTTTATTCTATATCTGCCATCTATTAGCCAGGAACAATATGTAAACACTAGTAAACATTATCTAAATTGAACTGTAAATACAACACAATTATTCTGAATTAAAATTTAGTAGATTGTAAGAAAATAAGATTTCCTGAGAATACCATGCTTACACTATCCATGCCTTCTGAATGTGTTCATTTAGCTTAAAAGCAAAACAGAGATAGCATATCTCTTGCAGAGTTTCTCAGTGACACCAGACAGACTGTCCAACATGTGTTGAATAGCATTTTCTTTTACTGAAACAAGAGGCTGAAAACTCCAGGTTTGAACCTCCAGGGAGGTTCAACTCCACTCCTCCCTCTATATAGAAAATATATATTCTCAAAATGGAAGGAAGGAAATTATCACAAAATTATGAGTTCGTCCATAATTTCTTAAATTATATGTTTTTCATAATTCCTTTATAAGTGGGACTGACAAGCGTTACACTACTGTAATAAATTTACTTTTTCCTTTTCTTTCTTCAAAGCAAAAGAATTTAAATTTTAGTAACATTTATGGCCTCAGGGAATCTAGAGTTTCACTTACACAATGGCAGTGAGTTTGTACAGTCTAACACATCCCAGGAAAGCCATGAATAACTGTCAAGATATCCTATTTCTCTACTGTGTATACTTCTCCATCTCATAGTAGCTTTGTTTCAAGTACACTTAATTTAGAGGTTCTCATTCCTTTGCACTCAGTTTGCATCCCTAGAAGTGTATTGGCAAAGTCCAGAGTCCTCTGATTGTCCTGCATGCACGGCCTCAACAGCCCCCTGTCCTGCACATTAAGACTCACTCCATCCTAAACAGCCTCCCCTGAGGGCAGGGAATCTTTCCATTGCTCAGGGCAGAATTAAGGCATTTTCAAGGCCAAAAAAACCCACACACCTTAGTGCTATCCAAGAATAATGCCTGAAGAAGTAATAGCTGTGTCCCCTGTGGCCACATGAGATGACATCATGGGTCCTTCCAGCCCCAGAGCTGCCGGTTCTCCTGGCCCTGCCGATTCAGAGGTCTTCCTGAATTGAACATACAAGTGATTTCTGCCCGCCAAACATCACCAAAGCCATTAATCATGACCTCATGGTAAACACATGGAGGAGAAAGAAAGAGTGGCAAACTTCTCTTTTAAGCTTCTTTTACTCTTTCCAAGAATTTCTAATAGAGACTCTTCTTCAGTGCCTACCTGTATATACATATGTGTTATTATAGAAAGGTAAGAGGACTGATCAAAATGCATCAAAAGCTGAGAAAGCTGTGCTTTCAAGTGCATGAGGTGTCAAAGCCTGCTGAGCATTTACACACTGTCAGAGCAGAGCCTGGAGCAGGGACTTGCTCAGGAGCAGAGACAGGAAGCAAAATGAATCTGGAAGGAACACATGTCTAGTGGAGTTCATAGAAAGGCTTTGTGCATGCCACAGGGCATCAATAATATACCTTTTGTTAGATATAATAAAGTCTTGGCAAAGACAGGTGATGACTCAGGAAGCACAAACAAATAGAGAGAGTCTCTGAAAAAGTAAGGAAAACAACTGCAGCCCGTTTCAAGTTTAAAAGAAATATTACCAAATCAAAAGCAACATCTGGCAACTGGTGTTCCCACCACCCCAATTTAATTCTTACTGTGTCCATTAGTGTTCAGCAAAGTCCAAAGGCCATGAAAACCAGGCAGTTAGGAGCTCCTACCCTCAGACAGATGAGGGATCATTTGTCCCCTAAGGAAGCTTCTGAATATAGAGCAGAAACACCCTCTGTGAAGTTTCCAGAATGGAAACCAAAATATTTCTCTGAGGATATTTTTCCTCTGCTCTTGGGCTGGTAACCTGGTTTGCACCTTCTCTCTTGCACTTGCTTCTCTGGGCCCTAGTGTGGTTGCAGCCTGTGGGGTTGCAGACCATGCAGAGGGTCCCAGGGCAGCCAGGGCTGGCTCACCTCGGGAGGCAAAGGCAGGCAAATCTGATTCACTCTGCATTTTGAACAAACCCTTAACGCGGACACAAGAAGCTACCTCATCCTAGCCAAGGGAACAGATTAGGTTGTTCAGCTCCCATCCTCAAAGTATGCTGGGCTGTGCCTTGACAAGAGGGCTCCAGCACACCGTGGGTGAGCACGGAGAGCCTGACAATCTGCGGGCGCTGACACAGGAGGCGTCACCCTCGCCTGCGCTGTTGGGTTTTGAGTTGCAAAAGGGCGTGGAGATGGCAGGCAATGTGGAAAGCAGTGGTCAGTGTTGGGCGTTCTTCATCTCATAAATGTTGCTAATGCATGGTACTGCAAGCAGTGTCACACACATTAAGCCAAAGACACCATTTCTCTGTGTTCTGGAGGGGGCTTTAAGGGTTGCTGTAATTGGAAATGGGGCTTTTTACATTCATTTGAAGAAAACAACACCCATGCTACTACTAACTTAGAGTCATCAAAAAGTAATATATCATAGTGACATGTCTCAGTAAAGCTTTGGAGACAGAGAGAAATGCCAGTGGAAGACAGGTTTTATGGTGGTGATGTACCTAGACCAAATCTATCCTTTGCAAAACTGTGCTGACACCATTAAAGACACCCTAAGGATGAATTAGACTCATTACATCTTACATTACATAATGAGAGCTGTATAGGGGAATTTCTTACAGTTTTATTCCTACAGCCTCTAATATTAAATAGGATTTGTACATCCCTAAACTTAAATGAAGTTTCTAAAGCATTTCAAGGCATACATCACCTAGATTATGTAAAACTAATTTATGAAACAGGTTTCCAAAACACAGATGCTTCACTGATATAAAACTAATTTATGAAACATGTTTCTAAAATGCAGATGCCTCAGTGTTTGGCTCAGGCAGTTTCCCCCCATTTCTATCCGCTGTTAAACTGCAGCTGAAATTCCACCCAGGACAAGACTGCGCTTTCCATCTAGAAGTGAGCCCTAAGAGAGATGAGAACATAAAAGCTACTGAGACCTTGTGATCTCCAGAGAACAAAAAATCTCTGTGGCCAATAATAAAATGAGCCATTCATACACTAAAAAATCTTTTTGCAGAAAAGCAATATTCTGCTGTCTTCTCTTAGGTATCAGAAAAATAAAATTCAAGGCAAAGGACTTGTCCTTTCCACTGTGGATTAAACATAGGTAAAATGGAGTATATACAAAAAAGCTGAAGACTGCCTGTATGGTTGCAAGTTCTGTGCTGCTTTCAAGCCTCCAGAATAGAGCTCAGCTTGACATTGAAAATCTTTGTGGAGGTTGGTCATTCTATCAAACTTGACAGAGTCATAAATCCAAGGCACTGTGCAGCCAGGCACAGAGTTGGTTTTTTTTTCCAGGATGAGAACACATCTGAAACAACACTCTCAGACAGTATGGTATTATTTACTTACAGCTGAGCTTAGGAGATCAGGTGGCAGCCTCAGAAATTATCCCAATTATTTGAAATTGCAGTATAGTGTAAGAATTCTGTCAAAAGAGAGGACTGCAAGAGGCAGAGCAGGGAAAAAAACTAAGATGTCTTTTTTTTTTTTAATAAAGCAAAATGAACCAAGGCAAGCATTCAAAAATAAGTTACTGAAAACCATTTTATAAACTAGCTTTAAAATCTCTTAATATCATTAGCTTACCTTTTGTTTTGTCTGAAGAAATATATATGAACCAATAATGTTCTCATGAGATTTCATTACTGAAAAGGCTCATTAGAAAAGGCATTAAAATACTAATTACCTCATAAACTATTTAGTTGTGTACCCATTGGGATAGTACTTACGAGTGCTCAAGCTCTTCATAGATCCAGCTAATCAATTAATGCTCATTACAATCAGAAAGAGTATGCAGACTGCAGCATGCAGGAGAAATAAATAAGTCAGAGGTTAGCAAAGAAAGTGATTTGGCTGTAATCGAGCCTTCCTTTGTAACACAACTGTTGTCTGCTACGATTTAATTTTAATCAGCCTTTTTGGTGCTTCTGGTAATGTGACTCTTCTTGTCTCAAGAATCTCAGCTATTGTTATTGCTCCTCCAAGTGCATGATTTATTATGGGAGATACATCAGATGTACACAGAGATTCAAGTGGACAGGTAGAGTTTTCACTGATACCATGCTAACATTACCTGCTGGGTGTGTAAAAGCAGAGAGGGGCTTGGGGGTGTGTCCTGAGTGGCTTTCTGCATCAAAGAAGAGGAGCAGCCACAGAGACCTGGATGAACTGCTGGCTGTCCTGCAAAGCAAAGCCCAGCACCAGCTCCTGCCTACCCTACGCCAAGGCTTGGGAAGGGTCAGGAGATGTCGGCTGATGAGAACTGGGCTCTCAGTCTGTCACAAACACTGTGGGGGAAGGGGTCCTGCTTTTGTGCCTGCAGAGATGACACATATGCTCCTTCACCTCAGGAGCACCAGGACTATTGTCTGTCTCTCTTTGCTGGGTATGGTGGCCTAGTATCAGCACTGGAAGCACCTGGAGCCTGAATAGAGCCTGAATAGTGCCTGTTGGGCTCTACAGCTGATTTTTTTTTAAACAGAATTTAGAATCTATTTGAAGACATCCAGGACTTAATCCTAGTTCCTTATCATGTCCTTCACACCTGCAACTCAAGAGAGCTTCACTTTTACTTCAGACCTGAGAAGTCCCTGCAGGGAGACCTTACAGGCTCCAGAGAAATGCATGTTCATGATTTTTTCACTATGGAGGAAAATACCAAAGACAGGAGGAAGTTAAGGGTTACTTCATCCATCTGGAGATCACTCAGGCTGCAGTGACCAGAAGCCCTAGGGATAGCTTTCCTCCTTCCCTCCTGTAGGAGGAAAGAACATACTGGATGGGTACTACAAGTCATAGCTATGTTATTTGGATTTTTGTGGGCAGTATTAAACTAGCATCATGAGTCACATATACCAGTTTTACTAAGACTAGCATAAACACATATTGAATTTTAAGTGTAGTAGAAAAGGAAGTTTTAGTTTCTAAAATCTTTAAATGAGATTAAGCTACCTTATTTTCTTATTTCTTATTTAAATGAAAGATTTCAGTATCCTTGAACAATCCCAGTAACCACAAATTTCACCAAGGGCAATTCATTTCTATTTTAATTTTCAATACTTATGTGGTTATATACCTTTTTTCACATAAACTCTATATTACCTCTGGGAACTTGGTATGCAACAAATTCAAACTTTGCTTGGATCAAGTTTCCAATCAAACTAATCCACCACTAACATGATTTAGAAGACTGACAAGCCCCAGCAAATTCACATAGCCGAACAAATTGCTTTTTCTTTGTGCAAATGGTAGCCACCCTAAGTGTTAGTAAGTGTTCTTTGGATAACACACATGGATTTTCAGACTTTTATTTTTCTTCGGCATTCTAAAGTATTTCAGGAAAAGTGGTTTCTAAACAGAAGATAAGGTAATATGCAAATAAATAGATGGAGAAAATTACCCAAACACTCCTAGATAAGATTATGCTTGCAGAGCAAAATTGCATGGAATGGAGGAGGAAAAAAACCCACCATAACCACAGGAAAAAAAATGGACACATGCACAAACATGCACGCGTTCAAACGTCTGACCAATAAACCTAGGGCTCTTCAGACTGCTAGCTCTTACTATCACCTACGACTGCCTCTAGTTTAATGAATATTGAATGAATATTTGCCTCTAGTTTAAATGAAGAACTCAAAACTCCAGATTTTGTACACATCCATATATTAATGTTTTGGCAGTATTTTTTAATCTAATAAAATTCCTGGAAGATGAAGTTAGAGCAGTATCTGTTACAAACCTCCAAATAAATAGTTTTCTCTCTGACATAGTCACACACTTGCACACCAACACCAGCCTGCAGAGCCTGCAGAGCAGCTGCACACGTCCATTAGATGGAAAGCAGATCAGGACTTCCCCCACCCCTACCCTGGGTATCTCCTGGCCGCTTTGTTGGCAGCCAAAACAACGTTCACGCTTAACCTCATGCTAAAGAGCCTCTGTTAACAGTCAGGGAACACAGTCCATCCTCTTCACATATATTTCTCCTGAACCACAAGCAGCACATAAAGCAGACTCTAGTCAAATCCAGTAATGATGCTAGGTATTTTGGGAAGAAAAAAAAAACCTAAAAAGTTGGCACAGTAAGGCAAATGTCATACTTCAGTGTATAGTAGTGTTCTGTCAGAAGCCAGACATATTAAAAATATTTACATAATTTAAAATAATTTGTACAGGTCTAGTAAAGTCTATTTTAGGCTTTGGGCTTTAATAAAAGTTTAAACATTTGCTAGATCCCATTGGACTTCATGTGTAACCTTGGCATTTAAGGGCAGTATTGAGGATATGCCATTACTAAACTTTTCATATTAGTATGAGTGTGAACTGAAATACCAAAATAAAAAGATAACAATATTTCTCGTGACTTGCAAACAGTCCTGGACTTTATATGTATTTCCAGATGGGAAACTAAAAATGTACTCTATGTTTGCACGTGTATATTCAAAGGTGGCTTGTAGTCTAATTTAAACATTCCAGAATAATGTGACCTAAATATAACAACATGAATCATCCATCACTTTCAAAGAAATATCTGGCAATTTTTCATTATGAATCACTAGGGACAGATACCAATAACTGTCACAAAATTGATGGTGGTTGTCTGGTATGATGAATCAATTATAAAAATCATCTGGTATTATTCTGGGGATTAGAGAAAATAATGTATCCTTAAATATTATGTAATGAACACCTACAGGAAGCTGAGTTGAAAAGTGAAGTCAGATAAAGTTCATATGAGATTCTGGAGCAGTTGTCAAAACACCAATGTGCAAGAATAACAGGCAAATATGTATTAAATATTTAGTGCATAAAATGCTAGGAATAACCTTCCCACACATGCTCTGTAGTCAGAATGTATGTAGTCTGCAGAACATTCTGTAAAATACAGAATATGAATTCTAAACAAAAAAAAAAGTTAAAACCAAAATAAACAAAATGCTTACCTGTCAGTATCAAATTCTGGAAGGGCCAAATGTTGCCTAAAGGAAATTTTGAAATTCAGAAGTATAAACTAGGTCCTCAGCTGATGCAAAAAACATACAACTCATTTGAAGTCAACTCATCCACGTTTATAGCTGAGGATCAGGGCTAAATTAGAAAAGTAATCTTTGACTATACTAAAATTCTTGACTCTGATATTATAAAAGTAGAGGATAATGAAATTCTATTTTAAGTTGCTTATGGGGCTTGTCTCCTTTCTGAGCACTCATTTTGGAAAACTAAAATGGAGAGGAGTAGCAGTGAAAAGGTGGACATTTGGTTTTAAATAATTTCCAGTAAACTGAATAACAAAACTGCAGGAATCCTGTCTACTGTTTTCTATTTTACAAGAGCTTTCTTTTTTTTTTTAATGACATAATTTTAAGACCAAGCTTTCATGAATGAAAATATACATTATGAAGATAACAATCCTAAATTAAAATTCTTCCCCACTGATATTGTTACAAAATGAAGAATCTGATATTATCTTAAAGTAAGATTTGTGGAACATTTTTTCAATATGAAAAGAGCTGGTTTCACTGTGACTTTAATATAAAAAATGGGGGGACAAAAAAGCACGCCATGAATAGAAGAGGAACATTTTGCATAAATTGAATTCTATTCCTAAATAACCCGACAGTATTTTAGTCAAATCTTCATGCTAATTCGCCTTCAGCTGGTCAAAGTCCATGTTCCCCCCACCTCTGCAATATTCCAGCAATGTCCAGTATTTCACTGTCTTCTTTGAAATGAAGGGAACTATCTAAAGCAGAGTAACTTGGATGCGCTCACATTGCCAGAGTCAGTCCTCAGCACATGAGCAACTAATGGAGTAAAGGCAGCTCAGGTCCCCTGGGGGGCATCCCATAAAGTGGGCTGTGCAGCAGTCAGAATAAAGGGGATGCAGAGTGCAGAGGACACAACTAACTATGCTGCATCCCATGCAGTCTGACTACAGAGCACATTTGGGAAGATTATTTATAGCATTTTATACACTAAAATCTCAGATAAACTTTACTGGCCAGAAATTTGCTAGTAAAAACCAGAGCTGAGCACAGTTTGCTGCGTAAGTGTTTCCAGGGTGGGAGACCCAGCCTGTCCCAGTTTTTAAATTACCTCCTCTGAACATAAATGAGGAGTTGCCTTAATGAACATCTGGAGAACAGTGTATATCCTTCCCAGCACTGAGAAGTGTCACCGGCCATAGCTGACAGAATAAACAACAAATGCTGTGAACATTCCCTCGGACTGCACACAGCTTGTAGCAGGGTTTCAAACATGTCTGTGATCTCACAAGGAGCTCTGCAGGGGTATTCTTTAGTCCTGGTTTGGATATGGTTGACATTATGTGAAAGTAAGTGCCCTCCTGAGATTTCAGTGAAAGCCACGATGCCAGGGAAGCTGATCTCACAAGGCTTCCATCATCTCAGATGACAGAAGTCTCAGAAGATCAGTTAATTTTTGTCATTCTGAGCCAAAATCTCATCAGTAAAGTTCAGGAAATTTCAGGGGCATTAAATCCAAACACAAAGCACCACCGTCATTCAGATTTGAATCCTAAATTTGAGCCTGCACTCCCTGTAAGCTTGAGGAGTTCAGTCTCCTCATTCTCCACTACTCATGAAAAAGTAGCGTATTTCAACAATTATACTGATATTACCAACATTAATATTAAGTTGAAAACAAAATATACATAAATTTTTCTCAGACAGAAATTGTGTTTTCTGGAACTGGCAGCCAGAAATTCTTCTGTGCTTGTTTCAGCTCTTCCACTGACAAATTGTGTGGCCTCTAGTGAGTCACTTCAATTTTCTCTCTCAGTTCAACAGTTTGAAATTATTTATTTCATAGGAAGGCTACCATAATTAATAAACTGCTTCATTAGCTACTGCATAGTTTTTAGAAAATACTTTTTAAGCCTGTCCATAAAGAAGAAATTTATTGCCATGAGAATTTTTCTTCCAGCTCTTGTGTCCTCAGTGGTTAAAATATGGGGCTGGTAAAGTGTGCAAAACCGCCTCCCCCACCCACTTGCCATGAGATGCACTAGCACATCCCAATCAAATGTTGGGCTTAATGTGCAACGGCCTGAAGCTCAAAACAATTTCTATTATTTGTGGATATTGCAAAAATCCTGGAAAATGAAAGCTGTACATATTCCAAGAAAGAGACTGAAATACATCTGTGTGAAGCAGAACTTCCCTGTAATGCAACCATGTTTTTATTTTTGCAGTTTCCCTCCCTGGCTTCACTATTGTAGGGGCTTGCTTTTACTTGCACCAGCACCCACTGACACACAACTTTCCACAAACAAAACCTTTTCTGTTAGGGACAGTCGTGCACCAAACAAATTACCCCTACATATATGGATGTATCGGACTTAAGTTTCAAAACCTTATGACACACAAAAGCCAACAGTTCATCTGTTGAGCTAGATGATAGCCACAGCAAGCAAATACTGGGATTGTATTTCAGTTATTACTATGGTTACAAAATCAGGGTGGACACTGGGGAGAAAACGAGAAAGAGAAAAAAATCTACAAAGACAGTAAATCCTCTAAGGAAAGAGGGTGGTGGAGAAACAGGGAGAAAGAGACAGGGTGAGGGCTGGTGGGTGGGGGAGAAAGCGAGGTCACTTTAACACCCAGCTGAATCAAGGCAAACAAAATAATAAAAATCCAAGTTCTTCTAGGGAAATAGTGCTGATAAGATCACCACAGGATAAAGTGACACAAAGAAAGAAAAATGCAGGGAATTGTTACAACTTGTGCCTGTGAGAAGCAACGCAATTCTTATGCACTCGGGAGAAGCAAAATCAGATATTCGGCACATATTCGCAGCACCTCTAAGTAACTGAACCGCTTTGCTTCTCTAGTGAACTTACTGAGCCACTGACTACTTAAGAACTAGCTCCTACCCAGTCTAGTACATAATCCAGAATTTAGGCATGATGGGTACAAGGTCCTGTTTCAGTAAATAAACCAGAATATTATTATCTTCACCTCTCACAATAATACCTTAATCCACAGCAAGGCACACTGTCTGCAGGCAAAGCTACTGCCCAGGAATGGTTATAAAGCACAGATCAGGAGCACACTGAAAATTTGGCTTTGAGGACTTTGAAACATAATCACAAATATAACAGGAGATACTATTTCAGAATAGTTAGTTTTGTCAACAGTTGCCAAAGCACTGTGGGTTTTAACTATACAACAGTCCCTCCTGTGAAAACACTTCTCAGTTACTGATACAGGAAATTTCATCACAACTCTATTTTTTATTTGGAAGATGTTGCTTTGCACTTTTTTTTCCTCTTATGCTTCTTTCATTGCTTTATTGTGAAGTACAAGACGAGCAATTGCTGTTGAAAGTTCTTCAGAGATGCAACATTTTTCTTTCTGCTCAGCCGTCCAGAATCCATGCAAAGAAAAGCCTTCTGGCCCTGAAGCAGTATGTGCTGTTCTACTAAAATGATTCCATTCCCAGAGAGCTTGATAGGAAAAGATAGACTTCAAACCATCTATTTTGTTCAACAAAGTATATTCAGTCACAAAGTGTGAAGTATCCAAAACTAGAGTTTCAGTGGCTCTGATCCTGCCTGGGCTGCCTATTTCAGCCCCTTGCCTGAAATCAGCATGGAAACCTTGCAAACCTGGGCCCAGAGCAGGAATCCAGAGGGATGTCCTTCCCAAGGCCACCAGCTGTCCCAGCCACCGCGGTTTGGGCAGCATTCTTTGCTTCCACATCCAAGGGCTGCTGCAATGGCCGAGACGAGCACCAAAGCAGGGCTGGGGTGAGAACTTCCACCAGCTGCTTCTCTCTTTGTGCTGGTTGCACCATCATAGCTCATGGGCACATGTTATTTGTAAAACAAAATTTTATTTGTAAAACAAGGAGCAGCAGAAGACTCCATCCAAACTCAGACCATAATCTGCACCGGATGGAAGCCCTGGACCTTTGTGGCCAAGCCTTTCCCATTGGCTGGCTGTTGTGTTCCTGCAGATAGGGAGACATGCTTGTCTTAGAGCCATACAAAAATGCAGCCAGGTCTCTGCAGACAGCTTGGCCTTTCCTCAGGGATGGAGAGCTGAGTGATGCTTGCACTGGAATTTACACAGCCACCAGTAAAATCGGGACCCTTACCTCTAATTAAGTTGAATAAAAATTAGTGCTAATGACACTGCAATTTCTTTCACTTCTCTCCTCCTCTGGCAAAACTGTCGTGCATTCTTAGGTATATTAGGAGGTTTGGTTATTACTTTTTTTTCTGGTTGTGTTTTCACTCTTTCACCTGACAGACACTTTCAAATTTTATTTTTTTTAATTTTTTTGCTGTTCAGCCTAGTAAAGCTTACAAGTCAAAAACAACAGCCCACAGTCCTATGTGTTTCTGATACAGAAATAATATCTTTCCTTTTCTTTTTTAAGAAACATACACCTTCTGTCAGGATTATAGGCACAGCCAAGCTACACATATAACATTTAATTTAAATTTTATAAAACTACCTATCGAGCAAGTGGCAGACAGAAATTGTAAAAGAAAAAAAATAATAGATTAAATTGAGAACTCTGTTTTTAAATTCATTGCCAGTCTGCTTTTTATACCTTTTTTTCAGAGGCCATAAATTTCTACAGGTAAAGATCAATGCTGTGCAAAATTCAGATAGAAAGGCATCAGCTCCATGGAAAAGACCTGCTGTCACACAGGCTTCCAGTGGTTCAGTGCACACTATTTATCTTTCGCTCCAGTAATCCACGCAGTATTGCACTTCCGAGTTCTAAAACCTCCAGTACTCTGAAAGTGCAGAACCAAGCTGTGTGTAGGCAGTATATTAAGGCAAAGGCACTGCCAACAGTTCCAACTTCATCATACTTTCAGCCTACTGAACCACCTGTTAATATGCTACACGTGCGACTCTGCGTATTTTTGCCATATTTTTACCATGTACACTAAGGAGCTATATGTTTCCACCTCTTTCCAGTGCAATATATTTTAATACAAAATCAATGTGTGTTTTTGGTGGGCAGCATTTACCTACTTGTCCGTGAATCTAAGAAGAAAGCAGTATTGATTTAGATGTTCACTCATTCATTTACTAGGACAGTTTTAAAGCATTAGGTGATAACGTAATTGAGAGGCATACTGTGAGGGAAACTGAGATTGCTGTGATAAATTAAATCAGTTCTGGGATGTCATCCACAATACCTTAATATTTGATGGAATGTTCTCCTGAAAAAAATTAAACCAGGAAGCAAGCACCTTGGGTGGCAGAGTGTGGCTTTTCATAAAAGCCAGGTGATACAAGGCGATTAAAATACCTATTGCTTATTATAGAAACATTACATTAATGCCACACATATTCTATATGTGTGTGTAGATCTGCTTGTATATCAGACAATGTATATATTTATCAGACTGGCTTCTATTTCCCACATATAAACCAATTATGAAACAATCAAGGGTGTGAATCTTTTGCCATCTATCAGCTTTTTTTAAAAAATCTGGCATCACACAGCATCCCTACAGATATTATTTATTCACATGCGTTTTACAGAGGCAAGTTAAGTCACATGTGTCACCAAACAGTGTTATGACTGCTGCATGCCAAACTGTGCTTGCATTGCTCAGGTACATGCTGCCACGAGGCCACAAGGATCTGGTCTCACATCTGGATCTCACATTTAGAGGAACTTGTCCCACATTCTCTCACACAGGCCTCCCAAAAGTGCTGATACTCCCATGGATTTGGGCACCTGGTGAGTCAGGCCCAAAGTCCCCTGGCCTTCTCCAGTTACTTCAGTCACTAGCTACAAGCATCTTAGATGACTCTGCCTGGTGTTTGACACATCCCTTCTTCTCAGGGTGGGGCAGCCAAAGAGGGCATAAGCAATGCTGAATGTGCCAGCAGTAATAGCATTAGCAGAATCCAGGGAAATCTGAAATTCTTTCCTAATGCAGGACACAATCTGATAAGGTACTAGGCATCCTCACTTTTAACTTTTAAAGTCACCAGAGTATGTGAAAGCATGAGGCAAAGTGAATCAGTTAACAATAAGAACAAATATCCCTGTAACACAGATGATTGTGATTTAAAATCCATGAATTTGCATGTAAGAAATAATTTTGCTCTGAAAATTTCCTACACTTTTTCTACTTCAGGCAGAGTATTTTTAATAGATTCCTATTCCTCAAAGCAGTGACTAAATGAAGAAGCCTTTTATATTGCATGCATGTTCATACAGAAACAAAATATAAAATTAGAATATAGAAATATAAAATATTTTTAAAACTACAAACCTGCATTTGAAAATAGGAAAAGTCCTGGAACTCTGAGTTATACCTCTTGAGAGTTAATATGTGCAGATTTTTTTCTACTCTTTGAAGAGTGGCAGAAGTAAAGGTTCTGTTTGTTCACTACACCACATTTTGGAACTGATAGCAATTTATTCATACATTAAAATGCCTTCATATATTAGATTTAGGGACAAAACCTGCTTACCCAGACTAAAAGGTAATTTGGATTAAAATACAGTTTCAGTTATTAAAGCACAGAATTCTCACCATATGCACCAATAATTTAATCTTGTTCTTAAGTAGCCTCACACTACCAGTAAAAAAGAGGCAGGGGGTGTGGGGAGAGAGTAAACTACAGAACCTTTAGTCCCCAAAACAGATGCCAGTTTCGGATTTATTCAGCCAAGGAGTATTTAGCTTGGCTCAGCAACACTTGCATTGAAAAAACACTTGCCTATTCCAGAAAGTTTTTAACAAGCTCTGCTGCAGATGCTGTTGCCATTTGGCATGTCACCGTCACTGTGTGGTACAGCAGAGAGAACTCTCGACCACAGGTTTTCCTTGGCTGGAGGAGCCAGCATTTTTGGCTATCCTTCTTCTTCTGGCCAAATGGCTGCATGTTTACAGAATGTGGTTTTAGAAAGAGTGTTAACAGAGGTTGGGTTAACAGCCTAACCCAGACCAACAGTGAGGCAAAAGCATGACCTACCCAACCTAAGAAAACAGAGGTAGAATAAACTTGTATATGTTGTTGCTCTTAACCTAGAGTCTCCTGTATGCACTATGCCTACAGACAAACAGATATTTTTCTTTGCCTCAGGATGGATGACAACAATTTCAAAAGCTGCACCAGTCAAAAAAAGTAGAAAGTTATAAAAATATGTGGTTGCTTAATTTTTGTCGGCTTGATTTCACTCTCTCACTTATGACAATTTTGCCTTGGCAAAGTGCCACTGAAAAAAGTTCAATGAAGTTACTCCTGTTTTTCACTATGATGAGATATATTAAGAGGATAAAAATCCTACAGAGTTAAAACTAAAAACTTCTGTCTTCATATTTCCATTAGACAGCAGCAAATGGCTATTATGAAACTAAAAATCCAAAGCGTTTCTACACTGATAACTTGATTCCAAGGATATTAGTCCCAAATACCTTCACAAGAGTGCATATAAAGCTGGGGAAAACTTACATATATCCACCCGTAGTTTAGTTTAACAACATTAATCCTATATCAGTACATATGCCTGAGACACCTTGATCTTTTAAGATGTAGAACAACTTTAAAAAACAATTTCGTTTTTTTGTTATGACATTTGACTCGTATAAATAAATTGCATTTGTCCAAATTCTGACATTTCTTTTTGATGGGAGCACCTTTGTTGCATTCCAGAAAAAGAAAATATCCCAGTGATATATAGGTAGATAGATAGATAGATAGATAGATAGATAGATAGATAGATAGATAGATAGATAGATAGATAGATAGATAGATATTATTTTGTATGCTTCTCTGACACACCGTGCTCCTATCTGGAAAGGACAAGGGCTCTGCAGCACACACTTTAACTGCACTCTTTATTAACTGACAATTTTCTTTAGATCAAGTTGTGGAGCACAGATGCCATTAGAGAAACAACCAGGCCATTTGCTTAAATTCTACTGAACTGCACCAAAAATCCCATTTAGCACAGTATGGATCAGATAGTTCATCCTTCAGCTCCCTCTCACCGAGAGATCAGTTAGGAGTAAGAACAACTTGAAAGTTCATAGACACAAAGACAATTTACTGCAGCATATTAAAAAAGAGTATAATGTATGACTAAGAATGAAGTAAGCAGTGTCTGGCTACATCCCCCCCACACTGTCTGGGTAAATGGTATGCAACAGCAATATGAGAAAATACAGTAATTTTAAAAAGTTCTATTTTTACCATTTTGGCTTCTGAATGCATTGGGGGAACTTGAGGTGAAGCGCACGGATTATTGAGGTTCGGCCCTTGCATCCCCATGATGTTGGAGTTCATTGACATTTGTCGCTCCATCTTTTAAAAAAAAAAAAAAAAAGCTTTGAAAACATCTGGAGACATTTGCAAGAATTTACTCTCGGTTTCTATTTAAATGGACTCAGCTTTATTTCTTCAAGTCATGACTGGGAAAATAACAATCTGTGTCATGAATTGAATATGTGTATGCACGTAGGCGTGTGTTTCATCAGAACCGGCCCTGAAAACTCACAGCCAATTATAAAGAAAGGGTTTCTTTAATAAACAAATGTAGCAGCCACCCAGGTTTGCACTTTTTTGTAATGATTTTCTCCCTTTCAGTATAACAACACTCAGAGTTAAGTGGTTTTAAAAGCATCACTGTATAAAATTGCAGCTTCCCCTCCCGGTGCAGCCCAACTTAGCTTGTTAAAAGCATAAATAAAAATCTACAATCTCAAGCACATGGAAAACAAGTTGGCTGATTTTCCTTCACTCAGACTGCTCAGCTGGGAAGAGTTTTCCACGTCTTGTAAGGGAAGCTTTCGTGCACTGCTGAGATATGAAAAAACAAAGCAAAACTTCTCCTGGCTGTTTAGAGCCCTTTCTGCAAGCTAGACTCACTAGACTGGGAGGGAGTGATGCAAACAAAACCTAATGGCAGTAAATCCTCTATAAAATAATTTCCTGGGGGGTATTCCCCCCAAAAAAGACAAGCCCTGAACACTGCTAGGCCTTGTAAGGGGTGGTAAAACAGGGTTATGGTGCTGCTTCCAGACAGAGCTGAGCATCCCACCTTGCTTTGAGCCAGTCTGTTGAATTTTTGGCTCTTACAAAAAAGAAAATTTTGGGTCCTTCTGAGCAATCCAAGCAGGGGAGCTATTTTTTTTGTGCCCTGTGGTGAGGAGTTGTCTCCCATCCTCCATGATGCCTGCAAAAATGGGTGCTGGGCTTCAGGGAAATGTGAATATTCCACTCTCCCCTGGTGGAGAAAATGTCCCCTTTCCCTTTCTCCATGGGGTAGGAGCAGCTCCCAGTGCCATCTCCCCTGCAGCCCTTTCAGGAGCGCTGTGGGACAGGAGGAGCAGCCAGTGCTGACAGTGCTCGCCTCCACGCTCGTCCCTCCAGGGCTCACAGCCAGAGCACACCTGCTCCTCTGCAAGGAAAGCTGCCCAAAGGGCTCCCCAGCAGCAGACTGAAGCCACTGAACTTACACTGCTGCTGGATGTTTGTTGCATTTTGGGTTTCTTGGGAATCATGCCAGAAAAAAATTCCCACAATGACACGTCTTAACGTTTTTTTTTGTTAAACTTCCTGATCGATATTCCAGGAGAGCCTTATTGACCAGTTAATAATTAATAACTTATTAATGATTGCTCAAACAGCAGCCAAACCTGAATCTTTGTATCTCTGTGGAGTGTTCCCCTTGATCCAGCAAAGCCAGAACAAGCAGTGCTTTTTTCCCTCCCATGGTCAGTTGCTCTCAGGTTTGTCTTGCAAACTGAGCACAGTGAAATGTAGCACAAACTTCTCCTTTCTCCATCCCCTCTTCCCCATCCTTACTTTTCTCCACCCCTAACCTGCCTAAATGTCTTCTACTGAAAAGGTTAGAAGGTTAAAATAATTTAAAATTTGAAGTTACAATTGTAAAGCAGCTCTTTGGTTTCCATAAGATGGGAAATATTCCTATCCCTCCAGAAATGATGAAAGATGAGCAGCAATTGTTACCTATTTCTCAATAAATGCAAGTTAACGGGTCAGAAAAGTAAATCACATTTCTTTCTAAGTGGTTAGATCCCACACAAAAGGATCATTTAGAGTTCACTGACATAACTTATGTACATTGCTTTTCCAGTTTTTTTCTGAATTCAGAAAAATCTTTTTGTTCCATCACAGGCATACTGATCTCACCTACATGAACAAGTATGAGAATCACAAATTGTAGCTTCATGTAAACTGCTTCTAATCACTCTCACACTAATTAGCATGCCATTAACATAATCAGAAATACTCCAGTCTAAGGTGAAGCACCAAAGAAGGTCCAGCTTCCTTATTACACTGGGTTTTTACAAAACCCAGAAGACTTTCACCTCTGCTTAGATTGAATCAAACACAACACAACTTTCCACTCTGCAAAAAAAGCCAAATAAGAAAACTTACAGGCATGAGTACAGCAGAAGATCCTGGCATGGTAGGGTTGGGCAGGGTGCCTGGCATAGAGGCAGGCATAGGCTGTCTTTGTCGGTTGTGTAGGTGCAGTAGTGAAGACAGAGAACCTGGGACAGGCCTAGAAGAAAGGAAAAGAAAAGAAAGTTGTCATGGGCTGTGGAGACCAAAACAAGCCTTACCCTGCCAGCCATTGGTAGGCACAGGCAGCTCCAGACAAGCAGGCACAGATAAACCAATCCAGGATTTGTCCTCTCCTGCATAAATGAGTGGAACATAAAGTTTTCAAGAAGAGGATGAATCACCTTCCTTATTCTCCTTATCAGTTAAAGCTCCAGCATAGTTCATCTGATATAACATGAATGTAAACCTATCAGCTGGTCTCAGTCTCAGCACCTCTGCACAGCATAGTGGCTAGAAAAAGATAGTATGAAAAGGATTTTCTACAGACAAACCAGAAAAATCTGCTGGCATTAATGCAGTGCTGTAAGTTTAGCCCTCAGGAACAAAAATATCTGGATGATAGTTTCGCAGACTATGACAGAAAATTAACTAATCTTAAATTAATTTTGAAATTGTATCACCTGTAAATAAGCTGATCAAAAATGAGTATTTCAAATCACTCTTGATAATCTCTCCTGTGAAAATGAACCAAGCCTTTGTTCCAAAACAAAAAATTACTAATTTTACCACTTAGCACACCACCACGACACAAAAAATAGGAAAGAGGAAAAAAAAGTAGAAATAAATTTAGGGAAATTACATTCAGATTAAGCAGTTTATGAAAGTAAAACATATCAACTACAGAAAAGCAGAGTGAATTATTTTGGCAAAACGGGTTCAAAAGATTCAGAAGGATTTTTTTAAGTACAGCACAGGGAAAACTGCATGTAAGAAAGCAAGCCCACTCACAAAGAAGAATCATAAAATTAATGGATTAAACAATGCTGGGACTACACTTTGAAAAAAGCCTTTAAGAATGTGACCTTGGGAATTATCTAGCAGTTTTTTGTTGGTTTGGGGTATTTTTAGTTTGGAAGAAAGCGTGAGTTGCTTGAAGTTTCGGGTGAATGTAATTTGCTACCTTTTCAAGCTTTCAAACACCTTGAAAATAAAGTTTTCACACTCAGTGCCTCAACAAACACTGAGAGTACAAGTAGGTGTGTTAAATTCTCAGAGAACAGGATACTATTTTGTACAGCACATGGTTTAGACTGTTTATTAGGAAGGAGACTTGCCCCTAAAGGTACAAGACGGACTGGAGAAGAGGGTGCATAATGTGGGAGTTTGAGGAGCCTCTGCAGGGCTATCATAGCAAAAGCCTAAGATGTTTAGAGCCTCTAAACATCACAGCTGATTTAAAGCCTTGGCAGAAGCATCCTTTGCTTCAGTGATCAACCCTCAGCTAGCCATAAAAGCCTCAAAATTGGGCTGAGCTGGTCAAGGGAAGCAGAGTCATAACCCTAGAGGAGCAAGAGGTAAGACTATCCTGCTTGGCCGGAGCTGTGTCACACCAAATGATGGGGTTTTGCCCCTCCAATTGCAAGGGGTACTGGCAACAATGAATACATACAACCCTCCTCTAACTTTAGCTGTCATTTCCAGCTATCAAACATCCTGCAAAAAGCCCAAAGGCTGTGAGCCGTGGGATACACAGACATCCAGTTTGGAGGGCACCACATCCAGGCTCCCAAACTGTAGGTCCCTGTCTGCTGGCAAAACTACCTTCTTCTGACATACTAGTCTCCTTCTCTTTTGCCAAGACTTCAAACCACCTAATCCCCTTTTCTTAAAAACTCCCCAGTATTTCCCATCCTTGGACTTGCAGTCCTTCAACCCTCATGTCTTCAACCCTGTTTCCCTAGAAACATTTCTATCCCAACAAATGTCACCTCAAAATCCTTGCCTTGACAATTCCCTCATACTAAGGCTCTCTGCTCCTCCCACCCTTCTGCCCTCAGCTGCCCTCTTTTAGCAGCTGCACACAACTGAACCCATCCTTTTGTCTTGGTTCTCTGTGGAGAGAAAAAGCCTGTGTTTTGAAGGATGTTTTAAAAATCCTCCCAGACACATACAGTACTTATTCAGAAGGGGAAGAAAGAAGCCCAAAAATAACAACAAATGTATCTCAGATATAAGGAGTTCTTCCTATTCCTCCCTTGTTATCTGCTGATGGAGGAATATGATGTACTAACATCTTCATATCACCTTAAAAAAACTCAAGACAACATTTTCCAAATATGTGGTGTAATCCTGGGAGAGAGAGCAGTAAGTTCTGTGAGGGAGCATGATTGAATTTCTGGGATATGCAGATCTACAGTTAGCTCAGCGCATGGGCTGAGCCTGGGGTGCCGTGGAGGTGGCATAAGTGGAATGGATGCAGTGCAGGAAAAATGAGCTCAGAAAATATACTCAAAGTACACAGACCCTGACCCTTTCTGCTGTCCACTTAAACTCAGCTGCTCTGTGTACCAGCACTCATTCACACATGAAGACTTGACAAATCAATAGGACAGGGTCAAAATAGTGCGAAAAGCAATTTCAGTGTTCTTTTGAAAAGAAAAAAGTGAGGAGATACCAGGTTGAATGTGAGGAGGAGATCTCATTTTGGTTTTTAGAGGCTGTGGTGACCCCTACAAGCAGGATCCACTTCCCACTGGCCCATCCTCACCAGAACTATTGCCCTGCAGAGCAGATGACAAAGTCAAACAGGTCTTCTCTACCTCATGCTTTAAAGTCCATGTGCCACGTTGGGGCATTTGAGGGGCAGAACAGAGTGTGCTGCAACCCCAGCTGGGGATGCCCATGGGCTTTCCTCCCAGGCAGTGGGTGGGAGGAGTGGGCAGGAAATGAGGAAGCAATGGTGCATTCTCCTGCCTGACCTGGAATGAGACTGAGATCTGCAGCCCTCTGAGTCCATCAGCTCAGATGTGTGAGAACTTAGATCAATGGAAAAGAATCTGTGGGAACTACACTAGTCAGAGCCATGCATTCAATAAAAATACCTCGAGTTTTCAGTGGGGTTCAAAGTAAAACAAGCACCGTGAAAAGAGCCACCCCCCGCCCCTTTATTCATTCCGAGAGTGCCCTACATACAGACCCTTTGTACAGTTCACCAGTTTCCTAATAAGCTTAGGTGTTAGGCTGTTTGACAGAAACTTATTTTGGCCTGACCTATACAATTTGCGCAAGTGATTCTCAAGAGACTGCATGGTTTGGGTTTTGCTTATATGTTCCAGAGCCAAAAAAATTTCCAAAATTGCTTTAATGAGTTTGGGAATATGGGGCATGGGCAAAAGGGAATTATTGGTATTTATTAAAATGGCAAAGAAGCTTCCTTGCTGTCCCCAGTTTTACCTTTAACACTGCTTCATTTTAGGGGGAAGCACATACTTTACACTTAGCAAGAGGGGAAAAAAATCTTCAATTCTTCAGATATTTTTTCTGACTTCACTCCTGCTAGGCTGTTCCCAAGTCTGCTTTTTAAAAAAGGTGCAGAGCAGTCAGAGAAGACTTGCACTTCAAGGCTGAGCCTCTTTGTCGAACAGCCTGCAGTGCTCCTACCATCGATAAAAACGCTACATAATGCACTCTGGATTCCCCCCTCCCATATCAGGGAAACTGACATTGGCCAGTACTCATGGATACCTCCATTGCTCCTACACTGAACACAGGTCATGGATTTATCATGTGCTCCTGCACACTCACTCTCACAGAGCTCAGAGAACATGTATGGCACAGAACCGTATAGACTCAGATACTCAATTTGTCTAAGGCATCTCTTCCAAGGACAACAAAATCTCTTTTGTTGTTGCTTTCTATCTATCAGCAAAGAAAGTCGGTCAGAGTTTATAATTGTTATTTTTTGGTGGACATATTGAATCTGCTCCTCTCTTTGTAAATGCTGATGATGTACTGCCTGCAGACTGTCAATCAATATTGCTGACTGGGAGATTTTCATTCCTTGGAACCTGTGTTGCTAAATAAATAGGGCTGTTGGGCAAACAGCCCACAGATAAAGGACATATAAGATAGAGAACTGGCAGATGCCCAACGTCACTGAAAATCTGGCTACCTGTGAAATTTTTCCAAAATTTTTGGAATTTTTACTGTGTTCCAGCAGAAGCCTGCTGTTGAACATGATGGGGTCTCAGCCAGCATTTGTACATTTTGGGTGTACGTGGCCTGGATAGTCAGCATTACGGTGGCTTAGCAAAATACCACATGTTAGCCAAGCTGCTGTAACTGACCATGTGGATCTTCTTCCTCTGCATGGTCGTGCTAACACCATGAGTCACTCTTATTAACATTTAAACAGATGGGTGGTACCCTGCTAAGCCATGGTGACTCGATCATGTTCCATCATATGACTCTGCCCAATGATTAAAGATAACTCCTGTAATGCAATGAAATATCTAGGATATATACTTCAGTGTCTGCCTCCTTGATTAATACCAAATACTCTGTCTGACATGACGCAATTGATGCCTGATGACTAAACACTACACTTGTCGACTAAAAGACTGGGCTTCCCTTAACTTGAAGTCTTCAAGGACAATTTGGGCAGATGATGATTTGTTGCTGAGGTCTCATGAGAGTAGGTTCCTACTGACCTAGAACATTTGGGGCTATGTGCAAAAGGACTGATACTATTTAAAGGTCTTCTGCTATGGCAAAGCACTCCAGGTCAGTGGGTCTTACCACAACCTCTCTCCTGGTCCTTACTCCCCTGCATGTAACATTCATGCAAGGTCATCAAGAATACCTACATCACAACCCACTTCAGCTAGCTCAGGTGTGGAAAAAGTTTAGCCAAAAGTATACTGACTTGCACTGGAGTAAAGGAACTCATCTCTTGACTTTCCATAGCCTTCAGACCCAGCCAGCTCACACCAGAGCAGCCCACAGGCTGTGCTGTGGGAATTTGCCATGTTAGCTCAGCCCTGGCTGAGGGATTTCTGTACCACACTGCCGTTACACAACACACTTGATCAGACTTTCATCATTTACATATATATGTATAAACATACATCTATCTACATATTTATTACAACCGTGCCTAGAAGCCTTGATTTAAAATAGTGAGGTGGGTGACGTTCTGCCCCAAAAAGCTTGGAGATCAAGGAAAAAATGAGGGAGAGTGAGTAGAAGCAATAGGGTGACAAAGGTGAATAAGGCATCAATGATATCATTATGACCAATGTAATGAGGAGCAATCACTGCATGCCAGCAGCCTGGATCTTTTCAAAGAATGTCATTATGTGAATGTGGTTTGGGTGACTTTCAGGCTGAAGCCCCCAAGTAGCCTACCATACTGAGAATAAGCACAGCTGGCTGCAGTCTACCCTCTGAAAGTTCATTGACAGCCAGGTACTGTCACAATTAAACTTTTCATTGCAGAAATTAAGTTTCCTGGAGCATGTGTTTCCACAGACCAGCTGCAAGCTGCTTTTACAGCAGCTACTGCAGCCAGAGTACCTGGCCCAAGTGCTGTCCTGGACCTTCAATATTTGAATAATTCAGTCAGAGGCAAAGACATGGAGAGGATGTTTTAATCTGAGAAATGTGTTCTGACTGGAGGGGCTGCCTCATTTACTGCTTGTCTGCTGTTTTTTGATCCACACTGCTATTATTTAAACCTATCAGTCTAACTAGTGCATTCCTTATTTGTGATCCATTTTTTCCCACTCTCAAAGTAGGGCAGTTGTGTCTAGTTTCAATTTATCCAGTTGTCATTCAGAGGAGGAAAGAAAAAATAAACACAAGGGAAAGCAACAGCAAAGCACCCGACCAGTACTTGGAATACCTCGCATAGCTGCAAGGGACCTCACCTGACCTGCTGTATCCCATGTTTAACAATGTTTTAATCACATCGCCACCAGACAGCCAAGCTTTCCAAGAAGTGGGAGGTTTGTGTCACCAGGATCTTTCAGGGAGTCAAAGCATATTCAGGGGAAAAGAAAACTGGCACCTAGAATTCATGGCTCCCTGACAACCTAGTAAAGATCCTTGTTTGTATTTCTCAGATAATTCAGACATCTGCATGATGTGGGCAGATTATTATTATCAGTAGCAGACATTTATACTGTGGTGGTGCCCAAAGGTCCCAGTTGGGACTGGGACCCCATTGAGCCTGGCACTGTACAAACACAGATAAGAGACAATTCATACAGAGCATGTTTATATTCTAGGGACACAAACCAGATGAAAAGTAGAAGAAGGAGATAGAACTCACAAGCAAATAAATATGCTAAAGAATTGGAGACAATTTAGAGGCACAACTCTGGTTGCCTTTTTGTTTCTTTGTATGTTTTTTTATTTCACTGGTATGCTCAGAAATGACAGGACCGAGAAAGTTTGCAAGAGAAAGGGAGTAGCTAAGACTGAGACACAAGAAGGGCAACATTCTAGAGAGTGAAAATTGTGGCTAATAACTTAGAGAATTTGGGAAGCATCCAGACAAAGCTATGCTTTCTGTAGAGATTTTTAATGAGGTGTGCATGTATCTTCATATATTTTTTACCTTTAGGTATTTTCCCAGTGTTGGACAAGATTTCTGCCTGGGAAAGAGAAACCAGCTGATGGTAAAAACACTGGCAAAGTGAAAGTGATGCTTGACACTGTAATGAGAAACTGGAGGACTGAGATAATATAAGGCTAAGCTTCAAAAAGTCTTAAAGACAAGAAGCTTGATTCAGAAGTGAAGGGAAAGCCCATGTAAGTGTCTCAGAAGAGCTGGCACAATTAAGGTAACAAGCTATACATCAGCACAGAGGAAGAAGGAATTCAGCAACAAACATTACAAAAGGAGCAAGATGCAGCATGCAGGTGTGAAATGATATGAAACAGAAGCCAAAAGCAACTAAAGAGGTGTTATTTCTCAATACAAATGTCCCTCAATATCACCTGGGGAGAAGCTGTCCGTTGGAAACAAAGCAACTCCATCAGAAATGTATTCTTGATCACTTGTTGTAATACACAAGGACAGAACACCAAAATGAAGGGAAAGAATAAGTAAAACAAACAAAGATACAACCAAAAGAACAAGTCAGAGAATGAATATATATATCTCCAGTAAAATACTATCATCCCGTGGAAAAATGCCTTCAAAATGTGTTAAGAACTCTGTACTTCTCACCCGAGCTTGTAGGAGAAAAGCCCCACAAATCAGCAGCCCCATCATGTATTTAGTGAGCCAAAGTCTATTTAAAGTTTTAGTCAATGATAAATCTTGCCTTTAGAAACTCCAGTTCTGCTAATGCCACCTATATTTCCTGAACACATGTTTAAGGAACCTCTGCAAATTCAGCACAAGTACAAGGACCAGCAGGTCCTTGGAAGCCTCACAAAACCCATTAACATTTGCCTTTTGGCTCTTACAGGTCTTAGAAACTGCTGGTTTCAATCTTTCTTTCCCTCTAAATATTTCACTGGGTCTTATTGCATGACCCATTACAAGAAAAATAAGAAAAGCTAGAATGGTTTCTTAGACTATAACCTCCTTGGAGAAGTTTATGTTCTGTACAGTGTTATGCACACAGCTGGAACTCACAAATGATATGTGAAGGATAATGGCATAGTTAAAGCAAAACAGGGAAACACTGCAAAAGGCAGGTTCAAGGATTGTAAAGAACTACCCCATATAAAAACACATTCTTGCATTAAAATAAGAAAAAAAAAAAGAAGTAGGATTAACCCAAAAAACTGCAGCATAAATATGATTTGATCATAAAAGCAAGCAACGATGTCAAACTGATTCTGCTGGCACCACAGCCTCTCAGCTCAGACAGAACCAAGCTTAGTTCTTCAGGTAAACAAATGATTTTTCAGCCTCACAAATAAAGGTGTCTTATTTTTCATTGAAAAAGTAGGTAGCTATAACACACAAACACATGAAATGGCAGCTGACTTAAAACCAGGAATAATAACAGTAATAAAGCTTACACAAACACTTTTTATCATAACCATTCTTTTTAAAATCTGGGCTTAAGATTCCAGCCTGACAAGCAAAATCAAAAAAATCTGAAAATCTGAGGCTCGCTGAGAAAAATATCAACAGGTTAAACAGCTGGAAAGAAACCTACACACAGCATCCAGGTAAAGTGACAACTAAACACTAGTAACTCTTCTGCCAGGTTTGGGCCATCTAAAGGCGCTGGAGCCCTCATTTGCTCAAGTGACTCCTTTCACACACGTGTTACAGCCGTGCAAATGGATTTTATTTGACCTTCACAACTTTGCGTCTGAAAGGGATAGTAGGCTGCCAAAAGGATGTAGAAAAAGCACTTTTTAAAAGAGTTTTAAAGGGCTGAGAGGGTCTACAGGGAGCTCTCACTGATTGCTCACTACCAACCAATTTCTATACTGGAAATGAGGTAAAACAAATTTCTCAAAATTGTCTTTCTATTTACCATTATTATTTGGACCAGCGCAATTTAATAGAAATACTAAGATAAAAGAGCTTTGTAAACCCACTTTATAATAAAAATATTTTGAAAATCTATTTGAAGTGATTTATTTTTCTTTTTCTTTTTTCCTTTTTTTTTTTAACTTCCCAAACAATGCAGAAGTTTGTCTCTGAAAATAAGATGGTGAATTACAGCAAAGTTATGAAAACAAAGAACCAACAGTTTCTCCAGTGCAGGCTTGTTACCATGAGCTAATAATTCCAGACTTTAAGCAAGCTGAGCCTCTTTTTTAATAACTGCATGCCTCTAGGCAAAGTATTTCTACTAAAAATTATTGAGGCATGGAACAAGGCAAGGTGTGTGAGCAAATGTTGGATTGTTCAGCTACTAAACCAACTCCTATAGCAATGAGCCTGCACTGAACTGACAGATTATTTCTCTGTATACACTTGTATAAACATACTGCTTAAGGTCGAAATCTGTGTAAGCTTTCTTTTCAATTAAAATGTCAAAGATGACAGCACATGTTTTCACTGTCCTTCACAGGATGATGGATGCTGCGGCAGCAGTTTCATGCCCCCGTGTTCCAGAGATGTTTGCCTGCCTGGGTGTCTAAGAAAGATGTACTTGCTGATGTCTTCATGTGCCTGCAGGCAGACAGCACTGCTGTACTAATACTTTGGGTGGCTTTACCTCTCTTGACTTTTTCTTCCTCAGCATTGCCCCTGTGGGCCCCCACATCCGACGATGTAAAAGTTAGAGCAGAAAGGTTGCCATGCACAAAGAGAAAAGGGAAAAGGGTCCTACATTAATTAATCAAATTAAGATTGCTAGTTAAGTGAAGGCTTTAAATTGCAGGCCAGTTTCTGGTCTTGGCTAATTCAGTTAGGTCCCCACAGAAAAACAGCTGCTATGGGTACTCAACAAAAAGAAAAAGTAGACCCCAAAGGAAACTTCCAGCAATTTAAATGTAAAATAATATTAATTAAAAGGTGATTAATCTGAATCTTCACTCTTCTTCAGCTCCATATTAATAAACTAATAAAACTGTAGTCATCAGTTTCTCATTCATGCTCATCAGTCTAGAACTAGTACAAAGATAGTGCCTCCAAGTGCTGCTGAGTCTCGAGACCATGTGCCAGTACAACTCATAGCACATGCAGCCCCAATGCTATGGCTGGGCACAGAGCAAAGATTTGATCACAGTTTTGCTAGATAATAGATTGACTAAAGAAAACAGCCTAAATGAGAGAAAACCAGTCCAGCATCTGTCACTGGCAGATTCCGTGTGTCTCCTGCTGACAAGTCACAAATCTTCAGTATCCACTATGGAAAACAGAGTTTGCTCTGGTTAGCAGAGCACAGTCACTAATGAAGACAATATGTAGATGTATATACATGTGAGATTGTTTATTTACTGAGACTTAAATTCTAGACTCAACACTAAAAATACTATAAAAGTAACACATACAGTAGAAATCTTTAGGAAAGGCATTGTATAAGATAATTCTACATGATTTCCTAAAGAAAATAGGAAATAAGCAAAATTGAAAATTAGAAGCCTGAAAAACTCTCAGATGATATATGACATCAGTATCAGGCCAAAATCCAGGTCTTAATCCTATCCTTTAACAAGAATGCCACAGAGGAACTCCGTGCTTTTAAATGCTCATTGCTTCCCAAGCACTTCTGCCATCAGCACATTGTTCCTGCAGTGCCAACCTCTGTCTACAGCCTAGAGGAAAGTTAGCACAGCCCACCATGGTCACAGCCCCAAATATGCTCCGTGTCTCAAAGCTGCTGGTTGTTTCAGTGTGTGGCAGTGGGGGAGGAGGCAGAGGAGCACGTCCATGAGGGTGTTCTCTCAATTATCTGTTCAGCAAGTCATCACCAGGTGTGAAAATATTTTAATGCTGCCAAATAGCTATGCATCTTCAGTGACCTCTTCCCACCCCCAACCCACTTCACTGATTCCCTTCAAACTTTCATGAAGATCAAAATGAATATATGCCATTTCTTGGGAGGAACCTTTGCACACCCTTCATCTCTTAAACATGCTAAAAATCCCAGCTGACAGCTATATTAGTACAAATTATGAGAAGCACAGGGAAGAGGTGAATCTCAAGGTACATAGAACAAAGTCATGGAGAGCTGCTGCAGCTGTACTTCAACAGAGATCAGCTCCAAACCAGTGTTGTTTGCTCTTGTAATTTAAAGGATTCACAATGTCTTCTCTGCTTACCTCTCACTGGGACATATCCACTGATTGTGAGTATCAGTCAAAGAAACAGGAATCACAGACACAGTTTTTACATAGCTAAGGCAAATTACACTGAAGGGTAGAAATCATGGTAGCTGCTATGTACTAATAAATTCACCTAGCACAATCCTCAAGAAATGTGAGCTCCAGAAATACCCCATAACAACAGAAGCACTACAGGTAGTGGCTGTGGGAGGTTTTGCTGACACTTAGCTGCTGAAACAGACCAACAAAGGTTTCCAGCAGCATGCAAAAGGAAGCAATGATAGCAAATAAAAGCCATTGTCCACTCATGTCCAGCCACAAATACATGGGAAAATTTCGCTCTCTACGCATGCATGAATGCTAAGAGAGACAGCAAAAAAGAGCAGGCATTGAAGAGAGGTTATTTTATCCTACCAACAAAGTGTACATTGTCATCGTAATTCCCAGTCACTATCTGTGCCCACTCCCTCTCTTTTAAGTACTGGTTCAAGCAGGAACCTGCAGCTAATTTTGAGGTTGGGGTTCATTTGTTTTCACATCAATGCAATTAATTTCCACTGGAAAATGCATCTCAGGCATTCAATCAAAATAGGCCTAAAATAATTCTGAAAAGCTCATCTGTCTCCAATCTATATAATGTTTTAAAAATTGGATGCATGCCCTGCAATAACATTGCACTTCACAAAGCTTAAAGCTCTAAACTTGAGGGTATCAGTTACATTGAAACTGTACTAAATTAAAACATCCAGTTTCTGGTTTGCATTGATTTATAAATATCGACAAAACTACTATTGCAGTCATTACCACTTTGGGTGCTCTGAGCTGAATTTTCAACAGTTCAGGGTTATTTTCATTCTTATTGTGGCTACAGTAGCCTTTCAAGTTATAGATCAAATTTCAGATAACATGTAAATCTTAAATCTTGGTTTAAGAAAAATGCATACAAACCAGCCAATATACATGATAAAAAGCAGCAAGTCTAAGTGACCGGTAATGCAAATACCAAAGTACACTTGTCTTTTTTACTCTCTAGCTTACAGCAGAAAGGAACTGTTATGAAATGTTCTAAATAGAAGCAAGTGGAAATGGAATAAAATATGAAAAGGTAAGTATCTCTAAGTTGGTTTTTTCTTTTAACCAGGAATTTGATGTTCTCTTTTGAACTATTTTTTAAAATGAAACAATCAGTATTCAAAAATCATATTCAAAAATTTTCTCCTAAAATTACTTCCACATTAGTCTCTCTGGTGATATTCAAAATGTGCCTATTTATGACCAAATTATTACTGAGGAAATATAAACTTGAAAAAAAAGAGACCTCATGAGCTGTAGCCCAGTTAACACAATCATTTGAGAACGCAAGAATAAAATGAATACATCAACAGCAAGAGAGCCAATTCTCAATGGTGTACAGCACACAGCTTTGCCAAAGACAATGGATTCAAACCCACTGGGAATCTCACTCATACACACACATGCACGCACGCTCCATAAACAGACAGTATATAACAAGCACTACATCCACTTGTAAAACAAGCTTTGACACCCATCTGTGTCTTATGCTTCAAAAGAAAACAAAAATCCCCATCTTCCACTTTGACATCTGTGGACTGCTACCAAGTAAATTGTCCTTATCCCGGGTGGTGATTAGTTTATGAAGTGAAGCAGAGGGATCACCACAATATTAACAAAATTTCTCCTGGCCAAACTCCACCCTTGCTCTTATTGACACCATCACTGAAGCCTATGCTGATCTGCAAAGCACCTTTCCACCATTCTGTTCAGCCTATTTGCCTTGTGCAGTTGAGTTGAGGAAGACAAGGAGAAGTGGTAGATGTTCTTTTGGGCATGATGCTCTTGCCATTGAAGTTCACAGGAGTGCTGCTAATATGGTCATTTAGAACAGAATAAGACACAAAAAAATATATAACCCCTATGAAGACATTTTCCTAAATTATACCCTGAATACTGGATTAATGCCTGCTAATGACATGCCACATCTTACTAAGAAAAGAAATGTTCTTTTACATCTTTATCTTCCACTTTGTACTGATGTGTTTGGTTTACTGTTTCACAGATGGGGGTTTTTTTCTGTTGTTTGGAGGGATTTTTTATTTTACCTTATCTTTGTCTTGAAAGAAATGCTGTCTTAAAGAGGAAACATTCTCCCAAACCAGAACTTTGTGTTGAAGATTAAAATAACACCCTCTGCACCAGTTTAGAGTAAAGGGCTTAATGGTCAGTAGAGAGTCATGTTAAAAATGCTCAGGTTGTCCTGCCAGCTTCCAAGAGTCTGCAGTATGAACTAACAGACTGCTAATTATTTATTTAATGTCTTTACATGAACCATAAGTGTTCATGCATACTCCATGAATAGTCATAGTTTGAACTGTTACTTTTTTTCCACCACATTTTCCCCTTTAAGAACTGCCACTGAAACAGTGTTTTAACTCGAAAGTTGCCATGCCAGGAGAAGAAAAAGAGCAGCATTATGATCAGCAGTCACAAAAGCTGAGTCAGGTGAATTTTAAAATCTGTGGGTACTGGATAACTTTAAGATATTTTATCCCACGGTTGTCAACACAACATTCAGCAAGGAGGAAATAATCCTTGCATAAAATACTTCAAAAAGTGCCAGGCTGACCAGGCTAGAAGGAGCTCTCTTGCTGTATTTTCACATTTGCAGGAATGCCAATGATCTAGACATGGCCTGAGTCTTGTGTAGACACACAGGATGGAAAATGCCCTCGCAGAAACACAAGCATTGTTTCAACTCCCACCAACTCCCAATGCTGCAAAACCCAACTCCAAAGTACCATTTTTCAGTGAAGTGCCACTATAGCCATCAGAATCAACTGCAGCATTTGCATCAAGAGTTTCCAGATTTAAACTGTGGGAACGGGTAGGCTGGAGCTGTCAGTGGAAAGCCTCTGACAATGTCATTTGTTTGTCCTGCTGGCCTGACACTCAGTGCCTGCTGACATTCATGAAACATTAGTTGGTTTTGTGAGGCGTTTTTTCTTTTTTTTAACTGCTTGGAGCAGTTGGGAGGGCAGAGGAAAACAACTCAGCTTAGGGAGGGGACGAAGCAGGAGATGAATAATGGAAAGGAGATGTGTCCTTTTCCAGATGTCTCCTATAAAATAAGCGTTTGTCCCATGTACCCTGAGACACGTCAATACACTGCAGGTGAACATGTTAAAAAATATTAACTTTACCTAAACAGCAAAGTGGCAGCTCCACTCAGTTTGCACTAACATCATATCTATTTGCTTTGGTCACAGGGAGCCAAATATTTTACTGATCTGGTTAAAATATCTCAACAGTAACATAAATAGACCCAGTCAAAGCCTGTTGCATCACCTGCATTTATTTTTTACAGTTAATATTTAGCAATGGAAGAAAGATACAGATCTGTGCTCTATACACTTGCCATCTCCAACAGTATGATCTCAGCTCAGAGAGCAGCAGGAATTTGCACAGCAGTGAGTATGGCTGATTTCCAGGGGTCGGAAGCCATGGCTTACTCACTCTGCTCCACATTTTCTGCTGTTGTTCTTTTTTTTTTTTTTTTTTTTTTAATGGGAAAGGCAAATATGATGAGCATAAAGAATAGGGGCAAAGTCAGATTGCAGGTCAGCAGCATGTTTGTATTTTATTTTCCCCTGGTCTCTGTATTTTGTGAAGCATGGATTTAGACCTTGTATTAGCCTACCAGATAACAATTCCTTAAAATGCCTCGTACATAAAATTTGATGAGAAACTAAGCATTCAGGAATATGTGTACCTTTAGACCAGAAATCTGCCTTTATCTCTCTATAGCAACAAGCCATCTGAATCAACAACATTGCATTGGGTCAGTATAAATCTGACCCAGTCCATGTAGGATATGTAACAAAGGTAATCTGTGACTTCAGAAAAGAAAATGCAGCAATATGTATGCAGGACACTTTGTATTTGGCAGACACATACAACCAGCTGTTTATTCTTCAGTTTGTGGCTATACATCTACTGGGACATCCCCCACCCTGTAAACCTTGCTTAGCTCCTGGTCTTATTTACAGTGTAGATTTAACCCTAAGTTATGGATAAGCATAGTGCTTGGAACTTAAAGTTAAGTGTCATTTAGTATCATTTTTGATGTCTCCACGTATTATAATGAGCAGCCTTTTCACAGGGGACTTGGGATCTGATCTTAATTTGTAGTAGAGTTATGGTCACAATAAATGTCTATTTCATATATTCATAAGAAGCCTCTAATGCAAAATGGAAAGTGGCTGTTTTCTTGTCGTTTCAAAGCCATGTATGTCAAACACACAGTACAGATCTGTTCCACATACAAACCCATTCTCAATCCACCATTGTGCCCTGGCTCCTGCCCTGGCAGCAGGCACTCCCTCCCATGCTGAACACTCTCAGCAGGTACTGTAGCCTGATAATAAAGGAACAGGTTATGAAATCATTAGCACCTCAGCTGAGGCTGCCACAGGGATGCCCCTCTGTGTTCATTGTGAAACATTTCTTTGGCAGCTGCATCCTAGAAGCATATTTGGATGTTGTTGCTTCAGCCTTGCCACACAGAGTGGAAAGCAAGCCAGGGTTTTCATGTTCTGAACTTAAGAGCAGAGGATGAAAGTCTCTCAGGTCTACCTCTGGGCTAATTCTAGGCTTGAAGACCTCTAGGAAGCCCAGCTGTCTATAATCACACATTCAGACCTATGTAGCCAGTGCTGCCAAGGATCTGAGCCATGCCTAAGGAGGCTGGAAGATATTTCAGCTTTGCCAAACACCACATGTTCCAGCTCCCCTCGTCCTGCAGGCAGCCACTGCTAGTGATGCTTCAGAGCAGCCCATATGCAGCTGAGGGCTGCCCTCCCCTTGGTTGGAGCCCTGCCTTGGGGTACAGTGCACATCCCATTGGCATTTCCTTCTCCATAAATGCAAGCTCGGGTGAAGCTGTGCCAGTTCAAGCAGTTGAAGCTAAACTCACTTGTCCCTCCATAGGAGAATCCATGTTCCCAACAGAAAGAGACAAAATCCACTGCCAGTCACTCACTGAGTAAGGCATCTGGGGCCCTTTTGATGCCAGCCTTGAGACCCTTCCTGCTAGTTTCACAAATATTGAAATAATTGACAAATAAATATTGCCAATGTGCAACATGATCTGGCTCAGGACAATTTTTTTGGTGACCCTAAAACCAGAGTATTCAGATCTATGAAAAAGGAAAATTGTGCAACTTGAAGGAAACCACTAGCACCAGGTAGGGAGGAGAATTTGTTGAAAGCAGTAAAATTTTACTGATTTGGATCACCCTGGGGTCTGGTCCACTGGTGTTTGCAAAACTTAATTCGGCTTTACCAAATGTAGAGAGAGGGTTTACAAAGGACGGACCTGTGTCAGGTTCCTGAGCGTTAAGTCAAGTTAGCTTGGGTTGCTGTCTTTCTGAATCAAGGCACTGGGTCATGATTTAAGTGAGGGGCTGGAGCTTTTTAAAGCAGCATAAGTAAATAGCTAAACTTGATGTGATATAAAAAGCACCACACCAGAAAGGAGAACTTAACGTAGTAATGAAAACCATTTACCCTTAATCATCCCTGAGACAGTGTTTTTACAACGCTACTTGATTTATTCAACGAGCAAACATGCCTCCTTTGACTGTTCTAATAACAGGCCATCTCACCCGTGCTTGTTCGGAGATGAGTTCAGAGATTTTTTTAATTAGCATGTCAAATACATTATTTCAATGTCTTTGATGCCTTTTCTTTAAAATTATTTGCTAAGCAATAACTCATATTTATTTGCAAAGAAGACACAGCCTCCGTACCAAAAAAAAAAAAAAAACAGCCCAACAAAAAAACAAAACAAAACAAAACAAAACACACACAAAAAAAAAAAAAACCCAACCCAAAACACTGCTAGGGAAGTTTTGAAAAGAGGTTTGGTCACAGGTGTGTAACCAGTGTTGCATGTTGCAGAGTACATTATTGCTTAAAGACCTACTGAAGTCCAGATTCATTGCTGCTGACAAGCCTGCCACTTAGTGTATGAGATTGTATGAAAGGCTGTTTGCTGCAGGATTTATGATGGTGCCCTTACTGTAAACTACCTGTGCTCTGCTCAGCAGCTCCAGGCTTCCTCTCCAGTGGAAGGGCCTCAGCTTTTGGAAAAGCTGGACAATTTCTCAAGTGAGTACACTCTTGTGATACTGAGGCTAGCCAGACCACAAACTATTTTATTATGTTGTGCAAAAACCTCTGTGCAAAAAAACCCTCTTTAATTAAGATAGAGCAACCAGCACTGCGGCTGTAATTACCTTGGACTGCTTTACCCATGGGCATAATGAAATAAAATTGGGGCCTCTATATTTTTGTTTTTAAACTAAGTAAACCCAAATTAATTTATTCAACTCAAACCAGACAGGTTTCTCTTTAAAAGGAAGGCCTATATGGTTGGAGGGGCTGGTGCAGCAGGCAGAGTGACATGCAATGATGACTGTGAACTGCAAACTGCTGGCAAAACATTTGGCTTGCCATTGGTCCATGGCCAGTTAATGAATGTTAATGAATCCCACATCTTTTCTAAGTTAAGCATTTTTTCTTCTCCCCCTTCATTTTATTTGAAACATATTTTAAATATTTTTGTTTTTATGACGTAGTGGAACATGATACGGCCCCCTCCTAACCCTTAATATGAGAAAATCAATTAAAATTTTGACATTAGGAGTTATGATATAAACATATGGTTTAACTGCTCAGACTTTTTTTTAAGCAACCTATCAGGGATCAGTGCAAAGAGAAATAACAAAATGAGAACTCCACATTACAGGATAAAAAGTTTACCAACTGAAATTATAACACAGCCAAAACTTGCTATTCACCCAAAAACAAAAAACCTGAAAATTGTAAGTGTAAACCTGTCACTGTAAGTGACAGGCCCTCAAGTTTTGATAGATTTCTTCTTAGACGGAGCATTACATATTTTTCATTTGTGCTCTTTTCTGAGAAAAAAAGATCATTAAATAGAAATAGTCATTCTGAATGATGTGTTTAATATTTAGTACATCTTATCTCACTCAAAAGACCTTAATTTTATGATTTAAAGAATGCAACTTTAAAATGGAGTTTTATGGGCTTCCTCATTAACTTCCGACTCTTACCTGAAGAAGAAAAAATAATATAGGAATACCCCATTGTAACAAAAACATGATTTTCAAATGCAATCAACACTGTGGGCATCCAGTCACACCTGCCCTACTGACCACCAGTCCTTAGGACTATGTGAAAGTGAAATCCCTTACAGCTCCCTTTGGTATTTCAAATCATCAAAACCCCAGACAGACAAAATAACAAGTCACTGAAACTCCAGGGAATAAAGGCACCAAAGAGAAGATTTAACTCTGTTTAACTCTCTAGGTCACAAGTTTTCCATAAAAAGCTCTTTCCCAGAGGTACAGAAAGAGTGGAAATGCTGTTCAAAGTAAAAAGTTATTCTTAATCCGTCACTGGTGAAAAAACAAATTTTTTTCAGTCGTCTTCTACGGACATCTAGTCTCCAATCCTGCAATCATCTAGCTACATGAATTTACATGCTCTCCTTTAATATTCCTCAGTTTTACAAACCTTGCAAGATTTCTTCAGCCACAGTAACTTACAGTTAGTTTTACCAGGGGAAAAGATGACGAAAGTACAGCACAATGCATTGCTGGCCCTGAAATCTGCACCAGGCGAGGACAAAGATATACCAGAAAAAATTAAACTGCAAAAGCCTTTTTTGCACCAACCCCTTTACTTTTCATTGTGAGAATGGTGCCATGCTTGTGTTAGAAATGACAGAAAGCTTTTTATAGAGGCTCCTGATATCAACTCAAACCCCTGAAGTTACTTGAGGATAGAGACTTCAATTATCTACAGAGTATGTACAAATTAAATATACTCACAGTGAATTCGCTTGCACTCTAACTGCTGTGATTTATGCAGAAAATTGCAGCCAAGCTCAAAAGCTAGAGCAGCACTTTCAGGTTGACCAAAATTATTAAATTCACTAACAAATTAACTAACATTAATCTTGGAAGTGGAGAAGAATGGAATATTTGGAAAAGCAGAAATTTTTAGTGTTTCTAAACATTCCAATCTGAAATGGCATATTAATCTGGAAATTTACCTAGTTATTTTAAAAATATAATTGTCTTGAAAACCTGAGAATGTCCTTGTTGTTTATTTGGACAGAACAATTAAGAAATTAAATCATATTGACTTAAACTAAATTACTGTTTTTAATTTCAGCCACTAAGTCAACAACCCTGTTATTCACATAAAACTGGTTACCGTTATAGCTCACCTGCATGAAGGACAGCAATGACACAAAAGAAACCTTAAATCTGTCAGTTTTTCTTCATTTCCTGCTCTATTAAAAACAACCCAATACTCCAACTCATTCCTCTTTTATGTCTTCTTTCCTAGATTTTTCCAAACTGTAGATTGTAACAGCTAGTTAGAAACCTGAACATCAATATCAATGTATTAATGAAAAACAGAACAAACACTGGTATTTCAAAGCTATCTTAAAGACTGATTAGATTCAGTAATAAATTAACTGGGTAGGAATGCTGTTTTCAGGGGAAAATACAATATTCTACAGGAAAGTATGGGACTTTTTGTTTTGTTTTCCAAGGAGATCTTCCAGCCAGGAAGCTTTTACCACACGTCCAGATTCCGTGATTTGCTCTGCATCCAAGAGCAGTGCAAAATCATCTTTGACATTTCCCAAAGCGTCAGGAGCAGCTCTTTAAAAGGACAAAGCTTGTCCAGAGTACAAGAAAGGAGTTTGCAAACAAGGTGAATGCCTGACAATAAAGAAGGTGCCAGTGGCGTAGTGAGAACAGGGCTGTACACTCTAACACTGCACTTTTAGAAACTTCATAAGTTTGAACATGCTTCTCTGAGCCTTTTAGCTGAAGACAAATATAAGATTGAGTCAGTGTCACTCCAGAAAATTTTGTCAGTGAAGAGTCATATACAGATCCTCAATCTTCATGTTCTATTCGATAACAAATTATTAGTTTTACAATAATAAAATAACTGAGCATGCATGATTTTACATGTGATAGTAGTGACAATATATTGGATAGTCACTAGTTAATGCACAAAGGGGAATGCAGGATAAAGTATACAGGGAGTTCACTGCAAAAAGGCATTAATGTGCCATTACTTTTATAGAGGGACCAGCTTTTGCTAGCTAAATTCCTGTAAAACACACATTTGAGCTTATAGGGATATTAGCAAATGTATCCCTCACATGGTTATGGACAAAGCTTGTCTCCTAGTTTTGCAAAACATGCTGAAAATTACCATGGGGGAGCTCAAAAGTTTTATTTGTCATGGTTTAATTCCATTACTTTTTTAAAAATAAAAACAGGAGGGGGGGGAAGCCTACTTTTAAAGAGCTGACTAATTTGGAGATACATCAGAGATGGATTTTCTCATAGGATTTTAGAATTCTCTTGCAATTCTTCACTATAAAGAAAAACTTCAGATGTTATTCGAGGAGAGGAAAAGATCCCTTTAGCTGTTTATAGACTGAAAACATATTTGGCTGTATTTTGGGTAACATTTCAGTCAAAAAATGGCTGGTTTTCATGATTACTGTTTTATCTTTGCACATTTATCAGGCATCTACCAAAACTTGAGGGCCTGTCACCTACAGTGCAACGGGAAAGCTAGGAAATGAAGCACCTTGAAGCACAGAACAGTTCAGAGTCCACATTTAGAGTGTTACGTCAAGCGCATGCATTCTTTATTTCTCATTCTTTACTTCAAGGTGGACACAAGCAGGCACAGGATATGCTTTAGATGACATTATGTTCTTATCTCACCTTTTGCTTTTCTTATTGCTTTTCACTCATCAAAATTCTCCCTGCTTCCACCCCCTGCACAGACAGCCCATGCTGCCATCATTGCCCAGTGCAGGTCCAGAGAACAGTTTCAGTCAGAAGGGTCACCTTGTCCAACCTCCTGCTCCAGCCAGGGCTAAATGCAGCATCAGAGCAGGCTGCTGGGGGCCTTTTTTTAGACAAAGTGTGAAAGTCTACAGCAGCAGAGACCGACTCCAGCCAGTTGCTGTGCCTTGCCACAGTTCTCCTGCTGGAACCTTTTCTTTCTTTAGGTCTCGTGGAATTTTCTCTCGCTGAAACTTGTGCCTGTGGTCTTCTGCCTGCATACTGCAAAGGGGGCCAGACCCTGTCTCCTCTGTAACTACCCTGTAAGTAGCTACCTGTAAGATCCCCTGGTAGCTGTCTCTTCGGGGTAAATAAACCAAGATGTCCCAATCTCTGCTTCTGTGGCCACTCTCTCCATTCAGCCTAGGGAAGATGCCCATAATGCCATCTGTCCTCAGCGCAACTGACCCACCTTCCAGGAAGTCACTGCAGACTCACACAAGAGCATGTGTGTCCATTTGTTTGGATTTATTCAACAGTCAGGTAGATTTCACCCAAAACTGCCTCAGACTTTGGCTGGGTACTGAAATTTTGTATTGCCCTCACAACAGAGATTTTTCTGAGTTCTCTGGGGATTGTTTGGGCAAACCCAGATATCTGACCCTAAGCCAATCAGTTAATTATTATATGTAATGTTTGTCCTATTTGATAATTGCTCTGCACAAGAAACATGCCAGAGCAGATGTACTGCTGAAATTCAGTGCTCCTGTGCTCAGTGCTACACGGGGAAGCCACAGACCCTTCCTACATCCAGCTCAATCTGATGTGCACTCCAGACCATCCTGTTATTGCAGCATTGCATCTTTAAAACGAGTCTCTCTGAGATAAAGAACTGTCTATCAAGGGGGAGAAAAGAAAGCGGTATTAAAGTTGCAGCTGGCTGTGCTTTCAGTCAAGAACTTGTTCTGGGCGAGACCAGGTGAGACCAAGGTTTAAAATTCTGGAATGTAGCATGCGCAGATGCCAGAGTATTATTACCTGTTTTATCATTTGCTACTTGTCACACTGTCTGAGCATTTGACCACAGAAACATCAGAAGTAACAGAACTATTTAGAAGTGGCAATGAATATCAAACAAAAAATGAAATGTACAAAGCTTAATCATCTTTCAGTGCATAGCAAGTAAAAAACATTCTTTTTCAAGCCCTTTCTTAAATAACAAAAAAGTTATTTGTCAGAAAAAAAAATCCCAATTTATCTTGAAAAAAATGTTATCAAAACCTCAAATTTTAATAATTACTGAGCATCACTGGAAACTTTTCAATCAGATTCATTTAACTTTTCTAAGAAAACCTTTATAAATTCATGCTCTTCCAACTGTCTCTATACTTTTTCCCCTTATAACATTAACTTATTTTTGCATATTTTTACAAATGTTGCTGGTAAGGTTTTTTACTTTTCCTGAAATATGTACTGCAGTATTTTTATAGACCTCTACAAAGTCTTGTCAAAATAGTTTAAACTAAGTGAAAAAATGGCTTAATTAATTACTAAATATTAGAATATCTACTGAATTGCAGTAGCTGGAAAAAGTTCCATGCTGCACAAGATCAACAAGTAAAAAGCCAAACCGAACATGTAGTGATGGACAGCAATGTCCCCCTTTAACTGTTGCTTAAATTTGATTTCTCATTCTTAAAGAAAAATATGAAATGTGAGAGAGAGCTGAGGGATGCTAATAGAGTGTCAACTTCAAAAAGAAAGAAACCATCAATCAAATTTATATACCAATATCACCACCTTAAGTCGTGCAACTTGAAATCTTATTCAGCTTACAAATTCTTTCTGTTATGATTGCTTAGAAATAGCAGGAGATAATTCTGCCTTGCAGGGTGTGTGTGTGAGTGTGTTTGTCCCCTCAAAGATGGGGACAAACACACTCACACACACACCCTCTACATACACAAACAGATCCATACATACAGAGATTTGTGTACCAATCTGCACTTTGTGCAACACATCCCTCCTTCATACTGATGGCCACAGGACATACTTGTCAACACTGGATTCCAATGGCAAGGAATCTGGTCATTCAGGCAAACTGTAAAATGAACCTTAATTTAGTGTTTATATTAATTTTTCAGCCAAGCTTCTACATGAGTTTTCTAAAGAAACTCACTCATTAAAGTATATCAGAAAACTGAATAGTATTCAGAGCAATGAGAATTCCTGCAGTTCTATGGGACAAGAGAAATAGAGCTCATGCCCTTAGCTGCAGTGAAAGAAAAGTTCATTTTGACCTGGAAACCAAATGATAACAAAGAACACAGTACTGAAACTTTTCTGACATGATACTGAGTTGCCTTAAACTGAGGTCAAGGAAGAACCTGGTCTAGCACATTTTTTCTGTTCTGGTTTGTAAGACTTCATTTGGAAAAAAACTAGCTTATGTTAAATCTGACGTATAAAATTACCTGTGTTGATGGGCTTTTCCAGTGTGGTAAAACATTCAACTAACATTCCTTTAGACAGAACTTGTAATAATGAACTTTTTTATTATTGTAATTATAATTTTTCTTCCGCTAACGGGCACAGATTTATTGATCTGTAGAAAATAGTGCCCATCTGAAGAACATTGCCCATATTCTTTATTGTCATGGAGCAGCATGAGAGTTGCAGATATCTGCAGTAAAACTCTCCATCTTGTTATTTAAGATAATACACCTTGTACTTATATTAATACAGAGCTCTTATGTGCTTGACTACTGGCTGCAATTTTGAAAACATCCTGCAATGCTCTTGAATTAAAGATATGCTGCAAAAATAAAGAGCACCACAGAAATACAGCTTGTGGTGCTCTGAGAGGCTACAGTTCTCAATCTCAATTAGTAGTTTTTACTAAGAGAATGGCTAGTTTTATTATAATGTGCAGAAATCTTTCAGTAAATTAAAACTTGTATGTTTTCAATGGAGATACTCATTTTAACACTGAAGTTGATGCTACAAGGAAACATCAAGCCATAAAATGAAGAATGGAAGTGAGGATGGAATAAACAGTGTTGTGTTAAGTAAATGATACTTTCCTGGCTCTGTCAGGATTTAAAGGACCCAAAAAGCAAAATGTGTGTCACTGGGACTGAAAAATAATTCACTGTATTTGACAATACAGGCTTTAGAAATGTGTTTGCAGGAAGTCGAGAGGGAACAAGCACCAGAACACAAAAATTCCATGCCACATTTAAAAACAAACACAAGCACCCACGTAGAGAGGAAATCACACATTAATAGAGATCCAAGGTTCATCAGTCTCTGGGATCACTGTGGCTGAACAAGTATCTTTTCAAGAGGGCACATTCCAAAGCTAGAGATGTTGAAAAAAATATGTGGGTGCTCAAAGGACTGAAAAGAGGATAGTTCCACAGATTTTATCCCAAGCCCATCAACTCAGCTCTCCCATTCACTCCAATAAGCTTTGGATCAGGCTCAACATCCAAATGCAGTCCTCACTCACTAAAATTGGCTGGTCACACTGGAAACTGTTTGGGCAAGGTACCCCACCCATAAACAGAACGTTTGGGGAGAGTACTGTAGTAAGCAACAAATAATTTGTCTCTTTGCCAAGACTAGGGGTTGTGTCTCTTACTTGTTCACCCTCTGAGACAATAAAACGAGGGCTATAGTAAGGTAATATCTCTGGAGCGATCTAAGAAGGAATGCAACATGAATGAGAAATAAGAGGATAAGGGTTCCTTCAATTTTGAAGTCAAAAGTGGAAGAAATTACTAAGCAACAGGGTACAGAGAGCCACTAGTAGATGGATGCAGTGTTTCCAACAGCTCTTTGCTCTGGGATCTTGCAAGTAGGAAGAAGAACAGAAAGGAAATACAAACCTGAGTGTGGAAAGAGAGTTCCACTATGGGAATTGCCACATCATCTAGGTGGAAGACAAAGATATGCAAGTCCATTTGCAGGAGAAAGAGAGCATAAACAGAGTTAAGTGGATATTAATGAACGCTAAACAAGGATGGCAAGCCTGCTCTGAACTTACAAATCACATCCGCATTAATACCAAATGAGTTCATTAAGATTAACATTATTATGATGAGTATCAAAGGGATTAAAAGAGATTATGGTAAATAAGAGAGTCAGATAGGAATGAGATGTAATTACCTTCCTATCTGGTTTATCTGTAGCTGCAGAGACAGACCCAGCATTCACTTCACACTGGAAGAACCTAACTCACATTTTGATCTGAAGTGTAATTTTCAGCAAAGCTGATCTCAACAGTTTGGGCTGAACACGGCCCAGGCATGTGCAGGATGAACAAAAGAAGGGTGGGAAGGTGAGAGCACAGAGAGATGGGGAAGGGCACAGGAGACTGCTTTGCCCCAGCATTCTCCCCCAAGTGCAGGAAACAACTTGGTCTTCCTACCTGCTGTGTCCACAGCTTGATGAGAGGCCAAGCCCACCACCACCTCTGTCCAACACCTGACCTGCCCTGATCTCAGCACACATGACACAAGTTCTGAAAGCTTCATGGGGCTTCACAGACATCAACCAAGTCTTCCGAAAAGGTTTAAGGGAAAGGTCTCAAGTTAGAGCTACGAAACTGAGGAATTCAGGAGTAGAGGGACCACATTCAGTGAAACAAAAACATGCTGTCTGATATTTACCTCCTGCTTTTGTATCCCACCAACAGAGCCAATTTTTTTGTGCATGCAGAGACCAGCTAAGGAGCACCAAACTATGGCTTAAAATCACACAGATTATAGAGCAGATATTCTGCCAATGCACACATTCAGCAAGGCAGGCGGAAATGTTACTTGGGATCTTGGTGGGGAAATGTACTGGGACTCGTCCAGCCAGGCTCTGCTAGGAGCAGATTGCCTTTCTTCACAGGCCGACCACGCACAGTTGGCTCTTCAGTGCAAATATCACTCCCAAGCTCTGGTATGTTTGGCCTCTGGTTTGTTTGACAGGTTACATGTGCTTCTGAATATATCTTCTGATGCTCATTTTCAGAGCACTGTTAATATTTCTCTTGGCTTCTGTTTAAAAATTAGGTCCCTAAAGATATCATCCTTCAATAAGAAAATCCTCTTGCCAAAAGACCCAGCTTCAAATGTGTGGAACTTGACTGTCAGGGCTGTTGACCTCTGACCATGAAGCTGCAGGTCCACTGGCAAACCTGCACATTGGATCCCAGCAACTAGCAGCAGAGGAATCCAAACGGGCAGCGACTTTCCTGTTTTTTTGTTGTTGTCCAAAAGAATTTTGGTGCATTGCAAAAGCACCTGTCAAGCACAACTAGAGCTGTCTGACACTCACCTGGACAGTTATGCTTCATTAATTATATGTTCTGTTGCTTCAACAACCAAATATACATACATACATACACACACCTCTGTGTGTGTGCATACGGAATTCCCAACTGCAGCTTTTTGAAAGAAGCTTTTACAACTGTTTTTCCTGTGGTGCTGTGTTGAAATCAGTGACGTAGCAGCAGTAAATTGTTACTTAGAGCTGCAGCACACTTCTGAAAGGCAAGAGGGATTTACATCTTTACACCCTCTGCTTATCTTCACCGAGCATGAATCAGCAGGGGGGGTAATTTGTGAAAGTTTGAGTACACAGCAGGGTCATCAGCCAGTCCACACTGTCCAGAGCACCACAACTGTTCTCTTTTGCTGCCCTTCCAGACAGGTGACACGTTAATAGCTGATACCAGACAAGTGAGACTCTGATCCCCTGTGGAATGCAATCTGATACTCAAAGACTTTCAGGCCACACTGCACAACGTATTTTACATGTGTTTTTATAAAACAAATAGCAGGGATGCGTTTCTGCAGAGGAAAGATGGAGTGTGACAGTCTCTTATCCTCTGCCCAGCATCTTGCCAGCATGGCTAGACACTATCCTAGGACAACACTGACGGACTTTTCCTGAAGTCTCCAGCCAGAAAAGGCAGGAAGGGAAAGAGTGAAGACAAGTCCACCCCAGCATCCAAAGCGAGCAGGCAAAGGGAAGAATCTACTATGCTTTATTCTGATGGTCTGTGGAGCTGCACTTCCCAACATTTCTAGGAGAAAGTATGAGTCAGAAATCCTACGGGAACTCCTGCAGCAGCACAGCTCCCTCCCCAACCCACACCTCCTCAGCAGAGTGCTGCGCAATCCGGTCCATATGGTATATCTGCACTATGGTATATCTGCACTGCAACAGGGGCCAGGCCTGCCCGCGGCCTAGTGCTGGGCTCTCCGCTGAGAAAGGTTTGGCCCGTGAGCAACTGTTTCTGCTTCAGCAGTTGACTGAGGAGCTTGAAAATCGCTTAGGGGCACTTAGGAACATAACAGGTCAACATAAGATGGCTTTGCAGAGGGCTACCAGAGGGAAGGGAAGGCAGGAGCTGGCCATGGGCTCTTGTCTTGTTCAGAAAGAGAGGGGGAGGTTTTGCCACCAACCACAGAACAACATTGATTGCTATTTTGCTCAGTAAGTCCCCAATACAAGTTTAAAAAAAAAAAATCACTAAACTCTCAAAAGCATGTTTAAGGCTATTTTTAGTTAACCAAGTAAATCTGTATCTCACTGCAATTCCAGTGGGTACCAAGACAGTGCTTCCCTGAGAGGCAAAAATTCCCTTTGAAAGAGACACTTCTGAAAGTCATACTGTAAGAGCAGACAGCTCTTGACACAGAAACCTGATGCAGAGCTCCTCTGAGCAGAACAGGCATCCACAGGACACCAACACACACCTGACAGTTCACATTCATCCCACACCTAAACACAACCAATGCCCAAGCTTGGGCTTAGTGTTCAGCTCTGTGGCCCATCCTAAGGGCTAAGTGCTCACAGTGAACTCAGGGAAGGGGTACCTTTCCTCGCTCCACATCAGACCTAGAGACTGTTAGCTATGTGGGAAAAAAAAGCCTAAAAGGTCTGTAGGGAGACTGACAGACTTAATACGACAAGCGCAGCGCTCTGTCCTGTAAAGGAAATGCATGTAGGCAGGTGCCCCAAGAGCCCGGCAGTTCTGGAGGGCAGAACCGTGACAGGAGGGGATCTGCTGTGCAGGGTCGGGACCTCTGCGGTCCCAGCAAAGGCAAGACAGCCACGAGCCCGGGGTAAGCAGAGGATCAGAATCCTGCTGACAAGTGGTAGGGGTGAAAAGCTGAGGCTCGTTGAGATGAGCTCTGCAAACTGCCTCCCTTTAAACGCTTTATTTTCTACAGCGGATTTCCAACACCAGAAGCTTTCACTCGCTCTGCTAGGCAGAGGCTGAACTGCTTTCCTCAAACAGTTTCAAATTCGCCAGCCACGCTCGAAGAACCACCCCTTTTTGCTTTTCTCTTTGCTCTCTCCGGACTTTTTGTGAAAGAGACATCCAGTTTCAAGCCATTTTAAAAATATCAAAAAACCCCTGTGGAAAATAATTCGCAGCTGTGATAATATCACATTTTTTAAAATACCGTAATATAGTTTTACTTTTAATAATAAAAGATAAAAAAGGAGAGTCTGTTAATAATTAGAGAGTGCAGTCTGAAGCCAGCTACAGTCACTGCAATTGATAATAAACTTAAAGCCCCTTGACAGCAGGTAAATGCTTTGCAACCCTGACCCCCTTCCTCTCACATTACTTAACAACCCTGCAGTTCCAGCATTACATCACCGTCCAAGCGATTGGTTCCCGCATTTTAACTCTCTCCCTGTCTCCTCCGATTAGGAGCAACATAACGATGGAGGGGGGGACACCAAACCACAACAAACTACCAAACTTCTCTCAAGTTTGCTGTGCTCCTTGTTTGGGTTTGGTTTAGTCGAAAAAGCAGCTTCTGCTCCTAAGAGTTGAGGTTACACGCACCAGAAAACAAACTCTGTAGAAGTGGAAAAGAGTGGGAAAGGGGGACTCGGGAGGGGAGGAGGAGAGGAGGAGGAGGAAGGCGAGGAGGGGGGGAAACTATATAGAAATCAGAAAAGGAAAAGAAAATTAAAAACAAACCTCATGGACATCACTGAGCCTGAATTCCCTGCTGAGGTGCAGAACATGAGAGCCCTGGAATGAGTGTATGTAGAACTTGAGCCAAAGCTTAACTAGCCCGAGTGAGTCATATCCTTCCCATTTGATTCCCGTCCAAGCGATGATGTAATGCCCTGGCCCTCTCCCTCGCTCCCGCTCGCTGCACTACCTCCCTCCTCCCCTTTTCTCCTTTTTAGCTCAGTGCTGGTGAAGTCACCATTTAAATCTGGCAGCGCTGAAGCAAAAACTTCAATGTAACCAAAACAGCCCCAGGCCAAGTTCCAGACGTACTGAGACTCGGTGGTGCAATTGCCATTGGAAACGAGTAAACAGAGAAAGAAACAGTGCTGCCTGTGAAGGGCCTGCGCAGCTGCCGGCCGGAGCGCAGGAAAACCCTGGGACCGGGCACGGGGCTGACAGGATCCACCGGGGATCGCCAGGAGATCCTGCATCGCTCCCGAGCGCCCGCACGGTCCGAGCCTCGGGAAGATCCGGTCGCTGGAAGAGGAAGGAGATGGAGCCTGAGTAGAGCAGGGCAGCGGAGAAGCCGGGGAGCAGCGGGGGTGTGTGTGGGTCTGGGAGATGGAGAGCGCCGCTTCGCAGGTCACGCCTCGGACCGGGATTTCTCTGCCTCAGCAGAGCACAGCTGGATTGAGCCCCGGCTTTTTGAAGGAAAACGACGGGGCTGTTTCTTGCACCGTATTCCTCCGTATCCAAACACACAGGTGCAAGGCACCTTCTATCCCAAACAACAGAATAAAGTACCAGAAAAGCCACAGCGAGCTTATAACTAACTCACTGCTGTGCTGCTCATACTGCCTTTCCCGTGTTCCTCTCACAAGTCTGGTTTCTTTAAGCATAGAGAATGTTTCTAAATGGAACCTATAATAAACTTCCACGCACGCAAGGGTAAGCTATTGTGGTGTAAAGTGCGTTGCCTCATCAAAGTGCTCCTGATGCTAAATGCCACAGTGGCTGTGGCTGAAATACCTCTCCCGTCCTCCCTCACAGAGGGCTTTCTCACTGTTCATCACTCCCAACTGATTGTAGTCTATGCAGTACCAAGCAGTTGGTCCACAAAAGACTGCAAAGCCTAAGTAACAACAATAATATTCATAATAATCATAACAATAATAAATGAAAATGTCTAAGCACACATAGCATCCCTGAGCAATTCAAAGACTAATAGTTTCAACATCAAACTGTGGATGTAAGTATTAATGGCGCATGAAACACCATAAAGGTATTTGTCTCCTTTCTTTTTAGATCAAGAATTATTTCACAAAGCCACTTCACCTCATATTGCTGAGTGAAACTCAGTTTTCCAACGCTCAGTGGATGCACTTATGCCCCCCAAATTTAGAAAACAGTAGGAAAACAGGAAAGTCAGCGTGCTTCCTTTTCTTCCTTATGATGATGTGAGTTTATGGAAAATCAATTTCTATTGCCTAGCAGCATTTTACCACACTGGGGGTTTTTTGGGGTGGGTTCTTTAATTGATTACAGCAGCAGTGCAACAGAGATTATTGTAAAGTACCAAAGTATCCTCCTGAGAATACTCTTATGGTTTTAAATTATTTTTAGAATATATATCATGTTGATGTATAGTTTAGAATATATATAGTGTTGATTTATAGGGATCAACACTATTAGCTTCTGTCATAGTTTGATCTTGAATTCAAGTAGATTCAGTCATGAATTCAAGTGATTTTTTGTTTAAGATGTATATGATTTTACAGACAGAATGAGAAGAGGAGGGAACTAAGGGTTTGTCCTATTCAATTAAAAAAACACAGTTCTCCACAGTAACCTGACCTGCAGGATGACATCCTCAATAGATACTGAGGCTGCAGCCACTCAGAGTGACACCTTTATCAAGCAAGGCAGCTCTGAATTAGAGGTGATCAGCCATAATTATTACTGGCGCCACTGAAGCCTGTGGCTTGACAGCATCAGATGCGGTTGTTATAAAGTTTGGTCCATTGTGTCAATGGCCTGTATAACTCATTTATGTCTGAATTACCAGCTATTGATTTTTTGTCTTCTGTCATGTAATAAAATAAAAGTTAGATCATTCCTAAAGCCCTCTTTTAATTCCAGCCTTGCTGATAGTTTCATTTTAAGCTTATCCCACTTCTCCCTCTCCATTTAAAAAATGAAACTTCCACCCCTTTTTCATTGCATGTCTAAGAGGTCATCTTCCCTCCTTCCTTCTTTTTGTTTTGTCTTCTTACATTCACACTGCTGGATTACATAGCTTCTGCTCATTCAGTTATCCACTGACATTGCTGTAAACTTTGTCATGGGCCAGGACAGACCCCTGGCTCAGAACATGGGAATGTGGCTACAACTGAGGAATGACTTAAATCCCCTAGTCCAGCTTTGCAAAGGGAAGCTACCACCTAAAGAGAAAAATAATTACCCTGAGCAACTCAGGTTACCATGAGGCTGTTTGTGCATATCATACACCCATTCCTGCAGTCTTTGGGCCTCTTCTCTCTCTTCTGAAAAACCCACACTGTAGATATTCAATGCAAAATGCAACCAAAGAGATGATGCAGGAGCCACAGGGTAGTTCATCGTCCTCCTGGGGTTTGAGGACTTGCCTTGTAAGTCTTCTCTTTCCAAAAGAAAATTTTGCTCACCAGAAGCAATAGCAGACCATTGCCCATCTGTGAGCATCTTAACAATAAGATCACAGGAGTCACCATTTGTCCATGGCAAATGGCCCTTCTAATTATTATTATGTTCATAGACACAGACTCAAAAGAATTGAACTGCTTTCAAAACAGTGTCTTATACAAGATATTTCTAGGAGTAAGAGCATTTTCTGAAACGAACAAGAAAGATCAAAGCAGTCTGAACTGCATTTCTAAATTGCATATTTAAAATAAGACTTCAGCGTGAAGTGTTATTTCAAGAAATTGTTTTAAAACAGAAATCATACTCCAAAGGAGTTAAATTTTTATTTGTTCTTGCTGATGGGAAAAACAAAAAGTTCTTTCCAGGCAGGTATTTCCAAAGCCTATTGATTTTTTCCTTCCCCCTAACAGGAAACACTGTTTTCCCCTTTTCCTTCCTGTGACAGACCAGTTAATGATAAAGAATGTCCTGTGCTCAGAGGAAATTCCACTTGCATGCAAGAGCTCCCTCGTTATCTGTTTACTTGTCTGTCTTTTCATTCTCCCCCCATTCCAACCCCAGCCTTAAATTTCCATGTTCATCAAGAATAGGGCTGTTGTGATGAGAGTTATGGGATGTTTTAATTCTAAGGGGAGCCTCCTTCAAACTAGGGCCCTGGCCAGGACAGTTATGACTCCAGCTTAGCTGTCTAGTTCAGGAATTCTTGCAACACCCTCCCTGCAGAATGTTTCATCCTTGGGGAAAGGGTGGTGGGGCACACCACAGATGTTTGGTGTAACTGAAACTTGACAAAAATCACTGCTTCTGCTGAAAGTTTCCAGTCTCAACAACCAGAAAGCTCTGACTTTTAAGAGCCCAAACGTCAGAGTGCACTGGGATTATCCAAAATGTGTATTGTAAAAAGGAACTGGGTGTTCTGCAGTTGAGATTCTGGATGGAAAAGTCACAGGTCCTACATGCATTTAAGTGACTGTGTCTCATCCAGCCCTTGGGACTGACTTTTGCGTATGTCAATCAGTGGCCCAAAGCATCAGCAAAGGCCCTGTGGATAAAAGCAGCATAACCTGATTATTTTTTTTCCTCCACTGCTTGGCACTTAAAGAGGCTTGATTAAGAAAATATTCTGTAATAATGGTCCTGCACTCAGGAAAGTCTCATTTTCATTCTGACATTATTTTTCATTTCTAACCCAAGAGCCTTACAGTCCCTGTGGAATTAAAGAGGCCAGATAATTTCAGGGTTAAATAAGCTTTAATGACTATCACATGTATGGAACCTTAAACCCAGTATTAAAAATTATTTTTTTAAAGTGGCATCTCTTCCTTTTTTAATTTAAAATAACCATCCAGGTGGTTTCCTAAGGATTTCTTTGCAAATTGCTTCCAGTGAACCTTTTCAGTTACAGACCACTGCAAACCCATGTGGTGGTATTCAGCATTTAGTTCAACTTGGGTGTCCCATGTTTTTGTAGTGGACAGAGGGATTGTCTGCACAAATGTCTGGACAGGGGAGGCTGTCTGAGCAGGCTAGCTGTCACTAGCAAGGACATAAAAATGTAAATATCCACAATTTCAGAAGAAACTAAAGCAGTGCTAAGCGTGGATTCTTCAAGTTACTCTTAAGAAAATGGGGTACATGTTCCCAAGTCACTTTAGTTCTTCAGAAAAAGACATTCTTTTTTTAAGACTCAGATCAAAGTGCTCAGCATTGAGCTGTATCAAAGGTTGTCCTATGAACTCTCCAAATTGTAATGAAATAAAATATCTGGAAATAGCCTTTGTGAGAACTACTCCAGATTTATTGAACATAAGCACTCTAAGATAAGCACTGGATTGGATGAAGTCTAAATGAAACCTGGAACAAAGATCTCCCACTCTCACACACATGCTCAAACATACTATTCCACTAGAAACACCTCACTGAAAATATTTAAGGAAGAAGACCTGCCAAAGATTGGGTCCAACTTCTCTGGAGACAGAAATGTGCCATGGGCATGATGGCCAGTAGACTTCCCCAAAACATTTTGGCAAGGAATCTTCAAGAATGATCTCAAGAAAAACTTTCCCACTAACAGTTCTAAGCACATTAAAGGAATTTGTGATCATGGGGGGTTTGTGTTGGGAACATTCAACTACTAGGAAAGAGAATAGCCTACTTACTTTATACTCACCAAATGCCATGGGCCAGTGGCAAGTGGTTGACCTGGAAGTGAGGAGCTTTGTATCCAGTTACATATCACTGAGTCATGCAGTGTGGTCAGCCTCCTCTTTTATTGGAGCTGTAAACCTCAAATACCCAAGACAAATAATGTAGCAATTTATGCAAAATAATTAATAACATTTTACATTTCAGTAGAACCTTCTACTCAGAAGGATCACAGAGCATCTTACAGGCCAGCCATTGAAAGTGTTGTGGTGCAATTACCACCAACACAGGAGATTGCATCCAGCCAGCCAATGGCACAGGAGTACAGAGGGGAGATGCTGACAAAGGACAGAAGCAAACAGCTGCAATTAGGTTAAAAACATCGTGTAATCTTTAATATTCATGCATAATGAATAGGAGATTCCCTTCCCCACTGCGATTCTAATTACTCAAACAGGTAATTATTATATGCTGGTCAAAATGTGGAGCCACTGCTTTTTTTAGAATTGCCCAAAGAAGCTTTGCCATACATCTACACTATATATGTTGACCCTAGATCTCAAATATCTTAATCTTTAGTCAAAACTCGACAGGCTTTGTCTTGGACACAGTGAAAACTTTATCACATATAGCTGCATCTCAAAGACTGTAACAGGAAAAAGGACCTGGTTTTGATGCTCTTTATTTTACTTCTAGCAGACAGAAAAGTAAGCAGAAATATTACCATTTGGATTGAAAGAGCAAACATGTAAGACCATATGCTGTAATTGAAAATATTTTCTCTGAAGTACAGTATGGTAAGCACTGAAAAATAAATAGTGGAGCTCTAAAACAAATTTTAGCACCGAACCAAATTTTATTCTTCACCTAAACTGTCATCTCCATGCATTTTTGTTAGCTCTCATCTTTCTTTTTCAGCACGATAGCAATAATTAATGTTCTAATGAAACTTTTTTTTTAAATAGGCAAGCATCTGGAACTCAGCTCCAAATGGAAAAGGAGAGCACTCGGATTCAGATTGTACTCAGACTGTAACCTCATTACAGCAGGACAAATTCATAGTGCTATTTGACAAAAACATACACAAGATAACTTGTTTTTAAGATACGCCCTCTTTTGTCAGTAATCCAGCTGATAGTGCAATATATCCTCCTTGAAAATGAACAGCTATAACAGTCCACTAGGAAATTTTTCTGGACTCTTGCTGAACAAACTGACTTCAGCTTTGGAGTTCTATGAATTACAAGTAGCTGAGTAATTCTGTTGATCCTGGTTCATCCTCACACACAGGCTTTAAATCACTATCAGGATGATCAAAATTCATGATCCAGGAGGTACCATTTTCAACTTGGCTTTATCCAAGAATCTGAAATTAATTTATATCCAGAATCTTGACACCTAAAGATCAGCCTATTCTTGTGCAAATTAGAATTTTTTAATGTCTCTTAAAAATCACACAGGTCTGCAGCACAGAAACTGAGATGCAGCCACAACCAAGGGCCAGCCTGCAATTCCCTATTTGCAGTGACTCTCATTGAAACATAATGTGATGTAAAATTTCCAGTATTAAAAGTCAGCTGTAAAACTTATAAAGTTATTACATGACTAGATATTTTAAAAGGGAATAATTAATGTGTTTCTGGGGTTTTTTTCTCTTTTTTTTTTAATAGGAGTAAACCAGGAAATCCATTTCAGTTTCTTTCATAGGAACTTCTCCAGCCACAGAATCATTACCTGATAGACCCTTTCTGAAATCAAGTGAGGTCCATGTGTACCCACTTATGGTTTTAGGATTTACATACTTGTTTAGTCTTCCAGTGCTTTTCTTCTGAAAAAAACTATGGCTATCTATTAACTCCAAACATATTAAAACCAAACAGATCTCTTGTAGACACTCAGATAAATCCTTTCAGGACTGACTGGAAAGGATCAGAGTCAGAGCTACACCAACTAGTTTTACTGTGATGATTAATGAATGAGAAATAATTTGTAGCTTCACTTTCACATTCTGTGGTGCAGGATGCTGCTTTAGTTTCAACATCAGTTTCTACGAACAAAAACATACAGCTTTTCCATTCTTGCGTAAAAAAAGCCAAACAAACTCTGGAATAAAGAAGTGTCTGTACAAAACATGCATGTACTCTGAAGTACACAGTGAGTACGTATACATTCCACACAAACTGTTTCTACTAGATTTACACAGTCTTCTGCTTGGATACCCTCTAACACTAGCTTATTCCTGCTGCTGTACAAACCCAAATGGTTCTGCTTGTCCTTAGTGACTGCAGCCCATACAAATGAGGCACTTCTGTAAATTCTGTGTTGGAAAAAGTGCACCAGGATGAAAAACAATCCACAGCTCAATTTAAAGAAAAACAAACAGCAAACAAACTAAACTTTAGACTTGTTTAAAGAAGAAAAATATATTTATTATGGAAACAGGATAACATATTAAAACAATGATGACTAACTCATCTGAGAACCTGCAGAGTTCACTCATAGCCCAAGACATAACATAAGCGAACATTTCTGTGATTATAACTTTTATAATTTTTTAATCTTTTATATTTTAATAAATTTTTTATAAATTTTATAAAAACTTTTATAAAACTTATAACTTTTATAATTTTTTATCTTTTATAATCTGTGATTATAACTTTTCTGTGATTATAACTTTAGTTTTGATGCAAGAGAAGCAGCCCTTCAGTTGGTTTCTCCTCTTAGCTGAGATCTGTCCCTTCAGTTTTTAACCTTCCAAATCCTTAGCCTTTACTCTTTCCTTCTTGTCTGCCCAAAACTTTTTCTTTCTTTCCCCCTTTTGAGTAGCATGAATTTAATTTCTTAGGATTTAGAATTCTCCTACTATCTTATTGTAGGAGAATTCTTTATGTTCAAGCTTTTGTGTGTTAATTATTCTTCATGGAATGCCAACCTGAACTTAGCTTGAAAACACTTCAGGGCTTATATATTCTTGCAATTGCTTCATAACCGGAACATATGTCTCACCACCCTGCACGTCAATAGTTGCAACATCATTTTCTCTGGCTTTTACCAGTATAATTGTACCTCTTTCATATCTGCCCAGACTCCTGCTGCAAGGAACTTTTTCCCAGCCCTTTCTGCTGAACATGTCAACCCTCTCTGTGTATCCCTTTATCACCTAAGTTTTCCTCCTGCAACCTTCCCCACCTTCACTAGCATGCTTTCATCAGTATTAAAATTAGATCCAGATCAATCCATCATGCCATCTCATACTTCCCATCCCCTTTGGAAAGCCATCTTCCTGATAAGTGTTATTTACAAGTACTAGTTCCTAGGAAATGAGCAAATCATCACAGAAGCTTGCTGCCACTCCATGACCACTTACTCTGATCCATGAGCCCTCCTCCTACACAGACATTTCCAGATGATGAGCTCCCAGCTTCTTCTTCTGCTTCTAGAAATTTTTATTAGTCCCCCCAGGCACAGCCTTGCATTTTTTAATACTGAATTTCATTCCATTGCCATTACTTCAGTACTCAAAGCTCATCCTTGTTTTTTGGGTTGGTTTTCCTTTTTTGTTTTCTTTTGTATGATATCCAGGTCTGTCTCAGTATTGCCAATGTCTCCAAAGCCTGCGTCACCAGCAGGACTTGACATACTTTCACTACCATCATTAATGAGAACATAGCACTAAACCAAATCAGGATCATACTGGGCGCTGTGTAGCCCCACGAGCAGCCTCCCCTTTCAACACCACACAGTTCTCTCCCCTCCAGCAAACCTCATCTTAAAGCACATTGAGTGAAACCTACCTGTCCTATTTCCTAGGACAGACTCCTCCACATTAGCTGCAGTTGTTGAGCAGTCTGCAGCTGTCAGCAGCTTTTACTGAGTGGGAATTCATCACAGTGAATAGCAGTGCAGGACAAAGTTTACCCTTATTTACTGGTTCACTCTCAGCCCTGCCTGAAATTTCTCTTGGCTGACAGAGTGCAATAAGCAACTTTTTTGTAAAAATTTAAAGAGGAAAAATGTTTTAATTACAACAAAGATAAGTAGTTGCATTAATACTACTAGAATATTTAAGCAGTATTTCAGATGTCTGCTGGCACTCAGCACGTTTTAGAGAGGAATTTTACATCTGTGCTCCACAGACCTGAGAAGCTGCCTGCACTGCGTACCATTTTGCTCCAGTTATGCTTGTTATTAGGCAGTGTCATTATGTACAATTTTCAGTGTTCCTAAAAGGGATTTCAATAATGTCACAGGAAAAAATGGATGGTTTGTTTACTTGATTAATGTCGTGATCTGTGATTACAAATCTGTCTACTGTTGCTTTCACAGGAAATTATTTCAAGAACTTCACTTCTGGGTGTTGCTTAACATCCAGCACTGACTCCACTATAAACTCATACACATGATTTATCTGGTGGCCAGCATGTGTGGGAGGAAAGATCTAGGAGTCTGACAAAACTCTTTACTCCCTCTAACTTTCAGGCCATCAGATGTAGAAATCTAAACTTTTACACTCCTAAGCCTGTTTGTAAATCCTCAGCCAACGCAAACAATTAATACTGAGCTAAGTGGGTGCAAAATGAAAGTGATTAGGCACATCTTTTTTAAAAAAAAATTATATGCACATTTTTTACTAGCTTTAAATGTTAAACCAGCTGATTACATCATACCAGCACAGTAAAAAATTACTCCAAGGTAACCTAGGAAACTGTTTTTACTAAATAACAACTGAGTCCCTTCATTGAATCTCAATTCACACAGCACAGCAGTTTAGCCGTGTCCCTTCCCAGCGATCTCGGGCGGTTTGCTCAGGCCGGCTGCGATGCTCTCGCTGTGGGTTCACAGGGCAAAGCTCTCCAGAGACCAGAGCAAGGCTCTCCCAGATGAGGGGCCCTTGTCTGTTGGATGTGCTATTCTTGGTGGCTTGCCAGCAGCCCCAAATTTGGCAAGGTTCAGAGCACAAGTTACAGTCTGGTTGCTTGATTATCATGAATGTTATTATTTTTATTGGTCAGTTAATATGTCTCCACTTTCTTGTGTTTTTATTTTGCTTTGATTGTCCGTGTTAGCAATTCTGTGCCTCCAACTTAAAGAGACATAAAGATGGGCAGCCCTCACTCATCACCTAACTTTTACCCAGGACAGCTTATAAGATTCTTGGTCCTCTATATTTTGGAGTCAAGTCAGAAAATCTCTATTCAGTTGCATCTCATTCCTTAGCTGGTCAGCATTTCCATAGTGCTCAAACAAAAACATATTAAATACTCACAAGTACAGTAAAAGAAATGCAAGCTGCAGCTACCCAAAAGTAGCTCCAAGGATTTAGTCAATTGAGAGCCAATCAGGTAAATACAAAGCAAAACCAGGATTAATTCTAGGTTATGACTGCTTTGATTTTATGTGCCTTATTGTTGTGCTCATAATACCCATATGTAGGGGTATTTTTAGGGGTATTTTAGCACACACCTAGATAACAGGTATTATCATACACAAAATATTATGCATATATACTAAATGTGACTATGTAAAAAGATAAAGCTGACTTTTTTAAAAGATGCAGAATGAATGACAGGAAAACTTATGTTTGGCAGTTATATCTTCATTTTCATTCTATCTCCCTTTTTTAGTTAATTTTAAAAACCTCCAAAACTTTCCCTTTTTAGGCTGAAATACAGCAGGCCTCGTTTTTGGCAGATAATGACTATTTTAAAAAACATTTCCTTAAACCATTTTGTCTGTCTTTTATAAGGATAGCAAAATGTGTAAAAAGTTGTTCAGTCAAAAACCTTGGGAACAAAGTTGAACTTTGCCATGAAAGCAGTCCACTAAAAATGTTTAAAAGGGCACTGATAAAAAATTAGATTTTATTTGGTGAAGCCCTTCAAAGTTTTGTTTTGTTCAGGCCAATTATGTTTTCCCCAAGTTTTCTCGCTAAGCTTGAAAAATCATGCACCTAAGAAAAACAAGTCCATTTTTCATTTCAGCTAACCTGGCTTCTATAAAAAATTTACAGAAAGGAAAGGTCTGTAAAGTGCAGCATGAATTCTAGTGAATTTAGAAGCAAGCACAGATGAGAGATGGGCTGATATACTATCTGAAACACAGCTCAGCTCATTCCCAAGAAATGTTTTCATATAAGAGCTTTCTGTTCTGTCTTCTTCACACATATATTTGATCTAACCTGTTGGGTCTCCTGGTCTATGATACCAATCTTATTCTTCCAGTTCTCACTTACTCGGCCTACTCTTGGCTACATTTGTGACCTTTGCAGTTCTGCTCCCCTCCACCCCATCTCTTCCCTGGAAATGAGGCTCCTTCAAGCTTCATTCTTCCTGAGCAAAGTCTCCCAACTTAGTTCACCACAGCACTGCTCTGCCTTTCTCAAATCCCACCCAAGTCATGTCTTTCATATTGCCTCTCTGCATTGAGCTAATAAGAAGCAAAACCAGCACAAGGAAATATCTGAGTTGTCTTCTCTGCCTAAACATATTTCCATTAAGCTAAGATTTGTTTCCTGCATACAAATCTGCTCTGGCCCAGTAGTCTTGCTCTCGCTCAGTAACATTGCAAACAAAACTATAACATTTGAAAGCAGCCAGGCTCACTGTAACTTTGCAAACTGCTTTTTAAAAAAGCTTGTTGTTTAGCACGTGCCAGGTAGCATTGTAGGCAGCAGGCAGAAAATTGACTGAAGGGTCATAGAAATGAGGGAAATAGAATAAAATAGTATGGATCCTTTTTTTCATCAGAATAGTTTTAATGACTGATAAAATTCATATGTTTTACAGTCTAAACTGTTGCTAAAAATGTTTTTCAAACATTTACCACAAGGTGCCAGCAGTTCTTTAATGCTTTTTTTATTTTCAATTCCTGCTGTACACAGTCAAAGCAGGGGTACTGTGAGGCAAATGACTACAGGAAAGTCATAAGGGGTATTAATGCCAGGGTAAGAGACTGTTCACAGAAGACAAGACCTATTTTAGGAGCTAGTACTTCTAAAAGAGCCCCCCAAAAAATATTACTGTCAAGTTTAGTAATTTGAACAGAGGTGTAAAGCATGCTAGTTTGTAGTTGTTGGGGCTTATCTGTACTTTTGAAACCAAATCAAGTGTTATAGTCCACCCTATAGTGAGGATACTCAGTACCAGTGTCTGTTTTGCCTAACTCTTATCCCTTGCAGAAGTTAGAGAGAGGGAGCAAATATCTCATACAATGTAGCAGCATCCACTCTCCTAAGATTATAACTCTTCCTAATATTGGGAGACTTGGACACTACTGCTGTAAGTTACCTACTGGAGGGGGGGTGTTGCCTAGAATGGAAAAATGAGGTGTGTTATTGCAAAGACATCTACCATTTGTGAATTTATTAATAATAAAATATCAATGAAGACTTACTGCAGTCAAGTGGAATTGCATTCCAAATATTGTAAGCTGTACAGTGTTTATCCCAGTACTCATTTCTGTTAGATTTAAACCGTGTTGTTGAAATTTAGCAACATTTAAGTATCAAAGCCAGACTTTCAACAGTTAAATCAGAATAATTCAGAACTGAAACACAGCAGAACTTAAGAGAGGCTGCCTTCCTGCTCTGTTTTATTACATTTTCAATGACACAGCTATATGTGAATGGTTATTATAAAAATTACCTCAAGGTATACATACATGTTATATACACTCCATTAAGTCTTAATATTTTATACATATGCAGCCCTTTCCACTCAGAAAGGCTCACAAAGCAATTTACAAACAATATATGCAGAACTAACTTGAGACATTTAATGCAATATGGTCTCCCTTCATAGAGATACATGACTAAACATCCCCAATGAGTAATATGGCCAGCAGCCATAACAGCCTCAGGCTGTGATCTGCTCTGCTCTCATAAGCTAAACAGGGTTGGTCTTGGCCAAATGCATTTGGGAGCCCTCCAAGGAAATCCCAGGGTGCTTCAGGAAGCAGAGCTGGTGATTCAGTAGGTGGCACACTTCCCCTGGAGTCAGCTCTGAGCCAGCCACTCCCGCAGAAACCTTAGTAGGTGCAACACCATTAACCAAATGGGATTTCAGGCAGGATCCTCTGCTGAGATGGGTCATTTGTCACAATGTCATGATTTATTAGTGATGCTATAGATTCTGCAGTTAAAACGAAGTCTTTGCTGCTGAGCAGTCCTTGCTGCAGAGTTCCCTTGGTTTGGATGAGCTGAAAAAATTTATTTCTAGTTTTTTTGAGTGGCAAATGTGTTTCATATGGGAACCATCTCTAAGTGTAGCTGGACTTGGTGTTCACCAATAGGAGGTGAATTTTTTATTTCCTATTCAAAATTTTGAACACAGGTGTATTAATCCTTTGCTTCCGTAGGTCCCATTGGAAGTACCACATCTACTTTTAGGTACTGTTCCTAGCTAAAGGGGGTGTCAGGCAGAGGAGAAGCCTTTGGACAGCTGGAGAAATACTCTGAAGTCTAGAAGATGGGTAAGGATGGACTGAGTAAACTGGTTGTTCTATTGAAGACAAGGCAGAGGTGGACATAATGAGTTTTCAAATACACAAGAGGCTTCTGAAGACAGAAAGAAGAAATAATATTTCTCTCCATTTCTATATTAAGTAGAATCAAAAATAAAAGGAACTTTTACTTTTGCATCAGGGATGGTTTGGGTTAGCCTGAAAGACAAACTTGTCCCAAAGCAAATAGAGTTAAGCACAGCAAGAAGATGTGTGCTCTACATTTCTGGAGGTTGTCAAAAACACATTAAAGATATTTCTGTCAGAAATGATGTAGATGTTACTTAATCCTACTTTGGGCAGAGCACTGGATGAACACTTGAAGGCCCCTCCAGCCATATAGCTCAATGGTTCCATAATTTTTATGAAAGCAAAATATTTATAGCTTTGGGATTACAGATTTTTTCCTATTTATATTAACTCTAAAACAATAATTCCACCCCACCAAAAAAAGCCTAAAACACATGACATTAAATAGGTTTAAAAGCTGTACCACAGTTTTAGGGGGATGACTGCAAAAATTTCTCATTCTTAAGATGTCTAAGCAAGATTAGTTTCACGATCTGACTCACTTGGCTTTTTTTTACATAGATGTAACCAGAGTTTTCCACCATTCTTTCCTCAAAAAGTCCCAGAGAAATCTGAGTTTCACATCTAAACCAATAAACAATGCTGCAAACAACGAAAAATTTATTAATGCTTGTGGAAGTGTCAGATCCTTTTTATTTGAAGAAGAAAAAAGGGAAAGTATGCGTAAAAGGGGAAAAGGAAGACATTCCCTGATATTTTTGTATGACCTCAAGAAACACACCAACTTTTCCTGGAGGTTTTCCTCATTAGTTGGGTACCAGTTTAGCTGCTGAGTTCAGAGCAGTTTGGATCACCCTCCTGGAGCAGAAATTATGGTGCTGGTATTAGCTGATAACCCTTTCAGCTGACAGGGCCTCTTGCACCCTGCATTAAAAAACCTAAGGATGAACACACTCCCAGAAAATACATTGCTAAAGTCCAGGTTAAACTGCCTTGAAACTATCTTCCTTTCTCTGTTGATTCTTTTTTGTTCTCTTTTGAACAAAGACAAAAGAGTATAAAGTTACTCAGTAATAAGGATGATCAGGGGGAAAAGCTTGTGCCAAGTTATTTTGTAGGGAAAGCCTTGTGGGTTGATTGCTGTCACATTGGAGGGAGATGAAGAGGCAGCATGAAAATGTAATAAGAAGAAAGGTTTAACGCAGCCTGAGCAGTGCTGGCATGTGGCCCTGAGAAAAAACATGCTCTTGGGTCAGGATGCTGAGTACAGGGGTCCGGGGCTGCAGAAGGGAAGACATCCTTGGTCCTTTGATTGCTCCCCAATGTCATGCAAAAAGGACCTAATTTCCTGCAATAAATACATACACTTCAAAATATTCCTGATCCCTTCAACAAGTCCTTTTCTAATTCCGAACTACAGCACAGCCTCCCTGGTTTTGCTTGGCAACCCGTGGCAAAGCAGAAATAAATCCTGAATGTCAGTCCTTTTTTATTTTTTAATAAACATAACCTTTAAATGAGTTTTTCCTACGATTTAGGAAAACAGTTTCAAAATGCATATAGGACAACATGTATCTGTTAATCTCCTTTCTTCATCTGCAGGCACGTAATCTTATTTGTTAGAAAAATAGCCTCACAGGAGAAAGCATAGTTTATTCTTCAATGAATGGCTCTTAACTAAGATTTACAGTACAGACAGATTACAAGTTTACTTTCTCCACAGAATGAAGCAAAGAATTGAGCCCTTCTAAACAAAACAGTCAAACAATTCAAGAGTGTAAAGAAAGTCTCTCTTCTTGGCTAGACAGTTTTGATACCTTAATGATTGTAACATTTTAACAGCTGTGGGAAAACTGACATTAAAAAATACTCAGCCCAGAAACATGGTCTGTGTACAACATCTTTGAGCTCTTATATTTTATTAGCAATTTGGATTCATTACTGTTTTAAGGAGGAAGGAAGGGAGGTAGATGTTTCTGAGAGCTGTTTCTCTAAATGTATTAACCAGAGATTTCCAAGCACAATTTAATATAACACAGCTCAATCCTCAAAAACTGGCAAAGGGGTGAGATGTCACCATTTATCCCTTCATTGAAATTCATGCTCTAACACAAGAGGTCAAAGCAGGTATTTGAGCAATCTTCCTTATGAAAATGAGATAACCTCCTTTCATCCCAAAGCCTGCTCTGATCTTGCTCCCCCCTCCCTTCCAGCCCGATGCCAGGCAGCAGCTCACGGGTACCACCCTGTCACCTTCCTTTTGAATGATGATGCTCTGGAGGAGTGCTGTAGTATTTAATAGCCTGAGATCACAGGCTCTCCTGACACAATACTTAACCAGGTTCTGCCTTTCGTTCAGTGCGCTCATTATTTGCATATGGTCTATGACATCCAGGAAGAATATGTTATCACACAAGTCCTCTCTTCTCCCACTCTTGGCTCTTCCATTATATTTATCTCCTTTACCTAACAGGTTCTTGACTATGCTGTCAATTTTGTAGAAAAAAAAAAAAAACAAAAAAAAAAAGCCAAAAACCAAAACAACCCCAAAACCAACCAACAAGAGCATTTGGGAGGCCCTGTTTACTAATTTGTTTTAGGAATCCTAAGGTGTCCTTTAAGCTTTAAAACAAACACTGAAGCTTGAAAATGACATGTTCTGAAATTCAACAGCCACCTCCTGATTATACTATTAGAAATCTCCAAAGTCTGTGTTCAGACTTCATCAGTCTCAACTAGTCAGACCTCAGGGAGGAGAAATGGACACGATGAGTGTTCAGAAGTGTTGTACAGGGAGACACTGAGAGAATGTCTTGTGGTAAGAGAGTTTTAGGGCAGTAATTCTGCTTAATTACAGACATTGAAGCTGTGCTTCTGGGAGTGATATAAATAAGGTAGTTAACAAGCCAAGACACAAAATGCACTTCTTTTGCCCTTGTAGACTCTGAGATCCCAATTTTGTTACACTTTAAAGGGCTTGTTTTGTTTTCAACACCTAGATTGTTCTCCTCATTATAATAGAACTAAACAGCAAAATGTTATTTTATTATTTGAATGCACTATAAATTCACTTTTTCCCTAGAAGGAATGCTATCAATTATTCCTTCAAGTAAGCCATAAGCTAACACAGAAAAATTCTCTCCTTTAAAAAACAGTTTACATTCAAACCATGGGTATCATATCCTCTTGTGCTGATCACAGAGGATCCTCTGCTGCTCTGGATCAAGCAAATTGGTGAAGCCCTTAGTGGGACAGTCCTAAAAACACCAAACAGCCTTAGGAGATAGTCTAGATCCAGAGGAACATCCTCTCAGGTAGCAATCCATGTATCAGTTTAAAAACTCACTTATTTTTTCAGAATACAAGTGTCAGCTCCTGTGTCAATGATAGTTTATATTCAGCTTCTTTCAGAATTGTTTTTGGTGGGACTTAGAGAGTGTTAAACTTCTAATAGCTGCTAGATGCTTAAATACCTGAAATGGTGAGCTCTTTATACCTGGGGACAGTTCTGCAAGTAAAGCAGCCAATAAAACAGTTATTCCTACGTTTATCCACATAATCTTTTTGTGTTAATGCCCACTCCCCCTCAAATGAATGCATTTTTGTAAATGAGAAATGTTTACTCCTTTGACTTCAACGTCTATCCCCAAATTAGGCAGAGGATGTAAGATCAGACATATGGACAGTTATTTTAAATCTTTTCCTTCAGCCCCAAATCAGCAGGAAGGAGTGTTTCACAGCAGCTTTCCCCGTGAATCTCCATCACACACCTGACTAGCATCTGCTTCAGTACCCTACAGAGCAAAGAAACAGATGACTTCGATAGGGCACCAGACTTACAGCCCCTCACAGAAGCCCCTCCCACTGCTCTCAGCCCAGCTGAGTGGCATTAAGAAGTCCTCTTCCCCTCCTTCAATGCTAAAACATTTTCTCCTTCACTAATAGCCAGAGAGACCTTAAGTATCATGCTCAAATTGCCCTAATCTCCTCTGCTCTCACCTTTTAAAATTACTGCTAGTGGCTGGCCCCTGGCAACACAACAGCGATTTAACTCAAACTTCCATGCAATAAATAGCTCAGATTTCCTTTAAAAGGGACGCATACACACAACAGGCTAGGCGTGCACAGAAGTTTTATGCATCTAGCAGTTTTTACATATTCCACTGTTATTCATTTAAGGCTGACCAAGTGGTCCTCAGGGGATGGCATGCACAAGCACAACATTATAAGTGTTAATAGGAAACGGATCTGAACAAAGAACCGCATTTCCCCATTATATTGTGTTTCTGCTTTAGTACATCATGTTAGTTTCCTTCACAGCTGGCTAGTTTGCCTGTTGTTTCAGGGACAACTATCATTTGCTCATAACTTTCCTTTTTTTCACTGTATTTTATATGCATGTATAGGCATGTGGGATTCTTGCTGTGGTTTTAATCTAAATGGCTTATCTTACAACGTGTTTTTGAAAGTTCTTAACATAAAATGGGTAGCAATTAAAAAATAACAACAGAAATACATAACCTGTGCTGCCATGCTAGAGAAGAGAATAAAGTCCAGTTAGTTTTCTGTGACCAGAAAAATTAATGGATTAGTTGGTTTTTAATATAACAAAATAATTAGAAGGGTGGAAGGCAAATTCTTGCTATTTTGATAAACCCAAACTCACTTCAGTAATATTCTGTTGTTTATGCACCCCTGAACTAATTTCCTCCCTGCCAACGTGTATGTCCTGCAGAATATCTTTACCCTTCTAGTGATGGGCGGGGGAAAAATCCTCAAAATAAGCTGAAAGAACACCAGAACATGCACTTTGAGAACTGCATTGTAGAAAGTCAGACTGAGTCTCCTGTGGACATATTTTTACATACTCTGAAGAAGCCAGGCAGGCATGCACACCCCCGGTGCTCTTGTGGTTGTGTGAACAGTCCCTTGTGCAAGCTCTGATGGAGTCCACGCACAGGAACAACACTGCCTGCTCCTTCTCCAAATGTGAATGGGGCACATGCCTAAATTGCTCCACACGGATGAAATGTCTAAGACAGATGTACAAGACCAACTGTATACTGACAACACAATGACTATGTTTCCATACTGCAATATATGATGTCTCTGCTAAAAAAAAAAAAAAAAAAAAATCAACTCCAATATTCTTGCACTTGCTGATTTTTCAAGAAATGGGCACCACCCTTTCCCATTGCAATCTGCAGTGAAGTTACACCCAGAGCATGACGTGACTGCAATTACTTACTCCCAAACGTGCGCCATGTCAGTGTGCAACTTGGAAAAGAGAAAGGTCTTCCTTATACTCAAAGTCTGGCTAACTAAATAACTAACATTTGTAAAACCACATTTGTAGCAACATATTTGTAGCACCACATTTTCACAGAAGAAAGATTTATTTCAGCCTCTACAAAAGCTCTACCAGTGACAACAACTCCCAGGCTCTTCAAAGCAGCATTCAGTCCCTCTGCTCTGTTTCAGCTTCTTTAATACTCTTTAAAGTCCAAGGTGTATACGTTGCACGTTCCTTGCTCCTAAAGTTCAATTTCCTAAATAAGGCATGACTCCTTTCAGGATGACAGCTTGTAAAAATCACTTTAGGGTAAATTTGCCTTTTAAGGAAGCAGCTTAGCCACTCCTTTATCCTCATAATATGTACATCCTATCCCTTCAGGCAACATTTCTCATCAGCAGCATTTCCCATTCCTCACATCTGCTTCTCAAAGAAATCCCAGCCACATCAATCAGCCTCATGCATGCATAGACTAGGCAAAGACATTTGTTGTGCTTTCTGAGCATTGTATCAGGAAAGATACTAAGTTATCAGAAAAAGATATTAAGCTAGGAAAACAAGCATTTCATCCTCACTGTCCACTAGACACCATGGAGTCTGTCTCTGATCTCTAAAGAACTCATGCCAATAATAATAATAGTGTGGGTAAGGGATGGTTAAAACATTTTACTAAATTTGGGGAGAGGAAAGAAGCTTTAAAAATGTAGAACTTTTGTACTTTCTCATTTTCAAATAAAAAGTTTGCTTTCCACAAAAACATCCTGATTTATTTCCCTAGCCCAACAGGAAACTGACACCACAAAACTGTTGGGTGTTGAATGAGAAGTCAGATATCCCCCACTGAAATTTTTAGCATGAGTTTATTCCTGAGAAAAATTAATTCTTTAAAAAAATTAGAAATAAACCCCATGGTTACCGTCTTGAGACAGCCTGGCTGATACCACAACTCAGATCCAGCTCAGGAAACTACACTCTCTGGAATAAGTTCTCCTAAGGTTTCTATTAGCTATTACTTGAGTACACTATTATCTGTCGTGTATGCTACTTTGGAGCATCTGTGATACTAATAGTGATACTATTACAGGGCTTGCAGCAAAAAATTGCTCATATTTCAGTGTCAAAGAGATCTTCCAATAACCATGCAAAGCTAAGCTGCATTTTAAAAAGCATTTAGATATCTGAAGAATACAATACAAGTGCATGGAAGTAGAGTAGAAATTTGCACCCAAATCAGCTAAAATGATTTTTTTCTTTTAATACCAGGAATCTATCACACTAGCAAGTAATCTTTACATCTGATGGTTTGATTATGATGGGGTTTTTTTTAATACATTTATTTGTAAAAGGTTGTCATAAAGCTTGCTTAATTACTGGTGGAATGATTCTAGAGTTCACTATGATTTTAGTGAACTGCAGAATGGAGAAAGAAGTGCTTTATAGACCTTTCTAAATCCCTGCAACCTGACAGAGCAGCTACTTATCTGCCTGTTGCAAAAGACATTCAAGCTGTGGTCATCATTTTCAGCAGCTCGAGACACTTCATATTATAAAGAATAAGTAGGCAAGGAGCAAGAGGTTAGTGGGGAGAGGTGAAGTCAATATTCTTTCTCTTTTCCATTACTTAGGCAGCTAAAGGACCAGGTAAAATAATTAAGGTAATGACACTGTATGCAGTGCATTGCTCATTATCCTGGCAGTTAAGCCTGCACTACAGAGTGATGAGTTAAACCCAGGACTACAGCAAAGTGACTTCAGCCCACCCTTAACTCCAAACTGTACAATAATCTCACTGAAGCCACACAATCTTACCTATTTACCTATAAAAGCAATCTTCACAGTAACAAATTTAAAAGACAGTGTCCCGTCAGTTAGCAAAGAATACTTTGAGAAAATGGGTAAATCGTCGGCTATTTTTCACAACACTTAATTGTACTTTCTTGAGGAATCATAAGTAAGTTTCTTTTTCAGAAACAAAGAAATCTAAGAGATCTAATTTAGACATGCTTAATTTTCTGTTTAAGTGCTATTGACTGAAGTCACTGGTAAGACTTCTAGATAGAATCACAAGTTTGACAATAAGATTTGATAGCTTCACACCCCTGGCATTATAGAATCAAAATCTTTTCTGCAAGTCCTATGAACTTCATACATTTCTCAGACTCAGTGTTACAAATTCTCAAAAAGTTTCTCACCTTACAGGACGTAACATGAGCTAAACTAAGCATAAAATCTCAATCATACATTTTCAACGGGCCTTGGTACCTGCTTTAAAAATCTGACCAGAGCTTTGGTAACTGTTCTCAGACACTTTGCAATGTCACAAAGATATTTTAGGAGAAAAGCTGTAGAGAAGAAATGCAATTACAAACCCTCCATGCCATACTCAGTAAATTTTCAGATTTGAGTTTCCTACAACTCATATATTTATAAGACAAAAAGACCAAAGCATATTTATTTTAACAACAAGCCTGTGTTTCTAGAGCGATAATTATCTCTAGCTTTACGATCTGCCAGCAGCACCGATATCCAGCTTTCCCTACAAGCATCTCTGTCGTTCCCCAAACCAGTACCTGCTTTTGCCTTCCTAACACATTGTCTCTTTTTATCCCTATGCCTCAGAAAGAAGGGATACTTTCACATGATGCCCAAGGACAAACCATGCAGACCACTTTTTTCAAAAGCATCTCCAGTGACAATGCTCATCACAACTATAAGATACATAAACACCACCACATGTTAAGAATGTTTGCTAATTATTCCCAGTGAATTCTGCTGGGTTTGTGTCAGACACAGCATATGTTACAGAGTCTTTATTATAGGGGCTGTCTACATCATGTGTTTTCTACAATGCTACACACTCATGGTGTTTAGTAAATTAGCAATATTTAGGCTTAAAATTTGTTAACCAGAACTGCTCTGCTTTAAGAGACAGTAAGCACAGAACTTGGTGCATAATTTTGACCCTCAAAGTCTACACAGAAAAGTAATGACTCTTTTGTGAATATATGTATATCCTGAAGAAAAACACATGCCTACCAGAATTTAATTTGCTTTTGACTATCAGTCCCTACAGTTGATTTTCCCATACTTGTGGCTGCTATCTGTGCCCCTTTTACCTCCAGTTGCAAGACAGCTGTCAGCTTCTTCCCCAGCCCCAGAATCGAGACGCGATATGGCCTTTACATTACCTCTTGTTTTAATCAGCTTAGAGCCTGAGAAATCCAGCCTAAGTTCTCCTGGGAGCACTATGAGCTGCCTGTGGGCCAGTGGGCTAGACCTCATCTAGCTGTCTATCTGATACTGTCCTCTGCATTTCTGTGTGAATCAGTGCAGCCGTGCTCTTTTTGGTGCGTGCCAGAGCCCTCCAGCACAGCTGTGAGATCTGAGTGATCTTTCAGAAAGCAGATAACAAAAGAGTGAAAACTAAAAGATACATTAAAGACACACAAGACCCAGGTGCAGAGCAAAAATGATCAGGGCCAGGCATTTCCAGGGGGGCACATTTGAAAGTATTTCCAGAAGTACAGAAATGAGCAGCCACTGTTATCAGTGGCTGTAAAATGCTTTGGTGGGGTCTGAAAAGGGGCTTACTTCTGGACTCCTAGAACATGAGATAACCAATATAGCTCAGCACAGGGAAGCATGCAGTTCAACAACTGGATGGATGGATGGATGGATGGATGGATGGATGGATGGATGGATGGATGGATGGATGGATGGATGGAAGCAAGTCAGAAGATTGGCATCATGTTCTATTATTTTGCTAGCAGTAACTACCAGTAGTGTTTCAGCAGCTGGTCTTGTCCCCATATGTTATTTTGTGCCAGTTCATTAAAGAGGTGATAGGTGCAGAGTGAGCAGTTTCAGCAGCAGCTGATTGAAAAGCATGAGTCGTAAGCTGGGTGATTATACCTGCTCAGTAAACAGCCTGGGAATAATAACTAGCACTCAATCATCCTGCTCAGTCAGTGCTCAGTGTGCACAAACAGATTTACAAACATATTAAAACACTGAAAACATCTCAGAATTTCTCAGTGAAGGGGGATGTGGCTGCACTAACAGCTATACCATTTATCTAACCAGCCAGTTTAAGATGGCTGATAGGTTCTACTTTATTACACAAGAGACTGATCAGCTAGAATTTTGCAAAATGAATTATTCAAGGAAAAACTAGAGCCTCAAATAACAACAAACTATCCCACCATGAGCATAACTTGAGACAGACACACAGTCCAAACCACACCTCCAGATGCAGAGGGTCAGATAGTAGGAGGTATGAACTGAGGCTCTATTTGGGACCATTTACATATTAATCTGGCAAAGTGTATTTAAAGATTAGTGTTCCAAAGCCTAGGCTTGGCTAACAGGTTTCATGGTAATGACAAGGAATCATTATAAAGAAAGAGATATTGAATATGTGCCAGTACAGAAAACACAAACATGAACTTCACATGCACTGCTGGCTGAAAAGCCATGTAAGGGAACACTTTAGACATGACAAATAACTTGGGTTTGAAACTAAATATTTCAAGGTAAAAAGCTACACTGATGCCAAACTTGTATTCCTTTTGACTTTGGGATTGATACAAGTAGTTCTCACCACAGTCTTGGATTAAGTCTCTGCTGTGCTGACTGTAACTCACAGAGCATTTGGAGTTGGTCTGATGCTATGTAGGTCAGGCTCTGTTAGCAGTACAGTCCTGAGGTCCACAGTAAAGAGGTCAATATGCACAACTCACTCACCGTCTCTGTGGCACAGCCTGCAGGGATGACAGGAGCTCAGCCAGCCTGTTTAAATTTCCACAAACCACAGAATGGATGTTCCCAGCTCACATGTAACAGTCATAGCTGGAGAACAGCTGCAAACAGTGGAAGAGCAAACCTTGCAGTCATCACAGCTCATATCCTAGAAAGTCTAGTTCATCAGCCCAGATCTGATGGCCACCTAAGTCTTAACAGTTATCAGCCTCGAGGAGATCACAGCGTATGAAATTATGATTTCATCATGTTTCATTAGGTACTGCATTGCTGTGCAAGATTATATTTTTGGCTTAGTGGCCTCCTAGGAACTGCTCAGTGTTAACAATTCAGTCAGTAGCACTCTACTCTCTGAGTCAAAACTGGCTGAATGTCAATTGATTACAAGTCAAATCCTTGTATTGGCATTAGGAGCTTTTTGGCAGGGCTATGCAAGATTACATTTGAAGTCCACACCACTTAGAGAAGCAATTATGCTCATCCCCCATTATTTTTCATGAATCTTATGCTTAGCACTTTATTCTCAATCTTAAGTACCAATTCAAATTATTTTTTTTGTCTTCACAGTGCCTTTGTGTAGATAAGTTAGGCAGAGTACTCCCCTTAATCGCAGATTTTGAATTGTTAATGCTGGCTGGACTGGCATCTGCTGCACCACAGATAGTCACACAAGGCTTGCTTGATAAAATACTAAAGAATTGAAAAGGCTGAAAAAGAAGTGTGGGGAACAAGAGAAGTTCTGCACATCAGATACAGTGGACAGCAAAAATGTACACATGAAACCACACATTGCTCTATGGTGTCTGAATACCAGTGTCTTTCTTTGCTTTCCACAGCAGCCTTCAGACTGCTTTCCAGCAAGGGTACTTTGCTATTAAGCTAGGTTTACCTTTGCCCAAACAGAGGGCAAAGAGCTGGGGAAAAGGAGATAATACCATTCTTTTCAGCCTCATGACTCAGGCCAGATGCTCAACCAACAAGAAAATATGAACTTTTACCCATGTGGTTGGAAAAAGCAGCAGCACCAGCTACACACTCCAGGCTGTCCTGGAGTGCAAAAGGCAGCAGTCTGACACACAATAAAAAGCAAAGAGCAAAACCTCAGCAGGAACCATGCCATAATCCACCCTAAAATGCATCTTTTTCAACAGTATAAACCTCCTATTCCTATAAGAAAGTCGATGCACAGCCCAACTTGTATTAACATCACATGTGACTGACTGGGTCAACCCCCCGCCTACTGCCCACGCAGTGCTACACACAGGCTCACTAATCCCTCATTTAATATCAAGTACAGATGGAGCCCAGTAGGCAGGGTTGAAGTGACTGCATGTGTAGATTACTTGTGCATTTTCACATTCATTTATTCCACATGCAGTCGCAAACTTTTTTTAAATTTTAATTCAACCCAAAAATCAGAATTTTCCAGGAATTCAGTACAATATCCCATCAAATAAGTTCTCTCTTAAATAAACTTCTTTTGTTTCCACAGCTTAATTTTTGGATACTGAACAGCATTTGTTGGCTAAGTCACATAAATTTCTAAATAAGCATGTTTTCTGTGGGTCATAAATAAGGGGAAGAAACATGATGGCTCAAAGTCTTTTGAATGCATTTGTCTGTAAGAAGAGCAGAACAAGAAAATATTTTTTTCTTATGATAAATTAAATGAGTTGGAATCATGGACTAAAGCACAGTAATAGAAAAGGGATGCGTAAAGATGTCTACTAGATGTAAAACTCAAATCCTTATTCTCTTGTGTACTCAAAGTTTACTCTAGAACTCCATAGCTGTGATTAGCAGAATCTACAGTGACTGTATGAAGGAAATAGCTAAAAAATAAAACTCTGCTCTGAAAAAGTAGCCCAAACATTTCAGTAAAACAATTGTGAAGTAAAATAAAAGATTGCAGACAGATTCCAGTTAGACTTTTTAAATGAGAATAAATGCTTTCAGATAAGCACCAAACAGGATTATAATAGATGATCAAAAATATTCCACATGGGAGTTTAAAAGACAAGCGGTAATAGGGCAAATAACCCATATAAAGTTGCCTTACCAAGACAAGTTGGCATGTCAATAAAGGCTCACTATATAAACTATATTGAGATGAACCATACAAAAATATGTTTAAATGTTTGCAGGTCTTCCTTTTAGAATGCTTTTCTTCATAGAATCCAACTTCCACTTTTTTCCTTCCGCATTTTTTAATAGATTCTGAATCTATAGATATAGTTAATATTTTTTGCACATTTGTTGATTGGATTTCTAAGCCCATGTCTAATTTGGCTCTTTTTTCCTAGTTTAGATTAATATCAGAAATACATTATGAAATGAATGGAGGTAAAAACCCATCCAAACAAGCAATAACAAACTAAACCAAACAAACAATAAAACAAACAAACAAAACCCAAGGAAAAACAGCAAACCAACAACAAAATCAAAGTTCAGCAGGATATGAATTAACAATCTTGGAAACAGAAATCAGATATATAAAATAGTCAGCAGGCTACTTTTTTTTTTTCCTCACTCAAAGAAAAACAAATTTTAAAGCGTAAATTAGCCAGTGGGTGGGTTTTCTACTGTTCCCTGAATTCAGGAAAAGTACTCTCAGAAGTGAAATAAAAAAAAAATCATAAAATGAAATGGAGGTGCTGTGGTATTAGAGTAAAATGTGTTCCCTCGTTCACAAACTTTTACTGCCTATATAATTGCAGGCAAAACAAAATGTATAGTATATTTTGTTTCCCTAATAAAAAGTAAAATAATAAGCAGAAAATTATTGTTAATTGCTTCATCATACACAGAGTGCCAATTATTTCCTTTTTTTATTTCTACTGTTAAATATTAAAAGATGAAGATTCAATAGCTGGTGCTTTCAGAATACTGTGTGCTACTCTCAAGCGAATCAGATTTGAGTCAGATACCAGTGAGTACATTTCATTCAGGTCCAGACTTGGACAATTTCATACCAGTTTTCCATCACTCAAGGAAAATCTCATAAATGAAGTTAGTAAATAGAGCACAACAATATCAACAGAAGTGCACAACAAATTCCACAACCTTTACCATCCTGCTAAACATCAGTGCAGGTAATGGAAAAACTCGTGAGTCGCAAGACACGTGCTTAGCACGAGTAGAAAGATACCTATTGGAAATTAAACTTGCTTTGCACAGCCTTTTTCTTAGGATTTGAATGTAACACACGGCAGATGAGTTTGTATCGTGATAGACTTTCCCAGCTGGCCCTTAATATCAGGGATCCAGGTGCAAGATGGAAATATCCATCTTGTGTCTGGATGAACAAACCTTTAATTGCAAACTCTGACTTGAAGGAAAAAGTTAATTGGATGTGTTTTATTTTGTCACAGAAGGTTAATGTTAATGGATAGATGCTTTTAAACCTAGAGGCATTGAGATTTTCTGTACACCTCCTGCAAGCACCTGTTTGGCTGACATCCTTTGGTATCACTACTGATCACTTCTTCTTTATGAATGTCCTCCAAATCACCATCTTTCTTCCAACTGATAAGCCAAAGGTCTTGCCCAGCTAAAATAAAAGCACTGCTCCAGACTTAAATAGGCTTCATAACATATTGTAGGAAAGGGATTTCAACATCTCACTAAAAAGGATATCACGTAAACAGAATGTAAATAAAAGATCCAAGAGACCATATGATTCCGAGCTACTTTGATTGCAAAAGCACACTGAAACCATATCTTCTTCAAGCTTTAGCAGTTAGATTCCTGCTGGCCACTGAATGAATAAGAGCCTTTGCCAGGAAGCGATAGCATGTACTAACCCTCTTTCTTTTGGAAAGCGTAACATAATTCCCTATCTGTTGGGTCTTCAACATTCCCAGAAGAAAAAAAGAGACCAGGCTAGATTCTTCCTTGCTTCAAAAAGCCAGCTATTTCAAAAGACTATAAAATCAGCTCTCCAGTCTCCATGGTCTATTTGGATGCAAGAGCAGCTGGGTAGTCGGAAGAGTCTGTGGCAGGAAAGTAACCTTTCATATCATCCTCACTGAGCTGCTGGAGGGGTGGATTGCAAAACCACATAGAAAAAAAACAAGAGTAGGGCTCTCAAGGAAACAATTATTTGTTTGTTTAAGTGCTGCCCTTTTGGTGCCCTACTCCTTTCCAACAGAGTTTTCCAGCAGAAACAATATCTCCTTGACAAATAGAAGAGTTTCCTTACCCATTTTAGCTGCACACAGGCTGCTTGCTCATTTTGCAACGTGACTTCCACTCTATTATCTTTATTTTCCTGTTGTTTAGGAAAACGTGCAACAAATGCAAGGATAGGTCTGCACAGACTAGAGACCCAATTTCCTTGAGTGAACTGACAACTGTTAACCTTGATAAGACAAGGGCTGATGGCTTAAACTGAGAATATGTTTAGATTAGCTACTGGGAAGAAATTCTTTTATGTAAGGGTGATGAGGCACTGGAACACGTTGTCCTGGGAAGTTGTGGATGCCCTATACCTGGAAGCGTTCAAGGCCAGCTTGACTAGGGCTTTGAGTAACCTGCCCTAGAATAAGGTGTCCCTGGCCCATGGCAGGGGGATTGGAGCATGATGGTCTTTAAGATTTCTTCCTACTAGAACCATTTTACAATTCTGTGAAGATGAGGAAAAGCACACAAAATGAGGACCTTCACAGTTTAAAAAAAATACATATCCAACCACCCCAAAGCTCAGCTGCCCTCTGCAGACAACATTCACAATAGAAGAGAGCAGTAGGTTGACACTGCCATTTGTGGAGTGTCCTTCAGAGAGAGAGCATTCCTTCTGCGGGACATATAGGATGTGGTGGGGCACAGCTCCTCCAGGTGCTGTCATTTCTTCATTCAACAGGGAGACAAGGCAAGAACATCTTGTCTGTCCGTGCTTTTAAGGTAGCAGTTGTGCCTGGCTCTCAAGGACAACCGCACCAGGTCTGGGAGAGTCCCTGCTCGCCACCTCCCTTGCCACCACACACCCTTTTAAGGCCAGATGAAGGCCGGCCCTTAGCTGGGGATTAGCAGTGCTTAAAATAGAAGTTGAGACATGCAAACAGACTGAGTTATAACCACTGAATTCCAGCCTGAAAAGAAAGTGTCAGCTGGCAATGCTGGAGCTTCGCTGTGTGGGCAAGAAAGGTGTTGGAATGTCAATCCAAGTGCCATCTCCTGCCATGGCATGTAGATAGATCAACAGTCCTGGGAGCTTGGGATACACTACTGTGAAGGGCACTACAGACTGCCACTTATAATGCTGCTCCATTACAGCAGGGATGCACTAATAAGCCTCCATGGCAGCACATACTTAAATACTGTTGACACAGAAAAAGATGAGAACCTTCAGAAAAACTTCATACAGCTGCCCCATAGCTGTAAATGCTACCCAGAGAGCAATTGTTAGTAGTTTTTACGGATGCATAAAGTGTAGGATGCCTCTAAGGCAAATAATCAGCCTGATTTTTACCTTATACTAGCATAACCCCATTGGCTTCAGAGGAGTTCCACCAGGCACACATCAGTGTGTTTATTATTACTTATATTATGGTGGTGTCTACAGGTCACAAACCATGAAAGAAGTATTCTCAACTCCTGACCTAAAACAAGAGAGTGAACATCTGACTCTCTGACCCAACCCTCAGGATTCAATAATCAAGAAGCCAGGGATCACACTAGGAGCAGTACCAGAAGCTAAAAATATTTTAAAAGCAAATAATCTGTTTAATCAGTACGGATATTATTTGGCTTCTTCTGAGGTTTTTAGAAACAAGTGCACTGTATCAATACATAATTTGAGATTTTTTTGGTTTTATTTAAAATATTCTATGATAGTAAAGTTCACTTTGTTTCAGAATTAAAATAAACACTCTCCAGCATAGCAGAAATGCATCTGGAAATTGGTATCCTGGTTTAAGATTCACTCATTAAAAATGGATGAATTGATGTTTGTAGAAAATAAGCACGACAAAATAGTACTCCAAGCAGCAGTAATATAGGTAAGCTTATCAAGCAATTCTACTCTCTTTTCCTATCATAGTACACAAAAAACACTTATATTTAGACTTCAATCTCATAATTTAATGCTGAATTTCAATTCTGCCTTATTAAATATGGCAACAGATACACTTTGATATGTTATCTATACAACTAGAGGGGAAGTACTCTTTGATTCCACAATTTACAACACCTTGTTCTCTGTAAGCAGTTTGATCTAATAGACTTTGGTTACTGGCATTGTATGGAGAAGACTTAATCCCCATGTACTTTCCTTTGAACTAGAACAAGGCAAACTTTCCCCTCAATTCACATTTCTCATGGCATACTGGAGAGATAGATGGCAGCATCAAGAAATAATGTGAGAATGAGGATGGCAGCTGGAGTGTTCTTCAAGGATTGTAACTGCATCTCAAGAGATACTGTTGTCTTTTGCGTCTGCATGCCTGGGGTCTTGCATCAAATCCATGAAAACTCGTGCCCTGCAGTTTGCCATGTCCTGCACTGCAACACCAAATCAGGAAACAGGGAATGGCTGATCTAAACCTGGTGGTCTCAGTACACGAGAAAAACTGGGATCTATTGTGAACAGCACCCCATCAGGTAAAGTGCAGTCCAAGGCTTTCCAGGCTTTCTGAGACCAAAGGTATATTATATCATAGAAAAGAAAGGGAAAAAAGAAAACACAAATGGCTCTTAAGCACTGAAATGCATCTGCAGCAGGAAGGAAACTTTTTTTTTTTAATCTACTAGTTCATATTACCTTGGGGTGAATTCACACCAGACTGCAAGGTCAGGGTAGCCAGTAGTTTAACAGATGACCTTAAAAGGGGCTATGTATTTTAAGAAATGGCAATGGTGATCCAACAGGTGCCAATAATTCTTTCTCCTTCACTGTGATATTTTCCAAGAATCTCACTGGCCAGTTTAAATTGCCTCCGTGATATTTGTATAGGAAGTATAAGACTCATATACAAGTCTCAGGCTTGAGCAACAGCCTTCCACCTCCATTTGTCTTAGAAAAATAATCACCTTCTACTGAGGAATGGCTTTCTAAGACCTGTCAGTAGTTAACTTCTACATGAACAGTCATAAAGGCTTGTAAATAAACCTCTCCAGCAGGTACTCAAAGGAATCCTGTGTTGACAGAGAGCCTTTCTTATAAATGAGTCACAAAACATTTCAGAGCATTAAGGAAATGGCTGAAAGCAGCATTACAAATTCCTAAATTCTTTCTCAGACTTTACCCACCAAATTCACAAAGTCTTGTCTGAGTAGGGACCTTCTAAGTAACCCTGTATACTGTTTCAGTCCAGGAAAGATAGAATATAAATATCATTATTATGAAACCACTCCTGCAAATCTGAACAGCTCTCAAAAAGATACAGAGGGTAACTAATTCATCTCTGTGTCCAACTAATTTCTTGGGAGAAATTCGAAACAGTACAAAGCACAAGAGACCATCTCCAGCATTTTCAACTTGAGAACTCTAAAGTCACATCTGATTAAAGTGCCTAATTTTTCCATTAGGAGATAATTATTGTCAGGCTGCTGAACAAGGTGTTTGTTTCCATAATTGTTATACCTGGGAAACTCTTAAATCAAATTAAAAGTTCCAGATTCAGAAAAAAGCCCTTTGTAAACCAAATAGTAAAGTAAAATTTCAGCCTGACCTATAAAAAATGAAATTAAATAAAAACCACAAGTCAGTAAATGCATGATTCTGTTGTGCCAAACTCTATGTTAGCATTAGTAACAGCTTCTCACTTTCTGGAGTTTTAATTATGACTCAAGGGACTGGGAAAAAAAAGAGGGTGGGAGAGAATGTAACCTTTAACAGCCTCACTGGTTGCTGTCCCTACCTTTACTGCTGTTGAACTAAAAATCTCCACAGGCTAAAATTCCTTACATTGCAAATAAAATAGTTTTTCCCTGTTTTTTATCAGCCTGGGTCCCACAAGGAACCGGCAGCCGGTTTATGTCAATGAACAGAGTAAGAGTTACAGTTTTCAGATATTCCATGTTCTCCCCACACCACACCACACCACACCACACCACACCACACCACACCACACCACACCACACCACACCACACCACACCACACCACACCACACCACACCACACCACACCACACCACCACCACCAAAAGTGGTGAGGAATTCACAGCAAATGTTTCTAATAACAAGCTGAAGGCCCCAGGGTTGTGGATTCTACCAAAGCAGTGTTTGGGACCATGACATATGGTACAAATAGGTTTGTGGAAGATGCTGTTCCACTGTACTTCTTTACTGAAGTTATCCATCCATGTCACTGCTCCTAGATTTACCACTACAAATCTGAAGTAACATGATCAGACTGTCTAAATTTCCAACCTTTCTTGGAGTCAGCCATCTAGGAAAGGAAGGAGCTGTGGATTTGAAGATTGAATCTCAAGATAATATCACACTTTCTCTCTGCCATGACACAGTAATTCACAATAGAATCTGGATGATTCATTTTGGCCTCCTGTCAGATACTTCAGCTAAGATTCTCAGTACTTTCAAAAACCAGCTTCAATAAAATCCAAATAGCCTAAAATATTAGAAAGTCTCATACTGGGTTCTCACATCTTGGAGCCACTTCCCCTGCCTGGCTCCTTGATTTTGTACTACTGATCTTGGGAGATATCACTGGTCCAAGCTATTTAGTTTGCAGAAGAACAAAGTAAGAGAGTTCTTATAGTGAGACCAAGTGATGATCAACTAGACAGTCCATCACTGCTACATGATGCATGGAATATAGTACATGAGCAACTGGGAACCCTTAAAGATTCATCCAGAACTTTGTGGAGACAATTTAAAAGAGATTTTTCAACTAAAAGCAGTTCAAATACTGAGTCTGGGAAGTACTGTGGCTCTCACGGGCATGGCAGGGTTGCTGCATCATTGGCCATCCCTGTTTCCAGCAGCCACTGACTTAGCATAGTGAAGCAGCAAGTCAGGAGCATGACTTATTAGGAAAAGGACTGGAACAGACCATAGCAATACATGAAGGATGAATCAAATATTATTAAAATTATTACTTGGTCAATACCACTACTTCAAAAGATGACCCAATTTATTCCTAAATTCCTGTCTCAGAGGACTAGGAATTAAACAGCTTGTGAAAGCTTGAGGAGCCAGAATGGAATGAGAGATGAGATGATCATTGGGCAGGGAGAATTTTTGGTAAAATTACTATTAATTTTCAAAATACATAAGCTTTTAGGTCACTCCAGAACCTTTACTTAAAACCCCAGAATAAATTAAGGTTCTCACCATTTTTTAGTGGCATTCAGGCTATAGATTAAAATAACAAAGCATACAGTTTTCAAAAATGGAAAATAAGATATATCTTATCAAATTTTTTTAAATGCTGCAAAAACTGTCTTTATTCTCAGAGATCAGCATTCAAAAGATAACATGTTAAAAAGAAAGAGCTCTAGAAAACTCTGTTCATCAGTATTAGTGGAAAAGTTTTCAGTTGACTTCAGAACTGCTTGTATTATGGCAGTGCAATGAAATAATTTCTTTGTTTCTGCAGTGTTATATTTTTAGATGTATTGAAGAATTGTGAAAACAATTTTGCAATATCCTTCCCCCTCTGAAAAATATGTATCTTTGTTTCCCTATTTTTTTAAAGAGATAGCATTGAATGGTATAATTTCAAAGACAACTAATTTTAATTAAGAGCAGAAAGACAAAATAGTTGGAATGACAAAAGTTGAAATGAACACAGAAGTCTGCATTGCTCTAATGGAGAAAAAAATTGCATTTACACACTGTAGCAGCATAAGTTTGAAGTGATAAAATTTGGTATAGGGAAAAAAACCCTGAAGTTCTGCCTACAAACTCCAGCAGACTCACTAGAAAAAATGTGCTAGCACAACACTAAATTTACAAAATTTCATGCTGTATGTGAATAAAAAAAAAAATTACCAGACTGTATAAGCAATGTAATATATTTCCAAGGTTTAGATACAAAGAAACTTTTCTGCTAACAAAGGTGAAATTTTTCCCCTGCTGTCTCAACACCATCTCTGTTAGCCAGCTGAAGAGTCCTGTTTATTGCCATGTTCTGAGAGCAGCATGTTTCAGTGTAAGTGGAAATGTCAGTCAGTGTGTGGCATCATGGATCAAAGCCCTGCCTCTGTACATGTACCTTCTCATCTCTTCTCGTCAGGGCTTCCAGTTTGAGATGGAACAGAGGGAACGTGAAGTGAGCTTCAAACAGATGTTGTAAAACGTCTGGTGGGAACAAGCTCCCCTCAGGAGCAGTCGGATTGTGCGGAAGAGCATCTGTTAACTTTCATTTGAAAGCCTCTACACTGGAGAATCAGAACATAGCAAAGGAAAAAATTAATAACAGTTATGGAGAAGATGGGGAAAAGGAAAAAAAAGTGTTGTGGGTTTGATGGTGTGTGGGCTTTTTACTGAACTGCACATTTTTCCTACATTTGTTATAGCTAGTATACAAACGTTTATATAAAAGCAAAGATATTATTCAGTTTGAAAAAGGACAAATGGTTATAGCACATAAAAACATGCCCCAGAACTAGTCACAAGTGTTCTATGTGTATCCTAAATTTAGATTACTTTAATCTTTTTCAACTTATGCAAAAACCCAAATATGTCTTCTACTTTCATTTACTAAACAAGGCTAAAATCCTATTTAAGTCAAGAATAAGCCAATGGCGCCAAAGTAAGCATATGTGTTAAAGAAATGGTTTTTTGTAGTATGCCAGGAGATGAGCCCACTCATTTTAAGATTTATTTCACAGGTATATTTGCCAGCAGGTGTGAATTCCATCCATTAGATTCACATACAAAGCAGCAATCTGATTTTAGATCAAAGATCCACAAACATTGCTGCCAGATGGGAAAGATTCCTTGTAATTCCTTGTTTATCTTAACCCTCATATCACTGCACAAGCCATTTCCATGCTGTATTTCCACCTTCCTTGTTTAGGAGCTTAAATTTTTGTGTTGCCCATTGTTTTGTTTGCTGATCTTTGTCTGTCTTTGAAGATGTGCTTCCAGCCCCAAAGCAAGCATATCTGGTAGCACTTTAAGACACTGGAATCAACAGCCATTGCATATCAGCTATGGAAATAATCTGTTTTTCTTTCCCACTGGACTTTCTCTGCTCACATGAATGCCATTACTAATCAGGCCAAGGGACACATGGATATTTGACTTTTTTTCTCATAGAAGACCATATAATTTGATACCTACAGAAACACATATCTATGCATTTCTGTCAGCACAAAAGAAATGGAGCAACTGAAGTTTTAATGACACAATGAGAAAGAAATCCCCCAGACAAAAGGAGAGACAGTCTAGCCATTTCAGAGGAAAAGCCTAAGCTATAAAATAAAATTCCTTTCCCTCTCAGCAGTTATACCCTTGGTATAAAGGACAGCTAGGAGACCTAAAAACCCCAGTTCTAAACATTGTCAGTTTTGGGAGTGCATAACCAAACTTTGTGTAAACCAGACCCAATGTGATTTCCACCTGTGGAAGATCTTATCTTCTCTTCCTACTAATTTTAACAAGCCATTGTGCTGCATTGACCGTGGCTGAATGCCAAATGCCCACCAAAGCCACTCTGTCCGTCCCCTCCTCAGCTGGATAGGGGAGAGAAAATATAACAAAAGGCTCATGGGTCAAAATGAGGACAGGGTGAGATTGTTCATCAGCTGCCATCACAAGCAAAACAGACTCGAGGAAAAAATAATTTGGCTTATTGCCAATTAAATCAGAGTAGGATAATGAGAAACAAAATCAAAGCTTAAAACACCTCCTCCCCACCCCTCTCTTCTTCCTGGGCTCAACTTTACCCCCAATTTCTTTATCTCCCCTTCCCCTTTGAGGGATAGGGCCTGCAATCAGTTCATGACACATTGTCTCTTCCTCATGGGAAGGACTCCTCACACTCTTCCCCTGCCCCAACACAGGGTGCCTCCCGTGGCAGAAACTCCTCCATGGGTTTCTCCAACGTGAGTGTGAGTCCTTCCCATGGGCTGCAGATCTTCACAACCTGTTCCAGAGCAGGATCCCATCTGTCCATCTGTCCATGTGGGTGCTGTCCTCAGGAACAGACTGTTCCAGTGTGGGTCCCCCATGGGGTCACAAGTCTTGCTAGCAAACCTGCTCCAGTGTGGGCTCCCCTCTCCATGGGTCCACAGCTCCTGCCAGGAGCCTGCTCCAGCATGGCCTTCTCATGGGATCACAGCCTTCTTCTGGCATCCACCTGCTCCAGCACGGATCTCCTCCACAGGCTGCAGGTGAATCTCTACTCCCACCATGAACCTCCATGGGCTGCCAAGGGACAGTCTGTCTCACCAGGGTCTTCCCCATGGACTGCAGAGGAATCTCAGCTCCAATGCCTGGAACACTTCCTCTCCCTCCTACTGTGCTGACCTTGGTGTCTGCTGAGCTGTTCTCTCACATAGTCTCACTCCTATCTTCTCTGAACATAATCATTTCTGAGCAATAATTCTGTTTTCCATTTTATATGTTATTCCAGAGGCACTATCACCATCACTGATGGTCTCAGACGTGGCCTGCAGTGGGCCCACCTTGGAGCCAGGCATTGGCTCTGACACAGGGGAGGATTCTAGCAGCTTCTCACAGAAGCCACCCCTGCAGCCAGCCCTGCACAAACCAAATACAACCATTCATATCAGATAATGAATTTCCGCAATCATTAATGGCCTTTGTTGAGCAAAATGTGGAAAAAACCCATTTAAATACTGAATCTCAGCTTGGCCTATAATAATCTTTCTAAGGGAATAATAATGGTGCGATAAAATTAAAAGTAATTTGAAGTCTGTTTCCCACAGGATGCTTAGACTGAGCTGATACCATACCCTAAGGGTAGCAAAAAGACAGAAGCATATGGGGGGCAGAGGGGTGACACGACGACTCCATAAACACAGCTGTAGCACCTCCTTTCAGTCAAGAATTCAACCCAGCACTAACCAGACTGCTCAGCTGCAGACACCAATGTCCTGTCATTAGTCAACTTCAGGAAATATTCAGCATTTGTTACCCAATCTGCAAAGACAGGAAGTAGAGGAAATGGAAACGCTGGGGGAGGGAGAAGGTTCTGCTCTTTAGTAGGTGATGGAAAACAGTGAGAACACTACAGCTCTGTTTGTTCAATCTAGTCATCTAGGGACTTCTAGAGGAACAAAGACCTTTATCTCCTTTTGTGAGAATAAACATTGCAGAGACAGAATTTGAAGACAAATTTTGACCTGAGGACAACACAAAGGAAACTCCAGAGCCGGGAAATGTAATCTGTGTTGCTCTCTTCTTCCACACATTAAATGGTTTAGACTTAGCTCTGCTTATAGAGAGGGATACAGATCTAAAGCCCACTGCAGTAAGTGGAAAGACTCCCATACATTTCAACAGGCTTTAGACCACAGCCAGAGTAACAGGACTTTACTACCACCAGCTCAAAAGCTGTCCACAGTTTGAAGATGTTAAAGGTCTTTTTTTCTAAGCAAGTCCCAAAGCTTATTAGCAGTACTCTTGAAATACACCACTGACAGAAAAGGATCACAAATTTTATCAAATGGATCACTGTAAAAACCAAAGACAAATGTTATATGCTTGAAGTGGCAGCACACGGGTATTAAATGAACTTTGGCCTTTGAAAAATACCACATTCTAGGGAAAGAACAAAATTCTTAAAGAATTAATGAACTTCCTCCCTTCCCTCTCCTCCATCCCAATCTCCCCCTGCCTAGAGCCCAAAACACAGGCAACTATGTAAATGCATGGACTTCTTTCAAAGTTTAAAGGGCTTTGCTTTGCTTGGTTGCTTCACACATCCTAGGGCATCTCCTTTCCACTGCCCATATTTAGAGTCAAATGTATTAAAGTTGATGGGTTAATGCCTTTACCTCCACTAAACCTCTGTGGTTTTCCCTGTAACTCAAAAATTAGCACAGTATGCAACAGGAGGCCTTGATGAAGTGTGGGCAGGAAGGATGGTGCCACTCTCCTCTATGATTGGCAACCTTGCATCAAGGAAGCTTTAGTCATCTGAAGGGGAAGCTGAATTGCTTGTTGAGGGATCTCCGTTCCCATTTTTACTCATGTAGGGAAGGAGGTGGTTGTGGGAGCCCTGCTGGTACATGTGAGAAGCAATGGTGATGAAAAAGGACCCCTGGATGTAGTTGCCCACAGACCATACATCTGAAATTCTGTTTCAAGAATTCTGGTGAGACTGATCTGAAGAGGCATCATCTGCAATTTCAGCACAACTCAATGAAAGATGCAGGTGTTCACGTCCTTTGGAAGTCAGGTCCCAAAATATAGATTTGGTAACCCCATCTATTGCCATGCATGCTTTTAAAGTGATGCATCAGAAAACAGTAAAGAGATAAAACAGCTCCTCTCAGGCTCTGCTGTCAATTCAAATTCCACTTGGATCTGTAACAGCTGGACAGCAGATTGATAGCCCCATTTAAATGACTTCTCACAGAGTCAATGCTATAAGAGGCATTAATTAGATTCTCTTGTGGGGATACACAAAAAGACTAAAAGCCTGGAGAAGCATTATCTCTTACAATTAGCTGAAAAGAGCAGAGGGAGTAAGCTATAGGGATAGCCTAAGGACAACCCTAACTCATCCAAAATTCCTCCTGGGTTATCTGTGGAGCACATGTTGCCTGATGCCCAAGTGCTTCATTCTCACCTCACTGACTGCTTGTCAGCATATGGCAGACACCAGCATGGTCCTCAATCCAGGCATTCAGGTGCTTAATACCAAGTCAAACAGAAGGGATTAGTCTCTGCAATAGCCAGAGGGATTGCAAAAGGCTGGGATACAAGAATGCAAATCCATATATTCTCTCCTTCACACACTTTAAAGCAAAATCTGTAAGCAAATTTGTTGTAGATGTTTTATTCCCTTTCTTTATAAGGAAAACAATTGCTCTAGAAAGTCATCTTTATCAGACTGTGTTCTGCACTTCTGTTCGTGAGAAAAAGGCCTGGCTGGTTTTGTTTCCTTATTTTCCTTCCCTTTCTTTCTTCAGAAAAGGAAAGGCAAACTGTTGCTTTCTGCCATTCCTGTAAAAAAATTATTTACCAGTTGCAGTGAGTTCAGGCTATTTATCATTGCATGTGTCCCTGGTATTAAAAAAGTGTTCACAGTTTAAGGCTGAAGCACTGGTTTCCACAACAAGAGGTAAAATTAGATTGTCTTGCTGTTACCCTCTTAACATACTGAGAATAACATTTTAACTATAACATTAACTTGTGAGAATAATATTTGAAACACTGCAGGGATACAGGAAGTTATCCCTACATTATACTTGTAAGTAACACACCCTTGGATAAAAACAACTTCATCTGAAGCAAGTAGGTACCTTACAGAAGAACAGTACAACTAAATAGTGTTACAGCATTCCTCACAGCCTTCAACAGTATGACACCCTCAGCTAAAATAGAGAGGACATCACAGGGCTGTACTCAGGGTTGGGGTGGATTTCTTTTTTTAATTAGAAGTGTACATGTGTTTTCTCCCTAGTGGATCTACTGCACAGCATGATATTTTCATTGCTTGTCTGGGATTCAGCAGACAGAAACATTCAATCACGTATCAGCATCTGGATGGGGCTTGACTGAATGTTAGAGGTCTGCAGCATGTAGGTCCAGGGACTCCCTCCTTTCTTACAGACAGCATATTGTTACTTTGACATGCAGACTAATATCTTTTCATTAAAAATTTCTTTAAAAATGCAAAAAAGACAAAAAAATTTAAAAGAAAATTACAATAATAGAGGAATATATCAGGTAGAAGATATGATGCACCAATATAAACTCTCTGCAGTATTTACCATTCTTCAAAAACACCAAGAAATGTCAGGTAATAAATAAAGAGCCATTAATTAACCACTTCTGTCTGGTAGGACTGAGTGAGCACAGAATGTCCTATAGTGCTCCCAACCCTTCCACTTTTGAGCTAAAAAACACAAAGAAAACCAACTCAAAAGTGCCAAACAGTTATTTCAAATACTGAGTGACAATTGTATGACAGTGTGGGGTTGGATTCTTTCCCCTCGCACCCATTTCCAATCTTAGAAAAAGAAAATTCATAGAGCAGACAGGAGCAAAATCTTCCATCTACGAAGAAATTGCCTATGTATGTAGGAAAAAAAAGGCAGCAAACAATAACTCATGTGCCTCACAGGACATGAGAGAGTCTATATTTCTGCATTTTTTCCTTAAACTGATCCCAAAAAATTTGCAGAAGGATGAAACAGACATTCAAATGTTATGAAGCACCTTTCAGAGGGTCCTTATATTAAGGGCCAAGTTGAAAAGATATTCGCTCAGCAGTGTACTTTAGTTTGGTACCATCTCTTGATCAGAAAAAATAGATTCCCATAGAATATGTTTCTTTGAGAATCTGAAAGCAAACTGATCTTTAAGTGATTGTACTGTAAAACAGTGAGTCATATCAAGGAGTAAGAGCCATTTTTAAGCTCTTAGTAAACAATAGCTTGATCTAAAGACTATCACTGGTAGACAGGAGAGACAAGTTTTCTCAGTGTAATGACCTGGGGACATGAAGGAGAGGGAAAAAGGCCCAAGAAATGTGAAGGGGGAAAAACCAGCACCTCTGAGCAATATCTTGCTCTTCTGCCATGAAAATGTAACAATAACAGAAAAATATAACAATTATGAGAAAAATAATAATATCTAATAAATCAAAAGTTCTTTAAATTTAGTTAGAACTGAAGAGAAAGTGATGAACAGATGTGATGCAGTGTCAGGAGTTGTGATATGACCACCATAGAGGTGCATGTATGAGGCAGGATCCATGGGAGACAGTGGGAGCATTCTCTCCAATGTTGACACCAACCTACAGCTCCTCCTAATCTTTGATTTTATTTCTTGGTGTTAGACTGTGAAAGATATCCCTTTCCCTAAATGATCCCTGTTCCTAGTGGGTAGCAATGTGTGCAAGCAGGATTTCAAGCACATGAAGAGATGAGCAGCATATGTATAACCTGGGTCATGCTTGCAGAACCTCACACCTTTTCACACCCTTCCTGGGGCACCATTCCAGTACAAGGAGCAGAAATCTGGCACTTCCATTTTTCCACTCATACCATCATTAAAAGTCTATAACTCTTCAGCTTTTTAGTTTAATGGATGGAAACTACATCTTGTGACAATAGGTAAGTCATTTCTGTTATCAAGGCACATCTTGTTTTGACAACAAATGAAAAACCTATCTCTGTTTATCATGATATGATATTTATTTCTGTAACAGGAGACACTAGGGTACACCACAAAAGGGTGATTATTGAAATGGCTCTTGATTAAAGTGTGCTAGATCATTGGGTTCAGTTTGTAGAATCGTGTGTACTTTCAAAATCCAATTCCACACAGATATTTTTCAGATCACATAACGTGAACATCTGAAGTTAGTTCAAGCAGAGTGTGTCACAGTAGTTAATATACTATTATCCTAAAAATAATATAACAGTGTACTCACTTATAAGAAAAAATCTAATTTCTCAATAAATAAGGTTATGGGGAGCTTGATGCAACATCACCAGTTGTTCACATATATGGACCTGTAGGTTTAAATCTAGGGTGTTTTCAAATACTGGAATATTACTATAATATTATTGTCTGTAGTGGAAGAGCTATATACAAGTATTTAGAAAACCACAGTGGGGGACCAAAAGAGAGAGAGAAAATAAAAACCAGCTTAAAACACCAACTTGATGCAAGGTCAGACACCTTCCTCCCAAGTACATTTCTCAATCAGGCAGTGATTTTACCACATGCTAACTATTTACAAGCCAAAAAAGGTTTGCCAGAAGAATCACCTCTGTCCAACAGGCCAGAGCAGGAGTTTGGTTTTATATAGTTTGAATGCTGCAAAGTGTTTTCAGGAGAGTTCAGCATCTTTCTGTGCTCTTGTAAGCACAAATTCAGCCTGAGCTTAAGTGCAATTCTAAAACAGGAAGTGTTGAATGCTTTGCTGCAAATTAAAGCCACACGCGCCTACCATATTTACACTAGCAATGATTAAAATTTCTAAGTTCCACAGAAAAGGACTTGAAAATTGTGGCAACCTGTAAAATTCAATAAAGAATTCTTCTCAGAGCACAAAATGTTCTATAGACCAGATTTTTCCTATATAGTTGAGTACCTTTTATGAAGCCCAAATGATGTAAATGGGACATTAATATAACAGAAATTCCATTCCAAAACTGAATTCTAAAATTCTGTAGAGAAGTCACCCATCACAACTAAATGCTCCACTTCTTTGAACCAATGTTCCATGAGAAATATTTTTAATATATCAGGTGCAGATTGCCCTTCCTTGGTACATTTCTTGATGCTCTATTTATTACAGAGTTATTTTTGCAAGACAATTTTTAATTTAACTTTTGAAGTATGATGTTAAAAAGAAAATCTGACTTTTTGTTGTTACAGCTGTGACGTCCAACAACCACCCAGAACACAACTGACATTAGTTCACTTGCACTGAGCAGAATGTTTTAAAAAACCCAACAGCTTTCTTGATCTAGCTTGCTGAGAGCACCTCTGAGATATGACTCTGGTAGCTGGAACCAAGATTTTGTTCATAACTGACACCCAATACATGCCAGATAAGTCCAGCATTTTGGCTGATCTCCTTGTCTGACACCAAAGCAGCAAAAAGGATTTGGATAATAGTTTATTGGCTTTGCTCACAGGAACAATAGTGCTATCCAGAATTCTCTCCACATCCTCAAGTTAAAGCACGTGTGAAGTTTTAATGCTTCTTTTACTTGCATAAAGGGTCTCTGAGCACTGGGTAGTGCAAAGAAAAGAATACTAGAACTAAAAACCTTTTGCTATTCCATACAGGCTGCAAGTATCCTCTCTCTTTTTCTCTACAAATGTATTGTCTTTTGTACATATTTACCCATGAGTAGTAATTTCCATTTTCTTCAATGGATTCCTTACAGACTGCAATTCAATGGTACAGGTGTATAAATAAATAAATAGATAAATAAATATATTTATATAAAAGGGTAAAATAAAAATTCTAATTCTCATTTTTTCTGAGACAGTGTTACCATGTCAAGGGCATCATGTAGCTCTCTTTGACTGGTTCTAGGAGTTGGAGCAACCACTAAAATGTGTGAATGTATTGTAACACTTAGGACATCATAAGCCAGCTAGAGTCACATTAAGTCAAACACTAGATTTTACTGCCCAGTATATTAAAAGCCAAAATCTCCCACAAACACAGAGTTTGTCACAGAAACAGAATTAACAAGAAAGCAGATTCCACTTTCTTCTGGTATCAGAGTCTATCTACGTAAAAAATACATCTCTAAAAAATGCATCTCTACACAACTAGACAGGTGCTAGGAATGAATTTCAAGAAGGGGTTTCTGATGTTTACATCCATGGGATGTCTTTGTTGTACAAGATACTCATTTTATGCTTTTCTTCCAATTGTTTCTTTTCTCCAGAGAATCAAGTTAAGCCTTGCAAGCTTATCTCAATACCATGCCCAGCTGCTTTAAGAATCCACATCTATGAATCCTCTGTATAAGTCTGTCTAATTTTCAAAGATACATATTTTCAGGGATATGAAAAAAAATGGATGCACAAACACAACTGGAAAGATAAAAGAGGTAGACTGTAACCCAAGCACTGAATGTAGCATTCACTGCTCCCACATCCTCTGCTCTTCACACAGTCTCCCTCAGGAAAATGTGCATAACTTCAAGTGCAAAATTTATAACTGGGCTTGATCTCTAGGATCCGGAACATTCTAGATTTGAACTCAGTCAGAAGCCAGTTGTGGCCATCATAAACTTACTGCCCACCCAAGGAGAAACGTTACTGCAAAGGCTGTGCATCAAACAATAAAATTTAAAACTACAATTGCTCCCCTTGAAAAATCCATTTTCCTGATGTATCTACCCAGCTGTCATATATCAAAATTTCAAAAAAAGATTAGTTTTTCTGTGACTGTCTCCATTACACAAGCTCTTAAACAGATTTCCCTCTCACAAAATCAGATTCTAATCCGATACACAGATATCTCTTCCCTGTTAATGGTTACGTGCCCTTCTTCAAACCCATTCAGGAAGGGTTGCAGCACAAGAGGTTAACACTTCACGTGCACCACCACAAGAGCAGGGATCCCTCCTGGGGCAAAAAGACGAGGGTTCAATAACAGATCATAATGGTTACTGTTTTAATAATCCTGTGAGTGAGGGCAGTGGTGGAGATAAAAGAAAGCATTAACTGCACCTAACAAAGACCAGCAGAAGAAAATAGTACTAAAGATGGACCAGAGAGCCACAGGGTGATAACCCACAAATCAGCAGTGTCCAGAAAGCCTGCAGGGGCAGGCTAAAGTCCTTTAAGCTCCTCAGGAACAGCTGAAAAAACTTGACTAGGCAAAAGTACATGGTAAGCAACATCATGACCATCACAACAGATCACTGGCAACCAAAACTGCTGGAATCCTGCAGAGCCCTCCCAGGCTTAGGTGGAAAGAAAATAGTTTAAAAAAGATACCTTTAACAAGTCCATCCTGAATTGCACTTTAGGCATCATCTATCTGGATTTTGGCAAAACCTATCCTATTTTTCCTTTGTGATTTTGTGAAATAAGGGTTACAACTCAGCACAGGCAATGAGCAGAACCCCACGGAGAATAAAACTGGAAAACAAAAACAATCACTTAACACTAAATACTTCTCAAAAAGTCTGCACAGAAGCCACACATGCAGAGAGCTTTATGACTGCAGCATGTCTTTGCTCAGCATTCACAAATATGGGGAAGTAATCATTATTTATAAAAATCCCATAAAAGGTATCCATTTTTTTTACTCCATAAATGAGTAATGACTCGATCATTTAGAACCCATGAGTCATAAGTTTTCTCTTGTAAATAGGATAAGATCAAATCCCATGGCAACATGTTCAGTCATAGTTGACTTAATTGTGTATTTTTCGCCTTTCTTCCTCTGCCTTCCACCTTTGGAGCATTCTCTGCCTTATACTTTAATTTGTAAGAACTTGGTCTCGTCTACAATACATCAAAACAAAGACCACAATTTTTTAAGTAAGGACATCAGAGGAAAAAAAAAAGCCAACACCAAACTCCTTTTACTGGAGTCCACTCATTCAAAGTGCTCATGGTCCTGCTGATCTTTTATGTAATAATGTTCCCCATTGACACAGATAATGGGAATGCTGACATGTCAAAACTGTTTGGTGGGATTTTTTTGCTGTTGCTGTTATATCCCACCCACCCCTGACCCAGGGAAAAGGAGAATTGCCTCCAGGCTTTAATCATAATGCAGTACACACAGGCTGCTAGTCAGATACTCTGTGTCTGAAAGGTAATAAAAAAAAAATCTTGAGAGAAAATATTTTGGATTTCATTGCTCCCTTGCTATGTCTGTGCTTTGGGGAAGAACAACCAACAGCCGCATTTTTCAATGCCATTTGAGCAGGGTTGAACACACAAATCCCATTATTGTTAATGGGATTTGTGCACATAATTCTGAATACTTTGAACAATCTCCCGTGAAGTTTCTCCCAACCCCTAAAGAAGCAGGAACAATTCTACGTTATTTAAACATAATCTCACTGACAGGTAATTTTGTGACACAAAATTTATTGCTGGCTTGTCCTTTGAGGGCATGTTTCACCATTAATGTTTCCTTTTAAAAACTTCAGCATACATTAAATGCTCATACCAAGCTTCCTGGTGTTTTCCTTGGAAAATCTTGCTTTCTGTGGTATTTCGCATTATCCAAATCCCTCTTTACTTCCCCCTCCTCCTCTACAAATACGCAGGACACCCTTGAAAATGAAATATTTGATCTCTGAAGACCCTACTGGTCAAATATTCTTTTAAATAAACCCTTTACAGTATTCACTTATTACCTCAGACATTCATGTGGTATAAATTTTAAATAAATGTCTACCAGCTTGCAATTGATCAAGTGAGCTAGAGGCCATGAATTTAACATGACTACTTCTGCGGGCTGCCTCTTACAACCTACCATTTGCCACTAGACTTCAATGCAGTCATTAACAAAGTGGGCCACGGGCTCACGGTCCTACAGGCTAAAAGGCTATCTCGGATATCAAGACACCCTGCTTTGGCTTTCGGCCCTTCTGTAACACTGTAAGTGGCTTTAGCTCATCTGCGTTTATGTCAGTGAGTCATTTGGAGATCTCAGACATACCTTCGAGATGGTGAATTGCTGAAACAGGTCATGCTACCAATTAACACGAAAAACAAAGTAATTTCCTACATGCGAGAGCAGACAATCGTGCTGGAAGGAGGAAATTAAAAATGCCATTATGTCACATGGCCCAGCAGGGCTGGAGCACAGCTACTGCACAGATCACAGTCATAACACATTAGAAACGCACAAGCCAGGACTTGATCACGGATGTTTTATGTACATCATCATTACCTTAGAGGGAAGGCTCTCTAGTCCTAATAAGAAAAGTATCTGATGAGATGAAAAGTTAAGAATAGGACCTACGTAGCTAACTTAAAATACTTGGGGTGTTCTTGTGGACGCAGCGCCGGGAAGGGTTTCAGTGAGTAAGGCCTGGCTGTCACTCTGCCAAGGACGTCCAGCGCTGCGTGAGACGGAGTAACTGGAATCAGCTGACACGGCCAACGTGATGCTGTATGTACAGTCTCTCCAAGAGACCTTCTTCTCTTGCCTCCAAGGTTTTTCACCACCATAGGTCCTAAGGGGGTTTTGCCTACTGCTATCAGCAGTTTCAATTCAAAGAAATCCAAATTTTGCTTAAGGGATTGTTATTAATTGCATTAAGACATTGCCCCACGGCACGAGTCATTTATCAGTTCAACACTGTAACCAATTGACTGAAAGGTGATGAGGTTAAGTGTACCACAGTACGGGGAAAGACTTGACTTCACCTGGAGAGAGGAAAGCTCAACAAACCATATAGAAAAATGGGATTTCTCCTAGCTTTTTTTCCGGGAAAGAGCAAAAAACAGTATTCCCTTCAGTAGCCCCTAGTTAGAAGAAAATAGACCCATTTTCTAGAGTACAAGCAAGACTCTAGTAAGTTTGAACAACTCATTTCCCCGTTACCAGCTGCTCTTAAAAAGCAGATCTGGCAGCTGAACTGAAAGTTCTGCCCACGTAGTTCCCTGGCTCTTACCCCACCAGCACACGTTGCTTTTCTGCCACACTTGGAGGAAAATACCAGTGTACTTCTTCCTGAATGCCTCTGCTCCTTCTGCCCAGAGACCACTGGAGGGTGGAGGACAGAGTATGATAGGGCCTGAAAACACATGAACTGCGTGTAGGAGAAAAAGGTTTCACAGGTTTTCTGCTGGGGCTCACATTACTGCTGATGGCTTGAGGAACGGCTGCGGCTCCTGACCGTCAGAAATGCCAGTATAAGCTTTGGAAAGCAAATTTCTCGCTGAGCATCAGAGCTAGATACAGTCAATATTACTAGATTGAATGCAGGTGAAAATCTTCCACTAACATAAATGAAAACAAGGCTAAGTCCACAATTTATTAGAAAAACATAACACTGAATAAACAAGTAAAATACACTATATTTTATGACAAGGTGTTTTCTCCCTTGTGGGAGAAAATTATTTCCAGATTCAAATACATCACAGTAATGTACATTTCTGCAGTAAATACCATCTAAAGATCTTAAGTGCAGCCTGCTGGCAAACCTGCTTTCCAGAAATCACTGCCTGCCCCATCTAAAGGGAGTCCTAAAAGGCTGACTCCAGAAAATCACACAGTATTTCCATTCTGTATCATCTTGATGATCTCTGTCATCACCACAAAGCTATTAGTGCACAGACACACACATGCAAAAGCACACCAACACACACACACATGCACAGGAATAACTAGGGCAATGGAAAAAACATTCCATCTTTGCTCACTTATTCCATATACAGGCTAATTTCTAAACCACAGGGGAGCAAATGTTCTATAAAGCACTCTTATTTTACAACTAAATACCCATGCTAACGAAGAGTTAGCAGCACAGTCATCACTATCAAAAGCACTAACTTTTAGATTAGTAGCAGTTGGCGACTCAGTCATTCATTTTTCATTTTAAGGAAACCTTTTTAAGACTGCGCTCTTGTTTTCAGGAGGACCATAAATGCACTTCTCATGTTTTTATTTTATTTATTCTGCCCTGGGGATTTGGGTCCCTCTTTGCAAGCAATAAATTTTTCTTTAAATCTTTTTGGTAATAATATATTTTAAGACAAATTGGACAAGGGGAGCACAAGCGCAGATCTCCTCTCCGAGTGTTTTGGCAAAGCATCTGTGCTCCATGGTGTTTGTAATCAACTTCTGGTCACTGAGAAGAGTGCTAATGACCTCTGGAAAAACGGAAAGCACATATGTCAAAACATGGCTTTCACCCCTCTGCTCTGCACCACCCCCACCTTGCTCATAGGGCCACCTTCCCCTCACCACAAAATAAATTAGTAAGTAGGAAGGCAAGAAGGGAAAGACAGACAGAAAGAGACACTATGGCAGCTTTCAAAATTGTTGCTGTAAAGGATTTATCTGAAGGTCTGAAGGGACAGCACTCAGTTCTTGACAGAATGAGTTACAGTGGTTAGAGGGGGAAGGAGGAGGAGGAGAAGGGAGAGCAGCCTGGGAGGAGAAAATCTCCAAAGTCTCATGTCTAAAATGCTCTTGGAAAATTGCCAATTACCAGTTCAGAACAATGTTGACATTTAGCCTTTTTCTAATCAGCGTTGTCCGTCACCCAGGGCAGAGATTCCTGCTGTATGACGGAACTCTTCTGCTGCTGGCTGCGGCGTCCTCCCAACAGTCTGCCCCCTCTGCCCATGACCACTCCTCACTGGCACCCACCCTGGCTCCCCTGCTCCACCCCAAGAGCTTGAACTCCCCAAGAGCAGGCTGGGGCACACAGGGAATGTGGCTTGGGGCTGATGGGCATGGTGGAATACGGCACACCAGGAGTAGATGGTGTGGAAGGCAAAACCACCACTGATGCTTCACATTTGGACTCCTGACAGAGGCAAAGCAAGTGGAGAAAAGTCTCATTTTAAGACAGATTATGGTTAAAAGAAATTCAGTAGACACCATAAGGTAAAATATGGCATCCAAGCCCTTACAGATAGTTAAATTCAAGTACTGGATTTTGAATTGACAAAAGTGATGATGCAGAAACCTGCAATTTCACTCGTTTACCAGTTTCTGGCTTTGACCAGAGGAAAAAAAAAGGAACAAACAAAGTTGACAGAACTGCAGAAAAGAAAGTATTTAATGGTTATTAATAACGGTTCCCATTATTTACAAGTCAATTCAACACTCTCAGAACTCTGACAAGTTCAGTGTCATTCACTGTGCAGCTCAGAAGAGCACAGCACAAGGCTGAGCTACATCATGTTTCATCTATCATCACAGAACAAAAAAAAATCTTGGCACAAGCTCGTCCTAAGCTGCTATCAGCTCACACACATCAGGACTGAAAAGGTCAGAGAGCACTATGGAGCTGGCACTGATAGAACAAGATAAGGCATGCTGTACAGTGATAGCCTGCCTGAGCTATCACCAAAGCAAGGGCAGTACAGAGGGAGCAAAGCACTGCCAGCACAAGGCAGTGTGCTCTGCAGCAGCTGGCTGTCATCGTGGGCACTTTGGTGCCAGTCTCACTGACATGTCAGGGGGAGGTGCCTTGCAGCAGGAGGGAGAAGATTTTTCTTTCTTCATCTTTATTGCAGATACTCTGCTTAAGGACAGCAGGTAAGCAGCTGACTGATTTAAATTCAGTTCTATAGTCACAGTGATTTAAGCTGCATTAAACTTGTTCATGTGGAAGTAGATGTGAATACACAAACATCAAATTAGGTAAATGAAGGATTAGTGTTATGGCTCAGTAAACAGAAGTAAATTCATTTTCAGAAGTTATTTAGGAATATACTCAATTAATTTTTGGTGAAATTAAAAAACTTCTTTAAAACAAGTCAAACACCTCCAGAATATCCTTCAATTCAGTGTTTTGAATGACCTCAAGCAGTGAGACTACCGACAAGTAAATTTGTACAGTGTAAGTTCTTGCAAAAAAGTACGATACAGCTTTGAGGCAGTAAGTTATTTCAGCTTGGGCTTCACTGCAAGCAGGTAAGTAGTGCTGCAAAATCAGCAGAATGTGTGCAGTTTGCACATCCCTAAGTTTTTACAGTGTCCTGGCTGGATGTCCTGAAGCTGAAAACAGCCATTTTCAGCTGCATCAGATTCGAATGTGGACCTAGCTCTGGGAATGCCTGAAGAGAAAAAAAGCCCTGTGAAACAAATTTGCAACAGCCTCAAAATAGTTTTGACTTAAATCTTACACCATTTTACTCTTGTTCCCCTTTTCCTAACAAGTTTCAGCCCATATCAAAATTCTTTTACCAAGATTTTGACAAGCCAGACACAAAACAAAACCAATGTGTCCATGTTAGTGATTTCAAGGCAAAATAGTGGTCACAGCCATGGTTAGAGAAAGGTGTTAAATGAGCAGTGGTGGTGAACATGGAGAACAAAGTGCTATACTGGCTTTGTGTCAATCTTCAGACAGAGGCCCTGATAATACAACAAGCACCACATATGTCACTCCTTGGCTTGGGTTTTGCAGAAGGGAAAGAGTAAGTACATCTGAAATACCATTTGAGAGGGAGAAGTCAGCTGTGGCAAACCCAGCCTCAGTTAAGAAGCAATTCTTTAGAGGAAATATGGTTCTTTAAAATGCATTTTGATTTGTTTTTCCAAATCTGTCCAAGTCAGCATTTATCAAAGTTGCTATTTAATAAATTTTCTAGAATTCATCTTCCATTTTCCAGAATTTAAACCAATAAATTGAGTTTTGTTCTTCTTGGGATAACATTCCCATATTATCATCTCTACTAGCTTTCAGACTTATCAACCATTTAAGAAGCAACAAAAACAAACCAAAAGAAAAAAAGAACATTAAAGGCACTTGAAAGAATCCACATCCTGATTTCAGATAGAGAGGAAGGGCAAACATGAATGGAGAAGAAAAGCAGAGGGGGTTTGGGGAAATCTGTCTAGGACTAGATGAAGAAATATAAGAAAATATCTATTCCTCTGTGTCAGAACTAATAAACAATTCTCTCTACCAGTGACATAACCCAGAAATCCTGTGTCCTGTGCTATTTTGTGTTTCACAGAGCACATTCTGTAGAATAGACCAGAAGGAGAGAGGTTTGAAAAAAATATATTTTGGTAATTCTACTAAACCAAGAAAAACTTAATTTTTTCAGCACAAAATGATCTTCCTAGGTGCCCCTCCCTTTAAATGCAGATGCCAGTGCTCAGTTCTCACCAAAATGGATAGTCTTGGTAGATTTGATTATGCCAGGTTGCTCCCCAAAAAGCATGTAACAGAGAAGTTTTAACCACACTGAAACCAATAAAAGTTTTGCCAGTAGCTTCACTGGGACTAAGTACCATTATGAAACCTCAGAGTCAGGACAAACAACTCTATTTATTTTTCTCTATCATTCATATATAATAGTTCACTTGGTTCTGCCACTTGAGAAAAAGATGTGAAAAGCTACACAAGTAGAGCAGGAAAGTAACCACAGTACCAAAACAGATGTCGAAAAAGAGGTAATTGAGTTCTGAGGATGATCAGAGACCCTTTCTGGCCTTCCATTATTATCACTTCAGTTCAAATGTCAGTGTTATTACTGAGAGCATCACTGTGTGTCTTTCTTTTCTTCAAATACTGGCTCTGGAAGACTTTGATGCTCCATTTAAAAAGAAAACTTAGATTACTAGCCCTCATGGACACAGAGAAAACCTTAAAAGCATGACTTGAAAGCATGTCTCAACATACCCCCACAGGATGAAAACCCAGATGTCAAGCAAAAGGAACACCTACTTTATTATCAATTTTATTAATGTCTGTGCCTTAACCCTGATTAGAGCCAAAAAGATTAAAAAGAATTAACCTTTTTTTTTTTCTCTTCTTATAAACTTGTTGGCTCATGTTTTCAAGATTTATTTCCAGCTGTAAGAATTTGAAATGTTTTGAAAATGGGAGATAAACATCTCCTAGAGTTGCAGAAATGTGGAAACTGGTGTTTCATTAAATGAACCAAACCCCAAATTGCAAGATGTGTGAGGAAATCACTTGGGAGCAATTCTGTGACAAGGAGTACCCTACTTTGGGCACATAGCTCTGGTGTCTTTCTAGAGCTCCTACATTCTCTTCTTCTTTTTTTGTTGTTGTTTTGGGGGTTTTTTTGTTTCTTTTGTTTTGTTTTGTTTTGTTTTTTGTTTTATTTTAATTATTGCATGTGAAAACATACTAGCTATTCCAGTGTTGTTCTCTTTATTGGTAATACAAGGAACAGCAGCAGGCTTAATTGGAAAGTAGAAAATGCATGTTTTGTAATGCAGTTTGCTGCAGTTATTTTTCTTTCTGAAAATAATGGCACAAGTGAAAGTTTCTAAAGTCTGTTCTGCTGTTGGATATATCAACAGAGTCTCTTTGCAGCGTCCATGTAAAGCAGACAGAATAGCTGCAGAGAAGCTGGATTTGGACCCGGACTGTTTAAATGACCAGGCAAGATAACCAGCCATTCAAGTTGCCAGCAGTGAAGTGGTGCTGCAGCAGCATGGCAGCCTGTATTTATAAGCTCCTCATCTGCTGTGCCACAGCTCTGTCTAAGCGCAGACTCTTCTCATGCTGGTTTGCTATTTCTGTACTGAACAGAAATAGACAATGGACTACATTCAAGCCTATTGTTTTGCAGTGTTGGGTATTTTTTTTCCCGGTGGGCTGACTTTGGTTGATTTTGTTGCACTATTGGCAATTTTACTTATCCAAATATTAAGAGAGAATGAGAACCTAAATGATTGATAGCAGTGGTCATTGAAACACTAGCAATGTAAGGAATTAGTGTGTTCTCTCCCTCCGTATAATGATCCAAAATTCAAGACTGACAAAGAACAAGCACATGGGAGGATCTGGCTCATGCCTTCCCTTTCATCAAATGCATCCTTGGGAATAATTTAAATATCGTATTTCAGCCTTGTTTTACACACAGAGTGGAATGGAAAGTAACTGCTGGGTTTGTATTAAAGGCAGGGGGTACAGTGGGAGAATAATTTTGCTAATCCCTCAATTCAGTCCCTATATCCATGAGCCCAGAAAGAACTATTGCCTGCTTTCCACACCAAATGGCCTGACTCTCTGGGATATCTTTGAAAGACATTTCTTTCAGCAGCTTTCTGACGCTGCCTTTTGGCAAGCTGTCCTAGCTGAGTGTGAGTGCATTGTAAGCATTGCATCGGAACATGTAGGTTTCTAAAAATGAGAAGAAGGCTTCCCCTTGCCTGGACGCTGGAGCTCAGTCTCTGATTTTATATGGAGGGCGTGGTGATAGGGTGGAGGGTGAGAACCAATAAATGCTTATGGCTGTGAAACATTTGGAAACACTTGAGCACAGGCACTTTTCCATTCTTACCCCTTTGCCGCTCTCTCCCAGCGCAGAGGAGTGCTGGGTGAAAGGCAGAAGTGAACTCTTGAAGTTTCCATTTGGTGACAACAGAGGGACAGTTCCAAGGAAAGCCCAAAAAAACATCTTCCTCAGCTTTTTCCCCTTCCTTTCCTTTCACCTGTTTTAACTCAGTCATCACTCCATATTATGAAAGAGTTTAGACTCATAGTTTTCCCTCCTTCCAACACATCTGCTACTTACTGCTGGTCTGAAGTGAGTGTGTCAGACCCTTGTACTTCAAGTGCACAGTCTCTGCTCCCAGACACCTAAAACTGTGCCCCACCACCATCTTTCCTAAAGGATGTAAGGGGACAATTCCCTGCTGGCAAGGTAGTAAATTAGCCAGAGCTGGTTCTTGTTGTGGGGTACACACCTCACATCTTTCCATCATGTAGAAGGGGTGAAGTGAGTCAAATTCCACTGAGTGGCTCAGTAATTTCTACCTGGAATATATTTGAAAAAGACAGGCAAGACTTTGCTTTAATGTCTTACTGGAAATTCAAAATCTGTACCAACGCAGCATATTCCCCTTCTTTCAGTCTAAGGTGCACAGTCAGCACTGAGATTTGCTCCAAGCCTCAGTGGGGAACTTGAATCCCCTGACCTATTGGCCCAGAGAGGAGAGTGTAACCAAGTCCCTCCAACAATAAACACAGAAACTATTAATAAGATTAACTCTCTGGCACCAACAATCTCAGCATCTGTTTTAGACATAAAGAGGAAGGCTGGTCAAAAGAATATAGCGGCAACAAAGGGTTAAATAAATCTGAACTGGGCAGGATCCTGCTACTTGAATCTTTTCCATTGTTTGCTGATGAGGTGCAGGCACTCGGCTGTGCAAAGAGAGAAGGCTTTAAGGAGACCCAGAATCTGGGAATACATTGCTTCTAAATGGCTAAAGCTGATGTTTAGAGATAATGTTCCTGCCCACTTTATTTTTTAATACTTCAAGGCATCCATATTTCATGTAATCTCAATTTTAATGTCAGAAAACTTGATTACAGAACCACTAAAAGTGAATCTGCAGAAGAGGACAGTGAGGTCTCCTTGTTTTAGTAGCACTGATGAAAGCAGAGGAAGGAGAGCCTGACAGCCAGCAGTCCAGAGGCTGGCATGGCAAATAGATACTAAAGAAGGTTATCAAACTGATGTGAATGCTGCACTGAATGCTACCTGTCCAAAACAGGACATTTTGAAAGGGGGCCTGCTGGAAGAGGACTGGGACAGGAGTGCTTGCTCCTGCTCCAAGAAGCAGCAGCTGAGTCTATCACATCCAACAGCAGAAGTTGTGAAGGGCACAGAATTAAAGCTGGTAACCCAAAGGAAGTGTATCCTCCTCCTGAGGTTGCTGCATTTCCTAGAGGGACACTGTTGAGATAGAAAGGGTGGCTGCAAACACACTCTGACAGCCAGCACGCCTGAGAGGTCAGATTTGATTGAGCACTTAGTCTTTATCCATTAGTAGAAGCTAGTAAATCAGAGACTAGCAATGGCCAAGGAATGGCTGTGTCTTTGTAACATTACTGTGTCTTAAACCAGATAGAAAGGGCTCCAGGAAATCTGAGGGCTCTAGATAATACTCTAGATAATGGGAGAGCTGCTTCTCCATGACCTATTTGATAACCTTCCCCACATAAGGATGTTTACAGGCTGGGTGGCAATTCAGGCGTTTAGCTGTGCTGAGATGACAACTTTATGAGGTAAGAAAAATAGCACAGTGTTCTATTGTTGTCATCGGATGTGGGAGCAGCTCTGAAAGGTTGCTGCAGCATTCTGTCAATAGGACTTTTTGGAAATAATGATTTTTCTGGTTAGGCCGCAGGCTGAAGTAATTGTTTGGAGGGTATAATTCTTGATCTGCTGTTAATATCTTTCGAAAAAAAACCAAAATACTTGATAGTTCTTGGAACAATCTGTTCTAAGAGCCTAGGAGCACACCAGGTGGAAGTTATTTTAGAAAGATTTTACTTTCATGGGCTGCTGGATAGTCCAGTGTTTGTGTTTGGTATGTCCCTGCTCATAGAAGCTGGACATTTTCAGGGTACAGCACACTGGATTTCCTCTCCTACTCTTTTAGCTTGCTATTCTCATACCCAAGTGAGAAGCTCACATGTGCTGGCATGAAAGCACATGCAGTGCTTTTCTACAGCCTCTAATCACCTTTCCAGTTGCCCTGCCCATTGAAGGCAATGCAGGAACTCCTGGAATTCTGCAGGCTCTTCCCATTGGGAGGCAGCAAAAGGAGCTCCTTTGGATGTATGGGGAGCCTTAAATCTCCTCTTTTCTAAAATGCTTTGTCTCATGTAAATAGTCTGCATGGATACGCCTCCAACGTTTGTTGTCATAGCATCACTTTTATCTGCTGGTGTTCCACTCGCCCCTGGAGGAGAAGGGGTAGGGAAGTGCATTGAATTCACTCACTTCTTGTTTACAAGCAGTATTCACACTGGCAGTGCTTCTTAACTTTCATTAATGGAAAGAAATTAGGATGGAAATCTTCCTCAGAGTCTGTCTGCCACTAAGACTGTTTGCATAGCCTAGTGTAGGGAAAACAAGGAAAACACACACACAAAAGATGATGAATGAATGGATACCTTCTAAAGAGATAGAAGAAAGCCTGTAATAGAGAGATGGAAGACAAGAGAGAGGATTTCAGGCTTGTACTTCTCTTGACATAACACTCTTTTTTGAGTATTTTGCAAATAATGGAGTCTGGTTTAGAGTCTTTGAGGGCTGCTATAATAGAATTAATTAATTGGAATGAGAAGAGCAAAAATAACCAAAGCATAATACTTGCTCAAAAGAAAAATCAGTGCTTACAGGATTTGTGAATGTCAGATTTAAGAGGATTTTTTTTCATGGAATTAATGAAAAAGTTCAAATTTTAATTGAAAAAGAAGAAAGAGAAAGAAAACAAAAGCCTTCCTACACTTCAATATGTTGAACACCTTTGAAGCAGATCTTAATGTTTATTAGTTTTGCCTTATCTTGATTTTGAACAGTTAAAGGAAATTACTTTTAGTTATATTTTTTGTATGTATTACCATTTGTTTCTTTTAATAAATATGTCTGATAATTAACTTCCATTTCAGTTTCCTTTCTGCAAAACATAGAATCATAGAATAATTTGCACTGGAAGGGTCCTTTGAGGACTATCTTGTCAAACCCCTCTGCCATAGGTGGGCCTTAGATTAACATGATGCCTGGAGAAGTCTAGTATAAGCATTCTCATTTTTCTCACTCTGTTGTCTCACTCTTCAGCAGTTCATTTTAGCTTCCAGGAAATTAATAGCATATTATTTTAGACATAATACCATAGTTCTTCTCTATTTCTGTGGCAAAGAACTATAATCTGAGTAAAATTCCTGATGTTTAATTATATCAAATGTTCAAGACATTGTATCAGAGGAACCTACTTACATTCTTCTCCTGCAATACCTAAATTTATTTTAACATTCCTGTAAAGTGAGGGAGTATTTCTTTTCATATTTTATAATTGGTGAACTAAATCTGAGAGAGTCCAAGAAATTTGCCAAAAGGAATCAGTGGTGAAGAAGAAACCAAAATGAACTTTCCTAGGTCCAGACTAGCATTTTTAATAATTTCTGCCGCTGCTGTCTGTCCAACTTCCACTTGATCTGTTCTTTGATGAATCTTTTGTTGTTCTAATCACCAGAACTCAAATGTTTTCCCCCTTTACTTTCTGCTCCGTAAAGAACTTGACAAAGTCTTCTGGTTTGGTGGTTTTTTGGTTTTTTTTTTTTTTTTTTTTTTTTTTTTTTTTTTGAGTGACAGAGGAGCTTTAGAAGCAGCAGCCATTTAACCTTCCCAGGACATATCCCTCTTTTACTAATTCCATGCAAGCATCTTCAACTAGGCTGCCAAACCCAGCACATAAAAAAAAATGAGAGAATAAGGAGTGTGTTCCCTCTCACCCCACTAGTTCTGGTCTGTGCATAGTAGAACAGTCTCTGTGCATGAGTGGAGGTGCAGATTTTCTTCCAGTCCCAGCATTTCTGTGAATTAGCAGTGGCAGCCCCAGTTTCCCGCATGTACACTTTGAAACAGCTTGCATTCCATGAGCAGTACATCACTCACTGCTTGGAAAGGGTGATACAAGGAAGATTCCTTCACAGAAGACAAGTGGTTTGCTACATATTTAACTAAGATTTCAAAGAAAAAAAAAAAACCAACAAAAAACAAACACCCAGTTCTTTCCCCTCTACTTGTCTGCTTCTGAAAAGTAAGCAAGACAACAGATTTTCAAGGTACTCAGCTCAGGGAGAGAAGATCAGCTTCTAAGGCCCACACGAAGAATAGTAGCCACAAAAGCATCTGGATGAAATACAACCTTAGCTTTCAATCCAGCCAAATTGAGAGCCCCATGCCTGAATGCCCTCTCTACCATATGAGCCCCAAAAGCTTATGGAAAAAGGGGGGAAGGAGACAGGAGAGCAACGTGCTCCCCACAAGGAGCAGAGGAAAGCTGTTGTACACAGGCACATCAGGAGAGCTGCTGCAGGAAAGGAACTGCATCCAGCCAGGATAGCAAGAATGCTCCTGAGGTTGGAAGCTGCTGGTAGCCAGGTGGCTTGGTGCCAGAAAGCAGAATGGCACCAGCTTTGCATTTCAGTGTCTTCGAGACCCTAGGAAAGAGCTGGGGCTGTAGGAATTTCTTTCTTCAGGAGAGAATGTAACACATAGGAAGAGCTGTGGCTGATCTCTTTCCCCAACACCAAGATCTCAAAGTCCTGAAGAATATTTACAGAGCAAAAATGAGGAAACTGATCCAAATGAACAATTCTGCTGCTAAGCAAGCCAGTCACTTTTTTTCCATTTGCATATAAACCGCATCACTTTCCTGAAGTTAGGTGCAGGACACAGGCACATGTAGCACTGTCCTCCTCTAGCCTAGTCTCCTGAAGGCTTCAAGACTTTCATTCAGGCTCTTGGTTTAGGAAAAAAGGAAAACTGAGCACATAGCAGTCTGCATCAGCTGAAACTATTTGCTCCACATGTAAGGCCTATCTAATGTCAGCAAGTAAGAAGTGTTTGTGACTGAAAAGCTGCACACACATCTACAGCTTTTAAGAAAGTGGACACTAATAAAACACCTATTTTCTTATCCTCTCATGCTCATGCTCTTATTGTGCCAAGTATTTTAAATGTCAGCTCCTTGGGATTATCTCAGAACTGTATGACCAACTCCCAAACTATGTGCATCAATGGGACTATCAGCAGTTCCACAGCACATCCAAACTCATCCTGAAACACTGCAAATAAAATAAAGACGGTGGGTTTAGGATTGCTTTTTAAACCAAACATTTATTTTAAAAGATATGAGAATGGCTATTGTCATGCTAAAACCTGAAGACAAAATTACTATATATATGGTAGTTTTAAAATATATCAGCCTTTTATATTTCTTTATGAGGAAAAAAAAATGGCTGTAGTTGCAATCAGTCTTAATTCATTCTTTATTGCTGCTCTGGTTCTGTGTTATTTGAGCTGGTTAACTGCTAAAAGCGTTTCAAATGTTCACATGGTCTGCATTAGGTTACAGAATAAAAGTAAGTACAGCCCACCAAATGTAACTTTCTGAAATGTAAACCACATGAATTTGATTTCTTTGTGGTACAACTTTAATTGGGTTCAGAGGTCTTTTGGTCTTACCTGTCTATCTGCTCTCTGATGGCCTGACCTGATAAAGCTAATACAAAGAATCTGCGAATGCGATCCAAACTGATTACTCTCAGTTACAGTACATGGCTTTATTCTTGACAGTAACAGCCCTTTAGCCTGGCTCATTATTAGGCTGCAAGGTTGAACCCTGGAGCCACCACTGAACTGGAAGCAGAAGTGTCACAACTTACAGTAAAAGATTGTGTCCCCTTGCAACTCTGCAAAACCAGAGAAGCAGAGGGAACAAGAGCACATAGGTGCAACTTGACGTGATCACACCTCCTGGAAAAACAGCACGAGCATGCAAACATATGTATGCCTCACATTGCCACAGCAAATGTCACAACAGAGAATGCTTCCAACACACACTGCGTGACAGAGAAGCAACTGCAAACAGAAATTCCAACAAAGCCTGAAATCTTCAGATACTGATCTTGAGCTGATTTGAAATTGTTGATTTTTTTCCTTTGACAATACTCTGCTTTGCCTTAACAACTCATTGTTCACTCATCAACACTTGTCTCTGTTGCACTGTGTTCTGCCATATGCCTGCTCAAGTGAAACAACAGTACTGCCACTTCCCACCCAGAAAAGCACATCATATCCCAACAACAACAAGAAAGGCACTGTACAACAGCTACACTCACCTTGTATCCTGTGACCTGACTCGTAAACAAAGACCTGTATCAGCTTGTAGGAGCAGATCTGGAATTAAGCAGACAGCTCAGGAGAAATGTAGGTAGAAAAAGAGCAGTGTGCTGAAACACTGCAAGTCCCTTGCCTGTGTAGCTAGTTCTGCAATGCACAGCCTTGATTTTGAAAGAGTGACATGAAAAAGATTCACAGTGCTCATAGCTCTTGGAAGGAGACACCATAGAAGGGAACACTCAGCAGACCCAGTAATAAAATAACAACACAATATTGAGTGTTACTCAGCTGAAACTCCCACTGTAATTCATAGGTTTCATTCAAGTAAATAAATCAGTAACGAGTAAAAACATTACAAGTCATCCTCTAGTTCAGGCAAATTACATTCTTTTTTCTCTACTGGAAAACACACACACATAGAAAAAAAATCTTTCAAAACCAATGCAGAAAATTTTTTTAGAATAATATTTTACATCCCACTCCCTAAAGCTGTTTTTGTCTTTGTCATTTTTCTACAGTTCTATTACCAAGCACTGTTCTGTACCAGTAGAACTGTTCTCTCAAGTAATTTCCACCAGTGAACACACAAGCAATAACAAATGAGGTCCCTTAATTATTTCCAGGTTTTTCCAATAAGCAGTGTTGGCAACACAGCTCTTAGCTCTCTGTCCATCATACAAATAACAAGGCAAGCCCTGTAAACATGGCAGGGGTGTCTCTACTTTCCTGTTTGTCTAATGGACAAGCAGGAGGAGTAAGAAGGAAATGTATACCTCAGTGGCGGGGTTTTCTTGTCAACATGGGATAGTTTTTTTGGCTAGGAGTCATTTATACATACATCCATACACTGTCTTCAAGGACACAGCTTACAGCTTCCCAACTTGGTCATAAGGAAAATTGAACATTTCCAAGGATGCTTCTTCCAAAACAAAAACTGATTTTTTTTCCCTTGAGGCTTGAAATGTGGTTTTGTGCTTTTGTTCTCAAACCCTGTTTTCTTTTATATATGGGGTTTTGCTTCCCTCTGCATTTATAGGTTCTGCTTGGGTCCAGTATTGTTTCTAGCATTTGCTTTATAGGACTTAGGGCCCCACAACCCCTTGATGTTGCATTAATGTGCAACAAAAAGCTCCATGCTACCAGGCTGTATACAGAAAAAGACCAGACTGGAAGGGACCCCATCTTTCCCCACAGAGAAGTATAGTTTCACTTGATGGCTTCTGGAATGAACTTTGCCTATTATGTTTTATATAGATTTTGAATAAATCCTCTGAGTCACAGATTTCTTATTGGAACAATAGAACAATATAGAGGCCAGGGGAAAATTTGGAAGAAAGTATGGATTTTCTTCCCTGTCATGGAGCCCAGATTCCATATCTTTCTCCACATCCATTTAGTATGGCACAAAGGGAACTCACTGACTGAAGTAGCAACTTCCTTTGCTACTTCACAGTAGAAGTATTATTTGGCTTCCTATTTTATTTCCCTACAGATCAGAAAAAAATTCAATAACACTCTTGGTCTCTTTCCTCTATGGGTCTAAAACAGACTGCAGAGAAAGAAGAAATAAAACAAAATAAGAAGGAAATTAATTGTAAAGAGGGTAAAGTTTTCCACACAACTCTTCCATTTGGTGTATGCATTGATAGGCTCCAATTGTCATCTACACACTACATACTGTCAGTCAGAACTTGGTTTACTACCTGTGCCATATAATCTCAGACAAAACCACTTGAAACAAGCACAAATTGAGAAAAATAATACAAGATCAGTTCAAATTTGGTCTGCTTTGGTTATCAGTTACAGCTAATATCTTCAGATATTGTAGTTGTATTTCAATCAGAATCAGTTGCTCACAACAGCTTGTTGAGCTTAACAGACTGTCTTGTTTTGAATATTAAAAAACTACTGCTGCCTTTTGCCCACTTTCATTATGTTAATTTACATCTGGTGCCCAAAAAAGCTACATCAACAATCCACAGCAATAATGAATTAATGAAGTCCAGCATGTCCAAAGAGAGTTTCCTTCAGGCACATTAAGTCAGCAGTTCATCTCTCCAGGGACATTTTCTAATAACAGCTCAAAAGCACTCACTGAAAACACAAGCTTTAGCCCTGACTGTGTCAGGAAAGTTTTCTGCATGCAGCTCTGCCCAGAAGATCCAGGAGACCACCACCATTCAGCTCTGTGCATCTCTTGCACATCTTCCTGTGCAATACCTGGGACAGCCCTACTCCTGTTACAAGCCAGGCACATATGGCATGAGCAACCACCTCAGAAATGGAAGCCAGATATTCCACCATTGCCAGCACTTACTTGCAAAGTGCTTGAAGGATCAGAGGCCCTTCAAGCAGCACCTTGTGGCTGAAATGCTGGCTGGTGACTCTCCAGACACCTGAGGCAATGGCCTGTCTGAGATATGATGAGCAACATCTATCATACAAGGACTGATATAAAGGGGGAAGCTTCAGGTGTGAAAGGGGATGAGCAGCAAGCACAACCAGCTGGCACTTAACCAACCTGGAAACCCAATTCATTACTCTAAGAAACTTCTCATTATCTTCTCTATTTGTCTTCTTTTTAGGTCATTTTACTATCAAAGGGGTGATCATCCTGTCTTTGCCTGGGAAATCACAGACACTTCTATAAAGCGGGAAATAAAAAGAAAAAATTAAGTTTAAAGATATCCAAGCCCTTCATAAAAATGCTTAATTATGGCAATTCTGAGAAGAACAACAGAACTCTAGACAAACACTGAATGGCTTTCAAGGAAAATTGTGAATTCCTCAATATATTCAATGATACCCAAAAATGTGGTTTGGACTTGAACTTACATCAAAGATCTTTAGGTCAAAACCACTATGAACTGAACTGTTCAGAACAACTGCTCTGTTAAGTTACAATTGACATATCTGACTTCTAACCAGGTCTAGCAAATGTTAAGTTGCTTCAAGAAAACTTAAAAAGATTAACAGCTATTGTTTTCATTAAAGAAATCATGTGACTAGAAGCAGCACAAGTATTTCTGTGTAGGATCATTTGATGCTAACCATGCTTTTTTGAAAAAAATCTCACCAAAACAGAGCAAAAGATCAGGAGACAGAAAAGTATAAAGAAGTAAAAAGAACAAGCCAGAAACATTAGAAAATGAGCAATGAACACAGGTTTTTCCTGTATCACATATGTATATATGTACATATGCATTTCAATCTGTAGGGTTAAAAAAGAAGAATGCTACTTTGAGCCCTAACATTTACAGCACCAGTGAGCCTGGATCTTACAGTTAAAGAACTTGATAAAAGTAACATAATATTCAGAATTCCCCAGGAAGTACATTCAATTCTCTTAATACTGTCAAATAAGCTAGGGATTTGGATTTCACCCATTTTGAGAATTGTTCACTGCAAACATTTTATTACCTCACCAAGTTTTATGGACCCTATCAGAACAGCTGCGATTCACTTCACTTGCAGCAGAGGAAGCTGGTAATAGCTCAAAGATTGCCCCCTTCATTTCATAAACCAATTAGGACCTGGATCCTACGACTGGAGTAACACAACCCCTTCTTTTACTGGCAAAATTCCACTTCATTTATGTGAGCTCAGAATAAACGTCTCTGTTCGCAGAACACAGATGCTCATAGCAGCAAATGTTTCTAAAACACACTCTCTAATTTGTTCCTTCTTCCAAGGAACACTTTTCCTGCACTCTCAGTCTACCTGCAGGTTCTGTCTTGCCATCAGTTCCTTGCTCAACACAGCAATTTTTTACTAAACATATCTAAGAGAATTTAAATTTATAGTTTACCACATGGATCTTTGTTAGAGGGTCTCCAAATGACAGATTTATTTAAATTACTTTTTTTCCTTCTAAATCAAGCATAATTTCATTTTTGTAAAGAACTAATTTTGGTAATGTTGTCATCTTAGATTTACCCATGCCTTTTGATTCAAATCGTTGGTGCTTTGGGTTTTTTGGTTTGGTTTGGTTTGGTTTTTGGTTGCTTTTTCTTTTTCAAATGCATATTTGGCCTGTCCATAAGTATAAATAGAACCATATATATGCCTTAAATGGAACTATACTGTACCATTGATTTTGAAAACTCATCAGTTCATAAGGAGGCCTACTTTTACAGGTGGTAAAATAGGATCCATACACTTTACACAAAGTCTGTAATTCCTGTGTTTTCCCTCAGGCACTTTCCTCTGAACTATTGTAATTGGTTTGCAGCCAGGTACCAGCTTAAAAAAAAAAGAAAAGAAAACAACCCAAAGTGTTAACACTTTATTAACTTATAGTATGTTTTTATATTCCTTTGGAAGTGTTCAAAAAAGACACTGGCAAGACAAACCATGTAAAATCAAGGCATCCTCTGTTAAGGACATCAGTGCCAATTCCTTTATTGAAACAGATACAGTCATAACTTCTTAGCGGGCAACTAATCTTTTATCAGAATTCTTGGCACATAAAGGACTTCATTTTTTAATATCATTATAGCCGTTGTGCCACCCCCAGCAAGCCTTTAAGCCCTTGTCTGAACTGACATGGTATAAGGCAGCACCCACCCCAAAGCTTGCTGCTTCTCTGAAACCTGCAAATTGGTTGCTTAAATGAAAATAAATTTTTTAAAAAGACTTACACCAAACAAAGTCTGTATTGTTTGAGTTAGTGTTTTACTGCAGCTTAGTTACCTGTCAAACAGGCTGACACTTGGATAAAACACACACTGGAATCATGCATCAGGGCATGTTAAGCACAAACCTGTGATGAAGAGCAGAGCTATGAGATTCGGCTGTGCTGAGCCCTAATGATATTTCTCTGGTCTAGGAAGAGCTTGTTTTGTCATTTCAAACCCGCTGCAATTCTGAGATCCTCTTCCATCCGAAAATGATTTTACATCTGTTTTAGTTCAAAGAGTCATATAAATCAGAAGGTCTGCCCATAAATTTTGATGACACCTTTAAAGAAGATTTATACAGTGTGTATTATATATATACGGGAGGTATGTAAGAGATACCAGCCACTAAAATTAAGGAATCAATGCTAGATTCTCCAAGTTCTATATATCATATTTAAGTCCTATTTATGACTTTCTCTGATGTGAGAGCCAACCAATGCATATGAAAGCTCAGTCTTTCTGTTCAGATAAAATTATGGGTGCAGTACATATCCTAACCTTGTTTTCCTGTAGTTCTTGGGTGGGACAAGATTTTCAGGACAAAAACATCATGATCCATTTCTTAGAAATCACTTGCATGAGAACTGACTTGAGCATAGTTTCACTGCCTATCTCAAACAACCATCAAGAGAGGGAGAGGGCTGGTTTCTTCTCATAACACGAGACAACAATCCTAGTCAGAGCCAGTGGGCAGCAAGTCCCACAATATACCTTACACTTTTTGGTTTTGGTGTTCTTGCTGTGAGAAAGCAACATTTCTAACAAACTTAGGATTTCTATCAAGTAGAAAGTATGAAATGTAAAACACTGTGTTCATAAGGCTATTTATTCATCAAGGCTATTTATTACCCAGCTAATGGGGGTAATAAATACCTTTTGGGGCCTTTCAGTCCCCCAAAAGTCACCTTGATGTATGGCAATACTTTTCAGCCCCTTCCTAGATCTTACAGCAAGGAAGAGTTTTTGGGAAGGCAGAGGAATATATTCTTGAGGATAGAAGTGAAGTGTGAACAACCACCTGTTTGTGCTGTGCCTGGCACACAGACTGGCACTGTTTCCTTTTTCTCTTCCTGACTCAGCAGTGTGGGGAAAAATTGAGTCAGCAACTCCTGAACATACAACAGCAGAGGATGTTGGAGAGTAGACAGAGCTTCTAAATATCACAGACAGAGCAGCATGGTTCAGCCTGCAGGCCCATGTGTGGACCTGGGCAGCAGCTTGCTAAAAGGGATGAACGGCTTGACAGGGTCCGGCTCATTTTCTCCTTCATCGCTCTGTCTATTAAGGTAAGCTATGAGACAATTTGTTCCTGGGAATGGCTCTCTGTGTAATAATTTCCTACGTAATTTACCTGAGCTTCCCAGAGACTTGTGGCCGCTGCTTACATGTGGCTTGATGGGATTCCATATTAAAGTTGGTCAAGGTCAGTGTGATAGAAGGGACTACAGAAAACAGGTCTTAGGATAAAAAGAGAAAAAAGAAGCAGGACCATTAAACAGGAATTAAAGCCCAACTTTTACTACAAAGACAGAAAAAAATTTGGATAGAATGACAATATCAGATGCTCTTTCTTCGTTTTTCCTCCCCTTCCAGTGATCTCACTGATGTTCTTACACGCTGCACAAGCAAGGCTATGGAATGGACTTGATCAAGCCACTGAGTGGTCATTTGATGCTTCATCTCTCACGGCACATTTCTTCTCATCTCACAACATACTATGGTACTTCAGTTCGAATACATGAGTTGGAACAGAGGCTTTTATCACAGATTTCCTGGAAAGGGAACTAGTCTTTGAATTTAATAAAAGCACATAATTCCATGGCCTCTTTGATGCTACAGACTCCACCAACTTACTAAGAGCTTAAAGAGAGACTTTCTCTTGGATGTACAAAGACCCTTCTCGGTCACCCTCCTGTTCCAAGTGCCTTCCAGAGCTAGCTGCATTATGGAAGGGTTTCTGCCTCTGAATGTCTCTTACAGGAGTCTTTTCTGTTTCCTTGAGCTATAAAGGATGATAGCAGGATACTCTGAAAACTCAACCAGCAGTTGCAGTCTCAGATAGCTTTTGCTATAGTGAAACTCCGGTGCTTGCCACAGAGACAGTCTGTCCTTCTGCCATTTGAGACCCTCCAGTTAAGATTGAGAAGTTTTTTTTTTTTTTTCAATTTCCATATGACCAAACCTTTGTTAGTCCCACTACATGCATGGAGTAGTCAATTCTTTTACTATTCCATTTCCCATGCACTTTTGTTTGAAAAGCCTTCAAACCCATGAAGAGATGATAAACTGGAACCAGAGAGACACAGGTGGCACCATGAGAGGAAAGAGAGAGGAACAGTAAGGCAATGCATTAGTGTTAAAATGAATGCTGCATGTGGGGACTGAAAAGCTGTTCTCCCACTGGTACCATGATTCTGCAGAACATCAAGGCACCAGAAGCATCTTCCAAACTCCTTTTGCGTCTTTCTCCTACCTGCTTGCATTTCACCAAATGTGGTTGCAATTTTTCCCGTTTGATGCTGTGCCAGAAGACCATCTTATCTCGATTAAAATACTCTACAACACTTTAAAAACAGATAATCTACATCACATGGTTAGTGTTCTATGTCCACTTTGGAGCCCGAGTTCACTGAAACTGGACTCACTCTCACTCTCCATTTACTACAATGTTGACAACTTGCTGCATCTGTGACAATTCTCCAACCTCCCGTGTTCTTTATCAGCTGCAGAGTTGTACCAGAGAGTTTCAAGTTGGAATAAATACTATTTATGTCCACTACTAGCTTGAAAAACTAGCTTGAAAGCAAGTTACCTTCTCCGTGAATGCTGTTGGGTTGCAATTGATAGTCTGAAAAACACATCTTTCCTAGCAAAAGATGTGTCCAGATAGAGCAACCACCACGCTGTGTTGTCAACAATTTGTTCTGCCCAGAACTCTCTCACACACTGCTGTATATTCAGTCACAGAAAAAATTGAGTTATTTTAAAAAGAAGACAAGCACTGCTATTGTACAGCCTAGTTCAGAGTCCCATATCTTGAACTGATTCAGCTTATCTGCTTTTCTATACCTTTGACAAATGCATGTCTTATATCATTTCTTTCTTGCCTTCCTCCATATGCCATACTGCTTTTCCTCCATGTATCTTATCTAGAAATGATGTGCTATTAATCAGCCAAAGACACCCTTCACTGCTAAGTGTTCCTCAACTGATTTTTCATCAGCACAAGTAGTTACTAGTTCCAGCATTCCTCCCACATGCTGAAGGCTTGGCGGGGAGGGAGGAGGGATGGCAAGGAAGTTAGAGACTGCCTCACCACATAAATGCTATCAGGGACCTTTATACCAGCCTGCCAGCTTGCTGTAATGCTAATGTTGCTGTTTGTTCTCAACAAAAGGAACATGGTGGGAGGAAAGTGGGGCTGCACCCTGTCTTATTTTTTAAGTTAATAACCTTCATGCTCTTCCTTTTATCTGATTAATCTGGCCAGGTGCCTGTTCAGTAGTAGCTGAAGCTTAATACCTGAAACAATGTGTGGATATACATTGTGCCAGTAAGGCTTGCCCAACAATGCACATTCTGTCATGTTTTCCCATGCCTTGTGTCAATATCTCATTTTATGCGCAAGCCCCCAGAGCAGGGGATAGGAAAAAAAGAGAGGCACAGAGGGAGAGAGGAAGGGAGAAAGTTAGAGGGAGAGGGAGAAGAAAGAGAAGGAGAAACGAAAGTAGGGAAAAATTACATCCCTTGGGAACATCAGCTGCTACAAACTCGCCCACTCCTCACCATGAAACGAGCTGTGTGCGGGCACAGGTGGGTCCCATTCTCTGTTACCAGAGCACAGCCTACAAACAGGGGCTAAATGAAGACTTTCATTGCTGTTCCCTGTTTTCATTGGAGCAAGGCCATCATAAACATTTGCAGGTGGCTTGGCCATAGTCTGACACTAAAATATTTGTGGTTGTGATAAAAATCAGAATATTGCTACAAGATGGTTCTATATAACCTTCAGGGCTTGATCCTGCTCTTACAGAACTCAGTGAGAGTTTTACCCAGTTTCTCTCTGCTGGTTTTATTGCTCATTAAAAGGCATTTTCCCTGGCACAATTCTTCATGGTAAAGACTCATCTACCCTTTGGGGCAAATTCAGATGATTTCTAAAAAAGGGAAACTCAAGCAAAACCCACTGATTTGAGGACCTCAGCATTTGGACTTGTTAAAAACTAAACAACCTCAACTTTGCAAGGCTAAATCAAAACGACCAAACTTTGAAGACCTCAAATATTTTCTGAATTAATCTGAATTTTTTTTCAGTTGTCCAGTTTGTATTCCTCATGAATGAGTTGTGGATATAATTCCTAGCACATTTAGAAGGGTAAGATGAAGATAAATGGAAATGACAAGATATGTTCTCTGAATAAGTAAAACAGACACCACAGGGAAAAGACTGAAGGAAAAGAAGACAAACAAGGATGCTCAAGACTTTGGCAAGCAGAGGAAGTTGAAAATACAGCAATTATCTCCTAGGACACACCATGAACAAAAAACAAAACCTAGGAAGAGGGAAGAATGGGGAACAAAGTATACTGGAGGTCACACCATAAGTCTCATTCACACACCAACTCACACAGAGACTAAAATGCTGACAATTGCCTCCCAATAAAGCAGCTTTAGACTCAGACTTAGGAAACATTTGTGTGATTCAGTCACAGGGAAGAATTAAGATATGTCATGGCAAAGTTTCCCAAGTGAGACACACCACTGACTAGGAAAAGGCCTTTTTATCCTCAACCCCACCAACTTTGGAGATTCTAATCACCATGGCCCTGAACCAACACAAACCTAAAACCTGACTGACAGGGTCTTGCAAAACCACATGCAGTTTTTTTCTCATTATATAGAAACAATTGTTTGGAAGCCAAGTACAGTCTTACATAAAACACCTCACCACTGAGTATTAAAAGTTGTTTGGGGTTTTTTTATGCTTTTAATTAGGATCATAATTACCACTAGACCTATTAAGTCACAATTTGAACAGGAGCTTAATCATCCTTAACACAAATAATGGCATTAGTTAATGTTTTTCTTTCTAAAACTGAAAAAGAAACTGCTTCTTCCTCCCTCCCTCTCTCCCAGCCCCTATATTTGAACAGAATAGGACATATATAAAACAACAGCTTTGCTGGATTCACAGGCAAATGGTATTGCATGCGAAATCTCAATGAACACTGTGCTTTGACAAGATGTAACATACACAAAGGGCACAACTACCAAATAGATTTATGTGACCCATCCTACCAGATTTATATATTAAGAACCAAATCCTGAAATAGTAGTAAAAAGGAAAATAGAGGAGCTTGGCCAGGAACACAAAACTAGGGCAGCAGATGGAATCTGTGTTCTGTGCATGGCTGAGTATCCAGCCATGGGCCATCCCAGCTACCATGGGAGATGCAGAGCCTGTGGCCTACACCAAAAATCTTGAAAGAAAACTCAAGCATAACTAGAATTTCAGTTTTCAATGCCAGGATTTCACTTTATGGCTTTACTTTGAAAAGACTGAAAGCTGATAGTCAGTTATTTAGATAATGACTGGGGACAGTGTCTGCTTTTGCATATATCACTAATTGATGTGACCAAATTACAATTGACAGATAATGAATCTATACTGTTGCATCTTTCTTAGTCCACTAATATATCTTTTTATCCATACATTTTCATGTATTACACCACCCCCAAATTCTCAGAGCTGTGTGATGAAAAACTGTACCCTCAAGCCATCAGGGCAGTTTCTGTACAATTAAAAACAAGTTATTGTGACTTTTGAGGATCTCATACTTGCTGGAAGTAGCCAGGTGTAAACATATACTAAACATGGGTGGTTTTGTTCATACAGTTCTCCAGGCATTAGCACTCAACTGGCATTCAAGCTAATACAATAAGCATCCATACTGTCAATTTATGGTAATAAATATGGATCCATCATCACAAATTGAGCAGCTATTCACACTGTGCCAAACTCTATTTATCTTGATGGTCCTTTTGTCTTCCAGCATTCCTCATTCCTCATAGGAAATAGCTCAAACCCATAGAAAACCCAGAATTCCTGTTGAAGGAAGTCAAAGGATCAGCTTCACAAACACTGTGTCTTTCTTCTCAGAGCAGTTATAGAAAAAACACGCACTATGATCATAAGAAGATTTAAAAAAAAATGGCAGCAGAAAGCAGGACTTCCCAGTAAGTACAGCATTCTGTCCTTTTTGAACCAGTGTGCCATATCTGGAGTAACCTGGCCATTCCCCACAGTCTGCAACATGTGCTGCAGGAGTCCTTGCTCATCCTGGCAGGGTCAAGTGCAAACTCTGTAACCTCAAAAACCTCTAGAACAACATCTGGGCCTGCATGCAGCTGGACCTTAAGAAGCATGAGGACCTGAGGACATCTGGTCCTACAGGCAGGAGCCAGACAACCAGAGAAATGAGAAAATGGAAATGGGCTCACCCAATCTGCCGATTTGTGGAAGGTGCTTGTGTAATGACGGAACTGGACTGTGGAGACGGCATGGCTTGCTGAATCACAACGCTGGTGTCGTGGTTTGGCATCCTTGTGTTTGTCAGCTGGTGGGATCCAGGCCCTGCCATTGCTCCTCCAACTGTGTTATGCATGGAGATATTCTGTGAGAAGAAGGGAAATGGGAGATGGTGGAAGAAAATGAAAATAAATAAATAAATAAATAAATGTCTTATCTTGGTTTTCTGTTCTACAGGAATTCTATTAGGAATCTGAAAGTAACAACAACATGAAAAGTTACTAGCTCCTGGTAGATCCCAAGTCAATAGATCTTGTTATAACCAACAACAATAAAGAAATGAAAAAGAAATATTTACTTTCACAGGTGGAAAAATACCCATAGGTTGGGTAAAAATACCCACAGGTTGACTAACCACTCTTCTGTGATTCTGTCTTGTGATATATAATGGGGATATTTAGCACATATTTCTCCTAACTGAACATGATATGAGCACATGACACCTTGATTTAGGGCATGGGCTGTTTATGTGTACTGCCTCTGCTTAGACTGACAAGCAAATCAAGTTTTACAGCCCCAAACTAACAAACAGTACACAGCACACCATGAAACAGCCACTTCTATTGGCCTCCATAGATTTTGTAGAGCAAAAATATCCCAGAGGCTTAGAACAGCACTGTATTTCACCACATATAACCTTTGCTTCAGGTAACTCAGAGCTCTTAAAAAGTTCTTAAAACCAAAAAAAACCAGAAGTTCACAGATAACTCATATCCACTGAGCAAACAACCAGCAAGGGGCCAGGATACTGCTAAGGAAGGAGCCATGGAATAGGACTTCTCTGCTGCTATGCCTGTACACACAGCACACACTGCTACTAAACCGCAGGGTTTGACTTGGCCTGGGTTTAAAAACAAACAAAACTCTCAAGCCAGAGATAAGCCACAATGTATACACATGAAAAATACGGTAACCTTGAGAGCATTATTTTTCCTATCAGGCATCAACGTGTGAATTGTTAGCAGCAAGAGGAAAAGAAACTTTCCATTGTCACCTCATGCTAGGCTGAGGAAAACGGGAACAAAAAAACCCTTATACACACACTGCCACTAAAACTCACACAAAGCACCCTCCTAACCACTGCAATACTCAGGATTAAAAAAAACAAAGTTCTATTTCATTCAAAATTATAATTTATGAGTCAATTTGTCTAGGAAAAATATACAACTACTGCAAAATATTGGTAGATAAAGCTGGTGGGAAAGGAACTCAGAGCTCTGATCAAATGTGGAAAACAGAAGAGGCACACAACATGTTGAATCCCAGACCTAAAGAAAGATTGTATTATGAGCCAAATAAAGAACTACACCTCATGGAAAAAGAGAGCAAATAATTAGAGGACCCCAATTGAAGGCATTAGCTGTTATCCCCTTAGCTCCCAATTTTATATATTTCATGTGATTTCCCAGAACAGTGTGGACACAGGGATCTCTGTTTCTCTTAAAGGAGTTGTTCCAGTCTTCATTAACGTGTAAAGAGGCAGAGGTGCTGCCGACCGTTGAATGGTTACACCACCTCACCTGGAGTGAAGAGGACTCAGCTTTGAGTTCCTCTTACAGTAAATAATTTACACATTATGAATCAGGTCTTAACTGTAATATGTCATAGCACAGAAGAATGTCATGACCATCAGGCAATAACCCTAGATATATAAAAACTTCTCCAAAAGATGTTCTTCCTCACCTACCACATTCCTATTAAAATGTCACTTCTTCAACACATTACTGGTTTCTGATGAAAAGCCTGTTCAGTTTTTAAAAAATATATATGGCCAAATCTAGCTCAGGATTCAAACCTGGTTTTTTTATCATGACCAGATTTTGCAAAACCAGATCTAATATCTATCCATGTACAGTCAATATTTTAATGCTATCTCTTCCTAAAATTATCTCTAAAGGAACCATGTACAGTGCCATGAATCTGCAAGGCCTGGGAATGGACGATGGAAATCTATCACAAGCCTTAGACAACTGGTACCCTGGCACTTGCCCAGAGTTTTGCTGGACTTTGTTGTACCATGGCAGGGCAGAACTTAAAGATTTAATATGAGATTCCTGTCCTCCTAAACTAGGTATTTTCTTTCTCTTTTCCTTCTTTTTAAATTTTCTTCTATAATTACAGAGCTCTCTAACGTACAAACAGATTAATTATGATGGATATGGAAAATTTTGTTTGCCCATAAGACATTGTAGTTGTTATCTTAAATGCATAAACTTCCAGAAATGTTTCAAAATTTTATCAATTTCCAGTAAGCTACATCTTTTCAAAAAGTAGGTTGAGTATGTGATGCATGGAAAGGAAAAGCAGAGTGAAAGCCTGTCAACACTTTCAGATGTCCATTCTTCTCAGTAATGCAAGCACTGCTGTTGGGCAAGCGTATACCACGCTGCCAAGAGAAAGCCTAAGGTTTCCCAACAAAATGTTAAACTCAGCATAATTCTGACATTCATAAGAAAAGGATTTGGCAATCTCAGAATAACTTGCATCAGTGAGATGCTTGTGAATCTACAGAGAAGTTCAAGGAAGTTCATACTTTAAGGACAGCAAGCATGCTCCGAAAGGCAGCAGGAAGGTGCTGCACAGCAGATCTGACACTAAGCCCAGCTGATCTCGCTGTGCGCATCATGACATGCAGAATGACTCTCTACCACCAGCACAGCAAGGCTAGGCTCATTGCATGTGTGATGCAGCCAGTCTTCAGACCTCCCAAAATGGTTTTGCTGTGTTGGCTCTGCATCTGGTTCTGAATGGATCTGGATGGGATATTAACAAGCTCCTTGCAGACTCGACTTTGGGCCCTTATAGAGAGAGGAAAAACTCAGCAACATTGACTGAAACTGAGACCTCCACTTCATATATTGAATTGTTGTTTGGTTGTGTTGCTTCCAATTCTACTTTTAAGGAGTTCTTCATGTTCTTCTACCAGGCATCCATGAATAAAATTTCCTTTGACTCCCCTTATCATTATCCTCCAGCTCTTAAGCCCATGGTAAAGATTATTTGATAGTAGGTGTGGAGATCCCACCATTCCAGCTCAGAGAAGTCTACATGAGATCTCCCTCTGCTTTTAACATTCCCAAGACCCATCCATACTCTGAGAGAGTATGACACCCACACACACACTTGGAGTTTTCTCAGGTATCTTCTCTACTGTGCTTAAGCATCAGAAGAGGACATATGATCTTATCATTATTATCTATTTTATTAAACTGAACCTAAGTGTTCACACAGAGAGCAGGCCACCCATATGTCAGGAGCTGTAGAGACACAAAAGACATGCTCTTAAGCTTAATTTTGTGAATCTTAATTAAGATCCAATGTATGAAGAGGAATTTATGTCCTTTAGGACTAAGTTTCATCCTCACCGAAATTTCCAGTCACTCCCAAGGAAGCAGAAACTAGAATTATAACACTGAAGAGCTTTTATAGAAATGCTCCCCTCACCCATGTGCTCATGTAGTACTCTCCATCGGTATTTAACACCCAAACAAATAAACCCAAAAGCAATAAACCATATCCACAAACCACTTTTAATTCAACGTGTTCATTCTCAACCTTTCCAGATGCAAGAGGAAAGCATGCAGATCATCATCATCATATTAACTTCTCCCCAGTTACACTTCATGGCCCATTTTAGCTTCAGACTTTGAAGAAAACATTTGAGCATTTTTCTCCCACGTGCAACCATTTAAGTTTGGATAGACAAACACACTCCTTTTTTCTAAAGGCTAAAAACTTCTTGAAGTCATGCTTCCATGTTCTGGTGGAGAGGATTACACATCACTCCGCAAGAACACACACCCTGTTGGCAAGCACAGCAGAGAAATGACAGCTACACAAACACAGGCAAAATACACCCAGACAGTCACCAATTCCCCTAAACCCTGGTTCTTCCAGAGAAACACTCATCCATTTCACACAGCACCACCTCACATCAACCGCCATCTACTGAACTCAAAGGATGAAGACGACTGATCCATCCTTCACAATCTACTGTAATATTCTGAGTTTCAGGGTTTGTTTGTGGTTTTAAACTATAAGATCTAGTTTCTGAACCAAAGTCTGTTTTTATTTTCCTACTCTTATTTTTTAACTGTGAGGCTTACCAAGAATTGCAAACACCAGTTTTACATGAACTGCAGACTATTCAGGATTGTTCTGTGTAAGCTTTTAGATCAATAGAGGCGTAACCTACAACCAATTGTATGTAAAGGTATTTTGCAGACTGACTGTTATATAAATTCTCAAGTCAGAAGGTATTTTCCATTAAAAACAAAAAAAAATCATAGTTAATTTAAACGCAAACAAAACAACTTTTTGCATACTTTTGTTTTATGCAAAATATCATCTATCCATATTTTCCTGCACAACAACTTAAAATATTTTCACATAATTCAAGAAAAAGGCATCCACTTAAAAAAATATAGAGAGAAATCAAATATACAACAGTACTTTAGAATTTATACAGGCTGTCCTCTCAATGAATATATTTTAACAAGGAAAAATATCCTAAGAGAATACACATTTAAATGGCAGCTTCATGTGCACTTTTAAGAAGTGTACAGTCATGTCTTTCCTGATTACTGAGACCCTAACTTCACAATATATAAAAGATACATGAGTGGAAGCCTCCAGCGACACACTCACTCACTGCACATACTGCTTACACAACCTAAGAACCTGCTGGCTTAAAAACCTGGAAGACATTGTTGCAAAGAAAATGATAGATTAAATGTGGCAAATTAAGGCAAGCTTCAAAGTTCTTTTCATCATATATAATCTCCATCAAAATTACTGAGCCTCTATGAATTCTCTCCTGACAGAATAAAAAGATAATTTGAAAACAAAAGTTAGCAAGTCTCCCCAGAAGCAGCACCAATTCATTTTTTTTCTCTTGACTCAGGTCAGAGTGGAAGGAAAACACCCTCACACCAGCCCATCACAACTGTTTCATCTGTAACTGGCATGCAAAATCTAAACTCCTTTAAGCACAGAACTAAGCCTGCTGCCCACTCAGGGCCAGTAAACACAGATGAGGAACTAGGGAAGAAACCAGAGATAAAAAATGAATTATGTTACTAATGCAATTGAAGGTTTACAGGAAAAAGAAAGCCTACTATCAAGATTTAAATTAAAAAAAAAAAAGAAAAAGTTCCATTATGCAAGAGATGGGTGAGTAAACTTGGTGGAGACTGAAATGCAATACCTTTTCCTCTTTTTTTTTTAAACTGTAACATCTGTAGAGCTTCGAATGAGGAAAAGCACTAAACCAGAAAATAAAGGACACAGAGAGAAACTGCTGGAGAATGCTGTGTAGTAACATTAAGCATAAGGACAAAGCACTATGAAGATCTTATTGCAGACTGCTAAAATCCATTTAACTCCCCTACTTAGCAAGAGGTATGAAGTCACTGAGTGAGGCTGACACATAAAAATACAGAACTCATGCCAAAGGATCTATTCCTCAAAACATTTCAAAGAAAGGCAAATGCTCACTTAACAGCTACCTGATAAAAATGGCACATTACAAGAAACAGCAGGTATGATACATCCCAGAATGGAGAAGGCCTCTTTCCTTCCCCCAAGGGCCCCATCCAAAATCTCCCCCTAAAGTGGACGCGCTAGCTATCCACACCACACTGGAGACTGAAGGGCCAGGAGCAGTATGGGTATATCTGACTTCTTGAACCCCAGGCACGGCTGCTCAGTCAAATGTTATCAACCTGATCTCCAAAGGGGTAAAAATGTAAAGAAAAATTAAACTCCTTACTCAAGAATGACAAGTAATGATAGGCAGATGGGGAAAGAAGGGAAACATTGCTCTCACTGAAATCATAAAGCTTTGAATCTGTACTTATCAGTCTCAGCCACTGGTTTCCAATTTTTTGGATCACAGACCTCTGTCAACCCTCTGAATTTCACACAGAGCACTCTGTGCTCTTATCATAAAATGTGTAATTAAGGCAAGATGGTTCCACAGACCAGATGCAGATGACTTAGCACAGCTTTGCGACCACCAGCAGTTTGCAGACCAGAGTGAACTGCCACCCAAACACGGCACTGGAGCGCCAGGACTAGAATTTATTGACCAAAAAAGATAACATTTCTAAAGGTATCTCTGAACTTCAGTAACCCTTGTCCTTTTTACAAAATGCTCTCAGTTTTTGGAGCCTTAGACAATCACTGTTAATTAATAGATCAGACTTGTGTACTGGGGCTGGCAGGAGCTTTGCAAAATTTTATCCTAAATATCTGTGTTGGAACATGCAGGGAAAATTCCGTGTTGTTTTAAGTTAGGATGGGTTATTCTTAAGCATAGACATGCTGGTTGCTCCTCAAGAGGTACAAAACAAAACAAAATAAAAAAGAAAAACCATAAATAATCTTTTTATCCTGTTTTCTTTCAATAGCTGTTCATATGTTATCAGAAAGGCTTTCTGAGATACACTGAGTGATGCAAGCCTCATCTGCTAATCTCCAGCAAACTGCACAGCACTGCTAAGCAGCGTGGCACAGGACACAGGACAGACATATGAAGTGCTAAGCCAGGTATAAGCCATCTCAAGGCTCTAGCAGTCACCACTGTAACTCAAAGTCCAAAGGGCCCATTTAAGCACTACTAATCCTCTTAAGGCTGCTGCCTCTGCCTAAAGGGTGACAGCCCTGCACAAAATCTCTGTAATGCTGCTGGTGCTGCAGGCCAAGCTCTGGCTGCCCCCGCTGTGCCTCTGCCCCTGGGGCACCCAGGGAGCACTGTCACCTCCTCCAGTCCCTCCCTGGCACCTTCTCAGGGAAATGCCCATGAACTCCTTCCATGGGCAAGACAAGCCTCCATGCCTGTCCTCCACTTTGGCTGCTCTCATAGCTAATGCTCTGACTCCTCTGATACTGTGAACAAAATGCAGGATACTTAGAATTTTTGGTCTTTTATCTTAATTTTTTTGACATGATCTAATTACAGTCGTTCAGTGGTGCCCTCTAATTATCAGTAGAAATGAATACTGAAAGATGACCCTTGTCTTCCACAATTCCCTCCCCTCTTCCCCCACTACCCTTCTCGTGCCCTTTACAGCATGTCTGTCCAGACTATGCTTGCAACACATGAAGCCTTCTTTACACACACAGAGTAAGTAATATATGGTGTATACCAGAGGTACCCATGATAAACCATTTACTAGAGCAAAGGAAACAAAAGTGATGTAAAGGAACATATTTTAAAGGAGAAGGAAACTTTGGAAGTTTGGTTTCACCAGAGTTTGAAAGGAAATAGCTTCTCCATGGGAAAAGATGACATCAGATTGCATGCTTATGTCTTGAAGTTTCCTACAGATATTTCCCATTTTTCCTCAGGGTTGCTTGTTTCATGCACAATTTCTTGTCCAATATAACCACTTAAAGCAACATAGCACAAAGAGCTTCTTCTGTTCAGCTGAAGATCAGTTACACTAAGTGTGCAAAGCCCAGTTTGGGTCACTCAGGGTGTTTTGCACTGCTAACACCACATTAACTCCTGCTAATTGGGAGGCTAAAAAACAGGGGGAGCACAACTGGCTGCCTGGCTCTACCCAGTTCTCTCATTCTTTATGCAAAAGCCATAAACTGACCATTTCATTTCTTCTAAGTTGCCTATTGTGACATTTATAAACAGGAACCTGGCAGCATGTCAAGGGTGCAAAGTGATTTCCTTTTCTAAATACAATTTTAAAAAGCAAATAAACAAGGTTATGACTGCTAATGAAACATTATATGCCATGCTGGAGCTAGTTTTTCTCAAATGTATTCTCTAGAGCAGATGGAACACCAGTAAACACAAAACAACAAACCCTTTTATAAAAAGCGTGTTTATAAGAAAATACATTCTCCATAGAACTTTGTCTAAGGCAAAACTGACTTATATCTGTAATATTATCTCAGGGACAGAATTATGGTCCCATTAGATTGCTGTAAACAAGGGAGCTTGCCATGCATTTCAAAAGGAGAAGGGCTGCTAAGAAACATGAGAAGAAGAAAAGAAATTTGCTAGGATACTTACTAGGTGTAATTCCTAAAGGCCTTAGTTGAAATCAAGGCCTTACTGTGGTAAAACATTTATAGACACATTGAGGGACAACACTTGTCCACAAGCCTCAGAGACCAGAGACAAAACAAGGAAAGAGGAAAGAAGAAAAAGAGAAAGGGAATTGTTTAGCCTAATATCAGGACTCAATGCAAGGGCTCTTTTCTCCCAGTCCAGTGCCTTGTCCTTTACTTTCCACTGTTTCCTTGCATCTAGTACTTATCTGTGAATTGAGAAGACCAGAAAAGTTTAAATAAATAGATAAAAATTAAAAGAAACAGAATTATAACTCTGCTTGAGTTTTTTCCAGCACTATCGTTTCATTTCTGTAAATCAGACAGAGTGCACATACTAAGTGGGTACTCAAAGAACCTTCCCAAAGTAGGTGCATGTCAACTTTTGCAGGACAAGCAATTAGACATCCAAAAGTAGCTGCCAGATCTGGAGGCCAGTCAGAGGGTAGTTGAAAACCTGGCCTTCCTTTCTTTATTGTAAGGAGTTTTGTTTTTATCCATCATGAAACAGAAAGCTGGGAAGGGGAGGGCAGCACTCCTCCAGGAATTGCTTTAAACAAACCTTTGATACTGCTAACTGAAGGCACTAGGCTTTTCAACATTATGCAAACCATTTATAATCTGTTAATAGCAAATTCACAGAGACAGCGCTTTGGCATCTAAATTTGTTGCATTTTATTTAGAGCTTCTTTAAAATTCTCATCATTGATTTCAGTGGCATAAGTTATTGGCATCATGCATGAGTTACAGCCCGGGCTGTTGACTGCACTCAATGACCAGAACATTTTTTAGACAGAGCAGTTGGGAAAGAGAGCAAGGATGGTAGCAACAAAACAGCCAGTGATTTTTCCATTCAGGCAGTTTCAAGCAGAAAACCAGCAGGTTTAACTTTTCTGCTAAGAAGTCAAGTGGAAATGCTGCTACCCTGGTAATAAAATGCATCTCCTAAATATTCTGTTACCCCCAAGCCACTGTGCCAGCTGTGTTGGGCCAGGCAGGCTAGTACTACATGGTCACTCCAACAAAAGGCTGGGAAAGGTCCAGGAGTGAAGGGTAATGATGCTCTCAAAAAGACCCAGACAAACCATTTGCAGCATAACGAGAGATCATAGGTTTAACCAATGAAGTGGATTTTCAAGTGAGCTGGTAGGAAAATCATCTTGATCAGTGAAAATCCTAAAAGCAACACCAAGACGTCAAGTCAGGATCAAATTAATTCACCAGGTCTCCTGGGAAGTAATCACAAAGACAATCATGCAGTTTTGCAGGATCCACAATCACTTCAATCAATTTTAGATTGATGCTTTGGGAGAGGAGAGCTAGTATAGTTTAGATCTTGAACTGAAAGAACTTAAATAAAATTAAGTACATCATTTGGAAGCCTTCAGAAAAAAACTAATAACCTTTGTAGCCATAAGAATTAAAAAACGTAAGGTTTAGAAAGGCAAACAGAGTGTCTACACTGAAGGCAAAATGTTAGATACACTTCTAGTTAAAGGAGGTTCACTTCTGCTGGGTACAGCAAGGGCTACTGACAAACAGAGATTACAAGAAAGTGTCCTCGGAATCTTCAAAGCTGGTAAGCAGTCTGGTTAAGGAGAAGCAGCTCTTGTCCACCTCTGCCTTGGTTTCAGCAAGTGACAGAGAGGCAGGGAAAAAAATAAGACTAAGGAGAATAAACATGCTTGGAAGAAAGATAAACCAGTATTGGTCCTTCTGCAAGAAACAGAGTTGACCATCCACTGCTGAAGGCATGTGACTTGGTCTTAAACACAGATGGAGCTCTCTGGAAGAAGAGCTGTTGTTAATGGGAAAAAGAACAAGTAAGCAAGCTGGTATGGAGCTTGGACATACAATTTCCCAGGACAGGGACAGCAGAAAAGGTCAAAAATATAACTCCTCGGACAGAACAAATGTGTTCTGCAGGTCAGGTAGACTGGGAACGGCACAGCCATCCTTTTCCTCACCCTTGTACAGATTTACTGCATGATTTTGATCAAACTACTTCAAATTATTCTGCCTTACATGTAAAACAGGACAAAGACCTTCAACAGCTACACAGTGCTTGGAAGTGAAGAGAAAGGAATAGATTTTAGAGACAACACAGTGTACCTGGGAAGGCAATGTAACACAGCAGTGACACAGCAGAAGGTTTTTTTGTAAGAGAACTCCACAGGACTTTAGAACAGCATGCATTTCAAACCCACAAAACTAACAAGAAATCATAATCTAGATACTTCAACCAATACAGAAAATAGTTATATAATGAATACCATTAAAAGAAATGTAAGACAAAAGAACAGTTATTTGGTAGCTGTAAACATGAGAGAAAGACATGTAAATCAGTAAAGGAGAATAATGACTGCATACTCAAATCCAGAAAGTCCAGACAACATTGCAGGATCTATTCTTCAGAAAAGGGGAGCTCATTATCTGCAGAAAATTGTATCCAATTAAAAGATTCCTGGCTGCACATCTAATATGGACACTAAAAATTGTGAGCCATTTCAGAAGAGTCAGGCTAAAAATCTAACTGAGGTCATATGGTGGTGGTGGTGATGATGATGAAGGGGGTGAATTCTCAGTTGTAAAAGCAGGATATGTTTGGCTCAGCTTCTTTTCTGAGTGAAGGAAATGGAGTGAAAAACAAAGAAGCTGCACTATATTTGATAATGCTACCAGACAATGATCCAGATGTACACGCTTCCAGTCACACTAATTAAATGTGGTGTGGAGCCATCCTGGGGAAATTACATGCCATTCCTTTGGAGTACCACATGCTTCTGAAATGCCTTGGTGAAGTTCTCACTGCATCTGAGGAGCCACAATGCTCCTTTTCCTAAGTAAAAAATGATTCATCCTCCTGTATAATTGGTCTTCCTGGTGTGACCCAGCCAGATAGTAACTTCATTCAAGGAGGAAAAACATGATTCAGGCAGGAGTTTCAGCTAAGCCATGAATTAAAACAGGGCAGGCAGGCATCCTTGAGCAACAACCTAGCTGCACTTGGAGAATTGTTAATTCTGAGTGCTCTCCTCCACACAGCAGCTTTGCCTAGAAAGTGGCTGTCAGTGGGATGTTTACAACCTGAGCAATGTGATAGCTGAAAGTTGAAGAACAGAGAAGAGGGTCAGGAGTTCCAGCCTAGCACAAGTAGTACCATGATCCTGTTCTCAAGAGCAGCTAGCTCCTGGGTGTGTGCATTAAAGAGTAGCAATATTACCCTTCAACCTTGAACACTGCTCATTTGAAACCAACCTAACTTACATTTTTAATACACAAGACTCAAAAAATAGCTACTGCAGGGTCCAGGAAATGCTACCTGGTTTTTCTTCACCACCAGAAGACAACAGAATGAAATGTGCTCTGGAAAGCCATTGGATCACACTGTCTAAGCAAAAGGAAAGAGGTTTTCCAGTAAGATAGTGCTCAGAAGGTGATTCTGTGTGTGTTTCAGCCTTTCTGCCAATTGTCTAGGAAAATTACAGTGGCAACTCCCTGACACAGACAGTACTAAATATCACAATCTTCACCATTCCTGTTGGTTATATAAGAAAAGGCAATGTATGATATCCTGATATGATATCCTGTATGATATCCTGAAAGCCATTTCTCAAATATTTTCATAACTAAAGGCTTGAACTCATTTCAAAGGCTTGCTACAAATTTTCGTTTTTGAAAGCAAAGGCTGAAAAGCCAGAGCTCTTTGTGATTCAATGGGAGATCTCCATTAAAACACATCATCTCACATTTCTTACCTATAGATGTGACAAGGTTTGCAAAGCTGGATTCAGTGAGCCTGGATTGCTAGAGCTGGCCCAGAATTTTGCTCAGAGTTTTCATTTTCAAAGAGCCAAACAAGAAAGCTGCTAAGTTTGTCTGGATTTACTATTTGTGTCTCATTTAATATGACCAGAAATTTTAATTCTCTCAACAAGATTTATTAGGTACTGGCAGGAATGCATATGGAAGTTTAGCATCCAGAAAAAAACTATTCAACAGAGAAAGAGAGAAAAGTATATTCAATGAGGTTCAAAGCAAAACCATAAAGAATAAAGATTTGTGTGATAGTAGAGAATACATACATTGTTGTTCTGTTAGATTATTTGCTTTAAGGCAGAAATATGATTATCTGAATTTTAGTAAGATATGGTGGAGTCTGTGATGTAGGGAGTCCAAAATGATTATTCTTCCTTCAAAAAGGACAGACAATGTACTACCCTACAATACTTGGTCTGTCTCTTCTTACAGTAAACATTGCTAATGCTCCTGGAGAGGGGCTGACCTTGCCAGCCAATTACATTATGCTAATTTGTCTGTTACTATAACTCCTACAGAGGCATTCACAGGTCAGAGCAGGACAGAGATTTATATTGTCTCTTCCAAGCTGCAGACTGTGGACGTTAATCTGTCTCCCTCCTTCCAGCTACAACTCCACATGGCAATATCTACATGCAGTGCCACTGTACATTGAAAGAGACAGTTATTGCCAGCTTTATTCAACCTAGAAGACAAGCCGGGGTCCTACTTTGCCCTTTTAATGTTTCACTCTACTCAGAAAGCATATGCTTGGTAACAGCTGTTTTCCTATGAAAACATATGGTTTCTCATATGCTTTTGAAAACACCACAGGAATGTATTTGCTTGCTAGATGCTAGTGCCGTGTCTCTACACCCAGCAACAAAATCATCGAAAGGAACTGAATACTTTCTATGTTATACTCATGTGTTGTAAAAATACCCGTTGTTTTAAAGCAACAACAAAAAAATCATCCAGCTGAAAAGATTTAATGTCAAAATAAGCCTCATAATTTAGAATTTATGTCCTCTACAGTGTTACTCGAAGATGGGATCCAAACACAAGTCTTCTGCAAACATATAGCAAGTAGCATGCTTCATGCAAGCAGTTTATAGTCTATGTTCCTTCATGAAAACAAAAGCTGGTGAGACCTGCCTCTTCTAGCTAAGAAGCTTTCCTAGCATCTTTCAGCTGAGATATGATAAACAGAGTATCAAAAATAATTGAGTCACAGCAGCTTATAACAAACCACTGTCCTTCAAGTAAACCACAGCATTGACCTTTACATGCTTCTTTCCCTCCCTTCATAATATTTAGGGCAAGCTCAGAGTATCTACACAGCCAGTCGCATGTCAGAGGAGGTAGAAAGTAGCTGATTTGTTGGGCTACTTTAATTCAGACGTGTTCAGTCTAGGGTCAGGTTAAACTGAAAGCTAAATATTTGGGTAAATAAAAGTTCTGGCTGTGGTTTTTAAACCTATTTCAACATCAGCTGACACAGAAACTGACATAAATATGCAGAAAGTTTTCCAAGTGTTAGAAAGACAGGGAGGTTACAGATTGGCAGGGAAACAAGAAAAATGCAAAAACATGGCCTATGACAAGGTCTTACAGAAATTTCCCTTTGGCGCTGAAAATAATTCCACTGGAATATTTGTAGAAAAGAAAGAAAAAATTATATTCAAACTAGCTCATGCTGTAACACCAACAAAATGAAGAAAACCATCCAATTTTACTTCCAGACCTTCTGAACACACAACTGTCTAGGTGGTATTCAAGTACTTCTCCTGTAACTGAAATAATTTTACACCTGCGTGTTGTTGGCAGTTAAACACAGGGTCACACCAAAAAAAATCCCACATCACACTGAAATGTTAATATTTTATTACCTATTAACAGTGAGGGGGCACACAGAAGTCCACCCAAATCTGTATCACTGATTTTACAATTTCCAGCAGATCATGTTGCAGTGCCGCCTGCAGTTAAAGCTCTGAGCCACAGGCTGGTTTTAAAGTCCTTAAGCACACGATGCAAAGAGGTCAGGAAAGCAAATGAACGGCAAGAACTGGTGAAACCCCTGTGACAGCTTGAGGTATGGCCCTCAGGCATCTGCTAGGCCCCTTTCCATCCGTTATGAGTCCCTCCTCACAGTCTGTGAAAGGTAACACTTGCCTGGTGGGCACACAGGTCACTATGAGGATCCAGGCTTTTGCAAACTACTGGCAGATGTGCAATAAACCCACACTGACCTTCTTTCTAAAAGCAAGTAGCAACCAAAGACTTACTAATATGCCCTGGGCATAGGAGATGTAAGAAAACAGGTTGATTTCTTGTGTAACTGTTTCTACCAGCTAGGAACTAATGCACCAGGGACAAAAATAAAAAGCCCTCAGAGGAAACTAATAAAGGATGTCTCTCTGGAAACACAATGGTCTTAAAGTGATACAAGCCAAGGGAATAGAAATACACCCTTACCTGACTAAAAAATGTTTTGTAGTTATCAAATAGAGGTATAACCTTGTTCATCTGGTTAGACACTACAAGGAAATTATGAAACTGGCTTACAATAAAGCCTTCTTAATAGCACCCAGAGCTCTCAGTCCCAGAAGGTAACTGAGAACACCTCTTACCTAAGATGACTCTTCAAAACTCTTCAAAATGAATAGGAAGGTCAAAAACCAAGAGTTTGTGTCATTGAGACAAACAGGTTGCATGTTGCACTGGTAGTATCTGCTACAGAACAAAAATATCCACCATGAAACCGTATTTGCTTCTTTTTGTGTTTACATATTCAGAAGTAAAGAAGGAGGAAAAAAAGAATACAATCAGGTAAAGGCTGTCATTCAGAGGTTTCTAATCCTGACAAAATAATACAGTAACATGCTCCTGTTTGACCTCAATTTGATATCCATAACTCCAGTTCTTCAGCAGAAAAAGAAGAGGTTGATTTACAAATGCATGTCCAGTCTTTCCAAATGTTTCCAATAGCTTTGTGTAACAACAAGTATTTTCATAAAGCACAGTGGTGTGAAAAGACTTAAATATACATACAGTAAAAATGAAATCAACTGTTTGAGGTATCATTCATGACATACCAAATAAAAAGTAATAAAAATATTTGTAGAATTATAATGTTAACCTGCATTTCTCTTCAGAATCAGAACTGGCTTTTCCATGAAGCCAGTTAATTTGCTCATAATGATCAACACATGATATATCTCTGAAGTCTCCAAAATTAAATTTTCTACTCATTTTCCAGCTGATGAACAAAAGGAAACTGCTCTTCCTGCATAATTAAGTTAGCTTATACTCCTATCATGAACAGTCTATACGAGGCAGTATCTGTACCAGCTATATGACAAATTCTCATTTATGACCTTGTTATGCGTGTAGACGAAAAAATATTTTTAAAAAACCATTGAAAAAGGCACTGCATATTCCAGAAAAAATTGCCTCAAAATGCATATTGCATTTCAGCAATTTGTATATTCAGCAAAAATTGCTTCACACTAGAGGTGACCTAGAATTATTTCACATACAGATATTCATTGTACCGAGCAATATTTTCAAAATATGTAGTAAAAAGAAGAGCCCAGTATGAAAATACATTGAAGTTTAAGCTTTCCAATCAGTTTAGTGGGTTTATGTGAGCAAAATTGGTCTCTTCGTGAAGTTTCAAGAATTTCTCCATTGCAGGCGTAGCTTCTGATTATTTCTTTACTAACAATTACTGGCAGAAGCTTATCTGCTTGACAGGAGAAGGAGCATTTAAAATTACCAGAGTACCACATTGCTTTACATCCCAGAAAGGGTGAGGGTGTCTAACTGGCAGAGTTCATGGAAGTGACAGGGGTCCAGTCCAGACAATGTCTGCACAGACAGCACTGCAGGTTCCTTGGCTGGTCAGCTCTTTCACACTGCATTAATAATACTCTTTGAATGCATCAACTCTGGAACAAGCAGAATTATTTTTTTATTTTCCTGGAAAACATGTTGTGGTATTAGGTTAGCAATTTAATCGTGTTGGCAAAATAATAGTTATGGCATAATCCCTCATGTTATAAAAGTAATTGCCATAATCATAAGCTACATTCAATTATTTCTTTTTCTACATTGCAGCTGCAGTGGCTTCCCACTCCCAACCTGCCATCCTGTTGCTGACAAGACAAGAAGGGGCAGAAAGCAGAGCTCACAAAACAGTACTACATCCCATCCCCTTCCCTTGCCTAATAGCAAGTGACTCCCCATCCCAGTTAATAAAGAGCTCCTTGTCCCTCCATTATGCAGTGTAATCTTTAAAAGATTACATTCTCATTTGGGAATGAGCCAAGAGCCAGTGGGAAATTCTCCAGTAAATTGGATAGGGAGACAACAATATGAAGGGCAGCTGGATGGAAGCACATTTTTTTTCAGGGCATTCCTATTCCTGGGGCCCTGTGGCATTGTTAGAAGTCCTGCAGTCTCTGCTTTTTTCACTGCCCTGTTGTCAGGATAATGCTATTCAAGAAGAAGGGGATACAGATTAGCTGGTTTGAAGATGGAATGTGAGGAAATTAATATTGAAAAGTAGGAAGAAAAGAAGAAGAAAGCCCAAAGTCTTACCACCTTAACACAAAAACAAGGGAAGAACATTTCGTTTTAAAACAATGTATTAAGTGTATCAACTTCAATAGCAAAAGATGCTTTTTTTTCCTTACCCAACTGTCAACAGGAAGGCAATTTGAGCACTCCATCACTGACAGCATATTAAGTACGATTTTGAAAGGAACATTTCCCTCACTGACTCTTTCTCCTTGCCTGCACCTTCCAACAGATGCATTTGCTCTGTAGTCTACTTTCTCTGGAGTCTACTTTCCACCCCACAGTACCTGTGATCCAGGATAGAGAAAACCACAACAACACAGGGCAGGCAGCCCTATCCCCTCTATCCCTTCACATGGAGGAATGTAAGTGAAGGACAAAGGCAACCGCATTTTTTGCTGCTTTGTTTCCTATTTCTTTGGGGTTTTTTTGTGGAGTGGGATTTAGTTGGGTTGGTTTGGTTGGGGGTGGGCTTTGGGTTGTTTGTTTTTATTTGTTTTGAGCCTTTTTAGTTTGTTTGGGTTTTTTTACATATATACACACTTTCATTGGTTTTTTAAATATTTCTCCATAAGTAACATAGATTTACATGTCCAGAAGACTGGATAGCTGGCTGATATTTATTTGGTCAATGATGGCATACATACATTATCATCTTAGTACTGCATTTAGTTAGAAAATACAGCAATCTAAAGAAAAAAACTGTAACAAATATCTTTTTTTTTTAAGTAGTGGACCTTTTCTATCTACCCCAGAAAAATAAGTTTTTAATCATAACATGAAATGATGATCATTATTCCCTTTCATAATTCATGTTTCATAACTAGTTATTAGGAAGAAGTAAGAAAATAGTTCTCACATAAGTGTGTCAGAAAAATTTGGTTTATCCTTAAATTTCTGTTTATCCAAGTACAACTTTCTTCATCTGCAGGAGTCAACTAACAATAGTTACCTTTTGTTAGTCCATGGGAGACAGTAGTTAAAACACATTAAAATAGAGGATTGTTTGCAATTTAAAATCTTGGTGTTGGGAAGTCCTGATTCAGCAAACTATCTCTCTTCAGCAAGCCCCTGCACACATGCTTGAAGTTAACCACATGTTTAAGAGCTATTGAAGTACATGGACTTTGGCCCCATTTCAGAAAATCAGTTATATACACATTTAACTGGCTGAGATGGATGAAGCAAAGAAAAGAAATTTGGATATAAGAGGTGCACCTGAAAAAGATTCCAGCCACACAATAATCCACAAAATAAGAACTTATGTGCAGAGGTGTAACACACGTAATAGTTTTCCTGGTTTTCCTGAAACATACATGCTGGCATTTACATTTGCATGAGTTTACTGTACTGGGAAAAAAATAGCATAAATGGGAAAGAGCCATGGTTACTTTGTCATTACAGGAACAGGCTTTACCCAGATGTATACTTCCCAAGGGACATACAAAGAGATCTCAGAGATAAGACAGGAGTATGATGAGAGAAAGAATGTCTTAGAAAAGACTATAAAGAAAGCAGAAACATAAGCGTCCAGACTGACTTTCCTTTCCACTTTTTCAGGGAAAAGTTATTCTAATACCCAACATCAACTTAGCACCTTCATGTCTCCTCTTTTCTTATACAGCCACATCCCTTGACGTCTCATTTCAATACTAAGCTGAGAAACTAATTCCATTTCCTTGGATTGGGAGTGGAAGGGACAGGATGGGCATGGTGGGGAGAAAAGCAAATTTTACTTTTCATACTCCTCAGTCTTTGCTCCACCAATTCTGCTAAGAAGTACATCACAGGAATATTTTGATATCCCGCTTCTTAAAAAAAAAGAGCTGTCTTTTTTAATGTCTACTTCATATGAGTGCTGATTTTTCACTCTATCTCGCTCGCTTGAACAGCCTCATGATAGCCTCCCTCAGCTATCTTCATGTCTTAGTAATACTCTTTTCTTTCTTCTTCTCCTGTATGAATTTTCCTTTCCATTTTCCCTACCAATTCTGATCTGGGGTAGGAATACATCTTTTATATAAGTAAAAAGAAAGGTACTTTTCTTCCTTTTATTTCTTGCCTCCTTTAGCAACTCTTAGTTTCTCATCTTCCTTCTTTCTCTCCCCTCTGTGACATCAGGGAGGACTCTTCCAACAAAAAGGAGAGACTGGCAAGGGACCTTATTTTTATTTCTTCCTTGATAGCAGAAGGAAAGGTAGGGCTAGGATAAGGAAAAAAAAAAAAGCTGCCAGATAGATGCCCAGACAATCTGCAGATTGGGCATCTTTCACCTTTTCTTCTAGGCGTCATGTCTCGGTGTCAGTGACAAAGCCAAAAGCCAGCTCCCTTTCTGTGCCTGCTTTGAATTTCCCTAGGCTAAGTCCACGAAGAGGGAGGAAATACCAGCACCCCACACACACATCTCAGGTGAGGGAGGAAGGGGAGGAGGAGTAAGTATCTCTTAATGTAGGAGGGGAAGCCACGCTGGCCTCATAGACACACACATACTTTAATCTCTGTTGAGAATGAGCTCAGAGACCTTCTCACAGAGGACTTTTAACATTTACTGAAAGCAGCTCTGGCACCTCTTACAGGCTCCACAAATTAAAGTTCAGTCTTGTACCTTAATGGTTTTTGTCACTGTTTCTTTTGCAGCTGTCTTTTATTTAGGGAGGGAATTTCTAACCTTCAGTAAGAAATAGTGGTGCAAACTTACAACTAATGAAAAGGGAGAACACCAAGCTTGCATGACAAGACAAAAAATTTCCCTAAACACTACATTGTAAATATTTACTGAGACTCACAGAAAAAAATCAGAAAAACCTTCAGAGAACAAATTTCCAAATAAATAAATAGCATAAAATCAAAAGGGGCATTAGTCATTTTGTCGAATTCCAAAAAAAAAAAAAAAAAACCTTTTCCAGGCTTATAATGATATTCCTATCCACATAAAGCATATTTTTCTATCAAGATTTCTCTTAATAATAGTATACCACAGAGGATCATTAGGCAGGAAAAAAGGGTCAGAGCAAGGATAACAAAGATGAAAAGAAAACTGCTGAGAGTTCACCTCTGCTGTTTATTTTGAGGCACACTTAAGATTCGAGTCAGAGAGTCCTAATTGTATTCAAAGATTTAGTTCTCTAAAGAACATAAACAAAACTAGCAAGGGGTATCAGCCAGAATAAAGCTTTCTTCATAATCATAGAGTAAGGTCAGCTTTTGTTTGTTCTTTTATATGATAATCTCCACTCTTTTGTGTTGACATTTAAATGTTTTAAAATGGAGAAAATAAGTATCTGAAAACTAATGGCCTATTTCTGCAGGGGCAGCTCTTTTAGCATGTTCTCATATTTTCTAGCTTCTTTTGGTTGTGCATTCTTTACAAAGCATTTTAAAGCCTTTACACCTAATCTAGGTTAGCATGCTCTGCTTAGCAGCTTATATCCATTGAAAAGCAAGGCAATAATCCATCTAGGTTTAGGGCTTTTTCATAGAACTGATGCAGAGCTGTGTCAATTTTAATGTCATGCTATGGAGAGTGCATGTAGCTCTCTCCACTTTAGAGGATTAAAAGTGACCTCTCTTACCAAAATCAATAAGGGCAGCTTGCTGTGACTAATAGGTTGTAGAAATTCAAAAGAGACGGTTTGTAACACTGAGTTCATTCTCCCCGTGTCTCTCCCCACCCAGCCCCAGACTGGCTGGCAGAGCTGCACTTTGACATGTACATTCACATGGCAACCCCATGGCTTTTCCCTTCCCAGGGACCAGACCCAGCCACACACAGTTTACTCACATTTCAGGGGGGAAAAAAGCTTAATATTGATACTGATATTTATTCAATAATAGTGGGTTTGGCAACTTCTGTAGAGAAGCATGTGAGAGAGAAATGAGGAAACTGTTAATAGGTATAATTTTTACCTCCCTGGTATTATTTTTAAAATACCCTCTTTTTACATATTAGCGAGACATCAACAGCTACCCAGATACTTCACATCACACGAGCACAGTAGGTTTTTTCTGGTCTCTGAACAATGCTTTTCTCCCTTCAGATCTTTGCCTAGTTGTAATAGGTTAAAAATTTAAATTCCATTAAAGTCAATGAAACTGCCCCAGAGATGTATGAGGCTATACATCCCACTCTGGCGTTCATTAACTGCCATCACATGTGACCAGTTGTTCTGGCTTTTTTCTTCTCTCCACCATTCCTTTCTTTACTCTAAAGTACATCAGATTTAAAAGTCAAATTTGTGCACTGCTGGAAATGGGACGTGCTACAGCATGCACAGCACTGCACACAGACTCACTTTACAAATGAGTCTTCAATTTTTCAGTTTCAAATTTTGTAAATCTAAAGAACACTAGCAACTCACACGTGGATCTCCCACTTTATGTTGAAGATACCCTCACTCTACTGGATGTCTCCGACTTCCAATTTCTCCTGCTTGATGTGCAAATTTAAAATCCTTACCCACAGTTCATAGCTTGTGGACATTTTCTCCACCTAACAATCACCATCATTGTCTTTATGCCAAAAAAACAAGACTTGCCTTGGGGAGCAAGGGAGAAAAGAGGCTGAAGTTGTGGGAGGAACCCAACTGTAAAGGTTTAGGAGTCCCTATGGAGGTTTATAAATAGTTGACTGCCATGTGCAAAATGTGAAAGAAACCCAGTCAGCAAAAGAGCTGTTGCTGTTTTGAAATCTTCTAAGTAAATCTATTTAGGCAGTAGACAGTGTTATAAACAAACAATAAATCAAGAAATTATTAGCATTTGAATTTTGGCAAGATAATAAAATGTGTAGGGGTATAATCAGCAAATAATAGGAAAGATCTGCAAGCAAACCCACCAATTAATGATAAATAGGACTTGGCTCTGTATAACTTCACCAATGTGGATCTCATTAGATGGCTGTGGGATCTGTTCCTGCAGCAGCCCTCTCCGAGTGAGGGAAAGGTGAGGTAACCGAAATGTCAGCACACCCAACCCTGGCGGTTCTTGGGCTCCAGGATTGTAACCACCTGGGCCAAAATGACAACCTTATGCTGCAGTGAAGGCCATGCCATGGTGTCCCAGGGTTTAACCAACAGGTTTCCTTGCCTCAGCTTTCGGACAATTGCTCTGCAATCCGCTTTCAGCAAAGGAGACCAAAAACACTCAGCTTCGCTCTCTGGAGAGAAAGGATCCTTCTTTCCTCGGTTCACCTTGCTTTATTAACAGTACCTGTTGTAGAGAGAAATGCCCCCAGGCAAGCAATATCACTTAAATAGATAAATAATTTGCACACCAGGCAGGGGGAAGGGAGAGGGGAAAGAGACCCTGCCTTATTAGACTCGAAACAGACACACCATGTTAATACGAAGGATCAGCATATGGTTCTAATAGGCTTTCTAAAATGATTTATCAGCTGTGATTAAGCCCTTGACCAGCATGTCTATCTTCATAAATAAAGGAAAAGTGCACCTTGCTCTGAAGTGTATCAGCAGTATCTTATTACCCACCCAACCATAGAGACTGCAGCCCACTCTGGGGAGCAAAGAGCTCGTGTTTAACAGCAGAGCTTATGCTCTAAAGAGACTGCCAAGATTTAGGGGTTTTACCTAACAGATAGACTTATAAAAATGCCACTACAGGAAAGGTTTATCCCTTTTTCATGTGCCATCCAGTCCATGCTGCTGAAACCTGAACTGGTAACAAGGAAACTGTGCCATTAAAAACATTCCAAGGAAGACCAAGGCAAAAGGCACAACTTTGCTGTGCTGCTGCGATAAAAAAAAATGTTAGAATGAAATCAGATAGGCCTCCTTTTGTTATGGGTAGCCAAAATACAGAAAACATAGCAAACCTCCAAACATTGCAAGAGGGTGACTCAGCTTCTTTGGGACAGAGACAATAATAAGAAGGAGGAAAGTGGACTGTCCTGACTGAGCTCTGAAGGATGATTCATCAGCTGGAATTTAGAAGAACATGGAAGGACGATAGTTAGGGAGGTTTAGCTGAATCAAAAATGTATGCCCTCAAGAATTGCCTTCCTGCACGATACAGGAACTTATTGCTGGAAAAGCATTCAGGTCTTCTCTTTGAGTATGAGGATCTAAACCTATAAATCCACTCAAAAGTCCATTCAAGATAAGAGAGTCCTGCCTGCCAGCAGAAGACAAGATGCTGTACGATGAGTAACAAGCCTAAATTAAAGCCTTGTGAATATTCTTGTGAATATTTCTTCAAGGTCACAAACAGTTTTGTCCTGACGGCTTTCCTGTGCCATTATGCAGGAAGTGTCCCTTTTGTAACACAGTCCAGTGTAGCAATGAAGCGTCTGGACACAGATACGTGCTCAAAACAGGACTCATAAAGCTGGGGACTGAAGCATCAACTGTGGAGCTGCCATCAGAGAAAATACAACAAACCACCACATGTCTACCATGAAACCTAAGAAAGTTAAGAAGCTAAAATCCAGCAAGCCTACCCATCTGGAGAGAGGAGGAGAGCATTCTTCCTGTCTTTAGCAACACTGAACAACAGCTGATAAATCTTTAACACACATGGTCTGTGGGATGCCCTATGCTGAGACCAAGGAGATATGGAATCAATCCGAGGCTTTGCCACAGACTTCCTGTGCAATTTTCAGCATGTCACTTGAGCCCAGATCCCTTATGGTAGCTCTCTGATTTACTCCTGCTTTGTTTCAGTCAGAGCAAGGCACCACAATGTCTTTGAGGGAGTCTATGAATCTTTTGGGGCCATGCTGCTAAAGAGATTTAGGAGCCAAATTGAGACAGAAAGCTGCTCTTTTGGCAGAATGGTGGAGAGGACCCAGATACCCTGCAATTCTCACTCCACATATGTGATTCCTTAGAGAGCTTGGTGCCACACTACAAAGGAACTCTGGAAAGCAATGTCCTCTGGAATCTGTTTTTCCCTTAGAAAATAAGAGACAGAGTATTTACCATCTTCATAGGAATACTGCAAAAGTTAATTTAATTAAGAAAAAAGGGGTGTTGCAAGCCAAAAAATGAACCCAAAAAGCAGATCAATAACCCAATACAATTAATGCATATGAAAATCCAGAATAGCCCTCAGAAAAACTCCGATACAGAGTTACAGTGTATCTTTCCAGTACTTCAATGAGTCACCCAGAAAAAATGTTACAGTGTGAGGATGCTTACATCTTTACAGATACAGATATTATATTTAGAGTATAGGAACTATTGTACTGAAACCTTTGAACGTGGGGTGATATTTTGGACTTTGAAGTTTAGAGTTTTGAGCTATCACCTTGACAACAGCTTAACTGATTGATAAAGTAACAGCTTGAAGTTATTACAATACATACAACAATGGTACTCTGGCCCTCAAGCACTGTATTAACATAAACAATTTCTAGTCTTACTAATTTCTAGTCTTACTTTGTGTCTACTATGACATACTGAGTATATAAGATACTTAATCTCAGTGGGAAAATAAGAAATTGGGGGCCCTTTGACTTAAAAATACGGATGGTCTTACATCATATTTAGACAAATGGAGGGAGAATGTACATATGTGCATTTATGATAGCATAATTTTTTAAAAAATCGAAATAGTAAGCATTTAAACATAGGTCTTTCCTTCCATTGTACAGACTGCCAGACAATGAGTCCAAAGTGCTCCAGGAACAGGCTCATGAGTTTGTTGGTTTGTATTATTTCACAAGTGAAATTCAGCCCTTTCAGAGCACTTGCCTCTGAAATGTGTACCAGCACACTGCTCTTCTCCAGGACCCTACTTCAGAGTAGGGTTTCAGAGTACTTACCAGGGAAAACTGGGGCTAATTTGTCACCCATCAGCCAAGCCAACCACCAAAATGAACCCTTAATCCCTGTTCTTTCACCAAGGGAGTGCATTGCCAGCATTACCCCATAGCCTATTAGTATTACAATACAGGTCTCTAAAACCCAAACACTCACACAATGTGCTTTGTCAACATATAAATATTTTTTCTTCTCCTATAAGGGTACATATGACCCCATACATATCACCCTTTCCTGGCTAAGGGTGATTTACTGCACTGCTAGTTTCAGCTGCTGTAATGTCAACTATTAAATACAGACAAGATCCTTTATGATTTTTCTGTATTACTTTTCAGAACAGAGCAAAACCTATGGGCTAGATACACATTGCATAAAATTTAAGGAAATGTGGAAATTAAGTTAATTTTTTCAAACTGTACTACTTTAGGAGCAGATTCTATCATTTTCAGCTTGCTTGAATTATATCATCTTTCCTACACTCATAGGCTGCAGTACCAAACTATGGCATTCAGCAATATATGCAAGAAATTTCTTCTGGAGGTCAGAGAGCTACGGAGCTCAGCATGAAATAGTGATGTGCTATAAGCTAGACAAGTGCATTTTATCTACCTTCTTATACTGATACACAGAAATATATACAGAAGGAGATCCTAGAAGATACAAACCAAATATAAGTCTTTCAAACACATCAGTCTGTAGCATCATCCCTTTTTTAACACAGCTAAACAGGACTTTTATTCCTTCTGCAGATTGAAATTATTTAACCCTTAAAGGCTTTGTATTTGGTTTTGTTCTGCTTCTTTACTGGACTACTTCAATTTGCTGATGCTTTTCTAGCAGTGAGGTGCCTGCCTTAGGATAGTACACTTAGAACAGGAACATTAGGCCATGTAGAGGACTAACGAGCTTCCTGAACTGACACTGAACAACCCACATTACAACCAAGCTGAAATTGAGAATAGCCATTTCCCTGCCTCATTTGCGTAATTTTTACATTATCTGAACCAGCACTGAACACTGGTGAGATTTCAAAGTTTCAGGATAAGTCTTAGGAAGTGATGCATCCAAACTTTAGCATACACAGAATGTGATTTTAAACATGCCCTCATGTTGAAAATATTCATCTCACTATTTGATGCAATACTCTACTTGCTACAATCAGCATATTTCCACTTTTTCTCATTTCACACAGGGATGTCAGGCTAGATGCATTTTAATAAAGTGGGTCCACTAAATTATTCAGAAACAGACCCTGACTCTTTCCATCTCTGACAGGATCCTCTCAGCCCCAATTCAATGCTCAAAACAAGATGTGACAACAGGGCCTATCCAGCAGCAGCAAAGGTCATGTGTTTGCAATTACAACCCCCTGCACATGCTTTGGATACCCAATGTTCCAGGCAGTGCAAGCCTAAAACCTGCAGCCAGTGGGCTGAAATGGCCATGTGATCCCCCAGTACTACCTGCCTTGTTGAGTTGGTTTGCAAGTTCTGTCTGGGTCTGAGCTGTCAATTGCTGTCTGCCTCAAGTTCCCAAGCACTTTGACATTTACAGTTTTCCAAGTAGAAATATAGTATAGGTATGCTTTTACCTGTGCTAATTTTGGTGGTGAATTTGGGAGGTAGGAGGCTTGTGTCGGGAAGAGTGCTGTCAGGAGGATGGAAAAGCCTCTTTCTCACATGCTTATCCATATGCTTATTGCTGATCTGTAGCATCCCTTGCCTTTAGGGACCAGGTCTTTCTCAAGGAGAGATTTCCAGCTAATATAGGATGGTATAAACAGCAGACAAGCCAAAACCAACAGCCAAACTCACTCCCATTTATAGCTTTATTTTTCCCAGTTCAAGTCCTGGAGGTCATCGTCATCATTATTGTTCCTTGAGTCCCCTCAGTCCCCAAGCAAAGGCTAATCCACATACATTGTCAGAGGTGGTCCTTGACAGATGATCTCGCTACCACAAGGCATACCAAGTACGGGAGGCATAAATAGACACTTCTTCCACTTTACACATAAGCAACTGTGGCAGAAGGATGTCAAGTGATTTATTCCTGGATAGGAAACTGGGATATTAATGCAAGTGCTTTCCACTCAATAGTACCTTTACAAAAAAGGTACACGTGGTGTTCCTAAACCCACACACTCAGAGCTTCACAGCTAATTTGGAAAGTCACCAATCTGCATAACCAGCTTCATCACAACAAATTCTCATGGATTATCCATGGGCTCCCACCCAGAAGAAAAAAAAAAAAAAAAAAAAAAAAAAAAAAAAAAAAAATGCAGCTACTTGAACTTTATCCTCTGACTTTTCAAAGTATGACTCTCAAGGAGCAAAAAAAGCCAATGAGAAATGAAAGTGTTTTTCTGTTACAAGATTTCAGTGTCAAGCTGTGTGCTAAGCCGCAGTGATATACTAAAATAAACAAAACTGTTTCTTTCAGAGTCCAGAGAAATTAATATGACCAAAAATATTTTTGGAAGACTTTTCTGTGCAGTGAGTAAGATTTCCATGCAGTTAACCTTAATCTCCATGTGCTGGTAGGTCCATTAGGCCAACACTACATCACACTCATATTCCAGGGATAGGCTGTTGGAAGCATTTCCTTAGGGACAGCTGCAGCCCAAGGAGTCTCCTTCTGTCTTGGCCTTTGTCTCTTGCATTTGTGCAAAGCCCTACTGGGGCCTGCTTCAGATTCCTATCTGACAGTCAGTCAGTAAAGTAAGAATGAACATACAGCAGACTAATTGGAAACACAGAGCAAATGTTACAGGTTAGCCAGCCAGTGGGACTTATGCCCCTTTCTTTTTCTTTCCTTTTCCTTTTTTTTCCTTTTTTTTTTTTTTTTTTTTTTTTTTTTTTTTAATTTCCCACCGCCATGATCACTTATTTGCTCCCTGGAGATCACCAATGGCAGCTGCAGGGGTTGGTAGGAGGGCAGAATAAGACTCCCAGAGACTGCTAAACAGCTGGAATTATCAGGTAACTTGATGCCCTTGTCTAGGTTTTAATCAGATTTTGCAACTATCCCTCACAAACTGAAATCTCTCTGCAACATCAAGCACTGCAGTCTGGGGCTAGCTGCACTCAGGTCCACCTCAGTAGATTTCTCCTGTTCTCCTACTCCTACAAAATAAACACCAGGCACAGAGAACAACTCAAAAATCCTGTAATGGATTCTAACTAAGACTCCCCTCATCAGAAGGGGAGTCTTAGTTAGAATCCATTACAAGATTCTAACTAAGACTGATTCTAACTAAGACTCCCCTCAGCAGAACCTAAACCGCAAATTTTTTAACAAGTCTAAAATTAGATGCATTTATCTCAATACATGGCTGTTTCCTAACACACAAAGCTGTGAGGGTCAGTCTGTGCTATTTTCCCAAAACTTGAACTCTCTCACGTTTGGACACTCTTATTCCTTGCTCAGCATACCATGACACAGCCCCTCTCCTCCTCTATCTGTCCCAGTCTCTTTCCTTATGAACCACAAATAAACAATACCTAGACTCCCTTCCTTGTAAGCCAAACCCAAGATGCTCCTGGACTCCCCTCTCTTTCTACAAGCCTCCTCTCCTGTTCTGCACCTCAGCATGCAGCTTTACCTCTTTTCTTGCTGGCCTCTCTAGTGCATTGAGCTCTTTTACGATTCTTTGAAAATTTTAACAGCACTTTAGAATCCCTGAAAGCACTCTTAACTGCCTTTGGATACAGGAGTACACTTACATAAAAGGTGGCCTATACAATTCAACCTGAAGTTCATTATACTGACAGAATAACTTAAGAATAAACAAAAAAAAAATACTAATTGAAAATGGGATCTGTTATCTGCTAGATGTTTCAAGTCAAAGTTTCCCAGCTCAACTTTATGAGAAATACAGAAACACAATAAAGCTGGTATTGATGATGAATAAATCCAAGGGCGCAACGTGTTGTGGAGGAATTTTTAAAAAAAGAAAAAGAAAAAAAATTTGCTCTTAAGTAAATACCCTTTCATAAGCCAAATTTCCCTGTAACATATTTGAGCCAGTTTGCAATCCTCACTTCAAAGATGATATAATTTTCCCAAACCTCTCCCTCAAGAGGTGTGTGGTTTGTGTTATAGTTTACTTAAAAGCAGAGACTTGGAATCAAACCCTGGCAAACACAGTTACACTTTTTTTTTATTATTTAATACTAGTTTTTTGTTGGTTTGGGGTTTTTATTTCTGTCAACTGCTTCAATAGTTTTAAAAAGCATGTCTCAATTTATAGTGCCACCTAGTTTCTAACCAAAAGGTTACTACTAGGTAGTAGAGCTCAGTCTGCTTTCTCACAGATTAAAGGACACTTCCTTTACCATTTCAAGGAATCAAAAGGGGAGGAAGGGCTTGGTGTGCTCACACTCACCCTTTTGTTGTTCTCTTCTTCTTGTGCCTTCCTGAACTCGTGCTCCAGGGAGCAGTCGATGTCGTTGAAGAGGCCAACTTCCTCACAGTTCTTCAGAAAGCGCGTTGGTGTGGGAGTCTGATCTGAGAACAAGACAAGAAATGATCATTGGTGTTCAATATTAAAAGGAGAGGGAGACAATTAAATAGACTTCCAGGAAAAGAGAGGTTTTAACCAAACTTCTCTTTGCCTTCCCACCCCTACCTACCACACCATCATTAAAAAAATCACACAGTACTGAATTTTGACACTAAACGCTGCAGGCGGCCATGCTTGCCATCAATGTCCAAAACTAGGCAGCAGTTATCATTTGGGCAGAAAGACAACAGCATGGGTTTTCCCAGGGCACATTACACAAGCGCATCTCCTTAACACGTATAAATGGTCATTAGAACTCTCCATAAACCTCCAAAAATAGGCTCGTGCAGAACAACGCACAGCGCATCTCGTAATGCACATTCAGACCACAGCATGCATGATAACTGCTGTGGATACACACTAGTTAATGCCTTCAAGTGCTCAAAAACCACATCAAACATACACATACTTAGCAAAAAAGGTAGCCATGGCAAGAAGTTTTGCTTCCAGCACAATTTTTGAAGGAAGAGTTAAATAACATATGGAAAAGCTATGAAAAGTGACACTCTGGCCATGAAGAAGCATCCATTTGCATTTTATACCTGAAAGTGTTGATAATACATGCAAAACCATTAAATTTGGAGTAAAAAAAATTTCAGTGCCTTAATCTCTAGGATTTTTCTGCCCTCTCAGAATTGATACATTTAAGGATTCTCATTAATGCCACAGGCAGGAGGGACTGAAGAAATTACAAGGTTTTCTTATACCTTTTCAAAAACCTGCAAGACACACAAGCAAAATTGCCATGCAGACTGTAGTTTCAGTAACTTCAGTTTCTTTCTTCAGGAAATGAAAAATCAAGCCCAAATTTGGGAACCGAAGACTCCCCAAAGCACAGGTCTGAGGCACCCCTATTCATTCTGAGTCTAGTTCTTAATAATTCCACCTTGGCTCCTTCTCCCCAGGGCTCTGTCCCAGCTCGAGATGCTTTCTACCTGATTTTACAGAAAGATTGGACTCACTTTGTTAAAAAATAATCTTCAGCATATCCTTGACTACTACCTATTGTTTGTATCTGTCATATTGGGTCAATTCTGACCTCAGAAAAAAGCTTCCCACTTCAACAAAGAAAAAATTGCTTTCTTGCACCTAGCTAAGCTGGGTCAAGTTCTAATATTACCCCCTTACAGCAAACAATTACTTAACACCATGAATTTTACATGATCAGGATAGAAATGCACATCAGCCCTTAATGAAGCAGTACAAAAGCAAGGTACACAAAAGAAAATGCAGTTTTCACTTAGAAACTAAGGGAGAGGATAAGCCTCCTCCATTATAAAGCCAGGAGAAGGCAATTTCCACCTGTATCAAGCATAGTCCTCCAGGTTTGACTTTCTCAGGTAATCCAAGGGCAAAGACACTCATTCACATTCATATTTCTGATGGAACATCAGATTGCAAGTTCTTAATGTTGAAATTCTTTTTTCATTTCTTTTGGCTTGAGCATCCTACTTACGAACATAAAGGAAACAAGCTTCAAGTATTTGGGAATGCACACTTATTTATCTATTACCTTTCAGAGCTAACTACTGTATTACCAGAGTTAGAAACAAAACTTTCTAAGAATCCCGCAAGAACTCAGCACAAGCAGATGAGTCAACAAGGTGCTGGCATTGATGAGAGCTGAGGACACTCAGCCCTTTACAGGTCCATATCCTAAATAAGCAGTGCCAGACAAATCTCTGAAGTAACCTCAGTAAACTCAGTAGATTTACACCAGTGTTGTTTTTGGCCCTTGGACTGGAGCTCGTACTGGAAATGAATGGCACTAAAATGCAGGAGAAATAGATTTAATTTCCAAAAAAGGATTAAATGCTACTTTAGTAAACAACACCATTCTTTTGTAGAAAATCAAAGACAATTGTCACTAAGCCTTCCTGGACTCAAAGGGCACGTTAGTATCTGAATGCGAGGTAAACAGAGGAAATGTTTTATTGTTAGAAGTGATATATCCATATCAAATAAGCAAGGTATCAATTTCATGGGCAAAATGAGAAACTACGGTTTCATAAAGTAGATGCCACTACTTTCACTAGAATCAAAAATTTCTTCAGAATTGCTTGAGCCCAGAATGGACCAAAAGAAAAAAAAGGTATCACATGGAAGTAAATCCATTTTAACAGTGAAAAAAAGCAAGCCAGAGCAAGAATGTAACTTCAAATGCACAAGGGCCTCAATGGCTTCCTCTCTCCACTCATGCTGAAAATCTGTCTTCTGCACCACAAGATAACCAATGAACTTTCCAATTAACTCTTTTAATATCTCAAAAGATCAAAACTGATAATGACACTGTTTACACCACCTACATATTAAGATGGTGATCTTATTTTATTACCTCCATCTCCCCATACTGCTACTGTAGTTCCTATGTTCCAGAAATCAGACTGGCAGGAATTCACATCAAGATTTTTGTTAAAACAGACAGCCCCTCATTTCTCCCAACTGAGGAAGGAGTACCACCAACTAGCTAGCCTAAGCTCCATCCACAGACCTCCTGGAAGTCAGCTCAGCCAGATGTAAAACAAGACCTGCCTTCCTAGTTCTAATACTTCAGCCTTCAACATTCACAGGAACCAGAAGGCCACAAAACATCTGTCTTTGTGAGGGCAGAACTGATACAGATCCAGACTTTAAAATGTTGAGACTTTGTGTAGTAAAGTAGTTACACTGCACATACACTGCACTTATTGGTCTCAGGATTTCAAGGCTCCCAAGTCTAATGAGCTTGATTTGCTCCTGAGCAACCAACTATTTTGTCTCTGCTAAACACCAGTTCTCCTTTAGGATGTGGGCAAATTAGTAGAAGAAATCACTCTCAACACCACAGAAATTCTTTTACCTAGATTAGGCAAACCTTTATGTTTTAATTGGGAGGAGTATCACAAGGGACACCCTAGCATAAGCTACAAAATCAGGTCTCCCAGAATTAATAAAATTTTCCTAATTCTCAGCACTTAAAAATGCATTAATAGTTCCAACAGCTTGTGCCTGACCTCATTGTTCCCTGTTGGTACAAACAAAGCTTTTGTTGCTATCACCAGCGCCCACAACTATTGCAGACTCACTGAGAACAGGGCCCTGATTTGTTGCACTTCAGCAACTGGATGAGCCAGACCCATCTGGACCAAAACTCAGACAGAGGCAGCACCACTCTCATTCCTGCTGAGGACACACTTTATTTAGGAAGCTGCTCTGCAGGCACACTGCTGCTCACACAACCCAGGGCTCTAATATTAGTCACAAACTGTATTTCATAATGGCAGCTTGGGATACAGGATTATCTGGGTTAACCCAAGATACTGATCAGCTATCCCAACATTCAACAGGTAAAAATCTTTCCATCCTCAACTAGTTCCATCCTCTAGAACTAATTTACTGTCCTTTGAGGCATCTACCTCTAGCCATCTGCCACTTCATAGGTAAACCTGTCATCTGATAATTATTTAGGAACTTTTTTCTATCTCAAATTCATCAACAGCCTAAACATAGATGAAAATATTGTTCAGCCTATTACTCAGGGGAATAATCAGCCTCTCTGATGACACAGCCATGACCAGAAAGGCTGCAAGAAACATCAAGTTTAAATAAGCCTCAAAAAGGTAAATGGACAATATATAAGCCCCAGAGCAAGCCCAAATGATCCCAAGTTTACCTACTGTATCTTACAGGAAGGGATTTCAGATGCACTCAGCAATCATATTCAGGCCAGACTTTCACACACTGTGTATATTTTGGTTGCTGACTTTTGAAAACCTGTCCTCAATGTCTGAAGTGATACCTGATTTTTCAGACTCATAAAAAAGATATGTGTGGTAAGGCAATGGGGAACTTGAAGTCTTCAAAAAAGTCAAAAGGTTCCATTATGTACTGACACCATTCGGCAATGCATGGGGGTTTCTTTGTTGTTGTTCATTTAGGGGAGTGGGGATTGAAATAATAGTCTCAGAAATGACACTCAGTCTCAATACATTGTTTTCAAAACAACAGCTCAGGAAATACAACATTAGCTTGCTATATAGAAACTTACTTGATTCATCCAGAATGTGTTTTGTAAAATTACCTTGAATTCTTGAGTTTCATCCCTCAAAACACAAAAGGCAACTTTAAAGAATGCTACCAGTTTAAAAAAGCCCTAGAGAACCAAAGGACACTTATTTGAAACAAGCTTTCATTTTGAGAAAAAAAAAATTAATTCTGATTTGGTGAAAGATACCTAACAGCCAAGCTGCAAAGTGTGTAACTTGATTCTTCAATTTTCTTTCCAAAAAAGAAAAAAATTGTTTAGTCTGATGTGCAATAATAATAGACACTTGGCTTGTTCAGCTGTGGGCTCTGTTGAAGTTATACACTTACCCGTGTTGTGCTTTCATACAATGATAACAAAGTCACAGTAATGGGGCTAGCACAGAAATTTGAAGGGCTGCCCATCAAGCAGCCACAAAGACAGAGGAATGTCCTGAGAAGTTCAGAAAGGTTTCTTCATTGATTTCACAGGTTTCCACCCAAGTGCACTGAGGAGTTCAACATCATAACACAACAACCAGGTGGAGAAAGAGGAGAGGAAGAAGAAGGGCACTCAAACATAGGTGGTGAAACTGCTCCCACCCAGATGAGGGCTACCAAGAACTTTACTGCCTAAATATGTACTCTTTAAAGCACAGGTTGGACTTTCCTGGAGGGATAAACATATTGGGTACAACCAATTTTTAAAGTCTTCTGGTCACTCTGAAACTGACCAGTAAATGCAAGAAAATGTTTCATTTCATTTTTGATAAGGGACACAGAAGCAAACAAGAAAACAAACTACACTATGAGTCCTCATACCCAATCATTTTGCACACCTCAAAATTCATGCCAAGATCAACCTCTCTCTGTAAACTACAAGGAGGGAAAAATTAAGGCAACCAAGAGTGATGTAAATTACCTCACTGGCACAGGCATTACTTGGGAAAAGGAATATCTTTGCACTACCTTTATTACAGGCACTTCTTCCATCTAGAGAAACTGTTTCTACCTCCACAGCGGGCTTTATCACCAAAACTCTAGAGGATTTGGTTTCATTAAATAGAATGAGGAAGGAAAAAAGGTTTCTGTGTAGATAATCCCCAGCTCCCAAAGTTCAGTCCCACAGGGCTTTTATTATTTCCCTGGAGGAAGCAATCTACTCTACAGACATTAATATTTTGGTGTTTAAACACAAAAGCTTTGTCACACAACACAATGTAGAGTTTCAAAGCAATGCAAACACAGTTCACTCTCTACAACAGCAAAGAGCTGATATCTATTTCAGTCAATTTAACTATAAAGTTGCCTGCAATGGTGACTAGCATGCAAAACTTACATAAGATATCCTGTGTTATCTCAAACAGCTCTTTTTTAGCTGGAAAGACGGAAATGGAAAACAGCAATGACTCTCTGCCCATATTCTTAACAAGACTTTCTAACAAACAAAAATAAAATATATATAACAAAGAGGAACAAATAACATTAATTCTAAAAGACAGAATTGTGTTGTCAAGTTGTGCAACAAAAGTATCACTTGCATTTTAGCGCAATGACTCTAGTGGATTTTCCTTCATCTATATGGTCAGAGAACAGAAAGCAGTTTGGTGTACATGGGTATCTGGAGTTTCTGAATTGGTTCAAGAGATTGGTGGAACAGATTTAATACAACTTGGTCTTCATAAGACAGCATGAAAACAATGGCAGAAAACATAGTGAAGGTAGTTGGTAACTTGGAAGCTCCTGGAAAGATATACCTGATAAACCAGCGCAGCACCAATTGCTGCAATCAGGTCATGCACCATTGTTTATTAGACACTGACCCCACCTACATAACAACATACAACTTCACATATAACATAATTTTACCTCTCCCTTAGAAGCTTATATTTCAGATCCAAACACAGATTTCACACAAAAAACAAGTTCCTTCTTCCCAAGTCATATTTTGCTAAGTTTCTAAGACATCTTGTACAAAACCAACAGTTTCAGTGCCTACTTCCAGGAACAGCTTATAGAAAACATGTTTAATGTGTGTTAAATATTACTGATATTATAGTGAACCCAGACTGTGGATTAAGCTACCTCTGTAAATAGGGTAAATAATTTTAATGTCTACCTGAAAGCATACAGTGTGTTATTTTCATGACTAATTGTTAATAATAAATGGATCATACACAACAAATTAAAAGATAGTATACCACATACTGGATAAAAAAATTATGAAGTCTGACTTCTAGGCAGCTTAGAAGAAAGAGTGGGGGGGAAAACTAACACTGCACCTGGCTTATTACAGGGCAATTGCTGCCGCAGTTCTTTGAACCTAATGATGACAGGAACATTTTTTTAAAAAGAGTCACTTAAGCAAAAATGCAAAAAACAAGGAAGACATGAAGACAAATGTCTAAGAGAAAAGTATGTCTCTTTTCCCCTTTTATCATTAATTTTTCATTCTGAAATCTAAGAATAAAACATCTTAAACTTTAAGGTATTTAGATTTCCCCAGGGTTTCAGTGGGTAATGAAACAACTATTTTTCAATGTCTTCCTGCAGAGAGTAGATGATCTATGACGCTTCCTGAGTAGGGACTGCAAAATGCCAAACAAATTCAGCAAACAAACACAAAAAGAGGAATCAATACACCAGCAGAATTTGCCAGGGCATTATGATCAGGAACATTGGCCATAGTCCTTGGGAACACGTGTGTCTTTTTACTCTTTCACTACTACACAGGATCATCATAAACAAACCTCAAAGAATACAGCCCTTAGAAGCAATCTTGGAGTCTTTCTGGCCAGAAAATTCCACATTAGTATGTACAGCTGGCTAACTGCAGGTTTAGGGGGCCCAGTACCAGTGGTAGTGCTGGAAGACAGACATGGTTTTTGCTTAGGAAAGCAACCCATTGCAAGGAGCAGGGTGGCTAAATCACAGAAGTTACCAAACACAAATGGAGCTACTCTGCTCAGGGGATTCCTGATGACAGAATAGATTCCTTAAAAACTGCACTCGAACAAAAGTCTTGCCAAACAGAAAGTTTTAACAAAAGCCAGCACTTGCACAGGGTGAATGTGCCCACAGCACAGATGTCTTCGAGCAGTTTCACTGCCAAAGGACACAGCCAAATGTAAAAGCAGCTTTTCCTCATTTGTGCTTGCAAACACAGGATTCTGTGGGCATAGCTGGCACTCAGGCACTTTACAAGGCCTAGTCTTCAAAATGCTGTGTACTGTTTCTTTCTAAACTTAGTCCACTACGGGACTTTAAAATGAAAAGCAAAATAAATTCTTTTTGGGAAAAAGGCTGTCTAACTTTTCATTGGTGCCCAAAGTCCCAAAAAAAAAAAAAAAAAAAAAAAAAGACTTGAATATTTGCAAGCCATTGTTACTTCATTATGATTTTCATAAAAATGGAAATAGTTTAACCAGAAAACAGTTAGTCTGCTGGAGTCCCTTTAATAAATATACATTTGCATCTGAAATGGCACAATTTATCTTGAAGAAGCCTATTGCAAAAGACAAATATCAAACACTACTGAACATCCACACACACATTTGCATCACAGAGGGGATTCTCTACCATTACTTTGAAACCTGAAAAAGTCTAGAGATACTATTCTAAATAGTCCACTACTAGCCCAAAGAATAAACAATAGGAAAAGGAATAGGAGAGGAAAGAAGTAAAATGAAGGGCTAGCTTCACTTCACCCAACACTGACTGAAGGCCAGAAAACCATTGATATGTGGTTACACAGACAAGAGCACAGAAAGACTACATAAGAAATATTCTACTCAAGAAATTATAGGGTACAATTGTACCTAATGCCAAATAACCCTGTCTATGAAGGGGGAAGTGCAGAGAGAGATGGGGAAAGAGCACTGGATATCACCCCCTTGCTCACCTTTCTGGTTATGGCTATTTACAGGGGGCAGTTCCTGAGTCACCACACAGGCAGCTCACACAGTGTGGCCTCTTCCAGGTGCTGAAGGGAGTCTGTCCAGCCTAAATAGCAATTCTTCCAGCAACAGCACAAATGCACTTCATTAACACTCGCACTGCTGGGCTCCCAAGTGACATACAGTCACTTAAGTGCCTGTATTTCACTGGAAATCAATGATAGAGCTGCCAGCCCAAGGTTCAGTGATTTCTTTCCCTCTCATGGCAAACTTGTATGAAGGCAGAAGAATGGCAACTGTCTTTTTATTCAAATATACGCATTCTAGCTCAATCCACCTCTCCTTGTTATTTAATTGGATCTGGAGTTTTTAAAACCAATCTTGGAGTCATTTTGCCAGTAGCTTTCCAATAGAGTCATGCTTTCAACATCATCTGAATAGTTATCTCCACTCTTGAATTCATGTCTTCTTACCTGATAACATATTATCTGTTTTTATTGAAGGAAACTTCAAAGTCATTTCATGTTTGTGCCTGTGAATCATCAGATGATCCTCTGTTGGAAAACGCTGTCAGGCAAACACAGAAAGAGAGAGAGGAAGAGAGAAAAAAAAGAAAAAAAAAGAAGAATTTAATTCTCTAATAAACTTTTGGCATTGGACAGAATTTCAAAAATGAGAGACAGAAAGAAATTTATCCAGCTAGAAATGTGTCCAAATGGCACAGGAAACAGAATATTTGAAAATACAAGTGAGCATGAGTAACAAATAGCTGTACTTGATTTAGAAACACATTTGCTGCTGTGCTCTCTGGGGTCACAAACCGTAAGGTGTCATGCAACTGCTTGGAAAAAATTACAGTCCAAGTTTTGGATTCTAAGGGTTTCAGACACCCACTCCAGCTACCACAGCTTCACAAGTCACCACGTGCCTGAACATCTGTGATAGCTGCTGCTCTGTATGCTCTTAGCCCACGGCAAATGCTAAGTAATGAGGCAAATCTTAAATCACTTTACTGGATTTTTCTGCTTTTGTGTCTTTCTGCAACATATATCTGATGAACAGCTATAAAAATAACTAAATAAGCCAGCTTTTTTCTATCCAAAAGTATTCAGGCAAAACACATCTTTAATTTTGGAAATATCTGATACTTTGACTTGATTTGAAGCGGCAATGAAATGGTGCACAGTTTTATAGCAGCTAGTTATGACCCTTTATGGTACTAAATCAAATTATTCTCCTTTGTCAAGCTGAGAAGGTGGAGAGAAGTTTTTTGTAAGAAACTAATCAGTGTGCTAAGTTTGTTTTACAATCTGATTAGAGACTTATACAAGAAATAACTTCTTTGGAACAAAACAAAGAGACAAGCTTGAATAAACTCTCAAGCACTTGCACATTTGGGCTCAAACAGCAGAATGGTTCTGTGAAGTTTCCTTCACCAGAATGTGCATATACAGAACTTTGCTCCTAAGAGGTTTCAACTGGGTTATTTCAGGACTACCAAAAGCCAAAAGTAGTATCACCAAGGCTTGAGGAAAAAAAAAATTAAAAGCAGCTCTTTAAAGCAACAGGTACATAGGAGACAAAAAAAATGGCAACAACAGAGCTAAAGGGACCTAATGGTTTCAACACAGTATACTCTTGGCTAAGTGACTTTGCTTGTGGCTGAAGTATAAATAATTGCCATATGTTACACCTTCTGAGAATCCCTCTAAACCCATAGACAAAGCAGCATAAATAATGGAATTGAATTCTCTGGGGGGGAAAAAGGAAAAAAACTGGAAAAGAAAGAAATCCCAAAGATCTTTTTCTCACTGTGAAATCCTGGTTCACTGCTTACTCATCTGGAAGAAATGCAGCATTAGGAATTTATGTTAAGAACAAAGGGAATATCTGAGAAAGACTTTGCTCAATGAAATCATGAAGGGGGTGAAAAAACCCCCACATTTATTTTGCCTGAAAATGGATTTTCCTTCATGGATGCCACGCTCTCTCTTCATGATGAAATCAGCCAGCTTAAACAGGGTGTGTGGCAACAGAGGAGAAACTGTTTCTCCAGCCCAGACTTCTCTGTCCTTTTTCTAAGTCTACTTTCTTCCTTATGCAGAAGGTTGACTCCATCAGCCCTCAGCACACATCTGCAGGGGCCAAGAGAGAAGCCCCAGCCAGCTTAGCTGGACAGCAGCTCTGCATTATGCACTTGTGTCAAGTCCTCATTTATTACAAACAGGGGTCATGTTGGGGAATGGGAAGTTAAATGTTTTTTAAGATGGAATTTACATCTACTTTGTTCATCTTTCCAAATTGTAACAGCATGCAACCAAAGTTGCTCTCTGAACACCTAAAAGAGCTTGTCTGGACCAGCTTCTCCTCCACTGAGGAAACTAATTAAGAGTTGACATGAAAACACTCAAGTCCACTGATTTCAGTGGAATTTAGTTTCATCAAAAAGGTAAATAAACATCACAATTAAACTCAGACACTTTTATTCAACCTCTGTGACAGAATGGTGAAAGTTTAACTCTGAATGTGGAAATCTAAAGGGACATATTCTCAGCCTGAGGGATTATCAGAAAGATGCACTCTGCCTCCCATAGAAAAACTCCCACTTAATGAAACAGCAAAGCCACTCAGCCAGTTGTTAACTGGACTGAAGGCTTCTGCCTCTCCTTATTTCAGCTCTTGGCAAAATCAACACCTACACTTCATTAACAGTCACCCACCCCTCTTCCAGAAGAACCTAAGGAGTTGTAAATATCTTACCCAGCTGAAATCTCCCAACACACAGTTGAAACAGGGAAAGGTTCACTAATTAAGAGAGGAGGACTCTGGAAAATGGGTAAGCTGTATCATATGTCAGGATGCACACAGGAAGCCCATGGCAAAAGCCCGCAAGATGACCTTGTCTGAAGATTTTACTCACAAACTCTTGTTACTAAAACAAATTAGGGTCAGAAGTGCCACACATGGAACTTCTCTCACCACTGCAAAATCACTGAAAAAACCACACACACCCCAGTTCAAATCTCAGCAGGTAAAATCCTTGTCACTTCAGGGTATTTTTAAGCTCATTAAACATCTAATGTTACAAGTCAGGTTTTGCCCTTGGTGACATATGGCAGAGCGCCAGTCAAAAGGACAGGAATCCCAAATGCACAACCTGGGGCAAAATTTATCTACAGGTTGCATTTTCCACAGAAAATATTTAGTAGGAAGATGTCTTAAAGACTAAAAATAACTAATTAACTAACTAAATAAATAAATAAAAATCAGCTAATAAGATATCATTGTATTTAAGTATTTAAAATAGAAAGAAAACCGCAGGAGAGTTAGGGCCTTCCAATAGCAACATAGAATATTCCATCATACATCTCAGCAGAAGACAGATAAATGTGTCCTGCCTAGAGTGTCCTCTCTTGATAGTCCCTAAAGGAATCTGCAATGCATGTCTTGAAACATTAGGTTTTGGGATGAGAAAAGTCACAGAAGCAGCTTGAGGAGCACTTGTACCATCTCACTTTTGACTGGCTGCTCTATTTGCTTGAAATATTTTGCAATAGTGTCTTGTGGGAAAGGAGAGAATTGAGGGGAAGCAGGTCTTAAAAAAAAACCCACACAAAAAACCCCTGACACACATATTATTATTAGACATGTGTTAATATATCAGGAGGCATTATACAAGCCAGAGCTAGTGCTGAGGACTCAATTAATATCACCGCTGACTCCACTCACCTGTGAGCAGCCTGGGGCACTGCAGACAAAAGGCCTCTCCTGCTCCAAGTTCATCTTTGAATCCTCATAAATCTACATGTTAAAAGGGGAAGGGGGAAAGAAAGGGAACCTATGAATATATACGTTCTAAACTTCACACATGCATGCAACATACAGAAATGGCAGTTTGTGCTTTTATTTCAAACTCCACAAACACATCAGAACAAAGTTTTCACACTCAGAGTACCAATTTTGCTAATACTCAGCAGGCTCTCTAGAGTCTAAGTTCTTATTGCTCCTTCCTGAGCATCAATTTACTGTTAAGAAAGAAATAAAGTTCAGCTTTCACAGCATAAATCTGCCTCAAAAAATAGCATATGTTCAGTGTTGTTATTAGATAAGACCGTGGCTTCTCAGAAATATCTCGAATTAAAGGTTTTTACCTTTCCTCCTTCAGTTCCTGCTGAACAACATTAAAACCAGACATCTAGGTTACTTCTGAGAAAGAGCCCACTTTTTGAAGTTTTGCATCCATACTGTCTGATATTAATCACTTAAATACATTACATCCATGCTCTCCATGCACATAAGGTAACTGTGCATCCCCATCCTTTAAAAGGTCAACTAGAGCCTCAGGAGCTTCAGCAGTGAAGTTTTGTCTAAAACTGCATTTCCACATAGCAGTTCCAGTCCTGTAACCTTGAACTCAACCCTGGGGGAAAGCTCCCAAGTCTTAAATAAAGGCAAAGTGTGAAACATTCACCCTCAGAAGGCAGTTATGCGCCTCAATTCGAGTCAATACTAGGGCAGTGTCCCTGAGAAAAAAAAAAAAAAAATTTAGTAAAATTCTAGGGAGTAAAATAAGTAAATCATTTATTTGGGAAATGTTTTCAGCCTGTTGGAACAACTGTTTTTACCAGCTAGAATGTAGTGGCTGACCCATCTTAAAGCAGATGACTTATGTTTAGAGATTCCCTGAAATCCCTTAAAACAACCTCACCACAACCTCTTTTAGAAAAATATCTGGGTGTTGTTTGGGTAATTTTTTCATGACCCAAAGAGAAATATCTTGGTGGAGAAGCAGAATTTGATTTTATAACTGCAAAAGTCTGCAGAGGGACAGGTGGTAAAATTGCTCAAACCCACTGAATTTTTTTCAAACTGCAGTTCATTTTTCCTATCATCAGAAGTATCTTTAGCATGCTTACAGTTGAGAGTGTAATTCACCATTAAGCTGTACATCAGCCAGACCCATACTTGCCGCAATTATTTTCACTGGATGATAACGTTTTCTTTTTAATTAAACTTCATTCTGGCGGACATTAGCCTGACAGTATATTTTCCTAATTGTGACATAAAAAACTCCACTCTGTCTGACTCCACTGACTCCTAGAAGCAGAATCCAGAAGTGAAGGATTTCTACTTTCATTTGCCCTTCAACTCCACAAGGACACTACTCCCAAAAGTTGATAATAAGCATCAAATGATCTTCCTGATATGGGCATCTCTACCAACATCTGGCCTGAGACAAATGATTTATAATACAATAAAGTGTCAAGAAAGATCAGGCATAACTTATGTATCCACACAAGGCTAGAACCGAAATAACTAAAATTGTACCTAATTTACTCCTTTAAGATTATTCATATCCTGTTTTGATTTAACTTACAGCTATGTTAAACTGAAATAGGATACTCATAATCAGAAATGAAAGAGTATATTCGCATACTAAAATAACTTAAGGTGTTAAATTACTTCTAATTTCAGTTATTTCAGTTCCAGACTGTGCATAGACAAGCTCTTCAGAGATGAAGCCATAAAAATACTCTGAATTACACTATCCTGTCTCAAAGAAACAAGCAGCAGAGAGATAACTGACTAGAAAAACAAACCCCCGCAAAAAACAAAACCAGAACCTCCAGCTAAGCTAGATTTTTAAATCCACCTCTATTTATGGGATGTGACCCCAGGCATGTTGTCTTTCCTAAAGACAACTTTTTCCTTTACAGAGAAAGAAAAGATAAAAAAAAGGAAGCTATGCATGGATAATGAAAGGCTTTATTTAATATCCCAATTGCTCCTGCAACTGAAGCACTGCCAAAGATTTCTGTTACCCCTTTTTCCCCTCCTCAGGGGACAGTGACAACAGCATTTTCAATAGCAAAACAACAGATGAGCCTCAGTTAAAGAAAACAAAATAGCTACAATTCTGGTCCCAAGTGTCCAAGTGAATTTCAAAACATTACCAGGAATTATTTGGAGTTTGATTTCTTATTGAGTATTGCAAGTCTAAGACTTCCCTCCCCACCCTGAGTTTGACCTTTAGTCCCCGAATCCATCAGTGCATGCTTTATAACAATTAAATTATTCTCAAGGTTATCTAGTAGATAAGCATATACTAAGCAGCAAAATAACACACTAGATGAGAACTAGAATCCTGATTGCAGGGATCAGCTCCAGGAAATCAACTATAAGAAAACATAGACTTGTTGTTTACTCTGAATACCTGGAAAAGGCATCAGGTTCAACATCAAATTGTTTTTCCCAAATGTACAAGCAATTGCTTATTTCCATGAGAATCGTTCTTTGCAGACACTAAACATAAAAGGAGCAATAATCCAGCATGACTGTATCACCTGCACTCCAAGTGCTGTCTAGCAGAACTTGACCTGTATAATGTGTTACCAGGTGGTACAGTGCCCTCAAGACAAATTGCACCGTGCAGAATTGGTGTTTGCATGTGGTGCAATCACTGCAGTTGAGACTGTGGTGCCACTGACTCTCTTACAACAGTAAATGAGTGGAAGAAGCTGCCTGCTGCCTACACTTTTTGCAAGTGTCTGGTGCTTGGTTATCATATGGCAATAATTCCGGTGTTGTGCTTGAACGTCGAGCAGAAAAAAGCAGCTGAAATTCTGGGCTGTGAGTTGAACCTCCTGCCTGAACCTCCTCAATCCCTCTGAACTCCGCAAAAGCTGCGGATGCACCGGCACCACCGGGCCTCGCCCCAGGTTTGCAGGATGGGGGCTCTCAGCAGCAGAGCTGTTCTGGCTGTGCACAGCACAGCTTGCATGGCACCCTTCTCAGGATGCAGGCAGGCATCTCCCATCCTTCAGCCCAGACAGCTGCACACAGCCTCTGGCACACACTTCCCTTCATGTGTCTCATGTGTGTCGCTGGGCCACACAATCCACGTCTTCTTTTTCCACACTGTGTGCAGGTGAAGGAAGGAAATAACACAACCAATGGCAACATTTCCACTTCACCTAATAAAAATATATCACAGCAGCCTTTCCATCTAAATTAAGGTGCTTATTAGCCTTTGGGATCTTAAAAATTCAAGTTACACTCATGCAACTCTTGTAGTACTACTAATAACCACTGCAATTAATGCACATGAAGAATATCAGACAAATCTATGATGACTGTAAAGTTAAAAATTTGCTCCAGTCTGAATTTTTTGCTTCTGTTATCAATAGCTTAATTTATTGCAACTTTGTGACTTTTTTGAAGAAACGGTCAAGGATTATAAATAAAAGCGAACACTATTATCGATATGTCAGCATTAGTTCTGATATTATTAACAATAGCCATGAGTGTATAATCCAGCAGAAAAGGGGGTTGAATTTTAATAGACATGTTAACAACATCTGTCAGCATTTATTGCCCTATTGTGACCACGTAAAGAGCCTTATTGGCAGAATGTGTAAGTGAGGAAATCTGCTATGCTGTTGTAGCCTGCCATTCTTCTGAAATATCACTTTGCTCAGGAGAAGTTAAGGTACTCTAATTATAAAAAGAAATAAATAAAAATACAAGAGAAAGGCTTCTCCAACCTATGGCACATGGTAGAGAAACAAGTTCTGCAGCAAGCCAAAATTTGTTCCTACTCCTTGATTTTTGCATGAGAGTCTTCTAAAAAGTTTTTATTATAATTAATAAAACTGAAGCCCACAGTGAGGAACACAAGAATATAACAAAGAAAAAACAGCAAACCGAAGAAACAAAACCACTCTCAGAACACAGCAACAAACTACATCTCCTCTCAGCAGCATGCAGAGGGAAGTACCCCATGTCCTCAGGCTCCTCAAGGAGATTTTGCAGAGTCCCAGGATCATCTTTTCTGAACCAGGAAAACTATTCTTACATCTAAGATCAAGAAAGCATGCTCCTTTCTGTCTCTCTCTCCCCCTTTTTAAACTCAGCTGTAATCTTACTGCCATACTGGTAAAAACATCAAGCAGGCTTGTTTCCTGTTTCAATGTTATTCTTGAAGTAGGCTGCAGTAAGAATCTGATTTTCATTGGGCTATTATTATTTGCAGCTGTGTGACCTTTTTAACCCTCTTTTAAAAGTGACATTTCAGCCTTCAACCTCAAGCTGTCTAAATGTTGCAGGGTTTTCAGGGCTCTGATTAACAGAGGAAAAAGAACCGATGGGGAGGTGTACACTACAATGTGTCTAATGCAGGTCAGTGCACCCATCCTGCCATTTGCACAAGTGAGTAATTACACTCTTATAAGCAACCTGTTTGTTGAAATTAATCACCTGGGTTCATGCTCACAAGACAGGTTTCTTCAGCCTGGTGTGACCAAGGTCACTGAGATTGCCAAATACAGGTACACAGCACACAGTCTCTAGCATTAGTAGCACTATGCAGAGACATGAGCAATAAATGAAGCATCACCTGTTTTTTAGGGTCACGGGCAAAATGTTTAAAAAGTGAGAGAAGACATGGTCACACTGCACTTGTGAATAGCAAAGAACTCCATCAGTGTGTATGCAGCATTTTAAATTGCTAGTCATGGCTATTCAATACTGTGCTATTTATAGATAATTAGAGCGTTATTAGAAATGCTATTAAGACTTGTTGGTTTTGGAAGTGTAATACACGCAGGGTTAATGCCCATGGTTGTTCCCAATACATACTTGCTTGAGCAAAGCCAATTTGAAGCAGCATTGTGCTGGAACGGTGCACAGTGCTTTTTCTCAGCATGGGCTTTTCAGTGGAAGTGCTTGTTTTCTGAGCTAGCATCACGCTTTCCACATGCAGGCATACAGGCTCATTATCACAGCCCTGCCTGCTTCAGCTGCTACAACGAAGGGTCTGTCAGCATTTCCATTAGAAACCCCCTGGTTTCAGGATTAAAGCATTTCCAAATGGTTCTGAATGTTGGAAAGCAATTTGTGTCTGGAGTCCCCAAGAAGGACTTTAATACGATGCACATTTGAGCTGGGGCTTGAGCCCTTGCTGGTGCTCCAGTGAAGTTTTTGGGATTGCATTTATGACATTTATGTGTGGAAAAACACTCAGCTTGGTCCTTTACTCATTTATTTTAAAAGAAGAGAGGCCCATAAATCTTCAGGCAGAGCCGAGTGCTCTCAAAAAGCAGTTGATGTGTGAATTGCCTCAACAGCAAGCAGCCTTCCTTCAGTCCTTTCCCTGTGGCTGGCATCTGTGAAGCCACTAGCCACTGGCAGCCTCCAGGATCATTTGCAAAAGGAGTATCAAAAAGATTCTTTTTTCGTGCTTTTGAACACCCTAGGTCTTTTTAAATTGCCACACGGTTTACTTCTTGCCTACCCGAACAAAACCCAGCTCTGGGAAGGCTCCCCAGCAGTCCTAAGGTTTTGTCCCTTCTCTCTCTTACAGGTACATGCATTTACCTTCAAATCAGCCAAGTATGGTCCCATAATTCAGCATTTGTCCACTAAAACCCACTGTTTCTGTTATCAAAAACAGCCAAATAGATGCTTCCCGATTTTCCTCTGCTTATGCAGAGCTGCTTTCTTCTCAAGAAAGAGCATAACTGGGGATAACTAAAAGAATATGGGGCAAATATACGATATTTCAGAATAGAAGAATGAACGTTGGAAAACTCTGGAATTAAGGACAGAGGGGAATACAGGGAGAAAGAACCACAAGGGGACTGGAGGCAAGAAGACACCAGTGGAAATGGAAAAAAGAAAGACAGTGGAAGGACTGCAGACCACTGAGGACTGGGCTGAGGAAGAGGAGGGGAGTAAAAGGATACCTCTGAAAAAGAAACTCAAAATAGAAAGCAGATGACCTACTGGCTTCCCACGTAGCAGCAGTGTGAGAGCCCAGCACTGTGTATCACCCAGGCAAGTACTTGGTAGAGGGCACAGTTTGTCCTCTGCACTGGATGATCAGTCTCTCAAGTCTAGTGGAAATGCACAAGTCTAAAAAATTACATTCCTTGGACTCCCCATTTCAGCATAGGAAACCCATCACAGATTCACTTGCAATAGTGCAAATGAATTTGCTGTTTTACAGAAATGGCTGTGGAATTACTAAGCACAGACCACAGAAGACAAAAATGGAAATAGGACAACAGAGGTGAAAAGTGACTTTAAATGAAAATACCAAAAAAAAAAAAACCTAGCCCTTTTGAAAACAGTTCATGAAAGTTATCTCAGCACAGAAATATTCTATAGGAGAAATAAGATCTTTATAGGGCAAGATGGCTATTACTTCAACTCTGGAAAAACACTTTGAGGAATAATGTGGTTATTTTGCACTTTGTGATTGGCCAAACAGGGCCAGTCTAACCTGGAAATGGCCCAGGCTTGTAGTTCGGCAACTGTCCCCTACTGATGGCATTTGCAGAATAACCCTAATACCTGCTGTCCCTGGTTACGAGTCTGAAACCACATGAGAGACCAGACTGGAACCTCGCTGACAGCACCGAGGTTGGCTTAACAGAACAGGCAGGAGCACAGGCTGTACCAAGGTAAGGAAAAGGCTCTACTCAGCAGCAGCATTTCACACACCAACAGAGCACTTCTCCATTTCCCTACATGCAATATTTCTGCTTTCCTGTGCTAGAAATTCAACCTACTGAAGTAAAACCAGTGTCTGGGTCTGTGGACTTGACAAATGTTAGGGAGAACACCAAGTGTCCATGGATAGTCAAACAGCATCTGAATGTCAAGTTTATCTCAACATGAACAAATACTGTCATCATCCTCTATCACCAGACATTTAACTGAAGTGCTTACGTCAGAAGACTAAGTTAGACATGAGGGTCTTGAAAGGGAGGGAAGGAAGAAAGGAAAGATGAAGGAAAAAAAGGGGAGGGGAAGAGGAGGAAAAGGAGGGGGGGATGGGGAAAAGCAGAAGAAGGAAGTGAAAGAAGTGACAGAAGGGAGAAAAAGGAAGGGAGGAAATGGGAAGAAAGGGAGGAAAGGGAAGAAAGAGGAAAGGGAGGAAAAGGAGGAAAGGGAATAAAGGGAGGAAAGGGAATAGAGGGAGGAAAGGGAGGGAAGGATGGGCTATGTTAGAGCCAGATTGAAAGCATCAAATGCTTTAAATGGTGTGCTACAAAAGGACTCAGCACTATTTTAAAAGCTTTAACACTGAGGCTTCTTTTACCGGATGCATTGTGATAATACAGTGTATAATATAATGTTCCAGATGTACATGGTGACAATATAGTCCTTATTTAGGTCACTGTCCATCTCCCAAATTGTTCTGCAGCACTGCAAAACAACTGCAGTAACACAAGTGGCAGGAATCTTGCTTTGAGAGACCACCACTAATATCCAGCATTTTAAAGGAAAAACATATTTGCTCTGTTCTTTATGAGCAAGTCTTGGCTTCTCCCTGTACGTGACAGAGTCCCTTGGGGCAAAGCATGTGCACAAAGAAGTTAAAACCACCATTAGCTGAAATCAATATTTACTACCAAACTCTTGAAAGATTTAAAGGAGAAGATACATGCAGAGAAATCCATTCCAGGTTCACACAGTCATTACTAACATGGATCTGATAGCACCCACTCGCCCTCACTACCAATTTTTAGTGGATTACACACTCAAATACACTTCAGTGTGATATTTGATTAATTACAGAGTTGCTAGTAATATAAGAATTGTCTGCTTAGAATTGCATTTACAGTTATTTTTCAGGCAAAGGGATAAAAAACAACAGAAAATTCTTAGCCTATGAGAAAGTCTGCCCCAATTTTCATTCATCTTCGAAAGGTTACCAATATTAAGTGAGGTGAGTAGTCTGTCTTCTGCAAATCTCTTCACAAACACAGCCCCATTCCCGGAGCTGCGGCAGTCGCTGTGCTTCATGTCCATGGTTCCTATGCCAAGAGGATTATCGTGGGTGTATGAAAGAAAAACAACGAGGCTTCAGATCAGCTTCACAAGTTAAGATGGTTCACCATGCCTATTGCTATGAAAAAAAAAAAAAACCTACTTCAAGGGAAAAAAAACATGCATTATGCACTGGAGAAGATCTCCAGGAAGCCTGCAAAGGGCAGAAAAGGCAACTGCAACTGTGGTGAGAGATGAAGCCCATGAAGTAGAGGGTGTCAATGATGCACTCCCAGTAACATCTGGCAAATAACCTAATCTTTTGGGACTTTCCAATGCTGGCAGATAAGTATGTTGTCTGTCCCTTCAAAGGCTGACCTCATTTCTATCCTTGGGTTAATGGCATGCAAAGCTCTCTGCTACACTTACTTTTTTACTCTTCCCCCTGACCCAAAGAGTTATTATTAAACACCAAACAACTCTGCCTATTGTTGTAGTTTGCATACAATTTAATTAAGAGTTTTCCCTCCAGGAATAATATTGACTGAAGGTTTTTGTAGGGTTGTTTTGGTTTTTAAGTGTACTGTAACTGCAGTATGCTAATTGCTTTGGTTTATGATACACAAATAGATAAAAGAATTCACCTAACTTGCATGCAAATAAACACTTGGATTTCCAAAGGGAAGGAAGAAAAAAAAAAAAGAAAGCATTAAAGATATCCTGGGGGAAACAACAACACAAGGCTGCTTAGCTGACTTTCATACCAGAAGCAGTTAGGGGCTTTAACACAAGCTTTGAAAATTCTGCCAGCCCAAATTTTCCTTCCATATTTTACTATATAAAATAATGCCTAAACCAGAACTCTAAAAACAAACTTTAACATTTTATGAATAAAACTCTGCAATTCTGTATGTTTAAAATAGTTTTAAACTAGAACCGATCTCACTTTTTACTCTTTTTTTTTGCTTTATAGTTAACATACAAGACAGTTTAAGATTTTCATTACATAGAAAAATGAGACTATTAATAAACCAGCTACAAGCCATTAATTATTAACTTTCACCAATTTTTAATTGTCATTTTTAAAGATTTTTTTCTTTTAGTTGGGAAGCTTCTCTCTCTGCAAAATGACCAAAAAAATCCTAAATCAAACCTTCAGTGTTCACTGTTCCTAGCTATAAGATAAAATCCTCTGGGGCAACAAATCTCTGCTGAGAGCGCTAGCAGCCCACGGGTCCCCTCAGGCAGTACTCAGCACTAGAGAGTTTTAGACACTAAAAACTGAAAACTGTTCTTTTCAGCCCTGACAAATCAAGGGCAGGCTGATTTGCAACACTTTAAATATTGTGTGTGTGAAGTTGCTCACATCCTCAAATACACACACTTCATCTTCAGACACGTCTCTCACCAGTCCTATCACTAGTTTTACTAACAGCAGTGTAACAACCTGTTTTTAGTAAGTTTTATTTGGATTTAGGCTTATCCGTATATTTTTAGGAAATCAAATATGGAATCATCTTGCTGTTGGAATACCTGCATAAAAATAAGAGGGTCTGAGTTCTGAGACTGGGTTAAAAAGCTGCTTCGAAATCATCCATTGCATTGAATAAACATAGTGTATTTAGACTTTGAAAGGGCAGAACACAAATAAAGCAGTAAGCAAGTGTTTGCTTGAACTAATAACCCAGGAAAAAAATACACTCAAAGAAGCTGCAGACATTAAAGTAAGAGTTTATATTTTCATAGAATCATACAATATTTTGAGTCAAAAAGTACATCTAAAGGTCATCTAGTCCAACCCCCTGCAATAAAGTAGGGACATCTTCTACTAGATCAGAGCCCTCCAACCTCACCTTGAATATTTCCAAGGATGGGGCATTCACCACCTCTCTGGGCAACCTGTTCCAGCATTTAATCATCCTCATTGTAAAAAAATTCTTCCTTATACCTACTCTAGATTGATCCTCCTTCAGTTTAACACCATTAACCCTCGTCCTATTGCAACAGCCCCTGCTAAAATGTTGTCCCATAAGTTGTGACCCACTTATACCTTATACACCTCTTTATGGGAGTTGTTTGTGAGACTGGAGTCTTCCAGCTTATTAAATGAGTTAGAACTATGAACTAGAAGAATAATTCACAATAGTTAGTGAAAGCTTTTCGGGGGAGGCAGGGCAGGCATTTTAGGCTCAGTCTTCTGGAGTACCTGAGGTGCCATCAGCAGTCACAGGACATTGTCCCATGCAGGCATCACCAACAAACAGTGCTGTGCTGCAGGCATAGCACCTCCCAGGGCTCTGAAATCAGCCACTACCAAGGCCCAGCACCAAAAACACCAGGAGCAGCAAGCAATGCCCTGGGCTCAGCAGAGAAGCCCCTCTTCCCCTGCCATGACACAGGCAGGGTCCCCAACAGCCCATCATTCCAGCCAGCACCGGAGAGAAGGCTGAGGACCATCTGCCCCCGCAGTTCAGGTACCTGACTTGGGAAGGGAACAGAATGGCCCACAAACTGCCTGGCAGTCATCCAAAACAAAACAAAAAAGCCCAGACCATTTTGTGCTGCTCTCCCCACCCTCCTGCAGACCCCCCAGCCAGGCTCTGGCTGCCTGCTCTGCCCTGGATGTGTCCACAACCCTTGGGTCAAGCTTCTCAACCATTAAAGGTCTGGACTCAGGAGAGGGGTAACTTTGATGGGAAGCCAACACAGGTCTTCAAAGGCTTTTCTGCAAATATATGCTTTCTTTGAGCACAAAAGTGGTGATCCCTCTCCCTCTCCTCGGGCAAGAATGCTCCAGAAGTACTCCTGAGGGTTGGAGGTGCTCCTCCAGTCCCCAGCACTAACAGCGTCCTGCAAATACATTTGCTGCATGTGAGACAAACAAGTCTGCCTCCTTCTCCATACCCAGAAGAGCAGCTCAAACATCAGCCCCTCAGAGGAGCTCTGGGATAAGCAGAGACATGCCAATGCCCGTGGCAGGGGCTGCTCTGGCTGCTTTGTTCCCTGACTGGGGAGGTGGGATGGATCCTATCCTGACACCCTGATGAGTCCCCTCAGGCTCTCACCCCCGGGAGACCCCCATGGTGCCTGACACAGAGCTTTTCTGGTGGTCTCCACTGGTCAGCAGAAGCACAGCCCACAGCACTTGTGGGGATGCTGCTCAGCTGCTGGTCCCTTGGGAGCACTCCACGGCTCTGTAGCAAACCCAGACAGGTTATACACAGCCTGTGTACTTCTGCCTAGTCAGACCTCTAGCCCTGCCTCAAGGAATGAGAGATTTGGGATTCAGAAGGGACATAAATGCAGCTATTGCTCCACTGACACTTGACAAGAAGGGGACATCTGACATGGGTGATGACCCTGTCCTCAACTAATACAGCAACTGCAAAGCCAACTGCTACCAGCGGTTGGGCACAGGGATGAGTCTGCCTTCCAGAATCAGCTGGAACAGCACCCCTCACTGGCAAATGTCCATACAAACCATGGGAGACCCTCCCAGGAGCAGAGAGAGGGTTCTGCACTCCAGGAGCAGCTGCGCTTGTCTGTGTGCACAGACATGCAAGTCTGTGGGGTAAGTGAGACTGTGCAAAGGGACCTTTCCTTTCCTCCTATAGGGATGCAATATAAGTCAGCAATATAAGTCTCCAGAGCCCTTCTCAGAAGACTGCTGTATCACTTTTTAAAAATCAGCCTTTCTGGTCCAAGGATTATTGCCTCAGTGAAGGAGGCAGCACATCAAAATGAAGCAACTCCTGATCAGTGACTAGCCACAAATTTCTGGCAGTAACCAATTCATAACTACAAACAAGAACCTTAAAAACTGGCACATATGAAAAAAATTCTGCTTTTCCTAACAAGAAGGAGGCAACATGAGGGGTAATTCTCTGTAGGCTGTACATTCACAACCTGTGAACTACTCACAGCAACTTACAACGTACTGCAAGTGTAAAGTGGTGAAATTCAAACATCTCTAAAAACCACAGATTTGTAACTTGTGCTTATGTAAATACACAGCTTTCAAGCCTCAGCCACCCTGGCCATAGCTCTTCTGGGAAAAACGAAAAAATCTTGGCTAAGGTTTTCAAGAGCAAGCAGTGATACTGAGAGCCTCCAGTTTTAATGTGTCCAATCAGAAATACTTTAAAAGGCTTCATTTTCAACTCCTGCTGCACACACCCTCTTCCAATTATATCCCTTTAGGGAATATTTATCTTTGAAAGTAAGCAAATAAGGAAAAATCAGACACATACACATTATTTTGTTCATTCTTCTCTCAGTAGTCTCTCTAACACAAAGATGTAATACTATGCCAAAATTATAGACAAGAGGCTAAAGAACACACTTTTAAAGACTGATTTTAATTATTTTTAACAAAGCTGAAAGATGCTTGCAATCACAACTGCAAGAAGTTTTAAATCTATTTTATCTGTAGTTTCATCTAGAAGATTCTAGCTTACATGATCTATCCAAAGTCATGCAAAGTTGGTAGCAAAGTCAGGAAATAAATACATAAATATTTATAGTTACAATGTACTGATTAACTACAGGATCATTATTTTGGGAATGGACTGCATAGACTGATCTGGCTTTTTGCATTTTTAATTAATATAATTTATCTTATTTTGAACTAGGGTGCAGAGAGTTATGACTAACGAATACTTTGTATGAGAACTTAAAATAGAATTTTTAAAAACTTAAAAAGCTATTTCAACATGTAATTGCCTCAGTTTCTAAAAAGAGAATTTAATATATAAGCTGTTTTGAAGGTCTAGCAAGTATATGAACACATAATTCCTTTCCCCTTACTTGCAAGAAGAGAAAAACACTGAGACTTGTACCAGAGCAGTGAAAAACATAGCCCTATTCTGAAAGTAATCCAAATGTAAACATTCACACCCTAATAATATAGATACTATAATCCATTCCACAAAAAAAAAAAAAAAAAACCAAAAAAAAAAAAAAAAAAAAAAAAAAAACAAAGAGCACACAGATTCACTAAGCCTACTGCCATCTACATGGCTGTAAAGCAAACATGCTACAGATGTCTTCTACCAACTGCCCAGATCTATGTACATTTGTACAACTTGTACACCTTGTACACTTGTACAACTGCCCAGATCTATGTACCTATGCTATATAATCAGAAAATAAAGGCATAAATGAGGTGGCAGTGTCCCAGCAACGTCAGATTTCACAGGGTAGTAAGATTAGTGACTGCCTCCAATAAAGGGACTACAAATGCAGGCTTCAGTATTGGGAAAGGCAGTGCACTTTTTGAAAGACACTTTGATCCTAAACACTTGACAGATTTTCTCAGTATGTCATCTGCCTCCAATCAGTCACCTGAAGAGTCAGGAGTTTTCTCAGAAAGCCATATTACTGCAGGATACTCCTTTCCAAGTGTTTGCTAATGATATGAAGGCCATTAAGTCTGTATACTCTAGTTGTCATAAGCTTGTGTGACACCATATCCAATATTTTCATAGGTAAGGCTAAGTTTTCTTCACAGAAAGAGCTATTTTTATGGACAGCTACAGATACTGACTAATGCTTTTACATTTATCAATGCCACAAATAGCTTTTTGAATATTAATGCTGCTAGAATTTCTTTCAAGACAGTAAGTGGCAATTATAAATAGGTGCTATTATCTTCCCACGTGTCAAAACAGGCAAAAAAACGTTTAACACACATTTTGTTTGGATCATCCAAATAATATGATTCTTTGCATAATTCTGGAGAATAAAAAATATTTGAGGAGCATTAAGAACAAACAGGATTGTCATGAATCTCCTTCCAAGCACTACCATCCATCTCCTCTACAGACTTGTAAGCTACACTTGCCTCCTACTCCCTCATATTCTCCTTTCTCAAGCACTGTCTTGGTCTGAAATGAAGAAGCCTCTGATCCTGGATCCTTCATTTTGCACTTACATATATAATAGTTTATTTTATACAGTTTTATATTACATCATAGCATGCATTTGCCTGCAGTACACAGTGCATTATGAACTTTTGTTGTTACAGTGTTTAAAGAAAATAAAGTCTATCTCCAAGGCACTTTGATACCACACTAATACAGCTCTTGATTCCTTGGCTGGGCTGCAGACCCAAAAAGTTATCTCCTTTATGCAGACAATGGTAAAAAAAGAAGGAGAAAAATATCTCTACTCATGTAAGAACATCTGGGCTAACTAACCAATCTAAAATACAAGGGTCTCTTCTGGTATCACTTCACAAATAACAAAAAACATCTGTGGAGATACAGGCTGCATCTTCTACTTGAAGTTAACCTGAAAAAATTCCACTGAGTGTTATCTGAGCTCTAACAAACATAAAAGAACAAAGATCAATACATTGAAAGCTTATTTCATTTCAATCAATTGTTTGTGAGAAGTATTCACAGGTTGTCTTGCTTCCAGGACTAATGCCTAGCTCTTTAAGTAGATCTTCTCTTTTCTCTATAGATTTCAATCTTAGGTACAAGGACTGAAATTAATCACTTTGACAAGTAAGTGTCAGAGCAAAGAAAAAAAATGTTTGTCATTTTGGTCCCTAACACTAACAAGAAACTAAAGGAAAGTAGTTCATTTTTTTTAAGAAAGTACTTGATGTCTTCTTTTCTTAATGTCTTTCTCTGGCAATCTCATTCCCATTCTCACATTTTCCTAGTGAAAAAGAAAAGTGAAAAGAAACTGAAACCACAGTGAAAAAAATATTTGGGAGAAGATGTTTTTGTCACAATGGAAAATTTTGGAATTTTCCGGGTTTCAGGCTCAGTGCTGTTTTTAGGGAACTTTATAGCTCCAGGTCAGCTCTTCAGTTCACAAGCATGATGTGACTGACAATGAAATCCATTTTGCAGGATTTGAGAGAACAACATTAGTGAGGCCATCAAAACTTCCAACCAGAGAACATGGGACTCAAGCTGTCCAACCTCATTTCAAGAGAGGTCAAGTTAATTTCACTACTGAATATGACTCCATATTTGGGAAGTAAGGAGGAGAAAGCAAAAAAAACCAAGACTACACATATGCCAGGAAAGATCCTTTCTTGCCTTCATCCCTTCTCACAAAACCTGTATAGCTTGTGCTTTTTGATGGAAGGCTGTAATTGTGTGATAAAACACTTTTGGTAAAACAATTATTTCTAATTTAAATCAAATCCTTTTTGAAGGCTTTACCAGAACAGTTCTACCACCAGATCTACCATAACAGAGTCTGGTTAGCACGACTAGCTCAGGCACTCAGTAATAGAGCATGAAAGTGCAAACACATATCCACTATGGACTGATTTTACAGTAACTTTTAAAGCAGCATGGCTACAATATTGCAAGACTATTCATTTTGGTGTGTGAAAATCCCTTTGGTGTTTTCCAGTTAATAAGGATGAAAGGAGGGAAAAAAAAAAAAGAACAGAACATTTGAAAAAATTATAGGGCTGCATAGGCAGCCTCGAAGGAACATGGATTGAACAACCTTTGAAGTACCCAATTCTAAAATGAGATCATATGAGAATTTTTTCAAGCAATAAAAGTGAAGCCTCAGACACAAGTGTAAGTTACAGCCTGAAGTGCTTTATCACAGCTCCACGAACCTTCTTCCATAAACCCTAGTTCTTTTGAAAGTTCATTTACTTAAAGTAAAAATTGAACTGACTGTGGGGGAATGAAGGGGCAGGAGGGATCTATAGTTTCCCAGAGGTGTGTTGATAAATAAGGCCTGCATCTCATGACATCAAAGTCATGAGTGGAGAAGAGCTGTCTCCTGCCAGTCTGCAAGGAGGCATTTTCCACTTGGGAATAAGAGCAAATACCAGTGCCCTTATGTGCTTCTTCAACAAAACTCCTGCCCTCTGGAGAGCAAAACCTTCAACTTAATAACATGTCTACAGGTATGCAAAATCTACTGGGGCCTCAAAAAGTTATGCCTGGGCTAACGCTGTGCCACATAAAATACCCAAAGCTGACTCTGAGGGAATGTGGCTGTTTACACAGCACAGTGCAGAGCTGGGCAGAGATAACCAGCTCACATTGTGGAAGTAATATCAGCACAACAATGCTCTTGAGCTAAGCAGCCACGTCTTTAGTGAAGTTAAACGCAAAATCAGCCGATGGGGATATGCCCCTTGCAGACAGAAATCTGCCCACTACACCCATCTGAGAGGTTTCTGGTTTGTATGACACACACATAATCATTTTTCTTTACACTTCCTCAGCATCTCCACCTCAGTCAGTCATTCCAGACCTCCTCCACAGTCAATGGAGAGAAACAGGCACATGAACACCATCCACTTGATACAGACATCTCCACTGGGAAGAGAGGAATCATGAGCTAAAATTGCCAATTTCTCACTACTAGCTTTGAAAGAAGTCTGTAGGATTAACTCAGGCACCACACAGATGCCAGTCAGAAAAACCAGCTCTTCCACACCCAGTGTTGCCACAGATGTCTGAACTAGAGTAATGCTGGCTGCCTGTCTGAAGAGTGCTATTCATATTCATAAAGTACTGATAAAGGAGAAAGTCATGGGTTCAGAAACTGTTCAAGAAAGGTCACTTCTTTCGCAACTGGATCGAGTTTTGCTGTCACCAGAGCAGATGGCTGGCTCCAATCTCCTCACTTCATCCAAGTGACACCACTTGGCCATGGGCCTGGCTGGAATCAGCAAGAGGAAATGTCCTACACCATCCCATGTGAAAGGAATGCTTCCCCCTCTCATGGTGACCTCCCTAAGGACACCAGAACCCTCCAGCTGTGTAGATGCAGACCCTCCTCCTCAGGTGGAAAACCACTGTGATGCGGGACCCCAAGCAAGGTGGGGCATCTCATGCTATGGGGCCAGTCCAGCACAAAGGGTATCTAAGACACTGAAAACAAGTCGTGTTTTCTCATCCTTCTTTCCCCAAAGTACATCTGTGTTCAGATAACAGGTGTGCAAGAGATATCAATTGAACTTGTATGCTATTGAATACAGAAGTTACTTTTAAATAGATTTAAATGATAATCATATCAATATAGCTTGTGCTGGGAACTGTAACAAATTCAAAACTTAATTTCTGTTTCCACCCTCATGATTTGGCTGCCATCAAGTTCTTCTTTAAGACCCAAATTTTGTATTCTATACAGGCAGCTATTTGTTAAGTAAAGTAACCCACAGAAGCCCTGGGAAGAAATATAGCTAGGCAGAAGGAGGAGAGCAATTGTTCAGCTCAGAGACTTGCTCGGAGCCATTTAGAAATCTTTTCTGATTTTACAAATGAGAGCAGAAGTACAGATTTAAAAATTATACAAATGCTGAACCATTTGTTTTGGGAGATTTAGCAAAATGAGGCCTTTAAATTCAATTCTTCAAGTTATAAAAGATTCTATCCGGGACAGTTGTTACAGTAGGTTGACCTCATCCTCTAAGGCAACTTTCCCTCTCTATTCCTAAGCCCTGTAAGACCCTGCAAGCCCCAAGGGCACCCCTGCAGCAATCTTTGCAGAAAGAAAGACAGAGAGAGAAAGTTGTCCTTGGATTTATTTAGCGAGAAAGAGGCCAAATCTGGGACAGGGAAAAAGGTTTGCATAGAGACAGAGCTCTTGTGGATTTGTACAATCATCCATGCACATGGAATATATTGAACCTTGAACCTAAACTAAGGTCAAGCAAGTTTAAGGCTTGATACAGATGTTTCACAGAACTCTGGTAAATGAAGGTGAATGTTACTGTTAAAGCAAGAGAAAAAACAAGCTATAAAAACGGTTGGTCGATTGTTTATTTTTCTTTTCAGTCCATTGTCGAGTTTACTTTGTCCCCCTTAAGCCCAGCACTGGTATTTCCTGCATCTGGGTGATGACAGCAATCTCTTATACACCACATAAAACAGATTTAAAAGTTTGAAAGCCACTCCTAGCCTGGTTTCTCCCCGGAAATATATCACTCCCGCACAAGGGAATATTTGCATTTTCTTTATTTGTCTTTAATTTCAAAAAATACTGATTGCCTTCTGGTGCATAAAAAGACTAAACCAAACCAATCATCCAAAACAAAACAAAACAAAAAGAAGAAGAAAGAAAAAACCACTAAATTCACTATAAGTGCAATACCAACCCTTTCATAAACAGTGAGGGAGCTTTTCAGTCAACATTACCTTTTTTTTTAATTAAGAAAATAAGTTACAGAACAATCCAAAGGAAAGTCCCTCAAGGAAAATTAACATAATGATTTCTTAAAAAGAAGTCATGATGATCACTTGCTTTTAGCCAATTACTTGTTCTCCTTTGGCATGAATGTGTTTGAAACTATGCTCAGAAAAGGGGCAAAGACCTTTCAAGTTTGATGCCATGATGAAGTGCAGGCCAATATGGAAGGCATCCCCATTCCAATCAAGTTCTGACTAACAGTGATAATGTTATTAGCTCTGAATCTAGAATGAGTCTCAAGATTTGGCAAAGGCAGGATAAATGAAAGTTTTTAAATGATTTGGAATACTTAAAACATTTTAGGAGATTAACAATAAAATGCTATAATAATAATAACAACTACTGCTACTACTACTTTTCAGCTTTAAAGAGCTTAGCATAAATAAACTTTGCACTAGTTTTGGCTGGGATAGAGTTAATTTTATTCATAGTAGCTGGTATCAGGCTATGCTTTGGATTTGCTCTGGGAAAAGTGTTGATAATACAGGGATATTTTAGTTACTGCTGAACAGTGCTGACACAGTCAAGACTTTTTTGGCTCCTCACACCACCCCAACAAGGAGGAGGCTGGGGGTGCACAAGAAGGTTTGAGGGGACACAACCAGGACAGCTGATCCCAACTGACCCAAGGGACATTCCATCCCAAATTATGCCACGCTCAGTGTATAAAGCTGGGGGAAGAAGAAGGAAGGGGGGAACATTCTGGGTGATGACGTTTGTCTTTCCAAGTCACCATTTTGGTTGATGGGGCCCTGCTCTCCTGTGATGTCTGAACAGCTGCCTGCTCATAGGAAAGGGTGACTGAATTCCCTGGTGCACTTTCTGTGTGTGCAGCTTTTTCTTTTCCTATTAAACTGTTTTTATCCCAATTCATAAGGTTTTTTTTTTCACTTTTACCCTTCCCGCTCTCCTCCCTGTTGATGGGCTGTGAGAAGCTGCATGGGGCCAGCTGCCACCTTTTAACATTACCACAAACTTTTAACATTAGAAGGTGCAGAGGAGGTATTTTCTCTGCTGTGCTGACAGGGTGCATGAGCAAAGGGACATCAGGGAAGAGAAAACATCAGTATCAGAACAAATTAAAGCAAGAGATGATGGGCCATGAAGTATTGCGTTTAGAACAGATTAAGAATGAGATAGGCTTAAATGTTAAAAATTTAAGGAAGCACAAGTTTTCAGGAAAAAAGATTTTGGTTTCCCCAAGCTAACCGCTGAGTGGGGCAGTTGCAGGATTTCCACACCTGCTTCTGTAACTCAGATTTAAAATCTGGTTAATTTATTTGTTTCCTCCATGTTCCCACTGAAGTCCCAAGAATCCTGGTTCCAGTTCCCCACTGGTTTGCACCTTGGCTAATCAGTGCCCTGATTCATCAAAGTTCTCAACTGAGTTCTTAGGCTTCAGCACACACCAGCACTCTCAACTCTTGATTATCTATGGGTTGTTTTCCAGATTCAGTGGATTAACTGTTCTCCCAACAGAGAAAAGCAGTAACCAGTGTTACATGGAGCCTGTGAGGCTCTGGGGTCAGGCTGGCACTGCTCTCCTGCTTGATCTATTATCATGAGACCAATGCAGACTGGTTGGTGTTGTACCAAATTTACCCACAAAGGACCCAGAGTGCCAGGAAACACATTCCAGTGACACCTGAGTAGCTCTGTCACAGGCAGGTCTGCATCAGCATGGCTCACTGTGGGTCAGGCAGACCTGGACTGCCCTGCCCTAAATCCCTGCAGCATCCCTGCACTGGGCCATCCAAGTGTACCCAGTGTGTTGGGTACCCCCCTGCAGCTGTAGGCCAGGAGATGAGGAACAGTTTGGTGCCCACTGACTTCACTAACACTGCCCCACAGGTTCAGAATGCTAAAGAGGCATGCTGTAGCATTTTGCATTGACAAAAGTAGCAGGCTGGCTTTTAGTTTTTAAAAGTTTCACTTTCAGAAGAGAATCCTCCAGCATCGATAATCAGTACCCAACATGCCAAAATCATGGCAGCAACCAGCCTAGTGGGATAGCCAGAAAGTTAAAAACAAAGACTCAAGTAGATTTTTAGAAACAGAAAGTACTGGCAATGTGAAAAGATTCAGACTACAAAAAAAAAAAAAAAAAAAAAGTCACGATTTTCATATAAAATACATTCCACAGTCTTAGTAGAAGGACCTGAATTTGTACCAATTTTTAAAAGCTCTACTACTCTGTCCCATCACTACCCCAGTCTAACAGTGAATAGACAAAAAGTGAATAAGAAGATTATGCTTAAATTGCTGGAGATATTGTGGGGAAAAAAATCAGTTACAATGGGTTCCGTGACCTCAAAAGATATTGTAGAAAAAGAAGGAATAGATGTTTGTATTAGAGAATGAGGAATGCAGACATCCACTTCAAGTTTAGACAGATAAACACCATTACTTAGAGCAAGAGCATTTGTAGAACTATCAATAGAAGAAAACAAATTTAACCCCGGGTAGGTACCTGCAAACAACACAGGCAGCTGAATTACACAGGGAGAGGATCAAAACAATGAGAAGTTCTAGTGAAGATTAAACACATAGAGACACATCTGAAGAATTTAGAAGGCAGAACAGAGACTAACTGAGATTGCTGGCACTCTGCTGATGTGCATAGGATCTGGAAAGCATCAGGAAAGGTTGAAAGACAAAAAATACACAAACTATGGACAACTGTGGGAAACAGAACTGCTTTATATACTAATGCCTGGGGAAGGGGTGAGTGAGTAGACAATGTAGTTGTATGGGCAGTGACTGAGGACAGAAAAATTCACTCTAGGATGCGTAACTTAAGAAAAGACTCTTGTGTACAAATACTACACAAAACTATCAGCTGTATCTGCAAGTGTACCCCTGGACTAAACAGCTCGCTGGATTGCAGCTGGGCTGTGGAGCCAGGTGCAACATGATCACAATTGTGATGAGCAGCAATATTAGACAGGAAAAATGTGACCGAGTGCTGGTGATGCACAACGCTGCCAACAAGAACATCATGAAGCAAAAGATGCTATCATTTGGCATTTATAGCAGATGACTCATAGGAGTACCACCCACCGCTGGGCAACGGGGCAGAGCAAGACACTGATTTGAATGCAATACAACACCACGGCTCCTTCATCTAATACCCTGGGAAGGAATAGTCACTGTGGGTCATGCAGTGCTCTGGCTGAACACATAGGTTAAGTTTCAAAGACAAGAACACCTAGAAAACAAGGTACAGCCGAGAAAAAAAAAGTAAAAAAATCCATGCTAAAATGCAGGGATGGGGGCATTAGGCTTTGGGAGAGCTACTGAGTCCAGCAACCCTGCAAAAAAGCACTCTGCCTGTAGAAATTAGCTGAGAATAGATCAGCCATCTTATCAAAATAAAAGGAAAAAAGTAAATCAGAGGCTGTACCCACTGTACCCCCATTCAAAATTGCTGAGAAAAAAGGCAGATCAAAGAGGTCAAAATCCATTAGCACCAGCTGAAGCAATACTATCAAGATATATTCAGGGCATCTTAGTTTAAGATGATAAAAGTAGGTCTGGCACACTGCCACATCTATTGGCTACCAAATACAAGGGCTTGCCTACTGTAAACTGGACCAGACATGTATTAATGTTTGCTGTCACTGTAGAAGATGTTAAGGAAGAGGTATTTCAGGACTGTAAGAACCAGTTTCAGTTATTCCTAAACACAGCAGAGTAGGAGGCTGAAAACTGGTAAGCTGAAATAAAAAAGCAATGTGACTTTCTGCTTTGGACATGGGGACTCAATCCTAAGTCCTAAGAAATCCAAGACTCCCAAGAAACACCCAGACACAAGTGGGCAAAGCATTTGACTGTCATTCCAGATTTGATATGCATCAGCGATGTGACGCTTGCACTCAGTTAAAATCCAGCCTTGCACAGAGAGCGGAGGTGGTGGGGAGTCTGGAAGGCAAAGTCCAGATCATGAAAACAGGCAAAGGTACACAAATTAAAATAAAAATTTTAAAAAATTTAAACATTTAAAAACTTTAAACTTTTAAAAAATATAAAGTCAAGTTGTGAAAGATCTAGTTGCTAAGATGGACTAAACAAACCTCAGCAGTGCAATCCCAAGCCCACTCACCAGTCATGAGTGAGCAACAACCCAGCCTCTCCCAGGTAAAAAAAATAAGCCAAACTCACTTGTGAGATCACCCAGCTCATATGCATATGTATTATGTGCACCTGGATATAGAGACGACCAAAGCTGTAGTACCCCTGTAAATAGCTGTCTCACTAAAGGCAGATTCTCTTGCAACAGGGTGTCCACTCATGCCAATACCCACAATATCGCACGTGAAATGCCTACTTGCTCTGTTGTGGATGCTGCCCTTTTTTGGCAGGGGTCCCTCCCCAGTTTCCCAGTAGGATCCTTTGTATAGAAGGGAAGAGCCATAAAACAAAAGGTTTTCTCTCACAGTTTGCCTTGTTGTAGCCAAATTCATTACCATCATAGACCCATAAGCAAGTGCAAAATCAACCACCAATGCTGCAATTGTTACTCCCGTGTACATACTGCACACACTGTACTTGTTGGTATACATTTGCTTACATACTTTTTAATGTAAACAAATCTATCTCCTGTAATAAAGTGACTGATGTATTTTCCTGTGCATTACTGGAATACAATTTTATGGTTTAGTCCTGTACTAAACCATATCACTATGCAGTGTGTGTGTTACTGGCATGTATAGTAGACACTGTGAAAAAATACTGAGCAAAGCAGCTAAATGCTCACTAATAAAAGACCTCACTATAATTAAATAAAGACTTTCATAGACCAAAATCCAGCCTGCAGCAGCAGTACATACATCTGAAGCAATTTTTTTCTCACTGACTGAGCACTTACAGCTCCAGCTGACAACAGTAAGAGCAGAGTACACCCAACAGAGAATCTTCAATTTTCATTCATGTGCCCAGCTTCACTTTGAAGTTCCACATTCACAGTTAACAATTTTATGTGTACCCTAAGTAAATAACATTACCAAAAGTACATTAATGCATATGTGTATATATATAGTCTGCTAAAATGTCAGATAATATTTCATGTGCGAAGCAGGCATAGAAAGAAGGTATGCACAATTACTTCACAAAAAGTATTAAACTCCCCTTTTTTCACTAAGAAAAATTTTCTATCATTTTCAACATGGGCCAGCTGTTAGAACTGTAAGTGGACTAAAATGAAGATGTTACATGCTTCAGAAGAGCAGTTATGCAAACACCAGCACTGCAGTCTGGCAACCCTCTTTGCAGGAAGCAGGACTGTACCTCACCAGAGCTCCTCCACAGAAAGGCTCCCAAAATCAAGTAAGTGGGTGGCAGATTTACAAACTGCAATCTCTTGACAAGAATGAATAATGTGACTTTACACCAGTGAAGAATATGACCTCCTCTCTATCCCACGTGTTTCTCTCTCCCCAGAGCTGAGCCTTGCAAGGAGACCGGAGTAACCGCAGCAGGTAATTACATGTTATTAGTGCTGCATTAGCCTGAGTAGCTATTCAGTAAATTAGTATGTGATATTAACTAAACCTATTCAGTCGATGAACGCAAGAATCAGCCTCGAAGTAGCAATTAACAAATTATTCCTAAACAGGTGTCACTTACAGAGTAAGTCAGGCTATCATTTTTCTATAATTCACCAGGAAAATCCTGACTTCTTCCATTCAGTAAACACAATTTGAGCAGATGGTATGTTCTCAAAAGGCAAGAGACCTATACTTAAATCAATGCTCTTGGATGTGAAGGCTTACACTGAAAGTCAGTAGAATTTGTGGCACATCTCCTTAAGATTTAGGAATGATTTACTACTATGCTGAGAGAACAAGCCCCAGATCTAAATCTTGCTGATTAAACTCCATGCACTCCTGGGAAAAAAAAAAAAACAGAAAAACACAGAGCTCTCGTTTGTGTATAGAAAATAGTCACTGACACCCATTATGCCCGGATTTTTTTAAAGAGTAGCATACTATCACAAAAATATTGGGATGCCTGCTAACATAGACAGTGTTTTTAATGCCCCATAGTGGAAACACACCAATTCATTGCTATTCAGTCTTGATTTTGTAAAAAGTCGGTTCTCTGTATAGTCTCCCTGCTCTTTAGAGAGATTTATGTACATCTGATGTTGAGTCTCTTGGGTTACTGAATGCTTGAACACATGAAACAAACTGGCAGATGAGAGTCTGCTTTAAACCAAGCATTGCTGCAGAAAGCAAAGGCTGAATGGATTGAAAATGTACGTAGGAGAAAAATGCCCCGAGTTCTTCACGCAAAGTCAACAGCTCCCTTTATAAGCCCCATTTCATTGGGCTTTGTTAAGAGAGTGTTTTCACAGCAGGAAACTGCGTGGTTCATTTGAGCCCGCCCATCCTCATCCAAACCATCCATGTTCCATCCTCCATCCTCTTTCCACCATCCATCCATCCCCACCCATCCATCCATCCATCCATCCATCCATCCATCCATCCATCCATCCATCCATCCATCCATCCATCCATCCATCCATCCATCCATCCATCCATCCATCCATCCATCCATCCATCCATCCATCCATCCCCCCAGAGCTCTCAGCCGCGGGCCCGGCGGCGTGGCCGGAGCCGCTGCCCGGGCGGGGCCGGTGCGTCCCGCCCCTTCCCGGCGCCAGGCGCGGGCTGGCAGCAGCCTCTGCTGGCGACCGGGCGCAGGGAGAGGGCCCCGAGTCCGCTACCGGCAATCCGGCCCGTGTTCAGTGCCGAGCCGGCTGCCCCAGCCGCAGCTGAGCATCTCTGCGTGTGCGAGGAGTGCTTGCGCGGCATTAAACCCTGGCAAAAGCCCGCTTGTATTTCCCTTGGAAGCGCTGTGATTTTCTTCCTTCCTGCTCTTTAGAAAAGTACGCGAGAAGTTCCTCCAGGTTTTCAAACTTTTATCTAAAGATACGTGTGAAAGGTAACCAAAAACTATGTTCAATGATGCAAAGAGGCACCAGTGAGGTGCAGGCAGACGTGCATAGCCTGCAGTCACTCCTCAGAAGCCCAGACGGCACAGACCACAAATTCGAACTTCTGCTGGATAAACTGCAACAAATTTCAGCACATACATACTAATGGTTTTTTACACAAACCATATAACTGAGAAGAAAAGCCCTGAAAAAGAAAGGGAAGATGCACTCATTGTTTTAAGGAAGACTACAGAGCAAGAGCCCACTAGAAGTTCGCTGTAAAGTAAAGCCGATCCCCAACACCGACATACTCATTTGCTGCCTTAATTTGCTGGTAGAAGAGTTGCTGAGTGAAGATCATTTTCCAATTGATGTGATTAGTATAAACAATTTTAGCCTTCATTACCCACTACGTTTAGTTTTTCATGAGAGTATTTTTCCAAGCCTTTGGAAATGCAGAAATTACAAGCATCTTAGAGCAGAATCCCAGCTCAGTGGCAGAAACAGCAGCAATCTGATTTAATACCAAACTGATTTACTGCAAGGTCTTTCATCCAGCTGGCACAGCAGAATCACCTAACCTCAAAAATTTATTCCCAAAGAAATCACAATCACTACATAACCAGGTAAATAGAATGTTTTAAAATTGAAAGCTTTTAATCATCTTGAAAGTAAATTTGTTCTAAAGGACAAAAGAAGTATAAACAACAGTATTATATTGTAAACAGTGTAACAATGTTTACAGACAAAAAAAAGAACATGTCTTTTGACACAAAACACCTTCACTGACTTTCTGATTGATCTGAATTTGCATTTTCCCTTTGCTTTGAAATTAAAGCCAAAGTTTTTCTGAAGTATTCTTTCATGATAAGAAAACTTGCCTTATCCTATGGCAAATGAACTTTATCCTGGAGACATGGGAGGGGCTGAGAATATAATGATTGGGAAATATCACATTTCCTCACTTTCACCCTTCTTGCAATTCACCTGGGGCTGTTTCCTCCAAGATTTTTTTCAACAGCCTTAAGAGACACAGCACAGGAGGCCACCAGAAGACACTGCTGGTGGAGCACAGATCTGGTCTTCTCTTGATGGTCTGCTAGAAAGCAACATCTCATCTGGTCCAGCTTACGGAGAAAGAATATTCACTCACCTACCACTACTGCTGCCACCTCTCTGAATACCTCCAGAAATTTGCAAGCAGACTTTCTGCTCAGGTGAGCTGGTGTTTTCTGTTAGGAACACTGCAGGACACCATGTTTAGATGTAATTTTGATGGCCCTGGAGTTGGGGGAATTCCCTGATACATGTGGCACAGCTTGTGCTGGTGCAGGGAGCCCAGGCAGACCCTGTAACTGAGAAAGTTACAGGGATAAGCAGGGCAAGGGATGTGCCTTCCCCCGTCCAACAGGGAGGACAGATGCATCCTCCCAGTCAGGAAACAGCTGAGTGGCAAGAGCTAGCACAGCCCAAATTCTTGATGGAGACCCCCAGGTCCCTGCAGGTCCCAGATTTCTGCTCCAGCTGATTCAAACCGAGCGCATTGTCAACCATCACTTGGAAAAGCCATACACATGGGGACAAGCAGGCACCCAGCTAGACCAAACAGACCTCCCATTTCCAACTTTCACTTAGAGTGAAAGCAAGTATTTTTTAAGAGATCCCTTTTTTTGAACTATCATAGGTACATGTGGTGGAGAGCTAGAGCTGCGAGTTTCTCCACAGTTAACAGATCTGTAGCTGTAATTTGATTTGCCATAAAGTTGCCCATCACACGGGTACCTTAATTAAAATCTAAAATGCACTTAAATTGATCAAAATTTTCCCAACCAAGTTCTTCACAAACATTGAGGGACCATCTTCTGACCATTAAGGGAATCAGTCTTCTCAATCATCACACACAAAAGGATTCACTAAGTCTTTTCTTTCTTTTCTTTGAACTCTTAATTTCTTTGGCCTTTACCTTCCACTGCCACTACTTACACTCTCTGTAATTACAGCGTCAGAGTCTTTTACAGTTAATAAGGTGTTTGGTGGTTCAGCAGAGAGACTGCCCTGCCATCAAATTCTGGGGCTGTCACAAATCTGCGCGCCACCTACCACTTGGTTCAGGGAACTGATCAGCAGGAGTTTGATTTTAAGTGATAGTTTGCCCATCATGCAGAGGCTTTTTTCTTGTAAAAGCAAACTGTAAAATCCATGCAAATCCACCTTACAGCATTAATGCAACAAAAGTGGAACATACAGAATTTCTAACATTGATAATATTTGAAAATCTTGAGTAAAACAAAGTATGGAAGCAGATGAGAAGAAACAGAAACCCTTTTTCTCCTTTTCTCCCTCACTACTGGGTCTGCTTTTTTTTTTTTTTTTTTGGCAGCTGTGCATGGAATTCCCCCTTCAGTCAGTGCAAGGTTTTGCACTGATGAGCAGTAGGGTTTTTGTGGCTGGTCTAGGGAGAGAAATAAAATAAACAAACAAAGAAGCACATATACAAGCTTTTCAGACAGAATATAAGTCAGATGTTATTCATCAACTGTGAGTTACCATATCTTAGTGAAAATGGAGCAGCAATTACTCTCTGTTCTGACAGCACCTTACTTTGGTGGCTGGAACTTAAAATGTACAAAGTACTAAATTTGTGTTGAGACTTAATTTACTGTAAAAGGTCAACAGTTTCTAGCAGGGAAGGGTTCCACCTGTGAAGGATGACTTCATGGCTTTTTTCAGAGGCTCCACAAAACCCAAAGGCCTTGAGAAAGAAGTAGATTTCACCCACTGCTGGCTAGTCCTACCCTAGTTCTACATCACCTCCCACCTCCAACATCCCCACTAGAAAGTCTTTACATCTCTCCTTCCAAAAACAGACCAGGAAATTGTCTGCAAGCTCTTCCCAAGCTAAGAAATGCTTACAAAGTAAGCATTTGTATATACTTCTCCTGCTCTGCCATATTGATGCATCCAGTTGCCTGACAACCTCTTGGTCTCATTCTCATGGGTTCAGTCTCAAAGGAACGTTCTGCAAACACTTGCTCATCTCTGCAAGGACAGAGCCCTTAAACAGGCTACAGCTTTGGGTTGTAACACTGGAGTGCAAGGCCAATTTGCTTGTTAATTATTTGATCTCCAGCTACACTGTTTGAACCAAAGGGGAAGATGCAATTAAAAAATAAAACTAAAATTACACATATATACACACGCTTCTCTGCATGCTTAAAAATAAAGAGCGGACTTGGAAAAAAGGAATATGCCAAGCACTCCTACAGGTAAATTCTTAGTGAATTAATTTTTGGGAGGTTGCTAACACAGAAAACCAGCAGAACATCAGGAACCACCACAGTTCACAGAAGCCTCTTTTTCATCTTGCAGAAAGTTGTTTTGCCTTGGCGGTTTATATTTTAACCTCTATATGATCACACTGAAAAAATCCATTACTTCTCTTTATTATTCATTTTCTTACTTGAAGCAAAGGAAGTAATACATATTTCACATTTATACCCTGCTCTTCCTATATATTTTTAAATATTCTTAGATAATTATCATGCCTAATTTTTGCAAAGAGCTCAGGCCCAGCTTCCCAGGCCATACACATACAGTAGTCATGTGGCAATGAGATCCCATTAGGTAAATCAAATTTAAATTCTACTCCAAGACAGAGCACTTCAGTCACTGTCTGCATGTGCTTAATTGGTAGACTATGGACAGAAGGTGAAAGCCATGTTAGCAACAAGTTAGCCTGGATTTCAGTGTTTGGGGATGAGAGGAAAAATCCTTATGACTTATTGTTAAAGCTCAAGCAGAGGGCATTTTCCCCTGTATTATAACTATTTGCATATGAAAGGTATATCAATAGCTTTTGTAGAATTTACATGTACATAAACCACAAAAAAATATGTTTTTCATGTCATCAGTAACTGATACAACCAGGCTACCTTCATTGACAAAACCTGAGACAGATATTTCAAAGGCTCCCTGAGAAGATTTTTCATTCATTTCTAGAGGATGCATGCAGATAAACTGACTAGACGTTCATTTTAAATTGTATTTTCAACACCTCTGGGATCTGCCTAAGGTCTTCTGAGGAATTTGTCATCTTTTTAATTAATCTGGAAGAAAATATGTTTTTTCTAATTTCTGGGATTTTGTATTGTCAGCCAAAATTATCTTGTAGATACTCTTTTGGGAGAGTTACATTGCAAAATGAGATTTTGCAATCTGTGTTTTTCAAATCAGAAATAGGTAGGTTTTGCATCTTAATTTGGTTAAAGAAACAGACAACACCAAGCTTCATTTAGAAGATCCTGAATTCTGACAGGAGGGGTAACTAAATTATCAATTCAACTCTTGCAGCAGCAAACATCATTAACATTGGCCATGAAGTTCAATTAAACGGATCACACAAAAAGTGACAGGCTGAAATCCTGTTACCCTTGAAGCTGACAGCAAAAATCCCGCAGATTCCAGTGAGTGCATCCCTGTGCTACAACCTTAACAAAGAAACCACCTGGGGCTTTGTAATGCACAAAGGAGCCCATTTCCCAAGGACGTACATTACCTACATATGATCGTATCCAGTCATAAATGTAATTTTCTTTGTGCTGTAGAGGTGGTGCCTGAACTGATTTGCAGTGTTGCTAGAAGAGATGGACAAACCACCAAGAGACTCTACAGCAGTCTTCTAATAATGCCTGCCTTTTACAGAGACTGACCTCTTTTCACCTTGCTAAAAGCAGTAAGTAGCAAGTAATAGATCTTGTCAAAGGTTACTCTGTAGAATAACCTCTGGAGATATTAGATAGAGGTGTCCAGAGAAATACCACAAAGGTGCTGACAAGGAAACCAAAGGGATTATGATTAGGAAGTGTGAATAAGCTAAGGTTTCAAACATACTCAGATTTTGGTTAGAAATGCTGAAGTACAGGAAGGAAATGTTCTACATACCATCAAACCACCAAAACACACACTTGAAAAGACAAGTTAAAGAGCCATCATATGGAGATTAAATACTTTACATGGTCTAAGAAAAGCAATTCCACACAACTAGAATAAGCCAGAATTTCTTCCTCATCAAATCCTAGTATGTCTCCTGATAAAAAATGAGAAACTAATCTGCAAAAAGAAAAAAAAAAAAAAGCCATACCTAGGAAGCATTAATTGTTCCTTCAGCTCCCTTTTAATCCATCCTTGAATATTCAAATTAATCAGAACTTCCACCAGAGAATTCCCAGTAAGAGAAACCAATTGAAGTCATCTACCTTTCCCAAAAAGCAGAAATATGTTTTAAAAGACCCTAAAAACCTAAGCCAGTAGCATAACTAAAAGCGTAACTAGAAAAATTTACTCCAATTTCTCAATTTCTCAATTTACTCAAATTTCTGAATTTAACCAATTATGCAATGATTTAATTCAAAAAAAATCCAAGATATTTCTGACAGTATTCTAAGTAGAGGACAGCGTCTCCTAAATTTACTCTCAGCAAAGGTGCTGTACAAATACTTGGTTTCTTTCAGCCAATCTTTTTCTGATCCCATCAGTTGACTACATTGATTTTGCAATGACCTCCAGGGAAGGCAATCATCTTCCCTGTTCCAGCCAGATCAGACCAGACCAAGTCTTAGGAAATATTTGGGAGATGTGGCCAACAAAAGGCCTCTACCCAGCTATTTGAAGTTCTCAAATAACATAGCTTTCCAGGAGCTTGTCCCTGTCTTATATGCACAGAGCTATATTGTTCAGATAAGAAAGATAAAGAGAGCCCCGCCTCCCAAGCCAAGAGCAGAGAAATGAAGGCAGATAAACATGAAAGTGTTTGCATCAACCTGAAAGACTTTATTCATCACCAAAAAAAAAACCAAAACCTCTGAAAGATGTAGTGCCTTTTGTCTTCCTTAATATAAATAAATGTTCAAAGAGGATGAACCTCATTTTGAAAAAATGTTGAAATAGAGTATTTTGACTTTTTCATATCATTTTCTCCCCTTTTATTTTGGCTGAAGCTACTTAGAAATTTTGATCTTTAACTGTGAATACTTTCAGGCTTCCATTCCCTTTTCAGTAAAGTTCTTTGTGTGAAAATCTTTGGTGAGTATATTTTTCCCTCGAAAAATGTCACTAGCCTGGCTGCAAAGGCCAGATATACTCCCCTCCAAAGAGGCTGCTCAGAGGCCATCAGCTTTAGCTCCTGGCAAGTGCTACTTGATTTAACTCAGGGTTGGATGGGGTGCAGAAAAAACCTTGTGGCCCAACTGTCTTCTCTACACAACGGCAAGGAAATCCCCTCTGTGCTAAATATGGGGCTTAGCAAGAGACAAGAGGCTCTGTCAGGACCTTGCTGCTTCTTTGACCATCTCACACCCACCATACTTGAGAGCACAGGTAGAGTCAGGCATTAGGTGGAGAAATAAGTGGCATTTTAATGTGGGCACCAAAAGGTTGATACTTTTTTAGCATATATTTTGAAGATGGTTAGTAGGAAGGCACTAGGTATGTGAGGAAAGTGGTATTCACAAAATTGCAAAAGGCCAAAAAAATTACTTTGGATTTTCATTTAACTCTTTCACAGCCAACCTTTATCAAAAATGTTATTTCCATGTCATGGATCACTTGCTTTTACCTCTTTCTCACCTAACAATAAGCTATACAATTTACTGCTGTGTATCCTTTACTGTGTAAACAAGAGTCTGTCTGTACAAACCAGCTGCCAAACTGCAGACTTGGTTTTTCTTTTAAAATTCTGTGATGTCAGGGTACAAAAAAGATTGATATTTTACAAAATGCATCCTCAATGCAATACCTGCCCATTCCAGGTGCTAATGAGCACATACCTCTCTATGAATGTAGACATGGGCATTCCCCTGTCCAGTATTTTCTAAGCACTGGAGCCAAGTGAGACATTTCTTTGAAATCTTGCTTGGGCTTTCTGAAAGCACCTGAGCTCTGGTGGCCACAATTTTATTAGTTGGGAGAGGCATAAGGTAGATCTCACTGCCACAGTCACACAGCCACATGGCTCAGCAGCACTCCCAATGCCACATTTTTCCATGTTCAAGGAAGGCTGTTTCCTTGAAAGAAGACATACAAAAAGGAGCTCTGCATATCCAGTATGTCAAACCAAAGCTTTGCTTGCAAGGCATCCTCAGTACATTTAAGCTGTCTGACACCAACATAGCAAATTCAAATTTAAAAAGAAAATCAAATCTATTTACACGACTAGCTTGATAAAACAGTCATCATCATGCCTCTTATTGTCCTCATCATAAATTAATTTAGAATTAATTACAATGCTGAAAATATTTCTTCTAAGCTCCTTCTGCACCTAAAAGCTTTCAGCCTGCTGAAAAGATTTTGGCTGACAGTGCACTGATTCAAAACTCTGAAATGAAAACTGGAAGACTGACAGCCTAGAAATAGGCTGTCTCAATATTTTGGAATAGCAAATTTTTGGCAAGAAAATTTGTATAGAATCAGACAACATGAGAGAGAAAATACAACATGTAGCATCCTGACTGCTACAGAGGGAGCAATGTTTCCCAGTGTTTCCTTGTGTATCCTGCAAGCTCCACTCAATTTAGATAATCCAGTAAGAGGTTCAAGTGTAAGGCCACTGCATAGCAGTAAAATAAACTATCTGGAACTCCTAAATTTTAGGGTATTATTAAGTTGGTTGACTCATCTGGGATCCATTGACTTTAACTGTTCCTGCTAAAAACAGACCACTATAATTTTTGCTGAGGAACAAAGAATGGGGGGCATGCACATAGCTGATAGCTTATTTTTTACAGCTCCTATTTGACTACACATAGAGCTACATTCATTAGTCCCAAAGCTTTTTAACTTAACACTAGGGAATACAAAATCATTCTTGATAACATTAAAGGTCACTTTCAAAAGAATAAAATTCCCTATTTTGTGTAATGTAACAGAGGCCAGAAATGTTTTTCTCCAAAGCAGGATTTTTGTACCATCAAGGTATATGCAGAGCTCTTCACGTTGAAGGACTCCTTGAAGGCCACAGAATTAGAGCACATACATTTTTTAGCTCTCTCTTGAAGAGCTGAAGCATATCTTGATTTTTAACAAAGAGAGCTTTACTCCCAAGAACTTGTTACAGTTTGACCTAATGAAGAATTAAGTTTCATTTCAGCAGTTTTACTAAACTTTGGAGAAAAGGTGCCCAATGACACCAGTCCCTGAGTACCCTAAGCAACCATTGACCTCAATGGGAATTAAGATTGGTCCTACTTTTGATTGACATGGCACCTTGCAGAATTAGATCCAATCCCCTTCCCTTCCTCCTAAGAATGCATTTTTCCCCATTAGCCATCTGATTTTTATTTTGCTTTGACCAGAGATGAAATGAATGTAGATGTTTTGGTGCTGACAACCTCCCTGTCAAATTATATAGTGACTTCTCATGCTAAAACTTGTTTGTTTTCACACCATCATCACTGATGATCTCAGCACAGCAGCGCTTCGAGAATAATGGTTTAGTCAAACGCAAAGCCAGCAGAAGGAACATAAAACAATGTGTGCTTATATAGGGCCTACATAAATAGTGCTTTTTAAAAATGTTTGGCAATGAAATAATAGTTGTGGGTTTGTTTCATTTTATTTTTTTTATAAATTAACCTCTGGATTGTTAGGGATCCAGAGACTTTGCACATCAGAGTGGTTATAGGGCCTAAAAATATTTGTTATAGCTTCTCACAAAAGAATATACACAGAAGATGCCCTTTGTGTGCCATTAATAATCAACCATGGGCCATACCCTCACTCCACACAGTTTCAGAGAAGTCAAGCATTTTACACCAATTTCAAAAGAAACAGAGCTGACTCCACATATGCTGGGCCAAATGAAGAAAATTGGAAGCAAGTAAGAGTACATGATTACGCCTGGGCAAAGTGTGGGTTGTACACTGGACACTGTCTATTTATCACTCTTTAAAATGTTTTTCTTTACTCAAAATTCCCTGTTTATTGCTGTTTAAAAAACAAAATCAGAGCAGCTCAGGCAGTGATGACATTTTTCCCCCATTTCTCAAAGAATTTTTTCCCACTCTCAGGCCAGCTTGGGAGCTATGCAAGATGCCCAAGTGTCCTGGGTGTTGCTTTCTGCAGTGCTGCAGACAAATACTCCAATTTATTAAAACTGCCGAGCCACACTGCCTCCTCACTTCTTTTGCCCTCTATCGCCTCCTTTTTTTCAAATGATGAACGAAAACCTAAAACCGCCACATAAAAAATGTGACTGAAGTCTAAGGTGTTACTTCCAATTCACAGCTGCATCGTTAATCGTGAAAGTGCACATCATATTTAGGAGCAGAATTATATCCTGCCATGTTTAACTGAAAAGCTTGGTGGGCTTTTCATCTATGTTGTGCAAGCCTGAGGCCAGAGTGGTGACTGTCACAGCCAAAGAGACACAGACAGATAGATGATGGAGAGTGCAGACTGCGCACCCACACATAAAGCGCGTGAGAGGAAGGAGAGTGCACGGAAGGAATATTAATTGAGCAGAAAATAAGTATTCTCAATATCCCCCTGCCCCCTTAAAAAGTAGCCACAAGATGAGGAGAGCTGCAAACATGTTCATCTTGGGGAAACAGCCGTCCTTAACGTGACATGTAAGGCTATTACTCTAATAATGGGATTTGCACAGCGCACAACTGATAGGCTATGTTCAGAATAGACCTCGTGAATCTAATTTTCTTTTCAATGAGTATTATTGCAGTTGGTAACTCCACAGATTTCTATAGAGTTGCTCCAGATTTGTATCAGGGTGAGTGGAGAATTAGGCTCTACTATGATATTTTTTAAATCCACAAGAATGTAATTCTACTTACCCAGTCATAAAACCCATGGCTCTTTTGATCCTTTCTACTTTCATAGCAAATTATTTACAGAAGCTTGTCTTTTAAAGATTCTCATCAAAATAGTTAGATTACTGCTTTCTCTCACTTTTTGTGAAAAACCATCAATTACTCAAATTTAACCCATTTTCATGCCTGAGTCCATGTACTGCTTTACTAGCACTGAAGAATGAAAGGGCAGTACAGGAATTGTAGAAAGCGGTTTAAGTTTTACATCATTCATTTTGTTCTCCCACTGCCTTTTTAAAATACTTTTCTGTCACACATCCAGTAAAAGAAATTTACACTGGCCTTATTTAATAACAGATATAAAACAACTTTAAAGTGCTACACTGATACACTTAAGGATATATGGAAGTAGAGAAAAGAAGGAAAATTCCTTAACTTGTTTTTAACTACAGAATCCCTTCTTTTCCCTCATTTTGCGCACTCTAGAAAATTATGGAAGTCTCTACAGATGTTGATCCTGATCTCTTCATTTGCATATTTGGGGAAAATATGTAAACGCCATTTCCCCCGTGCCTAAGTCATCACCAGCAAAATGAGCTTTTTTTTAAGTCACAAAAAATGAAGTTGATGTCGTGATTGAAATTATCATAAACCCTTAACCAAAATTTCTTCTTCCTAAAGCATTTATTCCATAATGAAGTTAAACAATAGGTAGGAAAAGATAGTCCTGAACAAAGCAATTCATTATCTGTTTCTACTCCATTGCTCTACTTTTAGTTTTTACAACCATTCTGAGAAAAGAAGTTTCCTATAAGTAAGATACTGGCAAGCCCAAAGTTCTAACACAGACAGTGCCATTTCTGGACAAGCAGAATTCCAGGCTCTTTGCCATCACACACTCAGGTCACCTTTGGAGTTCCTGCTGGGCACCTAAAAAAGAATTGCGATAAACTCATTCACTGACTTGACCAGAACCAAAAGCAGATGTAACCAAACCAATTGCTTAAAGTTAATTCAGGGTAGTACCTACGGAGGTATGATTTACTATTACAGAATCACAGAACTGTTTAAGTTAGAAAAGTCCCTTATCATCAAGTTGAGCCATTAACCCAACACTGCCAAATCTGCTACAAAACCATGTCCCCAGCTGCCACATCTACACATCTTGTAATTACAATTACCTCCAGGGATGGTAACTCAGTCATTTCCCTGGGCAGCTTGTTCCAATGCTTGACAACCCTTTTGGTGAAGAAATTTTTCCTAATAGGCAAGCTAAACCTCTTCTGGTGCAACTTGAGGCCATTCATAATTTAAAGCTCTGCACCTAGTAACAGAGCATTGCTGTTGAATAAAAGTTTTCTGAAAAGTTAAGTGAGAGGTATATTTGGACTGGGAATGATTGCAAACTAGTTCTGCCATGACTGAATTACTGGCAGCTGGTTTGCAGCATCAGTGCACGACCAAGTGACCTACTAATATCATCATCCATATCTTGGAGCATTTACTTAGGCAGAGTATTACTCTTCAGGTAGTATTTTCAGCACTCCAGAACTGAAAGATTTAAAAGACAAGAAAGGGGGAAAATGAGAGGGAATACAAGACGCTAACATCTTAATTAATTGCTTGCTGTTATAGCTGCTCTATACAACGCATCCCAAATCCAGTCTCAGATTCTGTTTATTATGCTACAGAGCCCCCTGTGTTGAGCATATTAACTAGCATTCTTTGCATTAGACCAGCAGGGAAAAAACCCCTCAGATGTTAGATCTAGGAGCCCCTGGTCCAGGTTGATTTCCCTGAAAAGACAAATTAGTTTCTGGGTACAGCTCAGAAAAAGGTGGTGATGAACAATGCTGCCTTACATGCAATGGGAGAATAACTAAAGGCACAAGCCCACAAAGTAAACAGGAAAAAAGGCAGCTTCCTCTAAATGAGGAAAGATCAGCCAAATTAATTACATATCTCTAAAGTATTAACTTTAGGCAGTGTATTTAAGGATGACTAGTTTGAACTCAGTACATCCCTGGACAAAAAACTTTAAAATACACAAACATACAGAGATTGGGACCAGACATTTCAACTGCATTGAAATGATGTGGTGAGTGGGGGCACACAGAGACAAGGCCCTTAGGAAGGAAAGAAGCCGAGATGAGAGAAAAGCAAGCTGCTTGAGAAAACTCTACAAAGGTTAAAAAGGCCATAGAAACTATTTGTAGAGTTTATGTGTGGTAGAAAGCTGCAGGTGAGATCAAACCATGCCCAGTTCCTGAGCTAGCAGAGGTCTCCGTACCCCAGTAAGAGCAACAAAAACATTCAGAGCTAAGGAAAAGCAGAATCAGCTGGCAAAGGTAAGAAAGGATTTGTAGGTTTTTTCTCCAATTAAATTCAAATGTCATTCCTTCTTCTAAAGATGCCATTTTTATCAGCCACAAAGTGGAGCCTTCTGGCCAAGTGAGTCTTCACCCCACGCCTTAAAATCACTTTACATGGCAGGGCAGCACGACAGTGACATGAGCTGTCTCAAAGGAAGAGATTATTAAAACCACACACCTACACAAACACTGCTGGTGACAGTGTTTCAAGGCATTTATTCTGGAGAAGTGTGTGGGACCGAGTTCTTGAACAAATTCTCAAAAAAGTATAAGGCGGAAACAAGAACCAAAAGCAAAACATCTTTTAAGCTAAGGAAATTGTTGTAAGCTTTCAGTGTTTTACTTTGAAAATCCTACAGCCTTCAGCAAAATCCTTGGAAAATCTCTTTGTGTTTATGAAATAGCATTTGATATTACAACCTAAAAACCTACAAACCAGCGCAACCAACCCTTTCCTAACTCTCTAAGGGCAAATAACACCGGCATTTCCCACACAACGGCTAGTAAAGAAATGCTGACTCTCAGTAATTTTAATTACAGACTAAAATGACACCTTAGTGAAAAATAGTAGATTAAGTATTATTTTAGAGTTTCAATGTTGCCTCATTAACCTGAGCCATAACAGGAGCAAAACAATCAGTGCACAAAGTAACACAAGAGCTCCACGGATGTAAAAAACTACAAGAGCTTATCTGCTTCAACAGGTCCTTTCATCACATATCCAAAATAATAATTTTATGTATGTTATGTTGTGCTTTTTATGTATACCTGAGACTATTTAAATAATTTATTTAATTGTATATGTAACCAAAACAAAAATATTTCCATAACAGGATTTTGTTTTTACATGTCAAGTCTACAGAAGTTAATTTCTGTACTTAATGCTATAACATAGCTGAAGTTAAAATCCAGCATGATAACATATTGTCTGAGATCACTGTTTTGTCTGTGGCCGAGAATACTACACCTTCAGAATTGCAAATTAGCATAGTCATATCACTTTTGGTAAGAGGAAAATATATGTTTTCATAGTTCTTATTCCAAACTGTTGCTTTAAATTTGTGATCAACTTCGATCATTTCTCAAGGCAGAGAAATGCAAAAGCCTTAAAAGTTCTTTTTTAAGGCTAGAGCCCTAAAAGCTCTGGAGCATTATAATTTGCTGAGATAATCTACCAAGAAATAAGGGTGGGTGGGGATGGAGGAGGGGGGAACAGGGGTTGAATAGCTTGCAGCATGAAGAGAGGACAAATCAACAAAAATTTTTTGAGATATTGCAGAGTGGCCTACCAAGCTCTCTGATCAGCCCTGAAGTTAGTACTTAGGACTGACAGAATCTCAAAGTATTTTAAATATTTCCACTGAGACTGCTATGTATTTGTATCAATGTAAGTTTGCACATGAAAGATTAAGCCAAAAGGGCTGGCTTAGTTATATATGTCTGCCTATTAATTTGATTAGCATGAGATAACGAAAACAGAATCAAAGCAAAAGAATCACCTAGACCCATGAAGCAGAACTGAAAGACTTGTTGCTTTATACATCTGCTTTTCCAGCAACTGCGTCTGCTGAGTAGAGTATTCCTGCAATAAGTTACAAGAAAAATCAGTGTTCGCAGGCCTTGAGAAAAAAACCCTGTTTGTTCCAATAATAAATCACATGGTCCTTAATAATATTTTTAAATGTTTGAAGTAAAAACAGTTTTGTTCTTCTTTTATTGCAAAATCTTGTCCTGAAATAGTTTTCTCATAATAAAGAGTTTATAAGAAAGATGGTCACTGGAATTAAAATTAAAGCTAATAATACATAGACATAAGTATAAACCCTCAAAGCAACAGGTTTACAGGAAATCTAGAAAGTCAACTAATGGCAGAAATTAGAGACACAGGATGACAAAAAGTAGAGGAAAAGTCCTTGACTAAAGAAATTTTTTAAAAAGTAACAACAACCTTGCAAGAATTCATCTAATATTTAAGATCCTCATACCCTGATTAGGAGCACAGAGACAGGTTTTTAGAGGGAGCCACAAGGAGACAAGTTAATAACCCAGTTTCAAATCATCCTGCAAGCCTTACTGAGCTCAGAGAGATTCTGCCCACACAGAGTTGAAAGGTTTAGTATGTAAGAGCAGCCTTCTGACGGCACGGGGAGATTACCTCTCTCTTATCAACTTCAGAGTGAACTCCAGCTCTCACAGCAATGATCTTTTACAGGAGATTCCTCGGCAGTGAACAGGATAAATGTGAGTGCAGCACATTTTAGATTTGCAGCGTGAGGAAGTGAATATCAAATTTAAAAAGCACCTATTACTCTTTATCTGTGTAAGTCATTCTGCTAAGTGGTGATATAAATAAAATTACATGTACAATCTCGCTTCTATCTTCTCTTTAAATGTATATATGTGGTTTCTTTCCCCTTACATTCCCTGGGTTAAATTAGCAGAAGAGTAGTGTGATAAATTGAAGCTGAACTATAAATGGGTGTTTTGGAAGGGGGAAAAGGTTTCCGCTTGTTCTAAATGTGTAAACTTTTAAAAATATAGCAATTTTAAATCCTGGAAAAGTGCCATCCAATATTCACAACTGGCAGACAGTGCTTATTACCTTTTTTATATGCTATTATAAAACTTTTTGATTTTAAACATTAGCCCAACTATTCCTAAGAGTCTCCAATTAAAGATGCAACAATAGGAGAATACAGCCATTTCTTTTTCATGCCATAAGTTCATTATTTCTATTTCCTGTTTCGCTCAAGTGTTTCTTTTAAAGTTTTGAAACTTTGATGATCTCCACAGTTGAAACGAAACATAAATCCCATGCAAGCTAATGGGAAAAAGGAAACCCCCAAGCCTATCGAGAGCAGTGGATGCCACTTCTTCCCAAGCCATATATAATTAAGAGTAATGAAAAATCCCTGGTTAGTTATCATAAAAACAGGCTCCTTACCATAATCTGTAAAGCACAGTCAGGTCCAAGTTGTTTTGTTCAACCACCACACCAACTGTTCCTTCTTTTTAGTGACTTATTTAAAAGAAAGAAAAACACTCACTTTGCCAGTTATAGCTGGGGGAAAAACTCCCAAGAGCTTTCAGGCTTCATTAATTAGGGCCATCAGAACTGTACTTCATTTAAGCAGTACAAAACAGTGCAATCAAGAGTTATGTCCCGGGCTGTAGCTATCTGCCCCTCTCTCATTCTCTTCTTCTTTCTCTCACCATCTCTTTCAGTAAATGAGACTAATTTTTCCAGCAGCCTTTAACTCCGTAGATTAACTGAAGTGGAAAATGTGACTACAAACTCATAGCACTGTCTAGCCTCCAACCCAGCACAGAATCAACTTTGTTGTAAGTGTTGAAGGACACCTAGCAAGCTGCTACTTGCTAAGTTCATAACCCAGAAGTGTACATTCACTCACAACAGGACTGCGCCATCTAGTCAGCTGCCAGCAGCAGGCTTTGGGAGCAGATGCCTCGGGATGCAGGGCTTTAGCCCTTGGGAATGTTCCGTTTCTTACAGATTCAATTGTGGTGTGGGGTTTTTTTTAATAAAATATCACTACTGAGATAATCCACATCTAGTTGATATGGGAAAATTTAGGCTATAATAGCACAGCAAACTTCTACATCTATCTTTGATTTACAAGATAAAAGCAACTTTTAAATTAAAGAGCCTTTCTGCTAATAGAGCTTATTATGCCAGAGACAGGAATGATTTTCCTAGAAAGTTGTCCCTGTGTGCACGCCTATTATCTTTGCTTTCCCCCTTCCACTAATGAGCATTTATCTAAAGAGCCTGTTAATCCTCTGATGTGTGCTTCTGGTCAGAGGTAACAGTTTGAATAAAACCACTAATCACTTATCACTAATCACTGATCATTAATCACACTTTTCCCTAGTGCTTTGCGACCCGTACAGCTCCCTTTGGGATTAAGGAGTCACAAATAAGGAGTTTAGCCATTTTTTATTAAGAATTTCCAGCTTTTGATACCGACAACCTCATTCACCACAAGAAAGTTACAAAACACTGAGCAGGGACTTTCACCACTGTACACTTTTATATTGAAAATAAACAGTACCTTTATGGAAGCATACCTCTTCAGCAAAATTCCCACAAATTACCCTACATTTTTGCATTCAGCTCTCACTTTCTACCTCTCAATTTTCTTTCAGTCCAGTTTCTGGATTATCCCCACATATGTCTTACAAGAAAGTTTTCCTACACCACTGTTCCTTGACGCACTGCTGCTTGTCCAAATGGCCAGACAAGGAAAGTCTGGTGCACACCAGCGGGTGAATCTTTCTTTAAAAACTGCAGTCTCAAGAAAAGCCCAAGTAAGATGCTTCACAGTAATTCTTACTCTTCTGTTCAAGCTTCAATTTCATCTAGCTAAGCACTGTTTCTTACTGATAATATATGGAAATCTTCTAATCTTGCTGCTTAAGTCACTTCTCATATAGGTCTGGATTTAAAAAAATAAAAAAAGAAAAACCAAACAACATATGGACATTTCATTTTCCTTTATTCCTACCCCCATCTCTGAAACTACCTCTCTCTTTCCAATTATAAAGCTTATATTGAGCCCTGGAGATGAAGGATCACTCACCATGCTTGGACATAAATAATAGAGGAGGCAGAGTTTAGCAAGTATTCCCCTTATACTCTTGCAGCTCTTATGGTCCTGAAAACTTCGCTGGGGAGAGAGAGACCCCTGTAAGAGAGGACAGTAGCAGGGGGACGCGGAGCTGGGAGCAGGGGGGATGATGAACGGAGTAGAGGGGCTGTAAAGGGAGAGGAAGGCTGCAGAGAGGGGACCTTGTCAACACTCGCCCCCTCCCCGCACCCGAGGGCATCAGAAGCGGAGCATCAGCCCCGCACCGGCCCGCAGCATGACGTAAGGGCCGGCAGCAGCCCGGCACCCGGGGTGTCTCACGCGAAAAGCGGCCGCGCACCACCCCGAGCACCGCTCCGCGGACACCGCCGGCTGCTCCCGGCTCGCTGGGAAGCACGGCCGCCGCCGCGAAACTTATCCAGAAGTTTTGGGGGCGGCGGGGAGAGAGGATGGCGGGGCAGCGCGCCGCCGAGCTGTCATCGCCGGGAGCCGTCCAGCCCGCCGCGAGCGCGGGGACCCCGCGTTCGCTCCTCCGGGAGCTGCCCACCCGCTCGCTCCGCTCGGGGCAGCACCAGCGGGGTGCTGCTTGCGCTCCGCGGCAGCCGCCCCATCCCATCCCATCCCATCCCGTCCCGGGAAGCAGCGCGCAGACTTCCCAAACTCCCCGAAGTGCGGACGGGGAGTCCGGCTTCCCCGCGTCTCGGCGACCGTGCGCTCCCGCCCCCGCCGCTCTACCCTGTCCTGCCCGACCCTCCGCGGGACGCGGGATCGCTCACGCCCCTCTCCCCGAGCACGGCGGGGACGCGGGAGCGGCGGGACCCCGCGCCCGCGACGGAGACAGGCGCTGCCGCCTGCGGAACAGATGCGGTGGCGGAGGGCAGAGCCCCTGCAGCCGCAGGCTGCCCCTTCCCCAGCCGCGCACCCAGCGCTGCTGCTGAGCTCGGCTCCGTGCGGGGCGCGCTGCGGGGCGCGCCGCTCGCCGCGCCGGGCGCCTTCCCGGGGCAGCCCCGTATTTTTAGGAACTTACCGCCCGGCGCGGCGGGGACGGGACCGGCAGCGCGGCCGGAGGAACCACGTTGGACTGAGGGACGGTTACAATACGTTCTATTTAGAGAAGCATTACATCACCCTCCGTGACGTCACGTGGGATTCCTGAACTTCTAAATCATTGCGGTCCGTGCCGGGCGGGGGGGGCCGGGAGCGCGGGGCGGGGGCGCGGCCTCGGGCGGTCCCGCCCCCGCGGGGTGCGGGGAGGAGCGGGGGTGAGTCAGCCTGGCAGCGGCGGCCCGTCCCCCGCGTCCCGGGCACCCGCGGGCTCCGGCACCGATGCCCGGGCGGGAAGGAGCGCAGCCGGGCCGCGCCGGCGCTGCCAGGAGAAAGCGGTCTCCTGGCCGTGCCGAGCTCCGGCAGGCGCGGAGCCTCTGCTGGGTGACAACCGCAGGGGAGACCAGCGCTCAGCTGGGACTCGGGTCCTGCAGCCCCGAACTCTTTCGGGTATTTTTGTTTGCTCGAGTTTCTTTATCTAGAAAATGTTTAAGGAGTAACGCGGTGCCCGAGAAGGGAGGGAAAGCTCCGTCTCGAGCTGCAGCCCTGCGAGGATGCGCTGCTGTCCACCTGCCCAGGTGTGCCCGGGGTCCGCCGGGCAGGGTTTGATGCCGCGGCGGAACCACAGAGGCGCTGGAACAGCGCAGTCACAAAGAATCTTAACTGATATAATAGAGTGTCTCATTGCTTTTCGAACATTTAAACATTCTGCATCTAGTTGGCAGTGTCTCTGAGTCGTCGTCTGGGACGCTTGCCGGTGCCAAAGTTATTGTTCCACCCTGTAACTACTCCAGTGCCTCCTTTTTTTTTTTTTTTCACTCTCAGCCTAATGCTCCTCAACAGTGCCTCTAGCACCTGGGTCTGGAGGTTCCTTTGGCACTTGACTCCACACTGCAGTTATCCAAGAGGGATTTGTATCAAAGATACACGATTGAACTGGATTTAGCAGCTGATTCATGCCAGGAGGTATGACTTAATTCTGATGCAGTGTTTTAGCACCTAAGCCTGGAATGTCTCATGAAGAAAGCTCAGTGTTTTGAGGGTCTCAGAATCTGCAATGGCTTGCTCAGTTTGGTTTTTCTCTGATATTCCATTAAGAGAGGAGAGAGTAATACAACACATACTGCCAAAATCGGGAACGACTTTACAAATGGCAATAATGCAGCACTTTACTCCTCATAATACCATTCTTTTGCAGGTTTATATTAGGCTGTCTAATTATCATCTTCAGCTTTTAACAATTCACTAGCACTTTATGCAGGATTTAGGCAGATAGAAGCGAATCCTATCAGTGACTGATGATAGGTTTTGAACTCATTTAACTCCTTAGGATAAAGCTCAGTGATGCTGTCACTGTAAGCCTTCGTTTTGTCAGGTATTATCTTTGGAAATTGCATAGCAAGTGCAAAGTGCCTTACCTCTAAATGTCCTGGAATTATAAGCTGCACAGATGACTAAATTAATAATTGCAGTTATTTCTGTCTCACAGGAAGGGTTTTAGCATACACAAATACAGCAGTTTTTAAGGCCATGACAAAAAGATTTAAGCACAGAAAACAGCTCTGCATCTCTCATTGAGATTTCATTGTTTTATGCACTCACACTTCTCACAGACATGCAGCTGGTACTGTGGCTGATCAATGGGTTTTCCTGGGATTGCAGTGAGGTTTTTCTCCAGTTTTCTCAATGAGATCAAACTGTAAATGGCAATGGAGAATTCAGGTGCCAGACAAGGACAACAGGGCCCAAATCTGCTGGCTACCTCTGTAGTAAGACTTGGTTATGGCAAAAAAAAATATCCGAAAAGCAAGATGAACAGGACCACCACTTTATTCAGATCAATATCTTGACCTGCCACATACATACTTTGACAGATCTCTACCACTTAAAGAGACAGGCAGCTTGTGGCAGCAGTTTGTGTGTGTCTACCCCACAGAGGGTGGTGACAAATGCTTTGACAGGTGGTTACCTTGGTTTTCGCTGACAGCAGAGCCAGAGAGGTTTTGGGTTCCTGATATGAGTCTCAGGGCCTGAGGAAAGACTCTTGAAATGAGTTGGAGTCCTGGGGGGGGAGAATGAGTACAGAATAATGTCAACGGTTCCTCTGAGGTTGAAATCTGCTGCAATATGTGTCACATATTATTGCTTTTCCCCATGCCCAACTTCTGTTTCGCTTGACACCCTCAGATTCAGTTGCTCCCCTCCCTCTTCCAGCTCTTTATTTCTCTATTTCCATTTTTCTTTTGCCTGTTACCAAACTTCTCTCTGTTCTATGGTAACTCCTCTGATCTCTCAATGGGGATGTGAAAAGGAGCACTGAGAGGCAGCTTTGTTTTGTTCTATGCTCACTTTAATCCCTGGTGGTTGAGCGATTCACAGAGAAGAAAATGTGTCGATGCCTTCAGCCTGAGAACACTGAGCAGAGAAGGGACATTGAGAAAATGTAATTGCCAAGTTCTTTCTTGATTTAAACTGTGGGATGCTGATAGTAAAAATGATGCTCCTCTGCCTGCAACGTTGCTGCTTTCAAGTTGAGCTGAAGTCTGCTTGTGTGCTGTCACTGTGAAGAACAACTCTTTAATATGAACCCCTCTAAAGGTGGTTTGAGTTAGCATATTCCACTCGGCAAATGAGGAATGTAGAGTCAGTTACCGCAGCTCAGCTGACAAGCCGTAACTTGAGAACAGGCTCTATATGAGGGACAAATTTGAACAAATCTTAGAAGCTAATCAAAGGCACCTCCTGGAACAGCAAAATGATCATTCTGCAGAACTTCAGGTTTCTGTTCCAAAAGCAGTATATGTTAAAAAAAAACAAACAAACAAACCGAAACAAAACACCACCAAATAGAAAACACCAACTTGTGAAATACGGGTTAATGTTAGGCAAGGAAAGTTCCTTTTTATGGAATATTGTTCAGGAGTGATTGAATTGTGGAAGTAGCTTTCCAAAATACTCCTGCCTAGGGCAGGAAAACTCCATCATGAATGGTTCAAAACTTGGCAATGTTTTTAAGAGATTGAAGAAACTTGTAATGAAAAGTACTGAGCAATCAACTCCATGAGGCACTACCTGTTTTTTTATAAACTAATTTAAAGGTACAAAGTCATATGCTGCTTTTCTATTTTTATACTCACTTATGGCAAAATCCCAACTTACATACTTTTCTGTATTGTATGTTCTAACAAATGTTTAACATATAGGTCTTTGTCAGTTTTAGTCTGTAAACATTAAACCTGAAAAGAACACACTCTTTACAACAGTAGTTTAATGGGTATCAAAACTACTCAGACATTTGAAGTGTTAGAATGACATTTTGTTTGACTGATAGTAAATGACAGTAGTGCTGTTTCAGCAAACACCTAAAATCTTTGTCATATCATTAAAATCATTGGGAAGTAAAGATATTAAAATAATTATAGGAGTTTTGTGTGTCAAATATCAGTCTCAGCAAGTCACTATTGCTGTCACATAAAATGAATATTTACTGCTGGTAGAGTTGAATATTTTACATACCCATTCTTCCTATAACATCATTAACCACATGTTTAACTAAGCTGCTGCCAGTGTTGAGCACTACTCTCAGCTCTGGCACTTGCAATTATCTTGTTACAAGTACTTTGCAGCAATATCTTTTAGTCTAATCGAACAGTAATTTATTCACCTCCTTATGTGCTACTAAAACTTCAGATCTCCCCATTTATCACGTGAAACTATCCACAAAAAAGTAATTCAGCACTAGTTACACAGAAGTAAAGCCTAAGAAATAAAATGGTAAGAGGAAAAATTGATTTCTAGATCTTAACACATACTTTCATCCATGGTGATAGTAAAATGCATTTTAAAAGGAGGTACAAATTATGCTATTTAATATATAATAATCCTAGTGATATCCTGAACAAATGGAATTCTGGTGTTTTTATGAAATGCTCAATTTATTAATTATTACATCTTTGTTCAGACCTCACCTCTCCTTATTTTAGTAACAGACTGAACAGGATATCAGTGAAGGGAACCAAGTATTCTCTATGGTTTCAGGAGCTTACTAGGAAGTACCAGATTAGTCTTAAAGCTGAGACAGAAACTGGTGAATAAGTAGAGTTAACCAGAAGTTATGTAGTATCAAACATTAAAAAAAAAAGTTCTATCAGCTGAAATGTAAATTGTGCGCACTGTTCCTGTTCAACTGTATCATTTCTCAAGTGGACTGGAGAGGAAAGGAAGTGTGATACATTACAGGGATGTGAAACAGTCCTGTGGGATGCCTAGCAAGTCACATCTGCATCTGCATTTCTGTGCTCTACTTAGGTCTCCTCACCCATTCATCTGATGATCTATCTCGCTTTTTCTTAATGACATTTGTGTTTTAAGCAGGTGACAAAAATAGGGAGCCTGGTCTCAGTAGGAGTAGAGGCAAAGCAGGAAAATGTTTTGCAAGGGGAAGTTCTACATACATTGGTAATAGGGATTTACGTGAGAGCACATTTTGTCTCATAATAGTACTAATTGCCACAGTACTATGCCCTCTGGAAATAAAGATGCCTAGCAGTACCTCCTGGTTTTTACAAGATTATGTGAGTACTGAAAATTAATCTAGGAGGGAATTCATGTTCTCTTTGCTAGAGTTTATCTGCAAAGGCAAAGTGACTTGAAGTTGGATGAGCCAAGCAGGAGTTCTCCATGTTTCACTTCATCTATGCTGCAGAAGCCACAGCCCAGGAATTAGCCATTTCTTTTCCTCTTCCTGGAAGACTGCATCAAATCACTTAATTCCAAACTCCCCTGTCTAAACTGAACTGCTGAGCATGTGTACGACAAAATCAATGTGTGTTAACTACTGAGAAGCTACAGAGCTAGCTGGTGGAAGAAGGCTTGCTCTAGATCCACAGGCTTTTAACAATTGTTTAAGATGTGTTGGTTGGGTGCATCTAACTGAGCTTTAAATGATGGTTTTTCACTCTTCTTAAGTTACCCAAAATCAGTTTTATTCCATGTTTCTCCTTTCACTTGGTAAAGTTAAGGGTAGCTGTAGGTCATGCTTGTGCCACATAAAAAGAATGAGCAGAATAATGGAGAAGCACAGCCCTTCCCACAGAAAACACCCAAACGGAAGCTCATTCATGCAGGCAGGTGTGTGCTGGCCTCCTCAACCTGGTGACAATAATGAGGATGCACATGAGGCCCAGAACTGCAAGAGAGAGAATTGTTTCCTCTTTTTTCATAATTTCTCCTGCTCCATTCGTGAGTGATGCCAGCATGTCAGGAAGCACAGTTTGACCAACCTCCTCTCCTACTGATCTCAGTGTACATTCGTTCTTGATGCCTGTTCAAGGCATACATGTTCTCTGAGCTCTGATACACAATGCCATTTAACTCCTCACCTCTTGTGGACAAGAAAGCACACAATGGTTCTCCAAGCAGGTCAGACCCCAGAAACCTGAATGTTCTCTTCACGAATGCCGTGTGCCATGTGTTCTGTTCCAGGAGACCAAAAAGAGAGACTTTGTATTTCCTTCTACACTCACAACAACTCAAAGAACAGTTTGTTTCCTTTGTACTCAGACACCATTATTTCATGGTCTTTTGGGATGAGGTAACAAAATTATTCAAAATTGGTTTTCTTCCACAGAGATTCTGTGTGACTTCTTTTTTATTTATTTTACTATTTTTAATGCTGCGCTTGTTGGAATAGTCCTAGTAATAATTTAATTGTTTAGTGCATTACATGGAAGGCTGATTTGGTAAACAATTTTTAGGTACTATAGCTCCAGTTAGATACATATGGAGGTTTAGGTAGATTTTTGGCCTCTGACTGGATTTTAGTTGGTTTTAGTTTATTGGATTGCTGTTTTTTTAGTTGGTGGGTTGTTGTTATTTTAGTCTTAGAACAGAATGAGGTTTAAAAAAAAAGGAGTTGAAAGATGTAACATCTTTATATGTTTCTGAGAGCCCAATTTAGAAACCATATTTAAACAAGAAGGAAAAAATACAAATTCTTGTCTGTCTCATTTGGTCAAATCTCTGATTGATAATGGAATCAATTAACACTACAGCTGTATTTACAGATTAAAATCATGGAGTTGTGACAAAAAGATCTTACAGACATTTTTAAGTGTAGGTTTTTTTTCACAGACTGTCTTCTACTGGTTCTCTTCTTGGGGATGTCATGAATGTCAGAGATACAAAAGTGTTCCTCCTCCTTTAAAAGTGCTATAAAGATGTCTTATTCATACATTCACATTACTCACTTCCTGGGTTTTGCTGCTGGAAACAAAATGAGAAAAAATATTTTGCATGAGAATGTGCAGGTACTCTGTGGCAGCAGTGTGGACTGTCAGGGGCTGATTTTCTAGCCCACAGATGAGGGCTGAAGAGGGGTTGTAATGGAGATTCCCACAGTTTGTGGATTCATAACCACTCTTACTGTTCTCTATATAGTCTGCTTAGATAGGCTTTGCAGGGCAAATAAACTTTGGCTTTATTTTCTGGCTGAAAAACTAAGGAGATGATGAGGGATAATCCCAGCAGTGCCTATGAAATTGCAAAATTTGTAATTGTGGTATTGCAGCAGAAGAATTGTTTGCTGCCATGCAGCACTGCCAGCATTTCACACAAACATCAGTCAGGCAAGTCAGTAATTTTTTTTTAGCATGATTTTGTTTAGACACATGTAAGTGACAGCCCTATCAGGAAGAAATAAAAAGCCATGATGACCCAAGGATTGAATCCCCTTTTTTTTCAAGAGGAAAATTACCAAAAGTCACATTAAGTAAAACAAAAACCAGTCTGCACTACTAAACCTCATCTGCCATTAAGAACTTACATAATATACTGCTGAGATCATGACTATATAAATTACATGGTACTTTCACATGTGACTTAGAGATTATATTACTTGTGTACAAAAAAGAATTAAACTTGCAATTTTTTCATTTAGGACAAACTACTGTGGTATGTATTATAAAATTAGCTACACATTCCAAAACAACGACAGCAGGTTTACTTTTTATTGCTTTTAACCCAACAGGTGCAAAAACATTCATTTAGTCAAAATCATGTAGATGAACAAAACCTTTTTTAGAAAGGGTAAGCTTTGTTTTCATTCTTGTAACACAGAATATGCCCTGGATTTTATTTTAGCTGAAGTACAGAATCAGGTTTGTTGTGTTTTACTGATGTAACTCCATGGGTAAAATCCTGGCTTCACTGAAGTCAATAGGAAAACTCCCATGGATTCAGTGGGGCCAACATTTCATCTCACGTCTGTAATCAATTATTAAAATGTAGCAGGGTCCAATGTATGACTACATTGGAAAAAAATTACAGAAAAATACTTCAAGTAGTTTCCAAATATTTTGGAGTCTTAAGACTCAGGGATTAATGCCTCTGCTAGTTACTCCTAGGGAAATAACTTGTATTTTATGTAAGCAAGTTCCAGACAGGATTTTTGAACCATGGTCGATACTTGGTATTAAAAAATACATTGATTTTAATTTAATCTCTTTCTGAATTATTCACTTTTTAATTATGAAAAATTTTTTTGCATGTTTTCTTCCTTGTTTAAAAGGGAGAAGCATTCAAATATCTTCACTTTTGAAATGGAGACAGTCATTAATCTTAGATGATACTGCAAAAAAATAAGACAGATAAATATTTGCAGGTAATTTATTTTATTTTACAATGCATTAAGTTTGTCTCCATCCTCAGCACAGTAGTGTGAAAAAGAAGAAATGACATATGAAAGCAGCAGAAAATTGAGAAGTAGGACAAAAGACATGGTACACATTATTTTGAACCTGATTTCCCCTTCTCCTTCCCCTCCCCTCAGATCAAGCAACACACTGTATCTGACAGTTACATTTGCAATGTAATATTCAAGGCAAACAAATTTTAAAAGTCTTCTAAAATACAAGGTACATTACATTTTCAAGGAGTGTTTTTTCTTGCATATGACACAAAGGCATAAATAAGACCCTTATTCAGACATAGCTTAACTTTAGCTAATAGCAGTGCTAGCCACCAAATTAACATGTAATGTAAATAAACAAGAAATTGAAATTCAGACTTACCTGATGCTGAACGAGACAGTAAATTAACTCCTGCTGAAAGTTACATATCTCAGTTGTAAGCATAAGAATAAAAGTGAATCCTTGGAATATTTGTCAGCATAAAAGTCTCACAAGGCTCTGTCAATAAATTACAAGGAAATGTGGATGGGTGGGGGAGTCTATATAAGGAAGTAATAGAGAAGCATAGAAATAAATATCATCCTTCTAGCTCAAAAAAAATCCCACTTAACTTCAATTTTACCTTGATAACCACCATACAAACCAGACAGAGAGTACCCATTGTCACTACTTGTATACCTGGAGAGTACATATCCGAGCTTGAAGAGAAATCAGAACGGGAAATAAAACAGCTTTTCATAGTCCCTGCTGCTAGAAAAGATGAATGCACTTCTATATCCAGGATGGATTACCTAGGTCCTTTAAGCAAAAAGCACAACTAAAAATCATTCAGCCATAGCAAGGCTTACTAGAAACGCCTCTAGGAAATAAAGCTGCATCGTGGAAGAAGGGAGAACTTGTTTTTCTGAAGCTGTACCTCTAAAGGGTTTCAAGTATTGTTTCAGTAGCGAAGATAAATAGCGAATGTCAGGAAAGAAAAACGACGCAACCCTTGCCAGAAGATCCGATGACGCTGAGCACAAGGTAGCATGAAATAAACAGTGCTGTAAAGAGCATAGGGCTAGAGTGGAAATCAAATGGCCAGACACCGATAGAGCTGGTTCCCCTTAACAAAAATACCTAGGAAAAGACCAAGAAATGTAACAGCTTATTTGTGTGCAGGAGAGTAGAATAAAAGGCAATCACAACTGATTGAGACATCAATTTGTTTGGGGAAAGCCCTAAGAGATTGCAAAAAGCCTGCTGGAAGTGCAAGTGGAAAAAAGACTTTTGCTGAAATCCTAGATGTGGCAATTCTCATACAAGTTTTACTCTGAATTGCTGACTTGGTGTTTGCATGCCAGCTTTTCCCCACAGGGGAGAACATACAGGGAACAGCAGATATGATGATCAGAGATGGTGAAATGTTATGAGCTACAAAAAGACATGCACACAAAAATGCCCAGATTGTCCATGCCTCAGGAATGAAATAACTCAGGAAGGAAGAGTAAGTTTGTCTAGAACTCTGCTGCTGAGTGGTTCTAGAAAAGAAATAATAACTTTGAAACAGGGAGCTAAGCACTTTCTAAGGAGTTTAATTTCTTTTTGGAAGCCTTCATCTTGCAACTGGAGCAGAAAATAGCCAGGCAAAGTATGAGATGTAGTATGTGGGGAGATCTTCAGGGAATCAGAGAAGAAATAAACTGATGAGAGCCAACGGGGATATTATTAGGTGCTTGGCTGTACCAAAGTCAACCTTCTTCAAAGGCAGCAAATTCTAGCATCTAATAATATTCTTGTTTACCATATAGAGAAATGATTATTTACCATATAGAGACATGACTGTTTTCACACTATAACTGGGAACTTTTTTCAGTGTATATAAGCACTGGCTTATACTCTGTCAGAGCATGTTTAGCAAGTTATAGAGAAATGAGACAAAATACACTAAGTTGTTCAATTTCAACTGATAAGTTTTAAAGACTTGTAATCTGAAGGAAACCATTGAAATTTTTTTGTTCTAAAATATCTCTTAAAAACTACTGTCTCATCATTCAGATTTTTTTTTAATGTGGTAGTTTTTAAAGGTATCTATAGAATGTACCTGCACAGACACAGCCTGTATGGAGTAATGCAAACTCTGAGCCAAGCATACAATCAGAGATATTAACACAACTGATTACACTGATGGAGTGAAGCCACTATTTTTATCTTACCTGAGATAAGGCACACAGGATATAAATTGCTGTTCAAAAGGCAAGGCATAAATTAAAAAAATAAAATAAAATTACAAGGAAAAAGGAATGAAAGAAACACTTTCTTTTAAAGGTACAGCAGGAGTAAATATTAAAGATGAAGGCAAATTTTATTAGTCATGTTTTCTGTCCCTACAGTGATCCAGAAGGACACAATGGGAGGGAAACACAACACATCTGTCAGCTGCAGAGCCAGCTGAGGCTGCCCCGCTATACGTGGAGCTGCCTGTGGCCTAGGGAGCCACAGCCAAACCAGCTTCCATCAAACCAATTAATAAAACCTTTTAATCCCCTTATCCTACAGAGCACTAAAGACATATTTTCCTAAAGACACCTAAAACCAGCACCATTCCTGCCCTCGTGGCTGGTGCTCCAACACCTCCAGGTCCTTCATCCTGCAGGGAGACATCAACAAAGACTGGCAGCTGTACAGAATTAAAATGTGGGAGTTGAAAGATTTTTGACCAAAAATTGCTTTCATTTACCTTTGGCGCCTTTCCATGTGGTGAGCATTAGCCAATGTGTGTGTCTAAAGACCAAGAGCCAGATCTGGTTTCTGCACTGAGTTTTTGTCACAAGGCCTGTGTTTAACCATGACAGATCCTGCAATTTCAAGACATAGTTCTCTTCCTGTTGTTTCAGACTTGTGAGGCTCTGGATCAGAAACAGAGCTCAAGTTTTTCTACCTCTGCTATGTCTGGGATTGAAGATGAAAACACTCAAAGGTTTGCATGGGCATCCCAGCACAAAGCCAGTAATAACCCCTGTGATACACAGATTGCTGGGATCCCTTGCTGTTGCCAAATTTAATGTTTTAAAGCAAAGTTCTGGCTCCCATGAAAAGAGCAGTAAAAATTCTGGTGATTTGGATGGGGGTAAGACTTCACCCCTGAGTCTGACTATAGGAATACTCACTGACTCACCTCAGCTGCTGACTTCAAGCACGCAAACCTGCAGCAACACTCTCAGATGGAGCGACAGAAGGCAGATTTCTCAGCTGTGAAACATGATCTTTATTGCAGACTTTTAAGCAAAACATAGTCCCTGCTTTTGTATTATTTCCTAACTTAAACTCTAAAAAGACAAGAAGTAAAACTTAAAAACTAGAAATTTTTTATCTTTGTCTAGATATAAATGTTAAACAAAAACACCCTAAAAATTGTATCTGATTGTTATGTGGCATTGGCTTTTAATCTAAATTATATGCCTTTTTCATTGTTAGTCTACCTGCAACACCTCATTGCTGGTGTTCTCAGAAATTTCATTAACCAAACAAGATAAAAAAACTCCTGTTTTTAAGCTAAAATGTTGGTATAACTTGTACCAACATCTCAACTACCACAGACATAGTAGGTCCATTGATTTCAGCCCAGCTACAACTACTACCCCTCATTAATGTACTAAAATAATGAAATAGTTTACATTAGATAACTTCCTAAAGATCCTTCACTTAAGACAGAGAGCAGCAGTAAAAAGCTTAAGAATATAAAATGCTTATTTTTCCTTTTATAAATAAAATCTCATGTGCTTTCAGTAAACACTCCATCCCCACACAAACACAAGGTATTCTAGAAGGTGATCCCTCCCCAGCTTCTCCAACAAAGCTCTGCAAGGTACATGATTTATCACCAGGTTATTTGGGAATGTCTTTAATAGTTGTATCTTACCATTTTCAAGATACAGGTTAAGACTCAGGCTCTGTTTCATCTCCAGTGGTAACAAGTTCTGTAGCTCCAGGCCTTCTGTCAAGAATGCTTGTGCTGTTCCCCACCAGTTACATCACCCCGTTCATCCCAATTACACATACTGCGGCTGATGTAGAGCTTTAATAATTTGTTTTATTTGTGCACTGATTAAAAATTTCTAGATCAAACATTTAATGAAAAGCTCTCCAACCTGACAGGTTTGCTGCTGAATGCAGTCATTTACAACTCAAACCTTATAATAACCAGAGCAAGTGTTGGAAAAGCTGTTCATGCCAAATGTTCAGCAACTGACATATATAATCTTATATCTTTTCATTCAGACCTTTTTTAAAAAAAAAAATCTGAGACCTAATTATATTGGTTGTAACTGTTCTGAAATGAATGGTGGCAGGAACTAATACTTGTTTATTTTCTTTCCTGACAACTGCTCTGAGTAAAAACAGTTTCTAGACATGATGGAATGACTTTTCCTATGACTCAGACACATTCAATGAAATAAGGTTTGAAGAAACTGAAGCTGGTTTTCTGTCTAACAATAGTAATTGAAAATACCCAGAACTTGTAAGCATTTATGCCATTTAGAAATGTCGGACAAAAAGCTACATAGGGAGGACAAAAAGTCTCCAGCAAACAAGCTCTCGCCCTATGCTTTTTCATTTGAGTGAGATATTGCACTTATTCACTTGGGCTTATTTCAATTTAATTAATTTCTCTTTTCAGTTTGATTTTCTATTTAATTTTTAATTTACACGTGACACTTAAAGTGAACAGTCACATTTCCAATTGGCAACATATTTAATGTTTTTCACAACTCCAGGGCAAACTAGAGTTTTAAAATATACTACTTATTAATATAAGAAAGGCACATAAAACTTCATGTTTATGTCCATGTTGCAAAGCTCTAACTAGCACACTTTTTGCAAGCAGCTTAGCTGCCAGTATTTCAGTTTTTCAGCTTTTTAAAGAGTAAGCTACCTGGTTTGGTTCTGCTTTGAAAAGAAATTGTCCTAAATTTTTGTTATTGTTCTGCAGCAAGTAGTTAAAGAAACTAAATATCAATTAAATATTATTTGAAAACTTAGTAAAGTGTCTGCTGAAATGAGAGGTATACCTGGTAATTCAAGTACAGCAATCACAAAGGCATGAAAACCCACTCGGAATACACTTGGGGTTTTTAACCAATTTATTTAATACCTCATCTCCAACAATATTTTCTGATCCCACTCGGGGTTCCACCTGTATTCCTGCCATTGTGATTCCTGCCCTCGGCCTTTCACCTCGCCTCTCACGCTCGGGAGGCGCGGGGTGGATCAGCTGCCTTGCACTCCCCGTTGGTTTTCCATGCCCATGGCCCATCTGCTCTGGCTCTGGCGTCCCACAGCCGATATTTCCACACAAATGCCATCTCTGGGCAGCCTTTCTGCAGAGTCGAACTCCGCGAAAGAGCTGAAGTCACGTTAGGGGACGGCTAGGACGGCTGGCAATATCGCTCCTCGGTGAATAAAGGATCCCACCGCTGCCCAAGGCTGCTCGGCACGGGTGGGATCTGCGCAGGGCTCGGATTCCCCGAGGCCGGGAGGAGAGCGGAGCTGAGCCGGGCTCTGCCTGGGCCATTCCCCATCGCAGAGCTCCCTCTGCTGCCCCGCGCTCCCCGCTCCCGGCATGGCCCCGCTGCCGTCAGGGCCCCGCTCCCGTCAGGGCCTCGCTCCGCCTCGGCTCCCCCGGCAGTGCCCAGGGACAGCTTCCCGAGCGGCCTCCATGGGGAGGCAGGCAGGAGGAGCTGAAGGAAAGCCGGTTCTTACCGTCGTGCCGGCCACGCAGTTGCGCTGTTAATGAATTTGTGACTGATGGCTAGTACAACTTGTGAAAACCTCCACATCGCTGGAGCTCGCGCTGTTGACAAAAGAACACTTAAAACAGCTTTTCCCAGATTTTTAAAATATAGTCTGGCCTATAGGATGAGATTTGGAATAAAAGGGCATATGGAAACGACCCTTGAAAAAATGGACCCTGAGGTAGACTGCAAAAATCCCATAAACAGAACCCACAGCCACCTTTCTTCACACCTCTGAAATTCATCATATCCAAAGAACTCACTGCCTGCTTCTTCATTTCTACCACCACAGAGATCTGCAGATGGATTTCCAAACTGCAGTGAAATGAGAGGTGGATCTGAGGGAGGAAGGTGTTTCAAAGTGACTTGGAGTTAGCCCTTCTGCAGAAATGGTGAGAAATGGCTTGAATTCAGGCTTTCAAGGATGAACAGGGACATCGTACCTGTTCCCTCACTGTGCGTTCAGGCCATGAAACATTGGCCTCCCAGCTACAGTCCGGCCTGCTCTGAGCACTGTGATGCCTCAGCACCTGTCAAAGTAGCCACACACACCATCCTGACTTCTGCTGCATGCATTTCTCTCACCCATGCCAAACATACTTCATCTGTACAGAATGCATATTTCTAATTGCAAACCAAAACATCTCTACATTTTAGTTTTTTCAGCATTAATACTCAGTATGGCAATACTTAAAATATTGTTTACACTGAAGTCTGAAATATATTAAGGCCAGATGTCATAAATAGTGTGTAAAGCATTGACAAAGCGTGTCGTACCTACCATGCTTCAGACACATTCTGTGGTAATTCATCCTCTGGAATAGAACTATACCCTCCACCAACTATAGAGAACTCTGGATAAATAGCACAGGTGAGCTTCATGTAGGTTTCAGACACACAGGATAATGGAGATGAATTTCACCAGCAGTTTATGTAATACTTGCCATTAATTAATCTGTTACTAACAGTCTGATCTCTCTCTGTCAATAGACACCTACCCTTGGCTACAACCTTAGAAAGTGGCATCTCTTAGCATACACCTTCTCTGTGCAGTGAGTGGAAAACACAAGGCAGGCAAATCCAGGTAGCATTAATGAAGCTGTTATGTCTGCATGGAGGAGTACAGGACTTGTGCAAGGATCCTAGCCCTGTCTTGAATTCAGCCTCTGACTAGCATTCATTGGCTCAGACAGAACCATTCATTGGCTCAGACAGAACCTAACGCTGATAGGACTCTGCTGTCTCTGATATTGGTCATCATTAGACAAAGCACCTGTAGCCAGTCTTAAGCAGACACTGAGATTTGGACCAAAACAACAAGTTTATGAAGCTGACTAGCTTAGATCATTGCTCAGCTCAGCCTGCATATAAGTGTCACCACTGAAAGACCCAGATGGAGGTATTTCAAAGACCTTTTCAATACCATTGTTGAAAGAAAAAAACCAAAGCCTCACAATTAAGCTTAAGTTCCCATAATGTTTTTTCTTATCAGTGTTCAATTAAAATGCAGTTATTTTCTGTTTATTTATAGATGACATTTTTGTTATGAGAGAGTTTTATATGTTGTCCAGCTTCCAGAGAACAAAGGATTGTGTTTATAGAGCTCTTACCTGTAATTAGTGTCATCCAGTTAAACACAGCACCTCTGTTTTATAACTGCCAAGGCTGTCATGATTTTTTTCAGAACAAATTTTTACTGATGGACTACTTGAGCCACAGCTTCTTTAAAAGGTAACATAAAAATGTATTACTACTCCAGACCTGCTATTCTAACCAACCATGTCAGGTGGCAGGCTCTGTCCACAGTGCCAGAGCTCAGAAAAATGCTTCCTCCATTATATTTCCACTTAATTATTCTTGTACTTTTCAATAACTTTGTGTCATTAAATCATGGCATATAGTCGATTTGGATTAGCTTTATCCTACCAGGTTATGACAGACTTTCAGTCTAGTCATTAATCTGTCATCATAAGTTTTGGAATCATACAGACATGAGAGCTAGTCATATTTAAATTGGGAAGGTATTCTTTTTTATGAGTCTATGTTTAATTAGAATTCCAATAAAAGTGACACATCCATTTGAGGCATGCTTAATATTCTGAGGTTAACTTTTCTTCTAAACACCTTTTCCTTGAAGAGAAATGTCAGCAAAGAAAAGCAATATTTTGTCCAGACATAACAATCTTCGTGGCTTTTCCCAAAGAAATATGGCCCCCAGGGCAAAGGCCTAACTGATAATGCTGCTCAGAGGAGACATGGGAGGTTGTTGACTGCTGGGTTTGAATTTGCTCCTTTTGATTATTTACTTACCTGCTGTTGCATGAGCAGTGTAAAAAGTGATTAAAGCTTCACAAGGACAAGTGTGACTGAGCTGTGTTAGTGTTACCAGTGCTGGTTTGGCCACGTAAGGAACGCAGAGAGCTCCTGGTAGATTTTTCCATGACCCACACATTCTCTTCACTTTTCACGCCTCTTCTCTTTGTTTCACAAGGAACTGGGCAAGCCCCTGCATGCTGCATCACCCACTGCCCAGGATGCTCCCAGCAGCTGAAGGAGAAGGTGATGAGCATGAGTTTGGGTGGCAGAGGGAACAGGCAGAAGAGATGAGCCACAGTCACAGAAATGGCACACAGGTTATGTCTGCACCTACCTGCTTCCACAAGCCTCCAGGACTCTCACAGGGCATATCTTCTTGCTTCAAATGAAGATGTGGCTTGGTTTCCAGCCTGGTCATCCACTCCCTGCTGAGAAGGTGGGCTTCAGATCTCCCTGCAGTCAAGGGAGTTCTTTTCATGGCTAGTCTGTCAGTCTCCACAATGCCTTCTTATTTTCCTGTCCAAGGCAATAAATAGTCTCTCTGTCTAAGGCCTTCAGCTTGATCAGAATCCAAGCTTGAAATGCCCACTCCAAACTCACTGTCTAACTAGCAGATCTTTAGTCCCTTGGTCAGAAAGACATAGGCCATTGGCATCACCTGCCTCAGCCAGCCTGATAAATTTTAATTTACATGAGCCAAAATAACCTATAAAACTGATGCATTTTTAAACAATTCTAGCAGGATGGATAACATTTGCTACTTTATAGCAGCTAATATTTTTTCCTATTTAAACATATTTTTATTATAAAAAAATAGGCCTGCTTAAAGTTACTTTTGATTTTATAACACCCTACATTCAGGCCAAGATTTAATACCTGAAAGCTGTTTATGTACACTTTAAAAATATTCTGAATCAATGAGCTCTCCTTAAACTCCAATGAGATAAAAGGTGCTACTCTTATATGTAGTTAAGGAAAATTTTGAGGTCAGCTCACCTTATAAATACATTGCAAAGTCATGCACTACATTAAATATTTACATTATTTTCAGTCTTTTCAATTAAGCAACTTCAGATATTTACATTTCTCCTGACTGAAAGCATGTTCAGACTCCATTGCACATTAAAAAAAAGTTTGCCTGTGTTTCCCCTGAGCATTTAAGTTAGCTCACAGGAGTGGGAAGAATCTTTCCTCCATTTATACTGCTAAGAAATGTGTTAGACACTTAGGGGAAAAAAGCAAGAAAATATATATCCTCATTTAAATTATTAAACAGAGTATATGCTTTACACAGATCAGAAAATCAGGATCTTGGAGAAAAGATACCCACTTCCCAAAGGCATGAGAGCACACCAAGATTTCAGAGGATGCAATTCACACTGACTTTGTCCCTCAATGATTACTATACAAGCAGCTGAGCACTGAGCTGGCTGTGCAATTTCAGAAACCCTTCTGAGGACAAAGCTTACTTTACATGACTCTTAGATACCATGCCTGCGTGCCCAGACCAAGTCTGTGGTACCATCATGGTTTCTTTCGTAGACTCATTAGCTTTATTAATTTTTCCATTCCAAATTTGAAAAGCTTTCTTCTTTACTGCAAACTTTCTGACAAGTAAATTACCAAAATGAATAATGTTAGCTTTTGACTGTTAACAGTTTCTGTCTAAATGCAGCTTGATAAATCCCAAAGTTGAAATTAGAATTCAGTAAATAAGAAATGCTTTATTTGCCATTTCTTAATATGAAGAAATATAAATAAATATTGAGAGTCTGGATAAAGATTAAAGTATTTAGTTGCTGTATAAACATTTCTAGATGTCTTATGTCCATTTTGGGGAAAAAAAAGCCTCAACCAAGTATCAAATTGAGCTTGAAGTGTTTATTTGTTTTAACTGCTTCTCTAACCAATGAAAATTAGCCTTTTATAGGAAGAGAAAAAAAAAAGGCAGAACAAGTTTAAGCATCACTCTTTTAAAAATAGAAGCTTCCTCTTTATATCATTGCTGAAACTGGTGATTAAAATTACCAAGTATGGGATTCCTCTGATCAACTCTGATATGTATCTACATCTGCATTTAAAGGGTGCTAGCTTTCACTCTGAGTACAGAAGCACTTCCAGGGCACAATTCCTCTCCTCCTGGAGAAGACTTCTTAAATTAGATGAAATGTGAAGATTAGTTACAGAATAGAGTAGTCCAGTTAGAAGGGACCTACTGTGATCATCCAGTCCAACTGGCTGACTTAGACCTGACCAAAAGATAAAGCAGGTTATTAAGGGCATTTTCCAGATGCCTGTTAAACACTCAAAGGTGTGGGGCATAGATCAGCTCTCTAGGAAGCTTGTTCCAGTGTTTGACCACTTTCTTGGTAAAGAAATGTTTCTTTATATCCAGTCTGAGCCTCCTCTGGTGCAGCTTTGAGCCATTCCCAGTCTCCTCACTGGATCCCAGGGAGAAGGGACCAGCATGTCCCTCCCCTTGGAGCTGTACAGAGCAATGAGGTCGCCTCTCACAGGACACACCTTCCAATCCTGTCCCCAGCTTTGTTGCTCTCTTCAAGGTGGTCCTCTCAGATGTCTTAGGGCTGCCCCCAGGCTGATTGTTTTCAGACCTGGAACATTTGGATCCAAAGCCCAAGCACAGCCAGGCAATGACAACACTTCCCAAGTGTCAAAGTTGCATATTGCTGCTGCTGCTGCCACATCGGCTGGTCCGATTGAAATCCAGCTGCAGCACTATTGTAGGACCCCACACTGATGGGCTGGGTTTATACAGGTCAGAAGCATGCTTCAGGGGAAACACCACAGCTCTTTGGTGACTTAGAGATATTTGCCTAACTCCTTTCATGGGAAGTTTTAAGTTTCCTTTTATGGGAAGGATTTCAGATCTTATCTAAGACCTGGAGAAATCTATTGTTCCTTTAGGATTTTGCATTTTTAGTATTGAAAGAGTGAGGAAGGTACTATCCTTGTTATTTTGTATGGTTTTACCATACTTTCATGGGGAAAAAAACATTCCATATCTTTGACTTAGCTGGAATAAAGGAATAGATTTTAAAAATCTTTTCATTTTAAATACATACACACATACACAAATTCCAGAGGTTGTTTTTTATTCACCTTGCACCTATACCACCTCTACCATTAACTTCTTAAAGATATCCTAAATTTTAAGCCTGTCTCTCTCACTTTCCCACCTGAACCAAGGCAATAGGCACTGGTTAATCAGCAGAATGTTGGGAGGAAGATTTCCCAAATTCTTCTCCGCTGGAGAGCTCTGTAGAAATGCAGATGATTGCGGGCTCCATGTCCCAGTCGACATACATGCAATTAAGGAAACAAAACAAGGTCAGGAAACTGCATCTGTGGAGGATCTGTGGGGAGGTAATGACATGCTTTTGGCACTAAGGAGAGTAGCTTTTATCTGCATTATCACACAAAAAAAGTTAGAGCCTGAAGTGCAACCTGGATTCTGACTTTTACTCTCAAACTAGAGAGTATGACCTCAAATAGCTTCAAACCCATGGGTTGTGAGACTACCACACACTGCAAAGAAAATACCTAAGAGCACTTTAATACTTCATGAACAAACACAGAAAATCTTCCTACTCTGCCCCAAACACAGACATTTTCCCCCTCTAGTATTCCACTATCCTTTATGTAGCTGTCTCTTTCAGCAGTCCAACCCAATGGCCTTAAATGTCCATTTTCCTTTGGAACTGAATGTTCTGCTAATCAGTTATTTGTGTTTTATTTACCTGCCAAGTGGAAGCCTGCTCTACATTGACTCCTCAGGACAATTTCCCTCATGTGTGACACTACAGGTGAGTGGTGCAGCTCTGCCCAGACCTCATGGGCCATGACAACGAGGTTCCCTGTCTTTCCAAAGGCTTTATTGAGCATCATACTTCAGATACTCTTAGCCCAGGGCTGTTTCCTGAAGGAAATGTCTGGTCCAACATATACAAACCTCATCTGAGGAGGAGCTGCACAGAAGAGCTCTGTGAAGAGGAGGAAGGGGATGGGGTCCATCTACAGCTCACCCACAGTATCTCTCTGGATGTTCTACCAAGTTTTAGCTCATTACAGGAGGCTTCATTCCAAGTGACTGGGCAGCAGTGACACCTAATGCACAGAATGGTAATTCCCTTTGGTACAAAAATACTGCAGGCCACTCTGCCTCTCCATTCCTAGATTCAGGATGTACCCTTGTGGACAGGTGTATCCTCAATCAGTGTATATCCTCATTTGGAAGTTTTGGTGAGAATGGTGCCCATAGGCACAATTTCTGAACACTTGGCTATTATCAAAGGCAACAAAATTTTTTGGACAGATAGCAAACATGCCTCTGCCATATAAGAATATTTTGGGGTTTTTAATTTAGTGCTTTCCTTTTAAAATTGTAGGTGTTTAATTTGAAATTATGGTCACCTACTTATCGATTTTAAATTCAGATTTTTGAAATTATTTTTAAATAATCTCAATTAAGAAATACATACTTGCTGATGGTTATTTTTAACCATTACCAAGAACTGAGTTGGAGGAGTCTTTTCCTTACCCATGGAAACACAATATGTTAAGGGATAAACTCATGACCAATATAGGCTCTTTTGCAGCTCCAGAGATAACATCCTCCTCATTTCTGTTTATTCAGCTTTGCCAAGGCAATAATCAGTTCATTCAAACTGAGAAATTTGTTTGGATTTGAATAGTAGGGAAATTTGTGTTTTCCTTCCAAGCTATTAATAAAAAGTCTGAGGGGCTTGGACATGCTAGTTCTAAAGTTCTGAAGGACTGAATGACCAGAAAGATTAATTTAATCATTCATGAGTAAGATTTCTTTAAAAGAAATCAATTTTAAGTGAACAACATATTTTCTATGTATCCAGCATATTCCATATACTTTTTCTTTGGCAGATCAATTTTTTTTTCCAGAAAGCTGTTCTTCTTCTCTTTCTATCCAAAGGCATTTCTACCCAACAATGAATAATAACAAGTATTCCAATAAATAAGAGATATCATTTACTATTTTTTAACATAATAACATTCAGGCTTTTCCACGTGGTCTAAAAGGCAAGTCCTCTTTTCACTGATACATGAAAACAAAGCACTCTGTTGGTTAGCAAAAGAAAATAATAGATTAAGTATAAAATTAATCTTTAATTATAATCAACATATATTATTACTTACTTATCTAAACTGTAACTTTATTAGAAAACTAAATTATACAAAGGCAATATGGGATGAATGCTGTTTATTAAAATCCTGGTTTTATGAAGGTTTAAACCTATTATTTAAAACAGCAACAGCTTATTACAGCTGAGCTATTTGGGAATAAAGGTATTTCTCTGGGTATTGCTATATCCGTTTCTGTGGTTCTTTGTACTTTAGTCTGGAATTTTGAAGGTTGGTTGTGATTTTTAAGGTTGAGCACGATGCAAGGTTTTCCTCCATTATGAACTATTAGGTAAACCTAGCTTGAATAAGCTACATAATTTTGCCAAATGATTCCTGAACCCTAGCCAATAATCTGATTAAAGAGAGCAAGAACTCACTTTTTATATTTAAAAAGTGTGTTTGGAGAAACTCCACTGGTCATTCAAATTTCATTAAGCTCCAAGGTAATAATTCACATTCTGTCCATTATTTTACATTCTGTCTTCAGGCCAAATTCACCCCTGGTATGTTCAAACTTGGTAAAAAGTCTCTCAAAATGACTCTGTTTGCTCTGAAACAAGTGAAACTGTAACAAAAAGAAATAAAACATTAAGTTGCAGGTCCTTTGCTTAAACTGCTACAAATGTGCTCTGCTGCTCTGAGTTTCTTGTGGAAGGTTAACACAGTAGCAGCTCTCAAAAGAGAAGAATGTAAAAATGAATTTAAAAAATAAGATTCATAGGACAGCAGCACAGAGCAGGAACTGTAGAAAATAGCATTCTTACCTAAGGTGTACTCAAAGCCTTATCAGCTATGCTGAACTGAATTCTGCACACTGTTAGAGGAGCAATGATGATTCATAGAAAGATAATACACTGAGCTATCTCCAGCAGAGTCCATAGCAGATCTTAACAGATGGGACAGATCTCCCAGTGTGCTCCCCCGCCAGCATCCATTACCTCTATTGTAAACACTGAGCCAAAACATTACTCAGTGTGTGACCTGTCCATTCACAGAAGTCATATGCTCCTTTGAGAAGACCCAGGGAGTAGAAGCAGGAGGGAAGGCAGATTTTACGTAAGTCAGATTTTTTAAACACTGTCTGCAGTTTCCTCTGTCCTGAATCCCAGGATATGTTGCTTCCATGTCCCACTTCTTCACAGTGCAAAAAGTATTTGGCCTTAAAGACATGTCAAGCTTTTTGCAGAAGAACAGCTTCACTTATGCTCATCTATGTGTATGAATAAGACACAAGCCCAAAGGGCCCAAAGATTATCCTGGAAAAAAAAAATCTAAACATTTATATCTCCAAAGTCTCTGACTGGAATATTGTGCCTTATCCCCAAGGCTTCCTTGTTCTCAACACTGATGCCTCATGCTGAATGTCTACAAATGAGGGAACAGATTCAGTTTATCTGCTCTAACTCATTTTGTGTCTAGACCAGGCCAATTCTCTCCTTCCTTCCCTCCCTCCCACCTTCCTTTCTTGTTTTTGAGCTTCAGTGATACATTAGAGTAGAAAGCAAAAAATACTGTCTTGAATCTTCCAGTACAGTATGACTTACAGCTACATGATAGATGGATCCTGCACACTTGCTTGAAAGACTCTTGGATATATTGTAGCCCCTACCACGCTCCTTGGAAAAGATAGCACTCCTTTGCTTATTTTTGTTGATTAGATCACAACAACCCAAGGCAGTATTTCCACAGAGAAAAGAAACCAAATAATCTGCAGCCACCATTTCTGAGAGCAGCCTAGATTTGAAATATATACAGTTTCAGGCTTGCAATTTTTTTCTCTTGTCCACTGCCTTCACAAACATTCCAAGTCAAATTTACCCATAGATTCTACTTGATAAATGCTTCCAGACTTCCAGAGAATGCAAAATGATACTTATACCCAGCTTTGACAGCTTTTTTTACAGACCTTGCAGAACATTGTCCAAAGCGTGCTGATTTGCAGCCACTTTTCTTATTCAAATCAAAGCAATTTCACATCAAATATTTCTTGCAGGACTAATTTTAGAAAAATTCCTGAACACTATTATAATGTAACAAAGCCTAAAGTGAATTAATATGGTCCAGCAAAGTGAAGTACAAAAGGCCTGTATTGATATTCAAAAGCCTTGATATTCAGTTCTTAGAGATCTTGCTTCCCCATGAGCTTTTGCAATGCTTTAAAAATTACTAAGAAAAATAGCCAAAAATTAGAAGTTGGTAGCTTGTTTTTTTCAATAATATAATATGTGAAAAAAGTAACTAGATGCCTTATATGTGTGGATGAAGTACTCATACACATGGCTGCCTTATGTTTCTCTGAAAGTGCTGCTCTCATGAGAGTCTGGCTTACTTTTGGTCTATGGCTATTGACAAATCTTAGTACCAGGGTAAGGCTGATTTATACTTTTAGTGCCAAAGACCTTAAGAAACCACAGATGAAAATATTTGATATCATTCAAATTTGTTGTATTTGTTGTATATTTGCTAACATACAAAGCAGTATATTTGATAGCTACTAACCATAAGAAATGTGTGTTGTGCTGCTTTTTTTATCCCCCATGCAAGATGCAATTTAGTGTAGCACTCACAATAGTAAACCACCGGGAATATTGTTTCTTTGGGAATTTGTACTAGAAGCTACCTGATTCAGACATAACAACATGATTATGAATACCAAAGGATGATATGTTGACAGTATCAGAAGAACATTGACAGAAAAAAAGCAAGTTAATCACAAGCAGTTTCAGATATTCCCCGTTCTTTCTTTTAAAATTCCTAATCATGGTACAAATATTACCAAAAAAATAATACAATTAAGTTCAATACCACCTCTATATTGCTCTCAAGGTAATAAGCAGACAGTGATTAATGGAAAACTGTTTTATTATGGAAAGTCATCTACATTTTTCAATAACTGAAAGAGCTGAGTAGCAGTCATTTCTTCACAAAACTGAAGAACAAACTGACACACCTTTTACTCTGAAAAGTCAAGGAAATATTCCTGAAGAGGGAAGAGGACTTCGCAAAACATGGTCATCTTTCCAAAAAAGTGCTTTTTCAAGCAGAAGGAAGCAGGTAAAGATGTTTCACATCTCTTCAGACTCAAGTAGTTGAATCAGAAAATCTTTTCTCAGAATACAAAGATGCAAAAACAACTAAAAATAATTTTTTGGAAAGTAATGAAAGGGAAAAGCATCAGAGCTGCACAGCAGCTCTGCTGAGTCAGTTCTCATGGGCTGGAAGCAAGACCGCATGTGCCAAACAAGAATTGCCAGATTACTGCTAATTAGAGGAGAATTAGAGCGACGGTGGATTTGCAGCTCAATTCGCAATAAAAGAGTCATGCACATCACCAAAACTGTGGGTGCCCATGTGGCTGGGATTATCAGCCTGTGAGTAGATTAGCATGAACTGAGTGATGTGCAACACATGCTGCTGTTGGGCAGGGACCAGAAATGGCAGTCCAAAATGTTGCTGGGCACTCTAGCCAGACTGCTAGCATTCAGAACATGTGTAGGTCTTCCCAGCTTCCTGGTTTAATACTTTGAGCATTAGGTTTCTTCAGCTATTTTTCAACATCTCTTTTCTCTCTTTTGAAAGAAACAGGAGATTTGTCTTGGCATAAGCTGATACAATTGATCATTTCAACTGATCACAGGAATATGAAAAGTCTAACACTGAAGAAGTGTCCAAATGCAGTGTTGATTAAGGTAATAAAGAACAATTAAAAAACAGAAGTGTGTTATCCCAATAATGGAATGGCAAACCAGAAATTAAAAAAAAATTCCTTTCAGCATGTCCAGGTATTATCAGAAATGTCTACTAATGTGTTACTTCTTTGACTGCCTGCACCCTGCAACAACATTCAAGAATAATAAACTAAGATGTAGTAAGGGGACCCTACTAAGTTGTAAGGCCTTCATAACACCTGAGAGAAGCTCTGAAAATGCTTCTCTTAAACCTGGGGAAATATTTTCCCATGAAAAAGTCATTTGAAGACAGCACCAGATACCCCAGATACTCTAAGCAGAAATAAAATGTCAGGAATTCCCCAAAGAACCAACCCTGTCCAATTCTTTTCTCTACAGGAAGACAAAGGAAAGAAGAAAAAGGGGAGAATGGAGGAATAAAGGAAATCTATCCGCTTCTTTATTATGAATATTCTAAATATTCCTTATTACTGTTTGCCTGTTTGCCTACAGAGAGCTGTATCAGCAAGTACCACTGCAAGAAGAAAAGGAGACGAAGCCATGGATGGTTGAGAGATGCTTTTTTCAGTAAGAAATGTGATGATACCTAAGAACAGCAGGAAAAAACCACTTTTTTTTAAACATTTTCTGCTTATACGATCCATATGTCTTAGTCCTAAGACAACACTCTTATAAAAAAATTATGTAAATAAAAAAGACTAGGAGAAAAAGGGATGTGGAGGAAAATCTAGCAACTACTGACATAAAGTTTGCTAGACTGAAGGGACCATATATGAGATAAGAAGACTTCCCCAGACTTTATAATGAAAAATAAGATTCAGTAAGATCTGTTTCTGGATGCTTTTTCTGAAGATATCTCTAGATGGATAAATAACATTTTGTTATGAACGTCTAAGCAAAGAGGATTTCTAGTGCCATACCCATGTGGGATGGTTGTAATAACTGGGAAGCCAGAAGATTGCTGCTCAGTGACCTCTTCACTATCTACATCTAACCTAGGTTCCTCTGGCACACTGAGATCCTGGGATCTGAACACCCAATGGAATAAAGGCTTAGTCCATAATGGTGGCATGCACTTTGGATCAGACAAGTGTCCCTGATACGACCTGTGCAATTGCAAAGCTTGGGTGCAGCTAACACATCACTAGCCAAGTCATTCAATAGCCCTCTTCTATAGACCAGACTTCCAGAATAATCCAGTGTTTTCTTAGCTTTATGAAACTTTGGTATGTTGGGCTAATGCCCCATTCTGGGGAGTAGTACTGTTAAAATAGTAATTTAAAAAATGCATAATGGCTGTGAAAAATTTTTATTATAGGACTGTATAGAAACTACTTTTAAATTTGGTGTTCAGAGTGATGTGGATGCTAGTGCATTGTTGGTTTGAAAAAAGATTAGAATATATTTATTTTATATAATCTGATTATTGAATCATTACATACCAAGCATGCTCAATAAAATGAATAAAATAAAAGAGTCCATAGGCACACCTGGAGAGAGACATTGAATAGATGCACACAGCCAGGAAAGCATTTACTAGTCCGTACTGGTGCTAGGGGACCAGAGATTGGAATGATTCCAACTGAATCAAGGATTTCAACAATTGAAATGAACATGTGTGTAGGCGTCAAGGAGGATCAGGTTTAACACACATGCTGCTACTTCTTCTGTTTCACATTTCAGGATGGATTTGGAATTTACCTGGTGTAGCAGAAAACAGATTAACAGATGGACCAAATGTGCATATATACATATGGAATTATTTTTAGTATATCCATATGTACCAATCGCCCTTTCTCATGCATATGATGCTTCATAGACGTGTTCCTTGCTTATGATCCACAGAACCCTGAAGTTTCAAAATCTTCTGAGCAGAGCAAGTACTGGAGTTGTACAGGGGTCCATGTTCATTAACAGCATGTGCAGGTATAAAGGGCTAAAATGCCTCCACTTGGAGACTAAGGAACAAGAAGTTGTCTTACTTAGTAAACAGTAACAGGTTGAATTCACCATGCCATAACTGTTTCATTTTTACATTTCCCCTTTGTTGTCCTTTTCAGAGAATAAATCAAAATATTTAAATAAATTTAATTGAAAGAAAATAGGCACTCAAAAAACAACAAAAAAAAAAGTAGTCCTGCTTAATCAGTACTCCAACTCCAATCCATTATTGAGAATATCTTCAAAAAACCTTCATGTCATTGTGAGGTGCCATTGGGCTAATGGGGAGAAAGGCACCTGCAGTTAGAATACAGGACACACCGGAAACTGGGGTCTGCACAGAATTAGAGAGGATGTTTGTGTAATATTTTTACTTCAAAAAGTGATAACATCCTTCTTCCAGTATAGAAATTGGTTAATCATGACAAGATAAATTGATCAAAGGTCTTCAGATCTGAGTCACTGGGAGCAGCTGATGTTTAGCAGGCTATGTGTTAGATACCAAGGAAACTTTAAAAACAGGAAATATCAAACACAACTCAAGAGAGTAGAGATGTTGTGAATTTGTACTTTTCTGATTCATTCAATGATTTGCAGATGTCCTCCAAAACCTATGGCCAAGTTACAAGAACCCAGGCAATCCTAGTCTTTACCCAAAAGTCACTAACAGCAGATCCAAGATAAAATGCCACTGATTTTTTCTTTCTGTCAGAAAAAGGAAATTAGCTACAAAGAAGTCTCATATTATTTTGCTCTTAAAGCAATGTGTGTCTCAAAATCTGTTGGTTAAAGAAGTGATAAAGCATCTGTTACTGTTTTTAGAATTTCAGTAACTAATTACAACACATTGGTTAATTCAGACCTTCAGACAAAATCACAGAAGCACTATTCTTCATCATCCCAGTTTGATCCTACACTGTTGGAAAGGTTGAGCAATTTACTCCTCTGCCTTCAAGAAATGTCCAACAACATTGAACAACTTGAAGGGCACTGCCAAATGCCAATGCTATCAGGAAAAGTCTTGCCATTAGTATTGAGGTTGTTAATCCTTAAAAGACCTGAGTAAGCAAATAAATACATGACAAAGAAGTTTGTTCTTTAAACAAAGAACAGTTACTGACAAAACTCCTGCCTTATGAGAAGGAATTGGTGTGTACTTCTATATTAAGCATTGGGAATAGAAATTCCCTCCAGGAATGCAATTTCAGCTGGACTGAATTTGTTTCCCAAATACTCTTGGAAAAGGAAAATTATGTTTTTGTTTTGTTTTGTTTGTTTTGTTTTAATTAGAGATCTGTACACAAATGAAGACCTTCATGTTCAGGTGTCTTTACTTCTTCTTTTCCCCCACTGCAAGCAAACTTTTAAAAAATAAACTATTGCTGACTTAAAACAATGTTTATTTTAACATCTGAGAGAAGAATACACTGAATTGGAACTGAGTGCAGCACTACCACCCTCATACATAACACCATTGGAAAACTTCTTAACCTACAGAGAACAAAACATTCTTCCTCCCTCTGGAGTAAGTTCTTCCCACCAGCTCAGGAGGTTTGTCGACCAGTTATTGTGAGAAACTTTAAACATATTTTAGAGCCTCTTAAGCAGTAAATAAAAGAACAATTAAGGAATTTTGGAAGACAGCCCACTATGTGTGGGTAGACAGATTTTAAAATAATTCCTTAAAGACTGTGGGTTCTAAATTGACAGTTTTATTCAAATAGAGGGACACAGACATTACTCTGGACAGGCAAGTAACGTCAGTGCCCAGATAAGGTTAAAAAAGGAAACAAAAGGTAATAGAATGTAAAAGAAAAGGTGATAGAAATACTGCCATATGAATGATGCCATTATTTATATCAGGAGTTCACACTCTTCCACAAATAAATCAGTAGTATGAATGCCATGTCAATAAAGGTATTGCAAAATTAGATGGAATTTAAAACTGGAAGCAGAAAAGGACATGGAAATATCCATGAGAGACCTTGAAAATATTGGAGATGTCAGCTTCAAAGATAAAACTAACTACATGCCATGATTAGAAAATACCAGACATCTATGAAAAAAAAGATAACTCAGACACTAGTTTGCATTATACATATCTAGGTAGGCAATCAGTGAAAAAAACAAAAGGTAGTAAACTTAAAATTGTTGAAGTGAGCTTTCTTCATATACAATTCACCTGTAGTACCTTCTGAAGCCAAAAATTCAGAAAGAAAACAGAAAGACAAATGCAAGAAAAGAAAAATTACAGAAATATTTTAAAGCACAAATGGTTCATTGATACTCCAAAGAACACAGCACAAGTCCTGATTCAAAATTTTCTGAAGTTGATGGAATGTTTTTCCATTCATCTTGAGCTCAGATGAGCTTATTGCTATGAATTTCCATTATTTGTGAGAGAAGATATAAACCCCAGCTTAAGAAGAATACAAATGTAGTTTCTGTGTTATTCGTATTTCAAAAGTACTTGTCTTGGTTTGTCCCTTGGGATAAATAATGGAAATGGTATAAAAAGAAATATAGTGAAAATGAAATTTAGAAATAAAATTTACCAGAAAAAGAAGCAGTATCAAATAACAGCACTCCCAAAATTGAATACAGTTATGGAAAGTTGCTATCTGAAGAGCTGACTCGTTCACATCCATTACTCAGAAATCACTTCGAAGATGGCAGATGCCTAAATGTGTGATACTTAGTACTTCATAGAAATCTACAGTAGATGCAGACACATGTAAGAACTATTTCAGCTGTTTAAACAATCTGTTTTTCACAGAAAAGCTTTTGATCTTTTGGCTGGTAGTTTTCATGAAATATGGGGAAAGAACTTAAATGTAATAACACCATTAGTGAAAATGGTACTCAGAGGCACCTGAAACAAAACCAGATTGGTAAAATTAACACACACACATGCACACAAAGAATAAACTGGAATAGAAAATAAAATAAGTGAAATTATGCAGCTCAATTCACACAGCAACTAGACCAAAACCTTCATTATTTCAATTACTTGCAGCATTGTCCCCCAGTGAGTCAGATGTGTGAAAACTGTCTTCATGAGAACTGGAATATATTCATACCTTAGTGACTAATAACAAAATCAATATTCTTTTGTGCTTGTATCAAGCTTCATGTGGGCCTTTATCTCTGGCAGCGATCAGCCAGGAGAGCAAGGTGGAGAAAGACAGCCGATGGAACAAAGGAGCAAATGGCGCAAGAAATAGGAAATGGAAGAAAGTGAGAAGAAACAAAGGAGACAGCAACAAAAGTAGAAAAAACATTTTAAAATACAAATGAATGTAATATCTACAGGTGAAGTGACATTTCATCTTAAACTCCAGTCCTTATGGAGTCAGAGTGGGATGTCTATGGCCTGCTGACCTTGTGCTCACCTTTTCCAAAGGACTCAGTTTCATTTACCCTGCTCTCGGCAGCTACAAGGACTCTGAGACTTGCTCAACAAATTTCTGCAACAGTACTAATTACTTTCCAACATTTTTGAGCAAGCAGTGAACTTTTGCTACAAATGTTGCTCCCTGCCTTTATTTATTTGCCTCGCTTACTAATATTTAAGATGAAAAAACATGTATATAACAAGATTAAACTGTTAAAAATTACACCTTAAAAATATTTGCAGAAGAATTAATGCACCCCGACACAGCCAATGAAATCTAGGTGAAAAGAAATAAATTAAGATTATGGGTGGGAAAGAAGTCTTGCATAAGAAGTAAAATATGGGGGGAAAGACACCAAGTTTTATGAAACCTAAAAGAAAAATAGAAGGTTGACTCAAAAAAAAGTATAAGGCAACAACCATGGCTGATTTCATGAGTGTCTAGAAATATTGTAAGTATTGTAGCTACTGAAATCTGAGATAATCCTGAATTTGACTCCATAATTTTTCCACTTTGATTTAGAAAAATGCCATAAAATTGATTAATTTCCATTTAAAAGATATTTTCAACCAGTGCAAGGCATACAGTCTAGAGTTACATCGCTGTTACAGAGGGATAAGAATAAGAAACGCAAGTGATAAGTTACTGCAGCTTGTTTAGTCCCATCCCACCACCCCAGCCAGAAGCGAAGCAGCTGGGGGGACAGTGGGGACAGCCCTAGCCCCAGGCACGAGGCACCTCCCTGGGGACAGTCAGGGGCTGAGGCTGGACCAGGATGTCTACTCAGGAGCAGCAGGGTCTGTGACCTTCCCAGGGCTTTTCCAGGATCTCAACAATGGCTTCAAAATCAAGACTTCCTTCCCCTTAGTATCTTTCCTGGACTTCCTCCCACATCAGAGGAGAAGTGATTGCCTGTGTAGGGTGGGCTCAGAGTGGGAGACTGCATGAGAAGGGAGAAGAGAGGATCCATGTTCCTTCCAGAAGGCAGACCTAGGACAAGGAGGCTTCACACTCACAAAAGAAAACGACAAGGGGATTCCAGAAGTAGGGGTATGAAGAGAAAGCTTTTTATAATCCCCAAAGTATGTCAGGTCTTTAATGGACTCATCAGCTCAAAGCACAGCTCACTCCACTCAGTCCATTCCCTTGGCAAAATCATAATGCAAAAATTTTGTTGCTTCTCCATAAACAGCGCTACAAAATCCCTAATAACTGTTCCAAAATAATTTTCCTCCCCCATTCTCCTTTACCTGCTCCAAAATTTCTCACCCACCACTTCAAGTCTGAGTCATTATGCTGTTGAGAAACTTTGAGCCAGCTCTGGGACCAGGTCCAGCAGTTGTGCAGCTGCTCTCACACGATGCTGAACCTGACTCATTAAGCTCTGCCAGACATGAGCCACAAGGGTATCTCAGCACACAGATCCCCAGTGCTCATGCTTGTCAGAGAGTTTATTAGTCCAGGCAAAGTGCCAGACCTTGGCAGACCTGTGGGTCTGTGGGTTGCAAAGCTTCAAGGTGTGGGAGCACATCAGGCTTTTCCACGTTTTCCATTAATTGAGGTTAAACTGAATTTGCCAGAGTGACTGATCTTGAGTTATTTTTCCCTTTTGGTTATTTTCTCTATAAACAAGTTGACTTAGCTCAGCACCTATTACAATTCTTTCCGTAATAGGTTAGAATACAGAACTAATGGATTATCACTGAAATGTCTGGTGTCAGTCTTTCCACCTGCTGCTCTGTTTCATGCTTTTGATCAAACTCACAGTCTAGCTGGCATGCCCAGCTCAAACTGATCATGCAGCTACAAGAGCAATTCAGTTCTTCTAAGACAATCCTGAAACCTCCAAAGCAATTAATGTGATGGATCCAGAGCACAGATCTCCGTCTGTCAACACAGTGATCACAGGTCCAGTGTTCACTCTCCAGCTGCACTCTCAAAAGAGGACCCTGGGGCAGGTTAAGAACCTGTGCAGGTATGGTAGAGTAAGCTCTTGGGTTATTGAACTGTGATGGTCCTCAGCCTGCTTATTCAATTTCTGTATCACCCCAGTCATATGTTATTAGGAGTAATTTGGTTATTACACACCCAGATTCAAGGGGAAACACCATGATCATCAGCGAATGAGTTTGTCAGCTTTCAGCTGCTTTCAGATCTTAGTAGGAATGAAGTCTTTAAATTCAGAGGATAAGTACAAAAGATGTTTTGCTACCTCCAACAGACAGAAAAATGGAAAACAAACTCCAGATATAATCTGAAGTTACGTAGATAATAGATACATAAGGTGGTGTATATTTCTTGTTATGTCAAGAGGAGGAGTATATGAGAAGCAGCAGTCCATTAAACTCTTGAAAAGACTTAGGAAACGGTGGATTTTATGAACTGGGCTTAATTAGATAGAACATGGCTTTTCCAGTATCTTACTGGAGATTCACATATTTTGCTTTACCTTGAGTGTTGGAGACTAAAGCTACACATCTTTGGAAAAGCAGGCAATAAGGCAGCATGTCCACCTGGTGAAAGTATGAAAATGTACTGGGTAACAGGGTTAAGAAAAAAATATACATATTTTTGTCATTTCTAGAGCTCCCCTTTCATGTTCTCACACAAAGAGTATGTAAAACTATCTAGCATTTTCATAATAGAAATAAAATTCTCCCATTCTCAATGTAGCAAGTGTTTTATTAAGATTACTTAATTATAACATAAATGGTTCTAATGAGATTCATAGTATATCAACTTAGTTTAGAAAAGTGACTTTACTACCCTTGCACATAGAAATTTATTACAATTTCTTTTGTTGGTACCTTGTAAAACACACCCAAATCCTAACTTTTAGAAACACAGCACTCATTCTTTCACTAAAGTTTTGTATTACATTTATCACCATGGTATCCAAACCTAAATACTTTTTAATCTCTCTGTAAGAGCTTTCAGTGTTCTGCAGAGAGCAAAATTAATGCCTTGCTAGTAGAGGAAGGGCAAGAACCACAATGCTAACAAGGGCAGCAGGGATAGGTGGGACTTCAGAGCAGCATGACGGAAGACAGACCTCTCCATGTGCCAGTTTTTCCACCTGCATAGTTTATAGAGCACAACCATGTTCCTAGAGTGCCTTGAGCTTTAGAGAAGTGTCATGGAAACTGAGAAATTATTTCCTTACCAATAATATGAGTGATGAGAGAAAGGCATACAAACCCTACTTTGTTGAACTTGAGCTGAGTTTCAAGTTTTCACAGTGCTGTTCATGCTGAATCTAAAGGTATCTGCTCTCACTTTCTCTCTCATTTTTAGGATTTACATTGAAGTAACTGCTGCTGACCATGAGATAAAACAACAAACTAAAGTAACTTTTGCATCTGAGGCTTTTTCCTAAGCATTACACTTTGAATGACTACTGACTATCAGGTACAGAACAGAGTTCTGTCTTCCCCCAAAATCCAAATGACTTTCAATGCTAGACAGTCCAGAAGTTAAACTTTCCCAAACAATTCAAGACAAGCATATTAAAAGGCTTTTGTATGCCAGGGGGAAAAAAATTGTAAGTAAAAAAGGAAGAAATGTGACTACTGGAAACTGTGCTGGAACTTGTCTCTCTCTCAAAGTAACCCTTGTGGTAACCTTGCATTTGATGTTATAATGCAGATGTCCACTTCTCAATGGCACTATGCCACATTCTGTGAAGTCATTAAAAAAGAGCATGCTTTAAGCTCTTGGAACATAGGAGACCATCATTACACGGAATTATCACTGAATAAAATACTCCTACCCTTTTAAGCTAAGACATAACCTGATAATGCTAGGACTCAGCATTATCAGAAAGGTAAGGAACATAGGAGAGTGGACAATACTGTGACATCTTTATGGAAAGGAAGAATGAAGATAAAAGTAACCAGGTAAGCAGATGGGTGCACTTTCTTTATGCTCTCTAGGAGTAATTCCATCTACCTGTGTCTGGATATCTGGAGAATTCTGGCAGTTCCTTATTCTTTTATTTGCAATCATGAAGAGACATCTCTGTTATTTTCAACTCACATTATCTAGGAGACATTTCTGCTGATGGACTACTAGCGGCCATGTACAGTCACAAAGCAGCAGCATGCAAGCTTTCTTAACAATACTAACCCCAAACTTTCCACAACAGTGACTTGAGAGAAAAAAAGAGAATGCAATTCTAGTCTTGTGTCTTTGCTAAGACTTGCAAAAGACCAATTACTGCATGGAACAGCTGCTGGCTGAGAAACAGAACTACAGAATCATATGGTAGACTATCCATACAGACAGCAATCATTTTATTCCAGAGATTTATTCAAGTGAAGATGTAGTTGCCAGGACAGACATGAGTTGGTGATCTAAAGGTGAACAGTTTTGGAGCACACAGTAATGATTCACCTTCCTGCTGCTCCAGTAAAACATATCAGTGACTAAATACAAAACGCAGCTAGCAGGAATGCACAAATCATCCCTCTGTTGTAGTTCAAGCTTGCAGGCATTTCAGGGTAATTCTATCTGTATTCAATGGAGTAAAAGGAAGTATAATTCTTTCCAAGAAATCAGAGATCTCATTATATTAGTTTGCTTTTTTGCTAAGCACATAGTCTTTCCATCTGATATTTTGTTATTAGTAGATCCCAGAGTTACTCTGAAAAGGTTATTCTGAATCCTTCAACCTAATTATTTTTTAATAAGTAAGGGTTGATTTGTTGCACTTTGCTAATGAAAACTGTAATTAAAAGAATCTAAATATAGGTCTTTTCCTTACTGATTCTACTTTATATTTGAAATGATGCAACAAATACTATTATCCCTTTATAGCACCATTGTTGCTTTCCACACAATTTGCAATCCAGGGCCTGAAATGTTGCAGTTGTCTTCCTCCAGGCAATGTCTGCAGAAACTATACGCTACTATAACTCTGTATAAAATCAAAGTCAATGATAAAATGGAAAGTGGAGATGGAGTGGGATGGAATGAGAGCAGATCAAGCCTGCTAAATCGTTGATTTATTAGCATATAATACTGAAAAGCTTCATTTAAAAAAACAGCCCACAAGGTCTGTTTTTGATAATTTTGCCTAGAAAAGAAAATTGACATACAGGGATACATTTTCAAAGCACTGCACAAAGTTTTAACAACATGATTCCCATTGACATTAATGAGTCACATGGCTGAAATCCTGCTTTGAAAACATACCCTACAGCCTTTTAAGCCTGCTTTTGGGAAACCAGAGCACTTGCCTCCTAAGCAACCTTTCGGTTGCAAGTGCCAGTGACAACTGCAGGAGAAAGTTCCCTCCTCCCGTGCCGCAGCTGAAGGGTTTGTGGGTGTGCGTGGAGCTGCTCCAGGGGCAACTCTTCTCCTCTGCGACCAGGAGGGGCTGTGGGCATGGGGAGGAACATGGTGTGACTGCAGCTGTCGTAATTGGAAGCAGCTTCCAAAATGGTTTTAATTATGATGAGATGTGGCCTGGCATTTACTGTAGCCAGACTCGAGACTGCCCAGCCCTCTGTCCTGAGCTGCGCTGTCACGGTTGTAGTGCAAGCTCTTCACGTTTGCCTTGAGAATTAGGATTTTTTTCCCTATTCTCTACTAAATGGTGCTACAAAAAGAAGCAAACATGGATTTGCAGGGTGGTATTTGGATTATACCAGCTGCTATATATGGCCTAACCTGCTTTATGTCCTTAGTCCATCATAGCAATAACTTCACTTCCTCACTGCTTTCTCACCAATAAAATGAACTTTTGATTTGAAACAATTCCTCTCTATTGAGAAACAGGAAGACATTTCTCATCCCTAAAAAATATAATATATATATTTGTAAATATATATAGATATAATTATTTTGGAAAGCTTAACATCTTGAAATTAAGCAACTGAGAAAGCCAGTAACAGAGCAAATCTATTTTCAACATGACTTTGCTGATGTTAATTAAGCTGAATGCTATTTATATCCTCAGAGACATAAGGAGAGGATCTTGCAAACCTTTGAAATGTTAGACCTGGACAATCCATAGACACTAGAGAAGAGTGTGGGTTTCGTTAAGCCTGAAAACATTTGGTCATGCAAAAACTGTAAATACTGCAGACATATATCAAAAGCTAACAGTTGTTGACTAAAAAGGATGCAGACTTTGGCTAAGCTCCATTTTAAAACTAAAAGAGCATTTTTGGGGGATCTGCTTAGTTAGATGCCTTAGCAGACCAGTTACACAGAGAAGCAATATTGTCTTTGCATGGGACATGAGCACCTTCAAAGCCTGTCCCAGGATTGCTTTCTCTGAATGGCTCAGGATGGGTTAAGACAAGAAGGAAGTTTGGATTTTTACTGAATCCTCTTTCCAGCAGATTGCTAACCCATGCTGTTTAGGTATTAAAAACTTATTTTCTCCATTAAAAAAATCAGGTTTGCATAATGGGTCTTAAAAGTTATTACAGAATCAGCAGGCAAGACTGTTGCAACTTTCTATATGTGCACTGTAAATTAATCCGTCAAAGATAGATTAATATTGATATATGTTATATAACTATATAACTATGTTAGTTAAACACCCATTAATAATGTACCAATTGAAGCACTACTTCCTCTACAAGACTGTTTTTGCTTTTATTCCAGTTTTAGGGTGACTGATTTTGTTTGTTCAATACACTCACTGGCATGGTCACAATGTACAAGAAGATAATGTGAAGGGCTGCACATCACCAGGAGCCTTATTTAAAAACAAACAAACAAACAAACACAAACCCCACTTTTTTCTTTTTTTTTAAGTAAAGGTTCTAAAGTGTAGCAGTCATAGCTTCACAGTATCCAAGTATTGCAGAGCTTACGTGTAGGTAACACCATTTTCCCCAGCAAGTAACTGTCAGCAAAAGGCAGAGTAGGGGACCTGTGGCATGACCTGGAGCAATGTATGAAGTTACTCCATGTACCTGTTAATTGCTGTCTTTCAGCAGGTTACTGTGTCCCACAAAACAGCACCAGGCATCATAGATGCTCAGTCTTCTCAGAGGACAGTAAAACAGGTTAATATGGGTCATAATCAGTGTGAGACACCACGAAATTCTTATTTCTGTTTCTGCTTTGTGAGTAAGATTCATCTATGCTAACAGTGCCTGTCAGTTTTTATAGCAAATTTATAGCAGTACTATGTTTTAGATTAATATGGCACAGATACATTTAATAAATAAATGTGCTAAGTAATCATTCTTCTAAAATAATGACATTTGCTTCAAAGTTGCTCTGAAATTCATCATGTTTTAGCAAATCCTGGACATGAAATGTTTCCTTCTACTCTAAGATTTTTTTAGATTTGGTATTCCATTTTGAGTTTAAGCAATAAACAAAGAAGAAAAGGAAACACATGGAAAAAAAAAAAACGTACTGCTGGCTTCAGACTTGCAAGCATAATAAAAAGCAAGTAAAAAGAATGTTCTACTTTGCTTTACACAGAGGACAACACTATAAAAAAAGTTTTGCAAATCATTTCTTTCAATATTTTGAGGAGAGTCAAGGACTTAGCCCAGAGTGTCAACCTTCTGTAACAATTCTATAGCCTTGTGTAGCAAGACATTTAATTTAGATGTTTTGAGAACATTCCAAAATATGGATGATCCTAAAATACATTCATTCTGCCTATTTTGAAATAGCATAACAAACTTAATTAGCTTTTTTTGAATAACAAAGACATCATAAGAACCCGTTGGAAAAGTAAGGAGAACTCAGCAAGGTCAGACTTTATCATCTGAAGAAAGTTACAGCAAATATTCCTGGTAAGCAATCTTCATGGCCCTTTCCAGCAGCATTAACATATCACAGTGTAATGTTCTCATTTCTAGAATCCCCAAAACAACAAACAAAGAGTAGTGAATGGAATAAAGAACTGGCCCTGCAGTAAGTTTTCTCATTCTAGAATTTCATTAAAAGTGTTATGGACAAGGATTAATACAAGGATGGTGTTACTGAATTTGTTGGTGTACATCACCTTACAGAACTAATAACAGTTGAAAGTAACAGCACAGAAAGTATAACAGTAAACTCCAGAGATGGCCAGTCCTGAACTTTATCTTTCTCTTCTAAAATAATAAGGAAAAAGAGTTGTTTTGTCTTTCCTGCAACTGAAGTACATTATCCTGGACTACTCTGCAATCAAAGCACTGGTTCATAGATCCCTTACAAGTGCCCAGGAAAAGGGAACCCCTGTTAGTACCAAATACTATCTCTGTGCAAAATGAATCTCCAGCATATTACATGCACAGAGCAACCACTGTGAGCAAGCACAGCTTACACTGATACCAACAGCTGTGCTGACTTTAAATATCCATGCCCTTGCACACATCCTAAATCCATGCCTTGGCTCGAGTTTTTTCCTGAAGCTGAAACGTACAGTACCTGGCAAATGTGCCCCTGCTTTGGACAGCAGTTTCAACTGAAGCATTTTGTTAAATGTTTATGCTCACCCATCCTTCCAACAAAAGGTGCAGCCATGGGTGGACACCAGCTCATTCAATTTGACCCAAGCCTGTCCAGCTCTGAGTCTGCTCTAAACCATTTGCAACGCAAATGATCAGCCATAAAGTCAGACCTTTTGTCATTGCCCATCTACCATAACCTGTGGCTTGCACAGATTTCTATCCCTAGCTAAGCAACTGTTTCCAACGGCAAAGTTACAACATTATAATGTACTGAATAACACATTTCACTTGTCTCTGGTGATTTATGATGCCAATACTTTTGAATTCCTCTTCTCATAAATAGCGAAAATGGAAACTTTCAACACTGTTTTTCTTTTCTACCTCGGTCAACAACAATAACATACACAAAGAATATCTAACTGGTAAATAAATAGGAACTATTTAGAATAGCATGCATTTTGGGCCAGACCATAAACATTTTTCTTCTAATCAAAATAGAAATCTGACAGTTGGCAATTGGTCCTGTTTGATTATATAAAGATATCACTTACTGATTAAACAAGGGCTTTGTTACAGAAGGTAGAGAAGAGAAGACAGTGGGCATTACACACACAGTGGGGTTTATTAATTTTTCCTGGAACACCAAACATAAACAAAGCAATATTATTTTCCATTATTAATTTATATTTTAATGCTTTTTCCTAGTGTCCAAAGCACTGCTTCAGAACTATGCAAAAGAAAAGACAATTAAAAGAAGCACACAACCTGAGAAACCTGAGGATGGTTTCTGTTTGTCTGGCTTTCTTCCATGCAGAAGAGAACTCAGCAAAATGTCCCATCAAAAGCTTCATGCAGGAGACTCATGAAACAACACGCTATCAGATGGAGACAAGAGGTGGCTCCATAACTTCAATAACTGCTCCAAATCACAACGAAGATCCAAGGCTTATTTGCTGTATAAACATTAAATAAAAGACATTTCCTGCCCCAAAGAGGTCACAGTCTAAGTAGACAAGACAGACAAAAGCCTGGACAAGAATAATATTTATATTTCCCTAACACAGTTGGGAACTGCAGAACAAACTGAACAAATCCATTGTAGTCCTAAAATACTATTCACATTGCAGCCTACACCAGGTCAAACCTTTAAAGTTTCTTCCTTAGGTTTTATGCACAATAGTAAATATTGCAGTGCAAAACACTTAACTCACAAGTGTTACCTACTGAATGTCTATTCACAAACCCAAAGGGATTATGGCAGTGCACTGAAGTTCAACCTGCCATTCTCAAACAGTCACAACTGACTGAGCTAATTTAAAGTTAGCCCACATAAGTAAGTCCAAGCTGCAATTACACCTCCAGATAGAAATGTCCCTATTCTCAGTGACCTGCCCAGCACAGGAAATATAAAGATTGCAACAAAGCTAAGATGTGAACAAGGATGCTTGAGACCCAGTTTGAGTCAGTGTCTCACAAGCCTACTAATCCTCTCTAGGGTCTTTTTAGGTGCAAAAATTAATTTGCTTATCTGTAATATTCAGACTGCAGTGCTGTCTCTGACTGTGCGCTATGGGAAGTTGAAGTGCATGAACTCAACAACAGAATAAACTCTTATACTCCCCTCAGCCCTCAAGACAAAAACAACTTCACTGCCAAGAAGGTCATGTAACACAAATCTGAATGCCTGTGTAATTTGTGTTCTACACTAGACCCAGCTCTATATTTATATAGCATTGAAATGGGAAGAGGAGAAGGACAACAAAGATTAACTCAAGTAGTCAGCGATTGTTCTGGGCTTGGGGACTTATATAGTTATATAACTATAGTTATAGCTTGGGGACTTATAAATTTATTGATTTTTAAGACAACACACTCCATAAGAAAGCATGGATTCTAAAAATTAGGTTCCTTTAAAAGCTATTAAATCTCATGTCAGCTTGCTGATTAATCCTTTAGCTTTGTGGAGCACTTGAGCAAACAATAGACACAAATTTCTGATACCAACATAGGCAACTTCCTCCAGCAAAGCTGCTCAACTACATCAGATGATAAATTCTGTCTCTCCATGGATGGCATTTTTCTGCACACCCCAAGATGTGCCACCTGGTGACAATCCTCCATTTGTGGACCCTGGTCTCTTTCCTGCCAGCAATGGAGCAGGAGATGTTCAATTTCTGAAGTGTTTTTCTAAGATAGCTCATTGACAGCCAGCAAGAACTGTCCTGAAGAAATATCACCAGCTTTAACTATTTATAGCACAGCCATTTAGATGCAACACGTTTTTATTCCCAGCAGGGGATGGAGGGTCAGTATCTCCCATCAGTATTCTGACAGCTTGTGGCATGTGAATATGATTGGACAAAAGATTACAATTCTGCAGCGCTATGTGAAGGGAAGGAATTCTACATTTTGCATTCAGAAGACTGCATGGTGCTTCACACTGGTGGCCAAAGGATTAAAAGATAGATTAAATTTTGATAAAGAATGAAAATATTTTTCAAGACTTTCCATATTCATATTTTAGTAAATTCAAATTCTCTCTTTGTTTTTCTTTATTTACCTCACATGGGCTCTCCTGTAGAGCAGGAACACCAAAGTTCACCAAGACTGAGTATTTATTTGTCCTTTCAGGGGAACTGGGGCATATTTAATTTAGGACACACCTGTGACAGGCAGGAAAACTGCTGTCGATATTTCTGGATGGAACTGGACATGGACAGCAGGGAGAGCAGCAAGTGTGCCTGAAGGTACAGAGGCTGCATTGCGCTCTCTCTTCATCCACAGGCACATGAATCATAGCAATGGCTTGTATTGTGGAGGATCCAGGCAATTGTTGCAGAAATCTTCTTTCAGACATTTTTATGGGGAGGGATGCAGAGTCAAGTTTAGTTAGACTGAAAGTAATCCATGTTGCAGACTTAGGCCATTTAAAATCACAACTATATTTGATATTCAAGACTAGTCCAAGGACTGACTTTATTGAAGCAGCATCAGTTCCAGCTGGAGGTAAGACAAACAGTGATCAGGCCAATGAAAATTTATGTGCTTTGTTTTGAAGGTTATTATCCTTTGGGCGTATTGCACAGTTTGACTCAGGTGAGTGTAAATACATACAATCAAAGGCTCTGTGTTGATTTTGCAAAGCTGTTAAAAAAGCACTACAGTCTGCTTTTTCTAGAAATACATTGTTAAAGTGATTTAGTAAGAAGTAACTTCAAATAATTGTGCTGCTCAGTCCTTAGATCACACTTGAATGCATCCAGGAGCTATGTACATTTTTTTACTTCTTGTAAAATCCCATGTCAAAGGGGAGAGAAGATACTCAACTGCTTCTGATATAAGACAGAAGATAAATAAAGTAAACCCAAAGATATTTCAGGTAGAATTTCCTTCAATCATTTCCAAATGGTGAGCACTGATGCTACTGTATCTGAATCCCACATCCCTTTAATGTTCCTGGGTGAAATGAAGGAAGACAGCAGTTGGGAACTATTCATGTTTAAATATACAACTGCAGTGATTTGAATCTTATGCTACTCCACCTGAGAGGCAGTACAGTGTCCCCTCTCATCCTATTTGAATGACTCATACTGAAGAAAAATCTTCATTCAGACATGATCCCCTGTGGCCTCTACACAGTTTTTGTGGATTTGTCAAAATCTGACCCTTTCAGTAATGAAACAATGCTGTGTGTTGGTGCAGCACCCCTCAGTGATGTTGGAAGTTCAGTCATTACTCCTGCAATAGTAGAAAAGCTGATCAATGCGATATGCAACAGTTTGGCCACACTAAAACACATGTGAGCATGTTTCACAAATCAGTATGGTGGTGTAGTTAAATAGCACTGAGTTTCTTGAAATGTTCCTTGTGGAAATTTAGGTGTGTCTACACAATCCACTCCCAGCCCAACCTGTCTGAAGTGATCAGGCTGCTCAGACATCACAGGACTCCTTGGAAAAGACAAGGGCACAAAGCCAATGGCTGTAAGACAGACACAGGTAGTGTGAACTGTTGCTAGATTGGGTGCCTTCATCAGATTGCCTTTTCTTCCTACTTAGCACTGGATATGGTCGTCCTGAGACTGCCTTTTGATGATTGGCTTTCCTAGTGGGCAAAGACTGACCAAGGGAGGTCCACAGGAGTGGGAACTCAGTCAGATCTGCTTAGGAAGTGTGCAAAATAATTTGGAATTAGCTAAGGTAAAAGAGGTACATGAATCTTCCTCATTGGGAGTGGTGGCACAATGAGAAATACTTATGTGGTGCATGTTTGTAATAATCAGGGCATTTTTAATGTAGCTAGTCCAGTCGTTATTATGCTACTTGTCTTTATCTATTCAAAATTGTGGCATTTACAGTGGTAAACATTGAAATACAATACTCAATAGTGACTAATGTTTATGCCCCACAGTACTCAGAGAGGACAGAAGATCCTTCAGAGGGTCTGATGATTGGCAGCAATAACACTTTCATTTATACTGCTTCTTTGTATGAATGTAACAGCTGGAGAAAGTCAAAGACTGGTGTTCTTGAGACTGCAGTTGCCAGAAGAGAAATGCGTAAATTGCATAAGGAGGTTTGTTTTGCTGCACTGCCAATATGACCATGTTCTACTACAAGAATCAATATTGTTTATAGGAAAACAAATGCCATTCTTGCTCCTTTGCATGAGACAGATGTATGCTCCTCCTCCTTCTCCCGTGAAGGCAAGGCATTTGTTCCAGTGGTTCCTCTTGGGATGACACAAGGAAAACTCTCCCTTCCTTTTCAATATACTTTAGCCACAATCTGACCTTAAACTGATAAAAGAACAATGGTTTTGAGGCCCATTCAATTTGTGATTTCTCTGCTGAAACTGCTAGCAACCACATTCTCCTCAAGGATGACTTTTTCAAGGACAGTTCTGTGCCCTATGATGTACAAGACTTGTGTTCTCTTCTTTCCTTTAGTTTGCGCTTAAAATTCCTTCAGTGGTTTTAGAACTTCCTGTGTCTTATCAATTTAGTCAGGTTAACCCAACATACTAAATGCTGTATGAACCTATAACATAGGTGATCTCAAAAGCAAAAGAAATGTTATAGAGTTTATGTTGCCTATGTGGATGAGTCACAAATCTTTCAATAGCACTGGCTATGCATTGGAGTAAGGTTACAGTATTACACTCTGCTGCTTGTTGCAGTACTGATGAATTGTTGCTGCTGCTGTTAGTTAGGCTATTTGTGATTTTGCTAGCTCAAGGTCAGGTGAATTCCAGGTATAATGGCCTAGCCTGAACTCACTATACATATGTCTTATGAGGGCAACATTTTGCTACTAGCAGATCTTATTAATTCTGTAGTAATCTTATTAATCTGCTCTGTCTGTCAGAATTCTAAAAAGTGATGGCACTAGTGCTCATTACCAGGGTTCATTACTAGGCACTAGAGTAATGACAGTGGTGTTCATTAACTGAACACCCCTGTACACCACAAATGTCAGCTCTTTGTGTCCACAGTCAGAAAAGCAGCAGGAGTATAACTCAATCTGTCTAAAACTGGGATATCACAATCTCATAATATTTGTGACATCATGTGAGTGTAATAAGCAACACAAGAGAACCATTTACTGCTTATGGTTTCTTAGTAAATATTACTTCTACTTAAACTCAGAAATACTGCAGTTGAAAAACAAAGACAGAATATAAACAGTTTAAAAGCCTTTGACCTTTGATTTTTCATGCACAGTCTTAAGAACAATGCAGAACAATAAATTGCCCTGCTTTATAATACTTCTCTTTTTTTGCTCAGATATGTCTTTAAAAAACACAGCCTACCCCTGGAATCCCAGTTTACTCCTTGGAAATGACTTAAAAATCTTACCTTTTTAGTAACTAAATTTAAGTGTTAGATCATAGGACAAATTAAATTCTACTACAATTTACCTTTGCTAGGAAAAAAAAAGAGTGTTATATTTCACAGAAGCCACATGAAGACTGTTTTTTTATTTAAAAGAAAATAAAGCCAGGATAAGTTTGCATGGTGGTAACCCTTGATGAGTTTTCACAGAATTGACTAAACCATGCCATTTACTTCATCACAGAATTTAGCCCAGAATTTCTATTATTACAGCAACTTTTATGTAGCATTGAGTAACTCTTGCTGACCAAATTTATTCTCATGAATGCTGAAACTTCCGCAGGCTTATATTCTTCTGGTTAAGTGTAAATTAGAAAATGTTTAAAATATTACCTGAAGTAATTCTGGAGTCAAGATATGGGACATAAAACAGGAGTTTGTCCTAAAATGAACAGAAAATCTTCTACTTCAGTCAAAAGTTAAGTTACACAGGCTTTCAGGACAAATTGAAAAAATTAAATTACTTTCTTTTGGTTGTCTGTACCTCCTAATTTCTGATGAAAACAAGCAAGGTTTAAAGTACCAACTAACTTCTGAGAGTCTTCAGGATGGGATTTGGTTTGGTTTGGTTTACTGGTTCCACAGACAATATACTTCTTTCCCCTACACCTCCACAATTGGAGCATCTGGCTGTAGATACAACTGGCTGCACTTCATAGCTCACACCACAGGATCTCCATTTAGAAGGATGTATAACCCTGATGACATAAGTTTATTTTTGCTTTATGAAAAAGGGGAAGGAGTAATAACTATGTTGTCTCCTTCTGAGCGTTAATATACAATTTCTCATCCTGAGAAATAAATAATCAGAGATATCAGATACCTATGATTTACTAAAGGTGAACTAAGTTTGAGGCATGGTAGTGTAGATTTGTTAGTGTTCATTTCAGGCCTTGTAAGGCCAGGCACCATCTTTTGAGTAACTGGGTTTTATTTGGTTGAAAATAATTTGAGCTCATTAATAAAGCAATGGATAAACATAAATGCAATTATTTCTTTATTGTTCATCTGTTTTCAGAAGTCCTTAAGTGTTAAATTGCAAATCAACAGACAAACACCCTGATGAGAGAGGAACACTGCAGTAAGTAAACTTTCTATGTGGATGAAGAAGATCCTACTCTTCAGTTCTTTAGAGGACTTTTCCTTTCTTAATAATTCTATTATAGCTTTTGAAATACATTTAGTGAAACCAGAGTGGTTTTCAGAAAGAAAAAGAGAAAGAAAGAGAGAAAAAGAGAAAGAAAGAGAGAAAGAGAGAGCGAGAGAGAGAGAGAGAGAGAAAGAAAGAGAGAAAGAAAGAGAGAGAGAAAGAAAGAGAGAGAGAAAGAAAGAGAGAAAGAAAGAAAGAAAGAGAGAGAGAAAGAAAGAGAGAAAGAGAGAAAGAGAGAGAGAAAGAGAGAAAGAGAGAAAGAGAGAGAGAGAGAGAGAGAGAGAGAGAAAGAAAGAAAAAGAAAGAAAGAAAGAAAGAAAGAAAGAAAGAAAGAAAGAAAGAAAGAAAGAAAGAAAGAAAGAAAGAAAGAAAGAAAAAGAAAGAAAGAAAGAAAGAAAGAAAGAAAGAAAGAAAGAAAGAAAGAAAGAAAGAAAGAAAGAAAGAAAGAAAGAAAGAAAGAAAGAAAGAAAGAAAGAAAAGAAAGAAAGAAAGAAAAGAAAGAAAGAAAGAAAGAAAGAAAGAAAGAAAGAAAGAAAGAAAGAAAGAAAGAAAGAAAGAAAGAAAGAAAGAAAGAAAGAAAGAAAGAAAGAAAGAAAGAAAGAAAGAAAGAAAGAAAGAAAGAAAGAAAGAAAGAAAGAAAGAAAGAAAGAAAGAAAGAAAGAAAGAAAGAAAGAAAGGAAGGCATTGGATTAGTGATATAGTTACAAATGGTGAGAATTTAGTTTTCAGTGGCTGTGAGAGGAGCAACTCAAAAAGAGGGATTTCTAAAAGGAAGCAATTCTCTCTTCCCACAAGAGCCTGCTGTCCGAGAGGCAGACAGCATCTTAGCTGAAGCTCAGGACTGTGCTAAAATAGCTGTACCTGGCCCTTGCCCACAGCTGGCTTGCAGCCAGTAAACTTAGTGTGGGATGAGTACCCTCCTTCTGTCTGCAACTCTCTCTATAGATATACCCTGAGGCTTCCTGGAAGCAGCTTCCAGCTTCCTCAATTTTCAGAGCTCATATAGGCTGAGAAATGCCTGTGGGGTACTTTTAGCAATAATATTAAGTTGTTCTTTCCAAGCTAAGGAATATAAAAATGTAGCAGTGGTCCATTTTTGTTTTTCTCACTTTCTATACTCTGTCCTGGGAATCTTTGACAAACACTTAGTGTTTTCAGCACTGAACTTTCCCCACACATACACTTCTCAGGTCTCATTAAGTAAGGTTCAGGGTCATTTTGTGAGTCTCAAAGGAGCCATAAAGAATGGGAGGGGTTCATGGCATTGTATATGGTTTTTCTGTCAAACAAGAGGTTGACAAGTTGATTACAATTAAAAAATTTCTGGAAACCAAAATAAGAAAAAAATAAATGTCAAATAAGGTAAATCTTAGTACATAATTCAGCAAATTCTAGTACACACCTTAGGCAGTCCAGAAGTTTATTTAAAAAGCTTGCCCCATGCAGTATTTAGAAGAGAACCAACCAGTGAGAGACCTTGTCCTTTCTGAAGAGCTGTAGAGGATCCCCTGACTCTCTCCTGCCAGTCACCTGTCACACACACCTCAGCTACCCCATCTGGGAGCACAGATGTGAAAGGCATTTTAAAAAGGTCAAAACTGCAAACAACCAGGAATCCAATCCTAGATTTCCATTCAGTGATCTGTGTTGAGCACCAGATAATGATACACTGAGAAGAACCTTTCTTCTTAAATACATCCTTTCATGGTGATGGTAGAATTTGAGATTTAGCAATTACTCCATTTGAAGAATAAGGGATAATGAGGACAAAGGTTTTCCACCTTATCATCAGTGAGTGTCCTGCATCCCATGATACAATTATACACCACAGAGATCTCCTCCTATTGCCTGACAGAGTTTGACTTGCCAAGGTGAATATAAAGCCTCTCTTAAAAAGCAATGTTTAGCAAATATCCCTATTGACATCAGTTATGTTAATGCATAGCACATAGTGCTCACCAGGCTAAGGGTAGTGCAGGCTACTTCTTAGTTAAAGGCTCTATTTCCAAGAAAAAGTGTTTCAAGTCAGCTGAGAAAAAACTTAAAAATCCATTTAGAACAGAGAGTTAGGAGAAAGGACTTTCCCCTCAGACTGTAAGAGAAACTGGGAAAAGTCCTAAAAGAACTGACTGTACTGTTCACAACACTGGAGTCTTTCCAGGGCTGCAACTAATTCCCAGCCTCATCTAACTCTAAAAATGGATTTCAGAGTTACTCAGACTAGAAAAATACATTGTGAGGTGAAACTTGACTTGTGAGCTCATCCCATACTTAGAGAACAGGAAATATAAAATAGTCAAGAAGTCTCTGAAAAATGCAAAGTAAAAGTGGAAAGATCAAAAAGGAAACCACAAGAGGGCAGATGGACTACATAATGGATGATGAAATTATTAAATACAGAAGGAAAAATAGGAAAGATGTCTTATCTCTTAAGAGAAACTTCATCTGGGGAAACAAGTATTTTATTCAGAAGAGGACAAGTTAGGAACATGAAGGGAATTCTACTTTTTCTTAAAGATAGTGCAATTTTTTGTAGCTGAACAATGTTATATCAATGGTTATGAAGATTTGGAGGTCCTTCAGTTATCCGTGGGAAGAACTGACTTTTACTCCCACCTGCTTCAGCCTCTCTGAAGGGACTGGCAAGCAAAGTGACAATTAAATCCTTGGTCATGTGACAGAGACTTTTAAATACTCACCAGCAGTGAATTCGGAGCTCAAACCATGGGCCGTGTTTATACACTGGAACATAACCATTTGAAAGGAGACTAGCTAGGAAAGGAATAAGACATGCATAGCTGGGATCACATGCTTACAGAGACTTTCTTCACTTATGGAGACCACCATGATATTCTTGAAGTCCATGTTAAAGCATTCCCTTTCGTCAGTGGGGTAGTATTCACCTATATTCACTTTATTCCTAGCAAGCTACTTAACTGCTGTACCCAAGATTTTTAGCATCTTTCCACTTTATTTGATGTGCTTCAGCTCTGGATCAGTCCTTTTCACGTTTTAAATTTTCTAGAGGACTCAGTTTTGGGGCACATCAGCTGGGACCCTGCCAGTTGCCACCAGTGCATTCCTGGGGAAATAGCCTGGACAGCTGCCTCTTCTAGCAAATACAGACTGTTCATCTTCCATTAAACATGGCTAGGTTCTCTGCACTAAAACATTACAAAAAACTTCCAGTCCCATTGCCTATGTGCTATGTACATTATTGTAAATGCCTTTGAGTAAACTGTAAAACATCTGATTTCAAAGGTTCCTTTTATTTAATATTCTGTGTGTTTTATTCTTATACTTATTCCACTTCCAAAAATCTATTTTATTCTATTTATTCTATTCTAAAAGGCATACAATAAAAAAGAAGCACATGCTTATGCTAAAGCTTCAGTTCAAGTTCTGCTTAAATTCACAAGAGTTTTCCACTGACTCAAGAGGGAAGTGATCTGACTCCAAAAGACAAAACAGGGTTTAAGAAAACAACTTGTTCAGTCAGATTAAACCCCCCATTTCTTGACATCAGTTCACACTGCTACAGAGATAATGTGAAGGTTGTGTGCTCTGAACTACACATATATTCTCACCATGGCACAGTTTATAGAAAAAACTGTGTTAATACCAAATTCTGCAGACAAATTATTTGGAAGGGCTTGTAACAGGTGTAAATATGGAAAGTATATTGTGAAATTGTGAACAGAAATGTGTGCTGTATGCTACAGATACAGATCTAGAAATGAGATTGCAAGCACTGTAGTAGGAGAAGGGTGGATTCTTCCCTGCCTTGTACTGTTTAAAATCAACCGTTTTCAGTTCATTGGTATATACTGGCTTAATCAAGAGTTGATTTCAACACATAAAATTTCAGACTGTAATGCAGTTTAATATTAAAAAAAAAGGTGTTTATAAAATGTATCCTTTGTGTCACATGCAAAAACACAGCAACAGATGGAATGAAGGCTTTAGGTTACATGGGTGATGGGAGCTGAGACACTTTGGCTCTCAGCTGCTTGCTCCAATCTAGCTCAGGTAAATATGATCACAGCACGTACCCATCCACAATTATTTCATGATCTCTGTAAAGTGAGCTGCTCTCCAGCTTAGCTGCTAGTGGATATCTGACAAAAGTATCACTGTACCTTAAATTTTTATTTTTAAGTTTCAGGTTAGCACTGCTATATGGATAATTTTATAGATAACCTCCTCAGATAAGATTTGAGATATATGCATGGGAAAACATAGAGAGGACCCCACACTGGAGCAGGTTTTCTGGGCAAGACTTGTAATGACGGGAAACCTGCACTGGAGCAGGCTGTTCCTGAAGGGCAGGCTGCTGTGGAAGGGGCCTCCACTGGGGCACCTCCTGCAGAACTATAGCCTGTGGGAAGGACTCACACTGGAGAAGTTCATGAAGAACTGTCTCCTATGGAAGGGACCTCACACTGGAGCAGGGAAAAGATTCATCTCCCTTAGGATAAGGAAGCAGCAGCAGCAGAAACAACATGTGATGAACTGACTGGAACCACCACTCCTTGTCTCCCTGCACTGCAATGGAAATCAGGAGTAAAGTTACCTACAGATATCATCTACTGAATATTCTGAGTTGGAAGGGACCCAGAAGGTCCTGACTCTGATGTGTACAGTCCATACAGAGATTGGAGCCACAACCTTGGCATTATTAGCACCATGCTCTAACCAGCTGAGCTCATCCTGTGAGACATTTGAAGGAACAAGAGGTGGGAGGAAGCTGTTTTTAAGATTTGTTTTCCTTGTATTAGCCTACCCTGATTTTGATTGGTAACAAATTCAATTAATTTCCCCAAGTCAAGTTTGATTTTCCCATTCCATTAATCAGTTAGTGATCTCTCCCTATCTGTATCTCAACTCATGCATGAGCCTTTCATTTTATTTTCTTTCCTCTGTCCAGTTGAGGAGTGAAGTGATAGAGTGGCTTTAGTGGCTTTAGTGGGCACCTGGTACCTAGCCAATATTAATCCACCACAGTTGTACATGATCCAGTTTGAGAAATGAATTAAGATTTAGATCCATTACAAGCTATGGAGTATCAGTTGTGTGATAAATGTAGTTTACCAACTGAACAGCTACATCAGGTACCTGTTTTTTTCTCTTTGTTTCTTTCCTTTTCTTTCTTTTCTTTCCTACAGGGCTGTAACAAACAAGTTTATACACAACTCTAATACTCTGTTTCAAATTTCTGCTCTCAGTTGTTCATAATTTTGCTGCAGTCAAAACAATGTTAATTAAGTTAAGTTGCCTATGTAATAAATACTAAAAATGTCAGAGTTAACTCTGACCCTCTATGTATAGCAGAAAGCAGGCTATCACATAATATTTTTTCTGCAATTCTTTTATTGCATTGGGCAAACACTAAGCTACTCTTTCTAATGCACAGGATTGGTTCCAGGAGTTCTATTTCTCCCCCTAATTGTGTCACAAAGATATTGCATGAAATATCATTATAAAGGTGCTTTTTTATGTTTTAGTCAGAGATCCACCTAAGCTTCTTGAGAAAATCCCAGGACTATTCTTTTGCAGCACTCCCATGATTGCTTTATCTAAGTAAATAACTAAACACAAAGTTTGGGTTTGGCCATTTTGGTTCTTTGCAGTACATACAGGAATAGGCTTTGCAGTCCATCAATGGTTTACAGACCACTTGGTAAAAAGTGTCTTCAGGATTAATTTATGCTTTTTGAAGCCTTAATTTTGACATTCACTGAATGAGGCCAGCTTTATTTTGAAAGCTTAACATGTTAATGTTTTTTTGTATGCTGTCAGGCTGGAACCCATGACATTGTCTCTGTAGGTGCTTCACCTCTGAAGCAATCAGGGCAGCTAATTCCTCCAAATTCTTATGTGTAGAATCATTAAGGTTGGAAAGTGACCAAGATCAGCAAGTCAAATTATTGATCAAACAGCCCCATATCAAACAAACCATAGCACTAAGTGCCATGCTGAATTGTTACTTCAACTCTTTTAGGGGTGGTAATATACATAATTATATAATTATATATATAAAATATACTTCCAGCTATAGATAGAATTACTTTAGCTCTGCATGGTCTGGTAGCTATTCTTAGAGTATCTTCAAAGGAAAAAAAAGTAATACCACTTATAATTTCCTGTATTCCTTTCATTTGTTTTCTTTTTTATATATCTGATACAACTAGAAGTTTTTTCCCCCCAGGCAGAGGTGAGATAAGAATTAATCACTGTGATTCTGCATTGTCTCTGACTTCAAGACTCCTTGTCCCTCACTTATTAGGTGAGGAAATCTTGCTAGGGTGTTGATTGTATCCCTTGACCCACTGATCACAGAAAATCCTTCCATCTCTGGGGAGTTTTCTTAGTACAGAGGAAGCATCCATGAAAGATCCCTGCTGAAAAAATCCTTATTATGCAATTTGTAGTGCAATCACTTATCCACCTACATCTCCTGAGCTCACCTTACACCAAAAGCCTCAGATAATAGTCATGGAACTCACCACCTTATGCCTCATCACCCATGGATTTCAATTTTCATTGCCCTCTGAGATAAGTCAAGTATTTTGCCTATAGGAATCCAATTTTATATTTAATATACAGAGCAATGGCAAATTACTGTGTGAATATCAGATGACTTATTTATCTCAGGTTGAAAGTATAACTTATAAAAATTTATAACAACCTTAGCCAGAGGGTTAAAAATTATATTTTTCTATCACATAACTTATGAAAGAGCATCTTTAGGAATTTAGGAATCCTAAAAAGAAAGCTTCTTTAAAAGTTCTTTAATTACCACCTATACTGAGTATTGAATCAAAATGAAAATTGGAATTGAAGTGCATGATCTCTCTTGTCAAACAGCTTATACTCATGATCTATGAATGAAAGGAAAAATAAAATTATGCCATGCTATCCTATGATTCTAAAGGAGGTTGCAGCAGAGGTAGAGTCAGAACTAAAATAAATTTAATTCCGTGATTATACTCTATGACTGTACTTAGGTTAGCAATTTTCCAAGGAAGCTTTCTGTCTAGATTTCTATTTTTTATGTAGCCTTACTTTTTGAAGTTACAGTGAGGCATATACTAAATAAAAAATGTACTATAGAGTAAATACTGAATAGTGTCCAGCAGAGCTTATAATTTTACTATTTTATAAGTAATTTCATGCCACATCTATGCAATCCACCCCTTTCAGAATAAGATGGAACACCTGATTTTACAAATCCTTTACAGAAAACAGATGTACTTTACAAGTTCTTGGTTATGTATCCATGAGGTATATTTTGCAAAAGTAAATAGAAAGGCAAAGCTTGATTTAATAAACTCATATTTCAAGAAAGCAATGCAGAGAGAATAAAGTTAGCATTTATGTGTGGGTGTTATTTGTTAAGTACTGCAAGTGAGGTATAATTTACTAATCTGAGTGAAGCCAGAACAACAAGGCTACTTTGTTCATTTGGTGCTTTCTGTTCCATCTAGGCGATATGAGAGTCGAAGGAGCCAAAAAAAGAGACTTTACACATAAAGTTTTGAACTCTCTGACATATGCAGCAAGTGAGGCCAAAGTTCTCCAGAGATTTAATTATTCCCACAGGATTTTCAGTCATGTTGTCAAGGCAGCCAGTATAGCCAGGAGTTTAGTGCAACAGCTGTCCTATAAATAAACAGAGGACAGTATTTTTCGGGGATTGGTATCTTCACCAGCACTTGTCAAGATGGACTTAAATCCACAGAAAAGTTCTGTGTAACAGTGCAGGGTGTTTTTGCTCTGAGCCATTCAGACAAACCTGAGTTTGCAGTACCCCCTGCTGTCCTTGAGAAACCTGCTGAATAATGGCTTTTCCTGTGTTACCTGCTGTTGCCCCTCCAACACAGAATCTGCTTAAGTTATCTCGCATGCAGAGATTACATCAATACATCTTTCTGATTATTCTCTTCACCCATCTCACAGCAAAAATGAACCCTATTGTTCAGCAGTAAAGCTTCATTATTTTGAAAGTGAAGGTAAAGTTTGCTACATGCAAATCCACAAAACAAAAAAAGTGGTTCACAGAAAAGTTTGTTCATCATCTGTTATCTACAAAACCTCAGACACAAAAATGAAGCCACGTTTAAGCCCCAACAAAAAACAAAGCAGAGAAAAATATTTAAGACTCTAAGTATTTAAAATGTGTTTTAGCATAGAGGCTGAAAGCACACATGGGCCTTGAATTTCCTGGAAAAGTTATATAACTTACTCATAGTAAATGACAATTTTTGCTTCAATCATATCGTCATTCTTAGGTGAAGAGATGAGGAGGTTAAAGGTACTAGTCTATGAAATCCAGCATAGCCATTTGGTAAATCCTGAAAGTCAATAAGGCTTTACTCAATACATTTATATCCCAGTTTCTATATTACAAAAGACCATTAAAATATACATATGCCACAAGAAATAGTCCTATCTTCTCTAGAAAACCTGCCAGGATTCTAATTTAAACAGGAACTTGCAATGAAAATATAAAAGACAAGAATCTATGCTTACAGAATGTTCACACTGATATTCTTAGGCCACAGTGCAACCCAAACTCCCATGGTTTCCCGGGACTACAAGCATGAACAACACTTAAGGAATGCAAAGTACACTAAATGTACTATTTCAACAGACATCTCAAAATTCCATAGGCCAGCTTTTTAATTGGAAAGAAAAGAAAAATGTTTTCTGTAGGAAAATAGTATTTCATGAAAGAACCCTTGGCCAGATAACTTGAATCATGCCACCACCTGTCTCAGTAACAGACTGATAAAAGTTGCTTTAATATATATGACTCATAACAGGAGTTTCAAAAATAATAACCATACTTCTAAATATAATGATCCCGTGCTGTATGTTGTCAACCATTGCTCATAAATTTTCCTGGGTCAGCTTTACTGTGTAGTGAAGAGTCACACTCTTTTTTTCAGTTTTGGAGATTTTAAAAAACTTTACAAGAGGGGGGAAGGTGGCTAGAACTGCCTAATTACTATGGCTTAGAATATGCATAGATTAGTGTGTTATGCATCATTAAAACCACAAAATCACATAATAATTTAGATCAGAAGGGGTCTCTATTTAGCCCAGTACCCAAGCAAGAACAGGTTTCTTGGAGCTTTGTCCAGCCAAATTCAGGCTCTCTCAGAAGGATGGAAATTGCCCACCCTCTCTGGGCACCCATTCCAAAGCTTGACCACCCTCGTGGTGAAAAAGACTTTCCTAATACCTAATCAGTATTTCTCATTATCTGATTTGTGTGTGCTTCCAATTTTCCCGCGTCTGTACACCACTGAGAAGGGTCTGGCTCTGCTGCCATGATGTGGGTTGGGAGAGTAGGAAGATCCCCTTGTGGCTTTCTCTTCTGCTCATGAAGAAAGTCTCTCCCTACACATCATGTGCAGCAGCCCCTGATCATCTCAGTTGCCCTCTGCTGAACCCACCACAGTATGTCAGCATCCTTATACTGGAGACTCAAAAACTCACAAGCAAAGGCTGTTACACATTCTTCTGTACCATACATGTACTACATATGCATACACATATATGTATACATATATATGTATACAAGAGAGAGAGAGAGGAAAGGCAAAAATGCTTTGCATTCCAAGCAGTATTGTCTTGATTAGACTTTCATTTTTAGGGCCTTATTACTTTTATACCATTATTTTCACTTCAATTTTAAATTTAATATTGCTTTAAATAATTGATTGTGTCTGAGGGGGAAAAAAGAAGGAGATATTTGTGACTCCTAAACTGCAAGCACATGTAATTCTGGGTGAAAAATCATGCACACTGTCGCTGCTTTTGTGTGTTGAAGGCAGAAACTAAGTACCAAACTCTGAAAATGCTCAAATTATTTAAAAAGCCATTAAGTGCTTGGGAAATTATCATTAACCACACCATTATTCACCAGAATACACAGAGTGAATGTTCATACAGTCACCACACATAACAAACAAAACCAAAAAACCACCAATGTTCAGTAATGTGGGCTGGCAGTGACAAGGCAGAGCATTCCCTTGTGGAGAGAAGGCCCTTTCTGAAGTTTATTTCCTTCTCAGATAGGATGGCTTCTTGCCTCTGCAGAGAAGGTCTGTCTAAAGAGCTTGCTTTCAGTTTTGTGGTTACTATTCCTCCAAGAATTATTACCCCAACTGTGAGGGGGGAACCCTTTTCTTAATTGATATTAATTACCTTGTGCAAGAAGTGGTGAGATCAGGCTTAATCTGGTCCAGGCTGAGCTTATTTCAGTTTGTGTTACAGCAACTACTTTAACCAAGTGGAACCAAACTACTTTTATACCAAATAATGGTGTAGGTAGAGGTTTGCAACTGCAGAGCAGTTTGGGGTGGATATAATACAGCAGGTTAAACTTTTCTAAAACTTCACATAGTGGAATAAAGCCAGAAATGGTTGTTGGTGAGGCTGGGTTTGCATTTTGGGGGAAATCACTATTTTCCTCCCATGTTTTTTTCTTCTTTGTTTTTTCTTTTTAATTCTTTTTATTTATCATCATTCAGCTTAGCAATGAATCAAGACCCTTTAACACTGCCTTTTTGAAAAAGCCAAGAAGCTTCAGGAGATTTTTGTGGACTCACAGAATATCCTGATTTGGAACTCACCCACAAGGATCATCGAGTCCAACTCCTGGCCCAGCACAGGATCATCCCCAAGAGTCACACCATGTGCCTGAGAATATTTTCCAAATGCTCAGGAAGTCTGTCAGGCTTGGTGCTGTGACCACTTCCTGGGACTCTTTCAGTGCCCAAACACCTTCTGGATGAAGATCTTTTTCTAATAGCCAGTCTAAGCCTTTCCTGACACAAACTCAAAATTTTATTTGAAGAGATCTCTTTATTTCTTTGATTATTATTCATGCATCCCTCCCAGTGATTTAAATGAGGCCACAATAATATTGCAGATATTTGCAGCTGGATTGAGATAGCACTATAGGTATTTTCTATAGGCAGAATCCTGGCTTCTGTATGTGTTCTTTATTTTACTTCTCTAATGCCTTTTTCTCTTTCTGATCACACTAGTAATCTAGCCTCCACTCATTTTAGAAGGAAAAGATTTCTAAAGGATATTGCACCTTGCCTGTGTACTTATTAATGCCTGTTCTTGTTCAGTGATTATACAAAGATTTTTTTGTACAAAGGAGTTGCATTGGCTTCAGTTAAATGGGTTTAGGAAAAAAACCCCACAATGTATTTAGGTCAGTACAAATTCCTGGTTGGAAACTTTTAGATAATCTCAAGTCTTTAACTATATACACTTTAAGTAGTTTACTGAAAACAGCAATGTCAACCAAAAAACTTGTTCTAAAGCCACAAAAGTTAATTTTTAGAAACTCGGTTGTATTTCTGAGTAAATTAGGCCTAGTAAATTCCCCCTCATCCCCCAGATCAGGCCTAGCAAATTCCCCGTCATTCCCCAGTTTTATTTTCAGAGAAGGAAGCATCATATATGGAAGGAAACACTCATTCCCACTACTAAAGTTGTGCAGCTGTAACAGATTTCTTCACGCCCATGCAACCTGATTGCTTTTCTTTTGTTTGAGATGGCATTGAAAAGGAACAGCTTCAGCTACAGGTGAACTAAATTCCTGTTTACAGAGATTCAGTTACTTTTCCTCTTTGTTTAAGGGTTTGAGACCATGCATAAGGAATTTTTTATTACAAAAGGAAAAAAAACATTCTCAGAAAGACAATCACTGTATTTCCTCTGCATTAGACATATATATAAACCAAAACCAACAATATATATTTGTAATGTTTTGTATAGATTTGTAAATAATTAAATATTTTATAAGTTCTACCCTTCAACTTTTTGCTGTATAGAAACAATGCATCTCTTTTTTTTTTTAATTCTCTTAGCCTCTGGCATTACTGAAGCCTTCTAATAGGATTATTTCTTGACTCTCCAGTCAGCACTATGAGATGGAACAAGGCACTGCTTTGCAGTCCAGAACTGCAAACGATGATCCCGTCTCCCTGTTAGGTTAAATGGCAGGTTCATTCTTTCCCATGTTGTTCAAAAACCCAGGCACTCCACTAAAGAAATAAGCACAACTACGAAAACTCTATCACAAATAATGTAAACATGTATGTGTGTGTGCATATGTGCATATTTTTATACATACATATATATATGCACATGTGTATGTATATATATATATGTGTGTGTGTGCATAAAAAAATTTAAACTGACTTTATTAATAATTTCCAGAATCTCAAATGTCAAATTCCTGCTCAAGCAACACTCAGTTTCAACAAGCAAGAGAAAAAAAGGTAGTCCTGAAATACAGTACCTACTACAAGCCAGGGAAAGATCCAATAGCCCTCTAGAAGACTGACTCATTCCTTAGATCATTCACTTCCAACTCACTTTAAACTTAGATATGCCAGTGAATCCTTATGCAGAGTCCTTTGGACTGCTGCTGAGTCCAAAGAAAAAACAAGGTATTTGTCCCTCAAAAAGCTTTAAGGGATCTGCAAACACTAAAAAATGATAGATTTCAAGCCAGGCACTCACCTGGCCTCAGGTGATTTAGTGTCTCATGGAGCTGGAGTAAATATCTCAGCTAAGTGGAACTCTGGTCATTAATGATTTTCCAGATCACAGCTAAGAGCTAAAAATTACTCCAAAAGCCAGAAGGCAGACAGCACCAACCATAAGCTAGACATACAATGTAGCTGGGAAAGAAATGTGTCTTAATAAGCAAATCTACCAGTTTTTTCTGCAGTGGCCCCAAATTGTTAGACATTAAGTTTTCCAACACAGTAGTCTACATAAAATGACCAAAGAGTGTAACAGATTACAGAACTGCACTGTTCTTCTGATTTAGGACACCTTCACAATCTACTTTGTACCAGATGTCTGCTCCCCTTTGCACTGTGATCTCTGTCCCATGGGCTCATGTCTTATAATTGAATGAGATTGGTCACCCCCCAAAAAATACAGCCTTGCCATCCTTGAACAGGCAACTTCTATCCCTGATGACAAAAGAGTCACCAGAGAATGAGCAGCTAGGTGTCCGAAATCTTTTGAAATCAATTAGACAGAAACCATAATTATCTCTTCCAGTTGCTGTACCACCTTGCTCTTGCCTTATCCAACTGCTGGCCCTTACCCATCACAACCACCTTTCTCCTGCTACTAATAAAGACAGCTTGGTCACCGAGTGTTGGAAAGGGGTAAAAATGACACTGAATGTGTACTCTCTAATAACCACTTGTACACATTAAACAAAGGGAAACCAGCAGGTACTGCACAGATCTCAGTAAGGTGACAATCTGGCCACTGGAAATGCTCAGCCAGGCAAGAATATTACCCTCCAAAGGGTACCTCATACTATTTTAGTAGCAAAATAGACAAAATAATTTTGTGATCCAAGGCAGTGAGAGGCTTAATACCATCAGCACAGATCTTAGTTCACTTCCAGGAGGAGATGCTAGAGCGTTTCTTTCCTATTCAAAAACAAAATAATGTGGGTCAAGGAGCACTCTGGCCAAAACATAGTGTGTTAACTGCTCCCATACAGCCCCAAAACTGAAATGAAAAAACACCAGGTAACACATGGTAATAAGAAGAGTATTGGGTAATAATTAACAATGGATTATCACTAGACAATAAGGAAATTGTGCGCTTCAAGTCAACAGTTTATGGTCCTTAATAAAGCACTGACAACTACCACCAGTGTGGGACCTAACACCTCCCAAACACTGCCAGAAGTAAAAAAGGAGATGAATCTCAAACATTAAAGGGAATTAGAAGTGCCCCCAAAACTTCTATTATTCCAGCAAAAAATGTTGATAATGAAGATGTTGCCCTCTTCACACTTCTGCTCCTCTCCTGCACACAAACAGTTCTGACAGAATTGAGCAGCGTCACTCATGAAGTAGAGGCAGCTTCCCTGCAGTGAAGGATATTCAAACAATTTGCTTGAGCAATGATGGTTTTGGCTTACTTATTGTGTCCAGCCAAATTAAATCTCCTGATTATGATTATGCAGGTGCTGTGTGAAAGCAGAAAGTTAAGCATGAGAAGCATCAGTCTGGCCTGATGGCTCCAGAAATAGATTTAGCCTGGAGCTTTCTGTGAAATAGACCTCTCACCTGAAAACAGCCTGCACAAATCTACTTTGTGAAATGAAGAAGGGATCTGTAACATGCTTAAATCAATACTAACAGTTGTTTTCAGGGATAACTTGTCTTTAGATTCACTAAGGTCCTTAAAACTCAGTATTGTGTCAAATGCTTCCCTCTGGAACTTAAACAGGGATGAATAAAATAAAAACAAGTTTCTTCCACTTTACCAAACTGTCTGCATTTATTGTAGACCTATTAACTGAGCTTCTTTTGGGCTAGATTTGTCCTGGCCAATTAAGGCAACTCATTTGCAGCAGCAAGAGAAATATGACCACCTACACTGGCCTCCTGTGGTTCTCCAGGGATTTTCTCTTCCACTCACTTTTTTTTTTTGCCCCAGATGCATTGTTGGGAGGTAGGAAAATATGGCATGCAGACCCCTTTCAAGGCTCATCCCCATCATTTCATCAAGGAAATCATGTCCTCAAGAGTCAAGTTGAGCCATCATCATCACTGTTGTGCAAGATCAAAGGTGCACAAGACACTCACTGCAGAAACAAGGATATTGCCCGAGTACTAGCAGTCCTTTGAATATGTTTATCAAACAAACCAACATCCTGGAGAAAGGAGGAAAAAGTATTTGGCTCTTGCTTTCCCAGACAGCAGAAACAAAAGAAAATCAGAACAAAACCAAAACAAAGTGAATCATAAATTCCCCACTGCCAATCTTGTGAAGTCTGACACTGCAGATCCAACAGAAGAACTGTACACAGAAAACATTGGTACTGCAAACCAGCTGTGAGCTTCACTTAGACCATGTAGGTGTGGAACTCCTCTGCCTTCAGCTGGGGTTAGTAAGTGATGGGGGAAAGGAATCCATCTGCTTTCTGTGATCAAGGCCTATATCACCAGTGGAAAACTGGGGTGTGGATGTTCAGGAATGGCCAGAGTTACACACAATCTGATCTAGTACTTTCTCTGAAATCCTACACTAAATGAATGCTCCAACAACTTTTATTGCTCTGTAATAGTTTACTTCAGTTGAAAGAGTCTTTCTAATCTACATAATAAATTAAGTTTAAAGATCTAATTATTCTTGTATGCATATAAAAATTATTGTGACAATTCTCAAAGGACAAAGCAATTACGAAAACAAAAAGCCAACATCTGGTTATTAATCCAATGAGGAGATAGAAAGAAAATATTGTTACATACTAAAAGTTTTAAATTAAATTATATTTTTTCTATTTTTTTATATCAAAGAATCATTTCAGGTTTACAATTTAAGAGGTGATATTTATATATACTTCCAAGACAATACAATATGAAAATGTGGTGTCTCAAGCTGCAGCTGAACTGGAAATGTGCTACAAAAATGAGTTGAAGAGAAAGTGTGAACTTTGCTTGCCAGTGCTGGAACAGAGTTTTACTATCATCACAGGGAGTCATATCTTTTAAACACAAAAAACCTCTAATTCTACTCTTCTACAGAAGAGTATGCCCCCCACACTTGTATACCCCAAAACTACATAAAACAAAGTAGTAAAAATTGTTGTAGAATAAAAAGAATAATCACATGTATGCATTGGTGATTGTCTTTCAGAAAAGAGCTAATCAAGTTTTCTGTTTATTAAGTTCCTAAATTTCTTTTCTTCCTAGTAGGATATTGGGTTTAGGTGTTCAAATTTTATACTGGAAGATGGATTGGTATAAACAATGGATTAAGCACAAGTAATCTGAACTCCAAACAAGAACACAAAGACTTGAGTGAGCTCTTGAAAATAATATCTGTTCTGTTTGGTCCATATAGAGGAGAAAAACAGGAGTAAGGATTTTCATTTCACTGTGTCCTGCGATACTTTTGGGGGGGCTTTGTTTCCTGTGAAATCTCTAAATCAGAAGACGTTCTGAAGAGCGAGTAATGTCCAAGCTTCTTTCCAAATACTGCATTATGCACCGGCTTTTTTGTTTGTTTGTTTAGAAAGAAACCCATTACTTTCTGCAACTAGGATGAGTAGTTTTTTGTTTATGTAAAGCAGGAGCTTCTGCAGCTGTTTACAGACAAAATTCTGCCAAGTTCTGAATACCTAAGATCACACTGAAGTCAGTAGAGAAGACAGAAGGTACCCAAAGTGTGGGTTTCAAGTAATTATGTATCTCACAGCTTCCAACTCTTATACATTGTTATCAAGATTGGGAAAAGGATTAATGTTGTAGGAACATGCCAACTTTTTATTCTTTTTCTTTTTTTTTTTTAACAACGTAAGATTTATGCTGTAACACACATTGAAAGGTATCAAGAGTCCTTGAAGCCTTCTTAACTGTGCATTCCTCTGAAGGAAACAATGGAGCCTTTGGGTCTACTTGCCACTTTTCTTCAGTGGGTATTCATATATTATATGATATAGAATTATATCCCTTGCCTAGGATGGCATACATAAAGTACCATCTCTGACAGTGTTAGATCCCCATTGTTGATCATCTTTCCCAAGTTTCTGTAACTATTAATGTATTTTCTCCCCATTGCTTTTTTTTTTCCCTAGCACTGTACTATTCACCTGATTTGCTCATTCTGGATTTTTGGCATGGCAAAATTTTACTATTCCACTTTGATTTTCCAGACATTTTGTTTCTTTTATTCCTGTTCCATATCTACTTCCAATGGTACAATGTTTTTGTGGATTTGAACAGGTGATTCCACATAAACTATGGGTAGCAATCTGCTCAGTGGAGGGCAGAGAATCTTTATAAAAAGTCTTCAGCTGTTACTGGAGAATTATCTAAACTTCCTCTAGTTGATGGCTTTTTGTTCTTGTGGTCAGAATTGAAGTGTCCATATTCACATCTCAGAATCCATGTGATGATGACAGGCACGCTGTCTGTATCTCTGATTTAAGCTGTCACAAGAAATACATATCTATTTGACAAACACTCTTGGGGGTGATAGCAACTGATTTGCAATATTCTCACAGCTCAGCTTCTGGCACTTCAGTCAGCCCAGAAGATCATTTGAGAAGTTTACTAAAATGGGTGTTTCTTTCATTTGCAAATGAATCTTATTCTGAACTCTGGATCTCCTTTCCAATTATATCAGGCTCCACAGCCAACAAGAGCCAAGCCTCCTGTTAAAAGTTACCTGATCCTCTTTCTTTTAGAAACTGCCATCCATCCCCAGTGCTGTAAGTTAATTTTATGGCAAACCCTTCTTTTCCCCCACCTAAGTTAAGAATGAGAAGAGGCATGTCTCTAAGAAGGGGGAGAATTCCCTGAGTAAATGACTGTTTGAACACCAGGGATTCTCTGACCCTACATGTGATTTAGCAAGCACATTTCTGCTGGCATCCATGCCTCAGTGCAGAATTCTCCCTGTCACCAGTATTCCTGGCTCAGTGAAGAATTTTTAAATGGGGAATTTTCAGGCTAAACAGAAGAGAGTCTGTTCTGAATTTGCAGGCTCTAAAATGCACAGCTCCCTGTGACTGGGAAATCCAGAAATGAAGGACTTGGATTTTCTCAAGTAAACTTTGATTTGGGGCAGAGGAATAGGTGAAAAGGAAGGACAATGTGACATAGCACAAAAATCACATGGGATTTGTGTCCCATGTCTTTGGACTCCAGATCACTGATGTAAGTTATAGCCTTATAATTGCTTTAAACCACCCTGGAACTACAGTGTCATAAATTATCATCAGGGCCAGCAGATGAGAGATTTTGATGCTCTGTCATTTGCGATGACATTTCTACTCTAAAGAAAGAACACTAAGAAATGCTCATTCTAATTTAAGATTTTTTTTAATGTGTGAAAATGATAATATAATCTCAGTATACTTTGGAAAGAACTTGTCTTTTTAAATTGACTTTGCAAATTATGATGTCAGCAGATGCCATGAAATCTGGTTACAACTTGAGGATTCAATTTAGGAAGTAAAAATGGAAAAGGAAAAAAATTTAAATTACAGATTTCTGCAGTTTTAAGATGCTGTAAAAACTATAAAAATGAAAGCTTCCATCTATACCACTGATCTTCATTAAAGAACAAGTTTACCTTTCATTAAGATAAACTTACAAAACTGCATTACTTTCTAGTCAGTTATTTTAAAATGTACATGCTAATCATCCCCAATTGTCTGAGTGAAACAACATATAAGATTTTGGCAAAGTATTCCACTATAATCTATAGTAAGAAGAGAGTAGGTTATTCAACGCCTATGTAATTGTGGGCTCTTACGAGAGACTATTGAAATAGCTGGCATTTTATAATTCCAGGGTAGACTAACACTGTAATAGTAATTTATGCTATAACATCATGTTAGCTTCAAATTTTCTGAAGTAGGCAAAACAAGAAAATTTTCTTTTTTATAGGCTACAGGTAACTAGAAATACAGAGGTAGTTTAATCTCCTGTGTATAGGAAGCTTTGTCCTCTGAAAATGAGAAGTCTCTCAGAAAGTTAAACTACGCAGGAATTCTATTGTTTTGGGGCATCTGGAACTAGTGGGGAATACAGCGCATTTGTATTTCCATTGCACCCTGAAGCTATACAGTACACTGCCAAGAGAAAACTAATTCAGCAGTATAAATTAAAAATAGGATTCTCGTGACACAAACTGCGTAAATATGGTTTACTTATGTAATTATTTTGCAGCAGTGAAAATATGGTTTACTTGTGTAATTATTTTGCAGCAGTGATATGTCTTTGTTATAAAATCTTCACAATATGTGTGACATTTCTGATAATGGCCAGTATGCAGAGGCAAGCAGAAAGAAAATGATTAAAAATGTTATTGAAGAATGAATCAGTAATTATTTAAGGGAAGGTGAGGCCAATCATTTCCTTGCAATATGCTATTACCCTTGGTTTATTTTTTCCTTTAAGTAAATATCTTCAAATATGACTTTAGCAGTGTAAGAGTCAGAACATGTAGTTTTAAAAGAGTAATTGAAAAAAAATTCTCAGATTTGTGTTGTCAACTAATACAAATACAGCAGAAAACAAGTACTTAAACTATGGTTTAAATGAGACTCTGAAGAAAGTATTGGCTTTTTCCTTACTATCTGAATGGGGGCTGGTGTCTTCAATAAAAATCTTATCACCCTCAAAGCACCAATTGTAGCAGCTACCAAGATTTTCAGATTTGGACCTCTAACCTTCAGAAAGCATTAGGACAGAATAATTGGCTTTTGGGAATCCAGAACAGTACGAGTGGCTGGTAGTAACCTACCCACAGAAAAGGCCCAGCAGTTAAAGCAGTTGATTACCACAATCCAACCGCTAAGTTGCTAGTTAAAATTGTTGATTGGAAAGAGCAGCAGACAAAAGGCATTGGAAAGGGTCTAAGAGTCAGACTATTTAAGGAGATAATGGGTCCAAGACAATAAAACATCAGTTAAGGTAGAACTGAATTAAAATTACTCTAAACATGTTCTTGACTTTATAAAATGGACTTAAAGTGAGACACAAAGATATTAAGTTAGTAAAGAAAATATGTGGCCCTAAGACATGCATTTTAAAGCAGGTAATAAGATGATCTAGAAATTTACTCAGTTAATCAGCCCTCAGCCTTGTACAGGAGGTCTGAGTAGCAGCACACCCTTCTCACATGCAGTCCTGCTCTCAGTTGTGCCCAAGAGTCTGCCCAAGATGGAATGATTGTTAAACTAAGGTCTTAGGGGGTCTTCAAAATAACTTCTTCAAAAACAAATAAAACAGAGTCCTACCAGCTCTTTGAGCTCTTTCTCAGCTCCATTTATATGAAGGATCCTTTACAGCAGCTATTAAGACCTCTGAATTGGATCTACCCAGATCACTTGGGTCCAATTTCCATTTATTTCTCCCAAAGAACAAAATGACAGGGCAGCTTCTGAGCACTTTGGCAGTTTATCATATGGATACATGAGGTCTCTATCCTAATAAAGCCTGTGTAAGAAAATGCCCATAAAATCATAGAATGGTTTGAATGGTTTGAGTTGGAAGAGATCCTAAAGATTTCCCTCTGAAATGGGCAAGGACATCTTCCACTAGACCTGGTTGCTCAAAGCCCCATCCAACATGATCTTGAACACTTCCAGAGATGGGGCATCCCAACAACTTCCTTGGGCAACCTGTGCCAGTGTCTCACCACACTCAGAGTAAAGAATTCCTTTCTAATACCTAATCTAAACCTACCCTCTTCAGTTTAAAGCCACCACCCCTTGTCCTGTTACTGCATGCCCTTGTCAAAAGCCCCTCTCCAACCTTCTTATAGGCCCCATTTAGGCACTGAAAGGAGTTCCCAAAGCCTTCTCCAGGCTGCACTGCCCCAGGTTCCAGCTTAACTTCATAGGAGAGGTGCCCCAGCCCTCTGACCATCTTTGTGGCCTTCTTCTGCACTTGTTCCAACAGGTCCACATCCTTCTTATGTTGGGGATTCCAGAGCTGGATGCAGTCCTCTGGGTGAGACTCAGGAGAGCAGAGTAGAGGGGGAGAATCAACCCATGGGAACTCCAAGCAGGATGCAGCCCAGGACATGTTTGGCTTTCTGGGATGAAGCACACATTGCCAGGTCATGTCAGACTTCTCATCTACCAACACTCTCAGGTCCTTCTCCGCAGGGCTGTTTGCAATCCAATCTCTGCCCAGACCGTATCTGTGCCGGGCATCTCCCTGATCCATATGCAGAACCTTGCACTTGGCCTTGCTGAACTTCCTCAGGCCCATCTCTCAAGCCTGTCAAGGTCCCTCTAGCTGGTGAACTTTCCCTCCAGTGTGTCATTGGCAAACTTGCTGAAGGTGCCCTCAATCCCACTGCCCTTGTTGCCAACAAAGATGTCAGACGCTGCCCGTCCCAACACTGACCTGTGACGAACAACACTCTTTACACTGTGATCATTCATAATAAAGAACTTCAAAACATACTGGATCAGATAAACTACTGATAAGAAGTTTAGCAAAACTACTCCACCTCCCAGGTATTAGAGAAAAAAACAACAAATGCATGATGAAGAGTGGGTGTTCTTTGTACAAGCACCACTAATTATTAGGACATCATGTATTTTGTCTGTAACACACAGATGGTAACACGATAATGACCGTGAATCAGGGATGGGAAGAATTAATTTTGGGGGCATTTTTCACTGTGTCTGTTCATGCCTGTCTGTCATGAGCCTGGACATCAAAACCAGGGGCAGAAACTTCTCTATTGTGTAGGGGAGAAATCCCTTCCACCTCTACAGAAGAACAGGGAGAGTGTTCCAAGTTTTTAAATCATAGGAAACAACATATGAAGTGGTTTAACTGTTCTAACTTCTATTGAAGCCATCAAAGTTGAATATGTGCAAAAAAGGCCCTATGGAATAGGAGTAATTTCATCAAAAGATAATGAATAGAATCCTTTTGGGACACCACTAACTCCTGGCTTTCCAGCTCTTCTTGGCTGCTGCAAGAGTTAAGCTCACTCTCTACCTCAAAGGGTCACAAAAATCCTGAGAGCTTAGCAAACAATTAATGAAAAGAGACCTGCAGCTAACTGGACAAGTTCACACATCAGAAAACAATCATTACATTGTATGTTACTAGCAGGTGGTTAACCATAATGTTTATTACTTGTCAGTTACAAACATACTTTGATTTCTTTGTAGGTGACCAGTGTCTTTGTTAATAGCTATTAAAAGGTTTTGATAACAACACAATATCCATCATAGTTTTGTTTCATAACAGGTTAAATCACTATCTGTTGACCTTGATAGATTAGCCATGGGAAATTCTCATATTTAATACTAATTCTGATTAATCTTGATTTACTGCCTTAGAAAATTTCTATTTGAATTATGCTGGTAAATGACACTAAGACAACATTTACTCATACATTTAAAAGGCCTAGGTGTTTGGTTCTACAATCAGTCTCTAAACCTGCAATTTATTGCAGATGCTTATCTTCCCTTTCACTTCTCTTCCACAGTCATTATTTGTTTGTTTATGTCTTGGTTACAAGGGCACTTCCACAAACCTGACTTTGTGGTATTATTCATGACAGCAGCTTGTGTGGCATGAGTTTCCAGGATGATCATCTTAGAAGGAACAACTCCTCCTTCACTGAGTCAACTCACAGAGAGCAAGTTCCTTTGATAATACCAGAAAGACAGTGGAGAAATTAGAAAAATAGTAAAACGTGAAGTAGCTAGGCTTAAAACAGGTGGACCAAATGACAGATGTGCTTCTGTAGTATTCAAAATAATTATTCATTTCCATGAAATGCCTCAAAGCAGCAGTTTTCCAACCTTCTAAACTATACACTGACCACAGTGAACCTTGAAAACTTACTGTGGACTATCATGTGTCCATGCTACTATTCTTTTTTGAAGTGTAATAGTTCTGTGTTTCAGCATCTCATGGCTATGAAAATTCTATTTACAAACTCCAGCTTGGGTGGAGTGTTGAAGTTAAGAGAAGGCATCTCTCCACATTGTATTTTTCTGGAAAGGCTTTGTCTTTGCTTGTTTGTTTTGATGCAAACTAAGATGAGTGGGTTTATACATCCAGAAAAATAGAAGTGGACGAAGGCAAAACATCAGAAAAAATTAAAGTGAACACGTAAGAAAATGACTAAAATAAACTGCAAGCTAAAGCTTATTTTCAACACCTATGATGAGTTCTCTGATATACAGGATACCAGGAACTAGCTCCAAGAGTTTTCGTCCTTTAAGGAAATAGGCACACACTCATTTTTTTATTCACTAACCATTCTACTGCATTTTTAGGATCTGCTATTCTTTGGCTCCCACAGCAACGCTGGGAACATCCTTACCTGCAATACAGGTAACAAGATATGCAAGGGCTAGGCTTATTCTTGTGCACATGCTTGATTCTACTGAGATAACAGCTTGGAACTGTAATCTGTCAGCAGGATCAGTGGAACTACCTGCGTCCATACAATTCAGAGTCTCATGCAGATTCTGAGGCTTTTTTTAGCCCCACTTCTGCTCAAAACTATTAACAATGTTGCACAATCTTGTAATTATAGAAAAAAAGATTAATATAAAACAGAAGGGGGGGGAGGGGGGAAGGAGAGCCCTCCTCACAAGCGATCTGTTTTTTTTTTTTTTCTTTTAATTTTAAATAAAGCTGTCTGCGAATTTGAGCCTAGGGAGACCTTCATTAAAATCAATTAATCAGTCAGCCTCTCTGCTGAATAGCTTTCTGGAGACAAAGTCAAAATAGGACTTGGGAGCGACGTGTGTGCGACTCCTGTTTAACTTTTCTCCCCAGGGCCGCAGTCTGACATCCCTGACCCGCCTCAGCGGGACGGGAAGGGTCTGGCACGGGGATCTGTGACCGGCGGCTCCGGACCCAGGGGGACCGTAGCCCGCCCGGCGCCGGGGGCACCGCGGTGCCTCGAGCAGGTGCCCGAGGCCTGCGGCTCGTCGCCGAGCAGGTGGAGGTTGTGTTCGGCGGCCTCGCCCTCCCTGGGGGAAGGAGCGACCGCCCATCAGTTTAGCGACCTCGGCGAGGGCTGGTTGCTCCCCGCCCCGGGCGGGTGGAGGTGACGGCTGCGTTAGGAGCCAACTCCCGGCGGCTGGGCGAGCCCTCCGGGGCGGGCGCCACCTTCCCGGCCCCAGCAACTGCCCCAGAGCATCTCCCCTCGCCCCGCCGGCTGCAGAAGCAGACCCCAGCCCCGCCGCTGCCTCCGAGAGGCTGAGGGGGAAAGTTGTCCCCGCTGCCCCAGCCCTGCGCGGGGCCGGACGAGGCGGCGCGGTGTCCCCCGGCGGCGGAGGGCGGCGCGGGTGCCCTGCTCCTCCCGCCGCCGGCGGCCGCCGCCGGGGCAGCACAGCTGTTACAGAGCCGCGCTGGTCCCTCCTCCCAGCTGCGGCTGCCTCATCTCCCCCCACCCAGCCCGTCCCTCCCCTCCGCCGCTCCCGACGCTGCTGCTGCTGCTGCCGCTGCCGCCGCCGCCACCTCCTCCTCCCCCCCCCCCACCCCCACCCTCTCTCTCGCTCCCCATCTCTCTCTCTCTCCGTCCCGTTCCCCCCCTGCCCCCGCCTCTCCCCGCCCTGCCGCCGCCGGCCCTGGCAGAGCAGGCACCGCAGGGGGATCTCGATGTAACACCATGACAGGCATCGCCGCCGCCTCCTTCTTCTCCAATGCCTGCAGGTTCGGGGGCTGCGGGCTCCACTTCCCAACCCTGGCAGAGCTCATCGAGCACATCGAGGACAACCACATCGGTGAGTGCCCGCGGGGCCGCGGCTGGGGCAGGGCAGGGCAGGGCGGGCGGGGTGCGCGGGGGCCGCGTGTGCGGCGGCGGCGGCGCGGGGCGGGGTGGGGGGCACAAGGTGCAGCGGGAGCCGGGGCGCGGCGGCCGCCGGGGGAGGAGGCTCGGCGGGCGTAGAGTGGCAGGAGCGGGTCCTGCGGGCGACGTGGAGCGCTCTTCGGGGAGGCGGCGGCGTGCGGCGCGGCGGCACGGGTGGGTGCGGGGGAGGCGTGCAGCCCGCCGGCCCTGGCAAGGGGGAGTTAGTTTGCATTGGCAGGAGGGAGCGCAGGAGCCCGGAGGAGGAGGCGGCGGTGGAGGAGGAGGGAGGAGGACGGGCACAGCACGCCGCCTGCTGCTTCCGCCCCGGCGCTGGCTGTCAGGGCTCCGGGGAGGGAGGGAGCCGCCGCCGCGGCAGCCATTCCGCTTCCTCCTCCTCCTCCTCCCGCCGCCGCCACTGCGTCCTGTCAGCGCTGTTGCTAGGTGTGGCGGCGAGCACGGGTCGCGCTCCGGCCGCCGCAGCGCGGGAGGAGCCTCTCGGCGGAGGCACCGGCGTGCAGGAGCCCAGGGCATGCGACGCGGTGGGCGTGGAGGGAGCGCCCGGCGGCGGGGCCGGCGCAGCCCCCGGGGCCGGGCGGGCGGGAGGGAGAAGAAGGCGGCCGCGCCGGCTGGGACCCGCAGCCCCGAGCCGCAGAGCCCAGGCCCGGCCGCGCCGGAGCATCACCTGCGGGCTCCCCTGCGGCCGCCGCCCCGCTCCTCTCCGCCGCCCGTCCCGCCAGGGCCGCGGGGGCGGGGACGCGGCGGGGCGATGACTCGTCAGTGCCTTCCCGGCGCGGGCGCCTCATGGGCGGCGGGCGGGAGCGTGCGCAGGGGCGCCGGGGCCGCCCCTCGGCGGCGCGGGCGGCGCCCAGGGGAGGAGGGGGCGGTGCGGCTCCCGGCCGGCCACGGGCGCCAACTTTCCCTCTCCCCGCTCCGGCGGGACCGGCCTGCCCGCGCCCGGCCGGGCCTCGGGCGTGCCGGAGCGCAGGGTCCGCCGCTAAAAGCATCTCGTCCGGAGCCGGGCGCGGCACTGCCGCCTGCCCGCACCTTCCCGCCTCGGCAGGTGTGCTGCCTTGGCTGCTGCGCTGCTTGCTTCCCATCTGCATCTTCCCCACTTTCTTTTTTTGTTAGTAAAATACGGCGCTTAAACGATCAAAAAACGAGGTGCTTCTTTGAGGCAGACTAAGTTTTAAAACTAGGAGAAAAAATGCAGAAGTTTTAAGTACCTAGGGACTAAGTGTTTCACTAGAAGTATGAAGAAATAGTACTGCTACAAAACGACGAAGCTAGCATGCATTTCAGTTTATTGAAGTTTTAATAAGCCTGCCTGAATAACTGAAAAAAAGCACTGAAGCTTTAATTGCAAGTGTAATGTTACATTAATGTAGCGTTATAGGTCAGCAAGATGAAAGGTGTGGTTCTCATAATTATCACGATGCCTAGTGTGAGGTAACAAAACCGCATACCGCAAAACTGTGTAATTTATGACTTGACATGGTGCAGGTACACCATTGTGAAATTGTTGGATTTTTTTAATCTCGGATTCTTAGCTTTTCCTGTACTGTGCATCACATTACACCAGAAGAGCTTACGGGAAACAGTTCCCCAAAATGAAAGTTCATAAGTCATCTTACACGTCCCTTGTGTGGATTATCAGCCTTTAGGTGCCACAGCCCACAGGGTGTCAGAGAAGATACAGCCCTGCCCACGTGGTCTGTCCGTTTCTGTTTGAGTCCTGATCAGCAGTTCTGAGACTTCTTTGCACAGAAGGGAACTTTATGTTGAAATGCCATATTTTGAATAATTATATATTTAATGCTATAGCCAGTATTCATTAATTTCACCTTTTCTCGAAGTTAGAGTGTTATCGATTGAGCATGCCCACATTTAATAGAGTGTCATCTGCCAAGGCTTCCAGGACACACATCTGAGGCTCTGCACATGGTGTCACAGAAGCAGCTGATTTGAGTACAAACTGCTGGGGTATGACATAAGGTTGCTTGTGCTTCATTTTTAACATTTCACCTCTGCATGACAGCAGGTTGAACTTCACCTGCTTGTGAATACAAGATGTGGCAATGTTATGTTACCTGTATGAGGCCCTGGGAAAATCAGGAGTTGAACCAGTGACACTGAAGTTCTTATGTGAAGGCTCAACTCTGTGGTTTGGTGTGTGCGAAGAACTCCTGCCACAGCCTAAAGGATGATCATCTATGAAAACTCACCAGATAAGTGTTCAGCCAAAAGGTGATTAACCTTTCTGAAAGCAACTGAGAAATAAAGGACTAAATGTCTGCATAGGAGCTTATATTGGAATTACTTTTTCAGGAAAATGATGCAGTGTCCAGCTTTTGCCATCATACAAGCCTAGAAATGTGTGCTGAAATATGTTGCTATAAAAACGGACTGTATTTTTTGGTATATGGAGTAAAGAGTAACATGCCACGTAAAAATAGGTTGCTTTGGACATTCAGCGCGTGCTGCAGGAATAAAGAAAACTTGATTGAGTTATATTGCGTTATTAGTTTAAACTGAAGTGGGTGATTGCTGGGCGGCCAGTGTTTCAGCACAGATAACAAACCTGATGCTGCAAACAACTGTGTGTGGGGAGGCGTGTATGGCACAGGCCCTAGGTGGTCTGGCTGCTGCAGTGCTGCTGCTCTGCCAGCTCTCATGAGATGGGATAATCCTTCACAGCATCAGTGGAGTGCTGGTAGGAATGTGCTCGTTTCACAGAGCTGTACTGTGTATGTGAAAAGTGGGAGCAAACACTTAATCAAGGGATTTTTTTTTTGTTTTGGTCATCCTTTGGAAAAAAACTCAGCTTAGCATAAGGAATAGGAAAAGAGACAATAGGAAGAAATTGGTGCACAGGAATTCTCACCTGAGCATGAGGAAGTACTTCTCTATGATGTGAGAGCCTACTCACTGGAACAAGCTGCCCAGAGTGATAGTGGAGTCTCCATAACTGGAGATACTCTGGAGCCATCTGGATGTAATCCTGTGCCATGTGCTCTAGGATGACCCTCCTTAAGATGACCCACTGTGGTCCCTTCCAGCCTCACTGGTTCTGTCATTCTGTTGTGGCATTGTGGAGGCATTTCTGAGCAACTCTGCAGCTGCTTTCTTTGCTAATAAAACTAATGAATAATCATATTTTAATGAAATAATTCAGTGTACAGTGGTGTAGTTTGGGGTTTTTTTCCACCTACATCTTAGTGACCAAGTAAGAACATACTGGTTACTTGAAAAGGTATCATTTGGGAGAGTTGTGGCCACTGGATGAAGTATTCAACTCCGAGGTGGTGCCTGAGTGTGCATCAACACATCAGCTTCTTTCTGGGTTTTGCCTTTATAGATCAAAGACTTGGGAAGAATTGGGGTCACTCGGAAGCACTGCTCTGGGGTCATTCATAAGGCAGGCCAGGCCCTGCTGGTGTCCTCTGCAATGAGACTGTTCTGCAGTCCATACCGATACTACTAAACAGTGTATTCACATTTTCTGTGGCTCACAGCTGGAAATGGATGTTGATTTAAAACTGCTGATTTGCAGATGCTTCTCTGTCAGCTTTTTCTACCAGCACGTTGTCCAAGCAACCTGAAATGCTGTTACCTTCTCTACAAGTGTACTGAGAAGGGGGGCTTTTGGCCTGCCTTGCTAGGCTGTCTCCCTGCCTCTCAGTTTTCTCTGCTCTGACCCCTTGCAGGTAGCTTGGTTGACTTTTCTGACATTCTGAAAAAGGCCAAATTTACTACAACTAGCCAGATTTAGACTGTCAAATGGAATGGACTCAACTCCCCTAAGTAATGTCAAGAGAGGAGCTAAATGACCCCCAGACCCGCCAATTTTCGACTGCCACATACTCAGCTGTGACAACCTGGCAAACTTTGTTGTATTTCTGCAGTCCCATAGTGTCTTCAGCTATGATGTTGGGACCAGCACAACTGCTTCCACAGAGTGTTTCTGAAAATATACTTTAGTCTTTTGTGGAATTTGAGCTGTTCATAGAATTTCCCCCAATTTGTTTCTCCCTCAGTCTATCTGCAGTTGAGCTGCACTCTTTAGAGTGGAGTCAGGTAACTCCTTGGTTGCTAAGACTAAGTTTACTCTGATGCTGAAGGACCAATATTTAAACTGAATCTCTTCATCAGATTTTGACAACATTTATTTATTTTGCATGGCGTTTGTAGTAAAATACTTTAAAATCAGGTGAGGTTGCTGTTTGTATGAGGCACTCTGTGGTCACTTGGTTCATGGTAAGTGCTGACATCGTATATGTGCCAGTGTAGCTCTTTGGCTGATATGAGCAATCCTGCTTCTCCTGAGGCTCATCAAGCATTGAGGAAATAGATGCAAATGAAAGGAGTGTCCAAACATGTGGTGGTGGGCTAGAAGAGGTGGAAGAGTGGATAGAAAGAGAGACAAAACGTAAATCTGAAGACATTCCTATCTAGAAGTAGAGTTTGAGAACTGTATTTCACTGAAAATACTAGAATTTGAAGGGAACAAAAAAGACCATCTGCTTATACAGTAATTGCACAAAAAAAAAAGTGATCAACTGTTGCTGAACATTTTATTACAGCTTTGCAAGAAGTCCCAGTGCAGGACAACTTTCATTGGAGTATTTTTATAGTGTTGCTGTTGGAACTGGGAGCTTCTCACCAAGCTTGACTGATTCCCAAATACTGGGATGGGTCCTGCAACAGAAGAGTACTTGCTGTGGGAGCAGAGGCAGCTGCTTTTGTAAGTGGTAGGATTAGCAGGAAAAATAAAACTTCCTCCATAAAAGAATAATTGCAGAAGACAGACCAAAACCTTGCATATAAAATACTACCCATCTGGAAAGTTCAGGTCATATGGAGGGAGAAAGACTCTTATGAATTTCCATGTTTGGTGTTTGCTTTGACATCTGCTGCCTTCAGTGACTTCAGTTCTTAATATTATGCAGTCAAGGGGCCAGATTCCCCAGCAAAGAGCTCAAGTAGTTGGATGAGCCATTGGCTGAATGCATGTAGCTTTCCTAGAGTTGTCACTTTCAATATTTTCTCAGGCACACTACTAACAGTATGATGTCCTCACCTTGATAGTTATGGGTGTTGGATGATGCTCTGGCTGTGAGCACATGCTAAAATGTCATTTGGTGTTGCTAAAATGTGGGCTTTGCTCTCCCCACTGCCGTGTTGCCCAGACTTGGATGAAGTGCAGTCTGACAGAGGTGGCAGCTTCTATATCGGAGCTGACTGCATGTTGTATAAAACAAGCATAAAAAGATGCACCTGTTGTATGTTGCTAAAGATGAGGATGAGAGGCTGCACACCAGCATCTATGCAAGGCCTGGAAACCCAAGTCTGTATGACAGATCGTGTTCACTTAAAGCTGAGCTCTTTACAAGAGTGTGAATGTAGTTTAAGTGGCTGCCATCATGTAACTTTCTCTTAGCATTTGCTCAATGTGTAATTTAACATTTGGAGTTGAGGCTGGCTGTTTTGAAAAGGTGGTAGATCTTAACTTCAGGCTTTTTACACCAGGAGTGGTGTGGCAGGTAGGTACATGGAGTACTCTCAACAGCGTCTGGAGATCAGAGGACAGACCCACACTTATGTGCACGAATGTGTGTCGTTGCAAAATAAACAAACAAATATGTGCATTTGCCTCAGCAGGAGTAGTAATTGTTGTTCATGAAACGCAATTTATGGCTACATTTAGCTAAACTTCATCCTCTGCCCAGTACTTCTGCAACTGTGGTTTTTGTTTCGTGTTTAAAATGCATTTCACAGCAAAGTGGAAGGATCTGTTTTCCAAGGATGTTGGTTATTTGCTTTGCAAGTTGGTATGGTGAGGAAGGCCCTTCTATCTCAGGAAGGCGTTTCTATCAAATAGTCTTTTTTTGACTAAAAGATCTAAGCAGCACTGTTTTCCCTCACATGTAATCTTGAGCAGAGCAGGATTTTGGATAACTTTGCATTTACAGGTATGGCTTCTTTTGCTCTTTGGGTTTGAATGTAGATTGTGATAAAATGTAAATGTGACTCTCATAACAAATTCTAGAATATATTAATTGTATGGAGGAAAATTGAATTGTCATTAAAATTAGACTAAAAACATAATTTTTTCATACTTCTGTGACATGAAATTTTTTCTTGCTCTGAAGTTACCAAGTACATGGAGGATAAGATATAAAGTGTTTGATGGTGTAAAGCCTAAGTCATGTATTTTCTGGGAAGGAAGGACTGAAAGCAAACATCTGTGAACATGCTGCAAACTGATTTTTCATTTTTAAGATTGAAGGTCCCACATAAAGCTGATAGGGATCATTCCTTTTTCTTCTGCCTGCTGGAATAGCTTTGGGTGAGGCCCATTGCAGTGCTATATCCATATGATTGGTAGGGATTGTTCTTCTTGTATGCCAGCAGGTCTACAAAGAGGTGGAAAATGAAAACCTGAAGAAACATCAGGTAACTTGTAGCAGTGGCATTATACTTTACTTGTATAGGACATATTTACCTTTGTGGTGAAATTTGTAGTGATTATCATGTCTGCACTTCAGGCTTTGAGAGGATGTTTTCATAGCTAATCTCCAGTTTGTATGAGAACTGTAAAATAATCAGGTGTCTGGCAGTCAAATTATCTTTTTTTCACTTCATTTCTTGAGGAATATGAAATTATTTTAAAAAATAATAATGGTATAGTAAAAAATAATTTGAGGAAGGGGTGATGCCAGAAGATGAAGAAACATCTGTTCAATCTGAGACAGTCTCACCTACCATTCCTTCCTCTTCTAGAATATAATGCAAATGTAAACAAGTAATCAGAAGTATTTTGTGTCAAGCTGCAGAATACTTTAATGCAGAAGAAGGAAGCACTACAGGCCTGCTGCTTGCAGTATTATATCACTCCTGAATCTATTTTTTTCTTTATTTATAATTATTTTTCTTGAATAAGCTGTTTTTCACTGAGAATTAATTTTATCTGTAGTAAGCACCAGTTATTCAAAATTTGGATGATAACCATCTAAGAAAATAGCTTCTCTGTACACTTTGAGAAAGGCAGAGACAAAGATTTTAGTGTTAATTTGAAATGGCGACAATTAGAGAATTGATTTGATAAATCAGCTGTGTTTAACAATAAAGGGTCCTTGGTTTTAAAGGACTGTCTCAGTGAATAACTTCACATTAAAAATTAAACAACCAATTCCTGTTACCCAGTGCCTAATTCCATCTTGAGACTTTTAGAAATGCACTGGGAGAGTACATACAGTTTATTATGCTTTAGTTATGAGATGATGGACCAATATTCAGAGCTGTAGAATAAAAGAAATATTCCAGTTTATGGTTTAATGATTTTTTCTTGGCTATTAATATTTGTGTTTCCTGAATTCTTACAAGGCTTCTTCTTAACTTTGTGCTGTGATAAACAGGGGGAATGGATTTTTTCACCAGAGATGCTGATGACACTGCACTTGTTATGTCTCTCCTAAGTGCACAGGATGGAGTATATTACTACTGTGCAGTTTCATTTCGGACACTATAATTCATTAAAGACTGAACTGATTTAAATACAGGTTTTAGTTGTATGTTTTTAATGTTCCATTTCGTGTTACAAAGGATGGAGTAGACACAGAAGAAGAAATTTACCAGTTTAAGGGAGAAATCAAATGGGATTTTGAAGCCAAGTTGGTCAGTTCTTTATGTACAAAGAGATTAGAACTTGATTGTGGATGAATTTTGAAACATTTCTTCTGATTTTGAGAAAGATTTCACTGTGTGCTAATAAAGGCCATCTTATTTATTAAGATTTTCTTTTGTGAAAAGCTGAGCAATTTCATTTTTAAATACTGGCATTGCTGAAACTGGTCCTGCAAAATCTTTTTATAGTTTTAGAGAATATTTGGACACTTCTCAGATACCTGCCCCAAGTACTCTGTAAAGCTTGAGTAAGCTACAAATGTCTCAGTTCCTTATGGAAATTATTTTTTTTCCCCATCATATTTTGACACATAATAAATACTCTGTAAATAAAATTTGAACCTCTAAATACCCCAGTATGAAGTGGAAAGGAACATCAGCTGTTTCTCCAGCACTGTGTAACATTGTCACTACCTTACTTTCTGAGAATTATCCCAATAGAAGCCATAACCCAGAAACAGGGAGGTGGTACATTTAGGATGCAAGAGATCCAGTTTCTCTGCTATGAGATACATGAATGTTAACTCAGCCCCTTAGGGGCATTCAGTGTCGAAAACAATGCTATTTAATTATTTCAGTCATTTATTGTGATGTAATGCTGCTGTGTATGTTCGTCAGAGTGTGTGTATCAGTGCTGTGGAAGTGACCTCTAAATTCATTTAAATGTAGACTTCAGATGTTTGCCTGCTGGCAGGTGAAAGCTGCATACCAGATTACTGAAGCCTACCCTTGGTTCCTTTGTTTTCAGATCAAAGAACTGATGTTGACACAAGTAAATCTGATGACAAACTTAGAGGGAAGCCCTTGAAGTTTAGTTGGTTTTGTAGCAATATTTTGGAGAGGTGTTACAGCTTCTATAACTTGCTGTTGAGGAGAGTCTGCTACCTGATGGTTATACTGGGTTAACTGGGTGATGTGAGAGTTGTTAAGATCTCAATTTTGATGCAGAAAATAACAGTCAATCGTGCACATACTCATCTCTATTTCAGTTTGGGACCAGGGAGCTTTTCTGTTTATCCTGTTAAGCTCTGGGGGTATCTGCAGAGGATTCCTCTTTCTCTTGAGGAATCGAGTTTTTGTTGTCTGAACTTTTTTATTTTTTCTTTTGCATAGAGTAGATTACAGAGAAAGATGCATGAAAAACCACTAAGGAAAACCCCAAATAACCGCTCTTTCCAATAAATTGTTTTGGGCCATATTGCAAGAGCTTCCTGCTCACTTAATAAGTATGTTAATGTGAAGAAGATGGATTTGTGGAAGGGGAGTGAAAAATTTCCACAGCAGTGGCAGTACAGAAAGGGGGAGAGGCTCAGAAGGATGCTCTCTGTGTGCCCAGGCTGAGGGTTATTCATCAAATGCAGAGTACCATGGATGTGGCAGCATGGACCAGGCAGCTGACAGTAACAAATCCACTAAAAATTGCTTGTAACTAATGTGATATTTGAAGGGAAAAGGAAAGCTTAAATATGTTTAAAATAATATCCATGGTTGCAGATCCTTCCAGGGAGGAACTAGGAAGACTGTGCTCCTTACTGTAGTTATAAGTGCTCTATGCTCTATGAGGCAAGGTAGTGATGTGGTGAGTGAGGAGGGTGGGAAAATAATGTTACATAGAGTTTTTTGTATGTACTTTCATTTTGCAGCACTTCTCTAGGGAGTCTTCATTTTCCTGGGCTCATTGTGAGCACTTGCTGTACTTGAGAGAGGCTTTCTAGTTGTGCTGTAGGACTCTTAGCATTGTTAATAACAGTATTTCCTTTTTTCTTGGATAATCTCATAAATTGACTAAATACTCTCTTATAGATGAGAAATGCTGACACTATAGCTATATCAGTCCTCATGTTTTATCTGTGTTTTATCTTCAGCAGCCATTCTTGACAGGGCTTCCAGACTTTGGTCTCTGTCTTAGACCTATCTAGAGATTTAACTACCTGTGCCTAGTGTTCTCATTTCATGTATCCAGAATAAGCCCTTTCTTCCTGTCAGATTGTTTTTTTAATTTTTAATTTTTTTGGGGTGATTGTGAAGAGCCTGCCATCAGAACAAAGCAAATACTTCATCTTTGCTGACAGTTACCATGGGGCAGTCACCCAGGGCTCTCTTTAGACCAGATTGAGTGGGGAGATAAAGTCTGTGTTGGATACTGTGAGCTGGGACATAGTTATATGCCAGGGAGTTTTAGTGGCTTGCTCAACCTGCTTCCAGAGCCAGGGTAAATACCAGGAGCTTGTTCAGGTATGTAACAATAGTTGAATGCACAGGATGGGGAAAAGGAATTTGTTGCTGCTACTTTCTGTGGATATTTTTGGTTGCACTATTGTGTTTTAATATTAAGTGGTTGGATTTTAATGAAATCTAAAAAAAAAAAAAATAAAGTGCCTTTGAGCAGCCTTTACCCGAAGAATTTTACTTCTGCAGCCATTTTCATAACTCTGAGTTAGAAATCATTGTGAAAGAGATGGGCAAGAGGTTCTATATCTGCTCTTGCTATATCTGAATTTTTTATATGGCCTCAAATGCATTTCAGATATTGAAACAAATATAATAAAAATGACATGCATTTATAAACTTAATGAATGTTCTGGTGATACATTGGATTAATTGATAGCTGCATTTTTTTTTCTCAGAGGTGACCTGACTTCCTTTGTTTCTTTTTCTAAATAGGAACTGTAGTTCCTGTAGCATTGCCACCCTACTTCTACTTGATCCCACTGACCTCAGAAATGTAGTGGGTGTACATTTAGTGAACCCTTCTGTTCCTGCTAATGGCACAGTGTTCCAGCCACAGGATTGCTTACTACCACCAAACATTCTGGAAATGAGGGAATGACTTTTCTCTGACCCTGCCTGTATGGGAGCCACAACATCTGCATTTGGAAACCAAATCCCTTTGCTCTGCCCCACAAAGCATAACCCCTTAATAATGGAAAGGATTGGAGTTTTGCCCACAATGGTGTAAGTGGCTACTAAAAACACTTGATACCTCATGAATTCAAGATTGAGCCCAAATACACAGTTTTGCAATTGCTTGTTCTGTAGTAGCAGGTGTGCATACATATTGAAAGCCTGTTAGTATTTACTCATAATCTCTGTGGTGTTGTGTGACTAGAACCATAGCACAGAATTGAGTATACAGCTCTCTAGAAAGTATTGTCAGCTTGCATGGTGTAATAATTTAAAATTTATTATGCACTCATTGTATGCCATTAGACTTGCTATATCGATAATTAGGAACAATTCATGCTGATCTTTCTGCATGTAATTTAAAAATATTAATTGTAATTGAAGACCAGGTTATTGTTTCTTTCAGAAGCCTGCAGAGCTGCAGGTAGTTGGGAGAAGAGGAGAGAGCTGAAGAGAGGAGGTTGGGAAGAGCCCACATACTAGTTCTGTTTTGGGAAATTGATACAAGATAGTAAATTGCAGAGGTAGGAATTAAAACCCCAAACCTTCCAATATCTGTACTTTGGGAAGACACTTGTGAGGGATTGTTCATCCTTTAACGATTGAAAAAAACATCATACAAATCCAGGCTTGGAACTATTTTTTTTTTTCTTGTCAGTGTTGACTGTGGAGCAAAGTTGGACCTTTACACTTTCTTCTATTCTGTACTGCTATTCACCCCCTCTCATCACCTGACACTTCTCCTTACCTGCCAAGCTCTGACTGGTGGTTTAAAGAAAGGGATTATAAATCCTACATGGAGGAAACTCTGCTCCAGCAGTGTTTGGATTTTGATAAGGAGTTATGCTCAGCAGAGCATTCTGCTGTATGCACACACAGACCCCAGACTGTGGTGCTTGGTGCCCCAAAGTCGTTTAGCCTTTGCAGAGAATGTACCCATCTAGAAAGGTGTTACATGTGGTAGAGTTGGTGGGTACCTGATTTAGGCTTTGTAGGCAAATCTGAAATTGCCTACTGTTCTGTTACTGCTTAAAAAACCCAGAGTTTAAAAAGTCTCCATCCAGTGTCTGTGCTCACCTGCTGCTCACCTTCTGACTGTTTGTTCTGTTCTCTTCTCCTGTTGCTCCACAGGTGAGTGGTTGATTGGAGCCTTTCTCATGGCTGCTGCTTTTCTCTCCTGGAACCACTGAACCACTTCGTCCTGTGAAGTCTCAAAGCCTTCTTTTCTTGTGAATACTGATTGTTCTAATTTATTTATTTTTGGTGCTCTGTAGAACAGGTGTAGCTTAGGAACAGGACATTGAACACAGGCATAATAGGATATAATGTACTTGTGTTGTTCAGGTCTCTGTATTAACCAGATAAATACAGAAGCTGCCTGAGAAAATAAAGAAGCGGAGTATAGCAAGGAGCAAAGATGAAAAAGTCTGGAATTGAAGCAAGGGAGAAAAGGAGTTTGTGAAAAACAAAGGAGTCTGCTTTCTAAAATGAGGACTTGGTTGGGGTTTTTGAATCTCATAAGCTGCAGAGTTACCTGCCTGAAAATAACCCATGTTTTTTCTTGCTGGGCAGACACATGTCTAATTCTAGAGCAGCTGTACAGGCTACTCTCTTTCTCCTTACTCACTTTGAGGTTGAATGCTTGGGGCTGTTCAGGCAGTCTGCTTGAGGCATGTACTTGATGAGGTTCAGAGCTCTTAATGGATGTTTTAAGTATCCTTAGTTCATTGCCTGCAAAGTCATTATCTAAGTTATCCTGAAAACCTTTCTTGTTTATATTACTACATACATCCTGATACCAGATCAATTCTATGGGTTATTGCAGCTGCCGTTTCAAGCTACCTCAGTACCTCTTTTGAATTTCCCTCCTTGCATTGACCTGTCAGACTGCTGATTTTTAACTCATTTTGTGTAAATCATGTTACTTAAGAGCTACATTAATGATCTAGATGTGGATAACTTCCCTCTATATTTTCATTTTGAAGCAGAGCTTTACGTATCAGAGAGCTGAATTCTTTTGCTTAGCTTTCCGGCTCAGGATACTGAGCCCTGAGTGCTTAGTCCAAAAGCGTGGTTCTGGTACTGAATGTGGGTGCTGAAGCACTTCTAGTAAATAAGCAATCTCCTTCTCAGATATGTCATATCCTCTTCCTGTTCTTCCAGGAATACTGTAGCCTTTTTTTTTAAGCTCAGTTCTAAAGCCATCCTTTTTGGAGTCCTAGGATTTGTTAAATGTTGGGCTGGTAGCCCATCCTTCCTAAACAAACATCATTTTGTTGCTATTGTAGCAGACCTGACTTTCTGCCCTTTATTTTTCTTTTTTTCTTTTTATTTATTTTTCCTGCCATTTCTCTTACCAGTGATTGCACAGTAGAACACCTTTCTTGTCAAGATCATAAAAGTCTTTCTTTCTGGATACCCTTTGGCTGCTTTCTACCTTGGGGGTAGGTAGCTTAGTGGAACAGACTTGTTAATGACAGCTTGTTTGGGAGGCAGTCTGTTTATGTGGACTTACTCTGATTTCCTCACTGTGACTCCACTGAAGCTTCCCACCTTTGAACCTCTGGTGTTAAGCAATCCAACATCTTTGCGTGGTGGCAGTTTTTAGAGTCCATTGGGCAGGGCTGATTAGAAGCACTCAAGAAAGCAAATCTATTGTTTTGAGTTTGGTCTGTGTTTTTTTTTCCCTTACATTTTATGGAGAGCAGAATATGAGCATTAAGACCATTGCCAGAAGGTTTCACGCTTGAATATGGCTAGATACAAGCCTGATTTGGATTCCTTTCCAAGACAGACTTTTATTTCCCAAGTATCTGAGATAGCCCCCATTTGAAAACACATTGAACTGTTCTGTGTTACATATTTTGAGCCCCACAATGTCTTAGACCGTGGCAGAGGAGCTGCTTTCTCTCTATGTCCTTGCAGTGCAGTGGAGTAACATATGTTGTTGATTACTGGGAAGATAAAGCTGAAGTCTCACAGTCCCCCTGTCTCACTGCTCTCTACTAAGTCGGTGTGGTATCATGATTGTGTGGTAGGATGAGGAAAAGGATTCCTACAAACAAAAGAGCTCCTGAGTAATCGTGTCCTGAGCAATACATGTTTACGTGGGCAGAACACACTTTGAGCTGAGCATATATGCCTGCAAGTTCCATGAAACCTAGCTTGCCCGTGTGATAGCTCATGGTGAGACATCATATGGGCAAGGGAGAGCATCTGATGCTGAGACACCAGCACGCTTTGGTGCCTTCGGTTGTGTCGATGCTTGCAGGGCTGTCCATCCCTGCCACAAAAATGTAGTTAAAAATGAGATATGCTGTAAAGTGCATGTTTGTCAATTGTGTTAAAGTGCTCAGATAATCACACTGATGGTCCCAGTTTAAGGAGTTAGATAAGCAGCACAGTGGTATTTTGTGATATTTAACGTTCAGTCTTGAATTTGAGAATCAGTTGTAGACATTTCCTGAGAAGCAGCAAGTTTCTACATGTTTTGTGATCTGCAAGGTTCATGCTGAGTTTGTATATGTGGCTGGGGCTGATTCTTACCAGTTCAAGTTTTGAGGGAGCGCCATATACAGAGGTCCTCTGATGCGGAGTAAGACTTTCAAATAAGTACAGTCTTTTCCTGGTGATGTAAACTTGTGGTGTCAGTTTAACCATGCTATTTTGAACTGGTTATAGGATAATGAAAACAGTGTTCTGTGCTTCCTGAGTGTGGGTTACCAGCGCTGCACTCCACGTTTAGCTGTGAATACAAGATTTCGGCATTAAGTTTTCCTTCTCATCATATATACAGTGTTCCTGAAGAAGTAAAGGTGCCAAATATGAGCTCTAAAAATCACCAGTGCCTTACCACTAGATAGAGATTTCTGTGTTGTTTCCAACTTCTATAACTTCTCTGCATCCAGTTTTAAAAATAGTTGAGCTGGATCAAGGATTAGGAGTCTTGTATTTTTATTTGCTATTTCTGACTGCTTTCACTGACTATAAGTGAACAGATAAAGCATTGTCTGTGAAAGTTAGCCAGCACTTTTCTGTCTATATATGGACCACAGAAGAAATTAATCTGTTTATTAAATACAGTGTGGAAGTGGAATTTACATGTTTTTGTTTCTGTGTAACTGTGAACCAGCATTATTGGTGCAGATTCTGTTTAGTAGGGTAAGGGAGAGGCTTTTTGCAAAGCAGATTGGACTGAAATCCAAAATATTTGTATCTGTACAGTGCTAATGGGTCTGAGGTTTTGTAAGGTCTGTTACTTGTTCTGCCATCTAATTTCTTCCTTTATGGCTGTTTAATTTGGTTTAACAGATCTGGAACTTCAAGCTTCAGCAGTGATAATGTAAAAGAGAAGATAAGAAAACGTCAGCTCTAGGTGATGGTATTGTGTTTGGGGTGTAGAAGAAAGGGCTTTTTCCGTTGTTTTTTTGAAATCTCGGCCATCTTTCCCTTTTTTACAGAATTTACAGAATCTTTCTACGGATCCTAAAACTGGTGAAAATACTAATTCTCAGTTTTTCTGCATCTATTCATGTCAGTGTACATGTGAAAACATTGTTTTGGTTATTGGTCTGATTCATGAGCATTCACCTTGGCTTAGCAGGGGGGAGGAAGAGAATACATTATTGTGAAAGAAAATGTTTGAGCTCCTCGGTAATAAAGTAAACATAGCTTACACTTAAGCAGGAAGAGTGTTGGTGGATAACAATGGTAGAATTACAGTTTAATTGGTTGACTGTAATAATAAGCATTAGTGTTTGGCAATGTGTTATTTCCATTTAGAAATGCAAGGATTAGATGGCTCAGCAAACAATGGAGCAGACGTGAAAGCAGTCCTGGGCTAGTGGCAGGGCTGGATCTTCTGCTCCGTACAGGAATTGTTGCGAGATGCCAGGGAGGTGTGTGGGCAGGAAGGATTTGTGCATGTAATTTGCAACTCTCAGAAGCAAAACCTTTGGATGATCCATGACACTTTTGGATGGAACACGAATGATTTCTCTGCTGCAAAGATTCCATTGAGGATATCAGGAGCTCATAAATAAGTCTATACATAAATATATAAACCAAAACACATACATGCATGAAGGATGTTTATAGTTCCTTTGTCTGCATGTAAATATGTGACATGTAAATAAATATTTTGGTTTTGGTTAGGGTAAGAGACTGAAGTGCAATTTCCTGTTCAAAGAGGCATGATCGCAGAATTCAAAAATGAGTTTACTCTAGAGTAGCTAAATGCCTTCTATTTCTGATGGCCTTTTTCTTTTTTTTCCTTTTTGTTAACAGATAAAATGACTATACTCTTGACATTATTTTCTGTAACTCAAATCATGTTGCTTAGGGTTTGCTAACTATCTCAGGTTGATAACTATCACCTTGGTTCTGAAGGAGAAAATCTTAAATGGTCCAAATATGTGGGCAGGTGAGGCGAACTGTAGATATTTATCCCAGCAGCCATGTGTTTTAACTTCTAAGCTTTGTGTTGTGTCTGTGAGCTTTAATTTCAGAGCAGTGTCTGTGAGACCATTTCTGACTTCATTATCTTTATTAGTTGCTCTGTTTATTTCTTCCTGTCTTTTCCATTTCACGTTCTTGTATTTCTTTAGTTTTGATTTTCTCCTTTCTTTTTAAATGTTCCGATTCTAAAAGTTTATCTGGTTAGAGCTTTTGATGTGACAAACATTGAACAACTTTACTATGCATCACCTACAGCTACAGTAGAACTTGATGACTCTGTTGCACATTCTTGTAGCTGCATGGATTTGGCAGTAAATCATTGACTTTTTGACACTGATAACCAGAAGCTGCTGTAATATAGCATTAGTAATACTTGAACCTGGCTTGAAAAAAGTAATTCAAAAAGTTGTGTCTTGAAGAAGGTGGAGAGGAGGAGAGAAAAGTGACAGCACACCAGTTCTCTGAAGACCAGAAGGATGTTGCATGTAGTGAGTAAAACCCCTGAGACTGTCAGAGTAGGAGGAGCATGCTGAAGGCAGGTATGCACAGTTTCAAGAGGGATGATGACAGCTTCGCAGGGAAGTGCAGAAATGGCTGTGAGTTAGACATCAGCAGAAGTAAACTGCCTCTCTGTCTCTCTTGTGAAGTGACAGGATTTGGCTTCCATTGTGTGTGCTCGGACCAATCCACTGTGCCAAAAATAACCCTAGGAATGTGAGCCAGAGATGGGCACCCCTGATGGGTAACAAGGTAACAAGGTTCCTGAGTCTCTAATAAGGGTCTGAGAAGTACTTTATCTCTTTTTTTAATGATCTGGGATTATATTTGACTTGGAGTAACAGAAACGTGGTCCTGCCAGGTTGTCTTTGCCTAAAGAGAAAAACTGCAAGTAGAATTGATGAATAAAACATAAGTAGTAGTGGGGCTGAGATTGTAGAAAAAGACTTATTTCCTGCAGTTAGCAAGCCTGCTTCCTCTCTTCTATTTTGTTTTTAATTTCCATACCTCATGTATCCTTTCAGTTCTTTATAAACTTCAAGAACTGAGCTAAATAGAGTCTTTGATGCTGGGGTAGAGGATTACATTTGCTAGTAAGAACAGATTAGCTAGTTCTTTTAAAACAGAGCTGTCTTAAAAGATGTGAAGAGGGCTTTAAACTAAAGTTGGTGGGGGAGGGGAACTTCCATCCATCCTACTCTTACCAGTTTGATGCCAGTGCCAGCAAGAGATGCCCAGAGCCTGGACTTGGATTGCAGGTCAGCAGGAGAGCTACTGAAGGGTAACACAAAGGAATTGCAGCCACTCCAGGCAGCAAGTCAGCTCCATTACGTCAACACACTGGAAGGAGGGGATGGCATTCAGAGTGACCCTGACAGGCAGGCCTGTGTAAACCTCCTGAAGTTCAAGAAGGTCAGGTGCAAGGTCCTGCAGATGAGTCAGGGCAGTCCCAAGCACAAATACAGCCTGGGCAGAGAATGGACTGACACTAACCCTACGAGAAGTACTTGGGGGTGTGGGTGGAGGAGAAGCACAACATGACCCAGCAGTGTGCACTTCAGCCCAGAGAAAGCCCAATGTGTTCCGCGCTGCAACAAAAGCAGCGTGACCAGCCAACCTCTGCTCTGCTCTGGTGGCGCCCCACCTGAAGAAATGCATCCAGCTCTCAGGTCCCCAAGTCAGGAAGGATGTGGACCTGCTGGATTGGGTCCAGAGGAAACCACAAAGATGACAAGAGGGCTGGAGCACCCCTTGTATGAATACACTTCCACAGATGTTGGGGTTGTTCAGCCTGGAGAAGAAAGAGCTCCAGAAGGCCTTACAGCACCTTCCACTACTAAAGAGGGCCCCTAAGAAGGCTAGAGAGGGGCTTCTGGCTAGGGTGTGTAGTGATAAGGTAAGGGCAATGGCTTTAAACTGAAAGAGGGTAGATTTAGATTAGATATTAGGGAGAAATTCTTTACGTGGAGGGTGATGAGGCACTGGAACAAGTTTCCCTGAGTTGAGGATGCCCTGTCCCTGGAAATGTTCAGGGCCAGGCTGGATGGGGCTTTGAGCAGCCTGATCTAGTGGAAGGCATCCCTGCTCATGGTGGGACACCTAGATGGTCTTTAAGGTCCCTTCCAACCCAAACCATTCTCTGATTCCTGAATGAATTGCTTTTTCACCCAGAAAGAAGTGTCAAGTTCAGTTGTCAAGTTGCTAAAGATCAAAGTGGGCACTGGTGAACAGGCTGTCTCTTAATTACTGTCATTTTCCTCATCCTTGTACTCTTGTAGTGTGCTTATGCTTATGCACACTAAGATAAATGCAGGGATAAGCCTTTGCCTTTCTTAAATGGGGTAGCTAGAAAAGAGTGTATTTGTAGTATTTGGTTAATTGAAGGAGGCTTGCTGAAGCTACTTAGTCTTAAATAAGATAGTTTATCTTATGCTCATAAAAGAAGCTGTGGCAGAAATCACAGGCATGGATCTACTGTAGTTTCTCTTTCTGTAAATCAGACCTTATTGTGGTCTGTCTGAAGGCCACCAGATGGAGTTAAGAAATGTCATGACAACTGCTCGTATTTACTTTAAGCTTGGCCCCTCCCAGCCTTACATATTCCCAACTTTTCGTTGAGAGTCTGAGTAGTGACTCTCTGAGGCTATCTCAGTCATGAGGCAGGACAGTGCCTCTGTGTCACCATTCTGTTCCTGAGCAGCACATACAGTCAGAAGTCTGTGGGATTAATTTTTTTTTTTTTTCTTGTCTTAAATCTAGAGAGGTTTGCCTACAAGACGAAAAAGCTGATATGATCTCCTATTAAGAATACAAAGTGTTTAAAAACTAATTTTCTGTGATGTTTCCAAATCTTATTCAAATACCTGTCTAAATCTGAGCTAGTTCTTCTTCTTATCTTTCTTTTTATAGTTTTCCTCTTTCCTCTTTCAGCATCGAGTTTACCATGGTTTTTGCACTCCTGTGCTACATATGAAACTCAAGGAGGAGCCTTTAACTTCACCTGCTCTGGTCTTTAATGGTGTGATGAGTGGTAATAAAACCTTTCTTAATTTAACTTTGATGTCTGTCATTGTTGGAAGTATAATGAATTGAATCCTCCCACTTAGCATATGTGATAGGCAGTTACATGTACAGCTATGGACTTCAAGCATTTTATTCAGAATAAATGTTTGGAGGTGTTTTTTCCTGTAAAAGTAGTGCCATTGGTTAATTTTAGGGTGTTTAAATTTTTCCTGAGTATGGGGATCCTAGTGTATCGTGAAGCGTGAATAAGTGTACTCTTAATTTTTAGGAGTGTCCATTGGACCTCGCCTAAGGCTGAACAATTCCTTTGAGAATACCTATGAGACTGTTCCTTTCTATTATAGTCTCTGTACAGAAGTACAGGCTGCTAGTCGGTTCCTTGTCTGCATTCAATTACGTTTAGCTGGTTTTTAAGTTTCAGTTGTTTAGAATCTTTGTCTGTGGAACTTTATTGGCAGTGATAGCCCATATGGTGTAGAATAACAGATAACTTTTTGTGCACATCTTGCCTTTGTTTTGTTTACATAGTTTTGTTCTGTAGCAAATGTTTCTCATGTTAATGAGCCTTTTCTAGAGGAACTTGTATGCTGCATGAGAGTAATTTATATTAGTTCCCAACTACAAATGTCTTGCTGGTTTAGCAACTACTCCTTCAGTCACTATCCATGGTTATGAGCTCCCCAACCTCTTATGTCAGGGTTCTGAGGTGAGAGGCCAGTTAGGAAATGATCTTTAAATACACAGCTGCTGTATCACACGCCCCAGTGGTATTTTTAATGGTAAAGCATTAAATCAATGATGTAGGTATTTCAGATTTTTTTTTTAGGGTTCCAACTAGAATCATCATTTGTGAAAACAGGATTATTATCCATCTTGTCCAAGACAGTCATAAGATCAAAGACTATTTTCCTGTATGTTTAATTATAGTAACATATGGTCAAATAAAGTTACTTTTTTAGTGCAGTGGATTCTTGGAACTCAGTGTAACTGACCGTTGCTTCCAGACTGTAAAAGTCACTTGAAAGAATGTATTAATAAGGAGAGAACAGTATTAATTTTCATGTGTATATACTGAAAGGCACTAAAAGTGCCTCTGGAAAGTTTCCAAACAAAAATAAAATAGTTTCTCAAGATTTTCCCAAAAGTCTGCATCTCCTTGTTTCTCCTATCAGAAGCTGTATTTGAATGGAGCAGCAAATGTGCAGCATGAGGGTGAGGTAAGATGTAGAACTCCTGCTGCTTTAGATTTCACTGAAGAAGACCAGCTCATATGTCATCAGAATGCATCTCCAGACGTGAGCTCTTTCTTTAAAACTGGACTCTGTTTCAAACACGAGTTTGAACCTTGTGTGGCACATAGAAATTTTTAAGCAGTGGGGTAGCAGGCAGGCGTTGGCATGGGAGGATGAAGTTTTCTTGCCTTTATCTTTCTGGGCTTCTCTCCCTTCCTACCCTTTAGGCCAAGTCCAAAACTCACTTTCAGCTCTGTTCCAGAACTGTAATTTTGAGACAGGACTGGCTTTTTGAGATGGGTATGATTTGTGCTTGATATGGATGTAAACGTTTTACTGATTATGCCTTCCCAATACTCAGCTGTTGTGCTTGTTGATTTCTTAGAAATCTCTTAGAAACTTTTAGTCTGACATGGCTAAAATGTGCAACTTGGGTGTGTAGGGGGGAGTGGATTATGGCCTGTCTAAAATACTTTAAGTAGCACCTCTAATCCAGGGTAGAAAAGATAATCCTCAACAGGCCTGTAATAGCTCTATTAAGAAGCTGTGTAGTGGAGGAAGAAAGTGTTTCTGCTTTTCTTAAAAAACATAGCACCATGAAAGATTAGGACGTGGCTGGTGAATGCTAAATTGGTCATTTTGCACTTCTGTAGCTGATGCTGTGCAAATACCCATCCTGTCAATGTGCTGGACGAGGATATGTGTATCTCAGCAAGCTATCAAGGTACCTGTCTGCATCAGTATGGAAAATAAAATCTCTATTGCCAATGATAAGTCTGTGTGGTGTCTGTAGATGTAAGATCTTGTGTTTCAGCCCAGTATCCTTCTAAGGAAGGGTGGTGGGTGGTTTTTACTAGAAAATGCTCTCAGTTTAAGAGGTTAAGTCTGGCTACTTGCTTTGTGCTGAAGGAACACTGCATCTGTTCTCAGCTTCCTGTTGACTTTAGGTTAACGAGTGGTAAACCAACCTGATGTAATGCACGTTATTGTAAAATAATACACCTCAATATGCATATTGTGAAATGCTACAACAAGAAGAAACGTGTTAACATCCTCTCTGAAGCTTCTTCTACATGTTTTAGGCAAAAACAATCTGGCTCTGCATGAATGCATGCATAACTAAGGTGTTTAATCCCAGAGTTGATTAAGTTGCAAAGAACAAACTTGTAAACTTTGGGAGTAATATATAATAATTTCCCCCCTTCCTTCTGTTTTTCTCATACAAGAGTTGCAGGTAAAAGAGGCAAGAAAACTTGCTAGGTGCCAGTGGCGACATGGTATTATGATCTTTACAGTCTGCTTGTGCTATATGTGTAATTCTCAAGTTCTGCGACTAGGAAATAAACCAGAGCTTTTCACCCACTGTACTTGCTAGCAACACAAGGAATAGCATTCAGGTACAGCTTATTGTGTTGCACTTTTAAACTGTTGGAATTTTGCATGCAATCCAAAAGGCTTTACATTTTTGTCTGTTTTGCTCTTAAAGTGGGAAAGAATGAGATGATGCAGAAGGTGATTCTCGCTCCAGTTTTCATTTCCCTATGTCTTTAGGAGGTTTGTAATAATGTTGCTGTGTACATGCAAATGATGTTAATCAGGAGATTTTGGTGTCAGCTTTGTCAACGTTTACATTCACTTTACACACTGAATTTGCATTTGAAAAGGCCTGTTATAATCAACATTTAAGGGATAACATAGTCAAATTTACATTTGATTGAGTAGAAATGTTAAGTAATTTTAGCTGAGCTGTTGCTAGGAAACAAGCCAATGTTTTTGTATTTTTTCCCTTAATCTATACTGTCCTTCTATTGGCAGTTCATCTGGTAATACAAGAACACCAACAGCCAAACAGTATAACTTACATCTTTTCTATATTTCTAGATTTATAGTTTTCCTACTGGTTATAACTTAAGGTGAAGTTTTGGAGAAATTCTCTTGTAAATTGCCTAATGGCCACCCAAGACTACTTTTTGTGTGTGTGATGAGAGGTAGGATCAGCTGTTTGACTTTTAAAAAAACCCATAAATTCTGTATCTTCTTATTATAAGATGTCTCTTTGGAAGTGAGAATGCATTTCTTTTTCTGTGGTCAATATTTAATGTTAGTCACCATTCAAAGAACATCATGCCACTGCCCAAGAATTCAGCAGAGTTTTATGTGTAACCTCTCAGGGTTTGGGTAGTACACTAGTTTTGTCCTTATCTTGGGTGATCATTTTGATAACTGTGTTATTTTCATTCAAGTGAGCAAAATTAATTGTAGCTGCAACAGGAAATCTTCCGATTTTGGATACGCTCTGGCTGTCAGTTGTGTATCTCTTGGAACTTGTAGGAGGACTCCACAGCTTGGCACTCCACAGCAGTGTTCATCTGGCAAAAATGCTAATTAAAGGGAAGAATAGTTCCTATTCATATCAGTCCCGAAGCATTTCAAGTGCATTATCTGTGTGGCGCATATAAATGTGGCGATCCCCTGAAACTTGCTACAAGGCAGTTGAAGGAATGTAGCTCCTTACAAGGCTCTCTTGCCTCCCCACCCTGCTAAACAAGACAGAATACAATTTTGCTGCAGCTATATGGTCCTTCTCACTTCATGTACCCCAAAGCTTTTCACAGGGCAGTCAGTCAGAGGCTGGTGAGCTCTCCAGACAAAGACAGCAGCTGTTACTCGTGTCACTAGCTCACCAGCATCCCTAGGCACCCAAACTTCTGCAAACCCAGGAAGAGGGCTTGCCTGATACTGTCTCCTTTTAATCCCTCCCAAAGCAGTGGTCATTCTTATCTTTCCACTTTCAGAGCCAAGTCAAGTAGGCAGGTGGGCTTCTACCCTGTATGCAGAGCTAAAGGTCTCAGCGTGTAAACCTCACAGCTTTCTGGCCAGGGTAAGAAAACTACTGAAATTAATCACACTGACAGTAGTTTTGGGGCTATTATTGTAGCAGTGCTTAAACAGCACAGGCATTGCAGATCCATGCTTCAGGAAAGACTGCAAATTCCTTATATTTTTATGGTCTCCCAGGGGTATGGGCTGCATTCCTCAAATTCTAAGTAATCCGTGCATGTGCAAAATATGTATTATAAAATCTGATCAGGCAGGGCCTACGGTCACAGTGGAGCAGATGTGGGTTTCCTTCAGTTCTTGGCACCTGTTGCATTCCTTACAGGAAAATACTGATTAAAATAGCTTTTTCTCACAACTCGTATGTCTTAAAAAAATTAATAAAATATTTGCCTCTGGGGTGCAATTTGATTGGAAAGAGAGCTCAGGCAGCTAATTCTCATTTGCATACTCCTCATTTTCATGTGTTGGTAGCTTTGAACATGCATTTCTTCAGCAGCTCAGCAGCTTTTGGAGCCTCTGACTCTAGGAAGGAAACGGAGCAAATCTGAAGAGAGTAAGGAGGACTTTGGTGAGGAGCTTGGGGTATAGCATGGTGTGCATGCCCTGGTGAGACCTTGTGTGTCTCAGTCCTGCCTCCTCTCTCTTCAAGGCATAACTTCTTGTGTCTTTCTTAGTGTGAAGTTTTGGTGGAGACAGAATGCACTTAGAGCTGTCAGCATGAGACTTTCTGTAAATGGCTATCTCTGTGTAGGAAACCTCAGGGCCTGTAAGTGTGGCCAGGTTCTCAGGTGGGATGCGTAACAAAAAGCAGAACCTTTCACTTGGCAAAAGTGTCTAGTAGTTCTGTTCAAATATTACTTTAAGTGACTGTTTTTTCCAAGAAACTTTAATATCTTCCACTGCTCCCATGTTTTCTGTAGAATACTCAAAAAGCATATGCAGTTGCCTTTTGGGATGCCATTGAATCTATCATCTGTAGGATGTAGTTGTGTAGTGAAAGATCATAGTATACTACTAGCTTGTGCTAAGTGGTTGCATCTGACTCCTTTATACTTCTGCTAATAGGTGTGGGATTTTGTTTTGCTTTATCCCTGAGCAGCGTTATACTAGAGATTGAAGCACTCTCTGATTTTGCAGTCATGGAAATGCACAAAAAATGTTCTTGTCTGATAATTCCAAATGCCAAGCTTTTATTCTGGGTCCTGGATTGCATTTTTTTGTCATACTTAAGTTTGTCTGTTGCCCACTGCTTTTCTGGGAAGGGAGAGAATAACCTAATAATGGATGCACAAATGCAAATTGTGTTGTAATCTTTTTCTTTAGATAGGTTACTTGACCCAGCAGAGTCTCATTAAGAAAGTGAGCTTAGTTCCCCTTCTAGTTCCCCTCTTTATTTTTATATTAGTAGTAAAGTCTCCCTCTTCAATTTTTTATAAGGCTGATCTAAGCACAATCTCTGAACCTCTTTATAGCTCTTTTCCTGAGTATAGGGCAGTGCTTTCACTGATGTGTTCACTGTGGGTTATCTTCAGGAAGGAAGCTCAGGACTTGGTACATGTGTTTTACTGACTGTATATTTCTGCATGCTTGTAGAACCATTTATTTTATTACTTGCTGCTTTGATTTAGTTTCAAAGAACTCTCCTTGTGCTATTGAGGTTGCTTACTGTCAAGTAATGCTAAGGGATTTACTTTCTCCCAGGGACTAATGTGTAGTTGTGTTTATTGTGTTAAATTTCCCAGTGTTTGTAGGCATCTCCTTGATGAGCATTTCCAGTGATGGCTCAGTTGCTACCTGCTGGCAGCCAGAAATTTACATTATTTTAGAAAGGCTAATTTCTTTTGTGGGTATACTATCACAGAATGAATAAAAGCACAGCAGCAGTGGACAGCCAAAGGGAACTCTTAATGCAGTGGAAGAGATTAGTCTTGAATGTTTACTGCAGTCATCAGGTTTTTAAGAGTAATGACCTATTGGATTTACTAGAACTTTAAATGTGAGGGAAGCAATTTTTTAAAATATTTTTATGAGTATGCAATCTTTGTATTTCATCAGAGTATTCTATTATGTTAAGCCTCTTCACTGGAGGTAAACATCATTGTGTAGCCATAAAAGTGGATATTCATATTACTTGATAATTAATTGCTAACAGCAATTCAAATATATCTTGGAACTGGGTACAGCTCGGGATATCCAGTATATTTTGTTTGAATGGTTTCAGCACAGTCTAACATGAAAGCAAAGGGATTTCCAACTTCCAACCCCATAAAATGTTGCAGCTTCCTGTATAGCAAAGACACAGTTTACCTTCCCGAACTCTGATGGGACAACATCAATATTTCTGCTAGAAATAGAAGTATATAGAATTCATCTTCATGGCTACTTCGGGGTATGCAGAAAGAAAAGAGGAAAACTTTACATCTCAGTAAAGCCTAGAGCTGACCTCTCCAAAGCTCTCATATACACTATAAATACTACAGGTAGGTTGTGCTTCACCAGGGTCTTCAGTTTATGGGAGGGGAAGAAGGCTGGTTATTGAAGGCAGGTATGCTGGCTCCATTATAATGATGGAATTCCATGTGTGGATGAGATGATAAGGAAAACTATATCACTTCTAGTAATGCTCAGTTGATAGGTTTTAACAATCTTAGGCTTCTTGTGACACTGCAGCTTTTTCCTCAGAAGGCAGCATAGGTTTTGAAAATGGCTGATAATTTGTATGTGAGTACTGAGACTAGGCTCAAAAAATAATGGGAGTGGACAGAAAGAGGACTTTTTGTTCTGTTTTTCTTTTCATAAAGTTGCAAAACACTGTTCAACAGGTGTTTGCTGTATTCAAGCACTGATGTGTATTTGATTTTGGCTCCCTAAGACATTATTCAAAACTTGATTTTTTCAGTTTCATTCAAAAGGATATTGTGCCAACTTATGTTTTAATGCTGGATGTGTGTGTGTTATGACATAATGCTATGTTAAGTCAACATCATAATATTTGTTCCTTTGTAGGAGCTCAATTTATAATCTGAACTTCTTTTCTAAGTGGAACAAAGAGGTTCAGCTGGTTGCTGAACTTGATATTGCTGTATCATTATTTGTCATTCTCTTGCTGTATTTCCAAGAGAGTGATTTTGGGCACCCTGCTATGAAAAAGATTATTTAACATTATTTCTATATCCACTTCCTATATGAGGCTGTCTGAAAGCACACTGCAAAGGTGAAATACTCCCTAGTACATGTGTAAGGGAGACAGAATTGTATTTTCATACCCATGTAGCAGAAAAGGCAGCCTTTTCAAAAGGCAGCCTACCTGCTGCTTTGGGAGCTCTCTTGCATGAGGAGGGCTGCTGCCTGCCCTGCCTCTGCACTGGTGGAGAGGGACAGCTCTCTCTGTCCCTCCTACCTTGCTGATGAACCAACTTGCTCAGTTGGTTCTGGTGTGTGAAAAGATGGCAGAAACATGAAGTGTTAGAGAGAATGACAAACCACAACTCCTTCACACAATGTGCATCCCTCCAAATGCAGCAGTTACTGCAAATGTCCAGGCTTTGAGGGGAGAGACATGTGCTTGGGGACTCTGTGGCTGGAGGCCCCAGTACAGTGTCTAGTGATGATGATGATCACTTTGAGGAGCAGAAGCGGGAGTAGACATAGTCCAGCAGCTTGTCTGCTGTATATCCTCCTGGATTCTGGACTGGCTGCTCCCTGTGTTTTGATGCATACCACAATGCTATGGGTCAAGGAGTGTTTAATGTTCTTCTCCTGATCTTGGCCATGGAAATGAACTGGACCCCAGCACTGTGCCTGATGTCATGTCATGACTGTACTGCTTGGTACACTTTTCTAATGCTTAGTTAGGGTGATGATGAGTCAAGGTTTTTTGTTCCCTCTACAACCAACTATTCATGTGCCTCCTGAATAAATTGGAAAAAAGAGGATTATTGAAATAGTTGGTGTTGGAGCTGGCACAGCTCTCATGTCAATTAAATTTCAGCTACTTGGTTGTACTTCCATCTCCAGCCCAGCAGAAAATGCAAACAGTCCTCACTTTAGAATCTGGTTCTTAGGTGTGAGAATATATAGAAGACCCTGATCTCAGACATGCAGGAGTCTTCTCAGTTGGCACCATCGCTTTCTGTCCTTTAATTAGCCACATAACCTTTTCCCTGTTTGGGCTGGTTTTCAGATGTTTAAGGAGAGTATCTGCTAAACTGCCAGCTGTGCCACGTGTATAAGCTGTTTGTGAAGCAGAGCAAGCTGGGGCCTCAAGCCTTAAACTAACAGTCCTCTCAGAGGATCTCCTCTTGATGGTGTTTACTTCTGGATTGACTCTCCAAACATTCTGCTTCAGCCCAGAAGCACCAGGTAAAGCTTGTTTGCTGAAAGAGTACTTCCAGGAAGGTGGTGGTGGAGCTTGTTACTCTGCATCCTCTCTCCTGACTCCTGGTTTCTACACCTTCTCTGGGCCAGACCTCTGTAGCTTCCAAGTCTTTGGCACAGATACCACGTCTTTGCCTTTTAAGACTGATTGTATCCAAAGTTGTAGAGCAGAGTTGCAGAGATGACATCTCCCTCCCAGCTGCCTGCTGCCTCTAGGAACCAAATTTGGGATCTTGCGAAGGCAAGAACAATATCTGTTAGGCTGGTAGGGCTTCCTGAGCTGTGCCGTGCCTGGAAAGAGCCAGTGAAGGCACTCAGGAGATCGGGAACCTGTGAGGATTGGCTCACAGGCTGTCTGGTGTTGGGGAGGTAGGTCAGCTGCCTCTCCTCAAGCTGGCCCCACTGGATCATCACAGACTATTACGATCACTCAGTCCTTTATATTGGAAGGGGGCTTGGGAATTCAGCTGAGGAATGGATTAATTGGAATGAATTCCTCCATAGGTCCAACTTCCTCAAAGGGAGCGCTGAGTTCAGGTGAGGTTATTCTGGTAGTATCCAAACTGAAGTAGCTGTCTAAATTGGTGAAGATGATCTTTTAGTGTATTGTACCTCTTGCCTTAAAACATTTCCCTCAGACCTCTTGGTGTCTGCGCTTGGGGCTGCCTTTTGCTGCTAATTCTGAATGCAAAAGCAAAATACCAGTCTCAAGGAATTGCCAAGCTTTGACACTACCTCTTGTTCTAAATGGAAGTGTTCAAACTGGTGGCAGCCTGGCACAAAATGTACTGCCTGCTTGCTCTAGCACATAATGTAACACAGCAACACCTGCAGTTCCATAAAGATTACTTACTTGAACAGATTTTACATTTAGACTGAGATTTTCTTTTTCTGACGTCATTCTGGTAGTACTCTCCCATGCCTGGTGTTTGTTTCAGTTTTTGTGAGTGGATCTCAGTTTTGTTGGTGTTGGTTGTACCTGTGGTGATACCAAAGCAGCCAGAACCACAGTGCCCTCTCCAGTCCCCATGGCACCAATAGACAGTGGGTCATCAAGGTGACATGTCAGCTGTGGCATCTGCTTCCTCAGGCAGGCTGCTCACATTTTAAACTGAGTTTCTGTGCAGTAAATGTTACCTGTAGCACAGGCTTGTCAGTAAAACACTGCCCTGTGGTAGAGAATCCTCAGTGGTTAAATGGCACACATAACAGTTCTTCAGTTTTGGAGGATTTTTTAGATGAATAGAGCCAGAATTAGTGCTCTGGTTCATTCAGCTGGTGGGTCATTGTTGTTGCCACTTCTGTTGAGCAGAATGATGAGAGGAGTTGCAAAACTGTGCAAGTGGGCTGGAGAAAACTGAACTGTAGAGGATTCTTCAGTGCTCTGACTTCATTGCTGCTTTTATTCTGACCTTTCTGCACTCCTTTGGGTTGTCATTGAGAAAGGCCATTACAAATTGCACCTAGAACATAAAGTCCCTGCTTATCAAAGTCCCTGTCAGTGTGGCTTCCAACAGCATGTAAGCTTTTTTGTTGTGGTAGGGGAATTATGATGTTCTGTTTGTGGCTGGGTTTCTTAATTATTTTTTTAAGCTGATTTTGTAATGTTGCCAGTAGAAATCTGCTTAAGGGAACTCTTAAAGTAAAACAAAAAAGTCCCTAAATTTAAAAGCTAGGAGCTCCCCCTACTTGCTGTGGCTCCCTGGCTGTCTGGACTGCAGGTCTTGTTGCAAATGCCCAGTTAAGATAATAGCATGTGACCCAAAAGCAGAGCTGGCTCGGCCTTCTCCAGGGTCGTGATGACACAACTGAAAAATGAGAAAATTCTTCAGATTACTAGTGGGTTCTGGACCTGTGTCAGACAATTTTCTCCATTCTGATTACTCTCCATTGTTTTTTTCCTGACTCTCTGTGCCCAGTGGGTAGCATGGGAAGCTACTACCCACTTTCTTACCCAGAGTCCAGCTTGCTGGAAAGAACATTTCAGTGGAGTTGTGGCACCCTTGATGTGAAATAGTTCAGGTCCCCTTTGATCTGGGGAGGTGAAGGCTCTGCTTTCCTGCATGGGTACCTGCTATCTTTACCAGCAAGATGTTTCAGGCAGAAACGAGTGTTTTACATCTTTTACATATGCAGAGTCATAGAGTATTCTGAGTTGGAAGGGGACCCTCAAGGATCATCAAGTCCAGGTCTTAAATCCCATACTGGGATTGAGCCCACCACCTCGGCATTACCAGCACCATGTATTATACCAGCTTCTTTGCAGCTCACATGATTTCATGTGCTGATCCACAGCTGTATCCTCTCCCACAGAGAGGATACAGAGAGGTATCCAAATGGTGCCAAAGCTGCTCACTGGACAGCCCTTGGCAGCATCTGAACTTCTGTGGAGAGGTGGGGATGGAGGGTGAAGCCTCTTGACGCAAAACAAGCTTATTAAATGTAACACGGTGGGTCACTGCCCACCTGTAAAAGCTGTAAAAAGCTGTAAAACCAGCACTCTGCTTGGCTGTGTCCCCGTCCCTGCCCACGCTGCCCTCCGTGTCCCTTTCCCGGCGCGGAGGGCGCGGCGCGGGCGGGGGGCGCCCCGCGTGGCGGCCGCGGGCAGCGCACGGCCCGGCCCGGCCCGGCCCGGCGCAGCTCCCCTCAATTCCCAGCGCCGAGCCGGCCTTTGGCTGTGGCCCGGAATAATTTGGGTTTCGCTTTTTGGCCTCGTAGTTCTTGAGGCGGCTAGTGAAGAAAAACACCGTTAGAGATTTATTCCCTCAGCTTTCCAAACAAACGGGTCTCACAGAGCGGGAGCGTGTAATTTCTGTGCTTTGGAATGCTCGTTATATTTTGCCCTTGCCTGATTTATTACGGTGCCTGTGCTAGGTATAAATATTAAAACAATTTATCATAAATTGAGCATTGCAAAGGCGACATCTGTTTCAGATAACAGGTTTTTTGAGTCTAAACTTTCACTGTACAGTTCATAAACTACACATGGGTCTTAAATACCTTTCTTTAAACTCAGGTCTTTCCCTCTGTTGTTGAGTGGGCTGACACTTGTAATATTTAGTCGAGTGTTCATACGCTCTGTTATGGCTTCTGTGTATGTTTTTGGAGCTGAAATGTTAAAATTCCTCAGCTAATGCGTGGCATGAGGATGCACTTTAGAATGGGATTGCTGGGTCCCTTACTGCTTTCTGTCCCCTGTGGCTGTGATGCCATTTCATGAGGTGTTTCTCTCCTTGGTCATCAGGCCAATACCATCATTGTGGTAGGTTTTATGTAGCTGTGGTATCGCCATAAAAACTGACACGGCGCTCTCCAGTGCTTTTGTTACACTGATAACATATTAAAGAAAAAAACCTCATGGAGTTCATTAAACAGAATCACAACATCTAGCTTAAAAAAAGAAGTAAAGGCTCTGCTTTCCTTTGTCCCTTTACAGGAAAAAATGGGCAGATGGATTGACAGTTCAATATATTGTGTGTTCTTCAGATTTGAACTTCTGTAAGAGAACAAGTGTTTCTGTCATACTCTGTAATCCTGCTCTCCCATGAGATATCTTGAGAAACCTCAGAAATGGCATATCAAAATTGTAAACCACAAAGCATAACCCTTAATACAGCCCTGGGGCAAACCTCTGTCTTCTGAATTGCATGGCACAATGGAGATCATAGAATAAAATAATGTTTTGCCTTGGAGGGTTTTTCCCTTCCTTTTTTCAAGCTAGTTCTAATATTTACAGTATCTCTGTTCTCTGCGGATTTAATTGAGTCAATTAAGATTCTTAGGCTTGATTCCCCCAGGTGTGGGTTAAAAGTTTCCCTTTTTTTTGTTCTTCTCTCCTCCCTCTTGCCAGCTGTTGTTTCTTGTTCTTGCCCAGTTATAGAGGAAGCAGCTACCTGGGACTTTGGTACCATTTGCAAAGCTATTGCAGGGAGGTGATCTACTGTGCAGGCAAGCATGAATAGCACCTGGCTTCACTTGCCTTTATTTCTGCTTCTTTTTATGCCCTTTGCAGTGTTTCACGTCTTTCAACTGTGTCTTCTGAGGGTTGTTTTCTTGTGTAGAAAAAAATCTCTTTGTTTTTCAGTAGTCTTACCTTCTAGAGGAAGGATTAAGGGGAAGATTTCTTCATAGTTCAAGAGCTGGAGTGGGCGTGCCTGTACTTCAGCTTTTGCCATGCTTAGCTCTGTTCCTTATCAACACCATTACCCAAGAGAAAAACTGGTGTATTCAAGCAGCTGTTGATGACCATGGATGTTGAAGTAGCAGACCTTTCTCAGGCTGGGACTCTGTATGCAACATAGTCCTTCAGGTACTTGTTCTCTTAGAGGCGTCTCTCAGTTCTTCTGTGGCTTCTTGCTTTGCATTTGGGCCAACTGAGAATACCCAGGTACACGCACAGACTGCATTTTGTGCACATTCAGACATGCACCAGGCTCCTATTGAAGTGTAAATGTCAAAGGTTTCAGTTGGATGACAACCAAACATCCTCAGAGTAATCAAAGTGTTGTACATCAGATGGAATGCTGCCAACCAGCATTTCCTTGGAAGCCCGGGACGAGAAGTGCCGTGACTCTGGCTGCCAGGAATGTTTTCAGTATAGGTACACAGAAAAGCACTTTTCCTTCTTCATTTGGCAAGAAGACTGATCATTGTTCTTGGTGTTGCACTTTGCATGTTACTCTTGTCTTTAAAGGATTATTTTACACCAGTCACGGTATTTTAAATATGTGCTCTTAGAACTCCATGGCCACTTGATTGTGGAAAAACTAATTCACATATGGCTTTCAAGAATGTGCTGATCTAGGTATTGATGCTCATTTGGATGACCTGAACTGATGGCTGATATGACAAATTTAGCTTGCAGTAATGTAACTTTTAAAGGAGTATTGGTGGGAGTCATGTCCTGACTTTAATCCCAACATGAGTGTCTTAAAACAGACCTTGGTGGTATTCTTAGTTTATCCAGGTGGTCCAGGGAATAGTAGTAATGATAATAATGATGATGAAGGATGATGATGATGTTCTTAACTTAGAGTCTTGTTTCAGAGGCCAAGTTAATGCCTTGTTTTCTGTTCCTCTGTCTTTGGCTATAGATTTGTGAACAGCTTGCTTCTCCTAAAGTTCTTGCATAGGCAAGACTGCAGAGAATATTTGGTAAGTTTGTTACTGGGTTGGAGGAGTGATAACTGCTCCACACAGATCTACAGCAAGACTCAGTGCCCAGAAGACCCTTGGCTGTGGTGGTTGTGTATGTAAAGACTCCAGGGTTACCATGTTCGGGCTTGAAGTGGTCTTCTGTACAAACATTAGCTACTCCTCAGATATTGCAAGGGGTTAGGTGCTGCTTTGGGACTTGCTTCCTGTGTGTAACCTGGCATGGAAATCAGAAGGGTTCCCAGCCTCAGCGCCTACACTGTTGAATACTGTTACCAGTGACAGCTGTCAAAGTGAATAAACAAAGTTGCATCTCTGGAGGATTTCTCCTTTTTATGGTTATGGTTTTTCGCTGTGGCAAAGCTGAGCTGCTAGCAATCTAGACAATCTTTCTCACTCACATAGAATAATTTACATTGGAAAAAACCTGCAAGATCTTCAAGTCTAACTGTTAAGTTGGCACTGCCAGACTGCCAAGTCCACCATTAAACCATGTCCATAATGAAGATCGGCAGATCTTTACTGCATATTACAAAAAACAAAAACAAACCCTGCCTGATTTTAAGCAAATGATAGACTGAAATGTCTTTATGTGAATGTCAAGAAGCAAAATTTGTGCCATCTGTTTAGAGCTTTACTTCACTCACTTCCAGATTCGTAGGAGTGAGATGACTTATGGGGATAGAGAGGTATAAACACTGTGCAGAGTGTGTGTGTGGGAATGCACAAGGGGAAAGATAAACATTTGCATTGGGTACTGCTGTCTTGTGTGCAGCCATTCACGTGTCATCAATGACGTGGGAATGGCTCAGAAGTGTGGTGAGGTTGCAGGGTGGGTTTTGCCTGCTTCGAGTGAGGCAGGAAGAGGTTCATGCCTGTGTGATGTGGGTTCTTCTGACTCTTCTTGTTGTGGTCATATCTCACATCAAGAGAAACCATTGCCTGTTGCAACTGGATGGCAAGTAATATTGCTCTGTTCAGTGGGATTCCCTAATCTGGCAGGTTTGCTTTAGAATTTGCAAAGCCTTTTTCATTGATTCGTTTATTTACTGGTTTTGGATTCCTGTTGCATATGGGAAGTCTCTGCTCTTCCAGGGCTAACCCCATGCTCCAGAGAAATAAGTTGGAGTAAGAATTTCCTGGGCTTGATAGTATGTTTGGGCAGCAAGAGTTTCAGCTCTTTGTGACATGCTTCTGTAGATTATCCCAGCTCAGAGGCACAGATAAAAGTGACTATGTACAGCTGTGATTGATGTTAAGGCTTCGGACTAGTATTAGCTAGCTGTCTGTTCTTCCCTTGAATGTAGCAGCTGTTTCAAGTTTGAAATTTTTATTTTAAAATAACCAAAACTTAACAGAATACTGATACCAAAATTTGATTTGCAAACCAGATACCTTCACAATGTTGATCTGCTCTGAGCCTCTTGCACAATGCTGGTTACAGGACTTCTTTGCCCTAATACTTTCAGCATGTATCTTCTGATTTTGAGCTTAATATTTCTAGTATCCAGTCATCTTAATACTTGCTAAGCTCTTCCAGTGTTTATTCTTGCTATAAAAATCATGTGGACTCTTGTGAATTAAAATTTGATTTTTTTTCTCTTACAGCCTTCCCATCCCACCACCCTGTAGCTTGTCCACCTTGATTCGTTAGTCTTTCAAAAAAGGAGAATTTCCCTCTCCACCATGTTGTTACTGTTGCAGGCATTCCAAAGGTGACTTCTGACCAGTTTTAGTTTCTTTCATGCTGATTCCCATCAGCAACGTTCTGCCATTTCTCTCTGTATCTCAGGATTTGTATCCTCAGCAAATATGTCAGTAGTAACTTGCTTAATAACATAAACCTTTAAAAGTCACATACTACATGTCTAGGGTCTGGTGAGGCAGTAATGTTGCTTGAAGCCCATCTGCTTGGGATGACTCCTCACTTACAAGAACCATTTCACACTTGCAGCTCTCCTTCTGTCTGTTCAGTTAGTGACGTGAATATTTGAGTTTAAAACTCCATTTAAAATTTATATATGCTGTGGTAAGACGTTAGCTGAGTAACTAGCATTGCCAAATGTTAGGGTAGAAGATTTAAGGCTTCATGATGGGCAGTTAGTTTTTTTCAGGTGAAAGGGGATGTTTGTGTGAGAGAGAATGACGAATTGCAGGCTGACAGCAGCACGGATGAAGCAAGTGGGTTTAGGCACCTTACTTGTCTTCTTAAATAGAGAAATAATGTGGGTTTAGCTTCTTACCCAGGAAGAGCTCTGTTCCTTTTCCCTGGGTGCTGGTGCATGGAGCAGAGTGCTCAGTGGCTGTGTTCTGTGCTGGTGGTGGCCAGGAGTTCCTGGCTGTGTGAGATGTCCATCCCTGCCTTGGCTGTGACCAGACAGTCGCCCTCCATGGCTCAGGCTGCCCATTCCTGCCTTGGCTGTGACCAGCAGCACACAAGCTCCATCAGGCTGCCATTTCCTGCTAGCTGAACAGAGCAGTCAGCCATGGCTAGGCTGTCCAAGCAGACAGAGCAGTCACCCCATGGCTCAGGCTCTCCATCCCTGCTTGGCTGTGACCAGCAGCAGACAGAGCAGTCACCCCATGGCTCAGGCTGTCCATCTCTGCCTTGGCTGCTGCCAAAGAGAGCAGCCACTGTGCTTCAGGTACTGGAAGAGAATTGGTGAGTCTGGTCTCATGGGCTCCTTGTTCAAGAAGAACTGCAGTCCATCCCCACCCCTTGGGGAAGATAAGGAGACATGCAAGTTGTGAGTGTGGAAAAGATCATGTTAGGTGTTTAGGCATTTATCCAACAGGCAGCTGCATTTTGGTGGGGCCAGACTTGCACAGGATGTTTTGGCATTGCTTGTGGAAGGTTTTACTTTGAGTGCCACAGTGTTCAGTATGCCTGGCTTAGGACAATATCTGTGCCATCAGATCTTCCCTTCTGTTTGCTCAGGCAAGAGAGATGAGCACCATTCAATATACAGCCCTTAGGACAAGGCTGCTTGCTGTTGGAGGACATTTTCTGGGGGTTGCTGGTTTTTTTTTTTGTACTCCCTGTTGTACATCCCTGGATATCAGCAGAAGAAGCTACTGTGGAGTTCCATTTGTGATTTAAATGTTACTGACTTTATCTAAGAAACTTATTCTCAAAGCAATTAGAAAGCTATTCAGTAGTCCTTAAGTCCATATTGACTGGCATTAGTTATATTATCTTTCTTGGTATTTTTACATATAGAATGCTGCTTTCATCAATGCCATTGTCAGGTTAATACATTCAGTATTACCTGTGTTACCTTTCTTTAAATGCTTTCTATGACATTTTGTAAAACTTCTACATTGTTCGACTTGTTGAAAAGAAGTTTCACGAGCCAACATTAAAAAAAGGAGATGCTGCTGAGATCCTGCTTCAGGCCAATTCCTTCCATGTCGCCGATGAATTGAGCTGCTGTATCTATAGCAAGCAGGAGAGTTTCCAAAAGAAATTTCCTGAGTACTGCTTTGGAGAAGAGTATTTCTAAAATGAAATTGCTGTCAGCAAAGTTTCCACCACACCACCTCTTGGCAATCCCTTGATGCAGGAGAAGCTCTCCGTTGAGTCTGGCCATGTGGGGTGGTTTGTCACACTGCTCCTGTCTTCATCCCTGATCATCCTGTGTTTCATCCCTGATGCAGCGTGGCATGCTGGACTGATCGGGAATTGGCAGTCACTCTGTGGCCTGTGTGCTCCTGTCTGTGCTCCCTGCTTTCTCTCTACTGCGAATGAAATTCACTTTCTCACTTCATATGAGTGTCAAAGAACATGAATGCTTTTGACTGTTTTATGTGCAGTGTTAAGAGACCAAAGAGAACTCTTACTGTATTTGTCAGCTTGAAGATGGTGTGGTTTTAAAATTTGTTCATGTTAATAATTCTAGAGTTAAGAGCGGCCACAAGTCCCATTGCCAGAATCTTATTGGAGCTGTGAAAATTAAGGAGGTGATAAAAAGCTTTTTCCTTGACCTGCCAGGAGAATAAATGTTTTTTACGTAGGTACAGTTCTCTTCTGAACCTCCAGACAGACAAGTAGACATTACTTTCTGAAAATACTTGAAAATCATTTTTCAACTAAATTAGGATTAGTGTCTTTTTAATTTATTTCTATTAATGAATGTCATGTGAAATGGCTTGGCTAGTCCTGACATTGTTTAAAAAGAAATATCAAAATACTGTACCCAATGGAATTAATAAGACTAACTTCCATGGCACTGTTAAATATTATTAATGCTTAGAAACTCACATGCATTTGTTAAAAGAGAATCAAAACAAATATCAAATAACTTTGCCCCAGAAGACCAACAGATGTTTTGTTAAGGGATTTGTATGAAGACTTTTTTCTGTTTCAGGTTTTGCCTTATTGCCATTTGAAGTTTTTTTTTTTAACTTTACTGATTCCTTTTAAACCTTTTGTTTGAGTGATTTCTAATTCTCATTGAAAAAATATCCTGTGAACATGTTCTTTTAGCTCTTTATCTTATTTGGACAGCAAAATTAAAGAAAATTTCTGAGTTAAAAGATGGTGAGGTTTCTCTTTTGTTTTCCTTTTTTAATTCTGTTTTTCCTTGTTTCAAAACATTATAGTTGATACTGTTTTGATAATGATGGAATATTGTGAAAGGCTCATGACATTTTAATCTATTTAAGCTTATTTGAATTGCCACACTACCTCCACTACCCATCACTCCTTCCCCCATCTCCTTTTCCCCATTTCCTATGACTTCATTGGGATATTTTTATATCTTGTGCTCCAAAGTGGTGTCAAAGTAGATGCTCAGCTGCAGCGGGTCTGGCAGATACGCACAAACTGATAATGGGCCTCTTATAATAACAAGTAGATTCAGCTCATGAATTTACACTTGGAACTAGGAAAAAAATCCTGATTTTCGGTTGAAGTGTTGAATGTAATGAAAAGCATTTCCTTTCTCATCAGCCTAAACTGCAGTCTGATCATGGTGGATTGCAAGTTCCTCTCAATGAAGCGTGAAATTTTTAAGCTGTGTAGAGCACAGGAAGTCCTGATCTTACAGCTTCAGACATGAAGATCAGGTAGGTCATTTTAGAAGAAGTGCCCTGTCCAGTGAAGAGAAGCTTTGCAGATAGCTGAGGTGAATAATCAATGCTCTGTCTCCTCAACTTGTGTTTGTTTTTTATGGCAGTGTGTGGAAATAAAGATTTCAGATATCCTCCTAAAGAGTGCAGTGAAAAGCATCTTAGATAAAATTGTGCCATGTTCATACTTTGAAGTGCTTTCTGTATACTTCCAGTTAGTTTTTGAACAGCTTCCTTTCAGAAAAGCAAAACTTTGCACTTCTGCAGGGATACTCCTGCAGCTTTAGGGATTTTGGGGTTGAAATACTATGAGTCTGACTTTTTGGACCATTTAGTGTGAATTAGTGCACTTTCAAAATCTATTGAAGTCAGGAGGTAAATAGTTTGTGTGAATAGTGTAGCCAAACACACAGTTTTAATACATCCTCCTTTGGTATAAAAACTACCAGTGCTGTGGAGAAGAAGATTTCTGTGCGGCAATTCCTCTGGGTGCTCTTAGGCCTTCTCAGGCACACAGAGGCTGGTGCCTCTGACGTTTCATGGCTTGCTACCTCAGCTAGCAAGGTCATATTTTGCTGGGCCATGTCCACATATGTTGTAATCCCATCTCTGATGGCCCCCATGATCGTGGTGGCACTGGCTGCCTCTGACATTCATGGGGTGGACATAAGGTGCTCAGGGCCAGTGACACATGCAGTACTTTTTCTTTCCATTCTTTTTCCTTTTTTAATAAATTATTTTAAAGGAAGCATAATACTGGTCTTATTTTTGCTCTCATTCCATTGCACTTAATTCTCTTCATAGCAAAGTTACTGCAGCTTTGAGGACAGGGAGGGAAAGACCTATGGTGGTAAAGCATTTACAGCACAACCATCTGGCTATCTTTCACTTCTTCCATGAACTGTAAGGTGATGTACTTAAACTAAGAGTGAGAAACATCTTGCCTGCTCTGGATTTGGTTTGGGGTTTTTTTTGATAAAGTGAAGCTCTTCCCCAAACACCTTAACAGTAGTGTCTTTCACTAGGGTAAAAGGTGGGATGTGAAGACACTCCTGCCAAAGAATAGAGCGTGCTGGAAGACCAAGTATTTGGTGGTCTGTGATGGTCATCCTGAGAATAATTTGTCAGTTCTCAGCTTTTGTATTTCACGTTGCAGTTAGTAGTTGAAATGTATTCTAATTAAATTCCTTCTCTAATGGTTGTGGCTATCCCAGCATTAGTTTCATTAAATTAAAACTTAAGAACACAGCTTGCAACTCCTACTTTTGAAATACTATTTTTCACGTGCACTGTTAGATCATCTTCATACGTAGCTGAGAGCCTCCGCTTTGCAGGAGAGGAGGAAAGGAATTATACAGGGCTTCTTTCCCACACTTACTATCCTCTGAGGAAAACAAAGGAAAATCTCTTCCTGCACTTCTTAGGATAACATGTTTCAGTGAAGTATGACCATGTGTCTCCAATCATTGCCTTCCTCTCCAGGCTACTGCTCTGCTTAGCCTGGGTTGGTGGCCCCTACCAGTGTGCTGGATATTGCACCTTGTTGCTCAGAAGGGGAACTCTTTGTACAATTCTGCAAAGTGTTATCATAAAAACGTTTTTCATGCCTGATAGATCAAAATGTGTGTGCTTTGCCATCATGATAGATTCTTGTATTTTACTTATCTTTGCTTTTCAGCAACCTGCTTAGGTTAACAGCATAATTTATAATTCTTCAATTGTCATTTTAGAAAGGGATCCTTTTTTTTCCTTTCTTTCTTCTTCCTTTCTATTAAATTTTTCTTCTGTTACTGAACTGCCTGCATGTTCAGTTATAAAATACAGATACAGTGACTGAAATTCATATGGCATCACCAGCAGTTTGTCTGCTTTACAAAGATTCTGTCATGTTTTTGCTGTCTGGAATTTTGAAGAAACACTAAAATAATACAATTTGAAATAATAATTCTAAACACAAAAATCATAACTTGAAAATACTGGAATATATTTTATTGAAGTGGAAGAGACACTTAATGAAAGTACTTTTGGCAGTAATTGAAAGACATGTTTCATGTTCCACTAGATGCACATGGCTTAGGAAAGGAAGTACATTTTTGTTTATTGTAGGAGAGAGCTAATGTTAAAAATACTTACATTATTTTGATTCAAGATGAGCAGTTTCATTATTCCTGATACCTTAAATGCCTGCACCTGCTTGCAGCATCAAGAACTTATGATTTGTCATTTGAGAATTGTCTGTGTAACTAAATTTGGGGATATTATTCTTTAAGTGCTTGCATTGTAATAAACTTAGCCTTCTAAAGTAATTTGTAACCATCTGAAGTTTAATGTTTAACATCTCTGCTCCAGCACTGGTAGCAAAGTTTGTCTTAATATTGAAAAAATAGATGACCTTCTCACGTAGCTACAGAAAACTTGAGAGACACAGGAAGAAAGTCCTCTTAGGTCTTTTAGTTCTTCAAAATGTTTGAATGTTGATAGAATAATTTAGATTGAAAAAGACCCTTAAGATCAAGTCCAGCCCCTAACCCAGCACTCCCAAGTCCAGCCCTAAACCATGTCCCTAAGTGCCACATCTGCATGTCTTTTAGACATACCTTTAGATGGTGACTCCAGCACTTCCCCAGGCAGTCTGTTCCTGTGCTTGACAATGCTTTCAGTGAAGAAACTTTTCCTTACAGCCAACCTGAACTTCTCTCGCTAACTTGAGGTCTTTTTCTCTCATCCTGTCACTTGTTGCCTGGGAGAAGAGGCTGACCCCAACCTGGCTACAGCCTCCTTTCAGGCAGTTGTGGAGAGGGAGATTGTGCCCCCTGAGCCTTCTTTTCTCCAGGCAAAACTATTCCAGTTCCCTCATACACTCCTCATAAGAGTTGTGCTCCAGACCCTTTACCACATTTGTTGCCCTTCACTGGACAACCCACCAGCATCTCAATGTCTGTCTTGTAGTTAGTGGCCCAAAATATTCCTGACATTCCCCCTTCTTTGAGGGGAGTGAATGGGGTTCTGAATAGCAGTCCTGAGACAAGGCTTTATCTGCCTGGATGTGTTTGCATGAGCCCTGGGGCGGACTTCATCTTGCCTGCAGATTGCCTATACAATCTGGGAATTGTACAGTTCTGCACCGTAAATTATGGTGTTGCTCTGTAGTTTAGGGGCTGGTGCAGCAGTGCTGGCTGCTCCTAAGTTTCAGCATGGAAGTGCTTAGCTGGGTGTAAGCAGCCTCATCTGCAGCAGCGCTGGAGGGGTGACATGGGCACCTGGGGCTGCAGAGCCACCTCTGGATTTTTTCCTCAAGAGGTAGCATGTGCCTGTGGAGTAAAAAGGCAAAGCAAAGCAAACCGGCAGAGCCCCAGTGTTTGGGTGAGGGAAGCACACTGCATGCGGACTGCTTAATCAAGTCTTTCAAACTGCTCGGAAGGGTTTTCAAGAGAAGGAGCTTTGATGATGTTTTCAATTTGGAGTCAAGTGCAGTTTTTTATTGTCCTTTTGTGTTGTTTTGAAAGCATCTCTTGTCCTTGGAAGAGTATCCTGTTGAAAGCATCCATCCATCTGTATGGCTTTTTTTTTTTAATTAGGAGAGGGAGGGATCGCAAAATGACTGGCATTAAAATAATGCAGTCCTAAATTTGTGTGGTTAAGTCTATGGGTGGTAGCATTCTTTATAGCTTCAAAAAACTGAAAAAAATACGGGTCATGGAGTCTTGTGAACAGGTGGAAATATAATTCTGACCTTCCCTCGTTGTATATTTTTATATTCTGGGATAATTTGCCGGATTATCCCTCTTAAGGAACCAGTTGTTTTGCAGGTTTATATTTCCTGGTGGGATTTCGTTGGAGCGACGCCTTGCACAGTTTAGCTCTTTTCCCACAGTTAACGCTCCTCGAACTAAATGTGTGCACGTGTGTTTGCACGGAGGGTGCAGGGTCCTGGGCAGAGGGAGGGATGCGGGATGAAGGGATCTTGAAGGGAGGGATCCGGGATGGAGGGATGCGGGATGCAGAGATCCCGGTCCCCGTGTTGGGGCTCCCGCCGGGAGCGCGGAGCGGCTGCGTTTCCGCGGGCGCGGCAGCAGAGGGCGCTGCAGGGCAGGGGATGGCGCGGCACTGCTGCCGCTGCTGTTACACCTCGCAGGGTTTAAATGTCTTACAATAGTGTTTCTAATAATTAGCTGTTATTGTATCGTACCATATATTAGCTTTTTGGGTGCTGCTAGCTACTCTGGTCTCTAATTATGTTAACTCTCTTTTGGAAATTGCAATTCTGTTTACATGCTGATGGCTACCCAGATTCCAATTTTCTGTGAGGCTTCTAAAGAGAAATTGTAATTATAAATTAAAATAGCCCAACGCTCTATTTACAGTCCAGGTTTATGATTCACGACAAAAAAAATTATCTTGAGGTCCCTTACAAAAGTAGGACTAGTAGGAGAAGTCAGACTGGGCAGTTAGGGATATGAAAAGCCTTAAAATGCCTCCAGTTTGTTCATGGTGGGTTTCTTTGTAGTCTTACTTTCTCTAAGAACTGTAACTACCTTTCAGAATCTTTAAATTGGAAACCATCTTCCTTCCCGTACTGTTTAAGAGACAGTATGACTGATTTTGACATTTATGTAAGTAATTGAGAAAACTGTCTGCAAGTTGATCCATTATTATTGTTATTGTAATTATTACTATTATTATTAACATGATTTATTTTCATTAAGTTTACTGACCAAATGTGACTAAGCAATTGAGTTTTAAAATGTGCAGGGTTTCAGGGGAGAGTTTTGGGGATCATATGTTTCACTTGTATCACACAATCAGTTGTGTTTTCAGATTGACTTACTGAAAAATCAAATATAATCATTTCAAAATAGGATGCTATTTAAAAACATATGGGATTTTTATAATTGTTCCCATTTTACTTGTGTAATCAGTATTAGATTATCTGTTTCTTGAACATCTTGATTCAAGAACAGTTTAAACTAAATGACAATGCTTTAGACTCAAGAAATTGTGAGCTATTCTCATGAAAGCAAGAGCTTTGGCATTTTTAGTGAGCTTTGTTTTAATGTCCTGTGTCTTTCTACCTACATTTTATGATGAAGCTTGACTGTGTGGCACTTCACTAATCCCTTGAAAGGCCAGGCAGTTGTAGCAAAGCATGTGATTCAGAGCAGTTTTCTGCATATTTAAATATGTACCGACAGGTTGCCCTCCTCAGATCACTGCTTACTTGTGGAAGCAAAGACAGTAATGTTCTTTGAGCTCCGTTTTTGTCCCTACCTGCATGCTGCTCTACTAGTCTATTTTGCCTGCAAAGCAATGCCTTCGAAAAAATGAATGTATGCCATGTTTAATTTCAGATTTTAGAGTCACAGGAATTAATTATGGCACATAGAATTGTACTTTTGTTCTGGTTTCAAAAACTCATGATATTTTCCCTCCAGCTCAAATCTGTGCAAAAGCTTCAGAATGAGCAGAGGTTGCAGCTTAGTTGTGTTGAAATCCTGTCCAGTGATGCCTTCTTGTTAAAGCTGTTGGACTTTTATGCTTGTTGAGGTTAAATTTCTGACTGGGGCTTAAAAAGAGTTCAGAATACAAATCAGTTGTATTCTGAAGAGCCTGCAATGCTGAACTGGGGGTACTGGGAAGCAGAGGAGTGTGTCTCTGCAGTCACTGGTGCAGTGTGTTCTCGGCATCATTGCTTTGCTGTGAGCTTTCATCAGGAGTGGCTGAAGTCATCAGACCCTGTTAAAGGGGTCCCTTTAGCATTTAGCAGCATTTTAGCATAGGCTTCATTGAGGATGCCTTTCTGGACAGCAGGAATGGGGAAAGCTTCTGTTGATGCTCACCTGTTGATTCTCACCTGCAGCTTGTGGCTCAGGACCTTCCTGAACCTTCCTGAAGTGCTATCTCTTTATGGTTTACAAGTAGAAAATGAAAATTAACAAATGCTGCTGTGAGAATGTAAAATGCACCTGTGTCCTGGGTTCCCATTTTCCAAAAGTAAAGCCTCATGACAGAGAACGAGTTTATAATGTGGGTGAGAAGCTCAGGCCATACGAAATCTTAGGACTTTTTTTGGGGGGAGAACAGAAAAATTCTTCTGTCCCGCAGTTCTTCAGGTCCATGTCAGTGCCACTGCCTTCTGAAAAAATCCAGGTGAGAAGGCGTGGAAGTTTCCTGATGCCTCTGGAAGCAGACTGTGTGCTGCTCTTTGTGATCAATTTCAGGCTGAGTTTTGGAGGAAGAGTCACACATGAAAACATGGAAGAGGGCAGGACAGTGTGTGTCAGTGTGTGTGTGTGTACACATACAGAAGACTCTTGCACACTGCCTGCAGTGGTGTCACATCAGAAAGCCTTCCTCCTCTGACTGAAACCACAGGCATTAGCACCATGCACCATTTTCCTACATACAGCTCAGTAAACCCATGGCTTTTACATGTACAAATGGTGTTAAGCCAGCTTGATTTAAAAAAAAAAAAAAACAAACAAACAGAAGTTGTCAGGTAATTTTAAAAAATTAACTTTTTTATGGAAAACATACAACAGTCTAGACTTTAGAAAGAGTGATGAATAACATGGCTGCATTTCAGTTCTTATCCTGCTTTTATATATAAAGACTGAAAACCAACCCAGGTTTTCTGATTTCAGACAAATTTCACTCAAGCCGAGCTACCCTTTTGACTGAATTGGAAACTCTTTCTGCAAACTTATATAATAGTTTCTTAGTTTTCCTTTTGTGCTGCTCTGACAAGTTGAAAAATAGACATTGGTCCTGTGAGTGTGTATATGTGCCAGTAAAAGAAAAAGTCTATGCAGGTTATCGGTCAGTAACAGTCAGACCATGGAACAGCTGAAAACATGGAAACAATTTCCTCCCTAATTTGGGCAGATTGGAATGCATCCCCAAAATCCAAACGGAAATAGTAAAATTTAAAAACTTTTTATTAGTACCTAACCCAGCTGCACCTGGCTGGCCTAATTGCCTTCAACCTGGTCATTACTCAAAGGCATGAAGTTTAGCCACCAACAGCACTTATTAATGTATAATAGGAATTTACTTGTAAAACAGAATTATTGGAACGGTGTGATATCATAAAGACAGAGGTGCTGACATTTTAGATTGTTTTATATAGGGATGTTGAGTTATAATTTAGGAGTTGGATATTCTTTGGGTGATTCATCATACGTAGGTATAACTTTAAATGTCTGGTGAATATATGTAGAATTAATGTTTGCAATGACCAGCTCATGAAGCATGCTTTTGTGAATAAGGTCACATTTGGTTTCTGGACAATCTACTTCTCCAGCATTTTGTGAAAGGTTGGTGCAAAATCTAGAAATACTGAGGCTGCAGTTGAATGAAATGTTTCAGCAAGACAGCCCCTCACTGATTTCTGTAAAGATGTCAAAGCCTAAGCCCATAAAAGTGCCTGCAAATTTTTCTCTTCATATCAATGGTGTGAGAAACTGAATACATTCATTCTGTTGGACCTCAAACTTAGAATCTGTCAATATGATTCCAGTGATTGATGGTTACAGACTTTTACCTACCTCATAAATATAATGTGCCTTGATTACAGAAGCACTGCTAGTGCTGCTATAGTTAGTTATGTCAGCACTTCCATTGTAAACCCTGTTTCTTTAGGGGTTTATAACTCCATCATAAAAATTCACTCTGGGATGAAATTTATGCCATAGGCTTCTAGACTGTAAGCTAGTCATTGGAAATGCAGATATACTAAAAAAGAACACAAAAAGAGTCGAACAGAAGCAAAAGCCCAGACTTGCAAATTTTTCATGTGTGCATGTTATTTCTGTAGCTGAGAAATTACTTCACTTTTGAGATGAAAGATTCCTGCCTTTTTCTCCCTAGTGGAAGTCAGGCTCTGTGTGGGTGTCTGTACATACACACATACATACATGAATAGACTTCTGTCATAAATATTTTAAAAACATAATAAGTGTGCAATAACTTCCTTTAAAAAAGCTTGTAGTATTAATACATTGAAACTTTTATCTGTAACATAAACCAACACTAAACACCAATTTATAGATAAAATACAATTGCTGCAATGGAGCATGAAGGTCAAGGGAAAAGCATTAAAAATATATTCAGTTAAATACAGGGATTTGGGTGTCAACCTCACCTGGGCTAAGTTAACTTCAGTAAATATATATACACTTCTATGGGCAAAATGACACATGATCCATGTGTGGTCTTTTTTTTAAAGGATGAATTGTTTAAAGCTTGTTTTAAACAGCCTCTGATGTGTTGTCTTAAAACACACCTTTTTTTTAATACTTTGAGATTACTGAAGTAAACCTCTAGCAAGTAATGTTTTGTGTTTCTTTTGTCTAATGTAGAAGAACAGTTCTACAAATGTTTCTGCACTGTTGGTGGTAAACAGCACTATAAGATGTGGGTTTTCTTAAATTACAGTAGAATTTGAATGCTCTGGTGTTCTTAGTCCTTAATTCAGTATTAAATTTTTCCTGTGTTTTGAGTTTTTTTAAAAAATGCACATTGTGGTTAGGTTTGAATTTTTTTCTTGCTTTTGCACATTGTAAAGTTAGTGTTTGAATACCAAAGAGAACTGAAAACACTGGTAACATCTGTTTCCACATTCCAGCCTGGTGATATGGCAGATAATGATTGGAACTTAATATGTGACATATCTTCCAATGGGGCTGAATTTGCAAGTAGTGTGAAACTGGCTTACTATCATTTAATTAGTTAATGTGTCTAAAGTTTCATTAATCTTTTCTTGATGTGCATGTTACTGCTTTTCAAAGACTGATGAAAAAGAGGAGGAAAGCTTCATTTCTTCTTTCACCAATTCTTTCCCATTGCTGGTTAAAATAAAATTAAGATGTCTGTCTAGCTATCATTTTTATGAATTATAGATAGAAATAGCTGAGTAGGAATTATTTTCTTTCTCTAAGTACCCTTAAAATATATAGATGAGCCTAAGATGAGGGTTGTTTCTATTACTAAAAGTCCCACTGCTTCAACACTCTACAGCTTTTAATAAAGAATTGAGCTAAGCTTCTTTTTATTTAAAGTACAAGTTAACCTCAGATGGATACCTTCACTTGATTTACTGATATTACCTCTCCACTTGATTCACTTTTAGGTTTTTGGCATAAAATTTCTAATGGCTGGGATTTTTAGGAGGCTAGAATTTTTCCATTTGTAACACAAATTGAAGCTCTGTAGCTTTGACTCTCTCCTCTCTCTCCCTTCCTCCTCCCCTCACCCCCACTCTATCTGCAAATAAAAAGACCAATCCTCCCAAAAAGCAGCTTGCATATATCAAAGAAGGGATCTGGAATCTTAAATAACTTTATTTATGAAACAAGAGGGAGTGGGTGGTGGGACGCTAGCACTAAACTTTTGAGGGTGGGCATCCGGCTCTCACAGTTTACTTGGCTGGTTGAATATCTTGAAAGCCTTAATTTAAAAGTCATCTTACAATCATTTTTAATTGGCTCCAAGTAAGTAGTTGAGCATTTGTTCTGATAAGGAGGTTTTTGCTCTATGTGTGCCATAAAATCAGCAAAAAGAGGGATCTGTTTAATACAACAGTGATGCTGGGCTTTTTTGTTTCTGGGGTTTGCCCTAAACAGGATTTACCCCTTAAGGCAGCAGTAGCACACCATAAAAAGACCATTCTTTTACTCCACAGCAGCAAGGCTTTAACTTTCTGGTTTTCAGATTTCTTTTTTTAATAGGCAGCAATAACAAGACTTCCATAGGGTGGTTGCTGTAAGTACTGTACATGGTGTCTTAAGATCAGAATGCTTTGCCTGCAATGTTTTATTGCTTTTTGTTTAAAAAGGCCTGGGAAAGAGCATCTAACAAACTTCAAGGTTCAGCTCATGTTTCTGGAAACTTTTCTGGGTGGGGAAAGCTTATAGATGGAATAAAGTCTAGCTGGTTTTGCTGATTTACACTTACGTTATTGCTTGAGTTGTCAAATCTAGGTACTCCCAAACCCTGACAAATATCCTAGTTTGCATTGGAACAAAAAAAACCCTAAACCAACCAACCGAAAAAAAAAAGCCACCAAGAAAACCCCAGTGAAAGACAGAGAATTTAATTGAAAATTTGGAATTAAATGCTTCCATGCACCATTAATTCTGTTGCTATAGAAATGTCAGCCTTTCTTTGCTCCCACATATCTATTAATTAAGTCAGTGTGGCATTTTTTTATCTGAGGATTTGTTCTTGCTTACCCAGGAACTCAAAGTCTCGTTTACAGCTGTGAAGGGTATTTATTTGGAGAAGCTAGTTGCTTTGTACCACCCTCTCAGTTCCTTTTATCATCTGTATTTTTAAAGTCTCCTCCTGACTAAGCTGCAGGTGGTCTGCTTTTTTTTTGAGTAGCACGTAGAGCAGACACACACCACCCTACAGCCCACTGTCTAGTTCTTGTGTTCAGTGTGTGTAATGTGAAATTCCGTGCAAGTCCTGTGATGTTATGTTTTTGTTTTCCTTGTTCGTTAAAAAAAAAAAAAAATGGTTTTAGGTGGCTTTTTCATCAGCACATCGGTCACAGTTGTTCTTTACCTGTTTGTTACAATTCCACTGGTGGTAACCTCTTTGTCTGATTTTGTCTAATAACAAGTTAAGATTGTGAACTGTGCAGCTCTGAGAAGTCCCACTTCTCTGGAATTCTGTGGTTTCCTAACACAGTTTCAGTGGAGTGGGCTTCCTGTAACATTGGTGGCAGTCAGATGAGATGTCTTCAGATGTCTCAGGAGAACACTGGAAGGTGCCAGCCCTGCTCCTAAGGATGGGAAAACTTTTCTGCTCCTGCCATGTAAATGCATGGTCCTGAGTGCTCATGGTGCACCAGATAATGCTGGCAAAAAGATAATGCTGAGATAATGCTGGCAAAAAGACAGCTTCAGAGGGATGGGAGATGTGCATTAGAAAGTGTATCTGACCCAAAGCCTTATTCTCTTTCAGTTGCTGAGTAATTCATAGAAATTTTTCAGTTTTCTGGAAGTTACTAGGGATTCCTTTTATTGAAAATTGTTCTTGGCTGTCCCTGTAAAGTTGAAGGTGCATGAACTCCTGTCTTTTGATGCTTTGTTTGCTCATTCACATGAGGTTTCTAATGGTTTTTCACTTGTACTGATTGACTCAGATAATGTGGCAGACTTGTTCTGATGTTTGTTTGAACTGGATCATCTTACTGCCACGGAGTTCTTTGGAAGGGGAAGACTGGCAAGTCAAAAGAAGGAGACTCACATCTGGTACAGACAAAACAATGCATTTTTCCACTTCTCCTATAAAAATGTGTCCCCTGACCCTCCCTCCTCTCTTCCCTAATCCTCTTAAAGCATTAGTTTGCACGCTTGCTTTGCACCTAGAGGTACAGTGGGCTTGCAGGAAGCAGTCATATATTCATTCTGGCAGTGTGAGCTGTCTTGGTGCATGAGGTGGTGGGTGCCCCCGTTTTTACTCTCTTCTCAGAAAAGATGAGATTATTCAATCATCTTGTGCCAAAGTATGTGTGAGGTTTGGGGAAACAGGCTTTCAGCCTGCATTTTGTTGGAAATGTTCACTGAGAAAAGTGGGGCCTGCTGGAAACCTAGGTGATGCTTAGGGGAACTACCCTGTAGTGCAGCCCCTACTGCTTATCTTCTCCAGCTGCCTTAATCTCTTTAAAACACCCCCTGTGGCTGAGGATTCCAGGAGCCTTGAGCTGCCAGGAGAAGTGGCCTCTCCCTCCTCCATAAGCTTTTCTCTGGGTACCTCTGAAGTAATGGTGTACTTGGCTAGAGATCAGATGCTTTTTCTCCTTTTCAGTCCCTCACCCTCAGTGGAGGATAATTCTGTTGCTGTATCTAGCAACAAAATGGCCTGTCAAAATGTCTTCTGGTGACACTTAACTTCAAAAGAATTTTGGTGACATTTGGCATGCACTGTTAACAGCGAGAACCTGAAAAGCGTATCCAAAAGGTCATTTAGATATATAAGAACAGCGTGTCAGAATCTAATGATCTTTCAGATGATTGTGAGGGGCTCAGAGAGTCTGTAGGAAGGTAATCTGGGTGCTAATGAACTTTACAAACTGTCCAGCTCTGCGGAGGTTGCTGTAATGCCCCAGTTAACTGGTGCATTTCTGTTAAATCTCTGGATGTCACTTGAATGCTGACAAAATACCGGGGAGAACTTTGGTGGCTTTTGAGGATTTTCTTTATTCTTTTTTTTGAAGCCAGAGAATTTTTTAAAGGCAGGTAACACCTTAATTAGCTTGATAGACTATCCTGACATTCTTAACTCAAGAAGAGCTGTGTCCTTTTCCTCTCTTAAAAACTGTCCATATGTAATAGATTCACCATGACTTTTCAAGCTAGGTATTTTTTTTGCAAAGTATTGGGATGTGGAATTCTTGAAGCAGTAAAAACATTAAGTACCAATTCTCTGTCCTTTCAAAGGAGTAAGGATATCTGTGTTTATATATGCATGCATGTGTGCATGCATGCAGTCTCCCACACAAAAACTGACTTTCAGATCATTTAGAATACAAAAAATATTTCCTTGGTGACTGTAAAATGCACATAGAAATTGTGGAGCTTCTTTTACAGAACCATAGAGGGGTTGAGGTTGCAAGGGACCTCGGCAGGTTGGTCATCTGGTCCAACCCCTCTAACCCCAAAGATGGTCACTTAGAGCATGCTACCCAGGACCTTGTCCAGATAGCTTCTGAATATCTGCAAAGATGGAGAATCCACGATTTCTCTTGGCAACCTATGCCAGGGCTCAGTCAACCCCCACAATGAAAAACGGTTTCCAGCTGTTCAGACAGAGTCTACTTCATTTTTTTTACCTCTGGTCCTGTCAGTGGGCACCACTGAAAAGAGCCTGGCTCTGTCCTCTTTGCATCCAATCTTAAAACATTTCTCCAGGCTGAACAGTCCCAGCTCTCAGCTCTTCCTCGTAGGCAAGATGTTCCAGTTTCTTTGTCATCTTGGCAGACCTTTTTTAGGACCCTCCCCTGTATGTCCATGTCTCACTTTTACTGAGGAGCCCGGAACTGGACGCAGCACTCCAGCTGTGTCCTCACCAGTGCTGAGTGGAGGAAAACAACCTCTACTCAGCGCTTCTGACTGATGCAGCCCAGGACACCATTGGCCTTCCTTGCCACAGGGGCACACTGTTGGCTCATGTTCAGCTTGGTGTCCACCAGAACCCAGGTTCTTCCATGCTGAGGTGCTTTCCAGCAGAGTGACCCCCAGCACGTTATTAGTACACAGGGCTGTTCTTTCCCAGGTGCAGGACTTTGTTCTTCCCATTGCTGAACTTTGTGAGGTTAAGGATTCTGCTCATGGCCTGCGTAAGTTTAATACAGTTCAGCCTGGAAATTATTTTCAGGTTAAAGTGTGTTTATTTGGCTTCCTTTTAGTACATCCAAATGTTAAACCAGTTGAAATTACCAGTTTATCTGTGAGGGATGAAAGGGCAGGCATGAACTTTCCTTTGATAACTAGTCCTATTATGAAAGGTTTTAGCAAGTCAGAAATACGTACTATATTTTGTTCCTCATGTGAGCAGTCTGTACGAAAATAAATCCCTTAGGATGTGACCAGAAATGGTTGCTTTTAAGCTAATACAGCTTAATATTTTTCAAGCAGAGTAGACATACTGTTTTGACTGTGTTACCATCAGATTTCAGCATTTTTCTCAAAGAGCAGGTATCTGCTAATAAATTTACCTATCACTCTCATTCCCACAGAAGAAAATGAAAAATAGTCCTTCTTATCTCCATACTGCCTTTATTTTGTACCGTGGCTACTGCTGTTTTGTAAGTCTCTGAATTTTCTAAAGCCTGTGTCTAGCAACAAATTGGATTCTCTTCCCCAGCTATTCCTCCTGAAAGAGAACGCAGTAATGCTTGTTTGATAAACAGAATTTATTTAAAGACTTCTAGATGCTGTACTAAAATTTGCTCTGTGTTCCTAAATGAACACAGAGAAGTCTCCACCATGTGTCAAAGTAGATATGCCAAACAAGAAAAAAATATGAAGTTGGGTAAGTTTTATTAATACTTCTCTAGATTTAACTGTTTTACCTTTTGATCCATTGTTGAATTTTATCCTGTTATCATTCATCTTTCATAAGATGATGGCAAGAGCCTTGCAAGTAGTTTGTGGTCCAACGATCTGCTCAAAGCTTAGCCTGAAAAGGACAGGATAGAGTTGCTGAAGCTGGAGGTATGAAAATGTAGCACTTTCTAAAAAAGACAGATGCTTTTTAAAAATACAGGAGATAGAACACTTCATTAAAAATACATCAAACATATAGATATTATATTGCAAGAATTTGTTAATGTGGGGTTTTTTCAGGTGCTGTGGCCCATAAAAATGTTCCTTGCAATTCTGAAGCACATTACTGTCCATGGCACTTTTAGGAGTCAAACATACTAGTTACTTTAATCGGGATAATAATTTAGAGTGTCAGAAAGGTAGTGTACCTTTTCAGCATTTCCATTTGGTATTATTTTACTCCTTTAATAGTACTTTATAGTTCCCAACCTTGCCTCAATTAACAGTACTGACAGATGCTAGTTCAGCATTTTACCTCCAGCCAGTAGGGCTTTCTTTAGAATAAATGTCAGTAATTTTATGTTGCTAATTTGAGGTGATATACCTACATGTAAAATTACATTTTAACTCTCTTGTTATACTTGCAGTGAGAGATGGCAGCATAAAGAAATATAAGTGAATGCGCCTGAGAGATAGTTCAGGACTAGAAGGTTCATTATGGAACTTTTATAGCTCATTTTGAGGCACACTGCGGATTTTGTTAACTCTTTCTTCCACTATGCATGTATTTCTTCTTCATGTCTTCCCTATTTTTTTTTTCCATTTTGTTTTCTTTTATTTCATTAGCAGATTTTGGGAAAAGTGGGGGTGGGTTTTGGGTTTTTAAAGATCACTAAATCCTGTCACAGACAGCTTTTTAATGGCAAGCATTACTTACTTAGTAAAAAGAAAATGTCTGCTAGTGCACTAACAATTGCTATGTGAAAAATATAAGTGTTCAGTCAATATAAGTGTTCAGTAAGTAGAATAAGGAAATGTGTTATTTCTTAAAATCAGGCAGTTCTTGAGAAAGACCTTTAGGAAGTTTGTCTCAGTTAATAGGAAGCAAGCAGAAGGAGAATATTTCTGTGGAGTATGCTTCTGATCAAGCACAATAGTCACAATTAGTCAGTACTAAGGATTGGTATCAGCAGACACCATCAAGAAGGGTTGGGTATTGTTCTCTAATTTGCCCTGCAGAATACAGGGAAAATTGCATGAGAATGCAGAGCTTCAGCATAAAATTACAAGAAATTGCAGTATTAACTGTTCCATAAGTTACTCAGAATTCATTTTTAAAGATGGTGTGGCTTTGCCTGTGTAGTTATGTATTTAAATCTTTCAAGAAAGACATCTTTTTTTGGTACTTTAGATTTTCCTATAGAATCTCTCAGTTACTAAATTGCACTTCTGTCTATTTAGTATAGAAAAATACCGCATGTGGACATGCTATTAACTTCATATGTGGCAGCAAATCTGGCCATGCATACTGACTAGAAAGTAAGGAGAGAATATAAGCTTTCTGCTGCAAAACAAAAACCAATATACTGACTTAAGAATTTACTTTCTCTCTTTCAGTATATTCTTATACCTAAATAGAAATTTTCAAGCCATAGAGCTAGGGTCTTTATTATATATACTACAGAAATACTTAGTGTGGAATAATCTGTTTCCTGTTTTTGTAACACACATTTAAAATTGTTCCTAAATGATGTTATTTATAAAGAGTTAATTGATGCTTCCTATGTCATTGCACAGATGTGAGATTTTCTGTCATTTTTGCTTTACTGTGTGGACATGCATTGATTACTGTGGAGCAGTTTCAGCATTTCTATTTCTAAAATTGTCTAATCTTCAGTCATTCTATACATGAGAAATCTTCTCTAAATTAACATAATGGCTGTAATTTTAGCCTAGTTGTAGCTGCAGAAATAAAGCTGGCCTAATTTTGAGTTGAACAAGAGTGTCATGTTCATATAGGTTTGATTAAAAATAGCAATGGTATTTTTCAAATAAATTGAGAAACATTTATTTGAGCCTCTTTAACACTATAATAAATTTATCAATGATTATTCACTCATCTCTGCTGATCTGAAGGTTTTATAGTATTAGTTTTACAGTATTAGTGTGCATCTCCTTCTGCTCCTCCAGTTAATTTGATTTTTAACCAGGAGGCAGGGGGAGGGGCACAAACCAGACAATTTAACATAAAATGTAGAGAGATTTTCAAGCCATAACCCTTGTTATTCTGCTGAAGCTGAAATGTGCCACCACTTTTGGATGGAATGACTGGTGCTCATTGTAGTCATCTAAAATAGGATGGAATGAAATGTGTCATTTTCAGTAAAAGGTCAACATTTCTTTCAAACAGTTACAGAAAATTAATATTTTTTTTCTTCCAAGCAAGTGATGCAGATTTCTTCTTTTCTCTGCTTCGAACTTTTGGCCTTGCCCCCAAGTATATGGGTGGTATATGTTTTAAAATTGATGTATTAATGTTGAATTTTTATTGTCACCCTTTCTGTTCGTGCGCCTTTCAAATCCTTCATTTGTTTGTTTCTGAACTTTGGACGTATCGTAAAAATGTCACCATTGTGGCTGAACATTAAGCACCTTCCCTTTTTGCTCTGGGCTGTTGAAATAAATTTGGACCAGGTGCTCCTCTCATAACAGAAGTCCTTGATGTGCCCTGATAGCGAGCGGGAGAGCGGAAGCTGTCAGCTTTCAGCTGGCTTGAAGAATGCAATTAGAGCAGTTTTAATACTGTTGAGGGACCCCATCCAGCCAAAGTTGTTTGAGTTAAGCCAAGTCTAGGATCCTAAACATGTACTTTAGGCACGTCAGCTTTGTCTCTTTAGTCAGAGCAGATCTGTCATTCCCACACATGTGAGGGTGGATTCTTTTTGTTGGACTGTTGGGGGATTTTTTATACTGGGAGAAATACTCCCATTTCTTACTAGCTCACTGTTATTTTATCTGTTAGCTTTGTCTTTATGACATGGTTAATACTCATGTTTCAAAGCATTTATTGTCAAATTAAGGCTTAAAACACATTTTTAAATGTCAAAAGTGCCTATGTCTTTGCATAAACCTTAGATTAGGTAAATTCAAAAACGTAGTGGTTCACTAGGTTTTCCAGATTTGACGGGTTAAAGAAAGGGTAACATCAGTACAGATTCCAGTCTGTAGAAAGAAGTGTTAAAAAACAGGCAGGGCTGCAATGAGGTACTGTTCTTCCTGAAGTTTCAGCTTGAGTTAATTTCCACTGAGTGTGATTCATTGATACCGAAAGCAAAGGGATGGAAAACTTGCAGGCTCATAATTTTGTTTTTTCTTCCCCTTTGTTTAATTAGAATTTTCAAGTTGGCTTGTTGCTTCTTCCATTGCTCACTATTAGAGTTGACTTCACTGGAATAAGTTCTTCCCTGAGGAACAGTGCTCAGCTGTATGTTTCATTTATTTCCCTGCTTTTCCTTTGTTGGTAAAGTGGATCAGTTGTTCTAAGCTTCATTAGGTTGCAAAGTATAAAATAAAAGTATAAAGATAGTGAAACTTTTGTATGGAAACTTTATTAGGTTGGTTTTTTTCCCATCAATTGGCTTTTGGGACAGGGCAAACAAGATGGTCTTTTGCATAGTCTGAGTTTCAAGGTCTACCTAAAAGAACAAAAAAGTAGTAAGTTATCTTCACTGATACCTCCCCAATTTTCAGATGAAGATGGAAAAGGCAGCAGAAAGCCAACTGCAAAGTAGTTTGTGTGGGATTTGATGGAGACCAAATTGTGTTTTGCTATTTCTTTGGTTAAATCAATAGCATTAGTGGCTTAAAAAGATAGGACTGTCTTATTGTGATTTATGATTGTTATGAAAGCTTTTAAATTGTGTTCAGAAATTACTTCATAAAGACATTTCCGAGGCTTAATTTATTGTTATTATGAATTGGAAAGGGAAGTTTTTTGTGATTTCTACATAACTGTCAGTTATCTCAAGAATTTTTATAAATGTATATGAATGCGTGTGTGTGTAAATTAGAAAAAAAGCCAGATTTACTGCCTATCTCTTAAAAAGCTGAAAGGAGAAATTACATACTGGCTATCTTACATGTAAGATAAAAGATAGATTCTCAAGAGATCCTAGACAAATCCTCAAATAACAGAGAGAGTAGCAATGAACTTGGCTGTTTGCTCTTGCCTAATGTCTGCTGCCTCTTCACAAGGAGCATCTCTTCTTTCTCCCTTGTCTTCCCTGTGCTAAGCCTTTTCACCCAGCTTCTTAAGAGTGTCCTGGTGTAGACAAATGTACTGTAACAGGAATGCCAAACCAGGAGGGAGTTGGCTCCAAGCAGATGGTGATGGGCAGGCTAGGAAAGCTTGATTCTGGATCAAATGCTCATTTTGTGCTTTTGTTTTCAATGGAGCAGGAGGTGTGAGTTAGTAAAGGGAGCAAATCAATAAACTCCTCTTGACCATTAGCTCCTTCTGCCATCTTTTTTTCTGCTGGTGGCTAATTCCTGACCCTTTCCAGTGGTGTAAGGCCTCTTTTCCCTTCAGTGGGAAACAGAAAGGAGAATCTGTGTTTCACGGCCGTTAGTGGTGCTGGGAAGGCATGAGCTCAAATGGTTAAGTCCAGTTTTGAATCAACAAAAGAAGTGGGCCAGCTGAGCTTAGTCCCAGATCCCGGAAGAGCAGCCAGTGGGTCAAATGTAATGCTTTCTAAGAATCAGGGAGGAATTTGTGTCCTTTTGTTCCTTCCAAATGCATATTTGGACAAAGAGTGACAAGCTGAACTTGCAGTAAGAAGTGTTTGGGTGGGATGAAAATGAGAGTGTTTCTGTTCCTGGAGAAGCATTCATTATTCAAGCAAACTGCAAGGAATGATTAAGCTGATCCTTTTGGCAGTGTGTGGACTCGTTATTCACCTGTCTCATCTTTTGGCTGGTTGTAACCAAATTTGCCATTGGGATGAAGCTTTCAGAGAGGTGGTGTTCCCATTCAATTTTCTGGAGAGACTCAGGTGATGGAAGTGACTTGCAGTGGCCTTATTTTGTCATCAGCTGTGATGGAGAGGTAGGGAGTGCTCTTAAGTACAGGAAGATATTCCAGAGGAATTAATGCTGTATTAAATATCAAAGAATCCTCTTCTCAAGCAATATTCCTCTCCATACTGATCTTCTAGTCTTCATACATATTTTCATCCCAGTCAAAATTTCTTCTGCCAACACAGATGAGTTTGTGGGCAGCTTTTGAGCCTCACCAGAACTCGTGAAGCATGGCTGGTTTGCTTTTCATTGCAGAGAGCCTTTTCTTTGAAAGAACAATGTGTTAGGCAGTACCATAGGATGGTCTTGAAGCCAGTACTGTGGCCTAGCTTGGGCAAGAGTAGAAGCGCAGTCAGTACCTCACTTCTAATTCTTCTGGAAAAGGCTTTGTTTTTGGGCTGTAGTAGCTGGTGAATTGTTGAAGCCAGCACACTGGCCACAGGCACAGTGCCTAGACTGAAAAAGTGCTATCAATCTCACATTAAAAAAGAAGGCAAAAAATAAGTACGTCGTAAAAGTTCATTAAATCTGTCTAAAGCATCTATTTTTTAAAGTGTAGGAGTGAGATTTTTCTTTAAAGACTAATATAATTTAAACAAATATTAAAGATTTGGATGAGTTTTAGATAAGGATTATATTAAATCTGTTTCATTTTTGTGGAAGGAAAAAAATTACTGCACTTGATTTAATTTCCTTCACTCGATTAATTACTGAATATTTTAAATATGCAAGAGCTGTGTCCCATCTGAAATTACAATTATTTGCTTTCCTGATGGATTGAGGATGGTGAAGGTAATGATTCTACTGAAAATTTAAAGCTGGTTATGCTCATAAATTATTTTCTTTCTCTGTTGCAGATCTATCCTTACAACCTGTGTGCCATTTGAGCATATTTTTGTCATCACTTGCAAACACTTTAATCAGCCCTAAGTCCTGTCACCGTGGATTAGAATATTTGCAGTGCAGGAGGGCACCAAAAAATGGAAAAGAATTGCAGGGAAAAATATTTGGAAGAGTAGTAAAATGGTTTTGACTTGTCAAGTTCTCAGTTCTTCCAGACTGCAAAGCAAATATACTATTGGAGCTCTACAGAGAAATATATTTGGATTTTGCTATCATAACCCTTTCTCTGCAGGAATTGTGCAGCAGAGAGGTAGCTGCCAAACTGTTGCTTGTATGATGCAGAGATGGGATCCTTTCCTGGGCAGCAGAAAGTAGAAGGGTTCAGAGGAGGCAGCCCTCTGTGCCTTTCAGCGAGTTAAGATGGGAAAGCAAAGTCTCTTCCTTGCTGAATGTGATATATGGCTTAGGGTGGTTGTTTGCCTGCTATCAGGCAGGACATGATGAATGCTGGTACAGGGCTTTGCTCTCATGCGAGGGATGGCTCCTGTCTGACATGCATGCCCCCATGTGAAATGGTTGACTGTCCTCTCTAATCCCTGTGCTGAACTTGACAGCAGTTAATACAGACTAATCAGGAGCTATATTTTATGCAGGCTATGGGGAATAGCCTTACGTCACATTTAACACTGCCTTTTCTACAGTAGCAGGAAATCTGACTGTGCCTCACGCTCTGTGCACAACAGTGCTCAGTAATTCTCTGCTCCTGCTGCTGTGCAGCTTGACTTGAGCATCTGCAGAAGTTACAAGCATGAATGATTTAGCATTTGCAGGGCAAAGCCCTTCTCCTTAATGCTCCTGTGAGCTGTATCTCCTTAATGCTCCTGTGAAACTGTATTATCTAATGTACAATACCCTTCTCCACATGCATGCCTACACAATGTTTGAACTATAAGTTTAGTTCTAGGATGCCTCTACAAAAGCTAGAAGTTACTGAAACACTAAATACAAAGTCCTCCATCTGCATTTTCCAGGTTTCAAGATTTTCATTATGTACTTTGTTGAGCTCCCTGTGCCACAGAAATGCTGTGTCCTTGTGCCGAAAATTCTCTCTGCAATCCTGTTATTCTCTCAGGTTGCCCTGAAAACATGGGGCTTATAAAGGTTATCTGCCTTTGAAAGAAGGCTCCTGCAGGTGCAGGTAGATGTGTGCATCTACGTGTCTTTTCTGTATGTGTGTAGATAGATAGATAGATAGATAGATAGATAGATAGATAGATAGATAGATAGATAGATATACAGACACACAAATGTAGTGTATGTGTATATATGCACACAAAGAGAATTTTTTACCTAGTCAAGAAATAGTATGAAATTCTGTGTTTTATATGTACCTGTGCATAAGGGGCACTGAGACAAGAATACAGGCAGGGTAAGATAAAACATTATGATCATGTGAGATCACACTTAAAAGCCTTTCTGAATTCTGTCTGGATACCGCAAAAGTAATTTATCAGTTAGCGAAATAAAATTGTATGAATAATTTATCAGCTGCCAAAAAAAATTGTAAAAATCAGAAGATCCAGCATGTATTCTTACCAATGGTAAACCAGTAAGAGAATTAAATAAGGTTAATAACAATAAATAGGTAACAAAAATAAGATCAGTACAAGTCTAAGAAATAAAGCCCAAAATCCAGCAGCAGTAACTTTTAGCAGACTTAATCCAGAAATTTGTGAGGGAAAATTTAAAAGGAGAAAATGCAGTCCCATGAGAAAGTACTGCTTTACTGTTAATCTTATGAAAATAAAGATATATGGTCATTAGGCTTCATAACTACAGGTTGAGGGTTTGGGTTTTTTTTTTTTTCTTTCACAGGGCCTACTCTATGATGAGTGGTTTTAGTTTTAACTTCAGGAAAGATATTAAAGAAGTCTTTCAAATTGTGGATCGATGGTACATCCTTGCACACAGTATTTCTGTGATCACCAGTCTCAGGGATAGTGTATCCATGTGTGCTTATGAAGATTCAGTCCATCAGTCACTCTGCCCCTGTAAGACCAATGTGGACTTCAAAACACTGGGCAGTGTCTATGGTTTTGTGCATGTAGCTGACTGCAAATACTGGTATTATGGTTGGAAAAGTTTCTGTTGCATAATGTGGAGGTGGTTCAGTGTGGCTCATTAGGGTCCCTCAAGCACTTCCATTTAGAGAGTTTCAATATTTTCTTTCTTCCCTGAACAGAGCAAGGGAAGGCTTGTGTAATGTGCCTTTACAGTGTATCTTGGATGAACATTGGGAACTCGGCTCTGGTGGATGAGAGCTAACCTTTTTTGGTTAAAAATGCTTCTTTGGACTGGAAGAGAAGCAACCTCACTATGGGGCAGGCAATAGAGCTTGAGAGTTACAGGACAGAAGAAGCAAGGAAGGTGGTAATTGTAGAGATCTGAATGGGGAAGACATCCTGGGACTTGCAAGCAAAGTCCCATATTCAAGATTAAGACATGATGGTTATTGTGTGGGTAAAATGCCAGGGATCAAAACCAAGGTAACACTGGGCAGGATCAGTTAATAAACCCATTAAAGTAATAAAGCCTGAAGTTGGATAAGCCTAAGTGTATAATGTTTTCCTTTTTACCCAGCATCTTCAATTGGTAAGAAAGCTGTTAGCAAGAACAGGAGATTTTAAAAATTTGCTTTGTTGTCACATTCCATTCTAGAGGAGAATTAACACTACTATCAGTAAATGGGGCAGAAGCAGATGGAATTGTAATAAGTGGTAGTTCAGAGGATGCCTCTAAAATATTTGATAGCTGAGATGGGTCAAAGAGTTCCTGGAAGATGCTTATTTCTCTTGGTATCTCTTTTTAGCGTTTGAAGAGGAAATTGGGTAAGGATGTCAAATAATAGTGTTCTGCAGGAAGGTACCAAAGCATTATCAGTCAGTGCCTAGCAGAACCCTCTTTAAAAGACCAGACTGTTTCAAGGTAAACTTCAAGCTAGAATAAGCAGAAAATACTGCAAGAAATATATACAGTAGGCACATTCAAAAAAGTGATATTGAGATATAGGCAGTGTTTATGTTAAGATCTGTGGTGTTGAAAGATGTCACTCAAAAAGTTTAGCACATCCATTTTGTGAAAACTGTTGTGAAATCAGTTTAAAAACTAGAATGCAGAGTAGTCCATTATTCATAACCAAGTTTACTCCAGTCACCAGAAGATAGAGAGACCTTAATTAAAGGTATGCTCCCTTGTTAGATGTTATAAAAATCTCTCAACTTTCGAGTCTTCAAACTCCAAAGGTATTTAAAAATACCAGGAAATAGCAGGCTTGCCAAGATGCATTGAAGTGATAAAGACACTTAAAAGAAATTCAGAAGGAAAGATAACCTTCAAGGCAGTAAAAAGCATGCACATTGGTGTAACTCCAAAAATAGATGGAGATAGATAAATATGTACAAGGTCTTTCACAAACCTGTGTGAATGTGTGCTTTGGTGGGAGAGCATTGCTATGGGATCTGGAAGTGAATGCTCCATATTGGTGTGAAATATGATTTGCCCTTTGTGTGAACTTCTGGTAAACATAGTAGCAGAAAAAGAAATTAGAAGAGGAAAAGCAGTGTCATAACTTGTGTAGTGTTTAGTGGTAACTGTTACCTGAGGAGAAAGTTTGGTGATTTTTAATAGTGAAATCTTCACTAAAAAGATGGATACACAACACGTCTGTATTCTAAAGACATTTACTGACATATTAATTTGAAAAATACTTCTGAGAGGATAAATATGTCATTAGGTGCTTGGGTTTTCTTCCATCCAGTGAATACAGCATGCTGCTAAAACAGAAACCTCACGCTGAACTGCTTAATTGTTACTTCACTGCATCACATCTCTTTTAAACAAAAATAAGATGTTGTAGCCTTTTGTTGTTGTTGTTTTGATATTTAAGTAGTAATACTATGTATACTATCTGTATATTGCTTTGGAATAACTGGAGTCTTCTGTGGTTTCACCTATTCCCTTTGACCTCTTTAGACCAGGAAAAGAGAATGGTGGATGTGGACAGGAGGTTTCTGCTTCTTTAAAGGAGGAGTATTTTTTTAGGTGAAATTGTAAGACTGCTTAGAATTTGGTGTTAAATTCTGTGTTTGGATGTGTGTGGTGTTAATTGGTTTTAGGATTTTGTGACCCGTTAGCACTCAAACCACTGATTGGCAACCTAACCTTACTGTTCTGCTTGGTAGGACTGCTGAAAACTTCTTGTCCTTTTAAACAACCATCTTTTATCCTTAAACTACAGTTTCAAAGCTGTCACACTGCTTTGAAGTTTCCTGTTCATATATTGTCACGGGGTAAGCTGCCATGCTGTTTGACAGGGACTGGGGGATGCAGGACTCAGGGTCGGGTGGCTGCATTTTTTCCAGACACAGTTTTGCGCCTCAAATGAGGATTTTCCTGATTACTTTTGGGGCACTTCTTAGAGAGCAATTCATAGTAGGCATAAAATTTCAAGGCAGGCTATTTAAAATGCTGCTTTTGTTCTTGCCTGTTAACTCTCACAATTGAAACCCTAAGGAATATTTGAAAAGCGCTGGTCACAATTTTGCAGGTAATAGGATCATAAATAAACATCTATATGCAGATAAGGACCTAACAGAAATCCATCCTTGGAAGGGAAAGCCTATTCTGCAGCTTTAAATTGCGGGATTTATCTCAATAACATGCAAAGTACTACAAAATACATGTGCACAACATCTCTCAAACAATTAGAAACATCTATCCTATTGTAGTGGATTTAGGATTGGAAAGATAAGGTTAGCTTGATCTTATGGGGCAGTCTTGAGAGTACACTTGAAGTGGGGATTTTTATTTCAATTTATTTATTCCCATGCACTGATAAGCACCTGCAGTTCCCATTGAATTTCCCTAGAAATTCCCTGGTATTCCTTAGAAGAATCACTCTACTCAAATTACAACTTGACTTGCGCACTCCTCTCCAAAAAAGATAAAATTAAGGCTTTGCTTAAATTTTGAGTCTGGTGTTGTTTGATCATATTAACATGTAAGTGAGTGTAAACTTCATGTACACGTGTGAACAAGCAGTTAGCAAAAAATGGTAATACTTTAAACTGCATACTGACTACAAAGGGAAAAAGCTAATGGGGGTTCATTTGAACCACTGGAGAAAGACAACTCATGGCAGAAATAAATATACACTGCTGCCTCTTTTTTTCTTCTTTTTGGTCAAGTTTTGCATGGAGAAAGGCAGTAATGTGTGGCTTAATTCAGCTCTGACAAAATGAGCACCATGATCATTGATGCCCTATTTAACCAAAATAGGGATCCAAAATTAATCTGAAAAGCATAATGTGGCAATTATTTTGTGCAGAAGAAAATAATTGCTCTTTAAAAAAAAACCAAACAAAACCAACAAACCAAATTAAAACAAACAAGCAAACAAAAACAAGGAAAAAAACCCCACCAAAACCAACTTCATTAAGGAAGAGTAGGTCAAGGTAACTATGCTTGACAGTCTAGTTTATGCCTAAAGAGAAAGAGCAGAAGGTTTTTTTTCTGCATAAGAGCCTCAAAAATAGAATAAAACCTACAAAAGGTAGAAGATGAATGGGACATCTTGTGTTGTAATGTAAAATGTGTTCCATTTTACATTAAAATACTTTTAATTACTGCTGAGAAATAAGTCTGTTAATGATTTTTCCTTTTTCCTGACAAAGTCATCATATTAAAGACTGAATTTTGGTCACTGAGTGCATTAGTTGATAGCAGTAGTGGACTTATTTATGAACTGTCATAGAGAACAGTAATGTCTTCAAAAGCATGCAAATGGAATTTCAAGGCCATGCTTGTGTTACGTGTATTTCTTACCTCATGTTTGGTGTTCAGTATCTCAACACTGCTTGCTGGTTTGAATGCTGGGGTAATGTAACAGCCATGTAGAAGAAGGTGCTCTTTTACTGAAAATAAATCAAATGCAGGTTTAATAAGTGCCATTGAGAGAAAATTGTGATCAGAATTTGTAGGCAGCTAACTTAGGCAGCTGTAAAATCTGTTTTTTATTGTTCACACACAAATAATAGCAGTAATCTGTTGCTCTGATTTTTTCTCTGAATATTTAGAAACTGTTTGCATAAAATTCTAGATGTATTTTCCTTTATTTTAAAAATGGTTATATTTTTCTAGATAGATAGTATAAAATAATATTTATAAATTGTATTGGAGAGGAGGTTCTTTGTTTTTCTGCTAGCTGATACAGGAGCAAAAGGTATATTTTTTTTATATATAGCCAGCCATCCAGCCAGAAGTAAATGTACATTAAGTTTCTAAACTACACACAATTAATTATTCAAGTTTTTCTTGGCAGTATTTGGTGAAGATATTTTTGGTATTTTAAATTCTCTGCATGTCCCTTTTGTGTTATTTTGTACACCACTCAAACTTAATCCTATTACTATTTAAAGTATGACTTTCCACTTGTAGTGTAATTCCACTTGTGCTATCTTGAGAGGAGGGATTTTCTTATTCTGTTTGCTTCAAAGCCAAAAATTTAACAGCATTTGCAGCCTTTTATACATGAATGTTGCTAAATTAACCTCCATGTTTTTCTCATTCCCATTACCAGAGGTGATGGTCAGGGTATCATATGTGGGGACCTAAGTTAATACATCACATTATTTTACTACTATTTACAACTGCAATGATTATTAAGTTCTCTGTAATTTGTAGGCTGATTTTTTTGTTGCAATTTCACATGTTTGTGAAATACTACAGAAACTTCTTATGTAATATGTTTGAACCAATTATACTTTCTATATTAGATATGTAATGTTCAAGCCTGTAGTTTGTTGCAATTTTAAGTACTACTAATATTTCTCTATAATATATTTACTTGAAATACTACTTTTTCATTTAATGATGCAAGTACAAAATGAGTTCTTGCAGGTTTCTTCTTTTGTGGTACAACTGCACCTGAGCCTTGCAAAATACTACTTTTCTTCTCTTGGTTTGGCTCTCTCTTGAGCAGTGACTGCCAAATAGTTCAAATTCCTCATCTGTTTGACTGTGTCTGTGAATATCTTGCAACTGCTCCTAGCTTTCTGCAGTTAGTCCTAGAAGGAGATTCCCTCCCTTCCTGCCCTCTCCTGGATGCTGTCAGTACATGGATAACTGTAATATTTGAAATACCAAGCAAATCCATCCCCTGTTACAGGCTGGAGTGATGGGAGCTGTGATGTTCTTTCAGGAGATCTCACGCCCTTCTTCAAGAGCTGATCTGTGTTGTAGGAGGTAAAAGTAGGGGGGCTCTCTGAGTGGGGCTTACATGAATCCTGAGAACACCCACCTTACAGCTGTAGGTAATTCACAGCTGTTCTAGGTCTGTGGATGGTAAGACATCTGCAGTAGGGCAGGCTGTGGAACCCCATGTTACTGGAGTACCTCAGTAAAAGTTTCTTAGGTACCCTTTGTATCTTTCTAGTGTGCAGTAGTACAGCAGGAAGAAGAGGAAGCTTTAAACATGTCTACACTTGTGATTTAGGGCACGTTTTGCCCAAAACAAACACAGCATGCATGTCTTGGGATAATTCTACTACTCACAAGAAGCAGCATATTCTCTCTTTGTTGAACACCTCTTTTAGTTGTATGATGCTATTTTCAACTGAACCCTGAGGGCTGGCTGGTTGGAATCTTTCTTATTAATGCTTTGAAGGAAAATTACACCATGAATCTGAGAAAATCTCTCTTAATATTTCATAATGTATGTGTGCTTCTAGGTATTTAGCAAACAAAAGATAATTTCTTGCTTTTCATAGTAAAACTTAATAACACTTACTGATTCTTTCTGTGTGTTCTAAATTTGGGCAGAGTGTGCAAAATCTAATTATTGCCAGGGTTTTAAATTGTTTTATTAACCCCATCATGACTGCTTATTGACTGTATCACTGAGAGACTTCCAATTAAGAGTTGTTCTTGCAGTCCTTCTAAACTAAATTTCCACTACTTCTGAAGTATCTCTAGTACTTATGATTTGTAGTACTAGCAATCTCTTATGAAGACTGTGTAAAATATAAAAAATTGTCTTATAATCATGAAATGAAAATTTCAGTTATGGCAAACAACATTAGTAGCTAATTAATGCTATATTATATTGACGGTAATACTTGGAAGTTGCTATCTTCTCATGTTTATGTTGTGATGAATGACTGTTTTTTGAAATACACATGATAGCTAAATGTCAATTTCAGTTGATTTTATTAATCCTTTGGAACATAATTACTGTTGTGCTCTTGAAAATGTCCATAATAAATACTACCATTCTGTACATGCTTTGCAAAGGAGTGTATTGTAGCACTTATACACATGTATGGTGTACATACATGTACAGCCCATGTATAAGAATGGGCTATGTTTAATACCAATTTAATAATTTCTTTTGAAATTCAATGACCTTATTCAGGATTACTATTTTGCCATTGTTAGTACTAGTATTGGAATGATTGTCAAATGCTCCACATTTTTTACAGTACTGAAAGAGGAAAGTCCACTTTATATTAATGTATTATCTTTCTGGAGATACCAAACAAGTCTTTCTAGGATTACCTGCCAGATAAAGTGTTTAAAGTTGCAGGGTTGTAATAAACTCAAGGTGTCTGTATTTGCATATGTTTTTAGTGAGTTAGGGACTTCTCTGTGGGAGGAATACAGCTGCTATGTTTGTTCAGCAGTGTCTTCCAGCATTAACTCTAACCAGACTGTAACATCTTGGTTTTGTGTTTGGAGTTACTTCTGGGGAAAAAAAAGGATTTTTTAAAATCAGATCTGATCTCCTTCACAGCTACCTCTGTGTGTGAGGAGCAGGTGATGGTGTAAGGTACCTCGATTCTTTAAATGCACAACTGATATAGTGGTCATGGCTTGAAAGAGCTCAAGACTGTATTTTCTACTTCCATAGGAATGGTCACAGATTCTCTTCTTGAATCAATTAAGACCATAGATTTCCAAACCATTTAGGAAATGCAGTGTTGGTGTTCTACTAACAGAATCATCCATAGGGCTGTCTAGGGCTGAAGTGATTGTGGGTGCTTTTATTTAACTTCATGGCTCCTGGTTTGCTTGAGGGGGTTTGGGTTTTTTTTTTAATATCAGAAGAAATGAGGAGCACAGCATAAGGCTTGACTGATCTGAATTGAATGGGAATTTGGAACAACTTAAATTTCCAAGGCTTGTAATATGTGAGTGTTGTTAACCACGTTAGCAAGCTGGCCTTCTCTCAGTGCTGACATGATTTACAGTATTGGTATTAAGCTTTGCACTATACCAAAGGTAAAGCTGATTTACCAGCTTCTAGTTGGGATGTTTCTTCTAATTATATAAAAAATATTTCATAATCTATGACAGACTAGGGTGAATCATATTTATCATTAGAAAATACTTGTCTAAGAAAGATGAGACCAATGGTACCAGGGAAAAAAGAGCCTGGCAAAGGAGTATAACTGAAAATGGGATACGAACCAAGACTCAAGGGAAATAATGTTAATTTAGACATTGATGTAAATCACTATATCCAAATACAGGTTTCTTATCCATAAACCATATTGGTGCTCAGAGCAAGATTAAAGGAGTCTAATAATGAGATTACCTGTATAGCAAGCTGTTTTTCAATGTTAAATTACTCTTTCTTTTCACTTCTGCTGAAAGTAAAATGTAAAAAAGTTGAATATTTTCATTTATGAAGAGCTAAATTGCCATAGATTACTATTAAGGTCTGATATCAGGCCAAGATTCATTTTTTACTTGATGTCTAGTGTTTAAGAACAAGAGATGTCTGAGGTACCCACTCTTTCTTGAGTGCCTGCCAAATCTTGTATGTCAGCATTCCCTCTGATCTTTTAATGGGGATTAAAAGGAGAAAACCAAGGTTTTTATTGCAAGTGGAAAGTAGTTCGTAGTAGAGATTGTTTTCTTTTAGTTATTATAATGATGGTAGTGCATCAAATACTATTTTATTTTTACAGGACCATTTTTTTCCTATTTGTTTTTTTCTTTAACTCTGAAATATGGCAGAAAACAGGGAGTGGGGAAACTTCTCAGAATTTTTCTTAGCTGGATAATGAAATGCTTTAAAAATATTCTTTGAAGTTTACGAATGAATGTTGGACTGAGCTTCACAGTTGTTTTGTGACACCAGGAAAAGCAGCAACTTGGCACCTTTTCTAAAGGTGCTTTTGTTAGCACTGGGGATGTGTTGTCTGGTATGTGCACTCACCGTGGTCAGGGGAGCTGTTTGACTCCTGCAGTGAAATGGGCTGGGAAGCAGCCAATTAAATGCAATGCAAATCTCTGTGGCTTTTCCCTCTGTGTGTTCTGTTATGGCAAAGTCCTGAGCAAATTAACAGAGCATAGATGTACTTACTGAAAATTTATGCTGTTTCTATACTGCTTAATTGAGACTATAATGCCCTCAAGGATTTAGCATCTTTTTTGATCTATTAATACTATTTTCTCTTCTATTACAGTCTACTTCTGCATAATATTGTTTCATCTGAAATAGATTCTTCAGGTTTGGGTGGTTTTGGTTGGGTTCCCTCCCCTCCTTAATTATGAGCATTCAGATCCATTTTCCATTGTACAATCCTGCCTGTCTTCACATGCCTTTATAGCTGTCTTAGCTGTAGCATTAACAGTGCCACCAGGATAAAGAAAAGCAGACTGCAACCCTGCAGCTCTTCTGGTGAGCTGTGGAAATTCATAATATCTCTCTGACCAAATGACCTGAATCTAAGAGAGCTGAAGTTGTTTCTTCAAATGTATTTTTCTTTGGAATATAATGACTGTGCTTTTTAAATTCAAAATCCACCCTTTTGGGCAGAAACATGAGGTTTTTAAGACTACGGTTAAATAGTGGATGAGAGTTCACTGTTGGAAAAATTTACTTACAGCATCAGAATTTATGCAGAGTATGTCAAACAGCAGCTGTTGTCAAAATTGCAATTAAAAGACCAAACTCATGTTTAACTGCAGCAAAATAATTTAACCTCCAATAGGTGGGTGAACGATGGGATCATCCACACAGATTTCTTCCACAATTTTTTTCTTTTTTTCCCTTTCTCTTTTCTTTTCATATGAGGTAGGAAAAAAATAACCTGGATAGTGCTGTGTTTCCCAAAATAGCACACATATGTTCCCTATTCTTGTCCATTTGGCCTGAGAATAAGCACAGCAGCTTTCTGAGAGTTTTTGTGAGCCTGTTGCTGTTGTCCATTGATCACTACTGACACTGTAGAAAACAATTCAGATTGTGTCAGCTTTAGGCAGTTCAAACTATCCTTTGCATAAAATCTGTGCTCTTAAGAGAACTGCACCCTTCATAAGGAGCCTCCTTGAAAATTCACTGGTAGGCTCTATTAATCCTACTAGTGACTTCAATGAACCTTGTCAGTTCATGGGGTTTTAATACCCATGAGCTGAAATAATTCTGCCTAGGTCTTACTCCAATAAATATGCTCTATAACTTCTAATACAAAAGAATATAGAGTCTTGTGGCTGTTGCTGCAGAGGATGACCAGTAGTGGGAAGCAAACACACTGAGTAAAGCCTTGGAAATACCTGTGGGGGGCAGCAGTGGCTCAGGTCAGTCCGAAGTGGGGCCATAATTCCCTGAAGGACTACCTTTGTTTCTAATCAGGGAAAGCACCTTAATTAAAAAAAAAAAAAAAAAAAGGGGGCAGAGCAACACTGAGATGTTTTGGCTCTTGGGAAACCTTGTCTTTTCTCTTGGACTCCCTGGCTGCTGCTGTGTGCTGGTTGAGCAGGCAGGACTGGTGCAACTTTTGCATTTGCCTCCAAGAAGCCGCTGGAATAGCTGCTGTGGAGTCCATCCTGCAGCTCTGGTGAAGATTGAGTGATTTTGTTTTCCACAGCAGTTGACCTGCTTGAATCTGTTCTGCTGTCAGTGACCTTGTATGTCTCCCTTTGTTGGCAGATACCTAGGCTAGAGTAGTTTGTGTGTATGGAGAAAAAACCAAACTGTATAAAGTGTGCAGATGATGTAATGTGGGTCAAACCCCTGCAGAAAGAAGTGTCAGAGATGTAATGTTGATTTTATATGCCATAGGTTTGGGGGCGGGGGGGAGGATTTGGATGCAATTCTCATTGCACAGAGTTGTTAGGAGGAGATGCCTAATTTTTAATACGAGCAGTTTACAACCATTCACAGTTAAACAGTTTATAGGATTCTTGGTAACAAAAGGTGGTCTAATTATAGAGGAAAGGAAAACAATATAGTGAGGATATTTACAATGTGTGACCTATGTGAATTATGATCTTGTTAACTATGCAAAAATGACAAAAACCAGAACCATCCTAGTGAATGAAATGTTTAGCCTTTCTTTAATGAATTTTTAATATAGAAGATATGGAGTAGGCTAATTTTTTTCCCTTTAACATCAAAAGAAGTCTGCACTTTGGGTGAACTTGTACTTTTTAAGATTCAGTGCACTAGACTTCAAACTGGAAAAAAAAATGACAATATTTTTTCTTTACAACTAGCCCACACTAGAGTGTTTAGTTTCTGCCAGTAAATCACATGCCAGGGTTTCTACTGCCCTCTTAAATCAACTGAAGGTGTGATTCCTTTCCCTGTGATTTTTGTTTAACTTCCCTTTTGTAGTTGATCTTAATTGTTCTTATTTGCAGGCTTTAAATGTTGATGGACTGTGTCATTTATAACCCTTTTTCATTGCACAATGACCTTCATAGGGAACTTTCATACATGTTTTCATTGGGCTTCGGTGGCGTTTTTGTTTTATGTATGTAAGTGAAACTGGCAATAAAAATTAGTACTCAGAAGTATGGTCTTCTGATTAAAGCAATGTTATAAAAATCTGGTTATACTAGAGATAGAAACTTTCAAAATGTTTTGCAAACCTACACTGAAACTGTGCAAGCACAGATTGCCAAATGTAAAGTCCCTAGTGAACGAAATTTTGTGGTTTTCTCCTAGACAAAAGCAACAAACTGTGAACTTTGTCCCAGACTAATACTTCACATAATGCCAGCTGCAGTATTTCTACCCTTTGCACCTTCATATTGCTGTTTTTATTTGGAGGAGTTGTACCCTGTACAAACTGAGGTGCAAAGAAACCTCATGTCGTCCATTAGCATGTCATCCTGTGAAGATCAATGAGTTTTACCCCAAGATATCCCCTCCCTGCCATGAAGCTGTTGCTGAAACTAGCAATCCCATCAGGGCTGGGAAGTGCTGATGGAGAGAGAGTTTGCTACAGTGCAGTGATAGTGGTGTGTAATGAAGCTTTAGTTGTGCTCAGCTCAAGTGCGTACAGCAGCCTGCCCAAATCAGCATGGCAGGGCACAGGGGGCAGAAATGTAGAACAAAGTAAATTAGATTTAACCCCCTGGGCACTTCATGACCATCTTGATGCTGCTGACTCTGAGTAAAATAGATCTGGAAGTCCAGAACCAATGGTTTGTTCTAATTTCTTCCACTAGCAGGTCAGAAGGACCACTGTTGTAAAGTTGATGTGCCCTTTTTGAAAGGGTATGAGGTGGAGAAGCCTGACAGCCTGTCGGGATTTCTAGCCCTGCCCGCTTCCTGCAGTTTTTGTATCCCAGACTTTTGGGCGTATAAGGCAGATCACATGAAAGCTCCAGCACTTGGACTTGGGTGTTGTAACCAGTGCAGATTTGCCTTCCTTGCTGAGGGTTGATAACATCAGCATCTCATCTCTGGGAACAAGATGATCCTCTTCCCCTCTTGGAAAGATGCAGCTCAAGAGTTCGAAGTTAGAAAAACATGAACTAATTTGGGTTTAGCTAATTTATGGCTGTACAAGAACAGAATTTTCTCATCTTAGTTATTCTTTTCTGTACTTCTGAAAAGCCTGTTCCAGCCTTTTCTCCCTGTTTTGGACAGGATGACATTAACTGTCTCTTAACATTCTCTCATTTTTCTTGTTTTCTGTTTTTTAGGAAGGAAGGGACATCATATGTTTTCTCACGTCTTTTCTTTTCTTTTTCTCCTTCCACTTCCAATTTTTAACTACATTAGCTGGTTTCAACTAACCACAATTCAAAGCAGAAATATCGGAGTTATATTGTTCTCTTACGTTGCATTTTAAATTTTAAATTAATAGAAATAAGGGGGATTCTTTAAACTTACAATGTTCACCAAAAAACCCTTGAGCTTTATGTTTGTATATTCTTCATGGCTGCTGTTAGAGCTGTAGAATGAACAATGGCTTTTGGGTGGCAGCCCCAAATGAAATCCTTGCCAGCCTCTCTTTGTGGAGGTTCTGTGCACTGCCTGAGAATAAATCAGATTGTAAACTTTGTGATTTTGATGCTGGGCTTCCAATGTAAGTACCGCTGGTAGCAGAAGTCCAGTACAGAAAAAAGTAGAAATAGACTATGTCAGCTGTATATTATAAGTGTTTATATCCCACTACTTCTCATGTACTAAACAGAGTAACTTCTGAGAGTAATTTGGAAGAATGTGTCCAAATTGATAAAGATGTCTTTGGTGGTGTGTGAGCTAAGTGGTGACAAGGCTGCAGTGTTTTCTCTCAGGGTACGATTGCTGTCAGTAATGCTAGAAGAGAACACTTTTTTTTAGGTAGCAAAACACTGTTTCAGTGCCCATTACTGCAGTATGACACACAGAGTTAGTATATTTGTATTGCATTAATAAACAGAGATTTGTCCTCCTCTGTCTGTTGGCTTTAAACCTTAATCAGAAGATATCCTTTAGATTAAAAGGGGAAATTTGGGATTTGGGTGCTGCTGATGCTGAAACCAGCATTGCATTTCCAGTTTGATATCTCCAGATTTATCTGTGTTCAAAAGGAAAAAAGCAAGCCAGTTGTCTGCCACAGAGCAGGTTAGAGGGCAGTATGATGAAACTCCATTTGATCTCTCAACTTCCCCCATTTTCTCTATTCAGTATCTCTGCTGTGTGCTGCTGTTCTCCCTTTTTCTGAGGGAAAGTGTGAGCATGCTAGCTGTGAAGATGCTATGCACTGAAGATACAGCCTATAGGGCCAAGAGTTGTGCAAAGTGGAACTGACATATTTGTCTCCTAACAGCAGCTTCTTGTATAATATACTCTCCATCCACCCTCTGATAAATTCAGAGTGTTTTGAATGGCGTAATTATCATTTAGGACATATTTAAAGCAGAGCAAATCCAAGAAGCTTGTCCTGGATGTTTAAATTGGGCAGATTAGGGTTGAACCATGGTTTTCTAATTTCCAGGAGTCGTGTCTTGCTGGATGATCTTTTTGTTATCTTCCTTATACTCTTGTACTCTGTTTCATGTTGACATCTTTGTTTTGCAGTCTGCTGAGAGAAGATAATGATGAGGAATACATCATATGGATTATAAAAGATGATTTAAACTCAGCTAAGAGACTTTACTCTCTAGGTGTTGTTGTTTGCAGACTCAGGAGAACAATTTAATAGACCAGATGTGGAAATACCCATTGGTCTGTGTTCTGAACAAACTTACCTGGATCACAAGGCTGAATTTTGTGTGACAGTAGTTGAAACAATAAAGGTTTACACTATAAAAATTAGTTTGTTAAAAGGATTTGAAGCATCTCTTTTGAACTAACTTAAAACTTCAGTGCTGGCAAACAACTGCTCGTCAGCAGTGCTGGCCAGAAATATCCTGCAAAGGAATGTAATAAATCATCAAAATTAAGTATTTTAATCAGATTTCAAATGAAAACAATGGAGGGTTCATTCATGTGTATTGCAGGGTAGAGTGGTTTCTGCAACAGTCTTTTTATAAGCACTTTGCTATTGAACAGCATTGCCAGAATCACTATGTAGCAAACCACCAGATGATGAAAGAAACTGGCTTGTTCTGAATGTTTCATTTTATGAACTATTCACTTCAATTTCAGTTTTAAAACTGTAGTATGTGTCATAGATCTTGAAGCATTGAATGTTAAAGAAATGATTAAACATAGTTTTAAATGTTCTCTGCCTCAAATTCTTAATTGAGAATATAAAGGAGTTTGCCTTGAGAGTTAGGTGGAATAATTAGTCTTCCAAGTATCTTATTTTAAATGTAATTGCTTTTGCTACTTCATATACTGTTGGTGGGAAGATATTAGGTAGAAAGCCTGTTGTTGGACTCAAATTGTGACGGCAAGATCTTGTTCTTCACCTTAGGATCTAAATTTTTGGACTCTAAACACAGATGACTTTCCCAAAATGTTGATTAGGGATTAGATTCAGAAAGAAGAAGAAAGCACTGAAACAGAATTTAATTGTAATTCGCTCTGCTGCTTCCTTATATTGCAATTTTGTTGTTTCATTAGCTCTTTGTCACTGTGGTCTGATAGAATAGGCAAGACCTGAATTTTAAAACTTGAGTCGTGATCCCTCTTGTCTCACACTTATTTAAGGTTATGAGAAAGAGATTGGTATTTTTTTATTGTATTGCTTCTGTAACTGAAGCAAGAGAGACAAAATAGAAAAAATCAGCTACGGCTTGTAGCATAAATACACTGCAACCCTTGACATAGCGTAGGTGTTCAGCTTTCACCCTTCCCCCAGTTGTTCTTTGAAATTGTTTGGTCTTTGGTGTCTCAGTAACAATTTGGTGGCTTCCCATGTCATTCTGTAACCCAACACATCTGGAAGAGTGCCAGGGCCGTTGGAATCGTAGGCAGCTTTGTAACTTTGACATGAATGTTGAGCGTTTGTCCCCCATCATCAGTTTCACATCCCAGCACCAAGGGGGTGAATTATTACAAGTGATTTGCAACCAAGTAGCATTTTTTTGTCATTAGATATTTGTTCTGTAGTTATGGGAAGTGAAGTAGGTATTTGACAACAGTGAGAGAAAGTGAGTGAAAACAGATAATAGCTGGAACAATTTCTCAATTTTGGTGTGTCTGAACATTCTGTCCTGTTTGCTTAAAACAAGAAGAGTGGTCTGCATCTGTACCATGCTGAAAAAATAGAATGCAACTGTGTGTGCACTGCGAGGTAGGGAGGCTTCCACAGTACAGCAGACATACAGAAAACCCTTCCCAGGATGGCAGTCATGCTGCTGCAAACATGCTTAGGAAAGTAGAGGCTGCCAGAGCAGACTGTTGCTGGTTTTAAGGTTTTGAATGTTGCTTCTTTTGTCTTTACAATTATGCTGCAGTAGGTCATGGGGGAGTAGAAGAGGGGAAGCCTCATCAGGTCAAGCCACCATTGCTTCTTCATTCTCTACAAAGCTTATGGCTAGAGGAATTAATACACCATGGAGGTAGTAACATGCTTAACAATTGTGTTTTGGGTTTTTTTAATATAGAACGACAAGTGATTACAGTAACTCTTACCAGCCCTTCCTGGAAGATGACAGAAGTTGATAATTTTCTTAGGTTTGCTCAAAACAAAATTTTAAATACCACTGTATCTCCTTCTAATAGCTTCTGAATGTTTTGGCAGATACATGCTGTGATTCCACTATGAAGTTAAAATATCTCAATGATAATAGGTTTCCAGAAACTTAATACAGCTTTTCGGTTTGGGGGGATTATTGCCTCTGCAGAGTGACTGAGAGGGAGGACTCTGGAGTTTCCCTTTATTTGGCAGTTGGTTGATGTGGATGGAGTTCAAACAAGGCTGTTTCTGCCTGGCAGTAACAAGCATAGGATTGCATATTTAAAGCAATGGGATGTCCTGGGATATGTGTGAAAACCAAGGATAGCATTTGCGGGATTTACAATACATTCATTGACACTGGCAGGGAAGAGTCTGTGGGCAGCAGAGGTAATGCTGTGAAACACTGGAGACAGAAGGTATAAGTGACATACAGCAAATCTAAAGGAAATTGGTTTGGCTTTTCATTGTGCACATAAAACAGTCTAACCCCAAACTCAGCTTAGAAGCTTAGAAGATCAATTTGTGGGTTCAGGCCAGAGAAGTTTTATTCTAGAAAGACCACTCTATAAGTAGCTGAGGAGGTTCTTTTGAGAGGTGATGATGAATGAATGTGCAATTTGGTGTTTAGAGAATTTCAAGGGCTATGAAATTCTGTTATTGAGGGCTACAGCTATGCTGCCCACATTTCACACAGAACTTGGAAACAAATCATGGCTCTTCCTGTATAATTGCTGGAGGTCTGCATGGAGAGATTACTGGTTATAGTATTTCTTAATTTGATAATAGGGCTATCACTTTTCAACTTACATTTCCCTCATTCAAGTTGTTGTAGAATTTGTAGATTAAAATTACTTGCTAAATTGATGCTGTTTAGTTTTGTAAAAAAGAATTTGCAGAACAGCCTCTTGACAACTGCTAGAGTATGGTTACAGAGGAGCTGAATCCATTAGGTTTAGCCTGGGTTTATGAGAGTTCATGGGGGTAAGGAGTGGTTGTTACTATGAATGTGTTTGTCAACTTCATAGAGTTTGTAATTACAACTGGCATTTCTTAGCCTGTTGATATCTGAAAAGAGATATTATTTGTGACGCTTGTAGTTGGAGAGTTCTGGGTAGGGGAATGTAAACTACTTGATTAAAACCTGCTGTGCTGATTGTTTTACTCTTGAGGGAAAAATACATTCATGTTTTACTTGAAAATAGTCTCTTTAAAATGTTAACCTTCACTAGAGAGCGGGATGACTTTAAATAAATAAATAAAACTAATTTTTATAAATCTAAAGATAATTGCATTTTCTATTGGGCTCTTGAGTGCAAATGTTTCAGTTTAAAATGGCTACAAATTGAATCTGAGCAACTTCTAGTATTACTAATGGTAATAACTGTATTTTATTCCTTCAGAACTTTCATGCAGCTGGTTTAAATAAAATAAATGCAGATTGCCTTTAGTAGCCTTCCACTGCATTTAACTACTATTAGACTTTTCTGAGACTTCTTGATGTGAAGTTCCCTTGCACCATCATTAATATAATTGCAACAGGGAATTACTGTATTTAGTGCTCACTAAATTGTTTTAATAGGTTTGGAGTATGTGTTTGTTCTTCTTGAAAAGCCAATTGAATTTCTAGCTTCCTTGGGCACCTGAAGAGAGACTTAATAGCTATATAAGTCTCCTGAGGCGTGATCCCAGGCGGATAAAAAAACATTTGCTGACTTCTGTGTTTCAAACCAGACTGCTGGCAGAGAGTTCATTTTTTAGGTGATAGGTTTGCTAGAATTTTTGTGTGTCAAAGTAGCAGGTATGGGATTACTTAAACTGGAAACAAAGACCTTACTCATCTGTTACCATAGCTTCACTTCTGTAACATTATCTCCAGGAAATCAGTATTTGTATGATTTTGTCCTATGCCGTGTAATACAACAGAATAAAAGCTATAAATTTCCTCTAATACTATAATAGTTGTCTTGGGTGCATTACAATTCAGCCTGAAAATGTGAAGTTGTAATACTGGGGGATGAGGATAGGGAAGTGAACAAAGGGATCTGTGAGGAAAAGACAGTAGTTTTTGTTGTTGCTTTCTTCTGTGGCTTGTACAGCAAATGTCCGTCTTACCTTGTGTCCTTTTAGTACTGTCTGCCCTGATTCAATTATGGAGTCCTGAGTGCTGATATAGAGCAATGTTTTTGAAAGAAATGCTGGCAAAAAAGTTGTAACTCTTTGTTTGAGAATGCCCTACGTTAGAATGTCCTACTTTTAACCTTGAGTACCATATAATGTATTTATGTAACTGTATTTTTTTCCTAGAGATTAAACCAGTTCCTTTATACACATAGTGAGAAGCATCATGTTGTGTCTGTGATGTGGCTCCTAGTTCCATTAAATTACAACTGTGTGGTTTATAATGTGCATTTCTCTGTAATCTGTGTAGAACAGAGATTTCATCTCCTCCTAAGAATACTCTGTACAGACAGTGGGTTATCTCTTCATCATGATTCTTAAAAATTAAGTGTGTTGAGCACCCTAAAAGGTTTTCTCATTCCCAAGAAGGACAACAGATGGTGTTTGTAGAACTGGTTGTGTTTGTTCATTGCTGTAGTCTCCACTTCAGGTATTTGAGGTATTAATCTTAAAAGAAACCCCATATAAAGGAGGAAAACTATTTCATGTAATATTACCTCTGCCTGACTTTGGAGAAGGGTTAATGAAGTTCTTTCATATTTAAAACTTACTAAATAAGTATATATATATATAAAGTTATGGAAGAACTACAAAGAATTTTTTTTTTCTCAATAGTCTTTTGCATTACTCTGGAATTCAGAGTTTTGTCTACAGTTTTGAGACTGATATAGGACTTTAGCATGTGAACCATGAAAGAAAATAAATCTAGGAATATAAAGGGGAAAGGAGGAGGAAGAGTGCGAAACAAAATCCTGGGAAAAACTCACCAGCTGCAGTAGAGTAGTATTTGCCATTCTCTGCTAATACAACACAGAATGTTGTCACTTATTCCCTGAAAGATGTTTTCATGAAGAAGTTACTTCTATATACTCTAGCCATTGCTAGGTCTGTATCATATGTATGCTTTTTGAACTGTAAGAAAGAAAAATGGATAATCAGTCGTCATCTCTTGTTGCTGTGTTCGTTAAAACAATTTTTTTGCTCCAAAGTGTTAAAATTCATGTTTCAAAAGCTGATTTACAAAGCACCTAAGTGCTTATCTTGTCAAAACATCATCACCAGTTTCCGATGAAAACTGGAAGTGCCCTTTTTCTGGTGCTCCTTCAGTTGCATTTCTGTTGATTCTTAGTGCAGTCCAATTAGTATGTATTTTTAAAGGTATTTATAATTATTGAAATACCTCATTTCTGTCTCACTAGCTTGATGATGTCTTTGTTTTCATCCTTTTTCTAAAATAATATGCAGTAATCATGTTTAACACATCTAAAACATGCTGTCACCATGGAGACATCCTTGCTCCTGGTCTCTGGGGAGTTCCTCCACTTTGGTGCTCTTCAGTCTCTCAGACAATGTCCAGTGCAAACAGAGATTGGTAAAACATACCCGTTTGCAGCTTGTCATCATAATTAAAAGAAAAAGACTGGAGTGAGCTATTGTTTATATGGCATTTTTTGGCTATGTGGAAGTTAAGCCTGTGTGATGTGGAGCAGGACATAGATAGCAAGATGTCTAATGGAAATCAAATCAATGGCCCTAACAGTGAAAACTGAAGTGAACTTTATGAAAAGAACATACAAGCCATCATAGTGAAAACACTTTATTCATCCAGGCTGTGTGGTCTTGTGACTTCCACAGCTGTTTGCTTTCTGAGACACTGGTAAAGCAGTGCAAAGTGGGACCATTCCGGATACATCTGTCCTCTGGTTTTATGTGAAACAGTTGCGATCTGATTGTTTGTTGACAGCAGGTATTTCCATCTTTGCAATGATTCATGAAACCCTGCAGTTCCCTACTGAGAGCCTTGAGACAAACCATTTAAACTCAAAAATGCTTTGCTGAAAGATGTCATAATCCTGTACTGAAAGGTGTAAGGCCATGCCAGGAGTTTAGGCAGCTGTGACATGCTATCCTGAACCACATGGAGGGGTTTGAATATATGGACTCTCTTCCAAAGAAGTAGTTCTGTTGAATACATAGGAAGTGGAAAATTAGTGGAAAGTATGAAAGTGAGACAAAACATCTTGTGAAAAAATCAAGGTCATGATAGATGATGAGCTCACAAGACATATGGGCATACTCATATATCCCAGGGCTTGCATTAGCCCACTGCTGTCTCTCATGATCATTTTCTTGATGTTATTTTTTTGGTTCCTGGTTTCCTGTTCTTTAATAATGTCATGCTGCCATTTTCTTGCAAGTTTTCATCTGCATCACCTTTCACACAGCACAAACATAGGCAGACATAAAAAATTTAACTTTCATCTTAGTTTAAACTTTGTATTCTGACACAGAAGGAAGCTTGTTCTCAGAGCCACCCTTGTCCTCTCTTAGCCACTCTTTATTGTGTATCAAAGGTCTTGTTTTTGCCTCATGAACTTTTCACAGAGCAAATTACCATTTATCTGAGGCTTCATAAGGTACAGTTCTTGCACACTTCATTTTATTCTGGCTGATAAACTGAGTAATGACAAATTAATTGCTTTCATTTTTGACTCCTTTGCTGGAGAGTTCTGACCCCGGAGTCATTTTGCATGACAGCAGTAGTATTTTGAAAAGTAAAATCTCTGCTCTGTTTCTGTAGCTGTGGCCCAGTGCAGTGTACCTATTTTCCACTGTGGCAGCTGTTCCAAGAGTTGAACTTTCCCTACACCATCGGCCATGTGCTGCGGTGCCACCAGCCTGCAGGTAGTGGAAGGCAGTGCCTGATTTCCCAGGGCAGCCTGTGTCTGTGATTATTTCAGAGAGGCATCTGATAAGAGTGTTCTGTAACTTCATCTTCTGTGTTCTGCTGCCAGTGCCGTCATCACAGCCTAACAGCCCAAAAGATGAGTGCAATGCGTTACAAGAATTTTAAAAATAAATATTGTGAGTCCTATTCACAGCTAGTTCTTAACCAGATAGACTTGGTTCTTCTAACACTATTTTCACTTTGGTATCTGTTAATCTAAGTTGTTTGATCTCAGTTTCTCCATTGTTTGCCCTCTTATCATGTAGGTTACTCCTCAAAGGCAGTAAGATTAAGCTGTGTGAAGAAAGGTTGCGAGATCAAGCCATTTGTTCTTCTAAGCTTATGCCAGAGGCTACAGCGTATAAAACAAATCAATCTTAATAACTATCTAAATTACCTGGGAAATGGTTTTGTAAATACCTGTGCCTTTCTTGTATCTCTTATTTTCTGAGTTCATTTTGGTTTTGGCAGTATAGCTTACTTTCTCGCATACTAGGCAGGAAACAGCAACAAAGATGGAGACAGTTTAACAAGCAGGAATTTACTCCTATCTGTAGCATGCTAGAAATGAAATTTGTATAATAGATCCATTTCAAACTGGTGATGGGGAAAGTATCAAAGTACAAACAGTTTTCCATAATTTGTTCTGTAGTCTTGAGTTGGTATGTTGGTGTACTCTGAGATTCCCAGGAGTCACAAAGAATGAAGGATAAAATCTTATGCTTCAAATTTAGTTTTATGAGTTAAACTTGGCTTTGCAAAATTATTTCCCTCCCTTTTGTGTTCTTATCCTAGACTCCAGCTTTTGTATACTGTTACTGTACGTTTTGTTCCTGTCCAGCATTTGCCTGGTTTATCTCTGAGGTCTCAAAAGACTGGCTGCTCATCTGAACAGGCAAGCTGCTCTCTGTCCTGGCAGCACTTGAGAGTTCAAATGTCTGGCTTGTCTTTTGGTGAAAGAACCTGTTCATTTGGCAGGTCAAATATCAACCTGAATTTCATTATTGGAGATAATTTTTTGTTTTTGATCTTCAGGTTTCCTCTGAAGTTAAATTGCTGCATAGCTGTTACAAGCAGGTTGGAGTGGGGAGAATGAGGCAGACAGAGAACATGCCAGAATGGGTAAAATAAATAAGAGTTATAGCAGTTCTCACAAACAGCAGTATTTTCTGGTTGAACTTGGAGCCAGATGCCAGTCGCTCACGGGGTCCATGGAGTTCAGGCATAGTGAGAGTGCAGCAGTCATGCTGAATGTACCAATTCCTGAAACTGGGATTTCTCCCAGGAGCAGTTGTGAAATGTGGCTGGAGGAAGGGGGAAGAAATGCTGCTGCTTATCCAGTTAAGTAAAAAGTTCCTTATGGCATAGCCTGGTACTGCTGAGAACATGGGAAACCTCCTATGTTATTCACCATGAGAAGAGTTGAAGAATTTACTGCACCTGGAAAATGCAAGTCTTTTAGACTGGTGTTTCCAGGAGTTCTGTTCGTTTCAGTAGGTTGGCATCTCTAACTTAAAATTTCTTCATGCTCTTGAGCTAGTTTTATGAGCTTTATGCATTTTAAACATGATTTTGTAGGTTTTGTGTGTGTGAGGTTAAAATATTAAAATAATTAAGTTGTTTAAAGATACAACTAAGCTAGCTGTTAAAAGCCTTCTTTATTAACTGAAGCAATGATTTTTGGAAAACAAAAATCTTTCTTTGCTCCAGATTTGACTCACTGACTTAAGTGATATGTTGAAGTTGATTTCTTTTCTGAAGAATGTGCCATAATTTTGGAATTACAGATATAGTATAGTTCCTAGCTAAATCTCTTCGTGCAGCTAAAAATCCCATTCAAATAACTTCCATATTAGTTTGATTTTCATTTCTTCCCTGTGTTTTCTTTTATTATTTCATTTCAGTCATCCTTTCCATATATAGGTGGATTGTGGTAAATTCTGTTCTGTGGCAAATTATTCGGGAACATCATTAAAGCTTTAAAAACAGCAGGAGTAATATTAAAAGGAGTTCAGCTGATCCTGATATTGCAGAAGTAATAGTGCAGCTGATTTTGATGACAAAGTAATCATGAGATGAGATCATAAAATATGTGCCTCTAAGAACTGCCTGTCCTTTTGATGGGTACTGATGCTATTTGTCAACTCTGTGCTTCAAAGAACGTGTCCAAGGATGTGTATGGAGGTAGCTGACATTGTGGGTCTTACAAAAAAACAAACTCAAGGAGCAATCAAAAAGTTGAAGTAAATTTGGAACAGGAAATAAAATGCTGATGGAGCCAGATGGCACCACCCACTAAGCTGGGAACTTCTGAAGGGAATTGGGAAGGATTTAGTTTTCCCTTTCAGAGGTTGGCATTGATTAAACAGATAAGATGCAAAGTTACCTGGCACGTTGTACCTCTCTACTCTTGTTTCAAAGTAAAGAGGTTAAAGCAATGCTTAGAAGAGAGAAGAAAGAAAGGTTATGCTAGATAGTATCTCCTTCTGTTTATGTTGTCAAGATACTTTTGTTTTGTCAATAAGGGTTTTTTGTTTATGGTAGTTCCTTCTTTCTGTACCTGTTCAGCAGATAACTTAAAACAGCAAGATACGAAGATCTGTAAAGAAATTGTGGTAAGACCTCTCAATGAACTTCCATTTTCTATTTCAGAAGTGGTTTTAATTATATCCTTTCCACATTTAAACCATTTGGACTGTTTTTTTTTTTTCTCAGTGTCAGCTTATGGATGCATTCTTTGTGCATGAGTTTTAAGAAAAAGCTTCATGTGGTTTTTAAAGAAAATTAGGAAAAACTGGGTTTCCCTATTGTTAAAGATATTATATCTATTTCATTCAGATGATTCATATCTCTGTCTTGGAGCAAGCTTTAGAACTTAAGAGAGGGAAAAGTGAGTTCTTTTTAGTGAACACTGTTCAAATTTGACAAGGTTACAGTATCTGGAAATTGTTCATTATTTTAGCATAGTAGATGTTCGTAATGGGACTGTAAAGAAGCAAAAGTTTCTAACAGTGAAGCTGTTTGTTGAAGAATTTGAAAGATTACGTCCTGGCAACTCTTTTGATAGGCTGCTGAAATCTCTGGGAAGGGAAACCTGAAAGTTTTCTCTCTTGTTTTTCTGACCAAAAATGAGAGTGAGCACAAACTGCCTTTAAGAACTGCTGACACGTGAGAAGGAGAGGAGGCAAAGCTTTTCAAGACTGGGTTTAAAGGAGAACAGAGGTCCAAGAAAACAGTCCAAGGTCTGAATTTAGTTTACTTCTTTTCAACTCATGGTCTATGAGATCTTTAGGGCTTCCAACTCTATAGAGTCTTGATAGGTCCAATTTGTGAAGTTGGCTTAAAAATTTAGGACTCATTTTTCATTTGACTGATTTCCAGATCTGGGCCGTACATATATATGTATAAATATATATATATACATATATATATATATATATATATATATATACACACACACACATATATATATGTGTGTGTGTGTGTGTGTTTATAATTATTTGGTTTTTCGTTATTATTATTACCTAAATAGGACAAAGCAAGTTATATTTTTCATTTAAAAATAGAAAAGACATGAACTTTTACTGGAGCTGTCAAGTTTACCCAACAGAAGGTCTTAGAACACAGACTATCTCCAATTAGTAACACTGTTTTCTAACTGAAATTAAAATTTATTTTTAAAGACTCAACACAAAAAACTCTAAACCCACACACCTGGTTTCAGATGTTCATTTTGTGTTACCAGGTATCAGTACCAAAACGGATTTAGAATTTTGTCTGGTAGTTGGTTTTTAAGGTCCTTAGAATCTTTCCTCCTGTCTTGTATGCATACAAAGAAAAATGTATAGAATATGATGGTATTTCTAGCCTGTGTGGGCCTCATGGAGTAACTTTGAGGTCCTCAAAGATGTTTGGGTGGGGTTTTTTCCCCCAGTATAGCATCCGTCATCAGAAGAGCAACTCTCAGTCTGAGAAGTCAGTCGACACAAGGAACACACAATGAGTTACATGTTGTGTCATGAAATCTGTTCACATTTAATTGTGCATACTCAGTGAGAAACATTGCTTATCAAAGAGCAATACACAAACTGATCAAAAGAATAATCAACAGTGCATTTTTCAAAGTTGTCTAAAGATACTTGATTCCTCTGAATTTGCATTAAACTCATTGCTTGAAGGTGTTTTTTCAGTCAGTGTAAGAACACTTCAGGATTTTGTGGCAGATGAAAGTCTGTAACATAAACCATAAATCTCTCTACACACACCCACACCCTCCAATATAAAATAAATGAAACCCGAAGGTTAGATGCAATAACACCCATTACTTATGCAGACGTATCCATAACAACTAGTACTTACCTCAGTGCTTTCTGCTTCAGGATGATGAGCCTATATATACACTGGTTTTTCTCATCAAGGCATACTGTATGCCCTGTGTTTTCATAAAACACTGTAATTGGAAAGAGTCTGACAGAAGCCTTCCAAGTCTTCATCTTGGCAATGAATCTGGCTGCAAAGTGATTCTGGTTGTACGAAGCATTTGAAACTGTTTATCTCTCACTGCTGGTATTCATTGATATGTTTGTATTTCTTCAGTGTCTCCTCCAGGCCTGTAAAATTCTCTGCAGTGCTTCAGCGGATATTTTGCCAGGAATATGACAGTGAACTCAAACTGAGTGCTTCTTTTTCATTTTCAGGGTGGTGGTGGTGGTTTTAGGTGTCATCCTCCCCACCCACCCTGATCACTCTGCTTTAGTGGCTCCAAGCACTTGTGGATGATTGAATATTTGGATGCATGCAGTGACTAGAGTTACACATTCTCTTGTATTTTCTCCTCAGTGTTGTATACCTTACAGCCTGAGTTCTTTGTTTATTTGGTACCCTGATGCAGCCAGAGAACTGTGGTCAATGGCTCTACATCCAGGCTGAGGCTGCTGATGGATGGTGTCCTTCAGGGCTCTGTCCTGGAACTGGTGCTCTTTAATCTGTCAGTGGCAGAGAGTGTGATCAAGCACTCCCTCAGTGAGTTTGCAGATGATGTGAAGCTGAATGGCACAGCCATTCTCTCAGCCTGGAGAAGAGAAAGCTCCAGGGAAACCTCACTGCAGCCTTCCACTACTGATAATAACCAAGGCAAATGGCGCCTTGTTTCTGTTAAGGGTGTTTATGGGAAGATTTTGAAGTATAGTTATGCTCACATCTCACTGTAGATACTTAATTGCACCATCAAATATAATGTAGCCTCAGGAATATTCTTTAATTTTATGCACAGCAAGCAGAAGAAGGTGTGAAGTGCAAAAAAAGTAAAAATAAATGTGAATTGAGCAAAGAAATGAGTGTCAGGACTCTTATGCAATCTGTGGCTGAGCTGGAAATTGATCTTGAGGCCTTTGATCCTAGCCAGTGCAGAATATTCATTCTCTTATTTAAAACTGGGACCAAAGTAACTTTGGTACCTAATTTTCTTTAATGTAAGCTTTGCCATTATTGATAGTGGGCTAAAAATACGTGCTGTGCAATGCTTTTTCAAGGTGCTTCTTGACAGTTCTTTTTCATACTAGGCTTTAAACCTGAAGGAAAGAAACTGGTCCTTTTATACCTGCACAGAAAACAAGAGCTAAGACACATTGCTTGTGCTGGAGACCAGGTCCATGTCCAGACTTACTGTGGGAAGCAGAAAAGGATAGAATCATAGAATATGCTGAGTTGGAAGGGACCCATCAGGATCATCCAGTCCAACTCCTGGCCCTGCTTGCCTTCTTAAGGGTTCTGTCTTGCAGAAAAACAGCATAGCTTGTTACTCTCTCCGTGTCCACTGTTCCACACAATGTGCTATCTGGTAGGCTCCCTTCTTTGTTCACGTTGAACATAGCTGGATTTAAAGAAGAGTGGGTTTTTGATGATGGCATTCCTTTCACAATGTCCCATGCAAGTCTCAGTGAAACCACTGAGCAATAAAATTGCAGTTATTGATCTTTGTTTGCAGACAATTGTGAAGTTCCTTTACTGATCATGGCAGATACTGCAATGTTCCTTTCCCATTCCACTCCAAACCTGCTCTTAAATAACCAGGTCTGGGGAACAGCAGAGAGGTAATTTGTGTGGCCACCTATAGCTGCTGTTGAATTACAGAAAAAATAGTCTGATTTCCTTCTTGGTAAATTAAGTGATCAACTGGAGATTAAGAGCCACTGATTTCATAGGGGAAAAGAAACAAATTAGCAAAGACCTTTTTCATGCCCGTTTGAGGAAGAGCTGGTGTGTGGGTTCCTCAGACCTCTGGTTAGCAGGCTCATCCTTTTGAGAAATACCTCAAATTCTACTAATCCCCACTGTTAAATTGACATACATTAATAGCAATGGGAAGATGAGTTCTGGAGATGTCCTTCAACTCAGATTTTTTACTTAATTCACAAACATCACATAGGGGATCAAGAAACACTTAAAACCTTTTGTTAAGAGCTGAATTATTTCCTCGTGGGTCTTGGTGGCTTGATCTGTTAATTAAACAGTTCATACAGGTCTTTTCCATCTCCTATAATAGAACCTAGATTTGAAGCAGCTATTTTACAGCTGTCTGGTGTTCCCAGGGAAAGCCTCACTACTGTCTGAAGCTGTTCAAAAGTGCATTGAAAAGAATTTATGATCTTGGTTCCTTTGCAGCTGGAGTGGCTTTTAATATTGCAAAACATACTGATTTATAATCTTAACTGGTAGCTGCAGAGAGAAGGCCATTTATTGCATGGGCATGGAGAATGAGCTATTGTATTCCCAGCAGACACTACCTCAGGCTGCAACATGACTGTAGTGCAGTCTGCCTCCAGCCATCCCTCCCTGTCCCAGTCCTCTGATGATTTATGCTGATGGATGGTGTAGAGCATGCTGTACCTTCTTGTGCTTTCTTCCACAGTCCGCTGGATTTCTTCCCATTGAAGTCAGATTGCAAGGGGTTGTCAGACTCCTTGGGTCTCATCCTGATTGGAATGATATGCCTGAACTTTCACACTGGAAAGTCAGTCTTTAACCCAGTGATACAACAGCAGAAAAACTTACATTTTGACTGCTCATAGTGAATTTCTGCTTATCAAGGCAATGCAGAGAGCATTTTTGATAGCTGTCAGTCTGGTACATTTAATTGATAATCAATTCATTAAAGCTTTTTCCAAGTGTGTAAGGAAGAAAAAGAGAAATCTAGTTAGGAAAAGATGTAAGCAATTACCTCATCAAACTGATAAGCTTGTCTGCTGAGCTGATGCAGTGGACAGCCTCTGGTAAGGAGTGTCTTAAGCTTTTTATCATTCAACCAAATGGTAGGACTCCATTGCCCCTTTCAAAACAAAACCAAGAAACCTTCAACCCCAGGATCGTACATTAGTACTTGGCATGGGCAAATTTCTACTAGCAAGAAAAGAAATCATGTTTATATACTTTTATTTGTTTGTTTGGGTTTCAACTCCCTTCTCCTCTGCAGAAAGAATAAAAACAAAAGAGAAGTTATTAATGTTTCTGGCTTCAGGGGTGGTGCTGACATGGGAACCCTTGAACAATATGCAGCTTTTTCTTTGTTATGGAGCTTTTTGAAGCATCTTGTCTGCAGTTCATTGCCAGACAATCTCGGTCTCCCGCTGAGGTGGTTTGTTTAAGGTGTTTATTTTCCAGCTCTTTAATTCATGCCACCTTCCCCACGGTTTTCTGTCATAGGAGATGTTTGTCTTCATTTTGACTTGGCTGTTAGGTAGTCTACCGACTGCAGTGGAAAACTTTAGAGCTAGAATAAATTATGGAGGAGTTGCAAGGCATTTCTCTGCTTCTCTCTGCAAATCAACACCACTCCGTAGAGCAAGGGGTGAGCACCCTGACACTGCCTTAAGGAATGAATATTAGAATTTGCTAAAATCCAGACTGAATGGAGAGGGAGATAATTCACACAGCCTTAATAGATGGACTAGAGACAGGAGGAGGGGATAGAAAAGGCTCATTGGAGGCACAGGGAAAATGCTTTAGAGGAGGGGGAGCATTATTGCTGGTGGTCTTAATTTCTCTTGTAATCCAACCACCATACTTGCACACCATGTTAGTCCTGAATATAAAAAGAGTTCAAAGCAATTTTAGTTAAATATTGTGAAATATTTTTGGATATATTGTTATATTGTCCTGATGCTAGTATGCAGGTGTCTGTTGAACCTGGAGAAGTATTTTGTTGCCACTTGGGTTCTTTTATTAGTTTGTTTAGAAACAGCAAACCAAAGAAGCTCTTCCTCTGAACAAATACCCTTTAACAAACCATACCTTTTTACATAAGCCTTTGATGGAAATGTTTTAAAGGGTTTTGTTAAACTTCTAAAATTATTTATTGAGAAGAGAGAAACAGACTAAAAATAGGAAGCACCTGCTGTTGCAGGTAGTAACATACTTGGAAAGGTGATGTTATTTTTCTGATGGTATGTGCCGTTTCACTTGTAAGGTCATTATTGAAATATGGGGTTTTTAAAGTTGAAAGTGTCTTTCTCTATAAACTAATAGTCTTTTGAGGACGAATTATTTAATGTTCTTTAGAGGGTTTTACAGAACTGTGTTTACAAATAACTCCAACAGAGTAAGTAACAGCATAGTTGAATAAATATTGAGACAAATTAATAAGGGTTTAAACTGCCCTCAAATTCAGCATCAGAACCTTTATCTACTGTCTCCCTCTTATCACATCCCTTAAGTAATTTTGGTAAATGTATGTTGTGCTTTTTGTTTCATACTTGGGTATTGATCAGAGGAGGAACAGTACAGAATAAAAATTGTATTAAGATTTATTGCTGTAGTAATTGGTAATACTGTCAACTCCTAATTGTTAAATAATTGCTGTTTAGTAGTAACAATAGTAGGATTTAGAAGGCACTATACCATCACTTCAGAAAGAAATCTTCTTTGTTAGCTACTGTCTGTAAAATTAGCAGCTGGATTGTTTAGAAGAATGAGCATCTGTTTTTTAGTTACCCGGAAAGATGTGCGTATATACAGTAGATATTTTAGTATCATGATCTGAGAAGGCCTTGCTTGAATGTCCTCCTTTCCTCCCTACCTGTTTTTAAGTTCTTCCTGATTCTAATTACTTATAATGCATAAGAATAGCAAAATAACTGGTGTTCTGGGAATTCTGAATGATCCATTTTTCAAATGACTAAATGCAGTAAACTTAACACTGTTTTGAAACAGGGCTGTACTACTTGTTACCCTGAGCTAGGAGTGAGGCATTGCTTGTCTACACTATTACATCAGAAATAAACAACATTTCAAACTCACATGCAAAAATGATTTTTTTTACATTATTCAATGCAAGGAGAAATTTTACTGCTTGTAGGAAAGTTTCTCTTTCATATCTTTCTTCTTACCTTTACTTAATTAAAACTGATTTCTGACATACCAGTGCATTTATTAGAATGCTTGATCCCTTAGACATTCCTGAGCAGAAAATGAGCTTTCTCTGCTGAGAATCCTGCCTGAGCTTGACTTGTGTGAACCTGGAGCACCACTTTCACCTGCAAAAAGTTCAATGCCCTTCTGTTGCTTTCTATTACATCAATCATTAAGGAAGTACAGGTACTTCAGGCTTACATGAATGCCAGAGAAAACTATGGAAGCCAAAGAATGGCATGCAATTTTTTGTGAGCTTTTATAGTGAATTGTCTTCCTGTTGTCATCATTGTAAAGATTTTTTTTTTATTATTATTATGGTCAGCTAGCTTTGTATTCATTGGTGTCACTATTCGATTAATTATTCTATATTCAAATTCTGTGTGAGGGCAATGATAGTGTAAGAATTTTGAAGGAATTGGTAACTTCTTGTATTTCCTATGTGTTCACACCAGGCAATTTTTTTTTTTGTTTGGTTTAAGTGAGATTTTGGGGGGTGGGTTGGATTTTTTGTTTGTTTTGGTTGGTTGGGTTCTGTTGTTGGGGTTTGGAAGGGTGTTTTGTTTGCTTGTTTTGGGGGATTGTGGGGGTGTTTTTGTTGTTTTTTTTGGATGCTGCATGGTTTTGATTGGGATAATAAAGTAAAACTAGAATGTATAAGAATACATGTCTTAGAATATCTTTGATTATTAAGCTCATCTATATCCTTAAATGGCTGCTTAATGTTGATATTTTTAAGCTTATATAATTTTTTTATGTTCTGTTTTAAATTGGCCATTCACCTTTTGGTTTTATTCTCCCTCTGCAAGCCTCAGTTTATGAGTGGTTGCATGAGGGTAAAACCTCATCTTCATCTTTGTGCTGTATGGGTTCAGACCACTGAGCTGAGAGAGCATGTGGCAGCATCCAGTTCTAGTGGAGCCTTGAGGCTTCACCCATTCCCTGCTCTGCAAAATCCTGTCCTTTCTAAGAGCTGGACTGAGATGGCCAGATTAGTTCAGTGGAGGGCACCAAACCCCTTGCTGCGCTTGGCTTCCCAGTGGCTGAGGATACTGGAACCCATTCACTAACTTCAGTGTATGAAATAATCTATTTCACCTTCTCAATTCTCAAGATAATTGGCGATTCTCTTTCAAAAACAGATGTCAAAGGTACAAAACTGCAAAGGTTCTGCTCCACTGTTAATACTTAAGGACAAATAAAAGAGTCTTGTTGCTCAAGGTTGATAGTTAACAGCACTTAATGATTTTCTTATATGCCAATTCCGGTTATCCCAGTAACTGAGTCTTAGATTTCCAAAAGGTGCTGTTTGGGGATAACTATTTTATTTAAATTTATTGACAGTTTGTTTGCAGAAAAATAGATTTTTCATCTCAGAGTATTAGGCTCACATTTGTGGACTATTTTCAGTGATGATATCTTCCCCTTAAAGAGCGGGATACCCCCACACCCTCACTCCCTCTGGGAAATGTGATATGTGTTTTTGTACATTTCTTGTTCCCTGCAAAGTAGGCTTGTTGCTGGGTATTTCACGTGTAGCTCCGGTGACAAATCTGGAGTTGTTCATGGCCTTGCATGAGGCATATTGGTGGTGAAATTATTCCCAGTGAAAGAAAATAATGAAATTACATAAGACATGGTATTTACCAACAAATTTTGGAAGAAGACATTTTAGGAAAGAAAGGTTAGCTGAGCACCTGGTGTTCTAACACATCTGGTTCCTGTCCATGCTCCACCTGGCATGGTTGCTGTCTTCTGGAGCTTCTTTTGAGTAACACGAGGTAATTATGCTCTTTCTTTCTTCCTTACAAGAAATAGCTTAATTCTGTGCACTCCCTATCAGCAGGAAGCAAAGATTAGGAATCCTGTCTCTTACAAGACTGCAGAGTAGTAGCACAGAAGATAAGCTGCTTATAGTCATTTTAGTGACTCAAAGGAAAAATATGTTTTGTTTCCTTCTCATACAATCCTCCCTTAAAATAAACCAAAAAATCCCTCAACCGCTGTTTGCAGAGGAGAGAAGACACAGTATTAAAGTGAGAGTAAAAAGCTTTCCTTTCTCATTGCTGGTAAAGATGAAGAGTTTGAACTGGTAAAACACTGGCTGTGCTGCTTCTAGCAGTTCATATTAGTGTTTCCAACCAAAATTACAGGTGGCCTCTTTCCAGTGACACTTGGAAATTTAGTGCTGTGTTGATAGTCTGAAATGGAGATCCTCTGGCATTGCAAATGAAATATGTGCCACTGCAGTTCAGTTGTGGTTTAGCTGGTCATGGAGTTGGGATATAACCATATTATTTTAACTCCTGGAGACCATTACTACTTTAGGAAATAAAACCCTCAAGCATCAGAACTGTCAAGCTATATATTTTTTGAAGTTTTATATAAAGTAACACTAGGTTTTATTTCTTTTTTAATGTTTAGCCAGGTTTTCATTATTAAAACTAGATGAAAACAAGGGTTTGAGTATTTGAGTAATATTAGTATGAAGGCCAAACACAAACCTATAAATTTTAAATTTTTTTAGTAGGAAAACTAGCTGTTTTGAAATAACTGCTTCCTTTATGCTAAGCTGTTTATCCTAAAATATGGTCTTAAGCATGTACTCACATCACATTGAAAAAACAGAGCCTTGTGGTTTATGTAAAGATTGTTCTTCAAACTGCTAGTTACCAAGTTTTGCCCAAAAAAGGCCAAACTTCCCAATGGATTTGCCCAAACAAGGCCTGGGTTCTCATAGAAACCCACAGAATCCAGCCCTCAGTCAATCAATTATCAACTCTAAAAATTTATTTCCTTATAATTTTGGCAAAATGCTAAGAGCAGGATGAATGCTCCTCATTCTTCTTTTTTTGGTGCCACTTCCAGATGTACTGAGCAATGATGTGTTTGACCTTAGAGAGGGGAGAAATGTGTGAAATGCTGGAAATGGAGCAGTTTCACTGAATGCCTAGAAATTCTGCAGGCAGGGCTGGGTCTGCTCCTTTTCCTCCACTCTCTCCAGTCTGGCAGTGTAGGGAATGACAAACTCTTTCCCCCCAGGCAGCCCAGTACCAGATCTCCTCCAGGGAGTCACAGCCGTGCAGGCAGAGGGGCTTTGCTGGCATCAGAAGTCATCTGGGGAGGCAATACAGCCACCCTGGCCAGGAGTCCTTCAATCCAACAAAAGTGATTGAAGGGACCATTGTGCTGGTGTGGGTGTTTGGGGGCAGTGCTGCAGGTCAGGAAAGTGGTTTGATCATGGTTTCAGTACAGAATAGTATCCTTAGACCATTAACTACATTTCATTTTAATTGATTTCGGCGACCTTCTCTGATCTGAGTGAATGCCTTTCCACAGCACAGGAGTTTTTAAAACTCTCAGCCAAAAGAGACATCATAGTGTGGTGAGGAATAAAAATGCTCATTTAATTACTGAAATGGGATAATTTCAGAGATTACTAATGATATATGTTATGTCCTGTGTGCTTGACTGTTAAGTGCAAATGGACCTTTTATTTACTCTCCAGTGGCATATCATGAGGTTATTTGACTTGAATTAAATGTTGTTAAGTTCTGTGAAAATGGCATTCTAATTTTTCTCTACGTCAAGCTTCATTAAGTGTATTTGCACTTAGAAATTACAAGCAAGACGTTAACATTTCAAATGCTTAAAAATTGAATATTTAAAAAGTAAAATTAAATAGCAGCAGTCATGGAGGTTTTTTCCTTCTCTAAGGGACATTTCCAGCACTGCTTATTTCTTGTTGATTTGATTGATGAATATTTTGCCTATCAAATAAATACATTAATGATTGCATTTGGTTGCACCAATAATTGTGTGTTTCAAATAAAAACTAATTAGCATAGTAAGTGGAAAAGCATCATGGCACATGAAGTGTGCTTGCAGTTCATTACATCTGAAAGATCACAAAGACCTTTTTTGGCATTTGTTGCTTTTCAGCCAGTTACCAGCAATTATGTTCTGTTTGAATAGAAATTAAGTAGCTGATTTACAGCATTACTCTTCTTATGCTGAGGCATGAGCTACTGAGATTGAGGGTGTCTTCAATCACAGTGCACTGTAATATTTTCTGAAAGGGTTAAGGTTATACCCTCCTACACAGCTCTCTGTCTTGTAGCTGCTGCTGGAGATTTGTTTGGGTTTTCAGAGGACAAGGTCATAGTAGGAAATTACTTAAATTTGGGTTGGTTGGGTTGCCATTCTTGGTGCCAGAGGCAGCTGCAGCCTGTGGGCGCCAGCCTAGCCTGTTCAGGTGTGCCAGAGGGCCCTCGAGGGCTGGGCTCTATCTCCAGTCACCACCACTCTAAAAGGGACCAGAAAAGCCCAAGGCTGGAATGTTTTCTACTACTCAGCCTCAGTTAATGCAAATTATTTTAGGGACAGAGAATTGGAAAGTTCTCTTAATTTCTGGTAAGGGAAAACTCTTCTTAAGGCAGTAGATTATCTGTAATAAGGATTTCAAGAGTAGCAAAGCAATACATGTTCAAATAAACAGATAAAAGCATGACTAAATTGATCAAGTGTTTGGTTTGAGAACTTCAGGTTTTATTTGTGTGTTATTTGTATATAAAATATGGTACTGGAAAGTTATTCACACTCTCATTTTTCACTTTAATTGCCTGTTTGAGGGCAGCATGACAGATCCAAAGGTTGCTTTCAGCAACTGAGCAGCGCTGTGGTCACTTACTATTGTGCAATAATTAACTTAATTGCAGAAATTAGAACATTTTTAAAATATTCAGGATCCTTGACTGGATTCCATGCATTCTTTCTCTTTTCTATTGTCCATATCTGAAATAACCTTTTCTTGCATATGGTTATATCACAGTTGGTTTTTTTTCAATGAAAGATGTGTTTCAGGTTTGCAAGTCCTTCTGTTTGTTTACTTGGCTGTTTGGTTTTTAAATTAAAAATAGGAAATGTCAAGTGATCACCTCATTTGTGTTGCTAAAATACTTTTAGTAACCATGCATTAAATTAATACCGTAATCAGAACCCTGCTTCTCTGGACAAGATACAGGGTGGCCATTATTTTTAAAAGTTGAGTCTGAATTAAATAGTGGCAGCTTGCAAGGATGGAACAGGATTGATCCAAAGTAGTGTTATATAAAAGGTTCTATTCTGCTGTAATATCAAAGCACAGGCTTGTTTCTGTGTAGGTTATCTGAAATACCATGTGTTATTTTATCACCCACCAAGATACCATTTTCTCATATGACAAAACCCTGAGTTCTTGTGTCTCACAGGGGTTGTGTTACAAAATGGAATTTCATTTGTGCTAGTCTGAGTTAGTGAATGGATGCTCTTGGTTGTGGTGTTCTCAGAGGTTTTTGTGCTTTAGTTTTCAATGATTTTCTGGTTTTGAACTTCTCTCCCCTTTTTTATACTCCTTCTTACAGTGACGTCCTCTGATTGCATCTTAGAGGTTCTGCATTCATTAGACTCAGTGAAGCTAAAATGCTGGGAGTGCTGTGCCTGGGATCATGGTGCCTTTCCAATGAAGAGGCAGTTTTTACAAATTACCATTTTCCTTGGGAACTCCACAAGGGCTGCCTCATTTCCTTGGGAGGTGCACCAACATGAAGGGGCCAGTGTGTGCTAATCCAGGGTGTTAAGTCAGCAGCTGCTGCTTTGCCTTCCAGCTGCCTCTGTGTGCATTCCCAATTTATACTTGTTGGGTTTTTTTACTGAGGCAGCCTCCATTTAAATAAACCTTCTGTTTGACATTTCCTTTTGCTAACCACTTGTCTACATGTGTAATATGTAATTTGCAGTTATTAAGATTAATGAGAACCTTTTTGTGCTTGAAGGCTTTAGGAGAAGTCCACAGCAGTTCAGCTTTTGGGCTGTGACTTCTGAGGCTTTACCTTGTCTTTGGACTGCATTATTCTCCTGCTGTAATGCAGCAATTGCAATCACCCACTTGCTGTGTGGGAAGTCCACAGGCCTGGGTTGAGCAGCAGCCCAACAGAGCTGTCCCCCAGCTGGCCAAAAATACTGCAGTTTCATGACCTTCTTGTATTACTTATGTAACCTGTGTCTGTAAGGGTCTCTTTTTTCATGGCTTCATGCACTTAAGTACAATTTGATGGGGGAAATAAACTGTTTGCAGCTAAATGAGAATTTTTTGCAACTCTAGGATAGACCAAGCAGGCAGAATTTTGTCCTAAAACATATTCTGGAGCCTCTAGCCTTCACCAAAACTGTGAAACTTGACATAAGTACAGTGTTTTCTTGTTTGTATTTGCCTGTATGTAGCTTTCTTAGTCATCTATTTAGAGAGCTAAGTCATCTAAAGAGCTTATTGTGGAAATGTGAAAGTTTGGTATCTGATCTCTTTCACACATTTTAATAAGTCCATCTATGTGGCATTTAACACCTTGATCTTGGAAAGAACCTAAGCTCATGCTTAAATGGTAAAGGTGTTCTTGAATTCCAGATTTGAAACTCTTGCAGAATCATATTTATCTTCCAGTGTTCTGTCTTGAAGTGAAGAGCATAATCTCCTTTTTGAAGATGAGGACTTTTTTTTTCTGGTAAAGATATAATTAAAGGACTGTGTTAATTTGTCTGTGATTTTTTTTCTTTTTATTTACAAGAAGACACTAATAACGCGGCATTTGGAATTGATACTGTGAAACTCATAATGGTTTCCTTGTAATGGAGGTTTTAGATGGGGAGCAATTTCCAGTAACATTGAATTTATCTATTTCTGGCTTTTTAAGCTACATCCACATAGGAACAATTGCAGACTTTTGAGGAAGCCAACAGAAATATTTGCCTTGGCATCATTAGTGAAGCGAGCCAGTTTCAAGGGAAGTGTAGGTTTTAATTAACTAGCTGGGCTGACTTATATCAGCCAGTTTCAAGGCCAAGTGAAATACAAGACAGGCACTCTGTGAACCTGCTGGTGGGCGAGCAGAACATGTGTATGGATGTTCTGGCAAAGTCAGGTTTGAGTCTGGGGAACCTCTGTGTTGGCAGTTTACCCCAGTGTGATCTTGCACAAAAAGGTGAGATTATCATTAACATCTCCAAGAGACTTGGGAGAGACTTGTAAGTCCTTGGTCCTTGCAAATATGTGCTTTTAAAATCCTTTTAAAATCCTTTGCAGGGCTGTTATTTTCATTACATTAAAGGCATTTTGTTACTCTTTTAGAGATTAAACTGAAATGGAAATAAGGCCCTTGGTTTGGCAAAGGGAGTTTTGCCTTTTGGCTTTTTGTTGTAACTATTTGGTATAAAATTGACATGACTTACAGAAGACACATTTTTGAAACCTAAGTCTTTTTAAGATATGGACATCTCTAAACCCTTCCCTCCAAAAGGTAATATCTGCAACATCAGTGAACTGTCTTGTACTTCTCACCAGAGGCTCACTGGAGCTCACTGAGAGACCTTGTTTGTTAGGCTGAAATTTGTTCCCCAATAATCACCCCCACACTCAATTAGCATAGTACCCCCTATGACAAAGATGGATAAAGGGATAAATATCTGCCATAAAGAAGCTACTCTGGTTGTTGGTGTGTGAAATCTCTTGGAGGATTACAGGTGCCAAAAAATTTTGACAATCCAGCCACTGCATTTGTAAGTGAGTAGGGATTCACGTCTCCTTCTTCAGGCACCTGGATTTTCTGTCAGTCTTGACCTCAACCTCTGCTTTTATTAAATGGTGCCAGGGTGGGGTTGAAACAGGACTGGCCAGTCATATTCAAGATGTTGAAGAGCAGTATAATTTTTACCACCTTCAGGTCGTTATTTTTCTTCTCAGACTATCTTTACCACTTTGCTAGTAGTAGTGATCTTTCCTGGGCCCCATAAGAAAGCTCGTGGTTGTAAAATAATGCCACTGGGATTTGTTAGCATTTTGTAAGGTGAAAAGTGATCTTTCACAGTGATTCAAAACCAGAGCTCTTATGAAAGTGAAGTTGCTTCTGATAATTTTCTTGTATCTTGTAGGGTAATAGGGTAAAAGCTTATTGCTGCATTATATACAAAGAAGAGGTGACATGTATTTTTGTGCAGAAATATTAACGTAGAACCAAGTTATATAATTGAAGACTGTGCTTATACAGGATCTGTATGCCTTTGTTTATGATTTGCTCTCTTTAAAATACTTTGCCAGGTTAGGATTTTGCAGGCTGTAAGTTATTTCTGTGTAGTGAGGTGATTTAGTAATCATAGCATGCTTCAGTAGTCAGTGATTTATTTGGTTAGAACATACTCCACAGAAAATGCCTGGCTTTGTGTGAACAGTTCAAAGATGGCTCAGTGCAATTTATGGTCTCTCAGCCTTAATTATACACTGATACTACTTGTCTAGCTGTCCAGTTGAAGCAGGTTGTGGATGTGAGAAATTGGAGGGGTCTAATCCTGCAGATGACTGAGTAATTCTGTCTCTCTTATGGATGTTAGCATCCACACTTCAGTCTTTTAATTAGTGAGGTGCTGGGATGCAGAGCAAAATTCTGGAGTAGTTAGTATAAAATAAAAATTTTATTTTAATAATATTTCATTAAAAAAGAAAAAGAGAAAAAAAAAATCTAGCACCGTAGTAAATGAAGAGGACATAGCATAAAAAACTCTCACAACATTACAGAAAGTAATTCTTCCTACTGTGGAATGAAATCAGTGGCATATAATGTTTATAAGAAGAGACAAGTAATGAAGGCAGCTAATGTACAGCAGCTGGCAACTTGTTCTAGTAGATTTAAAGTGTTACTGCAAAACCAGTGAAGTAGTGAGTCTTGGATAGCCCTTGTTAATTCAAGAACTGAGGGTAGCTAGTTAAAGTAATGCTAATCAACCAGTGCCTTCAAGTTCTGGAGTAGTTTTTGTGTGTGTGCTGGATATTTTTCTTACAAGAAAGGGAACTCAGATCAGCCCTAAGTTATATTGCTTAAATATTTTCAAGAAGAAATTTGTCATTTGTGAGTGTTTAAACCATTATAGGTGTCTATTTGGAAACTATTTAGGCTACTTTTGGCTGACTTTGAGAGTTTGAAGAAACATTGACTAAACATGTAACATTATACAGGGCCATTTTTGTGAGATTGACAACAGATTTTTGTCTCCCCTACTTTTCATTCCCAAATCAGATTAAGTGAGAGCGTTGGCTGATGCATAACATCCTGGTCAGTGGGGCAGCACGTGTTCAGAGACAGGCTTTGGGCAGCATGTGTGGTATTAGAAAACATTGCTAGTGTCTGTATGGATGTGCTTAGACATGAGAAAAGCAGAGTGCTGGAAGTCCAGGCTTGAAGGTTCAGCATCAGGGAATACTGCTGCTTAATTCCACTATAGCTGTACTTGCTATTCCTTAAAAAAGAAAGGAAAAAAAGCCCTAACTACTGGGGGGGTTTATCAAGTCTGAGATGATTGTGATCTTTTTGTAGTTGTTAACAATGTGTATTCACTCTGCTCAAAAAAGTGCTAACTAACATCAGGAATGCAAGCAGAGACTGCCTAAATTAGAAGTAAAATACAATAAAGGGAGTGGAGGAGTCAGGCAGGAGCAGAAGGAAAGAGGGCAGTCCAGGGAATGAATTGCATCTATGTGCAGTCCTGTGGTACAAAAGTGAACAGGTGGTTATCGACATCTCCATGAAAGTTTTAACTTGTTCTTATGTTGGGACATTTTGAGGGGGCAACATAACAGAGAAAGCAGTTGAGAGCGATGGAGGGCAGGATATATGGAAAGAATTGGAGTTAGAAAGGGGCAGGAGAGAGGAAAGGCACTGTGTGAGGCTGGGTAGAGGAAGATGGAATGGAGGCAGAAAGGAATGGACTGGTGGCATTTTTAGACAGTGAGAAAAAAGCTGGCAGTGGTGGGCAAAATGTGCATGTGCCTGGATAGCACAGCCATGCAGGTTTTAGGTGGATGCAGAGGGGCTGCCAGTGTGTCCCTCCACTGGGGAGGGGCTATGCCAGGGCCCCAGGGCTGCTGCCACTTGTGGCACAGCTGTTTCTCCTCTCTTCTGCTCTTCTCTGAGGGCGTTGCTGTGGCCCCAGAACACATTTACGTGGGTTTTTTATTTATATTATAGCTGAGGAAGAGAAATAGTACCCAGCAGTGTTATGTGTAGTTCCTGCTGCAGTAAATGCAGCATTCTCATGACTGGCAACCCAGCACCTGGTTGTAAGAGGAATAAAAATGTGTCAAGCATTCTAAGTGCTAAATTCATACAAGATTTTTTACCATGGCTTGGATTATTTTGTGGAATTGTTATATGCAGCATAATTGACTTTAAAAACGTGTGAAGTCTGATACATGGAGGAGGGAGGGACAGATAGATCAAATAGAATCTGCATTGTGCTCTTCATGTGACAGGCAGCACCTACTGAGAGACAGGAGTCTGTTTCTTCCAGGTGCCAGCAGGCAAATTGCTCTCTGCTTTGATAACACACTCCCACAAAAGTTATGGGGCTTTTGGTTTTTGTCTTTGTATTTTCATCTTCAGCTGGTGTTATGGGGAGCCGCTGGCAAGCTGTGGGAAGGGTGGTGGACTCTCCATTAGAGCCCTTCCTTGTCCTCTCCCACAGATAATGTGCAGCACTCTGATGTAAACCAGCCCCAGTTTTGTCTCCTTCAGTCACAGAAACTGTTGTTTATAGGTGGAGGTTAATCCCATTTAAGAACTGGATTAGCAAAGACGTAGTCATTTAACCACAGATGCCTGAACTTGGCTTGCAGCTGATGCCTTACGTTTTAGCTTTCACATTTTTCAGATTCTGTACTGCCTTAGTGTGTGACTCTGAACTTCATATAAAGTGTTAGCAAGTTCTCTTCACAGATAAAACAATTGTTAGACAAAACAAACCTTTTCCAGTCTGAGAACCAAGGACACCATTGCAGCTTCAGGCCCAAAAAGTAAAATCAGCAGATTGAGGAGAGCAATCTGGGAGGATGGGACTTCATAACCTGAAGCTGTAATTGGACAATTAACTCCAATATGTAAATGCAGCAAAACTTATAAAAGTGTGAAAACTCGTGACTGGTTGACCATCTTGGGTAGAGCCACGGCTGGGCTCTTGGCCTGCGCAAGGTGTATCCTTTGAGGGCCTTTTAATAAATACCTACTTAATTCCTTTAATTCTGTCCAGCCTCTGTTCCAGGTCGCCTCTCTAGGCATTACAGCAGTTCTCAGACAGTCCTGGCTGGGATTAATGCCCTGCAGACATTCTGCATCGAGACAGTTCCATGGCAGGCCATGCCACCGCTGAGGTGTAAGTCTAAGAGAGCTCGCCATGGCAGTAGTTGTATGCTTGGCCTGCTAAATGATGATGGTGGGTTTTATAGAAAAAAAGGCAAGTAAAAGATCTGTGTACGCTGTGTGAACCTAACTTCCTCAGAAAAGTGAATTAGACACCATTAGACACTGATGCTTTGCTGTCTTGGGTGAGCTTCATACGGAGTGTGATGTGCTGGCAATTACTGTACAATTTCCCCAGGCACCAGCAAGACCTTTTCCTCTTAAGAACAGGCTTGGGGTTGCTGATTGGATTGGCACTTGTACTTTTATCCCTCTTCACTGAACTTTCATAGAGTTCTTTATATCTTCAGGGATATATTGATTAAGGCATGTTAGCAAATCCTGCAGCCTAAGCTGAGCAGGAGCAAGTGTAAGGAGAAGGATTAGGATCAATCTGAGCTTTGAGAGGCAGACAGGGGATTCCCTTCTCCTTGAATAAAGACATTATCTGCTTCAGCAGTGGTGTGGGTGTGACAAATGCACAAACCCTCAAGCACCGTCCCCATTCAGTTCAGTTAAAAATCTTCCTTAAGGCACAGCAGCAGATACAGATTTCAAAATAATTGTGTCATGTTTTAAACCCCACAAAAAACACCAAAAGCGACTGAGCAAGTCAAACTAATGTGCTTATCAAGATAATGAGTTTTTAAACATTAACAATGCTTAAAAACTCTAGAAGGAAGCAAGAACAATCCAAAATATGGGATTTGTTTGGAGTGCCTCATGCCCTTCCCCCTCACCAAACACAAAGTAGATGGTTCTGAGAAATAAAAGATGGAGAGCAGCAGTGCTGTGGGGAGCCATTTGGTAAAGGCAGTTTTTATTCTTGATAGTTAAAACACACAAGTTACACACAGAATTGCTTTTCAAGTAATGCATAAAACATGTTGTTAATGACTACAGTAATCTGCACAGGCAGGATGCACTTTCCATTGGGAACTTTTGAAGACTATTTATGCTCAGCTCCTAAAGGTGCCTAACTTTGCAGGGCAAAGTTGTATTTGAAACTTAAAGTTATATTGAAAATTCAATATAACCCTGGGTTTTGGGATAAGAATGCTGTCTAAACTATGAACATACTCCCTTGGCTTTGGTTTCAAAAATTCAAACCAAAAATCCTTTGTTAGATAAAAGCACAACTTAACTGCAAAGGACAATGGAAAGAGTGATTGAAAACATATTTTCTCGTTTGAGTGAGAAAGCACTTGAGGGAATTTGGATGTGTTTGCTTCGGGACTTTTGGTGGGCAGTGGTCTGCTTGGCAAGAATTTTGCTTCAAGAGCATTTTTGTATGACTTTTCTGATTCAGAGCTTCAGAAAATAAGCTGTAGAGAAGGGAGAGAACAAAACTCAGAGATGCAGAAGACAAGTCTCAAGACCCAACAGAGAGATCTTGGAACATCTTAAAATGTTAAAATAGCTACATTAAAAAAGAAGCAAGCTTGAGCCATTTAATGCTATAAATGCTATAAATCATGGAAAGCAGTGAAAACTAGTATTTATGAGGGGGATCTTGAAAGCTTGTGTGACAGTTGGAAATTACATCACTGTTGATGTTTCAAATTCTTGGGTAAAGTAATGCAATACTGTGTTTATGAATGAATGAGCGAGTGATGGAGCTGTGCTAAGTGTACTCTTTGGATAAACTGGGTTGAGCTATTTTGTACCTCTTGTGTCCACTTAGGTTACTTTGCACCATTCAGTCCCCTAATTTCAGTGTAAATGCACAAAGCTGAATTCTGTGTATGTATTTCTTTATTCTAGATACAGACCCACGTGTATTAGAAAAACAGGAACTTCAGCAGCCAACCTATGTTGCTCTAAGTTACATTAACAGGTAAGTGTGGTTATTTTTTAGGTATAACTGATCTTGGTTTGCATAATATATATTCAACCAAAATGGCTTGCTTATGGATGCACTCTTCTGCATCATGTCATATGACACTGTCAAAACACCTGTTTTGGAAAAACAGTTGAATTAAAATTTAACTAAGTTTTTAATGACTTTTGCATAGGGCACATGCAGCCCTTCAGCTGTACTGCTCAAATACTTAGGAATGAGGTTTTAGCTTTTGATGTTTTAGCTAAATCTCATGCCAAACAAGATAATTTTTCTTGGCTTACTTTCCTATTTTTTTGTACTTCACACAAGTGAGTAGAGAAAGATTTCACTTGTGATTGAAAAAAGCTCTATCTGATAATAGTTCAGTATATAAATGGAATTTTTACAGAACTTCAGAAGTTTTTCAACTACAATAACTATCTTTAAAAGTCTTGCTTACCAGTCCTGTGTAATCTAAAACTTGAAAGCAATTAAGAAATTAAATCATTTTTAAAGTACTTTTCTAAGTAACAGAGCCCCAGCTTTTCAATTATTGACTGATGGTGGTACTGAAACCTCCAGGGTACTCCAGCATGGATTATTACTTTTTATGCATAGAAAACCAGTTTGCTTTTTTATTTTTGCTATCTGGAGGATGAGATACAAGCTTATAACCCTATAAGCTTGGAAGATTAACCCAAGATTCAGTTTGGCAGAGACTGAGTTGATTCAAACTCTCATGAGTCACACAAAAATTTTCTTTATAATTCTGCTTCATTTTAAAAATGGAAAAAGTGAAACAAAAGCAAAAACCAACAAACTTTTTAAAACACAGAATCCACTTTCTATAATGTTTGCCGCAGCAAAAAAGTGTCAGTGGGTGTGTGGGGGAAGAATATTTCGAGGTATGGAAGTAAGGAGTGGTGTTCACTTGGTGAAATGACTACATTTTCTCCACTACATGAGACTGTGATTAAGAATAGCCAGTATTGACATGATTTCCTACTTGGCAAGTAACTCTTGTTCTTCCTGGAGACAGTCCGACTCCTAAAGCATATTTTGAAATTAGCCCTGACCCTTTTTAACACTTAGTTCTGCTGATCTCATTTAATGTATAAAACTTTTTTTTCCAATATGTAGGCTTGGTATGCTGTTGTGCATGTTGGTATGTTTCCCTCTTTCCATCATATACTTGGGTGTTTTCTCTTTTTGCTTCTGAGGTTATAATACTTAATGTGAAAGAGGAGAAAGGTTTTGGGGGTTTTTTGGTTGTTTTTTTTTTTTTTTTAATTTAGGGAAAAGCTGTTTTTAAGAACACATACTTGACCATGGGACTTGTTTTAAGACAGTGGGACTTGATCATACAGTTTGGAATCAGACTAATTTTAAAGTAGTCTGAAAGTGTTAACTCATCTAGATTTCATTATTTTGGTACCCTTTAAACAGAGTTCTGTGTAACTGAGACAGTTTTAGTTGCCACATATTTTGTCCAAACTTTCTTACCCTGTCATTTCTGAAAAGTAATTCTGGAGAACTGAACTGTGTTGTTTGTATAGTAAAACTGAATCTGAATTGACTTGTGCTTGAACCAGCTGCTATTTAGTTGCTCTTTTAGTTGTATTTTAATTTTTCCAAAGTGCTAGTATCTTTCATTGAACCACCTGCTCTATGCAACTCAAGCTCTTGAGGGAGCAGCAATATCCATTACAGTACGAGACATGCCTTTCTATTTCCCACTACATATGCCAGAGCTGAGTTCTGCTTTGTTGTCCCAGGCTATGAACTCAGATTTTGTAGCCTAATACATGTCATAAACATGTTGCATACTGTTAGATATCAAACACCAGATACTGCTGCACTTTTTTTAAACCCATGCTTTTATGGCTTCCAAGTGGAACTGAACTTAGCTCCGTTCCTGCTGCGAGTTACAGACCTTAAAACAATCTTCCTCTGCAAGTTTGTATATTCAATATGTTCTGTGTGGGCCATACGGTCTCGTGGAGCCTGGGAAAATAGGGACAGCTGATTCTCAGGGACTGCCAAAATTGTATGATAAGATGTGCACTAAATGTATGTTGTGGTAGAAAGATTAAATGGGTGTGCTTTATGCTCTGCCCATTGCCCTGTTGTATGGTGGCTATTATGAGCTAAAACAAAACGTAAATCTGGGTTGTCTGGCTTGATAGCTGGGAGGATAAAGTAACAGTAAAACAGATAGTAGAGAGGGAAGGGTACTGGAGTCTCTGTTTACAACTTGAAACGTGCTCTTGTTTCCATTTCCCTTCTATCCCTGGTTATTTTCTCAGGCATATTATTTTGGCAATACTGTTTGAGCTCTGAAGTTCTGAAACAGCCCTCAGATTGTGGATGTCTAAATCTGTAAGGCTCCAACTCTTTCTCCACTGGAGATTTACTGCCATTACAGCTCTCAGTAACTGCACACAGATGCTGCTTCCATAGTGTGTGATCCTCATGTAGACAGATAACGTTCCTTTTAAAATGGGTGGACAAAATATAAATTATGGGTCATAATGGTTTGTTACCGCTACATCAAACACTTCCATCAGACACTGACTGAATTGCCACAAATCCCTTTCTCAGACAAAGTTTAGTGTAGCCTTAGTGCAGTCCCCAGTATTGATGGTTATTCCCTGCTTCCTTCTGCTTTGGTTTCTTAGAAGTCAGAATTGGAATCAATAAAAGACACACTACAGCCAAAGCAGATGCAGTTAATCTGTTTCCGTCCTATAAATACAGGAGAGGTTTGTCTGCAAGGAGTTCAGTGGTGCTGCTACAAGAATGGAGTACTGGCTGTGATCTGTCAGGAGTTGCAAATGAGCACTCGGGCCAACATCCTCCAGTACCTTCTGGAGGCATCTCCTTTGTGGATGGGTCAGGACACCTTTATATTTTGTATTGTACTGAAATGCAGTAGTTAGCCGCAGTGATTAATATTGCTTACACTGCTACTTAAAGGCAGGTTTTATAGCTTTCAGTTAATAAACATGACTATGAATTTTGCTTGGGGTTTATTGGAATCTGCATAGCATTCTTTGTGCCTCTGAGTGTGCTGGTCTGAGTCTTTAGAGGTGATTGCTCTCAAGGTTGCTCTGTTACCTGGCATTGCAGCATGCAGCTAAGGCTTTTAGCCTGGTGCATTCTCATGGAGAGAGACTTTTCAGTATTCTCATGTTTGAAAGTTTCTTTCATGTGGATACTGCTGGTTACCTGTTAATGAGGAAAGCAGCTGTTGTGGGAATGTTGGGGCTTTTTAGAAAACAGCAAAACAAGCATACCACTATTACTGGCACAAGTGAGAAGACAACAGAGGCATGCAAAGAATTCCTTTGTCTGACAAGGTAGTATTAAAAATGTTTATAATAAAAAAGGTCTTATTCCCAACCTGAGTGGATGAAAAATTCTTTACAATTAAATTTTAATGGAGGTATTTCAACTTTTAGATTGGAAGTATCAGAAATAGGAAGAAAGCATAAATTATTGGAGTAAATTCTTTTCACCTTGATTATGAAGGGTGGGAGGTGCCATAGTAACATATATTATTGGAAACATATACCATAAAAAGAACAATTAATTCTGTATTTATTACAATTTCCATGAAATACATTTTTCTTACAATTACTTTCTCAGTAATTGCTTTGTTTTAAAAAGTTTCATCCAGATGGGGAAAAAAGAAAACTAGTATGCACCTACAACTCAAACTAAGCAGTCATAATTATATACTGTTTCTACTTCAAATTGCATAATGGCTATATTAGGGAATTGTTGAAAATAAAGACTGTTGTAATCTTGAAGTCTTTTAAAATCTAGCAAAATGCTTTAATTATGTTAACCCCAGGTTCTTTTTAATAGTGTTTTTCTGTTCATAATTGAGGTCATAGAAGAAGGGTTATATAGTAAAATACGTTTAGGCATCAATCCTGCAAGCAGTTAGAGCACACTGGTGAGAACATTTTCAGTGTTGCCTCTGGGCAGTCTGTTGAATGAGACTGTTGAATGTCTATAAATTTCATTCTCATGCACAGCTGGTACCACAAATGGAACCTGTGATCAAAATTGGATGGCATTCTTAGATGAAGAACCTATGATTATCCTTGCACATCTCTGAACCAATCTAACATTTTCTCTCGTCCTTCCAGATTTTATTTTTAACTAGTAAGATTTTGCCTCACTGTTACCATTGTAAATTCCTATAGGCTCAGGCATCTCCCCCCACTTCCCTTTTATTTCACCTGTCGTTGACTTTTCAAGACAAAGCTTTCTTACTTTGCCTGCTTTTTTTAATACCATGAAAAGTAAAATCAATCATTTCTGTGAGCATATACGTTTGTGAAAGAAAATTGCATGTAAAGTTCTGGCCACTGCAAACTCTCCCTGTGTCTTGTGCAGCTTGCTATTACCTGCTTTTTCCAGGAGTAAAACAAACAGCAAAGTGGCAACTAAGTAACTAAGTTACTAATGCAGTAACAAGAAGGATGGTTTTGGATTTGAGGCAATGTACTTTGACTACATCTGTGGGGTTTTGTTGCCTGGAATCAGAAAAAAAAACTTTTGCAAATAATATTGAAGTGGTAATATAAATAGCTGTTCTTTAATGAAAGCTTTGAGGTGCATACATAGCAGAGGATTTCTGTGATTTTTATAAAGTTAATTGATTAGTATATCTAGCGGGTACAACCAATAAGGGACCATTTACCCCAGCAGCCCACCCTTGGGTCTGCCCCTTGGAGTTTCTCCAGGGGGTTCCTTGTCCTATATCTTGTTATGTCCCTCAGGTGCTGGTGTAAAACAAAGTTTCCATGTTAGAAATTCTCTTCTTGGGAATAAGACTAAACAGAATTTCAAGAATGTGTTATAAAGGGTTAGCTATTGTTCTAAAGTGTGAGAAAGGCTGAGAAAGTGTTAAAAACTATGCAACCATTTATTAAAAAACTATAAAGCTACAAATACATGAAAAAGCTAAAAATCTTTAGGCATCTGTTTCTTAGCAGAGCGTCCAAACCGTGTGATACTGCAACACATTGCACTGTTCCTGTGGTTCAGCCCTGAGAGATTTTCCTGGGGTAAACTATGAGCAGTAGCTGCACAAGAAGCCCATGAAGGACTGTAGCCTCTTGAAGGTCATAGCCCATGGCTGGATGTGCCATCAAAGTGCTCTATCAAACTTTTTCTCAGCAGCAGGGAAAATCTTGTTGCTTCCTTTTTTTCTAAGAGCACAAGCATTATGTTCTTTGAGTAATTTGTGGGAGACAATTCAGTTTTCTCCCCTTTGATTCCCTAAGAGTGTTTTAATCTTGAGACTGTTGATTAGTTTGGGGTAGGATGTAGCTTCTCTTCCTGGCATTTCTCCTCCTTGCCTTCTGATGCCTGTGTACCATCACTGTAATTGCTGCTGGGGCACAGTTTGGAATGAAAGTCAAGAGCGTGGAGAGAAATATGTTTGTTTCTCCTGTCTTGCCATCGTAAAAAAATACTTTTGCAGAAGGCATATGGAAAGTGAAGCAATTCTGGAACGGTGAGCATCTTTCTTTAAAATAACTATTCCCTGCAATAGTTATTGCAATAAGCAATAGATCAAGCTTCAAGTCTTTCAATTAATTCAGGCACGATATTTCCACTTTGAAGTTGTATCATTGATGGTACATTACAGATTGAGACATGCTACCAACAAATATATAAAACCTCTTAAAATTGATATTTTGATCTCAAAATAGTTAATTTGATTTTTTTGAATGAGTAAAAAGCATTTTTTTTTAAAAAAGATGTATGACTAAGACCCTTCCTCGCCTTTTTTTTTTGTATAGCATACATTGTCTTAAATCTCATGCCATGATATAGAAACAGAAGGGTAGAGACAAGGGAGACTTTTCTATTTCAGGAATTCTATTGTAGATGAGTTTTTCTGAATGGGACCATATGAGCCTGTGAATCTGTTGAAGTATTGCTGTATCACCTGTTGAGACTTGCTGCATTTTATAGTGCCTAGTACCACAGTTCTTCTTCTTTGTCTTAAAATTTAACTTTTCCTTTCCGTAACATGATACTGTCTCATTTGAATTCAATATCCCAACTTTGTAAAAGTGCAGCGATTCCCTTGGATTGTTGCTTCTCATCACATTGAAGGTGCATGCCAGTGCTTCCAGTAGCTGCTGGATGGAATGCATGTGACAGGATACAGAAAGAAAAGGATCAAAGTAACATGTCAATTGCCAGATAATATTTTTCTGTGTAAGCCTATTTTTAAGTTAACAGTGACCAAGTAGATCATATGGTTTTATTCATGTAGCCATATCTTTATGCTCTGCTATTTGACTTGTTCTGGAGATGGAACAAGACAAACTTCAGATGATAATTCAAACAAGATGTGCAGAAATGAATGATAGTTAGGGTAAGGGGAATGCCTTTTGGTTTGGAAGGATTTATGCAGATGGCTTTGTTTTCTCTTTCTCTCTTTATGAATTTTAAGCTAAGCAAAGCTGAAGATTTATATGATGTACAGCTCTTCTATTTCATGTCAGCAGTAAAGATCAAAAAGCAGATTGGCACTTTGAGGAAAAGCTTTAATGCCATGCCTTGAAATAAGAATTACATGGTGAATTTAAACATAGGACACTGAAAGAATGTGTCTTAGTTGTGGGGTTGATTTTTTTTTAATTGATAGGGAATTAGCTTTCTTATGGTAATTTTTCTGTGCAAGACTCAGGATTCTTTCCTTTCCTTTTCTTTTCCACCCCATGAATCTCAAGTGAAAGAAGCACTGTCAAATCAGCATCATTGCTTGCAAGTGAATGTGTGCACACCTCTGTGTAATTCAGTTACCAAGCACTAGAGCTGTCAGTATTAAGTCCTCAAGATTTTCAGGATTCTTGTCTCTATTGGTATTTCTTCATCCTTTGTCAACGTGGCATGCCAAAATTGATGAAAAAAGCATCTTGTCTTCCTGGCACTGTTTTTTGTCTTGGCCAGTTTTGTTTCAACTCCCAGCTTTCTGCATAGGTCTCTTGCACAAGTCGCTGCATTTAGCGAAGGGGAAGGAGAAATACTTTACTGTCTCTTGCTTTAAAAAGGAAGGCATTTCATTTCTGGGATGTTTAAATTTGATCCTAAGCAGTAGTAATGTTCTCAGAATGACTGTGTTGGCTGCACAAAAAACCGTATTGAGATATTTTGCTGTCAGCTGTGTGGGCTAATAAGGCTCTCAGTGTCTATTTCTCTGTGTCATACCACAATACGGTCCTAATTCTTACTAGACTCTGGTAATAACATATGTTCATTCTTTATATTGCAGTTACCTAACATGCTTGCAGACCTATTTGGAAAACACATTGATGTGCCCAGTTTCAGATCCTCTGCAGAAATAAGAACTTGGAGAAACTATTATGCTTTGATTTATGAGTGAAGGATGAGCAAAAATTTTACAGTTGTGATTAGTTTTCTTTTCAAGTACAATCTGAGTTAAAACGGCTGAAAGGAGTGTCTGTTCTTCCTGTCTCTACCATTTAGAGAAATGGCGGACATATACAGCTAGTTACCTCCTATCCTGGTACATTTATTTTCTTTAAATTACCAGCAACAAAACATTACACGCACAGGAGAAAATTACAGAATTAATAGATGACTCTAGGAAAGGTTCATGCTGTCCCAGTGTTTTGCTAAAAGCTTGTCATGACAATCTTGGCTGCATGTGATGGCTTGCAGATTGGTAAACTTGGTGTCCCTGGAATCCCAAGGCAGCCCAGACCAGCTGCTGGTTATTTTCATTGACTGTGGCCTGATTTTTTATGAACCTAAAATTTACTTATCACTGGCCTTGTGTACAAAAGTAGTTGCACTTCTTTGTCTAATTTCACTGATTTTAAAAAATAACAATATTTCATCGCAAAACTGCCTACTTTGATTTGTTGCGAAAAAGCACGCACAGGATTAATCTACAAAAAGATTTAAAATTAGATTTTCAAATAAATTTGATAGTTCAAAATGCAAATTATTGAATTACTTTTTTTTCCTATGTTAGTTTTTAGTTATGTGAGCACATTGTGTATCTTAGATTCATTCCAGTGGTGAATATCCCACTAATTTATTAAAATGCAACAAACCATATCCATAATTCCTAAGGTGTCTAAAGATGCTTGGTGTTTTCCTCTCTTCTCCTTCATTCTCATTTTTGCATGTAACATGTCCAGGTAAGGGCTCTTGCATGTCATTTGCAAAGTCTTGCTAGTGTTCAGTGAGGGATGGGGCCTAGAAACATGAAGGCCACATAGCAAACAGAGTTGCAGCACAAAGTTTATGTATTGTCACAGACAATAAAAGTAGGGCCACAGTTTGGAGATTGCATGCCAAGGCTGTCCAAGTCATGCTTTAGGACAGCCTATAGCCTAGACTAGAGATTAAGTGCAGATGAGAGAATATTCTTAGTGCTTACAGAACTTGGCTCGTGAGGAAAGAGCATTGATGTCATCTTCCGCTACGTGAAACCTACTCCAAAGTGTTACTCTCAGCCTTAATTTTCATTAAATACGTTTGCGGTTGGCTTGACCTCTCAATTTGATTCTGAGCCAGAGAGAAAATTTTATATCCTGCAAAGATACATTCCTTATCCCACCACTTCCTCTGCAATGCTCCAGTGCCCCGAGAAATGGAGACCAGGTGGAGACCTTGATGGAGTTGGTTTCCTCTCTTATTGAGGCCAAGGGTTCATTTAGCAGGTCAGCAAAGGAATTTTGGAGTCCACCAGTAAAATGCTTTTGAAAGATGGTTCTCCTAGGTCTCTGACTGGAATAGCACCAGTTTTAGCAGTCTTTAAGCACAGTGTTCCATAGAGAGCTGAAAGGAACCTGTGTTGTGTGCTGGAATCCTGACTAGGCTTCGTGCTAGAACAAAATGAAGGTCAACACTGAAGCCATCTGAAAGCAACTGGTGGATACAAAACATACGCATGAAAGAGAGCAGTGAGGATATCTGTTGTGATAAGGAATTAGTGAAGTTGGACTGCCCTGATTGTGAGCAGGTATTATGTAGTAAAGGAACTTTTAATATGATGAAAACGGAGGAAAGAAGAAAAGGTTCCTTTGGCTTCTGGTTTTCCTTTGGGGCTGCTCTCCTAAACTTGTAAAGTGCTGAGAGGAAAGAGCCCTGGCATATCATCTGTGATTTTTGTTTAATCTACCTAATTTTGCCAACAAAGTATGGTATCATGTAATCAGAAAATAATTTTTAACAGTGTAGAGACAATAGGCGAAATCATAGGTTCATGAATTTTTGTTTTGAATGTAAAAACAGAGAAGGGATTGCTGTGATCTTTCCCTTGGATTTTTCTGAAACATCTTGTCCAGAACTCAAACAGTGAACACAATTTACATGGCTGTAGAAGCGAGAACTTGCATGACGAAGTAGAAGTAAAACCCTGAAACTGATGCAAATACATGGGTTTTTTTCTGATGTATATCTGTTGAATGTGTTTGTGAATAGAATTGCCTGTCTTTGACCTCTGAAAGTCTAATTCAATGCATTTAAACAATAGTTGTGTATGTTACATATTGCACATTGTTGAAGTAACCTACGTTGGATTATGGTGACCTGAAACACTCAAAAAGGCTTGCTTGGCTCAGCAAACAAATGCTATTAAAGGGAGGCTTTATTTAATTAATTTGGCTCAGTTATAGTACAATTAGTCAGGCTGATTTAGTACTTTCTGAGTCTTGGTTTCCCCGAAGCAGTGCAATTTTGCAGACTCTGGATTTCTTGTTCCAATTTTTCAGAGAACTGAGAAAGGTTTTCTTTCATTGTCAGTGTTGGGGGTTTGTTTGTGGTGTTTGGTTGGTTTTTTTTAAATCAGGCACAAGTATTTCCCCAAGTGGTACAGGAGGATACAGGCAGAGATGGAAATGATTACAGCAGTAATTCTGTCTACAGGTATAGATGGGCTGTACGGGTAGACACTGCTAATTTGTCCTTGATTTACTGAGGAATTGCTGTGGGTTGGCCGTGCATGAGTGTTTAATATCTAGTAATTTCTAATTAGAGTAGCTTTTGTAATGTATGAGCAAGACACCATAACAGAGAGGGATATAGTTGTGGGTTGTGGATTCTGGATGGAGGTGCAAAAGAGGTGACTTGTTCCAAAGTTGCAGATAAGTAATATTTCATATCTGCCGCCGTCAGTGCTGGGGATTGACCATGTGCCTTGAACAAACCTTTCCCAAGAACTTTTGAGCTGAGAATAGGCTGGATTTATTACTTGCTTTTATAGTGGGGATAGCAGGACCATTCCTCTTAACATCCAGTTCAGCTATAGCTTCTGCAGTGGTGGCAACCAATTCTGTGGTACTAAGTTCCACTGCTGCTACACACAATGTATAGTAAATTCAACAAAACTCGGGTATTTGTTGAAAGCAGTCTCCTTCCCTGCAGTAGCTTCCAATGTGAACTATGCTTAATAAAATGTTAAAAAACCTAGCACAAAACATCCCTGTTCAAGGGGGGGTCGAAGCATTTATGTGTGACTTCCATCTCTACTTTTTCTTATTTAATTTGCTCACCTGCCATTTCTGAAAGGTCAGTACTGAGGAAAAGTTGTGAAGCAATTTAAACCAGGTTAGTCAGGCAATGCTGTTTGCAAGAGGTAGCTGGACAGTTCGTGTCCTCCACATAGAGGATTACCAGGACTGATGCTGACTTTTTAACCACAGAGCATGGATATAAAAGCCTGGTTTGAATATTTTCAGCACAAAAAACTTTGAGCTTATGCTTTTAATGTGATCTTTGGGATCTGAACAACTACGGAAATACTATCTGTTACCAATGTTGACATTGTAGAAATGCCCTGAATTTGCACCCAGCACTATGCAGCAGCTCTTTAATAAAAAGAAAACCAAGTGTGTTACCATTTAAAATAATGAGGAAAATACCTCTTGCTAAATGTAATTCTCATAATCTGCTAAATATAGTGAAAAATGACATTTTGTGGGGGCTTTCAAGAACGTGCATGGGGAGTACTTAGATTTCCTGTTCCCAATAATTTTCCTATGTAAAGTATATTGCCTTATTTTTTTATAATTCTTTCTACTGATTTCTCTTGCACAGTACTTAATCATAATGATCTTAGAGATTGTCCTTTGTTGTTGCTGTCGGTTTTTGCCATTTCATGCAGAAAGATGAAAAAAGGTTTGTAGAAACCTGTAGTGCAGTTATATAAAATGAATGTACTCTTCTTCATGCTAGTAAAAGAAACATACAATCAATAGGTAAAGAGCTTCTGATATTTCTTTCATGCTTCATGAAATGCAATCTCATTTGTTCTTATTGGCACCAAAGGTCCTGTGCAAATAATTGTTCATTTGCATCATATGTTTTACTGCTGCTGGTAGTTTTGATTTCACCCATCTGGCTCAGTTAGAAGAGTGTAACTCAGCCCAGCTAGGCTGGGGATTGTAGACAGCACCACTGCTCTGCTGGAAATCAACCTGCATCCCTTTCAGTTAGCAGGGATTTTACTTTAGACTTAGGTGCAGTCCAGTAAGAGCCCTTAACTGCTACATTGACTTGAAATCTGTTATAGGAAACTACCTGTCACAGTTTCTAATTGAATATTTCTACAAATCCCATGTGTATAAATGAGGAGTGACTCAGTTGCTTGTGACAAATCGGAGTTGACTATCTTCCTACCTGATTTAAAATTATGAATATTTTTTTCTTTAACAGTATTTTTTATTTTTATGCAGGAATTAAATAATTCCCAAAATTTAATGTAACATGGATTTTGCTTTAATTTCAGACTAAGAAACTTTAAAAATTCTGCTTATATGAAATGCAGCATAAAATTACAATCTACATGCCCTCCTAAAGGTATTGTAAGTCTAGGCTTTTTTTCTTTTTTTTTTCATTTTAATTATTGGTTTAATATGATTGAGAAGTGAGGAAGCATTGCCAGTAGTATAAGCTTTATAGGAAAATATGTGGTATGTTCAATGAGCTAGGCAATTACATGTATTTTGGCTTTGTATTCATGTGATCCATAAAAGATGTTCAGTTTCCTCATTATTATTTCTTCTTTCCCATTGCTGCCTCAGTGATGGTAAATGCAGACAGAAAATACTGCTTCAGTAAAGTTTGGACTTCATTATTTCACATCCTGAATGTCTAAAAAGCTTGCTGGAGGTTTTCTGCACAGGTTGTGATGAAAAGGCTTCGTTTCTTGGTATATTATTGTGATGGGGAAAGAGAACAGCTATGGCACAGAGGTATTCCATCCACATTTCTTGAAAATAGTTTCTTGGCAGAAATTGTACTCAAGTAGAAGTCCATTACCATGAACAATTTTTGATTTGCAAGAGCAGTAATTGTATACATACTGCTTGTCAATGCATGTTCTTACATATGGTATAAAGCTAAAACATTGCTATCTGATGAGTTCTTCATTTTTGCTGATGTCCTTATTTCATTTGAGGCATGGTTTATTGGGGCAGCATGTAGGGCCGACTAAAACTTTCACGATGAAACCTGAAACTGGATGAAACAAACCTGAAGGCTGGATCAAGTTCACAGGAACATTTGCTGAGGTTTCTAAGTCTGGGTTGAATTTGCAGCCAATCTGTGCTCACTTACTGTGCATTGAAAGAACCACAAGAAATGTATTGGTTTCATATGGTTTCAGCCTTCAGTAACTGCACACTACTGGTGACTTCAGTAAAAGTTGGTTGTTGCTTGCTCTAACTTCAGTGAAGGGAACTAAGACCCATGTCAAGTGATGTAAAAAGTCAAGTGTAGTAAGTGATTGGACAGTGCCATCAAGGAGGAATGAGACAGAAAGCAAGAGACTTTGTGCTGCAAAAAGCACAAAGGAGAAAGGCAGATGTAGGTAGGATCTCCCATCACACTTGAGAAACTTGGTCATTACTGAGCTGCAGTACAAGTGACAAGGACCAGACTGTGCATGCAGGGTGGGTCTTTTGTTGGCAGGAAAGAGAGGACAAGGAAGGGCCAATTAGCAAAAGTGATGATGCTTCACCTTGTGGTACAAACATGGGAGTTTTGTAGAGGATGTCTTTCAGTCAGGGAAACACAAGGGAAAAAGTTTAATTGTGGGATAGAAGTATCTGAGGGGAGTAAAAACCTGGGTCAGCTTATGGGATGACTGAAACATATCAAGAAAGGAGAATTCAAAGGACACAATACACAAACTGAGTCCAGGACAGGTTCTTCGGTGTGATGGGTGGGAGCCAGTATCTCATTTTAACAGTTAGAGAAGGGTTATTGCAGGGTTATTTCTGCATCCTGATGAGTAGATGTAAAAGGAAAGCTTTCATTGTCTCTGGTAAATAAAGTCATCTGGGGGGTTGCTTAAAAGCTTTGTTTGCTAATTCTCAGAAGAGACTTGCTGAGGTGGTGCTTGCAGCTCTCCCTGGTGAGCACTGTGTCATAGGAGAAGTTCAATGGATGCACATTTGAATAGAACTTGGTATCATTCTTCAGAGGTAATACCACTCACAAACTGATCCCTTTTTATTTCTCTGTCAGCAATGCTGAAATATATCAGCTAGCGCTTGAAGTTGCTGAACTTTGGATTAAGTAGCAATGTGGAAATATATTTGGAAAAAAAAAATCTAATGATAAATAAAAAGCACTCTCCCGAGACATACGTAGGAAGCCTGGTTCCTGAAATTCCACCATACTTCCTGCCAGTCAGAATTGTGGAACCTGTTGGGCATTTTTTACTAAGCTTAGCAGTAGGGTGGAGGTCTTAAAAGTTAGATAAATTAATCTAATCTTCATCTAATAAGTTGTTGGCTGAGCAGGAAAGACCCAAATTAATGCTCTGGGTAGTGAGGGAAAGGTCTCAGGTGCTAAATGCTGTCTGGCAGTGCAGCTCTGGAGTAGCCTTAGCACATAAGAGCTTGGAGGAAGCAGGTTTCCATTACTTCTGCCGGTCATAGGCAATTTGTCTTCTGTCCATATCATCTAGTAGAAAACTCCCCATGGCCTTGTGTTTGGCACTCTGATATTTCGCACAGTACTTCACAGAACTACTGGTTTGTCCTTGGGGAATTCAGTAAATATCTATGAGAAATTAAGTGCCTTGCTGTAGTACTGGCTTTGGATCAGCGGGAGCTGTAAAGAGTAGTGCAAGGTAGGAAAAGTTTTAGAAGGAACTTAGAATAAGAACTACCAGCCAGATATCTAAAAAACCTCCCAAATTAAGTCTTCCTGTTATGTCTCTTTGGCACCTGCCTTCCTGATGATACTGTGTGTTGCAGGCAAGGCAAGCAAAGTCTGTGGAGCTGTGGGATCCATGGGGGCTGTCTGTGTGCCTAGGGATTCAAGGGAGCCATGGGAGAGAATAATATCTGAAGGGACAAATGTTATTGAATAGTGGGTCTTCAAGTTGGGTTTGTGTGCCAATTTCCTTTGTAGCCAAAAGTTTTCTGCTGACTTTCAACAATTAATCCACAGTATCTGAACTATAACCCCAGTTTTCAAGCGACAGATGCTGAAGACTTGGCTAGATAATTACATTAGCATTTACTTTCCTAAAAAATGTACATAGAGAAAGACAGCATACTGGCAGGGCTTTTCCATGAGAGCAACAGTTCACAGAAAGTAGCATTTCATTGTAATGTCTGTGATGCAGCTTTGAGAACAAAACCAGGTAATCCCTGAGGAGCAATTCAGCCAAAGCAGCTCAGAGCTGTAAGAACTGGCCGCCAGTACCTTGCAGCTCCTGCTGCCTGACTGCATATTTGTGCTCTTTTTTCTTTTCCCCCACCCCCAATTTCCTGTGAAGATTAAATCAATGCAGCTCAGACTATGCTTCTGTGGTGGTTTTATTTTTCTCTGAGTAAATTAAGAGCGTTTCTATTTCTCAGTGCACTGAAAGAATAGTGACAGAGCTAAAGGCTTATATTTGATGTGGTGAGAAGCTTTGTGATTTAAGAGGTGTCGTGTAGGTTAAAGGTGGTGACAGGATATCAAGGATTCATTGCTATGAAGAGGGAGCACAGGATCTCACCAGTAGCGAAAAAAAAGTGAGAGTGGAGTCTACAAGGAGGCCATATTCATTCTTTACCTCTGTCCATGCATTATAACCTTGAGACTAAGTGTGAACATACACCTTCAGATCTTCTTATTTTATATGGGGATGAAATGGGAAATGTTTTCTGTGGAAATTAGAGAATGAATAATAAATATTCCAAATAGCATGTAAAATGCTTAAATGTATTTTTCCTCAAATACTGTCTCTGTTAAATGTAGTGCAAGTTACAAACTGCTCTTTCCTTACATCATTTGATTTTTGGGAAAGCCATTAGCAAAGGTATGAAGCTGTGAGCCAAAAGGCACAGGCTCTGTTCCCCATCCCATCAATTATCTGCTTTGTGATCTGATGCAAGTCATTTTTCTGCCCCTGTGTCATTTCCTAATCTGTCTGATGCTTTGGCTGGCTGCTGACAGATCCCTCCATGTCCATGATAAAAAGTACTTTATATCAGACAGGTGGTGGTGTCAGCTGCATCTCTCTAGTTGGTGTCTGTTCCTACAGCATATTGAGAATTGCAGTTAATAAGCTAATCAAATAGAACTATGTTAATTTAATTTCAAAGACACAGATGTTACTTTAAATTCCATAATATATAACAGAGATTGGTTTTTCAAGACTGGACAAGATGGGCAATTTCATGTGAATTAAATGCAGAAATTTTCACTAACATAAGTGATGACTCTGCTGTAGTTTAGAAAGGTATGGTTAGTTTTTCTGCCCTCAACTGTTCGTTTTCTTGCATGTCTTCTGCTTTAAAATTCTGGTTTAACCAAACAAGAAACCAGACTATCAAGGTGCTCTGTCAAGGGCTGCTTTCTAGTAAAAGTCTACATGCAGTGCTGGCAGCTTTGTGAAAGCACAGATGCTGGTAGACTTCTTTCAAATTCTTTTTGCTTGGCATTTATGTAATAGGTTGGATCAGTTGGCCTCCTGGACTTGCCATTTAGGCATTTATTCATTTAAATGCATGGTATGTATATAATACAGCTAAAATTGAGCTATATAAGCTTTAAAAATTACATTCCAAGAAAATACCAAAAATAGTTTGTAGTCCATTCTTATCTTTTAACTTCTGGGTTTTTTTAAATAGTGCTCAGTAAAAAGCCTACATCTCAAATACATATGTAATATATTGTCCTTCATTGTGTGGAATTGGCGAGCTTAAAATACTATTGACAGGAGAATTTTTTAGTCCAGATGGCCTCAGCTTTGTGTAATTTACCTTTTAATGTATGGCTTGCCAGCTGGGACAACTTTGCTTTGGGTGAAATTTGCATAGCCATCAGATATTTGTTACATGCCTGGAAAGAAAAGTGGGAGCAAGTTCTGGCTTATGCTAATACTTTGCTATCACCACATGCCACCACTAAAGCAGCAAAATAAGAATTAGACTCTTCATTTGTTCTCAGCAGTTAAATTATGAGTCTCTGCCTTATAAAGATTAGATATTTTTCCATGAGCTCTTTACTACTGATGAAGCAGGCAGTGCTTTAATCGTGAAATTGTTTCACCTTGTTAAAATACTGCTGTTCTTGTTGAACAAATTAAGTTATAAAATATTGAATATGTGCACCAGGCATTTCCAGACTTCAAATAAATTTTCAGACAAAACAAACTAAAACATTATAGGAATTCACGTTTTAATGCTTGATTTTATTCCAGTTCTATTTTTGTTACAGTAGTTTTAAAAGATTAGACATTACTCGTTATAAAATAGTGCCACGCTATTTTTGTAAATGTCCCAATAACAACAATAATTAATATCCCCACATTTGCATTTTAAGCCACTCCATTTCCCTAGTCATCTATTACTTGGATGTGAAAAAATCATTTCTCGTCAAAACTTGGCACAGAATACCTGAATTCCATACTTTTTACCAGATGTAAAAATAAAAGTGAACAAATTCATCTTTTTCCCGCCAATTAAAGGGTCCAATAAAGTATGAGTTAAATTTTGTCCTTGTTTTGATAAATGGTTTTCATTTACAAAAGTTCAGAATAGCTCTGATCTAAAAACCAAAAAAAAAAAAGGGGAAGTAGAGAGAAGTGGGATAGGGGGATCTACCTCATGAATGATAATAACATTAAACTGCTGCTTTCCAGAGAATGCCTAACAGCCTCAGCTCCTTGGTGATTTCGGAGGAACACTTGCTTTTTGCAATGCAGTACTATAAGAAAACAGCCATCATCTCCACTTGGCCTTTGTTGAGACAGCTTTGGTCACAGGCTGTGGTTGGGGTGCTGATCACATCTGTCTCAAAATACTTCCCAGACGTTAATTCAGGCCAAGAGCTGGTACTGCTTCAGAGTAATGCGTGTCCTTGTCTTCCCTGAGGAAGACTATAAATGTTTTTCACCTCTGTCGGTTTTTTTTAACCGACAGAGGTGGTCGGTTGTACCCAAATCCAAACTTACTACAGAAGCCTGTAGTATCCTATTGAATCTTCTTAAGGAAACTTCTTGAGCCTAGGGATACTGAGAGAGAGATCCATTGATTTAAAATTATATTTGATGAGGTGCAAGTTTTATTCTGTGATTCACCATACTAATTATAGTTTTCACTGGGGTAAAAAAGCTGAGAAATATTGAGAACGTCCAGAAAGCAGCAGAAGCATCTCCTGCTTTGGGTTAGTAGCCACACAAAGCCCACCGGTGTGCTGGCCAGAGCCCTGCCCTGCAACACGTGGAGTGAGTGGGTGGTTGTTTCATACAGAGCTGAGGACTGGTTTTTCTGCTGGATTGGTAAAACTCTGTTGCAACAGTGCTGGGTTTATGCCAATGAATCATCTTTATTTATTTAGGAACCCTTTTTTTTTTTTCAAGGCTGACTTCAGTTCATGCAATTATCGCAGCAGTGTTTCCCACCGGGGGAATTGCATGGTTCTTGCAGATTTCTGCCCGGAGGTGTTTGCCTGCCTGAGGGGTAGGTGTGAAAGTTGCACATAGCTGAAAGATACTATTTTCAGTTATTGTGCATTGCCACCACTCGAAGAGACCACAGAGGAGACAGAGGCATATAATGACCAGACAATTTTGAAGCCTGCCGTCATTTATTCTTATTGCAGACACAGATTTTTGTAACACTTTGGCTTTATTCCGATCTGGGTTGAAGTTTCAGGTCTATCTTTGGAAAGTGGTCTTTTTGAAAGCCAGAAACGTGTGGATGTGCCCTCATTCATCTGCAGAAGGACAAGCAGTGAGTGAAGGGAATGGTGTCAGCCTGTTTTGTTGGAAGCACATTCCCTCCGTGGAGGGCAGGGTGCTGTGGCATTCAGGGTCCTGATGTTTATCTTGGCAGAGGACATGTTGCTTGGTCCATTTCATGCCTTGCGTGAAAGAGGACAGAGGTCTGCTAAGGCTGTGTTACATTGACACAATCTCGGTGAGTGTAAAATACTCACTAATATAAGGAAGTAGGCTGACACTGAGCCGGAAGAAGAAGGGGAAGAAAATGCAGCCCACCCTTGCACTAAATATGTAACTATTGGCATACAGGAATGGACATGTAAAATTTATCACAGAAGTGAGAGTACTTTGCAAGGCGGTGCCCGGTCAGAATGACAAAAGAACAGGCATATTCTGTAAGTTGAAACTCAGGATGCCTTCCCATTTCTGTCTCCAGTGGTTAGAGTTCTTCGCTCTTGCTAGATTACAAGTCCGCAGGGACTTTTAAAACTACTTATTCAGACTTTACTGTTTTGGATGTACAAGAGTTAGTTGCATTAAGCTGTAGCTCAGAAAAAAAAAACTGAAACCATTTTTATAGCATTTTAAAATAACTTTATTAAAGGATAGCATAAAAGATCACAGTTTTTTTGTTTTTACAGCTCTGCTTTGAAAAGATAATAAAGCTACTACACAGGACATGTATTAGGCTGGTGATTAATGTGTCTGTGTGTTACAACTCCGAATACTCTGAAACTAGCTTTATATTGGAATAAATGAAAATGTCACATAATGAAACCGCAGAGGAGGAGTACAGTGCTAAGAAAATAATGTGCACTAGTCTCTCACTAGGTAGCATTTTACATTAGCAGAGTGGGCTGAGCTTTTTTTGCCTTCCATATGGGGATCTTAAAGTACTTAACATCAAAGAGGAGCTCTGTTTTGATAGAGTAATTGCTAGAGCCTGGATAATCCTATTGCACAAACATTAGCAGGAAGCTTGGGGCTCTTGACACATTGAAGAATACAATGGAAGTTTTAAAGTGGTTTTTTCCTAGGACTGTTCTTTTATCATCAATCTGTACCTTAAGCACTTTAGTTCTAATAGATTGGTTTTAAGATGAGATCCAGTATTGAATAAATAAATGTTATTGGGAGGTAGATCCATAGACAAGGTCGTTTTCCTCTAGGGAAGGATGGATATCTGCCTTCTAGTAGACACTACATAATTTAGGTTGGAAAGGATCCCAAGAGGTTTTGTCATTCAGCCCCTGGCCCTAAGTAGGGTTAACCTCAAAGTTAGATGAGGCTGATTAAAGATCTTGTCTCTTTAGGCAGCCTTTTCCAGTGCCAAGGTGCTCTTGTGAAACCTTTTTTGTCTATATAGGACTGAGATTTTTCTGTGCTAAAAAAATTTTGTCCATTGACTTTTGCCCTTTTGATGCGTACACATCTCTGAGGAGAGCCTGGTTCAACCTTCTAGTGAGACAAAACCGGCCAACTTGCTCAGCTTCTTCACATCCTGCATGGTGCAGCCTCAGCCGTGCTCCCCTGCTGCCCATCTCTGGGCTTTGCCTCTTTGCTGGGGTTACAGAAGGGGACATTCTCTTCCAGATCGGTCCTCAGGAGTGCTGTGTAGGTGGCTTTAATGGATTCACTCAGCCTGCTGCCCGCCGTGGTACTAAATGCAGCACAGGCTGTGTGAATAACCTGTTGCTGCTGTGATGTGTTGCTTGCTCAGGGCTAAGATGCTTTCTTCCCATTACCAGTTCTTTTCTTGGACGTAGCATTTCCTAAGCCCTCAGTCACCACAATGATCTGTAGTACCAGTGCTGTACTTATTAACAAAAAAAAAATCCCCAAAACAAAATTTAAAAAAAGGAGCTACAGACAGGTGTAGGTGCCCGGTTGTTCTGTCATGTGTGTCTGACTGTTAAACACCAGAAGTTGGAGTATCAGTCACTAAATATTCAGTTGCTGAACAGCCCGAGTTTGCATGAGGACTGTTCTTTGGGTAGTGCCTCTGAGAGTTTGCTGTAAGAGCAGCTCACATAACCGGGTCAGTTTATGCCTTCAGTGGAATTCATCTCAATTACAGATGCGACCACTAAGTATTTTAATAACTATATCACTAATAGTTTAAAAAAACATGAAGGATTAAGAGCCATATGTTCTCCCAGGCATGTGAGCTTAACAAATGCAGCGTTTTGCTATAATACTTTTTTTTGTCACTTTGGTATGTAGCCACCCCATCCCTTGGCAGAAGTGGGATTCTATCCACAAGCTTTAGGCGAGGGTGTGTGGTCTTGCAGCAGCATGGGAGGAGTTGGGTCAAAGGCAAACTTTTATATATGTGCTGTGCTACTGAGGGGAAAGGAAGCAGTAAACCAGAAAGGACTGCCTTCTTTCAGTTCTGGCTCTTTTGGCTTTCACTTCTGCAGCTGAGGAATCCCCCTCCCTTCTCTGCTTCTTGTGTAAGAGCACAGATGCTGTGTTGGAGAGCCAGTGGAGCTGTGCTAATGGAGCTGAAGTCTAAATGAAGAACTCATCCTGCAGAGCCGACACTGTAGGTTTTGTTGCCTGAGATGCATTTTGTGGAATACAAACCATGTTGGATGTATACAGCGTATTGTTTATGAAAAATAAATCAAGCAGCCAGGGGAACAGCATGGTATTTTCTGGACAGATCTGCACTTCTTGATGCCAAACATGGTTTCAGTAATCTCATATTTAAGGGAATACAAATTGAAACCTTATTTGAGTGTGGCCTGACGGTAGAAATATTTTAATTGATGCAACTAGTTTGCTGCACAAATTTTTCTCTTCACTATGTATGGATGTAAATCAAAAGCATTTTCATTATTTCATTGAAATGTGTGTCAGTGCAAGAGAAATGGGAACAGGATAGTATGTTTAATCAGATCTGTGGTGCCAAACTTCCAGATCCATATAATTTCAATGACTAGTTATATGATTTTGATTTTTCTTTCATACTGAATGGTTTTTGGTATCTAATATTCTTGGGTCAGCTGTACTGGAGCGAATGGAAGTTTTGTGATATTACCACAGTAACTAGATCAGCTTCCAAAGAACAAAGAAATATTCCAGGTTAAAGTCAGAAGGCAAAATGGTGTGAATCTCCCAGGTGGTATTCAGCCTCTAAAGCTGCAGAAATGAGCTTGTAGTTCAGCAAAGGAAGCAATTAGACAAGCATTAAAGAGCAATCAAGAACATTTTCTTTGTGAGGAAACAATGAGTACTCTTAAAGGAAGATGGCTAAGGGTTAAAGTGCAGCCTGAAAGAAAATCAGGCCATGTGCAACTTGTGAAAAACTTGATTACAGTATTTACTGTACTAATTTGACAAACTGTTGGCACAAAGATCAGGTCGTTACACTGAACCCACTTAAGAAAGAAGAAATAATGCCATGTTGAAATATATTCTTTCAAAGCTTCTCATACTTCTTTTCCAATATTTTTTGAGTTATTTCATCCCAGTTGCAGCTGGAATTGTAAACTTCTTGCTTTACTACAGAGAGCTGTTGCGTCTGAACCAAATATTCCTCTCTGCTGTGGGACTGTTTTGAGGATATGTTATTGGAAGAATGTTATGCAACTTCATCTAGACATTTGAAATTTATTCCATCTTCTTGATTTATAAACTGATATAATCTTCGCAAGCTTTTTCATATATAGTAATATGGACTTGTTTCACAGCGTTTGGAATAATTTAACCAAGCAAAGAACTTAACTTTAAAATAATGTGCAGGACTGGGCGGTATTTTTAGGTTTGCTTCATGAGTGTCGATATTGGATGTCAGTCCATTATGGTGTTCAGTACTGGAGTTTCTGGTGGCATAAGTCATTTGTGAACTCAAAATTAAACAAGGAAAGAAGAACCCAGGCAGAGAACGTGTTTACAGAGATGAGAATTACCTTGGACACAATGACTGTTCTAAATATGGCTGCAGACAAAAATGTAGCTAAGGACTTTTCTTGTGTTAGGATCTTTTCTGAATTCCATATCTTGACTGAAGTATTCATTGTCCACATTTTGGGTTTTTTCCCTCCCCCCCCCTTGTGTTTAATAGGTTTCCTGTCTACCCTGTAAGCCTTTTTTCTCACTTGCTTCTGTTTAGGGTAAGAAGGGATATCATAGTCTACCTTTTTATTATTCACTTTGAAATCAGTTCAAAGAATTCATCAGTCTTTCCCTTTCTTCAAGAAGACATTAATTTTATTCAATTTAGAGTAGGAAATGCATAATGGGAATTGATTGAACTGAATGATTTTTTCCTCTTGTTTTTTCTCTTCTCCATGGTGAACACATCTCTTTTGCAGGAGCTGATGACACAGGACCAATTGTCAATAACACAAGAATATCTTCCCTGAATGCCCCACATCATGACAGTGTAGTTCTTTCTCATACTGGTCAAACAGCCATATCCTTGGTAACACGACCGTAGCTCTGTGTGTACTCTCCAAATACCTCGTGTGCAGTTGAGAAAATCCTAAGTCATTTTAGTGGCCAAGTTGTCAAACAGCCATATCCTTGGTAACACGACCGTAGCTCTGTGTGTACTCTCCAAATACCTCGTGTGCAGTTGAGAAAATCCTAAGTCATTTTAGTGGCCAAGTTGTGCTTTCGGAAATAAACTGCATTGCAAAGCAAATATGCATGAGTTCCACAAATGACAGGGTTTTGACTGATATGCGTCCTCCAGAGCCTGATGCTTTTGTCAACTCGAGCCAGCCAGAAGGTGGCTGGAATGGAGTGACTACTGCAAAAATCAGAGCAGACTTTTCCAGTTTCAGATCTCTAGTGCAATATATGAGGATGTGTTGTAAACTTTTTCAATGCTATTTTGATATAGGGGTCCCTGGAAAGCTCTGAGGGAGCAGGAATATTGAACTGTGCTGAATAATTTTCAGCTTCTTTCTCTCTCTACCTTACTTTTTAGCCTAAAAGGTGTATACAATTTTAATGGAGACGCTGCAAGATGTCATAAGTTTGCAGGAAGATTCTTGAGATTTAACTGTGTTTCTGTACAAAACACCTGTGTGTATGGGCAGAAGTGTTTTGTGGAATTCTAACTCCATTGGAAAATTTTTTGTGGATGAAAAGGTTATTTGTTTTTCATGCTTTTGGAATCTACCTATTTTTTTTGTGCGTGTGCCACAGTAAGTTGCCAAAACTGGATGTCCTGGAGTGTGAATCCAGTCCTTACCTGAAGGGTTTAAGTTCTGATGGAGGTTTGCAGCGTGGGGAGGCAATGGGAGTTCTCTGTAGTTTCAATCAGACTGGTGCTCCTCTCTGGGGTGTATCTCAGTTTTGTAAGTTCTTGAAGCAGATCATTCTTTTCTAAACCTTTTTTAAAAAATACATACATATATATAATATATATACATGTGTGTCTGTGTGTGTGTGTCTGTGTGTTAGAAATACCTATAAATAATTTCATGAGTCTTTTTAAAAACAAATGATAGGCGTCTTACTGAAAAGGATAAACAAAGGATGGAAACTCTCCTGTGGGTCAAAATTACATTGCCATCCCCTCCTGATGTGGAATAAAAGCCTAACCCTATTGGTTTGGGTGACCTGTAGGGTCTGTTAGCAGGGGAAGTCAGTGAAATGCATCACAATTAACAATGTCTTGTTGATCTCCCACGGACTGGAACTGTAGCAGATAATTGTGCAGTAGTGGGAGTTTTGCCATGACTAGCTTTATCATTTTGTCAGTTTGCTAATAAAAGGTCACCAAGGGTACAGAGCATCTGAGATTTACATATGGCAGATACGAAAGCGTTCTGGGGAGCCTGCTTCAGAGAGGGGCCAGGGCATTTGTTGCAATTGACACCCATGCTGTGATTCCAGAATTGACAAGAAACGCCATTACTAAGCGGATCTGCCAAGATAATTAGAATTCAGGGTTGCATTTTTAATCTGACTTGAGTCAGATAATTTATCAAAGCAGTAGCAAGCTGTCAGGGTCACACAATAAATACTGATTATGGAAGAATAAAGATTAAGTGCAGCCTTACAAAAAAAAAATTATAGGCCAAGCTGTACTTAAGAAACGTTTTCTTCCAATACTTCCCATGCTAATTTCTTGTAATATTGGCAAAAAGATGATATCTCCAAAATGAGCTTTTTTATGGAAGGAGATAATGCTGTGCAGGAGTGTCTGTACTTAGGATCTGTTTAAATTTTAAATTGTAAATTGATTGCAAAGAAATATTAATTTTGAAAAGCTGATTTAGCATGACTGTTCCATTCGTATCACCACCATAATAACTTGACATATTAAAGGGAGAAATACTCTATTCTGAAGGCAGTCCTAATTTGTTAGGATTAGTAAGATGCTGCATTTTTAATTTAACACAGCTCTTGTTTTTGATTCACACATGGACAGTTTATGGCACTTTCATTTAATTAAAGAAGCCTATTTATTAAAATTTGCAACTTGAAAAACGGGTTTTGAAGTCCATTTAGAAGCTAGTATATTAAGGATCCAGGACTTCCATATTCACCTACAGTTTTTGAAGGATACAAAACCAAACAAGAACATAGCATTTATGCCCATAGTATGTTTCTTTGCAAAAAAAGCTACTGCAAAGATGAGTAGATGTATGTTGTCTTAAAAAAGAAATTTCAAGAGATGCTGAAATGCAGTAGCTACCTTTACAATACAGTTTTTTAGTAAGGTGTTCCATATCTCTTTAGCACCTTCAGCAGCCATTTTTAGGTGGTGTGTTTGTTATATTGCTGTCCTTTTCTGCTACGAAGCCATAGCTTACTGTTTATCCCTGTAAGAACTTTAAATAAGTATTTTGTTATTACTGAAATAATCTACAACTGAATACTGTAAAGTCTCAGCTGAAAAAATGAGAGCTTTGAGATAATAGCAGCCTTGCATTTTGGAGTTTTCGATTTGCTTTCTGCCGTTGAATATTTCATGTAGAGTGGGTGATGTTTCCACTTTTCTCTTGGCAACATTTGTGGTTAACTCATTTTTTTGGTTCTGGAAATAGAGTTTGTGGTCCTTTTTTATAATGATAGGACTCAAATGCATCTGCCTGAGGAGAGCAATTACTGTGAAATTTGTTCAATTGAAATTGAGAAAATGAAGTGTGGATGAAAGATACTTTAAAAAGTAATATGTTACAAAATCTTAGGAAAATATATATATTGTAACTGTAAAAAAAAAAAAAGATTTTGAAGTATTATGTCATTTCCAGAAAGTAAGTAGATAATTTTCAATAACTAAAGGTCTTTAGTAACCTTTGAGTATAGATTGTTTTCTAAACACATATGCATGACTGTGTTTTTTGAAGAGATTTTCTGCCTGTGTCATAAGCTTAGAAATTGCAAAATTCCTCAATATTGAATCTAAGGCAGAGTTAGAAAATGTTTCCTGTTGAAGTCAGTCGTGAAAATTATTAATTTTGCTAGGTTGATCAATAATGAAGCGTCCTGTTTGTGGGGAACAAAGCGCTCGAATCTCTCTTTTATTAAGCAAGTCTCTCATATCAGACACTTGAAATTTCTGTGACACTATTTTTCATGCTATACCTAATGAAAGCTTTAGTCTTTAATCTTTTGAAATACCTGATTGTAACCAATGAAAAATGGAACCTTTATGTGTTACTTCTATTGAGTGTCATTATTACTATTATTATTGTCATTATAATAATTAATTTTCTAGGTAATGAATTGTCCTGGTACCTCACTTAAGTAGCAGGGGGCAGAAGTGTGTATAACTATAGCATTCAGCCTTGCTGGGGGGAGCAACACACTGTGTGAGACACTGTAATTTTGGGGCCACAGGATATTAAAGCTCAAATTGAAGGCCAGCCAGGAGAGCAGAGCGCTGGGTTGACTGCAGCACGTAAATAGTTTGCTACTCTTGTCCAACTGCAATGAGTGCTGAGGATTATTAACATAAGATACAGCTTTTAGGGACCCAGCAGACTACCCTGCCCAGGTCTGGGGCAGATTTGTCCAATTAACATTGTTAATGTGTTATTAATTCTGTGTTGATAACGTTAACAAACCCTGGGGAGGTGTGAGCCTAAATTCTGAGCACAGTGAAAGAGCTGTGCTTGCAGGCAGGTTGGGAATCGCATCTGCTCAGAGGGCATTATTTAGGAATTTGCTTTCAAATAGCTCCTTTCACAGTCTAACTACAAGGGACAGTAGCTGGAGTTGTGCCTGGAATAAAATAGGAAAAAGAAGGGAGGGCACTCCCTGGAAGCCTGGCAGCTCTGAGCCCTGTACAACCTCTGGGCTGCTGTTTCCTAGGTTCAGATCTGTCAGGTAAGGAACAAGGAGGGCAGGCAGAGAGGGTTGCTGAGTGCCTGGGCAATGAAGAAAGCATAATAGATCAAACTTGCATAATCCCAACACCTGTGTCCTGGGCATCTTGTTAAGGCACCCTTTCTCCCCCTGTAACAGCTCCTAGACCTGTGGTGTGGGATGAGTGGCCTGTAACTCCTGTGGCAGTGCGTTACCTGCACCTACCTCAGCAGAGGTGTGGAGGGGTGCCCTCAGTGCTTTCTGCATGCAGCCATCTGCTCTGAAAGTGCTGTTTCTGACCACATCAGGTTCCACAGCTAACAAGCTGAGAGACACACATAATCTTTTCTGTACAAATACTGTCAGCAAATGCAGCGCCAGCCTCCCTTTTCGTCGTGATTGTTTATTAATAATACAGCTCGTACATTAGCAGAACTCTCTGAAAATGGTTGCATCATTTACATGCATGTTTGTAAGAAAGGTCACTTAGTTTGGTAATATGTTAATTTAGACACAAGGGAAAAAGCAGGTCAGATGAAGTGATAACATTTGTCTGTCTTCTGTAGCAGGCACACTGATGAATTGACAAAGTCTTAAACTTATGTAGTACCATAGGTTATGATGAATTAATTCCTTATAAAATAATAGGAGAGCAAAATAAGAAGGAACTCGAGCATGCTTGTATTCCTCACTAAGAACAGACTTTAATGATATAAGTGAGCACTGTTCAGTCATCCCATAGCATAACAATTGATATAAATGAATAAGTCAAAAAAGGCCAAATGAGATTGTGTTGGAAGAGGTACTTCCAGTGAGGTGAGACCAGGGCTGTTGCAGTGAGCACTGTGACTTGTTTGGGATGGGGTGTAGGGCAGCAAAGGGGGTGTAGTGAAGGCAATGAAGTCGTGTCGGAGAAGGTTAGCTCTCCTTTAAAGGCTAGCCAATGCTAGGAGAGAACAGCTTAGCTTTTATAAATGTTGTATGAAGAGTAAACAAGCAGAGAAGGGAACTATCCAAAGTAAAGAATCACATAGCTAGCAAAACAAATGTTTATAAATTTGTTCATGGATCTTCTGAGGCTGGAAACTGGAAGAAAATTCTTCACTTGAAGCTGTAGTCACCTCGATGCTTCAGTTACTGTGGAAAATAAAAATTCTGCACCAGGGGGCACTTGTGTGCGCCAAAACTCTGCCAGTGGCAACTAGGCTAGATGATTTGTCACAATAGTTTAAAATGGTTTAGGAATTTTCTTCCCCATGATGTGTTTGAAATACAATACCACTTAATTTCAGAGTGGAAAAACGAGGAGTTTAAATGTATTTAACAGTTGAACCTTTGATTCACACAGTACTGTGAACTGCATGGAAATCCAAATGTGAATAAATAGGTATAAGGAATTGGTTAGCCAACACTCAAGGCATGAAGAAATGCCATGCTATAATTTTATAATGCATGTTACAGCTGTATAAATATGAATAAGGGTTCTGTAAAACCTCTGTGACTTTTTGCACTGTCTTAGATGGGCCTTAGGTGGTGCTGTTGCATTTTTTCTTTTGGCAGTGGCTGGTTTTAGTGCTTCAATCATTTTTATTCTGCTTTGCTTTCGAGATCATACCAGGAAACTGAGAATAGTTGGCTACACCAATATTTGTAAAATTTACCAAGATGGAACACTAAAACATAACCGCTTGTCAGGTGCACTTCATTTCCTAATTTGAAACACTTTAGCACCTTTATATAAGAACTAAGTAATACTGAACTATGCTCATAGCATAAGGCATATCTTGCTCTACGTGTGTTATTTTGTCTAACGGTGTATAAATGTGAATATAAAAATAAATTAAAGACACAAGATCGAGTAAAACCTCTCCAAAATTAAGTTCAACATGTGGGATTGATGCTGTAAGTTCACAAGTCTTTCAACTTTCCATATGGCTAATTAAAAAGAAAAAAAGTGGCTGAATTTTAGAAAAGAAATGTGTATGTCACATTGGCAACTTGCAGAGTGCCTTCTCTGTTGAAGGACCTATGCACTAGTTTTACATCTAATTTCCTACCCTTATCTTCCTTATGCCAGCTCACAGTGTGGTTCATTGGGAAACGGTTTGCTTTTTTTTCCTATTTCTTTTTTCACAACATTAAAAAAAAATTCCCATGAAGGTTTTTTCCACTACAACTGCCTACCCTTTATGCTCTGCAGCCTGCCAAGCTTGCCAAAACTCAGCAGGTAGCCCACATGGTATGCATGTCTGTGTGAGAACGCTTCCCTGATGTGGACAAGATGTTGGTTGTAAAATGAAGCCAACATCTTGTCCACAAGTGTGCAAAAAAAATATCCTCAGTCTGGACAGACATGTTTTTGTAGGCTGAATGCATTGGCTGTGCTAATTCAAAGTCTAAACCTTTTAAAACCAGGAAAAAATAATTATATAGTTACAGAACCAATAATGCTATCAGTAGTAGTAAAGCTGCAGACGTATTTGTTAATCTGAGACTGCTTGGTTAAACTTTTACTGCCCTGGTATTTACAGTAATTCTTTTGGCATCTGTGACTTCAGGGGTTTTATCACTCCTATTTTAGTCTCCACAACCTGGGCAAGTAATGGAACCCCAAGATTGTGGGCTAGCGAAAAACAGTACAAGAATTAAGAGGAGAGATGCTGTGGGTTCAGTCTGCAGTTTGCCCAGAACTTCCTTTGTGATGGATATTTTTGTTTCATACCTATGCCCTGTTGGGTTGCATGTGAGGAGCAAGGGAAGGAGTAGACAGAGAGGGATAGCAGTGACAGATACAGACTCCCTTGCTCCAAACTCAGATATAAATGCATGAGGCAAAGTTGTTTGCAAAATGTAAACAAAGAAAAAGGAAAAAAAAAGCCCTACAAGGTTATTCCCTGAAACTGTATGCTTCATATTTTCCAAACTAAAATTGTCTAAATGTTCTGATTAGTTTAAAACTTGGAAGGACTAAAGTTAGATTTTCTCATGGGAGCAAACCAGAAAATTGGCACAAAACTTAAACTACACTTTGGTGTTTTCACTTCTTTCAGGCTGAAATACGGGAAGAACAAAATTTGGTTTAGTTTTCACTTTGGTCTTTTCAGTTTAAGTTTTTGGTTTAGGCTCTTTTAAGCTGTCATAGTTTGAGTACCTTTTTAAGTTGAAGGTGTTCTGAATTGCCTAGGTCTGCCTAAAACCATGGGATTTTTTCCAATCCATGATTTTTTTCTCAGAAATTTAAAACACCACACTATTACATTACACTTAAGTTACACACAGTGATTGAGTACATCCACACTTCAGCTCCCACAAAACTCCTGCTGATTCACACAGCTCACCTGTGGATGACCCCACACCTGGGGGGGGGGGGAAAGCAGGATTCACTCTTTGTTTAAGGGATGCCTTTCCCCATGGTCTGCTGGTATATAGTTATCATAGCTGGTGCTGTTTCTCTCCTCTGCCCTTGCAGTGTGTGTGTTAAGGCTGGGGGGACACCCAGACTCCAGGGCATTTCCCTGCACTAGCAGGGGTGCTCTGCAGAGGAACCTCAGAGCTGCAATTGCTTCCTCTGGATTCTCACTTGAAGGTAGTTGAATATGGGGGTACTTGGCATACCTAGATATTTCCAGTAATACAGACTCATGGCACTTGCTTCAGGCATTTAATTTGTTTTTTTTTTGTTTTGATGGGTTTTTTTTAAAAAACAAAAATTAATGGAAGCTCTTTGTTTATTACCTGTCAAAGAACACATTGCCTATTCTGCATTTACTTGCATTATTGAGTAAAAGCCCTTGAAGTTTTAGGATATTTAAATGAATTTTCCTAGCATTTGCACGCCTTTTTTTTGTAGACATAATGGTCAGCAGCTTTGAAGAATGTTTGGCTGTTTTAGACTTGCAGATTAATACCTAGTAAAAGTTTGGACATGTTCTTACACACAATGCTTTTCCTATCTAGATGATCAAGGTACAAGGCTGGCAAGTGTCTGGTTTAAATAGCTTCTGGTTTTGTCTTGATTCATTCTGGTTGGAAATTTCATATTATGCATGATCTAAAACTTCAGTATACCTTTCTAATGAAAAGACAAGACGAAGTTTATTTTTTAATTTTTTTTTTCGAAGAAGGTGAAACCTTATGTTCACGGGGATTTTCTTACTAATAGTTCATGCTCTGTTTCAGGGAGGTAATTCTTTTCCACTCCTTTAGGAGATCTTTCTTGATGCACTAATATGCATCACTGTCTTGAAAAATGGCTGCATGCTACTGTTCAGCAGGCAAAAAAAATTACAGTGTGTGTAAAACTCCTCCTTGATTGTGCATGACATTGCCCGGTTTATGAGACCTTGCAGCTAAAGAGTAATCTATTTTTAAGCATGTAATTATTTTTGGCAGGCAGGTATTTCGAAATACATAACTTAAATTTTTTTCTGTTCTGAGTCTACTTCAGACTGTGTGATATATCCATTCTCACGGTGGAAAGGACTTTTTCATTTTTCTTCATAAATGTCATTTTTGAAGTTTCATTTCAGTCTATTACAGGTGAACATAGCTCATAATTTATGTGTTACTCTGACAGACTACAAATAATAACGTCTCTTAGAACAGCAAGTCAGAAAATCACCTAGCATATTAATTACAATTGTCAAGCAATGACTGATCATAAATTTAACATCAAAGACCCAGACTTCCTAGGAAAGCATCTTAAGTGCTCTGTTAAAAATTTGCCCTTGAAATTGCATGTTAGATAATAAGTATTAGTGTAATAGTAATGTATTAATTTTTTTTACCGTAGAAATGTCTTTTTAAATAACAGTTTGGTAGAAAATTTGGGGGAGGGTGCTATTACTTTGTTATCTCAGTGTAAGAATTCTACACCTACATGTGAATAATGATATACCATTATACTTGGATTTGGTTACCACATACTACTTTAGAAGCACCTGAAAGGCAGAGCAAAGGGCAATGTTCTCCATGATGGTGTGTAGATGTGTGCAGTGTGGTGTGGCTAAGCCACAGTCTTCTCTGTGTCCCCTGGTGCCTCCAAATTCCACCGCCTGTAAACTGCATGGTTTTGAGGAGTGACACCCGTGACCTGCTAGAGGGACAGTGCGCACTTGGTCATCCTACATGTCTGCTTGCCTTCAAGGCCACGCAGGGTCAGCTTCTTAAAAAAAAATTCCAGTTAGACTTTTTTGTCCTGCGCAAACTTTTGATTTTTTTCCTTCACAGAGGCGGTTCATGGGTGGGGCATTCAGGCATGGTATGCCTTGACAATTCCTCCTGGGTATGGTCACACTCCAGTTCCACAGCTGAAAGTTGCACAGGTTTAAACTTTTTCCCTACATGCAGCCAGAGTCTGGCTTGAGTGCAAATCCCAGCCTATGCCCAGAAGGTTTTCCCAGGGGTGCTGGCTGAGGTCAATAGGATTCTGGATTCAATACCACCCATGAGTGAGTTCATATAATGATTCCAAAGTGACTGGAGGTTTGAAGGACCCCACTGTATATGCTTTTGCATGGGCCTCATTTCCAGAGGACTTTGTAGCTATTGGAAGTCAGTGGGTTACAGTGAATATTTAGACATTTGTCTGAGGTTACAGTTGTGGTTGAAACAACTATAAACACTATGAAAGAAGATCTGGGTCTAAATGTGGAGGGGAGTGGGTCACAGGAAAATGAAGACAAGAGGATGGAATTACAGAAGACACAGGAGGAGTTGGTGTTTATTGCAGTAGGAATTTGAAGGAAGTGGTTTGTATGTCCTTAGGAAATCCAGCTTCATTAGTTCTGTTCTTTACAGAGCTTTTTAATTTAGGCTAGATGGGTAGTGGACTCACAATTGGGAAATGACATGGTGACAAATAGCTTTTCAGTTTTTGCACAGTTGAAGTCCTTTCCTTTTCTCAAATGTATCTCAGAAATTGCTCCCATGGTGTACGTCCAGCCCAATGTCTGAACTAGTAAATGGGAACAGGCAATGGAAAGACTTAGGCAAAAAAAAAATAATTTGAGGAATATGTGGAAAGTGTTTGTGATGAGGCAAGTCAGTCTAAAGTTGTCATCGCTTTCATTTGGCATAACTCGGTGCTGCTGGAGAAAGGGATGATTGCCTCTCCCTGTTCAGGCTGCCTGTTTCATTTGTGTGCTGACTTTGTGGTTCTGATGTGGTTTTGGTTGGGTTAGCTTTCACTTGGACCAGGTCCATGTTCCAGCTTGCCCACAAGCACACAAACACTTCTGCTGGGAAGAGACAGTGGTGAGAACAGGCAGGTTGGTGTGGAATGAAAGGTGGAACAGTTTGCCTTGCGAGGAGTTGGGCCAGGCGAGGGGATTGCAAAACCATCACCACGGCAGGAGAGTCAGAGGCTGCATCCAGGGAGAGCTGCTAAAGAGGGATAATCAGTATTAATGTTTTTAAGGTCTTCTCAGAACCATTAAAATAATATGTTGTGACTCTGAAAGTGTTTATATGTCAATAATTACTTTTCAATATTTATTCCGTAATAGTGACATTGACTTCTTACACTTATTATTGATAATATAATGCTGGGTCTTTTTTTTCCCTGTCTTTCTCTTTTTTTTTTTTTTTTTCTTTTACCAGATCCCTTTACTGCACTCTTTTAAGATATAGGACCCACTTGGGGGTACAAGCCTTTATTAAAAGACATTTCCCTGCCTGGGCAGTTGAGTGCCTACCACAGGGCTGAGGGGTGTAGAAGCTGGATAAGAGACACTTGGATTATCTTTATAGGCCTACCGGCACAGCAGAGGCTTCTGTTAGTTTTTAATGACATGGAACTAGTTTGAAAAAGGTGATGTCCAGGAAAAGTAAGTATTAACTTCAATTATTATCTCTTAGCTGGATCCAAAGTATACTCGACAATGAGCCTGATTTTTTGGAAACCATAAACATGTTAAAATTCAGCGTTAGCTTTGAAATGCATGCAAACAGACTTAACTTCATCATATTTGGAATCCCAAACACATAATGGAGAAGTTTACTGTGTTTTTTAATGTCACTAACCTAAATATAACTACTGAATTGCAGCAAAACTATGCTAGCAGATACACATAATTTGGTTAGTGTTAATTATTCTGTATTTGCACATCCACATGAGATGCCTGGTCATGGTACAGACATCTGTCTTCCACTCCTGATAACACACAAGTTACTGGTGGGACAACCACTGGATCCTGGATCCTGCCCACACTTCGGGAAGACTTCTTGTAGTCTGATGCTTTTCAAAATAATGGCCCTGTGGTAGCCCCTGCATCTGCAGGGACTGATTTTGGGACCTGACATGAAAAGTTTCATTCATTGGCTGTTCCATTATGAAAAAACTGCAGGTCCACGCAATGGGAGGTATTAGTAAAATTTTAAATTGCCACAATTTAACATTATGGAAAGACAGCATTACAGTGCTAGAATAGCTTATAGGAGCAGGTAATTTTGCAGTTTTCTTTGGGACTGGCAAAGTGAAAAAAGGTAAGAATGGCTACAGAACCGTATACTTTGTTTCCAGCTCTGCAGTGACTTTTTGCAAGCATTCACTTTGTCTTATTTGCAAAGCAGAATTTCAGTTATCACACGGCTGTGGCCTATAATAAAGATGCTGAAGGATAAAAAACCAGTAAAACCAATATAGTGCATAAAAGTAGCTTGTTATGATTTTTTTCAAATTTATACATATATATATATATGAAATTGCACAAAGACTTTGGAATTATTTGAGGGTTGAGGTTTTGTTACATGGTTTTAGGATGCTCTTGAGATGAAAATGGGGAGGACAGAGGCAGCCTGAGACTGTGTTCTTACCTTTCCTGTGTAGTTTTCTTATGTGCACTCGGTGAGAGAGTTTACAAGACAAGTTATGTGTTCCCCATGTAAAGCTGTTTCTTATTTTTCTTAAAAGCATTCGGGGAATCCTTAAGGATAAATGGTTTGGGGGTTTCTTAAATGGATTTTGGTTTTGCCAGCCCAGTTACTTAGGCAGTGGCGGGGACCCTGCAATGTTTTTGGCTAAGTGGAGAAGGAGCTTGGGATCTGCAAATGGATATACCATTGCCTAGCTCCAGATGCAATTTATAACATATGAGAGTAATCAAGTCCTAAAAGTGCAAAAGCTTAAAATTTGAGAGCCAAATAAAATCCATTGTATTGGATCAGGTTAAAATGTACATAGAGCAGCCTGCATTAGAATCGGTTTATTTTTCATCAGAACACAAATTGCAAAGGATTTTCAGCAATAAATTTGGACTTTAGTTTGATAGAAGACATCTTCTGCAATTTGTGAAATTGAACAAAATTCTTTAATATGCCATGATTCAAGATTTCTGTAAAGGTTAAGAAAAGTATGAATATTCCTAAATAAAATATTATTAATCATGTGTTTATTCCAGTCTTAAGGCATGTTAACAATTCTATTTTCACATCATTGTTCAGCAGTTGCAAATATACAAAAAAATATTGGCAGAAGACTTCTGTAAGTGAAAACAGCAAGCCTTACACTTAGGAAAGACCTGAAGAAAATCTATTTACCTGTTAAATATATCAGTAATCCCATTAATATTGGAAAGCTAAATCAAGTTATTCTTTTTAGAGTCTGTAATGACTTTGCAGTAAAATGATGATGCTAAGCACTGCAGATACATTGTTAGTACAATGCAAGTCGTGACTTGAAGGCCAGGGAATTTCCCAAAACAGCTTGTTATTTGGGCAGTAAGTTTGTTGTCATTGAAGGTAGTGGGTTCTTTGGTGTAGACTTTGTCTCCTTTGCTTTTACAGGCAGTGGGTTTCTAGATAAGAGCTGCTCCACTGAGGAGCCAGAGGAAACCTAGAACTGTTTAAATAAATGAGGAAAATGCATTGGCTTTTATGAGTACAATACAAAAAGGCACTGGTGTATACGTCAGGCTAACAGGCACACCCAAAAACTCAGCTGAATGAGTTATTTCTGAAAAAATTAACAAAACAGTGGACAAGTTATCCCTGAGATTATTATTAAACTTATTTTAACTTGGTGTTGCCTTCCCCTGCCATGTTTCTGCAGCCCAGTTAGAGAGCATTCCCTACTTCAATTCAATGAGTAGAGAAGAGAGATTTGGATGCATTCTTGTGTTGCAGTCTCAGTTGCAAGTAAGTAAAATAGAAACTAGTTTTGTTTGAGATACCAGCGGAGGTTTCCTCCAGTGAACATGAAATTAGTTGCCTCTTTCTCTGCCCTGGCATCTCTCACACTGTAAGAGGTGTGCCCCTGTTTCACTGGTGTATGTGAGAAGAAACTCAGAATTTCCCAGATTCATCTTGACCTTTATAACAAATTTCCAATTTGTCCTCCCCCCTGCTCTCATCAGAGTTCTGCAGGTCCTGTGGTTTTAAATTTTTTTTATTATTTTTTTAAAGAATACAGTGAGATCATATCTTCTAGACCCAGAAGTGATGATTATCCCAACAGAGAAACCAGTTGTGGGCTGTTTCATCAGTTCCTGGACAATGATGACAGAGGAGTGGGAAAAGTACGTTCTGATTCAGCTGTTTATACCCACATGTAGTTACTCGTTTCTAAGTGATGTTCATTTCCTTGACTAAGAATTGCAAAACTGAGAACAACATGGTGAAATAGGCAGAATATTTGAAAGCACTTTATTTCAGAGTGAAAATAAATAGGACATATGGAGAGCTAAAACTTTATGGTACTTTGAGCCGTTTGTCTTGATTATCCCCAGGTTTTCAATTGAAAGAAAAAGAAAAGTGGAACAAAACCACCACAGAAGTAACTATTCTTCATGTTTCTTAAAAGGTTAGGTTTTGCACCTAGAAACTTCTCCATTGCTTTATTTATTAATTTTCGTTTTTACAGTGACAGCAGAGTCTTTTGATGACAATGAAGAATCATCACCATATGAAGACAACTATGGATTGATATTATACACCTTTTTTGGTCTTCAATTTAGCAAATTGGAACAAAGATTTTTGTTGTGTGTCTTCCATGCTAAGGGAAGCTCTCTGAAATTTGCCTGAAGCACAGACCTGTGGCCTTATATTGTACAGTTATGGAAGTACTTTACCCTAAGTATCTGATAGCAGGAAAGTGGTTTTTACTTGTGGTCTCATGGGATCTCCAGCAACACAGTGCCTTCAGAGGCCAACTCTGTAGATTCTCAGGAGTGGTGCCACATGCTGCTTGTCAACTGTATATTTTACCTGAAAAATTATTTGTGAATTTCAGGTTTCCCCATCCTACCTTACCTCTGCTGTACAATTTCCCTGGCAGATTGACTCAAAATTTTGTAATAAAAATTGGAGGGGATGTGGAGGAGACTGCTAACATAGAGAACCATGATGTGAAACATTGCTAGTCTGCTCAGTGATATCTTGTTGATAAGTATCTGGTACTTGATACTGAGAAGGTGGTCACAGAAAAAAGGGATTAGGCTGACAAGGGAGGGCTGAACTGCCTCCCTCTTTAATCAGTGGAGGAGAGAGGTGCTTCTCAAGAAGGTAGTTCAGACTAGCCAAATTCACCCTTTCTCCCTACATAAAGGGCAATGTCAGTGGAGGAAACCAGCAAGATTAGGTGAGTGAAGTACAGTGGGCTGGAGAGGTGGATGAGGAGGTTTTTGTGTATTGCATGGAGATGACTTGGTGGAGATTAACTTGATTAACTTTATTTCAGTAGCTAATTTGGGAAGGCAGTTCTTCCCAAACATGCAGATGTTCTTTCCTGCTCATCTCGTGGAGTATCAGCCTCTCAAATGGCTGATGAGAGATAATCACAATTAAAAGCTGTGAACAGACCCCTGATAAATTACATCTGTATCAAGGTTTACAAAGCTCTTGCTAGTACAGAATGGATCGTTATGGTTACCTAGACATAACACAGGCAAGGAAGTGCTCTCACCCACATCTGCAGAGGAATTAATTGTACACTTTTGCAGCAAAAGTGAATATAGAGGTAGAACTCTCACAAGTGAGAGCTCTGCAACTTGTGATTTGATGCAATAAGTTTATTCTAGAAAAACATCCAATATTGGTTTGAAGCCAAATGAAATACTTAATTTCACTTGGCAAATCTTCCTTATTGTCAACTAGGTGTTGGGTTTTTTAATTTCAAGCCAGAATGTTTCCAATTCCCATCCATTAGATAATGTTATCCCTCTGTTTATTTCAATTTAAGGGCCTTGATGTATGTTTATAATCCACAGTGAATGATCATTAATTTCCTCTTTGAAAAGTTAAGAGCTTTTGTGGCTGTTGTGGTGTTTGTGTGCTCTGGAAAAGACTCCTTTTTTAAGGGTAAAAATTATGAAGAGTTATTTTCTAATTTCTAATTTGCTGTGATAGCCAAAGGCTTAAGAAGACAAGTCAACCACTGCATTAACTCTTGGAAAGAAAATGAACAGAGCATGTCTATCTGGTTTAGCACTAGATTTTGGCAGAGAGGCAGCATTCTCAGTAGTGAACCAATTATTATGGGTAATAATGTTTTAGCTTGCATAGATTGTTTTTCTAGAGCGTTCCCGGCATTAGCTGGGAACTATCATTAGCATGATAGTCATTAATCCATTGGTAAACTGAGTCTTGAGCTTTCTGTTCTGATCTTTATTTTTTATTTGCTTACTTGAATGGATTTTTAATGTGATAACAGCCAGATTGTTTTTGATATCCTGATGTCATGGCTGATTGAAGTGTTCTGTTTCTTCCATTAGCTCTTTCCTGCTCATCACTGCCAATATTACTGTGAGTAGCTTCCCTCCTCCACTCTTATATGAGTTGTGTGGGTTGGGGGACAGGAGGGTTAGTGTTCAGGGGGTTTGGTTCTTCTCTCACAGAGTTAGCTTTAAATTTTATTCTTTCCATGTTTGTGTTTCTGCCATTAAATCATGAGACTGTGGTGTCGCTTTCCTTGCTGTGCTGAAAATACTCAAACTTTATTTTCTCTTAATCCTTATCACCTGTCCTCTCCCATGTTCTAAATGAGGAATGCATTGGTGTTGTTGAAAATACACTGTGGTGCATAAGAATTTGCAGCAATAGCCTGTGAGTCTGGGGGAGCAGTCTGGAGATGTGCTGGGAGTGCAGCCCCAGTGCAGCCCCACGTGCTGTGCCAGCCTTAGGCAGCTGCCATTCCCTTGGTACTCTGGTACACTGAGGCACACAGAGTACCAAGGTGTTCTTCAGTTGTGCAGTTTCAGGTCAGAGATGCTCCCCTCCAGCTGGGGAGGTACTGGGAGAGTCGAGGGATCATGATCTAGAGAGTTTTCTCACTGAGCTCATGGGTGCACACATACATGCTGTAGTTTTTAACAAGAGATTAAGGCAATGCCTTACTAATCCTGATAATTGAGGGACAGCTATAAGGGGTTAACTCTTTGGAATCAGAATGTCATTTTATCTATTTCTTAACACTGAGCTTTCCTTGTAGTAGCTGAGTTTTAACTAACCCTCCTTGTCTGTTACCATGGGACTTTGTCCTTCAGGACCTTAACTCTTCCTAACTTCACCATCCTGCCCAGTCTGCACATTCTGATCCATCTTTGCAGCTTCTTGTCCTGTCAGGTTGCCATGGGCTGTCTGGAGTTGCTGCTGACAAGAATGAGAACACCCTCAGTATGGAGCCCTTTTGTGGCAGCACTCCCATCTCATTCCCCTCCCCCTGGCTCCCAGTCCAGGGCCGGGGTGACCCTGATGGATTCATTTCACTGCATTGCAGGCTTCGAGCAGCGCTGAAGCTTGCTGGCGTTGGTGTTTGATTTTGCAAGTTGCTGAGCACCTCGTGCAAGTGTTTCCAATTACTCCAGTGGCAGTGGGAGATGAGGATAAAAATGGTGCTGAGCAGCTCCAGCAAGGGGCTGCTCTGTCACCCCTGCAAACAGATCAAGGCTGTATCACTGTGAAGTTATTACCTAAGGGGGAAGGAAGGAGATGAGTTGGGGATTGAGGGAGGGTTAACTTTTGGGGCTAAATGTCACAGGTTTTTTACCGCAAATACACATTTCTCAGTGGTGGTTTGTTTTTTCATTTTTAGGGATTTTTTTTTATTTTTTTGAGCTTTACAATAGTTTGCAGCAAAAGCAAATAAAAATATTGCATCTGTTTAGTCTTTTGACACTGCTAGGGTTAAGAATGCTTCAGCTCAGGAGTCTTGTTCAGCAATATCCATCCTAATTTCTGATAAATCTGAAAATCTTAGTTGGGGTTGCCAGAGTCAATTGTTTGACTGCTTTGCAATAAGTACTCAACAACTTTTGAAAAGTGACTGGATCTGTTGGTTTTTAAGGGAGAAATAGAGCTTTCAGACAAATACCAAAATTACTGTAATTATTTTTTCATTTAAGTTAATAACTTTTATTACTCTCATTTTCATACTTCTAATTAAAATTAATATTTTTATTAAATTCAAATTTTGCCTTTTAAAGTTCAGGCCTTTATGAGCCTCCCATTTAAAAAAAGGTATGGACCCTCCATATAGGATTTTCTTGCTCTTTCCTCTCAATTAATGCAGCACAATAGAGATGAGTTACTCAGAGGGTGGAGAGGAGTTTTAAGTATTTCACTTGATTATATGTGAGAGTTTACATGCAATTCACATAGGAAAATGCTATACAAGAGCTATTTAAGAATTCTTCCCTTCAAGAGAAAGCAGTCTGCAGCAAGGGGCAGGCTTATCTGAGCATCCAAAAAAATCCTAGTAGCCTTAAAAGTTATTGAGTAAAATTTGTTGCAAAGCACTGTTCCTATATTGTTTAGTCCTGCTGAGAGTTTATTATAAAGAATTGACAGTTCAAGTAAAAATTGGCTTCTGTAAATGAAAAAATATTTCATAAAAATAGTTTGGATAGGAAAAGGACACTAGCACTGAAGGAAAAAAAATTATTAAGGGGAGGCAGATCATCAGACAACTTTTGCATTTGCAGGTGTTAAAACAAGAATTCTTCCTTAGTAAAGTTTCTTTATCCCCCTCCACTATGAAAGACTGGTTAGAACTGTCTTTCAGAGTTTCTAGGAAGTCAGCTCCAGGAAAAATTGTGTAATATTTGTTTTCATTGTATTTCATAATTTCTATATAAAATACACTTTGGAAATCCTTTCTGAACCGTGGTCTGAGGCCTACCTTGATCCTATTAATAAAACAGCCTTTAGAATTTGTTTAATTGATAAATAGAGAAATGAAGGAAAAAAATTATTTTAAGCAACTGGCCGTAGAAACAGCTTTTGAAGCATTCTCGAGGATTAAGTTATTTGAAGATTTAAAAGTCTTGTTTAAAGATTTGCAAGAAGTAAGGTGTTTTGTGTCAGTGCATTATACTAAAAGTCTTTAAGCTTTTTACCACAGATGTTGACTGATGGATGAGAAGTATTAAGGGTTGCCATTATTGACTTATATTAACATCAGTCCATAGGTTGTTTTCCAGGTCTGTAGATTTTAAAATTACTCCTCTGGTGCTTGACGTAGGTTGTGGGGAAAATAGAAAAGGACATGTATCTCTTTAGGCTCAGTATTTGGTGGGTAGTTTATGTGGTAGGAATATGCCAAAGCAGACTTGGAAGGTGGATAGAGCAGAAAGGAGAGTGGGAAGGTTTTAATAGCTTTTTAGCCCCTATGAGCAAAATTAAATCTGGAAGTCAATATGCCAAAGATTTTTTAAAGTCATCTCCAAAGAGATTACTATGTTAATATGTAAAGGAAAGTTTGTGAAGTTTTTGTGACCAGCAAGCAAGAGAAAGTTATTTAACTGTCTGCCTTTTAGCTCTCTCTTTCTACATGGTGTTGCTGATGTGAGAGAGCTGCCCCTTGCCAAGGGGGGGTTTTGGATGAGACGAACAGCTGAGAAATGCCCTCATACAGGTTCATGTCTGATGCTTGGGGCAGAAATGGGAAAAAACCTTGGCCATGTGCCTTTCAGCCCAGACAGTGGTTCTCCAGCATGGCAGTTTTGCAGACCAGAGTCAACACTCAGTATTTTCCTAGTCCATAATGCAGCAGATTTTACCCTCTGGCTTCTAATGAACTGCTGTTTAATGTAATTTTGTAGACCATCACAGAACCGCTGAGCATACACTCGTGGGAACCGCTGTGCTGAGAGGGACGGAGGTTTCCAGTGCCTGTAGTTGGTCAGACCAGCTATTAAATGTGGCTAATATTTGCACTGAGGTTGTTGGTGTGGTTTAGGATCTACATAGGATGAGCAGAAATTTGCATTTAAAGCATTTTCTTAGACTAAGTTTTTGCAGGTTGTTGAAATAAAACTGAAATTTGGATATGTGTTGCAAGATACTGTGGCATAGCAGCTTAGGCACTGACTGAAGAATGGAGATAGTGGTGGTGGTGTTTTGAGACTGTTTCTAAAATTTATCTGCCACATTCCCTCTGTTTGGCAATATTTTCAGAAGCAGAAAGGGATGCAGGTCAGTGTTTTGCATGCATGGCATTCTGCCTCATTATTGACAACTTCAGAAATTCAAAATTCATGTCAGACACTACCACACTTGAGTATGGTTATTTTAAATCTTAATTAATAGTTACATTTATCTTTTCTTACTTTCTGGGTTTTGAGCTTTTAGGATGTTCTCAAGGTGTATTTGCAAACTCGTCTAGAGTTTAAACAGTGTTTCAAAAATTGAAAATTACAGGATGGGTTGGAACATTTTCTGTCTGTGTAAGTGCTGTGGTCGTTTTCTCAAAACAGATTCTTTCATCAGGGCTTACCTTAGAGAACCATCAGGAACTGCACAAATTGCTAATTATATTGTGTGTGCTGAATCGTGTTAGGCATGTGCTGCCTGAGCGCTCCCCAGAAGTCAGACTGTCTTGGCCACGCATTTTTTTAAACTTCATTATCTAATTATTTTGGCCCTCAAAAGAACTGCTTTCACTTGGCAGTTAAAATGAAAAAGAATACACATAAAAATATATTTAATATACAAACATGCATTTAATTCACATGTATGCATGCAATAGATGTGTATCCATGAATCTCTGTGTGTGTGTATATATATAGATACAGATGGACACATGTACAAGCAGTAATACAGTGCTTCTTAAATTCAGGACATGGACTCCTAATCAGGGCAGAAGACCTAAGCTGGAGAGATACAAAACAGAGAGGGCTGAGGTCAGGAGGACCCACTGTCAAAAGGAGTGGTGGAATGACATTGGTAATGCAGAGAATATGCCTTCTCTTGGGTGTAACAAAGCTGTTGGAGAACAAGGCAGAAATGCTGCTGTGGATTGGTAATGTGTGTAAATGTGATTGGAGTGTAAAGAACAAAAATGTAAAAGGTAGAGGTCAAATCTTTTCCAGAGTGGTAAGGGGCAATGATGATGGTAAATTACTAAAAAAGCTGTGGAGATTCATTAGAGAATGTTCTCAATTTAATTATTTTTCCTTTACCTGTTCATACAGGATCAAAAACTGCAGAAATATCAAGGAGGTAGATAAATTACATGGTTTGGCATGCAAGCCAACTTAAAACTAGTGCAGACTACAGCAGCCCCTGGGCACTAGCTGGAGTTCAACCTGAGATAGATATTGCTTTAGACAGCACCAGCTGCACGTGCCGTGTGTTTCTGTATTTTACACACCGGCATTGTAGGAAGATGAATTTTGTGTTGTTGAAAATAAAAGTGAATGTTGGTGCTTTTGGATTCCTCTGGAAGATGTGAGAGGACAGGTGGTTTTCCTGTTCCCTTTGTGCCAGGTGCTGCTGGTGGTGTTTCTCTGAAGGTGTGGAGGGTTTAGGACAAGAGGCAATGGGCAGAAACTGATGTACAGGAAGTGCCAGCTGAATATGTAGAAGAATTTCTTTACTGTGTGAATGATTGAGCACTGGAACAGATTGGCCAGGGAGGTTGTCAGGTTGTAGAGTCTCCCTCACTGGAGATATCGAAGAACTGTCTGGACACCATCCTGTGCTGTGTGCTGTAGGATGACCCTGCTTAAGAAGGAAGATTAGACCAGATGATCTCTTCCAACCTCATCCATTCTATGATTCTAGTTCTGTGAAGTAGGGAAGACTTTAGGTTTTGTTCCTCATTACTATCACTGGCAGAGAATTCCACATTTATGGGGTTTCATGAATCCAAATTGTAATCTGAAGCATCCTTGGTGTGGCCAAATCTGTGGTATTTTTGTGGCATGCAAGCTGAGGAGACATCTAGTTCACTGAGTTCCCTTCCCTTGTGTCATCTGACATCATAAACCCACACTTTGAAAAAATTCTTCAGGGCACCCCAAACTCACAGATGCTGTTGGCACAGGTTTTCTTCCATCCTGTGATGAGTACTTCCCACCTTACCTTGGCCTACCTTTCTGAGCCTTTCTGGAAGAAGCCACACTTCATAAAGGGGCAAGTATGTAGGTGACTTGTTTCGGGGTGGTGGGGTGGGACAGGTGGCTGTGATGGGAGGGACAGTGATGCAGGGGGCAGTGGGATGGGATGAGGGGTGCAGAGTGAGGGGGACGGACAGTGATGCAGGGGGCAGCAGGATGGGATGAAAGATGTGAGGTGATGGGGACAGATGGTAATGTGGGGCAGTGGGATGGGACGAGGGATGCGAGGTGATGGGCATGGGCAGTGATGCAGGGGGCAGCGGGATGGGATGAGGGATGTGGGGTGAGGGGGATGGACAGTGATGCCGGGGGCAGCGGGATGGGATGAGGGATGCGGGGTGAGGGGGATGGACAGTGATGCCGGGGGCAGCGGGATGGGATGAGGGATGCGGGGGTGGGGGGGATGGACAGTGATGCGGGGCAGTGGGATGGGATGAGGATGCGGGGTGAGGGGGATGGACAGTGATGCGGGGCAGTGGGATGGGATGAGGATGCGGGGTGAGGGGGATGGACAGTGATGCGGGGCAGTGGGATGGAATGAGGATGCGGGGTGAGGGGGATGGACAGTGATGCGGGGCAGTGGGATGGGATGAGGATGTGGGGTGGTGCAGGCGCTGCCTGCAGAGGGCTCTGTGACACCGCGTTTCCCCCGACCGAGTGCGGGGCCGGGGGGTGGGGAAGGGAGTGCTGGGGTAACGCTTCCAACAGTCTGGTCTTAGTCTGGTAAACAGACTAGGAATTGTGGGCTAAGTCCTTTTCCTCAGGCTTTGCACCAAGGCTGAGATCAGATGACTCAGTCCGGACTCATTATTTTAATAGCCTACAGCTAGTTCACATAGCAGCGGGAGTCCACAAAAAAGGCATTTAATTGTTGAAACTCAAACTGGTACATTGTAACTGCAGATTATAGTATTCAGATTTAAGTGATTCAAGTAATTTATAAAGCTTTTGCACAAGCAAACTGAAAGTTAAAATACTGATATTGTAATAAAAAGTAAATAAAACATACTTTTGTATGTTAAGACCCAATTACAGACCATGATTTAATTTAACAAACTTAAAACAGGCAGGTGATATTTGCCAACATTACTACAGCTGTGTTTTACATTAGGAAATTAATTAAAATAGTAATTTATACTTTTTTCCACTTGCAAGTCTTGGGCCTCTCTGTATTACACCATCTATTTTCTCTTCATTCATTGTGGTAGGGTGCATTTTTAACCTTACTTAGGCTGCATCACAACTTTGGGGTTGTTTTGTTTTCCTTACTAATGAAAAACTGGCTTTCTGCAATAACACCAGCGAAGCAGATCAAACAGGGCTGAAGGAACTTCCCTGCTGTCTGCCTGAGAAGCAGTGCATTGTTAGTTATTCAGATGTCAGTCCTTTCCTTTTGCATCCTAGCAGGGTTTTGCTGGTTTCATCAGATCACTCGAGCTGGAGGTGGGAGGGTGGCTGCCAGTGAGGGATGCAAGGGAATGGTTTCCTGTTAGACTGAGCAAAACTGGGGGATTTGCTGCACTCCCATACGTGCCTGGGTCTGGTGCGATAGCATGCTGCAAGACTAACAGGGACAAAATTTTAAAATGCAAATCAGTGTTCTGCTTTTATACCTCACAGCTGAATAATGGGACCTCAGGAGCTATTCTTAGTTGTTCTTAGGTACTTCCCCCTCCCCAAACTGCTAAAACAGTGATGATTACATAATGAACTGTTAACTTTGTCAGTCAAATCAGCCTAAAGTGTAGAAAAGTACATTTTTTAAAATAGCACATAATTACCAAAATGAGAGTTCGTTATTCTGTCTGTGTGAAAGAGCAAACACACATGTGATAGTTATCTTCTTTCTTCTCCACTTTTCCTTGTCTATCTTCACCTGAACTTTGTTACCTTCAAGGAGGACTCTTTTGTGTTGGATATTTTATAGGCATGTGACTCATTGCAGCAGAGTCTGAAGAACTGGGAATGTTCAATTGACGATTTTAGTGGGGCTGAATTGTTTGTAAGTTGCTATCGTCCTTTCAAACAACTCACGATGCCTGAAAACTTGGTTTATTAAGACCAGACATTTCACATTCCTAATGTTAAGATTGCTGCAATTTTCCATTATAAGCTTTACCCCACCCAGTGCTCTGAATACAGAATTATAAATCAGTTTCAAAAAACATTTCTCCATCTAAATCTGCACTTACATTTTAAGCTTGGGAGAACATCTTTGTGCTGTATGCTCTTTCTCAGCTGGAGAATCATGTTCTGTATCAGTGTTTTCACAAATGGATTTAGATTTTTTAAAAATCAAACTGTGAATGCATTGTGACTTTGGTGTCTCTGTTTTTGAAAGAAAAAACTGCATCTGTAGGTTTTAGATGCATTTATTATGCATCTTATTATCAGTTTCTTTTTGCTGTGTCTATGTTGAATGGGCATTCTGGATTGCATGCTGCCTGGAGGAGCCAGTGCAGACATTGTATATGTGATACATTTCTGAAAGGCTGAAAAATCTGTTGGTTAATGTGTTTGATTAATAGTGTGTAAAATGCTGAAGATAGTGATAGTTTTATTTATGCAGATTTATATTAGACATCCTTAGAGTTAATAAGCAATGCCTTGTGATAATATCTATTTTTAAATTCTTGCATGATGAATCTGTCTTTGGGTGTTGACTTGAATTCTCAGGAGAACTTAGAATGGAATGACACAAGAATAGCTGGACATAAATGGAACATTATAAGAATAAAATATCTGACATTTCAGCTCCCTGCTTCTTAAAGCTAAAAGTCCTTGAGGCATCAATAAAATGAAACCGAGTCCGACAGTAAAAGCGTGTGTCATGCGTGCACAGATCTCCTTCTCTGTAGGGCTCACTGAAAGAAATTATTTTTACATAAATAGTTACAATAAGCTCTTCAAGAAGGAAAGAGGGTGGACCAGGAATGGAAAAAAATACGGTATTCTGGGTTAAGCACCTCTGAACATAAAACATGCTACTGGAACTAGGCAATCTGACAGTACTGGAGCCTGTGCAGGGAGCCAGAGCAGGGCTTGTAAGCTACTTAGTCCCGCATAAGAACTATTTTAAGATTCAAGTCAAATTTAGGATGTACAGACCCTTTATTTTTTATTCTATGGGCGGCTTAATTCCATTTTCTTCAGACATCAGTAATTTATTAAAGTTTATAATTTCTACAAATAAGAAAACACACACAATGTATTATCACTGCACTTTGTCTAAAGTAAAAGTTAAATTTTTACTCTGCTTTCAAGAATTTTGCATTTCATTCATGTGAAAGCTTAGAGTAGTCTGGTAAGTCATAAACTGTGAAATAACAATATTTAAAATATTTAAATTTAATAACTGATAGGTTAAGTTAAAGTGTTGGTGAAAATTTGCTATCAGTAGTCTTTCCTCTGAGAATGCCTTTAGTCATACTAAGAAAAATAATTCGGGGTTTTTGTTCTATGATGCAAATTTTAAAACTGTCATGGTGCATTTTTAAAATTATGTGGTTTAAAAAATACTTTAAATGAAGAAGTTGCTTTTCATGTCACATTATTTATGTCTGCTAGGATTCTCATTTCGGTTTCTAACATTTTATGGCTGTGTGACATTACATTATTCCTGTATATTAACAAGGGTATGAACTGAAATGTAAGGATTCATGACATTATATTCAACGATTAATTAGGCAATAATGCATAAAATATCTGTTGTTAGCAGCAGGAGAGGGCTGCTTGGTTCGTTAGTGGCTGCAAGCAAAGCCAAGGCTGATGTATGTCCCAATAAGGCACTTAGTGAGTGCAAGGAGATTTCTGAAATAAGAAATGCTACATTACACCAAAGGAAGGGCTTTGCTGCAGCATCTTCAAAATCTGCCCCAACTGCAAGAAATTCTGCAAGTGTTTTACACCATCCAAATGCTCCTTTTTTACCAATGGTAAAACTCTGGGATAAGTTTGATAAGAAATAAGTTGATGTCGAGGCAGAACACAGCATATTGAGCATTTCCATCAGATGTGAGGGTTATCATGACTTTTTCACTCTGCATCTGTAGAAGAGGTGAAAATATCACACCAAACTACATCAAGTGGTTGCTGCCTTCCTGCTAATTACCTCCTGCAAGTATCTTTTTGCTCAACTATTGCCTCTCGCTCTGTGGAAATTACAGAATTTTGAAGGTGCAGCTAAGTTGTAGCTCCTTTCTGAAACTCACTATTTACTTCAAGATAGGGTGGAAAAAACCAGGGAGGTTGTGGGAGGGGAAAGGAAGAGAACTACCAGTATGTTTCTAATGTTTTGGAAATTACTGTTGCTCTCTTGAATTTTGGTGAGCTCTAATTTTTTTCCTTTAAACATTGAAATGTCATTTTTTTTATTTTAAGAACGTCAGAAAGACAGCGTAGGCTTATCCTTGAGTCCCCATCATCAGTCGAGGAATAAGTAATGAATTTTTATTATTAATGAAATGTCTAAAATAAGACTGCATCTGCCCTGATTATGTTAGTGTCCAAATGTTATTTATCCAGTGTGCATTTTTTCTGACAATTTAGAAAGAATATAAAATAAAATGTAGCCCTCAATTTTTTATATGCTGTGTTACCTAAATTCAAGAAAGAAAAGGCAAAAGTACCATGTAATCTAAAAAATAAAACCCCAAAAAATAATTCCTACACTTGAATTTTATGTAAATATCTATTTTTGTGATGGACTGAATATACAACACTGATTCATGTTTGATTAGTTTTAATTTTAAATTAAATATTATTTTGGTGCTTCTTGAAAAGAAGGAAAATAAGAAAAATAAGTGTAAGCAGAATAGAAGAAAAATAAAACAGAATAAAGAAAAAAAAAAGATGAAAAATAGTTCCTTTCCAAACAGAAAATGTTAAAATTCATATATTTAATATCATAAGCATTCAATATTTGATATATTTTGGTTTAAATTGTTTAAAAAATACTTTAAATGAAGAAGTTGCTTTTCATGTCACATTATTTATGTCTGCTTAATTATTATAAAATGGAAAGCTAGGACTTGTGTTCAGTGTTTGGTATTTCTGGTAAATGAAGTATGAAGTGTAATTCCCACTGATGTTTTTGTCTATTCCCAAAATCAAGAGAGATACTAAATTTCTTTCCATTGCTTTTAACACTGCCTTATATCGATTAACAGTGAGAAAACACATGCTTTAGGCAATTATATGATTTGGGATGGTTTATTTTTATTCTGTTTGAGTGGTAATAGATTATTTGGCATATCACTGCTCATCATCTCCATTTACACATTTAGATATTAAATTACTCAATCTTCTGAATCCATTTTCCACGCTAGAAGCACAAAATACCTCCTTGGTGGATATTTTATTGTGTCTTATTATATCTTTTAAGAATGTGTGAAGAGCCGACAACTAAAGTAAACCCACTGAACTCTTGCTCATATTTAGCAGATTTTTTAACATTGCAGCCTTGAATCTACTGACAGCAATGAGTGTGATTGGATGTTCTGTGTAAATCTTTCAGTGAAGAGGCAGAAATGCAATTTAAATTTTTTAAGGTACACATGCAGCCTGATAATCTCTACTACATTGGCTTAAGATGCAAATATTCAGAAAAATATGTATTACTCTATAGCTGATTTCATGGCAGTAACAGTTTTACATCTTGAGAGAACTGGTTGAATGATGGAAATGAAAGAATTGGACTAGCAATGAATTATCCCCAAGGCTAGTAATAAAAAGAAATCTGATTCTGTCCTGTCTGTCTAAGATACTCATCAGTTTGTCATAAATAATCCATATTTAGGACACAGGAAAAATTTTCAATAGATGAGTCTGAATACAACTGGCACTGAGAATGAACACTGAATTCCCTTTAAAAACTGATCTCAGTGAATGAGCATGCTGAAGTCCTACGCAGATGTGAGGTGTTTCTGCCATAAGTACTGAGCTGGAAGAGTTTTTTCCAGAAACTTAGAAATGCCCTTTAATGATCTGTTTGATTTGGTTAGTGCCTGTTGTGAAATCCAATACAGGTTTGAGAGAATAGTTGAGAAGGGGGAGGGATTATTATTTTGGGCTGTTTCTTCCCCACTTGTTACGTTTTTTGTGAAATTAGAAAAAAAGCAAGACCATCCAAAGGGGATTTTGTATGAATCATGTACTTTAGCACTATGCAAATAGTCTGTAATCTAAATAGCATGAAGGCATGTGGGGGATTATGCATGGTTTTAATGGGGGTTTTTCACAATGATGTTTCTTTTACGGTTTTTCTAAAACTATAATGAAAGATTTCTAAAGGAAAATGTTGCTAGCTTCTGTGAAGCAGAAGGTCTATAAAGAGCTGCAGAATACTTGTTTCCCCACACTACAAAGAATGATATGTAAAAGTGCTCAAGGGGGTTCTTCAAAATTATTTGAGTTAATGGATGGTCTAAAACTTGCTCGTATATTTCTTTCCTCATGATCACATAAATAGTGTGGCAAGACATTACTGGGGATATTGATTCTTTGTTTTGGCTCAGTGTTGTTCAGGTTCAACTGAGAAAAGCCATTCATCCTTTCCTGGACACAAGACAGCCCAAGTCTGTGAACTTGTCTGTGAATAAGTACAGCTGAACTCCCATTGTTTAGATTTCACCAGATCTTTAACCCAATAGAAGTTCAACTTGACAATTGTCTCTTCTTCCTGGCATTGGTTAAGTCAAACCACATTGCTGCCTTTACAAGAAAAGATAAAGTAAAATGTATGGAGGACAGCTCCTGACTTGAGGAGTCCACGGAGTCCTGTCCTACTGAAATGGGGTCATCCCTTGAGAAGTGGATTCTCTTAATCCCTCTTCAAAGTAGAGATCTCCTAAGGTTTTAAAAAAATACCGTACAACAAGAAGTACTTTCTATCCTAGCCTCTTTTTTTTTTTTTTTTTGTAAACACTGCTAATGTGATGAGGAGGACTGAAAGCTAAAATTACCTCCCCCACCTCTTTTATTCTCTTGGTACAGCATGGACAAAGAGTAGCATAAACATCTTGAGGCAAAAGTCGGAAAAGACTGAGGGGAGAAAACAGATACAGCAAAGACTTTGTTCTTTACGCCTTGTGGGTGTAAAGAAAAGTGGGAGAATTAATGTGTGACTTTCATGCATGTATGTAATTTAGTAGGTAGCAAGCTAGTGTGTGCCCCATCTGTCAAGTAAATCTGACCACTTTTTATCTAAATATAATACCACCACAAGGCAGCATAAATCTGTAATAGGACACCAGGCTTTTTTTTTCTCCTCTTCCCAGTCAATCTTGAAGTTGAGCAAGTGTCAGGCTAAGGAGCAGTCTACTGAAATACAAGTGATGGAAGCTCACCATGTTCTCACATTCTGGTAAAGGTGACAGGCTCTCCCAGGGCAGGTTAGCCAAATTAGGCAAACATGAATATGACTTAAATGCTACTATAAAAGTTTTTCCATTATTATCTGGTAATGAGAAAAGGTCAGAACTACTTCTGTTCTGCTGTCTTTCCCCAGTGTGGGCTAGTACTAGTTGGCAGTGGTATGGCACTGGACAGGGTATATTTGTTACTGTCAGGTAGTGCTGTACATTCTTTATAAGCTTGTGTGCAGCTGGACAGTGTTGAGGAGGAATCCTGGGCTTCAGTCTCTGTGTGGTGCAATCTGCTTGTTATGCAAACCCAGAATAATCCCCCTCCCTTCTCTTCCCTGTGCACACAGTAACTGGAGAACAGGAGACTCGTGATTGTGACCCCTCTTCTGTTGGTGTATGTTTGAGAGACCAGGAATGTAGCAAATTCATATTCAAATCTAACCAGGTAGCTGTGATGCACCTTCTTCACTGCCAGTGTGAATATCTGTGGACATGGAAACAGGGCTGGCCCAAGCAGCTGACTTCCTGCATCAGTAAGATTTAGCAGTGAGGAAGAGGAGGGAAGGATACTTCATATTCTGATCAGAACTATTAGGGATACACATCCTGAAGAGTAACCTGGGTTCTTTTTTTTCCTTTTCAGTTTACCTGCTGCTCATTTTTATAACCCTTACCCTCAGTCTGGATGTATGAGTCCAGAGCTCTGTAACTGCTTTAGCATTGTGTGTAGCATAGGTTTTATGATAAACTAACTCTGACATCATCACATGAGTCACACACGATCGTGAGGCACTGCACGCTATCAGCATCAGGAAACCTCTAAGACTATGTTCTGTTCATTCTTGACTCCAAAGCTTTTGGGGGTGACAAGTCTTAGAAAAACTGGAAAAGGCGTGTTTGGAAAATGCTTTGTTTTTAATTTCAGCATAGCCTTGGCTTTTTGTGTTGGTAACTAGAGGTAATGCTGTTTGTATTATATTGCCACCTGTATGAAAGGTTGTGCAACACTTTCCATTATAAGACTGTTTCAGTTGCTTATGTTGCCAACCTTCATCTGTTTGGGCTGAAACTTTCCATGCTGGGTGTCTCCTTCAGGCTGAATTTCTTGGGAAAGTTTCAATAAAAATACTTGAACCATTCCAGGGAATGAGAAGAGGGGGGAAAACTATGTTTTGCTTATGTTTATTAAAGTTGCTGCAAGCACTTGATTCAGAAATCACTGCACCTACATTTTTGGAGCGGGAACGTGAATAATTAGGAAGGTTGAAAGAGTGAGGAAAGAAAAAAATGGGTGTAGAAGAGATTTCTTTAGAAAGAGTTTGCTCCCCAATGTTATGAACTGTTGGCAAGAAAGCACACAAACCCCATGCCTTTCAAAACAGGGTAAATTAATGTCTGGGAGCTGAATGATCCTCCTTGTTTCACTGCACCTATGTGATGTATTGGTTTGAGGGAGAGAGGATTATGAGGTGTAAACAAAATCACATGCAACAGAAAAGGTGACTGAAATGTGCACAGTGGTGGAACTAGAGGGGGAGGGTTATGTAGATAATAATTTGAAAATAGCAGAGGTAGCTTTGCTCAGCAAAGAGGTGGGTCTGAAGATGGTGAGACAGACTATCAAAAAGATGGGATTTGAGCTAAGTGTTCTTACAGCAGCCTTTTTTAGTTACAGTTCATTTCCTGTTTCCCAGACATCTTGTGCATTTAAATGAGGCAGGGAAAATTGTATGCAGGCATGTCATTTAGAGACCGCTGTTCAGCCCTAATTCCAACATGTTTGATTCATGAACACTTGATATTGCAAACATAGTGGACTTCCAACACAAAAATTAAAGACTTAGTTGGAAATGTTATTCTATATCCATCATTACAATGCTTATATTTTAAGCTTTGAAGAACACTGCCATGGTCAGACACATGTATAATACTGCATTTCTGTTAAAATACTGGAAAATGTTTCCTTTTAATCCACTTAGACAAATTTCATTTTCAAACCCACAGCACTGCCAGTGCTTCAGCAAACCTGTATGGGATTATTTGGATCTGGAAGGGTTAATTCCATACATGAGATGTTGGAAACTGAACTTCTCAACAGACTCTGCCTTCCATTTCTCTCAGGTTCACAGTGTAGACAACAAATGACATTTTGGAATATACTTTACATGCTTAGCCCAAATGGGAATGAGTTAAGAGGACAGGAAGACGTTTCAGTTATAACTTCACATTTTCCTGATTTTTATGGACTTCAACCAGAGTGGTTATAACTCAATATTATTTTAACATTGTTATTTGTGGCTGAGTTTACTGAAGAGCAACTTTCATGCTGCTGCTTTTAATATCTCACAGTTGAAGTTATCTTCCAAGTTTTCAAGGATTTATAATGTTACCATAACATTTTCTTAAGGAATAAGGCTTCCCATCCAGAAGCAAGCATACATCATAGTACAAATTGCAAAAATAGTGAATTAGACATTTCCTAGTTACAGGAAAGCAAATGTGTACTGAATGACCACTTTATTAAGATCCTTTTACTTATATTTTCTTGAATGAAATTTAAACTTCCATTTGAGGACTGTTTTGTCAATATCATCTTGAAAAAGAGAAATTTAACACTCAATTGTTACTATGAATATCCGCATTTTAAATATTAGCTTCATAAAAATGCCACATCTGGGCTTGACATGATGTATTGTTGTCTCAGTTCAAAGAAGATAAGCTGTCATATCACATACCTGTTTATTAATACTTGTGTGTTGGTGCTACTTATCATGGCAAAGATCTGCTTATTAATGACTTCATGGCATGGACAGACAGGATGCATCTTTATTGCTCTAATGGGACCTAAAATTTTATGCCATTACTGTTTTGAGACTATGGTCAAACAAATGCCTGGGTGTAACTTAACCTTTTATTCTGTATCATGTGTGAGTGCATATTGCTTTTATTCACTGGCAGGACTAGTTTGTATTTCAGCCTCAAGGACGGAGGGCTGTACTGACATGGTGATTTACTTTAGCCTGTCTTAGGAATCCTTCAAGATATCCATAATTATTAATATATATCCATATGTAGTGGAGGGGAAAGACAGAGGATTAAAATGTCTCTTGAATGGTAAGTCATGAAGTTTGACTTCAGACTTCAGGCAGAGATCCTGTTGTTGGGGGGAGCCCAGTCTTTTCAAGTGAGAGTTAATACAAAGTGATGCTTTGAATGTCAGCATAAAGCAGCATCAGGTCTTCTGGTGTAACTCCCTGTGTGTACTTGGAATAAAAGTGGTCTTTTTCAGGTCAATTGTTACTTTTTGAAAGGAATCTCAATGAAAGGGAATAAAGCACTTTTTATTACAGATGGGGTATCCCATGCAGAAAGTTGCACTGCTGGAATTACAGCACTGTGTTTGGTGCACAAGTTGCATCATACTGATGGGATTCCCTCTCAGCACCCCACAGAGATGAACCTTGAGTTGCATCAGGCTTTCAGCAGCCTGGTCAGAGCTCTACAGAGAGACCTCATTTGGTTTTCAAGAGCTGGGAACTCTGGTTTCAGGAATTGCCATTTAATTAGACATATTTTATGCCAGGCAAAGTTGTCTAAAACCGTTAGTAAAAGAATGTGATTATCCTATTGAAAATTATGTGTCTACACAAAGTAATTAATTCTATCCCTTTGACCTTCAGACTGAAGGTCATTTGCTGCTAACATTTTTCTTGGCTACTTTTTCACAGAATGATTGAATGTAGTTGCTGTAAAGGACTGAGTACAATCATTATATTATTGTTTGTAATGCTGAGCTCTGGTTGGAGTTTAAAAATCTTGTGTGTTTGCACATGATGTAAGTATCTAATGTAAGTTTTATTGAAATCAGAAGGAAATGGCCCATATGTTGAACACATAAAGCTGTTGACGGAGAAATTTGTATTCTGTGTGTTGCAGAGGAACTTGCCATGGCTGAATTTGAAACTCCATTGGGTCACTGAGGGCAAAAAATACTTTATCTTTACCTTAAAGCTCGCCTAGTGGTCAGTGGTTCAAAGCTCTCATCCTCGTGATTGTCCTTGTTCTAGATTTATGACTGATGCAGCTCGACGTGAGCAGGAGTCCCTGAAGAAGAAGATTCAGCCAAAACTCTCTTTGACTTTGTCAAGCACAGTGTCCCGTGGGAATGTATCCACTCCACCTCGCCACAGCAGTGGAAGCCTTACTCCTCCAGTCACTCCTCCAATCACTCCCTCCTCTTCATTTCGCAGTAGTACTCCTACAGGTAAGCCCCTAGTCTCTAATTCAGCCCAAATAAAGGGCGCAGTTTTGCTCTGTGGCATTTGGAGAACAGGAGACATACTGAGGCTTTGGTAAAAAGAGCCCCAAAAAATAAAACAGAAAAGCTTTGTGCTATTTTACATTTGGTCTGCAGTCCCTAAAACGTGTTTGGGCATTGGTTTCCAAATCCTTTGCTAAAGTAGAGGACGCTAACTTTAAATGTTGCAGCTGAAATTATGTGAAGAAACTAACCTTAGCAGAAATACCAAATGTGCAAAAGACCCCTTATGTGTCAGTAGGAGAGTTCTGCCTATGATACAGTTAAAGATTCAAAAGAAGTGGTCAGTATCTTCCCCCTACCCCATTCCCTGCCCTCCTTTTTTTGGTGGGGGGAAAGTGGAATTCATAGTGAGCAGTCAGGGAGGAATGTTCTGCTGCTGTCGTTATGTAGAAATGACTTTCATTAGGAAACTATGTTCATGAAAAGAAATAATGGAAAAAAGGATCTATATTTCCTTCAAAAGCTAATATTCCAGTGGTTTTCCAGGGTATAAACATCCTGGGAATTTTTTTGCACTGATTAGAGTAGCTGAAAATTGCTTGCTATCCTGAACCAGATCTCTTGGCCTAAGTCAATCTGATTTACTTTAGGTAGAGATCTTGTCAGATAATTCTGGTACACTTCAGACTAAATACCAGGATTTTCTTCTAAAAAGCTAAATGCATAAGATAGGGCTATTCTATTCTGTAATAAACAGATTCAATATATTCTCCTTAACAGGAAATCACTTGAGCATCACTGCCCTGAAAAACTGTTACACCACATGTTTTTTATATAGGCTATTTCATGTCTTAGTATTAATGATTAAATGGAAAAATTGTAGCAGTCCTTGAGATGTTCTGTCTGCAAATTGTGAAGTGGTTGTTCAGTATGTCCCTGGTTATAAAAAAGGGAAGCACATTGAGAAAAGCTAAATGATAAAGTCCTAATATAATTCAGTAAATTTTAGATTTTCTTAATTATCTCCTGTTTGAAGCAAACGGATTCATTTCCTTGACATTCTACAGAAGATGGCAAGGAGTTTTTTCTTTCTTTTGTTTACTTTTTGTACAGCTCCTCTTGAGAAGGCTAATTCATGATGTGGTCAGGTAGTATAACTTCGCACATCCGTCAGCAATATTGGCTAGTGATGTACTCTTTGAAACATGTTCCATCAAATACTAAAGAAAAAAACTCAGCATCTGTCTACCAAAATACTTTCATTATTTGTATATTTTCCAAATTTTTAAAGTTGGTCAGAATGTTGTTTTACCTGCATTTCTGCAAGTTCTGCCTGCCAGGCTATAAATAATACCAGCTTCCACTTTCTGCACCCGCTGTTCCAACTTCCCTTTTGGACCCCTATTCCAAAGCTAGGGTTTGTAACATCCCAGTAGCAAAAAACCCATATTCTTTCTTTAAGACTTCTGTAAAAATTTACTGTTAACTGCATTGCATTTCAGCAGCCTCAGCCCAGAAATTCCATTTTTCTCATCTTAAAAGTTTTTCTGGACCTAAAGTAAGCATTGAGCTTTTTCTGATAACTACACTTTTTTCTCCAGAGTTTACTTGGTGTAGGATTTTTTCTAACTTAGGTGGATGAGGTGCTCATGCCATGGCTGAGTTTCTCTGGGTGCAGTGCCTGGAGAGGCAGCCCAGTAGGGGTTGCAGACTAACTTTAGATATGCAGCTCACATGTCTTTTGTTGGCCAATGCAAATCTTTTTCCCTCAAGTGCAAGTATATATGGGGCAGTTGATTAGCAAGGTGATGTAACCAAGGGTAGTTAGACAAGATCTGTTTCAGGGAAACAATTTAGAATATGTAAATTGTCCTACATTTCAGCCTCACAGTGCCTGCACAGCTTTCCAGCCCTACAGGCATACCTTCCACTGCATCCAGTGAGAATGAAGAGTATTGCTGTATTCCTTCCATGCAGTCCTGTTTGATTTGTACTCCGAGAAAACTCTTGTTAATTCGTCTTTGAATGCAGGTAAACGTGTATGTTGTGGTAATTGAGAAAACCAAGAGCCTATTTTCCCTTAGGTTGTCTTATGCCCTGTATTTGTTATAATCCAAATATAATCCTTATCCTCATCCTCCTTTAGACCTATACTTCATCAAAAATAAAGTGGGATTGCTTTGACCTAGTTCATTCATTAAATTCTCAGAATGGCTGTTTCCCTTTTATTATCTCCTGTCTCACTTGTTGGATAGCTCGTGAGGGCTCTGCAGTGTGCCTGGCATTACTGTCACTGCCCAAGGTGGTGGCACTTCAGATGCCAGAGGGGAATCGTGCCCTACAGGCTGGTGAGGTGGCATGGAGCACATGTTCCTCGGCAGAGTGTCTGTCACATATGTCTTCTCATCATTCTCATTCAACATAGAAAGCAAAAACCACACTAACCTTTTCAGTCCCCTTTTCCATGTACTGTTCTCCCTTTTGGTAAGTTCCTCATCTTGGCTTTCCCAGGGCTGTTAGTCTTGGCTTGGGTGAAGCCAGGAGCTGCCTGGATCCCAGTCCTGTTGGTGCATGTCCCCACGGCGATGTCTCGCCACTTCCCGACAGTTTTAAGCTACTGCTGGAAGTTTTCAGCAGAGATCAATTTCATCTAATGATCTCTCGTCTATGTAGTGACCAGACTCAAACCCACTCAGCTTGTGAAACATGATAAGAGGCAGTTCAAGGTGTTTTGGCTGCAGAGAGTGTTTGTTAAGTTTTACAGTAAAAACCTGTGCCAAAAGACCATGGGGCCTCGTTCTCAGGCAGAGGTGAGCAGCATCCAGACTGACCCATGTCGATGCTGCATGTGCACATGAAAGCACCTCCTGCTTCTTGGTAAAGGAGATTATTCATAGAGAAGCAGAAATATTCAGCAAAGGAGTGTGCTCTTTAAGGCTCTTCTCAGGTAATGAGGTAGACATGTATTTGTCTTCAGCTTCTGTATGTGTTAGTCCCCTGAAAAGGCCCGTTTATGCTTTTGGTGGGAAGTAGAAATGCAGTAGTTAATTTTCTATACCTCCCCTCTGTTCCCTCGGGGTGGCTGGCATATGCTCTCTGCTTACATTTGGCTTTTTGTTCCCTCTCCTATAACAAGTTTTCTCTTCTTCTTAAGATCTGCATCCTCTAATGGTTGCAGAAACTTCACTTTAAAAATGTGCTCCAGTTTTTATTTTAACAATAGTGTCTCCCAGGAGACTTTGTTTAGTAGGGCTTAAATGGTCTTGTTAGAGTTCACAGGCAGGATTTAGCGAAAGAAATGGCTTCCATCAGGAATAAAGGCTCCTTAGGGTGATAGGGAAATAGAGCAAAGTAGCACCAGCACACAGCTTATTTTGGAAAGATGTTAGCAGTCTGCAAATACTGAAATATCTCTTTATTTAAGGAGCAGTCAATTAAGTCACAAAAACTTATGTTGCTTGTATTTTTAAATGTCAATTTTAAACCCACAAAACTAATGAAGTCTAGTTGTGGATAAAAATGGGGCTGGCATTGCATCCTTAACATACGTTGTTAATTTTTTGAATGTTTTCATACATCTGTGTGGCTCACAGACGAAATTTCCACTCCTAACTTCCTGGCTTTTGAGTGTAAGTCAGAGCATTGACATTCCTTTGAAAACTATGATACCTCTTCATACTGAAAAGCTTTAAAAGAGATCCAGTGATAGTAACTTATTGGGAATTAATTAGTAAAATGACCTGTTCCCAATTTTAGTTAGAAAAGTAATTCATAATGATGAATCTCATTGAAAAAAAAAGCCATTTCTGCATTGAAGAAATGCCAAAAATCATCTGAAACCACTGTTTTGTGTTTATTATTTTCCTTTATATTTATGACCTTTTTTTAAAAAAAAACTATTCCAGGCCTGGAATAGTAAATTTCAGCCAGGAGTGAATTTTTTGCCTTCCTATAAATCCTGAAGCAAGAGTTTAATACCACCAACTGGCTTTTTAATAGTTCAACCCTAAGTCTTGTGCCCTCCCACCTTCCTCTGCAAAAAAAAAAAAAAAAAAAGAAAGAAAGAAAAAGAAAAGCTGAAGTACTTAAAAATGTCATACTTAGCATTTCAATTTGCTCTGAAGAAGCTGGCTCCTAGACATCCTTTTCTGTTTATTTTTTATTTTATATATATTACAAGTTATAACATTTATGCAGTTTTAATAGGTTTATAGACCCATTTACTGCCTGATCATTTGGGGCAGTGGATGGCAGCCAGTCCTGGCACGAAGTGTTGAGGATGCTGTGGTTGCCTGGAAAAGCTGTGGCCATTTCTCAGCCCTTCCACTTGGGAAGGAGATGAAAGAGTGCAGTTTTCATGGGTGGTCATGGGCTGACCCCATGAGAGAATTGGCAAGTCCCATTTTGATTTACAGCTGTCACTTGAGTAGGTGACTAACTATTGGTTTGTCTTATTAATTGGGATAAATGCCTTTCTGGGGAGTCATATTTGGTCAGTCATTTTTGATTGATTGCATTTGAAAGTTTTTACCTTTCATAAATATGTCAGACTTCCTTAAAATTTCCACCAGTCCAGTCTCAGTATCTAGTAATGTGACTCCGTGTTCTACCCACAGAAAATACCTAACTTTACAATTTTGGAGTTTTTTTTCCTTTCTGGTAAAACTTGAAAGTAATAAATCATTTTAATCTGGAGTAAAAAAAATGCTTTGTAGGATTTGCCTTAACCTTTAAGAAGTCTAACATCTAAAGAGTGATATTTTAATGAAATCTGCCTAAAAATTCAGCAAAGTAATGTTATGAGACTTGAAAAAAATACTACTGAGGCTATCAGATTATTACTGTTGATGTAGAAATTACTGCATTTGCCATCTGAGGATACTATCTGAATGATGCTTTGGCAGATTTATAATAAAGGAGTGGTTTTGTAGAAATATGGATCATATACTAAAACTGAAATCATGATTGCTTTGTAGCTTTGTCAGTAGTCCTAAAGCTGCATTATTTCAGTCAGAACACACTATGTGAAATGGGCCAATTTTTGTCTAATAAATCATATCAGTGGTGAAACACGACCTAATATAATATGTCACTCTGTAACAGAAAGTGAAATTCAATTAATTTTCAATCAAAAGGAAAAAAAATCAGTCTTCCCCTAGTGTCTTATTTTCAGAGCCTGGTGTAGTTAAGAGTACTTTTTGTATCTGGAGTGATTGCATTCTTAAATGTCTGCAGTAATTTTAAGTATATTTGTGTTTGATTCCTGTTTAGGTAACTAAATTAAGGAGAATCATATCCCTTTTACATCATTAGGGAATATCTTCTAAGACTGAATATTTTCTAAAAGGTACATATAAATTTTTTACTCAATAAAATTAATAGATCCTAAAAACTCAGACTCTTAGTATCTTCTCTGATTCAGATGGATTTTGTTCAGGATTCAAATGCTACTACTGGCAAAACAGTGACCAAAAAATTACAGCTTCCTTCTGTGTTAACAAGTGTTCATGCTGCTGATGAAATAATTTAGAGCATCATTGTTCCCTCTGTGGGTGACTAATTTACAGGGGAGGAAGGTCTGCGTATTACAACAAAGGAGCTCCTTTCTCTACCTACCAAAGGCAGTTGGGACTCAGAAATTGATCTGGAAGGATCCACTTTTCTTCTGGTCCACTAAGGAGCTGTCTGTTGTGGAAGCTTTGATTTTGGGAAGTGAAATACTGTGTGGCAGTTTGGAGGGACTTTTCCCAATAAGCCTGCTTATCTCGTGTACTGTTATCTCCATGATATGAGATACCATTCCTGTAATTCTTCTGTACAGAATTTGGCTTCATGGATAACCCATGAAGGAATCCCACAGGCCTCCTCTTGAATCTGTTCCCTTTTCTTTTCCAAGAATGCAAAAGCTGAAAGAAAACCACCCATTGTTTGCTAGTAATAGCAACCAAAACCACAATAGTAACCAGCCTTTTGGAATTGGGCATTGAAATAGAGTAAGATGCATATGCTGGAAACTAATATGGTTTAGATTCTACATGTGTGTTTAATTTTTTTTACTTTAAGTTGTTGAAAAAATGCGTTGTTGTAATGTAAAAGCTCATTCCTCTTCATAGGTATCAAAGCAGCTAACATTTCAGTAGAGTTTCCATATGTCAGGCTTTCAACAATGAAGTAATCATATGGCACAGACAGCTGTTGCACAGAGTGCTGGAACTGCACACTAAACAGAATCCAGCAAGAAAAAGAAATCTGCTCAGCTGAACTACTTTGTGAGTTTAGAGTGAACAGCAGAAATGTAAAATAACAAGGGTGTTCCCCCCACAAATTAAATGAAGACTTACAGGAGGAGGAGTTAGGTGCTCAAAGCTTTTTTGTGTTGATGGATGTGCTATTAATACATAGCTGAATTAAGCTGAATTTGTTGCAGAATTGCTATTTATAGCAGGATCTGTTTGGCTGCTGTCAGCAGGTGGCATTTCTGAACTCCATGTTAGGTTTGAATCAGAGTAGACTCTGAACCATTCAATCTGCTACTCAGTTGATAATCTGCAACAGCTTTCTCTTTGGGCGATGAAGATTTACTCAATATTGCTACAGCTAGAGAGATACTGCTCTTTTGTGGTGGGCTTATTTTTATAAGCAAAGTGGACTGCAAAATATTCCTTTACTAGATCTTAAGGGAGCTTGAAATTAGACTTGGGAGGACAAACGAGTGGGAACAAGTACACATTGATGGCATTTTGAAAATCAAATTCAGGTCACATGGGCATTCAAGCACATGATTAATGTTTAGCACCTAATACTAAGGAAGTAAATGCTGCCTGACTTGGAGCACATAAGAAGTGCTTTGTCAGACTGGAATGGAGTATCACCACTTGCAGAGTTGCAGGCTCAAGAATTTATGTAGTCACAAAAACCCAGCTTTAGCCATTCACTTCAAAATTTCTTCACCTGTGTTAGCATACTGTAAATGCTTAAATTTAATTATTGCACTTTATGTTAAAGTGACCTAGTATCATGCAGATGTAATTGAAAAAAAAAAGAAAAGTAGAAATATTAAATCAAATCCCAGGGCTATTGTATTAAATTGTTGAGAAGTGGGCTGAGAGTGTTACGTTTTTGTGTGTTTGACTTACGGGGTGTCCAGCACAGTAAAGCATGAATCAAGCAAGCTCTGCTGCAGCTTGAAAAAACAGACTTTCAGATGTCTGAGGAACCATCTCATTACTTGTTCAGAACTTTCTACTTGTTTAATTGCCTGTTCAGAGACTGAAGAACTTTTATGCTATGTTTTTATTAAAAATTAGATATATGGACTCACTCTTGGATAAACACTATGGGCAAATAAGTAAGGCATACTTCATAAAATGAAGACCAAATTCAGTTATCCAGCATAATGAATGTTTGAATACATTTGATATTTCAGACCTGCAAGGTAGGAAAAAATCTATGTTAAAATATCTTGTGGAAACTGAATTGTGGTCCCTGACAACATTTGCTTCTGAAGTGCTTCACTGTTGCTGGGTTTTCACATTTCTGTGTAGATGGCACAAGAGAACTTTCTTTATTGGAGCCAAAATGCAGGTTTGGGGCCATATATTAATCCTGCACACAAACTAATATTGTACGTATAATTCCCCAGCATTTAGCAGTGTGAGGCACCTATTCCAACAGAGCCTTATGGGTGTTCTTGTAAAAAATAATGAAAAAAAAAAAGAAAGACATTGTGCAAAACAGTTGATCAATGTGTTACTTAACTATAGTATATGTGTGTGCTTAGATATGGTATGAGATTTTAACATGAGCTTTTGGCTGAGGTCATGATTAAGCACGAATAATAAGAGAAATCTGTAATAGTTTCCAGTTTCTACCTTAAGGAATAGAGCTGTAATAGAAGGTTTCTAGTAACAATGAAAAATAGTAAGTAAAAATACAGTTATTTCCTATAGGGGTTTTCTTAGAACAGGTGGGATTTGTTCCCACAGCTAAATGATGTTTTTTCAGAGCTAGATGTCACATTCCAATTTTAGGGAGCCAGGCTGTAAACTTGTACATATTTAACTCTTTCTTCAGTAATCTCAAATTATGAGAAAATTGTGAAAAAATCTTGAAGTGTTCATCATTGTGCTCAGCTAAGTGCCTCAGAAACTGATTTTTTTTTTCTTTCCTAGCAATCATCAGCTGTCAGGTGACTGCCTGGCTTCCTTAGAGAGACAAGTCTTTGTATTAACCTGGTTGCTCAGTGACTAAACCAAACCAAAAGATTTACATCCCCAGAGCAGACTGAGACTTAGGCTTGGAGGATCTGCAGAGCAGAGATAAATCCACATTGTAGGCGCAGCAGCAGTGTTGTCACGTCTTGGACTAATTTGTAGCTCAAAATCAAACAGTTTGAAATTATCCTGAAGACCAAGGCATTAACTTGGTCAAACCTTCACGTTTTTTGACCTCTAGCTGTGCAACTACATGGGTACCTGCTCTGCAGTTTGGCTGAACCCTATAAGGAGGAAGGATAGGATCAGCCCACTTTGATGGCTGTGTCTCTTACAAAGGAGGCCCTGGTGTCTTTTTTTTATCTCCCAGGCAAAACCAGAGTTGTAAGGACTCACAAACCCCAGCCCTGTTTGCCTTACAGAAGTGATCTGGTTTGTTTTACAGGGTGTTTGGGACCCCTCAAAGTCCACCTGTTTCAGTGCACATGGACCAGGTGAATGAGGACTGTTGGTTAAGGCTGCAAGGACCACAGGGCTGCAAGTCCATGGCTGCAGTTCTTTCATGGTCCTGTAGCTTTGGGGTACAGATCCTGGCTGTGCAAGACCAGCTGGCATGGCCCATAAGTGTCTTAATTTTTCAGAGGTTTGATATTTCCACTGATCCAAGCCTGTAAACTTGTGAAGATGGTGCAAAATTATGGAAATTCTACTGGACTAATCTTTTCTATGGTTTGCATAAAGACATGCGCTATGATAACCTCCCCTGCTTAGTCCTTTGTTTAATTCCATCTTGCCTATACTATATTCACAGAATGATATTATTTTAAAGTGTTGCTTCTAACCATTAAATTGCTTTCAGAGTTAAAAGGACATTTTTACGTGTATATAGAGGAAAGTAAGGCTAATATGAAAATAACTGATGGGGGAAAATGGGGCTTTGCTGTGAGGGGAAATACGTGTTGACTTTTTTTAATCATGATTCCTCTCAGCTTTTTGCTGCATTTTCTGTTTTTCTTCGTTTTCTTGCTTCATGGGTGTATTTTCATTGTAACTCTGTTAAATTTCTGATTTGCTTTTAACTTGGCAGTAAAAATGTGTTGAGCCCAGTTTGCTATACATTCTGGGAAGATTAGCTCAGTTGTCAGATTTTTGTGCTTTCTGGTAGAATTCTGAATCTGACTAGAGGAAAAGGCACACAAAAATTTAACACTACCTTTTATTTCATCTCATTTCACTATAGGTAGCTTTACATGTAATCTCGACTGCGTGTTGTACTTCATCTTCCCAGCCCCTTCAGAGCATTCTTGTTTGATACAGACATAAATTGCACCAGTAATTGTAAAGCTACTGTGCTGTAGAATTGTATTTTAATTGCACATACCTGTAATTAATTGTATGGGAATTTTCACAGTAGTCTCCCCAAGGAACAATTTAATTGAAAAGTAACCGAGTTGTCTAGACTACAGCAACTCATAAAATCATCACTAGTTTTGGGTTTTGAGCTACAAAGCAGCAATAGAAACATGGCTTGTAGATTTAAAGTACTTCCAAGCACAGGAACTATTTTATAATCCCCATCGTAGTAGCCTACTCTGGCAAACCATTTTTAACAGCGTCAAGAACAAAAAATGTACAATAAGCTTAAAAGTAAATATTATCTCTGTGTTAATTTGTGATAGGATAGGGATTTTTGTGTACAAGCACACCCATCACACACAAGCCTATCTTTCTCCAAATGAGTAAAAAATATGCATTTTGTAGAAAGCACATTGTGTCTGCCTTTCACAGCTTGTGGCATAACTGGTTTAGCATAGGAATAGTGTGACACTCAAAAAGGTACTTCAGTAGTTCTGGGTAACAATGATGGCATTCATGTTTGTGTGTTTATACTGCAAGGGCCAATTGGTGAAATGATTTTTATTTATTTATTTACTATTTAGCTTTGTAAGTAATCTGCTAATTATCTTTAAAATTCATAACTGAAAACACAGATGTTTTTCTCCAAGTTAGAAACAGTAGTGGCCACATGGAACTTTTAAGTGTTTATTTAAATTTAGGTGTGTGTATATATGTGCACGTATACACTTACACATATACATACATATATGTATAGTACACTGTGACATTAAATGGGATTTATCTATACCACTGTAGTACCTTGAGGACTGAAAAAATTACTGCATGTCCACTGGTGCTGCATGTCTGCACACTGACAGCAGTGTTAGGGTTTAGCAGAAAAAAAGCCAGACTCATTTAGGCGGCACTTCAGTGTGCTGAAGATGATGAAACTTAAGCAAATGTTTGAGTTTTCCTTGCATTGTGGCCAAAGCAAATCAGAAGTAATAAAAAGCAAGGACTAACATACCACTTCACACTTAGTGACTTATAACCCAGAGAGGTTTACTTCACAGGGGAAATGGTGTATCATGAGTTGATGTTAGCCAGCACAAGATTCTCAAAAGTATGTGACATTTTAGGAAAAACAGAGTTCTTTGTAGCTTTTGTGTATTTCCAAGTGAACTAAAAACCATGAAACGTTTGCTGACCCCTAAAACCACAAGATCCTCTTGTCTTTTTAGTGCTTATGGCTGGCAGGTGGAAGACACCACTCTTAATTCTTGCTGAAGATGAAGGCTGGTGCTTTGTCCTTGCTAGCATAGTCTCCCTCTTGAAAGGTTTTTCCATATATAGTCAGGCAGTGCCATTCACAACAATTTCTGAGCATTTCTGCCTCTAATGTTAAAGGATTCAAGAAGCCAAGGAGCAATGGAAAATAGCAGTTTGAAAACTACTTTGATTTCAGCCCAGTGATATGTCGCCTGAAACAACTCACACCTGCTAACATACGTTTTGTAGACCTGATTGAAACAATGACATCCTCAAAGAAAGGTTTTTGACAGTGTAACAGGCACAGTGCACACTTTATTTTATCAGAATCTTTGTCTTTAAAAATGAGAGAGGAGACATGACTCCCCACCAAACGTGTTCTTATGCTTGGGTTAATTTCTTTCTGAGAAACACAAAGTAGGATTAATGAAAAACACAACAGATCTTTCCTGTAGATAAACTGACAAAAGCCTTCGTTCTTGCTCAGTAGTTGACAGCCATTTTAGCCCTTATTGGTAATTCTGAGTCTTAGGGCTAGCTCTCAAGTCATGCTGATGGTGTCGCTTAAATCTAGATGGTCAGAGCTTCAAAAGCAGGCAGAGAGAAGTGGTCAGTGTGTATTCGTGCAGATTAAATCCTCCTGGCCCTTCAATGCATTGAAGTGGAGAATTTGCCATTGCCTCCCTTGTTGCTGGTCAGGGCTTTGTAGCCCTCTTGGGCCTCATAAATATGAAACTTCCTCAGCCCAAAGCTGCTGAAAAAGCGCTGAGTTGTCTTGTACCTCCACATCTCCTCCGCACCCTGATCCTCCGTGTGCTGCACCGGGGCTGGCGCGCATGCTGCATGCTGCAGCCCATTCATGGGAGCGCCTTGGAAATCCCTGCCCAGCCAGACCCTGCTGAAATCAGCAGCACTCCTGGTGTAGTGCAGGCTGTACCTGCACAGAGACAGCAATGCCTGGGGAGGGGGAGCCTGGTGGGAGCTGAGTGCATCCCTGCAGGATTTGCACGCCGGGGAGGCACGGCGCAGCGGTTGGGGTGCGGAGGGACCGTGTGCATGAGCAGTTTTATGGCCTGCGCTCTAAGTGGCTGGGTAGCTTTTGTACAGCTGTAAAGCATGTATAAAACATGTCTCAAATGTATTTTCATAGCTTCATAAAGTGTAGTTCATTTATGTAGGTACTTTTTATTGTAATCCTTTATCTTCAACATGGAACTGTTTCCTGGTCCCATTTCTATTTTTTTCTTCTCTTTCTTTATCAAATGGGGTAAAGAAGAGAAAAGAAAAACTGCACTTTTGTTACGTGCATCAGGAGAGTCCTTAAGTACAGTAATAGTGCCCTGAACTTGTATTTCTGTATTTCTAACCTTGGAATGCAGGCCTAGCAACTAAAAAGCCAAAATAACATTAATTATGACTGTTCCTCGCTGTGGTTTTTGGAGTATAAGTTTGGAACAGATGTTTGAGGGGAGAGAAGGGAGGGGAGGAAGGATGGATTGTTTCTTTTTCTCGGTCCCAACTGGTTTTAATTCTTTTTTGAACATTTTGCGAATATCTTTAAACATTTGCCAGAGTTCAATTAACATCCTGTGACTAAAGGTGGAAAATGTCCTACTTTGTTTTTCTTCAAACATATACCTGCTCTTGCTTCTCATGCCAAAGCCAGAAAAAGAAAGGACTCCAGCTGGCATAGGTTTTATTACTGTTACATTATTTTGCAGGTTAAGCCTCAAATTGGGAGGGGTCTGCTGGATTGATTTATTTATTTACTTTTTTTATTTTCGTGATTTTTAAAAAGTGCCATGTAAAACACTGCCATTTAATTACAGGAAGGTTATGTTCTTTTTTGGTGAGTGTTTAACAGCTTATTCTTGTTTACATGAAGTTGTAGAAATCTAGTTTTTAAATATGTTTAAAGCAGAGATTGTGTTCTTGGGTTTATCATGTTTTTCCTGTACTGTGTATAAACACAAGATTGTACATTATTGAAAGCCCTTTTTTGTGGAAAACAGGATTGGGGGGAAAAGTTTATATAAGAATGCAAAATAACTTCCCGAGACTATTGGCGCAGTGTGACCATAAAACCTCAACAGCACATTGTGCAGTGACATTATAACAATTTGCTTTAGCACCTCTGCAGCGTTCTCAGAAAGCCCTGCTCTACAAAACACATGCCGTGGTATCAGTTGACTGTTTTTTTCCAGAATCAGTTCTTTACATGCATGTTTTTGTGATTAGTTGCTGTTCCACAAGTAATTGGAAGTGGTGGGGTTTTTTTAATTTATTTATCTTATTACATGTATGTTTTGTTTGCATTTATACATTCAGTAAGTTGTAATATATCTGCTTATATAGGTGTGCAAGCGGATTTATAAACTTTGGATTAGGATTTACAGTGCTTTAGTTTTAAAGACTATTCTTTGCTATACCAGTACCAAGACACAGATATATCAAGAAAGAAAATGGCACGCAGTTGCTCCTAAGGCCAGATAGAATCCAGCTGCTCCATCAACCCCAGTATTGGCTCTGGGGAACTTTTTTTTTTTTTTTTTAACCTGAGTATGTTAGTTCTCTTTCTATAGTAGCCCAAAATGGAGAGCAGATCTCATGAGTAAATAGTTCTCCATTTTGCTGACAGTGAAAAAGAATATGTGGCACTAATGTCATACTAATAGCACTTTAAATATAAAACTTTATGTTTATTTTGTACCTTTATCATTTTAGCTTAACTCCAACTTTTAAGGTGATTTCCCACATAGGTTAGCTCAGCTCATGATATACCAAAATACAATGTATTCAGATTTATGTTTTAGCAGCAAGAGTGTTTGCATGCTTTTCAAAGTGAATCCAAACCTTGTTGTGGGATACATTTTCAGTCACTTAAAATTCAGGCTGAGCTTACACTGAGAGCACTGAAATGAAAACTGCAGTTGGTGTGAAATGTTGGAATTGACCTATCCACCATGTCATTTAAAACACCATTTTAAATGACATGTTTAACTATGTGTGGGTTCATCCTGTTTGAAGTACCACCCTCCAAAATAGCTGGGGGAAGGATCTTTTCAGACTGTCCCTGTGACTGTGCAATTTACAGTTGCCATTTGACTGGGAGAGAGGGGAGAGGATGTCCAGAAACACCTTCCTATAACCTTGGATGCTTAAATGTTCCCTCCTTTGGTTATAACAGTGGAGGTCTGAAAATGTGGTCTGAAAGCTACTCTTCAAGTGATGCAAACAAACACAGAAAAGTTTTTTGTGGGGGGTTTGTTATTTTCTTTAGTGCTTTCAAGTGCCTTGTGCCTAAAAATAATGGTAAAAAAGCATACTGTTCTTTGTATTTGAATCCGTGTTCACATCATTACATGAGGTACATTTTTGAAATTCTCTTGGTGCTTATTCTTTAGCTGAGCCTTGCTTCAGCCAGAGACAATAGAAAATTAGTTCTTCTGGGCAGTAACACATCCTAACAGCTCGTTATTTAGCACTTGATACTTGATCTGAGCCAGGAGAGGACTGGAAAAGAGAAAAGGAAGGGTGGTTTCTCCAGAAGGCATTGTTCTGGCCAAATCCTGCTCTGACTGGTGTCCTGGGAAGAGGAGGATGCCGGCAGCAGCAGCCAGAGCCCGCGGGATGCGCTGTGCTGGGCTGGCAGCAGCCAGAGGGACAGCCCTGAGCCCCCGCCCCGCCTGGCACAGGGCCAAGGCTGTGGTAAGTCCTAATTGCTATTTTCATGGCTCTGCTGTGATCATAAGGAGGGATGGAGGCCTCTGTCAGCCCTGGCAAGTGCCTGTTTGACAAACCATAACCATCTCAATCAGCTCCCACCAGTGACAGCGAAGTTCCGAGCACGCAGTTGGCTTTGAGCACAGAATTGCCCCGCCTCACCCAGAAATGAGGATCGGGAATATTTACTGGGAGAAGAGCAAAAACTCAACTTCCTGTGCTTATACCCATGTGCTCTGGCCTTCACTGAGGTGAACCTAGTGCTTGTTGTGCTTAGGTGCTTAATCCAAACACTGGAATGGCACTTGCTGTCTGAAATGCCAGTGTCTGTGGCACTGCACAGTGCTCTGTTAAACCTCTCTGGGTTTTCTTCAGTTGTGTCTGTATCATCTTTGTGGACATGAATGGTAAAAGTATTTTTGAAAATGTAAGAAATTAATCTCAGTGGACTTTTTACAAAGGCTGAAAACCGCTTTCTGTGCTCTGAGTCCCCTCTCTCTACCCACCAAAGCAAGCAAGCAAGCAAAGATCCGGACTTAGTGTGTCTGGATGGTTCAGTGTCTGACCTTTGTTGATGGAGTTTGCAGAGCCAGTGCATTGTGCCACCTGTACCAGCTCTCAGCTGAGTGAGTCCTGCTACAGCTTCTAGAGTAAAGACTTGTATGGCTGCTGTTATTTTACTGTTTTGTGTTTCATTGCCCTGAGCATTTATTTCCTGTTCTTTATATGAAGGAAGAATATTTCATTTTGAATTACTTGATATGTTTTTAGATCAGCAATGAGTATCAGCTGTTGGAACATTGTCCCTGCTGTGTGCATCCATGGGCACAGAGGGAAGAAGTCTGACAAATCCATAAATGTCCTTTAGAGTTAACCCAAAATTCACACAATATTAATAATTCACTTTTTTTATCAAGGAAACTGTCGCATTATATGGGAATGCAAAGTTCTTAACATAAGAAGTGCTCTCATAAAACTGTTTCTATGAAATACAAACTGCAAGTCTCACGCGGGACAAAGTGTGAAGCTGAATTTTTATGAGAAATCCATGGAATTACCATGAACTTTCGGTGACACTAGCAATGTTGGTTCCCACTGCAGTAAGCTATTTGCTCACAGTTATTCATTGTATACTTAAATGTATGCTTTCTGGTCACAGAAATAATTGGCAAGGATGTTTTGGGTTTGCTTTTCTTCATGGGAGGAGAAAGGAAGAACTCATAATGTTCTTGATCAGAGGTCAAGATAGATCCTGCTCATTAAAATGGCACACACAGCTTGTGCTGGTTTAAATCAGCTTTGTCTTTTTTCTATTTAAAGGCACAGCAGAGAAGTCTTTAGATTTGAAAAGCGATGTAGCAACAAATGCTGTGCACCTGCTAGAACCAAGATTCATTTAAAGTTCAGGGGAAAATCTCTGTAAATCTCACAATAGAATGAATCCACTCATGCAAAAGGCAGAATCTATCTTAGCTAAAGTGGTGTGAATACAGAATAAACCCCAGAAATATAAAAGATAAGGCCACAGATTTTCAGTAGTGTAGCTGGGATGTTATCTGTTCCAGAATGTCAAATGAATTAGCTCTCTGCTAACTATTTCTGAGCTCTTTAAATTACTGACTTCATCTACTGCAAAATGAAAAAGTAGTAGATGGGCATTGAAGAGGTGAGATGTTTGCTGTAGGATTAAGTGACATTCTCCCTGATTTTGATAGGAAAACTGACTGGCAGCAGAGGTGTAGACCAAGTCTTTATGGTCAGTTTTGCTTTTTGTCAAACTACAAAGGCTTCTTATCCTGCAGGCAGTAATCATAATCCCTTTTCGTGCATGTCTTTACTTTTGTCTGTGACATAGACAGCTTCCTTTTTTGTGATGGGTTGTTTAAATGTGGTGTGAAAATTACAAGAGAAGTAACTTGCTGGAACTCTTTGTGACCCAGTATATTTTGTGGCTTCTCATAGCAGGTAATTTTATGTGCTGTCTGGCTCCAATATGGCATACTATGTGAGCTGTGCCTAGTGGAATTTGCCTCCCCTTTGAGGAGCAGTGGCATTGTCTCAGCATGGAAAATTGAAGGGAAAAAAAAAAAGGCTGAGCTAGCATTCTTTCCTTGCCTTTCTTTTGTTTCATTTTTTGATCTGCTGGGGGCAGCACAGATGAAGTGAGTCTTTTTGGCAAGGCCACTAGAATGAGGAGTGGGGAAATGGCTTTGTGGGCCAGGACTGAGGGAATATTGCATGCGAGGGGGGGTGCAATATTAAGAAGATGTTACTGAGTTATTTGGATAATAAAGCAGTGGTTTAGGTTAGGCCAAGGTAGAACTGTGTAGGGTCTCTGAATGAAAGCCAGATGATGAAACTGGATATTATGTTAAAGAGCAATGATCTAGCAAGAAGCCTCAGAAAAAGCATTGCCAGAAGAGAGGGTTTTGGGGTTTTTTTGCTATGGTAGAACTAGTATTTAGTTATGGTAATAATATTGTATATTTGTACAGTCCCTTGCTGAAAGCATGTGCTTCTCTATCAGCCAGATGTTTAGATGCTTTGTCTTACAGAACTGTGTGTTGTCAAGTTTTGGGGGAGGTTGTTTTTTTTTGCTATTCAGACTTCTGAAGCCTAGTTCTCATATTTTTCAGTGGGAGGAACATTCAGTCTGCTTTCCAAGCATGAGGAGGAAGGGTAAAGCCATTGGCCCACATGCTACAGGAATGGCTCAGCTCAGTGCCCTGAGGGCAGCGTGCCCCAGCAGAGCATCCTGCTTTCCATGAGCATGGCAGCATCCAAGCAGAGTTCAGCAAGGCAGCTCTCTGGGACCTCTCTTGAAGAGTTACTGCAAACACTGCCCGAGTCACGCAGTTGTTACACCCTGGAGCAGGCCATAGGTTAGATGCAAAGGCACTTAAATTTGGGGTTTTTTCTTTTTCCTTTAAAAAAAGTAAATATTTACAGATATAATTGTGAAACACTAACCAAGTCTGGGAAAAAAAAAAAAAGGCAAGCAATTAACTCACTCTGTCTTGATCAAAGTGCGCTGCTGCACGCTTCCCCTCGGCGCACGGCTGGTCCCGGGAACGCTGCCCAGGAGCCGGAGCAGCGCCAGCTCAGGTTGCAGTTTGTACACCTGACATGGAGCCTCCTGCTCCGCCTGGGAACGGCCTCCCAGAGCCACCGTGCTCAGCCCCGCACCACTTAATTAAAATACCTCATCCAGAGGCTGTTTGTAATGGCAGCGCCAACCTGAGCGTCGTGCTTTTTGTTTTTCCTCTTGTTTTATTTCCCCCCTCTCTGATGTGTTGCACTCAGTTGGTGAGGCACCACATGGGTTGCTGCTCTTAGACACTGACAACTGAGGAAATTAAATTCTGAGGCAGAATCGGTTAAAAGCATGACTAAATCACTGTTGTTTTTCTATAACAACTGAAACAACATAATTATTTTAAGGTTGAATTTTTATTGCTAATGAAATTTTTCAAGGCAATAAATTTTTTTGCATTTTCCTTATACTAAGATCCTTTTAAATATATTTGGGATTTCTAATTTTTATTTTTTTAAGAAAGTAGAAGCAATTGAGTTCAGTAACACACTATTAGATAAAAGCAGTGATAGGCTGCAGTTCCAGCTTCATATGAAGTCATACTGCACCATTAGTATTACTGTTTTGTTCAAGAAGTACATATTTATGTGGTCATTCATATGAAAAAGCTCATTGTATTTGTAAAATCTGTAGTGACATCTGAATTTAAAAATTTAAGATAATGGAGCATTTGCTTATACTGCTTAAAGAACTGCTTTGAGTATACTAGACCAAATCTTGCATTTTTGTTCAGGTAAGCCAATGAAAAGAAAACCATAAGGATGGTGTGATCTCACACATACTTATACACACAGGTTGGACTCCTCAGTCTCTCTCTTTCACTGAGTCTACCTTTGAAGTACCGGCAAACATTTTTACAGAATTGGATCTTACTGTACAAAACTACTAGAAAAATTAAAAGGGCACCCCCTAATCCCTTTAGGAAAACCTAAGGAAATGCAAAATAGTACTGACTGCAGCTTCTCCCCACTGTTTTATGTATCTCTTACTTTATACATCATATTGCATATTAAGTTTTAAAGAGCACTGATTGTTGCTTTATGAATATACTCCTTGTCATCACTAAAAGGAGTGGTGTCCCTAAGAGATGTTGCACAGTTTCAAATGATGTTTTCTTCAGGAGGACAAAATCCTATTTGGGCAGAAATCATCCGCTCTTAAGGGGACACACAACGGGGGGTGATTATGAAGACAGAAATTGTTGGTATCAGTGTTTAGAATTGTATGTTTTGTCATCCTAGGAGTGCATATGTGTGTTTACAATAGGGTTTTCTGTTTCATTTGCTTTAAAAAACCCCACTGAGCTAAAAGGTTTGAAAGGAACAGCTTGAGGAATTTTTTCCATCAAGATACAATCAAGGGCAGGAAATCGTAGAAGCAGAGTTGTGGTTTTGCCTCCATTTTTTTATTAGTTAATTAAACTATAACAACTCTTAACTTCATTTTAGGTTAACTGTTCCTAGAGTTCAGAAATATTTTAAGAGGTCAATAATGCTTTCTTTGGCTCTCGCTCATTCCGAGTGGGATGAGGAGCCTCAGTCGGCAGGGCAGGGTTTTCCAGATGTGCTGCAGGGCCTGTGCGTGCGCTCGTGTCAACGCTTGTCGCTGGTGGGAAACCGTCCCTCTTTCCTCATCTGCGCTCCATCCCAGACAGATGGGAGCCACGGGATAGAAACGTGGACAGCCTGACATCTGTCCTGACCAAAGCTCAGGAGCCCTGGCTGCTGGCAGCTACCAGTTGCCACGTGTTGTTACTCAGTGCTGAGTCTGACTGGGAATGCTGGGGAAGGGGGAGTCCAAAGAGGCGGTAAGTATGGAGTTTCAGCAGAAGCAGAAATACCCCTAAAAACCCACTGTACTTGGCAGTGTGGGTTTCCCCTGTGAATTCAGAATGTTTTAAAATGCCATGAGGCATCTGTCTGCATTTTCTCCTCGGTGGGTAGAGCTGCTCAGAGCTGTGCACTGAAAGGGCACATGAGGGAAGAGCCATGCAAGTGTCACATAACTGTCTTTAATAGCGGGAGCCATTCCAGCACTCGGAGCCAAATTGTCTTTCAGCAGAAAGGATAAAATTTAGCAGAGCTGGGAAAGGGAAAGAAGAAAGGGGAGGGGAAACACAGCACCACCTCCTGCTGACACCACAGAAGTTTCCCTCAGCTTTCCCTCTCTCTCCCTCTGTGCATATATTTTCTTTTTAATCAGCTGCGGCTCTTCCCTCCCCTGCTTTTCTTTTTTCAAGTGTATTTTTACAGTTGGAATTCTGCTTTTCTAATTTCTCTTGTTTCACATTTAACTTCTTCAGAGGATTTCATTAATAGTTATTGCAATTAAAAATAATAAATAAACTCAGCACCAGCTGCTCAGATGGCTGTCTTAGCATATCTGGAACATAATGCGGTCTGTTCAGGGCAGCCACACAATGCAATTTATACCCACACCTGAGGGAATGAATTTCACAACTATAATTGCTACAATATAATTCTTATTAATGTTGTGTTATAATTCCTATTAATTCCAAAGGGCTAGTAAATGCATTAGGACTTGTCAACATATTATTTTACACTGTTTATGATCTGTAGAATTACACTCTTCAGTATTGTATTGCATAAAGAAATGCCTTAAAATTAGCTTTAATTGGAGGAGGGGAGGGAGCACATTTTCCGTTAGGGCACTGGGAAAGATCCTGGATCCTGGTGTTTGAGAAGCAATGAAACTGCATTTTAAAATCAGTCCTTTGAACTTTCTGTGCCGTGCAGTTAACAGTTTATGAAGATATAATGCCCATCCTGGTTATTAGAAAAAGAACCACTGGTGTCTTTATGAAGGAATAAATAACTACAAGAAAGATACGGTTGTAAAATTTAAAATAACTGTCTTCCAGAAAAGACAAAAGTGGGGAAATTACAAGTCATTGTAGCTGATGTAATAAATGCAGAATGGGCTATCTTGCTGTGCTCTTATTTATTCTTGTTTTATCTGACTACTCTGCTTTTCTAGGTAGTGAATATGATGAAGAGGAAGTAGACTATGAAGAATCAGACAGTGATGAGTCCTGGACTACAGAAAGTGCTATCAGCTCTGAAGCTATCCTCAGTTCAATGTGCATGAATGGAGGGGATGAGAAACCTTTTGCCTGTCCTGTTCCTGGATGTAAAAAAAGATATAAGGTAAGTAGTAGTGCAGACCTGCCTCGTTTCCTGATGGTGTAGGTGGTGGGGAAAATCAGTTTGCACTCTTCTCATTTATTGGATTTTCACAATTATTTTTGTGATATTTTAGCAGAATATTTTATTCACTAGTTTCCTCTCAAGCACAGCCAAGCTTATCTGTTTTACAAGGGATGTCTGTCTGTCAAGAGAGATTACATATAGCTGCTCTTGCTTTACATGAGCAAAAGCTTTTAATAAGCTTTCTATTATTTAGACAAATTAATTGCAGAATGCCAGAGGTACTACAGGCAAAATAATCTCCTGGGTCCCCTTCAGAAACATGAAATAAAAAGCTTCTGTCCATCTGTGCCAGGAACAATTCCTTCTGCTTAACTCCTAGAGATACTGCCTCCTCTTTAGTGAGACGGTGCCCAGGATGCATTTTCTGTTAAAGATGATGTGTGGAATGTGGTGGTTAACATCGTGCAAGTCAGAATTCACCTTGGGAAGGCAGAGCCTTGCAGAAATTCTGGCATCGTTGTGTCCTGGGTCTGAGTTCCCATGACACATTTACACAGCCATCAGTGGCCCCACATGCATCCCCTTGTGTGACACCCTGGGAAACAATTCCCTGACACCCCCACCCTGCCCTGTTCTTTAATTGCTCTCCATCATGAGAAATTTTTGTCTTTTTTATGTGAGTGAAGCATTTCTAAACTGGAGCCTTGAGCTTGCCAATGTAGAATATGCCAGGATGTTACACGAGTGTTGCTTCACATGCATCAGTGCAGAGACAGATGAAATTATGTGGAACATCTTGCACTTCAGTATGGCATTCTCTAACCACTGACATAATGGAAGTAGTGGGTTAGCACACTTCCTCTAAGTTGTTTTCTAAAGTTTTTGCATGAACTACTGGAAAATCCAACTGTACACCCTAGAAAAACCATGGTGGCTGGGTTGGTTGTATTTTATGGCTTGAGCTTTAAATAACTGGTAAGTAGGGACTTAAAAGAGAGCAGAAGTATGAAATAGAAGTAGAGGAAGGCAAATAGCATTTGAGATAAAACAGTTGTGGCAAGAATGGAAAACCTGTGCATAAAACCATGTAGTGGATGAAAGCCTGTTTCAGTGATGCTGCAGCAGCTCCCATAGCAGCAAATCACATGTCTCAGGTTCTTGTGCAACACTGTTTCATAAAACATGGAAAAGAAAGCAGTGTGCTCGTTTCTCAGGGACATCCAAGTCTTTTTGCTGAGATTACCCTGAACTATATAGTGTTTATTCCCCAGTTACAGGAAAAACTGAACACCAGGGCCAGGGCAGAGGGAAAGATGGTTTTGGACTACTTGCAAGCATTACTTTGCAGATAAACTCACATTATGGAGGATCAATACTTTCCTTGCGTGTGGCAGGAGCTGTGCCAGACAGAGGGTATGGTATAAAAAGCTAAATCCCCTAGCTCAGGAAGCAAACAAGCCATGGTGATTGTTAGAAGTCGTGTGCCCAGAGGGCATCTATGCATTGCAGAAAACATTCGCTTAATGGCAAAGTCTGGAAGGAGAACCCTGTAATTTGCTATATCCTGTCTGTTCTCTGTTTGACTGCCAGCCCTCTGTCTTTTTATTGCCCAAATGAGCAAGCTGTTTGTGCCTGCTCCTGCTATCTCACTACCTTCATCTCAAATGCATGAGGACTGTCTATAAGGGATATCTTGTACACCATTAATGGTAGACCAGCCGGGCAGGGGAACAAATTAATGACCCTTAGAGGGGCTGACAGGGAACAGCAATAAATAAAAAGTACCGTATTCTTGTAAGAGACTCACCTCTGTTTAGTCCTGATAGAAAAGCACATTTCCTTAAACTCTGCCTCACCTCATTTCTCTTTTCTGTGGGCTCTGTTTCCTCCCTTTTTTATTTTCAGCCTATGTTTTCTCTTTTTACATTTTTATCTTTGTTTCCTTCCTTTTAGCTTTGTGTCAGCTGTGTTTCTTGTTTCCTCTTTATCTTCCTTCTGCTTAACCCGCTTGTCTGACGGAGTCTGGGTAGGGAGTCCTGTGATCAAAGCACTGGGATTTTCTGGTGGGTACTGGATAATCACAGTCAGGACTGTAAAACAATTATAGTGCTCCAAACAGGAACACAGACATGCACATACAGTAATTGCCAGGCTCACTTTACGGCTGAGAAAGGATGCATTCCTTTAGGGAGCGAGGAGGAAAGGAGGATATACACAGTTTTCTTTTGTCTGGCCTTAGGTGACGTAAGTTTGAGAAGCAGAATGGTATTTTTAGAGATTTTATTTGTATTTCAGTACTGCTTAAAGGACCCAGTAGGGATGGGGCACCTTTTTACAAACAATGTTCAAGGATAAGAGATGGCCTCTGCACTGAAAAGTCATTATGGAAAGGTAAATAAGACAAGAATGAGTACAACAAACACTCCAAAGGAACGGGCTGGGGCGGACAATGGAAACTGTAAGGAGTACATGTTTATACACAAGCCCAGATGTGTATCAGAAGCCCCCGCTGGCCTCCTGCCCAGCTGCTGTCTCCTGGCACTTTCCCATAGGCAGTGCAAATAGTCATAAAGATTTTGTCGTTCTTCTGGAACTTTATTTTAAAAAATATTTTGCTTATAACATGTATTGGTACATGTCTGTATAGTGTGGCAGAGATTTTCTTGAAAAGCCACAGATCCTTGGATAAATATTTTTCTTTAAATTGCATGTGGAATAGTTAGAAACATCTAAATAAACCTGAAGTACACTGACTTCTAGATGCTTTAAGCACAAGTCTTTGAACTAATTTCTGAAGCTTGATTTCTTCTCTAATTATGCTTATTGAGGTAGAGAAGAAGTTATAATTACTTTCTAGTTTTCCATTTATGGGTAATTTTTTCTTCCTGTGATTCATCTTTGATGCCTGAAATTTGATTTTTAGAAAATCATCTATGTGATTCCAAGGAACCCAAAGGTATAATCCTTGTTTCTGTCGAGTTCACCCTCACCAGACTTTGGATTCACATCCAAATTTAGATGCCCTGTCTAGAAGTGTATGGTTATTGAGTAGTTAATGTGCTTTGCAAAATACTACCTTGTAGGAGCTAAAATGGGGATTTATGAAAGTGTTGATTAATTTTCCTTTGAGTCAGTACCCCTGAGTGGTCTCTAGCTCTGGAGAAGGACTTTGAAAATGTGTTTAAGATATAGATAAACTTACTCAGGCAACATCCAAAGAGCAAATGAAGCTTGAAACATAGTAGATACAACAAACTACACAAATAATGCATATGTGCTAGTATAGAGAAAACCCTGGAGTATTTGTCCTAAATTCTCTAGTTTGTGCAAAATTAGTAATAAAAAGAATAATAAATTTCAGTGCATACAGAATGTAGCTTATATCCATGACTTTTCTTGGCCTTGGGCAAGAGGAGAAGGGGTACCTTCCTAGGCTGCTGAGGCACTGGGCTCGTCTGTCTGGCAGGTGAAAGGATGAGGGTCCTGTCAGGTGGTACAAACCCCCAGGAAGGCTGACCTATGAGTGGTGAAACTCAGCAGAGCTTAGAGAAGGAGAATATTGAAGTGAGAGGGAAACAAGGGAATTTACTTGAAAGAAAGGAGGAAGCTAGAGCTTGCAAGTCAAACAGAGGAACTGGACCCACAAAGAAAACTTTGGGATGAAGAGCCAAGAGTACAAAAACATGTATGAATGTCAAAGTCTGAAAAAAGAAATCTCTCAAATCATCCTTTTGAGATGTCTTTTCCTACTTGAAGTGGGGGTGGCAGGTTCTTTGGAGTGTAGTGCCTTTGTGAATCCTGCCGTGCAAAAGGGGCCCTGCCCAACAAGAGACTTTGTGTCCATGCAAACCAGGTAGTGCCAGTCTAAACTTCTCTATCGCCTCCTGATCTGGTCCCAGGTTAATAATTGTTTCCTCCTGTTCAAGATTTTTAGAGTGGCCTTCTCTATGGCCATCTTCTTCCTCAATCATCTGTGAGAGTAAATAGTGAGCAACCTAAGTAACCAGAGCAATAAAAGTGATGTACGAGTTTGGCCATGGCTTTTGCTGCACCTCAGCAAACTCAGCCCAGAAGTACAACAAAGTGTTTACATTGCAGCAGTGGAAAAAGTGCCGAAGAGTCACTGTAATTCTAACAGTTTCCTTTTAGACAGAAGTACAGGTCAAATTTCACATTACACAAGCTCCTTATGCTCTGTGTGGTTACTGTTTTTCAAACCTGCCATGGCCGAATTCATCCCTTTAGGTTTCTGCTTTAGCATCTCCTTAAATTTTTCTGCCTGAAAATACTTTCTCCCCTTTCACCAAGGAATGGGTGTATTGGGGCTGATGGATTGTTAAAATCCTCGATCAGGAGAAGAGTACCATTGGCATGGAATAGTGAGGGAATTTGTGATTGCAGATTTACAGCGTCTGTAGCAATTGATAGTACTCAAAAGTATCTAGAAGAGATTTCTTAGAAAAATTAAAAGTTAAAACAGGAACAGGTTTTTGTTAGGAAAATATTGTTAATGTAGGTAATAGGGCTTGTTTTAAAAATCTCACTGCAGTAGCAAAATTTTAGCAGGCCACCCCCAGATTTTCTCCTCTTTAGAAGGTACAGATCCCTCAAGGTACACAGATGATGACAGATAGGTTATGAAGTCCTCCTGCCACCCAGTGACAATCCTGGCCCCCTGACCCCAATGGCCCTGTGGGTGCTAGAAGTTGAAACTGTGTGTGACGTGATCCAAAAGCTGCCCCAGGATCTCAGATTGCTTGCAGGGAATTCACTTGACTCCTCTTGAGACTGATGTGTAGTTTTGATGTGCTCTTTGAGTCGTGCTACAGCTTTCTGCCTCCTCTGAGTGCTCTGCACCCAGACAAACCCTGCCCTGATGCCTCGTGTTCCTGTGTCTGGTTGGTGCTGGAGGTGGGGGATTCTCAGCTCCCACGTCTCCAGGAGACAGCTGTGCAGGGGTTGTCCAGAATTTTTAAGGGTGTAAAGGACAATTCAGAGGCTGGATTTGCAACTTCAGGTGAGATTCACTGCCTGGATGCTCTGGAGAAGAGAAGCATAAATCTGTGGGAGGAGTAGTTGGTTGCAGTCTTGCACCTCTTTTCCAGGTTGGATATTTCAGACAGGTTTTCTGTGAGTTCCAAGCTGGAGCTTCCACTTACTGTAAGCTGCACATTGATAAAACTTGTTGCTTAAACAGCCAAGGGGACTTCCTGTTCCGTGTAACGCCAGACAGTCCTTCAGCAAATACAAAATCCCTAAGACCTAATTTAGTGGGTTGTTTAATATGCAGGCTATTAGTTGATTTTAGCTTTTTAGCTTTTTCTTTTCTGCTTTTTTTTTTTAATCTTAAAAAAAATACTGAGGTACGTATCTGGAATCTTTAGAGAGAACACAGGACAGCCTTGGAACTGTCTCTTTTTGTCACAAACACTGTCTTCTTTGGTTTCATCCTAGGATAAACTCAAATGAAAGACAGTATGCCTTTGCTCATTCATCCAAAAATCCAAGCTCTTTTAGTGGGAGCAGATGAGAGACTCCAGTATACTCCACAGAACAGTATCAAAACAGCTGCTGACATCACAACAGCTTCTTCCATTTTTTGCCAGGAATATGTGAAAAGGAAGACAGGGGAATTACTTTGATTTATGTTTAGTAAGGTTTTTTGGTTGACATGGCAGAAGTGTGGCCTGTTTCCGCCCTTGCCAGTGTAACAGGGTGTGTGTTGTCTTGCTGTGTTTTGCACTAGTGGGGATAAGCTCTCAGTTTTAGCTGCGGAGGATTCCCAAACAATAGCTATTTTGAAGACAGCTTCTCTGGATTTTTTAAGTGTCGTGTGTAACTTTTCTGAGTTAAGCATTCCCTGCAGTTATTTCTTTGGAGGCAATGTGTAAACGATCAGAATTTGCTGGAGCTAAAAGACATATCTAGAAACAATGACACAAAACAGAACAGACCCACCATGGGGGAGTCTCAGCTCTTTAAAGAGGTGTGACCCAAGTTTTCATGCCAATTCTTTGTTTGCTTGTAAATGAACCTCTGAATAAGATTTGTCAGTGCTATATGAAAAAGATGTCAGGACGCAAAGAGCAACCATGTGTGAGTCCATTAAATGGTATTCTTTGGGAAGTGACGCCTATTGGGAGATAAAAATCAGGATTAGCCAGGTAGGTAAGTTTTGAAATTCTTTTCCTTGTCCCACCTGGTACCTTGGGAGCGCAGCCCATGTGTAATACCCAGCGGGAGCTGCTGGCTCCTGGCAGTTACAGGATTTTGCTCACAACATTGATCCATTTTCAGGTTTTAACTGGAAGCAGAGCCCATGTCAGTCCACCTGAGCACTGACATTTTCCCTTCTCCCTCACAGAATGTGAACGGTATCAAGTACCACGCCAAGAACGGCCACAGAACACAAATCCGCGTACGCAAACCATTCAAGTGTCGCTGTGGAAAGAGTTACAAGACAGCTCAGGGCCTGCGGCACCACACAATCAATTTCCATCCCCCCGTGTCTGCTGAGATCATCAGGAAGATGCAGCAATAACATGCTGGTCACAAATGTGCCAAGAAATCCTCACCAGCAGTTGCTGATTTTGAGAACAGCCACCTTTTTCAGGGGAAGCACTCAGCAACCCTTTAAAAAATTAAATGCATGCTTTAAAATTTTCTGTAATTTTGGAATGATGTATCTTTGTAGAGTTAATGATTTTGTACATTTGCACATGTTATCATCTTACCCATTTTCATTACTTTGAGATAAGGTGCTATAAAAGCTATAGGTTCTTCAGAACATTTTTCTCAAAAAAAAACCAAGAAAAATAAGAACTAGGGGGACGTTGCATATTTAGTTGTACTGACGTGTGGGACAGGAGCGCGAGGAGGAGAGCTTGGCACTGACATCCTTTCAAGATTGTAACGTGATGAAGACTTTCGATGCATCTGTCAATGTGTGTGCAAAACCAAAACAGTACAGCCCTCATCAAACTATAGTTAACATGCCTTACATAACGGAGTTATCAGTGGAGTAGCAAGTCTTTTAGGTAATGGAAATATAAATAAGAAAGAATGTTTAACATAATATGCTAAAAATATTTTCATACTTAAATAACATACATAAAAAGGTGTGCTTGCTGTATTTTATATTATCTTGCAAATCTTTTCTTTTCCTCCCTCTTGAAATGCTGAAAACCTTGCCATTCAAACTAGTAAACAATCACTTTAGTGTTAGCAATTACATTTTTTTCTCTGTACAAGATGTCATATTATGTTCATGCCCATCAAACTTCTGAGGACCAATATCCCAGTCCAACTAAATATTTACCCCTGAACTATCTGTTAGAAAGACACTTGGAAATACTTAAGTGCAAATTTATGTGTGTGTGAGAAACAATTGTCTTCATCTCAGATGAAGTTTTGAAGCACTGTGTAGTTCTCTATTGCCAACAGATTTAATGTTTTATGTGTTGCCAATTCTTGCAACTACTGTACGAGCATGTGCTGCGGTTGCAAATAAAAATGAGAAATTCAGCGCATGGTTTAAGGAGGTCCATTAGTTGTGCTAAGGGAGTTCTAATGCCTCTCCCTCACGTTCATTGTGTTTTCAGATTTTCTTTGTGCATTTTTTTGCTTCTCATTCTAGGTCACCGCATTCCATTTGGAAGTCTCTGTTTAGCTTTACAATTAATTTTGCTGAAATATGACATTTGAGCCTTATTGAAGATTAAGTGCTTCTTGCAGCAGGTGGTCAGAGACTGACTTAAAAGCCAACATGAGAGCGCTTCGTGTCTGGACCATACCTGAACATTTGTTGCTTGCCATCCTGCCTTGAGCATTCTTCTCACAAGTGCTATTTCTGGAGTTCAGCTGGCCAGGAGCAGAGGTGGGCGCCTTCCACCAGCCCTAGCCTGAACACTCCTTTGCCTGGCAAGGGTGCAGGAGGAACTCCCAGTTTTAACAGTCATCGCCTTGGCTTGGTTCCTGTTCTTTTAAGTGCAAAAGAAAGCTCACATAAAGGAGGAATGAGCTTTCCCTATTTTTTTCCCAAAGCTTTAAAGGAAAACTTTGTAAGGATGACAATTACCTTTTCTCCAGCAGAGTAAAAGTCTCATTAAAACACGTAAGAACCATCCTAATGAGTAAGTGTTTAGAACAGCCAAAGTGAAGTGAAACATCCCTCTCTCGGATGCCAGAGAGGCGACCATGACAGCCGGGTTTAAAGGATGATCCAGACATGAGAGTTACTGGTACACACAAGGCCCCAGGTGGCCACTTCCCACCTTCTGCAGCTTTGGCAACAGATCTGGCCAGCAAACACGTTTTGGCTCTGCTCCTAGTGCAAGAACTACAGGCTGGGCGAGTTCGTTCAACAGCTAAACAGTTGTAAAACGTCATTGTTGCATGTAAATTCCTTTCAACTATAAAACTGAAATTCCAGTTTCTATTTACCTATTCATTGTGACAGTATTATTAAACAGGTAAAGATGGGACTATTTTGTTATACTGTGTATAGTGAATGTATTGTACTGTGTCTGTGAAAAGTGTGCTTTAAATTATATTTTCATATGTTTTGTTGGGGACAAAGTACTTTAAGTTTGAAAGTGACAGAGGTTTGTTTTAGAACTGAAGGCAACTTAAAGAATTCCTGTCAGGAAAGCTGCTTATAAATGTAAATCAAATCACATTTAAAATAAACTGCCTCTGACCTAAAAAGACTGCTCTTTTCTCATTCCTAACCTAGAGTTAAGTTCTTGGGCTGTGTATAGTCTTTTATTTGTTTATTTTACTTTGGTATCCTCAAACTCTTGGAGCCTGTTCTGTTTTCATCTGCTGTTGAGTTACAGTAAGAAAAAAATCCATGCTTTACCTCAGGCCAGCTCTTGCTATGAAGCTCCCAGTTACAAAAATCTTTAGACTGCAAATGGCACACAAGCATTGATGAGTTGCTGCTGCCCAGGACACTGCAATTCATCCACATCATGCAGTTTTTAGTTAACTCCTGCATTAACTGGATATTTTAAGTGTTCAGGAGGGAACTGCAGTCAACAGAGGCTACTCTAAGCCTAAATACCAGAGTCTCTCTCTCAAAGAAAGAACACAAACAGATGTGAGGAGCGACCCTTTGCCACACAATGCTGAGTCATCATTTACTCCTTAGTGAAGTCTATACTCTGTTTAATTTCAAAATGAGCAGCAGGGAAAATAGACCACTGACTCCATGAATAATTCTGCTTTTAATGTAACAAGACTGCTGTACAGCAAGTGGGAAGCAAATTTACTTAATACAGTTAAAGTAAATATAAAATGTTTAGATATACACACGTGGTTTTACTTATTGGAAAGAAATACATAAAGTTAAAACGCAAAACGTTTTAAAAGCCAGAAGGAACACAATCCACTGTTGTGAAAATAGGACAATATTTTCTACTGAATAAAACTGCAACATAATGGCAATGACTTTTTTAAACAATTACTTGTAGGCATTTAAGCACAGCAGTCTCTTTCAACTCAAAACCACTGCCTTAAAGTATAACATACCTCATTTAATGTTATTCCTTAAGGCAAACATTCTGCGTGTGAAACTGAAGTATTTACCATTCCTCTTGTTGCAAGCCTGGAATCTCACAGTACATGCATCTACATCTCAGAAATGTACTAGAAAACTATATTTTCATAGGATAAGTAATGCAACTTTCCAATTTCAGTGTTACTCAGAGAAAAACTACGTGGATTTGCTAGAAGAGACACCTGCTTATTATGTTTTTAATTGTGCCTCAGTTATCAAGGTTAAGAGAAACCACAGATGGTTTTGGTGATCTTTTAAAAATGTAGCTGAAGAACACCATGAAGCCGGTCTCATTTTTTCTGAGGCTCAGTCATTCCTGTGTCCTTAGGCATTCCACTAAGTAGGGGAAGAAATTCCACTAAGTAGGGGAATAAATAGCTACATACACAACAAAGTGGGGGGTTGTGGGTTTCCTTAGTACTGTGTTAGGCAGAGAGAGAAGATAACCCCATAGCAGCTTACAGCCATGGCTCCCATTAGAGTACATGAGCTTCTAATTAGAATTTTGCACTGTTACAGAAAGCTGCACTGCTTTTGCTTTGGAGATGGACTACTCAAAGTGGTGGGGTTTTAAGCTACACTGCAAAACAAAGTATTTAATCAAAATTTAATACGTTCTGATCAAAGTGCGTCTGGACGTGCCTCTCGAAGCCTTGCTGGTCGTAGTCAGGCGGGAACTGCTCGCTGCACATGGGACAAACCTTCCAGTGGCTCTCAACATGCTCCTCAAACTTGCTCTGGTCGTAGTTTGGGGGAAACATCACATCACAGAGAGGGCATTTCTTCTGCACATCAAAACTTCAGGAGGAAGTAGAGAGGAAGAAAAAAGGGAACAGATTATTTATTCTGTTAATGCAAACTAAAAGCAGGATCCTGCTGCCAGCGACATTCAGAACTTTACTACCAACTTCAATTTGAGTGGACTTTGTATCCAAGTATCATCCAGTTCATTTAAATGTTTTTCCAAAAGCACTCAATACAGTCAGAGTAGTTTCACATGCAAATTCCAAAATAACCTGGCATTTTAAAAGCAACATAATTTTGACCTTACTCCAGCTACCACTGAATACAAATCTATTGAATGCCTTAATGGTCAAAGTTTCATGGGAAACCACTCTCTCTGCTCATAAATGCTTGCTCTTAGCAAACATAACACTTTATAAAAGCTCTAAACTTAGGTTCACAATTAGGTTGGCAAGAGAGGGGAAAAAACAAGTTATTCATTCATTTACTAAAAAATTTGTCAAAATTCCATCAAAGGTATAGCATGAACAGCCTGCCCTGTCTCACGGCATATTCTGTGCCAGTTAGTTGTAAACCAAACATTCACTGAAAATGCTCTGTAGCTTTTCACCTGCACCCCCACCCTTGCGTAGTTCTACAGAAACCTCTCCATGCCCTTGAAGACCAATACAAGATAACATCTACCTGGAATCAAAGCAGAAGCCTGTGCCCCGCTCACGCAAGAGTAGACTTGGAGGATCAGGAGCAGAAGGTACAGTGTTGTCATCATCCTATTGAAAAGAGAAAGTATTTTAAAGACTAACCCCTACAAAAACAAGGGTTTTTTTCCCTCAATATGCATTTTTGTTATCAAACACAAACCCAGATGGAATTTACCTTCACTCTGTAATTTCTGCAGCCTAAGTTTTACTTTTGTACATCTTGGCTCTATTCTGCAACTCAATAATAGAGCACAAAATCGAGTAATTTCAAGGTGGAAATACAGGTACACTGCAAGATTTTTGGAACTCTTAACTCCTACCTCATCTTCCTTTTTTATCTCAAAGATGCATTAAAAGCAAGGGCTAGGAATTATTTAGCTGATCTACAAAAAATTATGTGTGAAGGAGCACATAGGCTGTGTTTTTTACAGATAACTCATATGCAAACATAGTTTTAGGCTAGCGTACTTTCCCCTTATGAAGGGTTAATGGAACATGGAAGGATGGGAAAATTTCCTCAATATTTTTCTGACAACACCTGTTTGGTTTCAACCATTTAACATTTCCATTAAGCAGGCAGTGGGGCCTGCTATGACAAGATGCTGGCAACAAACAGAATCTTGCAGTCTGTTTGCTTTGCACCTGCAGTGAAAAGGGCATATGAGTTTTCAAACTCATCAGTTGTTCCTTTTGTCATGAAGGAGACAGGATAGATGTATTAAGAAAGAAAAACTATTTTGTTTTAAGTACTCTCATGCTACAATGCTACAGCTTGTACAAAAACACAACAAATTTGCTGAATACCAGACTGAAGCACACCAGGACTTAACCAAGAAAATTAATGTGCATCTTCCATCAGTAAAACACACAGGTCAATTTAACACTTAAGTCTTAGTTAATTTCTTCAGTATAACCCCTTTCCCCCTCCTCCCCCCTTTTTTTTTAAAGGCACTTGGCTTACAGCTGGTCACTTGGTAAGATAAAATTATTTACTGCTTTTGCCCTCTCTTTCAGCTTCTGGCAAGTGTGGTACCCTACCACATACAAATGTAACACTCCTCCTTGTTCCTTTTTGAGAAACATCTGGAAAAAAAGGATGGTGCTTTCCTCTGTAGAGTCACACCTGCACTGTCCTACACAGCTGCCCTGCAAGAACTCTCTTCAACACAAGGCAAGTGCATGTAAAAGCTTTTGGAATGTCCTAGGGCTACAGCTTTCTTGTGGCCCAGTTCCCTTAATTGAGAAATTCATACTGTGTGTTCCTCACAGCAGCTTCTGACCCAGGCCCTGTACAAGAATGTCAATACTAAGTATGTACTGATACTACCCTGTTACGATACAGAACGTCTGTCTCTTCAGTGTACTTTTGCTCTTGGCAACCTGACAGGGATCAGTTCTTAACCTTTTGGGATGCCTAACCCACACAAGAAGAATGCAAATGTCTCTGTGTTAAGCTGACCTCACAGAGATGTTACAGAGATTACTGTGTAACCACGGCATGGCCAAACAGGAACCATGAGAACTTTATCTTAGTCTGAGAGGACTTCCCAGCTATTCTGATTACAAGTTACAGTAAACACTATACAGTCACCAAAAACTAAAAATTCTCACGCAGCGCCCTGGGGTAACTTGGGATTTCTGGAAAACAGAGAAGGTGCCATTGTATTGGGCTCCAGCAGCTGTCTACTTCTGTCATTTCTTATGGACAAAACTCCTAAGTGTTCCATGTAAAATGGAGCACTTTATGGGGGGAGGAAAATCATCATGGTTCACATGGGTCTCATCTTGGTTCACAGCCACTTAGTGCCCAGTATCATCCAGCAACCCATTCTTTATTCTTATAAATAAGGTTACACGTGCTTTTCAACCTGGCATTTAAACACCCATCACTCTCCCCCACGAAAAAGAACCACCCCTGACAGCTCAGAAGACAAAATGATGTGGTTTTTGAAGCTGCTTTACAGAGAGTATGACAACAATTGCTGGAACACCAGGCCTCAGTGCCTCCTGCCTATGCTGTATGTTAAGCAAAGGCACCAGCTTACTTCAATAGCATGAGGTTGAGTCACCCAAGTGGTTTTGATGAAAGCCCACACTCCATACTTTGAGAAAGAAACAGTTTAATCTGCCCTTTATGTAGATCCAAAGCCTCCTTTCTTGCAGTCCAGACTGATGACCAGGGACAGGGACATGGCTGCACACTCTGAATCCAAGAGCTCTATAGTGCCCTGCAGTGATGTAACACTGTGAGTACACAGTCTCAGGTCCTTAGGAAAAGACTGGTACCATGGACCCACAGGCTGGCATTGTGATCCTGTAGCAGAACAAGTGCCAGGCCTCCTGAACTCAGAAGTCTGAATAATTAGGTGAATGAATTATAAAGGATGTCTTTTAACATCATGACTTAACTATTATCACTGGACTGTACCTCTGGCTCTTTAAAAAACTGCCACAACGAATTCCACAGATTAAGTGAATCATGAAGATAAATACAGTATTACACACTAAAGCTTGGTAAAAAAAAGGGGATTTGCCACTAGGGGAAGAAGGGAAAGCCAGACATGAAACTGTCAGAAGTAAGTGCAACTCGATTAGTTTTACTGAAACCAAAAAACTCTGCCTCAAGTACTGCTTTCATAGTTACAACTGTAAACAGTTCCAGGATTGTCCAACAGAGATTAGAAAGCTGTGTGACACAGTACAAAACCCCATCCCCAAGCACTACAGATCAGTCTGACATGCAGAAGTAAGGAACCAATGCCCATCCTCAGCCTTAAAAAAACATGAACAGACACAGAGCTGACATGCAGGGCAGGTACACCTGGAAAAAGAGTACATACACTTTATTCTGTGATTCAGCTCTGCTGTGGGAGTAAGATCAAACTCACTCCTCTAGGCCTCTCAACCTTTCTGCAAGCAGTCTGCTCTCCCAAAAGACACCTGGATACCAACTGTTCTTTTCATGTCCTCCCTGTGCAAAAGATAGTAACTGGCTGCCAGGGTCAGATCAGGGTAATAATGCATTGTGGGGGTTTTTGCTAGAAGAAAGGCCATTTTGGAGTTACCTGAAAAAATATCCTGACCTGGTGCTCAGTTGCCAAGAGTTACATTCTCCATCCCCTACAAATTTACCATGACTAAAACACTGTTTAATAGTCTCAGGATAGTTATTCTGGGCTTGCTGCCAACTGTAATTAGGATTACATTTCTAAAACTCATATTTTAGTATTTTTTATATAGATATGTATGTATGTTTTGTTTATGGATCTCTCCCTTACTACTAGGAATTCTTTGCTCCCAAGAATTCCATTTTGGTCAATTACAGGATCATGAGTAAATGGAAAGCTACTGTTGAGTAGATGACATTCAGAACCTGTGGCAAGTCAGCCACTCCAAACAAAATCACCACTGTACACATGCCCAGCTGGCACTATTAACCCAGACCAGTTTATCCCTGTCAGAAATCAGTTTAATTGGCCCATGAGTTCCAAAAGTCAAAGCTACAAGAATCCTGCAAACTCTTCCCAGTTATACAAAACTGAAGGGTTTTTATGACAACCAAAGAAGTGGAAGTGCCCATTTCTAAGGAACCAAGTTTTGTGAGAAACCAAATTGCAACACAACAGCACAAAAATTCTGAGGCATTGGAATATCTTGTGTTATATTAGTTTAAGAAGTTAAGGGTGTTGTAGTCACTTCCACCTCTTCATGGCTGTTTTGGTAGTGATTCACCTATGAAGATGAACGTGTCTACTTCATTTATCTACTTCAGACCTTTTAGCCATGAAGAGGTGGAAGTAACTACAACACCCTTAATTTCTTAAACTAATGTAATGTGTAGTAATAGGAATGAGGACAGGAGGACAGCAGAACTCCATACAATGGTAGCATTTTAAACAAAGCAGCAAGCCTACCAGTCCTTTTCTTCTGGGAGGGAATCCCACTCCAGCAGAAGGCTCTACATCCTGCTGGTTGAAAAACTGCAGAGAACTACACCTTAAATATCTTATTTTAAAAAACACCCCAAGAAATGGTTATCTCCTCATATTTATCAATTTATGTTTGCTGTTTCTTCTGCACAAATGACAGACTCTTCTTTATAATGAATCACCTACATATGTGGAAGTTTTTCCTGGTTATTTATTTACATCCTGCCTCAGAACTGTTTTATCTTTGGCATATTACTAAGTCTCCTTAGAAAGAGTCCTGCAGCTTCTCATTTCCATATAAATTTCTACACTATACATACAGTGTATTTGGGTGAGGAACAAGCAACTGACTTTCAACTGCAAATAAAAATAAAGATACAAGTTATATGATTTAAAGGCACCTTTTCTCAAGCTGAACTTTATTTAAGCCTGTTATATTCCGCCTCATTACAAAAATCCAAGCTGTGTCTGCAAACGAGCACAAGATTCTAGCACTGTTTCTCTTGGGTTTGCAAGAGGGCAAAGCACATAGATCAGACAAAACACCCTGCTAATTAAACTGCAGCAGATGACTAAAGAAGATAAGAGCTTGTCAGATGTAATAGCTACGTCAAGAATGATCAGATTAAATATGCAAAATGTGAAGTAAAGGTGGGGACAGCATTAAGCTCACATTCGAGATCTTGAACAGGCTGCAAAAGCTCTGACAGTTTCTCTAATTATTCACAGTAATGGACATTGGGAGCAAAAGGTAGGAGGGAGAAATACATTTTTCTCCATTATAGGTGCTGAGCACCAGGGCTAAAATCATGCCTGTCTGAACACTGATCAGTTTCTGCAAAGGTTAATAGCAATTAAATGTGGCAAACTAGACTAAATGAGAAACAGGTCATGATACCACTGTACTTGCAAAGAGCACAATACTTTGCAGAAAGGTATTTCTTGTTTAATATTTCTGAAGGTGCAAGAGTACTTGGAATAAGAAAGAGTAATAGGTCTGTTCCTGTTCAAATGAAGACATACAGTCCAATTTATTACAGAAGCCAATGTTTTGTACTAGAATGTGCAAGTTAGCTGTACTATAAAGAAAAGCTAACCAGAAACTTAAAACATCCAAAGCCCTAAAAGAAAAAAAATCAGTGCAAATGCATCTCTTTCAGTTCAATCAGCTTTAGGCAACAGTCAATTAAGCTCTTTCTAATACATGTCCAATACCAAAAAGCATTCAAAATGGAAATTAATAAATGCAGACTTGCAGAAGACAGAACAAAAGATTAACAGATTAGAATAAGGTATCTATTAGGATACCAATTTACAGTTGGCATTTAACTGAAAATACTGGCGTCTGACTCCTTTACATTTTTATTTGTTCTGTCCCACTTTAGTTCCTATATTCCTATAATAAAATGAGGGAGATGTGGCTACATTTTGAGTTCTCATTCTACCACATGGGAGACAGGAATCATGAGTAGAGATTACCTGACTTTTTTTACTTTAGTACTTAAAAAAAATTAAGAAGCTACTGTCCTAACACCAAAACAAGCTGTCAGTAACTCAAGAGATTAGGAGAACAAGTATATTGCCCATCAGTGGAGTTTTCCCTTTCACAGCAAGCAAAAGTATTTTTCAGGGAAAAGAAAAACCAATTCCAAATTTACATAACAATAAATCAGGTTTATCAGATATGGAAAACCCATGTGAAGCTCTAGGTAGCTCATCAGTAACTATATCAAGGAAGAGAAATAAGAAAAAAAGGTAACTTGCATTGCTATCCTCAGGATCTTCTAAACCATCAGGCCGACTGAGATTGCGTGAAGGCTGGCTACACACTACATCATCTAGCTCCCAAAAGGAACTTCTAACAGGTGGTCTTTGGATCTCATCAGGATTAAAAGCGCCATCTGCTCCATCTGAAGAAAAATTAATTAGGACATCTTTGTTCAGTAGACTGTATTTTGAGATTACAGACATGCTACCTTACCTTTAAAAATCGAGAGTTAAACGCATTTTTTGTTTAGATAATATAAAACAATAGGAGAGAATCAGCTTCTTGCAGAGGTGTTTAAAACTATGTTTACTTTATTGATTCCCATCATAAAATAAAGGCCCTATACTGATGTTCATCAGTCAGAAAAGGCTCTGTAAACCAATCTGAAGACTGTTGGTACTTAACCTGCATTCAATGAGGCATTGCTTTTGAAACAGAAAGGGAGAAATTATATTGGGGGGTGTGAAATTCATTTACCTCTTCTTTCCTGAATTGCATAAGGGTTTCCATATTGCAATACTGGTAGTCTACTTGGCACTGCAGGAACTGGTCCATTTTCCTCTGAATACGGGTTGCGAAAATGTAATGTCTGCTGTGAGGTCTGTCCTTCCATCATCCTTCCAGCTTGATCTCCTGGTGTCCTGCCAAGCTCCTAAATAATGCAAAGTTCAAAATGAAGTTAACCTATGGAGTCCTAGCAAAATTTGAAATGTTTATGAAATATGTTTTTAGAAGAAAAAATCTGCTAATCTTCCTACTGTCTTTTCATTTTGACCTTATGCCAAGTATACCATAAATACCAAAATAGTCAATGAAGAAAAGACAAAGATATTTTAAAGAGATATTATTTTTTCTTGGTTTGTTGTCAGTTTGTTCTAATTACATGAACAGAACTGCCATGTTTTTCAAGTGTCTGTATCCTTTTTAGGATGAAGAAAAAATAGCTAAATCAGTAAAAATCAGTAGATTAACAATAATAACGAAAGATAATATGCAGTGAGAAAAGTTTTTAAAAGTTAAAATTAAAACAAAAACAATTCTTTTTTTCATATCATATCATACAATTCAAAAATGTAGCATTTTAGTATGTGGAGCACATCTATGTACATACTTGACATAATTCCATATGAATTAATGACAGGCAGACATTTAGTGAACTAATAAGTACATTGCACTGGATCCCTTCTGATATTTAACAGCAATATTTGAATCAGATCATTCTTTCAGAAATGATCAAACAGAACTCTTCAAAAAATCAATATACTTAAAATTCTGGGTTCCTGCACATAAACCACACATATGATAGTAATAACAAACTATAAAGGGCTTTTATAACTTAGAAACCATTAAAACTCTAAGCCAGTATAGATCTTTAAAGACACTAATTAAAGTGACTTCAGTATGGTCAATGCATCAGCTGTAATTTATCCCAATAAAAATCTTTCTCATCCTTCCATTCAACAAAGTGGGTTAAGGGAGAGACCAAAATGCCATGAATATCAAAAGGAATATGCCATTTAAATTCAGAACCGAGCAAAAAATTCTGAGATATAAATATGAAAACAGTAATTTTAAAAAAGGAACTGTTAAGGCAGACATGCTTTCCAGTAATGTTCTTTCTGATAAGTATTTTCTTCTGGGTTCTCTGAGTTCATGTTTAATATTTGCTGACATGATGCTAATAAAACCCTCAAAGACTGAAGTGTGTCTTTTCCCTGAAAGACTTTAAATTGAAACTTAAAACCAACTCTGTAAGAATTAAAAGTCTGTTTAAAAAAGGGACAATTTAATATTTTTTTCTTGCAAACAGGTGAATTTCAGATCAACCTCTTGCACATAAAAACGCAAAGATCAAGTACCAGTAACTACTCTGAAAAACAAAACACTTCTCAAATGCAAAAAGACCTCATTTAATGGATGGCATCCATCCTCTAGTTACAATATAAAACTATGCCAGAGTTACTTTAGATTTATAAACTAAAACGAACATATGATTAAAACAGGTAAGATTAAAAAGCTAGGATTGCACATTTTGGTGAGTGTGTAAAATCTAAGTAATTAATCTTTACTCAATACAAAGCAGGAACAATCAATTAGCAATGAAATCAAGATTTTCCTTTATGAAACCCATTTCTTCTGCAATACAGAAGCAGTTTTAAATGAGAGGTAGTAGCATTAGTAGTTTAATTTTAGCATTACATACAATGGAAACAGAATGTAGATCAACATAACTGTAAAAAGATGGTGCAAAAAAACCTTAGCCAGAAGTTGGATAGCTAGGGTAGAGACTGATTAAAAAAAAACCAAAAAAACAAAGGCTATCTAAGTATGTAAATAAAAAAAGAAACAAGTCGTTTCATAGGTTTGAAGAGACAGAAAATGACCATTTTTAGAAAGCTATGCTTGGTTTATAAACAAACACTAATAATGAGTACAAACTGAAATGCTGTTTACTACTACCCCATGCTTAACCTTTTAATCATGGGTCTAGTCTAGAAAGGCACTTTAATTCTTCTTTGTAATGTAAATATCTACAAATTTGGTAGACAAAGTTCCAAGCTTTTATAAGTGTCATACATTATTATTTTTATCACAGTTGTTGTTCTTATGTGTGGTCTTTACAATTACTCCCTCCACCTAAACTAGCCTCACCAAAACTCAAACTTAAATTTCATTTCTTTTGAACTAGAAAAATATGAGAGATCTATTAAAAATTATATCCTTGGCTTAAAAAGAAGATAAATACCAACTACTTGACAATCTAGAATTCTACAAAAAAATTAACTAGCTTAATCTGAATGTTTGCATTTTTTTCAGTTTATCAGTATTAAAATGACTGGTTTTACTAAGTATTTCTTCATATTGGAATTGTAAAGTAATCAAATAAAGTTTCAAAGAAAAACCCAAACTTTGCACAATACCATACAATACTATCTGAATGTAATAAATACATATTATTATTTCACTTTTCAGTAAAATTTGGCTTTGATTAATTGCCATATAATAGCTCAGATGTACTTCTACATTACATTAGTATTTTAGAATGTGTGACAATACCTTCTCACTGGTAAAGAGTTCCAACTGTGATGCCAGTTCCTTTATTCGTCTCTCTTTTTCTGCCAGCTGAATCTGTATGAAAAGAAGATTAAGATTCTTGTATTAGTGAATGGAAACTATTTCCCTGCATGTTACATCGTGAAAACAAAGCTCCCTGATTAAGTTAATCTTTCAGATGAAAATAGTTTTGTCTACTAGATTTACATGTAACACATAGTGAGTGTTACTATAAATCCCACCCAACAATTCTCATAAAGTTTTATCTGCTGGATAACAGCAGTTAATCAGGAGCCTTTTCTTGCCAGTTTTCACTAAACAGTTGTGGAATAAGAAAATTCTGTGTTAAAAACAAGGAGTTACATCAGTGCCACCAATGGCAGGAGGGGCACTGCTGCCCAGACACAGCTGAAGGTTTGCAAGCCTCATTATTTCTGAAGAAATATCTTGGCATTTCGTATGTCCCACCACAGAACTTGGAGAGACCCAAAAGCTACTCCTGCCTTAGAGACACTAAATTTGTTTCATGAACATCTATGTTGTGTCTCTATTGGGTACTCTGGGAGGAGGTGCAACTGACACATTACACAACTCTTCCTGGCTTCAAAATAATTATTTAAATAATCTCTCACTATAAAGAACTATTTTATTTGTATTCTGGTTCCTTTAGAGACTGCCTCTTCCCCTGTTTTTCTAATACCGAAGCTCAGTGCTTATCAATTTTTTTCAATTCTGAAATTTCTTCTAGTTTAGGTCAATGCAGCAAAATCTCCTGACTGGGAAGAAAAGCTCACTATTTCTCTACCACCTACACCCTCCTGAATTACAGCAATTTTTTAATTGCAGTCAAAATGCTTTCAATTGTGGAACCAATTATTTATTACACCTGCTGTTGAGAAGTTAAACTTACTTCACATTAAATTATGCATGGCAACTGATCACTGCTAATTAGTAAAATAAACTGGAAAGAGTAATACATTTTATAAAATTGAAATTAAGAGCTTTGGAAAATGTCAGAAAAATATAGCCTATGGGGTACTGAAAGAAACTGCAGAATAATTCAGCATTTTATTAAGAAAAAGTGCTGTAATTCCTAATAAAAAGGGGTTCCTAGTAGAACCAATATTGTCACAGTTCAGTTTAATCATTTTTCATCACAATGGGCAAAAACAGGCAACAGAGTCAACTGGATTATCACCATTAGACTGAGAACCAGCAGAAAAGCTGGTCTCATGAACATCTGTTGCTCTTATCTCATCCCTATTGACCTAAAAACAAAATTCAGCATAAGCATTACTATCACATAACCTCAAAGATTAAGGCCCCTTGTAAGCTAAAGCTGCCCATTATGCTTGACTTTCTGGTCAATGTGTTACATCACTATACCAAGACTATAGCTGAGGTTCTCCACAATAAATTCTTGCATGATTTTAAAAACAATGGATCACTCCTCCCTCTCTCCACTGACTTCAGATAAAATGAATTAGACATTACTACACTGGTAATCCAATACAGAATATGAAGATTTTAGACAAACACACCAATCAATCTTCCTGTTAGTATTACAGTAAGCAGCAGGAAATTAGAAATCCCTTGCACTTTTTTCCCCTGTAATACAAGACTACATCATTTAGGGGTTTGTCTAAATCCACAGTATTAAAAGACTGACGGCCAGGTGATAGTAGGTCTCAGCAGACCTCTTTTACTTTAAAAGAAACATTACAAGACCGTATTGTTTCTTCAAGAGCAGAATTTGAATTTACAGCAAAAATGTATTTAGTGTGCTTTCCCTATTAAAGTTCTTCATTACTTGAACTATCAGAAATAAGCAGCCATGTTAAGAAGAAGTAACCATTCATTCTCATAAACAAAACCTGTAACTTACCTTATACTGATCCTCCATTGCTGCCAGCTGTAATTTTATACCCTCGTTGATTTTCACTTGTTCTTTCCACTTCAGCTCCAGTTTAGCTAATTCATCAGCATAAACACTGCATTTCATCTTCTCATCCTAAAGTAGTTCATACCATGGCATGAAATATTTACAGTCTTAAGAGATTCTCCCTTCCACCCCCAAAAATGTCACTCCATGCTTTTAAAATTATACCATTTACAAATGGCTTCTACAAGCCTGACTCAAGACTCTGAAATGGTCAGGACCACAGAACACTGCATAAATTATGTTCAATAGGCATTTCTTTCCCTTAGTTTTCAACAAGCTGATATTCCCCTTTAGTTTCACTCAAGTTTCTTTGTACCCTAATATTACTAACCCTGATTATTCATTCAAGTACCTCACTTCAATATAAAACCTTTCCCAAGTGACTTTTACAACCTAAGTATCTTTCATCCAGAAGGTCACAGGCAAAGCTTTTTTCAAAAATCACTATGGAATAAACATCCAGCAGAAGCCAATGCAGGGTCTCCATGGACAGGGTCATGAACAAAATTACAGGACAGTTCTTACATCCTGGAAAACTTACTAAAACAGAATAGTATCATTGTGATAAAACAAAGACACAAAATGAAGACAGACATGACAACACTCAGAAACAATTTCTTGAACTGTTCTGAACTTTTCACCAGTGCCACTGATGCAATATGCCATCATCATACACACATCCAAACTGGCTAAATGAAAATCAAGTGCCAACTTTGGTTGAGACAACTAAATAAATGCCTTTATGTATGACTGAGCCCAAGGTAGTTGGCAAAACCCACTCGGGTGTGAAAACACTGTAAAAGCCATGACAGGCAACAGGGAAAAGTTACTTTGCTTTGGACAGTGTATCAGATCAACACTGCCACACTTGTTCCAAACATGAGCTGGTTTACAGCAGCCTGCTGAATTTGATTTATAAGAGCAATTACACTTAATGTAAGAACAGAAAGTATTTAAAACCTTAAGCATGTGGACATTTGTTTTACAGTATCTTGGTTTTCCTTGTCTGGACCCTCTAAAACCATACATCATCAAGAGCTGACTGAACAAAAATGTGTTTTCAAATGTTAAGATTTCTACCATAATCATGGTGTATCACACAAACAAGGAAGACAACTCAGCTGGATAGGCATGTGGTTTTAAGGCCTAGCACCTACAGCTACTTCTTGTTCAGCTTTCCAAAGCAGCTGTTTACTTACTGCCAACATTTGCTTGCATTTCTTATACTTCTCTGTTTTCTCAGCAATCTCTTTATTCATCTCACGCACTTGCTCCTTTACCACGGATTCCGAAACTATGTCAGGTGAAATGGGGCTAACTGTGAACATTGAAGAAAAAAACAAGAACATGGATTTTTTTTCTTCCATAAAGTTTGTGTAAGAGACATGACAGCCCAGATTTGAGGGTGCATCAAAACCAGAGTGCTCCATGTTATCCAAAACAGAGAAAATCAGCATTATGTGCTATGTACGATCAGCAACCGTACTGGCACATCTGTGTTCAGTTCTCTCACACCAAGAGAAGATCAACATAAATGCACACATATGTAGTACTTTCCCAAGAAAGAAAACAAAACAAACACCAAAATATGTATGCTATCATTCTAAATACTCTATTCTTACATAAAAATATGGAAGCATCTCAGCAAACTACTTCATCACACACTATCACTGAGCTTGTTGGGATTGTTTGTTTTAAAAAACACTTGAACTTACTTTAGACATGAGGAAACTAAACTAATAGAAATTACAACCTTTGGTCTTTACAGACAGCAAGAATCTGTCAGTTATAAAATAACACAGAAAAAGCTAATCAGCATTTTTTGGCATTTATCAATTTAAACTGAATGATAAAATCACAGAATGGTTTGGGCTGGAAAGGACCTTAAAGATCCTCTATTTCCAATCCCCTTGCCATGGGCAGGGACACCCTCCACTACACCACGCTGCTCAGAACCCCATCCAACCTGGCCTTAAACACTCCAGGGGATGGGGCATTCATAACAGGGAAGCCTGTTCCAATGCCTCACCATACTCATAATGAAAGATTTCTTCAGTTTAAACCTATTACATATTGAAGTTTTAGAATATTATTTTTGCAATAGCTTAATAGTTCATAATAATTATAAACATTTTCTTATAAACCACTACACCCATAATTCATGAAAATAGGCAGTAGACTTGACCTTGCCATCACATAATCAGAACTTTTCAGCAGATTGATTAACAGCAGAATGTTATAGTGGATAGTCATAATAACATGACTGAAAAATTACTGTGGTATTATATTCATATTGAAAATTTTAGTAAGATAGTAAGATTTTTTTTTTTAATAAACTGTTTCTTAGCTTGGCAAAACCATCGCTGTTAGCCACAAAGCAGAAATGCAGGAGTTCAGTTCTACTGACATAAAAAAACAGCAACTAAACTGATATATGAGCTTATTTATGATTGTTACCACTTGATAAAAGACAAAATATTCAGCTCAATCTTCACATCTCTAATTAATGTTTTAATTAAACAGAACAAGTCCACCTACTTTATACTACAAATACTATTAATGACTGCTTCACATAGACAACACTTTCAGGCTTATAAAGGCAGACAAAATTTAAGCTGTTGATACCTGGAGATGCAGACAACTTTTTGTCTGTAAGGATGGCAGTAGCTGTCTCAATGTTAGATGCGTCTGTCAGTTTCTGTTGATGCCCTGCAGTTTTCTTTGTGAAAAGAAATTTTGTTTTGGTACTTGATGAAATGAAAGCCAAAGCACAAAGCAAAGTATCTTGCAAAATGTATCGCTGCTCCAAAATTAGACAGAACCGTTCATTTAAACAGTGGGTAATAATAAATATACAAAAACATTTAATTCTACTAAAACTGAAGTTGCTTTAGACTATGATTTTTATCATCTTACTTGATGAAGGTCTTTTTCCCTAGAAAGAGTAATTTCTAAGCAAATTATTAGAAAAATCCCATTTTCTAGAGAATCAGTTACACTTTAATTCATTAACTTAAATCTAATAGTCCATTAGAAAAATTGAGTCTGTATCAGAAATGTCTGCTGGACTTCTGGAGTGAAAGCAATAAAATCTGGTGTTTGCTGTAAGATGTAAAACATTGCCAAAGATAAGGAAGATTTTTAAGGAAAAGCCATAGATGTTCTGATATGACACCTCATTCACCACAGACCTTCTGGATGAGAAGATGAGTTTTTTATGCAATGTTCTGTGGATAAGAGAAATACTTAAGTCTGGTTTTCTTAAGAATTCATATTTGTGCATCTTGCCACTGTGCATAGGCCTTTTCCCTGTTTGAGCTCCTCTCAACTCTAATTTTTACAAAATGCTGAAGAACTCTGCCCTCAAATCCGAAATTGGCTGACAGGTTCAGTTACTAGGTGGCCTAAGACTTATATCATCATTCAAAAAAATAATTTATTTATGAAACATATCTTGGAAGAGTGCTAAGATTACAAAATACATATAGAATACAATTCCATACTGTGCTGTGGAGACTTCTTCCCCAGTTGGCTTTTAAACCCTACTTCAAGTTCTCCATTTCCCCACTTTTGGGCTTGGAGATTTTTGTTGGGCTTTTTTTGTGGTGGTACTGGACAGAGGTAGTAATTATGGATTTTCCCAGCTTCAGTTCTTCCTTGAACAATGTAATGCTTATAGGTTCATCCAAACTCTACTAGGCTTCTACATCAGCTACTATAAATTCTATGCTTGGTTTGGACAACTACCCAAAGAGAATCATAGAAGTATTTTCACAAGCAGGTTTGAGAAAGGAAATGGTAAAGAATCATTGCTTACCATAATTTTAATCCTTTTTTAAAGCATTATTTTTCACAGGAGGATATTAAATTGTTTCTGTAATGTTACCAAAAAACCAAGTGCAATTTATCCCATTCTACTTACTGCCTGTTCTGTAAACTTGTTTACTTGTTTTTGAAGTTTTTGACATTCTTTGAATTTCTCTTTGTAATGGTCAGCAGCCATCTGTAGACGAAGCTTCAGATCTTCAACTTCTCTGCGCAGTTCCTGTTCCACTGCATTTGAAGCTTCCTTAAAAAAAAACCAGAAACTGTTGTCCCTTTTGTTCAAATACCACTATTTCCTAAAAAGTCTTTTTTCAATTAAAAAAGCATAATGCTCCGTGTAAGTACTGAAGCTCTTGTCTTCTTTGTGGGAAATAAAGGAATAGCACAAGCAGTAGAGCACAGAGAGAAGCAGAACATGAGCTGAACTTCATTCCAAGCAGGACACACTGAGGGACATAAACAGGCACTGCTATAATATGAGAGGCAGGTAAAGAAGATTCTTATTTTATGGGTTCATTAATGTATATCTAAAGTCTGAATGTATAGGAAAAGTCTGAACACCTTCCAGGGGGTGTTCCAGCTATCCTACAGACAAGTATAGCCACACAGCCAAAGTGCACAGTCCACAACTATTGCCTCGCACTCACTAGGTTTCACCTGGGAGTGGTTCCATTGAGCCACTACACTGATACATGAGCTACACAAACCACATCCAGCAACCAGACACAGGCCATGCTTGGATACTTTCTGCTAACTTGAGGCATTCAGATGACTTGCTACTTCTTTCATTATACATTTCAAAGCACATTTCAAAACACAACTGAAACTCTTAGGGAAAAAAATATGTAATTCTTTGACATTTTAAATATAACAGCTCTTTTAAGTGTTGTAACATTATAGTACTATTTTAATTGTGTTCAGCTCAATATATTTTCTTCTAACAGTTACACCATTACAGTAATCCTAATAGCAAATAAATGCAATACAGTTGCAGTCACTGAAGACCCTTAATAAAGCTAATTTTAATCAAAACGATGAAACATACATTAGCTCACTATACTTTTATCCAAGACTAAGGTCAAGACAGTTTCCATTACATTAATATCTTTTATACTTATAAGTACTTAAAGCAAATTAACTTTGATTACAAATATTGGAAGGACTTATAAGAATTCAGACAGAATCTATCGATTACAAAAAAACATTTTAAAACAACCCAAGTTTCTACCAATATTTTTTTTTCTTATTTGAATGAATATAATGCTACTGTGGTTCATTTAACAGAATTAAGACAGGGAGAGGATTCAAAATAACATAGATACTGCATTTTCTGTGAAAATAATGTGGAGAGAAGTAGATGTCAGTAAGAGCAAAAATCTCCTTTCTGACCAAACTTCCAAATCAGCTAACATGCACTTGATTTAAGGTAGTATACTGAATGCTGAAAGAAAATTTGATAATTATTTGCACTAATCAGCCAGAAACCTATTTTATTCCCAGTAAACATTTTATAAATACAGATAGACTTCCATACTAAAAATTTACCTGCTCATTTTTCAAAGTTGTGATTTTTATGAGTTCAGCTAAAGCTTCAGCAAGCTGCTTTTTGAATTTTTCATTTTCCAGCCGTGCACTGTGAAGATCTGCCATTGTCTTGTCCCGTACATTCACTGCATCACTCAGCTCTTTTGACATGAGAACAGCTTCTTGTTTGCTAGCCTGAATCTGATCTTCAGCTTTCCGAAGCTGCTCTTTCAAAATACTTGCCTCGTCCTAGGAAAGAGAAAAGATGGAAGAGAATTCATAATTTCTTAATTCAAAGCTTAAATAAAGGTTGGTACAGGGATTAGAAACATCTGAAAGAAAAAGCAATGCTTTCCTGGTGGCTTTAGGAAAACTACTAAATCAAGAAGTCAGTACACAAGTACTACTTTCCCCACTTGTCTTCTCTGCCAGCAGTGATGTGCAAATTTATTTCACTGTGAAATAAAGGCAAACTTTATTTTGTAGTGAAATAGTTTCACTATTAAATAGAAGTTTCAATTCTGGATTTTTGTTGGAATTTCAGCTTTAAATGTATGACCAAAAAAAGCCTGTTTTCCGTATCTCTGCTCTTATCACTGTAGGACTCCAGCATCAAAAGCAAAGTTCATCCCACAGAAACACACTGAAATGTAAACCACTGTAAAGCAGCTTTGGGATGTTTTCCTCACAGCTCTGTTTCCCAAGATCTTGCACAACAAGCTTTCCAGAGGGAAGAGAGAACAAATAGTAATGAAGAGCAAGCTGCAGCATGTAGCAGCAAGCACACAGGGCAACCCAAGAGCCAACTGACCAAGCTAAACCACCAGCCTCTCACTCCTCCAAGAAGGCCAGGATTACAAAATATAATTTTAATTTTTTTTTTCTTTAAAAAGAAGCTACTATATAAAGTAGTCACTGCCTCTAGGCTCCCTGATGGCATAATCATTCTTGACTCCAGACATAAATTCAGCTATCTCTAGTCCATTATTTGTTAATTTTTTTTAATATCATATAAGTCCAGAGGAATACTAATACATTTTGTAACCATTTATGAAGATGGACAGACAAGTAAATGCCCTGGAGTCCTGTCTCCTAGCTATTTTTACAGCAGACGATACATTGGTAACGTATTTCAGTAAATATCTGCAGTTTCACCATTTGAGATAAAAATATTAATGATCCCACCAGAAACACCAAAAGCAATTTAAGCTTAATAAATGACATAAATGTTTGGTCACTTTAGTACTGACACTCCCTTCAAAATAAAACACAGTAGTAATTTAACACATTCAGAAACAAAAAAGCAAGAAAGAGACTAAAATAAGATGAAACTTTATGCTAGACAGGATGCCCTTTTTAAACTCTATGTCCATTCTCAACAGCACTACTTTTCCACTTCAATATTATATTCATAACTCATATTACTTTAAAACAATTTCTAGTCTTTTGAGATCCAAGTGGCTTTGCTGTGAAAAGATTGGCGAGATACACCAGAAAGATGCCTGCATAATCTGACTTTTCCATGCTGGCTTCAAAGGCTATGTCTAACTGACTCTCTAATTTGGATCAAGAGCACATTTGTAAAGCAAAACTCCCAGTAAATTTCATTATTGCCTATCACACTGTAGATCAGAGAACAATCTCAGGGCGCAGAAACTGCACTCCTTTTGGATGAAATGGAGGATGATGTACATCAGGAAAAAGCACCTAATGGTTATTCTATTGTGGGTTTAGCCTGGCTGGATGCCAGGTGCCCCCCAGAGCCACTCCACAATTCCTCTCCTCAGTTGGATAAGGGGGAGAATATAACAAAAGGCTTGTGGGTTGTGATGAGGACACAGAGAGATCACTTAGCAATTACTGTCATGGGCAAAACTAGACTCAACTTGGGGAGGAAATTAATCTAATTTATTACCAGTCAAATCAGAATAGGGTAATGAGAAATAAAACCAAATCTTAACACACCCAGACCCCAACTCCTCTTTTCAAGTTTAACTTCACTCCCAAATTCTCTATCTCCTCTCTTCCAGCAGCACAGCCAGGATGCAGAAGGGAAGCTGCAGTGAATTCATCACACGTTGTCTTTGCTGCTCCTTCCTCCTCAGGGGGAGGACACCTCACTCTCTTCCTCTGCTCCAGTGTAGGGTCCCTCCCATGGGACCCTCCTCTACAAACTCCTCCAACACATATCCTTCCCACAGGCTGCAGTTCTGCATGAACTGTCCCAGTGTAGGATCCCATCCATGGGGTGCAGTCCTCCAGGAACAGACAGCTCCAGCACAGGTCCCCTGTGGGGTCACAGGTCCTGCCAGCAAATCTGCTTCAGTGCAGAGTCACAGCTTTCTTCAGGCACATCCACCTTCTCCAGCATGGGGTCCTCCACCGGATGCAGGAGGCAGCCTGTCTCACCAGGGTCTTCACCATGGGCTGCTCCAACACCTGGAACCTTCTGCCTTCCTTCACTGACCCTGATGTCTGCAGAGTTCTGTCTCTCATGGTTTCAACTCTTCTCTTCAGCTGCAATTTCTCTCACACGGTTTCCCCCTCTCCCATAGCCTTCTTTAATGTGTTATCCCAGAGGTGCTGCCATCATCACCTTCAGGCTCAGCCTTGGCCAGTGATGGGTCCATTGGCTCTGTCAGGCACTGGCTGGTATCGGTTCTCAGGGGAAGCTTCTGGCACCTTCTCACAGAAGCCACTCCTCACAGAGGCCACAACCAAAACCTACACAAACCCAGTATAGGCATCCATAGCACCCAACTAGAAGTAAGTCTGAAGTAACCCCACGTGGACCACGGACAGCATAAATATGAGTTCTTCAGCAATTTCACTCTCCTGTTGCACCACACTGCTTGCTAACCACAGTGCTCCCACAGGATACACTAAGGCACCTCTTCCTTCAAAACCCTACTGTCACTGCAGAGTTCTCAGTCAGCACTGTAGCTCAACAGCACAGTCACCTAAGAAGTCCTTCCCTGTCTCCTCTTTTCTTCTCCATCACCCTCTACAGTCTCAACACAGCTACATTACAAACTTTTTCTTCAACCTCCTTTCATTTTTCACGAAGCTAAAAGCAATGCAGGAGCAGACCACTTTTACTGAAGTCAAAAATTACCTTTCCACACATAGTTAATCTCAGTTCATCACATGAGACCTCAACAAGCTCAAAAGGTGCAACACTAGAACACATCTCAGTCTTTTCACCATTTTCTGCATCTACAGAGAACATCATAACCCTCATGCCTCTTAGCCTATACCCTGGCGATTCCTTCAACTTCTTCCTTTCTTTTGTCAAGCACATACAACATTAGACATGTTTATTCAAATCAGGCCAATTATATTGAGTACTGCTTACCTTGTCTGATGAAGAGTGCAAAATAGCTTTCTTCATATTTTCTTTTTCAGCTAGTAATAGCTGTAATCTGCCAACCTCCTCTTTATAATACGATATCATGCTTTCTTTGTTTGCATCCAAATTCTTAAACGTCTGGATTTCTTTTACTAGTTTGGTGTTTTCTATTTCTGTATTCTTCAAGTGTATCTGCAATGATGCTAAAACATGTCAAACTTCTTCCACGTTAGAACTACTGTTCACCTATCTATTTATGTGCTCACTAAATTCTAATCTATTCTAACTTGAGGCAGATTAGAACTGATAGAGAGAAAAAATAAATATTTGATATTATCACTGCCCTCTAGCCCAAACTTTCTGTCTAGAATTCTCTCAGCATGGTCACCTAACAATAGCTCCACTCTACAGCCAGAAGTTAAAGCCCTAATTTTTCTCCACATCACATTAAGTTATTCAGAACTCACTCCTCTCCTCATAAATGCTGGACAACTAAGGACAAGCAAAAGAGGAATGACTTGAAGAAAACTAAAGAGAAATTAAACTTCTAGTAGTTTAATTTCACAGTCATCTAAGCAAACAGGTCTCCATCAGGAATATTAATTTTCAATGACCGCAAACTCCTTCTAACAACTCTGCCTACAGTAATGCAAAATAGGCTCCTACACTCAATTGTTTTCCACTCAGACCAGAAGATCCGTATTATTTACAAAGGGATTCCAAGCTTGTAAAATAAGCTTTGAGATCTTATAATCTAGGAACAAAAATAATCTTTTAAATACACTTGATCTGTTTCACACAACCTATGGATTTCATTATTTTAGCACATAAAGTTTTTCTGCTTTGAGGGGAGGGAGGGTGGCAGTGTATTTTATTCTATATATGGGTGTCTCTCAATACCAGCAAAAGAAATAGGCCATGCCAGTAAAAACCAATGCAATAGAGAATCTACTAAAGCTTCTCAGTGTTATATACAAGGCTCAAGAAGAGGGATATAGAAAACAAAGTCTGGAGAGAGAATTTAAATTACTAAGAAGTATTTTAGTTATGAAAAAGTGTGTTAAAGATGATCAGTTACTGGGTGATGCACTGTATAAGTAAAGAGTTTTCTCACTAGAATCTATTATTTTTTGTTACTGGGTCTGAGCTTTAATAAACTGGTGATTCATTCTCCTTCTTAGAGACCTTTTTATAACACGGTTGAATTCAGATGCTGTTTTCCTCATTCATTTTTATACGAGAATATCTATAACTATCTTAAAGATATGTTCACAGAAGTTACCCATTTCCTTTTTTCCTTAACAAATTCAATTTCCAAGACTTCTCCATGAAACATTTTTACCTTTATTTCAAACCATTTCATTCCAGTGTATAGAGGTACATGTAATAAAGTTACCTTATAAAGTTCTTTTTCATCCTTTTCTGTCATTAACACACATTCAAGTTGCTCCTTCTCAAGCATCACTTTCTTCAGTTTGTCCTTCAGACTAAAACATTGAAGAGTTAATGGTACAGAACTATTAATACAGAAAATCCATGCATATAATAAATATTGTTAGTTTAAAAAAACACCATTGGGGAAAAAGAAGTAAAATAAGGAAGGTGAGGAACAAAAGACTAAGTACCTGTCTAACTCAGTTTCTTTTGCAATGGCTTTCTGAGTAACAGTCATGATATCTTCTTCAAGCTGGAGAACTTTTGAAGCAGCCTCATCGTGCTTCTTCTTCAAGTCATTATTTTCCCTTTTAAAATCTTCTGATGCTTGAATATTTTCCTTTTTAAAAAAATGCAAGTAGATGCCATTTAAGAATGTGATTCTTCAGAAGTAAAACATACTATTTGAATTAATGCCAAAATATGGCCATTAGATTTCTTCTCTTCCTTAAAATGTATAACTAGCCCATTTAAAGTATACATAAATAAATATATATTGAATATTGCTATGCACAGTTCATATATTAATAAGGGGTCAATAAGGAGTTTGTTTGGGCACAAGCATTCAGTTATTCAGAGCCTACCAAATACTTCAGAGTATAAAATAAACACATTATTTCCTATCTTTTGCCTATTTCCTTTAGGCAAATAAACCACTGACTGTCTAGCTTAGAAAACAAAGAACTTTTATTTCTCTTTGTACTTGCTTTTACTTAAAAAGACCTTGCACTTTTCCAGACAGTTACACCACGGTACCAAACCACAGTAAAGACAACTGCAAGCAAAAGGAGAAACAAAAAAACCCAAAATTCTGATTTAGAGCTGGTTACTACATGACATTCTCCTAGCTAGTACATACAGAACGTCTCACATAGCTCAAGGAAGCTCACGTAACCATTGCAGGATTTATGGAAGGTGAGACAGAGGATAATGACAATACCCAAAACAGATTCCTTTGTCAGCAAACTGGCAAAGAGAATATAGGAAACCGCTGTTAAGTATTGCATTTGTTATCTAATTACAGTAATGTCCATATTGTTCTAAGGCAATGGACAGCTGAATGCCATCTGCACTGCAGCAAAACAGCCATTTAAAGTCATCTTAAATAAGCCTGAAAATGTGGGGTTTTTTTCAATATAACTATTTTGTTGAAAAAAATAGGTAAGTAACACTAAAGTAAATCACACATACTAAGATAATATGCCACCTTTTTCTGATATTAAAGTATGATAAAGCTCAGCTTATTACCAACCATGACAGTGACATGAATGGAAGTGTAAAACAAGGTCAAGACACACTGACCAACATACCTAACTACAGCATGACTTAGGAGTGTTTGTGTAGCTACTAAGGTACAAGTTGTCTTTCTGCTCTAGATTTGGAAGATTAAAGCACTACTTCATCTATTCATTTTTAAACAAAGCTCAATGCCCTGAAATAACAAGACTGTACTGTTACATCAAGAGAAACACATCAGCCAGACTTTACGAAGAACCCCTACTGACTAAATTCCAACCTAACAAACAATGTTTTAAGTACAATAAAATATAATGAGGGCTGGGTTTAGTCATTAATTGTCAAGATACACTGTTCACAAGCATAATTAAGCCTCACTTTTACAAGCAACTAAACAGAAGTTTGAGCATTATGATATTTTTGGGGGGGAGGGGGTTGAGGGGTAGGCAGTATTGAATTGAGGAGTCACAAATATATCTGATGACTCACTTGCTACACACTAAACCAGCATGTAGATTTTTTTTTGTTATATATGCTACATAAAAAGACTAATATATTACTACTATTTGAACTCTGAATGGCTTTCTTATGTCTTAATACAAAAAATAATTTCAAGGCATCATGAATGTGCCATCTTTTTTTAAAAAACAGCATTGGAGAAGATAACCCACAACTTTCACAAGCCTTTATTTTTTAAGAGCTATCAGTTTCTTGCAACCAAAAATACAAATACGTGGTGTAACAAGGGCAGGATATTTTAATTGAAGTCACTATTCCAAGTAAAACTTGCTATATAACCAGCAGCAACAACACACTCTGTAATTGCTTGTCCTCCCCTAGTGCAGTGGAGACTAATTACTTGCTCCTGTTTTGAAAGCCTAGTATAGTAAAAAGTCTATTTCAATGCATATCTGTGTTTTCTCTAAACACCACTTCGGTATAACTGTAACTGTTGTAACCCAAGTGCCTTCAAAAGAATTTAATCTGATACATTATATATACAAACTGTACAAACAGTTCAAACAGGCTGCCAAAGGTAACATATATTAAAAGGAATTAATAGCCTGAAAAAAATTCTCTCCACAAACAGCATTACAATTGATGCTGCTTTGCTAGTTATTCTAAAGGGACATGGTACTAAAATGTAAAAGTCCCATACTTAACAGATTCTCACCTAATAAACTTGTTTAGATACAACTAAAGCCCTACAGTTAAAAAAAAAAGGATTAATTTTTAGACACAACTTGTTATTTTACAGAATTCTTAGTAATTCAATTTAGATGCAGCAATTCCTAGTCCCATACACTGCTTACAGTGGTTTCAGAGCCTGTAAAATTTAAAATGAGTGCTCTTAGACTATTTTACAGGTAAAGTCAACTGTGTTTAGAAGGAATCTAAAGGGGAAGAATATAATAAACACATCAAATAAATGTACAACCCCTCTTACAAAAAAGATAATTACTTTCTGTAATCATTGCTTTAATTCATTTATCTTATCCGGTACAACTACCAATATTATGTATTTTCTCCCACCTTCTTAACAGAGGAATAAAAAAAGCCCAGCAAGAGCATGAATCATTTTAATGAACTGGTTTAAAAATACTCAACAATTTTAATGTTATTTTTAATCCAGTTACAAATGCAGCTACCCCATCTCCTTCCCTAGAGTTGCAACAGCCACAAAAAGGTGGAAGTGGGAAGCAAACTGCACCACAAGGGCCAAGAGTAAAGCAACCAAAAATTACTTACATCAGCTTTACTGCTGCAAAAGAAGTTACCAAAACAAGAATTCCTGTAACTACTAGGACTCTCATTAGGAAAATGAAACAACAAAAATTCAATGAGCTCTAAACTTCCCTAGAATCAAAATTTCACTTTCAAAACCTTGATATACCTTCAGATAGGGAACAAGAAGAAATATGGGGGTTCCAAAATCTTTACTGCTGTTCTAAAATGGCAGAAGATTTAAGATTGATTATTTTAAAAATAATTTTATAGTAATTCCATGTTACACTGCCTTCATAAAGCTATTATAAACTCTACCTAAAGGATATGCAAAGATCATGTCTGGGGTCATCCTTGAAACAGGTTGAAATCCCTTTAATAAATAAATTTCCACTGCAAAAGGACTAATAATCTTTCATTTGAGAATGAAATAGCCGTATTTCTAAATTCTCATTTTTATAAGAGAATACCATGGCATAAATCCCCACATTCAACAATGCAGAACAACATGCTTTCTCTACTTATTTCTTACTTCTAGTGGATTTTTACAACAGCAGTAAAACATTGCTGAGCACAGTCTGGTTAATGGAATGGTACAGACATCCCTTCCTATGATTAGCACATACAAGACATTTTTCAAACATACTGAAGGTAGAGAGAGATCCAGCAGGGAAAATAAAATACTTGAAAAGCACAATCCAAGACCATTTCCAGACGTGACACCTTGCCAGCATAGCAATGGTCAGCATGGCTTTTTATGTTTCATCCTCCCTTTCCATAACATGCAGAACCCCATACCAACCTTTTGAAAATCATCCCACACCTAACACATTCACCTTTGATTAATGGCTAGTATCTGCAGCCCCTTTTTTCACCTTTTAGAGAATGCATACACTGCAATGAAGAGGGGTAAGAAGTTAAAAATGAGGTATGCAGCTCACACTGAAGAGGTCAATTCACTAAATACAAGGCAATATATTTAAAACCAAAAATTTTTTTTAAAAAGCAAACAAACAAACAAAACACCAAAAAAGTAAGCAGCACTACCTTTCAGCTGGATTGATTTATCTGGATGCAATTTAATGTCAGAGGAACCATTAAACTTGATATCCTACAGAGAATTTAGGGGGCTTAGACCAATTATCTGCAGGAGCCTTTTCTTTATCCCACTGACATCACAGCAGCTCCAACAGAACCATGTGAAACACTTGTCTGACATCATACTCTGTTTAAGGACCTCTGAGTATAAATGATGAACACAATATAGCACCATTGCAGTGAGTGCAAAATCCTTGTCTGCCCATAACACAAAAGTTCTGAAAGGAAACCTCAAGTTGTAATTTTTCTTTCTAAAAAAAATTTAAGCATTCAGTAAAGTAAAAGAGCAAACCAACTCCAAATAAAGTCAATGACATTAAGCTTTTATCCTTGTGACTACAACTTGTAATAGAAATACTACTCTAAAAAACACTGCAGTCAGTCTATTTTGAAAATATAAGATGTCACAGTGGTAGTACTTTAACTAACATCATAAAGTGATCAAAACTACAAAACTAAGGTCTGCAAGGTCTACAAAACTAAGTCTTTAAGAGTTCTAAGTTACATCAGTCACTCAATTATTGTCATGAAGATTACAAACATGCAAGTTTTTGCAGGAGGCAGCTGAAGCATTTATGCACACTATGATTTTGCAGCATGTATTTACATGTCAGAATGTAAATTTCTTAAATGTGCTATACTTTCACTATAAGCTACTGATTTTGCAAAGTCGTTTCCATGAATACATAATTTGAATTGTAGAATATCTCGAGTTACTATTTAATTTTCCAGTGAAATAATTTTCAATTGCCCAGTTTAAGAAATATTCACACACATAACCATCAAAAAAACATGAAACAGGGTTTTCTCTTCATATGTTTATAGTACCCAAGGGTGCTGTAATTGCTGGTACCAACCTGAGCAAATTCTGAGTGTTTAATCTGTGTCTAAAATTAAATGAAACTGGAGGGGTGTTTGTTTTTGGGCTGGGGGCAGTTTGCCTTTTGGACAGTTTTTTGTTACTTAATTTTTGGAGGTTTTTTCCCCCTAAAACAATGCATCTTCCTGACCATCTAATTTTCATACATGCAGCACACATGAACAGTGTGAAGAGAGCCTGGTCTAAAGAGACTAAAAAAACAATTGACTCACTTATTTCTATGCACTCAGGCTGAACTGGGCACTTGCACTGCTTACTCATACTGCTGACATTATCCCACTGCACAACAGTCTTTTTTCACTATCTAAGCAGAGAAACTCTCCTTATAAAATGGCATCAAAAGCCAGCTTAAATGAATCCCTGATATTTGAATAAAATTCTCTAATAAATAAAGCTACTGTGCAGGTAGAACCTGTCAGCAGAATGTGAATTTACATGGATGCCCTGTTAAAATTCCTCATCAGATAGATGAATAAGCCCACCTTTAAAAAGTTAAATGGTAAATTAAATTTACAAAAAGCATGAAAGAACAAGTTTATCAAATCAGTAAATTCACTTCTGCATCAATTTATGCCAGCACCATAACAGAAACGCTATTCAAATGTTCACAAGATCAAAGGATGAACAGGCAGTCTTCAAATCCATTGCTTCTGACTCAAGCTAAACATAGAAACTACTGCCAGAGGAATAAGACTTGTCACCAGTCACATTAAAGTAATCAGTTTTGAAGTGCCCTCTTCCCACTAGAGGGAGACCAATGACTGCAAAAGCATCTTTTGCAAGCTCTGCTCTCTACAAAAGCACAAAACCACTGTTCACAAAACTGAATGGTTGCAGAGTATCAAAGGAATGACCAATGAAAGACACACAATGACTACTACATGCTTCTCTTCTTCAGCACAGTACGACTGAATCTTAAAGCAGTAGGCAAGTGCACTGCTGCCACAGACCTTACACACAATTTAAGCATACACAAAACTGGGAACACAAAGACCAAAAAGCACTCTTATTATGTACAAAGCTATACACATTTTATATTCATAATGTCTAAGATGAAGATTAGAAATATTTGTATTATCATTTTCTAAATAAAAACATACTAAGCTTTTGTTCCATTTTTTTAACGTTTTTTTCCTTCAATTTTTAAAAAGCAAAATATATACAGATAAAAGCAGCATAATAATGTTGTTCAACACACTGATTGTGTACCACTTTACAAAAGTAAACCAGAGAAAAAGTTGAAATAATAAAAGCATCCTGAAGCATTTCTGTAATAATGTATAATGTGTCATCTTCTTAAGCAAAATAATCATAGTGTGTAACTACATCATTATTTTAACAGTGTTATATTGCTAGAGTTGCAAGTTGCATATATAGCATGATCCTAAATGCAAGAACGCTACCAGGGAACATCACCCTAATAAAAACAAAGTAACTCTGAAACACTAACAGAAGGTTGTGAGAAAAAGATGTGACATTTCTGAAACATTTCCAATAATTTCGCATTTACTCTGAATTCCCACACAGAGTAGTAACAGATTAAGTTAAATCTTCACACTTGGTAAGAACTATTTTAATGTCATCTGGGGAAAAAAAAGTAGGAATGGTTTAACTGACATGAAAACTGCTGCAAAGGAAGAGTATGCTCTCCTCTATCTGAAAATACAGCAAGCCTATGGCAAGCCCTTTTCAAAAGGCTAAACAAGGGGGGCAGGAAATCTTCATGCTTGGGGGCAGGAAAAAGGAAAGGCCACTTATACCCTCTCCAAACTGATTCTGTCAGAAGAACTACATACTGCATTAAGCAGGCCTTGAATAAGAGGGAAAAGATCAACCTAAAAGAAATAGAGACTGAATTTGTCCCTCATCTTACAATATCTCTTTGGCAGGGTGGGGTTATTAACACAACTTAGTGGTGATATACCGTAAGTACACACTAAAAAAGCGGGGCTGGACAGCATGTTCCCTGTGAGCACAAACACTGACTAATGCAGAGCTGTGTGTCTTGCAAATATCTTTTTTTCTGTGACAGTGGCAACAACAAGAAAAAATACTGTCTGCAGAATCATTCATGTGTTGAATATGAATTTTTTTTATTAATGTGATAAAGGACTAAAAAAATTACCCAAATTGAAAAAAGCAAAAGCCTTTAGGGACAAGAGTGCAATAACATTTTACAAGAAGATCTGTTTCAGGAACTCTAATAGCACATTATGACTTTATGTCTGAAGGTGTTTATTCCTCCTACCTTTGATAGGAAATGACATGGCTACCTTTTAAGAAGGCAACACAAAACTGCTTATCTCCTGAACAACAAGGGCACCTTAGCAAACCGAAGTCTGTAGTCTGCTGTAGCCATTAATTTCAAGTGCCACAAACACAAGGACTCTCCTATTTGTAAAACTCAAAAAATGGTAATCTTTTCAATACCTGAAAACATGCATAGATCCCAACAGTCAAGCTTCATGGAGCACTGATTGTATTACACCTGAATAGACGCTTAAAAGCCTTGTTCTTAAAAAGACTGACCTACTTTAAGCTTCTCTTCCTAACATTTTCCCTCACCAATTACAAAATACCCCAACTCAGCAAAAAGCAGATAGAGAAGATACCAGTTCCACTGCCCAAAATTCTGTAAGAGTGACTAGGTGTGAAGAGAGGTCATTTTATCAGGAGTAGGAGGGAAGCACTAATTGGGATTAGCTGTGGCATTGTCATGTCTACAACTATCCCGTCTATTTTAAAAAAGCAATGCTGCTAGGGAAGCATTTCTCAATGATCCAAACTACTTCTGAGCTATTTCTGAAAACAAAGTAACTGATAAAAATCAACACCAAAAAGAAGAAAGTCGTCTAAAGGCATATTAATAAAAAGGGGATTTTAATAGGACTGTTTTTTAAGGAAACATTTTCAAATTAGGAACTTGGAGCTTTCCCATCCTGCACCAAAGTAACTTAGGTACTACAAGCCTAACCACACCTTCCACATTCTGTTCAACTCAATTACAAAAATATAACATAGCTGAACAATGGATTTGATCAAAAGACAAAAGATAAGATACCCATATAATTTCCTCTGAAGAAACTAAGAAAGATTTTCAGAAATTGGGCAGATTGGCAAGCATTATGCATCTAGGGGTTCCTAACTCCAGGGCTCCCTTATCACAACAGAAATGTAATAACCATATTTTAGTTGCCAATACATTGGCAGCATAAAGAGCTCTGCACTCAATTAGGATCAAATACATGTGCCTGTACAGACACATGCACTTCCCTGACACGTGCAATTACTGCTTTTTAAACACAGTGCTTTGTACTACTGTAGAATTTTTTAGAGCTTTTTGCACAAGCAGAAATATACTGTGTAATTCCTGATGGAAGTACTTGCAAAAACAAACAAAAAAAAAGGAATGCTGTTAAGAGATTGCACATGGGTTCAATGTAACTTACTTTTACTTTTAACAGAAATACATTTCTATCAATTTCAGCTGCCTTAAACTACAATGATAATGACATCCAGTATATACAATAATTATATTTTCTTATATGGCCTATTCTGTTTTATTAATTCTTGTTCATTAGTCTAATACACTCTAAAGTACATTGGAAGATTTTTTAAAGTAGAATTCCAAAATTCCTTTGCCTAAGTTAATTTTTTTTTAAAATACAGATTTTAAATTCATCATCTGTTCCACTTACTACCTATTTTGTGTATTAAAAGTTTGTACAGCATAACTAAAAATTCACATGCATATGAAAAAAGAGAACTAGAAACAAAAGAAGAAAATAAAAAGCCCCCATAGTACTTAGTTAAAACAATCAGTCAAAGGCAAAAAAACGCATAAACCAAGCCAAAACAACCTGGCCCACACTAAGCACCTGTGAAGATTCTGCCGTTACAGAAAATACAAATACATTCTGATTACTTATCACTTCTAAGATTACCCCCTGTACTCTAATATAAAAACATCCAAATTAACACACTGCTTAGGTTTATTGCCAGCAACAACTACTCACATAACACAAACAGCACCAGATTATCTGGGGGCTGTGGTCAGGAGCTGCTCTGTAAAACCTGGGTTAGTGGTTAGTTGGAATGTTAGTGTTTTGTGGGGTTGTTTTGGATTTTTGGGTTTGGTTGATGCATTATTTTTTTAAACAAGTCACAAGAAAAATAAAACCTAGGTACTGAAATCCAGCTGAGTGCTGTGTCAGTGTTTCTCAGGAATCTTTAAATCAATCCATTAACACACTGTATGTATTCCCAGCAAACATATATGACATAATCCTGTGATCTACTGCTGTCTTTTGTGTACTGGGCTGGGGGGCAAGGAGAGTCAGTCATCTTTAAGACCGGAGAGCTACATATAAAGCATTGCTTATTAAAATTCCTAATGTTTAAAACATTAACTTACTGCACCTGACTTAGTAGATGCTCACCTAATTTTCAGGAAAAACACTCAGTTTATATTCTGCTTATATACATAAACAAATTAACACTTTTTCAACTCAGCAGATGTGTTTCTTTTTTTAAAAAAGTAAAAAACAGACAATAGGAGAAAAAATGCAAAATAAGACATCAAATTCTTAGAGACAAAAAAAAATTGCCTAAGTTAGAAAACTTCCATAGTATTTTAGCCAGGCAAAGAGCTACATCAGCCTCAGGTCAGATATCTATTTGTAGCTAAATACAAGTGAGAATTTTGTCACACTGCATTCTCCCTTCATGAAAATACAAGGGCAAAGCAGAACAACAATAGCAGATTAAAAAAAAGAGACAAAAAACACAAACCCTAACATTCCTGAAATTAAGTTCTATTTGCTAAATTCTGGTATCTTAGAGGCAAAACTATTCTGGATTAGAGAAGTTCACTGCAAAATGTGAGAAAGCACTGAGACATTTTTGTTCCTATGCAGTCTAACTGTATCCTTGCGTGACAGCAATCAGAATCCCATTTCAGAAATTGTTCCAAAATAGAATGGTAAAGCTAATGTGGATTGGAACTGACAGTTGTTTTAAAACATTTTTTTAAAAAAGAGCCTCAAGGGACAATGAACAGCATCTGTGAAGCTCACTCAGATTTATCCACCAAACCTATATGATCTGTAAATCAATGAAATGTGAATTTATATCCTTCTCTCATTGATTTGAGCTAGTTCTCCCATGCATGCGAAATTAAAATCACTTTTTAATAGAAAAAAACCTTTTTCTGAACACCTTATCTTTCTTTTCTCCTTAGCCAACACTCCAGTCCATTTCATTCACTGTTCGAAAGTATACTACAAAGCACTAACATTTTCAAGTTCTCTCAAAAAATTCCTATTAAAGGTGTTATGACACAGGACTGTTGACATGTACATACTGGCTCCTAGAAATAGTCTATTAACTGCTGTCCACAGCTAAATTATGTAGGTTTCATTACTTCAAATTTGTCCATGTCACCACCTCCCTCCCACATGTTTTTAATCTTCTCCTAGAAGTTGGGTTTTTTAAAAAGCAGCAGCTTAAAAATATATTAGGTCCAACTTCTAGGTGCCCTTTTTATAGTATTAGATTTCCTCCTTACCACATGAGAATTTCAAATTAAGCTGGCTTTGGTTTAGGCTACATTTACATCTTCATTATTGATTAACACTTTAAGCAGATTTTTAGGTTTATGGTTTTTTCCTTTTGACTTGTGAAACCTTTTAAGAGAAGACAGTTACTAGCTACTTTTCACTATTCACACATCTTGGCAGAAGCATTTTCTGTTGATCTTTGCTTTTCATACCAAAAATTGTTACCATTTTATTCTATGTTCTATGCAGTTATTCCCTAAGGAGAGGCTTTTTTAAAAGATTGCCTCCATTTTAAATTAAGGTAAGCAAACTTGAAATTATCAACTACTTTCCACTATGAATTCCACAGTTAAATATCAAACATCTGGTAACAGTCGTCATCGATTATCTTACCAAGCCTGGTAACAAAAGCTTTAAATATTTTAGCCATTTTATGACATAAAAAGAATAGTGGCAGGAGGTTAATAGGAACTGACCTAGTCTAGTTTAAATGTCTATCTAACTGCTGAGGGGTTTTGATAGCTGATTTTCACAGTTTGACTGGTTCTTGAAAAAGCAGTGATATAGACGTTATGAGTCAGTTTTAATCAGTTAAACAACTAACCTTTTGCTCTGCTTGCAGTTGTTCACATCTCTGCTTTTCATGGTTAAGTTCTTTTTCTAGTTGTTCAACTTGATCTCTGAGTTGTGTAGTTTCCTTTTCCAGAACAGAAGTTACCTTTAACAGCTCTTCTTTTTCTTTTATTATTTTTTCAATTTTGAACTGTAAAAAAAAAAAAAAGAAGAAGAAGAAGAAGAAGAAAATAATGGGGTTTGGTAATTTTTCTCCCCTTCATTCTAACCAAACAAGTGGATAACTAATTACTCCAGTGTCTGAGCAGAAACACAAACTGTGTGCTCCCCATTTAGATTATTACAGTTTTCCCCTTATTCTCAAATTTCTGAAGTTTAATTGCTTTTACTGCATAGTACCAGACTACCATTAGATAGCATACTTTGCAGCGTCCTGATTTATCCTCAATTTTTCCTTCCTTAAATGAAGTGCCTTTACTGTTCCCAAGTGACAGCAACTGTGGAAGAGCTAATTCTGATGATGGCAGCTTGGTGAAAAAATGACAGCTGACTCTAGAGACACACATTCTCTCTACAGCACTATTTGAGGAATTTCTTGAGAAAAATGAGTATGTGCACATACACCGCACCCCACAAACACCTGAAAAGTAAGCCCTGGAACATGAAAAGTAAGATCTGTGCCCTTTCACCTAAAGGGAGTTTATAAAAAAGACAAGCAGACTATTTAGTAAGGCCTGTAGTAACAGAACAAGGGGTGAAGGTTTTAAACTAAAAGAGGATAAATTCAGATTAAAGGAAGAAACTTTTATGATTAAGGTGGTGAAATACTAGAAAGGGCTGCCAAGAGAGGTGGTAGATGCAACAACCTTGGAAAAGTTGAAGGTCAGGCTGGATGGGGCTGTGAGCAACCTGATCTAGTTGGAGATGTCCCCACTCACTTCAGGGGGCTGGAGTATATGCCATTATACAGCTCCTTCCAACCCAAACCATTCTACAGTTCTATAAACAAAGATCATAAAAAATACTTGAGAACTTATTTAATTTTAGTACTACAAGTACATATCTGAAAAGCAAAAATATTCCAGATGTATCTCTGTACTAAACCTCTCATCCCTAAATTTTGAAAGCCGTAAGTCAAATACATGCACGTATGTGCCTAGATGCACCTAACAGGATAAAATGTCTGATGCCAAAGTAAGGGAACTGCACTAAACAATTTTCCAAGAAGCAATTCAAACAAAAGTTTGCTTGGTTTTTTTTTGCTTGTTTGGATTTAAATAGGGTTCAGCCTACAAACAGCAACAAGCAAAGGTAAAACACCTTGACTCTGGATATACAAACACAACACCAATCGCATCTCTCTAGCAAAGAATATACATTGCATAGAAAACTGCTTTAAATAAAATAAGAGCTACTATAATAAATTTAGGCACCTGCAATTATTCAGCTCAGTCTCCAGGGCTCTTAACTTGGGCAACAATAAAAGTATACTGATTCCATAACTCTTTTTCCTTACAAGCACCATTTCACACAAAGGGTATCTTCCCCCCCTCCAGTTAGTTGGTGACTACAGATGTGAGAGAAGGGCAGTATCTACTCTTATGTTTCTCTGTCCATGCTTAGTGCTGTACATTTTTACATCTTGATTTGTTTAACCTGTAAACGTTCTGAACTTCAACTAAATACTATACAACAAGCCAGAAGTACATACATTACACAGACACATGAAGGTCTTTTCCTACTATTTTTTTCTTCAGTATCTGTGATTGTGTGTATACAGTACAAAAAGAAATAGCATTTTAAGAATTTTTGTATCAAACCTCAAGAAGTCCAGCTTTCGTGGTCACCACTAACATATCAGAGTTTCCCTCATCTTCCATAGTGAGCAATTCTTCAACAGGAGAAGAGGTACGAAACTGGAAAGGTGTGCTTGCTCCACGGATTTCTCCTTTGTAAGTCACGTAACAGAACTGATAAAATTCTCCATCATCATTTGGTAGATAATATCCTATCAAAATAAATTCATATTTGAAGAAATATTCCACACAAGCTTACACGTCTCTATCTGCAGACAGATTACCACATCATGTCTGACTTACGGATTTCATGCTCATTGCCTCGGTATGGCATAAATATACCACCAAAACAGCAGAAAGCAAAAGTCATCCTATTGAGTAACCTTCATCCCCCAGCAATTTCTACTAGCATTTAAGACAAAGAATAAACAGTGTTAGGCAACAGCTGCTGTATGTACACATCACCTCACATACATCAGGTAATAGCTGCTGCATATACATTTATGAAACAGAATCACTGTCAACCAGATGCCATGAAGTTGCATCATGCCCACATTATTGTGTGACTGCTATACAGTCACAGAACAGAGAGTAACTGATTTTTTGGCCTTGAAATACATACACAAGCAAATATAACAGAAAAAGATAAAATAATATGCAATGACAAGACATCTGCAACTTCACCAGGTACCACTTGTACATAGGATTTTGTTGTTGTTTTGGGGGGCAGGGGTTTGTGGGACAAACATCCTTTTTTGCTATTTTTTAATGCCAAAGCACAGAAATGTTCTGAATGGATGACACTAGCTGAAACAGAAGAGCCTGGATTTTTTAAAAAGAGCTTATTTTTTTAAATTGGAAACAATTCTTCTAGATTTTACAAGGTAAGAATAAATCCTCTTTCTTGAAGCTATGTAATGATACATGGTGTAAGCAAATTATTTGAGAAGAATTTCTGTGTGACTATCCAGTTGAACTGTTGCCCACTGAAGTTTCAAGCCTCTTGCATGACCCAGATTCACAGAGTAAGATTTATCAATGTTAAACAATCATTTCAAGAACTACTGACATTTTTACCTTTATTAGTATATTCAAGACCCACGCTTTACCCAATTTGATGGTAAGAAAACCAGCCAGTTTTATTCAGAATACTTATTTTCAGATACTGTAGTCAGCCTGAGGATGATACCAACACAATAAACTCTCATCTAGTGTTCAGTCCAGTAGGTGATGTCACCCATTTGAGCTCTTATTTCACCACATTTCAACCTTCTCCCTTTCTAACTTTTATCATTAACTTTTCACCAACTTTCATTCCAGATTCCTGGAAATCTTTTCCCAGTACTGTTAGCTACCTTTCCTAGAAATAGTAAAACATTATATTTGCTGTATAGACAACACTTGTATCAAGAACTTCATGTTTCCATTAGTCTTATACTTTATTAACAGTCGCTCATGGAATAGTATCTGAATCTCAAAACATCTGGATTCATGCTTTTGGGCCTGGCTACACTTTCCTATATAGCACTGTAGTTCAGTTTACCTGATTCAGTGCTTAAGTGAGGTGAAACTATGCAGAAATAAATGCAGAACAATCTACACTGCTGCTTCAGCACATTTCAATATTGGTTCAGACAATCTGATTTTGAAACTACTGTAAGTCTTTTTTCTTGTTCTAACATGTACTGGAGAAACAGATTTCTGATTATTTTCTTCCAGCACAATTACTTGATCATAAAAAGAACAACCACATTTAACATGCTGCACAACATTTACTATTTAGCTCAGATAATTAAGCTCCTGTAAGCTCTACTGATCTCAGCAACATTAAAATATCTTGCCAAACACAACCAGGAGACTGTTTGAATGGAGATTCAATCTGGCAGCTCCGTAAAAGTGAAGATCTGTCAGGATGGAACGTAACAGATGAGACAGAGACACTTGGCCTCTTAATGTGTGGTAAAATTTCTATGTACAAAGGACTGATAATGGCATTTCTACTAACAGAACAGTTCTACTCTTCTAGATCACTTCTTGTTTCAGTCCAACCCAACTTCATTTATGCAGTGAACTTTGGTAACTGTGGAAGAAACTAATGATTTCCTTCCACTATCTACAGAGCACACACACTTTTCAATCAGCTTCAAGGTTATAAAATAGTTATCAGGTTATCAGACCATGTGGATATGATCATCATGGAAAGCACCAGAATAAAAAAAAGACCTGGCAAGAGAAAGAACTGAACTCATCAAAGCTATCACTATTTGCAGCTTTAATAAGACAACAAGCTAATACAGTCATCATTTCAGGACTGTTTTAAGCAATAAACACATGCACAAACAAAGACTAAGGCCAAGACTGGGAAGTAAATCAGGTAATAGTTGCTGCAAGAAAAAAGAAGGTAAGATTGTACATAAAATTCTGTTTGTACACAGTAAAGCATTAATTTAGTAGAGGTGCTCTTTTCACATTAAATTTTCAGTGTGTGTAGATTTTTGACACTTGTCATCTCCTGTGGCAACAAGTTCTGCATGTTGACTGTGTTATAAAAGTATCATATCTACCTCCATTTTGAACTTGTCCCTTGGTAGCTTACATCAATGGCTCCTATTTTTGTGGATATATAGAACGGTTAAATCCACTCATGCCATGGGTAGCTGACTTTAGAGACATCAGTCACTTCACATTACTTTCCTTGCCCAGCCTGAAAAACCTGGCAGAAGGAAGTCTGGAAGGTCACTTTGTCAGGCTTCCCATTCAAGAGGCTGTTGTCAGCACCTGAGATTACTGCGGCTGTTCCGAAACAACTGTATGGAATTCTCATCCTTTTAAATTAGGATACCTGTTCAAGAGCTGCACTACTCCTTCATGGTAAAAATGCTCTTCCTAATGTCAGACATAAACTTCCCATGACATAACCCATAGCCATTGTCTCTTTTTCTATTTAACAAGTGTGGCTCTCATCTTTCTAACTCCACACCTTTACAGAGAACCTATTTCTTAATTTTGATCTCTTTTGTTGCACTTTACTAGATCTGTTTTCAGACTGCAAAGGGGAGGGAGAGGGTATGACTTGCACACAGTGTTGAAAATGTAGTTATACTATAGACTTGTACAGTGGTGTAACATTTTCTGGTTTGTTCCTTATTCTTTTCTTAAAAGCCTCAGATATTTCTGTCAATTCCTTGCAGCAAAAAGTCCTTGCAACTCTATGACTACCCTGAACTTTGATGAAACCACCATCTACACTATTTATTCTTCGACAAGAATCACTTCACATCAATAATGTTTAAACTCCAGAGACTAAAGACTATATAAAGACACAATGCACTGAGAGAGGCCAAGATTAAAAAGAACCTGCTGATGATTAAACAAAGTCACTTACTGTATTTTAATAGTTTCCAGCAGAGCTTCTCTATCAGTCATGAATATCTGCCATTACTAAGTAAAAAACAGTATACCAAGTCACATACTTTTCCTTATAATTTTCCTTGACATCTAAAATAAAACTAAACTTCCCACAGTGAAATGTTGAAAATTATCCTCCAATTTGTCTTTTTTAAACTCTAGAACTGTTATACAATGCTCAGCACCTAAATGAACTTGTAAGTACTTAAAAAGCTGAGTAGGCTGGAAAATACAGAGAGACACTGCCTTATACCCACCTTGAAAAGTCAGCACACAGTTAACAGTTGATCCCCCACATAATTTTCTGGCATAGGTGACCAAAGAAATGTGTAATAATCTCTTGCCGTACTCCAACCAACCTAAAATTAAATAAATCACAACAAAAAAGAATTTAAAAAATTAAAAAATAGAAAGAGAAAACATTAAACAGAAGAATTTGATATACACAGTTAAGATATCATGGTCTGGCCTTTACAACATACTGTAATATGCATATTTCTTCTTCAAAATGCAATGAAAAGATACTTAACAATGTTTACAAATCAGGAATATTTTAACAAGCATGTCAAAGATTTAGCATTAATTTTATTAAGCTTGTTACCTAAGGCAGTAAATGGGTCTAAGGCAATAAAAGGGTCTATATAAAGTAAAACACCAGACAGTTTTCACTATAAGTTAAACTATTTGGTACATTAATTTTTTTCCTATAAAGATACACATTTCTATATTAAAAACACAAAAATATTAATTCCTGATTTTATAATGAAATTTCCTTAGCGTAGGTTCTGCAAATGTTGACTCTTTTGTATCCACAGTCCAACTGGTTCATCAGAAAATAAAAAGGAGGGGGGGAAAGAAGCTTTCTATGCTACTGAAAGATCACAATTGACACTTGAATTTTTTGACAACTTCTGCAATGCTAAAGACCAGCATTTCACTGAATGCTAACTCTCTCCTACATACACACTATGTCAGGAAAGAAAAAACACAGATCTGCATGAAAACATATAGCTAAGTCAGCACAGTCTTCTGCAAACCTGAAAACCCCTCTGCTTTCAGAATTTTCCTAAGAGGGCAGTTCTGCACAGTGGTGAGCCACTGGCACAGGTTGCTCAGAGAAGCTGTGGATGCCCCATCTCTGGAAGTGTTCAAGGTCAGGCTGGATGGAGCTCTGAGCAACCAGGTCTAGTGAGAGGGGTCCCTGCCCTCGGCAGGAAGGCTGAAACTACATCTTCTTTAACAGCCCTTCCAACCCAGGCCATTCTATGAGCCTGATTCTACCCTCAGAAGACATACATCCCAACAGGCCTGAAATACATTCAACTAAACCAGAAAGCCAAAGCAACTACTGTAAAGCAATGGATATTAATAATAACATAATGGTAAAGGAAAAGAAGAAAAATATCTGATTTATTCCACTGATGAAATAAAAATACCAAAACCTTATGAAATGCTAGGTGTCAAACAGTTTATCAGTAACTGGGAATACTGTCATGGAAGAATTAAGATATAGAAAGGGAATAAACTGTTTCCCAATTTTTATTGGGTAAGACTGTATCAAGAGGAAGAAGAAAAAAACAAATACCTACACACAAAACCCACAAAATAACCTAGAAAAGATTAGGTTACCAATCATGATTTTCATTGCTTCAATAGGCAACACTTCCAAACTCCAAGTTTAGAACTCTTTCTTTATAAAGAATATATTTCAACAGTGTATTTTAAAAGTATTAACAGCTGGGGTTTTAAAGGAAGTTTCAATTTAAAAAGAAAAAAAAGGAGAGTATGTTTAGATAGGCAAAGAGAACATCAGAGGTGGAAGTAATTCAATAGCAAAGCAGGAATTATATAATTATACAGGCATACATTTCATGTATGCAAATTAATACACAGCATTAATTTAAAAATTCTGAATAGATTATTCCATAGATATCCATTTACTTCTTCACTTTTTATTAAGAAGTATGGAAGAAACTAATGTTGGAGATGATGGAGACTTTTTTACATTCTAAAAAAACACAGATCAACAACAGTGAAACCAGATGAAATTCTTATTACTTTTGTAAGGCAACACGTATTGAAGACAAGCAGAGCAGACGCTCAACACATCTGCTAGAATGGAATCATCTACCAGATCTTAAGCCTATTCCCAGCAAAGAAGAGTTCTACGATATCTCCTATCAAGCAGCTTTTTAAAATGTCAATGAAATGAGACTTCCTGGGGTTGCTGTTCCCACACTTTTAAATATCTCAGAAACAACATGGAAAACTCTTCCAGTAACTTAAAGGTAGTAAAAGCAAATTTTTCTCGACAAAAGTTCACAGGAAACATTTCACAAATTTTCACATTAGTCATGTATTTAAATCCAACTCAGATGTTACTATCTTTTTTTTTATTTTCTGAACTTGCTTTTACTTCAGAAAAGAGAAGCATGTACCATTATTTGCTGTCCTAAACTAAAGCATACTGCTTTCTAAATTTAGCTCTCGGTGAGTGAAAAGTCAACATCATCTTCTTCATTTCAGAAAAGAAACTAAATTATCACTGTATAGAACTGAAATAATCTTTTGATCTGTTAAAAACAGAAGATGCACACACTGCTTCTAATGCTATTTTTGTGACTAAAATAACATTGTTCCTTCTGATAATTAACATCGGAAAACAAAGAGAATAAACAAAATCCAGTAAACATAAACACAAAAATAAAGTTTATTCCTGGAATTCCATCTTTTTGTATTTTTCTTAGATATCACATATTGATTCATAAATTTAGTGATTTATCCTGAAACCAAAAGTTATTTTTATCAATACTCTACCTTTAGTAGTAATCAACAAAAGGGTTTTTTTAAGTAATTTAAAACTTTAGCCATACTGATAACAAACAAAAGAATTATATACAAAACAAATAACTCTCCTGGTCTGTTTCTCAGCAGGTGCTGTATTTTTAAGTATAACTGTAATCTGTGGACTGCTGGTAAAGAGAAAATTGTGACACATCAAGAGCTAGCAGGGAATACCTAAGGAAGTTTACCCCACAAGTATTTTCTGTAACAATTCCCCACATTTCCTGTCATCCATCATCTCTTTCCCCTCGTGAGGTACCCCGTCTTACACTCTTATGATCATGACAATTCCATCCTTTCTCAATGGGCACCAGCAGATATCAGTCGGTGTGCATTGCCCAACAGTTCTTATCACTGCGCAGAATTTGAGAAAATCAGGGTTTTCCCTGCTACATGTTGCACGTGTCAAAACGTGACAATGCAGAGAAGGAAGTACAAATAAATGTCATCTTCCTCACAGCTTAATACATTTCAAAAGGGGAAGGTGAGTATTCTGCAGCAAAGCAAATTAACTCAGTAACATTTTTCAACATCCTTCCTACATAACAATAAATATAGTTAAATTTCACCGGGTTATTTTTTAGATGGCACAAACAAGGAGCAAAGCCACATAATGATATGATGAGAATAAAATAAGAACAAATTTAAGTAATCCATGTTTTAGGTGTAGGATGTAGGTATTTTTTAAAAAATCTGTTATTTTATCAACAGGTTTTAATAAACTTTCACTTTAGTACTTTGTATCTTTTGTCAATATTCTCTTTAATAAGCCTAGTACGGAGTACAGAGTGGTTCCAAACTACAAAATACTATACTACATACATACCTATACATAGTCATAAGCTTCTCTATGGCAACAGATTATACTATCACAGATACAAGACTATAGCACACACTGGATGGCTCAGCAGTGATTGAAATGCAGTCTTTGACATAGATACTTCTTTCAGCTCAGAAAGAAAACCAATAGATGTCTAAACTTGGGTTAAAACTATATGAATAAAATTTAACACCACTTAAGAGAAAGTAAATAAAAATTGAGAAACTAAACTAGTGGCAAAAGCTATGAAGGAAATCAACAAAAATGAAAAATATGAAGAGAAGATGGGAATAGTCATCAGCAGCTCCACAGTGAGTTTATATGATAAATAAAACCCTGTAGCTTTGGAAGCAAAACAAAGAGCACCCACAGAACATCTGGCATATTAGCTTAGAAAAATAGTTTCATTTCAGAATCAGAAAAGCTAGACTATTTGTCTTACTGCTGATGATACCAACAAAACCTACTACCAATAATATAGATCATCTTCCAGGTTAGTCTCTGAAATGGAAGAGGAGTCCAGATCCTCCACAAGAACCCACTCGATGCAAACACCTGACCTATACTACACTGACAGGAGGAAAATGGAAAATTGTCAGGTCGATAAGAACAAGAGTTTGACTATTTCAACTGCCAAAACAGCTGATATAACTAACACTGAGCACCTCTTCTTATGAAAACATTATATTGAAAACAAACAAATGCTCGTTAGAATGGTTTGAAAATTTCATTCCTGCATCTGAAATTCAAAACAATGAAAAAAAGCCACTGAGAGAAATTATGTCCATTATAAAAATATATTTAAAATAAGTCTTCAATAATACTGTATAATTTTTCATTTCCTTAATTTATTAAGCAAGTACTAAAAATTTATGAAAATTATGAATATTTATGAAGTTCCAAACTAATTATGAATAATTATGAAGCTCCAAGTATTTATTTACTTTAATAATTAGAACTTAACAGCTGTTAAAAGACGGTAACAAGGGGAAAGATGTGGAAACCCACACTTAATTCTTGTTGAAGACTCATGTGAAGTTAACACATCTATTTTGGTACAAAGAACACGTTCTTAAACCAAAGTTAACGTTAACTTTACATATCAGTCGGAAAAAAACAACCAACCAAAAAAACCCACCATCAAAAACAAAGACACAATCAACAAAAAGTCAACTACAAACATGAAACCAAGTTCCAGTCAAAATATAAAATATGTACTGATGCACAGTAGTACTGTCTTGCTATCAGAAATTTTAAGTAAATTAAAAATTTATATAGGACACACTGAGACATTTTCTCTGAGCCAGGAAGAGCAAAACAGACACAGTTTATTACTCCAACTTAAAAACCTGGCACAAGCCATGGCAACCATTACAACATCCACATTCAAGCACACAAACACGGCAAATTATAGAACTCCGACATAAAACCTTCTGAAGTTCAGAGGAGAAAAATGAAGAATTACCTGTCAAACTACACTCACTACACTTAACTCATTGTGAAGTCTGAACTCAGGTTCATCATCTGATGAGCACAGCAGCCATCTGCATTGACTGACTGTGCTGATACCATTGTTTTTTAAGAATTCATTGAAAACTCTGAAAACATTTTGATCAGAGTTCAAAAGTCAAAAAATAGAAACATTCTTATTTCTCAGTCAAAAGAGCACATTAAGACTTAGATGATGCAACTTCCCAAAAGCAACAGAAAGAAAAACATCCATTTTACAACTGAGTTAGACATAAAGCATCTGCTACTCAATACCTTCTTCTATATTCTCTACATTTAATTCTTTCAAACTCCACTCTGAAATACATTTTTAAATTAGATAGCTGTAAATAAATGCAAACATTCTTGCTTTCCTTCCGGAAGTTAATCAAGAGATTAACAATCCAGAACCCATATCCTATTTTCACCTTCTCAGCCATGTTCTTAAACCAAAACATGACTACACATCATTTATACCACAAAAAATGTCATATCCAAATTAGGTTATTATGTACAATGTATAACTGAAACCTCACTTAATTTAATTTTCCCTCCATAAAATGGAAAGCTCTAATAGACCATTACAGAGTAATACACTAATGATATTTCTATCTCCTACTTTTGAGCAAAAATATCTATTTCAATTTAGGACACCATAAAGACTTTTCAGTCATATAAACCAACTCAGTAGCCACGGTGGAAATGCTGAAGTCTGGTAAAGTTTAAGAGCCCAGCACAAAGCACTTTGCAATTTGGTTGGGCAAGTAGGGACAACTCAGCTGTCCCGTAATACTCACACTAGACAGGCTTTCCTTCAACTCACAAACAGACATGCAGTCATCACAGAAGTTTTTTCTTCTTCTATGCTGCCCCACAGATACAAGCTCCCTTCTTACTGCAATGTCACATCACACAGTGAGATTAGCTTTCCCATATTTACATTTTGCCCACAGTATGTTTCAACAGAATAGCTTGAAGAAAATTTGCCAAAAAAAAAAAAATAAACGGGAGGATGAAGGAGGGAGCATAAATAGGGAGTGCCTGTCTGTACAGCAATAATGAGTTATCCAGTATCCACCTGAGGGAAAACAATAACCATTTTATTTCACTGTGTCTCCTTCAACTCTCGTCTGGTTCATCTTACACAGAATGTAAGCTTTTCTATGGCAAAAGCTCTACCTTACAACTCCACAGTGTTTGCAGTGTAAAAACTATTTCCAACTTTGTTTTCATTTCTTGAGTTTCAGATGAACATGGAAAATAAAATTTTTCTGATTTTCCATTTTGTTAAATTTCCTTCCTTTCATAATTGCTTGGTAAAGTCTGTTGATTCCATCTGCAGACAGAGTGCCTTAAAGAAAGACTATCAGCATGGGAGGCTCATTTGGCATTTTGTTCCCTGGCCTCAGAAGGCTGTTACACAGCTGAAAGAACAGCAGTGTTCATTCTGCTATATTAACAGTGCCTGACCCATCTACACAACATCAACAAGCCAAAGAAGCAAACATTTCTTTGGAAAACACTTGTTTTGCTGAACCAACTTGGGCATAATCAGCAGGCCTTTACTGTAGACACCTAATTACGATCCAATTTTTTTTAAAAATCACACAGAAAACCCCACCACAAAATTTATCAGAGTAAAAATTAAGCCCTTTTTCTAATTTAAATTAAATAGCTGAGAAAGAAATTGGGCAAAGTACCCTAAGTACTACAAGAAGACAATGTGCTACCTCTGAAAGAAGCAAAATTACAGGCAGTAGATAAGGTTCTGGATGTATGTTATACATTTTAATTATTACTGACAACAGTAAGTCAGCAGCCTTGCCATGTTTCACATGGTAAGAGACACTTACTTTGCCCCAAACCACAGACAGGACAGATGTCTAAGCAAAACACCACTGGGACCAGTATCATAGGAAGAGACTTCTCCAAGCAGGCTTGGTTTGGCCATAACTCTAAGCAGAGTAATGCTATTTGAAAGTGACAGCAATGCCCGTGCTACTGTAGCACATAATCTACAACCGGCAGCTACAAACACCAAGTTCTTCTAAACAACTAGCATATAGGAAAATGAAAACATCTGGGTGCAGTGAAGGTCATACCAGCCAAAATTACTGAGAGTTAATGCTGACTGTTAAAACTGATATGCCTTTGATGCAATGGACTTTTGAACACAGGCATCATCAGCAAATAATGGCATCTACATAGCAACTCTGAAAGAATCACACTGTACAAAAAATTTCTGAACATGGACATAAGGAAAAGTACTTATTTAAGTATTAAATAAGTTACACTGTAGTAACATTCAGGCATAGACATTTCAAAATAAGTAAGCAAAGTGAAACCTTGGGGGTTTCAGTATGTCTGTAATCACCTTATACCACATGCAAATTTGAATTAGCCAAGATGCTTAAGCCTTCACTTCAGACATGACCTTGCTACTCGCACTGGGATTAAAATCAGTTATACAACAGGAGCCCCAAGGTTGTGGCATTCTTGGGTAGAAGATGGCTGCAAAGTATTCTAGATTCTTTATGAAAGGCTGTAATCTCAAAATGCTCTCTCAGCCCCAGACCTGAAGAAGTCCATCTCTGCTGAATGTTACAAACACGTACATTAATTTGGACTATTGCAAACATATGGTATTTGTTGCAGTATCAAGGTACTATCAGGATCCTAAGTTATGATCATCTTTTGTTGGTTATATTTCTACCTCACAGCTCAGAGGAATGTGTTAAAATGACATTGACAGAGTGCCTAGACCGTAGGATCAACTTCCTCTATTAGGTATAAATCAAAATAAATATAGAAACAATATAAATTCCCTAAAAGTAAACCTGTTACATATGTAAACTACTGTCCAAAAAAAAGTATGACAGATCAAAGAGTAACAAAGCTACTGTTTACTTTAAGAGATAAGCATGAAAATGCATTTTGAAAGAGCGGGTGGGGTTTAAGCGAACTACTCCCCTGCTGCCATATCTCATGAGAACTATCAATTAGCACAGTCTTTTATTTCAAAATTATTACCAGCTACTGGCTACTTTGTTATGCCAATTCTACAACCTACCAAACCAAATAATTTTAGAAAATTATTAACACTTGGAAAAAAATGTTAAAATTTCTTGTCAAAGGCAACATCACATAAACCTGGATTATCACTCCACCTCATATAGAAACAGCAAGTAATGTTGCCAGGGACTTTCTTTTTTATGCCAAGTACTATTTACTTGTCTTTCCAAAGAAAGTAAACCAGAAACCAACAGAATCACTCTAATTCACAGATAAAGCAATTCTCAAAAACATTCTGAATTCCAACAGTCTTTTCCCAGCTATTTTAACAACAGGACATACTGTGCACTGCATATTCCTGTATCTATCATGGCCAGCTGTGCAGTGATGATTCCATGCCAGAAAAATGGTATTTCTATATGCATGTGGCAAATAACACATCCAGATGTTTTGTACTTCAGAATGTAAGCTGTATGGAAATAATTGTTGCTTAAGTTACCAATCTACAGCAAAATCAGGACATTTAAATGACTCACACAAGCCATACTATTATTTGCAGTCCAAAAAGACGAAATAATCCAGAATACTATTCAAAGATTGCCTTGATAAAACGCAAACACCAAGTTGTTTCTCAAGTCTCTATCAAATACAGTGTTAAACTGTGTTACAAAGGTTTTTGACCACAGATAATTCAATTCTGAGATCTTCTATAAATAAGGACATTGAAAAGACAGATATTAAGTTGCGTACAAACACAGGCACTGCACTGATGCACAAACAGTAGCTCAGATGTGGCCTTATAAGCACTGAGTACTCTCTCTGAGCAAGAAGTACTTTTTGTGTTCAATAAGTTGCTAAGATCTTCCCAATTCTGGTTACTCAGTTGTTCCATATGTTAGGTTGCCAGAACATTGGCTCTCCATTTTTAATGTTTAATTGTGAATATTAAAAACATAAAAATTAAGAAAGAAATTATTTTCTTTTCTTCTCTACGGGTACTCTGATACGGTCAGTATCAAAGCATGCCTACAACTAGTCAATATCCTAAAAGAATGGTAATGTAGATTACTTAGAAAAATGTATCAGCTAGAACTGAGGAACAGAAAAGTTTTGATGGAATAGTTAATTAATCACACAGCAAGACCGAAGTCATTAACGTAACATATGTAAGATTGATTAGGCACTGATATTGCAGGTCATTCCAGCATGCTGATCTAAGCTAAATTATATGTTCACAAATTCACAAAATATTATGATATACTTCACAAACACCCACACCTTTAACACCATTCTCTTGATGCAATATCTTTATAATGCCCACAAGAGCCCTTCCTTGCGCCTTTAAGATGTGGAGTAAACCAGCCTCTCTTGTATATTGAACATTTGACAGCCCTATTTGAAGACATATGCTCCAGACAAAGAGGTAGGCACTGCTCCCTAGAAACCAAGCAGGCTATTCAAACACTTCTGCAAATCTGGACATTATGTATTAATAACGCAAAAAATATCACTCAGCCATATGATTATTTTTATAGTCATGAGATGTAGACTTCCCTCACCGGAAATTAGGACTACCTACAGACAGGCCAGTTTTGCAACCAGATGCAGTGCACATATTCATTATTTTTCCTCATTTCAAAGGTTGAGATTTGGGTTACATTAAAGGCCTCTCCAGATGCTGATTAACCAGAGATGAGCAGAAACAAATAAAGAGGTCTTGGATCCCTCTAGGAATACAGACCTCCTATGAAATCAATCAAGGATGGTAAGTACTCTCACATTTGACTCCACACTAGGAACCATCAGGTTATCCTGCACAGAAACCCTCAGTAGAAGGAAAGCTGGTCTCAAATTCTAGTTCCTGTAAAACTGCATGAAGAGGAACTCGGGCTCTGGACGGCCATGCCAAATACTACACCAGTACTTATCTGAAAAAAATGCCTTTTATTTTCCTGGTAACACACAAGGACATAACTGATCAAGACCTTCAAGTACTTGATTACAGATGACTCTCCAGAATATCCTAAAAGCAAAAAAACACATAGTGGCAATGACAGACAGCAGACTTGAAGACTGAGTCAAAACCTGCATTTGACTCCTCTCCTGTAGCGGACAAGTAATAAAAATAAACACAAAACCAATAAAAAATGCATATGCAGAACTTCTGCTCTAAAGGATATTATCTTCATTATTGCACTTCCTACATCTCCCAGTTTTTGTCAGATGTTCAATCCCAGAATTAGTGTATGCATTTAGATGCATCTAGTTTGTAAAAAAACTGGCACATCTGAAATAATTCTCCTATATGCAACATTACTCTTTCAATTTATGAACACTGGGTCCTCATTTTTCTAAGCAATACAAAATTACTTGGCTGGGAACAGTTTTAAATCTGTTACGGCCACCACAAATAGCCTTCTGCTCATTGTTACTGAAGTTCAACATTTAGCAACTTACACTGGGAACAAAAAAAAAATCACATTTCACCTACAGCATATGTAGAGAAGCTGGTAGAGTCTTAACTTTCACAACTTCAAGTAAGCTGCTGTTAAGAAGAAAACTCTAAAAAAGTTTGAAAAAGAAGCTTCAACTACCAATTCCATATTAAGCAGCCATACCAATAAAGCAGGCATAGCCCTTCCCGTAAACACCTTCCCAGTCCCCTTGTTTCCATCACAGTGACACCAGCACAGCTGTCCATTGCACCACACCATGATCAAATCAAGAACCAAGTCAGTTATGAAATAAGAGGGTAAAAGCTGAGGGAGGAGGCTGGATTTTCCTGGCAGAACATCCTACTGATCCATTTCACTGTGCAGCTGCACTAACAGCTGGACAAGCAAAACAAATGCAATAACATAAGGATATATATAACCAATATTTACTCAAGACATCATTGTTGCTGAAGAAAAGCACTCATATCCTAAATAAAAACCATTCACTTAAAAAGGTACCTAATTTTTTACCTAAGGTATTTTTCAGTTCAATAAAAAAATATCTTATCCAGCCAGTAGAGCAAACAAGACAGAATACTGCTGAAGCCACTGACCCCTAAAATTCAACAAAAATCAATATTATAACCAAAAACAACAAAGCTCACAGAGCGCAGGAAAAATCTTACTTCGTATTTATTTTCCACACCCATCTGAAATTACCGCTGTTTGTTGGGGTTTTTGGCTGAGGTTTTCTATTTTTTTTAACCAGGCGCCTTTTTCCTCTGTCCACTATTCACTATTACAACACTAGCTACCTTCTGTGCAATTTCAGACAAAGATTTCAGATTTGTTTTCTCAGCAACTTATGCACTTTAAAAGGACAAAGTGAACTTTATTCCCTCTACATGAACAGTCTGTGAATCAACACTTCCGAGTTCTCTCATAGAAATCCCACTTACACGGCATACCAGCAAATATTGAAGATCATTAATAATTGTTCTCATAATTAGTCAAGATTTTCTTTTGTCCTTTTTTTTTTCTAATCATAGGCTCAATTTACTAAGCATGCATTGCAATCTTCATATGTGTTTAAGAGAAGTAAATGATAAAACCCCTTTCTGCTTCCATTAGGTTTCAAGCCACTTCCAGATGCTTTTTTATTTGCTCATGAACAATCAATTCTGTAGAAGTCACTCATTTTTACATTCAGATCACAGTACAACTTCTATTGTCTATCCCAAGATGACTAGGTTTTCATAGTTTGTTTTACTGCAAGCATTACACATACATATTTGCAGACACAGATATAGTTAGACAGCTGGCTCTATTTAACTCAGTGTACTGTAGCAATACTAAGTATATTCACAACACTTAGTGTAAGCTGATATAACCACTAAAAAAAAGCCATTTTTATTCTTGCCATCTTGCAATGCATCCTCCCTTTATACTGATGTGAATCAGGCAAACTGGAAATTTAGTTGGGGAATTCCATTTTAAACATCTAGTCACAAAACACTGGTCTTAACCTCAGTCTGATTCGCCACACAAGATCTCGTTTCACATGAAGAGGAAGCACAAGAAACAAGCCACCCTGCATTAAAGATGTTTCTTTGAACAGTAGCACTACCTTATGCCAGCTCAACATGTTCCTCAAATGATTGCCAAAGTATTATCTGCCTCTCTTAAAGTAGAATAAAGTAGAACATCAATAGTTGAAGAAAACTATCATCACAGCCAAGATGAAATCAGATACCTGTACATTGCACACAGCACTTTGTGTAATCACTGAAAAACTGTTTCCCAACTTCTTTTTTCTTTTACCTAATTAGTAATTCTAGAGTCCTGCCTGATTGCCTCCCTCACTTAGGCCAACAGACAAAGCCATTATATTTGCATTTCAATAATTTCAAGATGCTTGCACGCAATATAAACAGAACCAACTATAAAGCTTTGATAAAGAGGGTTTTTTTACATTTCACAAACACCAGGAACTAAACATTCAAGAGTTTTCTTAGTTACATCATTTGTCAAAACTTTGCAAATGAGACACATACACACTTATTTTTAAAAATGTCTTACCAGGGAAATGTGCCTGTTTGTAAGCCAGTGCCTCCCTGGCACAATTTAGTGACTATACAGTCACTGCACATTACATTAAAAACACTTCTGCTTTGTTACACAGCACAGTATTTCTGTGGAAATATATATATATTGAAGAGGAGTAATTTAGCTTGAATAAAGACTCACAATCTACAGATTTCAACAAGGTCTATCATTTATATTCTTAAACAGTGAACTGAGTTCTATGGGAAAAGTGCTCCAGCAACAAATTAGTCTGTCATCCTTCTCATCTCCCCACTGCCAAAGCATCACTTCATTAAAGCCCAAACCAAAACTTCTATTAAATAAAATGCAAATAAGGAATTTAAGCATCATCTATTAGGAACTATACTGACAAAGATAGACAAATCAATGTCTTAAACAGATGTAGATATAAGAATTAATCAATTTCTAATCCCATAAATGAAGCTTTACTAATCTTGGAAAATATCTCCAAATATCCTTTTTCCAAGGATCTGTTTTGAATAATTTTAGTGATCTATACTGTTCAGCCTGTTCTAGCAATAAAAATTAGTCAGGGGTGTGGGTCATGTTATCTGCAGCTTAGTTTTCATTCTTTGTGCACATATTTCACACACAGTATCACATTCTTCACTCCGTGGGGTTCACAACGTCACTCTGTAACCACACATCTCTTCTCAAATAATTTCCATTTAATTCTGCACACATTAAGCCTTCTCTTTATTCCAGCAGACTGCCAGTTGGACTCACACCTCTAGTTTTGGTGTCCAGTTTAGGCTTTGTTACAAAACTGACACTCTAACAGCAGGAACCAATACAACACTTAAGTGACGTTCAGCTTAAAAGTTTACTGTTGTTGAGATTTATTTTTTAACTTGCAAGAGAGCAAGCAAATGCTTGAAAAATATCAATAGAACAAGCATAACTTACCTTGAAAATACCAACCCAGTCCTTCTGATGAGGATGGATAAACTGGGTCAGAGTGTAGTGACATTCAAGATGTGTGTTTGGAAGGTAACTTTTCGCGACATTTTGAAAAATCACGTGCGCAAAATTGGAGGTCTGCAAAGTGCTAGCTGAAGATGGAAGTTCTTGAAAGGAAGACATGGTTACCTGTAACAAATTTGTAGAAGTTATTACTTGAACACAGTGGAAAAACTAGCGAAGTTACAAAAATTAATCTAGTTGAAATACATATGACAGAAAAACCTAACAATTAGTTCCCCTGTTCTGAAAACAGAGAGCCCATAGACTAAATTCACCTGAGTGCACTGCCTCAGCATCTCTCCAAAACAACCACCTCTCAGAATAAAAAGAGCAGTCATTTCAGCAATGGCATCAAGATGGAGAGAAAGCATGGCTTAGCTCAATGTCCCCAGTATTATATCTCAGTGTCAGAAAGTGGAAAATAGAAGCACTGGTGTGAAGACAAAGCAGGGTTCTAACTTAATGAAAGATTCGTAATGGTTCTAGACATGCTAGAGAAGGAGAACAAAAGTTCCGTAGTTTCCCTGCTTTAAACTTTTCTCAAATCTGTACTGCTCAGTGCTTTTCACAGTATTTTTACACAAGAAGTTTTTCCTCCCCTCTCAGTAAAAGTATCACAGTTCCATTTTAAGACACTTTTTAAAAAATAAAAACGTTTATTAAACAGGAGGGTTTTGTTTGGGCTGGCTTTTTTCCCTACTTCAAGAGTTTTCCTGCCCCCGTTTAGCAGTCTGTGGGCATCTTTTACTATTCTCACTGTAACACATACTTTGGTGTTTAGCTTCATTACCATAAACAATGGCCTGCATTGATAGCAGGAACACTGAGGTATGCATGCAGTCGGAGGGATTAGCACTAATCAGTTGGACTGCAAAAGCTTTTAATCGTGCTTTCCATTCACCACCTCATTCGATACATAGTGCTACAAACCACAGTAACACAGGATGTTTTACAAGTAGAACAAGAACATCCCTTCCTCGGATTCGGCAATATCTGCCAAAAATAGAATATACGCAAGTGAGAAGTTTCAAGTGTCTGCCTCATTGTATAATCAAAATTTTGTCAAAACATTTGATATTAGGAGGATTAGGGTCTTATGTATCTAACATTTCTGGAAAGAGGTGCTATCCTGTTCTTGCAATTGCTGTTGAAAGTAATTTTATACTGACCAAGCACATTCACACCTTGAAAGTGGTAACTGCCAAGTGTGTGACATAATAATATTAGTTTCATTGAAGATACATGTGGAAACCAAAACCAAAAGGAGACAGGTCACTCACTGCAAGCCTCAAGTAGTTCAAATATGAAAAGGCTTTTGTGTACCTCCTATAGCCTTCTAAAATTTCACCAGTTAAAAAATAAGTAGCAAAAAACTTGTGCTTTCTGAAACAAACTGCACTCTGAAGTAAACACATATCCGTCATCCAAAACAAAGAAAAGCTAAATACAAGGGTTTGTTTTTTTTAGTTTCAAGCCGTCAATATTTTAAGCTTATTACTGCTCAACTTAGAGTACTACATGAAGTACATAGGGGCGGGCAGCCATAACATTATTTCAACGTATCAGATGTTAAATAAAAAACAATCTTGTATACTGACCAACAACGGCTACAAGATAAAACACAAAGCTTGTGCATATTAATAGATATAAAAGAAAAAACAAGAACTTCCACAAGAAACTGAGTAAAGATCAAAACACAGTTGTCTACAGACAACAAGGCACACAATAAATCTTATCAGTTATGTAGCTTCAGTCCAGAATAGGAAATGTTACAGCACAGTAAAATCCTGAAAACTCCCACACATCTCAAAACTGAGGCATCTCTCAATTTCACTCTGAACTATAAATGGTATGCATCGGCAATTTCTATGGTTCTAATAGAAAAAGAATAACCTTAGTTATTTTCAACTGCAACCAATTAATTCATTTTTAGTAATTCAGTAACAGCCAAATAACATTGACATGAAATAGTGATCAGGTAGAACAAGTACAATAAGAGTAAACACAGCATTAATAATAAAACCAATTGAATTTTTTAAGTAAGTCTGTCTTTAAAATTGTATAGCTTAGCCTAAGCACATATTAAAAAAAAAAAAAAAAAAACACGAAAAAACAACACCAACCTCAACCAAAAGGAAAAAAAATATCCACTTCTATCCACTTCTGCACATTGGTTGTCAGCTGCCACAGCTGAGTACTAGCCCTAGTGGAACCAGTAAAGGTAGACTGGTTTCCAACCCCAAAGCAGAACTGCTCACAAATCTAACTTGTGCAGACCAGCACAATCATGTGGGATTACTGTTGCCTAGCAGGAAAATCCCCGGAGCTTAGGTGATGCTCAGATCTACTTACAGTTCAAGGATATGGGGATGCTAGGTACTTGCTTGCTTAACTCGCAGCTACCGGCTAGGCAACGGGAGAGGAGGAGGAAGAGCTACGCACAGGCTTCATTACTGACATGACAAGCGCTTCCCACGGGAAGGCTAAACGACGCGTTTGGCTTTGCGCAGCGGAAAGGACGGCGAAAAGGAGGAAAAGCTCGTCCAGCAGGAAAAACAAAACAGGACGAGCCGCATCATTCCAGACAGCTCCTCCAGGAGTCCACCAGCTGCGGTCCCGGGTCCCCGACACCCCCGGCCCCCACCTGCGCCGCCTCCTGCCCCTTCCCCGCCGCTGCTCCGCCACCTGCCCGACGCGGTCACCTTGGCTCCGGGCCTTCTTCTTCCCCCACGGGCAGGGGAGCCCCGCCGGCTCCCGCAGCCCGGCCCCGCCGCTCCCCTACCGACCACGGCCGGCCCGAACAGCTGCCGGGGGCCAGTGGCGCAGAACCGCGGCCGCACGGCCCGGCCGCCCCGGCCCGGCCCAGAAGCGGCTGAAAGCTGGCGGGAAGAAGCGTGTCAGCCCTGCCCGGCCCCCCTAGCCGGCTCCGGACAGCTCTTACCTAGGCAGGCGCGGAGGGCGACGGGGACATCAACATGGGGCCTCCACCACCAGCGCCGCGCAGCTCCGCCCGTCCGCCCGCGTCACTTCCAGCCCGGCCCTGCCCGCGCGGGGCGGGCCCCGACACGGATCCGGTTGGGAACCGGAGAGCTGCCCGGCGGTCTCCGCTTCCCGCGGGCACACGCCCTCGGTGGGGCTCGGGGGTGCGGGCACGGCGCTGTACGGGGCGTGTGCCCGACCGGGCTGCTGTTTCCTCCGTACAGCGCTCCCACGGTGCCCTCCTCTCTTGTCCGTGATTACAACATCACCTCTGTCGCACCCAGTTACCCCGAATTAATCATCTCCTCTTCCGTCCCACGTCAAGACACAGGCTGCCGTCACCCTGTGGGTCACCGTTAATCTGCCAGCCTTTGCACGTCTTTCCAGGGCAACGGAGGGCTGAGATAAGAGCCCCTGTAAACGCTTGCGCGGGGTCCTGCCCGGGTACCTTGGCGGATCTCCATGAAAGGGTGTTACATCACACAACACCGACTCGGAGAACCAGGGAAGCACAGAATCATTTAGGTTGGAAAAGACCTTTGAGCTCATTGCGTCCAACCTTTGACCAATCACCACTTTGTCAACTAGACCGTGGCACTAAATGCCACGTGGTTTCTTGAACACATTTAGGGAGGGTGACTCCGCCGCCTTAACGAATTTAGTTGCCACAAGTTTATACAGGATTTATACCTTTTATCATTTCTGATATTTTTAAAACAATACAGGATTTATACCTTTTATCATTTCTGATATTTTTAAAACAATCTGGATTTACATGGTTTGGGTATTAAGGCTTTTCTGACTATGCTCGCAACTATTTCACAGTTTACATTCAATTTTCATCCAAAAGCAGCTCATAGAGCACTGACCAGAGTCACGGTGCTGAGTAAAAACAACCAGTGATGAGTACCCATCACTGGTAAGCAGCATCTGTCCCAGTGCACCCAGTGTTGGTTGCCACTACAAACTGTCTTCAAGATCATACTAAATTCTTTGCTACTACCATTTCTTACATGTTTTCATGTGTATTTTAAACCAACAGGTTATGTGGAGAGACATAGTGTTATTATGAATAATATGATTAATCATTAGAATTATTGAGTTAGGTTTCTTACAAGTTCACCTGTTTTTTCATGGTCAGTCCTAACAGAAATGAAACTAAGCAGGAGAATAGAAAGTGTCGTTAAGTAAGTATGGTTATTCATTGCACTTGCATTTTTGTTTCTGAAAACAGTCTTGTGTTTTAAGGTGCGTCACAGATTACTAAATTATCTTTTGATTTGTAGCCACAATGAATAATCTCTTATATCCTCAGTACATTCCATGTTTTTCTGGAAAGCAATAATATCCCTGCATAGTACTAACTGGTCATTTAGAAGACACAGGAAGTGTAGGTAGAGCAATCTCTCCTGTAAGACCAGACGAACTTTTGTAGTGGGCATTGGAAAATGGCCACTGGAAAATGAAACCAGTATCTTGTTCAGCAATAAATATCTGTAAGGAGGTAGGAAGAGCTATTCCTTCTTATCTCAGCCCTCCATTTCTTCTCCTTGCTGCTCTTTGCTCTGTATGATGTGATAAAGGGCTGTCTAAGAGTCACAAGACACTGTTCTCATGTGGGCTGGAACTTAGGAAGAACTCGAGGTTTACAGTCACCAGCTGGGGAGTATCAGCATTGGTGAGACTAAGTAGTTCTGCTTTCATTTAAAGCCATTATAATGCAGGTTTATGGGAATATGATGGGAAATTTGAAATAAAGATTTTTCTTTTGCAGCTAACAAAATTTTTACAAGTGAATGCCTGGAAAAACAAACAAACAAACAACCCACCTCTCTTTCCTAATTAAAAAAAAACTTCTCAGTTCTGAGTTTTTTAAGAAACTTGAGATATTTCCATGTTCACTTAATAAATGTTCATTCAGTCAATAAAGGTAGTTATGGTTTACTCATAATTCAGTATTCAGTTATTATTTGTATTGCTTAATGCATATGGAAGAGGCAAAAAGACTACTGAAATGCTGGCATTCACTTGAGCAGTGAAAATATTAGGACAAATAAATCAAGAATTATCTTGTCTTTTCTTGTACTTATATCCACAATTTTCAGGAAAATGTATTTTTAAACTTCTAAACTTGCTATCTTAATCACATAATGGTGGTTATATATATATATAATATAAAACTATTTCTGACTAAAATAAATGTGTGGTTTAATGTGTTCTCATGTATGCTTTTGCATGCTAGATTTGGATGCCAATCCTATCCCTCTAGAATTTATAGATATTTTACAGAAAGATGCTGCAGAGCCCTTTCTAATTTTTTATTGCCACGTCAAGAAATTAAATACTTGACCAAAATGGACAATTGGTGCACAGTGATCCCAGAATCAGCAATCAACATCTTGTACAAAGATCTGAATCAAGAAAAATGTGACTAGAACTGGTGATACTTGCACTTGGCTGAGAATTAATGGTTGAGTGCCTTGATAAGTCTGAATTTGCTAGACAGATGCTGTGTCCTGAAATGCATCCATGTGATATAAATCTTTCATAAAACTTGTTCTTGAGCAGAAAGAAAACAAACAAAAAAAAACCCAAACAAACAAACAAACAAAAAAGAACCCACCCACCAAACAAAACCAAAACCCCATTGAACACTACTTTTCTATACTTGCTTACATTCTCTGCAAAATATTTAAAACAAAAAAAACCTGTTTGATATCAGCATTTCTAACAAAACCTTACTCTTTTGAGATTTTCTTAACACTAACACACTAATTAGAAAAGCTTATTACAGGTATGGTGACAATAATCCCATCTCCTTCTGGCTTGATTTTCAGTTTTCTAACTCCACTGATTTCAGTAACAGGAAACTGTTACTGACATTTCTGGTACACCAGAATGTACTTTAAACACGTAGTAGCAATGTTTAGCCAGTATTTATGCATATTTAAAAGAAAAAGAAACTAGGAATGTCAAGCATTTTTTAATGATACTATATATATATATATTTATAATCAAAACCATGTTTGTTGGAACGGATGTCCAGAGCAGCTCAAAGGAGCGTGTTGCTCAGGGCTGTGCCCAGTCACATTTCAAAGATCTCCACAGATGGGGACATTCCACTGTCACCTAAAGAACCTCTTTCAGTGATTTAAAACTCTCATTGTAAAAAAGCTTCTTTGTATCAATTTCCCATGTTCCAGTTTAGTCTCGTCTTGTTCTTTCACTGTGCACCTCTGAAGAGAATTCTGTTCCATCTTTTCTACACCCTCTGCTTAGCTGGTTGTAGAGAGCAATAGGCCCTAAGGCCTTCTCTTCTACAGGCTGAAAAAGTCCCTGTTCTCTCTCTTTTTGTGTCTCTGTGCACAATCTCCAAGGAAAATATGTCAAATACATTTCACCAGTGTATGGACTTGGAAATAAAAAGCCGGCAGAACTCTTTTTTAAGGGTCTTTATTTCTGAGGTGCATAAATATAAGGACAAATATGCAGCAGCAAATTACAATTGTTGTTGCAACAGAAATATTAAATAAAGTAAAAAGTGTGTGTGAATTCAGTAACTGGATTTGAACATTACTAGATTCCAAAGAAGTTTGAAATTTGGTTTGGGATGCAGAAATTTCCCTGCTTTGTAATTGTACTGAGACTTTACCAGGATGAGTGAGACTAGTCCCTCCTCAAGCATGAGATGAATGAGAAATAAAAACATGCAGTTAACCAGAATTGCCAAAGGAAACAGGGAGCAATTACAGACTCCCAAGGAACAGAGTCTCGGGTGCTTGCAAAACACTGTTTTTATAACTACACTATCTTCTTCCACCTGTGAGCTCTTTCAGGACTTTAGAGCCTTGAAATTAAAAATGGATCCCTGTCACATCTCTTCAACCTTGGATATATGTGAACTTTTATTCAATCCAGAGCGTAACATTTTTTTCTTTCATTTGTTTGCTTTCTGTATTACTGTAGTCTGAACCAAACCCATGATGAGTTTTTGAGCCATCCCTGAATTCCTCACCTCTGAGGCCCATCTTTGTTTTGCGAGAGTGACAGAAAAATTCTATATTATTAGGTTTGATTACCAGAGACAGGTACTACATGTCTATTGGCATGACATGATGATATTGATGAAGTATGGTAAGGAAATGCTTCAGTTCTAATGATTTGATTTCATTTTGGTTTGACTCCTATTTCAACACGTCCAAGTTTTAAAAGTATGGGCCATGTGAGATGTAATATATATATATATTGATGTCACTAATCAGAAGCTCTTTCTGGTCATGTTGTAAAGCACACTTAATCAACTTCTTTAAGATCATGTTACAGAAAGCTATTAACTATACTCTTAAAACAGTTAAATAGTTATAAATAATGTTTCGTATTATGGCTGACAATACTAAATTGCCCAGCATTTAAGGGGACCTAATCACAGGGCATGCAGTCTTGGCCTTCCAGTAATATGGTGTAGCTAAACTTCGGAACATATTAGAAATCCCATACTATTGCTAACATTTCCTATTTAGGAGAAAGTTTCTCTCTGTGTGTTTTGGATTTCTTTTCCAACACTTAATTGCAGCTGATGAAGAAAAGCTATTCAAAAGCTGCCAGGATTTTTAAATCTGTAGAGTGAGATTGATGAAATATGTGGGTTTTCCCAAAAGAGTATAGGTGAGAGCAGACATGTAAATTTTGTATGTGTGTGCATGTATGTGTGTGACAGAGGAGAGAGCAGGAGCTTACTTCTAAGGTGTGAGACTTGGCAGCACTGCACTGTACAATGGGCACAAGAAACCACACGTCTGTAAACGGCTGCATTTGAATTGCTGTTACTTCACTGTTGGGTTACTTTATTGTTAAAGTGAAAAGGAATGTTTTTAATAAATGCAAATAATGAATTAAATGGTTGCACATACTGAGGCTTTACCCTCTGGTGTGTAATTAATATGTGCGCACTAGAGACCCAGGTCTGGGGGAGTGTTTCATTTCTTATTTATGATGTTTGCAAGGGGGTTTTTTCCCTCCAGCATACCTCTTACTGGCATACACAGCACGGCATGTAAATGACCACTGAGTAGGTGTCACTGAAATCTTAGCAGATATAGAACAGGTAAATACCTTTGTTTGGTATGCTTTAATAGATTTACTGTTTCTCTCAGCCTTTTATCTTTTCTATCTGAAAGCAATAGGAAGCTCCCAAATGACCAACATTTTGTTTTCAGAGGCAGGAAAACTGCATGTGGCAGGAAACAAACAAGCAATGAGAATTTAAAAGTTCTTGTACCTTGGAGCGCAGCACTTAAACCTGAGACACTGAAAGTAGAAAGGCACTTTCCACAGCAGCCTACAGCATGCCTCTTGTATCCCCTTCTGGGTCCTCCTCCAGCACTGGCTGCCACCACTGACAGATCACAGAGTGTCTGTATACTGTATCTGCACGGAGCTTGGCAGCTTTCCTATTTTCTCATAATGGTTTATGTTTTTCTGAAAGGATCTGAAGATGTCTGAGTCCTCATACTAATGCTGTCTCCGGCTCCTCTAGCCTGGCTCAGGCAGTTGTGTCTCCAGCATGATACTGGTTTTCCTTGCTCCTTGGTTCCCTGAGCAGCTGCGCTCGAGCTGGTGGGTGTGGTGCAGCTTCACAGTTCCCTGCCAAGACCAGTACCACCTGAGCAATGCAGGAATTCTTTGTCAGCCTTGACTTGGCACCAAGAAAAAGGGCTGTTGGGTCACGCAGTGCACTTGGGAGAGGCTGAGCCTGGCCTGGGTCTCAGCACAGAGATTGACTCATGCTGCTTTCCCCACAGCCCCTCATTCAGCTTGGAGATGGGTCTAAAGCTCTTGTGTAGCTATTTGTACAGAAAACTTCTCTGTCAACAGATCTCAAGTCTCACCTTCTACTGCTTGAGTTCTGAAAAACTCTTACATTATGAGGTCTTAAATTCTGTGGGGGAAAAAAAAATACTATATTGCTACATACATTACATTCAAATCAATTGCTAAGAAACACAGTGCTAAGATGAAAATTTGTCTTTAATTCACCCCCCAATGATTTATTATTCTATAGTGTTTATTAACATTGTACAGAGAAGAATATGTTGGATTTGTCATGCAAATTTACATACAGAAAGTAACATCACCTTTCTGGTGTTATTTGATCAGCACCAGCCAGCAAATATATTCTAATCACACAATTCTCATACCTTTTCTTATTTCATTAATTGATTTCCTTGTATAAAAAATATTTTTAAAAGGCAGAAGATTCTTGAACTTTCTACAAAAAGAAACATATTTATTAAATGGCTCTCCCTTTCACTAATAAATATTTTGTGTTATAATGTAGCCAAGTTAGCATATTTTGTTGTCCAAAGTGTGGTTGCATGTTGTTGTGTCTTGGAACTGGAAACTTTCAATCAAAATAAAATTTACATTATTAATATGAGTAACAACTTTTGAAACCACAGTAAGGTTACAGTCATGACATGTGGCTTTAGTTCACTACATGGCAAAAGATCTGTTGGGCCTGTAATAAGTGTTTTGTACACAAACACCATGGTAAAAAATCTGTTTTTACAATGTTTATTTCCATTATCTTTGCTGGGATGTGTCAGTGGGCAACATTTGGCCTGCATATCTGCATATTTTGAATATACCGTGTCTGTGCTGAAGGAGACTTTTTAAGGCTTCATGAAGCTGCCTGCTTAGATGCTACCACTGAGGCCTGACTGAACTTGTCAACAGTATCTGTTACTTATACAGCCTGTAAATAGTGCAGCTTTTCCATAAAATTGGGTGACAGATGTATGAGTCTGAAAAACACTAAGTTATCTTACCAGATTTGAGATCGTCACCCATCATAATCCACACATTGATATCTTTATTTTAGCATTCCCAGAATCCAGGCATTTTTCTGCCTGATAGAAGAGATGACAAAAGCAAATTCATTCTGTATTTCTCTCTCTCCTTCCCAGACCTTTGTTGACTTGTGTTTCTCATTCTGCTGCAATTAGTCAACTGCAAGGGAGAATTAATTTAATATTCTTCCTAGTTGTTTTCTAAATTAAAATGCAGTTAGTCTTAGTTTTTGTCACATTAATCACAGGTCTGCTCGGGCCAAATCAACTCGTTTGTCAGTGGGAGTTTGCACAAGCTTTCAAATGGGATGGATTTTCTCCCACAAAAGAGCAAAAAAAATCTCACGAATTGCACCCATTGCATGTCTAACATCGCCCTGATTTTCCATTTACATATTGCTTTTTGATCATTTCACACTCAATATTTCACTTAAAAATCATTTATATCACAACTGTACTCAGCCTTCAGTATTATTAGGTAGCATGGAATATATTCAGTGATGGTATGAAAGTTATTTCCAATAGGGCTTATGAAGAACAGCTGAGCAAGTACGACCTCCTGACCTCAAAGTGTTTGTTTACTGGGAACTATACTCCAGTTCTCTACATTTAATCTGTCTTGGACCAAACTGACATTCCCCTACTAGATTTATTGTATCTCTAGAGACTATTAGAAATACAACATTGTCACTGTTTATCTAATAAGATGATAATAGGATTATATGAGTCTAGTGATAATGGACATTTATTTTCATTTTTTAATAGTAACAAATCGAAGTTTGATTTCATGTTTAGTAAAGTTAATGTGTTACTAGGGGAAAAAACTTTCAAAAAGTACTTTTCTTTCAAACAAATCAGTAATGGAAAATATTTCTTATTCCATCTTATTTGTAGATCAAAGCATTGGTTTGTGTACATGAATAGGCATGCTATGTCAATTTCACAGAAATTATAATAATGAAAAAATCTGACTCAGAAAACTGTGTTTCCTATATCAACAACTCTGGATTTTGGAAGCTTGTCATGATGTTTTTTTCTTTGCATCTTTTCCTAGAATTTATCAGATATCAAAAGGCAGGAACAACAGACCAAATTTGCATTACAATTACACTTAGTTATAATAAAGGTGTCCAGAATATATTCATTTCTTACTAGTGTTGGTTGCTCTTAAGACAACAAAAATCACATTATTTTTAAAATTCAGTAGAGAAATGCATTAATGTATAACAGAAATGTAAACAAAAATTAATAATAAACAAATGTTCCATACATATGCATTGTCTGTGATGAAATTATAGGGCTAGACTTAAAACAAAGGTGCAATTTGTATTTAAAACTCTTAAATGTTAAACAAAGTGAATTAATTTTAAATTTTCAGTAGGGCTAAGGTGTAGAAAATAAGTTGGTTCTTTTATGTTGATTGATATTACTTTAATAACAGTGTCACTTTATCAAAAGTTAATTAATTGCTCTCTTGATCTGCAATGGGTTATGCTCTGGGTACAACTTCTAGCAAGCCAGTGGTGTGGAATGCACCTTGCTCTTCAGGGACCTTATGTTGCTTCCTCTAAAATCAGGAACAAACTCTTAAGAATAGAGTTGATAGGAACAGGATTACCTCCCACTGGTTGAAGTCAAGACATTGCTCAGGAGCATGCCATATAAAGACAAGCTTTCTCAAGCAATGTGGTTTCCAACCCTTTGGTGTAGGAAAGCCCAAGGACTGAGTTAGTGTCAGGTTTCCTCTTTCTGTATCATAAGGAAGTTAGTTCAGGATTTTATCAGACTAATGCGAAGTTGATGCTTTTAACATTATACACGTGTTGGCTGGAAAAAACCTATTTTTTCTATGTTTTCTGTGCATGCATCTTATCCTGGGAAACACTTACCTAATCCTTACTCAGACTCCTTAGTTTTGATCAATGTATCATGTAGCTTTTCCATGTTGCTTTTCCCTACTTTTCCCATAGTAGTTGCCCTACTATGTTCACTTTCTTTTGCTACATCAGTACCCAACAACTGGCAGAAGTGCATTGAGTTTTGTGCAATTCCCACACAGATCAGTATGTTCTATATTTAGTGCATTGCAGGTAGAAGTAAAAATAAAATCACCATGACTGATACCAAATATTTACCATACATAGCAATACTTCTTTTGGATTTTTTTCCTTCTTCAGCTGCTTTTACAGAATCTGCCCATCTAAATCTGAACCAAAGTCATCATCCTCTTTGCATTTCTGTCATGTGAAAGAAGCTTGTAAAATAAGGTATTTAATAAACACTGCTAGATTCTAAATCCATCAGAAATGTTAAACATATCTTTCAGTTAAAACACAAAAATTAAATCAATCCGAAATTGCTACAGGATGCTGCACTGGTAATTTACACGTGAAATTTTTTGAGTCAGTTCTCCAGTTCTTCTGTCAGTTTCTTGTGTCTATTCATGGTACAACATATATGCAGTCGCCCACGTAAAACATCCTACTTATTTGTAAAAGACAGTAGCTGTTGAAGTTGCTCATAATCAGAACTGCAATACATTCCATTTAGCAAAATGCTTAAGAAGACTAGTTCTTTGAGTGAAATCTTTTCAGGGACTTTGGAAAATTCACACTATGTTCCATGAAATTCAGCTAGGTAAAGTGTCTCTATTACATCCTCCTGGTGTGAGAGTTTGAACGGGACAATTGAATTATTCTAGGAAATAGGTACTTGAATCTTTTCAGCCAGCTCTCCAGGAAGCTCAGTCAGTACAGGCTAGCCTAAACATCCTAATGGGAGTTATCAGAGCTAAGAAGACAAAAACTGATGTGTTTAACTGACCTTGGTATCAATTAGTACAAGTAAGTATGTATTGCTACCCTGTGGTAGCCTGCTCATTCTAACATTTGCCTGATGTCCCAGTGAGATGCAGCTGCTTTCCAAACTACAGTACAAATGCTTCTGATGGAACAGACATTACATCTTCATACCAAAACAAAGCTTCTATGTTCCCCCCAGGACACTGCATTCCCACAGAAGCCTGGAATTTGTGTTCCCTTAGGTATATGCAACATACCAAACTTCGCACATACTTAGCTCAAGGTTGATTACTGAAACGCATAGTGCTGCAGGATATATCATATGATTCAGCAAGAAATAAAGGAGGTCCAGTTACACAAGAGCTTTTATCCTGTAGGCAAAAATAACCACTTGCATTGCTGCTTACGCATTCCAGTTCATTATCTAGCAAAATGTGCACAGCTAAGAAATGAATGCTGCCCTGAGAATCCCAACTCAAATATTTACAAATGTGAAGAATGTTATATTATGTTGGACCCAAGGTCCCTCTAGCCTAGCAGTCTGTCTCCAGAAATGACCAGTCAGAGAGGAAATACTTTGGGATATTTCTCTGGAATGCTTTCCCAGCTCCAACGATTTGAAGCTCAGGCCTTCCTGAGCAGCTACACTGTGCTTTGATTGAATTTTCAAATATTATAACAGCTCTCTGATGCAGACAAATAAATCCAACAAATACAAGATGAAAGGTTATAAGGAGGAATGGAACACTGTAGGTTTGGCTACCAAATAATTTTGATTCAAGTTTCAAATGTACTGTTGCATCCACTGTAGTTTCTTTTAGCTACACTAAGTAGTGTTAATGCTGAATTTAAATATTGCTCTGCAATCAGGGTCCCTTTTTACGAGCATCCTATGCTTTTAACTCTTGCTAAATTCAGTGGAAATTTAGTTATCAGCCCAGACTATTAAACTTGATGTCCTGAAAAGCAAATCTCCAAAATAGTGGAAAACAAAAAAAAGCTAAGTCAAACCAAACCAAACCAAACCAAACCCCCCCAAAAAACCCACGCCAAAACCAAACCTAACCAAACCAAACAAAAACAAAAACAAAACCAAAAACAAAAACAAAAACAAACAAACAAAAACAAACACAAACAAACAAATCCAAACCTCTGAGCAAATGCAATTATTTCATGCCAATGAAGTTGAAGTGAGGGGCAGGCTCTGAAGTGAGCATAATTTGGCACAGTGTATAATTTTCCTTTGCTTTCAGAGGTTCCTTATTATTATACCTTAATATTAAGGGGAAAAAGTATCTTAAATGTAAGAAAATGAAAATTGACAAAAAACACTATAAATGTTCTGTGTTCTGAGAGTTGTGGGGTTTTTTTAAATTCTTTGTTTTGTCCTTTTATATTAAGACCTTTAAAGAAAAATAAGATATCATATTCTCAACACTAAGAATGAAAGGAGTAGTCTTCTTTACATTTTTTTTCTCTTTATTTACATGTTTGATTACATTTCTTTACATGTCCTGTAACTTACCGGGCACCATGTACCAACACTTAGAAAACTACCTGAATAACAGCTGCTTTCTGTATTACAAATGCTCTGACAAGTTCTCATGTTTTAATATCCATGTTCCACTACCACAAATCATGATGCACACCTAAGGTATACACATACTTCTTACAGGGTAAGAAAATGAATCTCAGTCACTTAAACACAAAGATCTAGATTTACTATGTCACTAAGCATTATTTGGGTACTATAAAAGTTAATATACATTTTTTTTGATGGTCTAAAACTGGGAATCTCATTAGTCTTCCCACTAGTAATAATTTTGTTTTACATTACCAACACCCAGTTGTTTAGGAGCTGATTTAAGCCTGGCCCATTCAGTCCATCCAGAGTGAAGACTGAGTGTGCCACTGCAAGAATTTGTTGAGCAGACAGTAAAACACATGACTGAAAGGCTGTAGGTTAACAACACTCCTATCTGCATGCCTGAGAGGGCTATAAACTGGGATGCAAGGGTGGGAATAAACAGTGAAGGTTTTCTTTTAAATCCTACTTATTTCACAGGTCCAGTATAGGAAGCTGTCAAAAGCCTAAACTGACTGAATTGAGTGGGAGGATGTCCAGCTATATCTAGGTTTGAGTAGCAACAGTGACTTATAGGGGCTTGGCAGCTAAAAAATCAGTCCTTAAAGTAATATTGATACTGTTTTTATAAAGCACAATAAGATCTGCCAATGAAAATAGACATATACCAGTTATATATTTACTATTTGTCTTTGTAATATACCATTTTTGTCCTGTTCTTTTTTATGTGTTGTACAAACCAAACTCTACCTGTGCTAAAGCAACAAGCAGGCTAGGAAGTTCTTCAGAAAATAGTTCCAACCATAATCAGTATGATATTTTGAGATCCCATTTCATGCCTCAGCCATAAGGTTGACATTACTGCTTTTAAGATACAATACACCATTGATGAAATAAAACTTTAAAGCCAATTAAACATTGGCAATTTTTCTACCACTGCCAAAGGCACACTTGCTAAGAGTTTGCCTTTGTGGCATGTTTGCAGTGTAACCACTGATTTCTGGAAAGCTTTTCTGGAAGTTAAAAATATCCAGTGAATTTCTTTTTGTTGGACAATTTTATACTTGACTTACATTACTTGAAAACACTTTGGTTTAAAAAGTAGAGGTTATATGCATTCAAATGAGGTATATATCTCCATTCTTAACACAAGGAAAAAATAACAATTTGTAGAACCAAGCTATATAAATAACAGTTTATTTGCATTTTAACTAGTTAATTTCAGAAGTCATCACATACAAATCTTTATGAAACCCACTACTAGGTGTGAGTAAGGAGACCATGCTGTTTTGTTTGAAAAATAATCAGCATTTATGTCCTGCGATTTAATGTAAGTAAAAGCTTTCATGGCCATTTACTTAAACCAAATATGTTCTTAAGTTAACAAAGCTTTTTTCCTTCATTTTGTGTGGGAAAAAATGTAATTAGGTGGCCAGGAAATAAAAACACAAACCAAAATTAACTAGCAAGCCTTAGTGAGATAAAGTTCTACAGAGGCAAAGTTACTTTTAACAGAAGGAACTTAACGTACTATATGCCTACTAAAAGTTCAAACATCTCTAAAGGGCATTTTGGAGAAAATAAAAACCATAAAAACTCTATTAATTTCATTTTCTCCCTTCTGAAAATGCTCTGCAGTATGGTAATCTTGCACTATCTAGCCCCACAGGTGCTTCCTTCTCATACTGGCTACCTTAGTGGTACTAACTACTAATATCAGTTCTATTAGTGTTCAAAATGTAAGCAGAGATTTCATTTAATCTAATCTCAAGGAATTTTATCTGTCTGCAAAAGTACATTCTGTACAAAAGCAATGTAAAAGCTATAGTATTATAGTGGACGTGCCTATAACAAGCCTTTATACACAAATGTGTTGGCAAAGCAATACAAGGCTAAGTCTATTACATTTTTCTATTCTTTTTCCACTTTCTCAACTTTTGTGGGGAGTTAATGGTGTATTTTTATTGTGTTGGTATAAGTTTATTCTCCTCATACACCTTTGAAACAAAAATGCATTATTTATACCTACACAAACAAAACCACCTAGACATGAGAAAGGTGTAGAGAAAGATGTTACTATATAAAGCGGCATCTTGTAATGAGAGTTAAAAATCAGAATTCAAGGACCACGATGAGTACAGCATTAGAATCATCACACATTCCTCTACATTTAGCTCCCCTCTCTCACACCCCCCACCCCTCCCGCAAGAAAAAAAAAACAACAAACCAAACTGAAATCACTTTTCTAACTCAGTTCAGACTTGACAGGAGTCTAGTCCAAATTGGTAAAGGGGCAATGACTCTGAAAATGTAAGGTGGTGAAGAAGCAGGCTGGAATGCAAAAAAAAAACAAACATCATGTTTTCTAAGTACTGTGTGATTACATGTAAAAATCAGGTTTTAAAGACTTCCAAATACCTTATATGGACCATACCTCAGCACAAATTTCTGCCAGTATAGATGCTCAATGAGGAGTCACACCTCTTCTCATCACAAAAAAAAAAAAAATCAAATACAAGATGGTAGTCAACCTCTTCCCCATTGAGGAGAAGGGTAGCTCAGTAGCTTTATTCACTTGGCAGCCTTCAAATGGCCCAGTGAAAGAGATGACTGAGCTTACAAAAATATTGGTGTAATTGAGTCTGTGGAGCTTCCAATGTTTTGCAAAGTGTTATCAAGTGGAAGAGTCTCTGTGTTTGTGTCTCTTTCCATTGATTTAATTACAGAGATTTTTCTTTTTTTCTCATGTCATATTCTGTCTCAGTGCTCAGCTGAGAGGCAATGAGAAGCAATGAGAGAGATAAGAAGCAACTGGATGAAGGTATGAGATCAGCCTACTGAGTGGTAGCACTCTCACATGTCACAGTAAAGCTACCATATGACCACAGCTGCCTTCACTGCCCACAAAATTCCTTTATGTTGAGCTAGGTTGATTTAACTATATTTAACAGTATTGCTTTATACCGGTAAATATAAAAATATATATGATAGGAGAGCCAAGCTCATATATATTTAGCCTATTCTTTCTGTGCTAACATATAAATGAGTGAAGACACATTATGGTGAGACCTGAGATCTGTGCCTCGTGACTACACTTCCAGAAGTCTGTAAATGATACTACATAACAGCTACCAAAAAAGCTCTGACCTAATGACAGTAATCTAATGACTGAGAGAGCATCCAGCATCCTGGCACAACAAAGGCAAGTTTTTCTGTCAGGAAAAGAAATTAACTACTTTGTTCCAAAGAGATGAACGTGGCAGTTGCAGGACTGGAGCTGAAGCTTTGCTCTGAGATGGCAGCACTTGCCTGCCTCCAGCCTGCCCTCCCTCAGAGCGTGATGTGCTTCCTCACACACCCTCCTGAAGCTCTCCCAGAGCTGCCAGTGTGGTCTTCAGATGCTGGGCTCTTGCAAATTTTATTACCCTGTGTTAGGCCTTTGGGAAATGCGCTCTGGGTATGATTGTAGTGGGTTTGCGTGGCAAAATTTTGGCAGTGGGTGGGTGGTACAGGGCTGACTTCTGTGAATAGATGCCCCTGCAGCCCATGGTGACCCTGGTGGGACAAGCTGTCCCCCTGCAGCCCATGGAGGCCCACAGTGGAGAAAAGATCCACCTGCAGCTCATGGAGGACCCCACACTGGAGTGGGTGGATGTGCCCAGAGGACACTTCCCAAAGGCCTCTGTGCACATCCACCAGGAAGCCTGGGCTGGAGTGGGTTTGGGGGCAGCATCTGTGACCTCTCAGGGAGACCCACGCTGGAACAGTCTGTTCCCGAGGGGCTGCACCCCATGGATGGGATCCTACATTGGAGCAGTTTGTGAAGATCTGCAGCCCAGGGGAAGGACTCATCCTGGAGAAGACCAGGGAGATATGTCTCCCATGGGAGGAAGCCCACACTGCAGCAAGGGAAGAGTGTGAGTTCTCCCCCGGCGGAGGCAGAAGCGGCAGAGATAACGTGGGATGAAGCGATTGCACACTCTGTTCCCCACTGAAGGAGGAGGAGGTAGAAAAATCGGGAGTGAAGTTGAGCCCAGGAGGGAGGAAGGAGTGGGGACAAAGTGTTTTAAGTCTTGGTTTTTATTTCTCATTATCCTACTTTAATGACATTGCTAACAAATTAAATTAATTTCCCCAAATTGAGCCTGTTTGGCCCAAGACAGTTACTGGTGAGTGCTCTCTCCTCATCCTTATCTCGACCCGGGAGCCTCTCGTTGTATTTTCTCCCCGGTGTCCAGCTGAGGAGGGGCAGCGATGGAGCGGCTTGGGGAGCGCTTGGCGCCCAGCCGGGATGAAGCCCACACAACGATGAAGCCAGTCACAGAATCACAGAATGGTTTGGGTTGGAAGGGGACCTTGAAGATCATCTAATTCCAACCCTCAATGAGCGCCAACTCTTATTTGCCACTTGACTCGGCAAAACAGTGCAAGGCGGCTTTTTCCGTCGCCCCGAGGGCCTCGTCTCGCACACAAGCTGCCTCCGCCAAAACGCCGGCGCTCCGTTCCTCTGCCGTTTCGGCCAAGCCTCCTCCCCCAGCAGCAAAGCAAGAAGACGAAGCGGTAGCGGGCAGGCACAGGCAAGCGGAGCTGGAAAGGAACGCCTTCCCGGGCGCCGCGGGCAGCGGGATACAATGTCCCACCGCCCCAATGAGGTGCTCCAGCGCCGGCCCGGCCCCCGCCCCGCCCCGCAATCCGGCCCCATCCGTCACGGGGCGGTGAGCGGGGCCGGCCGCCCGCAGGGAGGACGCTGCGCACTCCCATTGGCTGCGCCCCGCCGAGCGCCGTTCGTGGTTGGCTGAGGCGGCTGCCGCTCGCGGCGCGCGGGCGGTGGCGGCGGGCGGTGGCGGGCCGGAGGTCACTCGGCACGGGGGCGCAGCATGGCCGCAGCGGTGGTGCGCAGGGGACCTGCGGGCTGGTGGCGCTGGCATCGGCGGGTGATGGGTAAGGACCTACCCCTTCCCTCGGCTCCGGTGGCCCCGCTCTGCCGGCCGGGTGGGGAAAGGCCGGGCCTCTCCCGGGGCGCGCAGCTGCCGCGCTGCCCTTGGCGGCCGCGGGCCCTCCGAGCCCGGTACCGCTCCGGGGCCGGCTCCCTGTGCGGCATCCCCGGTGACGGAACCCGGGCTGGCACGGCTGGCACGGCGCGCTGCCGCTGCCGCCTTATTCGGGGCTCCACCGAAGCTTCGGAGCGGCTTGGCTTAATAAATGTTTTCACTCATTTGCTTAAAATAGCGTGCCTGGAAATCATCAGAGCCCGCAAAAGCCTCCTGTGGCAGCGGTGACATGTCTGCGGTACCTGTTACCTAGGTTTGGGCTGTTCAGCTCTCTCGGTCACTGCATGCGATTATTTTCTTTAAACCGAAGGCAGATCCAGCGGCACTTCCTCCTGTGTCGGCTCTGCAGGCGCTGGTGCTCACCTGTGGTTGGTTCATGGGCAGTGGAAGGAGCAAGCACTGCAGATATCCTGTTGGTGCAAGCAAAGAATGTATTTGTAGAACTGGACCTAGACATTTTCCCTTTCCAGAGTCCTGAAAAATCACACAGCTGTTCCTAAGTAATTTAATTGCTGAAGTAAATTATTAAAAATAAACCTTCAGTAGTCCTTTCAGTGTCATTTTGATGGCAGTCTGTGGTCGTGTATGTCACTCTGTGGTTAGGCTCCCAACACATAGGTGAAGGTTTTTAACTAGCAAAGTAGAAGAAATAGATTCTTTTAAATAGTACATGGTTCTAAAATCTTGACACTTAAGTAAGTGTTTCAGGAATTACTAAATTTCTTGTAAGTAGATAACTTTAAAAACTTTGTAACTCCCCTTTAAGCCTCCCTTAAACTAATGAATGAAAAAGGTCTGACAATTTTGACATTATCTTGCAGTGCTCTTTTTGCTCCACTGTCTCTTTTCCAGTGATGCTTTTTTTTTTTTTTTGGTAGCTATGGTTCTGATGTTGTGATAAGTAATAGCTCAGGTACAGCAGGCATGTTGGTCTCATGCTAGTAAAGTTAAATACAGGGGACTTTTTTATGTTGTTTAGTACCTTTTGTGATACCACAATTGAAAGCAGTAGCTTTCAAGGATTTATGAACTTTCTGTGCATGCGAACTGTCAGGTATTTCTGTAAGAGCTTTGAAATCCACTGTCATGGTCAATTTCCAAATGATCTTGTTTTATGTAGGGCAGATGGTGAGGATCTTGTTTCTTGTGGTGAGCATAGGTGTGAAAAGCAAACCAACATTGTCCCTTAAAGTTGAAAAATACAGTTTGTCTTTACCTGAAGACTTGAGAAAAAAAACTGTAACTAAGTCTAAGGAGAAATTGTGACTCTCCCAAAAAACTTCCATAGAACAGAATTTCACCCACAGCATTTAAGCTCTGACTTAGTCAGTAGTGACTGTGCTGAAAGTACTCTTGACTCTGAGAAATGCTTATGGGATGAAGGTCTAAGCATTAAACCTTCTTAAGTGCTAAGCTCAATTGCTTAGTTATATGTCCTGGCTTCCCCATCTCCAGTGCATTTACGAAGTTTGCCATTCTTTTCTTTAGTCTGACAGTTGGGGTTTGAGTAGTGATTTCATCATCTGTCCTGAGTGAAAAGCCATCCTGGTGAAGGAATTGTGCCAGCTCTGAGAGCTGTCCAACACCACAGCTTGGCTAGCAAGCAGGCTGTCTTCCTTCTCTTACTGAATGCTCCTTGGTTGCTTGGTCAGTTGCTCTTTGCAGCTGGTGCAGACCATGATGGTTTGGTTTTTCTGTATGTTTATGCTAGAGATTGTTAAATTGTCTAGGAGGAAAATAAAGAGCTGAGGGCAGATGTTGGAGGAGCTTCTTGGATGTGTATGTTTGTGTGTTAGTCAGCTGGACAGAGACTGTTCTGCAGCTGGCAGGCACTGACAAAGGTGCTTCATAGAGAGGGTTTATATGACCTTACTTAAAGATATATTTTTGATGGATATGGAGAAGTCCTTCCTGAGGACTTCTGGGGAAGAGGGAAGAGGAGGTTAATGAATTATGGTGACTGAGAAAAGAAGATTTTCTGGTGAATGGAGATTCATCAGCTGAGGGAGCTGTTCATCAAAGAAGACTGCTAGAGAACAAAAATGTCCTTACAAGTAGTTTTGTTGGAGGGGAGGGGACCTGTTCACTTAATAATTAAATAGTACTTTTGCTGGTTTAACAGTGCTTTTTCTGATGCAGGAGCTCTGCTTGAACTGTTGAATGACTCTATGCTCTGGTGCAGAGAAGCTTTGATTAATAAGCAAGGATTATGACAGAAGATCTGCTGCTCAGAAGTCCAGCACATTACTTAGTTAAGGAATCAAGTGTACACTTGATATTCTTTTTAGATGAAAAGTACTTACTATATGATTTTCTGTGTAAGGTATTGGCAAACATTTAATGAGGTATAGGTACAGATAAGAAAAATGATGTATAAGAAGACTCTGAGTGTTACAAGATAGCATCTCTGGTTTTGATCAGTAGACCTTTACAGAGGCAAGAAAAAGCAAGTGGGATGTTTTCAATGTAAAGCTGGCCAAATTTAGAGTATTGTAGTTGTCCTAAATTATTATTTTGTCAGAGTGCACTTCTCCAAATCATTGCATAACCTTTGAAAGTCAGTGACCATGGGGCAACTTAAATTCCATTGGCAAAACTTCTAGGAACAGAAGGATTCTACCTTTGTACCTTTGGCCTCTCTAACTTCTATATTTCTTCATCTAGGTCCCTCCCAGGATCTAGTTTCAGTAGGGGTTTTATAAATTACATACCAAAGTCCACAAAACACAGAAGTTCACTCTGATCCTTTCTTTCAAAGCAGGAAGGAGAAAAGGGGTGATGTCTTCTGTTGTGCTTGTACCTGAACTTCAGATGCTAAATCAGTGGGACAGTCTTTCATGTAGTGGCTCATATTGAATTGTCATTGTGTTTCCTTCTCCTTGTCAAATGACTTCATGTGTATTTTCTCATGAAGCCCCAAGCAAAACCAGCAGCTTCAGTAGCTGAGCTTACTCTGAGCATCTTCCCATGATTCTGTTAAATCTCACATATTGAAAAAGAGGATCCAGAGAGATCAAGATCATTAATATTCACTGATCCAGAGAGATCAAGATATTAATATGAACTACAGCCACTCTGATTAGGAATCTCTTATGGGATGGGGCTGTGTGGACTCTCATCCTTGTGCCATTTGGTGAATATGGTTCAATATAAGTTTTGTAAAGCCAAGAATTATGTAATATAGTTGAAATTATATTTTGGGAATTACTTGTTTCTCAGTCTTGTTCTTGGCCAGTTAGAGTACAAGCACATTGGATTTTTTCCAGGTCTGCTGTCTGTGGTTCTACCCAGCTATTAGTCCCTTTTTGTTTGATTACAAAGAGATGTCCTCAGTTCTGCATATTATAGTGTCTGTGCAGTCAAGTATGTGCAGTGAAATCAGGGCAGCACTGGAACTGGAATTCATTCTTGAAACTGTAAGACTCGTTACTTTGGGAGATAGGGTAAAATGAAATGTAAACATCTGAAAGGATCTAAACTTGTCATTGTTCAGGTCGAAAACTGCTTTCAGTATCTTTATATAAGGTTTGAAAAGACAAATTTTAGGTCATTGACAGGCTCGATATTCTAAAGACAGGATTGCAATCTGTGCATTTCTAAAGTTACTCTTCTAATAGTTGCATTTTGTTCAAGAAGAGACGTTCAAGAGATTCATAAACTCTTGCTGATTTTTTAAATTAGATTGGTTTTAAGATAAAATTCTTGTGAAACTGCAGATAAGGTAAAGTCTTTCTATTGTAGGTTGACTTTTCAAAGCAAAAAATCTGTATTTTTTCTTATTGACTATAAGCCCTAAATTTGGTGAGAGTGTCATAATTGGGTCTCCTCATCAATTGAGTTTTCATAGGCATGAGATCTGCAAGCACATATTCTCTGAAGAGAATAATGAAGAATCATCTGGGAAAAGCCCAAATTCTTTGGAGTTGGTATAGCTGTAGCTGGTTTTGCTCACAATTAGCTTGATTTACAGATTAATCTGTATTGCTGGTTCTGTTCCCAGGGAAGGAGAATTAGTTGCACATGGTATCAGTGATTATTTTAAAAGTAGATTCTGTTGCTTCTCTTCTGATGTTCTGACCTCTCTTAGAAGTTAAGTGTAGACTGGGCATTTTTCCAGCCATGTGATTGCAGCAGGTTACTGTGGATTTTATGGTCAAAGTAAAATGGGCTGAATACCACAGGGACAGTTTCAGCAAATGCTTATACAATTGATGGGATTAGTTAGCATACATGATGTGGTTTTCAGAATATCAGTCCTTAGATGTTTGAATTACAATTATTTCAAAACTGGGTTTGTGCTACATATCAGATGCTAAAAAGTGTCAACATATATGAGCTGGACATCACATTTTGTGAAGTCACCTGTGGAGGTTCATCTAATGGGAAAACATGAATATTCTTGTCTTTTAAAACATCCTCTTTTTGGCAAATCCCAACTGTCTTAAGTAGTCATTTAAAATATGCCATGCATCTAAATGTAGTTGGTTCAAATTTAATTGAAATCATCTCTGTTAGATCTGTGAACTAATGTAATCAGTCTTCTAAACCAGTTTTCCTCTGTTTGAGTGCCTGGAGGTCTGAAGATTTTTCTTAAATTTGATTAACCATTTTCTTAATTTGATTAACCATTTTCTTAAAATGGTTAATCAAATTATTTAATTTTGAAGTGTCTTATGTAGCACTGGGCTATGAAAAGTTAAGCCAAAATAAAGTCAGAAACTGACTCAGGATTTGAACTGCTTCTCCAACAGTCCCAATTCCCATGGATTTGAATATGTTTTAGCACATAACAGAAAGTGGTCTCTGATTCATAAACTGAGACAAAAAAAAAATCAATAGAGAGACAAAAGGAGAAATAATAGAATACAATGACACAAAACTTAATAGTACTGGTCAGCAAGTTGTCTTGTATCACAGCCTAACTTTTGCCATGCCTTTTTGGGGATACTGCAAAATGAAAATTTTTAAGGGAGGCCTTATATTAGAAGAATGTGTTCATTTCATGGATATTTACCTTGTGAAGAGCTGCCTTAGAGGCACAATGTAAGTGCATGTTGGCAATAGGCATGTCACTGCAGTCTAATTACCAGCTGAAGTCTTAATATTAAGATGTGATGACAGTCCTGAAAAGTCATCAAAGCAAAGCAGTCTTATGTAACATTGTAAAGAAAAAGCAGGCAAGTTGCAGAGAAGGAGTGAAAGTAGCATGGGCAAAATGTCCTTCTCAATTCCCAACATGAAGATCGAGGCAAAATTATGTCTGTTGAGGCAGGTGACCAGGTTCTGAAGTAGCTGAGATCTCAGATGTGATGGATGAATCAGTGAGATTTAAGCAGATCATGGACGGATCTTTTAGGCTGTTATGAGTGACAGGCATCACTGCTGGTGTCAGCGCTGATAGCAGAAAAAGGTATCAAGAAAGTTTTCTGAAGATGCTGAGTTTGAGGTGGTGGTTAGATGTCCGTGAGATAGTGTGAGAAAAGAAGAGATTGGGATAAAAGTGAAGAGTCTGCAAGAATGAGTGTAGGTATTGTAGTCAGAATTATTCTTCTGATAATGTTACTTGGAATTCACAGAAACAAAGAAAAAAGAGGTTTGGAAGCAAGGCTTCCAAAAACCTTAAATCTTTAAAGCTAGCTTAGGTTGCTCATAGTGTTCTAAGGTTGCTAGGAGGATGGAGGTTCCACAGCTTCTGTGCATTGCCTCTTACAGTGCAGAACCTTTTTTCCACATCAGGGATGCTTTTCTTATTTCCAGCCAGAGTTTTCCTTCCTGCAGCTTTTGGCCATTGCCCCATGTCGCATTGGAGTGTACATCTGTGAAGAGTTCAGCTTCATTTGCTCTGTAACTCTTCTTTCCTCCCACTTCATAGGTAGTAGAAGACCGCAGCCTTTGCTTCTCCCAAGCTCAGCAAAGACAGTTCTCTTAGCCTCTGCTCATAGGCCATGTTCTCCTGCTCCTTGGTCATATTTATTTTTACTTGGTGTTTGCTGGGCTGGCTGCAGTTTGATCACATCTCTTGTGTATTTGTTGTATAGAAGAATGACTGTTTTTTTGACCTCCTGCATCTGCTCTTGCTAATGCAGTGCAGAATGTCATTAACCTTTTGCTGCAAGGATGCACTGCTGACTCATGCTCAACCTCCTGTTGATGGAAATCCACAGGGTCTGCAGAGCTGCCAGCTGTCTAGCCATCCAGCAGCCTGTAATGACATCCTCTGCCCCAAGTACAGGACATAAATTTGTCTTTGTTGAACTACTTGAGGCCTATTTCTCCAGTCCTTCTGAATAGTAGCCTTGCCCTGCCATTTTTCAGACAGTCCCCCCAGTTTGGTGTCACACATGATGTTGCTGGGGGTGCTTATTTTTAATAATCAGTCTTTGATGAAACTTTTAAACAGTTTCAGTATTGACCCGTGAGGAACATCATGTGTAACTAGACTGTTGCTAGTCGTTGAACTACTGATCACTGTTATTTGAGCCCAACACTCTAGACAGTATTTCTTTCTTCAGGCAGTTTTGCAGTCCCATCCAGTCCATGCTTTCTTCATTTGGCTACTGGGATACAAGAGGAGGCTGTTGTGAAAGCTTTACTGAAGTCAAGGTAAATAAGATCTACTGGTATTAAGGGCTAGAGAAAGAAAGATGCTTAAAACCAGGGCTTGAAGCTCTTCAGGAAGTGGGAAGCTTTGATCTAGCTAAAGGAACAATTTTAGATTAGTGCAAACGAAGGACTGGGGAAGATTGACTCATAGAAACAATGAGAAGAAGACTCTAAGATGATTGTTATGGCTGATGATGCTGGTTTAGGCTCTTTGTTCATTTGTTCCCTGGTTTTGACATGTAGCACTTCTTAAAAAAGCAATGGGCTCTTTTCCAGACTTATCTCAATTTTCACTAAGCATTTTCCCAGTGCAGATTTATTTGAAATTGTGCTACTTCTCTAGCTATGTAATTGCTGCAGGCATCTGTGGAAACTGTCTCAGACCAAAGTTCTCTCAACAAACCTGATTTATTAAATGTGGCACTTCCAAAACAGTGCTGCAGATGAAAGAGCATGACCATTGCTGGCTAAGAAGGAGCTTAAAGTCAGAAAGACTTTAAAATGATTAATCAAGTGTTATTGGCCTAGAGAGGATTCTTTGCTAAGCATTGAGACCTCTTAGAGTCTCGATCCAGCTTAGGCACATTTTCTGTATGTGCACTTTAGAGCTAGAGTATTTCTGTAGTTAGCTTTGTTTCTGTCTGCTTAGTTGACACATACTTTAGTGTTTATTCTGCATAACTTTTTCCTTTGTTGTAAAGGAGAAAATATTTTATGTAATTGGCAAAGAACTCTAGTCACTATCAAATTGTGTTCCCTTTGGATTTGGAGTGTTTAGAGCGATGAGACAGTGATTGCAGTAGATGAATGCCTGCAATGCTGCTCCTATCCAGAATTTGATGCTCACTAACTTCTGGGAAGAGGTAACTGACTGGAACTGTAGTGTTTTCCACAGGTTGTAGGTTAGACTTTATAGTTCTGTCTTGGTAGTACAGTAAATAGAATACAGAGGTTATTCCTGTAAAGATTTTTGTAATTTTTTTAATACTATATTTTATTCTAATTTTCAGTATTTAAACTCTGGTTGTATGGCTTAAAGGATTTGCCATGATTTGCTATGGAGATTTTAATCTTTAGGTTAGTGGCTTGTAGCTGATTGCAGGATCAGAGAATCTGTGAGGGGCTGCATGAAGTAAAGTGGCAGCCTCTCTCTGTTCCTAGGGAACACGTGCTGCATCCCATGGCTGCAAGCAAAGTTGCAAATAAAGAGTCTGTAAAATATATATAAAATTGGTCTTTGCATATCCAGTTTAGAATTTAGACACATAATAAAACACAGACAATCCTGCATATTTTAAGTCTGCTTTTGAGCTCTTCTCAGATCTTAGCTTTACGTACTATATTTTTTGAAATGCCCACATTTTCCTAATTACAATAATTTTCTTTGATACGGAGAAAAATCATCGTGGGATGGTATTTGTGGCCCAATGTATGCTATAATTTAAAGTTTAAATTATGTAAAATAGGATTCACTTTGCTCTGTTTTTAAGTGTAAAAATGTTAAAATAATTGAAAACAGATTATGTGGTAGCTTTTAGTATGTCATTGTTGTATGTCAATCCTTAATACAAAAATATTGATGTTTATTGTTTTGAAATCAGTGTGTTCTAGGACTATGGCTTCCAAAACCCCGGTTGGATTCATTGGGCTGGGTAACATGGGAAATCCAATGGCAAAAAACCTGGTAAAACATGGATATCCAGTTATTGTGTATGATGTCTTCCCAGAAGCTTGCAAAGAATTTCAAGACTTGGGTGCTCAGGTATAGTAATAAACTTCTTTATTTCAGCAATAGCTGTGTATGTTGAATGGTTCTTGCACGCAATGCAACTAAATAATCTGGGTTTTTTTCTTGGTTAAGATCGCAATCAGAACTGAAACAGCACAATAAATACAATCTGAATCTGTGAGGTTTCAGGTAGAGGAAAGATATGATTCTATGCCAAGTAATTTTCCTGCTGTTAGCTGGAATTGCTACCTTGTCAGACTTCTCTAGCTGTCTTTTTTCCCCCCACTTTTTATGAGAGTAGGTTGATGGCCTGTTCTATCACCTCCTGCTTTCTCCTGCTTCCTTCTCCCCCAGGTCTAGATGGCTAGTGGGCTGCTTTTCATCTGATTCTTGCTTTGACCTTTTCAGGTTAAATGACCCTAGTTAAAAATTCCTGCTGGCATAGCTGTAAGGGTTATAGGGACATATGAGCTTTCCTGCTGCTTCAAGGTGTAGTCCTTAGGGGCAGGGGAAAAATCTAATTATTTAAGTGCTTATTCTCTTGGAGGTGAGGAAGGATATGCTGAGAGAAGAGGAAGGAATGAAAAGGAAAAAGGAGGGAAGGAAATTGATTATATTAGGGAGCTTTACCTTCCTGCAATATACCCTGCAAAATCTTGGCCCTGTTCCAGCCAGTCCTATTACTTTTCTTAATCTGTTAATACCCTCAGAGCCCCATTCTCTCAGATGGTTGTGTCATTTCTATGTGTCTGTAACACATTTAAATGGTTTTGACATACTTCAAAGCTGTCACAATTTAGACAGTTGTGGGCAAATGGATACGTGCTTAAAACACAGAAAAAAGGAGTGCAGTGCAAGAATAAACCTGTCATGTAACAATGCAGAGGATAGACGGGAATTTTGCAGCAGTGGCAAGGAAATTGTAGGTAGGTCTAGACAGAGGAACTGTGTTCCTTGAAGGTCTAAACTGTTGAAACTAATTGCAACTGTTTTAAATAATGAGGTAAGATCGAGATTCCTAAAAGATAAAATGATACCACACAGCTGTTAGTAATTAATTGCAGCTCGCCTTGAATCATTCCAGAATCTTGGCCTTAAGTGGGAAAGTAAGCTTTTCACCTCTCTTCCTAGCTCCTGTTCCTATTTTGTTAAAGCAGCCAAGACCCTCAGGCATGAACCAGACGTGTCTTGAGTAAGACTGGGCAAATGGAAGAGATTGTTTTGAGCTGTTGGTTGTATTTTTAATTCATGTTCTGCAGTGGAATCTCTTTTCTGTGGCTGCCCATGTTGATAGCTTTTTGCCTTTGTAATAGAATCCTTGGCATTCACAGCAAGATGTGACATGTGATAATACAGGTGAACTGTAATGCCTTTAAAAATAAAGTCCAAGGTATGTTTTAAGATCATAAATCGCTGAGAGAATACATGGCTAGGCTTAAATACAAATAAAACACATTTAAAGAAAATATGTGAACATAACTTCCTCTTCTTGATCTTTAGGTGTAAATCCTACTCCAGCACTTTTTTCAGGAATTGAAAACTTGTGGGTCCATGGGGCCTTGTAGAAACTGCTGTAGAAGGAACATTGGGCTCTAAGGGCTGCTTTCTCTTTGGTCTGGCTGTAAGGGTAAAACCATCAGGAGTGTTACAGAAGTGAAATGACCCCAAGAGACAGTAAACTTAGTCAAATGTCCATTCTTTTAAGGCCAGTGCTGCTACCAAGGTATATGGTGGATGCAGGATGCCTGATCATAAATCTGCACAATCTCCTACTCCGCTTTCTTCAGCCAATGAAGTAAACAACTGGGATATGGTACATGTCAGAAAGTGGCCACCCACCTGCTAAAGGTGAATAATAAGAGGAAAACTGGCTGAGCATGAGCATATGGAACCACTTGGGGTGGAACTTGGAGAAAGTTGGAAGGCTCACAAATGGAGTAACTGCGTGTCACACTTCAGCTTACAGGTCTTTGTATCTAAATCCCATCACAGATTTAGAACATTGAGAATGTTACTGGAGTCACCTGATGCATAAAGCATCATAAAAATAGAGCTTTCTTTAGTTTACAGTAAGAATGCCATTTCAGGCAAATAATAATTAATTGACTTCTTGTAAATATAAGTAAAACAAAATAGGGAAGCAGTTTGGAACAAATACAAGCAAATGCATCTAAGGGCAGTACCAATAGAAAAATCTCTCCTATCCAGTTACATACTGCAAAAGTTTGCTTAAACTAAACAAGTATCAGAACATGTACAGGCCTTGGTGGGCTGCTACTCTGAGCTAGTATAGTCTATGTTGATAATCAACAATTAGTGTTTGGTCTGTTTTTTAAAGTTATGCACATATTCTTAATGATTTCAAATGCTCAATGTTTCGTAATAGCTTTCAAATCATTCAGCTTTGTTTCTGAAAAGTCCCAAATAAAATAAAATAGAAGTTTTATATGCTGTTTACTGAACAGCTAGGTATATTTTTTCAGGCAATATTATTCATATTTGTTAACAGTACCAAAAGGCCAAGAGTTGTATATTCCCACTTTTAATTCCCACTTTGTTTTGCTACTTACTTCAAGGTAGCAGAAGGTTTTTCCTTTGTATAGTTGTAGAAGTACTGTCCCAGTCTGTGCACCTTTTTAATCTAACTTTCTTCATGTAAAAGGCATCTTACTATTTTGAAAGACGTGAATGGAATAAATGAATTCCTGTTTAGATGACTACTGTACTATGTCTTCTTTGTACCTGTTTTACTTAAGAATTATTTAAAACTGTAACAAAAACCCAGCTATCTGCTATCTATGTAGCCAAGTAGAAATTTGAGGCTGATGTACTGTTTCATTTGTGTGCCCAATGTAGTATATTTTTCAACTTCTGGTTGAAAAATGCAAATGGGCCACTGAGTCTTCAGCTGATACCCTCCAAACATCTAAGAATACTGGAGATCATAGTTTCAAAGAAGAAGACACATATAGATTCAGGTTCAAATTTCATATTTCCTCTCTCCACCTCTAATAATACACATTGAGACTGAGCCAAACCAGAGATACATAGAACTAAAGACAAAGGTGCCATGCTTCTCTTTAAAGAGATAGGTTCTCTCATCTCCAGAGAGGCAAGTCATGAAATCAGCTAATCAGATATAGAAGGTTTGCTGCTTATAATTGCCTCATTTATTCCCGCTAACCTTTGTTCTTTAAACTATAGCATGTTTCCTTTTGTAACTGTGTGGTATGCCCGGCGTTTTGTGCAGTATTAACTTACTCTTTCGAAACAAAATCTGCCTGTTTCTCGGTCCCATCCATGCCAGTTTCTTGGTGTTTTTCCCCCAAGAGCCTTGTTCACTGACTATGTACAGTCTTCCCTTCTTTTGTTCAGAAGTCAAATAAAAATCAAGAAGTTTCTTATGCTGATCCCAGAAGTCCTTCAAGGTGTAATTCAGCATTAATTACAAATGACTGAAATTAGATTAGATCCTTGTGGGCTAAAGATAAAATAATGAACTGTATGTTTGTTGCTATTTTCCCTGGGCTATTAATGTGTTAACAATGCAATTTTAAAGAAATTTATTAATTCAGACCAGTACTGGACAGAAATCTTACTGGTAAATGCCTTCCAAGTGAAACTCACAACTTAGCTGTCAAAATTTCATTTGTTGTGTATGTATCTTAAATACTATACTGCCTGCCTCTGAAAGTGACTTCAGAATGGTAATATACCTTTCAAGTTAGGTATGATTATTTAACAACTAATACCTAATAATATATGTCGAAAATTGGTCAGATCTTTTTCGTGAAGGATGCTTGAGCTGATAATTTTCCATTTTAAAAATGCCAGTTATAATATTTTGAGAAACATCAGTTAGTTTATCTGATTCCTTTTAAGGTGAGGCTCAGACGTGCATCGAGTAAGTTTTTTTCTTTTTTCCTCAGTCTTTTTCTCTTTTAATGCTGTATATAAGACAAGGAAAAAGTGAGATTTTTTGTAATCCTTTCGTATTGTGCCTCCTTAGAAACAGTTTCTATAATATTTTCTATAGATTCAGGGTCTGTAGTGAATTGAAGATTTATGAATAGGTTGATGGGATGAAAGCATATTCCCTTTAGCAGATGTTGTGGAGGAACTTCCATGATAGGAGATCCTTTTCATTGTTTTGATTTTTCAGTTGCTGGATCCAAAGAATCAATATGTTCATTAGGAGAGCAGTTTTTCTTGTGTTTTAATTTTTTTTTAATAGCTTAGTTGTGACCAGTGAATACTAAAACCAAATTCATCAAACATGTCTGACATCTCTTTTTCAGGAAGTGTGTAAGCTTATATTGTTTGGCTTTTTTTTCTTTAAAAGGTAACAGAATCCCCAGCAGACGTAGCAGAAAGAGCAGACAGAATTATTACCATGCTGCCTTCTAGTCCCCATGCAAAAGAAGTTTACACAGGAAGAAATGGCATTCTAAAGTAAGACTTTTTTGTAGTTTGGAGAATTTCCACTTGTACTCAAGGTTTGTCTGATGATTGCTGTTGTTGTAACTCTTCCTGTGCCTTCAGGGCACTTAATTCAATGTTCTCTGTTCTGTCACTATTGATATTTCTAATTATATAAGTTCTCTCATGCAGTGCTGCTTTTGAATGGCTTTTGGCTAAAGTCTTTATTTAATTTTGAGTAGAATAATAATTTTTGTGCATTTCAGGCAACTTAACTATTATCTGCCTTTTCAGTTGCATGGTTCTTTTGCCATAATGTAATGTACTACACTCAAGTACAACTAGAATATTTGCTGGCAACAATTATTTGCTCAAATACTATTTTCTTTACCTTGAAATCCTATAAATTAGATGTTCTGAAGAGAAACCATTGTGTCTTATGTTGTTAAAGTGTATTTACATAGAATAGCTGACAAGACTTTCTTGATTTCTACTCTTGTTATCTGTTTATTACCCAAAAAATATCGTAAGATTTTGTTTAATGTGAAACAGTGTTTTTTAACTTTTGTGGAGGGATTTCCACTGAGCCTTAAATCCACAGTCTGCAGAATTCTAGTGCTCAGAGTTTTTGAACTTGCCAAATCAAAAAATAAATACAATTCAAAAATCTGTTCTGGCTACAAGTGCACTGCTCCTGGCAGGCTGACTAAGTCTACTGGATACCTCTGAGGATCATGTAGGCTCTTAACAGCTATCCAGGTTAATAAGGTAAAGGAAAAAAAAACATACAGAAGACAAAAGTACAGTAGATTATCAAAAAATGATGATGCCTTTTTAGGTATTGATTGTACAATATTAAGATGCAGTGATGAGAATGGAAGTAGAAAAGCGGGATTTCTGTTGTTCTTGCTGTATAAGAATAATAGTTGATTCTCTCCCTTGTTGTCTGTAGTTTAATTTCTCATAAGGTAGGAGTGAGGAGATCTAAACTTAGACTCTTCAGGGAAGATGGGTAATTGGATCAGCCCCACAAAGCTCAGGGAACAGCTGTGGGAGAACTGCCCATGATGGCAGTGGTTTGAAGAATGATTGGCAGTATGTACTGATACAGTACAGCCAGTTAATCTCTTGAGTACATAGATGTGGGAAATCCAGCAGGAAACAGTATGTGGAAAGCAGCCCTATGCTGCTGCAGTTTCTCAGCCTCTGTATTAAGAGAAGAAAGTGTGATTTGGCAGTAGTGAATAATTGTGGCTCTGAATGACCTGGTCCTTGCTGACTGGTTTGATTTTCATAATTTTCTGAAGCTTTTAAAGCTTTATAGAAGAAAACATCAATAACGTGAAGTGTTTAAAGGTTGAGTTCGTCATCCCACTGTGTTACCAAGGAGCCTGTGCCACTGTGCCTTCTTCTGAACATAAAGGGGAGATGACATAGTACCTTATCTGCTGCGCTGGTTTTTGTTTGCATGTGTCCAAACTAACTGTAGCAGCCCAAGGGATGAGTTTTGTGTATGTGGAACTGTTTCACTCTGGAGTTCCAGTGGGGTCACAATGTATGTATACGTTGAGAGGCTATTTCCAGCAATCTGGGTAATTCAATTAAGTGAAATCCACTGTACTGCCAGCAGCATGCAAGGTGCGGTGGATGTCTTTATCTGTCACGAGTAGCTTTAAATGGGCCACGTTTTTATGACTAAAAAATTCTGGTGTTTGATTTCATGGTGATTGCTGGTCAGGTGGACTTGAAATCATGGTGCAGTTCAATGGAAAGAGGAATAAAAATCAACTTCTTTGTTGTGGAGGGCATTAAAAAAGTTAACATTTTTTAAATTTCAAAAATTTTATTGTGTTTTTTAATCAAATAAAGAGCTTTTTGTGGCCTACAGTTTGAAATACAGATCTGCCTAAATGTATTGGCTATCAATGGGAAAACATTTTTCTCCATACTTCACTTCAAATGTTCAGTGGGCTTTTGTGGTTTTAGTTATGGTCTTTATGTAGAAAAAATTGTAGAATGATTAAAATAATGCAATCAGACCATTCTGACATAAGAAGTTAGGATACTGTATATATAAAAAGAACATTTTATTGTTATATATTAAACTTTAGGCTGTATCAGCAGTTGCTTAGAATGCATCTTAGGTGATCTCTATATTATATACTGCTCAACTTGTGTAATGGAAGATTTTCTTAGTGCAAGCTTTTTGTGTAATTTTGTTTAATAGTGTTTAGAAGAATATCCTTTTTTGTGTTCAGCTTTTGTTGGGCTTTGAGTGGTTCAAAACTGCAGTATACATACTGAGCAGATCTTGCTCAATAAGGTTTAAAACTTTACGTTTACTAGTGTAGCAAAAATGTCTGCACATTTGTCATGCTGATGGAAGCCAGTGCCATGGTAATAGTTGCAAATATCTTCTGAAAATAATAATGATAATTATAATAATAAATCTTTATTTTAGGAAAGTGAAGAAAGGCTCATTGCTAATAGATTCCAGCACTATAGATCCAGCAGTTTCAAAAGAATTAGCCAAAGCTGCTGAAAACACAGGAGCAGTTTTCATGGATGCCCCTGTTTCTGGAGGTAAGTCTTCATCAGAAGTTTACCTTATATTGGACAAGTTGTCTCTTTCTTTGCAGTTTCAGTCAGCAGTTTGTACCCTTGTTGCTATAAGTTGCTTTTCTTTGCTATATGTACAGAATTCTGTTTTGTTGTTGTTGTTTAATTGCATTACAGATATGTATCATAGGAGTATTTTTAGGATTTAGGAGTACACTTTTGTGTTACACTTGGAGAAACAGCTTTCTTGGGTATGGTACAGTGGTCCTTTTAATTTAACTTCTTTCATAAAGTTGCATTTTTATGCAGTTGCTGACATTTCTTTACCCTCCATCTATTTCTTCCTGTTAGGGAAAAACTGGTTGTCATTAAGCAGTTCTGTTGCTGTTTCATCTTATATTCCTCGTTTCATTATCTTCTTTTTAATTAAAAGAAGAATGAAGTGAGGAATATAAGATGTCTTTGTCAAAAGAAAACAGAGATTTGTCTGGTTTTATAACAACTGACATATGTGGGCGATAATTGTCTATTCTTAAAAGTTGCTAACTATTGATCTCTGAGTATTTAGTCTCTTGTAAGAAATAATACAGAGCAGGAAAGACATCTCAAATTGTGGGCAGAGGAGAGCAGAAACATAAAATTAATATTTTGAAAACAAAACCATAACTAGTCCTTTCTATTGTTGAATTCTTCTTCAACATACCTGGAATTAGAAGGTGAGGAAACCTCATTTTTTGTGTGACAATCTTAAGGTTTTTACAGTCTCATCTAAAAATTAAGGTAACTGGCATTTTAAGAATTCTTTATTTTCCTGATGAATGTCAGTGATGAGCAAAAACTAACAATCTGTTTAATTTTCAACTGGGAGCTAAGGCAAGATTTGACTACATACTAGAAGCCAAAATTTTCATCCAAATTCTATTGTGAACAGAAAGTAGGCAGATCCAGGTAGGTGATATTGAAGAATATAATGGAGAAGACAAGATTCTTGCTTCCCAGCCAGAATGTTAGTTCTCTTTTATAAAGCTAGATAGCTAATCAACCTGGGAAGAAAAACCACAGAAAAATTGTATTGTGGGCAGATTATGTATCTCTCTGATCCTTCTTTTCAAACACAGCATGGACTTTTGCTTATCAGTTGGGCAATTCTGACCTACTTCTATGTTGTTTTCTTCATTCCCTTTCTGCCAAGTGTGTTATTTTCCAGAAGAAATTATTTACCTTTTAGAAATGTTTATAATTTATTTTTATCTTTAAGTTTTTGGTGTAAGTCTGACTATAACTACAAAGAAGAAAAGGAAAAGTTTGATTCGAAGCAACTTTAGTTGTTTAGGGGGTTTTGTTCCTTGACAAGATGGTAAGGCCAAGACAGAGTTAATGTGATAACGTATAGCTGACTGGTGTGAATACAGATGGCTTTTTTGGTGTTGGTGGTTTATCTGAATGGTGACTAGTGTCAGTTACAGATTGAGGGATATCCTGTATAAGGGGGAAAGAATAGACTTGACCTTCTAGTCCTTAATATATTTGTGAAGCCCAAGGAGTGCTCTGTACAAATCATGTTTAAAGTGGGCACTTGCTAGAAATGTGGAGAAGTTAGGTCTGTTGGAAAAAACCTTTAATGCTATGCTTTGTTATTTCCATCTTTCAGTACCTAACGCATCAAGTCTTTGGGGTATTTTTATATGTCCTGACTGCATTGTTGGCCTTGAGACAAAACACTAAATGGAGAAGTATGCTCGGCTCTCTAGAAATTGGCAGGCATTATGCTGTTGCTGTGCAATGCAATAGAGTTGGCAGGAATTTCAAGGAGAGTGTTTGTGGGACATAGGGAGGAGGAAGAGAAAGCAGCATGCCTGAACTGTCCTCTTTAGAGCTGTCTGTTTACTAGCTGTTATTGGCAGACAACTCCACTTGTGTTTTTAGGTATTTGGGTGTTGCCTGATGTTAACATTCATTCACTGTGAACAAATTCACAAACTGAATAATATTTTGAAAATTTCTTGGTCTATAAACTCTAGGGAGAGAGAGCAGTGATTTTAATCATGTTCTGACATTGCAAATGAATAATCTTTGGGCATAACATTAGGGCCAGATTTTAGTGGCTTGTTTGCAGTCTTGCCCCCAAAAGATTCTTTCTCTTGATCTTTTTTCAGATGGGCCTTCATGCCATCTTAATGCTGTCTTCTTCATATGATTGGCCTACAGCTTAGTGCTGTCTTCTTCATATGATTGGCCTACAGCATTTACTTGCAGCTTACAGTCAGGACCCATTAAGTAGAAGTTGATGAACCAAGTCACTATAGTATTATTTTTTATTAAGTGACTTCAGAAAATACTTCTCATTCCCATGGTTGCATGCAGATTATGCTGCTAATGCTGTCTAGAGATAGCAATCGCTTTAGCCTAGGATTAGGATCTCTTGCAGGTCCACATGAGAAAGTTCTGTCATGGTTCCCAGTGCTGCCGTGGTTTGTGACCTCTTTGTGAGCATGGGAGAAACGGGGAAACATCTTCAAAATCCATGTTTGTTTGTTTGTTTGTTTGTTTGTTTGTTTTAATCTAGACAGGAAAATTATCTCTTTGCAAAGTTTGGGTTCTTCATCTTGGTATGTATAAAAGTATTTTAAGGCACACATTATCTCAGAAGCATATTTAAAACTGACTCCTATTGGCACAAGATTCTACTGGCTAAGTACAGGATCTAAATTTAGCCTTCAAGAATTGTGTCAAATTTGTCCTCCCACTGATTTCAGTAGAAGTGTGATACAGGTTCTCACCTCATAATCCAGCGCTAATTTCACTAGTGGCTTCACTGACTGCTGTAATAGTTCTCTCTTTAACTCAGTATACAAGATACTAATTTCCTAAAGTATATTGGCTGATTTTTTTTTTAATTTCTAATGTAATTCTTTCTATGTTGTAAGCATTGTTAGTGTTCAGATACAACCTTTTCAACTTCTTTCTCCTTCCACTGGCTATTAAAATTTTATCAGCTCTGTATCTGCTCAAAGTACATTGTAGTGCATTCTACTGGAACGTCACAAAAAGATGTGACAACTTGATTTGTTTTTCTGGTTTTGGAGGTATGAAAAAAGATTTTCAACTCTTTTGTAAGTCTGGTTCTTTAAGATCTGATAATGAAACTTTAGATCTTCCTCCTCACTGTATCCTTTAGACAAGAGAGTAGTCAGTTAAAAAGTCAGACTGCTAATTGTTAATAACAGCTGTCATATAGAGAACTGTAGTCATGCTAAAATGGTAATAAAGAGTAGAATAAAAGATATTTTTTTTTTAGAAACCGTGCGTTGGAGGTGGCTAGAAGAGGTTGTAGTTTCTATTCCAGCTGTCATTTCAAACTGTTTCATCTTAGAGTACTGTCTCCATAAACTTCAGCTGATCATAAAGTGATGGAAACAGTAGTAGTAGTAAGACTGACAAGTTAAGACTTCAGGTCACTGATAACGTAAAGTACAATGTGAGTCCTTGATGGTGCATTGCAGACTTAATACCTGCATGGCCAGATCTCTACTTAATATGGAGCAAAGGTAAAAAAAATATTAGAAACATTCTGGAGATATTTTATTTTATTTATTATATTTCAAAGAGCAATATATTTCAGGATACCAGAATTTTTTTCCTTTTTCTTAGAAAGGGCACTTTCCTAAAATAGGAGAAGCGAGTTATGTGTTTTTTTTACTTGAACATTGAAGGCACTTAGTGCTGTGCCTTTTCCAAGGAGAGCAGAGGAGTTAAAACTTTATGCACACCAATATTTGCAAAGATTATTTGAAAGACTCCTTCAGACAGACTAAAAAATAGGAAATAGGAATGAGTAGTTCAAACATGGCATCTCTTAGGTTGTAAATTCTGTTGTAATAAAGATGCATAATCATATCTTTGCCAGAATTAAACTGATTTAATAAACCTGTCTTTGCTGGGGAACCTTGGTAGAGCTACTTGAACTGTCTTCATTAAGTTGTGTCTGCTTTTTTTCTTTAGCTTTGTGCACCTTTAGAGAAGTGCAATCTTATGACTTCATGGGAGAGGAAAAGTTGGTGGGTTAATTCAAAATCTCTAATTTGAGACATCGTGTATTTGTTCATAAACACAAAGAATAAAATAAGGATTGTCCTGAATTCAGTGGTATAGAGGTTTGGTGTGGTTTTGGCTTTCTGGTCTGGAAATGCAGTGATTGGATCTGTTAGAATCCTTGAAACACTATAAGGATAGAGCAGGTTCATGAATTTAGAACTAATAATTCTGACCTATCCCACTCAGTAGTAGGTGTTCTTGGCAAGAAAAAACATCTAAATGCATAGTAGTATTTGCTCCATTATAGATTCTGGATTTATGTTTTTATGCTTTATTTTTAAAGCCCAAATGTGTGTGCTCAGAATGGCCACAATGTTCTCTGTGTTCCTGGTACTGAGCGTAACAATTTTACCTCACTTGCTTTGCTCTTCCTCAGTTACCATATGCCTTGTGTAATTTTTTTTGTTCCTGACATCTTTCTTAATTTCTCTGCTTACATTTTTTGCTGAATGCATTTGATCATATTCATTTTTTGCAAAGCCTGTGATTTAGGGATGGTAGTAGAAATTACAATGTACAACCATAATACTAAAGGTAGTGTGAAAAATATTACGAGTTCTTCTGAAATTTAGATGAGAGAAAATAATGCAGAAAGTAACTGATGACAAAAAAGGGAAGAATTGGCTGAACTGATTTAAGGAAGCTGAAATGAGGATGAAGAAATATTTTGAAATCTGAGATGCTTAAAAAGCTTCTGATTTCTAATAACTTATGGTTTAAATTTTATAACAATACTTATCTGTCAAAATAAAGCTAGTTTAATAGATCTCTTTTGTTGGAGAGAAGAAAGAACTGAAAATCTTGAAAATCTTACACATTGGTAAGATGTATATTTTGACACAGGGAGGGGAGGAAGTATAAACCTTGTGCAAATATCTCTATGTTGGCAGCAGCTGCTGTTTCAGAAGAGTTGGGTAGTATATTTACTTATGTGCTGACTTTGCAAGGCTGTTTTTCTTCTGTAAGCCTGTTATGTCTTTTGCATTCTCTATAAAATAAAACAAAAGGTAGCAGAAGGTAAGGAGGAATAAACAGATTTATTGAGATCATCTAAAAATGTTCACTGGGGTGGAGACAACAATCCTACAATGACTAAAAGGGTGGAATAAATAATTTTATTAAAGCATATTGTATATTTTGGCAATAAAATTGTGTGTAGTCTGGCCAAATAGTGACCAATGTGCAGAGAAACATATCTGTCTCCATTTGTTCAAAGGTGTAAAGATGAGTTATTCAGGCTAGCTCAATGGGACATAACCAGGAATAATAGGCTGGAAATCATTAAGGAAAGAAAAATGTGTGCCGTGTCTACCAGGAAAAATGTCCTAACGACATTCTTCATACACTGTGGAATAATTTCCAAAGGAGATGGTTGAAGCCAAATATCTCCATATGCTTTAAACTGTGCTGGGCAAAGTGCTAGGAACTATTCTGTAGGGAAAAATCTACGACTGGCAGGAGGATGGCCACATGATCTAATCGGTCTTTTCCATCTCTAATGTCTACAATCCTGTTGTGTTCTCACACATGGTGTTCAAAAACAGTTAAAGGAAAACTGTCCAGATGGAAGTTAGAAATCCCTGTGGCACTCTTTCAAAAAGAGTAAGGAATAACTGCAGAGTTAGAGCCAACATTCCTTCTCTCAGTAAAAATGGTTCTAATATTCATGGCTGCATGTGAGCTGTTACCACATTCCTAATAACTGCTCTGTTTGTGGATCCTTTAATGCTAGTATCTGCCTCTTCCTGTCAAATGTTCTGAGATACACAGAGTAAGAAAGATCTATAAATGCCAGCCTGTAATAAGTCCTAGGAAATAAAAGTTAATTTAATATCATTTTTTAATTTTTGATTTCTTCTCCTAGGGAATGTTTAAAGTTAAGGGGTTGCAGGTGGTGTTTGGGAATGTTTCTGGAATGAAGTGATGACTTTGAAGCTTTATACTGAGTTTGTTTCGGTTTTAAGCATTCATGGGCTTCTTTTTCTTTCTTTTTGTTCTTTCAATGGAGTGCCTTGTTCAAAGCGTGCATTTTTCATGTAGCCAAAACAACCTAGTGTGATTCCTGTGCTTTTAGGACAGTGGGGATGATGAGCACCAGACCTTGGTAATCCCCTAACTCCATATGAGTCCTGATTCTGCACTGTGCTGAATGTGCCTGGTGCAGATGTCAGCAGTGAGCCCAGCACCAGGCACACCAGAGTGGGAAGTCCGAACTGGAAGGTGCTGCACAGAGCAGACTGGGAGTGCCCTGTGCCTGCACAGTGCCCATCACCATGGGGACAGCCACACCAGCTACCCGCCTTGGAGGTGCCACTGGAGAAAATGCACTTTTCTCTGAATCTTAATAAAAAGCAGTTGTACTTGTAATTCAGTGTTGCCTTAAACAGATTTTTTCAGTCTGTGTGTGGAATTCTTGTTTGTTGGAACAAAACCTAAAAGTCCACAGAAACCTGACTACATGGTTTCAGCTGGGATAGGGTTAATTTTGTTCCTAGTAGCTGGTACAATGTCTTTTTTTTTTTGTTTTAGAATGATAATAAAGTTGATAGCACATTGATGTTTAGCTGTTGCTAAGTAGTGCTTACTTCAAGTCAAGGACTTTCAGTTTCCCATGCTCTGTCAATAAGGAGTTGCACACCAAGCCAGGAGGGAGCATTGCCAGGACAGGTGACCTGAACTGGCCGAAGGGTTTTATATTCCTTTGCATAGAGCTCATATAGCTCAGTATATAAACTGGGGGAATTGCCTGGGAGGACTGCTTGCTGCTCAGGAATGGACTTAGTGGAGCAACTGTATTGTACATCACTTGTCGTTCTTGGGTTTTATTTTGCTCTTTTTGTTGCCTCCTTTTTCATCACCATTAAAAAAAATATTGATATTATTATTTATATTATTGTTATAATTATTATATTTTATTTCAGTTATTAAACTGTTCTTGTGTCAACAGATGGATTTTACCTTTTTTTATGTTTCTCCTCTCCATCCCACTGGGGAAGGATGAGGGGTGAATGAGTGAGTGGCTGCATGGTACTTCTTTGCCAGCTGGGGTAAATCACAACACTTATTTAAATGAATGGGCCACTGGAAACGTGGCACAATATAGAATTACATGTTTCTTTTGTCTCTTATTCATTAAGGGAGATCTTCAGATCATACACTAGACGTGTGGAAAGAAACATTAGCATCCTAAGTCTGAACCTTAGGACACATCTTGAGTCTTAGGACACATTTGTGCAAACTACTCAAAGGAGCAGAATGCTCCTTTCAAGGCCCTTTAAACACTTAAACTAAAGAAGCAAAAAAGAAAAGAAACGTACCCACATGGAGTAAATTTTGCAGGCAGGGACAGCTAACCTTGTCTTGTAGTACAGGCCTTTGAAAGTAAATCACTTGTTGATCCCCTAAATAGCTGAATCCAGGATGAGAAGGAATGAAAGCTGATCTTCTATTGACACCCATCTGGATGATTCTGGGTTCCTTCTGTTTAAAGTCATAGTGATGAGTTGACCAAGTTTTGGGTTTATTTATGACAATATTACCCTATGATCTGGAGCCATTCTAAGTCACTGGATCATTGCAGAATGTTGCCTTGTAGTGGCGGACATTTTTATGTTTTGAAAATGGTCTTGTGTGAATAAAAAGGGGGAGAACGTTCTAGCAGAAGTAATCCTTCTGCACTTCAAACAAATACCTGAAAATTATTCCATATTTGCAGTGTTTAGTGTAGTACTGCCCACTGTGAGACAATTCAGTAGATTGAGCTTTTGTCCTTAGCAGAACAGCTCCTGGTTAATCCACAGGGAGCACATAGAAATGCCAAGATTTCCTAATTTTTCTTCCTTCAACCACATTTTTAAAAACATGGTTTATATCATGAAATAAAACATTAAAGGAAAGAGTATTGCCTTTTACCATTAATACACATTTAGAATCCAGCTCTCAGCATACAAACTATTCAAATGTTCACGTTTTGGTTTGTCCAACAGTATTTAGTCCTGTTGGCTCACTACTTCAGTCTACTGAAAAGTGGAAGACAGAGGAGAGTCTTGCAGTTCTGGAGCTGAAGAAACAGTTCTTAACTACAGTTCTCTTCATGCCAAGCACAACATAGGAAGTGGGGAAAAAATTTATTTACTGCACTGTGTTTGACCTATAATTTTAACCCTTAAAATTTGGTTCTTATTTTATTTTCTGTAGTTTTGCTGGGAAAAAATCCCATTGTGTGGGATTTCGTAAACCTTATACAGCTTTAAGCGATATCTCTTTGTAAGAGAAAATTAAGAGATGGCTTGATGGGAACAGAGTAATGCATGGAAATGTTACCCTGGTGCCATACCTTCTGTTTCTATTCCTGGTTCTGTAAGCAGTTGTGTTTTAATTATTCTGTGTTGTGGAAGAATGTTAAATTATTTGTGGTAAAATGGGGGGAACAGTGTGAAACACTGTGGAACACTTTAAACTCTTTACATATTTTAAGTCCAGATAGTGGTGTATGATTGGTAGTATCCCGATATGTTGTTTGTCTGCTGGTAAACTAACAGGGTTAGGGTTTTTCTTTTAATGTGAAGCTTAGCAAGTTGACAGGAATACTAATCTGACATGTAATTATTATCCATTTGCTTTATTTAATGAGTTGCTGCAGACTGTGTAAGATCCTAGTTACTCAGTAACCATATAGTTTAACCATAAGCAGTCAGAAATGTGCATTTTGGCTGTTATTTTGTTTTCCATCTGTGTTTCCATTGCTTTCTGATAATGTATGGTGGGCATGTGTGTGGCTCTTAAGTGTGTTTGCCATAGGGAGTACAGGGAAAGTCACATTGACTTTTAGCTTTGGCTGAGGAGCATACTACTTGTGTTTCATTTGTGTTAGATTTCTTGGGTTTGCTTAAAATTGTGGATTTCATTTTGAAACTGACATATGACTATACATAGTTAGCTGTTCCAGCTTGGTTGATTTCTGAGGTCCAACATTTTTCCGATCAAACTACTTCCAGAATTGCTACAATTGCTAGTTGTCTGAAAGCAGTATTTGGTAGCAGCTAGATGCTTCTTGTCTTGAATAAGGCATTTTATGTTGCATGTGCAGGAAGAATATCAATTTCCTTCCTCTTTTAAAAGTTGAAGGACAGCTGGAGAAAGGAACCTTCAGTAGGTTATCAGCGAGTGAAACGCTGTTGTGGTAGAGCCCTATATAGTAAACTAGGAGTGTGTCTAACTTTCCTCTTTCTGCAGATGCTCATCTTAGGATTTATATTAGTGGGGAGTTAGGGGTGAGGCTGGGGCAGTGGTAGGCTTTTGTAGCGGAAGCACTAAATGAGAAACTGATGTGAATTTGGCAAGCAGGAGAGTTCCTGAGATAGAGCATCCTCTTAACAGCCTCAGCCTGAGTCTTGGCTGCCTCGGAGGGCTCCCACCCTGTCCAAGATGGAAGTTCCTGCAGAGAGCCCTAATAGTATCTCTCCCTGCCTCAACAAATCATTTTAAGGCATGGGACTTAACTGCTGTGAAACAACGCAACAAATTCCTCCCAGGACCGAAATGAACACACTTGATTGCCTAAATGCATCAATCCAGTTGCAGAACAAGCTGAACTATAGAAAAGCATTTTTATTAGTAGTGCAACAACTTGCACAGCTATTAAAGAAGAAGTTGGTTAATCTGTTACTGTTTGGTCACTGGTACTTTTTTCCCCCCTGTACTAATATGCTTAGCAATTCTTAACACTAAATGTGAGTATGTGCACTTGCTTAGTATGTTGTTTTCTTTAGTAGACAATTACACCAATCTTGAATGGAGCATTTTTTTGGTTACTGGGGTAAAGGAATCTTAGGAGATTGAAACAGTAGGCAGCAAAGCTTGTTAAGGAGGTTTTTATTTTACAAGCTCTCAAGAATTCAGAATATGGCTTGCTTACTACTTAAAAAAGTCCAAATGTCCTTATAGACTCAGTTTCAGAGCCAGCATCAAATCTATGCTATACTTGTCTAAAAATCCAAACATGCACTCTTGGCTGTTACTGTTTACTGAATCAGAACCCTACTGTTTCTACTTGCACTGTATCTAATTTATCGTAAGTGACCGCAAAAACTAGAATTATTTATATGTTGGCACCTAACAGCTCCACTATAGTTAAGGGTCTGTTGGCATTTCCATTATAAACCTTCCTTTGAGAGGTTTATAACTTGGCGGTTTTACTTTTGCTTCAGGCTCAAATGTGCCATTTTCATCCAAGCACAAATTCTTCTACAGAATCTCATTTAAATTAGTTTGGCCATTATTTATTTTAGAGTGTGTACGTTGGGGAGTGGACGGGAACACACTATTTAATTTTGGTTTCAGAAGCTTTTTGGTCAGACTATATAATGAAAGAAAAATGGTGCTTTTTATTTTAATTTGTAGGAACTTAAACCTTCCTTGGATGTCTTGGAGTTACTGAGCCCATGCTTTTTCAGGTTTCTGCCAACGCTCACATGCAACGCGTCCACTCCCACTCATCCACCCACCCATCTCGCCTGCCCCTGCCCAATGACATGCTTTGAGGAAGCATCCCCAGGCTTCTGGCAGAAAAAGCTCTTTTGGGGAAGTGGATGAAGTAACATACAATGGGTGTCCTGTTGAGAGGCCTTAGGCCAACCAGTCCAACCGAGGAAGCAGATGGAGCTTAATTGGAAAAAGACGGGCTGAGTGCAGTTGTCAGTCAAATGTAACCCTATGTGGTTTAGAGTGGCATTTCCTATGGCTCTGCCATTTCTTGTGGGATCTCTGTAAATTACTACTTGGGTGCAGTAATTCTCAGAGTCTAAAAGTGGCGTGAGTTGCCATTTTCCCTTGCCCCTGAATGCTGAACCACAGAGGATTTCAACACTTTTTTTTAGTCAGAAGTTCTTGCCATAGTACTCTATTATTATGCTAATTAAATTCTTGCTGCATGAATAATAGGTATCTATAATGTTTCAGTACTAATCATAGTAATGAAGTACCACTGTTCTTTTGCACAGTGACTTAAGAGTACAAAGAAGGGAAATGGTGTACAGAGAGGTAGAAGCTTTTATTAGACCAAATAATACAGCTGAAAATAGAAAACAAGTTTCTGAGTCAGTTCTTTCACCACATTACACAAGAAGCAGTAAAGTACAATAGTGTTTGTTAGTTTTTTCTTTTGCTATTGAATTACAAGAAAAAGCTAGTCAATGGAAAACAAAGTAGGGAGAGAATATGTGGTTTGGCAGCTTCTTGTGTACTCATCCTTTTGGGATCTTTTTATTTCAGGTAATTCATGCAGATTACTGATTGGACAGACAAGTGATGAAAATGCTTTGTTATATTCTGTCCTCTGTTTTATTAGCAAAAGGTAAAAGGGGAGCATAAGTACGGCAGCAGATACAAACAGCTTTTTGCATCATAAAACATTAGATCCCATTGAAGTATTTGAAAGTCTTCTCCATCTTGCTTTCCTCTGTCTAATTCCAGAGATTAATGAATTCATAAGTCAGGCATTCCAAATTTTAAATGTTTTAGGGACAACTCATTTTAAAACTTATTGGTCAATTTTTTGTTTGTTGATATTAACATTTAAAAACACAGAAGACTTAGAAGTTCAGTGTTTATTAAAACCTGCAAATTTCAGTTTTGGAACCTGGAAACAGAAGCTTAAATAAACAGCAAATGTCACAAGACGTGATTAGTTGATCACTATCAAAACATATTTTAATAACGTTTTCCCTGGTATCCCTTTATTGCTAAGGATCAAGAACTATAAGATATATACAGTAAAGGCAAAGAAAATAATTAGAAATACCTTAATAGAACACATCTATAAAGTCCAATTCAGCACATAACACTTAGACATCTGTTTAAGTCTGTCCAATTGAATGGAAATTTAGTGCAAGTTGAAGAGGTGTGTCCTTGGTGTCTGTTAAGTATCTGTGGTGTAATCTCTCTGTTTTACATTACTGAGCTGTTGTCCTTCAAACTCCAAGGTTGCAAAGCACTGTGTAGAACTGACATCCTGGGCATAACTTGACTGGACTGTTTTCATGCAACTATAAGTTTATTCTTTCGTTTATTTGGCAATATCCTTCATCCCCAACTAAACATACAGGATTTTTTTATTTGGTGTCACCTAAGTTCAAGGTTTTATTGTTTGCTATTTCCAGCAGCTAACCGTGCTGTATTATTTAAACCCTATGCTATATTATTTAAACCCTGTTGAAATATAACTTAGTACAATGACTTATACTCCTGTCTTGGAAATGGGATCATATTGAGTTAAAATATTTATGGTTATTTTCAAAGCACATCTGCAAACATAACCTTGGAACAGAACTAAGTATTTAGGCTTTGCAAGTTGTTACATTTCATTACTATTCTATTTTTCTATCTTCAGCACAGCAATGGCTGACTCACTTGAAATTGTGTCACTTACTTCCTAACCTTCTAATTGAAGCAGAAATAATGTCCATTTTTCTTCTCCCTTCATCAGTAGAAATAGTGCTGTTTCTCACGAGGCCACAGCGGGGAGTGAGCATTCTTGAATCTCTTGTCACTTTATTCTCTATCACATTCACACAGGAGATAAAATAAGACACATTTTCTAAATTCAGGGTGTTGCTCTGGATTTCCAATGACAAAATAAGTCAATTCTCCTTTCCCACCAAAATACAGTATTTTGGTGGGAAAGGAGAATTGGAGGTTTATTATCTGAAAGGTACTTTTCTGTAAGTACATGGCACGGATTGCAGTTTCAAAGGAGTATTTCTTTTATTGATGAATGGCTTTAGCAAAGAGTTTTAATTGTTCCTAATGCTGGTGTAGGTTATTGAAACCACTGAAACTTTGCAACTTTGTCAAGAGTTAACTGGAACATGCCCCTGTTCTGACAGCTCTTTCTAAGAAGGTAACTACCTGCGTTTGGTCACCTCTGTCTATTGCTTCAACTGGATCTGGACTTCCAAAGCTGATGTGTTTTTGGAGGGCAATACCACTTGAATACCTTAGAACTCTGGAGCTTGTATGTGCAGACCATCATTTCATTGCCTCCCCAGTCAGATACTTGTTAGGGAAGCCAAGAAATTTAATTGTCACAATGAGTATGTATTTACTGTGATTATAGAAATCCATAGGTTTTATGGATTTAAGTAAACTGTGTGGAAATTAAGCTTTGGGAGGGAAAAAATAAGCTGCAAAAGTCACAGTTCAGCCATGAAGGCCCTGTTTGTTAGTGTTGCACATGGGTTTTCACATTTTTCTTTTCCTTAAAAAACAGACGAAAGTAAACAAACTAAAAAATGGCCAGAAAGTTGTAAACATACTCCCAAAAAACCAGCTTCTGATTTTCTTTTTTGTGTTTCAATTTCCATATATTTGTGAAAACCTCTGAAATTTTTCAGAGTGTTTAGAAATTGTTAATATTGGCTCATAACTTACTTGTGTTTAATTGTACTTGTGCACTATACAAGGATTTTCAAAACTGTACGAGTGTTTCACTTTCAAAAGTGTTCCGGTTAAGTTCAGTGGGAGATTATTTTAAAAAATAAAACTTGTGGCTTAAATTTGAAGTTACAGGACTAAGACATACAATAAATCTGATGTATTAAATTGATGATAATTAAAATGCTGTCAACAAATTTAAATAACTGCTGCTCCTTCCTCTTTATATTGACTCCATGTACAGCTCAGTTAGCAGGAATTTCTTAGTCTGAGCTTCTTAATAAGCAGAAATGTTCCAAAATTAGTTTTGTGGACTTTTTTCCTGCTTTCCCTAGTACTATATTGTATTTCAGATCTCTTATTCATGTAGAAATGTAAATGAGGATCTAATTACAATCTTCACTTCATACTAAGCCCAATACTTGGCATAAGGCTTGTCATAAAGTTTTCTTTTCTCTGCTTTGCCATGACCTTAACTTGACGTAAAATTTCTATAGGGATTGCAATGGCTTAGGCTCAGAAGGGTCCTTGTCTGTCATTTGGTAGCTGCTGGATGTGTGTGTGTTTTGCATGACATCACAGTGTCTGTGCTATCAGTTCCTAACAAAGACAGAACTAGTTCCACATGTTTTAATGGACTTTGCACTAATCTGCTTCCGTATACTCAGTGGAGTGGCAGAGGCATCTAAGACACGGTGTTGCTCTTTTTAAATAATATATGCTGGAAATGCAGTAGGTTTCAGATATCACTGTCTGTTTCATTAGAAATCCATTTAAAATACTAATCATAATTCATGTTCCCTCATTCTTTCCCTCATTTAGGGGTGTTACCTGGGTTTGGAATAGCCAGCTGTCTCAAACACTATCCGCATTTTTAAAGGAATAAGAAGTCTTGGCAGACACTGGAACAATTAATTGGCTTTTTCAGCCAAGTCAGGTTAGGAAAGTATTTTGTGGGGAGGGGGCCGGGAGGAGGGGAATACAACATCCTGGTTTCAAGTTTGACTTCTGTTAACTCTTTAGGAATGGTAGTCAGACTTCTTGCTAAGCATAGTACTCTCCATTTCTGACAAACGTGGAATTTATTTAAGAGAAAAGTTTCTAATATACAGGACAAATATGCTTTTTTAGAAGGAGTTGCCTGGCATGAGGTGGAAAGTGTTAAATCTAAATCTTGATGGATTAAAAAATCTCTGAGGTGAAATAAGCATTAGAATATGTACTAAAGAAGTCAAACCTCCTCTAATATATATGTTTAGAAAAGAATGAGGAAGCTGGCATCTGAGGCACAGGATGGTGATACCTTCCTGTTGAGTTAGAATAAAATATTTCTGTGCTGGACTTACCACATTCAACATCTTGACTTATCCACGGATGCTTGGTTAATATTTAATTTCCAGCTCCATAGCTTTGTTTATTTTCATTCCAAAAACAGAACAAGTACTAAACATCAAATTTTCATTACCTGTATGTCCTTGCATTCCTGAAATGTTTTGTTTGAAATATCGGAACTGTAACACAGTCTGCTTTTTCGCAGTTCTGTGTATGTTCTGGTGCCAGTGGATCAGTTTATAGCAAAGAATTTTCAACGCAGTTGCTTTTAACAGTTGGCTGCCCTTGTTCTGAAGACTGTTTGTTTGTTTGTTTCAATTGTCCTTTATGGAGTAAACTACTAGTAGTTTAGACTGGAAACTATAAAGTTAAACTTTTTGGAATCATTACTGCCCCAAGTGGGAATATAAACCATATTGAACAAAATTTATTTAGCCTATTAAAAAGTCAGCCTAAAACTACATTTAATTAGTTTACACTATTACATCACTTCTAGTGGGGAGTAGAACTTAGGCAGAGTAAAAGGAGATCTATCAGGTGAGCTGACTGTGGCCCATATGGGGCTTTAAGATAATGATGAGTTTAAATTTCCTCTTAGAGCTAAGTGAGAATAAAACTGGAGGCAATAAATACTCTTGGCCAAAGCCATTAAATGAAAAAGCTGGGAATTCTCCAGCTCTTGACTTAAATTGTTTGTTTATCAGCTGGCGCCTAGTCTGGAGTCAAGAGCTGGAGATTTCTATCTGTGACAGAACTTTGAAACTCTTGCAGGACACTTTCATTTTAACTTAAGGTAACTTGAGTTTATAGCTTTGGCTTTAAAGATTACTAATGATTTACTCATTTCCTTACCATTTAACCAGAGAGGACTTTTTCCCAGGAAGGGATCTGTGTTTATTTAGGGCCTTTGTCTGCGGAGGGATTAAAAGGCAGCCCACCAGCATTGTGAACTTGATGGTAATAAAAGGTCACCAACACACACCATAAAAACGTTCTTACTATGGAATTAATTATACAGTGTAATTTTACAAAGCATTTCAGTAACCCTTCTTTTAGACTTCTGCTGTATTTGATTTTTCCCCAAGTAGGGAAAACTTCAACTTTAGGCATTTATTGTGTGAATTAGACCGTGTGTGTATGTGTGCAACCCTTTACGGTGTAATATACTCATCAGCAAGTTCAACTCACAACTGAAATCAATTGTAAAATTCCAGCTGAAGTTGGATCTCCACATGCAAACTTTAAAACTTAAAATACCATGCACTGAGAGCAACAGAATGAAAAAAGACTTGTTAGCCAAGAAATACAAATTATTAACTTAAACATTGTTGCTATATTTGGCATTTTTATAGAATATTGCATATTTTCCAAGCCGTTAAGTGCTGTTCAAAGCATCCTGTTGTTTTTCGAAACCACCAGGTGGCATTGCAGCCCAGCCTGCTCAAAATTGACAATTTATAATTTATAAAGATTTGTATGGAAGGCATTTCCTCCCTTCATCCCATTAATATGCCATAACTATTAGGGCTTAACTTATAATATCTTATAATGATGTTTAATATTTCTAAAAGCCAGATTGATTTAATTCTAGATTTTTATAATTTTTTTTGCAACAGTAAAAGTATTAGAGATGTTATGTCAGGGTATCAACAAAACATGTTTTGCTTTGGTAACATAATAGCAATAGAATTGTGTTCTATTTAATGAATTATCTTAAGTTCATCCATAGTGAAGGTCACAATTTCTGAAAAGCTGTGGAATGGAAGATGCCTGTGGAACAGGCATAGAAGAACACACAGAATAATCCATGTGGTTTCCTATATCCAGTGCAAAGATATCTTGTTGTATTCTAGATAGAGATGAAAAAGTACAATGATGAAGTTGGGGTTTTTTTCCTCTTTTGCCTTAAAAAGACATCCTTTTTCCATTTCCCATTATCAATTTTGAATTACCCATTTAATCATGCCCTCCATTCTCTTATAAATGGACAAAAGAAAGCACATACCCATGAAAAATAACTTGAAATTCATGTTTCACCAATTAAATTAAATAGCTATTAACGTGTATCATGTTTGATAAATTTAATACAACAACATTGTCAAGTCCATAATAAATCTCTAGTTTGATTAAGGAGGATTTTTCCCCCAATTTTGTATTTTTTGGATATATACTTTTATGCTTTCTCCTGAAAGGTATGAATGTAAAGTGCTAATGCGGTAATTTATCCACAGCTTTACTAAGTGCCAGTCCTCTTGAGCTGGTGCCCTTTTTCTTAAGCCATTAAATGGGCATAATCCATTTTAAGGAATGTATATGTTTTCAAAGTAAGTGTCTCTGACCTCCTACCTCGTCGAAATCCGAACATCCATGTTTTGCTGTAGTCTGAGTATCTGAGACGCAGCATAACTGTGATGCTAAAAATTCAGATGCTAAGGGAATAAGCAAAACTCCATGTGGTAATTTAGGTAATGCTTTCGGTAAATCACACTTAAACTCTGATTCCTTCACTAAGAAATCTAGTAGAATAGGTAATTGAGGCTTTTGACCCTGGATATTAAACTTTTAAACTTGATACAACAGTCTGCCTCTAAGCTTTGTTGTATACTGATATTGCTACTTACTTAACATCAAAAAGCTGTGGTAGTTTGCCTTTATAGATTGTGCCTGTGTTCTGGAATTGCCTCCTGCTGTCCTTGAACTATTTCTTAGTTTAACGTGTTAGATTTTCTCATCAAAGCTTTTAAGCATGATGTTTAGTTAACGCTTGTTCTATCAAATCTGATACAGTACACTAGTTTGGAATAAAACTATTATTTTCATTACCAAACATGATAGCTTGACAGGCCCCTTTCCCAGCACATCATGGGTTTTTCTGTAATGATATGCACATGCAGATTTTACATTGCATGTAATCTTTGTGTTTGCCCAGTTCGCAGTCATTGCTCTAGGACTAGAGTAAATGACTGGTTTTTGCCAAGATTCCTGAAGTAAACTGGCCTCATTAAAAATAATGGTTGCTGAGGAAAGAATCTCTATAAGTTGAAGCAGTTTGCTTTTAGACCTGTTTCACCATAACAGAGCTTTGATTCCCTGTCTGTGGTTCCATTCAGTGTGACACCACTTCTGCTGAGAGCTGCTATAGGATTCACAGCACAGAAATGAAAAACAAGAATGTCTGGACAGAGGAAAAAACATGTAGAATAATTAGTATCCATTTAAGATTGGATGCATTTCTTGAGGTAGCTAGATAAAAATTGGATAATGGGGGAAGAAAGGATAAGAACACAGTAATAAAATGTCTTTTAATGTCTTCAGAAAACAGAAATTCCCTTGGACTTTTCATTCGACCTGAGTAATGTGTGTATGTGTATACCTAGTCTGTCAAAACCATGGCACTGTTGTGTATTGCTTTACCTGTTTTTAAAACAGTTTGAGAATCTTATTTTTCAAAGTAGCAAATTCAATACAAGTATATAATGGGAGTGTTCAATTACTGTAATCACAGCTACCATCATTTTAGAGTGCCTAGATTTTATATAGTATTTGTGTTCTTGCTGCTTTAAACTTCATAAGAGTTATTTCCTACACAGACACTTACATTATTTTCATCCTTCTGTTTTGAACAGCTTTAGCTTCAGTCAGTAAAAATAGAAATGCTTAAATATGTAGCACATGGTCTTTAGAAAATTTTAAAAATGTTTGGCTGCTTTATTGTAAAAAATTTGGGGGTTTTAAGGTATATCTACATGTGTAGAAAGGATGTGCGTATGTTCCTCGTAATATTTTGTTCTAACATGAAGTTTCAAAAGGTACAGAAAGACCTTTTCATAAGGAGTAAAAATGTCTGTGTGTTCCAAAAAAGTCTCAGATTTGTAGCAGATGTACTGGATGTACTACTAAAATAAAAACAAAATTCAATTTTATTTCATTTTAAAAAACCCACTAGTTAGTGGCAAAATAAAGAGACCACACTAATGATAAACACATGAAGCTTCTAACCTCTGGTTTGTACTCCAGCTCATACCTGCTTGGAAGTAAATATAGAGGAAGAAATTTAAGCTGCTTTTTAAGGAAACATCCTCAACCTTTAAAGTACACGCCTTGGAGCACTATATTTAGCATTTTCCGGGATTAGAGAATTGCCATTTTAAAACTTGGGTGTAAATTAAATAAGGAGATTACAAGGTATAATGAAGCAGGACTGAGAACAGGTAAGAGCAGTGTGGGAAGAACAAGAAGTGTGGGAACTTCTCAAAGGTCAGTCCTATTACTCATTTCAGAAGTCTTTGTCCTGTTGTTATACCTGTACCTTTGCTCAGGGCTGTGCCTGGCCAGATGAAGTGTGACAAGATTGCAGAACTTCTCCCTGCCTGGACACTGAGTAACTGATAAGAAAAGCTCTTCTATGGGGAAGTGGGGTGTAGGCTGAAGTGTTTGTGAGACAAGTGGTTGCAGTGTTGAACAGTGAGGGAAACACTGCTATTGGAATATTCAAGAGCAATGAGAATATAAAATCCTAATTCTTTCATGGTCTTCTCGTGGCCCACCTCAATGGACAAGAAGGAAAAAAGGGAAGGTGTCAGACAAGATCTTTTATGTGTGTGTTTTGCTGTCTCTTTCAGATTATTACACTATTTAAAAAACCCAACTTGTTAGAGCAACAGGTGAGGGATTTCCTCTAATGGAGGAATAATGCACATCCTGGAAGAGCAGGCATTTCTGTTCTCTACTGGTTTGTGAACAATGTGGCTGATACAAATGCTTTGGGTATTTTTTGTTTGTTTGTTTTCTTTAAAATAAAGTACCTGTTAAATAAGGTGACAGCCAGTAAGCTGAAACGACTCAGTCTTGAATTTTTAAATGCATCATTGCTTGTTCCTATTTTGACTTTTTTAATGACTTCAGAAATAATGTTTAAAGCAAGTTATAGTGTACATAAACTGTTTAAAGTTCTTGCCTATGGACTATATACTTTTCAGGAGCTAGTAGATAGGACATACTAAATAGCATGCATGTGCATATTTATATCTGTGTTCTTTTCTCTTATCTTACAGTGCCCTACCTTATATATCAGAAATGGCCCAATAAAATGAGCAACAAAATGCGTAAAATTTCCTTACAACAACAAGAACTTAAAATAACTATTTTATAATGCCAATGAGGTAGCTGACTGTGTGTGTTATTGGGTAATAAGATATTCTCTCATGTGTTTACTGCATTCAACCTTCAACACAAATATGTATTGAAGCCATAAAATGACAGTAATTGTAGTAGCATACACCTTATGTTCCTGCTGAATTATTTCTATTGCATTAATGATTCTGTAGTGAAATAATGTTTGTTGCTACTATATGTTGCTGCTATAAAAATTTTATAGAAAGGAGAATTAATAGATTTTCAGTTTGTCACTAACAACTTCGGGATCTCAAATTTTGTATCTGTGTAAAATAATTTAATGGTTAAAAGATGAAGCACTACAAGGTCTCAAAAGACTGAGACAACTTTGAAATTATTTATATATTAATAATGCTTATATTTATAATGTATAGTATTATATGAAACTCAGATTAATAGGATAGGGCAATGGAAAAAATATTTGTCACTTTTTTTGCAAAAATAGCATTCTTTGTCAGTTCCACAAAGTGTGTTGAATGAGAGTGATTGTGCTTTAAATATAGTATAAACACTTCATGGTTTTTAGTAGTGTCAGCTTTTATAATATTTTAGATAAAATATCATTTCTTTTTAGCTTAAAAAAAAATCTGTATTGCTAGACTGTAGGAAACTTGTTCTTTTGATGGTTTTGAAGAAAAATTAGCTGGCATTTGCATCTCACATATCAGGTGAAATCACACTGCCACAGAATTAGATTTTATTATTTAATACTTAAAAATCTTCCTTATGTTTTTCTAGGCTGTGTCACCTCACTGTAGAATGTGTCTATGTTTGTCTGTTAACTTTATTTTCCTTTTGAGTGACACACATGTATACTGTATTATGAAAATAACCTTTATCCTTTGAAGACCAATAGAGTAAGAGTAGTCTACAGGAGGAGTACCAAAAGAGTAGGAGTAACCAGTACTTTGTCTCAGTTGCTATCTTCTAGTTCTTTCCCACCAACACCTTGGATAGAGCTGTAAATACTGAATGACACTGAGCTACTCAACAGTGTGGTTTTTTTCTGACAGCCCAACTTGAATGTCTGGGGCCATGGATGTGTATGGTGATAAAAAATGAGGATGGAAAGATATGTGCTTCCCAGTAAAACTGAATAGGCAAGTAAGGTGTTGGGGATTGTTTTTGAGGAAGAACATTCTCTGAAAGCAGGAAGCCAAAAAATGGGGAGAAATAGGACTGTCCTAGAAAGCTTAGCTTAGCTTAAAACTTTCTCATCAAATTTGTTGAGGAGAAGCAGTACTTAACTTTTATGGGGGAAATGTTTCCAAGAAGACAGAGCAGTGTGCTGAAGAAGCCACTTTACATCCCATAGTTTTCTTTATGTAGTCTCTGAAGTATGCAGCTCTTCTAGAGAGGTATACTCTGAAGAAGTATATCTAAGTAGAAAATACTGTAATGAGTATTGGGGGAGGAGTGTGACACTGCTGAACTGTAAACTGCCAAAAAAACCCAAGTCCTGAATTGTCTTCCATGTAGGTAAGGTGATCCAGGGTTACTAACTGGAGCCAGGAAGGCAGTCACAGGGGAGAAAGGGAACTCTATGCACATGGCTGCTGGCTTGGAGAGCTCTCTGCTGATGAACTCCAAGTGCCAAGGGTTTATGTCTCTCACCAAATGAAGAACGGGAAGTTTTTGCATCTTGTTTATTTGGGAGGAGTTTGTCTGAATGAGATATTAGGCTGTAAAGGAATAGCTTTGTTAATGACTACAGCCATGTTGGATAAGAATATGATCACCTCAGGGCTTAGGCATGGGCACAAACAACCTGAGAAAACATTGCAGAAAACTAGAAAATCTAGAAAGCACTATTCATTAGCACATCCCAGACTGCTTCTTGCATGCCAAGGCTGTTCTGAAATCCAGTCTGTTCAAGGGGGATGTTTCTGTCATTCACTGGGAAGGAAATACCGGCATACTGTCCTGGTGTCTCATTTTCTAAGATTCCCTGGTTTATAGGGATGTCTGGAGGTCCTCTAGTCCAGCCTCCCCCTTGAAGAAGGACTGTTGCCAAGATTGAATGATTTAGGCTGTGGTTTTCTTATGCCAGGTCTTGAAAATCTTCAAGGGTGGAGATTCCACCACCTTTGTCTGGTTAACTAGCTTCAGTGACAAACTGTTCCCAGTGAAGAGGTTTTGTAGCCAGCATGCAGAAGTCAGATACAGATGCCAGAGTTATATCTCAAAATTCTAGGGAAAACAAGAATGAAAACTCTGTTGATATACTTTTTTAGTCAGTCCTGATATTTTTGAGGTGTGACAGATATAAAAATTCTGTGTCTTGTTTCATAAACACTATACTCTAGATGTATTATTGGAATTTTAAACATAACAGTTTCAAGTCTCAGAATTAGTCTTAAAATATGTAACACTGCCAGTGTTGCAAAGATATATACAGCTAGACCTGTGATTCTTGTTTTCTAAGTAGTTTTGAAAATAGGATTTCCACATCAAGTTGTGTTTGGGATCCAGAATTTGGACAAATTGATACCTGATCCTGTAATTTCTTTGATCATCTGCTTCTTACTGCATGGATTCAGCCACAAATATAGTGGCTTGTCTGTTTGGCTAGATAGTGCCAAAGCCAGAGAAAAATAAATAGGCAATATAATTATTTTCCTGGCTCTGGCAGCCTACAGTGAACTGTTGACATGTTTAGTCAATCACCTCCTCACCTTTCTCTAAAAGTGGAAAAATGATATGATCAGAACAACCATAGCAAACCCATAGCAAAGCATTTGTTATATGGATCTTTCATGGCCTGACCATGTGAAACCTTTTTCTTACAGATGGGTCATTTCATCACAAGGAAAATAGCTTCTATTCTTCAATCAGGTTTTTTTTTTTGGTGTGCTAACAATAATAAGTCCTGGGAATTCCTTAGCAGAGGAAGTCTAGTAATTATCTCTTTGCTGTCAAAGAGCTAGTCTAGTTGATGCTTGGTTTTTGCAATGTCTGATGTCAAGGTTCCATACCAGTAATTAGTACCAACACTTCCCACATTCTGAATTTATGGCACTGTGACCACATTTTTACATATGTTGAGGGATACTTCAGTAACCCACTTAACATGAAGATACTAAGAAATATGCTCTGTTATCTTTCCCTAGAAATTTAGTTTGCTGCATTTTTGTTTTTTGCTCTCTGGCAGCAAGTGTAATTACATCAAATTGTGTTATTTTGCCGTGCTTTTCATTATAAATGATTTTAAAAAGAAGTGTGCTTGACATCCTGCCAATATTATGTGGAAATGCAAAATAACTTCTGTTGAAATTGCTTTTCAGTGTTAGAAGGTACTGAGTGGGCAGATAAAATGAAATCTTTGGCCTGGAGGTCTGTTGGAATGAAAGTTATTGATATTGATAATGCCATGGATATTCTCCAGATAAGTACTTGTTGCTAGTGGCATTTATTGTTAGTCAGCTGTATTTGATTTGAGTGCTGGTTCTGGTTTACCTCCTTTTAACTTTGAGAAAGGTGAGTGATTGTCAAGAATAAATATAAAGAAAATGTGATTCTGAGCTTCCCTTAGCATATTTCTGATGCTTCAGCCTGTGCTATTTCATTGGCTTTCCTACAGACCATAAATACGTTTCAAGTGAGAGTTTTAAAGAATATTTAACATCTCATTTAAATGATTTGTGCTGCATTCTTCACTAAAAACACCTAAGATTATCAGGAGGTAAGGATTAAACTCATGGGTCTTCTCCAACTCCAGAGCTGAAGTACAGATAATAGAGATGGTTTTTCATACCTCGTGATGAAAAGAGTTGGTATCCATCTGGTTTGATGACATCAGTACAGTTTGTTCTCATGGGAAGTAATCTCCGCAGCAGATCTGCAGGAAGGAACCTCTATGCCTCTTCAGGTTAATAAAAGATCTAAATAAAAATCTATCTGTGCATAGATATGGAGATTACTGTTGAAGTTGACAGTAAAGAAAACTTAGCTTTAAGGGTTTGAAAATGTTACTGGAGAAGTACTACTTGGGTAAATGTTGTTACTCACCAGGGTGATGAATCTTAAGGAATATATCACTTCATTCCACCTGACATAGCCTCCAGAGCCTGAGGTTTACCAGTATTTCCAGAACACCTAGAGCTCAAGCATCCTTCTGTACATAACTCACACAGTTTAATTGTAAGAGCTAAGGTGACTTTACCAAAGTTCATCTATTCCCTTCTCTCGTGGCTGGGGAGATATTTATGGAACATAAATATCTGAGGGTTCCATTTTTTGGCAGTGTCTCTACTTTATCACCAAGAGCAGCACTATCAACTTTGAGTCTTTAAAAAATGAGAGTCATGGATTCCATATGAAGCAGATTTGGAATGTTGCTCTCAAGAATTAAGGGAGATAATTAATAAAACATTCATTTCCAGTTCCTTCTCTGTCCTTGCTAGAAGTGCTGCAGAGTGTTTATTCTAATTATTATTGTCCTCTTTTACTTGCTGCAGTTGCTAGGTATTCAGTGCAGCTTTGGGGGCCTGGCCAGAGCAGCTGTTACGCTGAATAGATCCCTCAGCTAATACAGCTAGAGCAGAGGTTTGATCAAGATAAACAAGATGACAGAGTGATAGAACAAAAGGGCTGCTCTAGTGAAAGGGGCCGTATCAGACCAGCATTATGATGGGCCTGTTGCAGTAGGGGCTTGGGGAGAATTGCAGGAGCGTGGCACATGGTTCATTGTGTGGTACTAACCCAAGTCTGTGACCCACTGTGTGTGCAGCAGAATGTTTTAAGGGAGTGCATTAGGCAGCCAGAAATTCAATACAGTGCTTCCTGCTTTGAAGCCTGCTGTAGGAGTTCCTTTTGCTTGGAAGACGATGCAGCAGGCTGTACTGCACTAGCAGAGTGGAAGCAGCAAGGGAGGAAAACTGCTTGTAACAAATGGCAAAGAATGAAAAGAAGCCAGAAGGAAGGGGCCAGAAGGAAGCATTCTTTATCCAGAATGACTGAAAATTATGATTTAAATGTTCCTGTCTCTCATTCCATAAGACTTAAGTTCTCTGATCTACCATTCCACCATTCATTTTATTTTTTTCCTTTCTGTGTTATCTTATCTGTGGTATTGCTGTCACTTTGATGGTTTAATTGTACATGTCTTTTGACCTCTTTAATTATAGCCTTCTGTTGGGCCACTCTTCCTTGCCTTGACCAGGTGGCCAAATGGCATCATCTTACCTTCTTCAACTGAAGTGTTTCAAGGGAAACGGTTTTCTCATGCAGGGAACACTTCCTATTGTATAAATCTCTCTCCTTGGTCTCCTTGGATCTCGAATTTGTGGCTTGGGTCTCCTGGGTCTCATGTAACTGCATTTTCCTCCTCTCAATCTCCTATTTGCAAGTTTGCTTCCAGCCATCTCTCCAGTTTACCATCATCTTTTGTTCCTCAGAATGCAGATTTTTTTCCCTGTATTTGTCTCCCTACTCATCAGCTCTGTGACTCATAACTGCTTTTTCTACAGTTCATCAAAAGTCATTAGCAGATGCTGGGTTCAATGAAGAAATCGTGTTTTCTCTGCCATAGAGAAGATAGGACTTGTCAGGACTGAGAAGAAGTGTACTGATAGTAACTTCCCCTGTATCTTCCTATTTAAGTGGTTGAAATACAGATCTCGGATAACAGCTTGTTTGGCCAAAGCAGTCTTGTAGAGGAAAGTGTGACTTGTAGTTTTTACTCAAACAAAAATAAATGCTACATCCAAATTTCTTAGATTTAGTTAGCATAAATATTTTTTATGTGAAACCTCAGGGAATATGTTTGCAGGAATTTTTGTTCCAGAGAATAATATTTAAATTGAAAAGGTATGTTTATAATTGTTATCAGTGTCACAACTGGGTGACTTATCATTTGTAATATTTCATGAAGGGAGTACTCATATTTGTGGCTCCCAATAATGCTTCAATGTATGTCTGTGCTTCTGTCTTGATTAGATAGCAATTTTCTCAAGATAATTATCATAAGAAAACTAAATGCATTTTTGGCTAATTGTATTTTCAGTTGTGTCTGAAGTTGCACTTGCACATCAGAGTATGTTGTGCTACATAAATGAGTTAGCTGTAAAAAGGAGCAGGAACTTTATGTTACTCTGGTTGTACAGTTAGAGTTTGTGAGTTAATTTCTTTTGCAGTTGCCTTGTTTGACACAAAATGCAGATTATGTTGTAGACATTCTCACAGAAGAAATCCAGTGACACTGGCATGAGGTTAAAAACTGCAAAATAGTTTGGTATGATTATGAAGTTTTTGTTACCCACTCTTGATAATATATAAGTGTAAAATCAAAGGGCAGAGCCGAAAGCAAGGAAAAAGATGTGTACTTTTATGTTTCTTGCCTAGACATCCTTTTACAAGGTCATAAAGCAGAGGTAATAGGGCACTATTGCTGTGTCAAATTTAAACAAATCAAAGTTTGGCACAAAAGAAAGCTCGGAATTTTACCAGGCAGATCTGCATCACTAGAGAGTGCGTTTTTATTGTATATTCATCATTGTACTAAAGTCTGTATCCACAAAAAATTTGCAGAAAACACACCTGTGGTAAATGTTCTTGTACATTTTAGTCTTTTTAAGTGGTCTTTTTAATTTGGTGAAATGGAAGATAAATATGAATATCATGTGTAGATATATGTCTAATATATCTATCATATATCATAAATGTGGAGAAAAATAATCTTACCACCTAATGATAAAGGATGGAGCAACTTTTGATTCTTTTGCATGTTAGAGATTTGTCTGTGTTTTGGAGGGAGCCACTGTAAAATTTGGTTTTGTTTTCTTAATTGCAGTGTCCAAGTAATTTTTGCCCATTGCCACCATTTTACAGGTACTTCTATTTTGCCATATCCTCGCCTATGTCTGCAATTATTTTTTTGCTTTCTGAAGTCTCATGTCTACAGTTCACCTTTTAGCAAAATCTGTGAAATGTTGGGAAGTGCTTATTTTTTATTCTTTTGCTTGGATCACATGTGATAAATTATTGTGGATTAACTATATTTGCAGGTTTTAGTGTGACTTGGATGGAAGCTCGCTGTATGGAAATAATGGCTCCCATCTGTTTTGGAATAAATTGCTTGTCATAGTGTCTTTACAAGGTGAACACTTGTCACAGACATCCTTCTGTTTCTGCCTTGATTATATTTCTGACTTGACCACTTCAGTTTTCAGAAAACTTGAAAGTTGCTGAAGAATGACCTTACAGTCTCCATTATTAATCTCACATACATAAATAAATGGTTTTCACTGAAAACATTCAGCACTCTGCTCATAATGAGCTGAGGCAAGGAAAGTGCACGTTCCTTCTTTCTTCTTCTTTTGGCTGTGTTTTGATAGAAATTGATACAATTTTATAAAAGTACATAAGCTACATTTTTGCACCAAATTAAATACTGAACTAATTGCTTTCAGATCTACACATATATGCTCTTCTTCTGGACCCGTTTGTTCTCTGCTCTTTTTATATGTGTATACATTTGGTCTACTCTTAATTCCTTTATAAGAGCAGTCTTTAAGAAAAATTATAGTGGTTGCTGGGAATGTGGGTGGGATACAGCAGATACCAGACTGCTGATGTTTAAAAGCATCTCAACCCCATGCAGAAGTCAACTTCAGTGCGAAGGATCTCTTCTCACTCAACAATATTCCGGTGAGCCCAGAAAAACCCTGGCTTGCATCAGTAAGTGACCTGATGAATGAATTATTACAAAAGGGAGAGGACCAAATGTTGTCTGGCAACTTTGCTAGACATAAAGGTTGCTCTTTTTACTCTTTTTAACCCTTTAAAATGCCCTTTAATCAGTGGCCGTGGGCCTAAGTGAACCATTTCTGATCTAATGAGTGATTTATTTCTCTTAATCTCTCTGAGATTTGCTTCTGCTTTCAGAACAGGAAAACTACAGCTATCTTATTCTTCCTTTCTGTTTTGCACCTTTCACTACCTCCTGTATGAATCTAGAAATATAATGGGTGGTAAGAGCTCTTTCCCACGCCAACAATTTCAGCTCCACATTGGGAACACATTATCTGGGACAAAAAAAAGAGTTTGTCTCTTACTGGTTCAATAATTTTTTTGGTCACTTGAGAGTAGAAAATACCATAATACACTGGCTTTTTTTTTTATATGATGGCAAAAGTACATTCAATTTAATTGTAAGGCAACAAATCAAGATGCTAGATAAAGCAACGTGGAGTCAAATACAGTTCAGTGTTGATAAATATAAAGTGATGCTCACTAAGGAAAAAACACTTGATTAATTCCTCATTGCTGCCTGATTTTAAATTAGCTGAATGCATTTCAGACATTCCCTCTTTTTTCCACCCACTCCCTGTATATCCTCGTATGCTAATTAGTGAGACCTTCTATTTAATACGGATCAGCTTACAAAATAAATAAATGTTAAAGTTTATGAGAAGCAGCTCAGAAAAAATAATACTAAATTGTAAATCCAGTATAGAAATAAGTGACTTGGCACACAGATTTATGGTTAAAATATTCTGGTTTTACTGCTTTCACAAGGATGCAGCTAAAATGGGGAGGCTTCCAGACTGTTGAAATGAAATTTGAAAAACAGTAAAAGGATGAAAACAATAAGAGTTTCCTTTTTAAAATTAATCTCTGAAACTAGGTAGTAGTGGAAAATACACTGGCATCATGTTTGGCTTTTCTCAAGGTATGATGGTAAAGAGATATTCAACCAAATTCTAAGGCAACAACCTAAAAATTAACACCCAGGTTTTTTCTAATGTAGTAGAGTATTAATCTGTTAAATAAATGCGCTGATTTATCATTTAACTCTGAAGCTTTTTAGGATTAAATTTAAGAATTAAGTCGGTATGTACATGTACCAAGAACACCCACAGCTTCATTAGACGCAATTAAATAAAAATTTAGGAGGCATGTGCATTTTCATACATCACTGCACCAGGCACCTAGGAAATGACAGAGGTTAAGAATAAATAATTTTCATGTTATTCTCATGTAGTATTTCAGCATTTCAGGTTGAAAAACAGAACTGCTTAATTCTTCTTAACTCTGGAACTTTTGAACATATATGTAGGTGAGACTAAGTTGGTCAGTCAGTTTTAATGAGAACCATGTCAGCTTTAAAGGTGATACAAAACATCAGTACACAAACAAGAATAAAACTTTCTCTGAGAATTGCATGAACAGACTTTCCAATTTCATGCTTTTATGGCTTAGTGTACAAATGCCTCTGCTGTGCACCTTGTCTTACTTCTGGAAGGGATCAAGATACTTGGATAAAAGAATCAATTTCTCCAATGTCTACTTGTATTAATTTTCTTGGGAAGTAACTATATTCTTTTTCTTAGCAAGAAAGAGAACTATTAGGAGCTTGGCAATTCTGCGGCTAAGCAATACAGAAAGTGAAATTACTGGTTGATATGGTTAGGGTGGATCAGTACTGGATTATACCAAGTGGTGAAATCTTATCATCTTGAAAGTATATCTCAAGTGACTGAGTTAGCTGACATCAGATTGTCTCCATTTTATTGAAATATCAGTCTTTAGATTATCTGTTCATGTCTTTTTTGCCAATGGAACACGGGACAGTATTGCTTCTTTAACTTCCATTTATATAGTTGTATCTTGGTTTGTAATAAAAAAATAAATGTTAATGTCACATAAATAAAGAAGGATATCCTGAGTCTGTTGTTGAGTCTGACAACAACAATTGCGCTATTGTTTGAGACAGTTTGTAGCAAACTTGATGCATTTTCTCAAATACCAATCGTTTGAGGGGGGTGTCATCAGAACTGTCCGTATTATTTTGTTTGGAAAGTGTAGCTCAGGATTGCTTCAATGAAACAGAACTTTCCAAGAGTGCTAATTTAGCCTTGAATAGAGATAATGTGTTTTTTGTAGATAGAAAGTAGAATGAAACTCATTTGAGATTTGGTATTCTCTCAAGACTTCACTAAGCTTTCAGTTTTTTAGAAAATACTTTCTAAAAAATTTTCTTAAGAAGGAGAGGTTGGGGAGAGAAATGTGAGTTCCCTGCACATCCTCAGTTGATTTTCACAAGAATATCTCTGGCTTCATTAGGAGTGAGACTCTTAAAGCTCCTTCAAAATCATGCTTCTAAATCAAAACCAGATGTGCCAATAGTGTACATTTTCAGTGTAGTTTTCTTCTGCTCTTTTTCCTATCTACCCCTGCCCAACTCAACAAAAAAAAAAGTTCTTTTGGAATGGTTATTTTTCTGACTTCTTTGAGGTTATTCACACTATTTGTTAGGATCCTTCAGAAGACTGTTAAGTTTTTGCTTAAGTTATCTTGCTTAATTGGATTTGTATACCTTTATAAAAATTGGAAAATAAACATGAGGCTGTTTGAAAATTACTTTTTCTGTTTGTAACATTTTTGTTATGAATTTCAATATCCTTTTTCTAATGTACTTGCATGTAGCTTATTTTCTTAATCACATGCTGTGTTTTACGTAAACATCTTTCCATCTCCCTCCTACCAGTTTACAATTTACAGCAGTTTTGCTGGTGTACAGTTTAGTCAACCATGTCTTTCCCCATCACTATTAATTTTCCCTTTCCCATCCTCCAGTCCTACTATCATATTTGACTTTTTTTCCTCTTTTCCAATAAATTAGGTCTGTTCTAAATACTTCAGATGTTTCACTTAGATTTGTTTGAGAATCTTCCTGTAGTATGGGCATGATCATGGTCCATGACCCAGTTATCTCAGGCTTTGGCAAATTGCATATTTTAATTTCGCCTTGGCATCTCATGATCCTTATATCTCTGCTGTTTTCTTTCACCTAAGTCTTCATTTCTTGCAGTCTGCTGTAAATGTGTTCCTGGAATCCTTTTCCTGGTTTCTGATCTCAGTCTGCATCACCTCTCCTTCTCTTCCAGAAATTAACACAACAATGCCTCTCTCTCGAATATCTCTTCCCATATCTCTCACTCATGCCAAGTGTTCTGCCAGCACAGTGTGCTGTGCCATTTTTCCACTTTGTCCCAAAGTTTGACTCACACCTTCCTTCACGAAAGTTTAGATTCCTGGACATTCATCACGTCATTGTCTTATGACTGCATCTTAGTATTTTTCCCCACAACCTTCCAACACTGATATTTTATAAATTTGTTTAGCAGTCATTTTGGAAGAGAAAACCTTTTAGGGTAAATGATAAGTTTTTTAAGTAAATCTCCCCCCACTCCTCCTCTCTTTACCAAAACTCACTCTTGAAAAAGGTTGAAAAGATGAATCAACACTTAGAAAGGTGACTTCATTCCTATGAGGGGAAAGAGAAATAGGTTAGTAAGATGTGACTTGATTTGTTTTCATCTGACCTAAGACCTGAATTGTTATAAAACACACTAAATATTGATCTAGCTGGGGGACCACGCTGTAGCTTTGTACTCACTATAGTTGCATTCTTTGGTTTAGAAAATCTCTCCAGTATTCTTCTTCACTAAAAGTATTTCTGGTTGAGAAATAGAAATCTATTTTCTTAAATGCTAGATATAAGACTTACACCAGTTTGTTCAAGCTAACAGTGTTTTATCTGCTAATGTTTCTTATGTCAGGTTTTGAATAACTTTTCAGAATGAAGGCATGCAATTTCATAATGATATTTTGAGCAAAAAGTTTTATTTATATGCTGAAAAAATCAACAATATGATACTTAACTCTTTGTTTCTCAATCTTCACTGAATTTCCTGGTTTACATTTTTGTGTTTACATGATGACTTCCCTGAGTAAAATCTTTCATATCTCTGCATCAGGGGAAACTACCAATAGCTCAGAATTACATCTGAATTAAATTCAGTAAATAAATATGTGAGAGAAGCAGGTAGTTATTGCTACAGCAGGCCTGCTAGTTGAACAAATCCGAACACCTGCATGGTAGTTAAAATGAGAAATCTTGCTTTTCATTATCTGTACTCCTGTGTTAAAGCAAATACCTCAATTGCAATTCACTGCTTTCTTGAATATTCTCTGTCATGTTTATTTGTTTGCATTTTGAAATACTAGTTAGATGATCTAGCATTTGTCAAAATTTTGTAATTCCTACTTGTAATGGTAAATTATGTAGGTAGTATGGCTTTAACTCATGTTTGATTGGATGCTGTATGTTTTTAAATTAATTTCTCTCTAAGCTTTTTGCAAGGAATAGTAACCCTCTGCAGAGAGGTTACAGTACTATGGACTCTGTCTGTTCTGCCTTAATGATACAAGGGAATAGTTGAGCAAGAATAAATGAGGTACTTTTCGTGGGTAGAAATGTGAGCTGACTGTCAGTGTGAGATTGGTTCTAGGAGCAGTTAGCCAGCAGTAATAGGGCACACTTGAGTAATTGAATTTGCATAACAAGGCTTGCTGAAGAGATCTGACAGGCCCAGAGATTTGTCTGGCTGGAGATCTCCAGATGGACGTGACCACACAGCAGCTGGGTGGCACGTTTCTCAGCATGGTCAGCAACACCCAGACTGTCAGCTGGCCTCTGCAATTGCAAAGCCCTGGCAGGCCAGCTGGTGGCTTCTGACAGCCAGTGGCCCCGTTAGAGAATCTTTTCATTCTGCCTGTCAGGGTACAGGACCTGCAGGGACCAGTGGTAAGATGTAACAAGTCACCAGTGAGAGTTGTTAAGATGCTTCAGAAACCTGCTTCTGTTAAATAGCTGCTGCTTTACTGCTGAGAGTGAACCTTCTGAAAGCTTTTTCCATCCTTTAACAAGGACAGGACTAACCTGTTCTCCAGTATTTTGTTTGGAAATCTATTACTTGGTGTTAGTTTCTACATTTTTAGTTTCAATACCAATATTTCTGCATCTAACCAAGCATGCCCAGTCAGTAACAGAAATATATTTTATGTGCTTATTACTTTTACAAGAGAAAATACTAAAGCTTTTATTCCTGTGTCACTTCCAAGGATACTGATATTACTGTATTCTAGATTTAGCCGTTCAGTTAAACAGAGCAGTTTATGAAAATACACTGTAAAGGAAGGCATTAGAAACAATGGAGGCCACAACTGTTTTAATTGGTTAGTGTGCATAAATATTCTGTGGGGTAGGAAAATAATATCCATAATCCTAGAAAGCTTGTCCTTTGTCTTCCTGCAAGAAGTGATGCAACAAATTAGATCTATTGCTGCCGTAGTCCAAGTTGCTTGGTCCTAACATCCCTGAGCCCCAGCATCTAGCATCAAGCTGTTGGATCCAAGCTCTGTATGCCCTTGCAAACTTGGGAAGGTTCCTGTTCACCAGGAGTTTAGAATTCAGGTTGTTCCACTCCCAAGACAGTAAAAAAAACCACTAATGAGAGTTACATATTCTCATCCACTTATTGTTTCTGTCCTCCGTGGTGTTGCTTTACCCTGTTTACAAGGTGACTAAACAAGTAGGTGCCTGCTGTCTAACATGTAGGCTACTGATTTGAGCATTCTTTTTTTTTTTAATGTGTACAGAACCCCACCAAACTGAAGGAACTAAAAGGAGTTTTTTTATTGGATATGGTACCCCTAGCCATCCCAATTTCTAAAGGATATTACTGTTTCACCAAGTTATTAATTTTGGGTAGGCTGGAGGAGAGACATGTTTAGTACTGTTCTTCAAGTGTCAGTTTCTAGGATGTTCGTATGGTTTGTTGATGCCCTAAGATTTACCTTTCATATTTTTAGATTCTGTGCTGCCTAGGTCTGTAGCTCTGAGCTTCATATTAAGTGTTAGTAAGCTCTCTTCACAGAGTCGGTAGAAAAGACAATCCTTTTCCAGCTTGAGACCAAAGGCAGCTGCTACAAGTTTCAGGCCCAGAAAACATAAACAACAGTGGACTGAAGAGAGAAAACAAGCAGGATGGGACTTCATAATCTGAAGCTGTAGTTGGACAACTAACCCCAATATGCAAATGGACCAAAAACTTAGAAAAGTGTGAAACCTTGTGACTGGTCATCCATTTTGTGACCATTTTGTATCTGTCTTGTGTGTAACCCTGGCCAGGCTCTTGTATTGCCCAAGGTGTATCCTTTAAGGCCTTTCAATAAATACCTACTTTATTCTCTTAGCTCTGTCTAGTCTCTGTTCCAGATTCGGCCTCTCTAGGCATCATAGTCATCCATGGACTTCTGTCCAGTCACAGACTCATAGAATCATGGAATGGTTTAGACTGGAACAACCTTAAACATCATAGTTCCAACTGGTCCTCTTTCAAGTCAGTAGCCCTAACTTTTACATTTTTTTCTGAAAAATTCAATGTCAAAGCTGAACATTAGACCCCTCCTTCTAACTTCGCTTTCTTTCTTCCCGACAGTAGCATTCAGCATTTGTAAACCCGAGCAGTCCGTTACAGAATAATTACAGAATTACAGAATGGTTCAGGCTGGGACCTTAAAGATCACCTAGTTCCAACAGCCTGGCATGGGTAGGGGGACCTTTCACTCAAAGCCCCATCCAACCTGGCCTTAACCATTTCCAGGCGTGGGGAGTCCACCCTTTACCCTGAAAGAGTGCCTTTCCAGGGTAAGGCTGTGCCACTGCATCACCACCATCACCATAAACAGTATCTGCCTAATATCCGATTTAAACCTCTTCTCTTCCAGTTTAAATTCTGCTACCAGATTTCGGTCTTCCTCACTCTATTAGTCCTGTCACTTCTCACCCTTACCACAAACTTTATCTAGTTCTTACTTTTGACTTCTGAAAGCTTGGGTGCTTTTACCACTCTGAAGTTATGGCAACCTGGCTGTAGTCTCTTACCTCCCCACTTCATAATTTGAAGGTTCTCCTACCCCTGGAGGACTCATCTAATTTAATGATTCATGCCTCTGCAGGAGGGCTGGGATTTTCTGCCTGGACTTCTGCACCCTGGCTTTAGTCAGGCTGAAGTCTTCTTTTGCTGAAGGGGGATGTTGTACCCAACTCACTTCAGATTACTTGGTAGCAGAAGGGACTTCCTTGTGCACAGAGGACTCTGTTTTGAGTGCAGTGTGAAACAGCCTCACAAGACATCTCATTCATCCAGTCTGTGAGTCTACTCTAGCACACTGTTTAGTGCTGGATCCATTTCTCTGTAAACAGACTCGTATTCCCACCTGAACTACTGCGCTCTGGATTTAGCAGGCTGGTGCCCCTATGGCACTGTCTGGAATCAACTGTATAGTGTCCTATTGTAATATATCTGTTTCATACAGCTTATTCTTCTACAGGAGGCATAAGTTCCCTTTTGTCTCAAGGAGAGGTAGATGAGATTGTTAAAATATGAACAAAAACTTGGCAGTTTGGAGGGACAGGTATGTTTAGTTTTTTAATCAAGAGCATTATGATACCACCTCAGACACTGTCCAGAAAGGGTTCTTTTTTGAAAAGAGCTCTGTATGAATGGAAAATAAATAAGAGAAATTGTCAAAATAAAGACCACTCTGATTGTTTTATAGACTTTCAACATTTTTACTTGTATTTTTTCTTGTTGACTGTAAAAAAATGCTTAGCATGCAGTAAGTATTTTACAGAAAGTTCTACTTTGAAAGAAGTGGAATAATGCCATTAAACCTTTTAATTAATTTTTATATCAGTTCATCAAAGAAGGCTGAAATAACAGGTTATAAATTTTGTTGAATCCTGTGATGCAGCAACATAAACCTCACAAGATTTGGCTTGTAGAATGGGAACCTCAAAGCATTTCTGTTCAAACAGCAGTGATGAATGAGAAAATCATTGGTTTGTCTCCATCAGATTAAAAAAAAGGCATGTAGAGAACATATTCAACAAAACTGTCTTCCCTTGCCACCCCTGAGTTTTTGTTGCATGTATTGTTTTTGGGTATTGTACTTGAAGTCTGATGTGTATATGATCCCGGCAAGTCCATAATATAAATAAGCAGAAACCTTTTGAATGCCAGAAATGTCCTTTTTAGGACATCAACTTGTGATTTAATGGTTTTTTTTCATAAATTTAAAGACAATATTACTGAGAAATACCATTAATAGACCATTCGCTCCTGACACAATAGTGCAAATCTCTAATCAAAACACCGAGCAGCTACCTCAAGAAGAGAGATTTGGCAGCCTTTGGAGATGCTTACATGATCATTTTACTAGCTAACCCTTGACATAAGATGGAAAATAGCCTTTTTAAGATAAATTACGTGTCTTTGTTTTCTGTAGACAATTCTGATCCCCTTTCTTTTTTGTTTGTGTGTGTGTGTGTGTGTGTGTGTGTGTGTGTGTGTGTGTGTATTTCACGAAAAGAAAGCAAGCAGTTGTACTAGATAGACATATGTAGGGACTACACAGAGACAAGGAATGTGGTCTGAAAAACTGTACTCTTCACACAGCAAAATGAATTGTTGCAATGCCAAAGTGCACCTTATATGTTTAGCCAAAAGTGATTAAGGAGCTGGTATTTCAGATGTTGTAGCAGGTATGATTACCTTCCCTGTTAAGAGCGTAATGTTAGGCTGTGTTTAGCAGATCTGATTACTGTTGGTGTGTAGTCTGTGCCAATTTTAGTGGTTTCTGGTGTAGAGGCTTTACTTTTATGCCAGTTGCTTAGTAGCTGGTTCAGAAGTTTAATTTCTTATGTAATTTGGAATATTAAATTCTAATTTGGAGCAGCTATTTGTCTGAAATTACATAGAGTTAAATAAACAACTATCTCCTCTCTTCATTCTTTCCCCTGCTCTCCAGGAAAATGGAGATGCAGGTGTCATCGAAGCTGCTTTTTTCTCAGAACAGAAAGCATAGAATGACTTCCTGCTGATACTCTGAATATGTAGCCAGAGAAACTTATACCAAATACTGACCTGATTGTTCTTCTCTATTTTCCTTACTGAAGTCCCCCCAGAACTGTAGTATGTTGATGAATAGTGGACACAGAAGGAGCCAGAGACATACTTTGGGTACATGATCCCCCCATTAATCTAGAGAAGAAGCAAAATACAAAAATTAGGAGAATTTGGTGTTGGAGAGTGTTCATTAGAATTAAGTCTGAATTCTGAAATAAATTGCTGTAGTTCATTTATCCTTCCCAGTTTTCTTATCATTTTTTATGACTAAAAGCCCAGATCACTGCCTGAGTTACATCTGGGAACAAAGAAAAAGAATGCTTTCCTAATTACCTATTTTAAGACCAGAGTTAGCACAGAAGGATTGCAGAATAGCCTCTTTAAAAACCTTATTTTCTGTGTTTATGTCAAGGAAGTGCTCTTCTTTCTTCATCTACATTTCTATGTACTTAAAAAGTTAATTTGACACTGTAATGTTATCTCCCTGTGAAGGTACATTTATTTTTTTCTTTTCATTTAAGAGCTTTTAAAAGCATACTTTTAAAAATTATTCTAGCCACTGTTTTATCTTTTGCTAACGTTTCAGAATGATCTTGGGCATTTTATAGATAGCTATAAACCCAGTAGAAAGCAAGCCAAATTACTTTTTTTATTCCATGTCCTTGCTTCCTCATTATTTTTTTGTGAGTGAGGAGGAAAAACCAGTCTGAATCTATTGAACCGATTATATGCATGTCAAAATATTCTAGAGAATGCTTGAAAATGGGAGGGTTTGGAGTATTCTTTGTTTTCTTTCTTCAGTATTAACCATAATTGCATCTCTTCAGAGCATATGACTCAATGCATTCCTAATGCAATCTGATTTTTCTAAATCAAAATAGTTCAAAAATAATAAAAAACCTGAAAATATTAAATCGCTGTGATTCAAGATGAGAAATTGTTTGCTCTTAAGGGTGTCTGCTTCTGTTGTTCCACTGTATGAATGATGTAGCTTCTCTACTTCATTTTTGGTTCTTCCTTTCAACAGTATTCCCAGACAGGATGCAGTTTCTGTCCTTCATCCTTATCACTCTACCCTGTAAACCATAGTTGTATCTTTCCTTGATTACTACATGCACCTTCACTCTAGACTTGATATCTGCAATTTTACTGAATTTACAATGGTTGAATTGCAAGTAAAAGCTTTCTATTTTATTTTGGTTGTTTTATTCTCTTATATGCTTCTTCTGACAAGAAAGAATGAAAGCCATACTAGCATATCAGGTAAATAGAGTGGGCTGAACTGCACAGTTTGGAAAGTTGTGTTTATTTGTTTGTCATCTACCTGCCTTTAGGCAAGAGGGGCAGGTCCCTTTTTTCTCAAAGTTCATCAGTGAGCTTTATGTTGCCATTGTTATAGGAAGGCACCACCACCTTCAAAATATTTGTGAGATGATTTGGCAATCTGTCTGTCCACCATGGGAATTCTGGGTAAACCATTATTTAATACGAGTTGTGTATTTGATATCCTGTTTGGTACAGAACTGCCAACTTGATGTGACTTGTAGCACCTACTTAGCACAGTCAGGACTGTGGAGGGTTGTCACCTTAGCCTGAAGGGACTGCTCAGTTTCTGGGCTTTGGTTGTGTCAAAGAGCTGTTTAGAAAGAAGAACAAGTTCCCAATCCCTTGTTGCTCTTCTTCTGCAGAAGGTAAAAGGGCTGAAATGGGGTTTGTTCAAACAGAACAAAAATGTGTATGGCAAACAGAGTCTCTAATAGGGCTCATAGAATGAGTGTACAGTGTGGAATCACAGAGGCAAAGCAGCTTTGTGTAACAGGAGAGGACTGCATGACTTTGTGAGAGCAGAAGATGCAGTCTAGATGCAAGATGAGCTAATCTGTAATGAACCAAGAGAGCACCATGATTGTGAAGGTGGTCATTAGTTGCATGTAGCAGAAAATTTTTGGCATCCTAGCAGGTTTACAGTTTGTGCTTGATGGCAATCTAAATAAGAGCCCCTCTGTGTTAACTCTTCTTATTAATGTCTGGAGTTGCTAGGAGTGAGCACTGTGGCTGTGCTACTGTATGGCAAACCCCTCTTTGCCTGGACGTTTGGAGGAGGGGTGCAGAGGAGGTTTTAATGGCTGTCAGATGTTACCCCTTCAGGCACACTGCAGCCAGCAGTACTTGCAGCTACACAGGACAGCCTTTGCAAAACAGGCCAACACTTACTAGTCAACTGGCATACAAGAGCTGTTTGGTTTCTGAATGGAAAAGCAAAGCTTAAACATGTGTCTGCGCTGGCAGCATGAATTACTTTCCTGCTTAAGTGTCCAGAATTCCTTTATTCCTTCTTTACATTTCCAGCAGAGCTCTCAACTGGGAATTCAGACATCAAGGCTTTGTCCAAGTTTTAGTCAAGTCAGTTTGACATGTTCCTCTTTCCTTGGCTGCTAGTGGTTATAAGTCAATACTTGGAGTGTTCATTCTCGTCCCACCCACAGTCATTCCATTCATATGTGGGCAGTTTTGGGGATTTCACTCAGTTTTCTTCCAGTCCCTTGTCCTGAAAATCCCTTAGCCCTTTCAGTACCAGGTGACAATGATAAAAAATGAGGGGTGAAACCATTGTGGGTTTCGTTTTAAAAGTAACTGTACTATGTTTTAACAATAAATCATAGTAGTTACTGTGCTTGTGTCAGTTAATATAACTTGACAGATAAATGCCATGTAGTCCTCCCAGCTTCAGTCTGGGTTATTTATATACTGTTATGTAGAGAATCCTGAAAAGCTGTCTGAAAAGTTTTGCATCTTTTAATAAGGCTCCTAGCCAAGTTAAATTTAAAAGACATATGGAGAATATATAGCAAGATTGTACTAACCTCATTGTGACTGGTAAAACATGTATTTTTTTCTTGTTTTCCTGGTTTATTCTCCAAATAGAACAGGAAAAAAATATTAAAATTGTGTTGTGTAGGGCTCTATCATGGTACTGAATTACAAAAGAAAATGTCTTTGCTATAAACTTTAAAAAATTGGGAGGTTGCCCCTATATTCATGAATGTAACTGGCACAAGTTTCTAATTTTCTTGAAGTGTATTCATTTTACAAAGCTAAGGTATGTTTCTTCTGTGACCTATGCAGCATCACTCATACAAGCTGTTTCCTATTTACAAATCAGTATTTTTATTGCCTCAGTGACCTTAGAAAAGCAAGAACAATTTCTGATAATTTCCTGATATGAATTGACAGTAGCAAGTCCTACAATAGCATATGCTAATTTTTTTTTCTTATTTGTATCAACATGGGGTTTGTATTTGGACAGCCATTTTGAAATGTTTCACTGTATATCAAAATAATAAGTCCTAATGGATTGCTTCCTGCTTGACTAGGCAAAAGTATTTATCTCTTTTTTTTTTAAATGTATGCCCAAGCAAGTTTAAAAGAAACACTAGAGCAAAATAAAGTAGATTTGCTGTTAATGGCCTTGCTTGATAAGGTATTTATATTCTGTGTATGGTTTTATTATATATTAAATCCTGACAATAAGGTAGCTTTTCCTCTCTGAGGTCAGTAGTGTTCAGATTAATCAGGTTGACATTTCATGCCGGTGGGTCATGAACTGTTGATAATAGCATTAAATGGTGATTCACTTGCTGCAGGGAGCACAGCTCATTATCCAGTCACTATATTAAATCATCGCCACAAACAGCTAGAGTCCTGTGTGTGTGCCTGCACACATCTGCACACACACACACACACACACACACACACACGGAAATCAGGGTGGGGATCTCTGTCCTGTAGCTATCCATTTCTCTGTTTATAGCAATTGTTAAAGCTGTTTCCAGCATGCAAGGATGATGGACATCTCCCCACTTGGGAGTCTGGAATAGTTTTCTCTGAAAAATCTGTTTATGTATGGAACAGGATTGTGCCATTAATTTTCGAGCTTCTGTCCAAAAATGGGGGATAATTTTTGTAGTCAGTTCTGTATTAGACAAAAGTGAAGAAAAATACATGTTCTTCATTTCTACAGTGTTAGTGTTGGAAAAAAAGCAAGATGGAAAATTAAAACAATGGAAATTCAAATTGCTTGTATTCATTGAGTATGAATTTTTATTTAATACTGTGTTTCAGGGGCTTCTATATTAGTTTCAGATGTGCTACTTCCTGTTAGAAACATTCATACTTAAAAAAAATTAGATACTGTCCTAGTTTAAAAAAATGTGTTTCTATCATAATGGAAAATTTTAAAATAGAACACTGTCTAAATAGCTTAACAGTGGATTAACTAAGTTGAAGGAGGGAAAATTCCACCCTAATGCTTAAAGGATTTTGCAGATAAATGCAAATCTTACTTAATTTTAAGCTGCATTTTTCTTAAATTAAATTTGAGTCAAAAGTATTGCAAGGCATGTGTCTAGCAAATAATAAGAAATGTTGGGGTTTTTTTCTCCTACCTGGAGCACAGAACTGCAGAGTTTTCTCTCTCCCTATCCTCTGTCTCCTCTAACTGAGTTAGTGTAATTTGTTTTGGTGCAAAACTGACTGTTGTTCAAAGGCAGCGTTTAGAGGCACTTCACCTTAGGGTGGAGTGGCTAAAGTGTGAGCTTCTCAAGGTCTTGGTAATTGACACTAGAAAAGTGGTTTATTTTAATAAATTATGTATTTTTAGTAGAAGGCATTGTGTTTAATCAGTATATAAATATTAATTATCATGAGAATAATGTTAGCCTCAGGATTAACTTTAAAACTGAGAAGTTGTTGAGTTTTCATATAGATGTACATTTTTATGCATTTATATAAATGGTTACAGAGTGGGAAACCATTTTATGAAGAAATTAGCACGCTGTATATTTTAAGGGAAGTTTAAAAAGGTGTCTCGAAGGGCAACATTTTAAATTCCCCAAAACTGCCTTTTTTTTCCCTTCCCCCCCCTTTTTTTTTTTTAAGGGTAAATAGCTGCTAAAACTGCCGAGAGAACCGGGATAACATGAAAAAGCTGTAGGCCGCTAGAGGTCACTATTTGGTAATCAACTTCTAATGAACCAGAACTGTCGAGAAGGCCAATAAATTACACTGTGGATTTTTCTAATTATGAATTCCTATTTAATCATTCAATGACAAGTTAACTGTGGCAGCGGTTCTATGTACTTTGCATACACAGTTATGTTAATGTACTATTATATTTCTTAGGATGGAGGTCCTCCATCATTAGAGCAGTTCATTACCAAAGAGTCTCTTATCTAATCATAATTACTGATTATGAGAAATAATTAACTTTGTTACCCTCTTGATTCTGTTCGTTGGCAAAATGCAGTCTTTTTCTTTTCTTGTTTTTTAAATGGAGGGCCAGGCCAAGTACTGACTTTCAATACCTTTACATTACAAAAAAAAGGTTAAATTGGTTTTGTGCAAAATTGCCTAGAGTTGCAGCGTTGGAATACTTACAGGTAGTACAGAAAAAAGGAGATACACAAGTATTATAGTGGTTCTCCTTAAGTTGTCATTCAGCACAGCTAAATATGAAAATGTGTTTTGTTTTGTGAAAGTACAGCATTTGGAGCATGTAAACATTTGTGAATTTAAACCATATGGTTGCATATTGGCTCATAAAAGTAATAATAAAAATAGTATCTCTTCTTAAAAATATTTCTATATTAAACTTAGAATTATTTCATACATAAAGAAATATGACTTTTAATTAAATTACGAGAGTTTGAACCCATTGTATAAGTGCATCAAATACATTTGAGAACACTGAAAAGTACATTGCATTTGAGGCTGGAGGGCAATGCTAAATCTAGTTCTTTGAAAGAAATGTACTATCTGTTTTGCAAGAGAGGTAATAATAGAATTATGTGTAGAGGATCTCTGAACAGGAAATAGAACTTGGAAAGGCCTTGAAACAAAGGGATTCTTTAAATGGAATCTTTCCAATTTAGGCTGTTTTTCTAGCAGTTGTCGTAATCCTGTGCTGTTGTGCTGCTTTGCCTTTCAGTGCCATAAAGCTTTGAGAATTAACTTTGAATATGCTGAAATTAGGCAGCAGAAAGTGATTTGTTACTTTGTAGGTAATAGTTAGGCATGCTTTAAAATAAGCATATATTTTAAAGGGGAAGCTGAAAGATAAGAGTGTGTGGGCTGTTGACTGTATCCAGAGGCAAGATTCAATGTCAAAGTGCTTAAAGAAAGCATAGACATATCTGAAGCAGTGCACTCTGATGATGGTTCAGATTGTCAGAAAAATTCTTAGTCTCATACCACCGATGACACTTGAAGGGACAGAGTTCAAAAGTTCATTCAAAAATGTTCAGTGCAATCTTCACTCCTATTATTTATGCATTTCTTTCCAGTTTCGTTTGGTAAACCTGTGTCAGTTGTCCTCTCATAGACTGTACCCAAAACAGGTAAAATTAAAACTTTCAGCTGAGCAGCCCTCTAGGAGAAAATACTGGAGACTGATTTTAAAATTACCTGTCTGACACTTCTTTCTGGCTATATATTTCTATTTTGTTTTAAAATTTTGTTAGATTCCTGCTATTAAATACTAGGTACTTTTTAAAATGTTGTGAATGTAAATATGCCCCTATTGATTGGGATTGGCATACAGCATTGCTGCATCTTCAGCTTTTTAAGATAAACCAGAAATGCTTAAGAACATACATGCTATGATATCCACCCCATTTAAATGCTTTTTGTTTTATTTTTGTGTGTTTATTGTCTTAATTTTCTTATATGACATGAAAGGACTAATGAATGCATCAATAGAAATTTACCTTCTTCTACAGCTGGCTTTTTAAGAAGCAGACCTTTTATTAAGAGCACTTGAACCCATACCTGTTGAATAATGCAGTTTAAATGCATATTTCAGTGTGACTATATTTTTATTTTTTAGTGATGTGCTTAATGCCTTCATTATTCAGAAAAAAAACCATGCCATGTTTTGTTTGGTTTAAGGGCCTATAGGAAGGTAATATGATAAAATCATTAAGTACTGACGTGTTTCAAGTATTTCTTATTTGTAAAAGAGGGTTGATATCTTGTTAGAGTTGTACTAATGCTGGAGAAACAGGCAATAATATTAAATATCCCTGGTTTATTTTTTCTTGAAGGTTCTTGTTTTGTTGTTATAATGAAAGTGTTTCTTCAGCTTTTATGTATCTATTCCACAGAACTATGTACACATAGTTGCATTTTGCTGTGGAGTTAAGGTAGAATATGCAAGTATTTTATACTTTCCAGAGACATTCAAGTCCAAGTAGCAAAATCTGCAAACCTGGTGACATACAGCTGACTGCTTTTTATGATTTAAAGAGCTCAGCAAGACTGGCCACACATATGGTTTTGTTGGTCCTGCATTTGCATGTATGTTGTTCAGTCAAAATGGATGAGATTAAAAGCTGTGGTGACAAGGTAGATTGCTGGATCTGTTTGTGGCTTTTGGTTATTCCATGCAAACATTAAGCTTCTGGAGGCTTGATGTTCATTTTGGTATCATCTGTGAACTTGAGTTAGAACAACTAACTGTAAGAATATAAGAATCACTTTTCTGGGATTTCGCCTTCTGTTTTTTTTCAAAGAGAACATCATAAATGTCTATCCCTTTGAGTTTTTTCTTCTATAGTCACACAACGGTCTGTTTTCTGGTTGCTGATCTTCTGCATAGAGTAGAAGCTTTTCAAGAAGGTGAGATTATGATACTGGAAATGCAGCTCTTCCCTCTTTCTAACACTCGACAAATATTATTCTTGATTTTGCAGTACATGATTGGGATAAAGTTTTATTTCTAGGTGTTGAAGCCTCATCAGTAAAGATTGTCTCTACTGAATTTTAGTTGTGTAGAGGGCTAACAGTGGCCCACATAATGGAGGAACTTCATGCATGTTCACGTTTAATTTTTTAACTTCTCCTAAAAGACCAGAATTTCAAGCAGTAGTGCTGGGTGAGATTTGTTTTCTTTGAAGAAGGAGTATTTTCTTTGTTTCTTTTGTATTCAGTATTTCACATGTATTTGATGCTGTGCTTGATCAGAACCCAGCAACAGTTAGCTCAGTGTCAGGTGCTTCACATTTGGACTGAGTGAAATCTGCTTTGAAATTTTGGGGTCTTGTATATGTGGAATGTATTGCTTCTGTTTATCCCTGGCTGTACAGCCTTCTTGCTAATGTTCAGATAAAAAATTAGGTACTTGTTTTGAATTATGCTGAGCTCTGTGCACGTAGTTTTGCTATCCACAACTGTAAATACATGCACCTGTTGTTGTTAAGTTTTCATATTTCTGTATAGGTCTGGAGGTGAGATTTAGACCGTATATCTAAATATTTAGTGATGTGTAAAGGAGTAGCTAAATCTGTACTCCAGCAATACCAAGAGGATATTTCTGTTGTCTTTGATTTTGTGGTGGATTATGGGTCAAAAGTGGAGAATGGGAAAGATGACTGTCATGAACTGCTGTTTCTTAATGTTTTTAATACAATATTTTGGGTAAAAATAAGCAGCTAAGTTGATCAATCATACTGTATTTCCTTTCTTATTGCACTGCTGTTAACCTTTTTAGATGCTAACTTTTCAGGTGCTTTGATATTTCTCTTTGACATTACAATGACTAGAACTAAATGTAGTGCTTTTTAAAAAATGCTGGAGACAGAACGATTTCATCAGGTCTTTCAGCTTATATTCTGTTGAAAAAGTTGAAATATCTCATGTGTGCATTTGCCTTTTGCAACTTATTTTCTTTGGCTGGTCCCTTGGAGGCATCAGTTGCTACTTAATACCATCTCGTAAAATTTTCCTTGTCCATCCATATTAAACTGCCTCAACAACAGCTTCTAGTTTTTGCATGATTTATTGAGAAGGCATATTCTTTTTTGTGTTTTGGCATCATTCTATAATACATCTAAAACAAATTGAAGATCTTTATTCCACCATCCATGGCCAAGTTCAAGTACAAATCCCTATACAAATCTACTCAGGCCTTCTTTTAAAAACATAAAGCTTCTCATGATCATTTTGCCTATTTTGTTTAATCAGTTGTTTGTTCTTCCTCTTCCACTACTTTCTACCTTCCATTTCTGATTATGTTTACATAATTTTTCTGTTCCCAAAAGGGATATCCTCTTCTACTGTAACAGATGTGTGTACCTATTGTTTATATGCATGTATCCTTATGATTCATGTAAATCCCTAAATATGTTTTCCTTGAGGCCTCCAAGTATCCCGTACGTATGCACCAGCACTTCTCAGATTGGCATGTAGGACTGGAAAGTTTGGAACCGACTTTGTCTTTGGACAGCACCTAGCAAAATTGGGACTCAACTGTGACAGCAAGTGGAATGCTGAAGAAAGGCTCTTAGAGCAGTCTCTGCCTGCATCTTCTACCTTCATGTTATTCTGGGAGGCAAAATCTGTTTAATTACGCCCTCTCATGCTGGGCAGCCCAGAACAGGTAGCATATTGCTCACCTCTCTTGCATCTTTCTTTCAGTGTCTACTACTGCTAGGAAAATAGCTGCATGGAGCATTAATGCTGATGCACACAGTCTGATCCACTCGTCTTCATTCTTGCCAGTGCTTGTGGGAGAGGGGGTGGAGGAGGAGGAGGAGGGAATTATTATTCTGCTGCTGACACAGGGAGAATGAGAGTGGCTTGATGCAACAGAAGATTATGTTCCCTGAGGATAAACAAACAGAAGGAGATAAATTAGGAGAGAGGATAATCCTGTTAATATGTGCATTCCTTAATTCTGATCCAGTTTTTCAAATCATATGATTTCACAGAGGTTAGAAATTTAATTAATACCTGTAAACCATCTCTTCAAGTTTACCTTTCAGATTGTGGAGTAGTGTTTTGAGTTGGCATTTGAGATGCACAAATTTGCTTATAAACAGGAATTGTAAGTAGCAATATGAATACCACATGAGGGAAAAATAATAATGTGCACATCACCATCCCTTCCTTCATTTAAAAAGAAAAAAAACAACTTTGGTTCTCTGGACTTCTTCACAATACTGTTTGTTAGGAAGTCAGGGCAGCTTATTCCTTGCAATCTTCTTGTTGCTTTTTCAGCAGAAGCTGGGCCATTGTGATATTTATCTGAATTCAAACAAGGCTAATTAAAAGAGCTGCTGACAGTTGTTGTGATCTGACTTTGACTGGAGCTTGATGGTCATTATGGGTAAATAATGAACTAGGTCTGCAAATGTAGCAGCTGCCAACTTGGGATAGAAGAACAGCTATTGCGTCCAATTTAAGGATCTATCGACCGCTTCCCTTTTCCCTGCAGATCTTCTTCCTAGCAGAAAACTAATGTTTTATACTGCTTTGTTTTGTGGTTTCAGCTATTTCTAATATAGTCTATAATTTCCTCTTAAATATTTAACCTAGTCCATTATTAGCTTTCAGAGTTAACAACTTTTCCATTGGGCTTTCTTTGCATTTTTATTTTGTTTTGTTTTGTGGGTGGGTTTTTTGCAGTTTGTTTTTATGTACAATGTAACTGCTTAAACAATGATGATCGTGTGCATTTAATTTGCCTGTTGCTGCAGAATAAAAATCCACTAGGTTTTTTTCTCTGTATGGTCATAATCTCACAAATTGTATAATTCGATTATGCTGTAAAAGAGATGTTTCTACTTCCTTAAGCATGCTTTTTTCTGGATTAATATTTGAGTGCTAGTTGTATAAATCTTGAAATCACTGACCTGAACCTCCATTTCCATTTTTGCTCAAAAATCACTAGCTTATGAGGTATGGTGATGCAAAGCTCTATTTGTCAGAAGAGGGAAACAGCAATAGCTTTCATTAAGGGGCACGTCCAAGTACGTTGTCACTTCATCATGAGCTTTGCCTTGTCCCATTAGCAAGTAGGAATGGTACCTTAAAGGGAAAATGGCAAATTTTAATAATAGATTAATTCAGCTTTCTTCTGGCATTATAAGTGCAGTACAAACCACAGAATTTTATATACAGAAGAACTTGCATCTACCTAGCATTTGCTCAGCCTGCCATTAGAAAAGGCAGCGTGCATTATGTAAAATGTACAGAGGCACTTGTGCATTAGTGCATAATGCAGCAGAACTAGGGGTCTTGCTGTGAAGAAATGATCCCAAGCGTGCCCCTAAAAGACAAGTCTTGCTTTGAGATATAATGATGAAAAATTGCCCATTTATTTGTGTCTTTGTGTTTCAGCAAAAACAAAACTTGGACTCGTTGACTGTCGTGCTGCCGCAGGGGTTTTGTGCACGTTTGTGTGCATCCGCGGGCACGGGCGTTTCTGTGCCTGCTTGGAGAGGCCAGCGATACGTTAACAAGGGGTTATGTTATGCTGGTTTATGTTAAACCAGATCACCCCCTAACATGTGCAGAGCCATTCATCTGTGTCACCAAAACCCAAGAGAACATCTGACATGGACTTCGAAACAGAAACAGTGATCACTTACAAATCAAACATGGCACGCTCTAAACCGATTGTGCACGGCAATCTTTTCGAGAAAGGACAACTAATTGAACATGATAAAGTGTAAAGTTAATTAACACCCTTAAATTTGTTGATTACTTTCACGGGATTATATTGTTCGTTGAGGAGCAGCTTTCTGTCCCAGCTGTCGCCTTTTTAGCGAATGTCGCTGGTAAACAATAGAGACACCATAACAAGTCGTAAATGGTCCCTGTGACAGCAGCCCCTTGTGAGGCTGCATCTGTAGAAAATGATTAGAACAATTGCATTTTAAAGACGGCTCACATTGCAGCCCAGTCCCATCGGTCCTCTTCTTTATCTCTGCTGATGGCAGACTGGTTACAACATTTAAGTTCTTTTGAGCAAATTAAGTGATTTACTGTGTTTTAGTTATAAGGCAGCAGAATAGCTTCATAGGTCTAGCTTTGATGCTGATTTTTGTAATAGGGAGAAACACAAGCCCTTGGAGTAGCAGTGTGCTGTGGGGGTTTTTTTCTGAGTCTGTTCCATTTACTTGTTTCCTGAAAATAGATTGATGATGGCAGATATTGTCTAAGAAGCAAGTAGAAAACATTGATACCCTACTTAAATTTTATAAAACAACTAGTCTCTTCATGGTTATTTTAAATTTATAGCATGGTTTTAAATATTCTTTTATTTCCACTAGGGATTTATAGCTGATTTTGCCTTTACATGCCTTTTAATTGGTTTTAGATTTATATATGTAGCAAAACAATAGTAACCTTTTCAGTTGATCTTTCCTTGTGTATCTTGGTTTAACTTTTCGTGAGTTGCAAAGACAAAGTATTTCGTGTGAGCTGGCAGGTACTTAAAAAAAATCTGCTTAGTTCTTAAAAATACACACAAGGTACACAAATGCAGCCTCTCAAGCTCAGCCTATGTGAAAGAGAGCAAACATGACAAGAACCTGCTTGTTTGAGGCAGCTACAGTCACTTAAACTGCATTTAAAAAAAAATAATCAGAATAAAAGACCAGTGTTCCCTTGGACTTCCCGAAGTGGAACAGGCAAAGCCTCAACTCCTGTGCTTGAAGGTGCAACACTGTAAAACAAGACAGAGGATTAAAACTCTAGCAATGTTCTTCTTGTCTGCTTTTTTTTTAATCTAGTATAGATCACAAAATTAGTTGTTATAATTGCAGCTAAATGTTGAGTAGAGAAATAACAAAATAGATTATTTTTTTTTCTGAAGCTTCTCGATATTACAGCCTTCATATCTTACTTGTCCTTCAGAGATTGAAACAGATCAGTTCCTGTCATTTTGGCCTCAACTTTGTCAGCAATGATTTTTTTTTATCTGCAGGTGCCGTGCAACAGTGGATTAAATATGTTGGCACAGGGATATGCTTGGGTGCATTGTCTTTCCAGCAGCGTTCCTGTTTTCAGCATTGCCACTGTGATGGTGCTGTAATGCATAGCCTTACAATATCACTTCTTTTTAACTCATCTGCCCTCTGTTCTTACAGAAATGTAATAAAGCTGAAACCAAAAGCAGATAATTTCATATAACACCTTTACATTAACATCTCTTTTCTAGCAAATTGTGTTCTTAATAATACACAAACTGATAGAAACTAAGAGGTTTTAATGATGTAGCTGTAGAACTAAGACCTTTCTGGTATGGTTTTTTTTTTGGCACTGGAAGCATCAGTGGCAAATTTCTAGGCTTTTGCAGCAACATGAAATGCTATTTAAATCAGCACAGGAAAGTGAATATGGAAGGTCAGCATGTCTGTCAAATGAGGCTGCTTGGCCTGGATACTAAAACTTGAGGTCATCTTCAGACTGTTCCAGGGTGGTTGCAACCAGTTCCTGTTGTCATGTGAGGGCTCCTAAGTTTCCATTCCTATTTTTGTCTAAAATGTTGAACTTAAGAACTACTCTGTAGGAGGTTCACTGAGCAATCCATTGGCAATCGAATGAGAAGCACTTGGATTGAACTTGCCCCACAGGTAGCACAGCCAGATGTGACAGGATGCTTTGGAGTTCTTTATGTATCTCTTTTGGTAAAAAACTTAGTTTTGCAGATCTTCATCCAAAACCTGCTAGTACGCAAGTGGAAAACCCATCTTCAAGTGGATATGCCATACTGCAGTGTTACTCTGTAACTTCTCACCATATTTTTTCCCAGAGTAATTTTCTCGCATATCCCCTCAGCTAGGTAGATCTCTTATATTTTTCTACAATCTTGTTCCTGTCAGTTTATATCTCTGGGGCAAACTCTGGTGCTGTTGTGAGCAACAGACTTGGAGTTGATCTGCTGTTGCGACGACCTTGCAAGATTCTGCATATAGGTGTGGGTTATCATCCTAGAGAAACCAAGTATATGAGTGCAGCCGTGGGCTCCAGCAGTCTTGCTTTGCAGCAGAAGAGGAAATCTTAACACATGCTATTCATAGATACTGTTTCTCTGAAAACTATTCCCCAAGGATGTGAAGAGACTTTTTGTATTTTAGAAAGAACAGATAGGTTTTAAACAACTTTTGTCCCTCATAGCAGCGGTACATAAAACATTATCTTAGGTGGTAAGACTTATTTAAAAAAATCAAAACATGAAAGATAATAGTTAACGTATTTAAATTGCATTAGCTGCTCTGCATCTCCATTGCTCTCTTTAGTGTTAAAAACTGATAATACTTAACTGGCTTGTGTTGTTGGTATGGAAGCTGTGATTGTGAAAGAAGTGAAAGAAGCCTGTGCATTCTTGTATAATGATTTATTTTAATTTCTATTTTTAGCTGAAGTTACAGTTCTTGTACTCCTAGACTCCATGCCAATTTTTTTTAATTTCCAGTCTTAGAAATTTGCTGCATTGCTCGTTTGAGTCTGATAAAATAGCAGATAGTTGGCAAGGACTCTAGATGATAAAATCTACCATGAAGTAAATAGGTTTTTGTTTTTAAAACAAGAATTTTCCAAGCCTTCTGCATTATACAACAAATTGGTCTCTTTTTTTCTACTTAACTAATTTATTTTTGCTTCTTGAAATGTGTTTGAACAAGTGAGAGAGTGCAGCTGTCAGAAGATTAACCAGCTGAAAACTATTGTCAGCATTAATTTTGCTCTAATAAATGAATCTCTGAAGCTATTTAGCAGTCTGTAATCTAGATACAAGGCTATTGACCTATGATGGATAGTACTGGATTTTGTTTGTAAGCGTTGACTTAAATTGTCTACTTAATTTGCTGCAGGTCAGATCACAGGATTAAGTGGTAAAGGCCATTATGTGGTTTGAATAAAAATAGCTAGAGGAATGGAATGAAAATCATTGTGTTTATTAATGTAGCAATCTTTGCGGTCATGTACATAGTGAACTGGTAGCCAAAAAGACAACAATGACCTGTTTGTGCTAGCTAGTTTGGGCTTTGCTCTTTGCCCAGTTCCTGTGAGTTGCCTGGAGAGGAGTTGTTCAAGTGAGATCAAGGATTGGCTGAAAATTGGGTGTCTCTCAACTTGGGCAGGAAGATCTTCTCTGCTGTATGTATTTCAGTACCTCAGCAGTGTTCTGTATACAAACCAATCATTTCATTAAAGCTGTGGGTCTGAGCTCTTCTGCATGCTCCAGAATTCTGGACTTAATAGCACAAGGAAGACACAGATTTACTGGAGTGAGCTCAGCTAAGGGCCCTGAAGATGGCAAAGGGTCTGGAACATCTTTCATGTGAAGAGAGACTGAGAGAGTTGAGAGTGTTTAGCATGAAGGGAAGGCACAGGGGGAATTTAACAATGTATATAAAGACCTGATAGGAGAGAATTAAGTAAGGGAGCTACACTCTCCTCAGTAGTGCCCTGTGACAAGACAGGAGGCACAAATCAAAACTCAAGCAATTCCATCTGAAGCCCAAGGAAATTTTTTTTTTACTCTGAGGGTAGGCAAAAAGCGGAAGAAGTTACCTAGAGAGGCTGTGGAGTCTCCATCCTTGGAGACACTTGAAGGCTGATTGACACAGTCCTGAGGCATCATGCCTCAGCTGGCCCTCCTTGAGCAGGGGGTTGAATGATCTTGAGAGGTCACTTTCAAGCCCAGAAATCTTGTGATTTTAGGTTCTAATATAGACTGAGCAGGTCATCACGGGGAGCATCTTTACAGTTGCCTAGTTTTGCATAACTGGTGGGTATTTACTCTTTTTGAGACTTTGATCTGTAAAATTTGTCTGAAATTCTTCAATGGCTGAAAAAGATAGTAGGTGCTGAAAGGCAGGATGGACTTGCAAGATACAGAAAGGGACATTTGTAGACATAGCCACACAGAGCACTTGCACAGAGTGAGAATGTCAATTGAAATTTTTATTGAAAAGGAAAACAAAAAATTCAACAAATTCTTCAGTGTGAAGAGCTGCAATGTTACTATCCTTGATACTGTAAACAAAGTCCAAAACTGACCACTTCCTTAGCAGTGGTACAGCACTTCGGAGCACTGTACCTAATTGAGCATGTTTAATTTGAAACTCAGTTGTTATCTGCAGCTGTACACCCTAACCAGCCAAAGTCTGATGCATAGAACAGAAAATTCATTGTGGCTATGCTTCTTGCCAGAGTGAAAATTAGTGAGGAAGCTGATCTGTTCATCAGTTTAGGCCGAATTTTCCTAGCAGTTATACCCATTAAATACTGGGGATGAGGAAGTTAGGGATGTAAGAGTAATCCATATTAGAATTAGGCTTCTTTTAAGGAATAGAATATTTCATGGAGTGGAGGCAATAAATATCACATGAATGTTGTGCTTAGGAACTGTATATTCAAAGAACTGTGGTGTGTGTTTACTGAACTGTGCTAAAGACCGGACAGACTTCAGGAATAAAACTGGGAGTAGTGTGTTTATGTGTGTATATGAATAATTTTTACATTGCCTTTAGGGAATAATTGTGTCATTGTAAATACATTAAGTTTATATGGGAACTAACTTAAAGCTTCTCAGATTAAGGAGACTTTTGCTTCAGATTAAGAATGTCATAAACTGCAGAAATTCAGAATACTTGGTTTTATATGCTTGTGTCTTTTAGCTGTTCAATCATGTGAAAATCAGGAAGCACTGGTAAAAATTAGCTTAGGTTTAGAAAGGCTGATAAAAGCGGAGCTATCTTTGAGCAGTAGTTTGTTAATGGTTGTATGTGAGGAGTAGTTTGACAAAAGAGAAATTTTATTTAGTAATTCAGACACCATGAATTTTGTGGAGTGCAAAGTTGGCGGAAAAGTTGATTGTTTCTTTGTATAAACTATAAAAAGTGACTGCCAGTTTTATCCAAGTCTTACGACTTTTCTGCTAGTGTGCCTGGAAGATAAGGTGGTTTTATCTCCATCAGATGTTTCAGAATTTAGATTGCTGATCCTTTGGGTACTGGGAATGTAGTGTTACTTCTACACAGAATTTGAGAGGTTCGTCATAAGTCAAGTATTAATTTTGCATCATCACACCCTTACTGGTAAGAGAAACTGCCTAATTTTTGAGGCTTTTTAATAGTATTATTAAATAAAATGTTATCTTGATTCAGGTGTTGGAGCTGCTCGAGCTGGAAACCTTACTTTCATGGTTGGTGGAGTGGAACAAGAATTTAATGCTGCCAAAGAGTTGCTGACATGCATGGGTTCCAATGTGGTTTACTGCGGAGAGGTTGGAACCGGACAGGTAATGCTTTCTGAAGGGCTAATAGCTATCTCAGTCTTTCCTTTTTCTGGCTTTTTATTTATTGATGCCTACTCTTTTACTCAAGAACTAAATGCTTGATAGTATATCTTCATTCTTGTTTGTTTGTCTCTAACCTTGTGTTTGTAAATAATGTCGTGGCACTTTTGTCCAGTATGTTGTGTAACTTTAGTATAAAAATCTGACTGGTATTTCTCCACACTGGCTTGTTGAGATGATACTTCTTAGGGGAGAGACATTTTAATTTTGTTTCATCTGAATTTAGATTTACTGGATGTTCTGAAGAACAAAGAGCTCCTATATGGCATGTATGCTAACTGAGCAGTACTAAGAAAAAAAGATATTTTTTGATCTGTAAAGGAGCCATGGAGCAACTTTCATTAACTTTGTGCTGTCACAGATCTATATTTACTTTAGAAGAAAGCTGCCAGAACATACTTGATCATATTGTCCTAGGCCTAGTGGATTCCTGTATGTAAGTTCTATGAAAATGCATAAACTAATTGATGGTTTCACGTGTTTTCAGGCTGCAAAGATCTGCAACAACATGCTCTTGGCCATCAGTATGATTGGAACTGCTGAGGCTATGAATCTTGGAATCAGGTTGGTTTTATTTTTGTGGTGGATTGAACACCTCAAAAAGCATTTTTTCCATTACAGTTTTTATGTATTATGGTTGACTTCTGCTGAGATAATGATTAAAAGAAATAGGTAAACTTTTTGCCAGAAGTTGTCTTACAAAGCCATGAACAGACTAAAGGAATTATTTAACTAAAGGAGGTGTTTTCAGCATGGGAATATTCTCTTGTATTGGTTGCATAGGTTGTTACATTCTACATCTGAAGTTATTTATTTGTTCTGCTGTAGTGCAGCCTGCAATAATGTTTGTCTTTAATTATAAACATCCAGAGCTAATATAGAGGTAAGTTTTTGTTTGTATTCTAAACTAATGCACAATCTATTCAGAATATTATACTCACATATGGCTCTCATTGGCTTTATTTATTTCTTAAATTGTTCCAAGATCTATTGTAAAGCAAAACTTCTACTACAGTGTGTATATCAAATTAAGATGAAAGCATAAAACAGAACATCTACCTTTCTTTGACTTTATTGAGAGCACTTTGTCCTAATTGCCAAAACTCCTAGTTTGTCAAAAAGCTGCAGTATACTCCTACTACACTCTTGCCCGTGCTGGCTACCATTTCTTTTCTAGGATGTGCTACATCTAACTTTTAAGTAACATCATATTTGGGCAAAATTATTTTTATTTTTTAATTGTGATGTATTTATTCTGCTGTGGTCTTTGTCATTTTGTTTTATTTTCCAATTGAGTTTGTGTAAGTACACATTCAGGATCAAGGTATTTGAACCTTTAATAAATTCTTGTTGCCAAATCAAAATAATTTGCAAATTTATAGACAGAGAAGTCCTGTGTTTGAAGATATTATCTTGCAATTGTGTATCTTTCAGGGGCTTTTCATGAATTATTTATCTGCACAGTTGCATCCTTAAAATTTGCCTGCTAAAACTACAGTACTGTAGGTACTTATCAACTGGGCTCAACTGTGTTCATGTGGATTTGATACATTATAAAAACAGCAAGAGGGCATCAAATGCTTAAATAAATTTAAAAAAACACCTACATATGCACACATACACAGGACAATGTAATGGATTCACATTTCCTCTTAATTACCATATCAAGATGCAGTTGTTTTATTGAATTGCCCTTGTCTCAGATGTTAGACTGTCTTGACCTATTAAGTTGTCATGTTGTAATTGAGATAAAAGAGGAATTTGCTTTGCATCAGTGCTAATTGGTTTATCAATATCCTGTACCATTTACATTTTAAAATTGAGAGTCTGTAATATACTGAAGCATGTCTGCATCAAGCCATAATAAAACCAGTAGCATTGTTTACAACTTTTTAAATCCAGTGTTATCCAGAAAGTTTGCATTGGGTTCTGCTTTAAGTCATTCAGTTAATAAGGCACATGCAACTAATTTTTTGTTACAGTTTTATCTACATTTGTAGAAATAACTAAAATAAAATCAAGAGGTTTGGAAGAGGGGTATTCTGGGGCGTGTAAGCCCTGTGAAGAGCAAGTTGATGTCTGCAGTCACTGTAACTTGAAGGTGTTTAGAATTTTTTCCTTTTCCAGTTTAAATTTTGGCTGAATCTGTATCCATCATTTGTGAGCAAAAATCCAATGTGAAAGTAACAATCTATAAGCCTCCCTGCCCTACAATTAATGTTATCAAGAGGGAACTATATTTACTGTAGAAGAACCCTGCTGATTTTGAACCAAAGTATGGAAATAGCAGAATCTCATTTAGTCATAAACTGCATGAAGTTTAAGACAGAGGTGGTTATTTAAAGCCTTAAGAAGTAATTTAGAATTCTTGCACTGATTTTAATTAGTGTGATTTAGATCTTGAGAAGATGACTTCTGCTTATAACTAGAATAAGTGCTATCCACTTGGAGTGTGTAAAAATTTCTAATGTAGAAGTTTACAGTTGTCATTCTAATTATTAGAAGTTTTGCTATATTAATCATTTTAGGAAGTATTTTTCTACTCTATAGCTCAAAGGATAGTGTGGCTGCCTGCTCTGAAGAGAGTAGGAAGCTGAACCTGGTTTATTAGATTGATGCATATCTGGTGAAGAAAGTCGGACTTTGACTTAATAATGGTAAAGGATACTGAAAATTTAAAAATTTAGAATAGGAATTTTGGAACTTAGATGTGTTCTTAACTTTCATATAGAATATAAAATGTCTTTATGTCATGCATTGTGTATATCTGCTGCATCATTTACATTGAGTTCTAGAGACTTTGAATAATTAATTATTCAAAATACTGCTGTCAGAACTAGGTGTAGCTACAAGATCATATTACAACACCTTCCATTAACTCTAATATATACTCTAAACTTAAGTCTTCAAAGCAGTGTGATATTAATTCTATTAATAAGCCACTTCTTCTCTAATGTTTTCATAAACCATGCAGTCTAAATTTTCATTTTCTGAAGTAGCTAGAGTGACAGGTTTAGTAATTTCTTATTTTTAAATTATTGTTTTATTTATTTTATATTTGAAATTATAGAATTTTTCCAAACTTTGACATAAATAGCAAATAGAATATGATGAGGAAGAAAGAAAACTGACATTATTGAACAAAAATTCCACAGTAAACTCCCAGAAAAACAGGCCATATTGCTATGTAATTTTGCATTTATATTTTACTTGCTTTACTCGAACATCATCTTTATTTACTAATAAAGATACCCATTTTCTCTGGAAGTTATTTGGATTAAATTGCATAAATACTTTTTTAAAATAATCCCATCCATAGTTCTGACCAATGAAATGCATGTTATGTTCAGTTTTTCCATTACTTTCCTGATGATTTATGAATGTTACCAGTAAAAGTAAAAAGGTGTGGTAGACGTTGCGGAAATGAATTCACATTGTCATTTATATTTTATTTTCTTTCTAGCATGTTAGTGCAACTTGTCAGTAGAAAAATCTTGAGCACATTTTGCTGTACAGTTTTACAAGTAGTGTGCATATTGCAAAATACTGACTTGCTGTGTCAAACTGACACACAGAGTACATGTAAACTGCACAAATCAGAAGTACAAACGTGAAGTGATACTGTCCACAGGCAGAAAATATTTTTCTTTTTCATTTTGCTGATCACCTCAGTGCCAGTAACTTTGTTCTGCTGAGCCCTGAGCTCCAGTAAAACAATTTCTAATACTAGCAAAATAAAGCTCAGAAATGAAATATTGCTGATACCTGGCTTGTGTTTAGGTCAGGTGGAAGTTGCTGCCTGACACAGTTTGCAGTCCCATCAGAAACTGCCTGCGAAGACTCAAGGAAGGGCTTATGTGGTGACACAAGACAGGATAAGGTTGCTTAATGTGGTTGGGATGAAAGGGACCAGGAGAGCAGTAAGGGCTCTATGGCAATAACCTCGCTGCAAAATGAATTTGTACTTCCAATAGCAGAGAAAATCATCTCTATGAGGAGGGACTGCAGTGCCACCCAAATTTATACCAAAAGCTGCAAATACAGCTCCTTCCTAAGCAATTTTACTCCACTGATTTGTGCCCACGTGGTTTTTTTAGATAAATAAGGTGAAAAGACAGTAAAAGAACTTTTGTTCTCATGCCAAGTTTAAATGTAGTCTCAGTCTCTAAAGCTGGTTTCTGTGAGCACCCCTGAGCTATGGATGTAAGACATGAGCAGAAATGAGAGTTGACAGAGTAGAGAGGAGCATGTCCAACAGACTGAGGAATAATTAGCCCTGGACACATCCCCACTGCAAAATTTAGAAAGAGTACCTTGAAAAAGAACTCCAAGGTGTGGTTCTGCTGTCTTTGGCATGGGACTATAGCTAAGTCTCATGAAGGTTAGTAATGATGCTGGAGCGCACTTACCTTGTTTAAAACACCAATGGCAAAGTAATTTTTAACTGTGGTAGATGGGTTGTAAGGTTCTGCTTGAATATTTGCACCTTTATAAAGTGTTTACCCGAGGCACCTTGAGATGGGAATCTCTCAAAAGTTCAGCTGCTTCAGTTGTTACACCTTAAAATGAGACAGGATGGATCTTTCTTGTGAGACACTATTTTAATTTCTGTATCCCTTCAGACTGAGCTTTTGGAGGAGTGTATGAAAAATTCAGGCTGAAGCTTTATTAGAGCTCAGCAAAACTTGAGTTTTGAGCTGTGGCATGAAGGGATCCTATTTTGATCTTTTTTTTTAGTGTGTGCATCTATTGCTTAGTTTTTGTTGTTCACTTCATTAGGAATGTTATTGAAGAAGCATTGATTTGAGGGAGAAATTGTTTTTGTTCTAAATACAGTTAATACATGAGCTTCTTTTCTGCTTATAAGGGAGAAGAACATTTTGGTAATTGTAAATTCACACACACATGCACAAGCTCTTGCCATGTCCAATGGCAAGTTGTTATGGGGACTGGCAGACTGTCATCATTTTGATAGCTTGAGCCGTATATCTCCTGAACAGCAATGGAGCTCTTATGCAGAGAGTATCGTATGTTCCCAGCCAATTTACAGGGAAACAGCAATAACATTTTATCATGGTTGAGAGCCCAGTAGCTGCTTCCTATTAAACTTGCCCTTTCAGATACCTGTCTTGGATTAATTTGTTGATTTCAAATGGAAACTCAGTCTTCTCCACTGAAGCATGACTTTCTAGGATAGACTCTTGCTGAATGACAATTACTGTATATTCTGGCTGGTTTCAGACCATTACAAGCTTTGGGCACAGTGGAAGACAGAGGACTTCTTCAGTAACTGATTTTAATATATGTCTAATTTTAACTGTCAGTTATATATGCACCAGTGGATGAATCTTCAGAAAGATGAAATGCAAAGCACTTCTAACTTGCTCTTATTAATGATACACTTGCTGCAAAGGAGAAAAAAAAATAGGTTCAGGTCTCCTGAAGAGAAACTGCATGGTGTTTAAGAGCTATGAATTTTGAAGGAGCAGGGATACAAACTGACACTATCTTCCTTTTTCTTTTCCCAGAGCAAAAATATGTCAAATCTAGTGGAAGACAGTATTTTACATATCTGTATAATACATGCATATCTTTTAAAGTATAGTTTCACAGAGAGATACTTGGAACACTGTAAAAAGAGCATTCTTTGGGAGGGTTATATGCGTTTTGAAATAATAAGCTCCCTGTCTTGCAGTATACTCACAGCTGTAATTGCAGCCCTCTCCATGCAGCTGGATATAGCGCAAGCAGGCACTACATTGGTAAAAATACTGATCTGGATGTAACAATGATAAAGAAACAGACAAGTCAAGAGATTTGTTTGAGAGGAAAAAAAGCAACCTCTATGTATTTGAAAGCTCAGGCTTTGCATGCTCCCAGTGTGGGGTTTTTTTTGATTAAAACAATCAAAGCCATTATTTGGAGTGGCTCTTGATGAAGGCTTTTATGGTGAGGACTTTAATGCACTATGCACAATAAAATACTGTGAAAACATACTGGTGCTGGAAAACACAGTTTGTATTTTTAAATAAATGATCATTATAAGCATTCCGTTGAATCAGAGAGTTGGAAAAAAACAATGGGGAAGAGCACAAAGCTTGATCCCATGTAGGCCAGCGGAGACTTCCCATTGAATTCCAGGGGGTGCTGCAGTAAATAGTAAATAAGAGTGCACAGCAGTACTGCTAAAGAGCTGTCTGAAATACAGAAAATTATCTTGCTTAGCATTAGGAAGGCAGACTTGCAGGACACAATGCTACTATAGGAGTAGGAGCCATGCTGTAGGGTTGACTATGTTAAACATAGTTTTTCAAATCCAGAATGCCTGCTGGAATAGATAGACATGCATTTTAGCAACTGTTCCACTGGTAATGAGCTTTTCTCATCTACAAATTAAAACTTTGAGTGCTACAGTGCCTGGAAGCACTGGTAGGCTATGGGGATCTGCAAAAGTCTATGATGTGAGAACTAACATAAAAAACATTGAAATCTATTTAAATAAACTTTGTGGAAGGTTGTGATATATCCCTTTTAAAACGTCCTTTTTTCATCTTGAAGTGTTACTGGAGATAGTTCCCTTGCTTTCTCTTTTGTCCTGTGTGTAGCTGAACATTTGTACAGTGCCAGATAAACTGCTGCTGCTTGTCCTTGGTATTAATGCAATTGATGTAAAATTACACTTGCAACTTATTATCAGCATAAATGTGAATTCATAAGAGGGTTAATTTTGTAAAATATCGAAGAATTTTCAGGGTCTGCACTGAGCAGCAGTTTATGCCATCAACTCCATGGTAGAACAAATGACGTTTCTACTTGGACAAGCTTTGTTTTATCGGGATCAGTAACCTTATCAGCAGCTGACCCAGAACTATAATATATGTTTGTGAATAGATAACATATGTCACAGTGAAATGCAGACTTGCCTCATAAGCAGGAGCATATAATGAAGATTTAATAATAGCAAAGACAAGAATGCACAGCTGTATATGACAATAAAGTTTTTCTGATAAGTGCAGCATTTTTATTCACATTATTATAGCAGAATCAATTGTGTTATCTTGTTTACTTCAAAAGTGCACTAGTGTTCACATATAAATGCATTGCACAACCATTTTTATGTTGCCACTCTTGCTTGTGAATTTTTGGCTTTGTTCAGAGAATATTTTTATATGAAGAACAAGTATGTGACCTAGTAGGTAGCAAAACAGAGAATGCCTTTCAGTAATTGAAATACAAGTTAACTATTGTTCTCAAAGGACCTTTCATTTGCTTGCACTTTCAAAATTGCTAGGTGAAGAGGATTTGCTTAGTGCAAAAGGAAAAAAGCTTTGAAAACCTACTGCTTAAATGGCGGATTGATGCTCTTTAATTTAAGATACGGCATCCCTGCCCCCAATATCAATACTCTGTCATTTTTCATGACTTATAATAAAGGGAGAGGAATGATGGTAGGGTCCTAAGATATAAAACAAGTCACCCATGTCTTGTGCGTTTTGACATTAACACTTCTCTTCTTTGACCTTTGACAGATTAGGCCTTGACCCAAAGCTGCTGGCCAAAATCCTAAATATGAGCTCAGGTCGCTGTTGGTCAAGCGATACATACAACCCTGTTCCTGGAGTGATGGAGGGAGTACCCTCAGCCAACAATTATCAAGGTGGCTTTGGAACAACACTCATGGCTAAGGTATGTAACACTTGCATGTCGAGTATCTGCAATTGCTTCTCTCTGGGCTTCTAGCAAACGTCCTTCTCAGAGAAAATTTGTGATTACAGGATAATATATAGGCGTGAATAGAGGGGAACTGAGCTCTTCCTGTAGCTCTGAATTAATGAGTTATTTACAGGGCTTTTCCTTGGTCTCCAGCTTTTTTCTAGCCACTATTACTGCTGAGCCACTATTACTGCTGAGCCAGTCAGAGATTATATGCATGATCTTTTTGAGCTCTGCCTTAATAGAGGAGTCCCAATGGACCTGTGAGTATAGTGAGCATTCAGCAAGCCATTTAGGTGCCTCTTGCATGACTGCTCTAGAATTTAGGAGTCTTAAGTTCAAGAGAGAATTCAAGAGAGAACATTGGAAATCCAAGTGACTTAATTAGGTGCTGATAGTGCCATAAGCATCTCAGATTTTGGGCCCACTCTCTTCCAGATACCTTTAACTGTGCTCCTGGGCATGCTCTCTAGCAAGCCCTTCCTTGCAGAGCCAATTGCTTGTGTGCATGTCTTTCTGCCTAAGGCCATCTGTAATGCAGAAAGCAACCCACACTACTACAGGCTGATCTCCTGCAGGTTTCTGCACCATTCTGTGAGCTCTCCTGAATTGTCTTAGCTGGTGACAGAAGAAGGGCTTCTCATGAGTAATTACACAGTAATCTAAATTGCTTGTCGACAAAGTGGGAGATCTGGGGTTTAGGTCCTTCTCAGCGGTAGGAAGTTGAAAACCTACTGTTATCCTATCCCAGGAGAATGCACTTACTGCCATGCTCTTGGCTTTTCCAAGAAAACACTGTCCTGAGTCACTCTGTGGTCAGGAAGGCAAAGCTTTTAGAGGCCAAAGGAAAGTAGGCAAGGAGGTCAGAGCTCTGCATCCCACTGATAGGACACACAGTTGGAGGAAGGAGATACAGAACCCTGACTCTTGAACTACTTCTTCACTGAGCACAGTGATTGCCTAACGTAAATTATAAAATCAGCTCTGGAAGAGATGTCTCATCTAAGTGCATGAAATAATTTTGCACTGAATATCCATTTCATGGAGATACTGTCCTAAGGGAGGTGTTTGGTTCATACAGGATAGGTTTTATGCATACCACTTTATTGAGTGCTCCCAACCAGTTAGGCATTCTGTCTATTTTCAGCTCTTCCATGTAAGTGGAAATGTAGCACTTCAAAGTAAAACAGCATTCTCAAAGCTGGTGAACTCAGATATTACCATGCAGATCTCCAAAGTGCTGGAGCTCCTGTATATAATAGCTGCTTATTGATACTGTTCATGTCATTTTGCAGTTGATTTAGGACAATTGGTGCATTTGCATGCTCAATTAAATTATCCAACTCTCTTCTCAGAGTGGGTCCAGAGTGTTTTGCATGTGGTAGCACCAAAAAGCTTTGCTAATGCTGCATGGCTCACAACCCCTCAATGGCTGCTACACTTTATGTTTATGGACCAACGACCAGGAACTTTCATTTCTTTGAAGAATGTGTTAAAATATTGAAAAATAGCAGTTTTTACATTGTGTGCATGTCATTGAACATTGGGGACAATAAAGTGTTGTTTAAATTACAGATTTTAAAAAAGCATTAGGTTATTTCATGGAGTTTGCCAGGCAATTAGAGATAAGCAACCTGATCTTGGCCCTGCCTCAAAGCTTGTTGCCATGTTGTGTGTTGTTTTCGGAATCTGTTCTGCCTGTTGTGCCATGTTCACACTGCAATCTCTGTTCTCATGATTGATAGATCTCAATCTTGTCCAGAATAGCCTCATAGTATAAATGCGATAGGGGCACACATTTTCTTCCCTCCTTTTTAAGATTCTTTCTAAAGGGTTGGTTTTTTTCCTTTGGTCTTCATCTTCCCTGGAAGAATGCCCTGAAAGATCTTTCTTTAATTGAAGGAATAGCAGCCTGGTTTGTGCCTGTTGAAACTGCCAGCTTTTGGTTATAAAGCATCAATGATAACCAAGAGAGAGCTCCTCAGAGAGATTTGTAATTGCTGTTCACCTCTTCTGATTTGCCTCTCCTGACAGTCCTGAAGCCTTCTTTAGGCTAGAATGCTCAGTAAGAAGGAAAGATGTTAAATTCCTCTCATGCCTTTTGAACTATGCTTTGTTTTTCTATACAGATGGAAGATTTCTCGAATAAGTAGCCAAGACAGCTGATCATGTTCAGGCTTTTCTTTGGTGCAGTGGTGACTCCTTCTAAGACACTGCCTTTTAGTTTGTGGAAAGACTTTTGCTACTATCCATTTCATCCTGATGTGTGACATACTGTGCACTTTGTGAATTGCTTGAGGTGGGGACTTTTTTTAAGGGAAATGCAGAGCACGATTTTGCCACTTAAGAAATAAAAAAGAATGTATTCAAAGGAGAAAGAGGTAGGTAAAACCCTGAGGCTGAGGAGAAAATATTCCACAGTGAAAATATCTAGGAGTGCCTCAGTAACAGTCACTAAACACCATTACTAAACTTCAAGCTCCTGTTCACATATCAGAGATGGTAGAAGTCAAAGGCTTTCTTAAAAATATTTTGTCATCAAAATCTCTCAAACAGAGCCAGAGGATCTTTATTTTAAGTTTTTGCCAGACACTTCTGAGAAGCTCTTTGGTCTTGAAATTTTATACTGAAACATACAATTTAGTCAACTTACTCTGAAACCTGCTTTAAAGATTTTGCATTTTAAAAAAAATCTAGTTTCGTTTACCATGCCATGTTTGTTTCCAAAGCATTGGCAGGCCAGAAGTCCCATCTTTCATTGACAGCACAGTTGCTAATTAAATGTCAACTTTGGATCCTGAGAAGAGCTAGATTTATATCATATTCCTCTTGAGTCATGTCAAGGCAGCCTTTGAGCTTTATTCCAAATGGCAGTTTCATTTACATCAACTGCAAAATAAATGTAAGGAACCAAGTAATTCTAAAGTGGAAGCAAATTGGGAAAGAGAATCTGTTTCCCTATTCTAAGCTGAGGAAAAGTGTTAGAATATTCAGTGCACTGAGACATCTGGAAGATGTTGTCAGTTCCAAAGAGTATAAGAGAAGCCATAAACTATGCTCTCATTTTTACTTTTCCACATAAGTCAGCAAAGGGAAATTTCTTTCCAAGCTGTTTTGTACTATTTCACTTGAGGAATCTCCAGCCTCAAGTGAAAAGGTGCAAAATACTTCACAATCTGAAGCTAAAGATAAGCTTGACTTACATTTTCTTGGGCTTTTTCCTTCAAAGCTCTAATTCATAGAATGAAGTTTTAAAAAAGCAAAACAACCTTCCTGCATTTCAGTCAGGAGTCCTTGTCCATTTGATTATTGAAATGTTTTTGAATGTTTCAACCATCTTGGAGTCACACTTTCTGTACTGAAGTGAACAGAGCTACTTTATTGCCTTAGTTTAGGAATGCTATCCCCCAATTTAGTACTCCCTCAAAAAAACCCTGTGAACTGCTCCCTTCCCCCTCTAGTCAGAGACACAGGAGGCGGAGACCATGGGTTGAGATAAGAACAATTTATGGGAAGCAGCCATGATATAAGAACACAAACAGTAACAGCAACATACTAATAACAAAAGAGAGGATTATTTAAATGCAAAATGCTCACCAGGCCCAGGACAATGAAAAGCAATGGTGGACAGACCCACCCACCACACTTTTCCTCAACCAGAAAGGAGCATCCTTTTTTCAGTGAAGCCAGAGAAAGTTCCTTTCCCTATCTCAGCAATGACAAAGGATGGTACCAAATAACATTGAGATCTTGGCCATGCCCACATGGTGCAAGGCTCCACCCCCTCACAGCTGCTGCAAAAAATTAACCTTGTCCCTTGCCAAAACCAGGACATTTATGAAATTGTATTTGTGCTAACGGTCCATTCAAAATTTTCAGGAATTGTTTCTGTGAATGTCCCTTCAGAGAGAAATAGATCACAGTCACCACTACCAATACCAAGTACTTTCACTAGGTTGGAATTAGATGACTTTGCCATTCTAATATTCCATTATATTAGTTAAGCTTTCTTGAATAAAATGAATAAAATGGGTACAGATTTCACAAAGAGGGCTTATATGTATCATGAAATGTCTTACTGTATGCAGGTTAAAGTAAGTGTTCCTAGGTTTGTCAGCTCATCAGTCTTTCCACAGAGAAGAAATGATCTGCCCTGATGTAGATGAAAACTATTTTAGATTCTGTGACATCTGATATGTGTGTTTTTCCCATTTTCCTAGAGCTTGAAGTCATTCGAGGGTAATAGGAAAAGTAACTATAATTCTGATTTGTATCAGAATGACCTTTATAGAGCCGATTTACAGATCGAAGTGACATTTAGAGAGTAGAGTAAGATCTTGAATTTCCTTGTGCTAATTCAAATCCAGACACAAAGAAAGTAAAGACCTGTCTTGTAAGTCATCCCTGAGAAGTCAAAGGTGCTCTCAGCAGTACTACAGTCTTTCAGTTCTTCTGTATCAAGGATGGGAACCATCTGTCAGAGTAGGGGAAGAGCATCTTTGCTTACAGGCTTACAGAGCTGTGGTGAAGAAGGCTTTAAGCTAAAGTTATTTAGGGAGGGGTAACCTGCATTCATCCCACTCCTACCATTTTGATGCCAGGACAGCAATAGCTGTCCAGAACCTGGAGGTGGATTGCAGGTCCAGCAGGAGAGCACATGCAGAGCAGCACAAAAGAATTACAGCCATTCCAGCCAGTAAGTTGGCTTCATCAGGGGCCAGTTTAATTGACCCTATGCAAATGCTGTGTGTGCATGCCTGCAGGACTGTGATCTTACTGGCATCACAGAGACGTGGAGGGATGACTCCTCTGACTGGTGTGTTGGAGTGGAAGGATTCAGGCTCTATGTCAGTGACCAGCTGGGGTGCATGGAGCTTTGCCTGGGGATGGAGGAGGAGCTGACTGAGAGTTTATGGGTCCGGGTTAACAGGAGAGTAGGGACAGGTGACATTATAGTGGAGACCTTCTACAGCCCATCCAATCTAAAGACTGAGCAAATAAGACAAATACAGGCAAATAGGATCTATCTCACATCTACAGGCCTTGGTCCTCAGCAGAGACTTCAACCACACTAATATCTGCTGGAGGGGCAGCACAGCAAAGCATAAGCAATCTAGGAAATTCTTGGAATGAGTTGGTAAGAAGTCCTTCTCCAAAGACAGAGGAGCCAATAAGGAGAGGTTGTTATGTTGGACCTTGTTCACATCAGCAAGAAGGGGCTGGTGGGAATTGTGAATCTCAAGAGCAGCCTTGGCTGCAGTGATTGTGAAGCAGTGTAGTTTGAGATCCTTAGGGCAGCAAGGAGGGTACACAACTAGCTCACTATCCTTCAGCCTCTGCAAGAATCTGCTTGGCACAGTACCATGATAAGGCCCTGGAGGGAAGGGGAGCACAAGAGAGCAGGTTAATATTCCAGGATCACCTCTTCCAGGCTCAGGAGGAATGCATCCCAACAAGGAAGAGGTCAGGCAAAACCATCAGGAGGCCTGTGCTGATGAACAAGGAGTTGCTGGACACATTTAGTCACAAAAAGAAAGCCTGCAGAAGTTGGAAACAAGGATGGGTAGGCTGGGAAGAATACAGACAAATTTTCCAAGCAGCCAGGAATCAGGTTAGGAAAGCTGAAGCCCTGATAAAATTAAACCTGACCAGATACTTCAAGAGCAGCAAGAAAAGCTTCTATAGATACAGGACCTTATATAGGGTTAGGACTTGGTTGCCCAGAATTTGAAGAAGGCTGAGATACTCAAAGACAGGTGTGAGAGGTGGGCCCTTGCAAATCCCATTAATTTCAACAAGGCCAAGTGCAAGGTGTTGCACTTGGTTGGGGCAATCCCAAGCACAAATACAGGCTGGGCAAAGAATGGATTGAGAGCAGCTCTGGGGAGAAAGACTTGTGGGGGGTATGGGTGGACCAGAAGCTCAGTGTGACCTGGCAATGTGTGCTTGTAGCCCAGAAATCCAGTCACATGCTGGGATGCATCAGAAGCAGTATGACCATTGGGTCGAGGAAGGTGATTCTCCCCCTCTGCTCTGCTATAGTGAGACCCCATGTGGAGTGCTGTGTCCTGCTCTGGGGCCCCCAACATAAGAAGGCCATGGACCTGCTGGAGTGAGTGCAGAGGAGAGTGGTGAAGATTGTCAGAGGGCTGGGTCGTCTCTCCTACGAAGAAAGGCTGAGAGAGTTGAGGTTGTTCATCCTGGAGAAGAGAAGGCTCTGGGAAGACCTTATAGTGCCTTCCAAGAATTATAGGAAGCCTACAAGAGATATGGAGTGTGACTTTTGGAAATGTAGTGACAGGATAAGGGCTTATAGCTTCAAACTGAAAAAGGGTAGATTTAGATTAAATATTAGGAAGGAATTCTTTACTGTGAGGGTGGTGAGCCACTGGCACAGGTTGCCCAGAGAAGTTATGGATGCCACATTCCTGCAAGTGTTCAAGACCAGGTTTGATGGAGCTTGGAGCAGCCTGGTCAGGTGGAAGATGTCCCTTCCCAAGGTCGAGGGCTTGGAATTAGATGATCTTTAAGGTCCCTTCCAACCCAAACCACTGAGACAGGAAAAAATCAACCACACACAGCAGATTCGATAAACCACCATAGTTCTGAATGGATAGGAAATCTAGGCATTTACTAGTAATACTTAAGAGATTCTTTTGCAACTTTCTTGAAATATAGACCCCAAACATTGATTTCATTAACAAGAACTTAAAGGCAGCCTTCAGTGCGGGCATTACTTTCCCACTTAGTCAAGAGATCTTTTTATATATATCCAGGCCCTTGTTAATGCTTCTGTCTTTGGGTTTTTTCATGTCTGATTCAGCTTAGAGTTCAAGACATCCTACAGCCTAGCTGGCAGCTGACTATTTCTGGCTAACTATGGTTAGTCATAGTACCTGGTACTCATCTTTGGGTTCTGCCTTATTTGTTTCAGATTATAACTGTAGTTGACCAAGGAGGACACATTTCAAATTTGTCCTCTTTGAACCTTCCCGCCCTTTTGTTGACCCAAATACAGTATTTAAAAACACAGTGGAGCTATGTGCCTCTCTTAAAGAAAGTCATTAAAGAAAAAGTCACTCAAGAAGAATTTTGAGTTGTAGCAGACCCAGGACTGCCCCCTAAGCAATTCTCTAATACGTCCTTCCAATTAGGCAGCAAATTGCAATTAGCAGTTATATTCACTAAGTGACCTATGAGTCATTTTGCTATTAATTGTTTAAATTATAGTAAATGTATATTTGCTAAGTGGCTTCCATTTTCTTGTTCTTGAAATTTCTTCTGCCTGATTCTTAACCTGTTTATAGTAAAAAAAATTCCTCTTGCCAAATGAACTAGATTATACTCTTAGAATCTATGTGAAATGCTTCAGTGAATAGCCAGGGAGATTTTCTTACTAGAGATGACATACTCAATGGGGGAAAAGAGTCTGAGTCTTGCTACCAGGTTATATAGTGATCTAGAATCTTAAAATTCCTCCTGTTCTTAAGGTGGTGCCTGCCTGGTAAAGTCTGAGGGTTTTATGTTGAACAACATTGAATTACTGTTTTAAACAATAAAAACTACAAAAGACGTGCTTCTTCCAGGTCTGAAATTTTAAGGCTGGAGTATTGTACTTGTTGGCAGTAGAGTTCTTGTTACAGTGGAAGCCAAATAACCTATGATATGTACATGGCTGTTTGTGTCCTTGTTGTTTCTCCCCTGACTTTTTCTCTTTTTCTTTCCTTCCATTCTTCCTCTCTGCCCTGTTCTTCCCTCTTCTTGCCCCCCACAGGATCTTGGCTTGGCCCAGATTTCTGCCACCAACACGAAGACACCAGTTCCTTTGGGCTCCCAGGCACATCAGATCTACAGGATGATGTGTGCCAAAGGCTATGCCATGAAAGACTTCTCAGCTGTGTTCCAGTTTTTACGTGAGGAGGAAAGCTTGTGAGCTGTCCTTTGGAAATGGACACAATAACAAACCACGTTTTTTTATCCTTACAGCTCATTTGGAAGTTTGTGGATTTAATCAAGCATCCTGCTTCCATACAGATTAATCATCTTTGCCTGTCCAGACCACAACGAACTTCAGAGTTTCTTTATAATTCTTAAAAAGGCAAGCCGCAGGGAAAGGGGATTATTTGGCAATTAGCCAAGAGAAAGTCCTTTTTTTTTTTTAAGACCCATCAAAGTTTTTTTTCACTAGATGCAATAAATAAATATTTTTTTTATGAAACACTTAACTGTTCACATATAAAATAACTTACGTTATGGCTACAGACTTAGTTGAATCATGAATAATAAGAGAATGTTTTATTGCAATTTTATCATATATAGTGATCTATTAAAATTTAAGATTAATACCTTACGGGAAAAGGGAATATATGTCCAATGAGGAAACACATCTTGAGATGGATTTTTTTTTGTTTTGGACCTAGTAGCCTTGAGTTGATCAGAAGTTAATTTTTCCTGGGATTCAGGTTGCAGATTAAGTTTATAGGCACGTGTTCTAAGTGGAAAGCTGTTACACCATGTTTACCTGATAGACTTAGGTCAAATAATATAGAATGTGTGTCTCTCTTGTAAAGCTCCGTTACTGTATTTTGCTAACCCAATTTTATATTTTCTTGTATTCTGTCACACATTTTCAGAACTCAAGATCAGCACTTACCAGAAGTTCTAAAAAAGTGTACATTTGTTTTAGGTAATTACTAAAGTATTTTAAATCTTAACAAACCCCATTATTTTGAAAAGAAATAAAATCTATACTGCTAAATACTTGCTGCACAATTATTTGCTTTTTGTTTGAGTCTTGTATGCGCAGTATTAACCAAAACTTACACTAAGTGGTCTTATTTTCTAATTTGCTGGGTTTTCTACAGATTATCAGATCATCTTGCAAACCCAAGCCTTTCAAAAGCTCTTGTTGTGAAATGCAGACAAATATATAATATATGCAAGTATATTTGCATACATATTACACTACCCATTCATATCTCGTTGGTCTTGCCAAAGTACACGTACGTATTTGGCTTTATAAATACGCTGATTGTACTAGAATTACTCACATTCAAACTCAATGCTTAATGGTCAATTATGCATCTACATTCCCATTTTGCTTGTGTGATGGATCCTTTTATAGATGCACATTAGGTTATCAAAATTGTGTGCTTGAATTAGCTCAATTCTGTCAATAATCAGACAACTTGGACACTCTCTTCCAACAAATTAGTAACATCATGCAAAAGCTACTAAACAATAGTAGTTGATCTCTTCTCCTTTCAGATTTCTTTGAAAACTGTTTGATATTCCAGGTGATTCAGGAATTTGGGATTCATTATTTTTATATATGAGTATAGGACTACTGAGAGCAATTGTCCTTTTAAAAATGATTTGTCTCTCTTTTGTTAACAATATTGTTTCTACAGGATTGCCTTCATTCAGAAATTAGGCACAAAACTACCTGTGGCACAAACAGCCACTCAGGTGCAACATGGCACCACAGTTGCAGGTGTGTGGTCTGACCTTTGTTAACAAGATCCCATACATTTATTTCCTACAGGACTCCTGGCTCACATAATGCAAAGGGTAGGTCTAGTCTTGTTATGACTTTGGGGTCAAGTAGTGAAGGCTGGTTTTGACAGTGGGATCCTTTTTCATTTGGACATTTTGTAATGGATGAAGTAAGGAATTGTAGGAGTGTTCAGTTCTTATCCTCTGTATTTGGCTTGAAAATCTGTCTGGCATCACAGCATTTATGGGAGACTTCCTTCTGCTGTCCACTCCAGCCTGTGGCAGCGTTTGCTGTGAAAGGGTTTGCTGGTAACCCTGGGTTTACTTGTAGGCCTGGGCTTGCAGGAAGCATGATCATTTATTTTCTGAAGACATTACATGCACATATAATTGTTGGGAGTCACGAGGGAAGACAATATGCTCAGTGAGAGAGTTTTTGAAGTTTTTAGCCTCTGAAGTCATAAAGCTTCTATTAAATATGTGGAACCCTCATTGTTATTTTTATGTTCCTCTCTAAGGCTTGTAGCTTAAGTTTGCTGGTGTTCTTTTCTCCTCCCTCATAATCTCTCATCAAATTTTTAATTCTCACTCCAAAGCACAGAGTGCTGAAGTTGGAGGAAAGGCTGCCAGAATGCCATTTTGGCGAACCAAGAAAGTGTTCCGTGGTCTCCTTCTTGGAGGAGGATTGTGGCTGAAATTAAAAACAAAAAAACAATAGAAAAAAAAAAAAGCCAAAACCCCAGCTTCAGGGCAGACAGCCAGCATGTAAAGTTTTAGAACAAGCAGTTAGTTTGGCAAAGTCAGAAACAACTTCTTAAATAAATGTTGTTATAGAAAGTGCCTTGAAAATATTAATGATGTCCAATACCTGAAGCCAGTAACATTATTTATATTAGAACACTTTTCTTTTTTACTACTTCTGCAGGAAAATATTGTATGACTGTATATATGTAGTGATGATAGAACCTGCTACCTATGGCTACTCTGCATGTGTATATGTTTGTAATGTATTTTTTGCTTGAGATATGCTTCTGGCTCTGTGAAAATTAGGCAAATACTAAAACGATTTCTGTCACTGTCATAGACAGGTTTTAAAAACTGTAATTTGTTGAGTTGAACAGAAAGATGGTAAAACTGGTTGAATTTCTACACTAATTGCCATCCAGTACATACACACAAATTGGGTACAACAAATTAATGGCGTTTTTTGTCAATGTCTCAAAGGGAAACTTGAGGTGACTTCTTTTTAGTTTGAATCTCAAACTAGCCCTCCCATCATGCTTACTTTGGAAACTCACCTATATCAAATGCATTTACTGACTAATAAGAAAACATTGACAACCAATAAAAGTAGTGATGTGTTTTTTGAAAAGTCCTCAGCAGCCTTCTCTCATTTGTGATTCAGTATAACCCATCTTAAGCAACTATTTTTGGTGATTGTTAAACAGAGGAGGCCTTCTCTTAAAACCTCTGAGTACTATATTGCTTTAACCTTATTTATGGCTCTTACAAGCCTCAGGAGAAGGAGGAAGTGTTCTGACCAATTAAAAGTATTATATGTGATAGTCTGGCTCTGCTTTAATCAATGGGAGTTTGGCCATTAAGTTCAATACTGCCAAAATTTCACAGTGTGTGTTGAATGCCCATGTGATTACACTGCAAATGTGTCCAGGATGCATCTTTGGAGCAGCTCGAGCACATCTCTCTGGCTGGGGCTGTTCCACATAACTGGCATTAGGATTATGAGAAGATGGGGTGGTGGCCGTGAGAGGAAGGATCCAGCACAAGCCACTGAAGTTTGTGTTGCCAGTCTCCATCTGAGCCTTGTCCCACACTGGATGAGAGAGAGAGATGCTGAGGAGCACAAAATAGCTGCTGTCCCTGCATGCATGAACACAGAGATACCTGTCTTTTCAGCTGTTTACATCTTAGAGCTCTGCCACAAAGAGTTTTTATCAAGTGGCTTACAGAACTGCAAGACTGGGGCCATCCCTGAAGTAGGCAGAGAAAGGCTGCCATCATACAAGGGTTACTCTATTTATGCAGGAGATGTCTTTCTTTTAATCTGCCAGCTTGACTTGTAAGATCAAATCTATCCAGGCACAAGTCTGAGGGTACTAACTTAATCAGCAGTGATATCTGTTGCTTTTGATTTGTTTTCACATCATCATGATTTTCTCCTTCATATAAAGAGTGAAGGAGAATCTCAGCTTTCCTCAAGACAAGTTGAGAATATTGTCTGCCTTTATAAGACTGGCTAGTAAGCTGTGGAAACTTTGAAGCAGTTTGGAAACTTCTGTTGTGTTTGCTTGGTTCAGTGACACAATGTGGCATTAGAGTACTCTGCACTACTTTCGTTTTTTGTTGAACTTTAGTTCAACATCTACAAGTTAGATTAAATGGTGCTTATGAAAAGCTCAAGCTTTCAGTAGCAAGAATCTTTTCATTCTGTGCAACGCCATAATGGATGTGTGGTCTTTAAAGGCTGCTGGTATTTTTAAGATCTGTTGCTTTCTATATATGCTTTATCACAACTTGTCCAGCCTGCTGGCACAGTTACACATTAATTTTTTTCCAATAAGAATAATATCAAAGGTTACAAAGTTTTCTTGGATGGACAAAAAATTAATATTTTTATGGCTGGTATGTTCAATAGATGTGTGACATAGAGCTAGGCATCCATATGGCAGTGATTTTTTTTTGCTTTGGCATTCATCATGGATTGTGAGCACTTGGGGTAAATTGGAACAGGTGGATAAACCTTTCTGAAGTACTAAATGTCTCGTAACAACTACTGTATAATTAAAAGCCGTCTGGCTCTTTCTGCATTTTTACCTAGCTCTTTCTTTTGACCTTGACCCTAAGATGAGGTCTGGATTTTCATTTGAAGTAAGAAATAACTCTGTCTGTTTCTTCATCTAGTTCTACTGAGCCTCCATTAGTGAATGCTGTATATGGAGATAATAAATGTTCTAACATATATTTTATGAAGTTCATTGATTTCAAAAAGACTTGGAACACTGGCCAAAACTGACTGAAATCTAACTCATAAAAAGATGTTTGCCTGTACCTAAAATGCAGCTACTCTGGAAAGAAATGCAAATGTTGTTAGAATGCATTTCAGTCCTTACAGCATTTTTAGAAAATAAATTAGTTGTATTTTTGTCTTGTTGAAATTCAAAGGAGAAACCAGACAAGTAAAATTTGTAGGCTTTAAATGTGGCCAGGTGTAAGTTTTGTTTGGTCAAAATCAAGTATTGCTGCTGTCCGTCTCCAGTTTGAGAGCATGATGAGAAAATATGCAGGCAACTTACATCACCAACAGCAGTAGGGAAGTAACTTTAATAATACTTCTTAAATTCACTGAGCTGCTTGCTTTGCTCTGAGTCTCCTTCCAACTGATTTAACAGCATTAACTGGGCTGTAACCACTGGATGTAGGCATAACTGAGCCAGCTGTAAGGTGGCTGGTTTGTATATCTGCATCTCCCTAATCCCAGAGGCATTCCCGGGTAAATACTGGGCCAGCAGTGCTGTTTCCATTACCTAAACTGTCTAGTTTGTGGCTAGTAACAGTGGGCCATTTTTGCTTTTCAGTCATGTCATTTTCATGAAAGCCTGGGAGCTTTCAATGACCAATATTTAGTAGGTTAATGCATTGGGTATTGTAGCTGTTACCTGTTTTACAGCATCCTTCTGGCAGTCTCTGCCCTGTTACTTGTTCCTCAGCTTGTACGATGCCTAGAGGTCCCCTTGGTGTTGTGTAATTGTGACAGGCAGCAGTCGTACTGCAGTCCACAAAAAAGACTGATGTCAGTCACACTCCGGTGACTGAAGCTGAAGCTTCAGCACTGGGATTTAAGATGTGCTTGGGTTCCTCTCTATTTCTTCTTTCAAGGTTTTCATACAAGCTCTACTTTATTTGAACCTATACATTGCAGGGCACTAAGAGCCCTCAGTATGTCAGTTGGTTGGAGCTTTTTCCGTGTATTTGGCTGTATTAAAGCTACATTTGCTATTCATGCTCAAGAAAAAGCAATTTCTGGTCCTTGTCAGGAGACAGGGAGAAAAACACCACTAAGCAAATGGAGATTGGTAGGTTACAGGCCCTGATGCCAACATGTTACTCTCACTGGAAAGCCATTGGATCCTGTCTGCACCTCCTATTGCTATGACTTCTTTCCTCTGCTTGTCCCTGGGTAGATAAACTGTGTCCATTTATGTGGATGCAAGCAGAGTCTGTGTTTTATAAAAGAGGAGAAGTAAGCAGCATCTTGTGCTGTATGACCCAGTGGGTCTGTCAGGGGAAGGTGGTTCCTTGTAAAACAGATAAGGGGACCACAATGTGTTCCCTCTGGCACCATGATAAAGATGGAGACAGTGAGTCTGCAGACCACTGTAGATACTGCCACTAAAGTCACAGCCTGCAGAATGCAGTTCCTGTCCTGCATCACACCACCCAGCTCTGCTCTCTGAGCAATAAACATCACACCAGCCTCTCCAAACTCTCCCTGGGGCCACTTGTGGCTCTCGTTTTGGCAGCTTTGTCTGCCTTGGCCCTGGCTGCCTGGAATCTACTTCTGAACTTCTTCCCAAAAATTCCTTTTCCAGTTCTGTGCCTGAGCTGACTGTAGGCCTTCAGTATGCCTACAAATAAGATGCTAGGTCTTAACTTGCACTCCATGCACTCCCAATAGTGCCAGAAAGCACATAATGAATGTGTCTCCCTTGTTTCTTCCAGACTTAATAAGTAAATGAAGCCATAAACAGTAAGCCAAAAGGATGGTGGTGGCAGGCATTTATGGGGCAGTAGGAATTTGTTCATTGAACTGATCGGTTGTTCTACTTTGTGACTGTGGTATCTCAGCTTTTTTTCTGAGAGCAGGAGTGATGTGGGTTTCTTTTCAGATGAAGAGGAGCCAAAACTGGCTCTGTCCACTGACCTGTGGCTGTCACATTGTTTAAATTTACAGTAAAAACAAAAAAGCCTCTTTTTTTTTTTTTTTGTATTAAAATGTAGCTAGTTTGCTTTGTAGGATTTTTTTTTAAATCAGTTTCCCGCACATGGATGCGCTAATCTGTTTGCTAGTATTTTACTTCCTTCTCCATCTGTGTAACAGCCTGTGTATTATAGGCTACATATAACATCTAAAATCACATTCGGGGATCTGTGAGAAACTCAAGTCTTAAGGTAACCCTGCCATGGTGCTGTTAATAACACATTGCAAACAAGAAAGTAGTAAGTGGAAATAATGCACTCATTTAGAAGTAATAAATCCTTTGATCTTTCTTTGAAGCAAGGGTATATGCTTAAACTACCAATTCAGGGACAACCAGATGCCCATAAAGAATGGTTCTTTGCTTTGATAGAAAATCGCTGAGGCCTGCCCAGCAGCTCTGGTCTGTAAACAGATTAGTTAAGTGCTCATCAGCTCCGATTTGCATAGGACAGTCTTTGCACACAAACCCTACTTCCAGCCTTAATAAGCTATTTACTTGCAGGAAAGCTACTGGTTTCCTTTTAGTTAGAAATCTCAGCAGAAAATTGCTTTGTGAGAAGGAGCAGGATCCTGACTTGGAAATAGCACTGTTCCTCTGCATGGATGTTAATAGGCAAGTGGTGACTGGCAGTTTAGTGTGCTTGCTGAGCCTCTTTAGTGAACAGCTGTGGGAATTAGAAAAAATAGCTGCTAGTTGAAAATCTGGAGAACAGTTACTTCTCTCTCAATTGGTGGCTGGATAAAGAGCATACATGGGAGAGGATTGGGAAGTAGAAGTTTGTCTCTGCGGAGAAGGATCCCAGAGCTGAAGTGTTCACTGCAGAGGATTTCACTAGGCTGTAAAATTCTCATCACCTTTGAATAAAAATAAATGCCTCGTGGATGGTCTGTGTGCAGCCTGCAGATTTGTCACTGACATTTTTCCCTATTTAAAGTTCATTTGATCCCCACAATTACTTTTGTCTGATACAGAGGGAGGTCAGTCTCAGCCACAAATGCAGCAGATGGTGAGATTCACCCTGGAGTATAGAAAAGCTACAAGTAACTTCAGAGACTTTTGCATTTTAAAATGTGTTACTTCTCAACTGATTTCAGCGTGGCCAGCAGTTTGCTTTTCTTTGAATCAAGAAAGAAGTGAGACTGCAACTTTTTTCTACTGGGGAGACAAATATATCAAAAGTGGGAAGAAAAATGCACAGTATTCCTGAAACCAACTGTAAGCAGTTTCAGTGCAAACCTGCTGCAGCTGGTAAGGTCTTAAAAATTATAGACTAGATTCTTTATTAATGATCTCACAAACTTTGGGGTGACAGGTCTGCAGATAAGGACATAATGTAGGTGTGTGTGTTTTAAAACAGAATACTGGCACTGGATATAGGAAAGTAAATTGTGTAGTTCTGCCTTGCCCTAGTAAAAAAGAAAAATGTTATGGATCTGTTTTTTCACTGATTACATTATTTCCATTTTGTGTCTCCTTTTGCTTGGAAAGTAACCTCAGGTTAGTGCCTTTGTGCCTGAAAACACAGGGTGAAGGGCTGGACTGAGGAAACTACTTTCACAAGCTAAACTATTTTCACAAGCTAAATATAGTTACAAATTCTTCCCTGTAGTTTGGTTTTCATCATTTATTTCATCAGCCAGATGCTAGTTTTTTCATGTAGAATATGATAAGAACATTACCCAATGACTTCCTCAAAAAAATAAAATCAGAATTATTACAGGCCACTCTGCATTAGCCCATCAACCGTTTGCCTTTGAAGGCTTGTGTTCAGCCCCTCTGTTTTATAGTGCCAAGATTCAGATATGGGATTGCTAGAGGAAATTAATTACTAGTAAATTTAGAACAAAGGAAAGAACCTGCAACTTCACAGCATGTAAAACACCTTTTGGAATTCTTTGCTCTCTTCTTGGGAACCAGTGTGTCAAATTCTTGGAATTATTTTAAAGGTAAAATAGTTAGCTATCCAAAAGGCATAGTAAAACCTTATGCTTAAGCATATAAATAGCTGGCAGAAAATTATTTTGTCTCTAGCCACTTTAGACCATATCTATTCAATATTCATTGCAAATCACTACAGGCCTGGCTTTTCTGATGTCCTGAGTGCTGAGTATGGCTAAGGGCAAAGAATGGAACCTGAAGGGACAAATTGTGAGACATCCTCACCCTGGAGGTCTGCAGCCACTGCCACCTTCCCTTCACCCCCTGTCAGCCACCTGTGTCCAAGCAGGGGCAGCAGTGGGCTTGGGGACCCACATGGCTTCATGCATCAGGGGTCCCACAAATCCAACTGTACTTGTGTTTTTCTGAACTTTCTGAAACTGTCACCTGTCTTCAGCCGCTTCTTAGATGCCTCAATCTGCTCATACTGCTTCATGTCTTCTCTAAGGCAGTCAAAGAAACGCCTGCAGTTTTAGTGGGTATAAACCCCACCTTCCTGTTGATGCTCTTGCTGCTGGTTCTCCATTCTCCCTTTCTGACAATTTTCTTTAATTGTTGCCTCCAGATCACAGTCTGTAAGATGTGTCTCTCACCTGCCTCCTCCCATATCCACTCTGTCACGTACTCTTCTCATTTATTCCATCACATCTGAACATGCATTTCTTTGTCCCAAAACACTGTCCACAAAGATCCATCGTTCTCATCCCTAAAGGCAGCTTATGAATCCACCCTAGCTAGTTTTCCTTTCTTTTTCCTTGTTAAGTAGTGTGGGTTGTCTCCCATGGCTCTCATGCTCCATTTGAACTGCAACTTATTTCTCTTGTAGCTTTGCAACATTTAATGCTCACAGAGGTGTTATGCAGGCTGTACAGTCAGTCTGAAGAGTGATTCCCAAATCACTCTTCAAGTCATTAAGGAGGTTGGATTTTATGTCACCACATTCACTCTTGTTTTCACATCTTGTATCTTACTCCTTCTCCCTCAATTGGCTTTTCGACTAAATTAGCATCAAGTGTCCTCTCACCTCTCCTTCAAAAGCAGCTGCATCAATACCAGTCTCTGAGGCTGTGTCCAAAGCAGTGGTGTAGTCCAGAGCAGGAACCTGCTTTACAGCATATTTTCTGCCCATACCCAGTTTCCCATCCTTGCATGCACATTGCAGAGGGATCCCAGACTACATGAGTGGGTTTTCTCTCAAATGAGGCAAAAGTGCAGGATGGTGCTCCAGGTCTGTCTCAGGCACTATGACTGCTCATGGGCCTTCTGAGTACCAGACCAGACTGCAGCTGGTCTGGGGAAAAGCTCCAGATGTAGAACACTTTCACTGCAAGCATTGGCTCCTCAAAAACAACTGTGTAGTTTTCCAGATTTTCTCCTACTGTGCTGTTGGGGTAGGCAGATCCTGTACATCCTTTCAGCAGATGTGATTTTTCACTGATGCTGTAAACCTGAGTTTATTATTTTAACATTTGAGAAGTATCTGTGCCTCACCAGATCAATGTAAGATTGCAAGCCTGAGTGTCTTAGCAGTGTGGAGCTGATCCTTTTTTACTGACATTGATTTTATACCCAGGCACATTTATGGGCTTCTGCAGGGATTCCCTTTATGTCATCTAAAGTAAGACCCACATGGAAATGTATCTTCTGTTGGGTGAAATGTCATGTCTGTGACTATATTCTGCATTTTTTAAATGCTCAGTCTGGGAAGCATTCTGATACTGGCCTCAACAATTGCTTTTCCGAGTGGCAACACTCAGCTTTGTATTCTTATGGAGCTAGCCAGGTTATTATTGTGGAAACAAGATATAGTAACTTGATTTTAAAACTGTTCTCTGTGGGGGATTGTTTTTATGACCATGGATTTTAAAAGTTTTCAAAATACATTTGCATTCATGAAAAATGTATTTTAACAACATAAAGGTTGACAATCCTGCCAGTTGTAAGGAATTCCTTTGATCATGAGCTACAAAGTCCTTGGTAGCCCTGGTAGTAACAGAGGGTTTCCAACACATTATTCTCCACCTTATTTCATTTATTTATTTTGTTTGAAAGCTTTTCTTTCCAGAAGACACAAAAGAAGAATAGGAAACAGTCATCAATGTGGAGGTGACTTTTCCACTTCCTTCTCTTTCATGAAGTTGTTAACAGTAATTTACAGTTGCTCAATTGCATTAAGATGGCTGGGATATTTCTACATAAAGCAGTAAAAATCAGTTTGTAGGTCTTATTAATTTACTGTATATCATAGAGCCTAACAAATTGTACTGTATTAAAAGACTATTACAAAAGTATTTGCTAAAAAACATACGATATTGAAAGTAATTCTGCTTCTTTTGGACTTCCTTACCTCTGTGGGAAAACTTATGCAAGCATTAGGCATGTTCATCACTGTAACCGATACTTTTGATGCGTGCACACATTTTTGTTTCCTTCTTGAGTTGTGCCGCGTGGATGTGATTCTACCTGAAGCAAGTAAACAACTCTGAGTGCTTCTGAAGTCAATGGAAATTTCACCATATATTTCAGTGACTTTTTCTCCCATATTAATTTTTGGGGGGCACAGTTTAATTTAAGTGTGGTTCTTCAAGTTTAAAAAATGTCAGGTGTTTTATAAAGATCAAATTGTATCATTTAATCAAATAATTTTGTACATGAAGAGTGAAGCTGACTCCTGATTTATATTAGTGTATGACAGGTTCTCTCAAAATGGGGAAAATTGTCTGGACTTGAAAGTTAATATCAACAAATTTGTTGATGAAAGGTAGCCAAATATTAGATATCTGGAAGTGGGGTTTCAGAATTAGGAACGTGGGCTATTTAACATTTTCATAGGTCACATGATAAACAAGATCTACCCAGTGTTGAAAGCTGCAGCCACAGCTCAATAACTGTCTGTCATCCCTATGGCTTCAGATGTGTGAAGAATCACAGAATCCCAGGATGGCTGAGGTTGAAAGGGACCTCTGGTTAGGTTATCTGGTCCAAACCCCCTCAGCTAGAGCCATCTACAGCAAGTTGCCCAGGACCATGTCAGATGGCTTTTAAATATCTGCATGGATAGAAACTCCACCTCCTGGGAAACCTGTGCCAGTTATCAGTAAAAATGTTTCCTGATTTCAAACAGAGCCTCCTGTATTTCAGTTTGTGACGTTGCCTCTGGTCCTGTCACTGGGCACCACTGAAAAAAGCCAAGAAGCTCCATCCTCTTTGCACCCTCACTTCAGGTACATGTGTACATTTATAAGATCCTCACTTAGCCCCACTCCAGGCTGAACCAGCTTGCTCAGCTTTTCCTCACTGAAGTGATGCTCCAGTCTCTTCATCATCTTCCTGGCTCTTTGTTGGGTCATTTTCAGAATGTTTTTTGTCATGTACAAAACTACATATAATCAGAACTCCCAAGGGTAGGGCTTCTCTTGGGAGGAAGAGGGACCAACCTCTTGGTTCTCTGCACATTTTCTACCAAGGTGTTTCCCACTGGCATCCAAGCATGCTGGTCTGCAATGAGATGGCTTCATCCTCCTCTAGGCCACGGTGAGGTTAGAAACCTGTGGCTTTACTGCCCGTAAAGGGACCACTTCACAACTGTACAGATCTTCAGGGCCTCAATGAAAGAGTAAACTATCCTTTCTAAAATAAAGCTAACTTGTTCTATTCGTGCTATAATAACCAAAACCAGCAAAAAAGTGGGTCTAGGTAAAAGAACTGCACTGGTTCCCAGCCCAGCTGTGTAAAAGGAGACAGAGGTCTAAGACAGAATTTTTTCCTACTGTGCAGTGGCTTTAAATGTGAAGTAAATGCTTATTACTGAGGGAAAGTCTTTTGCCTGATGCTCTACTGGGCGCTGTAATTTCATCTTTTCCTTTTGTTGGCTCTCTGACTTGTGAAAGTCTTAATCAGGGTGAAAGGCAAACTTTGTCAGGCCACCATGAATGTAGTGGTGATATGTTATCTGAAAATGTTCTGCTAATGGCAGAAGAATGTACTTAGAATTTAACTGTCAATAATTTCATTTTCTGTAATTTGGTGAAGTAAGATGATTTTGTATGTGACAGCCTAAATCTTCCACTGGTCTAGACTGAAATACTATCCCTAAATTGAGATAACAAATAGCAAACTGATCATAAACAAATAACAAACAGAAGGAAAATTTGAATTGACTGGATAGCTATTTGCTGTGAAAGATTCACTCTGCTCTATAAATAACATTTTTTTTCTCTCCAGAGGAAGAATGACTTACTTCACCAAACAGGTAAAACAGAAAAAATAACAAGACCCTAATACGCTGAATCAAATGAGAAAATAAAAACTGTGATAGATGTGACCTTTGGAGAAGTGTTCAATTTTGTTTGTCATTGCTTGGAAATAATGCTATGTACCTTACAGGAGGTAAGAGCCAAGCAGCAGAAATGTCACTGTTTTCTTTTATTCTCTTAATGTGGAATGCAAGTTTTTTAATAGATCAAATATATTTTAATAGATTGCTTGTTTTCTTTCATTCATATGAGGGTTTTATCTGGGTTCACAAATGGGTGTATTCCTCCACCCCCTGCTTTATAGCTCATCACTGTCACACATGACATCAGAATTGCTGTAATGTGTGAATGTATCTACAGTTTTTTCCACATGATTCCTGGGCCTTTAGTGTGCTGATGAGCTGCTTTTATACTTAGTTTCTTCTGATTTAGATCAAAAGAACTTGCACATGGCCAAACCCCTTTCAACAGGCATGATCTACTTCCAAAACAGTGCCAGGTGACAAATCTCTTTTTTATTCCACAGTTAGTTTGCATGTTCAATGTGTAGGCATTTTCCAGACACTATTCCCCCCAAAATTAAGTCTCTATTCTCATAAAGACTGTCCTCAAAAAACCCCTGGCTACCTTATGTTCCCTATTCAGTTACCATCTACCTTTAAGGAGGGAGCATGCTGTGTATTGACATGCAAAAGTAAGCTCCAAAGAAGTGACCTGCTGTGTTTGATAATTTCTCTACCAAGTAGCTTCTAAATTAGAGTTAACCTGAGATTTCAGAGAGTCTGCTCATTTGCACATCAATATCCCAGTGCTCCTCCTCAGCACTGGTGATGTCCCAGTGTTACTTTTAGGATAAGGTGGCTAGCTTTGATATTTAGAGATATGCGCACATGAGAAAGTTGGATGTGATCCTGGATAAAGTTCCAGGAGTGTTTTGGCCAAACGCACAAGGGCTTATGTTAGTGATACAGCAAGAACAACAACCTGGAAAATACTGATCACATCAATGCACTATGATAGGCAAAGATGTGCTTTGAGCAGCTGCAGACAGATTACACCAGCAGATGTGTAATTTTACTGCTGGAATGTCACCTATTCTGGGCAGTGGTGCTACATTGGCCAAGGGCACCTCACTCCCTGACCTTGCATAGGGAAACCATGCCAGTGGCATCCTGCTGCACAAACATGGTCTTGGTGTTTGGAAAAGGTCCTGAAGAGCAGGGCTGAGGAAGTGTATGTCTGCTGGTTTTCAAAAGATGAGGTGGAGAACAGACCTGTTACAACACGTATAAGACTGGCAGTCCTGTAGTGGCACAGAGATTCAACCTCCAGTTCCCCTCCAGCTTTTGACATTGAAGTCTGAAAAATTCAAGGGAAATAAAAGTGCTGTTTGCTGAGAGTGACAGTAATTTATCATCTAACAGTTCACAAGAAAATGTGACAAATTCATCCTTGGGAATGCTAGCTCAGTCACCTAGCCTCTGGGTTTTACAGTCAGGATCACTGTAGGCTGCATGACAGCACCTTTGGATCTTTGTCTTCTTTGCATTCAATATTAAACAGAGGCTCTGGCCTTGTTAAGATGCAGTAATTACTGTTCAATACATTTGTCCTTTAGGATTTGGGGTGGCTTTTTCAGTTTTTGTACTAATGATTTGTGGTACTAACACCCAGTGATAGCTAAATGTGGGATACAAGTACATTCCTGATGGATTTTGGCACTTACTGCTGTGTCATAGCAATAGAAATTATTTCTGGGTCTATCTTCTTAATGATATCAAGAACTGAAGTTCTTAGTGACATTAATTACGTTCTCAGCTGTGTCTCCAGTTCTTCCTCCCTCCCTGGTCAGACTCAGGAGTGCTTATAGAATTGCTTGGAGAAGAAATCCATAAAAGTTTGAAGCTTGCACCTTGTGGAAATAAATGTTGTAATTTATTTCCTATGTTAATGTCTGTTCATATAATTGAAGTGAAACAATTCCTATGAATTAATTCTCTTTGAAGAGTGTAAGAATTGAAAAGTACCAGGTCAGGTGCACCAGGTAGCTCTGCCTCCTGTTATACACAGGAATAAGTGGTGGATGTGGACAGAGGCATATGACAAGAAAAGCGAGCCAGGAAGTTATTCCAGTCTCCTCTTCTACTCTCTCACTGGTTTGTACACATTTTTCCAGTTTTCTGTTGGACTGATCCAGTGAGTGGAGGGCACTCAGCACCTCTCACCACCTGCTTTGCCTGGTTTCATGATAGATATATTAATCTAGTCAAGTCCCTGGCATTTGACCTGAAAGTTGCAGAAGAAGGTGTGCCTCACAGGCAAGACTGGGTTAAGATGGGCTTCTCCTGGGGTCAAAAGCCCAAAAGAAGTGCTCATGTAAATTGTGGAGAAGTGTAACATGAGTATAACTATTTCAGTGTTTACTATCAGGGAAACTGCTTGTTCTTAATTCCACTTGTGTTACATGTACAGCAATAATATCTTCAGACTCTGGAAATGTTACATTTCCTTTTAAAAGCCCAGGGGTGTAACTCAGGCACACAATCAATGCTTGTACTCTACTGGTCTCAATTTCCAGGCTGTTTCCAACGTTTAAAAGGCTGCTTCATTCATTTTTCTCCTATACCTGCTAAACAAGGAGTAACCAACATCTGAGTGGAGAAAATGTTAACAAATTCCTCTTTTGTTAGTTCTAGAATTGTGATTGCTGGCTAACATTAAAGTAAATTAACCCTTTAAAGATGGACAAACAAAAAATCCCAAGGAAAAACCCAAAGGTTCTGAAGTTAAAATAATATACTGCTATTGCCGGAGCATTGTGGAACTGTAATGAGTACTGTTGTTGCCAGTAAAAAGCCTTGTGCTCAGTCAGGAACTGATCCTAACAACCAGACAGACGTCCTTTGAGTGTGGAAATGTGTGTTACATTGTTTTCCTATTTAATTGCTCCAATTTTATTTAGAGAGGAGGTATTAGGGAACACCTTCAAAGCAAGTAGAAAAGATTAGTTGTGGGATAGGTAGAAGGCTGTTCTCTCACTGAGATCTTCAAAAAGCAAAGATTTGTAAAGCTTTCAAGATGACTGGGGACAGGATTGACTTCTTGTTAAATCAGATAGGGACCTAATTAGAGATTTATGAAAGCAACAAAGCACCCTGCAGCAGGCAGTTTCCCTGCTGGGAGAAAACTCACTGAAACATGAGGGTAAGGCTAATAGCAGCTACTAAGAAGGAAAAAAAAATAATAAAAAATCCCAACTCCCTTTTAACTGTTTTAAACCCTCAAGCAATTGGGCTTCACTTGTCAGGGTTGAGAGGAGATAGCCTACCTTGTCTGATATGAAGACAAGCGACTCAAATCTGTTGCCAAGGGCCACAGGGAAGGGTTGAAAAAAAGACTACGGTGGTCAGCAGATGAGCTGATATCTCCCCTCCAAGTAGAGGGATGAATTAGCCTTACAGTTGCTAAACTCAGGATAACAAGTCTAAAAGCCTAAAAAAAAAGCCTAAAGCTTTGCTTCCTCATTGGGAAAATAACCTTTGAATGGATCTCTGGAGCAGGAGAAAGAGATCAAGGAAAATGTGTCAATTTGGGATAATAAAGGAAGCAGAAGGGCCATAAACAGAGCAGATATGCATCCCTAGGCAGCATCCACCTTTCTTTCTTTTAGCAATTGACAGTGGCCCTCAAGGTGTTGTTACACATGATGGGTTGTCAGACTTAATACTGCATTTCTTCTTATTGCCATTTGCATAATATATGACCCTTTGCTTTTGTGTGTATGAAACAATCTTGTGATAGAAATGTCAACACATGGGGGAAAATTATCCACATTCCATCTGTTTTGGTGCATTCATTTTTTCTGAATGCATTTTTTGCAAATGAAATATGAAGACTGACCCAAAATTTTAATTTTGGGTTTCCTTTTTCTATTGCAGCCAATAGAGGCTGAAATCTGAAAACTGAGAAAGCTTCAGGGCAGCAACCTGAATAACTTCACTTACAGAAAGATTCTGTCATAGAAAAAGGCATTCATAGCTCAGCAACAACATTTCTGTGTTCAGCCATAATTAGGCAGTCTGACCAGAGTGGGCCTTCTTTTGCACTTTCCAAGTGAGTGAAAAAAAATTCTTGCCATTGCATGGGTAAAATTATGATTATTTTAATACACTGCAGTGCCAGAAATGCATTGCAGTGCCAGGGGGTTTTAAATGAGAAATAGTAAACAATGAAAATTAATGAAAAGTCTTTTACCTCTCCTCATGATAAGCTCACTTACTTAGCACTGAAGAGGTGACAAAGGTCATGCCTGTGTTTGATACCATTCTAGACGAAAACAAAACTTCCAGTATTTTCCCTAATAAATGTTGAATGCTTTAGTAACGCTTGCATGCTTAAGTAATATATGCAGGCTCTGCTGGTTTAATTTTCATAAACTTGATTGATTCAAATGTTGATTTTACTACCACAGCTTTTATATCCCTGTCTAATCAAACTTCATGTTTATTATTTCAATTTCACATATTTTAGTAATTGGGTTGTGTACCTTAATAGTACAGTAAGGTTTTGCATAGTTTACTAAGGAAAAAGCTGACTTGATACTCCTTCTCCTGTTTTAGTGCTGTATTTTTAATTTTTCTCAATCAAGCCAAGCTCTTAAGAAATTACTTTACAGGAGAAGTGTATGACAAGTTGAAGGGAATGAAATGAGACTCAAATGACTCAATTCATTAGCTCTCATATTCCAGCATTACTGCTGCTTATCACTTGGGATTCCTGCTCTGCAGCTGCCTTAGCCTGATACAGTGTTCATGGCTTTCCAGATTCATGTAAGGGGACCTGTGTTGTTTTTATGGCCTTCTGCTTGGAAAAGGAAAATGGCTGAGTCTCAAACTTGTAACAAATACTTGGTTTTGTCTACTGCTTTTTCATCATAGATACAATCCACAAAAATAATTCATTCTTTGTTTCCCAGAATTTCGCTTTTCAGACTAAATATTCAAATAACTGTTGCAATGTGAAGTGCCAAATTCAAGACTTCCTGTGAAAACTAGAGGTGTATCTAGTTGGACATATAAAAATGAGGCTTCCCAACTTGATAGTCAGCCTTGCTAAAGCTTCCAGCTTTAGCAATTGCAAGTCTTGCCCTTTAAAACATATTTTGGTTTTGTTTGCTGATCTCATCATCTGCCCTCATAAGAAATTTTTTTCACTTTCTGCTCCTACAGTATTTGACTTGCATACATATATGCCATCCAAATATTTCAAGGAATGCTTTTCATCACTGCATATTTTCAAAGATTGGTAACCGAAAAAGTTAAAGTCATAAGTCTGAGTTTTAGCACAGCGCAAAAAGGTTTTTTAGATAATTCGTTATCAAAATATTCAGGTCGATTCAGGAATTTATTTTTGCTGGTTCACTCCATTAAAAAATACACAGCCTGTGTGAATTGCCAATGTTATTGAAAGAGCCTAGGTACTTCTGGGGAGAGGGATAACTCAGGTATCATTTGAAAAGTATGTTTGTTCATGTTTTATATTACCAGAGGGGCTGTTACGCTTATTTTTAAAATAGATTATGTGATCAATACATGAATTAATGTAATTTATTGATTCAGCTTTATGTATTAATAGCTTGACTTCTTTGCCTCAGTGGTATTCTGCTTTAAGCAAGTTCTTTTATGTGTGTTTTATAAACAGGATGATGACTTCAAGTAGGGGTGACAGGTGGATTGTTTGGTGGGAAGTATCTTTTCTGTGATGTTCTCCCCTTTATCACCCTTCTGTATGCTTTCCAGCACAGGCATATTGCATCTCACGGGTTGGAGTGGATTTGTTGCTGACAAGGGCTTGAGTAGAAGGGCTCTGAGGAATGTGTTGGTGCTGCTGGGAGTGGCAGCTGTGATTTAGTGCATGGCAGTCTCTCTGTGGAGCTAGAATTGAACTGCCAGCTCAGTCTGGAGGTTAGGACACTGGTGGAGCTGCTGGGTTGTGGGTGAAACTTAAAACCAAGGTTTTGTTTGTTTGTTTGTTTGTTTTCATTAAAGACTTCTGGTGAACATCCTCTATTAAGCTGTTGTGTGGTAGTGCATTAAGAGTTGTTTTTCAGAATTGGATTAAGAGATCCTTTTGTGTGGTTTCCTACGCACTTAAGAATTTGGGGGATAAAAGATACCATATAAATGTAAGTTACCATAATAATAATAAAATGAAAACACTCTCTTCTTAACTTTACAATTAGGAGCACATCAACAATAAAAGGAAATAAAAGATAGCTAAAGGCTTCTTTAAGACATAAATTCAGAAGTTGTTGACCAGATATGGGTCAAGATGACCTTTAAGTCAAGCTTTGAACTTCAAGTTAAAGGCTGAACCTTGCCTAAGATTCAGATTCTGGCTTTGTGGCAATGAAATTCCATAAAAATCTCCAGTGAGATTTCATCTCAACACTGTGGAAATTTCTTGAAATCATCTGTTTTCCTGAGGTTCTCATATTTTTCTTCATTTTGAAATAGGTTTCTTCTCCCCAGCTTGTGAAAGACAAGGGAGCAGAGGGATTTGATTTCAATTTTCCAATATGACTTAGTGCTAAGCCCTGGACAGCAGGGATTCATGTCTGGTAGTCTCTCTGGGCCTTGGTTTTAATGCCAGACATAGAAATAGGTTTGGAAGGACAGAGAGAGGACACTCATATACAATACCCTGTAGCTTTACTGATCCCATATTTAGCATAACTCTGCAAGTCTTCACTGGTCATTTTTAAGACTCACTTGGTAAGCAAAATTGTGTAGGTACTTATGCAGCACTTAGACTTAGACCTAAACTACCCATGCATCATTTACAATTGCTCACAGTTAGCACTTTAAGAATGCGGGGAAACACATGCCTTTAACCCATCGCTTTCTAGCTCTGGGATAATCCATTTTGCTGAGTACTCGACTTATCTTTGCACAGGTCAGCTTTTCTGTCACACAGGCTGGTAGTCTGGGCAATATAGTAGTTGATCAATACTCTCTGTAATCATGGCATGAACCACTCTGCACTCCTCAAATCTTGTCTTTGCCTCACCAGTTCCATTTACTGTAGGATCTGTCTGGGGACAGAATGGAAGCACTTTCTAGCTGGCAATTGTAAAAGAGGTTCTGGCCAGGTGGACATGTCAAAGGAAATTCCCCTCCAGAGATTAAAGTGGAAAAAGCTAATTTGGGGAAAATTTACACAGCTGTATCACAGTTTGTGATACATTAGATCGGTGATAAGCAACTGCTGGCAGAAATATTTAACTATTTGAAAACACAGTTGACTAGTAATCATGAGCTATGGGGATCAGTTCAGGAAGAAATGCTGTCCAACAAAATGATGTGGCATAACATCAGAAACCTTGTACAAATAAAAGATGATGGGGCCATCAGTTTTACTCACTTACATAGAGGGGTGAGAATTCTTGAGAAACAAGAATTCTGTTCTGGAAAAAAAATTCCAGTGTTTGTCATTTGCTTTTGTCTTGCAATGCAAGGATGCCTCAAGTTCAACCAGTTTTAATAGAAGGAAAAAACTCCAACTCAGAAGATCCAGCATTTTAACAGCTGAGACAAACCCAGGAAATGTGGTTGTTTGGGAATTTCATCCTGTGTGTTAATAACTTACGCCATTCCCTCTGACCAGCCACTCCATTCTGGATCCCTCAAAACTTTGTAAAATTTATGGAAATTACATTTTCTAATAAGATCTCCCAATGGATGGATCTGCATTTTTCCATTAAAAATGGTTTAAAACATTCTTTACTCAATCTTACTTTCATTTTTATGAGTAGGTGAGGAGATGCAAAGGAATGGTACTGTTTGAACAGTAGGACAATATTCTGTAGGAAAAGCTGTCAGACCCAAAATTATATAGCTCATTACATATGCAACCTAATCTGTGTCTGCCTGCTGCCAAAATCATGAACTCTGTGAAGACAGTAAAAAAACTTCCTCTTGGTAGAGTGCTAAATATCTTCAATTTCTGTTAAAGCTACAACTTTCAACATTGCCTCCTGTATATAATGGGCAAAAATGTGTTGCATGACTTTTTCTGTGTCTCTGGAGAGCAGAGTATTTGGGCTGAGAAAATCACAAGACTGCAACCAAGAACATCAAAATATATGCATACACTTTAAGTTGTTCCAGCAAAGGAAACTCACTTTCATTGAAGTCCTGTAAGTTGATCTAAGTGAGTTTTCTGATGTAATGAACTTTATCGCTTTGATCCCCATGAAGAATCCATCTGAGTCAGAGCCAGAAAAACATGTAAATCTGACACTACAATAGGAACATTTGTTTAAAATGAGTAACACATCTTGATAGGGGTTTTTGATAGCTAAAACAAACTTTATGCAATACAGTTTTGAAGGATTGTTGAAAAATGAATGGATAAAACATGTTTCAGCTCAAGAGTCAGCTATACAGTCAGATTGCTTCTTTCACTTTGATTCAGCTTAATAAAAAGCTAAATCCTCTGAAGAGCCATTGTACCAAACTGACTATGTCTGTTATGGTGGAGCACATATTACTGTAATGAACCAGTTTCACACAGATAATGGTCATGGCAATGGAAAGCAAAGCAGAGACACAGATGCACGTTGTGTTCTGCTGGTCCTGCCAATGGTTATTTGAAAGTCTGAAATCAAACAGAGAGATGAGAGTGTGTGCCTTAGGTTGCTGCACAGGGTTTTCTGGTTTCCTACCAGGGTTTATGCAAACAATTGAAAACATAAATTATCAAATAAAGCTTATGCTGCTTCCTTTCCATCAATACTTTCTCTGGATATGCAAAAAAGAAGGCCCTGGCAACTGATTTTGGTCATAAAATCTGATAGTCAGGAATATGTTTAGCACATTTATTTCAGAGTATTTAAATGTCCATCAGCTCACCAGAGTTTTTTACAAAAATACAACATTCAAAGCTTAATACTTTCACAATGGTCATCAGAACTCTCAAGGAGAGACATCTGCAGGCAGTGCCCCTGCAGACTGTCAGCTGATATATTATCAATTAGCCAGCAGACTGGCCAAACACATCTGTGCTATGTTCTGCCTGAAGATTGCTGAATCACATTGCCTGGTACTCTAAAAACAGTGATGACTAAGTGTATAAGAAAGGGCAAGATGATGACCAAGCAAATATAGAGAAAAATCTGCTGCCTATTGTGGAAAAGACCTCTTTTCAAACCTTTGTGTGCACAGTTGTGTTTATAACCTTCTCTATGTGTCTCACATTGAATTTCCCATGCAGTGAGTACAAGTAACCCCTGAGCAACACCACCAAATTGCTGCAGTACCACTTCTAACATGGGAGCTATTTAGAGAAACCCAATTTGTAAATACATTTTAGAAGACAAAGAATCAAGATTCTATGGTTTATGGAATAATCAGTGTCAATAATTTCTGAAATAACTCAATTAATTGAGTTAGCTCCATAGCTCATTTTTAATAAAAGTATGAGACTTGAATGAAAATGATTGGAAAAAAAAAAAGTAAAAACTTAAATTAGAAACATCAATTTTTACAAGATGCTGTGAGGGAAATGTCAGCAACAACATTCTGAGTGATTTTTTTTAGCTCAATGGTATATCAACCTTGCTACATGCCATAATTTATGATTTCTTTTAGGGACTGTAACGCTGGCATAGCAAGAAACATCAGCTGAGGTGAGTGTCTGGCTGACAAACCAATTTAAGATGATGATAAGCACAGCAATGGTGAGAGAATGTGCAGGGGTGAGATTTCCCCACATCTTAACTCCAGAAACGCTGATTCATTAATTCAGTGTAAGCCTCCTGCTTTTGGATGAAATAAAGTATGAGCAGATGAGTAACAGAAGAGGGCAGTGAGGGAAGACAGTAAAGAGACTAATCTTTCCCAGCTGAGATGGGAAGGCTTTGTGGAAGGCCTAATTTCAGGCCAAAAATATTATTAATTATAGAGATTATTTCTGTAAAGAGAACATTAGTTTTAAGTCCACAGGGAGGATTTCTAATAATAATACAGAAAGAAATCTAACAGAAAGTATCCTAATTTTTTTTTTCATCCATAGGATCAAAACCATCAATGAGTATGGGCAAGAAGCTGATTAAATATTATCTTCCATAATAGGAATTTACTTCTTGATCCAAAATTAAAACTCTGAAAAAATGTGTTTTATTGTTTCCTCTCTCTCTTATGTATGGAATATAGTCTGCTAGCTGTGGTCCTGTCCCTTTGGTGTTTGAGGAATTCAGATTTTTTCAAGTCCTTGATCTACACCATAACCATTGGGCCTTCTACAAGGGAACACGTGGGGAGACGTGGGAAGTCCCCCCCACTGTGTGACTGTGGGAACATCACTTGGCACTGGTTTTTGCAGAGCCTGTTTGCTGTGGATGGTGCTGAGACATTTTACTGTGCGCTGCCTCTTGGAGTGTACATGCACATGTGCACACCTCGTGTGTGTGCACGTGTATGCATGTACACTCATTTGCAAATGTAATCGATGGATCAAATGTAATCAAATGGATCCTGCCTTCTCCTTATATCACTTTTTTCACCTGACAGTGGTGCCCTCCATGATGTTGTTGAATGAAGGCTTTCAGAGAAGAAAGGCGAACATCTTGGGTTGCCACAACCAAAGGAATGTTCCCAGATGCAGAATGTTACCCACCTGGTTCAGCTTGCTGCTGGAAGTTGAAATGCCAATAGGTTTCAAGGATCATATTCACAGACTTGAATGCTGGTGTTCTGCCAAGTCCCTTTAGGGGCTGTAAAAAGATGCACAGCTCCTTTTGTTGTGCCTACCCTGGCAGGGAGCAGGGCAGCAGCGAAAGGCCGGCAGCTGTCCATGCTCTGTAATTCCTGCACGCTCCCAAGCACAGGGACTGCTGTGCTGATTGCCCTTCTTCCAAACAACACACAGACATGCTTCAGGGGAGAGCATGTGCCAGGGTCCATCCCCATCAGGCAATTTCAGCTCAAACACCCAGAGTCTGAGGGGTGGGGAAGGGAAAGAAGAGGCTGTGGTCTGTTGAGCTGAGCCGTGCTGTGCTGCCTGGCCTCAGGGCCAGAGCATGGTCCCTGGTTATTTTACTCACTAGACGTTTCCTGTGTGTCTCAATTCTCAGTCTATTCAAGAGCAAGAGAAGAACTTCCCCCCTTTAGAAAAAATATATGCCTTTTTAATGTGCTACAGGAATAGGTGCTATTTTAAGTATTCACCAGAGATGAAGCCAATATTTTTTCAGTCTGCTGGGAGAGTGGATCCATGGTAAGAAATCTTTGTCCTGCAATCCAGATTCTGTCTGAGTTTCAATCTGCAGAGATCTCCAAGTATGCAGTTGTTTGAGTTTGCTATTCAAGTCTGGCCCACTCTTGATATCATTTGTGCAAAGCCGAACCTTGAAATTGAACCGGTCTGGAAGGCGAGAGGGGTTCAAGTTCATTGCTCTGCCTGTTGGGTTGCTTCCTCTCTGGGCAATGTAAAAAAAGTCAAGTGTATTATTTTTCCTTTTCCATGGCCAGGGCCAAAGAATGCAGGAAAATTCGCCAAGAGTAGGAAAAAAAATTGAGTTCGGCTATAGCTTCAGGGGTCCAGGATACTTGCCTTTCTCATCAGAGAGAGAGCAACCAGACTGATATACTATTTTCCATCAATCAAGTCAGCAAAGCCAGGCAGAGCACTTCCTTTGACATCAATGCAGTGGTGACAGTTGTAGAGTTAATGCATTCCTGCTTAATGGAATACCATAAATCTAGGTTCAATGCTGCCAAAATAATGGCTGCAGTTCTCACTAGGGAAGTCAGCTCTCTCCCTGCATTCCCATGGGCCTAAAGCAGTTTGGATATAGAACTAATAGTATTATTTACTGGTATTAATAAGAATTTCTAAGGCAGTTTACAGGGATGGTTTACCTGTTCAAAGTGATCCTATTGCCTCTTGGTTGAGCTCACATCTGCCTTTTAATAATGGCATCATATTTCACGGCTTCAGAAGAATTATATTTCTTGTTTGAAACCACAGGACAAAATCAGAATGGAACAATTTATGTTTTTTTCCAAGAAGATGTTTGGATTGTGTAAGAGTCTCCCTAAAGTAAACACAGGTTCCTCAGGTTTAGTGTCTTATTTCTAAGGAAATATGTAAGACAGAATTCAAATGTGACAGTAGGGTATAGAGCTGATGCAGGAGGGAAAAGTTAATTGATTAATTCACTAGCTGGATTATATTTGGGTACCAATGAGGGAAACCCCCCAGGTATAGCTGCTCCGGAAATAATCAGATCAGAGTTAGAGATACATGGGAGGTTCAAATGGAAGTCAGAAGACCTCTTTCCAATCTCAGGGAATGGCTTTGCAATGGGGTGTGTGAGCAAGGGGCCTGCAGAAGGAGGAATAATGGGTGCACAGTCTGCATCACAGGGAAAAGCCCTGACACCACAGGCAGCAGAGCAGCTATGGAGCATTTCCCTCACAGTATCTTGATCCTCCTTCTCCTCTCCCACAAGAATTTACTCAGCCCCCAAGGGGATGTTATTTGGGATTGTATAACTTGCTGGAGTTAAACAGCTTTATAGCACTATTCAGGCACAAGGCTTTACCTCTCACTTACAAGTTTATTTCACTCTGCAGGGATCATAAAGCAACTTTCAAATTACCAGCCAGTACTGCTGGGGCACAGAAGAATCCATTGTGGTACAAAGTCCACATGAGCATAGGATGTAAATGTAGCAATGCTTTTAACCCCTCTCTGCATGAGAATCTGGAAACAGATGGCAAATGCCCAAAGGATAGGTGGTGCTGAGGGGGAGGGAAGGAGGTGGACCATGAGCATTTTGGTTCAGGTAATCTGTATCTTGGTTCAGCGCACTTCCAAAGAGCAAGCATGTGACCAGGGCTTCCCCAGAGGGCGCCCCGCAGTGAGAGCAAGACATCCCTGCCTTCCTACCCTCTGGGGGGACCTCACCAACATACAGGTGGTGATGAGAGCAATGCTCTAATGCTGCCCACCGTCTAAAGGAAATGAAAATTATTGCCCATATTTAACAGCAGTCTATTAACTTTGGTGTTTGACTTAAGCATCCACGAGTAATCATACAAAATCTCAGCTCTGGTTCTTCTTGCAGACCTAGACACTCACTCACAAAGCAAATGTGCAGGATGCAAATAAAACATAAGCAGAAGGTAGCCTAGGGGGTCCAAGCCCTGAAGGCATATAACGCATCGATTCGATTTTTGGAAGGGATTTCTTGTTTATTAAACCAACCACTTGAAATTAATTGGAAAGTAAAGTCTTGATCTTGGCACATTTAAATCATAAATATTCAACTTTCATTTAGCTCCTAAATAAAGCCAACAGTGAAGGTCAGACTTGGAGAGGGATGAGAGGACTTGCATGCTGTTAGTCGGTGGAAGCTGCTGGTGCTAACTCAGCTCACAAGTGCAGGAGGAGTGATGCTGGCTCCAGCTGCAGACTCTTCGGTCTGGTATGGAGAGCTTGGCCTTTGGTCCAGACCCATGAAGACAGAACAGCAAGGAAGCAGCACACACGAGGTTTCTCATGTACTGCGCTGATGTGAGTGTTTGACTTCTTGGCCAGACAGGCTTGCATCTGTCCAACTCAGTGCATGGGCTCACGCAGACAGGCATGCACTAAATCTGATCCCAGGGCCACTCCCTGGCAGAACCACAAAATCAACACATGCGCACTCACTGCTTTCTAGAGTATACTGGATGTTAATGAGCAGAGTAATTTGTAGTGGCTTGACTACTGCCTTTTTTTTAGCTTATGGTTAATGTATGAAGGCATTTCTGATCATAACTATGCCTATAACCTATTGTCACGTCAGCTATTGCTAACTGCATTTACTCAAACAAAATATTGATGGGGTTCTTTTTTATTGCATGGAAAAAAACGGAGTGGGCACGCTTTCAAGAATCACAGTCAGAGTACAGTATGTCTGCATTTAATTATGGGCTTGGAGCAATTAACACTTGGGCTCTGCTTTGTTCTGTATTCCATGGCCGGTTGTTGAGAAAATACAATTCTCAAAAGCTTGCCATTTATAATGCATTTAGCCTATTTTTAGTTAGCGTGAATGGGCTTACCTACAGTTGCTTAGGGCTGTGAAGGCTGGGCTAAAACTCAGGAGACCCTGATTCAATCCAAAGAGTTCTTCGTGACAGTGGAAAGGTCTTAATTTGTGCTGATATCTCACTGGCCTGCTGGAAAATTATTCCTTGCTGTAAAACAGGGATTCTATTAGCTGTAAAGTGCCCAGAATCTGGGCTACTTAAAAAGTGTTTTCTCAGGTTTTATTATTAATGTATGTCACTACTAACAATTTACATTGGACTTATTCACTGATAACTAGAGACCCTTAAACCAAAACATTACACAGTGTACAATGTATATAGCTTTGCCCCTCTTTCATGAATTCTCTTAAACATCTAAGTCTAACCTAATTCAAAATTATATATCTCAAGTATGTATCTTAGATTAAAACATATGTTTCAGACCCACTGAAAAAGTTATGATACTAAAGACCTCCTTTTTATTATTTCCCTCACAACTTCACCTTGCAACACTTTCTTAATTGCAAAACAATTTTGGCTTGAACTTCTGTGTCTCAGTCTGCTGTACTGTGACCTAAAGAACAGTACATACACATGCAGAAATTAACTGGTCCCTTAGGAGTACTCTTGTGCTGGAGAGTGAAGGAGGAGAAGGCAGATTTGCAAATAGCTATATTTTCTTTCACCAACTTAATTGCTTCTGTTTGGAACTTTTAAAATCTCACCTTACCATGCAGTCATTTTCAAAGTGAGCACAGCATGACTGACCCCAAAAAAAATCTGTTTGCTTTTTTATTATAATTTTGGTTGTGATATTTTATTAGTGGAGGCTGCAACACCTCAGAGGAGTAACAGTCGGCTGCTTGTGGCACTTCAGGCATTTCCTAGATTATATTCTGATTAACTCTGCTATATTAATAAAGACCTTTTAATATGCTTTTGTGAGAGTAATTTCCTAGGGATTTCAAGAAAGCATATGGAAAAACAAACTGCATCATATGGCGTCACACTGACACTTCTCTGAGTCATCAGAGTTGGACCGTCGGATCTCTAGTAGGTGAATTAATCAACTAATCAATAATAATACTGAACCATTGTATTCTTGAAGATTAGGACTAGAAATATTTACCAGTTTTCATAATTATTTGCAGACAGAGGAACAGTGAAACTCAGGTTGGGGTTTTCAGTCATCATTTATGGCTCTGAAAGTATCTTCCCATTCTCAAGTGCAAGCCTTTGCTAGACCACTGGAAATTAATGCCTTTTGTGGAAAATTGTCCATTTTAACAATCCTCCAGTATTATCTTTCTTTCTATAATCCTTGATATTTCAGTTCAAAATAAAGGTTAAATTATGATAATGGTGTTACAAAACAGGTTAGTACAGTCAAAAGGGACTCCTTTTTTTTTCTTTTTTTTTTTTTGCAGCCATGTTCACAGCATTCTTATCCAGCAGAGTGCATAAACGGCACACAGATTCCCCCATGCACACAACCCTTTGCACAGTCCTTTGATCTTTGACAGGAATCCTCAGACACCTTTTGGAATGGGAGACACTCTTGTACTCTGTTACAGTTGTGGGTATATTTCTGGTTTGGAGTAAACAATCTAGTTAGAGGATGTTTTCTTATTCTTCAAATGACATGAAGTCCTCAGAAGGAGACGAAAGTACATCATTGTAGCTTTGTACTTGTGGGAATATTAGCCATTTATAATTGTCTGGAATAAAATAAAAATGGAAATACTGAGAACGTGATGCATAGCAGACAATCACAGACCTGTAAGACATGTATAACTTTTGAACACAGGATCAAACAGCTGCTTTTCCTGCCTTTTACAATGTGTTCTTGACATAAACTTAACTATATTTGTTGCACTAGCATCTCACTTGATGTTGATTCCCCACCTCTGTCTGTTATTTCTTTGGTTGAAATTCAAGGACTGGTGAGAGCATTTTGTCCTATAACATCTGGGAGCCTAACTGTCCAGAAATTCCTGCTCTTGTCCACACCTATCTTACAGCTGATAATGTGGTTTTTGTCTAGATCTCTAAGACTTTTACTCCCAGCACAGGAGGCGTGACACCCTGCTCAAGTTAAAGACTGCAGCATCAGGAACCAGAGTTTACAAATTTTCACCTGATTCTTTTCCTTGTCTCTCCAGAGCTCTCTCCACGCACTAGAGCTGACCACAGCTGGCTCTTCTTGGACCCTAAACGGACAGAGCTAAAAGGCAGCAGAGAAAAAAAACCTCTGTTGCCTTCTCTGATTACAGCTGCAGAATGATTTTGAGAAATTGCTATTGAGAAATTCATCAACATATTGTTGATACCTTTGACCTAGTGAGTGATGATCTAATTTCTGTTCAATTGAGCAGCAGCCAATTCATGTTTGGATCAAAGTTTGAAACATAGCTTGTTTCTTGTTAGGGTGAGCTGGTCATTATAAATGTGAACCATAACAACCCTCAGAAAGGGATTAATCCTGCAGGATGATGAGCACTCTGTGAAGGAGGGCAGGTGCTCAGTGTACCACCTACCTTGTTCTTCACGTTACCAAGTCACACCATTTCTCTGAATCTGATCTGCCAAATTATTCATGAAGCCCTATCCTGTAAATACAGACATTCACACAGATAAATATGTTGTACTGTTCACTGAGAAAGGAAAAATTAACTATACTCAATGATCCTTATTCACGCCTGCATTATGGAAGACGTGGGTCAACCAAAATCCATTGGTATCTCAAAACTGTGGGAAATGGTCTTTCAATGATTTGTCTATTTTACTCTAATTTCTGTCACTGATCACCAGAATAAACTAAATGCCTTGGCCAGTCACAAATATATCTATCCTACTTTTTTCTAAGAATAAAAAGCTGCTTTAACTTAATCGATAGTAGCAGTTGCATGACACAAATGAGAAGATTACTGGAATTAGTTAAGATAATAAAAATACTCTGTGTCCCTCATTAAATGTCTTAACAAGAGTAACTAAAATTGAAAGGAACAGTTGAAAGATCAGGGTCAACATCTCTTTAATTTTTAGCTATTTTAATTCTAGTTCATGATTATTTTAGAAGCTCTCCTAAAGAGTCAAAGGAGAAAGAGCAATGGGAAGAAGACAGAGTTCTTCAGGGGACAATTCATCAGTTGATTCAACATATGGTGTATGAGAAAAAAGGCAAATAGAAGAGAGTTCTCTGAGTCATAGGCTAATAATAAATTCTCTAGCCACTGTCCAGGCTAGGGTCAGGCCTTCAGCACTTTGAATTTCTGACTGGTGACACGTTTCAAGAAATCCAGTGCCCATGAAGAACAGGTTGCCATCTCTGGTGAAAGTGGCACTGACAGGAGCCACTCACAGTATCCCAAAAACTCCCATTTTGTCACTCAGTGCCCCCAGGCTCACAGCACCTTAGTTCAGCATGTAGCTGAACATGACAAAGAATAGCTGATGAAACCCTTGTGCAGTCAACAGAGGCATAGATGGGAAACCTTTCAGAGGATCAGCCATTTTTCTTGCAGACTAAGAACATCTTGCTTTCTTTGCAAGAACAAGACTGGTTATGGGGCCATAACCAATCCAAGGTCATTTGGCTTACATCAGTGCACAGTAAAAAAGCATTAAGAGACATCAAATGACATCTTCCTTATGGCCAGACCGAAAAGAAGAAATTAAACTCTTCTGCCTTCTCCTCAGCTTAGATATTGCCTGGGGTCTGAGATCTCTGAATACAAAGATGAAAAATGGAGCACACCCAGAAGGATGAGTTCCTTCTCTTCCTTTTCTCTGAGGACTCCTCAGGCTTTTCATCACTACATAAAGTAGAGCAATCTAGCTACCCTTTTGTCATGACAAACTCTGCTTATAAAAACCAAAATCAGACAATAAAAGCACACTTTCTCCTGATGCTCTGTTTTCTCATTCTTTCCCTCTCCCTGGCCCCACCTGTACTAACACAGTCACACTTTCAGTAGCCCTTACTGGCAGCAATGCGAGCTTTCAGATTTTATTAAGAAGGCTAAATCAGGAGTTTATAATAGTCCTTTTATACTTATAATGTTGCCCATTTTACTGCTGCTTTAACATTTCACTGCCCAGACCTGGCTTGTATTCCATGTTCCCAGATCTGAACAACAGAACACCCCTATTAATTTAACCATGTCCTTTCTATTCCTACATTTCTTAAGTAGTACAGCTGTGATTTTGTCTTAATTTCCCTAAAGTCCTTAAACATCTTTCACATCCATACCTGCAGTCACTGCCGAGGTAGAAAGTCAAAGGGGAGCCTGCAGTTCCCTGTGCCTTTGAGAAATCTGCAGTCATACATTGACTTTGCATTGTCAGTTTGGGAGAACCTGTCCTGTAGAAAAGGGGAATAGCTATTGGGTGCCCTTATGCTCTGACAAGCCCAAAACAAGGCTCACCCAATTATACTGGTGCTTGAAGGAGGGCCATGGTTTTTCATTCTTAACTCTCACCAAAGAATAGGGTTTGACTGTTTTCCTTCCTGATTTTGGTATCTGATTTCAAACTGCAGGCCATGCAAGGACCAGCCTTCTTTCATGTACAGGTTTGGATACCATTCAGCAGCCTGGTGAAGATGTCAGAGAAGGAGATGGGGACAAAGAACAACATAAAATCTTGTTCATGTCAGCTGTGCTTTGGTGATGGTCTCTAAGATCCTTCTTTATGCAACTGATTATGCGGGCAGATTTCAAAAAATGTTTTAAGGCCTCTAAAACCAGAAGTGGCAGGGATATTTTCCAGAGATAGCTTGTTGCTGAACTGTAACCAGCAGTACAGCTAGTGGATGTACCAACACCCAAACTTCAACTCAACGGGGAATTCAGGCCAAAAGTGATATTCAGAAAGCCCCTGTTTAGACACTGTTCCCTAAAGTGCCTTAACTTGCACTGGGGCTGCCACGGCTCTTTCTTGAATTTAACTGCAGCTGTCTACCTGTGTTTGCTGATATTCACAACCTCAGATAACTTCCCTGTCTGGACTAAAATGCCTGAAAGAAATACTGAGCAAGTTTGGGATGCATGCCATTTCTTAGGCACACTGTTGCTTAAGATGGGTCAAAGATTCATCATGCTCTTTGTAAAGTTAGAAACCTCAGAGAGAAAGACATTTGCACAGCCCTGCTCCTGAATGGAGATCGTTCTTGCTCTGGGGTTATGCACCAACATACCTCTTCACCCTCAATACAATAATGGAAAAAACCCTAGTGTGGTACAGTGTGACCTCCCTGCAAGCAAAACCAAGCACCATCATGTACCTAAATGACAATACATTAAGATCATGATTGTATTTAATATAGTCAAACTTATCATTAATCAGTAAAACCAGCAGCATTATGTTCTTCCTTAAGTGACAGATTTGTCAATAGAATAAAAAAGCCTTTCTATTGAGACATGGTGTCATAAATACAGGCACCTTAGTGGAATAACAAAAATAACAACAGTCAGAAAGGAGATCTCTTTTACCAATAAAGAAGAAAAAACTGAGGTATTGACTAATTTTCTGTAAATCTGTCTTTTGCTTTCTAATCAATCGTTAACAATCAAAGGCCGCCTGGCTTAATTGAGGCTAATTTTCAGGAAGCCTGATCTGGCATTCCTTGTGCATTGCTTGGTTGACATGAATGTTGGAATAGAAAAACCATAGCACTAGTAAAGGAATGAAGAAAACCTGTCATTAAAGTATTTTTTAAACATACATATAACTTTTTTTTTCCAGTGGCAAATGCAAAATATTGGTTGGTGATCATTTAACAAACCAGCAAGAAAATACTGTTTTTTCTTCTCCTAAAGGCTTTTAAAGAGTGCATGGACACATACAAAATCACAGCTGCATTTGTTTTCTAAAACTGAATGGCATCAGGCTAGAGAAGTCAATAGTTTTCTACAACTGCCATCATAAAGATATCTTCTGGCATGTGGGTCATAGAAAGACTTTAGAAGATTCTAGCTTAATAGGGTAAACGAATATCCTAGACAAAAACCTCTTTGGTATTTGGAAATGTTTTAGTGGAAGGCTAATTAGAGCCCTAGCAACTCTCTTCTCTGCAGGAAGGTCTTCTCCTGTTTGAGCTCTTTACCTGGCTCCATCTTCCTTGCAGAAGCAGATGAGCAGCACCAACACTTGCTTCTGATAGGACATTACACCATTTACAAGGGTTGAAGGTTTTGGGGACGCGGTCTTGGGGTCATAGCAATGGTCTGACTGTACTCTGCTGAGGGATAAAGCCCATGTTTTACATTCTGCCTGAGTAATTTTAATAAATATTGATAGGTGTGCTCTGTTACTAATTTATTTCAGGCAGAGCATGTCTCTGAAGCTGTGGAATGACCTTGGCAGAGTAAGCAGTGCTTACCAGGCATAAGTATCTCTGCTAAGGGCATGGCAAAGGCCAGGGGATCCTGTCAACAAAGCTGAAAGATGCTGCTACTCAACAGGAGCTTCCTTGGTGCTACAGAAAGGAAAGATATTGCTTAAAGGCAGAAATTTTAAAGCATTCAGTATTTTTCAGGATATGTCTGAAACAAGGCTGTTGAAAGATGAAATAGTACTGGGGCATTGGAACTGTAAAATGAGGCATTCCATTCCTTTACAGGGAGAGGAGGTGTCATTCCTAGCCTGGTCTTTTTTCTGAGGTTTTATCCTTAGATTGGGGTTTACCACCAAGTTCTTTGGGGCCGTGCTATCCATGCCAGTGCAGTGCTGTGCTTACGTGGTGTGCCTCAGAGAGATCCTGTCTCTGTAGGCACTGTAGAACCCTGATTGGTCTCATCTTTTTATAAGATTAAGGCTTCAATCTCAATTTCAATTACCTCCATAAAAATGTATGCAAACATTTTGCTAGCTCACCTATTATGAAGGGGATTGCCCTCTGGGTGGCTGCCATTCAACTTGGCTGCCTTGACTATAGACTTTGCTGGTTGGCATCAGAGTAATTTTTCATGTACAGGCCCATCTGTAGTTGTAGCAGCATTTTTTGACCCAATTTTGCAAGTATTTTTGAATTTCAGTGGTAGCAATCTATTTGTAACACTTGCTTCATTGGGTTCTTAGAGTACCTACATAGTTCACTTACTCATAGCATCACTGAACCTGAGCAGAAACTCAGGAACATATTTCCTTCTCCTCTGCTCCAAAGTGAAAACACTTTGAAAACAGTCTTTCAAGCCCCTAGTTGTTTCTCTGTTGATTAATATTTGACCATTAAATTATCTCAGTTGATTAGAATGTGGTGCTAATAACACCAAGGTCATGGGTTCACACAGGTTGGATCCCTGTGTGGACTATTCAGTCAAGAGCTGGACTTCAAGATCTTTGTGGGTCCTTTCCAAGCTAGAATATTCTGTGATTTTGGATATTGTAAGGGTTTTGATTTTTCTGTTCTAGCTGACAAGATCAGCCCCTCTGTCTTGAAGTACATAGTCATAACTCATGCACCATTTCCCCAAACAGACTGTTAATTTAAATAGCCAAAATGATCATGCTTTACTTTATGATTCTATTTGTGAGCAACTGATAAAGGACTAATAAATTTTTAATAGATGTTGTAATAATTTGTTAATTAAATACTATAGACTACAGCAGGCTAACTGGCTTCAAAACAACCATAGCTTAAAACTGTTGTTATTCTTTCTGCTAATGTCCTTAGCAGGCATGTTTAATTTAAGCCATAATACGTGACCCTGGTGGCAGTGATACGTCCATCTATGTAGCTACACCACTATGTGCTTCAAATTTGGAGTTTTGCAAACCCAAATGTATTAAAACAACAACACACGTACACAAAAATCAAGCACAAAAAATCAAAATGTTGTAGAGCTTCATGGAAATCTTCCTCCATATCATGTAGGTCAGCTTCTTGATGGTAGTGAGAGATTTTGAAAATGGATGACTTGTGGCTTCTCACCCGAAATATAACAAATGCATTTTCTATGTGTGTTAGAGTCTTCGCAACTCCTAAATGTTTCTGTGAGGTATGTGTCACTCTTTTAATGACAAGCTTCTGAATACTGCAGAAAATCATGTCAGCTGCACCCTCCTTATCTGCTAGACTTCTAAGTGTGCTTTTTGGCTGATAAACATAAAAAATGAAATAGTCATGTTAACAAATATCTCATTCCTCTCCAACTTTTCCCCACATCAGCTTTACTATAGGAGTGAATGTCTGGAACTTCTGCATAACTGTAGAAGGAGACCAAGTTGGCAGTGGGTCAGAACAAGATATTTCCTGAACAGAACCTACAACTACACCAATGGACATCTGATCACACAAAAGTCTTGTATATTCCAGCCCCAATGCACTGTATCAGAGATACTTCTGCTGCTCTCTATTTTCTGTTTCTGGGGTTTTGTCATGCAGCCCCATTTTACCCAAACAGTGCAAATTAGCCATAAGATATTGAAAAATCTTATCTGAACTTTTTCACCTTTGAGAAAGAGCTGGAGAAAAATTCTGATCCTCACTGTGAGTAGCAATTATCTCCACTTGCACCAGCATGGTGTCACTGCTTTCATGGATATAAGACTGGGATCATCTTGGCAGAGACAGAGCAGGACATATCCAGTTATGTAGTAACACCTCTATTCTGGAAAATAACCCACTGTTGATAAACAATAACTAGCCCTCACCCACTATTGCAGATTTCCAGTAAGATTTATGCTGATCCTGCTATTGAAGTGGTTCATTAAAAGTGACAGTGATGCTGGGACACTGGGGCAATCATGGCAGTGTTCTGCAAAAACACCTCAGAAAGCACCTCAGCATGCCCACTCCAGCATGACCACTGGAAGGTTTCTTCTATGATGAGAAAAGACAACTGCTGCATTTTCAGTCCATTCCAATAATGTGCTTCATTCTAATCAGAAGGAGAAATTTGTACTAAACAAATGCTCACTTTCTTCACCCTTTCTTCACTTACCCTTTTCACATCAGTCACTGTCAGCTTGATATAGAAAATATGGCTGTTAATAGCTTGCAGTGGAGCAAACATTTGCATAACTGTTACCTCAGAGCCCATAACTCCGAGCTAATTGGCTGATGGTGATTAAAATGATTAAGTGACTGTAATTTATATGATTAACCAATTAAGCCATTCTCTTGTGATTGGCCCAGGGTAGGGTCTGGGATGCGAGCTTGTATCCCAGCATGCATGCCGGCAGTGCACGATATTAAATATTCTTTTAAATACTTGCTGTTGTTCCTGCCAACAGCACTCAAGGTGCTTTAAAGGTATTTTAATTACTCCATGTCATTTGTGTAGCACAGAGAGCCATAAGTTGAAGGCAACCCATGAATTATTAACAAAATAAATCTAGCACTGGCTAGGATAACACAGAATTACTGAAGGCAGTAAATAGGACAGTGAATTTGATCACCCAGAACTGATGGATGACTGACTGGTGTAAATACAGGCAATATCACTGCCTTGAACAGAAGTTACGCTGATTTATCCCAGCATGACATCCAGATTTTGATCCTTGGAACCTGAAAGTTCACCAGCAGGTCTGAGAAAAAAGGTAGACAAAATTAATTGCAAATCCTTCTAGCTAAAAGAAGCAACTGACTTGGTTAATTTGTAACCAATTCCATTAGGAGTGCATTTGCCAAGGGAGTGAATGTTGTTTGAGTGAGCTCTGGTTCTTGAAAGAACAAGGCAGGTGGGCAGGAAGCAATAATTAAGCATATTCTCTGCTAATCTCCTGCTAGGTATACTGAAGGGAAATCTTGCTGTGGTTTCATCCGCCTCTTTCCTTCCCCCTGCCACCTTCCTGTGGGCTGCTGTTACGAAGCAAGGGAATGCTCCGTTTCCAGTTTTTTCCCTCTCACCTCCTACCAGCAGACAGTTTAATTCCATGCATCCTGAGGCTAAACACATCACCTTCATTCACATTACTTTTAATTTCAGCTGCTGTGTGTCCTGAAACTTTAAATCAGTTGCCAGTTAGTATGGACTCTCAGTTCTGATTCTACAGCATGGTAGTCTTTTAAGAGATGAGAGCAATACACTTTTCTTTCCAACTTACCTGTGATTTATTTGTGTTTTCTGATCTTTCTTGACTGATAATTAAATGTCACCATAATATAGAGGACTAGTATTTTACTGTGCTGTGGGTTATCTACTTCTATGCGCAGTTTTGTCCAAAACAGTGGCCTTGGCAAACAGGAAAATATTACACTTAACTGTATGAAGCATCATCATGTTGCCAACTGGGTATTCCCAATATTTCAGAGGATGGTGTCTTAGGGCATGGTATTGAGTTCTTAGGGTAACCAAGGTTTGCAAAATCAATTCTTCTAGGGAGGATAAAAAAATCTGAACAACCTCTTTTGGTCTAAGTGATTTGGTCAAAATGACTTTGTGAGGAAGCCTGTAGAATGAGGATGCCTGTTTCACAGTACCCTTCAAAAAATTAAAAACATTTCCAATACTCCCATGCTAAGCCTATAGTGCTCAGCCTATGGTGCAAAGCCAGAAATTAATTCTCTGGCCTTTTGTCTATTGGATGACATTTTCTCCATATAACTCACAGAAAGTTCCACGCAGTGCTTTGGGGGGTATCTGTGAAACAGCTCATGAAGCTTCAGTCCTGAAATGTGTTGACATGTGTACCTGTCTATCACATTGCTGATATGCCAGAAACATTTTTGATTTAACCCTGAAAAGAATCATGAAAACTTTAGCTTCAGCTCCCACCAAAGTAAACAGCTAAGAAAACTTAACCAAAAAGGAGAGCAGTAGTTAAAGCTGAGGCTGGGGGACAAAAGACAGTGTGTGTGACCTTGGCCCATCACCTCACCCCTCCCTGCATCCCTGTTCCCTGTTGTCAGAGCGAGGTATTGCTCTTTCATCACTCCTAGCAAAGCTTGAGGACAAGGCCATTAATATACATAATGCACTCACACAGTAACAAGATGACGTCCATGGAAAAGCTTATAAATAAACATAAATAAGGACCTGATGAGTAAAAGGCTGGGTCCTGCCCAGGCTTCAGTGAGACTTACAAAGGCCACACAGAAAATGCATCTTAAAATAGACTATTTGAAGGTCATAGCCTCCTGCCCTTACCTGTCAAGACCCGAGCGGAGGCTTTGCCTGTGAAGTGATGGCACTGCTGATGACATCAGCACTCTCCATGCAGGCTTTGGCAGGTGTTAGCCATTCGTTTCACCTTTGCTACTCTTCACCCAGGAATTTCTTCAGAGTCATGACTTGCCATGTGCTTTCATGGCAACTACCATTTAGTTGTATGAAAAAACACATTTCTGCTGAAGATCTGCTGCCATGATGTCAGAACTTGAGAAAAGACAGAGCCTCTAACTGATTCTTTTGACAGGTTATAAAATATTAAAAGAGGGTAAAGTTTTAAAACTCATTTTTACGTATTTCTCTACAGCCAAGTGCTGCTGGCCTAAGGAATCGATGAATGAAATATTACATAGAAATGCTGAATTCATGTTATCCTTGATAATCTATACTTCAAAAATGAGACTGAGCTCTTAAATGACCCACACATGGATTTGATCTGCTCCTCCCTTTTAACTTGCTCTTCAGTAGCCTGGCTTTAAAAAAAATTAACTGTTTCAGTAATGTGGGAGTCCTTTCATTCCTACAGTCTTCTGATTAGTTCCAATAAAACTGAATAGTAATAAAGTTAAAATCCATTAGTGGCTACAAGACACACAACAGAACTTGTTCTGGTATTTTAAAAAATGTAAAGCCATTATAGCCTCCTGTGCAACGTTGAATTCAGTACAATTATTTTTCACTTTTTGCTTTCTTGCTTTTTTTCATTGCTATTTCAAGCCTCAGCAACATGAGCATCATTTCCTCACGTAATAGTATAAAAACTATTCTGTCAGAGTTCTGCAGTAGGGGCTCAACATGACTTAGAAGAAACATTTTAAAAGACCAAGCCGCCTCAATAAGAATTACACTGATTTGGAATATTTAATACTTCATCTACATGTAAAGAGATACAAAAGGAGAGGATCTGTAGAGAGAATTTTTTTCTACTGAATACCCAACGTCCACATTGTTTGTGTCAGGGCTGGGGCCAACTTGAAGAGTTTTCAGACCAGCACAGGTAGGTTTCCCTGAGTTACTGGAGCACTCTGTGCTCTCCCAAAGATCTTGCAGTTCGGTTTTACCCAAAATGGTCCAGATTTTGCTATGAGGCAACATCCCAGTGCAGCTCCAACAGCCTGTGCAGGAGCTCAACCTTACATCTAATGCTGCTGCACAAAATGGTGGGAACACACCCTTTCAGCTGCTGGCTCCTTGTGGTGCTTCCTAATCATCAAATTCCAAATCTCCTCAGAAATGCAGTGCATCTCCGAGGGTTGTTGTGGCCCAATGTGATGTTTGCACCAACTCCACTCCCTAAGGCAGCTGAGAAATTCCACAGCCTCAGCACTCAGCAGCAGGGTCAGGTCCCCCACAAAATGCTTTTTTAAAGACGAACTACGTGAAGGAATCTCCCCTTTTCTGGGCTAGTCCCCAGGAAGGATGCCCAGCCCAAGGGGACCAAAATCTGACTTTTCCTCATTGCTGGGCAGCCAGCAGGGCTGCAGGGAACATTTTCTTGGACTTCTAGCACCACCAGCTGAAGAGGAAACTAGCCTGGCTTTATCTTTCCCTGGTTAAATACCTTAACCACTAAACACCTACACCAAAAGACAGGCAGCCCCAAAACCTCCAGCAGCAACTAGGTTTTAAAAGGGAAGACAGATTAACACAGCGCATAGATGAGGGAAAAACCTCCAACAAGTGCTTGGATCAGAGGGTTTCCTCACAGGAAAAACAGTAGACTTTCTCCTCCTGAGGAATAATTGGGGGCCTGGCAGGTGTGCCTGGTGCTTAAAATAAAATAAAAAATTCCATGACTGCACTTTTCAGTGAAGTCCTCTTTTCCTGGATGAAAATCAATTAACTCTTCACTGTGCCTTGAGGCTAACAGACAGGAAAGAGATTAACAACAGGAAAGGAGACTTCAGCTTTATTGTACAGCAGCGTAGGGCTCCCCATGCTTGATCCACTCCATGAGTGCTCTAATCCAGGGTCCTGTCTCAGCTGTGAAAGTCCAAGGCATTTAAGCACATGCTTAACTTCAGGCACGGGAAGATTTTCAACAGCCCGGTGGAAGTCTGGCATTCGCCTCTGCTCCTCCCCCAGCTTTGGATGGGAGTTACACACCTAATTGTTTTCTACCCCTTTGAACATTTCCACTCAACATGCTTTCCTAGGGACTGAAGAACTGCTGAGCTGGGGCCTTCTGGAATAACTGCTCTGTTAGGGAAGCTGCTCGTTAGCCCTCTGTCGTCTGCTGGCTGGGTTTTGTCCTGGGGCATGGGGGTTTTATTTGCAAGCTAGGAAAAAAATCTTTTTTTAAATTCAATTTAGGATGATGCCAGCCATTCTAGCTAAACAGTCTTTCCTTTTTCAGTCAATTAAATACCTGGCTAAAACAAGGGCCTGTGTCACACTGGCTAGGCTCTGTTAAAAAAAAAAATTGAAATAAAAAGTTTAGCTGCCCTTTAATTATATTGACTGCCTCTCATTTTTCAGTTAGGATAGAGGGTAACCAAAAGTGCATGCTCAATCTTTACACTAGACATGATGCTGTATCTTGTTATGAGCTGTTAAATTCGTCTTCTTAACGCAAATCCTCTCAAAATAAGAAGCTTTTACATACTCCTTATCATTCTCAGCCATTTCCAAGCTCTCTGATATCTGTTATGTCATCTTTGAGCTAGAAAAACAAAAGAATTCTGGCAATATTTATACCATGCTATTATAATAGTCCCTGGATTAATGGATTAGTCCCTGTTTTCTTTTTTTTTTTTTTTTCTTTTTGCTATTTCAGATGGTGCTAACAAGTGATTGCAGAACAGCTATAATGAGATCAGAACCAGATATGATTAGATAGTTCTCACACCCTCATTCATTTATAATAATGTTTTGAGGGATAATAGATAGGTAATTTTTAACATTAAGTTATTGCTCTTATTGACCTGTGTGCATGAAATGTCAGTGGTCTACATCTGTGTGTAAAAAAATGCATTAGGACTGAAAATATGGTATTTTAATTAGCACTTTCAAGAATTTGACAAACCTAGGAAAAAGGGATTTTAGTCATCAAAGTTTTCTACTGAAGAGTCTTCTTTTTCACACAAAAAAAAAGCATTCAGCAGAACTGAAAACTTGCACTTCAAGAAACAATTAAACAAGAGCATTGCAAAGGTGCCTTCTGGGTTGAAATGTTTCATTTTTCTTCTTAACTCCCTAATTGGTCCATGTATTTAACCTTACACCAGGATCTCCCTCTGAGGTATGATGGCACATTTTGACTCCTTGCTTTACTATATTTCAGGCAAAACTGGTAAATCAACATTGAAAGGAAGGAATTCAGGTTATGAATAGCATGTCTGCATAGACACATTTTGGGTTTGAAAGGAAAATTTACAGGTCTTCTGTGTTTAAGTGTTTTGAAGGAAGGACTACTTTCTCTGTGGAAACTCTCTGAAGACTTAGTTTTTATAACATGCACCACTTTCCTGTGAAGGAATACATTCAAAATTTGCCTACTTTATTCTTTTCAATAGAGCACTTAAACACATTTACTTAAAAGTGAGCATCCAGAGCTGTTTTGCTTTGAATGCCCCACAGATTTCTAGTCTTAAGCACTGAGTTGCTATTAATTAGGACTTTTTTCCCCACACATTACTCATACCAGCTTAAACCTTTCAAGTTTTAGTTGATTCAATGGATTTTCTTTACTTTCACCAAATATACTTCTTATTCCTGCTTATCTCAAACTCTCTCTCCTCTTTGTGTAATTCTCTTCTCTTAGGGCACACTCACACCCACATCCACACTCACACCCACACCATCCTCTTTCTTTTCTGGCTCTCTCTGCTGCTGCATTCATGATTTAATTCTTTAGAAACTATTGCTGAGTGCATTTTCCTGTAAGTTTGTCAAATGGCCTAAACAGGGCAATTTTTTCATAGTTTCCTGGTGGTATATGAAAACATAAAGCCACAGGTATTTTATTATGCTGAAAAATTGGGTCAAATGCACCCTCCAAAAAAGTCATCCTCTATCGAAAATAGGATGCTTAGCCAAACACATCTGTGTTAGTTGAAGTATTCCTTCTTTAAGAAATATTAGACCTCAATCTCTATAATTGCCTGTAACAACTGTAAGAGAGGATTCAGGTGGTTTCCCACTCTGCAATTGGCATTTTATGGGATGTTTAGCAGGGAAAACACCTCATTGAAAAGGCAAATATACCTTCTCAGTATGCACGAGAAAATTCAAACCCTGATATCATCTTACGTGAAACCAGTTTTACAACCACCACTACTGAGCTGATTGCATATCTCTTTTGTGGTTCCCTTCCTCTTAACAGAGATGGGATACAGGCTTAACTAATAAGAAAATATAATCTATTCAGACAAAATAATTTATTGGCATAAATCAAGAGAACACTGGTGGTACTGGAGCAGTGGTGGCTGGAGCAACTGGAAGGGTGAGGATGCATCCTCAGCTGTGCTGGAGGAACCTGCAGGTCTATATGAGTAACACAACTGCCTAAATTGTGCCCTTTCTGCTTCATCTGGACATCACCTGTCTCTTCCTTTTCACTTGCAGGGTGTGTAATTTATACAAGATACTGCTTAGCTTTACAGTATTTTCTTGTTCAAGAGAAAGGTTATATTCAAAATAGTGGTGTGAGTACAAAGGGAAGTGCTCAGCAAATTAAAGTAAGTGGAAAGTAGCAGGGAAGGGAAACAATTACTTGGCATGTTTCATAAGCTACGGACAGGCAAAGGGACGAGCTATGAACCTCCAGGCAAAATAATATTAAGCATCATCAATCTTTGACATGGAAATGGAAAAGGACAAGAGACAGAGTATCCAAATTTAGACTATCTCAATGGCACAATGTGGTGGTAGTGCTAGACTTGGCTCCTAATTTGCACAGTTGCATTTACCTGCTCAGAAAAGGCTTTTTCCTAAGCTCTTGTGAATTTTCCTCCTAAATGAGCATCCATGTCTCAACTAATATTACAGATGTGCTACTCTTTAAATGATTTTTATATGATCCCTGCCTAACTTTTAATTTTTGAACCATGCCAAAGAAAAATAGAAATAGTGTTATTAAATCCCTTATAATCAACTGCCCCTAAATGTTTATACAGTATACCAGCTTAATTACCCTTATTCAAAAAGCTTTTAATATGGGGGGATGTATAAATGCAGATCTTCCTGCTCTGAAATTGGAGCTGCCCATGATCTTTATTGCTGTTTCCTGTGCTGTGGGAGACTTGGGTCTGAGATCAGCTCAGCTAGCCTGGATGGTTCAGAGTTTACATCTATATTCTGGGCTCTTAAATACACAGCTAATAGGATAGAACAGAATAATGAGATGATGTTACACCTTAGTGCTTGGGGGGTTTTTCTGGCATTTACTACCTAGAACAAGAGAGGCCAGGAATTGCTCTCCTCTCTCCAGGTCCCTTAAAACCTTTGATTGCATGGTCTACTCTGTGGCAGGTGAAGATCAATTAAACTGCCACAACTAAATAGTCAGAGAAAAGCTCCCTGAAGAACAAAAGAAATCAGAATTTCTCAGAGGCATGCAGCATGTTATAAAAACAGCAATACCACCACTATGACCAATCTACACTTCATTAAGGGAGAGAGTCAGGATTAATATCTGAAAGGCAATCTCTGCAGTGTGTATTCCAGCAATTATTTGTGTATGCATACGCATAGGAGATGGAGCAGAAATCGTGGAGAAATGGCACACAATGCCTTTTTGCTTCCCTAGCAATGTCACACTTGAAATATGAAGCACTCTGAGCTGATGACTTCCTTGTGCTGCTTATACATTATCCTGCCTGGGCAACAACCAAGTTCTGTGCAACAGTACTTCATTATTTTAATTAAGCTTATTGCAAGAGTAATCATCATTGCCATCAGTATCAATCACCAGTAATATTTCCAGTGATGTCTGTAAGTGATGAAGGTCCTAAATGACAATAAATAATAATGTTCCTGGCTTGAGTTGGCACTTCATTGGACTTTGCTGGGCTGCTTTAAGTGCTCCAGGCTCACTACAAAAAGCACTATTTATCTATGACAAAAGCCAGATCTAAATCATACTTGTTTTGACTTCCCAAATGGATATATTCATAATGTTGGCAAAATTTATCCTTTTGATTTGGCAGATACCAAGTTTGAAACACATTTTGAAAGAAATTAGAAAGGTCTCAATACTCTGCTGCAGACATACTTTCCCATATATCTTTAATTAGTATTAATTTGAGTAATTTCTTTATTTTATTGGAAGAAGACAGCATAATATTGTTTGGATTACAAAAATGCTTTTGCCATTAGTAAGGAACAGTCTGAAGGGACATTTTTGCACTCACATCTAAATGATCCCATAGTGTTGAGATCTGATTGAAATGTATTACTTACACATTTAGTCCAAAATATCAGTGCATTTGCTTATTCCTGTCAGTGTGCTGCTACAGATTTAAAACTCTGCCTGTTTTGATTTGTGCTGCAATTTTTCCTAGCTGGACAAAGACATTTCTGGCAGTTTAGAAATGCCTTTCCTATTTTTATTTCTTTGTGTGCTTGTTAATGCTCTGAGGATGTTCATTTGGAGTTCAGCAAGAGGATATATATACAATTGTTCTGGAAACATAGAACTTAAAATATGAACATAATATTTCCAAGAATTTTGAAGTATTAATATAATTAACAGTAACCCTAAATTATCTTTTTATTATCTCTCATTAAAAAATGCAAAATCCAGGACTATTCACAAACAGTCATCCACCTCAGCAATAGGCAGGCTCAGCTGTAAGATCTATAGCTGAGCTGACAGTCCACCTTTCTTTTTTCTCTCTGTCCTTCTTTCACCTCTCTCTCTTCCCTATGAAAGGCAGGCACTGAGCAGGGTGTTGCTGGGGTCTTTGATGGGTGATAGCAGAGAGGACCATTTGTTGCAGCAAACATTAGATGAGACTGACATTTCCCAAACCAGATTTTCAGGAAACAGAAAATTTTATATTTTGTACTTATTGATAGGCAACACAATATAAAAACTTTCTCTGATGGTACAAAGCAGAAAAAAATACAGCAAATTGCAATGCATACCTCAGACTGCCTATGGGATGTAATTACTCAATGGGCACTAATTGAGTAAAATTGAGTGAAAATCCAAACTAAAACCTGTTAGAAACAGTCATCCACAGGATTTTCCTGTATAGCCCTTCAAGCAGGGTGCACAGCCACACCCCAGAGCTCCTCTGGAGCTGCAGGACTGTCAAACAGCTCAGCTCTCCACAGCAAGGAAGAGGTGGGTCTAAGGGGGCTCCTGCCTCCTGCCCTGTTCTGGCTGTCCCCAGACAGGCAGAGAAGGAAAAGGAGTGCACAGAATGGCCTGCAGGGCCTCTCCATCATAGTGGTATGAATTTAGTTTTAATGCTCTGTATTAGAAGACGCTGAAGATTTCACTGATTTTCAGTGTTCATGGTAAGTTCAGGCAACAGTTTCACATCCAAAGCATCACAAAGAAAGGCTTCCAAAAGTGGACAGCAGAGAAATTAGAGACAGAGTAATTAAAAGAAATGGTACAGTTCTCCTGGAAGAAGCAATTCCTTCTTTTTCCATCACACATGATGTAAAGGAACATGTTTGCATGAAGCGCTGATAACTTTTAAGAACTTTTCTCCATTTCTTTCTTGTCCCCAACAGTCATTTCACCCATGCTGCCTTTTTCCACATCAATTTTTTCTAGTGCCAGTAATTTATTCTAATGCCAGTATGTTTGGTTTAGAAAACACATTCCAGTTTTCCTGTCTGTCTGTCTATCTATCTATCTATCTATCTATCTATCTATCTATCTATCTATCTATCTATCTATCTATCTATCTAATCTATCTAATCTATCTATCTATCTGCCTACCTACATACCTGCCCATATCTCTCTTCTTACTAAGTCATTCCAAAATCCAATGCAAAAAGAAGCACTCTATCTCACTTTCAAGGGGATGAACCAAAGTATTTTCCTGAGGTAAAGCAATTTGGCACTCTTGTGTCCCTATTTGTGGCTATTTGCTGCTGAGAAGATGCAGCCTGGGTGCTTATGGAAAAGAAACCCCTCAGAGGTAAATCTCCTGTGTTGCACCAGGAGCTCATCACACCCTCTGTTTTCTCAACATAAATGCAACGCAATTTTGCTCTGAGTCTGGCAGTTCCTGGCCAACCCATCCCTCTGAGAACTGTGGCCACAGAAACAGAAACATTACCATTATTATTCTGAAGCCTTGCTCAGTGCATAAAGCTATCATTGCTTCTCTGAATGAGAGTTGCTCTTTCTATTTTTTCCACCTCAGGGCTGCATCCCACCTTCACAGAGATGTCTCACTTCCCCGGTTTCATCTCCTCGCGGGTGTTAGATGTGCCACATAACCCTTCCTATAGATCATGTTACAGCGAGTCACACTCCTGGTGCTTTGGGCTCTTTTTAAAATTACATTTTACACATCAGTAAACTTGTAATGTAGGAACAGCTTTCTTAGTATTATTTATATCCCTGTGTAGCAAAAGAATTTGTCAGAGAGTAATATGAATGTTATTTATCTGACGGCTCAGCTTTATTGGCTGCTACATTTCATATCCCTCAGTACTTTTTGGCAGAGGAGTAAATAACAGTGCTGTTAACCTCTAACACCAGTATAAAAATAGGCATTTATTAAGGAGTAAATATTACTTTAATTATTATTGTCCTAGTTTCCTTTCTCTGTAAAAAATTAGATCTCTTTGTAGATCTAAAAAATATCCAAATTTTATTTAAGTTGTAGACAGTTACCTGGCCGCTTGCTCTGGATAGTTTCTGGTAACTACAGCAGTAATTAAGGAACATAAAATGCTTCAGCCACTTGACTGGATAAAATTAAAATAAACAGATGAAAATAGTAAGTTAAACCAAGGTGTCCAGGGCTACACTGACATTTGTCTGTGCCACATCAGTGGCTGCCTTGTGACCTGTTCTAACCTCAGATAAACACCAAGCAAACCTATGAGGAGACCAGACCTATCACTGTTTCAACAGCAGAAGTTCCAGACAGTAGCAAGGGGAAATGAATTAAGTACTAAGCCCTCAGCCCTTTCAGCAAGAATTAAAAAGCACACAATGCTCACATCCTCAAATTTTTTTTTACTTCAAAATCAATAGATGCAATATATGTAAATATCTAAGGAACCAGGGTTCCAGCACCTCACCTAGATGTTCAGCACCCTGCAGAATCAAGGCCTTTGCAACCCTCTAAATCCCCTCAAGTGGCAATATTTCATTACAAAGCAGGGAGAGGAGTGTAAGTGGCACTTCTGTTTCTATGGTAATTGCAGCTTTTGTTACTTCAGAGAACTCTATCTTCTGCTGCTGGATGCAACTTTCCTCTTCCAAATCTCATCTGCTCCACCTAGAAGGAAAAAAGTAATGACCATTAGCATGGAGATGTTATCAAATACCTAGTAAATAAATCAGATTTTTATGTAATGTGCAACTGTAGGTATTGGGTTACATTAGAATGGTGTAAAGAATTAGTAATCCTCTTTTAACCCTCTGATGTCTAGTCCCTCCCATCTCATGTGTAGCACTTCTATGTGAGAGATCAACAATAAGTTGAAAGTACCATTATTTCAGACTACAGAACATGCTGGATTTGCTCTGGTAGGTATTTCCACACTTTTTATTTCATTCCTCAGGTGGCTTAAGACAAATGTTCTAGTGACGGCTAAAGTCAGCATCTATGAGCTGTTGTGAGCCTCACATGGGGTTAGCAGCACCTATGCTATGATAATTTGGGAGTTTGCTCCATGCTTTTAACCAAAGTCCTCCCTGTGGCTCAGTGAAATTGTTCAAGCTTTTACACTTGACAATAGCATCACTATGTAGCATTGGGACTTGGCCTGAGAGAAACAAAAGAAGAAATTCTTTGCCTGACAGGCATGACAGGGTGAGACATTTTCTCCAGGAAGCCTCTGGAGCCCAACAGGCCACAGGAGTCCTGTTTTTGATGTCAGCAAGGACTGAAATTGGCTGGCAGATAGACCACAGGCTCACTCCATGACCACAGTGGCTGTCATGAGTGGTCTTGTGCTTCAGTTTGCAGCGAATCTTCCCACTCCAGTACCAAATAGGTCATGGCAGGAACACGCTTCAAATGGCATGTGGCAACAAAAGCCTGTTAATCGTGGCCAGAAGAGCATCAATATGCATTTGACCATTAAGGTGGAATATTAATGGGGCCACTCCCCATTAATATTCCACCTTAATGGTCGCATACATTCCCCCATATATTTCCCACTAATGGGGGGAATATTATTTCCCCCCATTAGTGAGAAATATATGAGGCTATGTTTTGAGTCTCTTGATACATATTGTGAACAAAACTTCATTTGGTCTTGCTACACAGAACCACCTCTGTTTAAAAGGAACATACAAAAATCTATGGAAACATTTGTTGGGATATTTTTAAGAAAGTAGAATCTAAAATATTTGGTGGATCTGCTGGAGATCACAATAACTTAGAGATAAAATAGATTTCATAGTGAGATCAGAATGTAAAACTTATAGCTGTGACACTCAAAAAAACCCCGTTTAGTAAAGAAGAATGCTTAATAGAAGAATTTAGAACTGATGATTTTGATAGTAATAATGTAGAATGATAAAAATGTTTATAGTGAGCCCTTAACACTTACTGTGTCTTTTCATTGGGGTAGAGAAACTTGCTGCATGCCTTTCACACAGACCCACACAATGGCTAATGTTGGGAGGAACGTCTGGAGATCACCTGGTCCAACCTTCTAACTCCTTCAGGGTCCCCTAGAGCACCTTACTCTGGAGTGTGTCCAGATGGCTTTTGAGTATCTCCAGTGAGGAAGACTCCACAATCTCTGGACAGCTTGTTTCAGTGCAGGTTAACCCTCTCAGTAAAGTTCTCACATATGTTCAGGTGAAACTTCCTGTGCTCCAGTTTCTGCCCATTGCCTCTCATCCTATTGCTCGGCACAACCAAAATAAGCCTGACTCCTTCCTCTTGGCACCCTGCCTTCAGAAAGATTTGATACAGCCAGTGTCATTATATTCTTGCTGATCAGATAAGGAGCAAATGGAAAACAAAATTAACTTTAAGAAAGCAACAACTAAAGTCTAGTGCTCTTTGTACACACACTTGTTCAATGAGGTATAGCTGTTATGAGTTTCATTGCTGCAGATCTGTTCATCCATTCCAAAAAATAAGTCACAACTGAAAAGAGCTATACAAAGTTTGCAGTCTTACTAATCATATCTTCAGAGAGACTCCTGCACATTTGTTGTCATCTGTAGTTATAAATTTGCAAGCCTATTTTGAAAGGTCGTTTCATTCACACACACTGCTTTAAAATCACACACAGAAAAAGATTTTCTATATTAAAAATTTTTATTTTCCTTCTTTCTGTTAGGAAGAAGGCAGGAAATTAACATGTATTCAACACAATTTTTAATTAAAATCACAATGAAGCATGCTATATCTTAAAATCAAATTTAACTTAATATTTTTAAACAGACAGGGAACAATAACCCAAAAACTATCTAAAATGAAATCGACATCTGTTTCCCAAGTAATTTGGCCCTTAACCAAATGAATTACAGCACTGATCCAGATAACTGGATTGGGGTGTAAAGTGGCCCATGTATGATATACTATGTTTATAGTATATGTCATAATACAATATTTTTGTTGTAAATAAGGTAATGATTTCGTATTGAGAGAGGAGGTTCTGAAAGCTCTGGAGGATATTTATTCTTGTAGACTTAGAGAGATGTCCTCCTCCCTCCCTCTCTCTCTTTTTCTCCCTCATTTACAGTAAGATTCAAATCTCAATTCCTAGAAAATCATTAAGTATTTTTTTCCTTTCCTGGTTATCCACTATGATTTTTAGCTCAACCCTCTGCACCCTGACTTTTTCAGAAATAATAGGCCATGCAGGATGTGTTGCTGTGCATGCATTCAGCTGCTGCACAACTGCAGGGCACTGCAGAAAGTCATGTCCAAGGACAGCTCCAGCTCAGGGGGTTTCTATGCTCCAGCCTCTGGAAGAAGTTAAATATTTTCAAAGCCCTGGAAGTTACATTTTACTCAAAAGGTTTTTGACCCACATGAAACTGTTAGTGTCCAGTGTCTCACAGATGGATGGAGAGATGGATGGATGGATGGATGGATGGATGGATGGATGGATGGATGGATGGATGGATGGATGGATGGATGGATGGATATGGTGCATCCATCAAGCTTGAATCTGTCTTCACTCACAGAGCCAACAGCACTGTGTATCCCCTTTTCCCAGCTCCTGCTCTTGGACATGACTCATTTTTCCAGTAAGGCAAAGCCAAAGAAAAGCAGCCTCAAAACAGACAGAGATCTCATGATGCAGGAGCTCAGGAAAAAGGAATATATGGCCAGTAGAAAGTGAAAGTTCACAAAGAGCTACATGGAAGCTTGTGCAAATGTTGTGGCTTCATTTCTAAGCTTGAGAGATGTTTACAAGAGCACTGAGTTATAATCTCATGCATGTTAATGCTCCCCAATAATACTCCCAGTCGCCTGATGCCCCGGACAGTTTGTGCCTCCTTAGAATCTAATTACCCAGTTTTGCTCTTTGAGGAAGCCTCCTTAGAATTTAATTACCCAGTTTTGCTCTTTGAGGAAGCTACATTCACAGGGAATGTTGCAAAGGAAAGAGCCTGGGGCAAGATGGTTGTGGGTACAAGGGACTCAGCTCTTTGTAGAGATTATATGTCTGACAGAAGCGAGCACAGCTTTGTTTCTCAATTTTTTGTGGTCATGGCAAGAAAAAAAGAGACACCAGAAAAGAAACCTGGAAGGAAAAGGTAGTAAAAGGGAAAAAATTGACAAAGTAAGGCTCATGGCAGGAATTTGAAAAGGTAGGAGGTTTTTGCATATTCTATTATTAGTTTGGTTTTATGTGTGGGATTAAGATTTCTAGTTCAAAATGGTCATAAACCAGGTCTAGTAAAAAAAGTCAGGTTAAAGGACTTCAGAGAGGTAGGCAGCTATGCGTTAAGTGACCGTAGCTTTACCTATCAAGACTGGGGACAATTTCATCACAATTTATCCTATCAGCAAATTAGCCCTCAGAAGAGTAAAGAAATTTCTAAATCACCAATTTTTTTGCCATTTCCTAATATGTCTGGCAATATGCAGAATTTCTCTTTTAAACCCCCAAAGCATTAGTTCTAAGAAATGTTCTTTTTTTTCCTTTTTTTTTTTAATCCACCCAGCAGCTAAACCTTTCTCAAGTGCTAAGAGCCCTTCAGAGTGATCTTGTCTTTTCAGAGTGCTGTCTTTAGGAGTAACCATAGTATATTGACACAGGAAACGCATCTAAGGAAAAATGGCATAAAAGAATATTGCATAGATTTGCATACAGTGACATCCCATCTTTTCCTCTGTGCAATTTTATCACTGCATTTTTATAATACACACAGAGCTATACAATCAGGCCAGGCATACAGGAAATACAGTACCAATCATATCTGTAGAGTTGACTTAATCTTTGGAATCTTCCATGACAGCATAGTCAACCACTGTTTTATTTATGAAGAACAGACAAATCTTTTTAGACAGTTCCTTGTAAACTTAAACTTCTGCATTTAGCTGGATTGATACAGAGGTAACCAGCAATGCAATAAAAATACATCATTTACATCTTCCTGCATTTAAATATATTATCCACACAGAAAGTTATTAAGAGCAAGTTATTTATTTCATACTCAGGGTTTCTGAAGTCTGCAAAATCAGCAGTATGGAAATGAGTAATTTTTGCTCATCTCACATTGTTTAATAGGTTAAACTGAGCATAAACTCAATGGCAGCGTTGTGATTCACATCTAAACTAAGCTTTGTTTCTGTTATGATACACTCTTCCACTCCTTAAGGGCCTCTCCAATTCCCACTGAAGTCAAAGAGAATGCTTTCCTCGATGCAAAATTGCTGCATAGGATTCTATACATGTATTGTGTGCAATAGCTGTTGCACGTGTCACAGCCCATGAACTAGGAGATATTAATAGTATGTATTCGTTTCAGGGACCTTAAAATCACTTCAGGCAAAATCTTCTTACAGTAGAAACCTTGTATTTTTATTGGAAGAATTTTTGTTATCCTAATGTCATTGGGTAATTTTACCTCTTTTTCTAACATAAAAAAATCATTAATTATTTCTTGAAAAGAAAATATTATTAATTTCCTCTTTACCTCCAAGATTTTTGTTCCGTTAAAAAAATTGATCGCTTGACAAAATATTTTTTGTGACTTTTTTGTCACATTTTTTCTGTAAGTTACATTAATTGCTTTATTTGTTTTCCATCTGGAAGATAGAAACACATGTATAAATACTGTAAATGGGTGTGTTTTCCAGCTAGTAGGCAATTATAGCTGGTTCTGCTAGAGGACTTAGGTGCCACTGTCACATTTAATGCCTTTGCTGCCTTAAGCCCAAGGGGGGTACCTGAGAGTTTCAGTACAAGGGCATGCCTGCTCTCACAGAGATCTGTGTGGGAAAGCTTTTCTTTCTCCTGTGAAGCTTAATCACTGTATGTTAGAATTAAATATTCTGTAGAATAAATGTTGTTATCCCCTGTCGAAATCTTGGGATGGAGAGGCCGTCCAGTCAGGGCAGAGATAAAGGGCTTGAAGCAGCTGGAGATTCTTCTTCCTCCCAGCTTCCATCCAGCTGTCTGCAGCACATCCTGCACCTCTCTCCAGGGATTCCCTAGAGATCCCTAGTTATCAGCCAGTGTCATAGCACAGACAAGGACCTCCAAGAAGAGGAGGAGATCATGACCTTGTGAAGAGCAGGTAACAGTACTTCTGCTTGGCCCCAACCACCCATAGGCTGTTCTTTCTCCTTTCTTCCTCAGCATGAATGTTTAACTACCCTACATGTAGCAAAGCAGCTTCAGCTGCAGAAGTGGTTGGATCTAACTTCCCATCTTGCCTGGGGCCATGGGGCTTTTCAAAGAGGATGTGCATGCATGTCTCAGCAGGAAGAAGAATGGTTTGGTCTCAGTTCTTTCATATCTCAGAGGAAAGACCTGATTGCTGGATTCCCAAGCAAAAGCACAATATTGGCAACTTTTGCCAGCTACACAAGATGTGTTCAGGTGCTGTAGGTATGTGCCTAAACATTAGGCAATAAAATATGCACCTATTGGGTATTTTAATGCCTAAAAACTGTCTGGAGGCAGTTCACTGAATTCACATGGAAAATTAAAAGTTCTCCAAGAGCTTTCAAGTAATCATTAATTTGGGACACTTAGTAGCCTCAAGGATTTTGTACTGGTTCCCAGGCCTGAGTCCTAGCTGAGCTCACCTAATTCAAGCTTCAAAAGCTGATGGAGCCAACATGGTCTCGCTGCATTTTGTTTTCTACTGGTCCTGGATTCAATCAGAGAGCCAAATGGGTCTACATATCACAATAGGATCAGATCTTCTCCCAGTAGTGCAATTTAGAAGGAATGTTATGAGCATTAATTGATCGCCAAAATATTTTTTGCTACAAATCTCTACCACATACCTTATGATTGCCACAGAGAGACACTTTGCTCACACATTCAGTTCAATGAGATTTGATAATTCTTGGAACACTCACAGAAAACAAGTCTGCTGTCATCATTCAGGACCTGCTTAACACGCACTCTAGCAGTAGCTTGAGAGCAGATGGAAGACTTTACTCACAGAAGAGTGTGGCAAGGAGTTGAAACTCCTCTCTGCACCAACACTTTCTCAGTATACTCAAGAAATATGGTAGTGTGGAGGTTCAAGCTGTCTGGCATTGATCTTGGCTTTCTAGCTCTGTAAGCATCAGCACCCTCAGCAGAATGCTCCTTAGCCCAGGGGAGCCAAGTGAGATTGTTTTGAGATGATGAGATACTTTGTGAGCATGGTATGTATTCCTTGAAACTGCTTTCATCTTGGAAATACAATTTAATTCCTCCTTCTCTTCAGAGCTGACAAAGCAGTGAATAAGTACAAAAGAGATGTGCTCCTTGACTGGATTAAAAAAAAAAAAGGACAGAAAAAGTGTATTAGGGTCTTATGACTTTCTAATAATTGTTATTCAAGTATAAGTGAGATTCTTAGTACGCTTCTCCTTCTCCTCCAATATAAGCATTCTTTTACTTCAGAGTGTCTGCATTGCTTCCACATTCTGTTTCTCCTGGAAGACAAAGCTTTCTGTCTTTATTGAATTGTCAGAAATATGCTTACTGAAAGACCAATCAAGTGCTTCAGAGTTTACCTCTTTATACATGAATTTTACTACCAGAAGACCGGCTTATTTTCCTACAAAAAGGAAAGGAAAAAAGCCCAAAAAGAAGGGCTTTTTTAGTTGTCGGAATAATTTTTTTAATTTGCATATAACAAGTGAATAATATCTGAAGTTGTGTCTTCCCCTGCCTTCTCCATTTTCTTCTTGTGGAGAGCTCAATCATAAAAAGGCTTTCTTTTCTTTACATGGGAAAGACATTTGTTATGTTTGGTGTGCAGAGTAAATCAAGTCCTTAGTGCTGCTGTGCTTAATATTAGGCCATGAGATTTCAGGGAAAATGTAATGACTGAGCAGAAATCACAAATTAGACCTTTTTTTTTTTAATAGGCCTCTTGGGCTGGTTTCTCGCTTCGCTCTTATCTTTCTGACAACTAATATTTTAGTTTAGTACACGAAAGGTAAAAATCACACAATGAGAGTTTGTCATGGTGTTTATTTAGTATTTGCAGAGCTGATGTATGTAATTAGGAATTTAAAACCAGTCAAAATTAACCTTGCCCACCATGTTTATTTTTATCGAATCAAGTTGATTGAAGTAAACCTAATTTCTCCTTACACACCTGCCTTATGTGAAAACCCTACTGACAGAAAACCAGCACAGCAGATGCCAAATGCACTGCCATCATTTTAAAGGATTTATTCACCTGTGTGTCTTGTTTCAATGACATAATATGAAGTTACAATGAAAGCTGACATACTGGAAACACATGGGCTATATCAGGGAAAGAGAAAATGGCAAAGAAAATACATGGACACTTGTCAGAGGGGTCATCTTTTACTCTTAGCAGTGAGGTTGCTGGTTTGGAGAAGAGAATGAGAAGTCAGCCAGTCAGCCATGTTCCTCAAAGCAGGTCCATAAATCTGTCTGTTGGGAAGAAGATCCTAAATTGTTCAATCCCAACAGATGTAAGCCTACACCACAAAATAGCTGAAAGCTGAGTCTTCCCAGCTTAGTGGTAATACACCAGAAGAGTTAATTACCTGTGTCTCTCAGAAGAGTTTAATTATCTGGGGCATCACCCTCCCTATGGCTACATGGCTGGTAGTCAGCTCAGAAGTTGCAGAAGCTGCTCAGTTGCAGCAAGCTGGCAGTGGCTCATAACAAAACAGCAAATGTGTTGGATCACCTACAGCTCCCTGTAGGTGATCCAACAACTTTTGGCCAACAGAAGTGTAAGAGATAAATATAAAGGCTTTGTCTCACAGGTGGCTCCCTTTCTTCTCCTATGTGATCATCAACAGTGAAGAACTTCCAGATTATTCTGTACTCTGAGGGAAGTTTTGCACAGGCCTGGTGATGTTTACACCTGAAGAGAAAATAACCAGGTTCCTGTGTCTCATTTGCAGAGCATGAACAATATAGCTTCTATTTTGAGTAGTCAAATGTTCAATAAATGAGCTGAGAATGAATACCTGGAACCATGCTAATTCACCCAGTCACCTTGCAAGGCCACTGCCTTGTTTGCAAGGAATGCTAGGCTCAAAGCCTTGCCCCAGGCTCCACATATTGTTCCTATTTTTATAATAGTCCAAATCTGAACCTCTAAAATCTCAGAAAGTTCAAATCCGGATTCAGATTTTATGCTACAGCCATAAAAACTAATAATAACAAATTTATCAGAAGCAGGATGCCTTCCAAAGACCAGACATGGTGGAAATATTAACAAAATCTAAAAGGAACTGTTAGAAAAAATAAAACTGTTACTGATAACCTTAATCAATCTTTTGCATTTATGCTCACCAGGAGGACTTCATCTTACTATAAAGCTGTTCTTTAAAGGAATCAATCTACAGAGAGGTTGTGGTTGCCCCCTCCCTGGAAACATTCAAAGTCAGGTTTGATGGGACTCTGAGCAACCTGATCTGATTGAAGATGCCCCTGGTCATTGCACAGGGTTGGACAGGATGACCTTTTAAAGTGCCTTCCAATCCAAACCATTCTGTGACTATGATTTTATGATTCTAGGAATCTAAGGATCATTTTCATGTTGTAATAATGCAGGCTGTAGTGTAACTCAGTAAATGGAACAATAAGAAATTTCTAAAATCAGATGATGTTTACACATGAGGTCTGAACAAACTAAAGTACAAAAGCGCTTTAATTGTGGTACAGGTAAATTACTGATCAAATGTACCCTAACACGGGATGAATATAAAGTAACAAAGATGATATCAAAAAAGACTCTTGGGGGGAGTATGGGAATTACAGATCAGTAAACCTGACTTCTCTGCCATGCACCCTGGCAGAAGTTATAGCAGAGAAGAATGTTAGTAGCTATTCACAGAAACGTGTGTAGTAAGAGGGAAGACATAACAAGGTTTTTGACCACGAGTCACATCTCACAAATCCTTTAGAGTTCTTTGATTTGACAAAGTGTCAGAGAAAGGCCATTACTCAGTCACCTGCAAAGCATGCTCAGGAAGCAGCATGCCAGGGCAGGATGCCACTGCAGCTCTGATGGCTCTTGGTGAGGGTTCTCCCACTGCACAGATTTGGTAGCTGATTCTCCCCTGATTTACCAGTGCAACTTCATAACCACAACAACCAGGATCACTCCCGTGCAAAAGACAGAGTTTCAAGCACTTACTACTTTTTCTGATAAAGACCTCCAACATTCACTGGGCACAGATAAGCAAATACAGGATTTCCAACTTCATGTCTGTTTTCATAGCTTTCTTGCTTGGAAGGTGCTGCATATCTTAATACTGTAGTAATTTTCCTTCTTCTTTCCTTAAGGCTCAATTTATAAATAAGTATGAAGAAATTAGATGGATGCTGAAAGATAAAAGGGGTGTGTGGATCATTAAGTTTCTGAAGAAGTAATAATGTACCAGTGTATGATTGGTGATGAAAGATGTCAGACAAAAGTGGTCAGTTAAGATGGAAAAATTGTATGAGAAAAAAAGAAGAAAATTTAGTAACCTCTACAGAAGATAGTCTTTAAACAATGGATTTTTAATAAGTTCTTCATACCCCACAATAATTTTCCATTAATGTTAATTTGCACTTCTGATCATCTGCAGTAAATTATGTGTTCACATAACATAGAATTAAGGGATCTTACCCGACATTTGTGATCTACTTTTTTTTTGTTGTTAAAGCTGTGATGAAGATTGCATTTGCTTCATTTAGTGAAGCAAAGCAGTGTACACTATTTACTTTTGAATTACAGTGATTTTTGTAGCATTGTGGGCATCTTACCATAACAAACTCATGCATACACATTTGATGCCCTTTTTCCAGTGCCAGCCTGGAATACAAGAGTCTTTGGAGAGGTAGAAGTGTTTTAGGGAGATAAGGGCTCTCCAGCCAGATGCTTTATGGGAATAAAACTCCATGGTAATTATTCCAGGCCAGGAGTGCTGCATGTGTTCTGTGCTGAAGGATTTGGTCAATAATCACAGACCCATGTGTCCTGTCCTGGCACAACTACCCCACTTTCAGTAGTTCAAGCAATCCCCAACAGAGGCATATTCTGTGGTTTAGGGGATACACTGCACAAGTTTTCTCTCATAGTTAGCTTGTCCTTCCTTAAGTCTCTTAGCTCGACCAGGAATTTACCCCTGCATGCCAGTTCTAAGATCTTGCGTGGAATCTGTGGCTCTAATAAACATGCAGTGTACTTCCTCCCTCCGAGGTGCCTGCTTTTCAGTAAGGAGAGAAGTGATCTGTTTATATTTACAGCCCATTTCCTTGCCAAAAATATCACAGAAGTGAAAGGCAGTTTTAACAGACACCAAGCCTGTTGATTTGGCACGCTAGTAGTCCCCCGACTGAACTCAGTGTTCTCACACAATTCTTTTCTGACTTTAGGCTGTTTCACTGCCTCTGATAGACAGCAAATACACATACTCTGCCTGTCAGGCAGTGGCCAGATTTTTTGGCTGAGGTTAGGAAGTTGGCAGGTTACCCGCCCCGTGGCTGTACTTGCGGTGTGCACAACACACATCTCCCCCCTCCCTCCATGAAACTCAAGCTGGGGTCTTTATGGTTTGTAAGCAGTAATTCTAGGAGCTGAGCAGCTATCAGCAAGCTAGCCCGAGCTGTGTTAAGCTTTCCTCAGTTGGAAGTTGTTCTATGTTATATATCACTCAACAGATCTATACGCTGTGGTGCTTTAAAGAACAGAGCTCTGTCTTAACTTGTAATCATTTTCTTTGAACTCAGATACTGTGAGAAATGCCAATAAACCCAGCAGAGACTATTTCTTACTGAGAAAGTGGGACTGTACAGGAATGTGGATTTGAACAACAGGCTCGCAGATCTCATAAGCAGTAGGGTTGCTGGAGGAGGTAAAGGGCCACAACCAGACTAATTTCTCTGGTGAGAAACAGACTAATTGCCCTTATCCAGATCACTGGCACTATGTAAAACAAACGTGTAAAAATGGAAGCGTGTAACTGCTGTGTTGTTGTGTTAGCCTACATTCAAATTCTTGGCATGGGAGCATCTACTTGGTAGACAGAGCACTATTATACCTGTACTGGGTCTGCTGATGCATTTCATCAACAGCCTAAGAACACAAGAGATTACAAGAAAGCAATAGCAAAAGGACTTAGAGAAGTCTAGACCAAACTGATTTGCAAATTTACATGGAAGTGCACACAGGCAAAGCCATACAGCTTGGAGAACAGAGAGAGAAAAAGCCTGACCCCTGGCTTAACTTTCCTGCTGCATCTCTCTAATGGATCCCAGCCAGAAACATTACATTTGATCCTTCTTCAGTTTTGATAGGGTTTTCTAATTGAACTCACATCCTAATGTTGCTTTTCAGGCCTATGTTAATACATGGTTGTGTGTATTTACAGTAAAACTGCAGAGCTGTTCATATTCGCATAAGCAATGCCTCATAGCTGGCTGACAATTTAATGAGACATTCTGAATTTTACCTAAGGCATTCTCACCAGTAGGAAATCCTGTTAGATTTACAAGTGTCCATCTGTTAAAATCCTCCAGAGTCATTTTAGATGCTACACTGTTTGTTGGGTTTTGACCTCCTTTGCTGTGATTGTTCAATTAGTTCTGTTGTGTTCAGACCACATTTGCGTTGTGCATCTTGGAAAGCACAGTAGGGAAAGAGCTCTGCTTTGATGAGATTAAAATGCCAGCCAGGATGTGGCATGCATTCCTGCTCACTTATTTTCCAGGGAAATGCAAGCTAATGCTTCCTTATTTTTACTAATATAGCTACCCTTGTAAATAGAAGAGTTACAGTGCCTAAACTGAGTTTGATGCACTTCGATTTAACTTCTTTTTGTCCTGTTAATGGATCTTGAAGACATTAAGTGGGATCAAGTGGATTAAGATTTCAAGGGCCTTTGAATCTATACACAGACCTGTAAATGACACACTATTTACTCTTTCAGAATCGGTTAGCTTACCCATAAAATGGGCATAATATATGAACTGGGTGGAAAAAAAAAATGTACAGCTTTTGAAAGTCTTTGGGTGAAACAAATGTCAAATTCCAAAGCTGCCTCGATTAAGGGGGGAAAATATCCTATACTGGTTTCCCTTATGAGTTCATGACACTTACTCCCTCCCTTAGCTTTTCTCCCCTCTTGAAGTGCAAGAACAATTTCAGTCCCTGGTTCCAGAGAAAGCAGAGGGTGGCAGATCAGTGAGGTTTACACCTACAATTCTCAAGCTCTTTTGGCAGAGACATTCAGCCTCTGCCAGCACTACACAGCCAAAATGTCTCCACTTTGTCCTGTGCAGAGACCTCTCTACAGATCTCTTATCTGCACAGCTCAAGCAAACACTACAGCCATAAAAACACCCCCTCTGTATGTTCAGCATGCTCTGCCTGAAAACTATATTGAGCAAGGGTTACAACAGTTGCATCATAAGGTCATAAACTTATAATTAACTGTAACTAAATACACAGAGCTAGTTCTTCTCCTGCTGCCTTACTGAGGAAACCTGTATACAGCCTTTTCCCCCCGCTCCTTCACAGCTGCTGTGTGATGGCTCGGTAGCATGGGAGGGCCCTTGGGCTAGCATGTAATTGCAAATCTTATGGAAGATGGCCGTGGCTTTTGGGGAAGATACTGTTACATGTGTTTTGTGTGCCTAGAGCAATGACGTCAGTCCCAGGGTGCAAGGAGCAGTACAAACAGTAAAAACATTTTTTCCCTCTCTCTTAAAAGACAGGAAACGCCAGATGGGTAGATGCTAATGAGGGAGCTGGGGAGCCCATTGCAGCCACTGGGTCCAGTGGCCTTTTTGGGACCACAGCAGAACTTCAAGACAGAATTCCACTGCAGATAATGAGGTTGTTTAGAAAGGATTTAGGGATTTTCTTCCATATCTGAAGAAAAATAGATAAGACAGCATAAAATATTTTTTCAGGATGGATACTGATGAGAAGTGGGAGATGGAAATACTAGAAAGGGATGTAAGGAAGAGCAAGCAAATGCAGACATTCCACAAGTGGGAAGTAACATGGAAAAGCATGATGGACACCAAGTGATGGGCTGAGGAAAGAAGCAGCATTCTCAATAGCAAACAACTAGCCACAAGTCTGCTAGTCAAGGCCACAAAACTAAACAGCACTCCCCCAGCATCTATGCCTATGCTGTGCAAGGGCAGTGCTTGGGGTTGAGCCAATGCCACTCTCATTGAGCTCATTGCCAACAAGATGAGCTGAGTGAGGAAGACTGTTTCGTAGTTATTTTCCCACATGTAGGCAGAGACTCAGAGAAAGGACTCAGATAAATGCCCAGTAAAAAAACCAGTGTCTGAGTTATGGAATAGAGTGCAGACAGGGTGGTGACTTGCTTCATGGTACTTAAATAAGGAAATAGGGGGTAGAGGTTTGATCACGGAAACATACTGAATATCGGGAGTTCTTTTCATGTTGAGGACAGGTTTACTGCAGGAATTATTCATGGACAGCCTCATGTGAAGTTATCATTATGTTGTTTTTTCTGTGAACTTTATATTAGTGGAGAGTCAAGATGTTGTACAGTCAAGTTCTATAAAGATTGCACAGAGGTTTCTTGAGTGTGCTAGGAGCCTACAAGCAATTCTTGACTCTGAGCCAGTATCCTTTTTCCCTGAGAGACTGCTCAGTTTCAGAACTAATTTTCAAGGAGCAGGAATCTTATCTACCATGATCCTTTCATTCATTTCAACTCTCTCCATGGTCTTTCTTACATTTAGTAGTTTGAATCCACATTACTCTGCCAGTTGTGAACCCTATGTAGGTCTCTCGATATGTGATCTCTGAATTTGGTCCAGTGAATTTAAAAGAACCCAAGTAGTTACCCAGGTGCCAAAATAGAAGAGTTGAGCAATAAAAGACATTAGTAAGTGAACATTAATGCCAATAAGTAACAGGCTACATTTTATTTCAGACACAATCCCCCAGAGGGCATATTACATAGTTGTGCCATTGCAGCAGGAACCCCCTGAGGCACTGTAACTCAGCGACACACCTTCTCCTCTCCTACTCCCTCAGGCAATCATTTACCTCTGGCCTAAATCAGAAATAAAATAATATTCCACCCTTCCTCCCTCGACCCCACCAAGCACTCACCATCTCAGCTGAGCTGGCCAGAGAGAATGGACCGCAGGCTCTATTCATTTCCCACCCTCCAGTTTCTAATCCCCAGGGAGGAAGTAAGCAGATGTGTGGCCCTGCTTGCTTCATGCACCTGGACAAAGCCTGGGTAATCCATGTGGGGTTGTAACTGGGTTCTTACTCCCTCAGGCAGCAGCGTCCTGCACACATGTAAAACAGAGCTTTGAGTTTTTCTTTCTTCTGGCTCCCTAGAATGCAAGTTCAACCACTGTGTACCCTTTCTCCTACAGCCAAGAGGCTTTTTTATGTCTGAAGTTGGGTATAACAACTCTTTTTAAAAAATATAACCATCTCACCCTGCTAGCATTCAAAGAACACAGGACTTTCCCCTCATTCCCAAAATACTTTACTGTGAACCTAAGTCTGGGTTCCAAAATGGTCATGTGGCTGCTAAGCAAAATTCTGCCAATTTGACCCATGGGGCAGGGTCCCAGCTAGGAGGGGGTGACATTCCTCAGAAAACAATGGAAATATTTTGACGAAAAATAACTCCCATTTTAAAAGGAAGTTATTGGAAAAGGCAGGTGGAAAGTGGAATTGGAAGGGAGTCTGTGTGCCTGTAACAATAGGGGAGGTGATAGCAGTGACTCAGAGCAGCTGGAGCAAATCTGTCCCTCTGCTTACCCCAAATTTATTGCACTCTCTCTGGATTTACTTCTTTACTTCTATGTTTCTCACCTGGGGTCTGATATATAAGTTGGCATGGTAAGGCACGTGTTTCATCCTGGCATTTGACATTGGAAAAACCCTCACAGAGAGGCACTAATTCCTGCAAGTCCTCTGGCACTCTGCTTTGTATCTCCTGGGAAACTTGTACAGACTGTACTAGCAAAATACCTCTGCTGCATGCACTTCCAGTGGGAAGCACTCCAAGCATGTCTGTGTGAGGAAGCACCACCACTGCCTAAGAGCATAATTAGTTGTGTTGTGCTGTCAAGTTGTACTTGATAGTAGCAGCACAGTTGGTTGCTGTGGATGACTAAAGATGAGAGTGAATACTAAAAAAACAAATGGAATTGAACTCCCCCTATCTATGAAAACAGGCCAAGACAATTGGGATTGCTCAGCCTAGGGAAGAGAAGGCTCCAGGAACACCTTATTGTGACCTTTCAGTACTTAAATAGTGCTCATAGGAAAGATAGGAACAAACTTCTTGTAGTTCCTTATAGCAACAGGACAAGGGCTAATAGTTTGAAAATAAAGAATTATAGTCAGACTAGATACAGGGAAGAAACTTTTTCACTATGAGAGTGATGAAGCACTGGAACAGATTTCCCAGAGAGGAGGAGGTAGATGCCCCCACCCCTGGAAACATTCAAGGTCAGGTTGGACAGGGGTCTGAGCAATCTAATCTAGTTGAAGATGTCCCTGCTCATTTCAGGGGTTGAACTAAATGACTTTTGAATGTCCCTTACAACCCAAACTATTCTATCATGGAATCCCACCATGGGCCACTAGATCAGGTTGCCCAGATTCTATGAGTCTATCATTCATCAAAAAACAAGTTGCAAATTTTAACCAGTGAAAGCCGCTGCACAGTGAGACCACAGTACTCCTGGTGGGGTAAATAGAGGCACATTTTTGTCCTCTCACTCCTCCAGCAGAGACATGGAGAGTCCACATCAGCAGCAAAGGAATATCAGCATGTACAGCAGCACCACAAGCACCACAGCCACCCAAGGAAATGGCAATAGCTGAGGAGGTGGATGAAAGCCCCAACTTCTCTTCCTGGGTCACAGGTAAAGGTGGTGAGAGCATACCATGGAAGTGTGGTTTCATGAGAGAAATATAACAAAAAGCGAGTATGATGTTTTAAAAATAAAATCTTACACGTTTAGTAGGTTTGACTGGGGTGCTTTGAAGGGCAGGTCAATCAAGGGCTTATATGTGATCTCACACCAGATTTTCAATACGTGTGGATGGAAAAACCCCTTTAAGGCCAAAATTCATTGGCCTCACTGCAACTACCCTGAGTTACACTGGCCAGTGAGGTGGTCATAAGAATTTTTATAAACATATATTAAGCTGCCAATCCCACTCTTACTGTGATCACTGGAATACCCATTAACTCAGTCTGCTTTGTGCTGGAAATGGATTTAACCAACATTCAAAGTTAGCCTGATCGCTGAGGTGATTTTATTTTAATCTTTAAAATAACACCAGCTGAGCTGTGCCCAGAAAATGCACTTGATTAATTCACACTTTTAAACAAACAAATGAAAATGTCAAAAAGAATGTAACTGACTGATGAAACAAAGATGGAAACAGGCTATGCATGCAGAAATATAGTGACTTATGAACACCCACTGTAGCTGGAAAAAAATACACATGGGAAACATTTTAGTATGTGAAAAAAAAAAGCAAAATAGGAAATTGTCAAGAACATGGGAGAGCGGCTGGTCAATTAAGTACTGTGTAAAGATTTCCAATTTTCTTGTAGTAAATTATTTATTTAGCCCTTGCATGCCATCAATATATTTTACAAGTTTAATACCCAAATTATAGCTACCCACCCATTTATGGCCTTGTAAATGAGTCCTGACTTATCAATGCAAATTCTTGTTCTAGGCAATGTCAAATTTAGATTGGATTTGGATGTATTGCTTTTACCCTTATCAAGAAGGTTTGCTAGTGTGGTATTTTATTGCTATATTTAAAATGGAAAGTGCTTTTAAATAGACTTGCCTAGATAGCACAACTGATCACAGCTCAGATATGTCATTTCCCAGCTTAAAAACCCATCCTAATCCAGGCAGAGGTCTTGGAGATGCAGCAGAACCCATTTATACTGAATGCGTTTCGCTGCAATCTCAATCCTTGGCGATGAAGTGGAAGAGCTATTGTGACAACAATGACTTTAGTCTAAAGTAAGAATAGCTGGAACTCTTAAGTAATAAAACCAAATGGTAATCTGCATGTTTCTTGATACTTCACAAGAAAAGCAAGCAATAAAGAATTCAAATGAACAAGTGTGATAACTTCCTAAAGAACATTGCATTACATTTGGTTATGCTTGTGTCTCTTACCCATGTTTCACTCTTTAGCAAAGGTAGGCAGCTACACAGCAAAGGTGAAGAATTATCATTGGAGGAGAATAATATGTAAGTGACCAACTAATCAAAAAGGTTATGCAAAATTTTATCAAAGCAACACGAATATCTGGAAAACAGAAAAGAAATCAAGCAGAAACATTATTTTCATTTGACTAACTAAAAGCAGGATGTGGCTCAGTACAGGAGTCATTTGGAAGGTTAATAAAAACAACATTTGTATTCATGAGATCAAAGCTAGCTGAGATTTGCATCTCTGCAACAAAGGGCGTATCTAGTAAGAGGACAAAACAGAGAGGGAGCAAGAATTGGATAGGGAGGAATTGGATGTAAGAACTGAAAACGACAGCCACCTTTTTGCTGGCTGCAGCCTGCAACCAACATTTCTGGGCCACAATTCTTTAGAGCATAAACTGTCACTGGTAGAAGATCCTGAGGCAGACAGCAGACTGGACTGAAGGCTGCCGGGAAGGCAGGAGAATGTGGGACGGAAATCCGGAGGAAGAAAGGGAGTTCTGAACTGAGAGTTATGCTCAGAGGAGATGGAGACCTGGAAACTACCAATTGCATGTAGGGCTGTCCACGAGGATTTTGCGCTCTGATGTCCCAGTGCTCATTCTGAGTCTTGGGGCTCAGCAAAGACATACCTCTGCAGCAAGGCTTGCTACATCCCTCTGTGGGGCAGTGATAGGGAAAGAGTCTGACTACAGCACAAAGCTTTGGTGATGGGCCCATCTGCTGATAGACAACCAGAGGAAACAAGAATTGCAACAGGACAGCACAGATTTGGCTCACTAGGACAAGCATAAGGGATTGGTGCAGCATGTTAAGTGGGTGTGAAGACAGCACAGCTGGCAGAGCAAACAGCAGATCTAGGGACACGAGTCAGACCCAGCTCTCTAGCTGTGCAGGCTCAAGTTACTCACTAGCAACACACTGGTGCATCAGAGTAGAAAAGCATGCAAGGAAGAAGGGAGCTTCCAAGCAGGCATTTTGCAGCCATCGACATTAGATGCACTTCATGCACCATGAGCAGTCCAAAAGCTTGGCATTTCAGCTGTCAAGATTCCTGTAGTCATCCCTGGAATGAGACAAGCTCCTCCAGAATAGATCTCATCATATCTCTTCTCAGACTTTTTTAACAATGGGATGAAAACCTCACATTTTATCAATGACTGGCTTATACTAGGAACCTCATTATTTTCTAGATGGGGAACAATGTAGGATTTGGATCCCACCCTTAGTACACATAGCTGATGTGTCAAAGAGGTCGGGATCACTGAAATGTGCAGCCTGATACAAGCCACTCTCCTGGACCTGTGGCTGATATCTCTGTCCCATATGTCTCACCTTGCTTTCACCCAGATGATTTACTTCAAAAGCACTTTCACTTGGGAAAACTACAGTGCTTATACAGCTTCATTAAGTGCAATACCTCTTCATGAAATCACAGCTGCTCCTTTTGCTATTTGCATGTGCACTGGCTATCTTTCTCAGCCCAATACAACTGTTGACTGTTGGAAGGTACAGCTAACATTAACCAGCATAGATGAACCCTGTATATTGCAGTGATTTCTGGTTAGAGCTATTTGCTGCCTCTCATATTGCTGTGTTGTTTTGAGGGGTTCACAACAGAGATGAAAACAGGTTAAATCTATTTTTTTCTCTCCCTATCTGAAGATTTACAAACATTACACTTTTAAGATAAGGACTAAATTTTTTTTAAAATTTAATTTTTGCTACTGAATTCAGTGGGAGCACACAGTGGTTCCAGCATTCAGTCCTTTTAATAACCTCATCCTAAATCAAGTTTATATACAGGCCACTTAAAATACCCTTCCAGCTAATTTGTTATGGGCACTGTATTATGTCACACTGATCTCTCCTGGGAGTTTTCAAATTCATCACAGATAACTATTTTCCAGACTTGTTCTTGCTCCCACTGCATTCAAGCATAAAAATCCCATTGTGTTCGTGGCCAAAATTATTGGGTCACTGAGTCCTACTATTATTTCAAGTTCAGGTTTATTCTACAGTTTCTATCCCATGTGACTTTATTCTGTTTTGGAACTGCTAAACAGCATAGTCCACTTGAAGGAGGCACATTAGTTGTGACAGCAGTATACAAGGTCTTGTCAGTGTCTACTTCTCCTTTGTTACATAAATGCAGTGCATTGTTCATATGCTTCTAGTTAGTCCTCTCTATTTCATATTCAGCTCTCTTTTTTTTAATTGCATAACATGCCTGTATAACTGTGGTCACATGTTAAGACTAAAATACTGCTATTGATGAACTGTAAGAGTGAGAAGGGATGGGGGGAAATCTCCTATTGAACTATAAATAGTCCTTACAAAGTGAAAACAACCTAACCTTGTTAATCACAAATTAGGAAGGAGTGTGCCAAAAATAGCACAACGATGGAGTGTCAAATCAAACGCCTCTGTGCAGGTAGTTTGTACAATACCAGGTGACTATAGCTGTTGTGGGAATATCCTTGCTCAGGAAAACAGTCTAACTCTGTGCCAACTAGTCATCAATGGCTGTCTTTCTCAGGAACTCTGTTTAAAAGGCATCTAGGCAACAGAAATGAGTGATATGCTCTGTTCCTCCTGCATTACTTGGTCTCACTGGCAGTACAGTATACTTGTTGTAACCTAAAACCAGACAGTTGTTTGTACAGTAGTGTAAAAATCTAACAATGGCTGTGCCAAATAACTCTCCCACATAACTTCTGAGATCACTGTGAATATAAGTTTGCATTAACAATTCCCCCTGCAGGGTTTGCTAAAATGCTTCCTCCCAACAAGCTGAAGGTCTCCTGGATTTTCAGGCTTCATGACAAAGACTTCTGGCTCACAGGGTTTGATCGGTTTCTAGTCTTGACTATGTTCAAATATTTTATAATAAGAAACTGCATTTTTTCCGCTCCTGGACTCCCATCAGAGTGTTTATTATATTAGATACATTACATAAGCTGGTACTTTAGGTGCTTTATGAGTTTTCCATAAACCCTTATTTGCTAATGGCTAGCCTGACTTTGTGAGTCTACTGCAATTTCTGACCTTTCTTAGTAATGGGAACCTGGTTCGAATAATGTTTATAGTACCTTTAAAAAGGGGCATCATAGAAAAGCAAAAAAAAATCATAATCATTATGATAAAAATATTTCCTTTATATGATACTTTAGCCAGTTTTCTTTCACTGGCTGAGTAGTGTCTTTCCAAAAACTTTCAGCATGTACCTTTATTTTTCTCAGCTGAGGATTCCAGATTGAAAAGTGAACCCCTTGGATTAAAAGCAGAAATAGACTAAATCTGGCAACCTCTGATGAAAGGTAAGACTCTTTGCTAAAATTTCCATGCCCAGTGACCAGACTCAGTAACTCCATCCAACTTTGTGACATTCTGCTTTTTCATGGTTTAAGAATCTCAACCATGCAAAATCTCTCACTATCTTTATAAGTTAGTAGCCCTGATTTTCAAAGATACCAACACTGACAGGCCCAGAGAAATAGCTGAGATTTCATTTTGAAGGTAATGTTCTCCAGCTGGACAGGAAGTTCTGGACTGGAGATGCCACTCTGAGCCATTATCAGCCCCACTAGAAACTGCATCAGCCTTGCTCAGGTGAGTAAGAGGAGACAGTAGGATTAAACCCTGCTATATTATGTGATATCATCCCTGGATTTGACTTCTTGGTGGGAAGGAATTTAAAGTAATTCTGGTGGTAGCCAACTGGAAAAACTTTTATTGGTATACATGCAGAGTCATAGAATCATGGAATGGTTTGGGTTGGATGGTACCTTATAGATCATCTAGTTCTAACCCCCCTGGGACACCTTCCACTGGACAGGGTTGCCCAAAGCCTCATCCAACCTGGCCTGAGCAGTCTTCTCCCAGCTGAAAACCCCAGGTCTTTCAGTCTGTCTTCACAGGAGAGATAACCCAACCATCTGACCATCTTTGTAGCCCTCCTCTGGACTCACTCCAGCAGGTCCACATCTTTTTTGTGTTGAGGGGACCCAGAGCTGGACACAGCACTCCAGTGCTGGGGTCTCATGAGAGCAGAGAGGGACAATCACCTTCCTTGATCTGTTGACCTGCTCTTGATGCAGCCCAAGATACAGTTGGCTCTCTGGACTGCAAGTGCACATTGCTGGATCATGTTGACCTTCTTGTCAATCAGCTGCCCCAAGTCCTTCTCCGCAGGGTTGCTCTTGATCCATTCCCTGCTCAGCCTGTATTTGTGCTTGGGATTGCCTCAGGCCAGGTGCAGGACCTTGCACTTGGCCTTGTTGAGTTTCATGAGTTTCACAAAGGCCTAACTTTCCTGCCTGTCAGGGTCCCTGTGAATGCCATCCCTTCTCTCCAATGCCACAACCACACCACATATCTTGGTACTGTTGGCGTGGATGCTGAGGGTGTGTGAAATCCCACACTCCATGTCAACAACAAAGATGTTAGACAGTATCATTCCCAGTCAACCCCTGAGGAGCATCCCTTGTCGCTGGCCTTTACCTAATGGAACAAGAATTTACAAAAACATTTGGGAAAAGCTTTCCCACTTCTCAAAAAAGTATGAATACTTACCAGGTAGGCCTGCTCCTTAATACACTTGCAGTCACTTTACAAAAATGCAGTGCAGGGAGATCTGCTCTTAATTATCCTAAAATACAGCCACAGGAAATAGCATAAGGCTGTCATAGGCTTTGCAGCCTAGAATTCCTACTTTTAATCAGCAATAGTAATTTTAAATTCAGATTTTTAAAAGTCTTAGTAAAATTTACCTTAGGGAGCAATAAAATGGCAATTAGGTATGACAAAGGTACAGAGCAGAAACAATTAGTTACTACCTCAATAAAAGTAGAAAAGATGGGACTGTGAACCTACCAGCCAAATTCTAGGAAACAGGATAATCTTCTTGACCTTAATGCAAAAAGCCCAAATATTTGGAGATTATATTTTTGGTATCCCTCGAAAGAAACCAGGGCTTTTTTCTTTTCTGCATTGCTCAACTTACTACTGATAGTACACTATATTAATTCAATGGCATTGATCAGTCACTCTGATAAATCATCCTATATTTGCTTGCATTACAAGTCTCCTAGTACATCTCCACATTGTGCAGAAAGTGCTGCAATGTACCCCAGGTAGTCACTAGGTGGTAACATATGCAGACTTCAGCATACCTGCAAATCCTGCACATCCTCATCTGATGTTTGCCAACATTAGAGAAATTTAATCGATCTTCTGATGGAAAGGGGTCAGGTTTGTAGTGTCTCATAATGTTTGATAGAGACAAAACCTTGAGAGCTCATTAGCTGACTGAAGCCAGCTAGGAGGATAGCTGGCTTTCATGCTGCTCTGGAGAGTCCTGTAGCCACGTTCATCTCCATGCCTGCCTGCGTAGCCTGGTCTATAGGAATCCCTGTGAAACCTGATATGAGGGTTCAGAAAGGTATGTGTTTTCTATTAAATGCTATCAGTCTTTCCCATGAGGATGAAGAAGTTGCGGTTTGCAAGTTTCTGCCTTGGTGCTTTTGATATATTTGCTGAATGTTTCCTGCCAATACAGGGCAAGGTTGCCCCACGCACCCACACCAGGGAATAAGGAATTGAAAGTCTCCCTGGGTGGGCCCTGCACATCGACCGTCTGTGCCTGACGGGCAGAGCAGGCTGCCAGGGAGCCTGTGGAGCCCCAGCCCTCTGCTCCCCTACCCCAGCACCACCGCAGGAAGTAATTTACTGGTGATCTGGGCCAGGAGCAGTCTGCTTTGCTGTCTGATTAATGGGAGAACCACAGACCAAAGCATCATTCCCCGACTCCCAAAGCTGGGCAGCGCAGAGCAGCTCTCGCCTGTGTTTTAGGAGGAGCTCGCTGTCTGGCAAGCACCAGGGCAGACCAAAACCCATCTAGGTAAATCTGTGCAACACTTCCAAGGCACAAAATCTGCCTGCCCCATTTGCAGGGAGCCTAGATGGCATGGCAAACTGAAGGCCAGATTTCTTGCTCCTTTCTGAAATCATGTAACAGTCTTCCTGCAAAATAATAGTGAAGAAGGGAGGGGAAGAGGGACATAAGGTTAGCTAAGAAGCTACATACAAGATGGTCCAGATACAGACAGCAGGAAGGAAAGAGGCTTATTCTCAAATTTTCATCTGCACAAAGCTGGAAAGTTTTCTGCCTCTAAGCAAGTAGCACTATTTTAAACCTTGGTCTCCCATTTCTGAGCTAATAAGTCTGCCCAGAGGAAAGGGAGGTGCCTGCAACAGGAGCATGTGGGCTTTATTTGGATTGTCCCAGCTACTGAGTCTGCCCTGCAGCTTACTAAGTGATTGGCACATTAATTAAAGAAATCCCCAGACGTTTTTAAAAACAAACATGTTTTGTCCTTTCTCCCCCTCCTTTGAAATATTTGTTACCTTTCCAATAGGCCTAGCCAGAAAGAGGAGCAAAGTGAATGAGCTGTAGAAATACTAATTCTGAAGGTTTGTTTCCTTACCTTGATAATGTACATGTGTGTTGCCTAATATAGCAATTTAAGGATGATATTTTCTGAACCATCTGATGCAATACATGACACCTGGTATGATGAAAAGGAACTTGAGAGTCTGTAGGTGTTTAATCTGTATTTTATCATTTGCTAGCTGTATCTATAAGAACATAGCAAGTGCTTATTCACTTCTTGTCTTGGACTATTTCTCTGCAATGCAAATGGAATAATGGAAGATGGAATCAAGAATAGCAAATAGATCCACATGGCCATTGTATGGAGCTATGACTTCATGCTGCCTGAAGACTTTGCGGAGTCTCCTTTACTAGAGATATTAAAAACCCATCTGGACATGATCCTGTGCAACCTGCTCTAGGTGAATCTGCTTTATCCAGGGGTTTAGACTAGATAATATCCAGATCTTCCTTCCAGCCCCAGCCATTCTCTGTGATGCATGTTGACTGAGCCAAAGGACTTTCACCAGGCTTTTTCATTCATGTTTTTTTCCTCTGGGATCCATTTGTGTAATAGTAATCAGATTGTTATTGTAATCCTGTATTGTAAATATGGTGACTCAGTAAAAAATACAGTGATTAAGAAAGCAAATATTGATAGCTAGTTCATGATGGTTGGTACACTTTAGTGAGATAGAAAAGAAAATGCAGTACCTGAAACACTTACATTGAAAAACTCAAACCTGATTTAAGTAAGTTAGAAACTGTCTGACCTCCCACACTTAAAAAAACAAAAACAAAAACAAAACAAAACAAAACAAAAATACAAACAACCAAAAAACCCCCACAACTCCACACCCCAAACAACAACAACAAAAAAACAAACAAAAAACCAACCAAACAAAAAAAAAACCAACCCACATTAGTGTAAACTTTTAAACAGAGAGGAGAATCTTAGAAATCATCTTAAAAAGACAGCTAAACCAGAATAAAAATTATCTAGTTCTTCTCCTGACAGTTTAAAACAAGTTTCAGAGACAATGTTTCCACAAGTTCCCTACATGGCCAACAGCAATCCCTGGCTGTGGGCACTCAGCACATCCCTTTGGATGTCCAGAGTTGCCGAGAACCCTGTCGGGGGGCTCGGAGACCCTGGCATGCTGCCTGGAACACTTGGTGGCTTGGTTTGCATCCTTCCAACGAATTGCCAGCTTGGTATGGGGATGTGAAAGCCACAGAGGTTTGAATGGTGTAATAATAAAGTATTCACAGGGTGAAAATGAAGATTTTAGGATTTTTGGTATAGGGGTTATGGGGACAAGATGGAGGAATCAGGGTGTGTCTAGTCCTTCTTCTTTCTTCTTCTTGTTCTCTATTTTCTGCTGTGATGTTGGCACTTTGGGATTGGTTTAGAGTAGAAGTGCACTGTCTAACATAGGTGACAGGTATTGGGAATTAAAAGTAAATATGATATGCATAGTTTGTAGTATAAAAAGACGACACGGCCTCGGGGGTGGTCAGAGTGCTTGTGGCTGCCTTGCTGAGCGGACCTCGGCTGGGCAGAAAGAAAATTTTATAGATAAGAATTAATAAACAACCTGAAGACCAAAAAGTGAAGAGTCCAGACTCATTCTTCAAAAGCGCGGGCTGCTGCAGAACCATCCTACGCATCTCAGGGCAGAGAACAAAACAGCCGACCCGAGACCTGGCTATCCGTGCTGTTAGCCATTCTATATTGTTTTTTTCTTGATGTCTAGTTTAAATCTTCTTTGCTGCAATTTAAACTCAACACTCGCTGTTTTGTCACCAGTGAACACAGAAAAGCTTCTTTCTTTTTCTGGCTGAAGTGCCTTTTACATATTTGAAAACTGCTGACCTTGCTTTAGGGAGAAAAAAACTCAAAAAAATATAATGCATCCATTGACACTGCAAGGTCAAATTTAATCCTTAGCAGTACAAGTCCTGACATCCTTTTTCAGGACCATAAAGACTCATGACATGGCCAAGAAGCTGTTGCCAGTCAAGGAGATGAAGGTGCTGTGGACTTGGCTACTGCTGTACCAGGAACACGCCCAGCAAAGCAGGAAGGAAGGAGGAAGGAGACAGGGAGCTCTGAAGATATCCTGCCAATTCTCCTAGAATAGGAGGAGTTCCCATCTCCAGTAGTGCTTGAGGACAGGCAGCAGTGACTAGGAGAAGCATCCTGCTAGCACCTCCAGGGATCTGGCTAGCCTTTAGTTCTGCTGGTCAGGGACAGCTCACAGGGCAGGAGGAGGCTAAGGAGCAGGATGCATCTGAAGCACTCCTTGGGTATTCAAAAGCTAAATTATTAATTAATTCAGGATGATTTAGATAAATTTCTGTGGCTCTAATCTAAACATTTTATAGTTCTAAAATGCTCTTGATTTGCAAGAGTAAGCTGCCACTCTTGAAACAGAGCTACATGTGATTACTAAAAATATTCCATTTTAAATATAAACAAACTTATGGCATCTTTTTTATTTTGTAGTGTTTAGATTTTATCTGTGGCCTCACAAGGAAAAAGATTCTTTTAACAAGCTTTAAACTAGAGCCAAAAAAAAAAGTTGGTCTGGTGCATTCTTGTTAGGATTAAAATTAATTACCATAGACATTCATTTTTAAAAACAGTTCTTAAAAAGTAATATAATAGAAAGCAAAGATAATTACACAGTATTGTTGCACCAGCTTTGGTTTTGCTGTTCATGTTCTTTCTAGGTGATATAAAGAGTCATTCTAATTGTGAGTGTTCATATGTGCTTAAGTCCATGTGAAAAGCTCCATCACTAGGAACACCTAGCCTAGAGTGATAACTTAAGGCTAGACACATGTGGCTGCTAGAGAGGAAAACAGATTAATTTCTTTTGCCTCATGATTCTCCTCCCCCTCTTTTTTTCCTTTCTTTTTGAATTCCTTGGCTCTTTGATTTACACTCTTGCTGGTCTACTGTTTTGAGAACCTGATGTTGTGGAATCTTTAAGTCATCTGTGACCTAGGTCACTACAGACAGGAGCAATTTAGTAAAAGTATTAATTGAAGCTCTCTGGTAAGCCCTACTTCTGCAGATGAAGTTTCACATCAAGCATACACAGCCTGCAACTCCACTTCTGAACAGACTAAGATTTTCAATATCTCATAAACAGGCTCCTCAATCACCAGAATCTAATAAGACTATAATCATCATTGACACTATAATGATTAAAATGAATAAAACCCATTAAGAAAAGTCATGTTGAGTTATTAAAAGTTTCGCTCTGTGTGATATGTAATCTTTTATCCATTTTTTATGATGAAATCTGTAACCATCTATCCACAAAAGACCATTAATTTACTGCTCTGTGGATGTTACCATGCTCTTTAGTTTAACAGCTTATCATTGATTTCTTGAGGGAGATATTATATTTGGAGAAATACACATGGAACTAAAGCCAGTATGTTGCTGTAAATTTGCCGCTGACAGGATGATCAAAGTATTTTGGTCTAGTCAAAGCAGAGGGCTGGTGAACAAGTTCAGCAGAGCCCATGGTCATATCCCTGCTGTTGTAAGCAGACCCGGAGGCAAGGCAGCAGATACATGTTTTCAAGAATCACAAACTCTTGTAAGAAAAGGTCATGTGCACTGCAGGGGGAAGCACAATAAAATTTCCATTAACTAGAGCCTAGTTAACCGGCTTATTGGCATCTATTAGAAACAAATTGCAAACAAAACTGATCCTATTATAAACTTCCCCTTGTTCCCTCAGTAAAATAAAGTCACTGAATGACCCACAAAAGACGAGGAACGCAGTTTGTCAGATGACTTGCTTTATTTTCAAGGGAAGTATTATGTTTCACACACTGAAGGGTCTACAATCGTGACTGGCAGAAAATCACACAGTTATGGGAAATATGTGAAACAGTGCATCAAAAGCAACCTGGAGAGGGGAGGCAATGCACTTCTGCTCACATTCTTTTAATAGGGATTTTTTTTCCTCCTAGACAAACAGCAATAAAAAAATGTGAATGGAAGGATGTGTACACAAACTTTCTGTCTAAGTGGTGGGAGAGCACTCTTCCTGAAGTGTACATTTTCTCATAATAAACCCAGATCCAATATCTTTATTGCTCATCTCCTTTTTAATCTTATTAACAATAAAGACTAAAAATGTTTTGAAGAAGTCAAATAAAGGCTGTTCTCCTTTTTTTTCTGAACATTCTTTCCATTTACCTGGGCTTACTAATAAAGTGTCTTTCCCAACATTTTTAACGCTGGGTAAAATCTTCAGATTTGACCTCACTCAAAAGCAATAAGGATATGACGATTATTACTTGCTGAGAATCTGACCCAATCTCTGTATTTTCCATCTTTCTGGCTTTTTCCTTCAGGTGCCTCTTAGCACTTCAGATATAGCTATGAATCAAATAAAATTCCTCTTGGTTTATCTGAACATGCCACAAGCCAGTACCACAGAAATGTAAGTCCCTTTGCAAAGGGAATAATACAAAAAATACTTGTTTTTCAAATAAATATAGGCACGACAATTATAAAAAAAAAAAGTCAAATATCACCTTCCTTTTAGCAAAACAAAGTAGGGGATGGAGGATGCAGGAGCATGGAAGATACAATAATGACTGTGGATGTTATTTTGACATGGAATACAGCTATAGACAAAATGCTCTGATTTTAGGCACTCCATTCAGAGACAAAGGTGTGCCAAGGAATTTAGAGAAAGGATCTTGCTCTGGCCAGCCCTGCCCTTTCACATGCCCTGCCATTGCAGGATGCTATTTATCTGAAAAACACAATTTTCTCAGCAATGCTTTTGAAAGAATAATAGAAAGTCTTCAAGAAATTGTTGTTGTAGTAGGAGTTAGGGAAACAGTCCTAAAAGTTAAGTCTTTCTCTTCGTAGTAATAACTTCGAGGACAGTGACAAATACCTGTCATGATCATCTGGTTTTATACAGCAGCTACATACTCTACTGAAGAAGAAACCCCACAATGTGAAGTAGACCATCTTCTCTGACCTAGTCAAGAGTTATTCTTGTAGTCTGGATCCTGGATTTACTGAGTGAATCCATGCTGAGTTCTACTGCAGCATTTTGTGAGTCCCTGTGATGCTATTTTTCTTCCCTTGCGAGTGTGAGAGATTAAAATTCTATTGCACAAATGTCCCAGAGCCACAGAGCTTCTGGCCACGGGGGATCTTTCACATTGTTCAGCCTGACACTTTGCAGAGCACAAGCCAGGCAGCTCAGTGCAGTTGTCTACAGACTGAGTTCTATGACTTGGGTGAATCTGAAGTATTTCAGTTTGTCGGCCATAAGTTGATTGACTGCCATTAGTAGAAAATGGCTAGTCTGAGGTATTTATGGTGAGCTCTGCAATCATCTAGCCTTTGAAGAGCATTAATTTACTGCTCTGCACATGTGACCACACTCTTTAATTTAACAGTTCATCTTGCTTGGGGGCAGGGAATTTATTAGTAACAGGTTATTCTGACAGGTGACTTATATTCCATGTAGAAAAAAAATGGGGTTCCTGCCAGGTCTTCCCTCACTCCAGCTCTGGTCAATGGTTTGATTCTGTATAAGTCAGAACACCCCATATTGGGAAACACCTAAGAAAGGAGTCTCAGACTGCTGTGCCTTTCTACCTACTATCCCCACCCCAGCATATGCCTAATCAGGAGGAAAGAAAACCAAATACGAGTTCAAATTCCAGTTGCATACCAAAGTGATGGTGTTTCTTCATGATCCTTGCAACTAAATCACTAAAACCGTGAAGCATGGCTAGAGTACAGTCATGTATTAATACAGAGCTTCAGGTATTATGAAAGCAAAGATTTCTCCCCTGTCCCTGGACTAAAATATACGAGGGAATAAATAGAAAAATTTGTGGCTTAACAGATGTTTGATTCCTTAACAAATATTGCAAATCACAGTGAATGACATCTGTTATCAAAAGACTTAAAGGGGAAAGTTATTAAGTAGATGAAAGCTTGTTAGGGAGAATTCACTATGCTAGTGAATGAGGTAAAACAGAGGAAACTCCATCTTTGAAGGAATATTTACTTTAATACACCACAGACAAAAATTGATTGCTAAGATGTGCATAATTTTTAAGATATGAATGGATTTCATTTTATCTTCATGTTATTAACAATATATGTCTTTCACAAGGCAGTGAAAAGTTTGTTGCATGAATGCTTCCCTGCTGTTAATCTGAACTGTAATTAATTATAATCTTTTGAGACAACTCTTACACTGATCAGAAAAGTGAGGGAATTGTGAGGGAGTGGCATGCTTACAGGAATGATGAAAAAACAATTCACTTTGAGGGTTTTAGCAAATCTGCTCAATGGTAAGGGGTGTTTATGGACTGATGAGTCAGCTCTTCCACAATTGCAGGTGGAGACAGCAATAAAATCTTGCTGAGTTTGGCTATTGAAATGATGTGGTTTCATAAATAGTATAATATTGTTCTCAGCAGGTAAATGGTGTATGTTAAGGACGACCACTACCACACATAGAACTGTCCAATGGCTGTATGTCAAAAGGCCACCTGCTAAATGATGATATAAATCCATAGAATTACTTGATAGGAAAGCAATTGCTGAAGCTTTGTTCTTGTTGTGAAATTATAGTTTACTGAATAAGCAATATTTTCATTGTAAATATTTTCCTACAAATATATCAAGGGAGAGAGGGCAGAAGAAATTTTTGCCAGTGTATATCTCAACAAGGAGTACCACATTTTATAATCAACAAGTCATAATGGTTGGTCTATTTTTCCTTCCAGCTGCTACAGAAAAAGAACAAATTTCTTTTTCCTTTCTTGCTCAAACATTATGTCTAGAAATGTAACCTCAACACTGTCTTTAAATTGGTGATCAGGTCATGCAGCTACAGATGTGACTGCATCAGGAGAGTGAGGTGTTGAACGACACCTTTTTTTTCCTAAACGAGGAATGTCAGACCTCAACAAAACACAGCATATGAGGAATATGAGCTGGCTTGTCCTTCTTCAGCCCCTTGTTATGTCTTGCAATTGTTCCTGAGCCTTGTCTGATGGAAGCTCGTCCTTCCCTGCTCTCTGACAGTGTATTTGTAAGCAGAGGCAGATGAGAAGTTTCACAAACAGCCCAGTGAAGCTGAAGTCACTCAGAGATCTGGCAGCACTGCATAGAGAATTGGCATGCCAAAATCCTGCCCAAGGTGGTCAAAAAGCACTTCCTTCACAAAGCATTAAGCATATTTTTTGATACCCCCTCAAGCGATAATCCCTTAGCAGACAGGCCCCAGACTTCATCCCTTTGGGTCTAAAAATCAGCCTAAATGTTCTGAGGATCGGTCTGTAAGACTGCTATTATTTCAGAGTAGTCTGAAAAGTTATCCACAGCTTTCATCATTCATCATGCAAGTGAACTTTGCCCTGCAAGTCCAATGACATCCTGATGTTCTTTTTTCTAAAATGTTCTTTTTATGGAATATTTTTTTACAAAAGCACTTATACTCAGGAATATTCATCATGCAGCAGGCTTATTTATACCCAGCATAATGCTAAGTGTTATAGTTGTCAAATTGCAAATCTCTTGCTCTCACTGGGGATGCAAACAAAGTCCAAAGAGTTCTCAACTGAACCCAGACATTGCAAAATTTAATGCAAATTACTGCCATGAAAAACTGTGCTGGTATTTTAAATGATTACACATACAGGTCTATAGAAAGTCATTTTGAAGGCTCATTTCCGCAGGTGTAAAGTGCCTAGGCTTTCAAAGGAACTATTAGGACTTGTCTAGGTATAATTAAAATTACATAATTCATAAATAATAAATCCCTTTTTTTCAATTACTCTTCTGTCTAATTATACATCAGTGCTTAATTGATATTTAGCTCTGTCAGTACCTTGGTCTGTGTAAAAGCAGAAAAAATACTTTGGGTTGGAGTCCACCTAACCACATTTTACCTGCATTCAAATATTTTTCTCACACAAAATAAAATACAGATTATCTAAAATTAGAGTGTAAATTGTCTAGATCACTATGTCAACAGTGAGAAGCAGGTATGTTTTAAGGCTTTTAAGGGGAAACTTAGGATAAGCAACAAGGTTTCATCCAGGACTCACATTTCAGTTGGCTGTCAGATATGGAAATTCAAGTATAAAGGAGAAGGAGTATCTCAAGAGTGACTATTGGTGCTGTCTGAGGCACTGCATAACAGAATAGTTTCCTATATAGTTCTTCTGGAGATTAGTGTTATTTTTAAGTGGGTAAGTAACCAAGAATAATTTCTTAATGTGAAGATTTCTCTTGCATGGACAGCCATGCTGAGAGGCAATATTTGCCTCAAATCTCCATGGATAATGTGCAATAGCATTTTGCTATTCAGAAGTTGTATTACTGATTTCTTTCCTGTCTTCTAACATTTGCCATTAGTCTATATTTTAGCATAATATCAATGTACCTGCTGGCACATATATTATGTTGCCACTCTAAATTACTGTTGCAATGGCTGGATTCCTCCTGGACTCTTAAACAGAAAGGTAATTTTTCTCAGGTTTGCCATCAAGTCTTGAATTTGACCTCTGAACTCTGCATGACTACTCATAGAGTCAATCAGATGGGAAAGTTACACCACTGACTGAATCTTCCATTATAGCTATTGCAAGGTCTCAACAATCTCTGCAATAGATAACCCACAGGCAAATCACATACCATTTGGTAGCAATGCTAGAATTGTACTCATTTACAAAGCTGTCACTGAATTTGCAGTAGTGCTTTGTACTTAGAAGATCATTTGTTTTAATTTATCTGAAACTGTCTACCTCGGCACATACTTTACTGATGTGAAGATACACATGCTTTGTATTCACTGTGTTTAATATAGAAGATTCTCTCTCTTTAGTAGCTGTTTTACCTGCTACCCAGGTTAGGAAAAGAATGGCAAATATTCCAAAGGGCTGTGTTTTCATCTAATTTGTTCTATATCACAATGTTTTCATCTAATTTGGTCTATATCATGATGTAATAGTTTCCCATTCATATTTAAACTTCAGAGTCCCACATCAATAAAGCTTCTTTCCATGCTCATTCACCTATCACACACTATACAGAGTAAAGTGTGCATCATCCCACTGAATCTCCAACACATTTGAATGGAAATGGGCCAAATTAATTTTCCATCACTCTAGATCTGCAAAGACAGGTTCTCTGTGTTGAGGAAGTAACATGTTTTTTCTTTCCATATAGTAAGGGGGGAAACATTCAGCAGCAACCCTGAAAGTTTAACATCTACACCTTTGTTTTGGTTTATCATCATTTTTTACTTTCATTTCTCAGTAAAAAGTTACAGAGGTACTACATGAGAAATTCTAGATAATATCTTTGTAGTACATTTGAAACAGACCCCTGTTTCCAACTGTTTAAACAAAATCTAATGTGAACATACTTCAGCTTCACTGGCTTTAAAGCATAAGTTTAAAATAACCATTGGGATAGAAACACCATTATTCATAAAAATAACAACAGCAAGTTAATAATAAAAGTGTGCTTGCTAGAACTTGCAGCCCTACTACTATTACACTATTAATATTTGTATATAATCCCAAAAACAAGGACATTTGTTTAGAAATTTGGGTATTTAAAAACAACTTAGAGTCTTAAGCTCCATACTCCATGTTTGCCTTTCAGTTACAATTTCAAGTTTTCCTCAACAAAGAAGACATTTGGAAAGTAAGGGTTTTTTGGTTGGTGTTTTTTTTGTTGTTTTTTTTTTTTAATAACGAAAGTCAGGTCCTCTTGCTGCTAGGACTCATAACTTCAGAGAAAAAACAAAACATTACAGAATCATGGAATAGTCAGGAAATTTGTCAGCCCTATGACACAACAACACATTTAAATTCTAGAATACAACTTGCTGGCCCAGGCTTCGCAAGGCCAAAGGGTTTGCCCTTGGAATGGGCCTGGATATCAAGAAAAGTTACAGACATTCACACAGCCTCACGCCAAAGCCTTCTCCTGCTATCCCTTGCATATGGAAAATGTTAGAGAACCCAAACAACTAAATCAGGCAAGAGAAACAAAAAGAGAATAGCAATGACTTTCACGTGTCCCATAAATATACCTTGGCAGAGAATCCATCTGCAAGCGCAGCACACTAGACAATTAAGGGCAATTTTTCAAAGGTGTTCTCTGAAATTTTAATGCGTTGTTGCTTGCCTGGTTTTCATAGGAAAACTCATGTTTTCATGTTGAGCTGCATGTGAAAGCTGGCATACAACCATTCTTTGTGTACTTTTAGAGGCTGTGAAGAAGGGCCTTTGAAAGTTGAACCTGCTGGTTACCATTCTAATGCAGAGATAAAATATTTTTTCTTTACCTTGATCTTGCAGGGTTTTCACGAACTTCAAGTGAAAATAAGTGTTAATTCCTCTAAGTAATTTTTGCAAGGTGTCTGCGGTAAATTACCCGCAAGATGTAAGTAGGTTCATCTGATAGTTGGAGACCCTTAAAGTGTCTATTAGAAAACTATACTCATGAAAGACTTGCTTATTGATTGCAACCATTATTAGCTCAAGTGGCCTGAGACAGAGAATAAATATGCATTACACCTCTTGAGAAAACAAGTTTCACAATTACACAGATTTTATTAGACAAACAAGATTTTTAAAAGCTTGTATGGTCAGTTCCGCTTTGGAGAGGCTTGTCCAGCTTGGAATCATTACAAGAGCTAACAGCAGCTCTCTGTATTGCATGATTCATCTGTCCCTATAGATAACCCTATATATCACTGCAGAGTGTGCTGATTAGAAGGGATGTTACTAGGACCCAGAGGCCTAAATTGCTGCTTAAAACTGCATTAACATTTCACATTTATTAACTCAACATACAAACGATTGATCTGAAAATAAAATTAGTGGTTTCTCTGGCATAGTAGTGAAGAATAGCTCTTTGTAATGGAAGAAATTCTCATTCTTGATTGCATAACAGTAACCATTAAATTTCCTTATTATAAAGGCATCTAATTAGCAAAGATTTTCATTTTTTTCCCAATACCACAGGGGGCCAATCACTATTCTGAGCACATATCACTTAGGTGCATAAAAATTTGCATTGTGCTGTTGGTTTTTCTTTTGAGAGAATGCCTGGGAATATAACAGAATATAGATATGACACTAGTATTTTCCATACAAAATTAAAATTCAGTTCAGCAGAAAGTGTGCAGAAAGGAAATGTTTTTGAAGGTTCTCTTTCCTCTCTGTCTTCTCATTCTTCACCACTCCCAAAAAACTTTGTAATGGATATTGTTACCATAAAAATAAAATTGTTTTGTTGTTGTATGTAAAATTCCCCTGCAAAACACACAAAGGTTTTCAGTAGGGCCCTGCTTCTTCTGGACATCACATAAATTACAGCTGCCATTTAAAACCACAGCTCACATTTCAAGGATGCTCCAACTGGGCTTACTTCAACTCCCTCTCCTCCACAAAGTCCAGTGCTGTGAGAGAGAAATTAAAACTTGGAGATGTACCAGGGTACACAAAGAGGGAATGAAGGACTTTGAGGTTTCTGTCCCGAGCTCTTCCTCATGCTGTGCCTGTGTTTCCAGCGGAGCCATGAGGCTGGGCAGGCGGATGGGTAGGGCTGTCTGTCAGTCTGATTCGCAGAGGCTGCAATCAGCACCTCACCCCCCCCTTCATGCTTAGGCCAGCAGGTTCAGTGAGTGCAGCAGATGCACTGAAAGGCAGCAAACTCTTCTGAAACATAATAATGCAGTGCTCTCTCAGAGATCCTGCACCAAGCTTAGAGCTGTTTTGAGTGATGGAAAAGTACGTGTCATGTATGGTGAGCATTAACACACATGCCCGGTCCTTCTGTGTGGCAGAGTGATAGGAAATATTGGTATCCTGAGTGGGTCCTAGACATTTTTATCTGAATGGAAATCAGTGACAGTCCTCAGGAGAAAGTCTTTCTGACACTTTTCTGACAGTGCCTATAATGCAGCATATGCAATTTTGAAAGCATTGTACCACTTGGACTGTTAGGATTATTTGGTTGGGGATGCGGGGGAGTCCTAGTAATGTACACCTTTCTATCTTAATAACTATACTAAATTTGTATAAAACAAGTGAAATTAAATTTGTAATGCTTATATGGGGATGGAATATGCGTCATAGTCAGAAGACAGGAATTTTAGCTCTGCGCTCAAGTATCTCAGCTATCTATGCCTGCTTTATGGAATGGCTGAATGGAATGAAACAGCATGGTGAACACAAGCAAAAATTCTTAATTATTTTGATGGAAGAAAAGGGGAAAGAGGAGAGGTAAAAACACAACTTAGCCTGTACATTATTCTTTCAGTCATGGTTTTCAAAGGCTGAAATAGATGCACAGAGCCACAATCCTGCCCGTTGATCTCTGCAACTACATTGATCTCAAGTAAGAGTTCGGCACTATTTGGATTTAGGAAAAAAAATTAAAATAATCGCAGCAAAATATTTCCTTTCCCAACTAGAACTGCTGATTCAACAGCAACACTCAGCTACTGGAGACAGCGTTTGAAAGTTGGTTTCAACTCCTTATAGGCAGCCTCTGGATCATCTCTTGCTACTTGTGTATTTCTTGCTATTTCTAGCCTCTCTTTGGAGAGCTGTGGAAATGCAAGTTTTCTCTCCATGTTTTTATGTAGCAAACCCATACCCAAAATGAAGCAAGGGTCAAACTGGTGGTTAGATATATTGTCTTTCATTCCAAGGCTTCATATAAAAGTGCAGCTAAAACAGCTGTGGTGAAATCAGACTGCCAAGAACTCCTTCTAACACAAGGGTATACCCAACTGGTTTATATAGCCTTAATTCAAGCAGCACAACTAATGATGATGATATGTTACAGTATTATTATGCCAGGAATGTATGAAATCAAGAGAGAACATTTCATCTTAAACTTTGCTGATTTTTCACATTTGCTTAGCATTTTCTCTAATGATTTCTTGCACTGTTTTTATGCCACCTCAGATAAAGTGCCATCATACATGATATTTGCACCATTAGGCACAAAGTAAGCGTTAGTTATGACCTAGAGGCAATGTTGTGAAGCATTAAAAAATGTAAAGGAAATGGTTTTCAAGCATACTCTCAAATGCTCTGAAGCTTGAGTGTCCTTTGCTTTCACCAAGCCAGCTGGATGATGTTCTGCATTTCAACAAAGCTAGCTACCATTTCCAAACAGATCCATATAAGATTTTCAGCATTCATATTTGAGTGAGAGGTCCAGTAAAAAACACATTCACACAGAAATGCAGAGAGCAGAAATCCAGTGAACCTATCTAGATGGAATTAAGTGAAACAAAACACAGTGGTTACAATTAATTATCAGTGACCATGGTCACAATTACATTCTTTTCAAGGAAAGGAAACCATTTTCTGTGATAAGCTGCATCTTGTCAAACAACACCTCTAATATTTGGTTTTTATTATGACTCTCGTCTTTGTGTAGCATAACAGTGATTTTGACTTGCTGCATAGATAAATGGTGAATAATGTAATTAGGTTGAATTAATAAAACTCATGCTCTTGCATTATTCACATGTCAGTATGGGAATTTTTCTCAGCAATTTCCTAATTCTGAAATCTAGTAGAGTAGAGTTCCACAGGATTAAGTCTCTACAATTATTCAGCTTGTCCTCTGGCTTGTGAAGAAAGAACAAGACTGATTCTGAGCTGTGTGAACTCTTCTTCCAGCATTTGGCTACATCAGTTAGAGTGCAGTAAATAAAACACCTGAAAGAAATGATGGAACAAGCTATGATCTGCTGAAATCAAGTCCCTTGGTATACATGTAGTCCAGACCTTTTCCTGTTCTGATCCCACATAAATGATTATAATATTTTATTAGAGTTTTCTTAGTTTATTTACCCAGAAAAGCTGACCTAAGGTCCAGAATCTGATTTTCTGTGAGTTCACTGTTTGCAACACTACTGTTGTGACTCTTTTTGAGCCATCAGAGGCATAAAAAGCATTCACATGATTTATTGGAGTGGATCTTGCTGCCAACATCTACCCTGGTGTGAATGATATGCAGGATTCCATTGCATTTCATGAGCATTAACCCAATAGCACTCAAAAATGGGAGACAAAAATGTTGCTCGTGTAAAATTTTTAAGGTCCCATGTATCCATTCTCTCTGTGTACAAGAGATTTGCCATAACTTCACATTTGTTCTTTAATTTGGACATCGATCATTTAAACAAAAAAAAAATCTAAACATCTAGTTAAGAAAATAATACAACTTTTTGATGAAAATTATTGTTTATCCTCAAAATTAAGGTGATTTCATAAGGCAGGATTGAAATGTTGACTTAGACCAACATAAAATAAGTACACCCATGCCAAAATCTTCTCCCATAATGACTGAGGTTCAGAGGCACCTTGGGAGTTCATCTGGTCCAGTCCCTGCTCAAGCAGAGCCACCCACAGCCACTTGCCCAGAAAGAACCATGTCCAGACAGCTTTCTAATACCTGCAAGGACAGAGGGTGCCACAACCTGCCTGGGCAAGCTGTGCCAGTGCTCAGTCACCCTCACAGTGGAAAGGCGTTTCCTGATGTTAGCCAGAACCCCACACTCCTTTCCTCTTTCTTTGTTTCCACTGGACATGTAGAGTTCATGAGAGCTGCGCCCTTCTGTGCTGGTGAGAGAAGGCAGTTGGAAGACAGGTCTACTTTGCTTCCTTGCAGGTGAGCTCAAATATCCTTCTCTTTCTAACACTTGCATTTCAATAATATAGACTCTTCTGGAGATGTCAGAAAAAGAATGATACAGGCTGCCAACACAGGAGAGGCCTCACCAAAAATACCAACATGATATTTGCATGATACTTGATACAACACAATGCTTCCCCTACTTTGAGTTTCTTGACAAAAAAAAATAATTTAGAAAAACCGCTTTATTCTGAGAGGAAGTGGCATTTCCCTGGTATACAACAAGGCCTAAAAGAATGAGGAAAAATATAATCACAGGCAAAGAACAAATGGTCTGGAGTAGTTACTGCCTTCAGTAGGGCAGGATGCAGCTATATCATCCAAAAAATTATCTACCCCCTCCTGTTCAGAGTGAAGCTCACATGTTGACTTCCCTCTATTTGTAGTACGATCAGACTAGCAAGGGAATGTTTTTGTTGTTATTTTCAACAGACCTTTTAATTCGTTGCTAATTGACATTGAAATAGATCCGAAAATGCTCGAATACTTGTAAGGGCTTTTTTAGTCTTGAAGATGATAATGAAAGAATAATGAAGAAACCTTAAACTTCTAATACAATTCAAATTAATATAAATCATCAGGCTACATTTGGAGGAAACTTGTTGCTATCACTTATTACATCAGTTAACTGTTATGATTCCAGAAGGGACAATTGCATCAGTTTAATATTTCATTACATTCTTGTGAATGTGGCTGTTAGATACCAAAACTTGTCATTCTTCTCCTTACAAGAAGAGAGGTGTCTGAAAAAATGTCATTGCAAACCAGTTTGACCTATCTGGCACTGAAAACACAAATCTGTCTTCCTCCTAACTTTCTTTTTTCCATCATGTCACTGGTAGGAAAGGGCAGAGCTGCTATTACTTAGACCTGTATTTCCTCACCTTTATGCATTTGCATTGCTTTGAAGTGCAATTTAACCACGAATTTCTTGTGCTTGTAATGATCAGGGGTTTGTGTGATTACAGCACAACAGTGATGCTCTTCTACAATCAATGCATGTTTTTAAATGTCACTGAATTCTGACATTTTTTGGCCCTGAAGGTCTAATCACAGACAGGAAGTGTGGAATAAACAGAGATGGAGGCCTTTGCATGCACAACATATTGGCCTCAGGCTATCGTCACTTCCATAGCATATTCAATTATCTGAGTCCATATATTATTTCATGGCATTTGTTACTGTGACATGCTTTTGTCCTTCAGTCTAGCCTATATTTGTGCTCGACAGGAAAAGCTAAAATGTCCATGTTTCCCTTGAGCCAGGCAGATAAGTGATGGCAAAGGAGCACTGGTTTATCTTCAGGTTGCCGGAAACACTGGCCTTTATTAAACTTCTCTGGTCATTAATGTACTAATCCTTTAGGGTGATCTACTGAGAGGAAGGGGGATGTGGAGGCACCACCCACAGACTTTCCAAGGTAAAGATGAGCCATAAACATCAAACCTGAAGCTACCCTGGATTTCAATGCAGATTAGGGATTAAGCAGTGGGGTGCTGTTTTACATGTGAATAGGCTGACAGCAGTACAAAGAAGAAGCCAGAGAGCTTGGTGTTAGCCACTTGGTTTTGAAGCACAAATGTAACATCCAAGGGGAAAATATGGAACAGTTGCCAGTAAAATGGGTTCAGCTAAACCACACAAGGAATTTATTTTTGCAGAAATACATTCTTACACGATATTTTATTTGAAACACTGATACTTGAATTACTTGTAAAGTCTTGAAATTTATTTAGCTACTCTAGGCTTATCAGAATTCATTACAATATATTTCATTTTGACCCAGGAAATGTATGTTCTTTCTTAAAAGAAAAGATAAAAACATACCAACCCTCAATATTCTAAACATGGAATTAGTGTCAGATAAGTGTAGTCAAAACCATCCCCTATCTGAGACTCTGGAATGAGATGTTCTTCAGGCTTTAAGAAGGCCACAGCATCCCATGGTAAATGGATAGCTGTGCATTGATTTTTTGCCTTCAGAAGAGCTCAGGAAAACTGTTGTCATAGGCAAAAGTAACAGCTGTACCACATATCTTTCGAATCTACAAAACATTTGCGTTAAATCACAAATGAACCTCTAAGAAATAACTTCAGAAAAGCCTAAATTCATCCCTTTCAGGATATGCAATCTAATCAGCACAGCACCAAGGGAGAGGAGGAATGGATTAGAAATAGCAGGCTCTGTTTATTTTTGTCTGGGAACTATGGAATGTACATTTATGGCTTTGTTTGAGAGCTCAGAATTTATAAATACCGTCCATAACTCTGTACTCCTCAAATAACTTACATCACCAAAAGAGCCGTTTAGAAGAGACTGGATGAAGCAAAATCTTCAGCCCCAAATTCATCTTTGTTTTAAGGAGCAAACACGTTTCATCTGCAAATATTCAGACATGGTCAGCTGGACAAGTTCTGATTTATATTTTTTTGGTTCAGATTTAGCTGCCTCTAATGTCCTTCAGTAAAAATGGACTTTGTGAAATTCCTTCTGTTGTAAGAAAAAGTCTCAGAAATACACTGCAAAACTGAAATCCTGCTTTCAACTTTGAATATGCCAAACTGCACAGTCTGTTTTCAAAATCGTCCTGATATAAAAGTTCATTTAGTTGAACTACTAGTAATGCAGCTGGTTGATCTCAATACTTTGGCCTACCTGAATAAATCAAGTGCCTGGAAGAGTTTCCTCTTCTCTGGTGTGAAGGAGGAGAGGGAATACACCTGTTTGCTCATCTTACCAATTTTGGTGATGAATACCTAAAAGAATAGGGAGGTTTGTCAATACCAGGCAGATGTGACCAGAGGTGGGGACTGGAGGCTGGCATCACTTCCTGTCTGTGCAGTTGTTTTTGAGCCTGTATGAGAACAGACCTTCCCAAACCAAAGATAGCTTTCCCTTTTTCACCTCCCTGCACTTTTTCTTCCTTTTCTTACATTACTTACAGTCACACTCCATCTTTCTCGTTGCCCATCATGTATCTTTGCCTCTCAGGAAATTTCATCTTTTCCTTTTCTACACTATTTGCTGCTGCCACCTTTCTAGCTCTGTTTCTAATATAATCCAAAGCATCCAGTCCTTTCCCAAAGTCTGCCAGAAAATCCTGCCCATTTTACCACACTCTTGTGTGTTCCCATCTGTCAATGCACTGCCCCTCTCTCTTAGGATGCGGAAAACGCCATCCTTCCCTCATCCTCTCATCCTCCCCGTCCTTCCTGCCATTGTCCTCTGAGGGAAATTTCAACATGCTACCAAAAGGGGAAACATGTAAAGGGAGGATTTTGCTTGTGCTTTTTATGGGTAACTTTTCAGTTGAGTGGGGATAAATATCTTAACCAAATCTGTCTCCAGGCACCAGGAAAGAAGGACAGCAAATAGCAGAGGCCAATGCAACAGCCCTATTGTCTGCAATTAATGCCAGAGCCAAGCTGGCTGCTGCCCCCAGGACAGGAGTGAGACTGAGACCGCTGAGAAACAACAGCATCTCTGCCTTGTGGGCTGCAGGCTTTGCCCTCATGCTTTCTCACCTTTCAGGGAGATTCTTCTTCCTTCTCTGCTTTCTCTGCCAGCAGAGGCTGAGCCTTGGTCCTGTGGTTTCAGATCAGCTTCATCCCTGCCTAACAAGCTGCCTTGACCCTGCTCATCATGCCATGCATGGACCATGTGAAAGTACCATGTACCCCCAAGTACATATGGCAAGAGGGAAGATCACTCTCAAGGAGACTTCTGCATGTGGAGAGTAATGATTTGCACTTTGGTTTGGGGAAACAAATGCACTTTACTCTGCACTGTGAACTTCCATTCATGTGGAGGACTGAGAGAAGAACAATTTCTGAATGGTAAAGTTCTGTAACTAGGACCAAGATCATCCATCATAGAGATCATGATAAAATGGCTGACTATTCCTGACCTCACAACTCTTTCCAGCAGCAGTGCTCTTCTTCCCACACAGCTTACCAGTGGAAAGTGTATTATTTTTGTACATCGCATACAAAAATGTAGCTTTTATTTTGCTTACAGAAAATTAACCAAGGCTAAAATCAGGCTTAAAATCTATTTTTCTTAAAATAGAAATTATCCCACAAATTGGATTAGATATACATTTAACTGACACACTCTTGAATGCTCCTTTTATATTTTTTAAAAATTCTCCAGAGATAACATTCAGTCCTACAGTGGCTGCAACAAATTATGGGAAAAGCCTGATCAGATGTTGCCTGTCCACCAATCTCCATGAAACATGAGTTGTCTTTATCACTATAGAGAGCATTCTGGGGAGATTAAAAATTTGACATGGATGCCATTCATCCATGTGCATGGAGCCAGCACCCAGCCAATGCATGGTATGAATTCCACATAATCCTTCTTCTGTAGGCTTCACGGGTACGTAGGTTTTATCCAGACCATAGAGAACCAAGAATTTTACCCATGGGAAGCAAAATAAAAACAATTCAAGACAAACTGTGAGGAAAATATCACTGATAAATGATTGCAGGAGCATGTTTGGAGAATGCCCCTACTTCATTGAACAGTGGGGAGTTGAAATGTCAGTACAGGGAAGAACTGGACCACTTAACAAATGTTGGGTCTGAGCCTGCAAAAAATTACTTGTGTGAGTGATTACCAGCACAAGTAATTCCATGAAACTCATGTCTAAACATCTGCAAAAATGTCCAAAACTGGTTTTTAGTCAACAAATACAACCATGTTCCCAGCACATCTGAGGGCAGTGAGACCCTGTGTAGAGAGAGTCTGTGTAGGTATTTTTTAGTTTGTTTTGTTTAAAAGGCATTTTAAAATGTGATTCTTTGGCAACAGTAGAGGAAATAATAGGAGAGAAGGCAGAGTGTAGGAGAGGGTTCATGTTCAGAGAAATCTTTCATATAAATTTGCTGCTAATTGCTTCCTTCTTCTTAAGACACCAAATGATGCCATTGATCATCCACAAGTGCTGAGGACAGCACAAGGATGGTTAAATGTATCAGTAAAGAAACATTCTTAATGAGACAGAAAGCAGGGTAAATCTTGACCAGCAAATTTCACTACTTTTCAGTTTAAAGGAATATTGACCTTATCTTTGGTTTTTCTTACTTTTTACCTCAAAACTTGAAGAAAGAGTGAAAATCAGATAATGACAGGAATCTGTAAGTTGCTGTCATTCAGATATTTCAATGGTCCTTAATATAATAGTTAAAATCCCAACCAGAAAAAGGGTGATCTAGCTTTTCTTGCTGTTTCACAATCTCACACAGTCAAAGTTTAGTGAGATCATCACACAGTTACAGTTTTAATAAATTGTCATAATAACTAAAACATATTTACTCCAAAAGTGTTGATTCAAATTTTTTAATTCCTGTTTTGTCAAGCTGCTTTAAAGAGCCAACCCTTGTTGTAAGAATATGCTAATGTGTAATTAAACTGCACTCGCATCATGCCATATGGTACATTTGAAACATAAACCACTGTTCTATTATTTGGGGAGGGTCATTTGAAAAGGAAAGCAAAAGAAAAAGAGACAACCCAGGGGAAAAGACAGTTTATCTGTCCTCTCACATTTTATAAGCCAGCTTTAAGCATTAGGCACTGTTATTCTGGATGAGACTTGACAGCTTCGAGGTCAATGGATTCTTAATCTTTTATTAAAGAGAAGAGAATGTGCTGATATGCAACAAAGACCATTTTATTAGTTGTGAGTTTTTTTCTTTAAATAAAACATAATGAAGTTTTTAGGGAAAATATCTTTACTGTGAAGCCATGAGCAGGTAAACATGCACACATGGGGGAAGTAAGCTTTGGAGCCAGTGTGAGTTTTGCTGTTGGCTTCCGTGGGAGCAGATCCTGGTTCTCTGCCATTTTCCAATCTGATATTAGCATGCAAGTCAGGATGGGTGAGAGGGAGATATAAAGAGAGAAATGCTGGATTCAGAAAGAGAGGCAGTTAGGTGCTTAATTATATAGTGGCATGTGGACAGTGTGCAAGCAGGAGTGCAGACGCAGGCAAAAATGATTAATCTCTTGTTTTAATTATAGTTGATCGTTTGATTGTGTGGTCATTATTGAAAATGACCTGGTATTTCATTTGGGAACTTCAGAGTAGCAGGAAGGTGAGGAGATGCTGTAGTCTAAGGCATTAGCTTCTTACTAGTAGATGTTTGTATTTTAATGTGCTTGACAGGTCACAAGTGAGATGAGTGATGGGCTCAACCTAACCTTTGCCAGATGATCACCTACATTAAAAAACCCTGCATAATTTATTAAAATAATTCAAACACATTTCTCAGTAGAGCATTCATTGTCTACTTTTCTTTTTAATGATAACCATCCATGATGCTACCGTCTGATGGCTATTCAAGGAGACGTACATTGAATTAGTCAGCCAGTGTTTTTAGCTTTGTTCCCAGAATCAAAGGTGCAGGTCCTCAGAGGTATTTTAGTTTCTAAAATAAAAATAACTCCTCCTCAGCACTGCTCTGGATTTGCATGTGTCTAGTCCCAAAATCCAACCTACTTTGAATTTGGTAGGTACGTGCAAAGAGGCCAAAACTCAACAGTGTTCTGCTCAGTGATGTGGTGAAAAACAAGCACCTCTTGAAGCGAACACTTCAAGGTGAGATTGTGGCAAGAAGCCTGGGCTGCTGTGTAGAGAATTTTAGTTTTCAGAGTTGACAGGCAGTAGACTTTCAATGCAGGGTTATTGCACTCAGAAATATGTTTCTGGCCTCATGGGAAGGCCAGAACACTACATAAAATTCTGCTGCAGCATGAAAGAGTTGAAAGGTTTCTTTCACATAATGTAACCTCTCAGGAAATCTAACCTGACAAACAAAATAAAAATACCCTCTCCTCTCCTTCATTAACAAGAAAATAACCACCTTGTTAACCAACTGGCGTAATACGTTTTACCTCAGCTCTGCAAAGTACTTGCTTATCCTAAAGCATGTTTCAAACCCCATTCCTATTCTGCAAGGCAAGAAAATAGGATGTGCAATTTAAAACATGTACAGCCATCATTTCACTTGATAAATCGGTACTAGTGAGAACCATGTGAAACTGTTGATGGCATCAGGCCTCCACCACAGGCCCACGAGAATTGAAGGGCAGAGGAAGATCTGGGTACTGTCTGCCCACCACTCATCCTATTTTTCATACATGCCCAGGTTAAACTCTTGACCCTACTGAAATAAGGGATGTTGTCAATTACTTGAATGGGACCAAGCCTTTGCTCACAGACTTTAAGGATGACCATCTTGACTGGTCTGTTATGACCAATCCAGGAATCCCTGTGTTAAGCTCAAAACTTCTGTCTGACCTAGGTACTTTAGGAACATATCCAGTGTTGGTTTAAAGGTTTTAAATAGAGAAGTATTCATTGTACACCTATTTAAGGTATTCCAAAGGCTAATTACTCTCACTCTTTAAAGACTGAATCTTACCTCCCATCCTAATTTGTATATATTCACCTTCTAGATGTTGAATATCAGAGAAAAGGAACTTCTGGAGCAGAAAGTATCTATACAGACATCTGCAGCTATAGGTTCAGGAATAGGACTGTCCCTGAGCATGGTTATGTCCTCCGGGACAGGGAAATGGGAAAATGAAAAGTGACCAAAGGAGATAATGAAAGGGCAATAAGAGAAAATCTGAGAAAGATGGGTGCTCTTGAAGTTAGTAAGTTGAAAGGGGAAGGGTGGCAAGAAAAAACTCAAGGAGTCAAAGTTCCCATTATATGGGAAATAAAAAATTTGGGTAAGATTACTTCCTTGCAGAAAAGTGGATTACAGTGTTGGTTGGAGTGGATTAACAGGACAGAAGAAGTTTATGTAGTTGGGAGGCTAAGGCTAACTCTATTCATTGACTTTAGAATTGCCAATTTTTAGCTAGAAAAAAAATTTCAGAGATAAAGGAAGTTTATCTTTTTCCCATTTCCCATTTCCCCACCACACTCTTCTCTTTCAGTGTCCAAAATGCAAGGTATTAGGAAAGAGGACTGGAGTGAACTGACGTATCTACAAGACATTATGTCTTATTCGGCCAAGATTTCTGGAAATTTCAGACTCTATGAAGATAAGGATAATAACACTTATATTTCTTTCAGGGTGGTAAAAAAAATTGAAACCTCTAAAAACTGAAATTAAACGCTGTGAGTGGGAAGAAATGAATCTGGTCAGTGACAAACTGGTTTAGCTGTTTTATGGATTATATTACCAATTAATCTCATCTGAAGATATGGTATGACCTACCAATACAGAATAAATTAATAACAGCAGGTAAAGGTATTCTTTATGTTCTCTTTAAATGCATGATATTTACAAATTATTATATAGATCTACAGATAATATACTTATTCAATATGAACAATACAAATGTTTTTATCTGGACATAACTTGAAGTGATAAACCTCAGAGATTTGTCACCAGGGCTGGAAGTGTGCATTGTTCTGGATCCTTTTTAACAAACTCCCAGCCCATTGTCCAGATTTACCATAAAGAAAAGCACTGAGAATTTAACATGTACAGAAAAATGATTGTCAAAGAGAAGTTGCTTCTCTGCTATAAGTGCTAAAAAAGATCTCTTCCCTGCTTTTTTAACTGTGAAGTGCTATTAAGTCACAACAGTCTTGTTTGCATGACCCAGTAGTTTTCATTCATCATAATCCAAAACAGAGTCACAGAGAATCACAGAACTAGTAAGGTTGGAAGAGACCACTGTGGGTCATCAGGTACAAGCACCCTCCTTAAACAGTCATCCCAGCCTTGCTGAAGTCAAGGTAGACAATATCCACTGCTCTCCCTTCATCCATCCACGTACTTGCTTCATCATAGAAGGTAATCAGATTGGTCAAGCATGATTTACCTTCAGTGAATCCATGCTGACTACTCCTGATCATCCTCCTGTCATTCACGTGGATAGGATTACACGTTGAGGTATTCCACCACCTTTCCAGGGATTGAGGTGAGGCTGACTCACCAGTAGTTTCCTGGGTCCTCATTCTGGAGTAACATTTGCTTCCTTCCAGTCCTCAGGAACCTCTCCTGATTGTCATGACCTTTCAAAGATGACCATGAGCAGCTTAGCTGTGGTGTCTGTCAACTCTCTCTACACTCCTGGATTCATCTTGTCAGGGCTCATGGACTTCTGGATGTCAAGTTCACCTGGGTGATCTTTAACCCAATCCTTCTTGGCTGAGGGAAACAGAATACCAGACTCAAGAGCAAGAAAATTCAAAACCAATATGGAAGGAGTGACTTAAGCTATCTTGAAAGAAGACTGAAATGTGATTAAAGTACAACAGATTTATTGTTCTACACATAGTTTTCTTGATTTGAAGGATGCATTTCTAGTGTAGTATTTCTTGGAAAGTTGGATCACAGTTTTGGATTTATATTAACTTGGTATGAATATCGTACTTTAGTTTTGTTCTTCCTTCAAATCTCCATATTTCCGCTTGATTTCAGCTTCATTCTGAAATGCAGTTAATTCATACTGTAGTGCAGGTAAGTGGGAACGCATCGCTCTTAGCAGTCTGTGAGAGAATAAAACTGTATCTTGTAAAATGTTGATGGTGAAACATTGCCAATGGCCGCTCTCAGTGTACTATCTGTTCCTGAGAATTCAAAGGAAGAAGCAATTTCAGTCTTAGAGATACATTATGTCCTTATTTAAGGGGAGGGGGTCAGTTCCTGGTTACTCGAGCACATCTGAAAAACATAAATTTAAATATTATCAAATTATCTTTGTATGGTGGGGGGAAATCAAGTGATTTCTGTGTACTGTGAAGCCAAATTTTGTGTGTCTGTCTTGTCACTTTAACTGAAATATGTAATGAATGACTCACTACAAATTCTTCTCCTGAGTAGTGTGAGCTTGAGAACCAGTAGGTCATCCTAAAAGTCCCGACCAATGCAGGAATATCTTCTGCAAAGGGTTACTAAATGCTTTGTCTCATCTAGTTTTTAGTTGATTGGGCAATGACAGCCATACAGCTTCCCCTGAGAGATCTTTTCATGTAGCATCAATTCTACATTAAGTCATTTCCATTTCTCATTCTGTTGCCCTATAAAACTTTCTGTGGGGCAAGGGAAAAATAATCAACATGAATGAGAAAGGCCTGCATCACATTTAATTAAAAATATTTTTGCCCCTGGAATGAAAAGGTATGGTGATGACTGGAGTCGCTGGGGAGTCCTGCCTGAAAAGTGTTGGCATCATATCACCCTATTTCAGTACAGATACAAAACTGGACAAAATGTGCAATTATGTCTTAAACAAAAATGTGGTGCTAGACATCAAATGCATGTAGCTGAAGCAACATATGAACACATGGCATCTTTGCTAAGTAATTTGCTCTTAATTGTCAGCACATTTAGTACTGGCATTTTTAGATACATTTTAGGTTCATTCTCTAACAAATGACTCTACACTAATTGTTTCTCCCAGCAATTTATTGCACAGCTGGGAGACCAAGTTGCAGAATTGCACACACACTATCTTGTATTCAATTCATTTCCTGAAAATGTTTAAAATTCCATGAGGTAGTCAAGAGTTATTTTAATTGCAGTGTCTACAATGAAAATATGGAATTAATTAAATGTCTTGTGGGTCAGGTAAGGTACAGCTTTCAGAACCCATTGCTTAGTAATGTTTCAACAACTGTAATAGTGTAAATCAAGATATCTTTTGGTAATGGGGATAACTGTGACATTTCAGAGGATCTCTTAAAAGCTTATTTTTATTTAAAAGGTGAACATCTGCTAAGGTAGCAAACTCATCTGTATGCAAAAGAATTATCTTTCTGAGGATCTTTCCATTATGAAATACCTGTCATGATTCTCTTGTACAAATCTGTTAGGTCTCACAAATCTTTCTCTCATGTCTCTCCTAAGGTGCACTTATCTTCTCTGATGAGAGATAAATGTTCATAATTTAAAAAAAAGAAAGTTTTAATTTTAAGCAGACCAAAATCTGAAGGCTTACTAAGGAATATTAGCTGGAACAATATAAATGGAGATGGATCTTTAGAAAATGGGTTGCCTATTGTATGTAGGATTAACTTTCAAGGAGCGCCGATGTCACATCTTAAGTTGGGAAAAAATTGCTAAAAAGTCCTTCCCTGTTAGCTCATGAATCACACTTCTCTGATATGCCAAATCACATCAAGAGCAGTCAGTCAAATTAACTGACATCATGAAGTGCTTAGTGAATTTTTTTTCATAGGAGAATGATGTCATAACTTTCCTATTTTACACTGCAAGCAAGATCTCAAGACTGAGGAAAAAGTGGCTGTATGAAGTTGGAATATTTTTTTAGTCTGAAGTGAGCAAATTCCTGATAAATTCTTCGGGGCTTCAGGTGGTTTTTGTTGCTGTTGTTTTTGTTTGTTGGTTGGTTTGGTTTTGGGGATTTTTTGTTTGTTTTTTATTTGTTTGTTGGTTTGGTTTGGTTTTTGGGGCTATTTTGCAAGGCTTTAACATTGTAAAAGTATTTTTATAATTGAAAGTACTTTGTGCTTTTGCTAGTCTGTGAAGTGTAAGCAGCATGCATTACAGCAGAGACTTAACATCACCTGTACACCTTTACACCTTTGCATACAGTGAGCCCTTTGAAATACTGACCTCATTTTGAATACCTTTTTTGCAAGCTGTAACCTTTCCATTAGCAGAAGGACTTGGTGATTACAGGATGAATTCACCTGATCAGAATTCCTGAACCTGTGAAGTGCCTGGACTGGAAACCCCTGTCACTGCTAGCACAAGTCAATGCCTGCTGCAGACCCACAGCAAACACAAGGTCACAGAAGCTGAAGTTGGACTTGGAAAGATCCATATGGCTTCACAGCAATGAAGATGTTGAGATGATGGGTGAGGGAAAGAGGGTATCCTTCAGTATGGGTATAATCCATCACTGAAGAGACTCTGATGATAATCAACATCATAAAATAGATCTGCAAGAAGGTTAAGTCTTATTCACACAGATTAAAAAAAAATAGCTGGTTTGGACAGGGAGGGTTAGTGCTTTGTTTTGGTTTGGGGGTTTGGAGTGGGTTGGTTTTCAGTTTGGTTTGATTCCATGTGTTCCACTGGGTTTTTTCCTCCGTGTACCTAAATTCTTTGTATAATTTCCAAGATGGTTGCCTGCAAAAAGTATATATGCAAAAACCATAGCAAATCAAATATTTGCACATGCTATCTCTAATTGTAAAATTAGACTAAAAATGTGTGAAAATTCAGCATTTTTTATATTTTTATATCATGTTCAATAATATGAAACTTTTTTAAAATCTTGCGGTAATCAGTTCACTGAGGTCTTTTAAACTATTCAAAACTCTGAATATACCATTTCTTCCACTTAAACCACATAAGAAAGTGATTAGCTAGTGTATTTTTACTGTTTGTTTGTCTTTTCTGTGCAATCCCTTTTATTTTTCACACAGGACATAAACATCTCTTTTGGTTTTAGCTATGAAGGGCAATCTAATAGAATAAATGCAGCCCAAGCTAAATTGGCATCGCTCTGTCAGTGTTACTGAGTGGTGTCTGCTTAACCTACAGCTGAATTTCCATTGATTTCAATTGAAGAAAGGCTAAGGTCCTTAATGAAAAAGGAGTAGAACCAAATAGTTCTTAGCTGAACAGTTTCGGGGTTGTTTTTTTCCCTCATAAATTTGCAGGCTGCAATCCTAAATCGTGTAGATCAGTTATCAGATTGTATTATCTGCTGATGTTCAGCATCTGTTAGGTAAATCAAGAGCTCTGAACAGCAAGACTGCAACTTTCTATAAATCACAGTTTAGTTAAAATAGCCTGTCTGTTACCTGCCTGATACAGGGAGAGGCACAGCTCCTGAATAACTGGAAGGGGAAATGGAAGGGCTGGGAAGCCAAAGATGGTGATCGTGTTATATGATGCTATTAGGGAGGGTCTAAATAACCTCCCCCTACCCTGCTGTTCTCTGCTTGCAGAGAATATAAAAACACCTAAAACACCTGATTCAATTTTTTGTAAGTAGATTTTTGACAATTATTTCAGCTGATGAAACAAAAGCTTTGCTGCTGTGACAAAATCTCAGGGTTTTTCCATCCATATCAGCTGGTCCAGTTAAAAGACAATCTACTCCTACTTATCTCGTATCCTCAGGCCACCACTGTTACCTAAAATAACACAGGCAATGCTGTAGTTGGGAAGTAGTGGCCAGTATTCTAGTTAACCTTTGTGATGACATATTTATTCTGGTGCACACAGTAATTTCTTATCACAAATTGTTTCCATATGGAAACTTTAGACATTTCTTTTTCCAGAAAAGACCTCAAACGGATTCTGTTCCCACTTTTCTGTAGAAGTGTTATTATATTTGTAACAATTAAAAATGCAGTTTCCCTTGGGGAAATGTCAGTGGTAATTATCACATTGATGATTCAGAGAATGCTTCCTTCTACAATTGTCTCTTGATAAATTGCTGGTACTTGTTTGACACTCTCAGTTCTCTTGTTTGATTAAATAATCATCATAAAAAAAATCATCACTTCATAGTCAGATGTCAGTCTCCTTTCACGCTGAAGTGCATTGCTCTTGCTGTTAAAAATCCCAACCACATCACCATGTGAAAGCCAAAAAAGCCTTCAAGAGCCTATCTGTGTGGCTCATAGTGTGTGTCAGCAGTAAATAGAAGAGCTGTACACTTAAACTCCTCTCCACATGGGTGGAAAGTTCAGGGATAAAATCCTTGCCTTGCTTAGCAGTAGTACGTACCAGTAATGAAACTATTTGTGGATCTGCTAGTGTTTTCTCAACTCCTGTTCACAATTGTCTGGGTTTCTCTGCGTATTAGGCTTGTAACTCCTGCTGACCACATTTATTATACCCTACACCACTGTGCGAGGGAGCCAGTCAGTAGCAACATTTCCACTGACTTCAGTGGGCACTAGGTCAAACTTATCATCTCTTTGTGAAAATATCTCACTTCTCCCTGCAGCCCCAAACCCTACATGTCCCACATCTTCCTTCCTTGAAATCCTGCTCACTCCTTGGTTGATGTTCTCCGCCTTGATCTTCATAGCAGACACCACATGCAAATACTAATGCTTACCAGCATCTTATTAGCCTATCATGAATCGGTAGACCACTGTAAACCTCACTGCACCTTTTCTCTTCCTTTCATTACCAACACCTTTCCAATCTTGTCTAACTGAGACCAAAGGAGTTTCAGATCACATTCTCAAAATAGTACATATTGGAAAATAGTACGACTTTATCATATATTTCAATTATTTTTGGTAGATGAATGTGGCTCTGTTTTTTTTCGCTCCTTCTACCATATTTTTAAGCTTATCTATTGCTAAAGATGCAGTTTCTAACAAACACGTAAGAAATTTTCACACCCCAGGCCAAAGCCTTCACAGTTATTATTCTCAGGAAATTTTGCTTGTTTGTTTGTTTTCTCAGCCGCAGGCCTATTTGTGTACTTTATTCACTCTGACAAGCAGTGAAGCATGTTGGTAGTTTTCTTACACTGCAATTCATTTTCACTACCTAAGTCCTTTCTGTCAATATGAGACACAATACACTGGTTCCTCTTCTCTTCTCTTCTCTTCTCTTCTCTTCTCTTCTCTTCTCTTCTCTTCTCTTCTCTTCTCTTCTCTTCTCTTCTCTTCTCTTCTCTTCTCTTCTCTTCTCTTCTCTTCTCTTCTCTTCTCTTCTCTTCTCTTCTCTTCTCTTCTCTTCTCTTCTCTTCTCTTCTCTTCTCTTTTCTCTCTTCCTGATCTCATCCAGTAAACAAATGTACTGTCCCTTTAACTTCTGGCAAGGAACAGTCTTTCATGGAGCAGTGAATGGATCAGCTTTCCAAAAGTGGTTCAGCAGTGGTGATTCTGGGTTATGGCCTTCTTTGAACTCTTGATCCATCATATCTGATGTGCTGTCTAGCCCCTTGACTGATTTTCAAACTAGTCTCTAATTGCACAGTAGCTACCTCTGCGTTTGGCCAGAGAAATGTCATGAGCAGATGTGAGGTGACCCAAGCAAGGTTCATAAATGATGTGTTTGGGATCAGATTCAGTTGCCCGCTGTGCTAAATACCACATAGACACTAATTGAAAAGACAGCACATGCTCCAAGAAGCTTCAGTACAGCCGAAGGAAGGAAATCAGCACCTAGGAAGTGGGAAAAATGGAAGACAAACAAAACATAAAACAGTGTTTGGAAACCAAGATAATTAAAGAATATTAAAGAAACACCTTTGAAGTCGCAAGGTCAAATAACCAAAGTTAGGAAATACAAAATATTAGACTGTTTCACTCTACCTTTTCTTATGTGATTATGTGCTGGTTTGTTTCAGCAAAAATATTTTTCAGATAAAAAGTTGTTGACCTAAAGAGCAACTACTTACTATTTTGCTTCTTTGCTCTGGTCGCATTGTGCTCTCAGGGTGCACTTACTCTATGTCATTCAAACCTATGCCATGAAGAAGGAATTATCCATTAACTTTACCATCATATTTCTCACTGCAGGATCCACAGTTTCACAAGAGCTGCAGCAGCTCATTATGATAACCCAGTGATGGTCTCTCATCTAGCCAAGTTCTTGGTAGCCCTTCCCATAATACGCACAAAAAAAGTGTCTCTCACTTTTTGAGCTGATGGTAGAAATCTGTCATAGATATTAAGAAGACCCTGGGATGGGTCTTTCTGACATCTGAGATAGATCCCTGGTCATGATTGCCCTGTGAGAGCTTGGTCTGATGCTGCTGAGGCAGGGGAATGTTCATGACCCTGAGAACACATTCCTGCAATAAAAAAGACTGTCTGTCTTTCACTGAAGATGGCTTTGGTGGAAGAGTGAAGTTGGTGTTCTGTGTCACAGAGGACTGAGAAGTAGAAAGGCCTACAAGATGAGAAAGCTGTCTGGTGTCAACTCCATACAAGGACAATCTTCAGAAAATTTACAGCCACATCCAAAGACTCTTTCTTGAAGTAAAAGTTAGACAGGACCTAAGCACAACCTCTAAACTCTGTATGTTCTTTGCTTTTTTATTGTAAAATTTCCCAAGTGCCAGGAGTTATGTATTCTATCTCAGAAGTGACACAAGTCAGCAGTTCTGAAAAGTTCATCACACATCTGACTCCTACAGTAGAACAGGAACTGCTGTCTGTCCCCACATCCTCAGAGAGGCTCAGTCAGGAGAGTGTTGTAGTTGTATTCTGCCATCACCAAGAGGATCTGTTTCCATCTGAAATGCCACTGCTCATTTCAAAATTTAGCTGAGAAATAAGCGCCTGCTTTCAGATAAATAGGGAGATAGAGATAGAGATGATAGAGATAGAGATAGCGATAGAGATAGAGATAGAGATAGAGATAGAGATAGAGATAGAGATAGATACAGATAGATACATATAGAGAAATAAGTGCCTGCTTTCAGATAAATAGGGAGATAGAGATAGAGATGATAGAGATAGAGATAGCGATAGAGGTAGAGATAGAGATAGAGATAGATACAGATACAGACGTAGATGTAGACGTAGACGTAGACATAGACGTAGACGTAGACATAGACATAGAGAGATGATAGAGAGATTGATTGATAGCTAGATAGAGAGATAGATAGATAGATAGATAGATAGATAGATAGATAGATAGATAGATAGATAGATAGATAGATAGATAATAGATGTGCCAGTGCTTTACTTCCCTTAGTAGGTTTACACCCCTATCTCACACCTCTCAGACTGATGTCCTTGTTCCCAAACTGTGGAATGTTCTGAGGTAGAGGGACTTTCTTGTGTCACAGTCCAGGGAAGAAGCCATGATTCAGTGGGTCAAAGACTGAGAACACAAGAGATTTTGGCTTTGTAGCCCACTCAGCCTTAAAATACTCCTACAGATCTCTTGAGAGCCACAATTTTTCAATGACTTGCAGGATGACAAGTTTGGGGAGCATCTCAAAGGGATGATAAAAGGTGCAACATTGAATAAAGGCCACAAATTAATAAAGGCTGTCAGATTTCAAGATCAGGGAGAGATGACCTATGTTTTTCCAAATAAAAGGTCAGCAGAAATTTTTAGCATGGGAAGAACACCATGTTTTTCTCCATATTCCTTCTTAGAAATAGCAGTTTATTTTCTGCTTAAATATGTGTGGATATATAAAGTCACCATGCACTGTACACCCAACATAGAAAATTTCTATGGTGTTTGGCAAAGTTGAAAGTTACTCAAAGGAAGATCATGGTGTCATGGGAAATACCAGGCAACCACAGTTACAGGCAGGGTGACCCATCCAGCCTACAAAAAAAACCACATGGCTGGAGAGCATCATGCACTGGCAGATTTTCTATTTCACATCACTGACCACATAGTTCAGCAAGGAGCTAGTGCAAAAAAGTAAGTGTGGGAAAGGGGACTATGGAGCAGATTTCTGCTGTTTAGAAAATATATTGTACTGCTATCTGCAAGAATATATGGGCCAGCAATTTGGTTTTCAAATAGAAAGAAGCAATTTTTCCTGAGCTTAAGCTGTGAGCTGGGACAGGATCTCAAAAGTGGGAACAAATAATGTGGAATGGTTAGGTTTGCCCATGTGCCTTACACCTTTCTCATTCTAGTCCAATGACCCTTATGCCTTTCTCGTCTGGTCCTGTGGCACAACAGGTGAAAGACCCCTTATAGTAAGTAGGAGGGGTCAGAGAAGGCTTAAACTCAGGTGCTTACCAGATGATAAGACCAAGCTGAAATCCTATATAAAAGGTATGCAGATAAGCTATTAAGTGTCAAACTGGCAGTTGTGGAGAGAGGTTGTCCTTGCAAGGAGAACCACTATTTCTTCCAGGCTAGCTCAAGGAGGCAGGGTTGGTCTGTCAGGGACATGTTATAGCTGATGGCTGCTTGCAAAGCCTGCAGTGGCTCAACTACTCACAGTTTAGAGGAAAACATGTTTCGGGTTTTATTGATACACACAGAGATGGCAACTCATCCAGTTATGAGCAACAGAATCCTTCCTGCTCCAAAACTGCAGGTAAGTGTTGCATTGCTTAAAAGTGTCCCCAAGCTGGGCTGCATCATTTCTTTACAGAATCTCCCCGGATGGAAGTACCACAAGCAAGTGTAGTTATAGCAATTCTTTCTGGTATAATTTGTCTTTTGGGTGAGATTTTTGAGAGCTGCAAGTGTTCTTCTTCAACATTTGAAAGGTATATTTTATTTATTTCACCAAAGTGATATAGTAGCTTTAAAATGCCTTGTCTGAATTTCGAAGTCCTTATGAATTCTGCTATAAAAAATCAGACTCTCCTACACATAGACAATTTGACTTCTGCTCTCAGAGATGTGCTGTATGCGCACACACAACAGTCTTTGAATAAGTAACATCTGTAATGTTATATTTTCTCTGATTAATGAAGAGAAAAGCGTTAGATCAAGTCTTCTGAGTCCTTAAATGCTGTTCTGCAATTATGCTACAGCTGATCTTTATTGTTTGAGCTGATTATTTATCTCATTTTCTCATGATTGTCTGAAGTTTCTTCTTTAAAAATTAGGTCTTGCTATTAACAACTATTATTAACAGCAGCAGGAATGTTGCACTTACAAGTTCAGTTCTATCCAACTTTGGTTTAAATTGTTTGTTCCTGCCATTTTTCTCTGCAAGCTCCAGGGATGATCTGAAAGGTAGTGCATTTATCAATAATACTTCGGAATTTGTTATGTGTAATGCTGAGGTTTGGAGATAGATGAATAAAAGCAAACCATTTAAAATGCAAATGTTGTCAAAAACAGGAAGAAAGTTGTACCAGACCCATTTGTTTGGCCTAAAAACTCAAGGCTTCCTTAAGGGAAATGAATGAATATTGCAGAGAACTGAATCTGATTGGGATGAAAAAATCATTACTAAATTCTAATGTATCTACTGAGAAAGGGGTAAGAGTGGTTTCAAGGCATGCACCTCCTCACTACACTTTTGAAAAACCTACCCCAAGCATCTGACAGAACGGGGAGATCTGCTATCATAGGCTTTGTTACAAATAATGATGGCATGCTAAAGCTGCTGTAAAAAAAGGTAGCAGGAGCTCTAGACCTCAGGCCCCAGCAGTGAATCCAGAAGCTGGCATTAGGCACTGGGACATCCTCTCTGAGGGCACAGAGCACAGAGGGACATCCCCTCCTTCAGTGGAGCCTGCATCCTAGGACAGGACTGCTCTTCCCTTGGGGGACCAACTGGATTACACCACATACTCTTTCTGCCTGTATGTGAGGGCTTCCTTTAGGGAAAAAAAAAAAGGCAATTTTGTACAGCCTAGTCTCTCAAACTGTTTGGAATCCCTAGCTCCTAGTCCTTGTTTCCTTGATTTTCTTTGTGTTAATGTTTAGAGTCTGGCAGCAGTTGAATAAAATGTTTCTGGGATTAGGCAATTGCTGGACAGAGCTTCTTTGGGGGGTAGATACACGGGCTCTGCTAGAGTTAAGCCTGAGGTACCTTTACTGATATATAGACAGGCCTTGTGTGAGGGGCAGAAGGGATTTTAAAATTACGCCTTTGGAAATACAACAGGAGAGAGAAGCAGTAGTGTTCTCTTATCTATAATGTTGTGTTACTGCAAAGACAAGGAAGAAAGATGCAAAAACAGTGAATGATTAGAGCACAGAAAAGCTTAATGTAGGTATTTTAAGTCAAGCAGATAAATGCAAGAGGAATTAGATGTGTTATACAAAGCATCAAAAAGAAGAGCCATGAAAAAACCAGCTCTTTCAAGGAAATAAATTCTGTTTAGCAGAAACTACCTCCTTGTTGAAATGTCTGTCCCATTAAGTCATCAGTCTGTGTGGTAAAGCCAAATCACATGAATGTTAACAGACTAACAGACTAAACAAAACTATCTGTGACAAAATAAAGGGTAACTGGGCCACCACAACTTTAATGCAAGAGACAAATTCAAAGTTGTGGAGGTATTCGAAACACAGCAGAAAGCATGTTTTCTTAATCCAAGTATCTAATAAGCACTGAAAGAATGAAGTATAGGATTGGAAACACATGCCCAAACAATGTGTGACTGCAAGGGGAGGCGTGGTGTAAAGAGCAGCTGTGTTTCCAGTACCCCTGGAGAGAACTGACACTATGCAAAGGTGTTGGCACCAGTCTCCAATAGGAAAATGCAGCTGGAGGATGAAACTCTTTTAATGAAACAAAAGTTTTACTAAGTCTCTTAATTGAATCTACAGTCGTATATTCTATAGCAGGTTGTCTTCTGACGCTGCATAGAAATGGATAAAAAGTGAATTCCAAACAGACAGTGGAGCTGAATCTGACGTGATCACAGCAAGCGCTGCGCCCAAAATTTAAATTCAAAGCTCTGCATATTTCAAACAGCAAGATCAAAATGAGTCTGTTTGGCAAAGCTGTGCTGGCCTGCCTGCTAACAGATAGGAGTTCTTGAAATTGTGGAATAGAAAGTCCCAAGTGTGCTTGATTGAAGAGCAGTCTGCAAACACAGATTATCAAATTGAGTAGATAACCTATCTATGGAATTGAATTCTAGACTTCCTTTCAAAGAATGCCATGGGACATGGAAGAATACAGGGTGTAATAAAGGTGTGTAGCAAATTTTATATGTCTGAGGCAATTTCAAAGAGGGTGGGGAAAAAAACAGCATACTAAAATTAAAATTAATCGTTTCTCCCAGGCAAAGCCATAGAAAAAATAATGTAAGATGCAATCAACAGAGAATGACAAAACAGCAAAACAATTAATTGTGACAAAAGTTTTTTTTCTATGTCTGCTTTATTAAGGAAGAATCTCTCTTAATAGTTTTTGCCTTTTTTTCTTTTTATAATATATTTTGTTGGCAAAGATATCTGCATTTTTCTGACAGACTCCAAACGCATTGATTTAATCCAGATTCTAATAAAAAAGTAAACTATTTGAGTGTAACACTTATTAAATAAGTTGAAAGGCAGATAACTAATAGATCAACAGAAGAGACAGTCCTCACCTAAGGGAGAACTATCACAGCTCCTCCAGCAGTTCTCCCATGAGTCACCACTGCTCATTAATTTTATCAATATTTTCAGGGGAGGAATTGCTGGAAAAGAATGTGAATTTCTTTAGACATAAAAGTATTTTAAGGACTTGTAACTTTTACTAAATTACCTGAATCACATGTTCAATGGTCCCACATCTGCTTCCACGTGTGACTTTATCACTGGGTATGGATCTGGAGTAGCATGCAGTTGAAAGGCTGAAACCTCTGAAAGATTGAGAATAACTGAATGTGAACCCCCAAGGTGATGTGGTAGCTCATAGTGGTAACTCAAATGGAGGTAACAAGTAGAGAGGATTTTTAACTATCTGTAGCAGAAATCCATCATTAGAATTCAATCTTCACTTTGAAAATATTGCAGACTTATTGGAAGAATATTCAGAAAAGTGCTGGAATAACTATTCAGATTCAAGGTACAACTTAAAATTTATTTTAGTGCATCCATGTACCTTCACTTCTAATTTGTCATCACTGAATGTTGCATTGAAGATTTCCATGGTGGCATAAAATGACATGAGATCACTGAAATCTCTAGGGAATGTAAAGTCACCAGAAAAGAACTGACATGAAATATAGTGATACCAACACCTCCCTAAGCTATTGACTAAGGGCTATGGGATGTAGCTATCCTTTGCTAAATCAATTGCTCAATGTCTTAGGCTTTCCAAAGCATGGTATCAAACTGGATGCAGAGATAAAAGTGCCACAATTGGTTATCTGTCAAGTTGCAAACAGCCAAAGAGACACGGAAGTGACCAAGATGATCATGTTAAAAAATGGGAATCAAAACACTACATAAGCAGAAATTTTGTGAAATCATCCTGTGAGCATCATCCTCTGCAACCTGTGGGAGAGGGTTAAAGAAAGACTTTGGGGATTTGAGAAGAAAGCAAGGGGGATGGCTAGATGAATATGAATCCATAACAACTTTTTAGAGGCTCTTCCACACTTGCAAATTACAAAGATTGTTCTTGGGACTTAGCTTCTGGTCTGAAGTTGAACTTTTGCTTCAGTGGAAGAACATGGAACATGTAGTAATAGGAGGGAAGTTGCATGAAGAGTTTGTCTTGTTCATAGGTAAGGGGAATGGCTGGGAATCAGATAGAACAGCAAGAGGGTTTTAGTACAGTGACTCCAAGGAAGACAGCAACAAAGTTTGAATTGATGCAACAAAGAATATGAAGAAAATTAATTCTTTGGATTATTTTAGAAAAGTGGTAGGGTGTACGGATATCACAGACAGAGAAGAGGAAAGTTTTATCAGTGAGATGATAGCCATCAGCACTAGCACCTGACAGGGGTAGTCACATGAACAGTGAAAGGAAGGAGACAATACCAACTTGGTAATTATAACTTACAACCAAGTGGTCTCAAAAGCATATGGGTTGATGTACTACCTAACAAAGACCAGGGTGCTAACAGGTATGTGTCAAAAACTGCCAAATTAAACCCAAGAATGGGGTGCTTTACCTCTTAAACATTTGTCTGCAATACCTAGGCATAAAAATAGTAGCATCTGGACAAACTCAGTTCAGCATGTGTGCAACTTTATCTCATGCAGCTAGCAATAAACCATCACTGATAGTTTCTAAAAATTGTGGATAAATCCACATCTTGAAAGGCATGATATCCAGCATGGAAAAAAAATATTTTTTGGATCTTATTATGATGTATTAATTTTTAGGCTGGAAACTGGTGGGCGGCTGAAGGCCGGAAATACATTGCATATGAGAAATATCTGCATGGAGGGCAAGTTTTTGACTCCAGACCAGTCCTCAGAGAGTGTGAAATGAAGGCAAAAATCTGAAGTAAAAAATCACCATACAACATGCAGAGAGAACTGCATTACATAGCAACTAGCCTACGTTACATGTTACTAAACACAGGAAGTTGACAAGTGAATCTAGAGACAACAGGAAAAATACAGAAGTAATATGCAGTAAAAGGAGTAAAAAGCAAAGTATAGCAAAACCAAAAGAAATCCTCTCAACAGTGTGGATCTAATGTTAGCTGGAAGTGCAAAATCAGTGTTTAAATCTTCAAGAAGTTGAAAATCAGAGTGATGTAATTTTAACAAAAGAGAGAGATAAAGCACTTTTTAAAATATCATTAACTAAAGAAGATATTAAACAGTGCTTACTGGGTTAGAGAAATAACCAGTGAATTTGAAAATTCTTTTAAAAATAAGAGAAAATAACAGTGAAACTGACAAAATACGAATTTAATAACTTGCATTCCTCTCCCAAATATATAAATCAACATAGTTTTTATGAAAAAATATGTCTTGGCATTGCATGTCTGATTTATTTTTTAATGAGATTATGGGGTTAGTTTATATATGTCTCAGCCTAGGCTTCTGTAAGGAATTTACGCCTAGACATTCTTAACATATTATATGTTATCCCTACAGTATCCTCAATCAGTGCCAGCAACTATTTAAAGCAAGTTAAAAATGGGCTAATTTGCAGAGCACAAAAGAGTGTGGTATAGACATCATCATGAAATGGGATTATGGCTAATGTGATTCTGCACAGACTGGGATGTTCAGCACTACTGGCTGCTGTAATCAGGTGGTCAGAAATATGTACATACCTAATGTTAATCAAATTTGTGTTAAAGATGCACTTGCCATGTTATGTGGCACCTGCCTACCTACACAGCTACCACCATGTCTCTGGAAGACTGTTCATACAGCAGAACTATCACATGGCCTTTATTTTATTATTAATCCCTTTTATTTTCCTCTAGTAAATCTGTTTTTCTGGGTATCAGATCAGTCCTGCAGCTAAGGTGCATGAATGTCACAGAGAAATTTGAGCTGACAAAACAAACTAGTCTAAATATTGCAAAATACAAAATAAGACATTTGGGAACCCAGTCCTTACATATCAAGGAACACATCCGAGAAGACAGAGGTGGAGAAAAGCAGTGTCATAATGAAGAAATGTGTGAACATGCAGACCTATGTCAGTGCTGCAGAACTGCATTTGGGCTACTGCAGTTCTTGGTTGTTTGGACAATAAATATTAAATAGAAATAAAAAGACAGGCTGCTGATGGAACAAATGCAAAACACCCCGATACTGCGTAGGTAGTTCTGGCTTTCATGCTTTGAGAGAGGAGGCTGTGAAATTGGTGACAGTGTAAGAGAAAGCCTCACTCAGAGCTCAGCAACTGGAGAAAGGGTCTCACACAAATTTCAGGTTTGCTTAGGTTGTCAGAGCAAAAATGGAGAGGTACTTTACTACCATATGCAAACTTCTTTAATGGAAAATGCTGGATAATAAAATTTCAGTAACGAAGCTGAGAAGAGCAGAAGGATAAATTCCTGAACAACTTTTATTAGAAATAAAGAAACATGGAGGCTTTCTATTTTTCTTGTCTATTCTGTTTGCTTTAACCAATGAATCATAGCTAACATATACTATCAAGATTCTCCATAAGCTGGTAAGTCAGGTCACATCAAGCACCTGTTTTGAAAGTCAAATATATCATATTGCACCCAGTAAAAATTAACTTGAAGAAATTTAATGGTCTGTGATGTACAGATCAAACCTTAGATTCCTCTAGATTTAACCTATCAGTTTATAAAGTGAAAGTTTAACAAGTCTAGGAAATAACTAATTGTACACTTACAATATGATGATGCAACAGCAAATCTGATTTCTGCTGGTGTGCCAGATTACATGAGAACATCAAGTATCCCTTGCTGGAGGGGTGGTTATGACAAACTGAAACGACATGCACACAGATGCTCTAATTTACAGCTGCTATTTCAAGGAAAGGCTGTTGAGAGAATTATGCTCCTGCATAAAAAAGTGATTGGGGCTATGAGGGTAGATGATTTTGCCCTTGGTGGAGTTCTATGCCAATGATATGTTGTTGCCATAGCACCATGAAGCCATGCATTCCAGTGTAGAAGTGTCACTCTAATTGCAGTGCAGGGCTTTGAGAAGTTTAAAGTCAGACCTTGGAATATCTTCCTTTCGGCTAAAGAGTGAGGTTGTCACTGAAGACAAAGTAAACACAAAAATTGGCCTTGGCTGTAGGAATTGTTTAAGATTCTGAACACACTAAAATTTCGTGATATGGCTGATCATCACTTGCTCCAAATCTCTGGTGACTGCCCCTTTGTGTGTTAAGTGCAATTTGGGTTTGCCTGGGCAATGTTGATTTAGGGAATACCTTCTGAGACAATGCCAGGGAAATCAGCACTGGGAGCCAGCACAGAGATTGCCAGCATCTCTGATTCCCGCATCTGGATCTGGAGAACTCACAGCAAACTCCCACCAGAACATGGCTTTCTTTTTTTCTGTGGAACAGTATCAGAAATGGAGGTCATGATGCCCTTTATCTTGTCTTGCACTATTATTTTGCAAATGCTTGCACACAGCCCTTGAGATACAAGTGGCATCTCGAATATAATATCAAAAATCAGTAGAGGGGTCAGACACATGGATAGTGACCAACCTAATGGCATCAAAAGAAAGAAATTAGTGACACTACAGCTTTCTTTTTCTTGGAGGAGCTGGTGTCACAATCTGATGTTAGATCAGATTAAATGGGGACACAGGGATGCAAGAGTAGCTGTCTCCTTACCATCAACGCGTGGTTCAGTTGCTCAATGCCTCAGTATAGCTCCTTTGTAAAAACCTGCCTTTGTGACCCAAATGACACAGGCTGTGACTGCCAAAGCAGAGGGAGGGGGTATAAGATCATGTAGCCTCTATTTTTTGGTACCTCGGGAGACAGAATTAATGGGCGATAATGCACTGCTTGGGGCTGAGAGTGGCTCAGACACTCAAACTTGTTCATTTGCCTAAATCCATATCTCTGCTAAAACAGGAGCAGGTTTAGCAGAGCCAAACCAGCACCAGCCAACAGGCTGAGTGCTCTCCCACCTCCAGAATTGACCCCACTCCAGATTTCAGGTGGCTGAAATGGGAGCATAAACATTGGCAAAGTTAGGAATTTCCCTCTCCCCCACACACACACCTTTTTTTTTTTCTTCTCTTTCCTGCAGGATTTTCACTCTAGTTGTGAGAGAAGGCAAGACTGTGCTACTATGCAGCTACTATATAGTAAATCAGACCTTTTGAGTCTGGATTAAATTTGACTTCAGGTCATTTATGGAAAGTGATTTTGGAACCTATGACTCAGTGTCTCCACATTAGAGAAAACTTCCATCCCAGAAGTACACAGGCTTGAGTAAACATTAGAATAATTGTAGGATAATTCCCAGGAGTAATTCATATTAATTGTGTGGATTTAGTAGTTACATTATTTGTTCTGAAACTTATCTTTGATCCTGTACTGCAACAGAAGTAAGCAAACTTCTTCTGTGTAGGCAAAGATGCATTTTGGGACAGGTTAGGACCTTCAGAATTTGGTGCCAGGCAAGCAAGACAAAGAGAATAAAATGTTTATTTAATACAAATTTAGCAAGGTGAGAACAAGCTATTGAGAAAACTGGCTGACCAGGCTGATAGGGTCTTTTCCCTTGAATGAGAAAAGGAGAGTACCCATCCCAGTGCAAAGTACGATCTCTCTGTAAGGAGTGGGGATGTGGGATTTTCAGGCTGGGATTTTTGTTGGCAGTGCACGACCCACATACACATAGCTTCTGGGGACTGTACATAAAAGGTGCCTCTAATGTAACCCTGTACTGCACGTGGTGAAATGACATTTTAACACTGAAAACACAGCTTTAGAAGAGCAAGTAAAATAGTTCAGCTTACAAATATCGATCAGAGATGCTTGCTTGTAAAAATTCTGGTGGTTTGGTTTTGAGGTGTACCCGGGTACTAGGGATTGATGGCTCCTGAAACAGCCTCGAACTGCTTGCCTTCCCCAGAGACGCCTCTGCTAACAGCGAGTTTGAGAAGTCAGCATCCTTTCTGTTCTGCCAAATTGATTTCCTTATTAATCAAAGAAATCTCATCTTCCTCTGTCTTCAGGTGATTTTTTTTCTTAAAACGTTTTATGACTACCCGACGAAAAAGAAAAAAAAAAGAAACAAAAATTAAAAGGAGAATAGAAGAAGACCAGAATTACTTCAAGGTGAGTTTCCAATGACTTCCTACTCCTTTTGACGGTTCTTGTCAACTACGAACTTTCCCCCCGTCTCTCTCTCTCTTCGAGCACCTTCTGATCTCAGAAATGTATTTTATTCATTTGATGAATGAAGCGATCAATTTTTCTTTCGACCAAGCATTTTTGGTTTAGAATAAATTGGCGAAGCGTTTTCCTCCCTCCCTGTTAGAGTGTTTGCTTTGTTTCCTCCTCCTCCTCCTCCTCCTCCCCCAAGGTAAATCTAGACGGCTGTAACGGCATCTATATATACAATTGCTGTCATTCAAATAAGACGTTTTATCAAGCGTCTTTAAATCTGCAGTCAGCCTCATTTAACCTCTAAAATTACGCTTAACAGGCGACCTTCATTAGCCAAATTGGAAGGAACGTGCGGTATGTGTTAAGCAGCGTGGTTTCCACGCTGGTGACCCCCCCCGTCCGCATCTGGCGGGGAGGGGGGCGTCGATCGCCTGGGTCGGGATAAATGTGGGAGCAGCTACACCCCCCGTCCCTCCCTGCCTGGGCACACGGGTGTCCGTGGGCACGGAGCTTCCCGGGGCGGTTTGCAAGCAGCTGGCCTCGGGTTTGCTCGGTCGTTTCCCCGCTCCCTCTCGGAGGGAGAGGGATCCAGGATTCCTCCCGCCGGTCCGCATTATTTATCTGTTACCTCGCGAGCGGGCAGAGCTTGCCGAGAGAGCTCTCGCCGCCTCAGCTCCCGGGTTGCCTGTCCCAGAGGACACCAATTAAAGGCACTAATTGGACAGCGATACATCAAAGTCTGTCGCTGAGACCGGCTCCTTGGAGCTCTGGGGGTCCTGTAGGCAGGCTTTTGTTTTAGGCACAGCTCCAGCTCCCCGTGTCGGGCTGCGCGCTCCCCTGGCCCGCTCTGCTGCCCCAAACCCTCGCGTTTCCCAGCCCAGCAGGGCCCGTGGGTCAGTCCGCCCCACGCTGCCCTTTCTCTTGCGGGAAAACTGCATTGGTGCGGGGCTCCCCGTTCACTGGGAGCACGGCGCACCTCGTGTTGACCCACCTGTGCTGACCCTCCACACTCCAACCCATGAAACCCGTCCCGCCCTGCGGTCAGACTGCGGTGGCTCTTCGGTGAGCCCCTCGTTCCTAGCAGTGACACAGGGCCGGAGCATCCGCGCTGCCCAGCGGAACTCGGAGCTCCCACCTTCAGGGTCCCTTGGACAGAGGACGTGGGGCCGGGTTCTACCCCTACTATACCCCAGGTTTTCCCTTCCCACTGTATTCCCGGTGCCCTGGGGTAAGCCCCTTTGGGGCAGCAGGTGTTTCTCCGAGCCCGGGATCACCCCTCGAGTCTGGGCAGGAGCCTGCAAGAGCCCCAGACAGGGCTTCAGTGCCAGGCGGGCTCCAGGTACATGGGAGGTGTTTGGAGAAAGGATGAGAAGCGGGAGGAGGCAGTTATACACCGGGTCCCTAACAAAAATTTGGTCTCCTCCTTGCTTTCCGACTCTTTTTCGAGAAATTAAACAATTCTCCACATTACGAAAGTGCTTTATTTCAACTTTTGTAGAGGCTTTATTAACTCTGAGTTATTCGGGTTTCCCCAGGTGAGGCTGCTCCGAGCCCTAAAGAAAGAGCCGGCGCTCGCAGGAGTGGTGCAGTGATCCCGAGCCGGGCGAGCACCGCGCCAGAGGGAGGCTGGCTGTGTGCAGGGCTTGGCCGGGGCATTCGCAGGGCTCGGCCTGAAACAGGGCTTCTGGCACACACATATATTTATATATCTCGATTGGAGCCAGTCAGAGGTAGAAAATGACAGGTCTCCCCGCAGGAGAGCTTGGCATCCCCCGGCTGAGCAGCGGCGCGGTTTGCTTATTCTTGCGCGATTAAAAGCTGCTTTTTAACGTGTCCTTTCTGCGGCCATGGCCCTCAGGAGCAAAGCACGGCTCCGCAGAGACTAGACTGGGTGGCCCACGAAAGAGAGCGGGTGGTTGTGCTGAAGGGCATAGGAGCCCATACGGCAGGGATGGAGTTTGGTGATGGTCCCCTTTATCCCCGCCTGCAGCTCCGTTCCTTTGCTCAGACCGGGGAGGATGTGTCGGGAGAGCGAGGAAGTGTTTGATGGTTTACTGCCCACGGAGGCATTTGTTTTTCATTTTGCAAACTCTTCTCTTTAAGTAATTGTTCCTGTTAAGAGTGTATACCTTTCACTGGGCTTTACCGCGCTATAAATAATCTCGATGAAGATGCAAGGATATGACTTTCACAAGATTGGACAATTGATTAAATCTGTGACCTGCAATTGCGAATAATCTTGGAAGGCTATTTAAACAGATGAAGGCCTAAATTGTCTTGCTTGTATCTGAATTAATTTCTCATTCATCATCATTATGGAGTGATTGGTTCTATTCAGGCTTTGCAGCCTGCTGGAACGAAACTGGATTTAAATGAGACTGTAACACAATTTAAATGCTCCCCAGATTTAACGAGGCCAATCGAGCAGCTGCAATAAACACAAATATTTTTCTAAACAGCCTTGTTTTAAATAATTACTTAATACTTTCATGTGATGTTCTTAAGTGGCAATTTCTGTCTCTGAAGTCCCAGACACTTCTTTGCAGAGAGGGCAGCAGGGAAAATCACTTTATGTGTTTGCTCTGTATGTATATGTGTATGAAATACACCGATTGAGAGTCTTTAAAGTGAGGTTTGTAAATATTAGTGTAAACCTGCACTACATTCTTGGTCGTGGGTACACTCAGTGTAGGTGATTTTAAAAAAAATTTTAAAAAAAGTGGTGTGGGAGCAAACGGTGAATTAGAGGCCAGAGGTTGTCATCTATTTGTTTTCTTGGTAGGAGATCTTGAACCAGCTATTTCTTCTTCCTCCCACCTGAGAGAGAGAGAAGAAAATCTTCCTAAACCAGGGACCATTTCCGGCGGGGATCTACCCTGACCTATTGTAACCGCATCCCTGCCGCAGTACCAGCTCTCCAGGGTCAGGACGGGACGCTCCCGCCTCACAGAAGGGGAAGCGAGAAGATCTGAATGAAGCAGGCAACATGTAAGGGGCTCCGGGTAGAAGGATGAAGCAAAAAGCGCATGGGGCTGGCTTCTCTCCCCCTTTACATCCACCCAGGAACCTGATGCGCCTAAATGAAGCCATTTGTGTTAAAGAGACTTCAGCTCATCCTGACGTGGGCTTTACCCCAGGGTGACACTATTATAAGAGGCAGGACAGTGAGCCTTGGGGTGACATATGGTGGAGGGTGTTTTCAGGGGCTAAACTCGGTAGTAAAATAAAGTAGCCAGGCGAGCAGGAGAATAATAGAAAACAAAAGGATCTTTCAGATAGACAAGCCAAAAAGCTAAAGGAGTCACATGCTTTTCTGCAGGTGCTGGCAAATGACCGAAAAACCCAGCAGAAAATGTGAAATATGGAGAGACGATTTGCCAATGATTTAGGCGCTGAAGTAAAGCATAGTGCTGGAAAAGCAGATCCGATCCAGTTTAATCACACAACCTTAATAAAAACATATAGTCTGAGACGGGAACGTAAGCGTCAGTCTCGTTGCTATTTCACTTAATGGTACAGGAGGTGACAGATAAAACACAACAAAGATGGGTTGAGTGATTTGATAGTAAAGGACCAATTTAATGCGCGAGTTACAGCGCTGCTCCCCGGGATCGTTTAGGCTTAACCCGTTCTCTAGAGCTCATCTTCTTCCTCTTCTGGTCCTTTTTTTATTAGTAGTATTATTATTCAGTTGTTTAAAATGAGCATTATCCCTAACATATGCAGTGCAATCAGCTCGGTCACACTTACAAGAACACGCTTTAATAAGGCAATCAATCAAAAGCTAACAAGGCGCGGGGGGGTGGGAGGGACCGCCTTTAGGGGCTGAATTTGGCTGGCCAGGGACAGAACCCGATGTAGCACATGGGGTTCCCCGAAGAAAACTCCACTCCCGCTGGTGACAAGGGGCCAGGTGCCCATCGCCGCCTCCCCCGGGGCCTCACCCCGGTTCCTCGAAGGGTCTCATCCCCGACCAGGGCGAGGCCACGGAAATCTGCCTGCCTGGGGGCAGTGGCTCGGGACCAGAGGCAGAACCTGCTGCCGGCGGGGTGCCCCGTGTGTGCCCTCGCCGCCATCAATGCCCCACGCGTGCCCGGAGCCAGCGCCCCACGTGGGGCCGCGGACACCACCACCGGCGGCGAAGGTGTTAACGGCATCGGCCCCACGCAGCAAATGGAAAATTTCATTATGAAGTAATGAGTAATTCCTCCCACTGAGATGTATTGTTATATCTTCCACTTCAATTTAGGAGCACAGCGGCTCAATTACCTAGAAAATACAGTCAATTAAAGGCTGCTGATTGGACACGAGGACGGATCATCGATCTTGTACTTTCCAATATCGCTCCAGACACCTTATTTTCCCTCCCCTATTAACTGAAAATATTCTTGGCATTACCGCGACCCGCAGCCTATTTACCTGTCGCAGGCAATCTCTGCCCTGTGACCGAGCCGCGGAGAAATTCACAGCCACCCTTTGCCGCACCATCCTCCGGGAGTGGGCGGCCGGGAGGGCGGCTCTGGAGCAGCGGGGACAGGGGGACCGCGCCGGCTCCCTGCCTCCCCGCTCCCCGTTCGCTCAGGGGGGATGTCCCAGTCACGGGTGGAAGTGGTTACCAGAGACTTAAATGCTCTTTTTCTCTCACACGCTCCTAGATATATAAAATACACGTATTTGTGCGCCAGCCGATGGCATTTTCTGAGCTGGTCACTCTGCAAGAGCAAAGTGCTGCCGCGGTGGCAGCAGCAGCCTCGGCCGGATCTTGGCCTGCGCTCTCGGCCCAGCAGGTGCCTGTGCCTGGCCCAGGAATGAGGGGTCGTGGGTTGTGTGAGAGACCCCGTTTTTGGTGGATAGCGCTCATCTGCCGTCCTATCCCTCCCTGACCTCTTCAGCGCTCCCTTCTCCCGGGATTGCCGGGGAATGACATCAAGCACTGGCTCCGCAGCTCCTATTTTCTCGGACTGGTTTTTCTGTCTGCTAAAAGACGAAATAAAAAAGGCGGAAAGGTTTGCAAAGCTCGGATGTTGTTCGGCTCTCCCCTTGGACGCTGTTTACAATTGTTATTTCCTGGGGGGGGACGGGGACGGGGAGGGAGAATCTATTTGTGAGTGTCCAAAAAGGGCCATTGCTTTCCATGTGCATAAGGAAATCTCATTTATAAAGGTTAGAATAATCAGGCGTTAATGATTTAAAGATTGTGACTTTGGATGGGGTTTTTAAAAGCTGTAATGAACAATATTTTTTTATTCGAAAAAATATGTCCTGGCATGCCCGTGTCCCTTCCCTGCTCTCCATCCGCTATAGGGAAACGCTGCTATGCACTCCCTCTTCTAAAGACAAAAAGTCTCCGGTGTGGCAGTAAACCAGAGGCTTCTGAGCAATTCAGTACAAAGTAGATACAGAGGTGTCAACAAGTCTTTGTTCTGTTCAGCATTTATTTTCCTGCTTGTTGAACTGTAACTATTAGAAACTGCACGGTGAAATTCGTCTTAAGCAACATTTTAACCTTTTTTTTTTTTTTAACAAGCACGACAACAATATGGGTGAGAGGTTGTTAGAACGTGTCGTTATTATCGGTTTTGATGTTGCTATTTTTGTTGCTATTAAGTTTTATTCCGACATGGTAACAAATTATGGCAGTGTATTTTTTGGGCTATTTTAAAACAGAATGAAATAAATAATGTCGGTTTTGGAAGAAACCACTATCCAGCTCCGTGCACGTGTTTTGTTTTTTTTTTTAATTTAGGGTTACAGAAATCCAAGCAAAAGCAATTATGCTACCTTCTTCTGAAATATCTTCTGGATAGGAGACGGGTGGATGACTTTGTGAAAGAAATACTCTTTAAGAAGGAAGAGTGACCAGTGTGAAGGACACACACAAATGTAAAGATCGGAGATGGAGAAAGAAACACAAAACCCGACAAATTAAATAATTACTTAAAAAATAAATTTTAAAAATAATAAAAGAAGACACAGCAAGGAGAAGGCAATGAGAGAACCGAAGGCTGAAGTGCAAAGGAAGTGAAATCGCCTTTGCTCCAATTTACAGACTGGTGATTGTCTGAAGGAGTTGTGCTCCCTGTCACCTCTAATCTCTTCCCTTGGCGGCTTGTTAGCGTTTGGCACGGGGTCTTTGCTCGCGGAGCATTGTACATTCGATATTCAAAAACCCTCTTTACATATACATCACTTGCTAATTTTGTCAGTGTATGCACATTTCAGCGACTGATAATAGGACATTGTTATTTAAAGGACAAATAATAGCTCTGACCCATAAAGAGGCAGGAGCTCGTATTTTTCCCCTGCCAGTTCCAGTCTGCCTCTTAAAAATAAAAATTGGAATGAACGAGGAAATGAAATGCTGGATTTCTGCTCACAACGAAGGACGAGACAAGGGAGGGTAAAGAACGCAATTAAACTACGAAAGTAATGTACAGAATGACAGGTTTTCTTTATGGTAAAGCATTGTTATTTTCCATAGAGACAACTGGATAATACTGCCGAGTTGCAAACCGGAAACCTTTTGGGGTTTGTTTTTGTTGTTTGCTTGTTGTTTTTATTTTCTGAACACTGAGGGATTACATCTTTGCTTTCTTCATGCGCACAAGCCGTTTCGTTATCAAGATAGTGTTTCTTTCAAGTATTTCAGATTTTCCTTCTCCGCCTCATAGATATGTGCATAAGGTTTGTTGTGATCTGCAGAACCTCCAGCCCTTGGGAAGAAGTCTATCCACGGAAAAGAAAGTCCCAGCACATTTCTGTATGTGGCTGGCTGGACCATGTTTCATTCGAGTTAATTTTCTTCCTCTTTCGTGCCTAAATTCCTTCTCAGAGAGAAATCACTAGCAATTCTTTCCTTCTTTCTTTTATTTTCGCCCCCTTGGAATGTAAATCCTTTTAAGACTGAGCTATTTTTAGTCTCTTTTCTTCTTTTTTTTTTCTTTTTTTTCGTTTTTTTTTTTCTGTGGGTGTCGGCGGCTGAGGAGAGAATACGATTAAATAAACATGGGCTGTAGGTACATTAACTCGAAGAGAAGTCCGGGAAAGGGATGAGTGTTTAATAACCCTGAGACAAAGGTTTATCTCGTTAAAGGTACTTCTTCTCTCTGGTCCATGGAAACTGAGGTGGCTTTGCTCAGCACAGAGGGCGTGAAAGTGAGAAAGGAGTCAGTCCTGGTTGTGGCCGAACACGTAAAGTCTGATCCGGAGGGTCTCTGCGCCAGCCCGTTGGACTGGCCGCTGTGGCATGCCAGGCAGGAGCAGGGGCTGCCCCCGGCGCTGCTGAGTCCATGAGTTGGGGCAGGGTAGAGAGAGGGATGTCTGAAGGCGCACAGCAGTTCTGGTCTCGGGTACGGGTGGGAGAGAACCCTGAAGGTGTCCAGAGGCCTCAGTGGGGTACTGAAGGGGGTGGCGGCAGAGGCCGATGTGGCGCCGATGCCCATGTGGGAGTAATAGGGCAGGGGCAGGTGGGACGGGAATGGGTACGGCAGGTTCCCGGTGGCTGCCGCGTGGCTCATCATGTACGTATAAAACGCCGGATCGGCCGGGTGAGGCCAGGTCATGGCCAGGCGCTGCCGCTTGTCCTTCATCCTGCGGTTCTGGAACCAAACCTGCGGACAGAGGAGAGGCGAGAGCCGTCACCCGCCGCCGCTCTCCGCCTGGCCGCCGGCCCGGCCCTGCTCCCAGGGCGGCGCGGCGGACGTGGGTCTGCCGGAGAGCGGAGACCGGCGCCAGCTTTCCCTCCTAGAGGGACTTGTCATCACGTACAGAGGGATCAGTTAAGCCCCTATAAAAATCTACAGGGGGACCCAGAGGAGCAGCCCTTTCAGGGTGCTTGTTTTCCTCTTTGCTTGTTAGGGCTTGTCCTGCTCACCCCCCGTCCCTGGGTTCCGGCCAGCCGGGCGGCTCTGCCTCATTGCTGCCCTTTCGCATCCACAACTACCTGGGATTGTTGCTATGGGGTTTATTTTCATGTGCAAATGCTTTGGAAAAGGCCAAGCAAAGCGAGATCGAAACAAGATCTGCTCCTGGCTTTCTCTTCCCTCCCCCAAGAGCTGAGCGAGATTTGGACTGAACCGAAGGGAGGATTAAAAATAATCTGCTAGGGAGAGGGCAGATTAGCGGCGCTGGCAGGGATGGCTCCGGGAGCCATGTCCCATCTCCCGCATTGCTGCAGGGTGCGGGCAGGGCCAGGAAAGGGGCGGGAGGCGGGGGGAGCTGAGAGGGAGGGTTATGCTGGCGAAGTGCTTTCCCGAGTTTTGCGAGGAAGTTTGGCCATACAGATTTATATCGTGCTAATTGGAAACATGTCCGAGCTGCGTGTACCTTGATGGTGGTTTCTGGCAGATTTAGAGCAGCCGCCAGCTCACATCTCCGGGGCCTGGACACGTAATTCTCCCGGTAAAACTCCTTCTCCAGCCGGGCGATCTGCTCGCGGGTGAAGGCGGTGCGGTAGCGGCGCATCTGGTCGCTGGCGCTGCAGGCCAGCGAGCCCTGGGAGCCGCCGCTGCCTCCGCTGCCCTTGGGGTGATCCCCCCCGCCGCTGGGGCTGCCGGCCAGCGCCTCGGAGCACGGCCCTGCGTGGGGAGCCCGGAGCAACGACACACGCTCGGAGGCGGGTGGGCACACAGGGATGCTCGCCGTCCGCCTCCCCAGCGAACCCACCTCGGCCCCCCATTCCACCCCATTTCGCATTTCCGTGCCTGGCCCGGTGTACTGAGGGTATTGGGGTACTGACATCCAAGAAGGACCGGGGAGGAGGGCAGCGAGGAAGGGAATGAAACACTACCTGAGGGTTTGAGAGGGGCTTATTCACTCTGGCTGGGAGGCTACCTGTCCCCCGCTCTCCCCGACACACACCTCCTGCAACGGCGGTGTCTGCTCTCTGAGCCTCACACTCGCTTCCCTCACCGGGAAACCGGAGCGCCGCAGCATCCCCCGACCCTGAGTGTCCGGAAAAGGCAGGTGTGCCTGCCATCCGTGTAGCACGGCTCCGCTGCTCCTGCCTCCAGGACAGCAGGGACCCAGGAGTGGAGCGGCCAGCAGACAGGTTCTGTTCTCTCTGAGGGGAAGATGAGGCCTTAGGGATCTCCGCTCAGCCTCCAAAGAACAGGATGGGATGTTTTCAACGAGCCTCTAAGGGATGAGGGAGGACAGGCAGCGCTTTCCACGCTTCCCGGCTTCTTGAAGTGATTGAGGAACGGGGAGGGGGGAGAAGTGGGTTGTTGTCAGGGTAGGGACGTCTTTGCCGGGCTGGGAAGGTGGGAATAGGGAGTGGGGAGTGGGGGCAGGGGGGAAAGGGGCCTGTCCGCTGCCTTTGCTTTCAAATGCAACTCTCCCTCATTGTGCCCGAGACCAAAGGCAATTAATTCATTGGGACCATTTCCGAGCTGGCGCCACCGAGACATAGAAGTGACAAGGTAATTTGGACCTCTCTGGTTTTTTTTTTTTTTTTTTTTTTTTAACCCAACGTGCAAACAAGGCCCTCACTACCGCACTTGGGGCTGACATGAGTCGGCGAGAGATTTTACAGTCTTTATGGGCGCTTCCGCACTCGCCCGGGCACATTTCACCCTGCAAAACCACAAACAGCTCTTGGCCAGAAAACCCGTTTGATCTTACCCCCACACACACACATACAAAAAAAAAAAACCCCGCCAGTGTGGAGGATCGTAAGGGATTTCCTGAAGTATGCACTGTCTAGGCAATGGGGAAGAATAAAAATAAAATAGAGCAGATTGAAGAGGAGAGTGCGTGGTTGTCCCGGCCAAAAAGATCCTACGGGACAAGCCGCAGACCTGACGCATCCACGATGGGAAGCCTGGCTCCCCTCCAGGGACGCGGGGGCTGCCCGGTGTCGTGTCCTCTGACTCCCGAACAAGTCTCCCGGTGGCAGGGAGGTGAGCAATCAGTCAGGAAAGGGATCACACACGTGCACACACACACACCCCCGATTTCTTTGCCCCTCGCTCAGCTGGCATGGGGAAAATCCCCTCCGGCAGCCCCCCCCGCCCCACCAGTGCTGCCACCCAGCCCCGGAGCGGACGTGGGGCTGGAGGCATGGGAAGGAGTTGGGTACCTTTGCTGTGCTGGTACTCGGCGCTCCCCGTGGCGCAGTCCGGGGTGCAGCTCACCTCGATTTCCTCATAGAAATCCGACTCGGTGTCCGAGCTGCTCTGCTGCCCTTTGCTGGAGGGGAGCTCCGGGACGGGGGGCTGCTGTCCGGCCGAAAGCAGTGCTGCCGCCGCCGAGCGGCTCTCCGGCACGGTCCCTGTCCCTGGCAGCACCTCCACGTCCTCTTCGTCTTCTCCTCCGCCACCTCCTCCTCCTCCTCTCTCCCGGGACGACAAGGGGCCAGGTCTGGGGCTGATGCAGTTCCGATGGATCATCTTCTCCTGCGGCTCCGCAGCGGGGCTCCCCACTGCTTCGGACAAATTAGGCACCCTCTTGCCAACTAGAGCGCCAAGAGTAGTCCCCTCCAGGAACATCACCATCTCTTTCCTGGTTTCCATTGTGGCTTTGCTTAAGGGAGGGGAGAAAAAAATCCAGATCTCTTCCCCCCCCACCCTGCTGCTCCCGCCCCAGCCTTGTACAAACCCAGCAACCCTCTCCTGCCAATGCAGAGGAGCCAGCGGTGAGATAGGGTGACCTTGTGATGCGAGCGCTCCACTCCGCTATGCTGCTCTGGGAGGGATCACCATTGCCCTCTTCTTTCTAAGCTGTCATCCTCAATGGTGCAGTCGTCATTACAGTACCACCGGTGACGCCACACATTGATTGCCAGTGGATAAATAGAAACGTCTGCCATTGGGAAGATGAAAGGAAGAGCCGGAGCGAATGGGCTAAATGCGTGATGCACCAGGTGTAGGAGCCTGAGATGGAGAGGGAAGTGTGAAAAAGAGATGCATATGGAGCTGCAAAGATGTTGTAACATGCGGAGAGAGTTCCGCGGGGGGAAGCCTTGCCTGACAATTAAATAGCCCTTTGACTGCTTTAAGCCACAACCTTGATGTAGAATTGAGGCGAAGATCCTTAGCTGCATCCTGGAAGTGAGAAGATACGTACTCAAGCCTCTTCCTTGGATGCATTATTTATTGCTGGCAATCAGCTTCCGCCTAACTGCATATATAAGGCTTCTAAGAATCCTTTGCAAACTTGAGGATAAAGAAATGCGCTGCTGACATTTGAATGTAAAAATGGCTTTGATTTCTTGCTCTGGGTCAATATCGGTTCCTATCGGTATAATTGTCATTGCTTTCTGTTTACTGAGCTTAAAATGTTAGTTTACCATTTGGAAATGCGGTTATATATTTATTGCTTTTTACATATGAAAAGATAAAACTACTTCACTTGTAACTGTAGTTATTCCGGCTGTCTGCCGTTTATCGTTTGTTCTTATTTTTTTTTCATTTGCTTTTCCCATTTTTCCATTATTCTTGCGCTTTTATCAGGGTTTCATGTCTCCTTTGCTTTCTTCTTTTTAACTATTTGTTTTGCACAAATTATTATCTACTTTCGGTGCAGGGGGGTAGGGAGGGGATGAAGAAGGTCTGCCAAGAGTAATTCAGGCTCAGAAAAATGCAAGTTATCAAGGCCAGAGCTTATGCTAGCTAGCAGATGTTGTTGAAACAGACATGACAAGGGCAACAATTTGGACAGCACTTGTCTGAAAATAAGGGACCTTGTACCATAAATACGTGGCACGTGTAATCTTTTTGGCATGTTATGATATTTCTAATGAATGTGGTAAGGATCTCATCTTTAGTCAACATTGCCTCACATGGGTAATGTCATTTTTCGCCATCTGTCGTAACTAGTTTGTTCTAAATTTTTTTTTCTCGGAGCGTTATTGGCTAGTCAGGATACAGAAAACATTCAACCAATTACAATCCCAACCCGGTAAGGAATTTACTGGCATATCTGAGGTGACGTCGCTCCGGTGGGAAACAGGCAGCGCAATAGGAAACATGCTGTGATTTTCCGTCTAGCCCTGCGAGCAGGATGCAGAGAGACAAACAAACAAACAAGCAAACAAGCAAACAAGATTCCCAGTCTGCTGGATGCATGGATTAAGGAGTGCTCCTAGCAATAAGCATACTGTTTTCAGGGATAAACCACGAGTTTTTACAGGGCTGTAGCCACCATTATCCCTTTCTCCCTGTATATACACGCACATATTTTTCCATGCAAATGCACATCATGCACATAACACACTCTGGACTGCGCTGCTTTCCACCACACGTTGTGAAGCATGCACTGCTCCAAAGCTTGAAAAATTATGGGAAACTCATTGATAAATTCCGTCTCCCTTTTCTCCCCTGCCAGCCTCTAGATTGACGTGTGCCCTGTGAGGACCTGCCGCCCATCCCTGCCGCAGCCGAGCTCGGCTCTGCGGGCTGTGTGAGCGTGGAGTCGGGGAAGCAGGACCAGGTCCGAGGGGTGGATGGATGGATGGATGGATGGATGGATGGATGGATGGATGGATGGATGGATGGATGGATGGATGGATGGATGGATGGATGGATGGATAAGGCAATCCGTCTCCGGGGCTGAGCAGAGCACTGAAGGGCAGCGCTGATCCCTCTGAGCAGAGCGGTGCGGACCGGAGCTGTGGAGCAAGGCCAGACCAGGCGAGGCGGGGGTGCTCGGGCAGCGCTTTTCCCGTGTCGCTCTGGTGCCGCTTTCCACGGCTGGCGGCGTCATTTTTGCGCTTTGTTGGAGTAAGCAGGGGATCTATGTTCGTGTTCTTGGCACCTCTGCGGGAAGTGGGAATGTTCAGCCTGCCCCTGGGTCCACGGCAGCCCCAGATTCCCGAGAAAGCTGACTTCCAGCCTCTTTCCTAGCTCGGCCAAGCAGCCCAGTGGGAGGAACCTGGCTGGTATCTGTGGCGGACAGGGAGGATTTCCGCATCACAACGAGTTTGGTGGTAGTAAGAAGAGGGATATTCATGTCTGTTTCCAAATTAGACAGTAATCAGGAGCTGAATTCTGAGTGCAAGGGAGTGCTCCCAGAGTGGGCGATGGAAACGGTTGTGGGGAAGTTAATGGGAAATCCTCTCTCTGCCAGACCAGAGCCCTGGGGATGATTCCTGTGGATTATGCTGGCCGATCCCCAGGAATTTTATCATCTTCGTTTACGAGTCACCGCTGCCTCCTTCCTCAGCCCCTTCTTAATGCATTCCCACCAAGAAGCCACCCGTCTTGTACCCCGAGTGGGAGGTTTTGTTGAGCCCGAGACGATGGTCATTGCCACGGAAGCCTTGACGCAGCCCGCAGCAGCGCAGGGTGTGGAACACCCCGCACGGACAGACGGATGCCCCCCACACATACACATGCTTTAATTTGCTAAGGGTAAACACAGAGAATTAAAGGCCCGAGTGGAATCTAAGAACGGGGGGGAAAGGAAAAAAAAAAGAGCACTGGAAGTTTTGGGGTCAATTTAGATTGGATTGGTTAAGGCTTCTTAAAATGTCTGTTTTTCCATCCCCCAGGAAAAGTAGCGCCCCAAGAGCCCCTCACACGCCAACGAGGAGGTGTCGCGGCGTGGTGGAGCGAGGAGCCCCGTCCAGCTCTCTGCCGCCTCACCGGGAATGCGGGGTCCGGCGCACTGCCTTCTGTCTAGTGTTTCTCTCAGATCTGTCATGCTCGATTTGGAAGGAGACTCCCTCATTTGGGATTAATTTCCAGGCAGATTGGAAAGTGTATCCCTATGGGTGTGGGTGGGGTTTTTTTTCTGCGCGTTCCAGACTGAGATTTAATACCTATTCGCTAGGTCACAGCCAGGATGCCATAAACATGCTCAAAACTTTTCAAACTTATTTATTTCTCCGAGTTCGCAGCTCTCCTTGCTGGTATATGGCCAAGGGGGGTCAGGACACCGAATCCCGCTTTAATGCTGTCTGAAATGTAGCCCCGCATACAAAAAACAAACGAAACGCACACACACCCTTCCCAAAACGAGGAAGTAATAGAAGGACATTAAAAGATTGCCAGAGTGATATGCTCATAAATCAGGCATTTTCCTTGAAAGTGCTAAGCCTGCAGGAGAAAAGGCTCATCACACCCTCCTTCCCTGCGGAGTATTTATTTTTCTTAGCCGGTCAACAGGGTGTCAATAACTTTTGACCGATACTGCCCAATTAAGACTGGGAACCCACGATCATTTTCTCTAAAAAAAACCTTAAGTCTTGTCGTCTTTAGAAAAGGAAGAAAGTTTTGACATACTGCTGAACGATTTAGTGCCGCAAAAAGTGATACCTACTTCAAATGGGTGACCAAACCAGAAAACCTATTTTTAAATTTTTAATGGGTAGTGTTAACAATAATGGCGTAATTATCACTGTTTTATTAAGGCTATTTTTTACGACATGATTAGAGGTGGAAGCTTTGGAGAGAAGAGAATAATAGGCACATTATTCTTGTGTGTAAAGACAAGCTGGTACAATGACAGCACGTAACACGTAAGTGGCGTTGAGGAAAGAGAGGACAGAGCCGTGAGTGGGATGTGCCCAGGAAAGCATGTAATGGTATTTACAGGATCCGATCCAGGACACATTTCTGCCTCCCTGTACCTATGAATGCCGGATCCCGGCACCTCTGCGGAGGGCATCCGTCTGTTCTGGAAGGATTATTTTGGGGTTTTGTTTTTAACTGTTGGCTGTCTGAAGCAACGCCTCATTGTCACCGCATGAGGTTCTGGAGATATTTACTTTGTTAGACCAAAACCTAGGGGAAGAGGGAGTGGGGAGAGGAGGGGGTGGAAAGTGCACGATTCCCTCTTATAGGACATTCAGGACAAGTTTTACCGTGGAAACTAAATCTGTTGCTTTACTGATGACAGTGAATAAATCGTGAGGAATCTGGGCTTTCGATTTCAATTCCTATCTCTCCCAGACTCGTCGAGAGCCATAAAGCTGCGGCAGTCTTTTAATGATAGGATGAGCAGTAGAAACATGATCTGCGTGGCAAACTCCCTGATTTGAAAACAAAAGGGTATTTACGGAGTGAATTTAATTCGGAGGAAGGCACAGGTAAATGAAAATCGACAGTATTTCAGTGCTTCTCGTGACTAGACTTTTTTTTCCTTAAAGATTTGATTTAACGAGAACTGAGCTAGCAGCCCTTCGTGCTGTGCATTTTCGCGATTTCCCCACCGCGGGTGACGGCGTCGCCTGAGACCTGGCGCGCCGAAGTATCTCTTACAGAAACACTGAGCAGTTTCTGCGGGTGCTCCAAGGAGGAGCTGGAATGGGGGATGTGGCATTATCAGGAGAAAACCGCAGGAATGCCAGAGACGAACACACATTCTTTCACCGCATTTAGTATTTTGTTGTCCTGCTTTATTAAAACAAACTGGAGGCCCAGAAGGGGCCGAGAGGAGCGGCGCTGCCTGCCGGGATGCCGCCCCGCAAGCTGCCCGCCCTCCCGTCGAGGGCCGGTATCCCACCGCCGGATACACCCAGCTATTTCTCCCTTTGTCGCCCCCAGGCAGTCGGCAATGTCCCGTAGGGACGGTCTCCGGACCCTTCCCTGAAGGAAATGGTTGAAACGAGGGGCGTTTGCAGTGCACTGTGTCTGCTGTAAGGAAGCGGCGCATGGCCAGAGCCAGGAGCTCTCTGCGCCCTCTTGCAGCCCTGTCGCTCCCCAGCGTTAGGCCTGGTTCTGTTCCAGATAGGCCAAACCATGGTAGTTTTACTGTGATGAAGATGTTTTTATACAGAGCCTCATGAACAACTGCACAGAGGGGCATAGGTGTGGTTCAGAGCATTGGAGACTGACGCCAAGAGGTGGAAATTCTGCCTAGAGAAAATGGTTGGAAAAGCCCTAGCTCATATACTGGATCCTGGGGACCCTTTTCATCCCTGGGGAGGGTGTGAGAAATCCCCAAGGAAAGTTGCTTTGGAGACAAGGGTATCCAAGGGGTACAGGATCTGCTGGGACCTCTCACCACTAGGGAAATGCCAGAAGAGGGTATCTTACTCCAGAGACCCAACAGTGTGTCTCTTGTAATGAAAGGGTGATTTCCTCCTAGATTTGAAAAGGAGCACATTTGACCCCATGGGAACAGGCATGTTGCCTCTTGTCTTCTCTTTACACACGTCATGAGACTCTGTTTAGAATGACAAGGAACAGAAAGCTGTATGCAAGACAAACAAATTAAAAAGAGGAAAAGAAGAACAAAAAATAAAGGGAAGGAATGGAAAGGGAGCATAAAGAGAAGGGGAAGGGGAAGGAAAGGGAGAAGAGGTAGGGGCAAGGGAAGGGGAGAGGAAAGAAAAAGGAAACACCAGCCATGTAGAGCAGGCATCTCAATGGAAATTCTCTCACTCCTCACTGAATCTGAGTGTCCTAAAAAATAGCAGTTGCACAGATGCAAAATGCTGGTTCAATTATGGGGCATGACTGTCTCATTCAAACTCTCCCCAAAAGAAACATATATGAAACCTCAAACAGGGGAATGGAAGGCATGCTGAATGAAAATTTTACATAGTTTTAACAATGAAGAGTGGAATGTTAACCCCTTAACTTCTTGTTCCACTTTCAAAAAATTTCATCTACAGTTAGCCAAGCTGAGATGGCATCATCTGTTCTCACACCGCATCTTTAACAGCAGGTTTGGCTGCCTAGTTTATTTTTGGCTTGTACCTCTGTGCATGGCCCCCAGAATGAGAATATGAATCCACAGGCTGGACTTGTCCCACAAAAACAAAACCTCCACCCTGACTCTCTGAGCAGGGGCCAAGTGCTTCAGCACCACTACCTGAGGGAAATGCCCAGGTTTGCACTCTGGGTACTGGATCCCCAGTGCCTGACCATTTTCTGTCCATCCCCCACCTGTGAAATCCATGATCCCCTGGACAAGGACAGAGAAAAGGTGAGCATGGAGCAGCAGGCAATGTGCACTGAGCAAAGCTGGTGACCTTGATGAGCTGTGCTGATGGGGATCCTTCTCCTTTGGCCCATTGCTTCTCTCTGCACTCTCAAAGCACAGCTCTGGGCACCCCATGTGCGTCATGTGAGAGAGCAATCAGGGCAAAAGCAGAGATGTAGAAAACTTTCTTAGAAAGTCATGGGCCTCTGCCAGAGAGTTCATCCCAGGAACATGTAGGAAATTCTGAGTTTGTCTAAAAAACTTATACCAAAGAAAATAAAAACATTGGAAGCAGAAAATTTATTATCCGTTCCTCCCATTTCTTGATGCATATTTAAGAACACGGGTTTTTTGCTGACTACTGACTGACTTCTGATCCCATTTATCAGTATCAATAGGTTCCAATAAACATTTCAGCTGAGCATTTTGGTCATTGAGGACCAGAAATGGTGAAAGGATTAAGTGGTCAATGAAGCAACCTGAGTTACCCACCGCTGTAACAGAGCAGCATTAACCCCTTGATACACATGTAGCAGCAATGCCGAATGTCACCTCGCCTGTCCTCTCTTCGCCCGGGCACAGAGGCACGGTGCCAGGTGTGTTTGCACTCATTGCCTAGGAGGGCTTGTCTTTCAGGCCTCCTGCCTGCAAGGCTGAGCTGAAGGAGGTAAAATCTTTCCTCATACGGATCCCGAGGTGGGCCCGACCTTGACCATGTTGCTTTCAGAATCTCAGAGAAAACTGTGGCCCGCAAGGGCGCCCAGTGTGATGGGTTTCTCCCCAGGTGATCGCACGGTACGCCCGGCATGCAGGATGGGTGGGCTGGTCCATGGATAAAGGCACTGCAGCCGCAGGAGGCTGGGAGAGCATCACCATTCTGCTGGGAGCAGGGGGCGTACCGATATTGCATGGAGACAAAAATCTGGCCGTGTTCGTGTGATTGCCTGTTGTGTTGCCTGAGAACTGCCGTGAGAAAAGATAACATTAGAAGCCAAGCCCAAGTGTCCGGGCTTAGCTGTTCGCAAAAGAGGAAGCGAGTACTGGGAAGACCCGGCAGAGAAAGGCAGGAGCTTGTTCGTCATGCAGGACAGCAGTAGGGCACGGAGTGAGCGCGGTGGAGGCTGCAGCAGGTGGCCATGGCACACACACACACACATGGCCTGCTCACTCCAGGCCTTCCCTGCGCTGCCTGGCCCGCACTCTGCGGCTCTGCTTCCCGGCCGGCTTGTTGCACGCTCCTTTAGGAGCTGATCCCGAAGTCCCAGGCAAGTCTCATCGAGAAAGAAGGCGAGAAGGGGACACGACAGAGCCCCGGGGGAGGACGGCGTCCCTGCCTTTCCCGGCCGGCTCAGGCCTGCGCACGGCCTCCCGTTCCCGCCGGCCGCATCCGTCCTCCCCGCAGGGCCAGCCGCGGCATCTCCCCCTTCCTCCCTCCCTCCCTCCCTCCCTCCCTCCCACCCTCGCAGACGGCGGTCCCTGGCTGTGATCACCGCGGCCCTACACTAACTGCTGTCTTCTTGCGCCCCCCACTGCTGATGGGCCGCAGAGATGAAAGGAGACAAGCCAGACCGCTCGCCCTCTCTCTCGCCTCCGGTTTTTTCTTTCTTTTTCTTTTTTTTTTTTTTCCCTTATGCCACGAATGAGTAAATGAGGAGCAAGAAGACCAGGCAGTTCTTTCGACGGCTCCCTCCCGCCCTGGGTGCCGGAGAGGAGGTTACCCCCGCCTTCCTCCCGCGGGCAGGGAGGAACCCACCGGCGCAGCAGCCGGGTGGCACCAGCGCCGCCCCGCTCCTACCCTGCCGAGGGCACGGCTCCGCAGCCCGCGGCTAATTCGCTGGTTCTTGCAGAAGCTACGTCATCCTCACCATCGGCGTCCCTCGAGGTCAAGAGCATTTTGCCCAGACTAACTTAAAACTCTCGGGAAACATGCCCAGGGAGAGAAGCCGCTGCTGCAGGCATAACAGGCGAGGAACTCAAACAGGTCCTGCTAGGGCGGTGCCCGGGGAAATCGCGGCGCATGGCAGCAGCTTGGCCGGAGCTGCTTGCTACTCTCTGCTGCTCTCGGAGGGTCCCCGGAAAACCAACCTCTGTCACAAGCAGTCAAGGGTTTAGATGTCTGGAGCCAGAATACAACGAAATAAGTATGCCTCTTTGCTTTAATCGCGTTCGTTGACTTCTTCTAGGACATTTTATGCTCTCCCCGTTTAGATCCCTGGTGCGTGCCATATGGCACATCCTACCCCATATGTACACACATAGATATACACGAACACATATTCATGGCATATCTGCTTCTGTTCTTCCTTCCCTTGTTCCTCCATTGAAATCCAGTTTCAAAGAAACTGCTCAAATCCAGAAAGACTGCATCTATGCGCCGGTATATGCATGTCTTTTACTGTGGATACACGGTAACCTGTAGGGGTTTGTCATTCTCAGTCCACAAAACTCGTTTTGAATGCTTTTGGTCTTGCTGCCAACCAGCATAAAAAAAAAAATTAATAATCAAAGCATATGGAAGAAATCCCACGGGCTGCTCCTTTCTCATTTAGCACCTTCCTGCGATATTTCTAGCCCCGTAGGAAACAGGAATGACTGCTGGAGGAACGTCCTTCCTTGGACAGCACTGAGATGGGATGATTCCGTAGGGAAAACTTCGAAACACCTTTATATTTGAGGGTTATTCTCAAATATAAAGGGGGTTGGTCTCCCTCTATAGCTCTTCCCTCTAGAAGAGGACCACGGGATTCAGCCCCCATCCATGTTCGGGGAGAGTGAACGGCAAGCCCGGAGCCCTCAGGAAGTGGGATGCTCCCCCGGGTGCTGGGGCGATCCGAGGGAGGAAGGGCGATGGGACCCCCAGGGGTGGGGGTGACATTTCAGACACTGCAGTTCTTCAGCAAAATCCCAGCCTGTCCTATGGAATTGGTGTTTTTCTCGAAAAAAAGGGCAAAAGGGCAAAAAAGGCAAAAATGAAGAGGAGAGGAGAGGAGAGGAGAGGAGAGGAGAGGAGAGGAGAGGAGAGGAGAGGAGAGGAGAGGAGAGGAGAGGAGAGGAGAGGAGAGGAGAGGAGAGGAGAGGAGAGAAGAGGAGAGGAGAGGAGAGGAGAGGAGAGGAGAGGAGAGGAGAGGAGAGGAGGAGAGGAGAGGAGAGGAGAGGAGAGGAGAGGAGAGGAGAGGAGAGGAGAGGAGAGGAGAGGAGAGGAGAGGAGAGGAGAAAGAAAAGAAAAGAAGGAGAAAAAAGAAGAGGAAGAAAAAAGAAAAGAAAAGAAAAGAAAAGAAAAGAAAAGAAAAGAAAAGAAAAGAAAAGAAAAGAAAAGAAAAGAAAAGAAAAGAAAAGAAAAGAAAAGAAAAGAAAAGAAAAGAAAAGAAAAGAAAAGAAAAGAAAAGAAAAGAAAAGAAAAGAAAAGAAAAGAAAAGAAAAGAAAAGAAAAGAGAAAAGAGAAAAAGCCCTCAGTACTCGGAGACAAGCAGCAGAACAAAATGTTGCAAGGGAAACGTTTCCTGGCATCCAGGCTGGGTACAGAAAAGTCACTGGAAAACGGATTAAAACTGAGAGCTTGTGCTCCAAATCACCCCCCAGCGTGGGGAAGGAACACGCCTGGGAATTACAGAGGGGAGAATCGACAGGTGGGATCTCGCAGTTCGCCCCTTCACGGGCGGCCTCATCCCGTCGTGTGTGGGTTTTGGACTAAGAGATCAAACCTCAAATCCATGTTGACCGAGCAGCAACGAGCTGCAGGCAGAGCGGGCTGAGCTCGCTGCTCGCGGTGCCCCGCAGGAAAACCCCTCCCGGAGCAGCGGGAAGGAGCCGCACGGCTTTGCGGGAGACGGGTTCATGTTAATTTCGTGCAGGTTATTATTCACCCAGCAGAGACAACCAGATCGTTCGGATCTTGCCCCCGGCCTCGAAACTGGCGGCGTGTAGGCAGGAGGGCGCAATTAAGCCCCTGCCGTGCTTTTTGCCCCCGGGCTCCTCACGAAACGCCCTGGGAAAGCGGCGCTGGCGGGCGAGGCGGGCTGAAGGCAGCGCCGCTGGCCCTGGCCGGGAAGGAGCGGGTGAGGAGCAGAGCCCACAGCATCTCGCGGCCCTTCCCTCCCCGCCTCGGGCACAGCACTACGGGGCCATCCTCTTTGAACCCTGGGCCTCATCCTCTAGGCAGCGAGGAAAGCAAACCAACTCTGCAGTGGCCTTTAGATGGGGAATGGTAGGGAGAAATCTCTGTCCTCAGCCCTTGCCCCCCTCTCACCCAGCTGTTTCTGGAGCTATTTCCTGCACCAGTCCCCCATCCCGGCATCCAAGGGAGGAAGTTCCTGGCTGCCCAGGGCCATATCTGTCCAAATAGCTAGTACTCCTAGTGTAGAAAAAAATATGCTGTTAATACAAATAAACCTATGAAGGTCCCATTCTCCTGAAGTTATAGGAGGAGCTCTGGGCAGGTACCTGGATTCAAAACCTTCCATCTCCCTTCAATGAGATGCATGACCTGCTTGGTTGGTCAGCAGCATCCTTTTGTCCCAGGAGCACCAAGGGCATTATTCCAAGGCCCAGGTTGGGCAGCTGGTCTCAGTACCCATTTGCCCAGAGTTTAGCCTACGTGGTCTCCACGGGATTTGGGTGTAGCAGCTGAAGTTACTTCTCCCTCCCAAAAGTCCTTCCCCAAATGCCAAAGACACTAAGCCAGAGCTGTTTTGATTTACACTGCCCAAGCAAAAGCTGATTTCCAGAACGCTGGTGGGGCTGGAAAAATTCCTGCCCTTGGGTTGGCGTTCCTGACCAGAGCACATAGTGGAGGTACCAAACCATGTGTCTGAGGTGGCTGCCACATGCAGCGCAGAGCAGAACCACCATCCTCCCATTTCATGTTTTTTTAAAGACAACATCACCGTGTGTGCTTGTATAAATCCTCAGTGATTTCACAGCTCCCCGTGGTAATATCACCAGGCTGACTCTTATGATTTCCTCCACGCCTGCACAGTTTTAGATTTATTGGTCTCTTACATACTCTTTCACAGAAATAAAAAGGGTGGGAGTGGAGAGGACTTGATTTCTGGCTGCTCTCTGAGGTTTCCATGCCAGATCCATCCAAGATCGAGGGCTTTGGAAATGTGGGTTTGTAAAACAACCCCTTAAATTACTGCACATGGGTTAGGAGGTTAGACACACACCCACACCCACACACTCACACGCACACATGCACATACAAAGTAATGTCTTACAAAGGGTTAAAATCTATTAAAGTAAATGCTGGAAAAAAGGAAATTAAAAAAAGACCCAAAGATCTTCTAAACCAAAAACTCTGAACACTCTTGAAAGAATCTTTGCATGGTAGATGCGTTAATGCCATCTAATAACCACTCCAGAACCTCATAGGTCAAAACTCTTCCAGCTCTAAGAGATTTGAATTTTGTGCAAATTAGGATGAAATCAAATGGGTATATCAGCATGAAAGCTGGACAGTGGAAGAGCAGCTGCTGAAAGGACCAAAGAGTCTGATTTTCCAAAGGTTAAATCCTAACCCAGCCATCAGGAGCTGAAGGGATACCAAGGCATATCATGATGATGACAGAGAATCAGGAAAGAAGTACCCTCAATTTGATAGTTCTTTGTGTAGTAGGAGTGAATCCTCAGCTCATCCCTTTCCACAGGAATGTTACTTACTCTCTCCACTCCTTAGCTGTGTCTTTGTCAAGTATTTTCCTACCAACAGTACAACACTTAGAGATAACCTGTCTCTACCTCCCCCACAAGAAATGTCTCTGAAACAGATCTCCACGGGGTAAGTGCCCCAAAAGGTATCAAGTGTGTCTTCCTCAGACCTCTGATAGATACAAGGAGGTCTGAATGTGTCCAGTGAAAACAATCTTGAACACAAGCCAGCTCCTCATTTCTGAGGCTGGAGCATATATATGAAATAGGGATGTTCCAAATGAAAATGTGGTATTTTCCAAGCCCTGCAGGGAGATAAGAGGCACCAACATTATATGAATGACAGATGCACTGTCCACAGGCTGTATTTTCCATGGCATCAAGTTTTCACACAAGTAAAAGATTGTTCCTAAAGCCTAGTAATCTCCTATCAGAACTGCAGAACTGGAGTTTCCCATGTGTAAGTACCAGACTTCAGATGCACTTTGGGTGCGCTAATTAAAGGATTAAGCTATCCTTCTCTCTGAATCCTATCTGGAAGTTTTTGCACACCCTTGGTAGAGTAGATGTTAACCAAATCAATTCTCATTATTTGTACACCTCATAGTAAACACAGTGGGCATTTGTATTGGGATAACAGAAGGGTTTGCATATGTGATAACTCCAGAGCAAGCATTGGTTGTCAGGTAGACAAAACAGACAAAATAGAGAAGGTCGATTTGACCTATGAACCAGGCAAGTTCACAGAGTAATTTGTACTTTGAAATATGTGGAACTTGGGTGGCAGGGCTTCAGCATACAGACTGTTCTGGATGACTGGAGGGTAAAGACTTGCTCACACATGGTAATGCTTAAGAATGTCCACACAGGACTCGTTGTTTCACCTCAGATCCACACCCCATCTAAACCCAAGGTGAATTTCCTGGTTAGACAAACCTGAGCTGCCAATGGAGATACGCAAGAACACAGGAACTTGCTCAGAACAAGAATGTTCACATTTGGAGGTACTCTGGGAGGGCCATTGTATTTTGCACTCAGATCCCATCTTAATTTGCATGAGCTTTCAAGAGGAGACGCTCATTACTACAGTGTGATCCTTTCAATAACTTCCTAGTTCAGTGTGAGTGTCTTCTGTTGGTTTGCACTAAAGTCATCTAATCGAAATCTAAATCTAAATGTAATTAAATTAAACAAAACTGAGTTTAGAGGGCTACCATGAGTCTACATGTAGATTCTCATCTCAAACCTCAACCCAGACCACTTCTGCACAGAGGTTGGATATAAAGAGATAAAACTAATTCTTTTTGCAATTGAAGAGGCCTCACCTGAGCAGGAAAGAGCAAATCACCTCCACTGTTCCTGACAGGAAGTTTCAGACACAATGATGTGCTCAGCTGTAAGTTATCACCTCTCAGCTGTGACAGCACAACTGATGGACACAGCACCTCTTGGTCCATTGCAATGAAATGGAAAATAAGATTATAGAAACCACTGCTGGAACACACTAATTAGTCTCTATAATTCCTGAGCTCTGACAGCTTTGCTGACAAGGCAGAAGAACTAGCTACCTTCAGCTGCTTCACTCAAAAGCTACTGTTATTGATTAACCTAACATGATTTCAGTTTAAATTAACTCACCAGGCTGAGGAATGGGCATCCTCTTTTTTTTATAGCTGGAATTAAAACAGTGGTAACCTACTACAACATGTACATTAGCTAAATCCAAGATGAATTGTCAATCAAATCCCTCCGTGAAATGCTGCATTTTGTGGGTGCTCCTGCTTATGTACTTGTGCCCACTTGTGTATCTCATTTCTGTATAAACAGGTTTTTAATCTTCTGGAGGATAATAAATACATTGAGTTTATGACAGCCCAGGAATGGGCATGTCACGTATTGAATGGTTGAACCAAACATTACTTGTCACTTTACCTATGAGGTTGAATGGGCAATATGTTAGTTGAAGCGACAGGGGGTTTTCCTTTAGTCAAGTCAGGGACCCCTCGATCCAAAATCCACTTCCATGTTGTGCATGCTCTGGCAGCCCTTGTTCTCCCACCGTTTCTGACTTGCACAGTCCCACAGAGCAGCTCTTCCATGTATCCTGTTCTGGTTAGTTCAGAGAGTAGAGGCTGTGGCTGTGGCCACTCTCCCGTTGTATCCTGCTGTGCAGGGTATGGCAAAGCTGCTCTAAAACATGCTAAATCACATTCCAGCAGTGCCTGATTTTGTGGAGAGTGTTTTGGGTGTAACTTCATGACATATTTTAACCATTTGAAAATTTGTTTTTTTTTTTTTTATCTTGGTGAAAAAAGTCCACTGTTTTGATGTCATTGGAGTGTGGATGATAAATTTAGGAGGAGAGTGGGAGCCAGGAAATTTGGAGTTTTCTTCCTGCCTGGCTGCTAGCTCTGTGGCCTTGGGCAAGCCCTAATCTTTCTGACTGCACTTCCTAGCCTGTAAAATTGGGCTAATGTTAGTTACTTCATGGTGATGACTGCAGTAGTGATCAGTTATCAGGTTTTTAATGAAAAAACCCCAACTTTGAATGTTATTGCCTGTAGTATTTTAAATAACTATGTCTTTTTTATTCATATTGATATTTGAGGATTATAAGAACCACCCACCCCTTTATCCTGTTCATCAGGATTGCTTTACAGTATTCCTCCAATAGTCTCCCTTTGGAAGAGGGGCAAATCCAGTTTGCAATCCAAATCATCTGCTTAGGAGCATCCCAGGCATTATATAGCTGCTGTACAGCATCTGAAGTGAAAACAACCCAGTTGTCATTACAGCAGATTTTAACTGGAAGAACAAATAATTATTTAATGGCAAGCTTCATGTTTTCCTCTTGTGCTTCTATTTTGTAACAATTTCTTTTTCTCCCCTGTTTTGCTCTTGTCGAAACTTCTTCTTTCTCCCTCTTAGGAAATCAAAGTGGAAATCCCAAAACACCTATTTAAGAATTTCTCATGGAAAAGCCTTGCTGTCAGCTCTGTTCCAAATCACCTGTGCCCTCAAGCAGATGCTGCTCAGGTAAACTACTCTTGTGTTTCCAAGTCTTTAAGTGTTAACCTAGCTCTTCTTTTCCTGCATGCAACTGGAAAACTCTCCAAGGCAGGGGGCATCTAGGTGTTCTTTGCTTTATCCACACTCCACATAGTCCTGTTTACAGTGCCTAAGGAGTGACAGCAATAATAAAGATGAAAAGAGATGACTAAGTGATCATTAGCCCTAATAATCCTCAACATTGGAGGACTGACTGGAAGCCTCCTACTATCAGCCTGCACAAAAAGAAAAAGTCTGGATTTGCCTGATCCATATGGAATATCAGGCCCATTCTGGAACAGAATCAGTGCAGGCATTCCTGACCACCCTAATTCTGGTATTTTGTGGAGTTGGGTGGGAATCAGAATCAAAGGGCTCAACCATAGTTCTGATTCTAGAGGCAGCAAATATTTTCTGTCTGCAACAACACTGCTTGGCTCTGTAACACTGAGTAAATCTAAAATACAACCCAAACTCTCTATAAAAGTAATGTAAACCTTCAAGATCTATAACCAATGTTTTGCACTCTCTAATGTTCTGTGGCAGATTTTATTGCAAGGCTTCATAGAAAGCCATTTACCTACACCCACATCCCGGGTAGGACAGTGTTGTCTGACAAGTGTCTGTCTGGAAGAAGCCACAGCAAAGCCGTCATAACCAACATTTTGTGGAAAACAGTCTTTCCTATTAATTCTGTAGTCTCTGGTTGCTCCCATTCCGTTTTCCTGATTCCAGGCCTTCCCTGTCATTGCTCCATGGTGCCCCTCTGCACGAGCCAAGAGGCTGTAGCAGAGCTTGCAGATCTCATGTAACAAGGAACTTCATGGCAAGGAATGACACAGCCCAAGTCTTTGCCTAGCTTTCCCACAGAGTTCCTGACACTGGTTTCACAGTACCACAAGCATGGAAGGTCTGACCCTGCAATGTCCAGCCAAATACTATCCCATTTTACACAAATACAAGCCAATCACTGCAGAAGGAAGGCAACAAATAACTCGTTTGGAAAACACATTGCAGTGTTGGGATGTGACACTGATGTGTCTCTTCCAGCGGGGAAATGGAACCCTCCCAGGGACAGGAGATGGGTGCAGAAAGGTGTTTGAGCCTTTGGCCATGACCCAGCTGGTGTTACAGGCTGAGGGCAAACATGCAATCCATCCATCATCTCCGTGGCTGTGGCTGATCGGGGTTGCCGGGTTTGCATTTTTAACAAGGCACACGCATGAGCTGAATATAAAATTGAGACAGGAGAAGAGACAAGCAGCTGCTGGAGCCGATGACCACTGATCCTTTCCATGTGAGGGGGTAACCTTTGGTAACCTTGGCCCCATGTCATGTGACAGGGCCAGGAAATAAACCCTGGGCTCTTACCAGCACTCCTGTGCATTACACCTTTATTGCAGTGATGACAGGTTGATGGCTACACTGAAAGGTTCTTTTCCTTTGGGGAGTCCTGTCCAATGTTCGGCTTTATCCGTCCATAAATGCTAAGTAGTGTAGGGTCGCTGGGAAAGGTTCCTGCCCCCCCTTCAACCCCCGCATCTGAAGACTGGGAAAGGGGCCCCTCACCTGCCTGTCAAAAGCCACTAATTCACTGTCATCATGGCTGGTTGTCTCCTGCCTGGAAGTGTAGAGAACTTACCTCTGAGGTACTCTTTCAGAAGGATCTTCCTTCTCTCTCCCTTCCATACCTCTTCCCAACCCAGTGTAGTAAAATACCAACTAATTTCTGTGGGATTTTCTTGGATGTCAGGATATGGCACAGATGCTCTCATTTTAGATAACTCCTCTGGCGGATTGGAGAATACTGTAAGAGTTTCTCTCCTTAACAGTTTTGATAATTACATTAATAAGGGCTCTCAATGTGCTGCAGGCTTACAAGCAGAGCTGATGCCAACACATTGGAAACAGAGGAAATCAGAAGTTAGCTGAAGAAAAAAATAACCTAGGAAGAATGCTAATCACAACTTGTGAGCTCACAATTTTTTGAATGCTATTATTCCTTCTTTTACTCCACCCCCCACAGCCCCTAGCTCTCTTTTAATTACCATTCGTGGGAAAGGTAAGCTGACCGGTTTGATAATTCTCAGCACCACAAGTAGTACAAACGAGTTTAAACTGGAGATCCTAAAAGCTTTCTCTTTGCAGAAGACAAATTTATAGCTTGGAAACTAAATATTTGTTCAAAGAACTGTTAAAGGTATTTGAGCACACAGGAGAGATAAAATGGCAGATTAAATATTTCATTTACATGCGATATGCATAACATTAAGTCCTATCTTAATTCTTCACCTGTTTTCTGAAATCCTTTGACAAACACAAGACATTTCACCTCACTGTTTTTATTTTGAGTGGCTTTCATGATCGTTTAACTATTTGGTGTTGCTGTGTGGAAGTATCCTAGGAAGGGTGAAGACTCCAGTCTCTAACAGGAGTGGTACAGGATGGAGGAGGGTTGATTCCTTCTTTAGCAGACATTTCCAACATGCTGCTGCTGAATAAGGACGCAGCTTCACCCAGGAAACCAGATCTGACTCCAGCGGGCATACAGATGCTCTGTGGATAAGCTCCATAGAAATGTTTATAAATAGAACAAACAAGCAAACAAACAAGCTAATGGCCCTCCCTACCATAGAAAAGCAACAAAATTTATTTGGTGTGAAAAGAAGGCGTTTGGCAATTTTGGGGCTTCTAGATGTTCAGCGCAGTGTTTACTTTTGCACAGCAAGCCATATGAGACAGTCTTTATCACAGCCATTTCCACCTCTGGGGTTTTTCTGGTTTTGGGGGTTTTTTTGGCAGCTTGCTGAGCTACCATGAAACTGTGATCTGCAGCTCACCAAACGAAAGCTGCACAACAGGGTGGCAGAGATCCATCCCTCTTGTACACACACTTGTGCACACAGACACACACATGCACACCGTTTGCCCTTTCTCCTTCCCATCAGTACTGGAGAAGAGAACTCTTCTGTAGGGATGGTGGTCTGATAATCTCCCACAGTCAGCTTTCAGGAGAAATACATATATTTATCCATGGGTTCAGGTGATGACTTCGGCATACAGACTACTTGTAAACATGCAAATTTGTACTTCATCCACAGCTTATTAGAACAAAAGGTATTCCTTACTTGTACTTCTAATAGAAAAGATTAAAACAGTACCAAATGTGAGCATAAGTGACTTTCAAAAGGAGTTTTTATTCTTTATGCCCTAGATGCCTAAACTTAACATTTTGACGTAGCACACAAGCTGTGATCATAAAACGAGTTTTACTGGGAAGCCATGTTTTCTTCTTGTGTATCAGACTTATTTTAATTCATTCTGGGTATGTTCCAAGCACTGTGTTAGAGATTAAAGGCAACTGTGCACCCCAATTAGCAGCCAGCCCTTTCTGAGTAAAAATATTTCTGAGGGGCAAGATGAAAGTGGAATAATTTCTGTTCATTAGCAGTAGAGAGCCGGGACGGGATTTTTTTTCACTAAACGGTTATACCTTGATTTCGAGCATCTCAAGATTTAAAACGAGTGATCACGTAAAAATGAAACTCAGTGCAAAAATACCCCTCCAGGAATCGCTTTCGATAGAGCAGTGTAGCTCCGCAGTAAAAAGCATACTGACTAGTAAAACGTCGCGACTGTTCACGACTCCAAGCACTCCGGCAGAAAATCTAGCTCTGGGGCACTAATCTCTCCTTTTTTCATGCAAAACTTTTCAGCTGCAGTCGCTGTGCAGGCCGTAAAAACTATAGCTTCTCTTGAACCGAGGCAGCAGAAAATTCACGCCGTTCCAGAGGGACAGTCGGCCGCAAAAAGTCGCGTTCAGAAGGACTTTACCACTTCTTTCAGAGCACGATTCCTCTGCGCGAGTGCAAATCCTGCCTTGTGTGCTCTGTAAGAGAGAGAAGTTTTTCCCTTTGGAGTAATATGGAGTTTACCAACTAAGAATTGAGCAAATAAATCTCTGTATTTCAGGGGTGTGTTTTACACCTGAAAGACTTGTTTTAATTTTCACATTTTCACAGAGGCCTATAAAGTGAAAAATTACTTTTCACCTGCTTAACCTTCTGAGGAAAAAAAAATAAATTAAAAGAAAAAAAGGAAAGAGGAAGGGAAATTTTTTAAAACGGGGAAGAAAGAAAGAAAATAAAAGAAAAGAGCAGCGTCAGCCACAGTTAAACAGCCGGGTGAACACAGCCTGCCCTGCCCAGACGCGGCGGCGATGGGCCGGGAGAGCCCCGCGGTGCTGCCCGGGCTCCGAGCGGGCAGGAGCGGTGCCCACGGGCACTCCGGCCACCCGCAGCCTCGCTTGCCCCACGGCTCTCCCAAAAGCAGAGCTCTTCCCTGTGCCTCCGCCTTGCCCATCGTATTCCCCCTCTGCCACCTCGGGATAAATCGCCGGCGCCTCCTATTAACTTTCTAACGAGCAGGATCGGGGAAGGGGAGTCATCCACTCCGGTTAAACCACCCCAGGATCCCGACGGGGACCCCGACGACTGATTTATTCGCTGCCATTGTTTTACTGGACAACATTCGCTTCCCGAGAAACCGGGCGTCTCGGCTTCATATTGTTTGGAAACATCTTTGAAAATACCCCATCTGCCCCTCGTTTCGCCAATCGTAACACCTCTTTGATTTGAAGGAGAGAAAGCTTAGATCCTGCTTTTTATTGAAACCAGCGGAGGACCCTGGGAGGAGGGGGCGGGAGGGAGGAGAAGATGGGAGGGGGAGCAGGGCTGGGGGCAGCCGTCGGTCGGCATTAATCACACATCCACTTTGTCGGGAGGAGACAGTGCCGATGCGTGCGGCGCACATGTGTCGGCGGCCGCGGTCCCCGCATCACCTGCGGCCGGCAGCCGGGCCCGGCGCGGGGAGCGGCGGAGCTGCCGCCACCTGAGCGGCTCCGCGTCCCGCCCGAGCCCAGTAACACACGGGATTACAGACCAGAATGAGCCTGTAGATGCAGGTTTACCTCCTGCTCCCCGGGGCGGTTCCCTGCTCGGGCGGCCAAGGGGAAGTAAAGGGATGCAGACTGGTTTCTGGGCGGAAAGCCTCTCTTGTAGGGTTGAAACTTCAACATTTCCCTGGAAACATTTCTTCATAAGACATCTTTTTAAAGATATACAGAGCCCCTGTCATCTACAAACACATCTGTGGTTGTATAGGCATGTTGGCTTGTACACGTAAATTTGATAATATGCACATCTCTTCCTCGTGTAAGTGAACTTCCTGCTACCAGATTTCCCTTGTTCAGTTTGCCCTTCTCCTTGGCATGCCAGGCTCTGCCTTTAAATATCCTCCACGACAGAGTTTTTTGGGGTGAAATCCGCGGGAGACGAATTTATTAATCTGAAGTAGTCCCTGCCCTCTGCACTGAAAATAACACAACGTAGTAATTGCAGGACTGTGGCTTCAGCACAAGTCCGAGCTCAGAGCTCAGCCCACATCCTAGTCCCTATTCCGGTGCCCCGTGAATCGGGCGTTTGTGTTGGCCTATGTGAGTGCTAGTTATTCCGGGCTGGACAAAAGTCTCCATGAGCTCCTGAAGGCGTAGCACTGGTGGGAGCAATGAAAACGCTTCCTTGTGGGCTCCCCCGCTACTGGCATGAAGGGTAAATTGTCTACCGTAGCGAGTCGCCTTCGCCGGGAAAGGGACGGAGAGACGGGAAGGATGGGCAGGAGACACGGGAGCGAGGATCGCGGATATCTCGCTGCTCCTTGTGGGTGCACACACTCAAATGGTGCACGCTGCAGCGCCCGCTCCCAGGACCTGGGCCAGGAATACCCTCCTGCTCGGCCGGAGGGGCTGCCCTCGCCAATCCAGACCGGGGCTCAGCGGGATGAGTGCATCCCCCTGCCAACCAGGCTTTGCCCGGCCCCGCTTCCCCACCTCAAACGCGCAGCTAAAGTGGGAGACGGGAAACAGGAGGTCCCACCACTCGATACAGCTAGCATAGAAATTAGCCGGTACATATATGTAATATATATATGTGTTTCTTCCAGTGGTGTTGGAATGAGGCAGAAATATTTGCCTCTTAAATTTTCCGAATTTTCTCTTTTTTCAGTACTCTGTCTCTGACGGTGTGATCCGTCTTACTCTGATATAGAGAAAATAGTACTAAACTGTGTCTATTTTCATAGCTTTTCAAATATCTGTCCTTCTTGCAGATTAAACGAGCGGCTGCTGGAAAAAAAATCCCAACACTGTGAAAGGAATAAAACTCTTAAGTCCATAAAGATGAAATGTAACAAGTATGTTGAATACATAACGCTGCTATATAACAGTTTCAATTAGTTGAGTTAGTCCTCTGTAACGTCTTGTAAAGGTGTAAGGACACGTTTACAGTAAAAGCAACATAATGTTCTCAACTGTACGAGTTAATTATTTCCAGATCCCTTTTTTTTTTTTTAGAAGTGAGTTTCACAAGTAAAGGCTCTGTCCGGGTATAAAACAAGTGGTGTATTTTTCCAGCATTAAACATCTTGAGTTCATAATGAGAAGCGGAGGAGAGAACGGACAGTTAAATAATTAGACTCAGGGATTTCAGAGACGGAAAAAACCACCAACAACAACAACAAAAAAAAGAATAAAACAAAAGAACAGCCTTTTGTCTTTCGGGGAGCCGCGATTATGGCGACCGTGTCTCCTTCCCTCCTATTTATCTCTATTCAGTAGCAACAGTACATAAGGCAATAACGCTGCCTGGCACAGCCAGTCACGGAAGGCAGTTGTGTGTAAGCAGCGGCCGAGAGGGAGAGGGGAGCAGAGACTTCCTCCCCTAAAATTCACGAAATCCCGAGAAAATTTGCGAAAATGCTCATCTCGAACTCAACGCATTCAAACTTCTGAAAATAGCCAGGGTAAAGTCTCAGGAGTGTCGCAAGGTCCGTGCATCACCCCAGACCTCTGTGCCAGCAGCCTTGCCCCGCTCGACCCCTCGGCGCCCCCCACTCTGCCCTTCCTCCCGCGGGGAGCCGTGGGGAGGTGGCACCCTCCACTGTCACAGGGCTGGGACAGACCCCGGCAGGAAAGTGCCGATGCCCTGTTCTGTTCTGTTCCCTCCTGCCGCTCCTGCAGTGTGACTGCCTGTTCACCCTCATGGTTTTTATGCTATAAAGGTTGCGACTACTTTGTTCACGAGGAATTGAACTTGCTCCCGCTCCCGAGTGGAGCCAAAATCCCACTTCTCCGCCCGTGATACTCTGCTCCCTAGCTGGACTCGTGTGCTTCTAAACACCCCCATCAAAATGAACTGCACGAAACCACCTCCCCCTGCTAGTTTTCCCTTAAAATTTACCTCGTATTTAACCATATTTTAATTTTCCTAGGTGTGGGTGTAAAGTCTCAGCCGGTCAAAGCAGACATGAAAGGGAATAACAAAGGCAGATGGGATTTCCCATGCTTAGGCCTTTCCTGTGACTGAGTTCAGGACCTAAAACTCCATGCGAAAGGCTTGGCTTTAGGTCCCTGTGCTCCACAGCTTCCAAGACAAGAGTAAGATGAGGCTGACCAGGGATCCTTTGGTAAAAATCAAGGCGAAACTTAGCTGTCACTAATTTTTATTGACAATTAAAAGGCCCACAAATTCCTCTCTTGTACATGTTCACTCAAATTTGTCTGATTTAAAACCAGGTGCTAGTAGCAAACAAAATAAAGCATTCCGGATTTCTCCGGAAGATACTTACATCGTTTGTTAGAATATTTTGTTCATGATGAACCAAACTCGCTTTGGGCTCTCCCACTGCACCAAAACCAAAGAAAAAGTCTGCAGATTACCTCAAAAATTTTTAAGCAATCTATTACAGTATCCCTGTTTGCAGAAAGGGAGCACACACACAAACATATGTATATATAAAACTTGTCTAAGTTCCTGTATAGTACATTATACACACACCTATTCCAGGAGAGGTAGAGCCGTGCTTAACAGCAATGAACATTTTCCTAGTCGTGTGGGAAGTCTGGAGGTGCCCGATAGAACTAGAATCCCAGGAGACTTGATTTTGGTGTCTGGTTTTCACTCTTTTTTTTTTTTTTAATAAGGTAACAGGAGAGAAGAATTTCTGATATCGGTAGGTAAAGTATATTTGCTCTTCGAAGGATGAGAAAACTAGAAACGTCTCTCTGACCTACGACTGGGATCTCAGAACATACTGTTCTAAAGCAGAAATGTCAAAGTAAAGTAATTTACCACCTGGATGTCCTTGACTAGGGATGATTAAAGTTCAATCCGAGGTGTGTGCACAGTTTTACCGTGTTATTTAAACGCATCAAAGGTCATAAAAGGATTCCAATAACATGAGTCGCAGACCAGAGAGCTTCCTCTGTGGAGAAATCCGTATTTTATTCTAGCCAAAACTCCAGCACACTCTTGAAAGAAAAAAGAAACAAAGAGAAGGAAAAAACCCAGGATGGTAGGGGGGAAAGGGATTTAAATTCTCAAGGGGTTGGCAGACTTGCTAGAGGCTGGAGGGTCGGGCTCTGGGGGATACACCCGGGAAAGGACAGAGCTTTCGCCTATCGTTAGCTGCGCAGACATCTAGTGGGAAAGCCTCGCCATTGCAGCCCGACCCCTCCGCCCCGCGGGAAGGAGCTTACCCGGCTCCTCGGACTCACCGCTGCCCTCCTCTCCTCTCCTCTGCTCTCGTTCGTGTCCCCGGGCCGTGGCGGAGCGCTGCAGCCGCGGCCCCGCCGTGCCGCCGCACCGGAGCGCCGAGCGGCGATGGCGGCGCCCCGCGGCGCGGCCCCCCTCGCCCCTATTGGAGGCTCCCGGTGCCAGTCCAGCCCCGCCCGGGTTCTGCTCCGGTGGGACCGGCCCCCGACCGATTTCGGTCCCACAGGCGACCCCACAACCTGCCGTGCTGCTCCGCCCGGTGCCTCGCTCCCTTTGGCACGGGCGGTGCTCGAAACCCAAGCAAGGATACCCACACCCCGCAGCCTCTGGGGCTCTGTTTACACTTGCAAATCCCTGATGGTTATCGTCAGCGGGGGACGGGAGCCTGCCCCGGCCGCCGGCGGGGCCACCCGAACAAGCCGGGACACGCGGGGCGCTGAGACCCGCGGCTCCTGTGGGACGGCAGACACCCGAGCTTACCCCAAACACTTTTTGCTCCTTTCTGGGTCACAGATCTCAGCAGGAGAAGGCAGAAAAGAGAGGTGGGGAGATGGGTAAAACACACGTAGAGCTCGGCTCCAGGCTTCCCCAATGCCATGGCAGAAATTAGTGTTTTCATTTACGCCGCGGGGAGAGGACGGAATATCCGGGGAAGGTGGGGGAGGCGAGGGAGAGGCGTTGATCCTGAGTTTTAAAACATGTACCGGCACTATAGTGACCGATCATCTCGTGACCGGGGGTCCCAGGCTGCCCCCGCCTAACAAACAGGTGTCTTCTCTTTGGGCACGACAGGCGCTTCCAAGCTACAGTGAGATGTAGTGCCAGGATTGCTTCTATTTTGCGGAACGTTGGATGGGTATTTTCTTAACTGGATGTTTTCCTTCCGTTCCACATTCTCTCCTTTTCTAAGGAGTTCAGATCACTCCATCATCTTAGTTGTTACCTAATCACGTTGCAGGTGAGATGTGGGAAGCCCCATCCTGTGCCCAAATTATGAGGATGCTCGGAGATCTCCGACTTGTGAATGCTTAAACTATTGTTCTTTCAGCCCACAGGTTTTTCTTTCACCAGACAGTTTTTCTTGTTTTGTTCGTCTAGTGACCACAGATGCCACACTAATATTTCCACACTAGGTATCAGAAATCTCTTCTGATCCTAAAAAGCCGCCATCTTCCATAACCTTATTTTCTATTATTTCCTTGTCCCTTTCTGCCCCTCAAGTTGCCAGTCACCTGTCTTTCCCAAAGACTTCCCTGGCTTGGAGGAATGCTCCTCACCTCGGAAGCAAAACTGTCTCTTTGGATACCCAGCCAAGCAAAGAGACATCTTGCAATGTGCGCACAGGTTTGAATTATTGGGCTGTAAATTTCGTACCGTGATAAAAGCTTCAGCCGGGTTGTTCAATATTAAAGCTTTTGGCAATAGCATCACTTGGGTTTTTTACTTCCTTCAACCCCCGCCTCAGACCTACATTCCCCTCTCACAGATTTCTGAGAAAATCTTTCATGTTTTGTTTTAATATCGCATATATACGTTTCAGGTTTCTTAGCTGGTGTACAAATAAGAACGGACATATGGCAAGAGCATTTGATGTCTGAAAACGAGCAGAAGATACTTGCTAACCGATTTCCGCTGTGGAGTTATATGGGATTCTCTTTTTATATACAGGCAACTTTTATGTCAGCTAGGATATTCTTGCTCACAGTTTTTAAGGTTTCGATCCTGTGGTTATTGTTTAAAAAAAAAAGTAGTACAATCGATAACACACACAACCGCCCAGTAAAGGCAATTTAGTCTTAATTCTCTGATTGGGATACCTGTATACATAATTTCGTTTTTCCATCTAAGGGGGATTTGTTTTTCCACTTGGTATGGTCGGGCCATTTACAGAAAATGAGACTTTGATTGAAAGCTAATTATGAATTTACAATTACTCGATTAGCTAGGCACTGCTCAAACTTCGCAGGAACCTCAGCATAAACTTCTGACCTCTTTTTTAGCGACTCCCAGAGTAGACACAGACCTGGAACCTCACTCGTTCCAGAGTCCCGCTAAAATTCATAGGTCAAACAAGCTCCCTCTCCTTTATTTGCCAAATATTTACATCACACAAAGTGGTGATGACATGTCTGTTCATGCCTCCATCAGCTCACAGTGACATTTTCCTATGGTAAAACCTCCTGGAGGATTTGGGAGCTGGAGTGGAGTGCTCCCCCAGCAGCAGGTGGGCGGCCGGGCCGGGGCAGGGTGCCCTCATCCCTCCGGCCCCTGTACCAACGGCCTGATCCGCTCAACCTGTCCAGCCTCTCACGTCTGCACACAGAGGTTTCAAATAGGATCCACGTCCACACGGCGTGACGGACTTCTCGAGGGAGAGCCCCTGGGCTGAGAATTTGTTGACCTGGCAACAGCAAGAAGCAGCGTTCAGCGGATATAGATACCTCAGTGAGCAGAGGCGCACCAGCCTTTATGCTTCCTTTACAACACGACCTATGATATGTAGCTTTATGTTACACCCAACTGTTTGAGGGGACGGGGGGGTCGGGTTCTTCTTTTCTCTTTTTCTTTTCTTTTTTCTTTTTCTTTTTAGGAGGGTGGTGTGGCAGCGGGCCGCACCGGGAGATGACAGAGGATTTGACACAGTCCCCACACGCATCAAGAGAAATTGCAAAGAAATACGGTCTTGTGAAAGTGGATGACAATTGGTAATTGCTGGCAGGCAGCGAGTATCTTCTCCACAATAGGAAGGAAGCGGCTCCGAGAGAGAATTTTGGCTCGCTGGCACCAGGGCAGCTACATCTGCAGGAAAATGGCCGAGGGTTGCATGCGAGGGGACGGGGGAATTTCTTCCTTTAGGTATCTGCCCTAGAAGACCAGAGGGCATGCTTGGCTACAGACGAACCTTTATTGTTCAGCCGCTCGTTATTTTGCATGTCCGAGGAGTTGCTATGAAACCACTCCCTTTTCTCTGTACCATTATTGGACTAAATATACTTTGGCTCCCGGGACTTTGCGAATTGTCTTCGGAGCGTGGGAATCTTGGCGTGTGCCCTCAGCTCCCCTCCAGTCCCTTGGCACCAGCCCTGCTCCTTCTCCCCGGGTATCTCTGCAGAGGCTCACAGGACTGCAATAGGTTTGCTTTCGCTGGGTTGAAACCATCCCCTCTCTTTCCCCGTCCCTCTCTCTGTCCATAGCGAGGGTGTTAGAGTTTATACCCCCACATCCAGGCGTGGGAGTGGCTGTAGGGGCACAGGGTGGCAATGCCCGACGGTGCCGGTGGTCTGGCTAGCGCCATCCTCAAGGGCTCCGAGCTGACGCGCTCAGGCAGATGAAGTTCGAACCCCAGATGAGAAGATCTAAGTCCAGGCGTGGGCAGATGTGAACCGCTGGACTCCGCTGTGTGCGGGTTAATTAGGGTCTGACTCCACTCCCGCCTTTCCTGGAGAGCCACGACTCTCAGTTTTTAGCTGATTCCAGAGTAAATAACATCATGGAAGTACAGTCAGCTGTCGCGTATGTAAGTATGGGATTTAGCCTTCAACAGAGTCACATATGTAACTGCTTATCTAAAGAAGACATAAAATACAATAAGCTTTGGAAAAATTCATGATTCAGCAAAAAGGGAGTAATATGCTTACCCAGAGATGCAAGTTATGGACTAGTCTGCATTTGGCTGGTGTTATGTTTAAAGGAAAACACTGTATAATTCCTATTTAGAAAATGTGTTCACGGTATGGATAGAAAGACATTAGTTCCATCTAACATGAAGAGTAGCAAACGTCTCTCGTCATGAAAGACAGCACGTATTATATATACCTGAGAAATGTATTCTAGACACTAGAATGCATTATCTAGACCCTGGGTTTACTGGGATTTTACCAAATAAACTTTTAGCAAAAAATGCGTGTGCTTGGTGAAATGTAAAGCTAATCAGAGAAGACGGGATCACATCACGGTATCGAGTAGCGCTCTGCTGGTAGATGGTTGGTTGGTACTGGGAGCACCCACGACATGGACGAAGGTCATTTTAGCATGCTGAGGACTCAGCCGAATCCAGCTGCCTCTTCCTGCTCGAAAGTGATCACAGATCCGTGCAGATCTGTGCGTTCTTTTTTGTGAAACCTGTCCCCAGGGCTCTCCCTGCGGGGTCCCACCCACGCAAGAAGGCGGCTCTAGCCAAGCCAGAGGTGGGATGCGCTTTGGGATGGGAGAGGACGCCTCGCTCCCCTCCTTGCTCCAGCAGAGGGATGAGCATAGGGTAATAGTGCCAAGGCGAGAGGCACGCGTGCGGTCACACAGACACACCACCCAGGGCCAGTGGACACAGCGCTGGCTTCAGGTGTGCGCGCCTGCTGCCCGTGAGTGCGCGATTCCCCGCGGCACCGCGCACCTCCCTCCTCAACCACTGCCGCTCCATGCGCCCACAGAGCAGAGATACCGAGTGCCAAAACCCACCCCCGTGCGTGCTCGAGGGCTGGAAGGAGTGATGAAGAGGAGCCGAGGCGGGAGGCGGCGGCGCGGCCGGGCGCAGGTGCGAGTGCGCCTCTGGGCGAGTGCGCCTCTGGGCGAGTGCGCCTCTGGGCGAGCCGGGCCCGGGCCGGGCGGGCGCTCAGAGCCGGCCGGGCCTTCTCTGCGGGCTGAGGGCTGAGGGCAGGGCGAGCCCCGTGGCCGCGCTGCAACCACCCGGCCTGCTGGAGGAGCCCGAGGGAAACGGGATGGCAGCCACGGCACTTCTCCAGCGCCCGCTCCCGCTCCTCTCCACCACATTCGACAAGACAAGGGTTTGCCAGATCCAGTGTTTTAGCTCCGGTGGTTGGTGTTGTTTGGGGTTTTTTTCTCCTCTCCGTGGGCAAGATTTCCACTCGTGGCTCAGATACCCTCCAGCTAGAGCCATCCTCCCCTCCCGCCAGTGCGGTGAGTCCCCGTCCCTCTTCAGGATATTTCTTAAGACAGCCGCGAATACAGCCCCGAGTATGCACAGTCTCAACGGAGCTAAAGGCTGAAAAAGAGAGGGAAAAGAGTTGTAAGACAGAGCTAGACATTAGAGATAAACTGCCTCCATCAAGTCAATGTTTTAATCACTCAAACCACTTCTGAAAAGGGAACCAAAAACCCTCTTGAAGAATGTACTCAAACAGCTGTCTTCCAGTAAAGGCAAACATGTCCAATGTTTCCTGTATGATTTTTTTTTTCTCTCTCTCCCTCTTTTTTTTTCTTTTTTTTTTTTTTTTTTTTTTTTTTTTTTTTTTTCTCTAGATACCGCACGGACGTCTTTAACACTGAGAGCCTCATTGTTTCCCTCCTTAGGTGAAGATACGACTTTGGGCTCAGCGTGAAAAAAATAAAATAAAATAAAGACTGTGCAACTTTTTGCAGAGAGCAGCAGCGTCCACTTCTGCCCCTGAGCCCCCCTGGTCGGATGTAATGTGTAAATGTCACGCTATTACAAGAAAGTTATGGTGAGAAAGGGTTTTTGGAAAAGCTTTCTCTCGCACTGTAAAGGGAAGAGAGACTTCGGCTTCTTTCCGACAGCTTTTCAAAGGGAAATAAAACAGCACAAAGTGGGCCTGAAGCTCAGGAAGAACATTTTTTTCCTTCCTCTAATGAAAAAGGTGGAGGGATATGTTTAATTGTAATCAGGCTGCAACAATACACCATGTGATCATGTGGTAGCAATTATTACAAGCTCACAGCAGAAATAGAGAGGATATGTTATTGTAGCTTACTGTACCTTTTTTTCCTTTTCTTTTCTTTCTTTTCTTTTCTTTTCTTTTCTTTTCTTTTCTTTTCTTTTCTTTTCTTTTCTTTTCTTTTCTTTTCTTTTCTTTTCTTTTCTTTTCTTTTCTTTTCTCAAGAATGTGACCTACTGGTAGATAAGGTGAGAAATTAATTTACCCTCAAAATGCTAAATCTCAAAACCAGAAGGATAAACCAAGGAATATCAAGGAAGAGTAACCTGAGTATAATTTTGTCATCTGTTGCTATCACACGTTCAGAACATTACAACTAGATGATGGAATCGACCAGATAAACTACTGCACGGCCAGCCAGGCCTCCTCTCTCACCACTCTTGGTGCGAAAGAGCAGACCTGATGGCAAATAAGTCCGTCTCAGTTTGCATGGCAAAATGAATCGAAATTATAAGGGGGGGCTTTATCACTATGTTCAAGCAGCCTGTGTCTGACAGAGAGCCGGCAAAGGCTTCTCCTCATCACGGCATTTACACGGCAGTTAAGTAAAATATTTTCTGTGGGCTAGTAACATCCAGTGCCAGACTTGAGCTGCTTCCACCCGCCACATATAAGCAGAAAGCTATCGCACACCCCCTCTCCCCCGAAAATACTACAGAAAAAATGTAAAGCAAAGCAAAACAAATTAGAAAAGAGACCTCGCCTGTGAAACAAGATTGCAGGATCATTTCCATTTTAATTTCTAATCACATTAAATACCGCCAGCGTGTTTTCTGAAGCTGAAATACGAAAAAAAATTCCAAAACAAAACACCAAACCCAAAAAAACCCACTGAGTGAAATGATCTGCTGAGACCTGGCTGCATTAAGATTAGCCCGTGTCCCACGCTTCGGGTGAAAGCGGTAACATTGTTTTCCAGCACACCTTTTCCATAGGAGGTGCCGTCTGAATCTTTGGGTCGACCGAAATAGATGGGTTCGTATCTAGTGTGCGCCTGAAGATTTTTAGGACGTCTTCACAAATTTTCCCGAGCTCTTCCCCTTTTGCATTTGCTGTTACAAATTCTTCTTATTTTGTAATTATCACAGCACCCCCCTTAGCACGCAGTGGGAGGGAGAGAGTTAAGATGTCCTGCGAAACTCGCTCGTAAAGCTGCTTACTTCCATTAGAAACACATGAATATCCTGAAAGACACAGTGTATTTAAAACGGACTCAGGAATGTTTATCTCAATCCCCGATGCTTTAGAAATTGTGGAAGAAAACAGCCGTGACAGTACTGCTCCAAATTACCCTTCTGGCAGGTAAATTTCATTCGCTCATGAAAATCAAATTCGATTAAGGCTCTTGGTCTTGCTATCACTTTACTCTCGTTCCTTCCAAGAATCCTGAACTCTGCAGGACGATTATTATTACTGACTAAGATCACCCTCTAGCTCCTCCATTATCAGCTAAGATATTTTAGCGGGTTTAGAAGGATTTAACTCCGTGACAAACATATATTTTCAGCAATCAGACGCGATTTTTTTCCTTTATGCTTATTAATTAGCTCTAAGCAGTGCATGGAAAAGTAAGAGTGGATTTCTTTGGGCAACAGTTTGGGGTTGGGCTGCATTTTTTGGTGGGTTTTTTTTTTTTTTTCTGTATTCGTAGATTGTGATTAACCTACAAGAAATCAGCGCTCTCCTCAGCTGGGCATTCCCGCGGCAGGACTGCGGAGGGTGCGTGTGTGTTATCACACAAAGACGGGTCTGGGAGGGGGAAAAAAGCTTTTTAGATACTGAGCCGACAAACCCCATATTTTCAAATCTTGTCTTTCAACTGAAAGGATTTCTGGTTTCTCTAAGAGAAATCTTAAGGCCTCTTTAGAAGTGAATGAGTGGCCATATTCCCATCACATAAAAAAGGTTTAAAAATACTTTATATTTTCACGTTTAAGGCCATATTGCTGCAGTCCTCACTGGCAAGACTATTCTTAGCTTCATGGCATCAGGAACACACACAGTGACCTGTTTTAAAGCACTTGTAAGGACCAAATTCCGCTCGCGCTTACACCTGCGAAGTGGGTGAAATGCTTCTGACCACTCTCGATGCAACGAGGTTAGAAAATGCCACTTCAGCATTTTAAAATGCCTGAGGTGAGCATGGCCGTGAACCGCGATGGGTGACTCCCATCAGTTAGAAATTGCCTGCCCATGAAAAGATTCAGGACCTTTTAAAATCTTCCTACTGATCATGGTTGTTCATACTCCCGCTCCCCAAGGAATTAATACTCTTTTTAGAGGAAACGATTCAACAGATGTATTTCTCTCCAAGTTGTTTCACACTCTATATAAATGCAAAGCAGTTGGGAGGTTTGCATTAGTTCTCCTGGAAATCGCTATGGTTCTACCATGCGCTTGTATGTGCTGTATTCTAATATTATTTCAAGAAAAGGACAAAAAAAAATAATTGGAAGAAGTTTTGATTGGTCTGCTGGTTGCATGTATGGAAGACTTTAATTACCAATTAACTTTTCCAAAGACCCTCAAATCAAATACTGGCTTCAAGCAAACTCCTTAGTTTTGGTTAATTTTTCCAGCTCATCCCAAGACTTACATTGTGAAAAGTAAAAGCTCTTCCACAAGTGGTAGGGAATGGTATATGTTCAAGGCAAGGGGGGTAGGCTCGGCAGTGCTTTTATCCTTGGTGTTGATTACAAGGTCCGCGATTTTTGAAGAACATCTGTTCTCCCCGATGCCGTCAGTCCTCACGGTTCCTTTCTAATATTTAATGGCAGATACCCATTAAGGTAGGAAGAAATTATAGCTGAGGAATGAAAATTTGGTATCGGGGGCATCAAAAATATCTGACAAAGCTTTTCTGTTCTCTTGGGGTCAATAACTTATTAGAAGTCATCTAAATGAGGAAGGCAAAACAAAGCGTGGAGTCCCGTGCCCAACAACAGTTTTTCTGTACCCTGCAGATGTCATTTGTGCTTATTTTGAGGAAAGAGTCCCGTTCCCAAAATCCTCCTCACATCATGGCAAACAGGGAAAGCGGACTGTTGTATTACTGCTCTTATCATCAGTGACAAGCATGGCCTTCTTCCATAATTATTAAATAGACCTCTAGAGTGAGTAAGAGATGCGGAGAAGGGAGAAAAGTAAGCTCTCTAATCTAATATCCCTTCTTCTTCTTCTTCTAGCACACAGGGCTGGAACAGCCCCAGGAGGGTAAACAAAACAAAATAAAAACCACCAAGAGTCAGCAGACCGGATGCTCCCCCTTGCCCCCCGCCCGGACACCCCACACACACTACTCGTACAGTTTGCACCGGGGCCGAAAGCTGCGGCTTCACAAGGCTTCTCCCTCCTCATGGAAAGGAGCTTGAAAAGTAGAGGCAGATAAGCGAGAAACTCTCTGCGGCTGAGGGTGAGGGGAGTTTGGAGAGTGGGGGCGGGCTGGGGAGGGGGGTAGAGGGGAGCTGGAGAGATTAGTGTTCTCATGGCTACCCGCTTTTTAACAAATCAGACAGATCTTCGGGCCGTGAATGACAGTTCTCACATTGGCTAGACTGCAACTTTCAACTTGACCTTGGCCTCTAGCCGTGTCTAACCCGTATGTAAAACAGCGCTGCCCCATAGAGCTGCCTCCCCTTCCCACTTCTCCTCCCTAGTCCTGCAAAGCGATTTTCAGAAGCAGCCTCGACAAAACCGAGGGAAACAAACCGAACCAACTCATGGCAGTCAAGCAACGTTTGGCCGGGTGAATCCACAGGTTTCAAAACTGGAGCCTGAAAGAAAAGGGAAAATATGCGTGGAATAAATATTTGCTTTTGGCCATGAGGAAAAATGCGGAAAAGAGTGTGCGAAGTTAAAGTGGGAACATTTTACTGGCTACAATGAAGGAAAAAAGCGGCTAAATGCTGCCAAATTAGCAGGGGGATGACAGAGACTTCAGGTATCCCAACCCAGGGCACGGAAAAAGCACCTTGAAAAAATATCCTTGGGCGCCAAACAGCTATTTCTCATGGCTGGCAGCTCCGCGCTAGGCAAGGAAAAGCCTGCTCGGTAACAATGTACGTCCCGGGATTGCTCTGCGCTTGTAGCCATGAGGGCAAAACAATGCTACAACGTCAATGGAAAGCACAATAGGATAATAAATACGCCGAGCTGTCAGACTCAAAACAAAGCAACACGCAACTGGGGGAAAAAAATTAGTTTTCAGGATGGGAGTATTTGTGGCTGTTTTGTGCACACGCGTGAGGGCTGAGAGCTGTTAACGATGAGACGAACGCTGCTTCAGGTCAAGTTTATTGATAGCTCAGTGATGGAGGGTTCTGGGTTCAAGGCTGTGAGCGAAAAGCTTGGGGGAGAACAGCATCCGCGCCGATGGGAGGTGGGAGGATGTTAAAAAATTGAAATTATTTCACCCTATGAAAAATTCATCCCGAAAAGAGAACGGAGTTGTTGGTTTGTTTTTTTTTTCCTAGCATTCGCTTGCAAAGTGGTACGGCCTTCAAAAAAAACCCTATTTTTCAGCCGATAATCCATCTTGTTTTCCCAGCACACACATACACACAAAAAACGCCGTGAGTCCGTGCACACACCATGCAAGCCGACGTGATATTTTACAGCCGAAAAAAATTCAAGTCGAATCGTAGGCCCAGGGTTTTATTATTACGGCAACAAATAATACAGCTGTATCACGATGAATATCCAGTTAACTCTCCCGCTTCCCAAGACCTTCCTAAAAGATAATAATAAATAAAATGGGGATTTCCCGGTCAGTTCCTCTTATCTGACTTCTGAGACTTTGTGGCGAGAGGAGCGAGATGGGTCTTGGGCTTTCGACGGGCGGGAAGGAAGGAGGAAAACACCCAGAAAAGACCCTGGGAGGCTCCGTTTCGACAGCCTTATGTGTCCCAGCGTTGCGCGGAGGAACGATTCTCCTCCCTCGGCTTGCGGTGGGCTCTCCGCGTCACCCGGACGGGGCCCCGCCAGCGCTCCCCGGGGAGAGGCGGCGGCTCAGGCCGGCGGAGGAAGGGGCAGAAGGGGTGCGGCTCATCTTCCCCCCGAGACGAGGGGAGGCCTCCGGGCTTTCCGCGGCGCTCGGGGCGGGGAGGGCTGGAGGAAAGCGGCGCAAGGAGAAATCAGGCGGGGTGCCAAGGGGAGCCCCGCACCTCGGGGGGTGCGCCGCGGCAACAACGGGGCCAAGAAGCTCACGCCTCGGTGGCGAGGGAGGGCCGGAGGGAGGAAGGGAGGGAAGGAGAAGGGACGGGCGCCCCCCCCGCGGCGCCCTCGTCCCGCTCGGCGGCGGGACCGCGCCCGCGCCCGCACCCGTGCCCGCGCCCCGGGCCGGGACCCAGCCCCGCGCGCTGATTGCGTTATTTAATTATCTCCACTTTATTCCCTCAGATGTTTATCAGCTGCTTTGCATATCACGTGGGGGCGAGCGGGCCAATGAGGGCCGGCCTGGCGCGACGCTGGCGCGTCAGCCCTGGTCAAGTCCCGGAGATTGAGTATCTCTTTTTTCAGTCTTTGGGGCTTTTAAAAAAGAGCCACTAGTCTCAATGCGGAGCGGGCTATGACAGCCTCCGTGCTCCTCCACCCCCGCTGGATCGAGCCCGTCATGTTCCTCTACGACAACAGCCTGGATGAGATCAATAAGAACATGGACGGGTTTCACGCCGGCAGCAACTTCGCGGCGGCGGCGGCGGCCAACCCCTGCCGCAACCTGATGGCTCACCCCGCGCCCCTGGCCGCCCCCAGCGCCGCCGCCTACACCTCCAGCGAGGCCCCCGCCGCCGGCATGGCCGAGCCCACTGTCAAGCAGTGCAGCCCCTGCTCCGCCGCCGTGCAGAGCTCCTCCGGCGCCGCGCTGCCCTACGGCTACTTCGGCAGCGGCTACTACCCCTGTCGCATGACCCACCACAACGCCATCAAGTCCTGCGCCCAGCCCGCCTCCACCTTCGCCGACAAGTACATGGACACCTCGGTCTCTGGCGAGGAGTTCACGTCGCGGGCCAAGGAGTTCGCCTTCTACCAGGGCTACGCCGCCGGGCCCTACCAGCCGGTGCCCGGTTATCTGGATATGCCCGTGGTGCCCGCCATCGGCGGCCCCGGCGAGCCGCGCCACGACCCCCTTCTCCCCATGGACAGCTACCAGCCTTGGGCCATCACGAACGGGTGGAACGGGCAAGTGTACTGCCCCAAGGAGCAGAGCCAGCCGCCTCACCTCTGGAAATCCACTCTCCCGGGTAATACACCTGCATGGCTCCCCCTGTCTCTTCTTTCCATCCTGCCCCGCTCGCCTCTCCCCGGTGTCCCGCCGGCAGGGCTCCGGGATAACCCGCCCCGGGCCGACCCTTCGCCGTCCCGCCCGCCGTCCCCGGCCCCATCCCGCCCCGGTCCACACATGCCCCAGCGCCGCTGGAACGGCACCGGTGCCGCCCCCTGCCCCCCGCCGGCGCACGGCACATCCCGCCTCGCCTGGCCGGCCCCGGGAGAGGAAACAGCTGAAAAGGGCCGCGGGAAGGTCTGTGCTATTATTTTCCATAGACCACGAAGTACGCGAGCTGTGCAAATCTCCGTAGCCCCTCTCGATCCTTTCCAGAGTCCCTGGCCGAGCTACATGGGGTTTGTTGTTATTTGTCTGTCTGACAGAAATGAGCCTTTCCCTGCCTAAAAGCTGCCTGCGGTGGCCAGGAGAGAGGAGTCCCCAGTGCTGAGCGGGGCTTTAGTAGCTAAATCGGAGCGGGGCAGGCGGAGGAGTGTGCTCTAACCCTAGTCCTTGTATCTCTTGAAGATGTCCTAACCGGTTCGAGCGATTTTCTAACGCTTCCCTGCACGCTTTTTCTGTTCCAGACGTCGTTTCTCATCCCTCGGATGCGAACTCGTACAGACGTGGAAGAAAGAAACGAGTGCCTTACACAAAGGTCCAGTTAAAAGAACTCGAAAGGGAATATGCTACAAATAAATTCATAACCAAAGACAAGAGGAGGAGGATATCGGCGACTACAAATCTATCAGAGAGACAGGTCACAATCTGGTTCCAAAACAGAAGGGTCAAAGAGAAAAAAGTGATCAACAAATTGAAGACTACCAGTTAATGGATTAAAAATGGAGAAGCAGCAATTCAAGAGTTTCAGAACTTTTTTTTTTGTGTGTGTGTTCAGATTAAAGTAATTATTAATAATAATTAAAAAGAGAAAAGACAATGAACCTCTTCTTTCAGAGCAAGAGATCTGTATCTTTGGAATTATAGCCTTCTTTCTTCTTCTTTTTTTTTTTTTTAAATATTGCTGTAGCAAAATGGTGAAAACTGACAGTTCTCCTGAAATCCCAAACAGCCAGCCAGTATCACTGACAGACTGTACAGCCCACAAGGCCAGCTCCGAGAGATACACTTTCAATTAGACACGATTTTCTGAGAAACTTGTAAATACTTCTAGGACCCTGCTATTTGAGAGAAGACCCTTCGTGGCCACGATGCGAGAGCTGGTTAACGTGAGGAGGTCGATGTGGACACATGATCTGGTTTTCTTCCATTGCAAACCAAACTGTATGTTGAATGACTGCTCAGGTAAACAATAGTGAAACAATTACAATTACTGTATGTTTTTAAGCAATGCATTTATTGTCAAAAAGTAATAATAAACCTCGAAGGTACTGAATAAGGATTTCAGAGACATCAGTAATGAAGGAAGTTCTGTGGAGGATCTGTCTTGATAGTAAATCTAAACATCGCAAGTTAGTGAGAATAGAAAGGAAAATATTTGCTTGGAGATGTCTTTTGGTTTTATTTTTTGTTTTCCACAGATTAATTCTTGTCATCTAAACTGGGATTTTTTTGTCTGTTTGGGGGTTTTAATTTTTTTTCTCCTGCAGACCATACAATAGATACATTTTAAAGGACTCTGCCTATTTTAAACCTGAAATAATCTTCAATAATTAATATTCTAAGTCCCCGGAAATTTTTAATATTTGAATATTGGCATTTCTTTACAGTAGAAAAAAAATGGCCTGGGAAAAAATACCCAAGAACTTTGAACTGAAATACATTTTTTTCCCAGAAATATTTTGATTTATGTAATCTATATTTGATCTATAAGTAATTAGTCGTTTCTCCTTGTTTATTGTCTGTTCTGAGGCCGCAGTAGAATGTTTAGGGATTCTTTTTACAGCACCTTTTAATCCAATCAGTTATTTCAACCAGCACATTATTTTGTTTTTATTCACTATAAGAAGCTATCTTGTAAATAAAAAGAAATCAGCGCACTGTGAAAATGTACTTATGCACCCTTTTTTTTATATATTTCTACTGAAAAAATTGAAAACCCATGACGTGTAGAAGTATAGTAGTATTAATACTGTTAATAAAATAGTCACTGTAATAAAACCTGAAAGAAATACTCTTTATTTTTTCCATTCCTACGCACACTTAATAGAAAAAATATAACGTATCTGTCTTATAATTGTTATACTGTTGTCTTTCAGCATGTGTCTTCTGTCTAGATGGTGGATTTTGTTTTATTTTTCTTGGCGGTGTTTATCTGTGGGCAGGCACGCCTGATAACCAGCGTTCCTAAACTATAAATGTTTCGGTAATGTTAAACAGTGGTTTTGCAGCCGCGCTGGGGGACGGGGGGCGGAAGACCAGGATGATAGGAGCGCAGCGCTGCAGCCCTCGCCGGGAAATGGAGGCCGGCGGCCGACCCCTGGGATGGGGGCGCGCTGCCCGGCCTGCCGATGCCTCCACGGGGCGGTGGGGGGGCTGCGTGGCGATGACAGGACGGGGAAGGCCCGAAACCTTGACCTTGAGGAGAAAAAAGCCGATTTGTGACCTTGACTTTTGACAGCTCCCGACGCCGGCGGCATCCGCGGGCCGACAGCGCCACCTCGTGGCCAGCGCGGGGCGGCGTCCGCACCTGGCCGCGCCCGCGCAGCATCGCGCGCCGGGAGCGCCGCTCCGCCCGGAACGCCGCGGAAAATGTCGGGGTGAAATGTCTCTGGACGTGCCAGGCAGGGCGCGGAGCAGGCTGTGCGTCCCGTGCTCCCTCTGTCTCTGGAGGTGGCGGCGCTGAACCGGGCTGACACGGTGCCCAGGCGGTGCCCGGCCAAGGGGTGCCTGCTGCCGTGCGAGGAACCGCAGGCCGGCCAGGATCGTGAGTGGAGGGCGACTTGACCGGGCACAAAGAGAAGTTTGCCATAGCCGCCTGTCTCCTGCGGTGGTCTGTAGCTCTAATTAGAGCTATTGGGGAACCTTTACGGTACATTTAGAGGGTATCATATACCGCACTCGCTGTGCGCTTCTAGCCTTACATTTCTGAAATTCAAAAGGACCCACCTCTGCAGGGATCAGCGCAGAGCGATTTCCGTCCCTCAGATCTGACTGTAAGGCATTCGTGCGACAACTGACATGAAAACTACCTGCAGAAGCGGGATTTATTTTCCAGGAGGCTTTCGTGTCGGGGGCTTTGCCCTACATTCGGGATTTTAGCCTTCCCGCCGTGTGCGGCCGCGCAGGGGCTGTGAACCGCTGTGGTTTCTCGGGCTGCGAAGCCCTGTGGTTTCTCAGGCCGCGGGAAACCCGCGGCCGCGGAGCGTGGGAATTTTGGATGCATCCCTTCTGAGGCCGGTCAGGGAATTTCTGAGCGAGAAATCCCATCCTGCTGCGAAAATAGCCTAGGAGCGTCACATTATTGGCAGGCGGTTCCCAGAGCATGCAGTTCGGTTGTGCTTTGGGGTGACAGGGTGCCGGCCCCTTGTGACAAGCACCCGGCCTTCCAGTGGCCTGCGACACCGTGCGAGGGACCACGGGTAGAGATCCACGGGCGCAGCCACACCCGTCCATGGCGGGCAGGGCCCTGGGCTGCCCACGGGCGTGGGGAACCACTGGGGAATAGCCTCCAGGACCTCCGTGGTAGCCCCGCGGCCTGGGATTTTCAGGGGAGCTGGAGCGGGCAGAAAACTCCGCTCTGGAGCTGTTGTAGCTGCGGGAAGCCCTGATACCCTGCTCGAAGGTCCGGGGCTGTGGACTGGCGCCGGGGACCTGTCTCCCACCGGCTGTACCTGCTGCCCACGGGCTGTCTGCCTCGGCTGCAGGCACCGGACAGCCGCCTTCCCGCCCTCTGCTTGCGACGTTTTCTGCCGAAGGAGAGAAATTGCCTGCAGAAGGCCACTAGTGAATTACACTTGCTCTTCCTCCGAGTGAATAATTTTGTTTATTTCGTTATATTTCCTAACATGTGTAATTTCGCAGCCTGTGTAATTATTGCATGAGACGCAAATTATATTTACTTCAGGTCGGAGTTGGGGGTGATACAGAGGACTGAATCCTGCTTACCTTAGTCAGGATCTTCTATTTTCAGACCTTGCCCGGGAGAGATACAATTCAGGGACGCCTTGAAAGTAGCCCACAATGAGAACATGGCCGACATTAGTATAATTGCACTTTTTGGTTTTTTGTCTGTTTGTGGGGATTTATTTTTTAAATTTTGTTGGGGGGGGTGTTATGTTTTTGTTTTTTAAGGTAACTTTTAATCGGAGCTAGCGTTTGAAGATTATGTTTTCGCACTGAACTACCTACCGTTCAAATTTGCTAAGCATTTCAAGACTGACTGTGGATTAGCTGTGAATTTAAATTCCCACTACTGTTCAAATAGCTCAGCCGCGTATATATTTCACAGGGTAAAAAGGGGAGCGTTTGACTCGCGATCACTGGCAGGAGTAAGGTAACATTTTGGATCCGACCCCTGCTACCATGTAAGCCAGCATCGAGGCTCGAGGCTCTCGTAGGCTTTAGCAGGACGAGCAGGTCGTGTTTCCCGGCCCCGCAGCGGAGAGTCCCTGTCAGGGAAGCAGGACCCCAGGCCAGCGGCGGAGCCCTCCGCACCCCACCGGGGTGTCTCCCCAAAGCCTCGGGCGTGCGGCGGCCGCGGCGGAGGCTTCGCGCCCGGTCCCGCGGGGAGGCCGCTCCGAGCCGAGCCGCTGCCCCTCCTCGGGCCTGGCTCGAGGCGCCTCTGGAGGAATATCCCACTGTGCGAGTGGCCGGATCAGGTGAGCAACGACCTGAGAAAGCTCCGTGCCTCGCTCTCCAGGGCACCGAGAGGAAGGAGCTGAAGGGAGCGGAGGTGCCCGTGGGAGCGCTCCGCGGCCATGCGACGGCTCAGGGCACCCAGACGGTGGTGTCTGCGGTTTTCCGAGTCACGAAAGATTCGCTCTCCGCGGGCCTTGCGGGCACTCCTGCCCTCGCTTCTGTCGTCCCGCGTGTCTGCCGACCCACGGCTGCACCCATGCAGCCCCCCGCGCCTGCATCCCTCCATCCCCCTCCGTCCCTTAGCCGGGTAGATGCGGCCTCGGAGCGTGGGGGAGAGCGGGCATGTAGGTGTGTGTGTGTTCATGTTATTTATTACCTTCATTTACCGCCCAAAAGCTGTTGGCACATACATTTTCAAGTACAAATTGCTGTTGTACTACATATTCCCCTCTCACCAATCTGCCGCCAGAGTCTTAAAACACATCCCTAATACGTTTTACAAGTGAATATTATCACCAAGAAAAATAATTAAGCAACGTGATACATTAATTCACGACCTCCGTCCTTGCACACGATTCGAAGATAATTATTATTTATATTCTCCGCGTTACAGAGAATGTTTTAAAATGGTGGTAGGGAACTTACTGTGCCTGGATTGCTGCGTAGAGTTACGGGTGCAAGGAGTTTTATTTGCAAACGTTAAGAAAATATGCCGGAAGAAGGATTTGGAAGGAAAAGGAACACAAAATTGAAAAACAAAACGTATGTAAACATAGTACAATCTTTTATTTTCTCAGCTTCCCTTGAGTCAAGAATGTTAGATATAATATTTTAGCAAATGTGGAGAGAGATTCACGGGACAGAGGATGCAAGCTGTTGCTATTACTGTATATTTAGTGTATTTATCAGAGCACTAATATCAGAGCACTATTTCATTCCTAGCGCAAAATGCGCAATATAATTAAAGGCAAAAAAGAGTTCAATTTCAATTCAATCTCCACGTAGTTCACTTTCAGTCTTAGATTCAGAGGCATACATTTTAATTCCCAGTATCTGGAAATGTTAGTTTATAATCGCCTGATTCTTGGCGTCGTGGGTCTCTCAGTTTTCCCATGAGCAGAAAATGTCCTTAAGTCTTTGACGCAGACAGACAGGTATAACAAAAGCTACACTTTTTTCCACCCAGCGAATAATCTGGTATTTCATCTATCCCCGCCTAGAGCACTTGGCAGTAGCAAAGGTGGTTTGCTATGGGAAATAAACCTTGACAGGAGCATATTTCCGAAAAAGAATAACTCTAAATCTAATTTTTTTTTCGGCTGCCTTTTGCTCAGAAAGATTCCCGTTTAAAATATCCCGGAATGTTTTCCTCAATATTGAAATGTTAGGAAAATCGCCTGTTACTTCCAGAAAAACGAGTTTATACATATATAAATACATAAATATAAATATAAATATAAATATATATATGTATGTATGTCTGAGAGAACGGGTAAGAATCTCGGCCTCTAGACTATACATTAAAAATATCTACGGCGTAAATAAAACCCCATTCCTGGTGCATTTCAGCATTCTCCGTGGGCAGCATTAGCAATAAAATCAAGACAGCGTTTAATACAAAAAAAAATATTGGCAGGCGCTAAAAGGCCGTTTGTCGCCATTCATAACATTTAGATGCGTTTCAATGCACTTTCATGAGGATCCGAAGAGATGTCCTTGCGCACTCTCGGCCTTTAAAGGAGTCCAAAAAGAAGAGGGGGAGTGAACCAGGGGTGGCTTTCCCTGGCGGGCCTGGGGGGAATATGGGGCGGTGGGTGCCGGTGCGCTCCGGCCGCGTCCGCGGGGGTCCGGCCGCGGGTGTTCTGGCCACGCCGTGAGCCTTTCACTCCCCCCTGCGCCCCCTCCCCCTTGAATGCAGTTGATTCATGAACTAGGGTACGAAATGCTAATGTTCATTAAGTCTATCCTCCTCCTCCCTCCCTTCGGCTTCATTCCCGCCCCCGCACCCCCAAAAAGAAATTTTTTTTCTCTCCAGTGGATAGCTTCAACATGGCGTACTGCAAGGCAGAAGCTTTGCCCGTTCCTAGATCTGAACTGTGATTAAACATCCCCAAAGAGAGCATCTCTCTTCCTCCCGCCGCTTCCCCCTCCCTTCCCTCCCCTTAGCGTAAAGCGCCCTCTTCTACGTAGGAAAGGTCAAGTCCTACAACGCACAACCCACGGTCATTACTGTACTGTGACCCGGGGTGTACTGGGGAGGAACGGCCGGGTGTCTCGTGATCAAAAACACTGGGACTTTTTCTCTTTTTTTTTTTTACTCTGTTTTTTTTTTTTTTATTTCTCCTACTCGTGCGATGGGATTCCGTGGAATTAGACAGCATTTTAGCCTCCTGCAACCACCTTGTGTGCAAATCGCCATCGGAAATCCTAAGGGACCAGGAGAGAAACAGAGAGAGGGAGGGAGAGAAAGAGGGCGGGGGGGAAGAGAGAGAGAGAGGGGAAAAAATAGCTATAATAGTAGTAGTAATAATAATAGCAATAATCGTCATTAGCCTGTGATATCGCTGCATTTTGCCTGAAGCTGGCAGGAAGGACGATGTGCCCCCGTGGCTAGATTTCTCTCCATCTAAAGGCAAACCAACCAGAACTAGAACAAAAAAAAATATAAACCCCCACATCAACAGCAACCCAAGACCTTGAAAAATCGAGAAGGAATGTTTGGTGGACCGTGTATATTTAATCTGTAAGAGAGGAAACAAAAAAATACGCAATCCATCCTCACTGAACTGGAGATCTACAGCCCAGCGCGGGATCCTAACTGTCAGTCTCCGTGGGGATATATTTTTGCGCAGGCGAGAGACTTCTGGATGCTGGGGTAAGATTTTCGTGCTCTTCCTGGAGGCGGCTCAATGTTTCTCCTCTCTCCCTGCTCGGTGGTGAACTAAGCAAACAAGCCAACAGCAAACACCCACCCGGTCCCCTCGCAAAAAGGCCCCTGCATGGCTGGAGCGAAGTCATTCGGGAGGCCTTTGTGGAGAGTTTCCCAGGCCCCTGCTCTCCCCCCAGCCCACCCACCCGCCCCACTCCGCTTCTCCCACGGTGTATGAGGCCGAAGTGCCCCTTCTCCTGCGGGGACCTGGGGGCAGGCGGCTGCCTGAGCTGATGCTCATAGAGCCAAAGTAGAAAAAGTAAGGCTGTTTCTCCTAGCTTGGGTGCCGGCTCCACCTTCCCCAGGGATGCTGCTTTCCTCTCTAGCATAGGTGGGAAGCAAAGAGGTCTCTTGGCAGGAAAGTGCGCCAGGAGAGGCTGGGGTCAGAGCCCAGGACGAGAGCAGACTCGCAAATAGAGCTGCTGGTTGTTTGGCTTTGTGCAGCGCCGTGTTGTACTGCAGGGCTGGGTCAGGCTGCATGGAAAAGCGTCTCCTGGTTTTTATCCCCGGTTGTTTTATTCCCGTGTACTTGCCTCTGAAATTATTTTAATCATTCAAGTGCCGGGGAGGAGGGTGGACGGCTGTGTGTGGAAGAAATATGGGGAAGGATGTTTAACCGGTCTGCTTTTCGCCATTGTTTGTGTGTATCTAGAGAGAAAAATGCCAGCCGGGCATTGTAACCTGTCAGTTTTAATTAATCTGAATTTCGTCGTAATCGCCTTGATTTGAACGCACTAAGCAAATTGCTTTCATTTATTCCTGATCGTATAAAACGACCTGTATGGTCGGCTTGGGTGAGGAGTAATGGAAAAGCGGGTTATTTCCATCCTGGCTTCGAAATGCCTTCGGGTAGGCAAAACAAAAAAAAAAAACAAAAAAACAAAAAAAAAAAAAAAAAAAAAAAACAAAAAAAAAAAAAAAAAACAAAAAAAAAAAAAAAGGAAAAAATGTGGGCTTTGATACTTTGATACTAAGCAATCTTGCATGGACTTCGTCTCCAGATAGTGGCTGGTTTACATTTAAATATGTGAGGATTTCTAAATACTGTGCTGCATGACCACTTGATGGAAAAAATAAAACCGAAAGAGAAAGAACGATTAACACCCGCACTTCGCCTGGTCCCATTCTGGATGTTCTGCCCAAATTCACTCGGGCTCTGCTGCAATGCGGATCTATCAGGCTTACGAGACACGATTTCTGAAGGAAAGGACTGCTATTAGTATCATCATTTGTCGAAAAGTCGGGAAAGGGAAACAAGCGGGACAGTGAGCGGGCTTCCACCCGGGCATAGGCAAGAGCAGCCATATTAGGCTTAGAGGAAGAGCTGCTTTTATGGGTATCTTTGCTTTACATATGAGAGAGGAGACAAGAAACGATCCTTACGAGCTGGCTGAGTTGTACATGGGCATATGATCGCATCCTAAATTGCAGCACGTACTTTAGGCTCGTGTTATACAAATAGCTTCTATAAAAGTTACACAAGTACAGGTACCTTAATTATAATACAATTCTGAGAGTCCATCAAAATATGAAGTTGGAGCTTTGAAGTCGTTGATTTGACAGTCCCGCTATAGTGATACTTCCTGTACCCGCCCCCTAAAGCAAGCATCGATGAAGAAATGTCCTTAGTTCGGTGGGTTTCACGATATGTGAATAAGGCTCTCCTATAAAGTTAGCAGCGGTACAGTAAAATCTGATGTGTTTCTTGGCGAGTTGGGCAAAATAATTAAATAAAAAATTGAAATACCTTTATAAATCATTGTTAAAATTTAATGTGCATTAGAGAGAACCTTATATCCTATAAAATTCAATTTAGCTTAGAATCCCAGTCAATTACCTTGACGTGAATTTCTGTGGCAGAGTGTGGATCTCGGCGTCTCAGAAACAGTCTAGCTACGACTGGCTGGTCTCGGCGTTGAGGCATTTCGCTTTCTGCAGCTTTCTGGACTTAATCTAGAGGGCACATTATATATCTCATAGCTCTTGTGCGTTGTTTATATCTTGAATTCGTAGGCAGAAAATGCTCGTTTGCCAGAGGCAAGGCGATAGGATTATTTTTTCCTCTCAGTGAATATATTTCCTGGATTAACAAATCTAAGGTCAAGTTCAAGGCATCGATTCTAGCAATACTTTTAAATGTAAGTCGACACGGGAATGTTTTGGTGGACTTTTTTTTTTTTAATGTGTAGAGTAAAGCGGCACTCTCGGTTGCGGGTGAGCTTTGCATGGGAACATCGCCCGCGATAAGGCCGTCCGCAGGAATAACTGTCGATTACTAGCCCCGCACTTTCAAGGGATCACTGGGGGTGTTTCCCTAAACCGCTCTGCTTAATTCTTCATAAAATACATTGACACGAAGGGGGACTGGTACCTGCTTACTACAAAAGGTGCTAACGACACGGCACTTCGTGGGTCTGGGTGGGAGTGGGTGGAAAGTGCTTGCTCTTCTGTACCGGCGTTATAACCAAGGAAATTTGCTTTCGCACCAGTTTGGAGCCCGCCGCTGGCTCTAGACATCCCTCTCCCGCAGACTAAGTTTGCTAGAAGTCTCTTGCACCTGTATCTGGATGGACGGGGGAGGGGGTGGGGGGGGAATAAGTGACTGTGTGTATGTTTTTTTGTGCTGGGAGAGCCTCCGAGAGTGTTCAGGGGGAGAAAAAGAGACATTTATAGAAGCATCGTCAGTCAATCAATTTCTGGTACACTAGTTGGTCTGAGAAAATCTGTTCTTGCGACCGTCTGGTTGCCAAACCCGCCAGCATTGTCTTTCAGGACTAGGCTCCGAGCAGTAAATGCAAACATTTTAGGGATGTTCGGAGCCCCGAGACCCCGGAGCTCTGGGCTGGGACACCGGGGGGTGAGGAGACACGACATTGTGAGAGACTCCCCGCGCGTTGGGAAGGCGCCGGGAGGCTGTCAGAACACCAAATCGTTCGTCTGCTGGTGAGCAAGAGAATAGCTGCCGAAACACGAAGTTTTCTATCTAGAAGTATCTTCCTCTCCTGAAAAAAAACCGTAATATTTCGGCTACTTGCTGCTATCAGAGTCAGAGAGCCCTCAGATGTTCTTCAGCTCAAAGGGATGCAAAATATCATGATTGGTGGCCAACAACAAGTATATCTCTGTGGGTCCGTAGTCGTTTAATCCTAAAATTCAAACTAGACGGGAAGCTTGATAGGAAAAAAATAAACCAATCACCCTCTTAATCTCAGCAACTTAAAAAGACACAGAGGGTGACAGAGGAAAGGAAAGGATTTTGCTAATTGATATTAAAAATTAATCTAAAATATTCTAGCCCAGATGAGTGCAGCCTTTTGAGGTATTCAAGCCTCTGAAATAATATAATGTGCTAAAAAAAAAAAGGTCAGAATAACATTGAATCCTGTTTACATCTGCTCATTCTCTTTACACGTATTCTGCAGTTTCCTAGAAAAATCATCAACCATGCCGCCTCATGTTTTGGAAAATAAATAGCCATGTCACAGTACGGGACTTCCACCTTATCGATATATGCACATACACAAATACATACAAGAATTCAACTATTATTTAAATTACTTAGCTAGCTATTGTAGCACTTCATTCTATTGCAATCTTATGGAAACATATTTAGTTAAAAAAAAAAAGAAAAAAAAAAGTATACCTATAGCTTCTTTCCATAACAGACAAAACGGCAAACAGGAAAGACATGTCTTTTAAGAACTTATGAGCCCGAGATATTTAAAATCCAAATAATTAACAGGTTTTTCTGAAGCTGCATTCCTGGCAAATTTTGTGCCGAATTATCATCGCCTTGTGCCCCTGTTTGCATTGGTAAAGGTGGAAAGACGGTGCGCTTTTTTTTTGTTGGCAGCGACACTTCAAATTCCCTAATGCTACGCTTTTCTAATAAGCCTTTGTAGACTGTAATCGACCCTCAGTTTAAAAAAAAAATGCCCTAACTCCTTAGATATTTTCTCCTGCTCGAGTGGAGAGGAGTGGATATTTTCGACTGCTCGAGCTCCTGCCCTTCACCCTCCCTATGCGAGAGAAGCAGCAGAGATTGAAGCCAGGGATCCTGTAATATTTTAATTAGCTCCTCTTGACGCAAATTCCTTCTAGCACACGTTCCTCCTGTTAATTAGAGGCACCCACCCTACTGGCAAGGTAAATGGTCGGCTGCAAATATTTTCCAAGCAGAGCCCGGTACAAAAAGACAACAATTTAGATACAATAGAACTTGACCTTTTGGAGAAGCAGTAGTGAGTTAAACAGTTCCCCTTGCACACCATCTGTATATGTAAAAGCTAGACTATCGAGGCGTCCTAGTTCTGTTTATATTCCTCCAAAGAAGAAGAGATGTAGCTTTTTTCTCCTCCCTTTGTTTAGCTTAGCTATGGGTAAGAGTCTCCCCACCTCTTGGCCACGCTTCTCCTTTGCAAAACTGTCCTGCAGCAGAGGTTCCAAATTCAGAGCGGTTTTACCCTCTCTAATCCGGTCGAAATACATGGGAAGGCGTAACGAATGCATTTTGCTTCTCCAAACGAAATGCCTGCCTTTGTTTATGTTGTTCTCAGTGAGGTTAGCGAGGGGAAGGCTCGGTTTTCCCCCTTCCTCAACGCGGAAGTCCCAATTACTGTATTAAAAGAGCAATTCAACATTAGACCAAATAATCAACATTGATAATTGTGCTGAACACAGCAACTTAACAGCAGGCTCCCTGCAATTACCCACACATTCCGGGACTTTAAGCGTACATTATCTCTTGTTTCACTTAACAGCAAATAAAGCAGAGAACAGCCTGTGCCTTGGGTGTCTAGTCGCTCCCAGACGAGCTGTGCCCCCCTCGGTTTTCCCCATGGCCCTTCCCGCTTGCTGTGCAGGCGGCACCCGGAGGCGTTTTGGGGTCCCCCTGCGCTACAAACCCGCTTGAAGAGAAATAGGCTGCTCGCTTTGGAGAGGTGGGGGAGAGAGCCCGAGCGATCCAAAAGCAGGCATCGGGACTGCACGTGTGCATGCTGTGCAAGCACATATATGCCCAGACACACGCACACCCACGCACACGCACACACTCCTATTTCCAGTTGCCTTCTCTCCCTTCTTGCCTTAATTTCCCTTTGTTTCCCAGAGGCAGCCCCGACCTCTGGCACTGCGGAGCCTCGCACGGCGCCGCAGCCCCCGCTGCTGAGAGGAGCGGCAAAGAGCCCCATACAAACCTGTGCCAGCTCTGCTCCCCATTTCTAGCCCCAAGGTTTGAAATTTATTGAAATGCAAGAGGACGGCTGCAGTGAGTCCGAGGAGGTGGCGTCCCGCGATTGAGTGTTGGGCAGCTCTGTCATGTCTGCTCTGGCACAAGCTGAAGTTGACTGCCAAAGTGCTATAAAACCGCAGGTCAGTCTAGAACTGTTTTCGGTTCCCCTAGACGCGCCGTGTTCAATTATAGCCTTAAAAGCCCTAATACAAGTGCAAGAATTTGTTTGCCATCACACAGAGGCGGGGCGAGGCTCGGCAATGGTGGCGCCTTTGTTATCTCAAAGTCACTGAAATCCTTATACATTCCTTTTTGTTCGAAGGGAGGAGTGTCTGCGTGTGTGCAGGGTGTGGGGAGAGGTTTTCATCGACGGAATTGAACGGTGCGGGTGTACAGGGAAAATAACCAATGCTCGGACACCAAAAGAGGGCTTCCGACCCCCCAGTCCACTCCACCCACCACCCCACGACGACCACCCCCTGCAAAAAACTGGGGGGAAAGTAAACGCGAGCAAAATTACAGCGTTAAGGAAAAAGCCAACCAGAGCTCTGGCACACCCCTCCCCACCTCAAGTTAAAAAAAAAAATTAAGAGGGAGAGAGAGGGAAAGCCCCCAAACATCTTTACAATCCCTAAACGACATTGCAGTCTTCTGCTAGCGGTTTTGACGACATGCAATCTCTTTCCATCCACTTTCTAGCAAATATGTCAAGCTGGAAGATTAATTAATTAATTTCAAGTTCAGCTCACAGACGTGCAGTAAGCATAAGAAGTTCTTGCAGCAAACCAAAATAAAGAGTTCATTACAGGGATACGTCCGGAGCATTTGATTTGTGAAGGGTAACCCTTGTAAAATAAGAAAAAGGCATATAAACATTAATGCTAATAAATTAGTTTACTCCACTACAAAGTAATTACTTGATAATCTTGAATTTACAGCTCGAATTCAAACGCAATAGTTAACTATAATGTAGGGGAAATACATAATGAGAATATTTTCTCTCTGCATAACATGATTAGATTTGTTATTGAGTCGGTTACGATAAGCCAAGCAATAAATAAACAAATCGATGTTGACATTTAAATACCGAGGATCTCCAGAATTTAGTAGAGAACTTTCTCCGGATATATAAATACTTCCACAGCACTGCAGAGGAAGAGGGGGGGAAAATCCAAATATTATTTCCCTAACATTTTCGTTTCCCTTCCACTAGCCTCCCAAGTCCACGGGAGCATGGATCTTGAACTACGTCTGATTCCCGAAGAGTACCGACTTCACAATAGCCGTTTGCCACCCTGTTTTTCTATTTTGATAAAATCCAGCCGGAACTCAAATATTTCTTTTCTGAAATCGAGCATCAGAAGAGCAAAAAAATACTTTTTTCCGAGAGCTTAGGGATGTCCGTGCCTCAAAAGGTGCTGTATTCTTTGGCGTAATTCTGTGTTTTCTTTGGCTCTGCTCATTCGGAGGGGTGTGCATTTTTATTGGCAGAAAAGTACTTTTTCGTCTCTGCCCTGTACAATCCGCTTTCTATATCATCCCTTTCATGCAACAATAGTAAAAGTTTAACCAGGTTTTTAAAATAGGTCTCCCTGGGTGTCAGCCTTCAGCGACGACGCAAAGCTAAAAGGAAAGTATCTCGGTACGGCGAATTTGTTCCTACGGGTTAACAGTATGTCAAATAATTTTAACTGGGCTTCTGGCAATTAAACTCGGAGTATTTGTAAAGCTGGGGTAGCCCAATATCCACTGGTTTTCCAGGCATTTTGTTGCAGAGTTGAGGCGGAGAGATCAGCAAACAGTCTTTAGCTCCGTGGTCTGCACTTTAAAGGGCTTGCTGGCTTTCTGGCGTTGCGACTGAGGCAAGGGATGATTTGGAGAGGGTGAGGAGGGGAAACCTGCGTCCCTGGGACTCGACATTGTTAACTACCTCCAGTAAAGCTTGGCTGAAGCCGCGCGGGGTATTTGAGGTTAATATGTAAGTAAGGGAAGGAAGACACTAAGCGCTTCGGAAGTGAACATGAATGCAAGCATGTAATCTATTCACCATGAAAATCAGTAAAGACTTGACCCTGGCACATTCTTCCTCGTAAGGTTTCCAGAAAAACCCTGAAGAGTGAGGGCTTTTTTTTTTTTTTTTTTTAGTGGGGGAAGGAGGGAAAGCTCAAACCGATCCAAAAAAAAAAAAGGAGAAAAAATAAAAAGGGGGGAAAAAAAGGAGACTTTTTCTTCAGGAGCGTTTTCCTCCTCCTCGTAAGCAGCTTTCCACAAGAAAGCGTGCGTGCATCTCTAGTACGGTGCCCTCCTTCTCGGAACCTGCCAGCGAGCCGCCGAACGCCCCAGCAAGCCCACAAACAAACAGAAAGGTCTCACCTAACCCTGGGGGAAATTGATAAGCCTCTCTGCTCCAGAGCCAGAGGGTGCCAGGGCCCGGGCGGCTAAGTGTGGGGCAGTGGCAGGGCGGCTGTGTGTCCCCCCGGGCTCCCCCCCGGCCAACCTGCGCTCGGCTCGCCCCTGGGCGCTGGCGACGAGCTGTTGCTTTCCCCCGCGACGGCCACAAAGGGAGCGGGGCCCGGGCCCGCCGCTCGTCAATGTCAACGTCGGGCCACGTGACCGCACCTCCCTGCCGCCGCCGGGAGAGCTCTCCACGTCAGCCTACGTCTCCCCATCCCTTACTTCACGGATCCGCTTCAAAGGGGCAGCTGCGTTAGAGAATCATGTTAAGCTCAGCTAATGCGGAGAAGCCGAGGTAGCCCTAATGATGGATTTTGATGAGCGTGTTCCTTGTTCCTCTAACATGTATTTGCCAAGTTGTACTTACTACGTCTCGGGTCCTGATTTTTCCAGCCTCCCTTCTTTTTTGCCCCAAACCCCGTCTTCTCGCCCTATGACATACTCCTACTCCTCCAACCTACCCCAGGTCCAACCTGTGAGAGAAGTTACCTTCAGGGAATATGCCATTGATCCCTCCAGTAAATGGCACCCCAGGAACAATCTGCCCCACTGCTACTCCGCAGAGGAGATCATGCACAGAGACTGCCTGCCTGCCACCAACACTGCTAGCATGGGCGAGATGTTCGGCAAAAACACAGCTAACGTCTACCACCCCAGCACCAACGTCTCCTCCAATTTCTATAGCACGGTGGGCAGGAACGGGGTCCTGCCCCAGGCTTTCGACCAATTTTTCGAGACGGCTTATGGCACGGCGGAAAACCTGGCCTCGGCGGACTACCCGGTAGACAAGAGTGGCGAGAAGGCGCCCGCGGCCGCCGGGGCGGCGGCGGCGGCAACTTCAAGTTCGGAGGGCGGCTGCGGCAGGGCGGCGGCGACGGCGGCGGAGAAGGAGAGGAGGAGGCGGCCGGAGAGCAGCAGCAGCCCCGAGTCATCTTCCGGCAACAATGAGGAGAAATCCGGCAGTTCCAGTACGTATAAAGGCAGCGCCGGAGCGCTTTTAGGAAAGGCAGCTTGAAATCTAGCGCACCGCCGCTGTTAAATTTTTATATGCTGTTTTATAAGCATATAAGGTTTATGAAGGGCCTTTAGATTTCCCCCAACAAAACTTTGTTATAAAAGGCGAGATCACGTGTTTAGTGCTGAAATTGGCCGTGAAATACCCACCGGGCAATGGATGCCTAATTTTTTTTTTCCTTTTTCTTCTCATTTTTTTTTTCTTTTTTCTGCTTTTTTAAAAAAAATAATAATAAAAAACCAGTTCCGTGGTCAGCTCTTGAAAATATAATAACGTTAGTTCTGTGCCTGTAAATTCGGCAAAAAAAGGAGATCCTGACTCCTTTGATATCAATGTAATCCAGTGATTTTATAAAAGCCATGTGTTGCACCAGAAGTCTAGTTAGGAGCTGAATTCAAAGCCCTCGCCGTTTTAACGATTGTGCTAGAATAGCGTTTAACAGATAAAGTAGCCGCCTGAACTGTAGCAATATATTAAAAGAAGCAAATTAACCTAAAGCTGGCCTTTTTGTCTAAAGGAAGCCATTTTACTAAGGCACTGTGGCAATTACGTGTTGCCTTCTGTCCAACAGTTTGTTACTTACAATTGTTATTCAATCTGTCAAAGTCTGATTTTTTTATGTGGGCTTTTTAAAAGGCAAAGCTAGTATACGGCCGGGGAAAAAAAAATACCTCGACAATGAACTGTACCAGAAAAGGAAGTTTTTAAAGGGATAGCAGCTACGTTTAATGTAAAGAGCTCCTGAACCTTGAAACCTTTTATATTCTGCTTAATGAACTTTAAAACCGTAATGGCTAATCGAGAGGAGAATACCTCGATGCGGTGGAGAACGTGCTTGAAAATAGCCGGCTAGGGGGAGAAGGAGACGCCCCAGCCTTGGGCTCAGGGGTTTTTCCTCTGCTCGGGACGTAGGGACGGGATTAGGCCGGGCAACGAGGGCGAGATCCAAGCGGGTAGGGGCTCGGGGAGGGCTGGGCGCAGGCCCCCCCGCCCGCTGCAGCGCTGCCCGCTGCAGGCAGCCAGGTGATGGCTGCTCCCTGGGCAGCTCCGCGTGCGGGGTGGCGCCCGGCCGAGCAGCCTACAAAGGCTTTCCTCCGGCTCGTGAAATCCGCGAGAACCCCCCGCCACCGCTCCTTCCTCCAGCTGCCCTCCCCGCGGAGGAAGCGAGGCCGGATCCCCGCTCTCGGCGGGGGTTTCGCCCTGCACGCTGCCCGGGGCCGCGGCGCTGCAGGGGCCGGGCTGTGCCGGCGGCTCCCGGGCCCGGCCGCACGCACCCGCCAAGGCGGAGGGCTGGCGCCAAGCCCCAGAGCCACCAACTCCGACCCCGGAGCGGGCAAAACGCGTCTTTTCCACGTTAAAGTGCTTTCCCTGAGAGTACCCCCGTCCCTCCTCAGCCCCCGCCGCCGGCCACCGCCGGGTCTCAAATGTTTCTGCCTTTTTTCGCTCCACAGGTGGACAACGTACGCGTAAAAAGAGATGCCCATACACCAAATACCAGATTAGAGAGTTAGAAAGGGAATTCTTCTTCAGTGTCTACATAAACAAAGAGAAACGCCTCCAGCTCTCCCGAATGCTCAATCTGACCGACCGTCAAGTCAAAATATGGTTTCAGAACAGAAGAATGAAAGAAAAAAAAATTAACAGGGACCGATTACAATATTACTCAGCTAATCCACTACTTTAAAACTCATAGCGTTTTTCAAGACGAGATTAAATTCAGATTTCGCCCTTGACAAGGTCAAGCCACGGGGTTACGTGGAGGAAGGAGGTGTGTATCTGACGGGACTAGAAGAATCTAAGGTTTTACACACGCGTAAACCTTCTCTGGAACTGCAATGATGATTTTTTATATATGTATTTACATATCAACTGGAATCGATTTGATTTTGACACACATGGGATCCATTTCTAAACGTGCACGTCACCTCTGAGTGCAAAATCCATACCTCTTACCTTTCCAGGCACTGCGGCTCACCCTGCCACCGCTTTCGGCAGGCACGGGCGGGGACGGTCCTTCTCCATCCCCGGACTCGCCCATCCTCGGCCCTTTCTCGCCCCTGTGCTGCTGTGGAACATCTGTCTGGAGATTGCCAGGTCGGGCTCACCCAACCAGGACCACTGCAGAATATAAACTCTGAGAAATAATCTTTTGTTCTTCCTTAGGAAAATATCTGTGGCAGCGTTCCATTGCTCATGGGTTTGAAATAAGATTTGAAGGACGGACACACACACACGGACACACGCACACACACACACATGCAGAACTAAAGAAAGGGGGGGATGTCATGTCCACACCTTCCTGGGGCCAACCGCGAGTAGTTGTAATATGGATGTAGTGATGGTTATAGTAGTGTTTCCTTTGGGGGTGTGGGATGGGATGGGGGCGAGGGGAAAAAAGACCGAAATGAAAAAATTAATTATTTACTTTTAAAAATCAGGTATAAATTCGCCATATGTCGTAAAGAAACAATCACTAAAAATAAAATTAGAAAAAATTAATTAGCTCTTGTTTTATTTATGACCACAGACTATGCGTTGCCATCTTTTTGAAGACAAATCATATACAAATACTAAAAATAAATCGGCAAAAAAGTGTGAATTTCATCGTTTTAAAAGAAACAACTCCTTAAAGGAAACGAACCTTCTGGCTTCTGGCTCACAAACTTTCTTCAGGAAATACCTGTGGAGAACGACAGTTTAGCAAATACCACACAACACTTAATTGAAACTTGGAGTTGTGCAATGCACTAACATTGGATGATTAAAATAACTCTATTGCATGTTCGTTTAAAGGTGACTAGTGAGGAGTTTAAACAGAAGCCAAACAATGTAAATATGGTAATTTTGTTGTTGTCTACTTTAAATGTCATGAGCTCTACTTTGTCGCCCAGTCGACGTATGCAAAGAATGGAGAGTTGTTTGAACTTATTTTAAATATCTATAAATATATATATTTCCCTGCAGGAACCAAAGCGTGAAAAAATGCAATTAAAAAAAAAAAAAAAAAAGAGGAAAAGAAAGGAAAATATTTAAAATTCTATATCAGTTTACAAAGGATACCGTGTTCTATCGTTGAGGTAATTTGCTGTCGAGAATATCTGAATGTATATTTCATACAGGAATGGTGTTTTACAAGACTTGTAAATAATAAAAAAAAAAAAAAAAGAACCCATGACCTATTTTGTTCGAATGCCCTTTTTTTTTTCCCTGGTTGGTTTTTTTCAGTGGTGTTTCTTTTTTTTGTTTTTTTTTTTAATTGTTCCTTTGGGGCTAAAGGGTGTGGGATTTCTTTACATGTGCAACAAAGTGGTGATAAGAATGTTTTTGACTAATAAATTTTACCAAATGGATGCAATTTCTTTGTCAGAATTCACAAAATGCAATATCTTTATATGACGTCACTGTTTTCAATATGTATCATCTATATGTATATACAGTTTTCTTTTAATATGCGCAAGTATTTGGTTGCATGTATACAGTGGAACGGCGCACAAAGAAAATAAAATTTTAAAAAAAAAGGAAACTTTATATTTTTACTCTGGCGTTACGTTACTGCATGTTCTTTTATCCGATGTAACTCTGGGACCCAAAATTCCTCGTGACCTTCTTCAGCCATTTGGGGCGAATTACTCTTCTTTCGTGAACTTCATTGTTAAATCTTCTACTCCGGAGTTAACAAGTGAACCTAGGTTTGTTTGAGCGTACCTCCAGCGGGTCACAGGAAAAGGAAAATTAAGTGTGTACATAGCTCGCTACGTGTTAGGCCTTCTCCTTCTCCTGCCAGCACTGGCGGGGCAAGGTCCTGTGCTCCAGGCTTGGATGTGCCATTGCTGTTTGCTCCCCACCACATGTGTCCAGGAGAAATGCCTGCCGGTAGCATTTTGGGACACGTTTTATAAGCTGGCACCAAAGGGAAGTTTCAAGCCAGCTGATGGATGTGGCCAGAATTTGAGAGCCCTAAGAAAATTGTTGTCTTTGGGGAAAAGAATCGGCATGGCAGTGTGGTGGAAATGGACTGTTTGAAATTGTCCTTGATCTCCAAGGCAGGGAGGGGGTGGACTGAGGCGGGCAGCGGGGGGAGGAGGGCTGGAGGGAGAAAGTTGGAGAGGGCAGGGGGGAGAAAACCCCAAACACCAAACAATAGCTGAGATAGGAATGTGTTTTGAGTAGAGTATTTGAATCTTTAATGTTGACCCTAATCCTAACCAGGAGAAGAAAGTGGATTCTGTTTTTGCATTGTTTACTGGCTTTGAACTTCTGTATTGCTTGGACATCACCCATAACCTTGAGGTGAAGGACTTACTGACTTTGGGCCTTTGTTGACCACAGCCACCCAGCCAGCCAACGTTTACCCAAAGGGAATGTTGAAAAGTGAGGGGGAAAAGAGGGGACTTTATTTGTTTGTTTGTCTTGTATGCAAGGGGAAATGCCAGTTAAAAGGAGACAGACAGATGGATGGGCAGACGGTGAGAGAGGAGTAGAGGGACGGATGGAGAGCTGAATGGCAATGAAAGTTAAGCCTGCAAGCTTCCTTTCCTGGTTGAAAATTAACTGGTATTCAGAGCCAATCCTAGAGACAGTAAAAACATGGAGTTTCTGTGGTCGGGGTTCGGATTTCCTAGCCCAATAAAATCGCATCCTCTGTGTTGCTGTGACATTGCGGCCATAAAAACTGCCCGTGACTCGTCCGCTTCGCCTGTACCAAACGCATCGCTCTAAAGGCAGCCGAGGTTCGCCCAGAGGCTTTTACACCGGGAGGTGAGCCACCATTGCTGTCCGCCGCCGTCTGTCCGTCCCCCCGCCCGCCCGCCGTCCTGCCGCGGGGCCCCGGCGTGAGGGCGGGCGGGCAGACGGACGGACGGACGGACGTCGGCCGCGGTTTAGGGGCTGCTTTGCCACAAGATGGCGATCTTCAGATCAATGTCAAAGCCGCCCGGGGCAAGGGGAGCAGCCCTGCAAAGGGAAAAAAAAAAAAAAAGAAAATCTTGGCCTTTGTTCACTTTGCATCCCTGGAGCCACACGGGTAATTATTGCACTTACCGGGCTCCACTGTACAAAAAGCCGCTCGGGATGCCGGGGGAGGGGGGAGACGCTGGGGCTTCTCGGTGGAGTTAAAGCCTCTGGGCTTTGGGTTAGGAAATGCGCGAAGGTAAGTGTTTTATACATCTATCCGGCATGGAGAGCGGCGAGGAGTGTGCGGTGACCGGAATGGTACCCTGCCATGTGGGGTGGCCCTTGCCCTGACCACTGAGCACCGCGGAACAGAACTGTAGGGAGGGGAAAGGATGCAAAAAGTTGGTGATTAGGATGTGAAATAATATAGAAGGGACTTTCTAAGCTGCAGTTGACCTTTTATTTTCTCTTAGTTTTGGCCAGCCGCGTGGAAAATCCACGTTATCTGGAAATATTTTTTCAGAGTAACTTGTAGCTTTCTTCCACTTATTAAAAAGAAAAAAAAAAAAAGAAGAAAAAAAAAGAGTGTAGCATTGGAAATATTATGAAACTTGACATTTATGTGTGGAACAGTAGGTGTCTTCAATCAAATAGATCTATGGCAACACAGTCTGCAAATGACAGACAATTCTGACGATCTTATTAGTCTTGAACTATAGTTTAGTTAGGGTCGTTTGGTAACTTTAAAGGGTAGTCTGCTTCCTTGCAGCTGGACACAGATTGTGGTAAACAACTTTTGACATACTTATGCTAAAAACTGTTTATGTGATTGCATATTAAGTCAATGTTCGTGCAAGACCAGATTTGGATTTCGATTTTCTTTCTTTCTTTCTTTCTTTCTTTCTTTCTTTCTTTCTTTCTTTCTTTCTTTCTTTCTTTCTTTCTTTCTTTCTTTCTTAATCAGCACATGTGCTGTAAACAAACAATAGTCACTCATTCTCATGTGCTCAGGGCTGCTCTGGATTGTAGCTTTGAAACTCTATCCTCTCTACGAGTACCCCTAACTCCAGGTTACTTTTCATGCCCATAAAATTTTCACATGTTTTTCTTATGTCTCCATTTGAGAAGGGTGGGCGGGAAGGTGGTATTATATGGAGAAGATACTGGTTTGGCTACATACTTTAATACACGTGTTTCTTAGAGCAGAGTTTAAAATATCTGTCCGAAAAAACCAAAAATATTATTTTATCCTTTATCTTCTATGCATATAATGCCTGTTGCCTGCAGTATTTTTTAAATTGTGCTTCCAGGGGACAGTTGCAAGTGTAGTTAAAAGCACATGCTCAGTCGACAGAGAGCAGTTTCAGATGATTATTGGAACCTATCGATTTCATCAAAGATGCTCCATTAAAAGCTCGGGGATGTTGATCCCTTTTGACTTCCCTCAGCAATGCCAGGACGCAAGAAGCCACGTGAGAAGCAGGGAGATTTGAGGGTCCCTTTGCAACATTTCATTTTACACCAGTCAAGTTAAACTCTGCATATTTGATCAAATATTTATTTTTCCCCTTGTTGTTTCCCTGTCCCATTCAATACTTGGCTGAATAAATCAAAGGGACCCCAGCAGCAGTTAAAGCGCCCTCTGGTTACGAATTGTTTACTGACGGCCGCGGTCATAGGATAATATTTAAAAAAAACAAGCTTGTTTCTTACAATAACTGTTTATTATTTCACATTATTTGGGTTTGCATGTTTTAGAGGGAAGAGGGGAAGCCAGCTCAGTGTCTGCACTGTGTTTAATTAATCGTGTACTCAACTTCAGCTCACATACCACATCCAAACCCCTGGGAGGCTTTTTCATAAGCTCATTGGGTTTGAGTTTTGTTGTCTATATATTTTTTTTGTTTGGGTCACAATCTTTTCATTAAATGCTCTGAAATCGAAACTTCTGGCCAACGTGTGTGTCTGACAGCCAAGCTATACCACAACCAAAAAAAAAAAATTGTATATGCATTCAGATCTTCTTTAAAGGGAAGACAGCTACAAAAAAGGGAGAAAGGCTACAGTTTCAAATGCTTAATAGAGCTGTGCGGCTCATCTCTGGCAATAGAAGGGGTACACTTAAAAGACAGACTTGGGCATGCAATATTTTCCCCACACATCTATAACCCGATACCGTTGTTGCTTCTGCATGGTGTTTGGGGCTCTCTGGACAATAGAAAGCCCCGTTGTTCTCGTCAGTGCCGGAAAACGGCGAGGAAATAAAGCCCTAATGAATTGGTTTGGGTGTATTTTGTCCTGCCGCACACTAGCATTTGAAACTCGTCAGAATTACTTGCAAAATATGTTCCTAATCCAAATAAGTAAAACGATACATGTATAATATAAAACATAGTTAGGCGAGCAAGCCTCCGGATGGCTGGAATAAAATTATATCGCAGCCTAATTTTTAACGAGATAATCCGCCAAAACAAGCCAACCTCCCCAGCAGCACCACCAGCGTGAAAGAATTTCTAGTAAAGATAAAATTAGTGGGGCCGTCATTTGTCACCTAACTTGGCACAGACGCTGTTCCTAAACCTCCTGTCTGAAATCCGCCTTCTTTGGAGCAAATCCAGAAAAAAAAAAAAAACAAGCAAAAAAGAAAAAAGAGGAATCTGGCACACACACACGTTCCAGTGAGCTGACAGTTCCAATATTAAATAACTATAGTCTGATCGCATTAATTTTTGGAGCTGTATAAAATGTAGTCCACGGCTGTATTCTCAGATAGGCGGCGCATGCACTCCCGCACAGACTGCAAGGCCGTTTACGTTTTCACAAATTGCAGCTTGCCCATGTCTACAAATAAAAGCATATTTTAATTAGCTCGCAAAATGCGTCTCTGGATTAACAGCGCTGATCTTTTGGGTTATACGGGCCAATAATAAAAAGATAAATCACGGTTTAACACGATACGTTTTGAGATTTCCAGTCAGAGTTTGCTTAGGCTGAGCTGTCGGTTTTTATTTATTCCCTTTTTGTTTTTAATTTTAGTTCAACCAATAAAACGGCTTAACGACGCTATTAATGCATCTATTATATTTTTCTTAGATCAATAAAATTTTATTTTGATAGTATTGTCTATGTAAGCCATGAATTTAGATTCTCCAAGAAAACACCTTCTCGCTGGCTTTGATATTTATCAGAATTTTATTTGCTCGGTTTTATAGACCCTCGGATAGCTTTACTTACAGAAGTAGAATTAAAAAGAAAGTAATTCTCGTCCCCTGGCGTCCACAATATTCTTTAAAATTTCTTTTAAATAGGGGTTAAGTTCCAAGGGACACATTGTTAAGCGCTGGTAACGCAGTAGCTGCACTCAGCTCATGCCAAATTAGCTCAGTTTAGTCAGAATTGACCATTATCTTTTATAGTTACGAATCAAGTGAACATTATTAGTTTTACTTCGCTGGGTTTGATGATGCTGGTTACTATTTGCCTTGGCCTTGTTAGCGATTAAAGAAAGCGGAGATAATGCAGCGCCGAGCTGAGTTCATGATCTAGACGGGGTCGGTGCCTTGACCATCAAACCGGCTCCGTTTACTGCGGTCAACACAACAGCCCACGGCAGCTCCCGCGGGACCTGACGCGGGGCTGGGGTAACCCGCTGCTGCAAAACTAAACGGGGAGGCTAAAGAACACCTTCAAAAATCCTCACCGGCCTCTGTGCCTTTTGTCTGATTCCCCTGCATTAGATCGCAGAGGGAGGAGAAGCCAACTCGCGTCTCATCGATGCACTCCCAGTCATTTCGGCTGACGAGGATTGCAGCGTACTTTTTATAATACTTTCCTTCACTTTAATCCAATTTTTAAAAGGGAGCTGCTTATTTTAAAAACAGCTTTGGAATGATTTCAAGCGTTTCTCCTCGGTTCCGTATGGCTTTTAGATTTGCAATCCGTTTCTATTTAATTTGGCAAATGCAAAATAAACATACCGCAAGAGCGGACTTCCCCAGAGTAATTTTTATACCTGACTTGTGTAGAGAAATGTATTTGGAAGGCGGCGCTGGGGCTCACGTTTCTTTTTATTTAGATCTGTATTTATGAAGCTAAGCCTATTGATAATAGCCTTCCTGTATACCAGCCAATAAACCAGTTCCTTATGTGGTATTAATTTTGTTAGTAATGATATGGCCCTCATAGGAATCTGATAAGGGTTCGTCCATCGCACATTAACACATCCGAAGTTAGTCGGGCTGGGAAATCACAAACAATGTTACAGGAGGAAATGCGGGAAGGAAAAAAACCTCGAAGGGCTTCTATAGGCTGGGAGATCTACCCCTGTCACCGCATCCCACGGGTCGGTCAGAAGGAAACCGCGATGTGATGCTCGCCCCACCACGCTGGAAAAATCAGGCGCCTTTCCACAGAGATTTTATGGGTGTTTCAAAGTTGTAGCATCCCCTGCCTGCCCTGGTGCTTTCCGGGGGCGCGGAGGGACGCTGGGGAGGCCCCCGCGGGAAGGGACACTGCCCTCCTGCCGCAAGGAGGGATTCCTCCAGGGGAATGTCACGCTGTGGAAAAAAAGCTTTTCCCCGTGGCAGGCAAATATTGCGGGACAAGACCACGTGGGGCTTGACAGATCCGTGGGGCGAGGGGGAAGAAGAGCTCCCTGGGGGTTTCGAAGGCCGAGGGTAGGGGCCGGGGCATTCGGGGCGCCGCGCCTGCTCCGGCACCACCCCTCCCCGCAGGCAGCGGCCCCAGCACCGCCGCCGGTGCCCTCCCGGCCACGGCAGCCGGTGCCCGGCAGGGGCTCTCGTCCCGGCCGGTGATGACGCCCGCTCGGCGGCCGCTCTCACCCGCCCGACCTGCTGGAAGCGGGAAGCGGCCGATGGCCGCTTCTCCAGGCGGCGTGCGGGAGAGAGGAGCGAGTGATGCTCCTCAGGGATGGACAGCGGGAGCTGGGCAGCCTCAGGCTCCCCTTGAACTAAAGTGCCCTTAGTTCCGCGTGCCAGGCAGTGAGGCGACTTCAAAATGGCATAAGCGAGAGATGATGGAAGTGAAAAGCAAGTCATCGTTAAGCATTTCATTACGAAATCTATCTGTCTCTCTGCCTGCGTCCCTGCCTGTCTGCTCTCTGTCTGCTACCTCCGCCACAATTACATATCGACTGGACTGGGCTGTCTAGTATCTCGGTATTTATCTAGCTAGTCTTATTTCTATTATTTAGTGCATTGCTTAACGGAGACGATGCTTTTGAAGAGGCGAAAGTGAAAAGACCCAAATGGAGCGGGAGGGAGGGGAGATATAAAAATGATCGTCCAAATATAAACACATCAATAAACACGGTGCGCAGCATCCTGCGAGGATCCATTTGAACTGCTCGCGTCTGGATTCTTTCTGTGACATATGTCTGGCTTTATATTTTAAATGGTAATCAGACCTCAGTAAGAATCCAGCGTTAACTAAAGCATTAGAAGCTGCAACCGCACAATCAATCCTCCCAGAGTGGCATTGCTCCCTAAGAGATTCCTCAGCGCAGCGGCGAGCATTTTATCTCCAGGAAAATTAAGCCCAGCCTGGCGTCGTGGCGGTGATGTTAGGCTGCAAGCAGCCCCCTTCCTCGGTAGTTTAACGCGGGAGGCACCAGGCCCCTTTACGGTTTCCAATGATCCGTGATAAACAATAACACGTCTTTTATTTCTTAAAAAAACGAGACAATCAAATAAAATGAGCAGAGGCTGAGCATAAAACACCGGGCGAGCCGTGGCTTTATTAATTTCGTGTGACACATAGGTTGCGGAGGGAGGTGAGCAGGCATTGCTGCTGGAAAGCCCAACCACGGGGAGAGAGGAGCGATAGTAAAAGCTTCATCTGGACACGGCTTCAGCCTAGGTATAATAAACATCAGGACCGCCGGGCTATTTTATAGCGGTGTGTGTGATAAGAGGGGAGCAAAACTTGGAGCCAGTACCAGCACAGCCCTCTCTTTCCCCTTCCTCTTCCCCTTCCCCTTCCCCTTCCCTTCCCCTTCCCCTTCCCCTTCCCTTTCCCCTTCCCCTTCCCGGGAGCCCGGCTCCCGCCTGGGCGCAGGCGCTCGCCCATATGGTGGAAGTGCGCGCGCCTGTGTGTATGGAAATCCATATTACACATTAATATACATCTATCTTCCAAATTCAGAGGTCGACCTGAGAGCAGCTCTGTGCATACGAAACCAGACGGGGAGGGGTTGCTGGGGAGGCCTGGGCTTCCATTGGCTGCGGGCGCCTGCCGTGGTGCGGGGGTATCTCTCATCATATTCAGCATGTTTTGCACAAGAAATGTCAGCCAGAAAGGGCTATCTGCTCCCTTCGCCAAATTATTCCACAACAATGTCATGCTCCGAGAGCCCGGCTGCAAACTCTTTTTTGGTAGACTCCCTGATCAGCTCGGGCAGAGGGGAAGCGGCGGGAGCAGGAGGCGGAGGCGGAGGAGGAGGCGGCTACTATCCCAACAGTGGTATCTACCTGCCACAGGCGTCCGATCTGTCCTACGGGCTGCAAAGCTGCGGACTTTTCCCCGTTCTGGGCAAACGCAATGAAGGTACTTCTCAAAGCATGGTCCCCAACTCGCACTCCTACGTGTCAGGGATGGAAGTGTGGCTAGATCCCCCCCGGTCCTGTCGCATGGAAGAGCCGGAGAGCCAGCAGGCCACCTCGTGCTCCTTCGCTACAAGCATTAAGGAGGAGAGTTCCTACTGCCTCTATGACTCAGAGAAATGCCCCAAGGGCTCGGCCGCCACAGACCTCGCTCCCTTCCCCCGGCTGAGTGCCGAGGTCAGCCCAGCCAGCGGCGGCGGCGGGGTCCCCGTCCCGGGCTACTTCCGCCTCTCCCAGGCTTATGGCACTTCCAAGAACTACGGCGCGGGGCCAGCCGGGGCTGCCCCTTTCCCTCCGCAGCCCCCCGGCCGCTTCCAGACGCCTCCATCTTTGCCTCCCGTCCCGGAGCCGGGGAGGAAGGAGGATGAGGAGCGCTCCCCAAGCCCCTTGGCGTGCGTCTCCCAGAGGGAGGACGAGACTCAGGCTTCATCTTCCACCGCAGAGGAGCTCTCTCCAGCTCCGTCAGAGAGCAGCAAAGCTTCTCCTGAGAAAGAGCCTGTAGGTAAGCGAACGATGATGGTGATGGTGGTAGTGATGATTAAAGAGCAAAAAAAAAAAAAAAAAAAGAAAAAGAAAAAGAAAGAAAGTAAGAAAAATAGTCGTTGAGGATCATAGTGGCATTGAAATGCGAAAGGAGGATCCCAGCTGCCCCGCGGGGCTGCCAAGAAGCTCTGCTCAGACTGACCTTCTGAACTTTGTAATATTCGGGCATGGGGTTGCCGTAAAAATTAATGTCCATCCTATAGTTTAAAACCCTTAGAGCCTCTGCTATGGGCAACTTTAGCCTGCATGCTGCTAAAACATATAGAAAAACAAGATCAATCTCTCCCCCGTGATGTGAAGGTGCCTACCAGATAACAGAGATGTTTGTAAAGCATCCAAAATAAGCAATAGGCAGTGCCAATAAATAAACCTATTAACGCGGTAAGTTATATTTTACGATCCAGAATGCTTTTCGGAATAACAACCGCGCTGAAATGTGCCATCTATGAGCTGCTATCAAATTAGACTGATGAATGCACGGCGAATATCCTTCAGCATCTACACTAGATAACAGAGCTGTTATTTATACTTTTCCTTATTTATTTCCCTTTCGTGTCCCCATGGCAAAAAATAACTCCCCTTTCCCGGACGGCAGACTTAGCAGGAGCTTCTCTCCGTCCGCCTTTCGGACGCCCTTTTATTCCTTTCAGGCGACCCGTTGGAAAGTAGCATTTAAAGAAAAGAAAGACAGAAAAAAAAAAAGGGTCAGCGAAAAACTGTTAGAGAGCCAACCCCAAACCACTAACCACTCTGAGCCATCAAGGGATTGGTGTTACCTCTTTCCCAGTCAGTTTCACAGTTAGAAATCACCTCAAAACGTTTTTATTATTGTTATGACCGCATTTTTTCTTCCCCGAAATGGTTGGAAATGAGAAGGCCATGGCGAAGCTCTCCGGAAAGGCAGGGGCTGAAGGCAGGGAGGCTCCGGCTCCCCAGCTCACCTTGTTTTCCACCTCCGTAGCACGCTTACAAAATCCGGATCCGGAGGCTTTGTTTTTTTGGAAGCAGGTGCCGGGGGGGAAGGAAATAAGGCTGCAGGCCCTTCAGCAACTGCCCCCAGTACCAAAGGGCTCGGAATGGCCGACAGGGAGAGGGTAGGAGCTCGTTTTGGAGGGTCGGAGATAAACTACAATCCGGGGCACGCTACCCCGCCAGAGGCTGTCCGGAGGTTTTTGAGCAGTGGCAGTTCTTACCCGGACACATCCAAAACCTTTGGGAAACCGTTCTGAAGCTCTCGGTTCCCTCAAGGACACCCCACATTCCAATTCTCCGCAGCTGGCGGAGCGAGCCCATCGCACACACAGACACAGGCACACGCATAGATGCTCCTGCCACCTTCTCCCCCACAGCTCTTTGCCTCCTAACCGATGGTAACGTCCATTTTTTACTCTCTCAAAACTAGGCAATTCAAAAGGAGAAAATGCAGCAAACTGGCTCACGGCAAAAAGTGGCAGAAAGAAACGATGCCCCTATACCAAGCATCAAACTCTCGAGCTGGAAAAGGAGTTTCTATTCAATATGTACCTGACTCGTGAGCGTCGCCTAGAGATCAGCCGCACAGTCCACCTCACAGACAGACAAGTTAAAATCTGGTTTCAGAACCGCAGAATGAAACTGAAGAAAATGAACAGAGAGAATAGGATTCGGGAGCTCACAGCCAACTTTAATTTCTCTTGATGAACCTATAAACACATCTTTATGGTTTAAAGAGCCAGTATCATTTTCCTAGGCTGTATTCATCCGCACCTGTATGGATTAACGATTTTAGGCGTTCTCAATATGTCCTTAACCTCTTAAGAGCTACTTTGGGGGGTGGGTGGACTAAAGTCACGCTAAAGCACAAAATGCCGTGTGTGAACCTCCCCTCTTCCTTCAGCCTTTCCCGGGGCCAATTTGTTTCCTCTAAGCTTTGAAACACAAAAATACCATTTCAGGAGCTGCAAATATGTTTCTCCCTATCTGTCTCTCTGAAAAGTAAACAATCCTAGTTAAAGGTGCATTCATTTAAAATATAAGTGCTGTAACTTGGACTGTACGTAGCTGCACAATGAAGAATTTAAGCGTTGCCATATTTCTATATATTGGGAGCTTTCCCCTTCTCTGTTTGCCTTGTCTCCCCCTCCCCCTTTTTTCCTTCGAAAAGCGGGACTTAAAATAATGAAATGCAGGCATCCTTTAAAAGGGTTTCACGGGAACGGGTGTTAGGAATCATTTTTCTTTTTTTTTTTTTTTTTACACTTTACCTTAAAAGCCAATATTACAGCTTTAAATTTGGCCAGGAAAATGAAATATCTTCTCTTTAAAGGTATAAAAGATTTCGTTTTACTCATGGACTAAATTATTACTCTTACCTCTGAAATTCTCTCGCCGGTTGTAGATATTTACTTAATGTAGTTTTGCTTAAATATGTGAATTTGGTGATTTTCTTTTGTGTCTATATATAACGTTACCATTGGTAACGCATGACAAGCACACAGAAATCCCCCCTTGAAAAGAAAATAGTCACTTTTTTCCTCACTAATTTCACTGAAAGTATATATCCTGAACATCAGATGGACTTTCTGAGCCAGAGTCTGAGATTGCGAGGGAGAATATGTTCGTCTTCCTTTATACTGTGAAGTTACATTCATTCAAGGGTCAAACATATAGGTCAAAAAATTAAAAAAGATTTAAAAAAAAGAGAAAGAAGGGGAAAAGCTATAAATACAGATATGGATAAATGTCTATTATTATTAAAATGCCGATACTGTTTTAAGCAAATGCATTCTATCGTTATTATAAATGTTAGTTCTAGCTATATCTAGTTCTTACCTTAAATCGGAATAAATTAATATTGTAATGCTGCTGTGCGTGAAAAAGACGATGTTTATGTTCTCATAGAAGAATAAAAAAACCGTGGAATGAATCCTTTTAATTTTACCTCTTTTTGTGACTGTTTATCCTCAGGTTCTACTTTATGTCTTCGAGAACTTTTACAACAGGAATAGTTGCCTAAACCCCCTGCAATTACTTTAGGAATCTATTTAAATATTACCTAGACGGTCGTAATTTGTCTGGGCCATATAGCGATGGTGCTCTAAGGTTTGTCGGCTTTTGTTCAGTTTTATGACTTGCTAGTATATCTGGATTGTTGCTGTCTTGAACGAGTGGTTTCAGTTGACTGAGGAACTGCATAGACTGAGGAAGCAAATTACTATTTCTTGAGGGTAGGGAAACGATATATTTCTTCTCTTTTTTTTTTTTTTTTTTTTTTTCCTTTTTGTTAATCGAACACCTACAAGTGTGCGGAGATCTTTAACTCCAGAGGACGTTGACAAAATTCTAGCTTTATCTCAGGGCTGAGAAGAAATCGTAAAGGTGAGATCATGGTGGGGGGGTGGGGGGACCCCAGCCTCGCCTCCCTGCCAGCGGGCCCCTCCAGACAAGGCTATTCTCTACCTGGCTGCATGTGGAAGAGCTTATTTCACACAGGCTGCCTGGTTGGTTTTTTGTTGTTATTGGTTTTTTGTGGGTTTTTTTTTTTTTTTTTTTTTTTTTTTTTTTTTTTTTTGCATCCTCTCTTTCTTGCTGCATGTTTAGCTAACAGGGTCTTGCACAAAGGGAACGCAAAAGGAAGGCTGGAAGAGACGAGGCAGCTAATGCTTCCTTGCAAGGGTATATGTATGGCGGGAGGAGGGGGGGATAGACTTTGAACCCGGGCTGGCTTCTTGGGAGCCGTTAGCTTTTCGTGATGTAACATTGTCGTGCACGGCCCTTTTTCCCCGATTACATCTGCATGGAAAGGCGAAAGCTGCCCGCGCGCGTGTGTGTGGGTGGTTGTTATTATATTTTACTCTTGTTTTCATTAACCCACCCGAGGCTGGCCGGGGGGCTCGGAGGGGCGCCGGCGGGGTGGGCGGGAGGGCGAGAGGCATGTTTTAGTCACGTTTCTGGTTTTATTTTCGTAGCGGGATCCTTGCGTTAAGGACCACGGCCATGGGGAAAGTAATAATTAGCGCCTGAGAACTGCTCTGTGGTTTAGGTAGTTTCATGTTGTTGGGGCTCCACCTTTCTCTCTACAGCACGAAACTGCCTTAATTACTTCAGTTGATATCATCACCAGGTATGCTTGGTGCGAGGGTCCTTTCTACCCGAAGAAATCTTAGCGCTGAAGTGAACTGTAGGCGTCAAGTCCCAATGCCATTGTTTCCCATCTGCAGCGGAGCCTCCTTTGATTCCTCAGATAAACACGGCAGCCGAGGGGGGAAGCTTGACAAGTTCTTCAAGGTTAGCTAGCTCCTAAGCGAGTCCCTGCCTGCTTGCGGGTTTTTAATATATCTCGTTGGCTGCATTCAAGGTCAGGTGCGTTTTTGCATTCCACTCGGCGTGGGTCGAGCTCGGGGGGCCGGGGGGAGGTGGGTGGCTGTTTTATTTTTCAGTCTGGATTTATTAAAAACTGAGACCTGAAAGCGTGCCTGGGGGTGGGGGTGGGGAGAGACCAAATCTACCTGCCCCACTCCAGGCGTCATCAAAAACTGGGGCCCGGAGCGCAGCGCCCGCGGCCGGCTGCACCCACGGGCGGCGGGGGTGCCCGGCGCCGCCGGCGGCTCTCGGCCCCCGCGCTGGGGAGGCCGGTGCTGCCGCAGCCTGGCGCACGGCTCGGCCGGCTCCGTGCCTCCGCCGTCGGGCCCGCTACCCCGGGGCTGCCCCGCGGCCCGCAAGGCCTCGGTTACGATCACGATTGCAGTGCGGGCTCTCCGCGGCGGCGGAACGGGCAACAGCGACCTCTCCGGGCCCGCTGCCGTCGCCGCCACCGCCGCCTTTTGTGTTCGCAGCGCGACCGCGGGCAATGGGCGGGCTCCGGCCGGGCCCTCCGCCAGCAGCCAGCGCCGCCGCGGCCGCGGAGCGGGGCACCCTTCGCGGAGGAAAGGAGGGCGGGGAAAAGGACTGAAAACTCACTCGTTGCTCGTTTAATTCTATTTATTTTTTATCTGTCGTGATTATGTTTGCCTTAAAAAAAATAGCGATACTAAAACCTAAGAACTTTTTCGAAACTTCAGGCTGGGCTGCAGGAGCTCAGATGAGTTTGGATAGCGGATTTCAGCCATACTCAGAAAAGCAGTCGTCCCCGGCCGGGGCAGGAGCAGAGCTCTGCATTGCAGTCAAATTTAAGTGCTTGTGTTTGCCTGTCCACACAAGGTCTGACGGGCTATCTGCAGTGTCTGTGTACATTTCGGGGAGTGTATTTACAGTTCTGTGTTTGTGTGTGCCTGTATGGCGTCTTTTGCCTCTGCCCTTTTGATTCCCAGTTGAATCGCCTCATCCTGATTTTGGACTGCTTCCTCTAAATTCTGAATCATTTTTTCTCTTCACTGTGCCAAAACCCCTCCGTGGCTTCGTACCACCACTGGTTCAGTGAGAGAGGTCTGCAGTGGCAGGAAACCCTGGGAAAGGCGATCCTGAACTTCCCGTTCAGGCGAGATCGCCAACGCCCGCGAATTCCTGCCCCGCGCCCGCGTATGCTGAGCGCCTCTGTGATGCGCGGCTAAGGAAGCAGCGCTTGCAGATGCCCCCCTGCTTAAAAACAGACGGGATCCTTCCCGATGCAGCCGGGTGCTGGAGCTAGCGGAATGGGAGCTCTGCCTGTTCGGTTGTGTTGGGATGGAGGACAGGGAGTACTTTTATTCGGACACGATCGCTCCAGCGCTGCTTCCTTCCTGGGAATTCTGGTTTCATATAGCATTTTAATGTCAATGTCTGTTTCTGCCTTGTTTGGGGTCTTTTGCCCCCGATGGTAGAAGTCACCAAAACCTTAAGTAATTTGCAAAGTAAATTGATGAAGCGAAATCGCCTACGTGGCTCGTATGAAAAATGTACTTTGGGTGAAAATGGATCTAAAACAGCGATAAAAGAGTCGAACATCCCAGCGTAATAGTCAGCAACGTGACCGCGTGAAAAATATCTAATTATTTGCTGCATTTCTCCTCTTACTTTCTGTACAACCTCTCCTGCCCCTTGGATGTTGGCAGCGAACAAATGCGGAATTTTACAGGGGAAATAAAAATGCAGTCACGTTCTTTTAAGCGCTATTGTTATTGTTATTCATTTGCTATTAGTTTTGGTGACGAACCAAAAAAATAAAACCCGCTGCTGAAGTTGAGAACCCAAATTGGAATATAAACATCCAGGACTCCTGCAGCTAAGATTATTTTTTCTGAATGGAAAAAGGAAGTTCTACAATCACATTTCACCACAGCTGACTCTTAATAATAAATACAAATGACGTGGAGTTCCGTCTTTCCAGGAAAGAAATACAATTATTTTTTTCTATTAGGGAGTGTCTGTACAATGAGAAAAAAAAAAGGGAGAGAGAGCTTTATTTGCATTTTTTAAATTGTTAGAAAATAACGGACGCCTTGTTTATTGAGATCTTGAACTGTTCCACGATTTTCGAACTCTAATGGGAGATAATAGTTTCATTATGAGCCTTTGTAATTTTGAATGTGGGAGAGAGCGGTGTTAAAATAGGCCCTCTGTAAGATTTCGGATTAAACTGTTGAGAAGACATGAAAAGAAAAAGAAAGAAGGAGAGAGAGAGAGAGAGGGAGAGAGGCAGCCCACATAGCGATGTAAAACTAATTAAAACCACACTTTCGCATGCACAATATTTACACGCGATTCTAATCATTACTCAGTCGTCTCTGGCATTTGCTGGGCTCTATTTTCAATACAAGATATTTCGAGTAAATTGAGCCTCTCACGGAGATTTTTTTGTGCCCCCTGCATCTTAGTGACCGCGCTCCTTCGCCAGCCATGGGGATAAACAGCGTGAATGTCCGCCAGGGAGAAACCAGGGAGTCGCAGGCATGTTTGCCAAGAGCTCAGCCACTACTTTAATTCCTAACACTGGACTTGGATCTGGCCGCCTCTTACTTTCCCCCGCGCACCCTCCCCTCCTTCTGCGGAGGATTGTAACCCTCCGCTCGGCTTCCGATGCCGCTAGCGTGTGTCCTGCAGTCACAGGAGGTGCCAGCAAATAAATAACTATATTTGCACATAAATTTGATTCGCCAGAATGCCGGCCGGCCGGCTGCGAACGCCCCTTTGATAGCCGCCCGGAGAAGCAGGGTGCCTTTCGGCAGAGGGGAGACGGGGCATTTTCTCCCCTTTCCCCCCGCTGCTTCCCTGCATAGTTGAAGAATTAATTGTGGTGATAAATACCGCTGCCCGGCTCTGCCCGCACTCCTTCCCTCCCGGCCAGGACGGCGGCTCCCTCCGGTTGCCGCCGCACCGCCGCCCAGCCCCGGCTCCTCTCCCCGGCCTGGCGAAGGGGTCCCCGGTCCAAGGGCAGGGGCGGCGGGGAGGACGAGGAGGGTGTTTCGGTCACTGCCACACCGTGCCCGGCAGGGTGGGGTGGTGAAGTGCAGTTTGGTGCGGGCCGGGCTAAATACCGAGCCAGCGCCTGCCCCTGTCCTTCTCCGGCCGGGCGGGGAGGGCCGGCTCTGCGGCGGGGTTTCGGAAAGGGGATACGTTGAATTTGACTTTCCGCTGCCAGCTCTGAGCCGAACGGAACGGTATTATTTACAGTGGGTTCCCAAACTAAACACAATAGTATAATTTAACCTTTCCAAGCACTCGTAAATTTTTACTGCTGTGAAACACAGCGATGCAAATGAGCGCGCTCATAGTTACTGACTTAATAACAACCCCGTGGCTCCTGAAACAATAACTCCTTATGAAATATAATAAATGTATATTTAAATACAGTATACCGCAACTACTATTTTGCTCTTTTTATTGCTTCGGTTATTGTATCGTTTTATGTGAAGGTCTCCGATCACAAGGGTGGCGGGATTTTTTTCCGCGGAGAACACGACCCACTGATGGGATGATTAATTTTGATATAAAATAGTCCGCTTAAACGAAAAAAAAAAAAAAAGAAAGAAAAAGAGAGTGAGGGGAGAGAGAGGAAGAGAGAGAGAAAGAGGGGAGGGGGGCTGTAATACGGAATCTGATCTTTTAATCTCAGTTGGCCGCAATTAAAACAAACCCCGCCGTATAACTCAAATATCCCTTTGCATAAAAACATATGGCCTCGCTATAAAAATTATGGCTGGAAAACACTGACCCATTAATAGCCCGCGGACTGATTTATACTTTATTGTTCTGCTCCCCCGCCACGTGACAGGCGCAGCCAATGGGCGCCTGCGCTGCCCTCAACTTATTACTGACTCTACTTCTCCGCCAGCACCAAGTTGTTACGTGAAACCCGCAGCCCCGAACCGCGGCGGGTCCACCGCCGCCCGCCCGCCCGCCATGTCGGCTCCCGGGACCCTCAGCAATTACTACGTGGACTCCTTCCTGGTGCCGGAGGGGGACGAGCTGGCGGCGCCCCGCTACGCCCCCGCCCCGCTGGGGCCGCCGCCGCGGCCGGCGGCGCTGGCCGAGCACCCCGAGCTGGCCCCCTGCAGCTTCCAGCCCAAGGCGCCCGTCTTCGGCCCCCCCTGGAGCCCCGCGCACCCCGCCGGCGCCAGCGGCGTCCCCGCCGTCTACCACCCCTACGCGCACCACCAGGCGCCCGTGGCACCGCCCGACGGCAGGTACATGCGTTCGTGGCTTGAGCCTGTGCCGGGCTCCTTGTCTTTCCCCGGGTTACCTACCAGCAGGCATTACGGCATTAAACCTGAACCGCTGGCGGCCAGGAGGGCTGACTGTACCACGTTTGACACTCACACTTTGTCTCTCTCTGATTATGCTTGTGGTTCTCCTCCAGTTGATAGGGATAAGCAAAGCCACGAAGGCGCATTCTCTGAAAGCAATGGAGAAAGTGAGGCAAACGGAGAGAAACCGCAGATCGATCCAAGTAAGTGGGACGACGAGGGTAATGGACTTCAGGGCTCTGCGCCGGCCGCGGGGAGGTGTCGAGGCGCTGGGGCTAATTACGCGGCCGAGCACCGGCCGCTGCCGCCGCCGCTGCGCCAGCCCGCCGGAGTCTGCCATCTGCAGAAGCCAGCGCTGCCTTTCTCAGGCTCGAACGGGATCTAGGACGGCTCTGGCTTTCCAGGGTGAAAGGAAAACAAAAACTCACCCTACAACTGCAACTTAAAAAATCATTAAAAAAAAAAAAAAAAAAAAAAAAGAAAAAGAGAGAGAGAGAGAAATGCAATAGCCGCCCATCCTCACTCCTGCCACCCCAGCAAACTCAGCAGGACGTGCTCACATCCTCCTGCCTCGCCGCGCTCCCAGGCGTGGGCAGACGCCGGGGAGAAGGGTGCCTAGAAAGCACTGGATGTGAATCAGATCTTTTTTGAGACGGCTCTCAGGACAGGGCGGCTATTGCTGGGCTGAGAGCAGAAACCTCGCCGTTGACTTGGTTCCTCCCCTCCCCCTTTCGTCTCCTCGGCGGAAAACCCCGGGCTGGATGCTCCCAGGACTACGAGACTGGTGGCAGAGCGCCTCGGGATTACTATCGCGATTAACGCCGTGCGAATAAGGGTCCTAAGAGGGCGAGGGTTTAATTATGCCAGCTGTAGATTAACTCGCCAGCTCCCTGGGTTTTGCCAGGGATGACACAGGAGAAGGTAGAGATTAAAAAGACGATTTCGATGACATGTTGATCTGGCTGGTTACTCCCCGGTCTGGCAGTTTGAGATGTGGGGAGGCCAGGAAGGAGGGAGGGAGTGTTAGAGAGTGAAGAAGAGAGAGGAGGAGAAAGTATTAAAAAATTGTATTCTCTCCAAACAATAAAAAAGGCGAGGGTAGGAGGGGGCAACAGGGCTTTGCCGCGTGTGGTTGCGTGTGACCTCCCCATGTGTCTGTATTTTGGAGTCCATTGTGCCTCACGAGCCTCTGTGCCTGGGGAAATGAGAGCCACGTCCCAAACACGAATACCGGGACACCTGATGGGCTCTTTCTGCGTGGATTTCCCTCCCAGCCCCCTCCCTCCACCTCCCACCCTCCCCCTCAGCCTGAACTTCTGTTGTTTTCCTTGTAGATAATCCAGCTGCAAACTGGCTCCACGCAAGGTCCACCAGGAAAAAGCGATGCCCTTACACCAAGCATCAGACACTGGAACTGGAGAAGGAGTTTCTGTTCAATATGTATCTCACTAGGGACCGTAGATACGAGGTGGCCAGACTCCTCAATTTAACAGAGAGACAAGTGAAAATCTGGTTTCAGAACAGGAGGATGAAAATGAAGAAAATCAACAAAGATCGAGCGAAGGACGAATGATGGCGACACGTGGGTTAAAATGAAAATGCGTAAAGTAAAAGAAAAAAAAAAGAAAAAGTTAAAACAAACAAAAAAAATATTATCCCCTCAAGCCCTGCCATGCAATGCGTCTGGGTCCAGGCCTCATTTTTCCTTTGGCAAATTCTGATTATGATTGTACAATGATAGCCACAGAGGCCAGATTGCCAGGAGAGGTACAGTAAGACTTTTAATTTTCTAATAGGAAAGAAAAAGGGGGCATTAGCACGAAAAGGCTGTCTAACTGGCTTGTATAAATCTACCTGTTTCTTCACTTATGGAAAGAAAAAAAAAAGGAAAAACTACCTTTTCATAATGCACAACTATTTACGGACTCTATAGTTTAGTCTATGTAGTTAATTTTATTCGCTTTTTTGCGTGGCAGAGAGATCTCTGCTCTAATACTTGAACACTGTGTTTTATTGTGGTAATTATGTTTGTGACTCAATTTATGTGCTTGGGTGCTGTACCGGATGTAATGGTGTAAGCTAGAATTCAATTTGAACTCAGGTTGTTTATTATAAAAATTGCATAGAGTATAGCTCTGTAGTGTATTAAGTCTTTTCTGTATAATTAGACAGTTAACCTTTGATTGTAAAATATATATATTATATATATCTCAATGCAAAAAAAAAAAAAAAGGTAGAAAAAACCGTTCGTTCGGGATGTCTGGGAATTACGGTTCTCAAAATATGAAGCAAGTCATTTTAGTATGCACAGTTGATACATATATAGTACTGTCTTTGTCGGTTGTATATATAATCTATATATTAAAAAAAAGTAAATAAACAGACTAGCCTAAATATTGTTTTTGCACCAGTGAGCAGTTAGCAGATTTCGGAGCTATACGTATATGTGAAAAGGGTAACTACCTATGGTTTATGTTTGAATTTTAATCGAATGATTTGATGGTTATTGTAATGAAGGTTAATTTTATTGATAATAAATTATACATTATAAAAACCTACATTTGGTTATTGTAAATTTGTATCGATTAAAAAAAATCTGGGAAGTTATGTTACTGCAGAACGTACACTGTCTATTTTGAAACAGTTACCTCATGGCCTACTGACCAAATCGTTGTGTTGAAATGATATTTAACTTTTTGCCAAATAAAATATATTGATTCTTTTCTATTTTGTGATGTTTTAAGATTATTGAGGAGAGATTCTTCCACGGCACACCGAATGTCGCCAGCAGATGTGGCGGGGCTAGGGCAACTGCAGAGGCGAGGAGTGGTATTATTTTCGAGCCGAGGCAAAAACACGGTTTTATAAACGCAGCCCCCAAGTGATGGAAATTTGGTCTTATTTTTATCCGAAATGGACAGATTCAGGTCCTAAATGCCATAGCTTCTCTGAGGGTAGGGATTTCTTCCCCCCTTCGGGGCGTGATTTGGTAAGCTGGTGCTTAGCAGTGCGCGGAGGGAGCCCCTTGGATGGCAGCGGGGCACGGTGCCGAGCGAACGCCGTTTTAATAAAATTCGCCGCCGGGGCGGGGGAACTAGGACCAAACCAAAATGTCCGACGTTCTTTAGCGCGGACGATAATGTAAATCTGCTCAGACAGCGACATTTAAACTGAGATTGTTAATCAGCCTCCACCAGAAAATGTCCAGCACTAAGTGTGCTTCCACAACCCCGGTGAGAAGGCTCGCCTTACCGGGGCGTTCATTTCAAATTCCCTGCTAGAGATAATTGCCCATGCAAAATATGTTATTTCAAACGTCATCCACTTTCTTCCTTCCCGTGCCTTCATTTTTGTAGGTTTTTTTCCCTTTTAAATGTCCCGTGGCAAATAAATACAACCCGTTGCGTTTTACTAGCGCCTCAGATTATATATGAATTTATAGATAGATATAGAATCAGATAAAATTTTACTGATAATTATGGTAGAATTTATGGTGTCAATTTTAGTCGCTGATTTAGCCGAAGGAAAGCGGTGGGCTGGCCACAGTCTACTGCAGACAACACGAAATTGTATTTATTTTTAAAAAGAGAAGGATGATTTCTTTGGAGTGGAAGATTTCCATACATCCCCTCCGCATTTCACCTACCCCTCCCCCGCCGCCCCAAGCCATACCAAGCTCAGCAACAAAAGAAAATAGCAAAGTCTATGAGCTTGCTGAAATTTACCCTTGTTTTGGGCGGACATCTTACTGCTCACGGTGGATATCCTCCATAACATGAACCGCAGCACAGCTCTACACCACACAGACCCTTGCTTGTTTGCAAATATGGCGAATAACAATAAGATCCTTCTTGTTTTATGAAGGTACCTTTACACATACATACATATATATATATATATATATATATATATATATATGTATATGTATTGAAAGCAAAATAGGACGGAACACGCTTATGGTCTTGGCAGAAGTTGTTGTTAGGAAAATTCAGAGCCATACTACAGTGCAATAAAAGAAAATGACTGCTGTAACCATTTATGGGGTGTAAAACGCTGCAGGGCTGAAGACAAAACTTAGGGAGCTGGCAAGAAGTTTACAGATGTGCAGAACTGCGGGAGGAAAAAAAAACTTTCGACTTCACCTTAAAAAAAAAAAAAAAAGAAAGAAAGAAAGAAATCCGAGGTAAGATTTGATGAGTTCTAATTAGCAAAAGGGAGCTCGTTCTGGCGTGCACACACACAAAAAAAACTCTAATTGATCCCCGAGCCAGTATTTGGGGATGCTGGGACGCCCTCTGTTGTTGCAGACAGAGGCAACTTCAAAGAATCAGCATTAAGAGTGTGTAATAAATGACGGGTCTGCAAACTGTCTGGAATTCGGCTCTTAATGAGTTTACAACTGTCCAGCCACAATTAAGATTTTCTACAAAAGCCTTTTCATTTGTTTTGTCTGGCTGTTTTAGATAAAGCGGGAGAGCGGAAATAACAACCTTTTATTGGCCTTCCCGTGCTTAAATCCAGGCTGGGAGGTGGACATTTATCTTGCCGCGGGCTGGCGGGCCGGGGCGCGGGCTGCGGCGGGCCGGGCCGGGCGGCGGCGGCGCGGCAGTGCCGGCCGGCCGGCGGCAGGTGGCGCTGTGAGCCCGCGAAACGGCGCCCGGCCGCCCTCCGCCATCAAGCGCTCGGCCGCCTCCCGACAGCTCCTAAAATGTCGACTTTATGGGAGCATAACTGGGCTTGGGAGCGCTGAGATTGTTTTGACAAAGGCCGATGGGTTCGAGGGTGCTTTTGGCCCCCCTTTATCCTCGAGTTTTTTCCCTCTTTACGCCGTCGACCGGGCGCCGTCGGGGTCGCGTTTGCCGCCTGGCCACGCTCAGGACACTCGTGGAGAAAGTGAAGCTTGATCTGCACCAAGGACACACTGTGCATTTATTATTCTCAAAACACCGAGACATTTCATATTATGTGATAGAGACGGATTGAGCCCTGGCACCCAACTGCCAGCTCCTTTTTTTCTCCCTTGCCCCAAACCTTTGCTCTTCTCTGCTTAAGCTCCGAGCCTACAAACAGGGTATCCTGATTTCCCGAAGGGCTGGTGTGAAATGAAATATTGGGAGAAACGGGGAATTGAAGGGTTCGGACAGGATGTAAGAGGGTCTCCCCGGTTCAGCCTGGGAGGAGAGCGCCCGAAGGTCTTCACCCTTTGGAGCTCTGGGGCCAACCGATGGATTTTCCCATGCCCTTGTCTGCTCCGCACGGCTGAGACAGCCGTGAGGGGTACCGGCAGTGCTGCAAAAATCTAGTTTGAAAATTATTTACCGGCCAGTGAAATTATTCAACAGCTGTCTTTGATACAAATAAAAAGCCCTGCTTGTGTCCGAAGCAATTTCAGCTCTGTGGGACCCGTTGTGATTATATTACACAGATGTGAGAAGGCTGATGCTCTGCAAACTTGACGTGTCTCTCAAAGTCATTCCTAACTTGTTCTCGCCGTCTATTTTGTTTCCTCGAATAGTTTTCTTTTTTTTTCTTTTTTCCTTTTTTTTTTCCCTTTTTTTTTTCGCTTTGCTTTTGTTGGCTCCCGCGTCTTGAGAATGAGGCTTAGTATGGAGTTGTGGAATATTTTCAGATGGCAATTGCCAAAAGAGACGGGGGAAAAAAGTAATTGGAAGGAAAATAAATGCAGGAGGAAAGGAAGCATAAAATATGGGCTGAAGTATAAACGCTGTATTTCGTAAGTTTAAGCCAGACAACTAAACAAATCCCTTCATAGTCCTCTGTAACAGAGCTACTTTCTCTGCAACTTACTTGCATTTCCTTAAATCAAAGCCATTCTCTTTACATCGAAATTCAGCACTGGCAATGTAGTGAGCTAGTTTTTTTTCCCGCACTGATTCAAAGATTTAATACTTTCTAGGGATAAGGATCAACAGCCACTCCCTGCTTTCTAACAAGAGCCTTCCTATCAAATGTTTGTCGACAATGGCATTGCTAAACTTATTATGAGTAATTATTTTTTTCCTTGGGCAGTAAAATTATATTGAAATTAAAAAGTGTTTATGCATCGTCATACTAAGTAATAACTTGGCACAGCATGTTCCATTATAATCGTGGATAAATTATAGCGAGAACAGATTCCAAACCAGCAAAATCTTCTCTACTATGAACCACATCAAGATACTGCTTAGTACACAAGCCATAATCATGTAGTGCTCCCAGGTCGCTTATAACTTACGAGCACCGTTTTATCACTACATTTTACTTCCCGGAAAGCTCAGTGCCAAAGAGGGGTAGTCCAGAGCTTACAAGGAAAAAAAAATACAATTAATCCATCCTAGAGGATTATTTTTTAAAGCGTGCGAGAATATTACCATGACCAAAACCTTGAAATCTGCGCCTGTTCACCCTTACTCGATCGGAAAAAAATAAATTCAAATGCAAAGTGGATTTACAGGCAGGATAATCTAGCCTGATTCTGTAAACGACGAAACGGGAGATTTCAGAGGGTGTTTCAGAAGCAGTGTTATGCCCAACTCGCAGAGGGTGGGGGGAGTCAACAAGGTGGCGGGGACCCTTGTCTAGGGGTCCTTCTAGCATTTATTCAGTGAAGGCTTTTTGATAAATCTAAACGGCTGGCAGGGAAAAATAAGCTGCAAGCAAAATACATTTTAATAAAACGTGGCGGCGACAAACACATGTAAGCAAAGAAAAATACATAAACGTGCAAATTGGAGAGAATCAGAGAGCTCGAAATGTAACCACCCAGAGAATCTATTCGGTCCTATGCTCTCCATATTTAAGTCTAGACATTGGTTATATTTGCTGTTTCTTTTTTCTTGCATCTTGGTATGTTGTCACCAGAGGAGCAATTTATTGGTCTAATGCCATCTACTTCAGCCTCTTTGATCTTTTTGGTCGTCGTTTTGTTTGCATCGCATTCGTTTAAGTTCTTGGGCCTCTATTCCCTTCCAGCAGCCTCTTCTGCCGGCATGCTCCCGCACCGCGATTGAGACCGTAGAGATATTGTCTAATATTAGTGAATTGGAAGAAATAGCCGAAGGGGCTCTTTCGGCGGCTTCTCCCTTAATGCCTGCGAATAATAACTGAGTTTTCACATACTTAACACTTGGCAAACATTTACATACATCCACCACATCTGCATGCTCCGAAGCACCAGTATCTCAGGGATCTGGTGATTTCAAGAATTGACTTGCTTCTGTCAGTAACCTGTGTTCATGGGGCTGCAATAACCACGCATAAAGGGTGCCAAAGGGTGCGCGGGTGGGTGTTGGAGGTGTGCGGGGGGGTGAGAGGGTGCTCCACGTTTACAAAACACAAAGTTTAGGGTCCGTGCGAAATATCGGCAAGAACAATTTTAACTGGTGAGAAAGTCTTTGTACACGGGGCACCAAACTATAATTGAAAGGAGAATTTCCGGGGCAATTCCATTGTGCTTCTTCCAGTTTATGATGTGCAATACAGGCAGGCAGTAAAAGCTGTCTTTACCAGGACTCGCTGTCTGAGGGAAGGAAACTCATTTTACGATCCGTTTAAAGGAAGGGCACGGAGCAGCATCCTCAATGGAGAGCCATTCGCATTGTTGGGGATCCCAGTGTTTAGAAAAGCAGCCACTCTCCCCGTCATGCGAGCGTACCGCTGCCGCCTAACGCTCTGGACTGCAAGGTATGTAGGGCGGAAAGGTAACTCGGGCAGGAAAGAGGCGGCGGCGATTTGAAGCCATTTGCAGGCGATTTCTTCAACTCTAGAGTTTCGGTTTATTCTGTATTTTCTTCTTGAGACATTCAGAAAGTTGAGTCCTCAATTTTTTTTTTTTTGGGCCATTATTTGTAGTGGGTGCTCTGTTTTTTTTTGTGCGTTCTGTTGTTGGGTGGGACTTTTTTTGTCTAGTAGAATGTCGTTGTTTGTTTGGGGGTTTGGGTTTTTCTGGGGTGTTCTTCAGTTTTTTCCTCCTTTATTTTCCCGGGGAGGGCGATTTTGATTTTTGCCTCCCCCTCGGGGGCTGGCTGCTGGGAAGCGCCTTGATTTCCGCGGCTCGGCAGCCCCTGGGGGCCGGCGGGGGGTGCCCTGGCACACCCTGTGCAGGGTTGGTTGCCGCCTGCCTCTTGCCATTACAACGCGCAAACAACGCGGGGTGAGGGGGGGGAAGGCGGAGAGGAGCCACCTCCTTTAAACCTGGCGCACAGTGATAACTCCGCACGTACACATTTAAAGCTTCAAAACCCGATTTCTCCCAGCGCCCCGCGGTCCGCCAGCGCTCGGGCGAGGCGCGGCGTCCCCGGGGCCGGGCGGGCGGCGGCTGAGGGCGCTGGCGGGCGGGCGGCCCCGGCCCGTCCATGGCCGGGCACCGTCGGGCCCCGGCCGGCACCACCTGTGAGGCGGGCGGGGATTGGCGGGCGGCGTCACATGACCGGTCACGTGCTGCGGGCAGCTCGGTCCAAAAGAAAATGGGGTTTGGTGTAAATCTGGGGGTGTAATGTTATCATATATCACGCTACCTCGTAAAACCGACACTGAAGCCTGCCGGACAACAAATCACAGGTCAAAATTATGAGCTCTTCGTATTATGTGAATGCGCTTTTTAGCAAATATACGGCGGGGGCTTCTCTTTTCCAAAATGCGGAGCCTACTTCTTGCTCCTTTGCAAGCAACTCCCAGAGAAGCGGCTATGGACCAGGCGCGGGTGCCTTCGCCTCCTCCATGCCCGGCTTGTACAATGTGAACAGTACCATATATCAAAGCCCGTTCTCTTCCGGATACAGCCTGGGCTCTGATGCCTACAACCTGCATTGTTCCTCTTTTGATCAGAACATTCCCGTCCTCTGCAATGAGCTAACCAAACCCAGCTGTGAGAAAGCGGAGGAAAGCAACCTGCACAACCAGGCTGAGCCTAATTTCCGGATATACCCCTGGATGAGGTCTTCAGGTAGGGGCGAGCGGAGAGGGCTCGGAGCCGTGGCAGCCAGGCAAAGCGTGTCGCCAGGATTACTGTCAGCACAGCCTTTATGGTTTTAATTATAGCCGAGGCGCCATTGCGTAGAAAGCCCGTGGCATTGTATGTAAATGAGTATCATAAAACTTTTTATTGCCCAATTAATGGGTTCTAGCCTCGTAAATTTATTTAACTCCATTTGCTATGGAATTTTTAGCATTGAGTTGATTTGCGCTGTTTGCTATGAAAAAGCGGAGAGCTGGCTGCCGGCTCCCGGAGCCCCCACGGATTAAGCGTCTCCCCTGCCCTCTTGTCGAAGTTGGGGAAAAAAAAAATCCCGCTCGCTGGGCGAGGCGGAGGGGACAGAGGCGTTCGGGAGCGGGGGACGGCGTGTCGAGGACTTCGCCAGCTCGCGTTGCCGAGACGTGCCACTCTCGTCCCCCCTGCCCTTTCCACGGAGATAAGAATCTATAGAAATGTACTAAACAGGAAAACGGAGGGGGGAGGGGGGCACTGGGGCACGAGAGTGTGTGTGAAAAAGGAGAGCTCTCTTCTGGAGCTAAATGCTATGTATTGTTTACGATCCAGGCGGGATGGGTGGGGGGAGCCCACGACATTAAAATAAAATAAATACAGCCCGGCCTTCCAGCTTTTTATTTCCCCTCGCGAAACGTGAAAGTCTGGAAGGTTTTAGGGAAATACATCGCCTGGGGGAAAAGTTCCTCCTCCCAAAAGCAATTTCCTCCCCCACCTCCTCTCCTGAACGCTTTCTCTTCACTTTTTCTAGGTCTCGAGCAACTTAATTTTTGCCCTGCCTGAGCAGGGCAGGTCGTGTGGCTGAAATGTCTTTGTTAGGGCAAAGTGGGGGGGCGGGTGGAAGTCGAAGAAGGGGATCGTTCACTCTGGCTCGGCCACTTTTCTGTTTGTATGCTTGTTTATTTATTTATTTATTTATTTATTTAAAATATCAATAAGAAAAATAAAAAGAGAAAACTTTCCACTTCTCTTCTTGTCTAACTCCTGGCCGTGTGTGTGCCTGTTTTCAGGTCCAGATAGGAAGCGAGGGCGCCAGACCTACACCCGCTACCAGACTCTGGAACTGGAGAAGGAATTCCACTTCAATCGTTATCTGACTCGGCGGCGAAGGATAGAGATCGCCCATGCCCTCTGTCTGACGGAGAGGCAGATCAAAATCTGGTTCCAAAACCGGAGGATGAAGTGGAAGAAGGAGCACAAGGAGGAGAGCTCCAGCACCCCGGCTCCCAACGAGCCCACGTCAGCAGCAGCCTCTGTCGAGAAAGTGGAGGAAGACGAAGAGGAGGAGGACTAAGGAGTCCCACTCGAGGAAGTGATCTCTTAGAATAGTGTGTGCACATGACAGTTGGAAAAATCTCCCTTTAAAGGAGAAAGGAAAAAAAAAAGAGAGACTTTTTATTAAAAAAGAAATCAGCTCCCTTTAATGATCATCTTGAAAGCAAGCGTTTGCAAACATGAAAACATTTATTGGGTTGGTCTTCCAGCCTTCTCTCCACTCTCCCATACTCCCCAAACCTGCCCTGTGCTGAACCTTTCGGTAATATCTCCTAAGAGCATCTTACAATCAGCTTGTTTTTTTTAATCTCCATTAACCCAAAACTGGGTGGGCTTCTTCAGGGGACATTTCAGTGGGAGAACTGCTGCTTGCACAGATACTAAACCGTGACCTTCCGAAGTAACTACCTGACTCCATAGTCCCAATCATGTCTAAGGGGAAAAGTGCATTAGGCTCACATTAAGAAAAACTACCTAATTTTGAATAAGTAGCTCTGCACTTCTCTTTTTGTTTTCTTTTTTTTTTAATTGTTGTTAGAAAAGTATCTTAAGTAACAGCTACACTAACAAAAGGTTAAACAGCAAATAAGGGGGGAAAAATGTTCCACAAACCACTACAATCTACAGCAATTATTTGTACTACCTATTTTCCAGACTACCTACCTATATATCTTGCTCTGCCTACCTATCTTCGAAAGTATACTGTATTTTAGTAGTCAAAAGGATGTTACAAGATTACTAATGTGAATCGCAAAATGCTTTTAGACATGTAAGTGTAGTCATTCAAAAAGCACGCATCAATAGCTTTGGTATAGAATTTGGTACCGAAAAGTCTGAATATATTTAAATTTAAAATAATATATTTATTCCAAAGCAATTATAAATGAAAACCATATGCTGCAATATATCTTTGTTCTCGATTCTTTGCTATTTCGAGAGAGGAAGCAAACACACGCCAATATTGTACAAAGCGGTTTAATATCTCCCGTTGGCTTCTACCTTCAGCTGCTTCTGCTAAAGGCCGTTTTCTTATTCTACGTTGATCTTACTTAATATAGCAGAAAGTGTTCTTTGAAAAGTGAATTTAAACGATCATGTAACCACCTTTAAAAAAAAAAATCCACAAACTATTTGTCCTGATTATCTGAACGTGTTAATATGTAATACCATGAATTTTCCTACAATAGCAGATATTGTAATTTTTTTGTCATTTATATTCGTCTTGAACCTCATTTGTAAGATCATGTCATAAATTGCGAAGTATGTAATTAATTTGGAAACTTTGTAGCATGATGTATTGTTAAAAACTCTGTATAAATCCGTCTTGAAGGTTTGGCTAAAGTTTATTCACAAATTGTATGTTACAATGTGTTTCGGTGTGTTCGTTGTGAACATTTGGATATGCCGTGTAAGTATTGGAAGTGGGAAAAAAAATGTCTGTGAACTCTCTTTGGAAGTGATACCGTGTTCAACTATCTCCCACGATAAATGTGTTTCATGTTACACAGAAAATAAATATGCTTGTTGACAATGAATTGTGTTTCTTTATTAAGGAACCAGTTCGAGGGAAGCAACAAAAAATATATTACATAGACTAATAAAGAAATTAGACCATCTAAACATTTTTTTTCGGTAATCAAAAAGGAAAAAAAAAAAACCCCAACAACAACAACAAAGTGATGAATTGATAGGAATCAGTCAATATCTCTATCTCGACTTTGTGATTTTTTTTCCCCTAGCGTTGTTGATTAATAAAGCGGAAAGCCCTCTTTATGGGAGAGCTTCCTTCCACCGTGTTCCCGTGTCCTCTTGCAGTCATTACCCCAGTCCAGACGATCGGCAATCAAGTCGAAGTCTCATGCAGTGAAAGAATATTTTGTAATGAACAGAAAGTGAAAGACGAAACTTCCAAGTGTAAATGATCTGATGGGGTACATGTGTGGTTTGTGTGTGCGGCTTTCGGGGGCCAGGGGGCATCACGGTAGCGCGAAAATGGGGGAAAACTGCCCCGCTTTAGAAAACGTCTTATTTTTGCCAGGTACCACGTAATATCAATGAGATCTAATATTCCCCCCTTTTTTTCTAATTAAAAGGAAAAAAATATCGAACCTGAAAAGTCCTTTTATTCGGCCGGGTAAATACAGGTAAGACCTGGAGCATTATTTGCGCTGAAGTTCCCTTTTTTCTACTACACTCCGTTCCTGGTCAATGCACTAATTGTAATTTTAATAAAATTAGTACAAAGTCCAGGTCTTTTAAAAAACTCCAGGGCTGCCTCTGTGGTAAGATGGCGCCTCTCTAAGACCTGCCTCTTCTTAGTGATGAGGAAAAGGCCATAAATCCGTTGTTGTTTATGAAAATTTACAACTTTGCAATACAACTTTATGAGTTGTTCGGTTTTTCCATTGGTCGTTGTCGGTCATGTGGATGGTAACCGTGAACATGAACTTTTTTATAATTTCCCTTGCGAGAATAGAGCCGCATTCTTTTGCTGAGCTCTGTCCTGCTTCGGATCTCTCTGGCTTTCAATCCCCATTTCATTTGTTCTTTGTAAGGCAATAGTGAACAAAGTGTGCTGAGGTTCGGCATAAGCAGCCGCCTAGAACACAGATCCGGGATGGCAATTTCCAGTTCCCCCGCTGGAAGGTGTGGCATATTGGATTCAAAGCACTGGCGTGGCAGATTTTCAACTTGCAACCTGGCTAATTTCCTGCTTCTTCTGGCACCAAAAGGAGGGCGATTCGTCTCCTGTGCAGCCAAAGCGACAGCTGTCAAAGTCGCAGGGGCTCCTGTGAGCCAGAACCTAAAAGGTGAGAAATGTATATGACACTACTGTAAGCAGGGAAAAATGGTTTAATACGTTTAAATATTAGACATGTGCAATTAAACCAAATGGAAATGTTACCGGCCAAAAATAGAGATGGCTGCAGCTCAGCTGATTTTAACTTAGTCAGTGCATGCAAAAATATGCCTAAATAAAATGTTTGTTTTATGTGATTTAGCAAGGAAGAGGTGGATTTATATTTTTTTTTCACGAAGTTGATTTCTTTTTGCCTTAGGCAGGGGTATGTTGTGACGTACAGGTTATTTTCTAATAATTCAGTTTTACAGCATCAGTGGAGGGGATATTTTTTTTCCCAGCACTGGGGAAAAGAAAGTGATATCCCCAAACATTTTTTAATATTAATTCGCAGTATTAACCCATTATCTTAAATTTCATTTGCGGTTGAAGAAATTTAGATGTGATTTTTTTTTTACTATTTCATTAAAAAAAAAAAAGGAAAACAACAGCCAAACAGCACAATGTCTCCTAGCTTCTCTGCCATGTCCGGGAGGTTATTTCTAGACGTGGGGAAACGGCGCAAATGTGGCTTAGATTTTCTTTATCAGATCGAGCGCTGCCTGCATAAATGCCTTGCCCCGCCGTGGGTCCGCGCTGCCGGCGGTTCGCGGCGTGGGCAGCTTGCGCGCCTCGGGTGCGCGGAGCGGGCTTGGCGGCGGCTGAACCCATTTCAGCGCCGGAGACGGAGCTTTCCCCCCTCCTTTCTCTCCTTGTTGTGACTGTTACGGTGCGGCGCTGGGGCGGGGGAGCGGCGGCCGGCGGGCCGGTGCCCCGCGGTGTGCGCCGGCGGGAGGCAGCGAGGACCCGGGGACGGCGCCCCCGGGACCCCCCGCCGCTGCCGCCCGGCTCCGCTCCCGCCTCCTCACGGCGAAAGAGCGGCTCGGAAGGCTTTAAACGGCGGCCTCGGCTCCGGCTGTGCCGCCGGGCTGATAAAGCGCTGCATTTGCATTGCATTGCGGTATCCGCCGGACTGGAGCTGCAGTGAGCGCCGATTATTTATTGCGGTGGCGGGTGCTCAGTGCTGCCACGGCGTGGCGGGACGGCGCAGGCGGGCGCCGAGCCGAGCGGCCCCCGCAGCCCCTGGAACAGCAGCGCTGGCAGCCTGCGCTGCTCGGGGGAGCCCAAATAAAAGACCAAGAGGGGAAAAAAAAATAATGCGACCTACCTTCTTCTGTGGGAGTATCGGAGCTCGCCCCCGGGCAAAATATTCCGGCAGGACCGGCTCTACCCACTCCCCTTTCCCTCCGATTCTAGCTCGGTGTGTGTCAACTACAAGTTACCACGGTGGGAGCCGGCTGGGGAGGACCCGCCCGCGTCCCCCCGGCCGGGCTCTCTGTACCCCGCCAGTCTAAACAACGGTCCGCCTTGCCCAAACTGTTTGGATTAGGAGCTATTAGTTAAAGGTTGGTTTTGATGACGCTGGCGAGCACGAGAATGATTTGAAAGTGGTTTTTATATACGAAGAGAAGGAGGCTTTTAAGCTTAAGAGGGTAACTACTCCCGCACCTGTATCCGAAAGTGGCTGGGGTCGCGGAAGCGTTTGCGGCGGGAGGAGGAAGGCGGAATGTTCTGTGGAGGAGGTGCTGGGGGTGCGTGGCATTACGAAAACAAATAAACGGGGTATGAAATACACAGGTACCGCGAAGTGTGACTTTGTTGCGGTGGCAAAATGCAGCGACTGGCTTTCTTTCTGCTTTCCAGAGTGGGGGCGGGAATGGTGAAGGAGAACTGCTGTGAAATGTGTCCAGGCCGGACATTTCCTCGGCAGACTTGGGGGGCAGCAGATTATTGTGATTCGGGGTTTTCTGGGGTAGGGGGAGGAGCGGAAAGGACGCCTCAATGTGACTGAAGCAGAGATTGCGGTGCAGATTGCTTGGCTGTCAGTGTAACTACTCGAACACGACCCAGTCAGGCAAACGTGCAGATTTCATTCCTTTTCGTGTTATGGGATCGGCGAATAAATATTTTCGCTGCCTGCGATCGGGCTTTCACAACTTGGTTTGGACGCAAACAGTAACTTGAAAAACGGGAAAGAAACAAAAAGAAATAGAGGGGGGCAAAATCAGACTGTAACCCATGCTACAAAATGTAAATGGAACTAAGCCTGGAACGGTTTTTATTTTAAATTTTGTTTTGGTTTTTTGTGTGATGGATTCAAACAAAAGATCGTCTGCCCACAACTTTTTGGAAGTAAGGCCGGTGGGGTTTGTTTGTCCCGAGTATTCTTTTTTTCGTGGTGCGTTTTCGTTCTGACTTACTGGCGAAAATATGCTCTTTTAAAAGCCTTTTCGCATTTAGCATGCTGTGTATGAGTGCTTGCTTGCTGGTGTTTCCTCCTTTTTAAACTTTATTCTCACCGAGTAAAAAACCCTTATTTTTCCGGAGAAATCTGCTTTTCAGGAAATACATGTTTCTGAAATGACCTCTCAAAGCATGCAGCTAGTGAGCTGTAATTCTACCAGGTGTGTTTGTTGATTAGCTGGGCTGAAGAGGTTAAGGAAGTTGAAAAAAAACCCGAAGGCAATCAACATCTGAATGTGAAAGTCCAGCTGAGACTGCCAACAATACAAACTATTGTGGAGCGATGTTTTAACTCACTACTGTTTTATAGGTATCGTAATGTGCCCCCGGAAATGAGACAAATAGTCTCCCAACAACAACAAAACTCTCCTTTGAAAGCTGCTTTAGGAAACGCTGCTCGTACGAATGTCACTTTACGTGACAGAGCGCGTTTAAAATTGGTCTATTCAATCTGTTGTAATGGGCAGGGATTATGAGTAAACACATATTGGAATGAACAACCCTATGTTATCTGCAGGAACTGCAGGGTTACGGCTGAATTAAACCCGCATCAGCGAATTTCATCAGAACAGTTACTGTCCGAGCCCTGGGCCAAGAATTATATTTCCGCTATGGGGTAACTGCCATATTGAAAAATGAAGGTGGAAATGTTTGTTTCGTGTATTGTTCTTCCCCTCTTAAAGACACAAATCCACATTTAATCAAATTATCCCGAGCAACAACGAAACCGATTGGCTTCCGCTGACTCACTAGAGGGGTTGTATTAATTAGGAATAGTCCTACTGGCTCGTTTCTGAATTTGAATGTTTGATACTCTCGGCTCTACTCTGGCGGGAGGAGGGTAGACTTGGGGAGAACAGACACATGGAACTTCATCTGGGCTGCCGGGGGGCGCCGGGAGCCCATGCGGCTCTTCCCCAGGCCTCCTCGGGCACTTGGTGCAAATCAAAAATCCCACTCCCCAGGAGGCCACCGCCCCAACCTCCTAATTATGGGGATGTTCATTAAGATACGAGGCCTCTTCCACTGCAGGACGCGTTAGCCTCTCTCACAAAAGCTGGATTCGGCGCTAGGGCGGGCTCCCTGAGCTCCGAAGGGAAGCCTTAGTGGAGGGGCAATTTTCGACTGAATGGATAAATAAATACGTTTTAGAATAGCTTTAAAATTCTTGGATGCAGTTGTGGCATCGCGACGGCAAAATAGAGAGAGGCCGGGTCCCCCCCTCGCTCCCCAGGCTGCGCGGCGCTCCGCTCCCCCTTTCACGTGCTCCCTCCGCTCCAAAGTTTCCCTTCGCAGCATCCTCCACCGCCGTCTGCTGCCCTCCCTCCTCCTTCCCTCCGCCGGAGGGCCGGGGGCGGCTCGCCCACCCTTCCCACGGGGTTGCGCGACTCCCTCGTCGTGGGGCCTCCAACTTTTAAGGGCGCCCCCCTCCCCACCCCTCCGGCAGCCGGGGGGGTGTCCCCGCTGCCCGCTCCCGCACCGCCCGCGCTGCCGGGAATTATCGCCGCTCCTGTTGTTATTATTATTATTATTACTGGATTATTTTCCCGCACGGGGGCGGTGCCGCGGCGGGGGCGCGGCCGGTGCCGCGGGCTGCGCGGGGGAGCGCGGCGGGCGCGGGGGGCGCGGGGCGGCGCGGCGGGGCCGGGGCTGCCGGTAAGTTGGCGGCGCGGTGGCGGCGGCCCCGGGGGAGCGGGCGCCGCGCGCGCTCCCATTGGCCGCCCCGCCGTCAGCTGCTCCTATTTTCTGCTGTCGCTTTTGGCGCTCGGCCATCCAGAAACAAACCACTTCGATGACTCCTAATAGTTATCGCCAGATGTACTAATACACAACAAATCACGGTCCGGGAGAGGGGGAGAGCAAATGAGTTCCTATTTTGTGAATCCCACTTTCCCGGGGAGCCTGCCCGGGGGCCAGGACTCCTTCCTCGGGCAGATCCCCCTGTACCCGGCGGGCTATGATGCTCTCAGGCATTTTCCGGCTTCGTACGGGGCAAGCAGCCTGCAGGACAAGACTTACACCTCACCTTGTTTCTACCAACAGTCCAACACCGTCATTGCTTGCAGTCGGGCTTCCTATGAGTACGGAGCCTCTTGTTTTTATTCGGACAAGGACATTAGTAGCGCCTCTCCTTCCGGCAGTGGCAAACAGAGGGGGCCCGGGGACTACCTGCACTTTTCTCCCGATCAACAGTACAAAACCAGCGGCGGCCAAGCCAAAATTATAAATGACGAAGGCACCGACCGGAAGTACACGAGCCCTGTTTACCCCTGGATGCAGCGGATGAACTCCTGCGCTGGTAAGGCATCTCGGTGCAGTCAAGGGCGGAGAGGGGAGGAAAAGGAAAAGTTTCTTTTTTTTTTTTTTTTTTTTTTTTTTTTTTTTTGGCTAGATAAAGTCCAGATTGCTGGAGAAACACGGTTCCTGCAGGGCAATATGTAACATGAAACCTTCGCAGGTTTAGACCTGGCCTGGCACGTTGGCACCCAGGGAATGGTGGCCAAGATCCCAGTATGTAGGTTTACTGGTGAAAGTTACAGGGGAATCCTTGGAAAGTAGGGGGTAAAAAAATTAAAAGGAACAAAGCACTTTTATCACTCTCTTAAAGCCATTCCAAAGCCTCTGCTCTGCTTCTTCATTGTCAGAGAGCGATGCATGGAATATGCCCTCTGTACTGAGGATCCAAGGCATTTGTGGTACATTCCTCCTCGCCCCCCTCCCCCAGCTCATTAGCCTGTGAGTATTGGATATTGAGAGCACGTTTCTGGGGCCGTGGGCGCACTTCCATGGCATCGCGAATTTTTTCAGACTTAGGAGTGAACTTCACATAATTGAACTATTCCGTACAGGAGTGGTGCTGGGGGAATGGGGGGTGGGGGTGGAGTGGGAGGGTTGTACTGGAGTGACATTTATTTTTTATAATCCCAAATTTAAACGTTTACTTCAAGTGTTCGCTAATGACTCGCCTTCTCTCCCATCCTCCCGAGTTTATGTTTGCCGCAGGCTAGGTCTCACTCCTTTTTTTGAAAATTAAACTTTTAGCAAGACCATTCCGATGCTGCTTTGCATTCAAGAGCAATAAATTCCGGAGCAAATGGCAAAACGCTCTTCTATGATCTTTAGCTGATGTCTATAATTATACTTAGAGACCTTATGCAGTCCCAGCCATGGCAATGGCTGTGTGTTTGTGTCAACACAGCCACATGTGCGTGCACACACACACGCACAGAACATGCGTGAGGCTTCCCGGGTAGCACACGTGTGCCTGTGCCTGTGTGTGCGCACAGGCTCCCAGCGCGCACAGAGCAGCCTCTGCCCAGCGACTCGCACCGTGCTACCTCCTGCACCTTCCCCAGGTCCACCTTAAAGCCTCTTTGTATCCCACTTACCCCGTAAGCGCACTGCACATCTGCATTTACAGCTCGTCAGGCAGGAGAAAAGGAAAAGAGAATAAAAAAAAAAAAAAAAGAAAGAAAGAAAGAAAAAAAGCCCCCAGGAAACCAGAGCAGCTTCCCCCACTCCCCGTGATTGTGCCTGCAAAAGGAGGCAGAATATACTAATCGCTCTTTCTGGTCTGAAATCAGTGGGCCCTGTCCAATGCGATCGTTTTGTCTTTACTTCTACAGGTACAGTATATGGAACACATGGGAGACGAGGGAGGCAAACTTACACCAGATACCAAACGCTAGAGTTAGAGAAGGAATTTCATTTTAACAGATACTTAACCCGAAGACGACGTATTGAGATTGCAAACGCTCTCTGCCTTACTGAACGCCAGATTAAAATATGGTTTCAAAACAGGCGGATGAAATGGAAAAAGGAAAACAAATTCATAAATTCCACACAGCCCAGCAGCGAAGAAACAGAGGAAAAGTCAGGGGAGTAGAACCACGTTTAATAAACGCTACCAGGCCTTTCCTTAGCGCTTACTACTACTATTATTATTATTATTTACCTTGTGTTCCTTCTGCTACTGAAATCCTATAGGTTTGTCACAGTCTATTAATCCCCAAAAGGCTTGGTTAAAAGATGTATATTTGCAATCATCTGTGACTTACTCTAATATATGTGGAAGCCCCAGCTTTCGAGCTACAGGCATGTATGTATGTAACAACCTTCCTAAAGCATATATGGCGTCGGTTAAAGCATTAGAGAATTGGCCCAGAATTTTAAATGTTTGAGATTAGCATCTCAAATGGGTGAGTGGGTGGGTGTCCCTGGTGTGCTTGTGTGAGAAAAGATAAGCAAATTATTTTTATCTTTTTTTTTTAATTAGAAATGCTTATATTGTAGAAAGACAAGAGATTTTAGAAAATATTTGGTTTGTGTTTTTGCTAGCTCCCGTTACGGCGGGCCATCTCGTTATTCTGTGTTTGGGAGTTTATGATCCACAGGGGAGAAAAAAGTTTTAGTTATGTATAAGATATTTAAATAGCAAAAGGAAGAAAATTTCTTTCAAAAAATGTGTATAAATCCCTGTGTATAAACTTTCAGTTAAAGCAAAGATGAATTGCAGGGAGTTTTTTTTTTAATGCCGTTAAACTGCTTAGTCTGCACTATAGAATTAAAGTAAAAACTCGGCGTTAAACTTCAGGGGAAGCGAGGGAAGAGGTTTCGAAGCGGGCAATTTTCTGTGGCTCCCGTTGAGCTTACGCTAAGGTTTTGGTGAGCTCAGCTCTGCACTGAAGGGGCTTTGAATTATGGACTACATTTCTTGGAGCTTCGTGAGCTTAGATCGATCTTTTTTCCTTTTATCTTTCTTTCTTTCTCTCTTTCTTTCTTCCTTCCTTCCTTCCTCCCTTCCTTCCTCTCCTTCTTATTTGAAGAAAAGGTCTTATTAACTTGGGGATTTTCTTTCCTGCTTCTGCGGTATCTTAATTCACATTCGCATTACTTAGCACTGGAAAAAATAAATTGGTACTTTGAAGAAAAATAGCTGCCATAAAATGCTTCCACTTCGAGATTTGTAAAAGTAAAATAAGCACAGAAAAAATAGTGATTAATATATATGTTATATCTCTCTATATTATATTGCGTGTGCATGAGTGTGCATGTGAAGCTGTGTACAAATGCACTTGTATACGCATCGAGGCTCTTTTGTTTGGAAGGCAGCACAATTTGGGCTGCCACTCTTAAGTGTTTTAAAAGCCAAATCTGGAGAATATAATGCAAAATGGCTACCACCGCATTTAGAGGATTTTTTTCTCTCCGAGAGGCGATGAAATAACGGCAGCCGTAAAGTCGCCTGGAATCTGACCCCCTAGTTGGAAAAAACGCTGCACGATACTCATCTTTAATAGATATCTGCCATTTCACATCGGTAGGACCCGGCTGCCTCTCGAAAGCTCCGGCACGGGAATAAGTGTGGGAGAAATTACAAATCTATGTATATATATGTAGAAGGGACATAAGCCTTGCCAGCACCCGAGAACGGATCGTATAGGATTTGTGAACCGGTGTAAAAAAGCCCCCGCACGGAGGAGAAGGCAGGCACAAAGCGGAGCGCTCTCTGCACACCCGGCTCGGAGGAGCAATGCCCGCCAGCCCCGCAGCCTCAACGCCGGTGCCGGTGCCGGTGGCGGCGGCGGCGAGCCCTGCTCCGCTCCGCGCCTCTCCGCGCCGCTCCGCGCCACCGTCGGGGGCCGTCACCCCGGGCCGACCCCGCGGAGCCGGCGCCATCCCCCGCGCCGCCAGCGGGTGGCGCTGGAGGCCGGCGGACGGGCGGGCGGCGGCGGCGGCGGCGCGCACGGGAGGCGCGCCCCGGGCCGCCCGCGCCCTCCCAGCTCCCCCACCAGTGCACGAGTTTACCTCTAGAGGTCATCAGGCAGGATTTACGACTGGACAACAAAAGCACGTGATGTGAAGCCGTACCCCATATTTGGGTGCCTACGTAGGAGGGAACCAAGTACATGTCCCAGTCATTTCCATAATTCATCATAAATTGTGCAAGGGTGCTATAGACGCACAAAACGACCAAGAGCCACAAATCAAGCACACATATCAAAAAACAAATGAGCTCTTATTTTGTAAACTCATTTTGCGGTCGCTATCCAAATGGCCCGGACTACCAGTTACATAATTATGGAGATCACAGCTCGGTGAGCGAGCAATACAGGGACTCCGCCAGCATGCACTCCGGCAGGTACGGATACGGCTACAATGGCATGGACCTCAGCGTCGGGCGCTCTGCTTCCACTCACTTTGGTGCCAATGAGAGACCCCGCAGTTACCCGGCCAACACCACCTCTGCCTCGACAGAGCCCAGGTACAACCAGCCCGCGACGTCTTCCCACTCGCCTCCCCCTGACCCTCTGCCCTGCACCGCCGTGGCCGGTTCGCCTGTCAGCGAGAGTCACCACGGGGTGAAAAACTCCCTCGCCAACTCCACCAGCACTTCGTCCAATTCCAGCAGCAACACGCACATCAGCAGAGACGGGGTTGGCACCTCGTCTGGGACTGAGGAAGACACTCCAGCAAGCAGCGAGCAGGCAAGTGCCCCGACCGACCAAAGCACAGCCCAGCCTTCACAGCCCCAGATCTACCCCTGGATGCGAAAACTGCACATAAGTCATGGTAAAGCAAATACCCTGTTCTTTCTTTATTTCTCTGGAGGAAAAGGAGGATTTAATGTAAACCGGGTGGCTGTGCCGAGCAAGGTCGGGGAGAGGGGGAGAGGAGGGCGTGAGAGCGGGCAGTGTCCCCGCACACCACAACTCTGCTCGCAGGGAAGCACGCTCCCTTCCCTGGGCGAGTCCCCCCGAAAGGAAAAAACCCCTCTCGGCCCCGAAAACACCGCCCGCCTGGCTCCCAGCGCCGGCGGGGGGAGTAGAAGGCGCCTTGCCGAAGGGAGATCGGGAGCAGAGGCTGCTCCCGGCTCTCCTCTGAATGGGGGATCTTCCAGTGGGAACGGCGCGGCTGACCCCATTTATTTTGCTTAGACATATTAAAAAGAGAATAGGGAAGGGCGAGAAGGGCAGTTTTCACTGCTGGGAAGCCGTGGGGGAGGGGGCAGGGCGAGTCGCCCCAAACTCGGGGTAGAGGGCTCGAGGGGCAAAGCGGGGGAGCGAAGCAACTTTCAGCCCCGGGTACCTGCCCTGCCCTCGCTGCTGGGAGAGCGGCCGGAGGCTCGCTGCCTCCCGAGCCTTCCCCAGCTCAGCCGTGGGAAAGGGCTGCACGCTTCAGCTTTGCTCTCTCAGCTCTGAAAACCCAGCTATCAGCAGAGACATCCTCCAAATCAGCTTATCTGGGGGAGGCATGGGGGAGAACTAACCTTATTAAAAAATTAAAAAAAAAAAGGAACTGAAAAAAATAAAATTAGAAAAAATCGAATCGCAAATCCAAGCGAAAACTTACCGAGACTACCAAATCCCCCTCCCCCAAGCCTTTCCTAAGAGGGGCTGGAGGGGGAAACTTGTTGAGCGTTTATCCAAACCAGAAACAAAACCAAAGCAGGACTGAGAATAACGGTCCTGGTTGCTGGTAGCTGCAATGAGACACGAAGGCTCCGAGAGGCTGCTGAGAATCTAAATCATGTACTTTTCTCTTCCAGACAACATAGGGGGACCAGAAGGGAAAAGGGCTCGGACTGCTTACACCCGCTATCAGACCTTGGAGCTCGAAAAGGAATTTCACTTCAATAGATACCTGACCCGCAGAAGAAGGATTGAAATAGCACATGCTCTTTGCCTCTCAGAGAGACAAATAAAGATCTGGTTCCAAAACAGGAGAATGAAATGGAAAAAGGATAATAAGCTGAAAAGTATGAGCATGGCAGCTGCAGGAGGGGCATTCCGTCCCTAAGCGTTTGATCAATTAAAAGTACTGAGCAGTATTAGCTGACCCTGCGTCGTCTCATGTCAGTACTAAGTTGACTTTCTAAAACTTCCTTGTGTTACTTCTGTGAAGAAACCCTGTTCTTGTCGCCCTTATTCATCTTTTAATCATGAGCCTGTTTATTACCATTCTCTCGCGTGTATAAGTAGATCTGCTTTTATCGTACATTTCTTTGTCTTGAATGGCTTTGTCTTGAAAAAAATAATAGATGTTTTAACTTATTTATATGAAGCAAGCTGTGTTACTTGAAGTAACTGTTAAAACAAAACAAAACTAAACAAAAAAGAACAAAAAGGAAAAAAAATGAAGTTAAAAAAAAAAGGAGAGAGAGAAAGGAAACCCTCCCCCGGTTTAGTACAAATGTTATGTGTTGCACTCAACCTGCTTAACTGTGCATGTGTGGTCAAGTGTTAATGTCTGTATAGCTCCAAGCTGTTAAAAATATTTTTATTCAAACTACCTATATAATTCCTGTGTAATTAATGCTGTTGTAGAGGTGAAATGATGAAATCAACTGAACTTGTCCTACGTGTAGTGAATAGTGAATCTGTGACGAAAACTGTGATTCCAAGCAGTATGTCCTTGCTGTGCCTTTGTATATGACTCTTTGCACGAACTCTTAGAAGTGGCTCTTATTAAGCGCAGCTTCTGTGATGTATGTTTTTTGTGAACAAAGTTACAAATATAGTCAAAGTCTGGCTGTTTGAGCAAACTGTGATCAGCTTTTTTTTTTTTTAATTATTATTATTATTATTTGTTTTTAAAAAAACCTGACTGGAAATCAACAAAAAAATAAACTTTCTATTGTAAAGTTTTTGTGATCTGATTTGTGCAAAGCAAGAAGTTGTGCTTCCTGATTTGCCTCTGAAAAAGAAAAAAAATTAGCCCGTGCAGAGTTTGTTGTAATATTTTACCTGGCTCCTGCTGCACGTTGCATATGGTGGATGCTGCAATTGTCCGCTACCAGTATTTTTAATTGAAAGTTTGACCATAAGTTCTTCCTTACTTGTTTCTCGCTAGGTGGAAAGCTGCATCGCAGGACCACAATCAACACCCTTTGTGGCTGAATCAACTGTTAACTGTTTGCTGATGGTTGAAATTAAAAAAAAAAACCACAAAAAAAAAAAAAAACCCAAAAAAACCCAAACCACAACCCAAACCCCAAAACATGTGCTTTGTTAAAATACGCTGCGAACTCCAGGGTGTGTTTACATCGCTCTAGAATTTCTCCTGTGGTTTCATTAAGTATATTTTAGGACAGCCATGTCCAAGCCCTCTGCGCCTATTAGTAATCCTCTCTAGCCACATTCCCACTCTTCACCCTTTAAAGATTTTTGGTTTTCTTCGCTAGAATTAGTTTGCTATAAACGTAATGTTACTTACCCCATCAGAGCTTGAATGGTTAACTCTTCTGAGCTTCTAAGAGCAACTAAAGATTTGCACATTTACTGACTGGTTACATTGATGCCTTCCCTTAAAAGTTATAAAACAGTAAACTTTATAAGCCCCAGTTCCGGCTATATGACATTTGGGTGCCAAATGAATAGGGTTTTGTCTATGAATTAGATCGTAAAATCATCCATAGCACAGACAGATAGGCTCACTGGCTATAAAAAGTCACGTGGTGCCATTAAAGTAAGTTTTATGGTTTTGGGGAGTTGACATCCAACATTATATACCACATAACATATAATCTCACTGACGCTGGACTTCATTTGACTCTTTTGCAGGCTACGTGTGCCTCCTGGCCATTCAAATTGTCAGGTTTAGGGACAGAAGTATCCAAACCACAAGTTCTCAGTACTATGTGAAAAATGGCTCCTTGCAAGTCAAAGGTAAGTTTTGTGCACAAGTTCCTTAAAGTTTATTTGTACAGTGGGGAAGCCGAGGCTCCTGCTCGCTCTCGCTGCCTCTCGCCTCTCTCTTTCTTTCTCTTTCTCTTTCCCTTCCTCTCCGCCTGGAGGTTTTCAGGACGGTCCCACCGAGCCCGAGAGGCAGGATCAAGCACTAATGATCCAGGTTGCGCTGCAAATACCTCCCCCCATCCCTTCACTCGCAGCAGCTAGCTCTCTATTTTAACGATCAAATCAAAGTAAACCACAATAAGCGACTTTGGCAGAGATGGATTTTGGGGCCTAGCTTTAATCACTTTGACTACCGCAGAAGATAATTACTTCCTTTGCTCCAATAGACTCTCCACGTTTGGAGAGGTTTTGTTTAGCAAAGAGTAGTTACTGCAGGCGATTAAAAAAGGGGAGAAACAAAATAGATTGGGCTTGATATTATCTGGGCAGTATCTTATGGAGGCATGATAGAGTTGGAGGCGTGATGATATGGTAATAATCTTTGGATTGGTGAAATATGTTGCACATCAGAGCCAGTATTAAAATGGCACAGACTGTACTGGAGTGCTTAGATACATATTTTCTGCATTGGGTTGTGCAGAAAGCTTTAGCTGTGTGTGTATGTACATCTGTGAGTGCGTAGTGTGTTTTGGGGATGCGCATTTATAACGCTGCTGTAACTTTTTCCCGGTTCTACACGTAACTGCATAAATAGAAATGTATTTAAATTATATTCATGTGTGCCTGCATGTACAAATCAGTTTGTACTTCTCTGTAAAGCCGTGCAGATGCATATATGTGTCTAATATTGGTGTATTCATGTACACAAAGGGTGTGTACGTGTGTACACATATATACGTTCCTGTGACTTTTTTTTTTTTTTTTAAGCGAACCAATTGACTGTAACTTGTAGCATTAATACAAGAGACTACAGGTCATTAGAGTGCTGCAAATTATGAAATACGGGCTTGGTTTATGGAAGATTGTAAATATCCCCCTAGCTCTGCTCTCTCCCTTTCTGCCTTATATTGCTGGCTGCCATTGTGGGGTAGGCCCCAGCTGCGTGTTTACTTCAACATTCTTTTTATTTAAGTGGACTGTTCTCACTAGAGTGTGATTACTCAGCAATAAACTTTATGGCCGGATTTAACTTCAGTCTTTGAATTTCCAGGACTTGAATGAAAGGGTGAAAGGAACTCTATCTTTCTCTGGGTAACATTAAGGCCTGATCCTTATCCTCAGAGCTGTTACTTTGGCGAGTGATCTCGGGGGGTATAAACAGACTAGTCAGGGGCTATGGTAGAATTCTGAGAATTGCCTATTATCTATCTATCTATCTATCTATCTATCTATCTATCTATCTATCTATCTATCTATCTATCTATCTATCTATCTATCTCTCCAAACCAGCGGTGGGTATCTCTTTCTCTGCACAGGTTTGGAGTAACATTGATTCAGCAGATTGCATTGTTTTCTTTTATGTGTCATAAAGTCGGGTTTGCAAAAGAATGGAGTGGTTTGATGTGAGAGAGAGATGGGCTTTGTTTTATTTCGCTAGTGCTATGCCATTTGAATGTTGTGGTTTAGGCTGGTTTGGCTGCTGTGAGCGAAAATGGGAGAAAGACGCAGGGTTTTAGGAGGGTAAGGTTGTTGCGTACCTCTGCAAGGTCTGCATATTGCTGACTGATCCCTATTTTTAATTTATTTGTCTTTAAAGAAATGGTAGTATCTAAGGTAGGTTCCTCCCAAAGAGCTCAGTTTTAAAAGCATTTAATATTTTAAGTCAACCCTTGCAGAAGATAAATAGAGTCTGATGCCTTTGTGTCTGTCGATCCTTCCTGTCAGCACTAAACAAACACATCTGCATATATTTCATATTTAAAAAATGAGAAAGGCTTTAAAAGAGCATATCCAAATACACATTTGAAAATCATTTCCTTTTAAACAGCTGGAGATTTTATAGTACTCTAGTTGACACATTTTCGTCAATAGGAATACCAGAAAGTTGTATATGATAGGCGTGTATTATATTATACTATATGCCATAAAATTTTATAGTTTGAGGCAAGGCATGAAAAACCCTTAAAAGTTTGGTCTTCATTTATATATAGGTCGTTTTCCAAGGAAAACCCTTTGCTTGTAGACGGGAATTATACCAGACACAAACAGCTCATGATTACTCAGTATTTAACAACACTGCCCTATTTGAATTAACTGGCTAATATACAAGCACGCACGGACGCCCGTTGGACTAATATTTTAGGATCCTGGATATCATCCTGGATTGTAATTTTTCATTGCTTAGAGTGAAAAGATTCGCTACTGTGTATTTTCCACATTTTTGAAGGTGGCTTCTGGACCATATCCCACACAAAACAATGTACAGTCGTTCAAGAACTATGGAAAAGAAAAATATCCCTAGGTCCAGAAGCATATGAACCCGCCTGTACTGCAAAAAAAAACTAGCAACAAAAGAAAGTTAGCTGGAAATCACAACTTCGCCCTGTTTCTGGCCCTGCCCTGTATTAAGCATCACAGTTGAAACCATTCAAACACAGAAATGCGTTAAGATTTCCTAATACGCTTTGAAATTTGAAATTCAAACGAGCCCAGACAGCCGAACTCTGCGAAAGTAGTCCCAGGTCCGAATTGTTTTCCGAGGGAAAATGTCATGGGAAATTATACCTGGGAATCAGGAGAGAGGTTTTATCTGCACACCTTATTTTTCTGATTAGTTTAGGGGATTAATAAGTGCAAGTTTTTTTCTATTTTAGGAATGGCACGTTGCGTTCTGCGATTTGAAATACAGTTTACTTAACCATTTGAAAGAAATACTTGCGTGTATTGTCTCATGTCTAAGTGTAAAACCGATTAAAGGTTAGGCAGCTCTCTTAATGTGTGGAACTGGTGACTTTGCAAGACTTAACTTTCTCTAAACTAGGAGTGTAACAATCCGATGGAAAATCATCCGTAAATTACAGCTCTACAGCCTTGTCTAAACCATGCAAATGCCCTAATTTCAGAACAAGGAAATTGTTATTCTGCCGTTTCCTTGCATGTAATAAGTGTGTATCCGTGGAAAGGTGACAATAGAGGAGTTTGCAATTTGCTCCATGGGAAATTGAATGGAACCGATCATGAGGGGGGAGATCAGGAGGTTTCGATTTCTAACGCTGAATACGGGAGCAATGCATTTTCCCTCCCCGTAAATACAGATTTGACGCATTTAATGCAGACACAAGTAAATCTCCTGACCAAGTTAAGATGTCGTTGGCTTTCTCAGTCCTTTCTGTTTCTGCCCTCAAAATCTCCCGGATTTGAGGCTAGGGTTACTAGCTAGAGCGGAAAACCACAGTTCCCACAATCTTCTGGTCATCTTTGAAGATATTATCCCTTTCAAATTAAAGCATCTTCACTAATGTCTCTCTGTAAGGCAAATACTCATGGACCACCCCGGTCACATGTTCCTGTAGCTATGCGCACAAACAATTTCAAATCTGACACAGAGATCGTGTAAAATTTGCATGGATTTTGCCTTATAACACGCAAAAGGAATCTTTTCTATATCCCCTCCCCCCAAAAAATGTCTTTTCAATAATAATATTTGCTATGAAGGTTATTGGGTAATTATTGCAATTTTGTGGAACAGTCCTTGCTTGAGGTGAAGTCTGTCTCCGGATAATAAATGGCAGCCCGTGCAGTTCACTGCCAGGTTAAGTAAATGCAGAAAAGATAAATCTGCACACCCTAGGAATCACCAGCAGAGCTCGCTTTAGACCAAGTTCACAGTCAACTCGTTTGCCTAGACAAGGCTTTGCAAACAATTAGACTTGTTTCTTTATGTTTAAATCAAGGAGAAATGACTAAAACCCTTCAGCAGAGAGCTGCAGCTTTTCCCCCAACGCTCGTCGTTCCATTCCTTCCAACCTCACGCCCGGAACTTACCCAGCAATTCACCTGCAATTGTAACCATTTAGCGCCTTTGAGTAACAGGCTTCCCTCCAACGCTGCCGAAAGGCTGTGCAAACTGATCTAACAGCATTTTACAAAGCTGAGAGATTAAGGAAAAGAAAAAAACAATTAAAAATGCGAAAGTATCCGATTTCTCAGCAGCAAGAAAAAGGAAAAAAAAAGCAACAATAAAAAAGAGAGCCCTTAGAAAGCTGGGGGAAACAAGCAGAAGTATTGAAACAAACAGTGCGAGTCTCTTACTCCTAAAAGAAGCTGCATAGCTTTTGTATATCTTTGTGGTTAAGGGCGTTACAACTGCAGGTCAAAAAGTTGAGGGTCAAAAGTTTACGTTTTGCACCACTCTTAGTCATTCGCCCAGACAGAGTTTGATGTCAATGTTATAGCCGAGATCTTGACTATCAGCACAAAAGATAAAATAGCTTTGAGTTACGTGTGTATCACAGTATGGACTCCAGGTGAACCCTACTGGCTGAATGACCTCAATTACCAAGGAAAGGATAGAAAATTCCTCTTTTCAAGAGTAATACACGTTGTATTTCATCTTGAATTATCAGCCACATTTGTGTCTGAATATCTCGGGTCCAGCCGCGGCAGGTAAACACGCGTGTTACCCCCACAGAAGCCACTGATGTTGCCTCCTCCAAAAGTCAGGTAGCAAAATGCCTCACCCTTGTTTATTATATAATAACCTGCTCTAAGAGGTTTAATGTTAAGCCTTCTCACTTTGCAAAATGGCAGGAAGATAAGATAGGAGCGAAGCTATTAACGCGTGTATCGATCCTAGCCGCGTCTTTGTTTTTGCTCTCATTTCTGTAGCGACCGCTAAACTGTGCTTAAACAGGACATGCCGGAGATAATACGGGCTATATGTTTGGTCCGAAGGAGCTCGTTTAAAATGCGGAGCCGTGGAGCCGTGGTGCGATACCCATGGAAAATATTACGGAGAAGCTGGCGCCCTGTGCCTCTCCGTGATTTGGAGGGTTCTCACAGCCTTCTGGAATTACCCGAGGCGGCAGTTCCCAGCGAAATTGGGAGTAGGACGCGTTGTTTTTCCTCTCGCCACCCACCCCTCTTCACCCTTCCAAGAAAAAGTTTAGTGGAATTTCTTAGCGCGGAGAGATTCCCACATTGCTGGGATTTTTTTGTTCTCAGTGCCGCCTCTGAGTAAAAGCTTTAGCTCCTTGGTTAGACGTGTCTGCAGGGAGAACTAGCCAATATTGCTCAAGCAATTTCATTTTGGAGGACATCATCGCAGGCGGGATTCAGCTTGAAATTTTAATGCTAAGGGGTCGGTGGAAGAGGGAAAGGATACTCGAATATAGCCATAATCAGACCTGAAAGGTGTGGAGGAGGCGACAGTGCGACAAGGAAATCCGAGAAAGAGCGCACCTCACCCCCAGCCACGCATTGCTGCCTTTCCACCCCCAAGGCAGCAGCCTACACCGGCCTCTGTGTAACTGGTACGCGTGAATTATTTGCCAGAGACACAGCTGGATCGTGGCAGGCGAGCGCTGTATCTTGGGAACAAGTACGCGAGAGGTTAGATATCAGATTAGCCAAAGTGATTATCGGAGATTGTGCCTAAAGTACCTGCTGAAGCCTGGAAAGTGTGTAATGCAAGTGTTTGCTCGGCGTGTAGACGCTGTTCACAAGTTGTTGCTGCTGCTCACTTGTAGCGAGCCCTGGCACTGCACGTTTAGGGAGCCTGCCCGCTCTGGAGATAGTATATAACCTTTCACATCCGGACTATTTATTTGGTGTAAGAGCGAAGCCTGATAACAAGCTAAAAACCGTAGCCAAATATCTATTTTGTTAGAGAATAGCAGGCGGATTGTTTCCAAGAATAACAATGCGTCTTTGATATACCCAGAATGAAAGCTGTTACTATAACCGGCTTACTCAAGAGTAGGTGACAGAAATCCATTTACTTCCTCACTAAAACAATTAGTGGTCCGAATTCCATATTTTAAATCTGGTTTAGAATAAAAATATCAATGAGAATAATTTCAAAGAAGTTGAAACAGCGACTTACATAAATATTGACTCTTTTCAATTATTGTTTAAATTTTTCCCCCTTCCCCCGGTTCCAAAAAAAAAAGACAACAAGCTAGAACAGGACAGTTCAGTTAATAATTTGAGACGAACTCTTTCTGTCCTTTCACTCTCTGCATTCAGCACGCTGCTCTCTGGCGTGGAAGGTCTGCTCAAAAGACCATTCATTTAAAATCCGGGCACAAATCACATTTTACGTGTGTTTATTTAAGCGCACCAGGACAGGGTGAGCAAACCCCGCCAACAACCCCGTTGTTAAGAGGAGCCCCAGTGCCAGGGAAACCATTGCTTTTATCAAATGCTGAACTTGGGGCAAAAATGCCAATATTGCCCCGGCAGTACCCATCGGGAAGGACGCTCTCATCCACGGAGGCAGGAGCAGCCTCGGGGCTGTATCATTCCCAGGAACAAAGAAAGGAATACAGTCGATACATTCCATAACGTTTACATTTTCCCTCGATTTTTTTCTTATTTTTCCCTTAGAAGAAGTGACCTGGGCAAAGCACCCTGCTATCTAAAAGACACTGTTATAGACCTTTTAGAAAAACTAAGTCCAAGGCCGAGGTGAACTTCAGGTCACCGCGTCTAACAAATATGAAAATGTCGCCTGGTGAAGGGCACGCCTTGTTATTTAACAAAGACTGTCAATGTGTAAGATTAATAAGAAACAAAATGCACACGGTGTCACTTTTCGGTCACTTTGAAACTTGGGACAGCCTCGCATTCAAGAGGGGAAAGCTGGGACTAAATATATTCAAAATGGTTCAAATCAAAGTCAAACCAGGCTGCTAGTGCGATTCTTCCTCCTCCTACCGCTCTCGGTGGAGGATGCCCGGCACGGCAAGAGGTTGACTTGAATTATTATTATTATTATTATTATTATTATTATTATTATTATTATTATTATTACACTACTACTACTACTACTACTATTATTATTATTGCCGTTGTTATTATTATTTTCTCTTTCGTGGTAATTATGTTTTAGCTGCGTATGTGGAGGGTAACAGGAATGCTTGCCTGTTTCACAAGAAAAAGAGGGATCCCCTTTTTCTCCCTCTTTCGGTATGTATTGAGTTGCTTTTTCTTGGTGCATGAAAATTTACTCTCTCCCTCTCAACTTAATTCCAGTGCTGTCCCCATCCCATTCTCGGCCAGCCTTGGCCAGGAAACTCTCGCTTCTTTATTAATTGATGGAAGTCTCCTTCTCCAGTGAAATCGAGCCTTTAGTCCTTCTGGAAAAATAAGGGAGCTGGCCTATTTTATCCTATCCTTTTCTTTCTTTGAGAACTTAGGGTGATGGTACAAGTTTGTTAAAGGGAAGTACTGGGGGAAAAAAGGGTTTGAGATTGTTTATTACAGCCATAAATCTTGCAGTAAAATGTCGAAATGGCCGTGTGCAAGATAACACTTGGTGGTCTTGGCTGGGTTCTTGTTTATGATAACAAAACCAGAAAGACACGGAACAGGCCTTTTGGAGGTCCTGCCTCAGCACATCTTCACAGACTAAGAGAACCACACGAAAAAGCCAGACTTGAGCTGGGCAGCTCAGGTCACCTTGCAGATTTACACTCGTATACAAAATTGAGTCCTTCTCTCTGTAACCAAGCGCCAGAGCCCTCCTGTAGGAAAGGGCACGGTGAAACTTTGAGATCTAATCACAGTAAATAATATGAAGCAGAGCCCGGTCAACTCTCCCAATGTAGCGCTGATCTTACAAACCGAGACAACACTTCTCGTTGTGTTTTACTGTGGCGTGGGAACACGGCAGCCCGCTGTAGTGCTCCGGCCATAGAGCCTCAGGACTTATGCCGAGGATAATATTTACGATACCCCAGTGTAATTCATCTGGTGCTAGCCGGCAGGTATTTGTATGTATGCGTCTCTGTGTGTGCATGTATCTCTTTATACCGGGGAAATGCTGTCGTGGTGGATTTCGGCGGTCTTTTATTTTTAACAGTCATGTAGATGGGAGCTTTTTTTTTCTTTTAGGAATTGGGTTTGCTGTTGTTTTGTTGTTTGGAATATAAATAAAACAATCTCCCCTTTTCTATCAAATGTGTGCTGTTGAGCAGTTGCGGCCGTCTCTGTGTGTAACCGCGTGTGTGTAACCGCATTTCCTCTCCACGCAGAGTAAATACAGAAACTTATCTATTACTCTAGTTAAAGTTCCATAGATGCGTTGTTGGAAATGAGTAAGTAAATGTGTTTTAACTCTCTTTACAAATTAGACATTCGATAGTAGGAGGAAATGAGTGATTGTTTAGATAAGTACCCCAGTATACCCAAGTGCTGGAAATGTTCTAACATATTACAAGCCGCATGCAATGTGCGCGCCTATGTGTCTGTGGATAAAATATAAATCGATACGCTGTGTGTCTTGTTAGATAGAATATATATTCAAATAGAATTTTATTGCATGTATCCATTATCTATTAAACTGCAAAAGACAATAATCTGAATTTAAACCAGGGTAACTGTTAGTGTAATATCTTTAGGAAGGCAAGATCTAAACTGTATCATATTTATGCTTGATATATTAGAAGGATTTTCCCATACCAGCAGATGAGATTTAGCCACTCAGCAATTATATTCTCTAAGGGTGTGGTAAATATTTCTATCTGTTTATACTCTTTCCTGTACAGATGAAAAAATAATCTGAAAAAGTTCGCGCCTACTCCAAACGTGGCAGACTAACTGACTTTCAATAAGTATTTTTTTTTCCCCCTTAGAATAAGAGCGTAATTAGTTCAACCATCAAATTTCAATTACCTAAGGTCAGGGTGGCTGCCTCGTTTCCCCCTGAGCTGCAAATACCGTTAACAGTCTCAGTTTTAGCAACCTAGAAGTGCCCGAGTGCCCTCTCCCTCCTACACCAGGGTTTGCGAGCTACTGCTGCGAAGGCGCTAGCGATTTCTTATGGAAGTGAAAATTAAAAATAAACCCCAGACGAGGCACACCAAACCAACGGGCTTAAATTCGTAGTTCAGAAAGCTCTGCTCCGCGGGGAGGGATGCTCCCAGTGAGCCCTGTAATCGCCGGTAGGAAGTGTTTGATGCCGTCGTGTCCGTCTTCCCCTCTCCCTTCCCCCTCTGTTCCCCGTTATTTTCAGGCTCGCTCTATGGCTCACACCCCGCAAGCCCCTCGAGGACTCTCCTCGGCCTCCCCGCGACCTTCGTTCTAACTTTTCCTCCAATTAGCCCAGCTTCAAAGGGGCAAAAGGCTGTCCCTGGAACCCCCGGCCGCCCGCGGTCCGCAGCGGCGGGGTGCTGGGGACAGAGGCTGGAGGGCGGCCGGTGGCCTGTGCCCGACAGCCGCTGCCGCCCTCTGCCTGCGCGCAGCCCCGGCGTTTGGAGATGGGCTTGTTCAAAAGGATTGTGCAACGCCTTGTGCAATGCCTGCCTCCCTCTGGATCGCGCAGCTGGGCTGCGCTCCGCTTCCTCGCCCTGCTTCCTACACTCTCCCACGGGAGAACGAAGACACAAAAAGTGCTGGGGCGGGCGGGGCGGGTGGGAGACTGTCAACGCCGGATTAGTTTTATCTCGCTTGACACCGCGACTGCTGGACGCGGCCCGGGCCGGCGGGCGGGAGGAGCCGGGGATGCTGGTGAGGAGCGGACGCGGGGCGCTCCCTCGCCAGGCAGCCGCCGCCCGTGGGGGAGGCGCGGTCTCCGCCAAAGGTCCGCGGGCGCGGAGCTGCCCTGCGGCCGCTCGTCCCTCTTCCATTTCCTGATCCGGGGTCCGCGGCCCCGCGCGGTAATTGGCGCTGGCGGTCAGGTGGTGGCGGGGCGGCGGGGGGTGCGGGTGTGTGTGTGCGCGGGTGTGTGTTTGTGTGTGTTGTAGGCGCTCCAGGGGTGGGAAGAGAGGAAGGGAGGGGAGTGCAGTGGGAAGGAGGGGGGGGGGGAAGGGCTGGAGGCCCAAACTTTGGCAGCGGCAGCACTTGACAGCAGCGGGGGGGGGGAGAGGGAGGGAAGGGAGGGAAGGGGGGAAGGGGAGGGGCCTCGCCGAGCCCAGAAAAACGACAACGCGAGAAAAATTAGTATTTTTGCACTTCACAAATTAATGACCATGAGTTCGTTTTTGATAAACTCCAACTACATCGAGCCCAAATTCCCTCCCTGCGAGGAATACACGCAGCACAGCGGCAGCGCCGGCAGCTCCGCCAGCTACCACCCGCATCACTCGCACCCGCACGCCCCGCCGCCGCCGCCGCCGCCGCCGCCGCCGCACCTGCACCGCGCACCGGGCCCGGCGCTGCCCGAGTACTTCCGCGGCCGCGCCGGGAACCGGGCTACCAGGCTCCCGCGGCGCCGCCGGGGCCGCGGGGCCGCCTCCCGAGGCTCTCTACCCCGCGCAGGCACCCTCCTACCCCAGGCGCCCTACAGCTACAGCAGCGCCGGCAGCGCCGCCGGGCCCCGAGCAGCCGCCCCGGGCGCCTCGCCGCCGCCGCCCGCCAAGGGCCACCCCGGCCCGCCCCAGCCCCTGCTCCCAGGCCATGCCCTGCAGCGCCGCTGCGAAGCTGCCCCCGCCGCCGGGGCCGGCACCGGGCCCGCCTGTCCGCTGCTGCCCGACAAGAGCCTGCCCGGGCTGAAGGGGAAGGAGCCGGTGGTCTACCCCTGGATGAAGAAGATCCATGTGAGCACGGGTGAGTTGCCCTTGCCAGGGGGAGGTGGGGATGCGCCTGCAGAGGAGGGAAGGGGGGAGGGTGCTCCCGAGACCGGGATGGGTCGTGGCGTGTGTGGCTTTTTTTTTCCCCTCCTTCTCCCTCCGCGTTTCCTAATAGTATGGAAAAAAAAAAGAAAAAAAATCAAGGGAAAAAAAAAAAAAAAAAAAAAAAAAAGAAAAAGAAAAAAGTGAGAAACCTTTTGTATCCGGGGTCCTTTATCAAAAGATTTACGAGACGCTAAACTGTTAGGGCAGTAATTATAGCCCCCATAAATTTAATTGCCCTGCAGTGGCTCTGGGCCATGTGTCTTTGAAGCTTTTCTTCTAACCCAAATGCCCATCACCATTTTTTATTGCTCCTCGATTGTCCCCACTGTCGATAGGCTGGGAAACAATTTTTCTTGCCGTTTATGTATCTTATGTGAACCCGGTGTCAAGTTATTATATAATGATTATGTTCCATCCCTTCCCCTCTCCTTCTTTCCTCTCCGCGTGTGTATGTGTGTGCCTGTGTGAGCACGTTTCAGTCAACCCCAATTACAACGGAGGGGAGCCCAAGAGGTCTCGCACTGCCTACACCAGACAGCAGGTCCTGGAGCTGGAGAAGGAGTTTCACTTCAACCGCTACCTGACCAGAAGGCGACGCATCGAGATCGCGCACACCCTCTGCCTCTCCGAGCGCCAGGTCAAAATCTGGTTCCAGAACAGGCGCATGAAGTGGAAGAAAGACCATAAACTGCCTAACACAAAGATGCGCTCCTCAAACCAGTCCACACTGAGCCAGCAGTCCAAAGCACAGACACAGGGCCACCCCCATCCGCTCGATGGGGCTACACCCAACGCAGCTGCGCTATAAATACGGTTTTTGGTTTGAGTAATTTTGGTCTTTTTTTGTTTGGTCGGCTTTTTTTTTTTGTCGTTGTTGTTGTTGTGTTTTTTTAAAAATATATATGCCTATCTATTGGGGTTTTCAAGCTGCCTCAAGGTGGAGGCTGGCCTTTTGGACCAAACTGTGTAAAAAAAACAGGAGCAGAAAAGGAAGACGAGACGTGTCCAAGAACGGACACATGTTTAAACCAAAACCCGGACGATTGTCTACATTGTATATAGATAATGGTTCCATGCCCATCATTTTTTTCTATTTATGGAAACACTCTCTTGCCCTCGGTGTAAGAGAGGGATGGATGCTGTCATGGACGAATTCTCTGTACCTAAGACGGACTCTTTTTTTTTTTTTTTTTTTTTTTTTTTTTTTTTTTTTTTTTTTTTAGGGAACACGTTAAAAATAAAAAAACGTTTAAAACAAAGCAAAGAGCTCGTGAGACACTTGTGTAAGGCATTGACTTGAATAGCGCTGTTTTGTGGTGTGTTCATGGATTTCTCTGTGCATGCGTGTGTGTGTGATGGTGCACAGGCACGTATACACACACAGACCAACATGGGAGAACGAACACGTCCACAAGAGGCTAAAGACTTGTGAAAAAGTCCCCTTATGCTGTCTAAAGGAAAATGTTTTATGTATCAAAGGTAACTTAACTGGTTTTAAGTGTAGCCCCCTCAGTAGCTGTGATCTATTAGTTTTTCTCCACATTCCCTATTGCATTTATTTAAAGAAATATTGCTATAAAGGCTGTTGCTGTCTTCATATTTGGCACCGTCTAAATAGTTTGGGTCCATGTACAATTTGTGGATTTTTGGTGTAATGTATAACAGTGCCAAATGCTAGTAATAAAGATTATTCTGTACAAAAGAATTAAACGCTTGAAACACAAGTCCACTACGTGCTGTTTCATCCACCTTGTGCATGGCTGGTGTTGGCATCACGAATGGAAACCAACAGTTTAATGCATTGTTTTGACTTGGATTCATCTTGTCAATAAGGCAATGGTTATTTTAAATGTGGTGAAAAACCTCCTGACTCCTACTCGCTTGGCTGGGAAAAATTGAGTTGCAGGACGAGGAAAGGTCTTGCTTCATTGTATAGGTGAGTGGTGCTCTCTTTAGCTGACTTAGACAGAATGAGTCTGACTCCACCGCTGGCCGTGCGACTGTTTTCAGCTGCCTGACAAGAGAAGCTGTGCTTCTTCTGGGAGCCAATAAGCTCCCATGCCGTGATAACACTTTAAATCTTTAGCCAGTCGTGGTTTATTCATTCATTTTCGCCTGATTATGATTTCTTAGCTGGCTAGCACTGTTTAACATGAACGGTAACCTAAAATTTCTTTTAAAGCTGCCTTTTCTGTTTCTATTTCCTTTTTTTTTTTTTTTAAGATTATTTCAAAATGTGCTGAGAAAGCCTCGGTAGACACACGAATTTGGATAAAACTCATGAGGCTTTTTTGGCCGAGATTGTCACAACTACTGGGGCAAAATGGGATTCAGCTGGTTCCAGCTCAGGCTGTGCATCTTCCTGCTTCCAGGCAGCTAAGGAGTTCAGGCAAAGCAGAGCTGCTAACAGAGCTGCCTGGGGCTTTCACAACATGGTGTAGCACTGAGCTGGGTAGGAAAAGTCTTGGAAAGGAGCTCAAGTACTACTAAATCTTCCAGGGAAGACCTGAAGGCCAATAGTTATTTATTTACTCACCCAAATACATACAAGATGGATTCTTGGAATCAGTAGTTGTCTTCACCTTAGTGGGGCCACCAGGACCAGGGGGCATCATCATCCCTGATTGAGGTAGCACCAGGCTCCATAGGCTGTGCCAGCATCCCTGCCTAGCCATGGAATATGTACCATCCCAGAGGAAAATGGAACGTGCCACTGGCAGAACACGTTCAGCATCAGGAAGGTGGCAGCTGTAAACACCCTCAGCAAACACGGCTGTCCCCATACCTGACCAAGGAGCAGGCCTGAAAAGCCCACTTCTGCTCACATATTGCTGTTTACTAAATCCTGAGTCGCCAGCTGTCTCCTTATAAGGGGGAAAAAAATATGGCTGTATGTCAGGTAACTTCTATCTGCAAATGTGTAGCTCTTCATTTGGTTTATTGCTTGAGAATCCCTTAATGTGTTTAGAGCCAAAATTAGTACAACTGAGCAAAATTCCAGCTGAAACATATTAACTGGCAGTGCAGGATTTCTTTAGTGTGCAGCCTATGCGTACAAACCTGGTTTGCTCCCATTGTAAAGAGAAATGAAATCACGCTGCAAATAGCAATTTTAGGGAGAATCATTAATCACCTCCTACAATAAATACTTCTTTGTAATTCAACAGCGGTTCTGAAAGGCATTCTCTTGGAAAAGTCTGTGAAGACGCAAAGGATTTTCCTGGGGGAAAAAAAAAAGTGGTCATGTGTAAAGACACAGCATCTTGGCTGTCTCCTAAAAAAATGTACATTCTCTTGCTGGAGATTGAACTGCGGACTGCAAAATACCCCATGGCCGATTATCATCGTTTAAGGTAAATTCTCCTTCCTTCTCTTCCCCTTCTGCCTGTGCTGGGAGCAGAATGCTGCTCCCGGGCTGGGAGCCCTCTGCTCCCCGTCCAATACCTCCCGTCTTTACAATAACCTCAAAAATTACATCGTCCTGTTTAAATTCTCGCATTGTGCTCCCTTTGCTAAGGCAACCAGGAGTTCACCGAGAGGACAAATTTTCTATCCCATTAATTGTTTTTTTTAGAGGAGCAGACTGACCCTTCAAACCCTTGACCTTTAAAGACAGTATTCTTTTTAATCCGGCACTTGGACCTAAATGTCTCTCCCCCCCTCCCTCTCTCTCGCTCTCCCGGTGTCTCTCACACACGGATTTATCTGCTCTGGCCACAAAGGCGAGCACAGCTCAAAACGCTGGAAGTGGAAGTGTGTCAATATTTCAAAGAAAGACCAAATCACCTCGGAGTCAATTTGCTGTCAGCAGGGAACGCCACTCGGTTAACCCCGGCACCCACCTCCCCTCCACCCACTAAGAAAAATACTCCTCTTCCGAGATCCCCATCCTCGTTTCTCCTGCAAGCTCTTGCTATACCTGGTGTTTCATTACAGGAGGAGCTGAACTGTGACAAGCGCCTTGTGGTATTTAATAACCAGGGCCATCCTGCATGGGGGGATTACGCAATGCTAGGATTTTTTTCTTTTTTTCTTCCTTTTCTTTTCTTTTCTTTTAAATTTTTTTCCCCCAGGGTGCTTGCAGTCCCAGCTCTTCTTGTCCTGTGTTTGTAAACGAGGAAGGGGTGGGGGGAGCCCTCGCACAGGCGGAGATCCTGACAGGCTTGCAGTGAAGTCCAGCTCTCCCGGCCCCCCCGCCTGGCGTCGGGGCCGCGTTCGGGCAGCCCGGGCTCTCCCGCCGCTCCCGCACCTCCGCCCGAGCCGGCGCGGCCGCGGGACCCGCACGTCACGTCCCCGAGGAGGCGGAGGCTGTGCCCGTGCCCGCAGGGCCTGGCCGGGCTGGGCCGGGCCGGGTGGGACCCCGGGGTGTCGCTCCGGGGCTGTCCCCTCCTGCGCGGGCGCCCAGGCCCGGCCCACGCGGGTGCGGCGGGCTCGGGGCTCCCGGCGTGGGCAGGGGGAGCTCCGCGGCCGCCTCCCTCCGGCCCGGGCAGCGCTGCTGGCTCCGCCCGGGCCCGCGGACAGGCGGCACTCACCCGTGGCAGGCGGCCCGGGCAATGCCGCCCTGGTGCTCTCCGTGCCCCTGGCAGCAGCGCGGAGCCCCCTCCCCGCTGCAGACAATGACGATTTGGGTTCAACTGATTCATTTGGAGTGGGGGGGGGGGGGGGGGAGGAGGGTGCAAAGCTGCCCCGGCTCGCTGTGCAGAACGGGACAAACCCTTGTTAATAATGCCCCAGAGCTCTCCCTGGAAACTGAGGAGCTGTCAAAGGCAGTAGAGATTAGGGGACCAAAGTACGAACATCCCTGCGCTCGCAGATAAAGGTGTTGCGTCTGTTCTGGGGGAGATATTGAAATTTTAATCTTTAGGGTCACGTGACTCATTAAATAATTAATGCAGATAGTCAGGAATGGATCTGTGGCCGTCAGTCCTCACTAGGAGTGATTCTCTCAGAAGTGAAACTCAACTCCTTGTTACTGGAGTTTGTTTTTCTTTCTTTCTTTCCTTTTTTTTTTTTTTTTTTTTTTTTCCATTTAAAAAAAACCCACCTGATTTATCTTGAAAGATTCTAAACTTCTTAAGCAAGCAATAGGGTCTGTGTTGGTAAGTAGGTAGTGTGTATTTCTAGCTTGATGACTTTAATTGTTTGTGCTTGCTTTGTCTGCTGAGCATTTGCTTAACAAGTTTAATATTTAGAAATGTTAAATCTTTGTTTTAGCTGCCTTGTGGTCACATTATGGCTTTTGGTGATTAAGTGTTACGGAGGCAAACACACTTGATAATGTTCTAATTCACACTGTGGAAGGCTGGGTGCCACAGTGCAGGAGGACCTGCTTTGTTCAATTTTCCTGGCGTTAATAAATCACCGTCTCTTAATACATGGCCAAAAAAGCAATGGAAAGGCAGTGAGCATTGCAAAGGAAAAGTCATGGGCGAATTTCTCTATGACTCATTAGTCTGAACGATTTATGTACGAACTTTGAGCGCCGCGATGAATATTAGAGCTTGGGATAACAACAAATTAAAAAAAAAAAAAAAAAAGAAAAAAAAGTCATAGTTTTTTTAAAGTGCTTTATTGCTACTTAGCAACTCTTTCAAGAAACAGTATACTTTAAAGGACCGTGGCAGTGTAAAATATGGTAGCGTGACCTAATAGCTCCAAAATAAATAACAGAAAGTCGCTGGCACCGTTTTCAGATACACGCTCCATATTTAACACGAGTGGGACAACCCAGTCACGACACGCTTGATCGATGATTATTGCTGCTTGTAACACGATTATTGATTAGGGATCAAAACAGCTAAGGTACGACTTTGAGCCTAAAATGCCGGGGGGTTCCCCCTGTGCTGAAGCCGAGTGGAAGGAAAGGTAGAGCAAAGGATAACCCCAGGAAGCAGCGCCCGGGCTCTGTGATTGCAGTTCGAACTTTCCATTTTCTTTTGTGTTTGCCAGTAGATTTTAGCAGTCAGCGCTCGCAAATTTATGAGACAGCAATAAACAGTTTAGTAGGCTATTATTGCATGATTTTATGTAGACTGGAGTTCAACACCAAATTTAAAATTATTAGTGTAATTATGGAACTACTAAATTACCAAAGCAAAGTATCTGCTCGAAAAGTTGTCCCAAGACAGACTTAATATTTCCAGGGCTCAGATAACACCCTTCAGCAAGAACGGTGTTATTTAATTATTAGCATTTACATTTACTGACGATTGTAAGATGCGTTTGATGGGTTTTATTAGCAAGACGGAATACAGATTGAAAATATTAATTCATATGTAAAAGTGATTCAGTAAGTGGCATGCAAATAACCTGACTATTGTCTTTTTGGACCAGCAGTACTGTTTATTTTAGGGGAGAAGAAGCAGCCCAGTTTTTTTCCCTCTGTCAATGGCTTTCATGGATGTCGGCTTTTTCGTCGCTGTTTTTTTTTTTTTGTGTGTGCGTATGTTGTGTTCGTGAACTTTTTTATTATTTTTTTATTTATTTTTTTTAAGCATTTGGGCCCGATCCCGCTTCGCTGAGGTCAATTGTTAGTCTCTTAGTGAGCTTGTGGTGGCAGGATTGGGCCCCGGCTAACCGTTTGAATAAAAGCCCAACCACAATACGCCCCGCATTTAAACTGGAATCCTTTCCGAGTTTTATTCAGCAGAGATGAACACCACGACTTGTGTTTAATGTCTGTTCTTGATTAAATGATCCTAAACAAAGGTTTCCCAGAGGAAAATAAAGCAGACATTCATGTAACAAGAGTTTGGAATGACAATATTTCCAAACACTTGGAGACAGAAGGCATAGCTGTCTACAGGGGAAAAAAAATAAGGAAAAAAACCCCAACCAAAACAACTGCACGCTTTTATTTCTCAGCTCCCCGTGCTCCTCACCCGGGTGGGAATCCACGCTCCTCGCGGGAGCCCGAGCCCGCTCCATCCCCGCCCGCCCCTCTCCGGGCTCTCCCAGCGCACCCGGCAAACCATGTACTGCCAATGAAGGAGCAAAATACCTCCCCCTGCACTCCCCGGTAAGGCACTGTTTGTTGCTTGTTTACAGGGAGCCCCGAAACGAAGCCGCTCGGCCGGGGCGGTGGAAGGAGCTGGGAGCGCCTCTGCCCAACCCTGCGCAGCTGGAGGAGGTAAGAGCCGGGCAGCGGCCGCTGCCTTTGCGCCGGTGGCGGCTGTAAGAATGCGATTTGCCTGGTACCTGCATGAAGAACAAGACTGCTGGAATGAGATTTTGTTGTTGTTGCGATAAATATTTAACCTAGCTGGAATTTTTTTTTCTGGATTGGCTCTATTCATCTTCCGTGGGTGGTGAATGCGCGTGTCTGGGCAGACAAAGAAGTGTACGGGACCTGAGTGATCGCCATCCTTATAAAGGCATTGGGGACAGGAAGGATGCAAAGTCATCTGAAGAGCGAAAGAGTTAGAGAATTTCTTTGTCCGTTCTTAGCTCCTTCCGAAATCAAAGGCACAAGGCGAGGGAGAGAGGGTTGGAGCCAGTTCGGTGTTGAATGGCTGCTTATCGCGGCTTGTCTGTTCGCCTCCTCCTCGAGGAGTTCCGCAGCCGGTCCTGGAAACGAGAAGTGCATGTGGGGATGTTAGAAAACCTGATTTTTGTCTGCGTGCGTACAACAGAATGGTTCGCGAATAGATTTCGGGTGTTTGTCCGTCTGGCCTGCTTTGCGCTGAGTGGAGGTCGGTGTCTGGTGGTTCGGAGTTGCTGAAGTCCTTGATGTGCGTGGTCCTCTGGCAGGAGAAAAGAAATGCTTTCCATAGTGACAAATTTTTTTTTATGCCGGCCGTCGAGAGGGGAGGATTACATAGAATTAGCTCAAATTCCTGCTAGATTTACCTGCTCCTTTTTGGATGTTGATGTACAATTAGTGTATTTTACTACCTTTTAAAAGCGGCCATAAATTACAGGACTACAAGGGCTCTTTGTGTTGGCTTAATGAGCTGCTTAAATCTTAACTACAAAAAGGCGCTGCAAATGTCTATTCACGCTTGCGTTCGGAAATTGAAAGCGAAAACACGGTACGAAAGAACCTTCCTCCGGTGGCATGTACCCACAGCATGGCGGGCAGAGATATTTGGGATTCCTTAGCGGACCCAACACCGGCAGACTCAGCTGACTCTGAGCAGAACTTCTCTCGCAAGGGCACAGTCGATAACGCTGCTCTTTTTATCTACTTGGGAATGATCAAAGGCCAACTTTATCAGGCGCACGGATGTAGGTAAACAGCTCTGCACCCCAGCAGATTGCAAATCTTTCGAGGTAGTGAGGAAATAAGTACTTATATCGTACGGGTGATTCCCATTTCATCTCCACATGGGAGTGATAGGCACACCTCTTACCGACTGGCATAAAAGTAAACTTGAAGCACAGTAAAAATTCTAACTCCAATTATATCGAAGGTAACTTCAAATAGCATTAATGCTAAGATTGGCTATTGATGCCAGAACGGGCACAAAGGGTCTCCCTTAATGAAGGCACGTTATGAACTCAGATCTGTTTGTTGTTACTGAGGCTGGAATTCAAACTCAGCTCCAAGGCATGTGTATAAAGCACAGAAAAATCAGTAGTACACCTACTGATAAAGTCCATATTTTTTCTACTAGAAACACTCTTTCGGGTCTCCAAATCATCAAGGTAAACAACGTTGGGTGTCCAGGAACAGGAACAAAGGAAGTAATGGGGTGGCGAGGGAAGTCTAGCGCCTGCGACTCGCAGCATCATTTGAATTTGCATCTGAAACCTCGTAATCACGCTACTAGGGCAAAGAAAACTTTCTCCAAATTCGGCGGAAGAGAACAATTTTCAGCTGCAATTCAGGACAGCACAAAGTTAGGCAGACTCCCCCTTCTGCCTTCCCAAAGCACACTCTGTGAAAGGTATTCACACGTCAAGAAGTTACTTTTCTTAAGAATTAATTAGTTTCCCCACTATATACACCAAGTTAATTGTTAAACAGTAGTTTTAGGATTAACTTGACCATTAATACCAATAAAGATGTTCACAGAAACAAGGTTTTGAAGCCAATAGCCACAGCTAGCGTTAAGGCATTTCAGATGACTTATGATTGTGATTTATTGCTTTTGTAGTTTCTATTTGCTCAAGACTGTAACTTCTAAAGCCATCTTTCTACTTTTGACGCAAAGCAGTCGATAACTTTTTACAACAGCCCCAAGAAAGACTTGTTTCGCTTTTTTCAACATCTGCTCCATTCCCCATTAATTTCAGTTTCATTGTTGCAGAAGAACTTCTCTGTGTGTTTCCTCCATGGGATGCAAACTCACCAAATTTAAAAGAGCTGAGAATCCACCTCAAGCAAATATCGGCCTTGGTTTACAATAAGTATGAGAGCTGCGGAGTTACCAGGCAAGCTGATAGTTACAGACTCGGGCATGTCGAGTGTGTCTAATGCCCCCTCTTTCCTGGGGCATTTGTAGTTTTTATTCCAGTTCCCAGTGAGGGATAATATATGTATACCCTGGTACAAGCTTAGTCACTTCCACGTGAAAAATTGCAAAGTTTTCTCCTGCTGTAACGTCGCGCTGACTTTGCTGCAATGCCACTACTGTACACTGCTAGGAATGGGTTTACATTCCAGTGGCCCACTTTTACAATTCAGGAGAGAGTATAATAAGGCTTGTCACTAAAAACCTTACACTAACACTAAAAGTCATCCTTAAAAAGAAATCTCCTTCCATTCTGTTCAATGAAGTGTAGGTGAAACAGTAAGAGGGGATATGCAGTTGGCTTCTTTGAGCTCATGGGAGATGGCGGAAAGATTTGGGCAAAGGTGTACACATGATGATGCACAATGCTGGAGCCACAGAACTGAACCAGGAACACGGTAAAAGCGTGGACTATCTGATTTACTTTGACTCCTTCCAGAAAAGTTGTGTGAGTGGAGGGTTTCTTTTGTTTGTTTAGCTTATTGTGTCAATAGCACAAGTTAAACAATCTTACAGGGAAGATGTGATGGGTTCACACACAGGCGAAGCTGCCTGGCTCAGGGGCCACATACAACTTTGTTGGTTTTTTTTTTCCTTAATTTTTTCCCCTTAGGCAAAGAACTCCCCCTCCCCAATTTTTTTTTCCCTTTTCCAACGCTAGAAACCTATAATTTTGTGCATCACTCAAACTAGCTGTATAGGAAATGCGTAAGCACAGGTTTAACAGCAAGGTCCCAAAAGATTTTGCAAAATTCAGAGGCACGCCAGTGAAGGAAGGTGTATTCTTCATAGTGTGTTACGAGGACAAAAATCAACTAGCCTCTTAGAAGAGACTCTTTTTTGCCTTTGTCAGGTAATTATAGGTCTTTTTAGTTTCTACAGGAGCCCTGATGTAGCGTGTGGGAGTTGAGCAAGCCCTGTACAATGGCAGGGTAGAGGGAGCTGGGGGTGGGGGGAAGGCTGGTAATCGTCCCGTTTAGAAGGGGGCTGGAAATAATAGCATTAAGATTTGGGCTTTCTTCGGGGCTTGCAGAGGACATGCGACGACGTGGAGCAGAGTGCCGGGCCTCGGGAGCCAACGCCGGTTAATTAGGCTAAGTATCAAAGTGCAGCGTTATAAGGATTCCTCTTACCTTCCAATGGGTTTTCTGTAAAGAAATATTGGTGTGGGAGGAAAGAGAATCAGACCAATCTCGCCCCATAGTCATCTGCATCTCTTAGATTTTTTTTCTCCTCCCTTAAAACTCTTTTAACATATTGGGTTAAGGCTTTAAAAAGCGAAGGCTCACGCTAAGAAACCCTGTTCCTTCAATGATTCCCTATTTCAAATAAAAGGATTTAAGTTGACGTATGACCACGTGAGCACATAATACAGCGCATTATTGTGGCATTTGGAGTGGAGACCCGGTCTGGCTCCGTCTGCGATTACGCTTTTCCAGTTTCTGTTCAGAGCAAGCACTGCTTTCTATTATTTTTTTTCCTCCTGCCCCCATCACCGTCCCCACAAGAGCTGGCCATTTCGCTGACAGCTTTCGTTCCTTATGGAAAGGTTATTGTCGAGCCGAGAGGACGAAATGCTTCGTTAGAAAGGATGGATTTTATTTTAAGGTATTTCCGTTGATTGTTCATTTATGTGGTGAGTTATTGCTGTTCGAGGCAAAGGTCAGTAGCAGAGGCTGGAGTGAGTGCGTGTGTGTGCGTGCGGGTGTGTGTGCACCCGGAGCCAGGCTGCTTCCCCCTTTGTTTCAATTTGCTGTGGTAAATATTCAACTCTACCCTTGCAGCGAGCAGAGCAGGCAGAGTTTGCTTCTTTATTTATTTTTCTCCATAGAGATCCCACACTGCTGCTGATGGCCAGCTGCCTCCGCTACAGCCCCTCGATTGCCATTTTACCATTATTTATGACCGACTGGAGATGGGAAGACTCTTTTATTGCCGTGCTTGAATATTTCCCCCCTTAATTTTATTCTATTATTTTATTTGTGCGTTTGTGTGTTTATTTATTTATGTATTTGGGCGAGTAGGAGAAAGCGATGTGGGGGGTGTGTGATGCTCCTCTGTCGGGGTCGTGCTCGAGTGTGCGGCGGCGGTTGTTGTTTTATGGGTGTTTGTTCGGCCGCTGCCGCTCTGTAAATCGATGACTGTGCGATCGTGCTGCCATTTTATTTATGATGCTTTAGTGGTACTTTGTTTATTGTGCGAGGAGCGCTGCATGAGTGCTCAGCTCTATGGCAAAGCTTCCCCTTCCCAAATGAGCCAAGGCGCTCCTCTTTATTTCTCCGCGGTGAGAAGGAGCTGAACCAAGAGCCAGCCACGGCTTCTAACAATAAATCAGCCTTGAAAATGTGGAGGTTTATTCTGCCTCTCTGAATGGGGATCTGGAAAGAGAGAATTAAAAGGAGAGAAGTGGAAAGTATCTTCTAGGAGAACAGATACTTGCTCTAAATTAATATCCATGCGGTCACATACATAAATATAGATATATCCATATATACAAATATCTAAGTATTTGTGTATACTTATCAGTGTGAATGCATAGATATAAATGTACTTTAAACGACAAAAATGAAAGATTACTTGACTATCGAAAGAGGACAAAATGCTAAATGAAACCCTGTTTCCCCGTTCTGCCTCGGCTTTGGGAAAGGTTGGAGCCCTGGGACTCGCTTTCCTCCAGTTTGTTCCATGTCTCTCGCTTATTCCTGTTGAGCCATTTTGTGTCCAGTTACGCGCTGTTTGTAATTGCTCGTCTTCTAAGGGGTCAGAAAGAGAGGGAGAGAGGGAGAAAAGTGAACGATGATGAAAACTCCACTGAGAGCACCAAAAAAAAAGGTTATTTCCACTCGAAGCTATTCGCGGTCATTCTGCAGAGACCTTCAGGGTGATGTTTGGAGGGTCTCACGTTTCCCTGCTCTTTAAAGCGGCTCTCGAAGCAGAACTGACCCAAATAAATTTTATTTCCCCTTCTCGCCACACTGAAGCACTTCTCTCTCTTCAGCAAGAGGAGGAGAGCTCTTTTGCTCCCATCTGTATGTCTAAAAGCCAACACTGGCATTGCTATATTTTGAAATGAGCCAAAATGTGCCTCAAAAATAAAATCCAAGCTTTAATTGCAGCTAAATTACTTGGCAGTCTTTCCTCTGATTTATGACCCAGTTTGGATGCATATTGACCCAGTTAAAACACTCATAAATAATACAGTCCTGCTCTAGAGTAAAAGAAAGCAAGAAGAGTTCTGGAGGAAAGGGGGATTTCGGCGAGTTCTGTAAATAACTTCAGTCTGTTGAGCAAATAGCAAAGATTGCGTTCCCTCTCTAGTGTTAGAAAATATAAACAACAATTTAGATTGACCACCGCTTGCTTCTCTAATTCAGTCCCTCTCTAATTCAGCTGATATCCCCTTCTAACTCTCTAACGACTTGGACAAGCACCACTTCCAGGACAGGCCCCCTTCTCCCTCAACTCCCTGCCCTGCTATTTCATCTCTAGGAGCTGCCCCAGAAGCAGCCCTGAATTATGGTGCTGCCTGCTTCCATTTCGGGGCATCCAAGGACAAGGCGCTTTACAGGCATTATTTTATTCGGAAAATAGTAATTCGAGGGAGGTGGGGGGAGGGAGGGGAGGGAGCGCCACGGAGTGGGACTCTTCGGGGAGAAAAGGCAGGTCATTTCTGACTCAGAAATCAGCCCCAAACACTGCCCGTCTCCCCCCCGAGCTGAGCCCTATCTCTCTCCGTGGAATGGAGCAGAAAGAAAATATTCGGCCTCTGGGAGGGAAAGGCAGATAAAAGCAGCGGGGATCTGTGCGTTGGGACACTTATCCCGACATCATAGGAGACATAAAAAAAAATAATCATCTTCTCATGTTTAAAATTACCTCTTTGGGGAGAGGGGGGGCGTGGGGAAATGGGACTAATTGGAGAAATCTCGCGAAATACTCTTTGCAGGCAGTAAGATGAATGGAAGAAACGCTTCCATATTCCTATGAACCACTTCGGTTCTCACGATTAAAGTCTTTACATATCCTTTCATTAAAAAAAAAAAAAAAAAAACAAACTCCCCCCGCTTCCCGTTCCCCGTCCTTAAATACAGACATTTAGTCCGAAAATCCCGCTGGAGATGGCTCCCAAGTTGAAACGCGCTCTTAGGAAAAACTCGCCCGGCTTTCGGCGGGGCCCCCCAAACCGGCAGGCTCTCCGGTGTCCGCAGATTTCGGCAGTCCCCATCTTTTCTCTCCCTGTCCAAATCCTCCTCGCCAGTCCGGGGGGCTCCGTCGGGGCGCAGCGCTGCCTCTCTCAGTATTTGGCCGGGCAAGTGGGCGAATGGCAGATCAGCAGTTTCAGAAGAAAGTGTGGGGTTGATTATTGACTAAAAAGACTTTTTTTTTTTTCTTCCAAAGCAACATTCACAGGATTGTTTGAAGCAAAACGCATACGAAGGATTTTTGCCTCTTCTCTCCTCCTACGCTGGCCGCTTCCCCTTTCATGTGGTGCCTTCTCACTTATGCCATAAGGAGCAAGTGTTTTCTGTTTTAGCGCTCTGTTTACAGCTTTGGTGCACGAAGTCATAAATCTTGCATAGCCATAAATGACAAAAACCATTGGTATGCGTAAGAGGCCACCCCAGTCTTATAGTGCTTTTTATTTCTCGCTTCCCCCTCGCTTTGTTTGTGTTTAAAGATGACGCTGCGTTCCCTCGTGCTTTAAACGGACTAGTTATATTTATAATGCCTTAATTAACGAAGTAACGTCAAGTTTACACCTAGATTTTATTCGCAGGCTCCGCTTCATGCTCGGAGCCCAGAGCCCCGTTACTGCCTGCCAAAAGGGCAGGATCCGCAAGTTTGTTTAAGTTCTCGTTCGCACGGTCGCCGCCGTTTTTCTGGTGCGGGAAACCGGGGGGACACCACCACCCCCAAAGCCCGTGGCGCTGAGGAAAGAGGCCAGCGCCTTCCTCGGCTGCGCCGCGGAAAGGAGGCGAAGGCGAGCCGTGAGGCGCCGGGCCCGCATCCACGCGAGGCTCCCACCCACGCGTCCCCACGGGGTGCTGCGGGCACCCCGACCCGTCTGTGCAGCACATGTGCGTGCGTGAGCGCCTCTGTGCCCGTCCCGGGCGCTGGGGATATTTGAGGGGGGCAGGGGGGTGTCTGTGTGTACATCTGTGTGTGTGTGCGCTCACGCATGCATGAGTTAATAATTAGTAACTCTAATGATTTCCAGCGTGGCTCTGAAAGCATTGCCCAGAGCGGGGATCCTGGTGGGCTTCGGTTGGCTCTCCGGACCCAGCCCCGGCTCTGCGGGCTTTGCTCCCCTCCCCGGGACTCAGCCGGGGCTGTGCGGGGCTCCCGGCCGTGGGGAGCGGCACAGGGGCTATTCTGCAGCTGCCCCCCAAGCCCACCGGTAAGAGGGACAAACTCAAACCCCCACAGCAGCACCCAGGAGGCTGGTGAGAGCGACCCTTTGTGAGCGCCGTTTGTCTTCATTAGCATAATTTTCCTGGACTTCGGTGACGCCCGGGTGCGGGGGGAACGCACTCCTTCACTGCCGTGCTCCTGCGCTCCCTCCCCAGCCCCCACCCTGCCCCGAGCTTCCCCAGGCGGCCGCCTTTCTTTTCTTCCTTTTTTTTTTTTTATATTTTCCTATTTTCCCCGCTCCAATTCCCCCCACACCCCCCTCCTTCCCTCTTTCTCCTTCCCTTCCCAGAGCAGCCCTGGGAAACATCCCCGTCCTCCGTGCCCCGCGCAGGGGGAGCACGGTACGCCGAGGACCGGCTCGGGGTAGGGTGCGCAGCTTGAAGCGTCAGGGGAGAGGGGTAGGCGGGTGTGCGGAGCAATCGACCCCATCCCGTGCGGGGCAGGACTCGCCCCTCTCGGCCGGGGGGTGCCGGCTGCAGATGAGCTGAGCCGGTGCCCACCCCGCGGCCGCAGGGACCGAGCTGGGGCAGACAGCCCCTGCTCTCTGGGTTGTGTCGCCTCCAAAAAAAAAAAAAAAAAAAAAAAGAGAGGGAGAGAGAGAGAGAGAGAGAGCGCGAGCATGCTGGCTTCCGCCTCAGTCGTCAGAAGTTAAGGTAAGCAGGCCACAAATACGCTGCTATCAGTCGTGAATGGCGGAGTTTATGTCCCAGTGATTTATGACCGTAGACTTAAATGTCGGTTCAAGAAGAGTTCACAAGCTGGGGCTTCCTTCCAGGCAGTGACTGATACCCTTACACTTCGTGTTCAGGCAGCTCTCTCTCCTCTCTTCCCCCCACCCCCCACCTTCCCTCAACTTTGTCTTTATCTTTCAGGAAATCTTTCAGGGGGGCTGCCTGGTTTTTCGTCCGAGAGTCAGAGTTTGGGGCTCGGTTGGGAGCTACAGGGTAGAGATCTGGTGTGATTGGGAAGGGGGGAAGCACAAGGAAGGACAGGGTAGAAGAGAGCTGAAGTGGGGAGTGAGGGAAACCAAGCGGACTTGCCTCCCCGAGCAATTTTCATCTGCTGTTTCTGGGCTGTCTGGGTGGGGGGAGAGAAGTTGGTAAAGTGCAGAGTCGTGTATTGCACAGACCGAGACGGAGCCGATAAAACAGGCATTGGAAAGATTGGGGGCCCATTTGTGTTTGTAAGACCTGCCTTTTTGTCTTCGAAGGGGAGAGGAGAGCTCTTCCCATCCCAGGCACCGGCTGGGGTGGTGAATCCACCTCCTCTCCCCTGTCCCGTTAGGACGCTGCCGGGATCGTTGTCGCTCTTAATCCCGCTATTCCCACTTTCTCCTGGAATGACCGGGCGCTCCTCAGGTTACCCTCGCTTCTCTACAACTTTGTAGGAAGTGATTAACTTGGCGAACCCAAACTCGGGGTCTTTTTTTTTTTTTTTACTTGCTGGCAGACGGCCGAAGCTCCAATAATATTTTGCCTTCCAAGTAAAGTTGCCTATTGTCTGCAGGCCGGCAGCTACGGGAGCAGAGCACCCCGCACCCTCGCTCCGCGCTGCCCGTCCTGCCAGCGCCACAAAACTTCGCAGCGGCCGAAGGAAGGTGAAATATTTGGTGTCGCGGTCATGAAAGGCGGGTGCCTTTGTGAAATCACCGCTGGCTGATTGTTTCCTCCTTCTCCTCTGGTAGTGGTGTCTATAGTCTCTCTTTCAAAGGAATTGAGAAAAATCACACCAGGCCTCGATAGCACAGGCAAGGAGAGGCGAGGAGCTGGAAATTGTGTATGTGCTTCAGATCTCCATTGGCTTATTAGCTTAATAGCATCCAAAGCGCTTGATTAGTGCAATAACAGGGTAACCGCCCTGCTGTAGGTGTGTTACCTTCATTTTGTTACGATCTGACAAAGGGAATACTGTTTTCTAAGAACTTGTATAACTTGAAAGGCGTAGAATGAGCTCGTTTGGTGCTTGTGTTGTGTAAGGCTTTTCGCCCCTAAGCATTTGTCCTCGTTAGATGTTTTGGGGTGAAAATACCCAGCTGCTTAAGTACAGGGAAAGTGGTAAAAGGAAGGAGGCCCTTCTGATCTGAAAAGACGTGGTTATTTGCCAGCAAGGGGTTAGGAGGACGGTGAGAAACGCACTTCAGTTTCTGAGAACAATGTGAGTGCGTGTGGAAACACCTCCTAGATCGGAGGTTATGCACAGGTCTCCTCTCTCATTAATACGGGCGATTCTTTAATTGGTTATTTTCAGGCAGGTGACGAGTAGACTTTAATTTGGGCGGGGGGCGGGGGGGGTATCCCAGAAATAAAGGAGGATGGGTGACCAAAAAAAAAAAAAAAAAGAAGGGGGGGGAAGGGATTCGCCCGGGCAGGAGAAGCATTCTCTGAGTTTGTGTCCACCCTCTCCCCAGCCAAGTGACCCTCATACATCAAATTACATAGCAGTTTCCAAGACAGAACCTATTATCGCTAAGTTGGAAGGAAAGTTCAAGCCGTGGTCATGGAGATGAACGCTGGTTTTTCAGGTTTCTGGGTTTCTGGTGTGTTTTTTTCCCCCAATCCATCATGTTTTAACAGGTAGGATCTGGCTGATTCCACGAAAAGTTAGTGTCTTGAAAATAACTGCTGAAAAAAACAAACCAACGACCGCCCCTGCTGGCCTCTCTGGAGGGGCTTTGAGCGGCGCCGGGCGCAGTTGAGGCCGGACCCACTCGCGAGTGGGAGGCAGGCTCGGGGGCTCCGTGGAACGGCCCGAGCCGCGCTCCAGGACCGAGGGGGAGCCGCTGCGGGCGGCGGGCGGGGCTCGCCCGGCAGAAACCGCTGCTGCCAGGGTGCGTGACCTGGGCGGCTCGGGGCGGTGTGCGGGCACGGAGGGGAGAAGGTGCTGGCTTGGTTTATTTTCCTATCGAGCATTTCATAGACAAGCCAAAATCCATCACTTGGGGTCGGGGTGTTTAAATATCCCTGCCTAGGAAACCTTTCCACCCTGCTCCTGCCCCCTGCCACACGTAGACAGGAACCACCTCATATATTTCTTTGAAGTTGTATGAAGAGCCGTAACCAGGAGAGAAAGGCTAAAAATAAAACAATGCTGGTTAAAGGAGAGGGTTTGATCTTAGATTTGGACTGAAGTAATAGCCCAGCCCCTTTGCATTACCAATTCCTCGATCACCCTTATCTCAGAGACCGGTATTAAAACAGCCTCTTGGTGATAAAAGATCAACCCGCTTGCTCTGTTCCTTAACAAGAAAGAAATAATAATAAAAAAACAAACCTAGAAAGCCTCTATCCCGGTGCAGCAAAGCACGTATTTGTAGCTGCCAGTAAATCCAGGCAGCTTTTCTATCGAAATGCTCCACGCCTGAGGCCAAGTCATGCTGCTAAATATTGCTGACCACTTTTTCTTTTATGGCTTTCATGTCACTTAGCTATTGAAAGTAAGATGGATTTGTACCATTTCTTCACCCTGCTCTGCTCTCCCCACACCCCAGGTCTGCCCGGAGAGGCCATTGGAGGAAGAGCGCCACGTGACAGAGGGGTGCCAATGTTATTCTCCAAGGGTGTCAAGACCCTGTCAGTTTGCGAAATAAATATTGGGAAACAACGAAATGCAAAAAGCGACCTACTACGACAGCTCTGCAATCTATGGTGCCTACCCCTACCAAGGAGCAAATGGTTTCACTTATAATGCGAGTCAGCAGCAATATCCTCCATCTTCATCACTTGTGGAAACTGAGTACCACCGCCCCGCGTGCTCCCTCCAGTCCCCCGGCAGCTCTGTGTCCCACCACAAGGCCAATGACATCAGTGAGAGTTGCATGAGGACCCTCCCCAGCCAGACTCTCCAGCCCCCCAGCCTCGCTGACCCACAGGCTCCACCGCAGCCGCCTCCAGCCCAGCAGTCACAGCCTCCACCTCCGACCTCCACCTCACCATCTCAAAATGCCAGCAGCAACCCTGCCCCAGCCAACCCCACCAAGAGCCCAGCTCTTAACTCACCCACCGTGTCCAAACAGATATTCCCATGGATGAAAGAGTCTCGGCAAAACACAAAGCAGAAAAACAGCAGTTCCAGTTCAGGTATGAAACGTGCTCCCCCTCTCCCTGGGTACTCTTGGGCTGACTGTGCATCCGGTGGGGAGGAGGGCTATCTTACCCACCTTCACTTCAGGGAGGGGAGGGTGGGGGCTTTTTTACCCTCTGAGTTGACCCCATGAAACTTTTGGAAAGGGCTTGCCATCACTCAGCTTATTCACTGAGGGGAGCTCGGTGAATAAACACCCCATACAAAACTTTCCCAGCCTTGCAGAAGGGATCTGAATTGACTTTGCTTCCTAGTGGCAGAACCACTTGTGCCCTCCAGCATCTATCACATTTCTTAGGTAATCCCCCCTTCAGTAAATCATGTCAGTGTGGAGCAGCCCAGGCCTTAAGCCAGAGGCTTGTCCCAAGTACTTTGTTGGCATGGTGCTGTTAGATTAATAAGACAGTGACCTATCTCTGCTGAAGTGTAACGGGAATAAAATAGCTCATAATCATGTGCAGGCAGGATCAATGCCCTGCATGCAGTCAGAACCTCTTCCTATTTTAATAAGCTGATTGGCAAAGTTACAAGCCTGGTAAACAAAAATCATTCAGGAGTGCTATAAACTTCAGCCCATAAAACATTATTTGAGGGATGGAAGTGTATATCAATGCTTTTATTACTCAAGGAAACCCAAACTGATAACACCAGTGCTACCTCCAAAGACCAGAAGTCAGGTTATTCTGATTTCTTCCTCTTTTCTGCTTAAATGTGCCTTGGAAATAGAGCTTAAAACTTTAGCAAATGTTTTGCTGGCCTGCTTTTTAAAGCTGTGGTAAGACTGCTGTTTTCAACCTTCCATATCATGTATTTATTTAATTAAAAAGCAGTGAGATTTAGATATATCTCCATGCCTATACGCAAGCCTAGCTCCTGTATGTTCTTCTTTATACATATTATGCTTCCCAATCACTACCATATGTACATGTGATATACCAGACATGATAAAAAAATCCACTAGACCGATAATTCTATATTTATATGTTAAAATTTTTGTATTGTAGATATCTAGCTTTCAGGCATTTGTAGCTGATGTATATATATAAAATATACATATATATATATATATATATATATATATATATATATATATATGGAGAACAGCTATTTCTTGAAGACTCTGATCCCACTAAGTCAGCAGAGCCACAGGTTCAGTTTCAGCACTTGTAAACCTCGCTGTGTTTCCCTGAACCTTCCTTGCTCCTCTTTACCAAGCTGGAGATAGGTTGGATGCTGTCATTCTTAGGGGAAGCGAGTGTAGTCATACAGTGACACTAATGAGGTCAAGGAACTCTTTCGAGGCTTGGAGCTTGGCACAACTGAGCTCATGCCTTGGGGGAGTACTCATTGCACGCATGGGCATCCATCTTGCCTTTGGGAGCTGAAGTCTCCAGGTGCTGGTGCTGTTGGCCATTTTCTCATGTTGCCGTGTGTAGGTTTGCCATGCTGATTGTGTTCTTTGTGTGATTTACATAGGTGAGAGTTGTGCTGGTGATAAAAGCCCTCCAGGGCAAGCCTCCTCTAAGCGAGCCCGTACAGCTTACACAAGTGCCCAGCTGGTAGAACTGGAAAAGGAGTTCCACTTCAATAGGTACCTTTGCAGGCCACGAAGGGTAGAAATGGCTAATTTGCTCAATCTCACAGAAAGACAGATCAAAATCTGGTTTCAAAACCGCAGAATGAAATACAAAAAGGATCAAAAGGGAAAGGGTATGATGACCTCTTCAGGAGGACAGTCCCCAAGCAGAAGCCCCGTCCCTCCAGCTGCTGGGGGATATCTAAACTCTATGCATTCTTTAGTAAACAGTGTCCCCTACGAACCCCAGTCGCCTCCACCATTTAACAAGCCTCATCAAAACACCTATGGCATCCCTGCATCGTATACTGCTCCTCTTAATAATTGCCCACCTCCTCAAAAGAGATACACGGGGACAGCAGCTGTGACACCTGAATACGATACTCATCCTCTTCAAGGCAACGGTTATGGGAATCCACATATACAGGGAAGCCCCGTCTATGTAGGGGGCAACTACGTGGAGACCATGACCAATTCTGGGCCTTCCATCTTTGGTCTAACTCATCTCCCTCATCCTCCCTCTGCCAACATGGACTACAGTGGGCCCGGGCCAATGGCCAACAATCACCACCATGGACCTTGTGATCCGCATCCAACATACACAGACCTTACTGCTCACCATCCTTCTCAGGGAAGAATTCAGGAAGCGCCCAAACTCACTCATCTGTAAGAGACAGGAGTCACTAAGAGGAACAGCAAGCCCCCCAAGTTTTGGAAAGTACTCATCCCTTCCCTTCTCTCTCCTCCCCCCAACATGTGCCCTCCCCTTCCCTTCTCGTTTCTTTTGTTCATTTTGGTTTGTTTTGTTTCCTTTCGTAAAAGCGTTTTCTAGTTTATGTGACGTAGCAATATTTGTTGCTTGAATTGCTCTATAGTTTCACTAGTGGATATTTATCTTCTTGAACTGTAGCCTTGTGTCTCACTTTGGGAGTATGCAGAGGCTTTATACTTTACCTTCTACACTTTTATCAAAACAGGGTATATGAACAAATTTTCTATAAAAGGAATTCTTAAATGTGAATTTGTTCGTACATGATTGATCCCACGGGGAAGCAATTTTTTTTATTGCACTTCTTTTAAATAGCAAGAAAGACATCAAAAGCGCTTGGACAGGGACTTCCTGGACAATTATTGATACGTGTAAGTCTTTCAATGTGTGTATGCTGGTGAACATTCAGATTTATTTATATTTTTTTTTTGCAAACATTGAATAATCTAAGTGTTTAAAATTTTATTTATCCCCATTTGTTCATATTTATATATATATAAAAAAATCTGTACCCTGAATATTCAGGAGGCCATATATTAGATGGCATATCGGCACGTGTTAGAAATATCATTTGAAAGGAAACTATTAACTCCTTTTATTAAAAATAGTGATAATAATGATGATGACGATGCAATAAAATCTGGGAAAAAAGATCGCGGTTTGAATACTTTATGCTTGTAACATCCAGCTAGGCAAAAAGTGTGTGAAGCTGAAAAGGCTAGATTTGTTTTGAAAGTTATACATTCCTTGCTGCTCACATTCTGGAAAAAAAAAATAAAGTTTTTATTCTGAATAATAAAGAGTTAAGGACATGTTCTTCGCAGCGCAGGGGAATGGAAAGCCCTTCATGACGTGGGGAGCTAGGAAACTCGTCTGTAAACTTACACGAGGGTCTGCTCACCCGAAGGGCCCGGCGATGCCTTTTCAGCATTTCATAGGCAGGGAGAGAGATTTTTCTTTTCCCTTCTCTCTTTTTTTCCCTTTTTTCTTTTTCCCCTTCCTTTCTTCCAGCAGGGTTTCAGGGCCCGCGACCGCCGCCTCCTCCCGCACCCGCTGCGCGCGGTGCCCGGCGGGCGCGGATCGCCCCCTCCCCGCGGGGTCCGGAGGGGGATCGGCCGCGGAGCAGCGCCGGGAGCACAGCCGGGGGTGTGGATGTGGGTGTACGAGCGTGCGTGGGAAGCGCGGGCAGCGGCGCTCAGGATAAAGCCATAAAGCCCCGCGTGGGTGCGGGCGCGGAGGGGCCTCCCTGTCGCGGGGCTGAGCCGGGCGGTGAAGGCTGCGGAGCCCCGCCAGCCCGGGGGAGCAGCGTGGGGAGCGGGTCCGGCCGCACCGCGAGTGCGCTGGGGGTGGGTGCGCGCACTGCTGCTCCTTCCGCTCGCTAACCCCGCCGTTTTCCCCTTTTCCTTTAAGAAGCGGATTTTACCTTTTCCTTTCCCTATTTTTCCCCCGAATTATTATTTTTAAAAAATATTTTATTGGGGCTGATTTCATTTTTGTTGAGCCGCCTTTCCTCTCATGGCAGCCTGAAGGTGTGGGGGAGGGGAGCGTTGTCTTCCGTTTCTTCCCGCGGGGGGGTGTGGATGAGTGTGCGGGTGTGTGTTTGTGTCGGGGGGCGAGGCGGGGGGACACGGTACCGTAGAAGAGCGACGGTCCCGGCCCCAAACCGGCACCCGTAGGGGTCCCGGTCCGAATCGGATCGAGGTGGAATGGAGAAACCCGCAAGCTTGTGCTTAAATCCGATTTTTCTTCCTTTCAGGCAAAATGTCCGTAATTTTTAGATTGAAACTTGAAAGATAAATCAAAACGGACCTTAATAGACTAGCTAAAATATACCCCTGCACGTTTATAAAGACATATTCCTGTGCTGTGTAGATAATAACGCACGCTGTTCACCATCTGTATCTTCTAGAGCGCAGAAAAAAAATGTCGCCATTTTGGTCTCATGCTGAAATATTATTAATCTTTGGGCTTTACCTTGTTCCCAGAACCATCCTTGCCTGATGCTGAAACATTGTCATGCATCCGTGAATCTATATGGAGCTTTTCTGCATAAATAGATAAAGCATGCCCAGTCAAAGAAAAGGATAGCAAATAGATTTATACCGTGCTGTTTATTGTATATATAGACATGTAACCGTGGAAGGAAAGGCTATGTAGGCTAATATTTTTCACTGAAATCTGATTATTACACAATACAGACCAGCGACTGATTATTATTTTTGTAGGCGAAGGAAGCATTTTTGCAACATTGCGGGACAAAGCTCGTTTCAAAGGAGCGCCAGTATAGAATTCCGGTCTCCCCCCGCCCCAGCTCTCGGATCAGTTAGGTTAGATACAACAAAAGGTAACGGTACAGTCACGATACTTACTGCGTGGTTCCTTTAGCACCACGAATTGCACTTAGGAAAACGTTCAAATAGAAGGAAGTTGGCGTTTCACTCCCCTCCCACCCCGAAGAAAGAAAAATACAGGCGATTTTTCCCCCTTCTTTTCATAAACCGTATTCAATCCTCTCTTCAGAGCCTGTAGGTTGCAAATAAGAATTTGTAATTTTGCATTTAAGATTCGTCCGATTAAAAGATGCCCCTGGAGGCAGAAGTAATTGATTGTCCCAAGAATTTCGCGTCCTCTCTGCAAAGGTTTTGTTCCAGGTGGTTTTTGTATTAGGCTGACCACAAGAAACAAATGTGCAGAATAGAGACACCCACACAGGTTTTACTCACAAAGCCTGGTTAAAGTCCAAACCTCTCTCTTTATTATTTGTCATCCTGCTCTTAATCCCAATATTTTCCAGAGGGGAAAAAAATTAAAAAGAAATCAGAGAAAAGAAAAGAAAACGTAGCCATCAAGAAGCAAAATAAAACCGGACTTTTCCCACAAGCAGCCCAGTCCTCTGCCAGCATATTTTAAAAGCAGCTTTTTTCCTTGTTTACTTGCGTTTCTTGCTCTGCCTCTTTTCACGGCCACATTTGATCTTGGAAAGAGCAAGAAGCTTTAAATGTGTTCTTAAGGGCCAGTAGCTGTCAAACCTTTTGGCGGCCAAGATTGATCGCGGGCAGACACCACCAGAGCTTTGTTTGGACTAAAAGCAAGAAAATTAAACCCCTTGCATTTTCCAACAGCATCGATATTTGTAAGGCATCCCTTTTGAGGGATTAAATGACAAGTCTCGTTCTATATTTTATTTAAACAAGCAACCACCAAAAAGCCCATTTAAAGCCTCTCGGCCCCTCCCCTCCCCCTCTCTCCAATGCCTTCGCAGATATGCTATATCTTGTGGGTGCATTAACTTAAAACCGATTTTTAAAATGCACTTCGTGCAGACTGGACGCAGACTGATCCACTGAGTGCTTTGGGTCTTGTTTTCTGTTTCCCCTCCCTCCACCCCCCCGTATTTTTTTTTTTTTTTTTTTTTTTTTTTGTAATATAATTACGAAGACGGTTGCCGACCCCTGTTTGGCAACTCCGAAAATAAAGCGAGACGGCACCTCATCGCGTTGGCGATGGTTCCTGGCTCCTGGAGGACGCGGAGAGCGGCTCGGAAGCGCCTTGCCCCGGCCCCCGGCGCACCCCACCCCGCCGTGCACCCCGGGTTCCGCGGGCAAGCAAGCCCCGTCCGGGCTGTCTAGGGCGGCTGTGACCATAGGATTCATCGGGTTGGTGATTGTGGCCATCATTGTCATCATTCTCCCTGTCGCCTCAGTATGGCTGGAAAATTATGCCAAAAGCATCCAAATTCGGGACTTGCCTCGACCTGGCAGGGGTGACTGGAGGCGGCGGCGGCAGGAGCCAAGCATCGGAGGCGAGTGCCGTCTCTCAAGTCAGAACCCCGCAGCATTTTCGCTCTGTCTGGCCCCTTGAAAACAAACCCGCTACCAGCCCATATATTTCCTGGTAATCGAAAATACTCACCAGACCCAGCCTACTACGGTTATTAAGCAAATTATGCCAGCAGACGGGAGTATCGTTTGCAAGCTAAGGCACGGGATATATACTTTTTTTTAAAGAGGCAACAGCCAGACGCGCTTGCAGCCTCGCGATTTGGCTCGCCCAGAGAGGTTCTCCTAGGGTTATGTGTTACGGTCCAATCCCGGGAAGCCAACTGGAGAGGGAAGTCATGAAGCGCCAGGGCTGCTGCCTATGTGACTCTTCCCCTCGAAGCAAGGTTGCTGAGGAAGATCCTGATAAACAATGGCTCAGCACCGGCGACCGATTGCTCTCCATACTGTATACCCGATAGCCGCCAAAAAAAAAAAAAAAAAAAAGAGGAAAAAAGGAAAAAAAAGAAAGAAAAATCAAACAAGAACACAAAGCCAAATAAACAAACAGAAAATACAAAGGAGCCCACTGAGGCTGCGTCGGGAAGGAGAAACTAGTTTTGGAGGAAGTGCTATTCCTAGGAAAAATTCAAGACCCTCTGCTTCAGACTCCTGCCTGGGTGCAACTTCTTATGCGGGGGCCTGACGGTGTCAAAACTTTGAAGATTAATGGATTACTTTGTTAATGACTCAAGGCGTCAGATTGAGGTGCTTAAATGATTTGTGAGGTGCAAAGCGTTTTCCTGACAGTCCCAAACAATGAGAGAAGAGTGTGCGGGTGGATGCGAGGAAGGCAGCAGGCTGCAGGACAAGCAGCCACACACACACACACACACACACACACACACACACACACACACACACACACACTCGCAGCCTCTCTCACAAACATATCCACGCACACGCACCCTCCTCCCCACCCCCGATCATTTCAGATTAGGACGCCAAGGGGATAGATACTCGAGATATCATTTCCCCCTTTAAAAAAAGTGTAAATAAAGCCTTTCTGGCCCCCAATGAGGCGTTCCTTCCCGACTTTTTTGGATCAATCAAACAGACAGTGGCTTCTTTTGATTAAAGCCCAAATTGTCATTGGGCAGAGGCAATCATGTGACAGCCAATTCGGTCCAATTTCAACCTTGTCTCCATGAATTCAATAGTTTAATAGTAGCACGGTCCCCATACGGCTGTAATCAGTGAATTAGAAAAAAAACACCCCACCAGCGATCTTCTATGCTATATTTTTTTCTCCTCTCTCTCCTTTTTCCTGGGCCTTCCCCTCCCCCCGAGGCCCCTGAATCCGAGGGAACTTTTTCTCCGCGGGGGCTGCCAGTTGAAGGCCATGAATTTCGCATTTGAGCGAGAGATCGGTTTTATCAATAGCCAGCCATCGCTTGCTGAGTGCCTGACATCTTTTCCCCCTGTCGGTGATACATTTCAAAGTTCATCAATCAAGAACTCGACGCTTTCACACTCGACACTGATTCCTCCTCCTTTCGAGCAGACCATCCCCAGCCTGAACCCCGGCAGCCACCCTCGCCACAGCGGCGGCGGTCGCCCCAAGGCGAGCCCCCGCGGCCGCAGCTGCAGCCCGGGCCCCGCCGGCGCCCCGCCGCCCCCGGAGTACCCCTGGATGAAAGAGAAAAAGGCGTCCAAGCGATCCGCGCTGCCGCCCGCTTCGGCCTCCGCCTCAGCTGCTGGACCTGCCTGCCTCAGCCACAAAGGTCAGTCCAAAGACGAGCCGCCAGCTCCGCCGGGCCGCTATTTTGGCTCCCTGCATCCCCCCGGCTTCGCGGGGGGACGAGGCGGAGGGCGGGCGGGCGGGAAGGACGGAGCTGGCGGGGCTCGGTGGAAACCCAAACTTTCCCCAAACTTGCCTAATGCGGGATGATTTATTTGAGTTGGAGCTGACCTCTCTTGTCTCGCCGTCCTAGAGTTAGGATATTTGACAGTAATGAAGAGTGATAGATTGCTCCCGCTCAGCTAAGCAGCTGATGCATTAATTATAAATTGCGGTATGGCTAATATAAAGTTTGCTCTGGTGTGGGGAGGTTGGGGAGCTGGAGGCAGCGATTTGGCGGAGGTGGCCGAGGGGCACGCAGCACCGGGCGCTCAGCAGTGCAACACAATGGGTTTACTGCATCCAAAGGCGGCCATTTTGTTGCAGTTGCTATTTTATGCTATATGGACATATAGATATAGACACATACATGCAGAGAGAGCACTCCCCCCCACCCCCCCGGGATGCGATGAGCTGGGGTGCTGAAATTCAATCCGTGCATTTATCTGTTTTGTATGTGTGTCCGTGTGCCTCTGCTTTCGCTGTTCGGGCGGGGATGCTTTGGGGTGCGTGTGGCGGTGGTGTTTTTCTTTTTTTTTTTCTTTCTTTTTTAACAGACCCCCTTGAAATCCCCGATAGCGGTAGCGGTGGATCTAGGCGCCTGAGGACGGCTTACACCAACACCCAGCTTTTGGAGCTAGAGAAAGAATTTCATTTCAACAAGTATCTCTGTAGACCAAGGAGGGTTGAGATTGCAGCCTTGCTGGATCTGACTGAGAGACAAGTCAAAGTCTGGTTCCAGAACAGGAGGATGAAGCACAAGAGACAGACCCAGTGCAAGGAGAATCAAAACAGCGAGGGGAAATTTAAGAACCTAGAGGACCCCGAAAAAGCAGTGGACGAGGAAGAAGAGGAGGAGGAGGAGAAATCCCTCTTCGAGCAAGCCCTCAGCAACGTCTCCGGCGCTCTCCTGGAGCGGGAAGGCTACGCTTTCCAGCAGAATGCCCTCTCCCAGCAGCAGGCGCAGAATGCGCACAATGGCGAATCCCAAACTTTCCCCGTTTCGCCTTTAACGAGCAATGAGAAAAATCTGAAACATTTTCAACATCAGTCACCCACTGTTCAAAACTGCCTCTCAACAATGGCCCAGAACTGTGCAGCTGGCCTGAACAATGACAGTCCTGAGGCCCTAGATGTCCCTTCTTTACAGGACTTTAACGTTTTCTCCACAGATTCCTGCCTACAGCTTTCAGATGCAGTTTCCCCCAGTTTGCCAGGATCTCTGGACAGTCCCGTAGATATCTCTGCTGACAGTTTTGACTTTTTTACAGACACACTCACCACAATTGACTTGCAGCATCTAAATTACTAAGAAATTAAAGAAGTCCTCTCCAAGGGTCCTGCTTTCTCCTCCTTATTCTTCTTATTTTTTTCCCCCAGTGAATTAATTTTATGCTTCCCCTCCCATTCCCTCTTCACTATTTTCTGTTTGTTACTTCCCTCTGATATGCCATTTTGCCGTTTCTTATGAAGTTTTAGTTGTGTTCAATTTTAACCTAGCCACATTCTAGGTCCTTCTATGAAAGCAATATATGAGGTCTGTAAGAAAGTGATCATATAGGAATGTATCTTCACTTTCTTTTTATTTTTGTATTACATTAGGATGCGTTGTCATAAGTATTTTTGGTAGAATAAATTCTTGTTTGCTACAAGGAGCTTTCTCTTTTTTCTTTCCCTTTCTCCTCTCTTTCTCTCTGCTTTCAAGATGAATAACATGACGGGTATCTCTCCCCATCCCTTCCACTATTAATTTACTAATAATCAAAATCCAACCTTCTGACAATGAGGTCTTCCCTTTTGGCAATTTAGGACACTCGTTAGAGAGGAAAAATCTTTCATTTTCTTTATTATAAGGATTCTCATAAGGGAAGGAAAAAAAACCAAAAAAATTAAAACCGTTCACAGATTTGATGGAGATTTGTTCCTTTTAATGTATAAATGTGGCATCTTATCTCTGTGAGGATACAAAGCTTGGAAATCCTGAGCTGTAACAAAAGCATGAACGAGGACTTTCTCTGTTACAGGCAGAACGTAACAGAGAGTCAGTAGGATAAGCATCTCCTGCAGAAACCAGCCTGTTACATGAACGAAAGGTGCTTTAAAAAAATTAAAATAATCCAGTTTTTCTAGAAAGTAGTGCTTAGCAGCCAGCAAGATATTTCAGAAAACGTATCCTAAAAAATATCAGAGCTCACAAAGAATGTGGTTGGTTACTTCTCACGTGCTGAGTAATCCAAGAAATCAGCCCTAGAAGGAGAGGAAATAGAGAAGTTAGTGCCTGTGAAATCAAAAGGGTGGCAGAAACGCAGGGGGAAGAAAAAAATGTTTAGGGAGGAACCGGCCTCTCCACTCCATCCTTCTCGGGGGCGGTGCGGGGGCAGACCCGAAGATATTTTTCTGTGTAAGCCTCCTTGAGAGGTGAAAGACTGATAACGAAAAGGGGAAAATCTGACTTTAAAGTTACAATTTCCTCGGGCTCCCCGCTCTTCTGCTGGAGGCGGCATAGACGGGCTTTCAGAAATCTCCACCAAATTGCCTGCCAGCCGGCGTGGCCGAACCCCAAAGCTGAGGGTGAGCCCCGTCCTTCGGGCTAAAATGGAGCAACAGATGCGAGCGGGGCCGCGGGATCCCGGGCGGGGACGGTCCCGGCTCTTTGCGTGCGTGAGTGCGAGTGGTTGCATTACTCAAGCGAGTGGGGCTTGGGCGGGGGGCTGTGAACGGGGCTCTGCTGTCCGTCCATGCGAGCGGTGCTGTCTCCCAGCCCTGTAACACGCTGCGGAGCTGGGATGCGTGGGTTATAGCTGGAAGGGCTGAACGCAATTCTTCCGAAAGTCATAAATCAAACTCTTTCTATGAATGAGAATGTCATCAAAGAGATCAATTGCAGGAACACATTCACAAATAAAAATCCTCTTACGTATTTGCCGAGGCTGGGGAACCCCGTCTAAAACCATTAAGTGAGAAGGCGTTTAGTCATAATTCACTTTTATTGCTCCTTTAAAACAACAGCTTGGCTGAGCTGCGGGCGCGGTGAAACCTCGGCCTCGGTTCTCCTCCTTCCCTCTGCTCCAGCCGTGTCCCTGCGGAAAGCGAGCAGCCTCCCCGGCATTTTCACTCCTCTGCCACTGGGTTAAATTGGACCGCAACGTTCATGTAAGGGTTGGGGTTTCTTTTGTGCCCAGATTTCCGGATGCTGACTACGCTTAAGGAAAACCAAAGCAAAACGAACTCAAAAAACCCCCAAACAATAAAACAAAACCCCAAAAACCTCCCAAACAAAACCCAGAAACATCAAACATAAAGAAAATAAAAAGAAAAAGAAAAAGGAAACCTGCCACAAGGTTTAAACTTCTCACAAACTCAATTTAAATAAATGTGGGAATTCAGCAAGCAGGAGCCACCTCCGAGGCTCCGGGTGAATTCCGGGGCCACAGCGGGGGCACACTCCCACGGAAAAGCCTGAAGAGCCCGGATCGCCCCCTCAGCCTCAGTTCCCTGGCAGGAAACGCGGAGCGAAGCCGCGGAGGGGCCGGGATGGCCTGAGGGCAGGGGGAAGGGGCAGGAGCTCCCCCTCGCCTGGCCGCGGAGCAGGGAGGGTGTGGTGTGTGTTCCTCCTCTGCTCCGACCCTTCTCATGGTGTTGCCCCCATGCTTAGTGCGGGCAGCAAAACCCGAGAGCCCCGCCAGAGAGACAATGCAACAAGAGACAATGGCCCCAAAAAGGCAGAGAAAAAAGGAATTCAGGATGCTGGAGACTGTAAGAAAAGTGATTCATGGGAATTTACGGGTAAAAGGGAGCTACTTGTAGTAATTTTTTTTTTCTTGGCTGAAGGAAAAAGCACTGAGAAGATGTCAGCCCTTTTATTAGTAAGCAATCCTAATCGCTGTCTCTTTCCTCTGCTTTATGCAGTATTTATCACAACTGGTTTACAAGAATGAAATAAATGTGTTTACAGCTATAACCATAACCAAAATTGGCGCAGTATAATATCATAAATGCCTCTGGAGTGTTGTTGCTCTTGTCCTCCACTCCGCCCCCCTGCAGTTTAAGAAACTGAACCTTTCCACAGGGCCCTTAACCATCCCTGCCTCTGTAGTAAATCAGAGCAAATAGACGTACTGAGGGCACCGGGATGACGCGTGGTGGAGAGAGGCGCCCTTCGGTTTTGGCTGGCAGCAGAGCGGCCGTGCGGATGCCGTGGGATGAGGGCTGACCCAGCAGCGGTGGGAAGGAGAGCTCCGCGCCTAGTGTTGTTATGCTGTAGCTCGTGTGGGAGGGAGGAGCTTGAGGGTGTGTATGTGGGTGTGTGCATGTGTATTCGCGAGCGGGGAGTGGTGGCGGGCTGGAAGAGCCTTTTGGATTTCAAAACAAGCCAGGATCGAGCGTGAGAACAGAGGGACGTAAGAGTCGGCACCTGCAGAAATAGAGGGGGTAGCCCCTCCTGGGGCTAGTGTCAGGGGACATGACTTTCCATCCATCTTTCTCCGAGGCTGACGCTTCCCAGAACTTCTTTTGAAGACTTTTGGTGCCGTCCTTTCTGCCTGCAGACGGCTGGGTGCGCTGGGGCAGACGGATGCCCGGCCTCTACCTCCCCTTTCCCTTTCTGTATACGTAAACCGCCTGTGAGGTCGTAACCCACATCTCACCGCCATCCCTCCTTCTCTGGCCATGGACCCATTTTTTGACCCACGTCCCCACGGTGTTGGGGAGGGGTGGGTTGGAGTCGATGCTCAGCGCGGGTCCCGAGGGTCTGGGGCTGCCACTGGCCATCTGCCACCTCTCCCTACCGCCGACCCGGGTGGCGGAGCGCAGGGACAAAGGGGCCGGGGCGGCGGACCCTGCGCCTCCCTCCGCTCCTCTGCCCCTGTCCCGGGTCGCCTCCTCGGGGTGCGACCCGCGACACCCCGGACAGCCGTCCCCCCCCCCGTCCCAGGGCGGACGGGCGGCAGCGGCGCTGCGGGAGCACAGCAGATGGGCTGCGGAGCCCCCGGGCCCCCGTCCAATCATTTGTCCTCCTGCCCCCGGCTCCTCCTTCCCTACCCCAACCCTAGGCTGGTGAGGGTGAGCCCGGCGGAGGTGCGTGGGGAGCAGGGATGAGGGCCAGAGGGTGCCCGGTGAGCCTGGGAGAGCACAATGGCCGTCAGTCCCAAAAGCGCCTCATTTCCATGCTAATGTCCGCGGCCGCCTGGTGATGCGGCTGGACGAGCCCCTTTAACTCTTGGCGTGGCGTCGCGCCGGGACTGCGGCGGGGCTGGACCAGCGAGACCCCTCGGCACCGGCACTGTTACCGTCTCCACCTCCACCCGCATCCCATCCACATCCGTGTCCTCGGTCCCATGCCTGTTCTCTACCTTATCCTTACCTTCATTCCTGTCCTTATCTCAATTCCTATCCCGGTAGAAGTCCCCAACCGCATCCACGGTCTCATTCTTCCCATTCTCCCCATTCTCATTCCCGTTCCAAGGGCTGATGCTCTCAGCACTGTCTCTGCCTCTCTCCGCCCCATCCCTCGCCCCGTGCCGTGGATCCAGTCGCGTCCCCCAGCCTCCCCCATCCCCGCCGCTGCCCTGGCGGGTGTTTGGTGGGCAGCAGAGGTGCCCGGTGCAAGCTTGGCAGCGCCGACAGCAGGGTGATGCTGGGGCACCCTGGCAGCAGCACTCACCCTGCAGGGGACGGTCGGCGGGCTCCGCGGGCCGTGCGCAGCCTGCAGGTCTCTCCTGCCTTCCTCTCTCAGCTGGCGGACGAGACCCAGGGGGCTGTCACGGCGGGAGTGTGTGTGTACAGCTCGGCCCGGCCTGCCCCCGCCCCCCGGGGGCACCGCCACCGCCTCCCTGCCCCGCGGTGCCGGCGGCCGGAGCGCTCGGCGTTTAAATGCCCCGGACGCGGCGCTGTCTCAGCGGCAGGAGCCGGGGAAGTCCCGCGGGCGCCGCAGCCATTGGCTGCCGCCCCCCACGTGCCTGCCCGCTGCCGGCGCCTTCGTGTCATTTTCCTGCCGGCCCCATGGAGGAAGTGGGAAAGTTGGCGCGGCCCCGCCGGACGCTGAAGACCCGGTGGCGGCGTGACAGAGGGACGCGGCGAGGATGAGCTCCTTCCTCGAGTACCCCGTCCTCGGCGGCGAGACGGGGGGCTGCGCCGCCCGCGCCTACCACCCCGACCACGGGATTACAACTTTCCAGCCCTGCGCCGTCAGCGCCGGCAGCTGCAGCGGAGAGGACCGCTTCCTGGCGGGCCGCGGGGTGCCCATCAGCCCCCACCGGCACCACCACCACAGCCCGGCCCAGCCCGCCGCCTACCAGCACCACGGCGGGCTGGGGGTGTCCTACGCGCACCCCGGCTGCGGCCCGACCTACAGCGCGCAGGGCTTCGGAGCGGCGTACGGCCCCTACCCCCTGGGGCAGGACGCGGAGCTGGGCGGCGGCTTCCCTCCCTGCGCCCCCGCCGTGTACTCGGGGAGCATCTCCTCCTCCGCCGCCGCGCAGCACCCGCTCCCGCACCAGGGCTACGCGGGGGCCCCCGCTCAGTACGTGCCTCCCCCTTACGGGCAGGAGCAGCAGAGCCTGCCCCTGGGCACCTACAACCATGCCCTGTCTCCCCTCCACGCTGGCCACCGGGAAAACGCCCGCTCCCCCTCCACCGAGACCTCGCCGCCGGCGCAGACCTTCGACTGGATGAAAGTGAAAAGAAACCCACCCAAAACAGGTCAGTGGCCGGCGGGAGGGCCGGGGCAGGGGCCGCTCCTCTCTCTCTGCGCCGAGGGTGCGGGGAAAGAGGCGCGGGATCCCGCAGGGCTCTGGGCAGGTAGGTCGGCCCACACCTCTGGGAGCAGTCGCGGCTGCCTTCCCGCGGAGCTGAAAGCCAGCGCCGCTTATTCCTCACTTATTCCCGACTCCCCCTTCTCCTCCTCTCCCGTGGTCATATTTCTGGTAATTCATAAACCACTTATCAAGTTTGCTCTGACACTAGAGGCTGACTCCGGTTTAGCACCTCGCACTCCATCACTCACCCTGCCGGGGTTTCCCTCTTATCCTAAGAAGTTCTTGCTCCCTATCGCTTAGCCGGTGTGGACATATTGATTACATCGCCTATAAATCATTTGCGCTCACTTACTTACCGCTGCATGTCCCCTCGCAGGCAAGGCTGGCGAGTACGGCTTCGTGGGGCAGCCCAACACCGTCAGAACTAACTTCACCACTAAGCAGCTCACCGAGCTGGAGAAGGAGTTTCATTTCAACAAATACCTGACCAGGGCCAGGCGCGTGGAGATCGCCGCCTCCCTCCAGCTCAACGAGACGCAGGTGAAGATCTGGTTCCAGAACCGGCGGATGAAGCAAAAGAAACGGGAGAAAGAGGGGCTGCTGCCCATCTCCCCCGCCACCCCCACGGGCTGCGAGGAGAAGGCGGAGGACTCGTCGGAGAAGTCCTGCTCCTCGCCCTGCAGCGCCTCGCCCGCCTCCTCCGCCTCGGACACGCTCGCTGCCTCCAACTGAGACCGGCCGCGCCCCGACGGCCAGCGCAGCACACGCGTCCCTCCGCCGCTGTTCTGCCGGTCCCTCGGTCGGTCGCCCGGTCGGTATCCCCGAGAGGTCCCGGCGAGCTGCCGCTCCCTCCGCCGCTACCTCCGCCGCCGTCCGGCCCCGGGGGTGCCGGCTCCGCCGGGTCCCGGCGCCTTGGTGCCAGGGGAATTTGCTTCCCGGCCACCCCTTCCTTTTCTGTTGGTGGAGCTGCGTTGGCATACGCGTAAGGGTCTCCCTCCTCCACTGCGAGGACGCTCCACCGAGTTTCCCTGAGTGAAAGACAGGTTATTTAGGGTACATAACCTCACAAAGAGATGCACTATTGCAAGTGTTTACACGACTTATAGGACTTTCATCCCCTTAATTTAATGTATTCTTTGTTCGTGTTAATGAGTTTGTTGCTTGTAAATACTTTGTCCGAGAGATTTATCTTTTTACAGATTTTTCTAGAATGATGTTTTGATTATCAGGTTAAGCAGGGTGAGTGCATTCGCCAAACTGGATCCAGTTTTATATTGGTAAAGTAGACGACCGTATCAAGTAAACGTCTTAAGCTCAAGCAGATACCTCAAAAAAGTAGCGCTATTTCTTTAAATGTGACAAACAAGGCTTCAATTGCACTAGGTTTTTTAAACTTTGCCCGGTGTGCTTGCTCCCTCTCCTTTTCCCCCTGCCCCAAAAGCTGTGTTGGATTATGTGCAGCTGAAGGGTACAACCATCCAAAAGACCTCGCCCCTTCCTATTTTCATATTAACCCTCCTTTAGACTCGATGTCTTTTCAAACTACTCGTGAATGTGACAAATGGCCAAATGAATGTATAATTTCTGTGGTTGGTGTCCAGACCTTTGCATGACGCACCGTGCTTTGCTGTACTGCGGGTACACTGAGTTCTATCAGTTGTCGTGTGTGAGCAAAATGTCCTCCTGATTTTTCTGTACAATCATGAAAGGCTCTGTGATTCCACCGGTGGTGGAATCCAGGGCAGGATTTACGGGTCCTTATAATGTCTGTAATAAATATATTCCACTTTCAGGTAGCCCTCGTCTGCCTACCTCTGCGTGACGTCAGCGCTGAGTCACAGGCTGGGCTCAGCACTTTTGTTTCTCTTCTTTTCTTCTACTGGGGTCTTTCCGAGGGGGAAAGGGAATAAGAGTCTCACAACCCCTCCTATGTTGTTTTGTCAGAGTCAGAGCTCTGGCTGCCCAATCTGACTTCCTACACAAAACTTCTTCCTCTCCTATGCTCAAATAATATTATTTTTAGACAATATAAGGTCCTTCTCTCCATTCTCTGTAAATGGGAGGAATTTATGATCCCAATCTAATTCTGAAGCACAAACAGGAGAACTTCCTGGGTCAAGTGCTAACCTTTTCACCTCGGGATGGATGCTGACACTTAAATAAACAGAGCACCCTTCAAAGGCAGAAACTCTCTTCAGCCAGTCTTTCCTCTCACTGCAGGCCCCTCTCCAAGGACCGCGCATTTAATTAGCCTGGGCACTAAGCTTGTCCTGCTTCCCTCTCCCACCCCAAGCTGCTATCCCCAGCGTTTGATGGGGTGCCGAAATGGGAGATGGCTCCCATGGTGTCTTTGGTGCTAACCCCAGCCCATTCCACCCTCCCTTCCCCTCTTTCTCCGCGCCTACCCCCCCGCCCCCTCCACTGTACAAGAGAAAGCTCTTGCAGGTAAATATAATTGTTCCAAGAAATATCAAGTGAACAGCAGGTGGGGAAGGGAGAGGAGCCTCTGTGGGGAGAACCTGGGTGGCAGGACACAGCAGAGGCATGCTCAGCTGGACGGGGGATGTCTAAAGTCGCTGATGCCTCTTGAATTACAAGGCAAACACGCCTAACATCTCCTTCACCCGGCCCAGCTGCGGGAAGTGCTACTGGGCTTCTCCTGGGGCTGATCTGCCCACGCAGGCTTCGCTTTGCGGGGTCCGCAGAGAGTCAAGGAAATTTTCTTCACTTCGGTGTCAAAAGAGACAAGCCCTGATTTGCAAGGCGCGGCGGCCATATCAAGAGCCGAGCTATCTGCAAGGGAGCGGGGCTGTCTCCAAAGGCTCCCGCCGATGCCTCTATTTCTTTCATTTCCCCGCCTGCCATATACTTTACCTTTTGTTTATTAGTGTAAAGCCACAAAGCAAAACAGATGGCCTTCTCCCAGAGTCTTGGATGTGTTAAAGTGGCATTAACATGCCAATGAGGGCATTTCAATATCGAAATCTGGATCTAAACATTGCTGGAATCCGGATCTACAACTCGATTCCACCGGTGTTGACTTAATGTGTTAGAAAGAGCGGCCATAAATTACACCCTAAATACGAGAGACAAGACGCTTGTCAGTGCGTCAATCTGAGATTCGCGATTCGCGGGCAAAGAATCCCATCTTCTTCCAAGCCCAAACCCCATATACATACATATATATATATATGTATGTACAGATACAGATATATATATATATTTCTCACCCCCCTGCCCCCCCACCCCGCAGTCATAATATATTTCAAGCAAAGACGCTTCAAACCTCCCGATCCTGTCTCATTTTGTTAGCGTTAATACCATTTCGATATCATCAACCTTCGGGTTCAGGGGTGCGGTGAAGAAAAATTAAAATCTCTAGTTTATAGCTTCTACCACAAAAATATCGCTAAACCTCCCCCACAAAGCGCTTTCAATGAAGGCACTAATTTACCCTTAAGGTTGAAAGGATTTTGTTTTTACACATTTAAAAATGAAAAAAAAAAATCTCTCTAGAATCTCAGGGTGAAAAATGAAGAAAAAGCCCGCATCTCATCAAAATCCGTCAACACAAATCGCATTCAAATGTCAAACAGAGTTTAGTATCTTCCTATCATACTTAAGGCCATTTCTGCTGTTCACCTTTAAAGTTTACTTTTGGAGGCTATTGAGATGCTTTGGTGTTTTCCTCTGGGGCAATCAGATTGAAACCGATCAATATTTACTCAGTCTGAAAGGGCTGTTGAAAAGGCAGCTAACAACAAACTGCTTAGCTGCTCTCCCCTCTTTAATCTCAGGTTCACCGAAAGTTCAAGCAGAAATGAATTCGGTGATGGGTCACTTTAGAATAAATCCCAGTAGTTAATCTCACAGCCTTGATAAAGGCAACAATTACAGAGTCATCCCTCTCCCTCTCTCTCTCTCTCTGTCTCCCCAGCAGCGGCAACTTTCCTGTCACTTTTGCCCAGAATATTTTTACTAATTTTTAACAGCTTTCCGTTGTTTTGCGGAGATAACAAAAACTCGGCATCTTCCCCGCGCTGCATCCGACGCTCAGGCGGGTATCCCCGGCGAGAGGTACCGGAGTGAGGGGAAAAAAAAAGCCATCTCGTAAAGCACCCGGCATTTTTAAGCCGAGGTCTGGGGACAAAGGGAGGGGTGCTTGGGGCTTTCTCCTCAGCAGCGATGAGGAAAGGGATGGCTGGAGAGGCACCTGGCAGCTGGAGGCGCTGGTACAGCCATGCTCCCCTCTCCATCCTGTACGAGAAAAGAGTAGAAATCCGGGCAAAACGCGATGGACGTCGCCGTTAATTGCTGGGACTCTGCAAAGGCCAAAGTTCACATAATCACTGCATAAATGCATGCTTAATAGGGATTTATTAGTAACTCTCTAATGGCAGCTCACGTTTGGGCTATAGACTCGAGCTGCTTTTTACCCCCAAACTGCTTTTCGGGAGCGATGCCCCCTCCCACCCAGGAACTGTCCGGGGACCCTGGGCACGGACGGCGATGAGCTCCCGGCCAGGCCCTGGGGATGCTCCCCCCGGAGCCCGGGGCCGCCCGCGGGAGAGCCCGGGCGGCAGCGCCGCGCTGGGGACGGCCCCGGGGGAGACTGAGACTGCTCCTGCCGTCCGCGACACGGCCGGGCCCTGCACCCGGCGGGAACACCGGGATGAGTTTTTTATTGAAGGCGGAAAGAGTAGTTTAGGAATGTTTTTCGCGTCAGCTTAGGAGCAAGATCTCTTGTGTATTTTTCTTTAGCAATTAGCTCAGTGAGATCACAGTAAATTTGTAACCACAAAAAAGCATTACATAAATAATTAAATTAATAATATATGAATAAACAGATATGTCATGTATTTTGAGAATCTTCCTTCCTTCCTTCCTTCCTTCCTTCCTTCCTTCCTTCCTTCCTTCCTTCCTTCCTTCCTTCCTTCCTTCCTTCCTTCCTTCCTTCCTTCCTTCCTTCCTTCCTTCCTTCCTTCCTTCCTTCCTTCCTTCCTTCCTTCCTTCCTTCCTTCCTTCCTTCCTTCCTTCCTTCCTTCCTTCCGTGTTTTTTTCTTTTGTCTGCCTTTCTCACTTTTTGTCTCTTTCTCTCCCTCTTTCCCCTTTTGCCTTTCTCCTTTTCCAACACAAACATTCCTTTTCTCCCTTAGGCACACTACTTGGCCAACTCTCATTGTTAACATTATTCTTTTATGGTTGATGTGTCATAAAATATTACAGGTCACAGTTTCTCCTGTTTCAAGCTCGGAAAGACCAATGAAATCAACGGGCACTCTAGGGAAAAAAAAAGTCTTCTCTTGTGCCTAGGCATTTGGGAGCAAACTATGCTGATTTTGATTGTACAAGGAGTCCTCTTTGCCATGTAACTTCGAAAGGATTACACATTTCACTAATACGAGCAGGAATGGATCCAGAGAATGCTTCTGTGCTACTTTTATAGGGAAGTGACACAGTGTAAGCCTTTGTTCCACACGGAGAATGTTTCAGCTATTACTTTTACTATTATTTTGGCCTTCCAATATATTTTCCTTGAAAGTGTATATCTCAGAAAGTTAAATCAGAACTACTGGTTCTGATAAAAATGTGGTCAAACAATGACCAGCCAGGGCTACAACAAAACCGGTAGCCAGTTGATGACTTCTCCAAGTGCCCATTTTATAAACACAAACTCAACGTATTTCAAAACTTCTCCTGATCAAGAAAGCAAAAAAAGCAAAAAAAAGTAAATAACCCAAATACAAGGGGGACAGCGGGAGGCACGAAGCCAGTCTCAACCACAAACTCTCGTGCCTGTGTTCACATCGGTCTCAGAGGTGGTGCAGCCAGCGGCAGGCGGAGAGATTAGGAATATATAGGGACTCATGGAGCGTCTTGCTCGCCAGAGTTGTAGACAGTGTCCGAGAGGTGGAGAGCAGGGGACGAGCGCGCCCTGCCCCAGGGCCCGTCTCGATGCCCACCCGGCGTCTCGGCGCTGCGCTGCGGTTCCTCTTTGCCTCCAATAAGCTTGGTTTTGCCAAGTGCTTATGCATGTCCTAATTCTATCCCATGCGGGGTTGTACCTTCACCGCCAGAAAAGAGGAAAAAAAAAAAAAGGAAAGAAAAGAAAATAAAAGTAAAAATATAGCAATATGCTATCGACTATTATAAATTAAAGATTAAAAAAAGAACAAGGAAATATCTACTTAGACTGAACCCTTCACTAACACGTTTTGTAGGGATCGATTTCATTCGCAGCTGTCTTTGTATTTGATCTTCATGAAATGACTAATACGAGGGAAATTCGTTGTGTGGATTGGAAAAACAGCGGAGCGGGGCTGCGGCCGCCGGGCCGCTCCGCTCCGCTCGGCGCCGGGCGCGGGGGCGGCGGGGGCGCGGTACGCGGTACGCGGTACGCGGTGCGCGGTGCGCGGTGCGCGGTACGCGGTGCGCGGTACGCGGTGCGCGGTGCGCGGTACGCGGCGGCCGCGCTCCTCCGCGCCCGGCTCCGCGGGTCTCTCCCTCGGGACCCGCCTGCTGAACGGCAAAAGTCAGGCTCACCCCAGGGGTGCCCCGGCGCCCCCCCATCTCTGCGGGCCGGCTGGCCGAGCCTGAGGTGGCACGGCAGCGCTGAGCCGGGGATATCGCTTCTGGTGTCCTTTGTCTATTAATACAGCCATCACCAAATCCCGGATAACCTCCCTTTCCCTCTGTCAACACCCCTCCGCTCCAGCCCGTGCTGGGGGAAGAGGGATGGGACCTGCCATCGGGGTCCTGTAGCAAGGGGTGCCCCTTTTAGGGGTAACTTGGTGACAGATGTTGACGTTTCTAGGGAGCTCGGTAAACAGAAAGTTGGACTGGACTTTTTCATAGCCCATGTGTTTTTCATCATTCCCCGTCAGGCTCAGACCAAAGGCAGAAGCTTCCCTCTTCACACTCCTCATCCCCTCTCATCTTCAGCAGTCACTCAGCCCCGGTGACAAGCAATAAAGAGCAGAGAAAACACAGGAGACCAGCTTAGTTAAGTAATGAAAAGAGATGGGGGTGAGGATGAGGCTGGTGGTGGAAGCAGGGGGCCTCCTCCACTGCACACCAGTGAACCTTCAGGTGCAAAGCACACCTGTATAAATCACAGACCCCTTCTGGGAGCAGTGGGGGCATATTGGAGAGGTCTCGGAGAACAATCATGTGTCCAAACTTCCCACCTCATAAGTAGGTGAAGGTCATGGAAGGGGCTAAGCCATAGAAGTGGGAATCTCTACATAGTTTTAATTGAAACTCTTCTGTTCCAATAAAACCAAGCTTTTTCTTTACTTTTGCTATGGGCACATTACCTCAAATAACTCTAGTGCAAAACATCAGTTGCAGTAGAAATGTCATCCAAACCTCAATTTATTTTCTTAGCATAGTTGTAAAATATTCCCACTAGCACCCAGTAAAGGTAGACACTCGGACCAGATTACTCTATTTTGCAAGAAATAAAATCCCTGCAGCACAGCTCTGCGCTATCAATGGATTTAACATCCTTGCATAGTTTTGTGGACAGATGGGTCATAAAACAAAAGGCATTGGTGGGATAGTGTTGTGTTCTTCAAGCTGTGATGGGGAAAAAAAGGGTAAAAAAACCCCACTGTCTAGAAACTGAAAGGTGATCCCATCTGAGCTGAGCCATCTGAGAGCCATGCATATTTCACTGCACAAAAATGTTATCTTGGAGGAACACTCCTACCAGCAAACAGTATTAACATGAACAATATGCTTAGACATAGAAGTGGGTATTGCAGACAGGCAGGACCCCATGGGGCTTTGCAGTTCATTACATCCCCCTGTATATTTTATTTTCTGTGTTTCTGACAGTGCTATGAGGCAAGGCAGTGATCATGGAAACAGAAGGTGGGGCAAAAAGGGCCCGAGAGGACCGATCTTCAGTGACAGAGCTCAGATCCCACTGCACAGGGAACATGCAGTGTTTTTCTGTATCCATAGGAACATGTATGTCCCCAAAAACTCAGATTCACGTAAAAAGGCATCACCCAAGCTTCTTTCAAGTCAGCTCACAAACTGAAAGGTTTGAAAGATTTGATTTTGAGGCTTGTACCTGATACATATCTTGGCTTTGAGTGGGACCTACCATGGCTCATTGCTCAGGGAGACTCAGCTCACCTGAGACCCACAAATCTGCCAATCCAAAAATTAGCCTCATTTAGCCTGGTGATCCACCAGTAAAGATAAGTTTTCTCTCTTCAGATCTCATTTTTCTCACCCCAGGGGTTGAACAGCATTTATAAAGTAAAGTATATAAGGAATGAAGCCAAACCCACAGAAAATTCTGCTTAGGACCCTCTAACAAGACAGTTTGATTGCAAATCAGATGAGAGATGCTAGAAATCCAGATAATCTCTATGTAATCCCCTTTTTGGAACATCGTGATGTGTTTTGAGACTGGTCAGCCATACAGGGTGACTCCCAATTTTGCTGGAGCTGAAAGAGAAGAAGACATAGCTATTACTTTGGGCTTTGGATCAGGCCCTAACTGGAAACTCCATATTCAGCCACAGGAAAAAATTCCCCTTTGCTTTTCACTGAAAAGACAGCAGGGCAGACTGTGCACTGAAAGCAGTGAAAATCTAGCAAGAAATCTTCTGATCACAGGTTCGGGTTTTTTTTTTTTTTTTTGTATTCTATATGTAATCAACCATAGATGAATTCTGATTGTGGAAGGGGAAGGTGATGCATTTAAAGTATTTGTTGCTATCAGAAAGAACAATTTTTCTCACCCTATCCTGTAGGTGGGAATCAAAATAATTGCAAATCTTCGAAGTTTAAATACAAGTCTTTGATGCAACCTGAACTATGATATTGCTCAGAATATGGGAATGGAGGAAGTCCTTTAGTAACTAGTCTTAACCAGGATAAAATACAGAACACATAATGGGACCTTCTTCTTCAGATCTTATTCATTAAAATCAGTGGGGTTCTGCCGTAAAAAATTCTCCAGACAGGATTTTTTAGCCAGTAAACATTTTTCAGTGTGACATTTTATAAATTAAAAAAAGAAATGAAAATTAGTTACCACAAATGCAGCATTTAAAGCAACAGTGAGCCCATGTTAACATTGATTTCTCTCTCTGTGTCTCCTTCTCTCTTTCTTTATAAAACTTATGTACTCTGTCGATAAAATACCATCCTCTTTGATAATAAATCTGTTGTTTCAAGCAAGGATGCTACCGTTTCCTTTCCCATGTAATTTATAGTTGTATTGATTCTGCAGCTGTGGTTCTCTATTTCCCGCCTGTTGTATTAAAAATGAGTTCTAATTGCGAGGCAGATAATCTTTGGTTGGAGGACCTCACAGAGTATTTTAGCTGTAGCTAAGGAGATTTAATTTGATCAATAGAGAAATGAAAGCCTTGAATATTTAAAATGATAATTTTCAGTTTAGGAAAAAAAGAGAGACAGACAAAGAAAGGAGGTTAATGGATCCAGGAAAAGCATTCATAGATCAGCATGAGCAGATGTTCTTTTACTTTTCTGGCCATGTTTCTGGTTTGTTGTGCATATAGAAAAACAAGCTTTTCAACTCTCACCGCGATTTCAGCCTGTTGCCAGCTTTGCTTGCCTGCAGGATATCTGCTTATCTAGCACAGGAGCAGAATCAGGCCTCCTCCCCTTTGGTCTAGAAGCAAAGCAACCTTTCACATGGGCTGCAAGGTTTGTCACACTCCCCGCCCCCCACTCCTCTGCACGCACATTTTCAGCCCTTAGATCTTTATTTCATAAAATTCCTTTCCTCTTAGAGACCGAAATACTGGCCAGGAGATGAATGGAAGAGCTGAACAATATTAACTGCATTCAGGTGTGTGTTGGCTAAGACAAACCTGGCCCCTTTCCTTGAGGGCAGGATGCATGTTCAGCCAGGTGGGACAGCCATCCCCATGCAGCTGTACAGGGTCCCCTGTAGCCCTGGTGTCTGCACTCAGCGTGGAACCTCCGAGTGAGAAGGTTGCTGTTATCACATATAGGAAATTCCAACAGCCATTTTCCTTGGAGAGGCACCTTTGAGAGAACCTAGACATGTGCTGACATGTCTAAAATGTCCATGTTGAAGGAAAAGAGCAGTCTAAGGGTGCATGAGAATGAGGCACATTATTTCATGTTTTTAACCCTTAAAGCAGGTATTTTGCTTAGTGCAATTCCTTATTAGTTTGGAGCAGCAACACTAAAAGTGATGGAGTCCAGCCTGTGCCTCAAAATTAGGTTTGTCTCTAAATATTCTCCAGGGCAAGGAATATATATCAGCCTTTGGAAAAAACCAGTCTGCATTTAAGTGAAGATTAAATAATCTGAGATATATTTGCATCTCAGAGGGTAGCACTTTTTTTTATTGTAGTAAAATATTTAGGGTAAAAAATAGAAGGCATCAAATAGATTTCTTTTCATCACAAAAGGTTAACTCCTGCTGTATTTGTGAAATGTGAAAAGGCCTAGTATTTTCAGTGGGGAGTTTCTCAGAAAAAGGAGTGTGGAAGTAGGCCCAAAAGTCACACTATTCATGAGGTAATCATTATATGAGCTTGAAAAGAAGAGGGAGAAAGGAATGAAATCTGTCAGCAGCACTGTCTTGAGACATACCTGCTTAATGTGAGTTTGTCCGAAGGCAGGCACAGTGCTCTGGTCCAGAGATCCTGTCAGCTGGATCTGAAGGACACCCCTTGGGCTGTCATGTGACAACATCCCTTTAATTGTGAGCAGGAGTGTGTGGGCTTAGCCAGAATGCCACTACTGAAAATATGGCTTTTTGTTGACCAGCAAAATGAATTCTAGATGTACTCAAAAGCTGAAGAGCTGAACAATTCTTTTTAGGAAAATGGAGGAAATGAGTTCTTCCTTACATCCATTGTACTCTCCTCCTTAAAAGAATATTAAAAATCAAGCTTTATCTAGATGTTTCCCAGATGCTTATCCACAGCTATGAGACAAGCTCTTCAGCATCTGTTCGTGGTGACCCAAGTCTTTTCCAGACTTCAGAGCTTACATTCTCCAGCCTTCAGTGCAGTTCCTCCATTGCTACAACCTAGGTTGGAATGAAGGTGGTCAAAAGGGCAAGGCTTGTGTGGAGAAGGAAGAAGGACAGCTGTGCAGGAGCTTTGCTGGACACTGCTGCCACTGTCCCCAAGAATACTGGCTATAGAGCAGTGGGGAAGCTGTAAGGAGAAACTGCTGCCCAGGAGTAGGGGCAGGAGTGGGTGCACAGCACAGAGAGGAGAGTCCTCAGTGGTGATAGCTTGTCCTTTCCCAAGCACAGTGTGAAATTCTATATTACACAGAGATGCATTTCAGATTACATTTCACACTACTGTCCAACAGGATTGCTGTTATTTAATGCATTTTTAATTCCTCAAGGTTTTTTTCTTCCAGGATTTTGCACTCTTTAGTTTGCCTACTATCATCCACGGTTTTATGCTTTTGATAGACCAAAAAAGCTTGCTTTTCTTCAAAAGGCAGGTGGACCACAGGATAGAAAATGAAGATTTTTTAATAGATTTTCTACAAAAGCAGATTTCTCCTTCCTTCCTTCCTTCCTTCCTTCCTTCCTTCCTTCCTTCCTTCCTTCCTTCCTTCCTTCCTTCCTTCCTTCCTTCCTTCCTTCCTTCCTTCCTTCCTTCCTTCCTTCCTTCCTTCCTTCCTTCCTTCCTTCCTTCCTTCCTTCCTTCCTCTGCAGCGTATGGGTAAGAGAAGAATATAATGTGCAGTTTCGTTCTCAGTGTGAGGTTTGAAAATGAGGCTTTGATCTGAGCGTTGATAACTCTGCTGAGGGTAAGGGTGATGTTTTATTGTCATTGGACACTTGTTTGTTGTTTGCTGTTCATTTCATGTCTTCCCCCAATTTCTTCAGTCTGGAATTCACAGACTTCTGCTGCAGGGAAAACACGGAAATTGTTTTTTCCCTAGTCACAACGTGTTCTCTAATAGTTGCCTCCTTTTCTGCTGTCTTTTCTTCTGCTTTAATATCTTCAATAAGTGTTACCATCTGCTTGGGTGCTGGGTTCTACACATTGTGAGCAAGGCCAAGAGTTTCTGAGGGGCTGGACCAGTGTTGTTTACTATTAGACATAATGCAGATTGTTGTCTTTGCCTGGGGCAGGTGTGCTGTGGCTGGGGCAGACACAGAAATGCAGAACATGTGCTGGGGTTCAGCTGTCTACAGTTTTCTTAAAAGGAGGTTTGGCTGCTGATCTGTTGGTGTTTACTTGATATGCAAGGACTCTTCTCCTGCTTTTCTCTGGCCCCTAACATGTTTAACCTTTGACAGAAAGACACAACACGTTGTGATGCTACTAACTGGTCAAAAGGCACTATCAATTTTAGATGAGATAGGTACATGTCAGAATCAGCATAATTAACTGGAATGACAATCCTGTTAAATGTGTTCGTGCCATTGCACCAGTAATAAAGCATGTGTAAATTTACAATTAAGACATGTCTTTCTTCTATACCTTGGAGACCAGTGACAAACATTAAGAAGTTGTATAGCTGCAGAAGCTGAAGAGAGGTATTTATCGCAATAAAACATTAGGTGATGCATTTCCCAGATTATCTGTCCTTCTTATGCAAAAACTCTTTTTGCTGGAAATTTCAGGCTAAGTAATAATTGTATTTCTGATCTGAAAGGTGATATTTCACCCTCTGAATTATTGTTTTCATTTGCAAGATGGATGACAACCATATTGTTAACTACCTTGCATAAAGGTATTTGCAATAGTTCCCATTTCACATTATGCATCAAGCTGCACTTTCTTTATATTGAATGCACTGCACATTGCAGATCCACAGAGGAATTTTCAGGGAAGCTGTAAGACATTTCCCCATATTGTACATAGATGCTACAGCTCCTGCTACAGTGATGGCTGGAAAACATCAGCACAAGTAAGATAAAGGTGATTTAAAGTTCGTCTGTGAGTCAGGCAGAGAACTGACAGCCATCTTTAAGCAGCCTGACCCTGGGATGACCCTGAGCTCAGCTGGTTGTGAGATAGTTGGGTCTATTATGGGACAAAGGATCATATGTCTGACAGGATGCAGAGAACACATTACAGGATCACAGCTGAGTAACAGTGCAAGACATAATGTACATTTATTTGACGAACAACACAAGCAAATCTCGCCAAGAAAATTAAATTTCAACTATTTTGTTTATTTCAAGTCAATCTCTTTCTGTTGCCTATTTCAAGAAATTAATATAGCTTTTTCTCTTCTAGGAATGAAATAGATGATCTTGCTAGTGAAATTTATAAAGCATGCAGAATGTACACTGATAAATTCTTATAATGGGGTTCCACATTTCTACTGTATTTCCCTCCCATGTGGGCTCAATCTGCATCTATTCAACATTAAATTTCAGACATCTTTGCCTACAGCCCCATATAATTTGGTGAAGTGAGGCTGGAAATGTCAGAGCTAGTGCAGCAGTGGCTAGAGAGAGAGCCATGGGGTTGAAACTGCATATGGTCTTGTAAGTGAGTAGCTACACTCTTGTGAAAAGTGCAGGAACCCCAAAATTTTGGCATGACAGTCTTCTCAAGAAGAAGGAGAAAAACCCAGGTACTTTGATAGTCTGAGCTTCCTTCACTTCTAGTTTTGGAGATAATTCTGTGGCAAGGGATTTGATATCTTCAATCTCAGTGCTGGTAAAAGGGCTGACAGAGACATGGAAAACCTGTATAAACTTGGACATCAAAAATTAGATCAGCTCTAGCCTCTCCACTGCAGAGCTCATCATATGCCATGGAAAAGAACGATTGCTGGGCTGAAGATGTTGAAGGCAAGGCTGGGCATTGCTGGGGCTTGCCTGCTTGGTTGGTCAGGCATTATCCAACATGCCCTGACCCTGTTGCTGACCACACCAGGTCTCTGTTGTGGGGGAAAGGGAGAGTGGGTGTCTCATTGCTGGTGCATCAAGCAAGAGAGGTGGAGCGATGAGGAAGGAGGTCAGCACGCCTCTCAAATGACAAGTCTCTCATCCCCCTGTGAGGGAGGCAGGAGCACATCTGCCACAACTCCTGGCAGTGCTGTGCCCCGTCCCTCTGCTGCCCCAAAGCTGCCATCCGGCATCACCAGGCAGGAGGCAAAAGCTTCAATCAGCAGAAGGAAAATTGCGAGTTAACCCCCTGCCCTTGCTGCGACCCCCACCCCGATGTGGAGGGGTGATGAGAGAGAGAGAGGGGGCTGAGGAGCTGCACCACGGGCAAAGCCGAGAGCAGCGCTTTGCCTGGGCCAGCTTCCATGGGGACCGGGGGTTAATCTGCTTCCCAGGCCCTGTTGTCAGTAGCCACACGTCCTATTGCTCCAGGCAGGCTTGGATCTGGCTCAGAGTCCTGTACAAACAGCTCACTCTTTACAGAGCTACTGCGCTGGGTGACCTCTCCTAATGTATTACTGGTTTATATTTGCGCTGATTGCCTCCAAAGGGGAAATGACAAGAAGTGAATCAGTGTGACCTCATTAGCGTGGCTCACACTGGTAAATGGATGACCACCATTAGGAAGGCTCTGTTGTGGCAGTGCTTCCATCGTGTTACCTGTGGATAGTATCATCATCTTGCTATAACCTGCTGCAAAGATTTATGCACTATGCTAACTTGCGTGCTGCAGCTGCTTTCTGTCTTATAAATATTGACTTCTGTGCCAAAAACAACAACTTGGTACAACAGGAATTAATCTTCTGCTTGACTGATGCATCTTTACAGACCAGTTTGTCTTTAGAAAATAGAGCTCAAGAGAGTTTTATGATTTAGAAAAATACTTTATAAGTTGATTTAAAATATAGGCTGTGATAAGCAGAGGCATCATTAAAATGACATGGGGGCTATATTTTGCCTTCTAGATTTTCCTAACCGTGCCATCTGTTTGTCATCTCGACTTCTGTGAAATTTTAAAGAAATTGCCAGACTCTGGGCCCTGAATCTTTTCTGTATGTTGTACTTTCTCAGACAATTTATCTATCACACAATTCAAATGGTTTTGATTCGCTTGAATTTTTTTTAATTAAAAAAAGAAAGAAGAAAAATCTTTAGTCAATCTGATTTATCAGAAGACTTGCAGATGTCCTCCACTGACAGAGGACGCCTTCTGTCCTCAGCAATAGCATTGTAGTGCCAAAGGAGGCAAAGCACATCTCCAACATGAAGTTAGACGCTAGGATTAGGTCACAACATTGCAGAATACTGGAGTTGACAGTATATAACAGCACACAGAGTCAGGGTTCTGAAAGATTTAAAGACAGGACATCAGCTTATCTTAACCAAGATCCTTCTTGGGAGACTTGTGTGCTCTGATGCCTAAACAAAGGTACTGTGCAAAGGAACCATTGAGGATATTTGATCTGAAGATGAACTTACAGTATTTTGACAGCTGCTCTCTGTTGAAGTTCAGGTGTTCACGGCTCCAATTACAGGCATTTTTTGTAAGTCTGTCCATACCATGTATGGCAGTGAGAGAAAGTGAGAACTCCCTACTACAACAGAATTTCTGACTTAATTATGCTCTTATGGATCATGTGAAAATTAGAAAGGTGGTGTGGTTTAGAACAGTATTGTCTCAGATACATTACCATGTGTTATGACATTATACTCCGTAGGCCAGATCTGACGGACTTGCAACTGAAATTTTTTCAGATGTTGAATTCAGTGCTGGTTCTCGAAGGGTTTTCATAAAGCTCATTGCCATGCATCCCTGAATAAGCAGGCTGGAGTGAAATTTTTATCTCCAAAATGGAGCCAGTCACCGGGTTTTCTCAGAGTCCCCACCCAGGCAGATGTTTAGTTCGTGTAGTGTCACAGTGATGCCTTCAGAGCCACTAGCTTATGCTCTCCCCACTGAAATACACTTTTACATCAGTAAAATTTGTGGTAAAATACCAATAACCACTGTGGTTTGAAGCCATGCATAAGGAGCATGATGACCATAACCATGATCTGGTTGAGGCTGTCACTGATAGGAGATTTGAGAAATCCTAGACCACAACTCTTCTGAAGGCTGAAGTAATCTGAATGGTTCACGTTAGTTATTCCACACCAATAGTTATTTTTGCCGTAAATATGAGGTTTATACATCTCAGAAAAAAAGAACAGTGAAAGATGCTACAGGTGCATAATATCAAAAAATTAATAGCATTTTAGAAAGCTCCCTTGTTATGTAGTGATATTAAGGGTTTTACATTTGATAAACCAGAAGCTTTTTTCTTTTATAGCTGATTCCTGTGCTTGCTCAGTGTTTAAAAATTCAAGCAGGTAGATGCTTGCACTGGCTGAGCTGTTTGGCAGTCTCAGAAATGGACTTTTAAAAATTTTCTGATGTCTTATCTGTTGGATATGCCCATGCATTTAAAACTATGGTGCTGGGGGTCTTCAAAAGAAGGTTGTTTTTCCCTTCAGAGGAGACAGCTAGACAAAGTAAACCAACACTGAATTTCAAGCTTCATCCCTGTATGGCTCCTAGTAATGCAAATATTCTCATATGGGAAAAGAATATTTATTTTGTGGTCAATCCTCTAAAAAAACAACAGAACTGATTAAAATCACTTTCAATCAATAGGAATTGTAATCAGTAGGAATTTTCATCAATAGGACTTTGGAATTGTTAACTGAGAATTCAATTTCTGTTGTGATTATAAGCTCCACATCTATTTAATTACTTCAGGTGCGATGCTGTTATTAGGAAAAGATTCATTCATAGTAAAAGACATATAATTGAAGCATTTTAATATATAGTTCCAAATTGTGGCAGTGATTAGTTTACAAAAAAAAAAAAATCTTCTGTAACTGACTGATGAACCGTGCATCTAATATAAATATGCCAAAGCACAGATGGGATCTTCAGTAAATACATGTTCATACCGCACATTAAGGGATTTGTATTAAGCAAATGAACATATTTTGAGCTCTAGAAATGATTAATGTATGGAAAGTAACATGAACCTGTAGTTTAGATCTGTTGCAGATTTCAAAGTCCAATGTAGGAAACCTTATGATAGCTTAGTCTTAATTCCAAAGTCAAACCTACAAAGCAAAGGGTCTTTAGTTCTTTTTTCAAGAATGGGATACTGATCAACAGCAGACTAGTAATTGCTAATTATTTTTATTTACAGAAAGCAAATCCAGACACTGGCACTTGGGCAGCTCTCTGGAAGTGTGGTATGGGCTCACCAGCAGGAGCTGTGACTGAAGCCCCAGGACTGGCCAAGATCAGGTGAATTCTCATCTCTTCTACAGAAGTTGCCTGCTCTGTCAGTGTAGCTGCCTGTGCTCCTGAGGGCTGGGTTGCCCAGCCACTTTATATTATTTCAGGAGATTATGAATTTATTACACACTGGACTCAATGATATCTTTGTTTCTGAGAAGGTGAAGGTTTTGTGGAAAAGGTTTTCTTCCTTATCCAACCTTATTCCTGAGATCTTAATCAAGCAAGCAGATCAGAGTCAGTGATATATGGACAATGTTTCATGTTTTCGTGGCTCTCTTGAGGCATAGGCCACTAATATTTCAATCCCTGACAGCTCCGGTAGTTTTTCATGTGTGTGCTACTTGTTATTACTGATTTCCTTCGGCTGTGATGTTGCATGCACTTGTGATGCTGTCCCAGAGGTATGAGGCCAAGCACAGGCATTTCTCTGGATTTCTGGATCAAAGAAAAGCTGTGAACAGGTATCCTATTGCTGCAGTCACAGCTGAGTCCTCGGGTGGCAGCTGAGCCCAGCTCTGTGCCAGCACAACTGCAAGACTTCAGGCAAGCACTCTCTGTACAAGGTGTGCAAACCTCAAGTTGCCTGAAAAGTCCCCTTGGACTGTGAGTTGTCCATCAGAGGGATGAGGTGAGCATTCCTCAGTTGGAGGTTCAGTACCGTCATTCTTTTATATTTAGGAGAGATCTCTCCTATTCCCACATCTCCCTTCTCACTTTCCTTCTGCTGTATTAAGGTGAACCTGAATGAAACTGCTGGAAAGCCTAGTGGAAAAAAGTGAGTGGAAGATCTGGTCTTGAGTCCTTCTCATGTTGCTCTGAAAAAGTTGAAATTGTTTTAACTGGAGGCCATGGCAGGGGGAGAGGCAAGAGCAGCATTTCTCCAGGTGTCAGGGAAGTCACTCTCGGCATGAATCGGTTTTTTCCCCTTCAATTTCAAATACTTGCAAATTTTTCCCAGGCTTCTCTAAGGCTGAAAGACGTGGTGCTTGATTTCAGCTCATAAAAGACTTTTTTTCCTGCTGAAATTTTGAGGAAATTTCTTTGATCAAACTTTGAATCACAGAGGAGTGGGACAGTGAATCTTCTTACAGACTACAGCTTAAAAACAAGCAAGCAAGCAAGCAAGCAAGCAAGCAAACAAACAAACAAGAAGCACTCCAGAGAAAACAATATCTAATTTTGACATCTCAATGTTCTTTTGTAAAGGCTGATATCCTACCTCAGATGCACAAAATTCAAGAAATGCCATGCACAGAAGAATCCTATGTAAAATTCTCAAGTTTGTAAAACAGTGTTCAGAGACAATTTCTAAATGTTCATAGCAAAAGTATTCCTTTGAGAAACACAAACAAAGGAAAACCCTCTAGTGTGACAAGCTGGGAATTGGAGAAGCACTGTCTGTTCCATTTGGCTGAATGCCACACTGGGACCAGGCTGCTGTGAGGGATATGGAAATGCCTTCAGATGGATCCATTTCAGCCTAGTGAGGAATTGCCCATCCAGTGTAACTGACAGCCTTTTTGGAAACCAGATCAAGCACTGAATTTTAATAACTGCTTTATGCACTCACAATGATCCAAGCAACATATTTGCCACTAGTTTTTGTTGCATTTAAACAGTAAGTTTGTGGCAAATATCCTACTGTTGCATTTCATACTTATTTTAAGATACCTTGAAAATGATTTTAAAATCAGCTGAAGTCTTCTAACAATTTAAAGTGATGGTGGAATGAGGAGACGGCAGAAGTACATCTCAATTGTCAATATGGACCCATAGACAGGGGTGGATTTGGGCTTGGTACTGGTAATCACCTCTCTCTGATCCAGTAGTGAGTGTGCATGCCTGCTTAACTGGACTGTGGAATGTCCAAGCATACAGAGGTGCTGTTATTCACAGCACTCCCTTGTGTGTTAATGGGTGCAGAAGTTCAGTGAGCTTTAAAATTTTTCATCTGATGGGTCATCTAGACCTGGGCAGATATTTATATGGATACACAGATTCTATTTGAAATGCAAGTGCTTGTCCTTCATAAAACACCATGTTAATTTGGGGTTTTTTAAGCTGTGAGGTGCTAAGCATGTTCTGATGGCCTGATTTAATACGATGCCAAACAAAACTGGTAAAAGAGCTGATGCCGTGAAATAATACCAGCAGGAATATGTAATGAAAGCAAAGTAATAGTGTTTACAAAATCAAGGGTTATCATGCTGTGAAAAGCAAGGCTTTTATTTCAGCTGTATTCAAATCTGGGCTCTTCTCACTGGTTTTGTCTTAATAAAAACCCCACATCTCATACTGGCAAATAGAGCAATCCCTATTGAGAATAAAATGCCCATTGTTGTCATTATGGATCTCCATTGACACATTTAACAGCTTGAATGTATACATTTCAGACACTATAACTTACACTAATTGATCTTTATTACATCGTTAGTGCCTTGTAAAAAAAACCAAACCAACAAGCAGAACCTCTGCAAGAACGTGTCATTGGCATTAAAGGATAAACCTGCCTGATGTTACTAAACTTCATTTTGAAACAGAGATGCTCTAAGAACCTTATGCAGGGAGTGGATAAACCCAGCCAAATGAAATGCTGCCCTCCATCACTTTAGAATATAAACACAACATATTCTTATCTGATGATGAGTTACGGGTTTCTGTGTTTAGAATTCAGAGGATTACTAAAGAGATTATCTGATCTGTCAGTCAAACTGATATCTTGATGACTTGGAATACTGCAACAGATTTAGTGAAGAGTTTTTGCTCTAATGCTCATTCTGGATGTCACGCTTAACCAACATCTTAATTACATACAATGAATAATCTCTCCAATGGCTTATTATACAAATACAAGTCTCAGGAGTGACACATAAGCACAGTACATAGCTGTGAGTCACTTAAAACTTCAGGGCCCCACAGAAGGACTGCTATAATGAAGAATTCAGGAAGCCTGACTTACCAGACTGAGTTGGATGACTTTGATTACAGCATGCTTTGCAAACTAAGCACCCTTCAGCCAGTCCGGGGGACTCAGATGACCATATAGAAAGTCCAGGTACCATGGCCAAATATTTGGCCACAGAAACTAAATAACTGAATTAGAAATAGTCTGCTCGTATCAACTGCTGCTACTATGCTGATGCATGTGGTGAAAAGAAAAAGCCACAGCACAGTCAGCTGATAGAAATTTTTCTCATTAAGTACTGGCCTGCATCCAGGTGTTTAGCAGGACCTGGAGGCTTCGCAATAGCCTTTTGGCCTCTGGGCTAATAGACTAATGAATTGGCAAGCTCACCTGTCTTCCTTACCTCACCCTCTCTGCTCTCCTGGATCAACTTTTTGTTCTCATCCCTCCATCTGTCTGCTATCTCATAGAAGAGGAGGGACATTTTAATGTGGAGAAGAGGATTTCCCAGGTAGTGATGGACACATATCTGCATGCTACCTGAGCACTGATGATGTGGAATAAATGGCATTTTGCACTCACAGTTGGGGTGTAAGATTGTTTGAGAAAATGGCTGGAGGAGTGGAGGCACAGGCACAAAACAATGCCATGCATTGAGGAAGGGTGTACAGATACTCCTCAAAATCCAGTGAAAAAAAACTGATCAGTAGAAACAGTTTCAGCACAGCACTTCTTAATTTACCTGCCTTAGACTTGTCAGGCATGTTATCTGTGCTATTTAGGCAGCCCTGGGTATAACTGCTGAATGATCTAACATGATTTAAACATGAAAGCTTATCCTGGCTGCAGCTGACAGGGCTGACTGCTCTCCATCACAGCCTAATATGGAATTGCAGCAGAATAGTGACAGTGGGCTATCACTGCCCCCTCTGCAGAGGAAGGGAATGTTTCTAACGTAGCTGGATCCTTTAAAACAGGGCATTGCTGAAGGAAGATGGTTTCACTGAAAGTTATTATAGAAAAGAACTACACTTGTAAGCTTTTGTCATTACAGAAGGCCAGGGATTATTTTCAACGAGATGCTCTAAAATGGATGAGTGCTTATTCTCACAATCGTGCAAAATTATCTGTCCTGTGCAGTGCACCCTCATCTAAAATGCAGATTCCTAAAATCAATGCAATTAATTCTCTGTCTGGGTAGTGAAAACAAACACAACAGTTACGATGACACATTTCTCTGATTTGTATTGGAGGTGTTTTCTGGGATGTTCTGTTATAGCTAAACATAGACAGTACAAAAAGAACTAGATTCTCAAGTGGTGCAAACTGATACAGTACCCCAAAATCACAGCTAGGCTAGCTGATGGCGGATCAAACATTTCTGTCAAGAAGATCAAGGAAAAAAGCTCAAAGGATGAACTAATATTAATTCCTGTAACTTTCTTTATCTGGCTTTATTTGTAGCCATTTTCTGTGGAAGTTCTTGTGTTCTAGTTTCTAGATACAACTATCCATATGAAATATATTTGAGTATTTGCTTCAGGATTGCTGACATGCTTATACCAGTAGGAAATGGAAACCATCTTAAATGACCAGCTATAACATGGCTGCATGGCCTAAGGTGAGAATAGTCATACCCAGGCAATGGAAAAGTTGGTCAGCAATTAGCTGATTAAGATCGAGAAGGAAATATGGTCAAAATGAATAAAATTATTCACACTTAGCATTAAATTAAAGTTTTGGTGTATTGTAATAGGGTATCTTAATGTTTGTATAATTGAACTGTAGCCAGATGTGCCTCGTACATGTAACAGGTCCTCTGTAACTGAGACAGAAATCAATGATCTGCAAATTTTAACTGTGCCCTATTAGCGGTTATGACTTAAATATGAGAAGTAGATGAGAGCGCTAAAAAGTTTCTTTTACCTCGTTGATGCACACCCCTGGCACAGGACATGGAGTTCTAAAAGCTGCATGGTCCTTCTGGTGGGGGGGCCTCTTTGATTTACCATTTGCATGTCAAGACAGATCTTTTGCTACCATAGGGTCATTGATTTCTGCATGGCAATAGACACTGCACAACCGGAGAGGAAAAGAATCCCCCATGTTTCTTACTTTGGGCTCAATAACATCAAATGAAGAAATTGACCTTGCATAGACATTACCCAAAATGATGCGCATGCCGTGTTGTTCCCAGCTCAAAGAAACAGCACACTGCTTTAAAAATAAAATGGTAGAAATTGGTAATTTAACGGCATGTAGCAAGCACTTTTCAGCTTTCCCTGCTGTGAATCAAGTCCATGCCTTTCTGTCTTAATCAGAATTTTATTTAAATAAGTTTCATTGTACCACAAGAAAAAAATTGCCAACTCATTCTCTTGCAGTGAGCCATGTTGTCTGCAGGGCCAGCTCAAAGCTTTCAGCAGTGTTAGCAGGATTGAATTTTGCAGTCCGAAGCTTGGAGGACTGGGCTTGTCCTGCTGCTGGATGGGGAAGGACAAAAGAAGGGCTGGAATGGAGGCGAGTCCTGGAGAGCAAGGCTTGCTACTCCTGTGCCACTGGGGTGGGACATCTGCCACATCCCCTTACTTGACTTTCCAGGGCTCTGTTGGTAGGTAATGCAAAAGCCATCTTGCCCATTTCTATCAGTCATCTGCTCGAGGTAACTGCTGACTTTGCCAGCGGCAGTGCCAGCTGTGGTTATTAGCCTGTCACATTGAATGCTCTGTGGAAGGCAGAGCAAATACTGGGGCCACTGAGCCACAGTGGGAGAGAGGTTTCAGTTGGCAATGCGCCTGTAAAACTGCCTTTCCCCAGTGAAAGTCTGGCTGTTCTTGTTTATGACTTCATGCAGGTATCATTTCCATCTCTCACAGAACTGCTATGAAATGTGTGTCTTGCCTTTGAATTCAAGGATCAGGATGAATTCTCCTTTTCACCAGAGTTTGACTTTGGTTGGGCAGGGTGAAAGGGGGAGAGGCAACAATAATTTGATCCTGGATGTAATTTAGATTTACTGAGAAATGTTAAACTCTGTGTCTGTCCTGCCTTCTCCTCAACAACCAGCATTCCTACTGCCAGCCCTGCTTCCTTCATCTCTGCTTACCTGTAGGATTCTTTCTTGGAGGGAACTCTCCATTGTCCATTGTGCACTATAAATGGTGTCACCTCAAGGATGCAAAGAATTCAGTGAGTTACCTCCCACTTGAGGAACATGGGATCATGCAGTTTTTATTGGTTGTAACCCCTGCAAGTTGCTCTTTTCAGGCATCAGGAACAAAAACTTTTCTTGGTCCTGAGCTGGTTGAAGAGGCTTTATTAGGATAGGACTACATTGGATTAACAAACAAGATGGCCCAATCTTAAATCTAATTATAAATTCCTAACAAATCCAGAAACTGCAGTAACTTTAAAGCCAGATGTACCTGTGTTACCAGAGAGGGGCAACATGTTGTCCTTGGGGCCAACCCAGCCTGCATGTACAGGTGCTTCTGGGGCATCCCCTCTGGGAGATGTTTTGAGTGCTTCAGGTTAGTCTCTGGGCTCCAGCTGTCCTATCAGCCGTGCCTGGACTGATTAGGGCAAGAAAGATGAGTCAAGGATGGTCTTGCCCATGGATCCTTCTTATCTCTGATACCACTTGCAACCAGCGCAGGCAAGATACAGGCTGCCTACCCTTTGTCTTGAGAGTGTCTGGTTGTGTCTTTGGAGCAAACTGGGGGTCTCAGCATATTTTGGAGCACTCTCTCTGGGATTGCTGCTGCTCTCGAGACACTCCATGAACACTTCTACCGCTCATAAGGTATCCTGTGATGAGTATTTGAAACAGTTATGGTCTCAAATACCTGGGTTAGAGCAGTAATTGTAGCTAATCACTGAAGGGAATAATGAGACACTTCTAGATATCAGATGACCTTACCACAGTAATACCTGTCTTGTCACGTTTTATTGTCTAGTGACATGATGAAGGTTTGGAAGATAATTGAATAGCAGGCATTCACGAGTGCAGCAGTGATTAAAGGAGCAAATAGCCTAACAAGCATGGTCAGGTACTGCATGTGTTTCAGCTGTTCATTTTGCTGAAGGCCAACAATTTATCCTATGCCCAGTGGCTACTGACTCTCTTCAGGCCAGGTACATGCAATAAAAGTGGAATGTTAATTGGGGCAGAATGCAAGGCCTTAAAGGGAAGGTGTTCTAGCAGGTACTGGTGATACCTTATTCCAGGTTGTTTTGCTCTTAAATTTTAATTTAAACCGTGGTCCTTGAAATGCTTATGGGAAGGAATTAATAAAAGAGGCAGCATGTTTTGACACATATTGGGAATCCTCATTTCAAAGAGAAATCCAGGGCTATTTTTTTTTCCTGCAGATAAGAAGACATAGCAAATGTTTTCACTACCAATGCTAGTGGTGTATGAAACAGGCACTGTACTAATAAAGGTGGAAAAATGCCAGTGGTGGGGAATTATCGACAGGTCTGACATAAAATTCAGTTTCTGCAACACCATTCCATCCACACAGAATTCATGGGATATTAGGCTCCCAGGGTCTGTGACTGCAGGTATATCACTCACTAAACAGTTTCCCAGTTATGCAGTTAAGGGGGAAAGGCCAATGCTACTCTTAAAAGTATAAGCCTGTCAATACTTTTTGTACAGCAGGTATACTTTTGTACAGCAAGTCTTGCTGCTTTCAGGATTACTGACACTGTGGAAATAGTTAAAATCTGTTCCCCACACAGTCTGAGCTTTATAGCAGATGTAGAGATTCTTGAAACTCAGGAATAGCTTGAGAAAAAACTCCTCAGGAGATAGTTTAAATGTTAAATGTCCAGGCTCAGTTTCACAAAGGTGTTTAAGATTTAACCCTCCAGAGACTAAATTCCCACTAAGACAAAAGGGAAGTACCCCTGCAGGTTTTAGTTTTTCAGATATCATTGTGAATTTGACCTCTAGCATCTATAAAACCTCCTGTTGAGTGGCATAAAATGTTTCCATTCTCCAGAGATTAGGCATATTGGTTAGCTACACTAATCCCCATCTGTCATGGAAAAAAAAAAAGAAAGGAAAAAAAAAGTAACTGAGATCCATAGCTGGAAAGCAACTGTCTCTCCTGTGCTATACTAACTTGCTGCCTTGCTCGACCATCAAACCTTGGAGGTTTGCCACATCTTCTGTTTTCTCATGAATGGGACACTGACAGCAGTTGAGATCCTCATATTGCCCAAGCTCTCCTGACATGAGAATTGTGCTGTGATTACAGATGAAGGGTGTTGGTTACATCTGTTTCAGGGCTGCTCCACTCTCTCTGCTAACAAGCTGAACTGCCTCAGGCCAGTTCCCTGTTGTTTGTGGCACTCCTACCTTTTCTCACACTTGCTCAAGAGGCAATGCACTGATATTTGTTCTGTGCGGAGCTTGGCTGCCAAGCATGTCCTTATCAGCTCATGTCACCAGCTGGATCAGCTGGACAGCAGGATAGAAGGGAGAGATATGGTTGTGGGGCACTTCAAATGCTGTTAAATGCACAAAAGATCACATATCTTGTTAAGGTATAGTGATTCCTTCTTGAGGAATTTTTCACGTATTTCCTCTCTGAAGAACTGGGTATATTCTAGCCTGTGGAAATGCTATATCATGACCCCCTTTTAAAATTCAAATTGATAAAGAGGGATCAAAAGTCTATATCCCCAGTCTTATTGAATGAGGCCATGGACCAAAACCAGAACAATAAGTGAATGCCATTCAGAAAAAAATGAGAGCAGAAATAACACGTGAAATTATGGAGAAAAACTCATTTATGGAACATAGTCATAAACATTTTGACTTATTTGATGCACTTTATCTCTTTAGATGCTTTAAAAAAATTCGGGGAAGACAAAGTTTCATTTTATGGCACAGTGCAAATGATGGCTGGTGAGATACTGGGGCCTTTGCTTCTCATAAATGGCCAATTTTGGGGCTCCAGTAAGGTTTAGATGTTGTCTCAGCTCCTTTCTGCCTCCTCTTGTTGTGTTTGGATAGCATCTCCTGCAGAGAGGGGGAAGCATGCTAGTCAAGGAGGTGGTCACATGCCAGTTGTGGCCTCAGTTCCTCAGAGTCCATTGTCTTTGTGGGAGATTTGTCACCTAGCCTCACATTTGGGATAAAAGAAATGAGCCTTTCAAGTGAACTTTGCCATCTTTTCAAGTCTCACTTTATTCCCAGCCATCACAGCCAGGCAATATGAGTTCTGCAGTCCAGAATGCAGTCTGCAGCAATCTCCAGTTTGATGGCAGGGCCAGGATATCTCAGTTGGGTCTTAATTTTAATTTTTAGGACTTCACTAGTTCCCAGCTTATTTTATTCTTGTTTTCTTCTGCATGGGATTACAGTGCCTCTGCTGTCAAAATTACTAATAGACCCCTGAGGCAGAAAATGTTTCTTCTGTAATGATACGTACTGTGCTACTTCACATCTGGAGTGCTGCAGGGCCACTATTTTGGCTACCTCTCACTTTGCTGGGGAGTGAGATGGAAAAATGACTGTCTTTCCTGGTATACCTTTAACATACTTTAGTTTAGTTTACATTAAATACCCAGGAGTGAGGACAGAATGACAGCTACTGTACTGTGTGAGCTGCCCAAAGGTAGACTCTGTTAATACAGAAGTTAGACAGTGTGACAGATAGATGGGAGATAAGCAAAAGGCTATTATCCCAAGGTAAAGTTATTTCAACATGCTGCCAATAACCCCCACTTATAATTTGGATGAGAGGTGGGAGAGGCATGACTTCAGCTGAGATCCTTTGACTGCCATCTACACCTTTCAGTAAGGCTCTGACACTTTATCAAAGAAAGGAGAAAAAAAGAAAGATCAGTCTTTATATTCTGGGCAGATGTCCAATAAGAAACCCCAGCAGAAGATTAAAGTCTTTAACATGAAAGGGAGATCTAGTGCAATGTGTAATATCCAACAGTTCTAAAAATAAGCATGTTTGTCAAGTCTGCAACAATCAGGCTGATTGCTAGCCTTGACAGCATGACATACAGCTCACAATCTGGCGCAGGGGAAAAATGTGATTCAAATATCTTCACAGACAAGCTGGCCTTTGCAGTTACAAGAGAGGGACTGCACAACAGCTCTGGCCCAGCATGCCTAGGGTCTCTCCCCAGCTGTGACACCCCATTCCTGAGGAGTTCAGGAGGAGGTGGAAGACAGTTTCTGAGGAGGATTCAACAAAACCAGCTGCCTGATATTGCAGGTCTGACCAGATCCTTCTAGTGGTCATTAGAGAGGGCATCCTTGGTCTGTCTGCTGGAGTGCCACATGTTGATGGGTAGGTTGCTCAGACTGCCATCGGGAGGAGGGGAAGGATAAGCCAAGAGAGGTGATGACTTTTCAGCAACCAGTGACTGAGCAGGGGGTAGGACCATTCTCCGCCCCAATCACAGAACAGGTAACTGACCAGAAAAAGGGCTGTACACAGCAAATGACTACTTGTGTGCTGATTGATTTCACAGTGTACTTCCTTTAGAAGGCCAAGTTCCCCCCTGGGAGCAAGTAAGCAGCACTACACCAGATCCAACAATGGGGGTGCATTTTGGGAGTAGAAAAGACATGTAACCTGACCACAGCTATAAAGGAAGCTGAAGTTCAGAGCAGGACTCGCATATGGAATTGCTATCTTCCCACTTCTAAGCATGCTGAAGGAAGATTAAATATATGTTCAGGGTATGGATGAGCTTCTAGTCCATGCTCAGAAATCTTCCATTATTTATGGCCAGAAATCTAAAAAGTGGCACACAGAGGAATTCAGTTTGCTTCCTGGGAAGGAGCTGCTGTCTTTGGGCTCCAAGTGGTACCTCTGTAGCAGTGCTCTGCTCCTGAGCCAGCCCCTGCTTCTCTGGGGGAGGCATCAATGCACAAGCAGTCCTCTTGCAGGAATTGACCTCCAGTCAGAACTGAACTGGGACCAAAAGCAAACTATATGCCCTAATAAAGAGGTCCCCAGACAGTGAGCATTTGTTCTTTCTAAGAAGCACGATCAACCTGGTTTTCTCTTGAAGGGAAAAAGGTTTTAAAATTCACTTCAGCTGTCAGCTCTTCCTAACTAGGAATGTAATAGGACACAGTGCTTTCTGTGAGCCTGAGACCTGCAGTGAAGTCTCTGGGTATGAAACTCTAACACCAGGCTCCTTGTCTTTTCTGGTTAGCCTTACTCATCACTCCTTGAGTTCTACATTTGCAAATCACTCCTTTCATTTCCAAGTGTCTTTCTGATCCCATTCAAGGCACAGGATTTCTTTTACTTATTTTTACTTTCCAGTAAGCCAAACACTACAAGCTAAACGTGAACACAACATTACCTTTGCTATGCCCTATTACTGGCCGAAAGAGCAGCCACATGAATTACATAGCTAATGTTCTTCAGAACCTCATTAAAATCCAGGACAGCTGAATGCAGATGCTCACATGACCAGAACTGCAGGTATTTGCAGCCCTTCACATTAACAAAATTCCAGAGTACTTTATTAAAACACTGCAACTCCACTCGCTCCCCAAAACACCTCTGGGGTCTGTGAGCCTGAGGAAAAAAGGAACAGGCAACAGAACTATTTCTGGTTCTGGCAGGCATGCTCTGTTCCCAGATAAAGTCTTTGATTCCTGGAGCTTTTTTTCTTATTTTAAATGCAGAACTTATGACTTCATACTTTCTTCCTGGGGCGAAATAGTGCTGGCTCATACCCGTTACTGCACATCACATTCTAGAGCAAATAACTCCTCATGTGCCATTCCTGTGAAAATAAAAGATAAGCTCCTGACCCGCCTGTCATCTGAGACGGGTCCTGTTTTTATGGCAATTAACTATTTTTGGAAAAATAGAAACATTTTAGGGAAATACAGCCACAAATAGCTGGCTTAGTGTCTCACAGTTCATTCCCAGGGCTGGACTGGATGGGGAACACCCAGTTTCTCTTGACTAGAGGTCAAACCAGAGTTCATTGCTTCTTAACTGCTCCTATGCCAGTCCACAAGGCTGTTGAGAGCCTACTGCATCTCTGAGGGATCCTAAGGGAATTGTTCTATCCTTGCTGTAGAAACACTGGATATATTGGGTCCATTAAATGATTTGAAATAGTTCAGAAAGTTTAAATAATGAGAAATGACCTTCTGGCAGGGTTTTGAGTGAGGACTGGGAAAGTGTCCCCATATACAAACATGTCCAAACTGTTGGTGTTTTCTGGGAAAGCCTTGTCCAATCTATCTTTGTAAGGTAAGCAATTAGTTAAATACTAAAATTTATGTGCTTACTCGCCCATAAGTGTGAATTACAATTCCTTGCCTCCTTGACCCTCAAAAGATATGTCTGGGCTTTAATGACTCTAATTCAGCTGGTATTTTACCCACAGACACATCAGCATTTCTTGCATGACAGGGTAAGAGTTCATTACCCCTGGAAAGCAAATCCAACCCCCTTCTTAGGAACAGATCCAACACTGCTCTAGCCATGCTCCAGGAACCCCTGTCTGAGCATCCAACAACCACTGCTGATCAAATCCACCATCAGCATTGTGGTTTTTTGAGATCCCAGCTGTTACCCTGGGCTCATTAGGAGGAATGGCATGCAAAGCTTTCAGGAGGGAAAGAAAGATCCTGTTTTCTTCTGGTTTCAACACTACTGCGTGATGTGTAGGAGGCAGCAAAGCATATCCAGAAACCAGCTAAGCTGGAAGAACAGCCAAATCTTTCATGAGCAAGGTTCCCACTTTCAGCTGAGCAAAGGCACTAATGTTTCCTGAATACATTATTTCTGACATTTAAAAATGCCTGGCTTTAAAAAAGTTCAGTAAACCTTGGCTCTATAACTGTTGGTATGAACTTTATTATTGATTTCAGCAGACCTAGAATTTTATATAGACTCACAAATCATGTATAAAAATCCACCTATTTAAGCTTAGTCCAAAATGTTGTTATATTCAGGTTTATGATAGAGGATGGAAGACCACACTGCTAGTTTGAGTCAAATACTGAAAGCTCTTTTACATTTAAGACATGATACTTGGGAATAGGATGACAGCCTGTACCATTTCACTCTTTAGTAGCACATAATAGAGCAAGTGCCACCTGTTAGGAAAGCTGTCAGCGCTCTCTTCGGTGGAAGGGCGATCGAACAATGAAAAATGCTTCTCTGATCCAGTCAGGATTTATGATTACATGCTGCTGAGCACATTTTGGGGTTTAACTGTAGGAAAACATACAAACATGAATGCCTCTGTCTACATCACTGACCTTGGTCCCTGAGCTGGCATATTTATTTATTCCTTCTTTTGCCTGTGCCATATTTTGATTGCATATATTTTATTCCCTATCTCCAAACAAAGTTTCTACTTCCATAGACTTTCTTTTGATCACCTCTTTCATACACCCCATTACTGACTTACCCCAAATCTACATGAAACAAAATGTGCCCAAACTCACCAGGATGAAGTCAGGTTTTTTCCCCAGTTATTCCTCTCCCCCCTGTTGCTAAAGATTAGGAGAACCAGTTTCTAACCAAGGTGTAGGCAGGAGATCTGGTAGGGACTGGAGGCCATTTCTTTTTGCAGAAGTGTCAGGGAGGATCATGCTGTGTTTAAACAAGCCTTCCTGCTTCACAAAAAGGATGCATATGGCTGGCTTCTGTTATTCTACACTGCCTTAGCTTAAGGAGAATATTTTTCTCTCTCACTGGTAAATAAATTTTGCAAGTCCCCTGAAGGCTCTGGGTGAGTTGTGCCAGATGAACCTTGTTTGTTAGGATATTTAGCCCAATTACCACAGAACACCTGTTTTGTTATGACAACATTTTGCATACATACAAGCAATTCGCTGTAGTCATCCAGAGCCTGAGGACTTCACTCTGTGCTTATGGGTTGTTTTCTGTTTGTTTGAATAAGCATTTAAGGCAAAGCAAAATGGAAATTTCAGCATCTGATCAGGTTCTGGCAAGTAGCTCAGGGAGTTGTGTGGCAAACCAAGGAGGAGACTGCAGAGGTGCATTTCTAACCATCACTGTCATGCTTGGAGAAGTGAGGAGGGTAAAATGAAGGTGACAGAAGAAACTACTGCTCAAGGAATTGGAAACAGGTGAGCCCTTAGCATTATCTAGGGTCTCCCCAATGTCCTTAGTTATCCCTATAGTTGCAGGAATTGAGAGAATAAAGTCCTTTGGCAGGCTCAAGATGGAGCTAATGCCAGATTGTCCATGTCTCTCTTGTATTTGGTGATCCAGCATGGAACCTCACATGCCTAGGATGAAGACAGAAAACCATCAGAAGCTGCAATACCACCTGCATCAGGTTTTATTTTGTGCCTAATCTCAGGCACAGGGAAGTTTTACCTCACTTTCACCTTTGTCAAAATGTCACAGAATAAAATTTTAAAGCCAATTTTATTTGTTAGTAACATTTGGGTTTTAGGAATACTAGATTTTATACAGAGTTAGGAAGTACATATATGTAGTATCAAAGCATTTAAACTAGATAGAGCACTGCTGCTACTTTGTAACATTTTCTTTTATATTAATTGGATTTGCAAATCTACAAAATCTATATTTTTAAACAAATTCAGAATACAAAAGCTTCAAAGTTCTTTTCAAGATTTATTTTTTTTTAAAAATGAATCACTATGGAAAATTCTATCAAAATGCCAGATTTAAACACATAGTTATTTTTCCATTATAAAAAACTGCTTACATTAGAAGATGAGTCAATTAAAAAGTTTATTAAGATGAAGCAGTTCTTATATTAATGTTGAATTTTCTAAGGGGTGAATTCTTATTTGATAGAAACTGGCATGCCCACATGCCACCAACTGCAGCTGACAGTCTCATTCTGAATGCAATCTGCTAACTTGAAAGAGTATAAATGTATTCAAAAAACAGTTAGAAAAAAAATCATTCATAAAAGACCATCAAGAACAATTCCATAAAAAAGATGTATGTTCTTAGGCTGTCCTTATAGCATGGATTTCTAGGTGCTAAGAGGTTTTGATGAATAAAATATGCTTGTCCTGTTCTGATAATATTCTCTAATCATTAAGTGCCAGACACTGAGCAAGCCTAGACTGAGCTATGTGGATCCTTGGTCTAGCGCAGTTCTGTCTGAATTTTATTTTACTTCTTCAAAACTAACAACATGCTAGCTGTCATCAGTCACACAGTTTTTCTTTATACAGTAGAGACTACTGTACTTCTCAGATTTTCAAATGAAGACATGTTTAACTTTATCTACATATATTTTGTGAAATATAAAATGTGTGGTGTAAAATATTGCTGTGCCTAATTTCTGTAAAATATCCATTTAAGACACCCCAACTGACTTCAGTCATGGAGAAAAATGCATTTAAAATGTCTATGCCCTGACTTGCTTTTGCACAAGGAATCACATGCCACGGATGCACATTTTGTTTTCAAGTACAAATTTCAGACTATTTTTTTCTCCCTGCGAGGCATACTGAGCTACCACTGCTGAGTGGTGCAGAGGATTTAGCAGGCACAGTTAGAAAAGAACCCCCTGGAAATCCCATCAGTGTGTCAAGACTGATGTTATTGATGTATATGGGGAGACTTCTCATTCCAACCCCTGCTGCTCCTTTAGAAACCCAGAGGATTGTTAACATGGTTAGAGAGAGTTCATGAACTCTGCTCTGTATGAATGCAAAGTATCTGGAACATTGATATGGAAGTGAAGACTCTCCTGCCTTTGTTTCTATTCATGTTCCTTTTCATAATATTTTAATGATTAAGAACCACATTTAGCCCTCTGATATGCCTGCTGATTCCTCTGAAGTCACCTAATTGTTACCAAACACAGAATTTAGTCTCGAATTTTGTAAAAATAAAGTGATAAAATTCCCATCTCTTCCAACTTCATAGATCTTTCAAACAAAACCATCTCCTTTGGCTACTGCCACCTATTGTTTGATTCTACTAGAAAGAAAAAGAGAAAAGGAAGCTTAGAAGACACAGCACAACCCTGCGGATGTAACTTCTGTGCTGGAGGCATAAATATAGGGTAAGTTCCTTGCAGGGCACTTTTACCAGTGTTGCATAGTGCACCAGGCAGGTGGAAGGCCCGATCCCCTCTGGCATGCCCCAAGTGTAGCGTGCACCACTGAGGTGGTCATGAGCTGTGTAACGTGAAGCACAGAATTAATTACAGCAGTCATTCATTGATCTACGCACATAAGCCTCACTCAGGAGGACTTCAGCTTTTTGCTGGACTAGGTTCAGATCCTTCCTGGATGCCAGTCTGCCACCAGCTGCCTCCACTGCCTTCCCTCCGTCTCCTGCAGAGGGTCAGAAGATCTTGTCAGTCTGGGTCTCATTCTTCACCTGAGACATGTTCTCACATCATGAGCCAGCGCCAAGTACTGCCTGAGAGCTTCTGGAAGGGACGAAGTTCTATGCTAGAGCCTCACAGACACTTCTTGAACTACCTGTTTATCTGTTTGCAAGCATAGCTGAGATGCTCCCCCACCTTTTTGTTTTTTTTTTTTAATATAGCTTTCTCTTTTTGACAGCTTGGACTCTTTTATATTCGGTGGGTCAAATCCTAAGGAGTATAAAATTGATTTAGCTTGCATACAAAAGGTCATCTTACCCTGTGCTCTGAATTTCAATTTCTTGGTACTTCTAAGTTACAGGATGAGTTATGAACTGTACAATAGCTACTAAATAATTTTAAACACCTTTTAGCTATAACTAATACAATGTTTACAGCTAGCGTGCAATTAAGAAAACTGGTTGACACAGTTCTAGGCTGGTAGGTCACTTTGGGAGAGTAGATATATGCTGCATCAGGAGCCTATTTTTTACCAGGGGCTTGTTCAGAATAATAGCTGGGGCAGTAATTTAATTTTCACAGCTATCATCCTGATTAGCTTCTGAAAGATGATAAGATGGAGCTCACACATGTAGAAAAGAGGCATTCTTGACTGTCCTCTCTACCATACCTTCTAATTTTGCTGGCTTGCTTCATGTGTTTAAGTATGGGGAAGTTTAAATAAAAGGTTTTAGTCTGAGACTGTAACAAAATACAGTGATTTAAGCTTTGATGGCTGGTAAACATGGTATTTAAAGTAACCTGATACCACATTTTCTCTGTAGTAAAGAAAGTAAGTAAGAGATTTATTGACAGTGGCTTATGGACAGAGTAGTTTGTTCAAAACAAATGCTAAAACAACAAGAAGCCTTCTGCTGCTGCCACCACTGAAGCCACAAGCAAACAGCTTTTATCTTGGAACTGAAGTCTAACTAAACACACCGCCTCTATGCATCTAGAGTGTGTGTGGCCAGAAGAATGCAGAGCAATATTGCCATTTCTGGTTACCTTTGCCTAACAACAGCCACAACAATTTTATGTTTTTATTCTATTTTCACTAGATATGTATCCAATGGCATACTCTTGAAGAGTATACTTCAACAGAAATAAAACACATTTCAACCAGTTACATTTTGCCACTAAGCATAACATTTCTCTGCTTCAACTGTCAATGATCCTGTCATTTTTTTCCAGAGTGTTGTATGATATTGTGCTTCTGGGTCCTGCTACAACAAGTGAAGTCAGGAATTCCCTTCTCAGAGTGAAGCCTTCACTGCTGATGGCTGTATTGACATGGAGATGATGGCTGAAGGTAATATGTATTGAAGGCACATCAGTCTGTTGAGATTGGTGATAGTCATTCCTGAAATGCTAAAAATAATCCTAAATTTTTCAACATATTTTCGTGTTAGAACAGGCTTCATTGGACGATATCATAATTTAAAGAGTTCAGGTCTGAATTTAGCTTTGTTTTGTATGTCTTTTAGACATGGGAGCACTTGTGCAGATTCCTGAAATTTTTCCTTGTATCCAGGTCTTTTTACTTGGTGAAGTGAGTGGAAAAGGCATCAGAGTCAGATGTGGCTGTACGCTGTGTGGGATTTCTGTTCTTAGCAGAGCCTGTACACTCCCATGTGAGCTCCTGGTATGCAAGTGCGCAGCAAAGCTCAAGCTCAGCTTTCCTAGTATTTAAAAGGCTTCATTAATCTCCAAGAAGGAAGAATCTCCTGCTTCTGGCTGCCCAGGTAGACAGCTAAAAAGGACAGATAAGATATCATAAGAAGGATGCAGTTCATTGAGGATGTGGTTTCATTACATGTTTGCCAGCAGGAATATGAAACAGAAACCTCAGTTGTGCAGAAGGCTGTGAGTGCAGAGAGACAGTGGAAGGGACCTTGGCCTCTGTTTTTCCTTCATCTGAAGGTGAAAGTACCACTGAGATCAGTGGCTTATGATTGATTATTACTATCCCTTGTAATTAAAATTGTGAGGTCTTCATTTATATACTATAATGTTCCTGGCTGTGGTGCAACTATTCCTGCAAAGGAATAGTCCTTTGAGAGGAAACTGTTGATCCCTGTGTATTCTCTTCACATCTCAGGAAGCAAACCTTGCATTTTCTCATCAAGCAGGAATATAAATGATCATTTCTGCTGCTGCTGCACAAATCATGAGTATCATGTAGCAACATGTGTTCACCCACGTGCTCTTGCTTGCTGCCTGGACAGGAATCACCTCTTCAATACACTTGAGGTTGAATGTCCCAGATAATTGTTTGTTTTACCAGCTTCGGGCTATTTGCTGGTCAGCAAATAAAGGGTTAAAAAAAGGGTTTAGCTGTTTGATTGATGAATATATGATTGTTAACTCACAAAATTAAATTACATACCAAAAGGTTCAGTGGTTTGGAACTTTGAAACATAACTTTTATGCAAGTCTTTATTTCAATTTGTGATCAATAATTCTCAGAAGATGGCTTTATTTTTGTTGCCAAGAGCTGTGTTTTTATGAAGAGTGTTTTCTTCAAAATAACCAGTGGTTCAGATGATTTATATCTATTTTTAAACACAACATCTTAGTATGCAATTTACCTTATTATGGATGTCTGTCACTCATGCTTCAGTCCAGTGGAATTACTGGTGAAACTATGATTAATAAAATTGGTTGTGAACAAAAATTCAATAACAGCAAAGTTAATTACATGTTTACAAGAGTATAAACTTACAGTTTGATCAATATGTAAATTCTGACCTTCAATGGTCTTTTCAGCCTTCTTTTAAGCTTTTAGTCTTGCAAAGATTAACTTAACTGCCTAGAACTTCCTTTTATGAAGTTACCAGAATATGAGAACGAAGAACTTAAAATGGTGACTTTATATTTTTCAAAAACTCTAAAAAATACAAACTGTTGATGTTGTGAGTACTCATTCATCTTACTAAATAGCAAGTAATGTTCAACTATTAAGCAATAGTGTTAAACTGACAGATATTTACTAACAAGAATAGCTACTTAACATTTTTTATATTTATTTTCATATAAATGATGTGATTTGCTATATTAACACAGCATTCTTGAAACACACTGAGACCCCTGTCAAAAGTGAAGAGCTCTGTATAAGGGATGGTTCTTGAATCAAAGTACTTTTGCAGTTATTTGTTTCCCAGGGTCTGCCAAATTAGTCTTTATAAACTGACGATCATCTTTCCCTGACCAAATTACCATTTTTTATCTATATTTCCTAAAGAGCATCTAAAGACATCGGTGCACTTGATTTTATACTGCTTCTTCTAGGGAACACATTGCTCTAGCAGATTAAACAGGCATATCATTCCCTATTTAGCATTGCTATGGATGGTAATAAGCTTGATGCATAGAAGCTTTATTCAGGCCAGTCGAGAAAATATGTTTTTGGACAGATAACTTTCTGGTTAAACTCTAATCTGACTTTGGAATGACACATTGTTGGAGTGAACAACTTGCAGAATATTGCCAGCTGCACCACAAAAATTTTCTGAGAAGGACATTGTTTCTATCTAGACATTCATCATTTGTATGTTTGCTTGTCTGGTTTTGTGTGTTACATTTCTGTCCTCAGAGCCAGCAGGGAATTGCTGTGGGACAGAAACTGAAGGAAGTTCTAGCTCAGACATGAATATATCCTATTGTAATATGAAGCTGTTATTTTTCTGAAGGATTTGTGGTTACAAATCAAACCACAAGACTGAAGCAATTAGATGCTTTCTAGCATTTTCAGACTAAATGGCTTCTACAGCAGAATGTGTTCTGGTTCAGCACATAGGCAGCTCTTAGACAATGAAGTAGGTTCCTTGGTGGACACAGAAAGGATTGACTCTAAAATAACCTGCAGAATTTCATTCAACGTTTTAAAATGTTTATTCTCTCGGGAAGATTATATCTCTGATTCATAGTAAGAGAGAACTTTGTCTGGGAGGTGGGAAATCTTATGGCCTACCCGGCTGTAACTTTTGCTTCTGCAGCTTCCCTCCATGTCCTACCATCCCATCACATCTAGACCAAACAAAACCCCTAAATGTTCCTTCTCTCCTTTTTGGCAGGCTTTGTAAGTGTGTTAGAGCAGAAGTCTGGCCCAGGAAGGTTTACTACTTCGTTTTAAATAGCTATGAGAAACTACTTTTGCTGCTGGTTTAAACTGATATCCTCAGATAGTGTCAGTGTTACCTCTGATACTGTCAGTGTTACTTACATCAATGCCTCATGAAGTCCCTGATTTCCTTCTTGTTAAGGTAACTGAATTACAGAATAGAACAAACCACCACATTGTAATTTGCTTTAGTATCCACAATCATTTCAGTCCCGGCTAAAGGGGAAATACTGTTGCATGGGAATAACATTTTAAATGTACAAATTCAGAACATCATACACATCACAGGATTGTAGGTGATCATGGAAAGCTTACTCTAGTATCCAAACCAAGAGATGCTCTTTAGAAGGAAGTGTAGTTTTCATGATCTGGAGCACACATCCTCGTCAGCACTGGGGACATAACTGGGAACCAGAGAACCCAAGCAGCATGCATGAGGTGTGTGAAACCTTGCAGAAATGGCTGCAGAATTTCTGTTGATGAAAAAGCCAGAGCTGTATTGTGACTCACTGCTGGAGTATAAAGCTTAATGCATTTTGCATGGTGTTTGTGAGATAAGGCTAAAAAAGTTTAGTAACATAGAATGAATATTTTGTCCTTGTTACTGTGGTCTAATTATGATGCTGAAACAAAAAAGGGACTGCAAAGTATCAGGCAACACACAAGAAGTGAACCTAGTGAGAATTACTTGGTCATTGAAATCTAAAAGTCAGGAAGGTTTCGATCTTTGGGCTCACCTATAATTTGTGCACCATAAATGTAGGCTGAAGTCGTTAGGGACTTTGTAATGACAGTGCTGTCTATAACAGTATCATCAAGCAAGACATTGGCATAAATCATTGGCACTTTGCAAAGTGTCACTTCTGTCAACCTCCCAGTGATGTGATCTTTAGTCTTTCAAATCTATAGACTGGCATTTGGATCAGCTAAGCATCTAACATCTTGTCTTGCATATTAAAGCTGCTTTAGCCAATATCTAAATGCTGAAGTAATGCCTGCTTAAAAATATTTTAAAATCATTTGCATAATATAATCCCACTATTTTAAAGCTTTCCTTTAGGGCATATCTGTACAGTCTGTCCTCTGTTGATGGATTCACAACTACCTTAATCAATAATAAAAAAATTGTATTAATTGAGGCAAGCAGCCCCATAAAATGAGTAAATAGATGTTAAGAAAAATTAGATAGTAAAATAATCCCAGTCTATAAAAAACTTTCAAAGAAATGCTACAAAGATTAAAGCTTTTCAGTTTGAAATTGTTTCAGATTATATACAAGTTTTTATTATGGATAGAAATTGTGCTTGTATGGGTTGAATATGGAGACTAAGTAATACAGGTAGATTCAATAACATCTTAAAATGGACAGCAAGCAAAGAAAACTCTCTTTTGCCTCTCCAATGAACTTCAATCTAGAACTCAGTAATGTAGCGCCTCACTGGACAATACTGAATTCCTGTTGGAATTATCTTGCTTTACCTCTGGGTGAGCTTTTAAAGATGATGTATTGCTAGATATGTAAGCATTGCTGGGTGTGTTCCCAGCCCTGGACATCTCTAAGTGTTACTGATAAATTGTTACACAGTCCATGGCATGGTCTTTTTCCCTGACTGTTGTCTCAAGAACACTGATTGTACAGATGTTTTTGTGATAGCTGCCTGAAGCTACTAGAACGCATGTGCAGAATTTGCAGGTGTTCTTATGACTACACTGGGATGACAAACCGTAGTCACCCTTTATACTCTTCCAATCCTTTCTCAAGCTATTAATGCCCAGGGTTGTGTTTTGTATGAGATTTTAGAAGGTTTTTCTCTTGGAATATGAGTGTATTTGTTGTACTTTAGGAGCCCTTCTGGTCTGTGCCAAAGCCAATCTAATTGATACAACCTACCACATAATTAAAAAGATTTTGCCATTGCATTTGCACGAACAATTTCAGTCAAAGGCACAAAATCATATTTGCCACAAATAAAATTACATGTAGTTCTATGAAAGTCAACAATTTCATGATTATCTATACCCAAGACTACACTAGCATGCTTACAGTCTAGAAGATATGTGAATATTACACTGCTTGGAAAGGGCTGTATTAGACAAGCAGATGTCATTCTCTTATCCACTGGCCTCTGGAGGTTTTTGGACTACTTCTAAAATGTCTACACAAGGTGACTAAAACCAGACCTGTTTTCATTACATTTAGGTATTTATTGAAAAAATTGAAGAGGTTGTATTGAAGACAATGAGGCATAGCAATTATAAGCATATTCAAATTCAGGCTGAGTTTTAAGAAAGATACAGCTGTTTAGATTTTACAAAGGCCTTCCAAAATTGTGGCATAAGTAGCTGTAAAGTTTTATTTGTCAGCAAAAAACAAATCTGAAAGTATTATTTAGAATATTGTGGTGTATATGAGCTCTTTGATGAGCTGAAGTTTTTTTGTTCTGTACTCTTTGTCCAGGCATAACACAATTTTGGTTTATAGTTACTATCACAACAGGAGTAGACAGTAGAAGAAGGGCAAAAATCTCACAAAAACATTGCAACAGTGAAAATCACACATGGATGACCCTACAAATTGATTTTACTGTGTTTTTGATTGCCAAAGGTAATAAATGAGTAACTTAGCTGGGTTGTATCGATAAGTTTGAAGCAAAATGGTTACAGCTGGACATGAATAAACAAACATGCTCGGAGTTGATAGATTTATACCTCTTTTAGCATAAATGCTCCCATATCATTCTAGATGTGTTGAAGTCTTCAGTGTCTAGCTTGGAAAAGCTCTTTTATAGGCAAGAGGAAAGAATAAGTCTCTACATTACAAGCCTCTAATGATCAAAAGTACAAGCAATAGATGTAGTTCCTTATTTCAAAGATTAGATGATCTTCTAAAATTAACTTGGAAATACAGTAAGAGCATCATCCATCATCCACCTGAAACTCAAAGGAGAAGACCCAATTCCACCATTGTTATTCAATGTTAACATATTCATAGCATATCTCCTAGATTTCTTTTTATGTCTGTGTCTTCAACCTGGATGAAGTCATAGCTTTCTGTAAATACCAGGAAGGAAAATTGAAATAATACTTGCATTCTGCTTACCAATTTTGTGTTGTCTGTAAGCTCAAAAATTAGTATTTTCACATTTACATAACTTTTTCTACCATGCTGTGTTAAGCGATGAGGGATGAGAAAATATGTGTGTATCTAAAGGGATAAGAAGTAAGAATTACAAAAAAATATTTCCATCAAGTGTTTGACTAGTAATTAGAAACAAAAGAAGAAATTATTAACTGTGAAATTAACGACTGTCTTGCCATAGGCTTTATGGGGTCAGAATTTTCTTCCCTAGTATGGGGACAAAAGTAAGAAATATAATTGCACAAATCATAATAAATTCAGGCTTAAATCTGGAAAATAAAGAGCTGATACTCCTACTTCATTTCTAGTCTCTCCTTAGCTACATGTTTTATCTAACCAAACAGAAGCAAAAGACAAGCTCCCTAGTTTCATACTTAACATTTCACTGCCTTGAATAAATTTATTACATCTAAGGCATGGGCAGAGGAAGGGTCTTGACAGTGGAAAAAACCATCTAACCCACTTTCCCCTGATACTCCAGCTCTTCCTTGTAATAGACTCTGCATGAAAAGAGCTAAATGATTTCACCAGATACTGACCTCAGTGAGATAAATTCTCTCTCTTACACAGTGCCACTATAGCATAACTGCTGAAGCTGTTTAAGTCAGAACAGTGGAAAACTAGTCTAAATGAAAATGGGTCTGTCTCAGGAAGGAGGCAGGAAGATCAGCAACCCAAGAAAATGCTGTATCTCCTACAGCATAGCTTCTTGGCAGAAGGGAGAATTACATTCAGGGAAGTTCCACTTCCTTTCATGTTTATATGTGCTCTCCCACTTAACCCAGAATAAGATTTCCCCCCTATGGATAACGGCACTTCAAGCATAATTTCTGCACACCTAGAAAACCCTAATTACATTAATTCGGTGCTGGGACACATTGAGTGGGGGGGTAGCCTTATGTCACTACAGGCATAAATTTCTTCTAGACAGAGCCTGGATCTCTTTGTAGTGCTCAGATGGACAGGCCCTCTCTGGGGTATTTCATCAGTCTGCAGAGAACTTTACTTACTGAAGGGTGTGGGCATACTGGAGAGCATGACTGCTTGTTTTCTCTCTCTCTTTCTGCCCAGTTTGCCCCTCTTCGGAGATTTATGTGCCTACAAAATACACTGAGGTTTCCTGCATCTTACTTTCAATCTATTGTTTCAATCCTTTCAATCTATTTCTACTTTCTCAGTTGTTCTGATACAGACAATTTCTCTCTCTGCTCTTCTCTTTTGTTTCCAGGGCAAGAGTTTGGAGAAGCAGCATCAGCAACTGGCCCTTCCAAACATCCAAGATTCAGCTGGCCTGGAAGAAGAAGACAACAGTAATAATTAGTAACTTCAGTAACTTTGGGCATAACAGTAGGTGATAAATGTTAAGAGGTCAACTACCAAGGCAGCTAATTTAACAAGCTGCTGTGCTGCTTCCCCTTTCTGGGGTCTTCATTGAGCTCTTACTGATTTTCAGGAAATAGGGCCTGGCTTTCCCAAGATTTTTGAAAATAACTGTTACTATTTAATCAAGTTTTAAATTCTTGTACGAGTTCTAATACAAGGTATTATTGCTTCACTTATGATTTACCAGGAAGGCTGACTACCTGGGATACAGTGACAGTAATGATTCATCCCTTTAAGTGCTTGGTCCTAAGTGGGACATAGCTGTAGCAAAGTAATTTATTATTATTTTCTTTCTTCCTGCCTCTGTCCCCATCAAAATATTCTCTCTCACAGCAATTCATAAGGAGCTTTCACCTGATATGAATTTTATACCTGGTATTATTTGTGTTGCTCTGTGTGTCCCAGTCCTTTAGTACATTTTGTCAATATAGCTGGAAGTGCTTCAAGCCTGGATGTCACAATGTATTTGTAGAACAACATAACCTGTGCTGGTCAAGACTGCAGGGTGCTACTGCTGTAGTTAATTGACTAGCTTGACTCTTTAGTAGTAAATTGGGTTTTGTACTAAGTCATTCTCAGGACTGACACATCTGAAGGAGTGGAAAATTCCTTTGATCTAGCCATTGCAATCAAAATAGAGCAGAAGATAAATTAAAAAATCTGTTACATAGTTTAAAATTATAAATCATAATTGTGCACCCTGACTTTTAAAATGCAAAGATGTAAGTGGTACTTGTGTTTCCTAAAGTTTCAGGAAATGGTTCTTCAGCTTTGCTTCAAGTATTACTTACCCTTTACAACTAGTATCTGGTAAAGGAGCTTTGAAAAGTGTTTGCATCCTCAATAACTTATCAGAAAACATGTGTAAAAATACTCAGAGACAATGCACACAACTGTTCCTTATGGATCTCCGATGACAATATGTATCAAACACTCAGCACATATCTAGGCAGCAGCTAAAGTTCAGCTACTCAACTTTAACCCCCCAAGAGCAGGTCAACAGGAAAAAGGAATGCATGTTAAAGCTCACACCAATGTTAAGTGAGATTCCTTCAATGGGGCTTGAACTCCTACTCGAGATATCAGCAGCAGGGCTGAGTGCCTTGGAATGCAAATCGAGCTTGTTACTCAGCATCACAGGAGTCATAAAAGTTCTACATCAAAGATGCAGATACAGGCTGAATTTTATCCAAGGGATTTTTCACCACCTACCCAATGGCCAGCTTCCAGTCTGAGACAGTGGTAGGGGAAACTTTGAACTACTGCTGCTGATTAGACTCCCTCTGACTTCACAAATACTTTATCATTGTTTGCTCCACTAAATTAACAACAGAAGTGCAAGGTCTTGGAACAAAGACCTCATGAAATGATCTCAGAGATGAAAATCCTCGCACCTTACAACCTGCATTGTTATTGAATGATCTTTAATTTTGAGTCTTTCATGTACAACTACAAAAAAAGGAATAAAGTTTCTGAGTGTTGCCAGACGATAATGAAATAATGAACTGTACAATTCTACTGACCATGAGATGACTCCAAACTATAGTGATTAGTTTAATTTAGCCACTTGGCTACATCTTCAAGCATAGCAAAAAAGCCCCAAGCAAGCAACCAAGCAACCAACCACAAAAAACCACCAGCGGCACATGTATGAGAATAGTACATGCAACAAAATGCTTCAGTTTTCATTGCTCATTGTTCAAAGTTCAAAGAACATGAAAGGGCCCAGCAAAGAGCCATAGTGTTCACATTTTATTCACCTCTTAAATTAGGGGGAAGGATGTACCAAGGAAGTGAAGAAATTCAGATAAATTGAGGGGATATAAAGCGAAGCAATAAAATTCAAAATAGTGATCATTTGCATAAACTCAGGTGTATTACTGTGAGTAAATCAAACAATTGAATGAAAGAGAAAATAAAACCATGCAACCAAAGTCACACAAAGAATTAAAACAAAGAGAATGGATCAATGAGTTTTTTTGTGGTACTGGCCACACAAGCTGTAAGTTATGAAGAAGACCAATGAAAACAAGACCCAGAAGTTTGGACCCATTTTTAAAATTCTGGTGATGAAGATGAAAGGAGAGATACATCAATCAGTTTTCCTCTTGAATTCTGGAAGGTTTTAAGATACTGCAGAGCAGAGTGAGGTACAAAACTGCAAACAACAGACAGGTGAACAGGAACATTCATGAGGAAAGAAGATCTGCACCTTTGGTCTTCTATTTCAACCATTTATTTTTTTCCTACTGCTTGTCTTTGTATTGTTTTTGCTGAGAGGACTTTACCTGCTGTTTCCTTCCATGCCATAGTCTGTATGTCTCCATCTAAGGTGTGAACTCGACCCTTTGTGCTGATCACCCTTTGGTGGAGGCTGTCCTGCCATCACCCACACGCAACAGCAGTGAGCACCACTACACATCTGGCCCTAATAGAGCAAATAAAACCATGGGCAGTCTGAATGTGTGTAAAATCTGCCTTCACCCAAGGAAGATGTTTTATTCTGTGCAGGTCTTTCCTGGTGAATCTGTGTGCTCTTCTTCTTCTACAATATTCATTAACACAAGTCACTTGTACAGTAAATATTTATCTAGCTTTAAGATTTATATAGTGTCTTTCCCTACAGCATCTAGGTGGTATTTGCAGAAATTAAAAGCATAAGTTATATGAAGCTTTCAATAGTGTTTTGCATTAAATTGCTACTGTTGTCAGAAATAAATCAGCTATATTGTCATGAAGTGAAATAAGCCTAACAAAACCCAAACAAGCAGAAGTACAAAATCAATCAACCAAAAGCTAACCAAATAAATGTGGCTTGCATAAATAAAAGCAAGAAAGATTGGCTATCAGCTACATCAATGAAATACCTAGACATGAATGAAAGCAGGCATCATTAATCTGCATTGATTGCACTTGTTTGCTGGGCCTTGTGTTCTTCCTATCTGACCTGAACACTTGCTGGAAGCCATACTGCTGGTGTTATTTGCAGGCAGATGTCTGTTTGCAGCAGAGCCGGCGTTAAAGGCAAGCGCTGACTTTAGGAATGTGAAAGGGTAGCATTTTTCTCTGGCAGCAAAGGAGGTTTGAAGGGTTCCAGTCTTGTTGATAATTTTCTCCTTTGTCTCTCTGTTCATCACTGCAGCGCTTGCTTAAGGGCGGCCATTAGTGCAATTTTGCTATATGGTCAATCTGTGAGTTGTTTTAGATTAACTACCTTGAAAAGCACTATTAAAAAAGAAAATCAGAGAGAATAGCAAGCTCCTTCAGTATTGCATTGATCCACTTTAGGACACAATATCAAAAACCAGCATCACTGAGAGACCAGTGACCTCTGGGAGGGAAAGGAGAGGGAGAAAAGCTGCAGAAAGCTCCTCAGCTGGCTCTCCTGCCAGGGAAATGTTTGTGCAATTACACAAGTTAGGGAGTCTCCATGGTAGCTGTGGGAGAAAAAGGGACCTTTCCATTTTCCAAGTCCCTCAGATGTCTCAAGCTGACTCTGGTCAGTCACAGATACAGTACCACATGTGAATTTCTGTTTTAAGGACTCCCTGCACCATTGCTTCACTTTTGCTTTTCACGATGGGCTGCATGCTCAGTCCTGGGTAGGGTGAAGTACTTAAGCCACTGACTTCACACATCCAAGTTAGGAAGGCTGCAGTAAACAATGGCTTTCTATTTGCATGCATTGTTGCCACAGGTTTCCTTTAATCATGGATTTCTCCCATAACAAAATACACAAAGAGAGGGAGGGAGCCTGGGTCTGCCACAGTGCTTCCAACTGAGCAGTTCCCTTTGAAAGATGCCAGATTTATCCGGTGCCTACATGGAAAGCCAAGCACTCAAAAAATGAAATCCACTCTCAGAGGACCCTCTGCCCCATCACCTACACTTCCGTTTTACCTTTTCTCTGGTTATTTAAGTTCTGAAGTGTGCTGGATTAAGTTTGGTTTTCACTTGTACTCAGACAGAGAAACAACATTATCCATCTGTAGAAGAGAGCAAAGCTGAATCTAGAGTGATTTTCCTTGCATATCTGTCTGACAGCCATGACTCTTCCTGCTTGCTGTGCTGCTAGGTGGGATTATTTTTCCCTTTGTGAAGAATCAGTGGTTTGACTTATGGTATTACTTAGCATGATGATGGTAGTGCAGAGACCATCTCTTATTACATCAATTGTTACAATTTGGTAACAGATTCAGATATAAAAGAGTATACCTTAGAACAGCATTTTCCTATCTTTTTCCTTTTAGAACAACATTGTGCTTTTTAAAAGATCCTTTACAAGTCCCTGCTAAGGAAAACTGTGCATCATTTGCCTCTTTAGGACCATCTTTGGTGAAATATGTTTCATGGGCAATGTAGTGAGGGCTTCATAGGAAATTGGATTTTTTCCTCACTTTGTTGTACAAAAGGTTAAAATTTATTTCTGTTTGATCGTGCTCACCTCAAAGATGTCCCCTGCAGGCTCTGTCTGTTGGCAGTTAACACGGGTTTAAAGAATGCTCTCTAGGCCATTCTGCAGCAAGAAAGTAGTAGGTCTTACATGGAAATGCAAACAAAACCTTTAAAGCTTTTGATCTTCTTGGGGACTTGATGAAATCTCTTGAGCAAATTGAAGGATTACATTCAACAGCAAATATGTACAAGTATAACAAATTAACTGTAAATGATATAACCAATCTAAAATGGAAGTATAAGATATTGCTGTCTTATGGCAGTATTTGAACTTTGTTTCACTGAAACTCAAGGATATTTTAAAAGCAATGGTAAATTACTATTGACTACAAATATTCATTCAAATGCAAAAGAGAATTGCTCTGGGGTTTCTTTTCCTTTAATCTCCTTCTGATTTGATCTAAGCACATCCTTCTAACCTTAATGCAGAGGGGTGGGAGGGACTGGGGGGGGCAATCTGTGAAATTCATACTGCTAATCCCCTGAGGACTTTCTAATCAGACAAGAGCCACTAGGGAGACAGTTTCCTAAAGGTCTTTTGTTTCTCCTCATGTAAAGAACACAGAGAGCAGGTACTGCTGTGCATGGTACACTGAGACTTTTGCATGGTAAAACAATAATGCTTTGAAAGGCAGCAGGATTACCATATCTTCTTGTACTAATTGTCATTCAGAAAGGTGACCTATAAATTTCCCCCTGCTTTGAGCAGAGGTGGTGTGGTGACCTGGTCAACCCAGGTTCAAGTGTCATTGATTGGATGATGATGGACAAGGAAGAGTCCTTTGCCAGACATGAATCTACTTGACATTTCACTCATCAAGCACCTTGGGTTTATTTTCTAAATCAGCCTCTTCTCTTGCTTTGCTTACAGTTTAGCAACAGTGGCATGCACAGGCACATCATCATGTTTGCATCTGGTCCCAGTTCTTGGGAGCAAGCACAAAGGAAGAAAAGCCTAGGGATAATTTTCAATCCACATAACTTCTAAATGAATGGGGTGAGCAGCAGTCAGGACTGAAATACAGCAAAACTCACATCATTAGGAACTTCAAAAGAGAAGGACTGCAAAGCCTCTCCTGCAGCATCATCAACTAATTTGTCTTTCCTTTGGGAATACTTCTGTTCAAAACCTTAGAAAATAATTCACAATCATGATAACAGTTTCAGAAAAAAGTCAAAGCAGTCACCTTAATCAGGCCCTTTTGAAGTTTAATGTACCCCACTTCAAGACATGTAAAGTATTCTTAATATAGGCAAACATTAAACAGATGATGTGCAGAAGTCTGCATCTTTCACTACTCTTGTGTTCACAGACAGGATTACAAATCCATGCTCTCTACTGAAATCATGCAATCAAACCTCTCAGACTTGTGATTTAATTACTACTGCTTCCTGAGATGTTTAACAGGTTGCAGATATTAAGACACAGTTTTGACATCTGCCTTTCCAGTTAAACAGGTATAACCTTGAGTATGAACTAAGTAGGAATAGTGTATTGGCATTGAACAGAGTGTTTTGGCCACACAGAAAATACGTCACTTGAACCAAATTGGCACTGAAAATGTGGTACAGTCCCCCTCTCCTTCCCATGCCAACAGAGGTGTAGTTATATGATGACAAGAGTGCTTCATTTTGATATGAATAACTGACAATCAATAAAGTGAATGTAATACAACACTCCTCCTGCATCGGGAGCAGAGAGCACATCAGCCTGGCCACTTCAGTATAAAACACTGGCAGAATGGGCTCTGCTGTGTGATCAGGCCTGCCCTGGGGCCATGAGACACAAAATGGCCTGGGGGAGTCAAAGGGAGCAGAGCACTTCTGCTTATCAGGAGGCAGCTCTGTCCTATCAAGCAGACTGAGCCCCACGGAGTGCAAAGCCTTTTCAGCACTGATTTGCCCTGTCAGGATGACAGGCTTATCTGAGACCTCCCCATGGCTGGCTAGGAGAGATATCCAGAGTCTGGAGCATTGAGGCACCACTCCTCCCTTCACAAACTTACCACCAGGGTTGAGCTCCCATGTGCTGTCATTGCCAAAAATGACAGCAAGTGGTTTGGCTAGCTGCACCATGCCATCAAGGCCCTACGCTCATACAGAATGAAGCTCTGAATACAACTAGTTCAAATTTGCAAAGAAAATGTTTGTTCACTACAAAAAGCAGCTTTGGTTCAGCTGAAAAAAGGGACAAATTCATGCCAAGTTTAACGATTTTTTCTTTTCCCAGAACAGTTAAAACATTTTATCTGCTATTCAAGAATGCTTTAATTTTTCCAGGAAAGAGAAGGTCTAAACCTCTCTCCCCTGGATCCTGGTGTCTAAATGAAACATCTTCATTATACAAAGTTGATGCTTGTTCTTTAAGGGTGAAAGATGTAACTTCACAGTGAAAATTGAGAGTACTTTTCGGTGATGCAGATTCATCTTGCAGACTGGAAAATCAGTTTTCTCAGTTCTACTAATGTACACACCTGCTTTTCTACTAATACATGATAAAAAAGATCTCGAAATAAATGAACAATTCTGATACATGCAAGAATGCAGAAATATGGTGTTTGGACTCACTGTTGAGCAAGCACAGACTGAATATTAGGTATGAGATGATGGAAGAGCAATCCAGGAGGCATTGGCACTGGTGATATAGTAGCGTAATTTAACAGGTGAAAGAGAGAGAGAATCAGTTCCCTGGCTAGTTTTGCAGCTGTCTTTGGTAAAGGGCACAGTGTCCACATAAACTAACAGTAACCCACAAAATATGGCTGGGTAGAAGTAAGCTGCTAGTCAAATACAGCATGATACAGTGATTTGGGAGCATCAAGGCAGAAGATAAACATGCCCTTGAATGTTTTCTTTATGAGGACAAGCCAGGAGTCGCCATCATATATCTGCGGATAACAGAAATTCCTGTCAGGACACATGAGGCCTCCTGTAGCACAGCCTGGTGTGTGACTGTTCCAGAAAGGGCTCAGCCTGGCCCTTCCTCATGCAGATGCACTTAGAGGATTTTCCTCCTTTACATGACTCATAATTTTCAGGATTACTTCAAGAACTTAATATATTTGACACCTTCATCGCTCTCTCAGGCTTGGATGAAACTAGCTGGGAAGCTCAGAGAAAAAAGAACAGGCAGATGGAACAGGCCTGACTAGTAAGTGTACAGACAGAAAACATGGGATCAGTGCCATGTGCGATAACCAGCCACAGAGAGTGAACCCATCACTTATCCTAAAAGCCACAGACTCTTCTTCCCTTGCCAGTAGGTCATGTCCACCTTCCTCAGCTTCTCTTTTTGTTCACATGATGGTTTACTGAAGAACACCCCTAATCTAAGCCCAAATCTGGTTCAAACTGCAGACCAAATTGGCTACTTTAAATATCTACATCTTTGAAAAAAATGGCATGTCCTGGAGAATTGTGTAAGTATTGATCATTGCAAATAAAAACAAAACCAGCAGAGTAAACTTGGCTGAAGGCAAAGCAGACATTATAAGGAACAGCACTGTCTCAGATTGAGTCTGCACCATTTTTCTTGAGACATATTTTTTTTGATAAATTTAAAAGAAATTCTCAAATGAACACTCGTAATTAGAAATTTAATAAAACCCAGTGCACAAGCTTTAAAGGTATATAGCACCCGACAGACAGCTCTTTCTTTGTTCCCATTTCCTCAAAGCCAGCTTATTAAGTGGCACTGCAACCTGCCTGCTCCTCTGTTTTTTTGCAAGTTCAGCCAATAAAAATCTAGGAATTTCCCATCTTTGGTTATGAAAAGGAAGTTTCCAAGATTGGAGTCACTGATAAACTGAATAACCCCTTTAAAAATTGCCTTATTACTTCCGTCTCCTTCCCCAAGCTTTGAGCAGAATAAAATATTTATATGCAACCTGGCAACAGACCAACTCAAAAATATTATACAGCTGGTCCTATTGATTTCGAGTCCTGTGGAATAAATGCCTATCCATGAGAGTAATGGAGACAGAAATAGCAGCCCAAATTATAATATTTAAAATGTGTATTTTAAATACATATAAGAATTCTCAAGTAATGAACTTTGATCTTTCTGTTTTAATCACAGTTGTAATACATGGTCTTATCCTGATTTAAAATCTGCATAAAATAATCCTGTTCATGCTAAAGGATATGCTTTTCTGATGGCAGGAAGCAATCTTATTTGGACCATTTCTGCATGGATTTCCTTAATATCAACTATTACAATATTCTGGATTTGAGACGGGCTATACAGCTTTCTTTCTTTTGATTTTATCCTTTAGATTGTAGCATAAATGCTAAGCAAAACATTCCACTGTCTAATTTTAGAACAGAAACTATGTCTACATAAAAAGGGATATTTTAAACGGTTGAGAAAATTAAAAAAATTCAACATAAACTAAAATACAAATGAAGCCCAGGGCACTCGCTACATTTTGCTTTTAAAAAAGGCATATAAACAATAATCTTTCACAGCAAGGCTGCACTTAAATTCACATTGGGAAAATATATATGAATTCTCATGCACATGAAATGAAATGATTCTCAGGACTGGCTTGTCTGACTAAGCAGCAGCTATATGAGCTTTGAAAGGGAAATTTATCTGGAGGAAAAATTATTTTTGCCAAAATGATTAAGCATTTGGAGAGATGACTGTCAAAAAAGAACTGCAAACTTTCTTGGTTAAAATCTTTATTGATTAAATTCCTGTGAAAATATTCATAGGACAAAGCCATAAACACATTTTCTATTCCACAATGCAATGAAAAAAATCAAATATATCAAAACAACTTTATGGGTAACTGTAAATTTCAGTCAGATCTGATGATACAATAAATTTCATGTGTAGGAGAAAAATGAGGGTATTATATTTAGGAAACATATACTTCTTAATATTACATTTAGGAAGCATACATTTTAAAAAGTATTTATTCTATGAAAGGATTCAAAATAATTTTTTAGAAATTCAAATTAGGCATAATATGGTGAAAGGCTTTTTTTAAGGCCTTTTTGAAGCAATTGTAGATATGTCACAAGACATAAGACGTGCTGTTCTCCATGAAGACTCAAAGCAGAACAAAGCATAGGACAGAAGGTGTAAAGGGAATGAGGTATATGAAAGATTTGTTTTTGCTCTTGCTATAAAATAACAAAGCTAGGTCTTTGATCAGATTTTTGTCACTGAGCAGAGGCACAAACTCCCCTCCTCCTGCAGCAGGCCAGGGTCTTGATGTATAGTTCAACCACACAAAAGGTTTGAAAAATCCAAACGGCACCTTTTATGTCACTTTTTAAGAATTATTGTGTAAAGGAGTTACCAGGATGATTAGATAATGAAGGGCCATCATCTAACCTGTAGGCAGCTACCAACCTGTGTAAGAGTGTGGACCTGACTCCCATGAATTCCTGAGATGTGCCACTGTGTTTGTATTTCCACTATGAATCACAGAGCTTTTATGTGACTGGAATCAACAAATTCAAAATATGTTATTCAACTGAGTTACTACTTAACGTTCTATTTTTCAGCAGATTCAACAGTCTTATCAGTGTGTGTAAACACTCTGTGACTATCTCTTAAGCACTAGCAGAGACTGTGATAATGAAGTGCCTGCTATTTAGACACTATTTCCTTAATAACAAAGTTATATGGAAGACTACTCACAGTTTGGCAAGAGGTTTTTATTTTTTTATTACCAGCAAGGTTTTGTTTGATTTTCAGACTTTCTAAAACACCACACCCTCCTAGGGAAGTCTGCTGAACAGCCACCTGGTCCTCAGCTGTTCTGATGTTAACACCCACCATGGCAGCCTGTGAAAAAGCTATTTCTTCTTTCATCTCAGGAAATTACTGAAGGTAGCAGGCTACCCATAATTTGAAGACTTGAGAAATTAAGATATTTGAGAATTTCTGATTTTGGGGGAAATAAGGCTAAGTACCTAATTCACATTTTTATCTGATTTAGAAAAGAACAATTGTGAGATTAGGAGGTGGAATATTTATTTCAATTAAGTTTCATCTCATCTTTCTTTAATATTGGTGAATCCAGCACAGAGGAAAGACCATTTGTCTATATATTAACTAAGAAAAAGTTCACCTAGTCAACACTAACTACTATAATCATCCCCTATTTGTAAAATTAGGCTCAGCAGTTTTTGAATGAAAAGATTTTAAGGATTGAAAGTGGCATTTACAAACAATGCCATTTCTCCCAAATCAAGCTCAGCCCTCCTGCTTGACTAGAAAACTGCTCCTTTTCCGGCACTGACACCATCCTTGACTTAAAAGCTGTTAAAGGTCTCACTCAATAGAGCACATAAATATAACCATATGGTACAAAGAAATAGAGTCACTGCAGAGAAAAGAGACTAACAGCCTGTTTTCAAACTCTCCCTGGTCAGAAACTGCTGAAAAGCAAGTGCAGCTTAATCTTCATCCAGAACCTTATCTCTCCAGGGAGTCTGAGGCTCAGTTGGTTTCTGCCCACAGTACAACCATCTAAAAGGATGTCGTGACAAATGAGAGGTGAAATGAAGTCGACTGATATCCTAGCAGGCTGACAGCGCAGAGATTTGATCAATCACAGAAAAAAGAGATTGCACTGCTGCACGCTATTTCGGCCCAGAATAATTAGTTTCAGAGACATCCTTGCCAAAATAAAAAAAAAAGGGGAAAATTTTGACTGCAGACTAAACCAGTTTGAAACTAGCATGTTGACTGCTTACAAGACAACTGAAAAAAAAAGTTTTAGTACAGTTTGTGAAAATCCAGAAACAGACATTTTTTGAGTCTAAACATTCTTCATGTAGAAAATATTAATGAAACAGTCATGCATATTCATGTCCAGTTCCCTGGAGACAGTGTTCTAAACTAGCTTGTTCTAAAACTTCTACCAAATTTAACTGGCAAAGATCACTAGAAACTTAGTTTATTTTTCTTGAGAAGTTAGGTAAGCAAACTGAAACCACTAGAAGCAGTTTAAACCTCCAAGGCCAAGTTATTAAAAGAACTTTCTTTCAGGAACTCTCAGGATATTTTAATCTATAAATTGTGCCATTCCGCTCCCGTCATCCTGCAATGTCTGTCTGGATTGTGCAGTCTCTGATAAGACAAGTACATCTGACAGTAATTTGTATATTCAAGGATACTACAATGTACCCTAGAAAGATGTGAATTAGCAGGACAGAAGACAGCTGCCCCAACAACCATTTCACCCTCTTTATGAGCTTACTGCAATGCCTGTTTTCACTTCAGGAGCCATACTAACTACAGCATTATATTTTTCCTCTTCTGTGGTAAGCATTTGCTTTCCTGTTCTCTCTTCAAGGGAGGAAAGGGCAGTCAGATAAAACATGAAGTTTGTCCTGTAGTTCTGCTTTCCCAGTCATCTGCAGCAGAGCCACACAGGTAGTGAATTCCAGCTTTTCAGGACAGTTAATATTATTTATGCTGTTTGTCTGGCATCTCCAAAAGTGGTCCCTGAGCAGGCTGTGCCCATATTATGCCTCCACAACATGAACTTTCTACAAGCAGTTTCTCAACCACTCCCTCAGACATCATTGCTTAGGCTTGATCAGGATGAATGCAGGCATAAGCAGGTGTCTTAAGGAGACATTTCATTTGGGTGGGGGGACAGAAGTGCAGTAACGTCCTCAAATTGAGGAGAGAAGGGGACAGGTTTTCCTATTGCAGAGACAAGCATGGTCCTTATTTGATAAGCTATCTTTGCTCTTGTTATCTACTTCTGTTTACCTTCCTCTCTCTTCATGGCCTGACAAGAAGTCTGGAAAAACAAAAAAATCCACAATACAAGTGTTTCTTCCTGTTGTTTCTGCTTCAGGGGCTGGCATACTAGTGACCCCACCAGCTTACTGCTTTGGGAGAGGAAAGGTACTGGAGCTACCCAGAGACTTCCCTCAAACTATGCTCCCCCTTTCTGTGCTTCCTTCTAATGGCTTGGGATTTCTCTGAAGAAGCACGTGGAGTATTGCAAAATTCTCCAGTAAACCTTTGAACCTTTTTCTGAAATATATTCCTTTCAATGACACAAACAGGTTTTGTTAAGAAAACCCCAAAATGTATATGAGGAAAATCTTCTCTTGGCTGATTGAAATTTCTGCTGGGAAGAGAATTCCCTTTTTTCCCTCTTTTTATGCCTATCCCCACCAAACCCTCCATATTTTCTATCTCTTTAGTGGAAGATTCCTGTGATTTACAACCACCCCCAAACAATCTGGTATTTCATCATAAAATTTACCTGAGCAAATGTCTCCTTAGGAAAAAAAATCTCTGTAAAGCTTTCATTCTAAACAAAACAAAATGGGGCTGCTCTCTCATTTTAGTTTTTAAAGATGAAATAACTGAGCAGGTTGTAGACTTAAGCCTAATAACCCAGGATAATGAACTATATTTTCACATTATGTGAAGAGGGGAGAAAACCCAGCGAATCAGTTACTGAGTATTTTCTAAGAATCCACACCCTATTCCTCTCACAGACATTGTAGTCTATAGCAATATCCAGGCAATGTCTGTTCTCCTTTTCTCCTGTTCTAGTTTCATGCTTGAATACTTTTAAAGCAGGAGATACTCAGGCACCCAACTCTTTGTTCATTTTTTTAATTAAAAGATAAACTAAATCCTGTCACTATGCTTTCTAACAGTAAAAATAAAAATTAAGTCATAAGTAATTAATTGGTGACAAGAAGTAAGAAAAAAAATCAGCTATGTTTATAGACAAATCTTGCTCTAAGATTCTGTTAGTATCTTGCTAGATGCATCATGACTAAGTGCTGCTTTAAGAAAAGAAAAATTAAGAAATCATTAAAAATGTATTGTATCTGTTCAAGGCCCTAGTAATCAACTTCAGACCCCCAAGGTCACTTGGCCAGCTTGTGATTACAACAGCAACTTCAGTGCTCGGTATTGTCCTACGGCTGTGGCAGGTCAATGGAAAAATGTTCTTTAAACACCATAAGCATCTGATTGTGCAATACCTAAATCAGTGTCATTGATTATTCACAGTGCTGGACCGCTCAAAGCTGGGGAAGTAATTAGGGCTTTTTGTGTGGATTATCCACTGAGAAAAGGTCAAATAACTACAAACAGTGTCAGAAAACAGGAGTCACCAAGGACCTCAGCCTCCGTGATCAGTTAAGAAATGCTAAAGCAGGGTTTGATAATGATGTGCTTATGCCAGGTTCTACAGGATTTGATCATTCTGTCATAGAAATCCAATGAAGCATGAGTGATGGCTACTTTTTCCTTTGAAGCTTGCCTCAGGTCCCTGATGCCCGTCAAGCAAGTTTGTCAGTGAAACTTGACTGAGAAGAATTTAAAAGGCAGTTTTTGTTCCAAGGGGAAATGTACATATGTATGTACATGTGGGTGTGTAAGCAAATGACTGACCAGTCATTTTAGACACATAGTTTCTAATTTAGACCAATGTACTTGTTTTGCTCCATATTTTGTCCTCCCTACAGAAAAACCTGCATTTGCCAAAGGGCCATGCTGAATTCTCTCACAGAGCTTTTATCAGAATACACCTCCCATCTCTCCAAATGGGAAGTCTGTACAAAGAACAGCCTTCTGCTAATGACTTTCTCCCTACTGAAATGTGAGAAGCAATAAAAGAAGTCTCTAGTTTTGTAACAGCATTTCCAGCGTTTGCTGAGTTTACAGGGGTACTGCTACTTAGCAACACCTTGTAAATTTAATTGCTAAGCCAGGGTGTACAAAGCATTCCAGTTCCATATGGGAGCCATTCCTTGCAGACCTCCTTCCCTGGGAGTTCCCAATGTTGTAAATCTCTTCCCCTCCTCCCATCTCTAAATTGCACTAACACTTTGGATGATTAGGGCTGCAGCAGTGATCAACATTTTCCCCTAGTCATTCCTTTCCATTGATCATTTAAATGAGGGATTATTCTGTTTTCCTATTTTAGCCCAAGGATCAATTGTATAAAACATAGATGGAGGTTAGTTCAGAAAATTGGTGCAACAAGAGAAACAAGCAAACATGCTCTGTACAGGGAAAAGTTACTTTATAATAAAAACCAATGAGAGAGGAAAAGCAACAAAAACAAAACAAGCAAAAAAGCAACAGTAGTAGCTAACAATATTTAGATTTGGCAGAGTAAAAGCAGGATCTAGTAATGCCTATAATGAAAATCCTGGAAGGGAGAGTAGGATGGCACTACTCAGATGGAAGTTAGAGTGGCAATTCACAACCCTCTGGCTTCTACTTCATCATGGAAGCATTTCTAGTGTGCAATGAATGCTTGATGGCTTTATTTTTAATGGAAGTCTTATGCCACTGGAAAGAGAATTGGAAGAGTAACAAACTTTTGACAGGCTAAGCAGTTGGGTCACCTTGCAGGACTTGATGAATAAAGAGCCTGGAAAGAAGAACAGGTCTTCCCACGTTCATAAGACATCTGAAAGTAGACATATAGATATTTTGTGGGGTTCTAATACTTGGACTTACAGTTTTGGTAAAATAAAAGAACTTGTCCTGGTAAAGACAGCATGCTTAAAGCTAACAGGGTGGTCTATTTTCTTTAAAATGTCTGCTTAAATATTGTTATCTGGAAAATTTGTGTGTCACTTTCCTCTTAGGACCCCCATTGAACTCAAATGTTAATGATGTGGAATAAAAATTTCATGTCCACAAGTGAAGTTAGGCCCAGTGCTATCAGGTAGGACTGCAGTCTAATTAATATATTTATATAATAAATTCCACAGGGAGGTTAATTTACCGCTAGTCTTCTTAAATTTGTTGTGGTTCCTTATTTGTCACAATATTAGATATCAGGCCCAGGTGTTTTGCAGACCTCTGGAACATTTTTATTTGACTTCTATTTGTTTTTCCCACCTCCTTTCTTTCTACTGAGACTGAAGATGTAGCTCAGGTACTAAGCAGGAGGAGTGATGAAGAGGCAAAAAGCCATAACACACAGAGACAGCTACAGCTTCTCTTTGCCAGTGTGATGTTCCAGATCTTCTGATACTTTGCAGGACAGTTCATGATTTGAACAACTTAGAAATACTTAGATAGTTACTTAGAAATACATGCTTGGGAAAACCAGAAATTAGATTGGAGTTATGAAGGGAGAGAAAGGGTATAAGTTAACATTTCATGTTATTAAAAAATTCAACCCAGAGTAAAATGATGTAGACATCACTTAAGCCTTAGAAGACAGATCTACTGTAGAAATCATCTATTCATGACATCTTATTTCCCATCCTCAAAGTCCCAGGAAAGAGCAATGCAGCATCTCTGTTATTGAATTTATCACAGAAGGGATATGCTGCAGAAAGGCTGCTGGCACCAATTTTTGCAGTATCCAGCTCCAGAGAGTTACAAGAGGCCAAATGGATGCAAAGCAGAGAAGCCCCCGATCCATGCATTTCCACGGCTCTTGAGGCACTGACAGCCAGTGGGAGGATGTAGGGAGGCTGAGGCAGCAGTGCTGGGTTGAGCTGCAAGGCAGTCCTGCCTGCTGGGCACAGGCTGAACCCAGAGAGAAATGCATTTCCCCTGGCTGCTCTGCACCTTGTCTGTACTGTGTCCAAATACTTGGGCAAGCAGCAAACACGGCTGAGAGCAGACTTTCCATTCCAGGGCAAATTTGGAAGCTGTTCTGTTCTGCAGTTAATCCTTACCAGGATTAGGAGCTTTATCACTATCTGTGTAACTGTGACAGGGAGATTCCACTATGGTGCTTTCATCATTCATACACAACAGAGAGGATTTGAGTTTAGGCACCTACTTTTATTCCAGTCAGTAAAAATAAGTATTGCTTAACTATTTTATCAGAATTTTATTTTATTTTCCACTATGACTTACACAGTAAAACTTTATTGTAACGTATTGCAAACTAAAGGTATATAGCTCTCCTATCAACAGCTGTATTCTGATTTGTAGTCCAATAAACTTTCTTGCTGCAGATTTCATGTGTACAGTTGTGTTGAGGTGTAATATATCACCACAGCATTTTTAAACTCAGAGCAATAATGTATTCAATTAGGCTGGAAATAAAACATCTAGTTTTCCTTACAATAAATCTTTTACTAAAACCTCTACATCACATGTTCAACAAGGAAATAATACATGTCATTCAGAATAAGGGTTATTGTAGACTGCTGAGGGAAACATGCAGTTCTGGAGGTTTCATCAGTCCTGTGAAATCCTGTGACACGGTAAGTGTACAAATTAGAAAAAGATGTAATATGTTACTAACGACACCTCTTGGGATATTCTTTGAGCCCATATTTACTGTTATGATCAGTAGCCTCATTTAAGCTGCAGGAGTTGAAAAGTAATAGAAAAGTTGAGTGAAAAACACCTCTGAGCTCATTAGATGTGGCTGTAATTCAAACTCAGAAGGCATTTCTTTTCTTCTCTGTCATTCTTCAAGCACTGGAAATATAGTGCTTGAGCTCCTAATAAAAGCATTATACACTATCACATATCTACAGTCCCTGCAAAACACGTTTACACCTCAACATCTGTAGCAGTGCCACAGCCTGAGCAGCACCCTAATTCACCCCAGATGTCTCTTTAAAGGAAATACTGTAGTAGGGCTACTGTTCATAATATTTTCCGAGCACTGCCTTTATTACTTTGAAAGACTTTGATTTTTCAAGTGTCACAGACATTTGCAGTCATTTTTTTTTCCTGTGGAGGAAAAAGCTATATCACATGTTTAAACGTGAATAAAGATTTTGGTAATATTCACCCCTGGAAATGTCAGTTGGTGAATATGTATCTATCCCTATCCTTCAGCTGTGTTATGTAACAAGGATTTCATTATATGCAGTCTCTGTGCAGCAGAGCACACACATTGTGCCAGCATTGTATCGGATATTGCTCGGAGCGCTCTCAAGAGGCGTGCCAGAGCTCTTTACCCACACTCCAGTCAGCATTTTGCCGGCTCAGAAGGTTGCCAGATGCTCTGCAGTGTTTGGTGATGCTCACTTCACAGCCAGGACTGTGCTGAATGAGACTCCATGAGGATGGGTCCCCAAACAACTCCCTCCCACCCTCCCTTTCAGATAGAGTGGTGCTGATGAGGGGCTCAACAGCCGTCCCAGCACTCCTCTGAGGAAGGAACAAGCCAAACTAAACTGTAGGGATCCACAGCACCAGAAGCACAGAGAAGAGCCAAAACTCCAGGTCCAGATTTCTACAGACATGCAGGTCTCCTGGTCAAAATGATACCTACACAATTTCTTACCTGTGCTATCTATACTTATCCCAGAGTTCCTAAGCAGCATGATCAAATTCTGGCCACCACAGAATCACAAAATGTTTGAGGCTGGAAGGAACCTCTGGAGATGATCTAATCCAACTGTCCTGCTCAGAGCAATGTCAGCTGGGGCAGCTTGCTAACTGAACAGTCAATATTGCCCGGTCTAGTTCCAATTATCTTCAGACACAGAAGTTCTCTGACCTCTCTGGGTAAACTTGTTCCAGTGTTTGAGCATCCTCATACTTCTTCAAGGTGAATAATCCTCCCTTTCACCCTCTCCTTATGTATCAGGTGCTCTTTTCCTTTAATTATCTTCATGGCCTTTTCCTGAACTTGTTCCAGTGTGCTCAAGTCAATTGTGTACAAGGGTTGCCCAGAACTGGACACAACACTTTAGGCGTGGTGTCATCAGTTCTGAGTAGAGGAAAATAATTACCTTCCTCAACCTGCTGGTTATCACCTTCCTAATGCAACCCAGGATCCTGTTAGCTTTCATTGCCACCCTGGCACATTGCTGCTCATGTTCAGGATGCTGTCCACAGGGATTGTGAAGTCCTTTACTACCAAGCTGCTTTCTGGATCGTTCCCCCAGCCTGTAATTGGTGCATGGAATTATTCCTCTTCAGCCGAAGAACTTTGCAATGCCCCTTGTTGTAGTGCAGGACTTTGCAGCTCCTCTTCAGCTACATCCCAAGGGTGCGGAGGCTGCTCCGTCTGGTGGTGTGTGGGCTCAGTTTAGTGGGACATTTACTGGCAAAGGTCCACTGCTTTTAGCAATATCAGCCCTGACTTTGGAGCTATTTAATTGCTGGAGATGCTGAAATGCTGGACATGCAGCTGGTAGGGACCACAGCTACTGCTCCAAGCCCATGTGAGAACCCCTTCACTCTGGGCCCTAAGCTTCAATACCAATATACTGGTACTTTGGGCTGCAGCGTTTAAAGATGTGAAAGTGAGAAATAAATGTGGTCATACCTGCTGTGTACATACGATCACAACTGAGTGACTTCAAGACCAGAATGAACATTTAATTTCTTGTTTGTTCTCCCCTCCTCCCTGCCCCAATTCAATATTACATTAAGAAAAGATCCAGCCCTGAACACCTCTTGAAGAAAAATCACACTGATGTCAATTTGCTGTCAGGTAAGGAAACAGTAAGATTTCTTCCTTTTGCTTTCTTTCTTGTATAATCTGTTTAGCTCCTGAGCCCTCCAAAATGTATATGAGGACATTCCACAGTAACAGAAGGGTTCATAAACAAGATCAATATATAAATAAAATTAGTCATCATTTAAATATGGAAGCTGTGATCTCTTTGGGACAAAGAAAATGGAAACGTACAATATGTATTTAAAGCATGTAGCATATTTTTGAATCATTCCAGTGTAATTTTCAACCCTCTCTTCGCACAAAATCCAGTTAGGCAGCTATCCAGGGCACTTGTAAAAGCACGGCACTGGATGACTTACTGAATAGCTTGAATTTTGTCAGAAAAAAATTCAAATAATTCTTCACAGTTCATTTTTTAATTTGAAGAAAATACAGACATGAAAAAGAGATTGAATTTCCCATTAAGGTATACCAAATTGAAACCTTTCTAAGTGGATAAAACAGTGACCAAAATATAATGAAAACAGCTCTTATTTTTTTCTTTTGCACCTACCATGTAGGTATATTTCTTAAGTGAGGTAAGGGTCATGTTTTGAATTTTATGGAATACATTCCAATGGGGGAAGACAGGGAAAAGAAACAATTAGGGAGAGAGGTTGAGCTGACAGTGCAGTTTCTTTGCAGTGACAACCACATGTATTCATAAATATTTTACAAGTGCAGCTTTCAGACTAGTAAATTTAACTGCCACATTAATGCAGCTTGCAAGTTTATAACATGGACTTTTGTGTGTTGTGAATGTCCAGTATTCTGTCCATGGAGGCAGTAAAAGGTTAATATTTTGAAGGCTTTTCTCCTGCAGAGTGATTTCCAGATGTAAGGCTCTTGTCTTACACTGCAGCTGTGCTTCTTGTATAGTACTACAATGCATCAATTATTAATTCCATTGAAAGATGACACAAATATACTACTTATGACATATTCTGTGCTGTCCACGAATGGAGCAGAATCTTTTCATGTCCAAGAACACTACAGAGTGGTCTCAGGAGTGCTGCAGAAAAAGTTGCATGCATTTTACATTCTGTGCATTTTATTATTAGTGGTACAGAGGTTCTAAAATGAAACTGATGAAAATAAATGTTGTAATCAGAGCCAATTATGAACAAAGTGATTGCAGCTGACATTCAGAAATGTCATCAGTATCACAAATACCACTACTCAGCATTAAGACTGCTTCCCATAAGTCAGTGTTAAAATTAGTGGTCACTTGAAGAGCTTAAATATCGTTCAGCAAATGGTGTGGATCTTTCCACTTCTTTGGCTAAAGTAGGGAAAGAATGAAAAATGGTGTCCTAAAAGGAAGATGACATTGTTAAAGGGCAGACTAGAACCCAAAAAAACTTAGAGGGTCTGGAAATGCACAAAGAGAAGAAGCCAGCAAGACTGGACTTCGTGAGGGCAAATGCCATGATCACCCTAGAGAGCAGAGGTATTTTGTATTGAGTCTCTACATCTAACTTCTGGATTCTGACATAATGACAGAAATGAAGAAAGGTCAAGGGGAAAGCAATACAAAGTCAGAAAGAAGTTTCTTTTGGAAATTTCTAACCTGTGTTGTGAAACCTGATTTGCCCTAATCCTGTACTGAAACTCATTTTAATCTTTCACAAGAACTATACTCTTGGCTGCAAAACCAGACCCACCCCACGAGCTGTCATGTCAAGGGAGCATTAAGCCCATGTCAAAGGATGCGGTTTGATCCAGCTTGTCTTCCCTACAGCTTCTGCTGATGGCAGTTCTGCAGAGCTTTTGATGAAAACTAAATCTTCTCATCTCTGGCATATTCCTCACAAAAAGACAACGACAAACACTTCAAGCAGAGAAGGTATGTGCTATATGCATTTTCCTCTACAAGCCAAGGTGAATTTATCCCTGTGGACAAATGCTTCAAAAAAGCTGTCTGTCAATAGAATTGATGTCTGGCTCCTTGACTGTTTTCTGCCAGAGTCCAATCCTTTCAATATGCACCAATCTGATTAATCCTTCAGTAAGTAGCAAGGTGGTGCTTATTAGAAGAATCTATTCTTTGCAATGAAATGAGCTGCATACTAAAAAATTCTTCTATTTTACCCTTTGCATGCACATACCACAATAGTTTGCAGGCAGTTACAACCAAATCCACTCTGGATTATCTCTTCTGGATGACTTGGTTTGAAGAATAAGACCTCTCCCCGCCCCCCCCCCCCCCCCCCACCCCGTTAACTGCAGATACTATTTCTTTTCATTGTTTCTAACAAAGGGAATTATACCAGTCAAGTGTTTGTTAGAGTAACTCATGAAAGTTGCTCTAAAACTGATTGAATCAATTTCCCTCTATCTTGTTCCTTCTGACCTGAGCAATTTTTAAGAGTTCAAGCCAAGTAAGCGCAATCCATGACTGACATTATATCCATACATCTCCTTTCCCTTTCTGTTTCAGGAGTTCTACTGTACATCCCAGAGGACTAAGTCTTCCAAGCAAGAGACAAGCCACATGGGAGGATATCATGTGTTGGAACATGAAATTCAATTGTTCTCTGCAATAATACCCAAGATACTCCACTTTCTCAAACCATACTGAATGCATATGTGGTAATTGTTTAACTTCTAGGTGTAAGAACAAAGTATTGCTTAATTTATTTATTGTTGAGTGTCTTACAAGTCAATGTGATAAAGACACAAGTAGCCTATGAGCCTCCCTCTAGGTTTTCCATTTACACATAGGTATGTCAAATATTCCTGAAGTGGTAATTGTCTAAGAAAAGTATTTTGTTGAAGAAACAAGATGGCCCAAATCCAGATAAACTATTCTAATGCACCTCATCATCTTACATGCATATACATTTAAAATGGAAACTTCTTAGTTATCCCAGCAAGGAAAAAAATAATTCTGTAACTGAAATTAATATGATAATATTGCATCTGTTTCTTACCATCAGCCTCCTTTTCAGAGAAAGTCTTATTTCTCTCAAATGTTCTAGGCAGTAGGAAGAAAGGTTGGTTGTACTTATTCTGGGACCAGCCTTGCCCTGCTACAACTCTTATTTTTTTCTAAAACCTCTTTGAAAACCTTTCTGGATTTGATTTATTTTTCATCCCAGTCCCAGATAGATACAGGCAATAAGCAATATGCCCTCTGCTTGCTCCTTTCCAATCTTGTATGCACAGTTATTAATCTTCATAATGTTCCTCAGACAGGTCTTTGTTCCCTAATGACTCCAGGCACACCTTTGGGCATATTAGTAGGCAAAACCCCTGGTGTTTTTCAGGAAAGATTTCCCATAGTTTAGTTTATGAACCAAGTTCTGAATGTTTACTTAGGCACTCATTCAAATTTAGACCGAAATTTTTAAAAGGAGCAAGCAGTTGCTGCCATCAATGTTGCATGTGCTGAGACTTTTTTTCCAACGTATTTTCTACACTTAAGAGCCTGACTTTTGTTGTAAGTCAATGTCACCGAAGTTCCCTAATCCCATTTTTAAAGTGAACCTTTGCTATAGCAATCATTTAAACCTAAAATATGGTGTGAGTCAATACATACATCCCTTTAAAAATACTACAGAAATTGGAAGGAATTTAGGTTACATGCCATGTTGCCCATCTTCAGAGTTCTAATATTTTTGTTTCAGAAAAATGAATAAAAGGAAAATATACTTCATGTGTTGTAGTGTCAGCCTACTAAATGTCCATTAAATATGGAGGACCCAAAGTCACAAAATTTACAATAAGATGTGATTCTAAAAACCACATAGCAGTAAAAAAAGTCAGTATTATTCCTTAGTCCTACTATTTAGAATTAAGGAACGAGTTAACTGAGTTTGTGAAAGTCTTAACCTCTTCAAGAACACTTTCTTTCACCATGTTTTGTCTAAACATTATTTATTGAAACAATTTATTAAGCAAATTAATATTTGGAAAAAAATTTGTAATTTTCAGGCTAACTACCTCATCGTCAGTAGTGCAATGCCCTCATTGGAAACAGGTGCTCCATTGACATTATTTTAGAATTTATTAACTTTTTACCTTCCCATTTCCAGAGGTGGAATAACACTTCACCTATTACTTCTCAGAGTTTATCTTACTGCTTAGGGAATTATGTTGAAAAGGTAAGCTGTCTTGTGAACTGGAACACAGTCAGCTTTGCAGGACAGGCCAAGCCAGACTACATCTCATTCAACAAAAGATACTGCACCAAAGTAAATATTTAAGATTTCCTATTATTTTTTAGCTATTACCCATACATTTATGAATTATTAGTTACACTATTATGTTCATTCCCTCCATCCTTTATTGCTCAATAGTCTTCTGCCTTCCAGTTTGTAAGGGAGAGGATTCACACATTAAGAAGGCTTGTATATGGAAAAACAGTATGAGAAATTTCTTGGGATGCAGTCTTTGTTGCACTGACTGAAATGCTAAGCCTCCTACTGCCTCAACACTTTTTAGCAGCTCACTTCATTAGGTCCCACCTGTGAAGTGAAAAGGAATACAATTATTGAAGAAAGCTTGCTTTTACTTGACAGGTTTCAAGTACCAGATTTAATTATCATGCCATAAAGTGACAATTTCAAAGGATAATGTTCGGATAAATACTGTGTTAAAGCCAACACATTAAACACATTTTCTCATTATGCCAATTGGAATGGAAACAATATTTTCCTTGCCATGGGCACAATAGAACATGGTCAGGCAGGAGCTGTAGCAAAACCAGGTAACATTTTTATTATCATTAAGGAGAATATGTTCAGCTTCAAACATGGAACTGGACATCAATTCCTGCAGGCAGCTACTATCCATAACATGTAATTTTAAATGAGCCATCCAATAATGTGGTGGTTCTGGTGCTATGCATTTATTCATGTATGTCTATGTACGTGCCCAATACTGTCTTGGAAACTTTTTGGTTTAAACCTCATTAGAAATGAGCAAATGTTTCTCAGATACTTAAATTATTTAAAATTTCATGGAAATATGAAGATGAATAGGAGATGAGATTCTATAAATTCTGTAGAGAGGCTGAAGTGTGAGTTCAAAAGCTTTAAGAGCTAAGAGAATCCACACTGAAAACAGCAGGATCTTTCATACATGCCAGACTGCAAAAAACCTCCCTCAGAAATCAACCACAAGACAAAAACTGTTTTAGTAGATTTGGTGTTCAACTTATTTAGAAAGAAGGCAATATATTCTGTAAAAGAATTGATCGAAGATAACTAACTACCTGTTTGCTCTTCCGTGCACTCATAGGAGCCATGTGATCAGGAGTCCCTTACTTGAGAGCTTCTCTCCAGAGAGGCTGCTGGGCTGGTGGGGCTTCCCACGTCCCTCAAAAGTGGTGTACTTTTGCAAGCAATACCCAGACATACCCAGATACTCCTTGCAGTGAAAACAAACCATTGCCTATCTCCTCAATTTTCCTCTTTGATTTAGGAACATGTAGAAGTAAGTGTTGAGCTTGACATCATTATTTATTTTCTTTATAGAAAACTGATAGATGCAGCTAGCAGTCTGTGTGATAAAAACACTACGCCTACCAGTATGCCATCCCCACCCTTTTTAGATAAATATATGCCATGAAATCTGACAAAAACTGTGCCAATCAGATTCTCCTCTGACAGTCCTGCTTTCAGATAAGCCATCTACAGAGTGCTTTAGTTTGCTAGTGTCACAAAACCAAAAGAAAACGAAACATGGAGGAAACAGAGATTGAGAGAAAAAGGACAATCTTTTGAGTAATACAGCCTTCAGATCTCTGTTCATGAAGCCACAACACAGGAGATTAACAAATCTTGCTGCAGCCTTCCTGAGGTACAGATGATACAGTCTGGATCTTCTCTAAGCAGCTACTTTTATGTTACTGAATCTTTTGAAGAAAAAGTTAATGATGTTTTGAAGGAACTACAAATGGACAAGGTTTCTTCCGCTTAATTTCTGCTCTCCAAGTGATCTGATTTTGCTGAAAAAGGAGTGAAGAAACTGTCCATAGGGGTTTTCACCCCAAGGTGTTTGCTGTTATGCAGGACAATGCTGGGAAGCATTGATGTGTTGCATTTATTCAAGACTGTGATATTACTCTAGTACTGCTATATCTTTGACTCTCACCACATTCCCATTGCAATCGGACTCATCTCTTGATGCATCTCTGAGAAAGAATATACATAATCTGTGCATCGGTGCTGTTAATATGTAAGTCACAAAGATACTTTTGTTTAATCATGTTGCTGGCCAGCAAATATCTGTTGCATAATTTTGGCAAAGCATCAATACCTCTTTAACCACACTCACACATGTCAATTTTTATATGCAGAGCTATGTCCCATCAGGACAAGAATGCGAAAATTAATTCAGATGACATGCGGTTGGTATGGTGCAAATAAACAGTGTTCTGACATATCTCAAAGGCATTTGCATAACTGCAAGGTGCAGGTGTTTCCAAGAATCCCTGGCATGGCTTTTGAATGACAGAGTATTTGGCTTCAGGTTTCCTGGCCAAAATACATTCCAAACACTATGGAAAGAAAAGAAACATATCAGCTCATATAATAATTCCTAAATATTACTGTATCAGATGGTGATGGCTTTCTGAGGAAACTACAGATAAACTGGGGGAAGAAAGAAAAATCGCAAGAGAAGGCAGCTGTAAGTACGGATATGAACTGGCAATCTCAAATATATGAGACATTCAAATCCTTTGGATTAAGTTTCTGTACTAACTTGGCAATGCTTTGAGATAGACAATTCTTTTCCTGTTGCTTGCAGTTGACATGAATTTACTGGAAGCACTGACTCATGCTTAATTAGTGGCGCCTTGGGTTATTTTTATATTGTTGTTATATGTTTATAGCATCTGCTATTTTTAAGGCATGTTACTATTCTTCAGAAGATTTCATTGGGATTTGGCATAATGACTGTTACATAAGGTATTGAAACCTAAAAACCATATATTTTATATGTATATATTTTAAATATCTTGTTATTACTCAATTCCAATCAGACAAATCTATGGATGATAAACTTTCTTCATGTAAATCAGTTAATCAAGTAATGGATTGGTTATTAGCTAATACATGGAGTTGGCTCCACACCTAAATTCCACAGAGATAATGAAATTATACCTATTAGAATTATTGCAGAGCTATTTGTATTTGCATAACAAGACTTTTCTATCTGTGAGGAGAGCAGGAAAGTGTTAAAATTTTAAATCCCTGGCAAACCTCAGAGGAAAACATCTTTGTTCGCAGTGTTTGTTCACCACATGGTGCATGCTTCAGAAGGTGCTAAATCAGCAAAACTGCTGAATTTGAAATATTGGAAACATTCATCTGCCTCTGAATTCGGTTATGCTATATGTAAAGATCCCAAATAGAATCTGATAGTATAACAGCAATGTGGAATTGCATATTAAACATACCTAACCTGCCATTAAAAACCTCTAATTACAGTCATCAGAAGAGTCCCTGTGCTGCTACTTGTCATGCAATATCTATATCTCATTTTAATGGGAGAATATAGTATTTCTGATTATGTCGCCTAATGTACAATGTATGAAAGTTATGGGCCTGAACCTGTTCCCATGGAGGTCAATGGCAGTTTTGCCATTGTCTTCAATTAGAACAGGATGTCATTTTATGACACTAGAGTTTCATTTGCATTAATTAATTTACTTAGCAGGTAATGAAAAACCTGAAAAAGCAGCCCACTGGCTCATGAGTCTGGCACCGTATTTAATATTTTCATTAGGAATAATTGCATTGATAAACTTCTAAGCAGAAAAGGGTAAGCTAGATCAGTGTATTAGGCAAAATCAAGCAGTTGATTGGGAAGCCCTGAGACTGTCTTCCATGCCCTGGCCTTGTTTTCTTTCATTTGTCACTGACTAGGCCTAGGATGTCGAATCTTTAATGCTTAGCAGTGTTAGATTTAGGCACAACAGTCCCATACTTTATGGATGAATATGATTTATACATCATGGAGACATTTACTCGGCAGATACTGCAGAACTGGTTTTTGGGTCAGTAGCCTCAATGGGAAGAGCAAAGATAGATGGGAGATGAGGCTGAGGGGCTTCTTCACATCATGGTTGAAGCCAGGAGATCCCCACCTGGGAGGATCCATACAGATGTCAGTGAAGGCAACTACAATCCTGTGGAAGCAGATTTATATAAGGTGCTTTGATTTCTTAAATTACACGTAAACCAGATCAGCCTCCTAACTTTTTTAGCTTTTAAGGTGCTAACAGTATCTTCTACAATGTTAGCATCAGGCTCATGCCTGGGAAAGATAGGAAGCTGCAAAAACAGTGATGGAGGCAGTTCTGCCAAATGGGAAGGACTGCACTGTGTCAGCTGCTGGGGATGTAGGGTAGCCCCAAATGCACACTCTGGCACTGCAGAAATATAAGGACTCCATACATAAAACTTCTCACAGAAAGGACAGGAATTAAATTATCTTCCAGTGAGCCAGTGACAGCTGAAGGATTACAGTGGCCTGCTGTAGTGGTGGTATGGGCCAGCAGTGCATGTACTTGTTCAGTATTTCTGTGATCTGATCTCCACAGGCTGCCACATACTTCCCCTGTCTAGAAGACAGAAGTCTGGCAAAGCCACTTCTCCTTCTGGGGACTGCTTCTACAGCCTGGGGGTAATAACTCCTCTTTACCTCCTAAGGTCACTGTTTTGGTTGGGTTTGTAAGGTGCTTAGTTATCCAAGGGTTGGGAGCTATAAAACATCAAGATCAATTGAAAACCCGTCAGTCAGAACTTGAAAACCCATCAGTCTCTGTATTCAGAGCTTTTTATTAAATTAAGAAGTAAAAAAAAAAGTGAGACAATATTGGCTTGAAGTCTGCTTGTCCTCTTTAGCATATTGCTGTGATTGTCCTGGAATACTTTTAGCCAGGCACACTGTACTTTATGGACATTACTGTAGAAATACTTGCTGAGAAAAGCTATTTTATTAATTGGGTATTCTCACTGTAAGTCATGTGATATCCCAGAAGACACTTTATTTATAAAGTGTATTTGCATCAGGAGTTTTTCAAGGTTCTCTATTTTACAAAATAATAGTTCACAGAGTAAACTAAATCCATCGAGGTGAAGCTTATTGGTTGAGCACTTAAATAAAATGAAATCAAATGCCATTTCTAGTGGAGACAACAAATGCTTCTTATTTGGCATGATATTTTACATATCTATGTATCACTTTAAAGAAGGTAATTGATGATGTTCATCTTGTAGAGAAAATGAGTTTGCATGGCAAGAAATAAGCCTATATATCTGCCCCACTTGGACAGTCCTTTCTATATGAAACCTGAAGATTTTAATCTGTTTCCCAGAAACAATGCTGAATTCAAAATATTAAAAATATCTAATTTCAGATTTTATGATATTTTTCAGATTTGTTACTCTTTGTGGCAATCACAAGAGTAGGGAAAGAAAAAAAAGCTAGGAGTCCTGCAAGGAAAAACATTGGGTTAAGCAAATTAGGACAAAAATTCATTTGAGCTGTTTTAAAAATATAGAGAGCTGCTACCTATGCATATAATGCAACATTTAGCTCTTGTTAGTTAAACAATAATCTGTCACATATTCATTTTTAGGCTGATGGAATCACTCTCCTAAAGTGCACTTTGACTTTTTAAAAATAAGAATAACACAGCAGTTCCTTTTTTAATGCTTAGCTTACCACTTCACTAATTTATTTGAAGGTTTGGTGTGTCTCTGAGAAATGCCACTTGTTCAGAAAGTTCTTTAGTTCTTTTTGAAGACTGGCAGTTTAGAGGCTGTGAGCCTGTATTCTGTAGTGTAATGCACAAATTTTATTTAGACTTTACTCTGATTATGATTCAGTTCCACTTCAAAACTGACTGTTTTATTTCCCCTGTGAAGGGAAATATAGCATTACACAGAAAAGCTTTACAACTCTTGAAACCCCATTCTCCACCCCCTTTTTTGTTACTGTTCCTTCTACAATACACAGAAGAGGGGGATTTAAAAAGGGGATTGCCCCGATACTTAAAAAACACAGTCAGGCACACTTAAGCTGCCTGGGTTCCAAGGCTTCTGCTAATTATTGTCAAATTTACCTCCATGTCTCCAAAGAAACAATTTTTGCTTGATTACATAAGGACAGCTGCCCAGCTATTGAGTTCTCCCTAAAATCTTACTGTATCTGGTAGATACGGTCTTCAAATACTACTTTCTTTAAAATTTCTTGGAAATCAGCTGCCAGATGAAGGATGGAGAGCCAGGCTAATGACACCACTGCAGAAGAGTCACCTGGGCTCAGTGGGTACCTGTTCTGTTTGGTTTGCAGGGTGGTCAATGAGCAGAAGTTTCCTGTCAGGCCAAAAGACAGAGCAATCCCTCCAAACTGGCCACAAAAAAATGCTGTCCCTGTCTCAGTGATGGAGGAAGAGGCATGGAGAAGAAAAATCAGGGCAGTGGCCCAGATGATGGTGAGTGCCTTATGGCACAGGACTAGAACTGATCAGATAGAACCCATTCCACTGCAATAGGAAAAGAATATAGCTCTTCATATAGAAAGGCAAGGAAAAATACTCTTCATTAATTCCATTACCTATGGTGTAATTTGTTTAAAATAGGACTCAATGCATTATACCATAGTTAATAAGAGGCAAAAAGAACTAGAAAGAACACTAAATTTAGATTAGAGGTTACACAGCTCCTCATTACTTAATCTACCTCTCAAAGAATGATGAGGTTTAGATTTTACTTCTGGAGAATGCAAGATGATGTTTTAGCATGTTTAATCACCACAGTGTTATTAAGAATCTTCACGGTTCCAAAATATTCATTAGATATCAAGATTGTATAGAGGGTTAAGAAAAATTTACATACGATCTAATTATTAACTCCAGTCAAACAGACCTTCCCTCCCCACTTCCTAGAACCATACTCAGCTGCAGAAAGACCCATCAGGACATCTGCATACATATTGAAGAGGAGAAATGGGGAGAGGAAGAGTTTTCACTTCTTCAAAATTTCAGATGTTGAAGAACAAAGGGTGAGATACAAACAAGAACAAATGGATTTAGTATGAGCTGAAATCTCACAACTTTTATTTATCTGGTTGTCTCCAGACTTCACTGGCACCATTTGCATGATAAACAGAGGAAGTCTTCTTCTGTAACACTTGGGGAGTTATCTTTGGCTTGCTTTCATAGATTTTTATGAGAAAAAATGTTGACTGAAATCTCATACCTGTGCCAAAACTAACTTTCAGGATGTTCCATTTGAACAAATCCAGCTGGAAAATCACCTCTAAACAGGATCTAATTGAAACTCTGAAGCCTTTATCTGATAGGAGCTTTCTTAATAATTTTTTTTTTTAATAAGACACTGAACTTGAGACACAGAATATTTTTTGTCTAATATCAAATAATGCACAATCCTATACAATCTAATGGATGCTCAGGTAAAAAAAATTCTTATGTAAAAATGTTTCTTCCATGTAATGCTTAGAAAACATAATTCAAAATTATATTAATTATCCTATAGTTTTGATAACAGAAACAGCAATCTGTCTTTGTAGAGGTAATTCTTAGGTAAAATTAGGCATTGCTGGAAAATAGTCAAGTACAAAAATTAAAAGCTATGCCCTTGTTTCTCCATATTTGGAAAGCTGAACACTTCAGCATCAAACCAAACAGCTCTCCAAACTGAATGGGTAGGTATGATATGGCATATAGAAAATGATCTAGGGGACAATTCTTAGAGTTTTTCAGTTCAGTGTCTTTCTGTGGTTGTATAGCTGGGAAACATGAAGATGGAAGGGAATGACTTGTGTTTCTTGTGTTCTTAAACCTGTGAGTTGGGAATTACTCAAACCGAGGTTGTAAAATAAGAACAGGTAACACTGAGAGTAAGACAGTATTGACCTGGGAAGTATACTCCATAAATGGTAGGTTGCCTTCACGAAGCTAAGTGCATCAGTTTTATAACTCAGAACACTAAACAGTGACACACAAGCCTCCAAGCTGCAGAAAAAAAGTCACTGTGGCAATTTTTCAGCATACAAACTAATAAAGAAACACACATCTGGTGTTCAAAATTTTCACAGTCTTGCTGAGTACATTTTAGTTCCATTTGTGATGATCCCATAAACTGAAGAGTGTGTTCAGATCATGTTTGATGGGCTGAATTCTAAATGCAAGGCCATGTTTCCACATTCTAACATAGTACAGTCAATGCAACTCAACTGTGCAAACAATATTCGAATGCCTCAAGGTTTTTGCTTTTTTAATGAAATGCCTGTAAGAGGACAGCAAAATAGGAAGCTTTCATGGAGATGTATTCTGAATAGAAGAAGATACACAAAATCATAATGAGTTGTTACATGAAGTATTAGCTTTTCTTTATGCTTCAAAGTTAATGTGTAAACTTATTCTCAAAGCAACTGTTGTGATGTCCTGAATGCATCTCTCCCTGTGAGGAAGTAATTTAAACTTGAATAGTAGCAGCAAATCCTAAGAAAACATCAATGATGTTTTGCCAGAGGAAAAAGGGTTTGAATCTGCTTTTCCACTGTTAGAGACAAGAAAAAGCCTCTGCTTTTCTTCAGTGCAGCAACTGCAGTCAAAAAGCATACAGTGGTGCCATGTTTAGAGCACTGTCATTCAATAAGATAATTTCTTGATTTTTTAAACAGTTTTTGTGTGTATAAAGAAAGCAATTCTGTAAAGAAAGTCAGTGCTCCTTCCATTTAACAGCTCTATGTGCATACCAGAAATCTTTGCCAACTACTGTTCAATGTAATTAAATAATTTAAAAATATAAATATTCTTACTATTGACTAGCTGTTTTGTTTGGAGTCCCGCAAAAGGAGACAGAGAGCCAACAGGGCCAAGAGATGAGAACACAGAGTATCCCCAATGAGGCCGCTGCTGCCTGTGTGAAATAGTGCAGGGATCAGGGCAGGGAGCATGCACTGTAATCCAATTAATTTTCTATTAAAGGACATGTACAGAACAAGGAGCAGCTGCACACAGGTCCTGTTTCATTCATCTCCTAGAATCTAAATTTTAAAAGCATGGCTGCAGAAGTGTGGAACTTTTAAGGGAAAAATGCTGGGTTTCCCAGTAAACCAGATATGCCACATTTCCTCAGGGAGGCGAGGCAATAGTGATGCTGCTCCTGAATGGGAAAGTTTATTCTTCCCACAGCTGCATTGCTGTAGGCTCTCTGCAGATCCAGATAGGCTATTCCTCCTGAATTCCCCATTTTCATAGCTCTCATCACACAGAAGGACAATAAATTTCCGTGTGTTCCCTGTTGCGTTGCTTCCCACACTTCAAGAACCCCCTGATCCATGGGCCTGATTAGGCAAGTGGTGTGTCTGGTTTCCATGAGGCACAAGCTGTGGAATCCTCAGAAACCAGGCTGAAACAGCACTGAAGCCAGACTTGTTTCAGGAAGGAGTCTGTTTTGAATTATGCTTCCTATTAGTGGTAGATTTAAAAATTAGAGAACTATGAGTAAATCTGGAATTTAACAAGGCTTAAAATAGGCCTGGGTCACAAATCTTGATGACTGTGTGACGGGCTGGTCTTCACTGCTACAAGGAGGTCTTTAACACAAAAAGTAAGTAGAAAAAGAGTGACTCCAGAGTGACTGGAGTATGGGGGATGGGAAACAATAAAGGTAAGTTACTTCTTCCCATCTTACGTTCTGAAATACAGGAAAAGTTTACACAAATGGTAAGCATATGGAATAAATTATCAGGAGAGTGATCTCAAAACAAAGACTACAACAGAGTTCAAGTGATATTTCTGGAACAGAAATGGATGGTGCCATAAAGTCAACACAAGAAAGTAGGATTATGATTAACCTGAAAAAGGGCAAGCAAATTAGACTACAAGCTATTTTCTTATTCCTTATGGCAGCTTCCCAAGACTGCACATCTGAAATGTATAATTTAACATAAGCCCAAAGAGCCTTCCTTGCCAACTACAGAAAAATTAATCAAACATATTCTTGTACCAGATGAGTAGTAGGTATTTATACAAATAAAGAGGCATGATCTATTTATACACATATGCACCCAGATGCCTGGGCATGTTTATTATAGTTGAATTGAAATTAGATAACCAACATAAAAACCATTACACAACATATACAGGTCAATTAGTTCACTGCTTGAGTTTCAGCCAGGCTGGCCATAAAGTCAGGTAATAAAGCTGCAATGCTTTGAAAACACAGATGTATTTGAAATGAGTTGCTCCATGTGATTAAAAGAGATGTGAGAGGTCAGAAGAACAATATAATCTAACACCATGTCTACACTGCAGACTTCAGCAGCCAGAGCTACACCAAGCAGAAGTAGGAAACTATTTAATACCTGACTGCCACAGCCATACTGCCAGCTGTGCCACAAGTATTAATGCAATTACACTGGTACAAAGCTGAAATTTCATGAATGGAACTTATTTTAGTTGTTGTTTTTCCTACGCTGGTATGATATACAGATGTGCTAACATAACCACAGCTCTAACACAAACACTTTCTGCCGCAATAACATAGATACAGCCAAAACCATCCAGGGCACAGAAACACATACTAAGAGTTTACTTTGACTATTTCTACACTAAATATATTACATCACAATTGTGCTTCAAATACATACAACTAGGGATTTGTGGGAAAAACATACAAAAGCTGCCTCATAAACAACACTCCAGCGAAGTTGGCCCTTCTAGCAGCCCAGCTGTGTTGCTTAGCAATAGCATCTCTTTTTGTCGCTGCTCACACACCTGCGCCAACAGACACCGATACGAATGGGCCTGTTCCCACTGCTTCAGTGATTTCCTCAAGTCCCACGGCTTGATTTTGCTTGATTTTGGGACATTGGCACAGGCACGAGGCTGGGCTGCAGGCTGTGGCTGTCCGCCATCCTAAACCCTGGCACTGGTAATGACAGAAAGCCGAGACGGACAACGTCGGCACCGCGCAATGAAAGAAAAATGGAAAGACGTCTGGAGCAAATTAAATCCCCAAAGCGCCACCCTCCACATTCACCGACACAGCCCTGCCCGCCCCTGTGGGAGGAGAGGGGGACGCCAGGCGCTGGCTTAGTGGGCGGGACAATCAACGGGTCAATCAGAGAGAGGCCTCGGGGCATTCTTATCCAATAGCCAACTTCTCCAGTCCTTCGGAGCGGAAGGCGCGGAGGGAGCCGGCGCTGGGCGCCACGTTTGGTTCTGGCGGGGGCGGGCCGGCGGTGCCCTCACGCACGATGGCCGCCGGCAGCCATAAACACGGGGGGAGAGGCGTGAAGCGCAAGCGCGGCGCTGAGGGGCGGGGGGAGCCAGCCAGCGGGAAGCCCCGCCCCCGCAGCATGAAGCTCCGCCCAGTGCCGCGAAACCCCGCCCCGTCGTACCGAAGCACCGCCTTCGTGTCTTGAAACCACGCCCCTATTGTGATAGACTCCGCCCCCACTGCTCGCGGCCGTGCCGCCGCGGGAGGGGGGCGTGGCCTCCGCTTCCTCCCCGCGGGGCCGGGCCCGGGCTGGTGCGAGCCGTCGAGCCCCGCCCGCCGGGTGTCCCCGGCCGCCCCCGCCGCCCGCACCATGTCCGACGCTCCCGGCGTCTCCGGGGACGTCTGCAGCCTCTTGGCAGGTGAGGGCAGGAGGGAGGGCTTCCTTCCCGGGGGGCGGGCGGAGGGGGGCGGGCCGGTGGGGGTGTGACAGACCGGGGGAGCCGGGGCGTGCAGGGCAGCAGCCCCTGGAGCCGCGGCGGAGCGCGCCTCGGTTGGCACTGGGCGATCTCTTCCAGTGCACGGGTTCGGGGGTTCTCTCCTTCCCATCCCCCCAGTTCCTCCTCCCCGGCTACTTCCTCCCCCCGTGCCCGTCCGTGGGGGGCCGCAGCGCTCCGGCTCGCTTCCCCGCGGGGAGGAAGGAGCGGGCCGGGCCCCCTCCCGCCCGGGAGCCGACACCTCTCCCCGGCCGGGCGGTTCGGGGGTGCGGGCGGCAGCCGGCGTGAGGCGTTCGGGGGCTGCCGCGGACAGGCGTGCGGGGCGTGTGACCGCCGGGTGACCGCGGAGCCATCCGGAGGAAGCCTCTGCCCTCGGGGTGTGCTGGCAGGGCAGACTGCCCGCATCAGCCGAAAAAAAGTAATGAACTTCCCCGTCGAACAGCTGAGGAGCGGCCGAAAGGGCTGCTGAATTGCTGGGGTACTGTCACATCAGTCACACACCTCTGACCGTGACTGTCCATGCTTTCAGGATGCGTTCGAGCGTAGGGATGGGATGATTTCTCACCGTGGAAGGTTATAATGTTAGTACGGAATTCCGAATGCGAGTGGCTGTCTTTTACCTCAAGGAACTAGTATTCAAAATTTTTTTATTGTTGTTGTTAATTAAAATAAATAGTATACTTAAAGGTTGGCTTTTCTGGTATCTTTATCAAAAAGTTTGGTATCCTGAAGCCATTTTACTTTCATTGGGACTCTTCTGAGAACTTCTGTTTCTGCCGCAGGAACTTGTGTAGCTCTGACTTTGCCATTCAAATGACCCATGCTTTTTGAAATCTTCCTTCTGGGGCCAAGCACTCAATGTCATGGCTGGGCACCTGCCAGAATCTAGTGCAGCCTATCCCCTTTACAGACTATTCTTTTTTTTTAACACTTTGATTGAAAGAGCTAGTGCTTGAAACATATTGCTCTCACCACATCTCATATTCTGCCAACTGTCTGAAATGTTTTCTAACTGCAGTTTCTATGTTACTTGCATATCATACCAGCTGTAGTTAAAATTTGCATGGAAGTCCACCAGAAAAAAAAAAAGAAAAAGGAAAGCTTCTCATGATTCCATATGATGGAATAGATTCTTAATAATTTAGAAAAAATAATTACCCTTAGAGAGCATTTCCAAATGTTGGTATTTTCTGTGGCAATACTGAATTCTGGAACTCATGGTCAGATGCAGAGCATATATGTTTGTTTTGGTGCTAGTTTCACTGAGTGAAGGTCATCTTGAAACTCTTCAATGTTTTAAGTGCTTTAAAAGTTTTTTTTGAGGGGAAGGATGTGATACAAATGCGATCATTTGAGATCATCTTTCTCAGTCATGGTACCTCATGTACACAACCTGTCCTTCCTTCCTTCTCCCCGTCTTTATCCAGTCTGCCATGGAAAGAGAGACACAGAAGTTTGCATTTTGAAGTAAAACAAAGAACACCTATTTTTCTTCAATATGTAATGTACTTTCAGAGTCGCTATGAGCAGCAGTCTAAGTTATACACAGGTATCTAATGTTTGTAGAGTATGTACAGCTTTTGCTTTTCTCATTTTTTTTGTGCTGTCTATAGAACTGAAGTTAAGAAGGCAATGGAATGATTTACCAATGATCTTTAAATATTTGTTTTATTATTACTACATGTAACTAATAGTTTGCAGCTTTTAATTGTTACCTTCAAGGTTAACTTGTAAGGTTATACATTGTTAAAATTAAATAACCTGCTTATTTATGAAAAATAAATAATGGCATTACTTTTTGTGTTAAACTCTCTTTTTTTAAGGTTATCAGACAAGTGCATGAAAGTTAGAAATGAGAGTAATCCAGTAAACTGTATTCACTAGTATGAAAGATCTCACAGTCTTTTGTGTTGGCTTCTTTTTTTTTTTTTTTTGCTTAAACTATTCCTGTAGTGAAGATATATAGTAATGGAGGAGGGAAGGGAGCTCAGTAATATCTTTATTATTCATCAAGTAATTGTTACACCATACGAAGACCACAGTTAGTAGATAGTTATTAATTTCTGCATGCTCTTCTTCGAGGGTACTTCTTAATGTATTATTTTAATGGCTCACAGTTATTGATCCAGCACCTCTTTGAGATGAGGGAATATTGTTTTCCCATCGGTAAAATTAGTATAATAAACAAGATGTGATTGGGGTCGCAAAAAATAATCAATGGTGGAACAGAATTAGAATTCAAATTCACCTGCCTCCATGCTGTACTGGTTTCTCCAGATAATAATGAGTTGGATGTCTGTGTTAGTGGCCATTGCGAGTGCCAGGCACTTCTTCATATCAGGTTCAGTTGAGAACGTGCACCTAATGGGTAGTGAAAAGCACTGAATTTTAGTCTGGTGTTCACGTAGCACAGAGGCCCTCACAGGTGCAAAATCTCATAAATACTGTGCTCTTCTGCTCTTCCTCCTCTTCTTGGCCTTTTTGCCTATGATTTCCAACTTCTGCAACAAGTGGAGGAGCAATCATATGGATTTCCTTATCCCTGCTTACCCTTGATTGATGGTTGGAATATGTCCACCCACCATGTTGAACAAGTAGGGATCCTACTGGAAAACATACTAAGTGCTCCTGTAGTTAAACATGGCGATAATGGGAATAAACACACCAGGGGATGAATTAAAGTTGCACAGGAAATTTTCTGACTTGTGAGTGCTTTACTTTGAACCTAAACAATATTATATCTTTAACACAAAAACAAATTCTGTCACACATGCTGGCAGGGTCATTATAGTTGCATATCAGTGGCGCTGAAATGTTCCAGGCAGAAGCACGGCTTGAGCTCAGAGCTAACTGCATTAGTAGGAAACAGGAGGAAGCCGTTTCTGTAAAGTTGAAGGGGAAAGGTCAGTGTGGCAATAGACTTATTGCAGAGGATTATTGGGATTGCACAATCCCATCCTGTCTTCTCTGACTTGTTCAAGTGGTAGGAGGGAAACACTGGAGACAGAAACAGAGTCCTCTGGTCATGAGTTGAACTCCTGGTAGGAGGAGAAAGTGAGTTTGTTGCTCTCTTATCTCCCTCTTTACACCTCGGAGGTGTATGGTAGTGTATGTAACTTCTTAATTCCCCACCCATGTCCCTGCACTTACAGATGGTGATTGAGACAGTGGAATTTAGTGAAGGAAGCCCATCCCTGCCTCTTTGAAAAGGCATTGTCTGTTGTGTTTATGTGATGTTTTTGTGGGTGTCTGGCAAAGTGGAATGTTTCTTTTTTGTCCCCTCAAATTGTTGCTGGTTACATAGATTGTTGGAGGCCTGCTTACATCTATTTTTCCTTAGTAAGTTTTGGCTTGTTCATAGCAGAGGAGGAGTTTGAAGGCTCCTTCTTCCCCCAAGGGAGTATTATTTCTTCTGTAATGTATACCAGACTGGTTTCTTCAGTCAACTTGACTAGAAAAAAATTCTTGAGACTTTTTCAGTGACAAAGATTTAGTTGGAGATAAGACTTCTTTATTTTTTCACAGCTTTTGATGGTGTCATGGTCATTAGATATGTGTATCATTTATATTTTTCCCCTGTTCATGATGCATGTGACTGTAGTATGGGTGATATTTCTTTGTATTTTGTTCAGGTTTCCTTTCACATTTGGCAGTATTTCTTGTTTGAATCTTCTGTATTTGTATTTTGAAAATTACAAACACTTTCACTGTGAAAATCAGATAAATTTTCTCTAGTTTATATGGAACCTTATATCCCATCCTAATATAATTTTCCTTGTTCTTTTAAGCAAAACCCCAAACCTAAATAGAAAGCAATGTTCTTGCCCTAAGGATCATTTCTACCCAACTATTATTCAGTTTGTTTAAATGCTTAGTTATATTGTCCAGATCACCTTTTTCTGTGTGATTCCTCTTATTTTTTTCTTTAAAGTCATACTGTTTACCTACTTGTTTAGTTGCATCTTGGAAATAGCTTGCAGAAAAGGGCAAGGCAAGAAATCTATAAGACATTGGATCCAGTGCATGAGTTGCTTACCTTTTATTTTTGGACTATGCTGGTTATATTTACCCCAATCTCCAAAAAAACAAACCGTCCATTTTAATTTTCCATGTCAGCTGTTCCTGGACTTTCTCCTTACATGCCTGTCATAGAAAAAAACCCTTCTGGGTACAGTGTGGCTCTTCTTTATTGATTGGTTCAAATTTAAAAGCACACTGTTGTTTAAATCTTCACTCTTTTTAAAAAATATCATTTCCATATTTCCAAGGCTTTAACAAATGCCAGTTCTTGCTGAAGAATCCATCTGTACAAGATGAACCAGAGGGACTTTGTAGGCATCTTTTAAGTAGACATGTATTTACAGCTTTGGTACTATGTATGTGTTTCTATAGTAATGGAGTAAGATTAGAAACAGTGAGGTGAAAAAAATGCACAGAGGGACTCCTGGTAAGAAATAACCTCCAGTGATTTGAAACATAGTTCAATTGTCTCTGCCATAAATTTGGGAATAAGTGTCATATATGGGTGATAAAAATGGCATAGGCTATTTTTTATATACTCATTATTCACTTAGTTTGTCTTTTTCAATTAACATGGAGTCTATCTTTCTCATCTGACTGGGTTTACGTTTCTTTCATAATCATATGTCAACAAACCACAATAGACACAGCATAATGTGGCATATAGTGTAAATCTTTAGGTTAATCCTTAACATTTTTTATTATAGTTCATTTGGAATCACTTTGTAACTTGATCATGATTTGTACGGGTGTGGTTTTTTTTCATTATATGCTTAATATGTTACAGCTTCATCTTTTCTCACCTCTTTAATGTAGAGAGGATGATCAACTACTCATCCAATGAGATTAGAGATAGATATATAACTATATATATATAGTACTTGATTAAAATTTTTCTTTTTTAATCTTTCAAAAGACATGCCTTATCAATTTACTTCATTTGAGGAGTCTTAGCAATTTGTGTGTACTTCTGCTTTTAAAATCACTAATAAAACTGTTGACCATCAACATGATTCATTATAGTTACTTTGTATGTGTCAACACAGCAACATAACCTTGCTTCTGGGGATTTAAGGTACAACAGTTTTTAAAGGCAGTCCTTTCCAGGACTTTGCACTAAAAGGAATGCTCAACTTCTTGTTAGGCTGGATAAATGTGGTATTTTTAGACATCTTGAAGTTCAGTCACTTTTATTTTACATCATGTGTTCTGTTTCTGATTAAGTGTATATATATTTAAAAGGCAATTTAGCAAACTCTGGAGAGGGATTTTAAAACATAGTTGCGAAGTCGAGGGAGAGCAAAAGCAAAGTCCTCCAATATTTCTTTATTTAAGAGAACAGGCAGTGACAGCTATCGCTTGGCAGTTTGTCTTCAGGCTTTTTCCCTATTAATGAATCGCATGACAACTTTGAAATCAAATTAATTAATTGCTTTCTGATGCCGGCCTGTGTAAAGCTAAAAGATACATGGCAATCTGTTTAATATTGGTCGCCTTTGGACAGTATGTCTGTAATAAATGTGCCTAGCTTGCAGCTATCTCCCAAAGTTCTCTGGCCTGCTGTCCCAAATTCCCTGGCTGGCAGCCGGCTGCTGGCTCTCTGGGTCTTTGAGGCAGAGGAGAGAAAAGGCTGGTGGCTGCAGGAATTGCTCTGCTGAGCTGCTGTTGCCTTCTCATGGGAGTGCCGGTACAACTGCCAGGTTATCCCCTGGAGTGTCCCTGGCCATAGGATGGATGTGTGTCCAGCCTCCAAACCAGCCTGCTTTCTCCTTGGGCTGTGGGCCCTGCCATGTGCGTGCAGAGGCTTCTATCTCATTGCCACTTTCTGAATCTTGTCATTTGAATGGTGTCAACTCACCAGTTGATGTGTCCATGATGGAGTGACTAACTTCTTGATAATGTGATTGGATAACATTTTGGTTTTCTGCCACAGGAGGGGAGAAAGAACGACCCAGCACATAGTCTTTAGGTGCCTCTGTAGGAATCTGCTTGGCCCACCCCGACAAGAAATTGGAGTAGTTCTGTCCTAAGTATCTTTGTTTATTAAGTGTGACGTACATTTACAATATTAAATCCTGTAAACAACAAACGTGCTATGATTTGTTATGCTTAGCACTCTTTAACACAGGACTTGCTTTGGGCTAGAAATTTACAATGTTCTTGAAAAATTCCATCTGTGTGGTTCCAGCCTTCATTAAAGAAAATAGCTCCAAAGTCTTTAAAACAATTAAAATCTTGCAGTGTTTTCTGTTTATAATCATTGAAGTAAAGAGAACCATAAACTGTTTTAACAATGAAATGCAAAATAAATCTTAGCTTTTCTCCTTGTAAAAGGACTGTAGAAGAAAATGAAATTACAATAGCTTTTAACTTTTGACTGTTCTGTGAACTGGCACTTAAGTTTTGAACTGTATGAGCTGGTTGAAGTGGACAGAGCTAGTCTGAGGTGTGACTTTCTTTTTCAGTCAGTTTGTAACCTGTATTGGCAGAGCAGTTTGTGAGTGATTTGTATCAATTGTATCTTTTGGTTTGGTAGCTTTTGTTCATTTCCTGCAGGCAAATAATTCTTCTGGGGTATGGTGCAAGCAAATTCAATATCAAAAGCTTTAAGAAACAGAGCAACAAGTATGGGCATTTAAGCTATTAAGCAGTCTAACACACAAGCTTAAGAAAAGAGGTATTAAGTAGGTTTCCAGTGTGTATTTTTCTTTGCTTTGTTTTTGTTTATTCATTTTAGTGTTTTTTAATTTTTTTTTTTTTTGTTTTCATATTGTCATTGGGAACAGGTAAATGTCTGCAATGTGTGATACTAAATAGCTGGTCAATTCATTAGGAGAAATTTATGGGAATATGTCACTTGGTCTTTTTTTTGCTCTAAGGTAACTGGTTAGTTAAAGTGCTTTCAGACCAGAAGTCTGTTCAAAGAGGTTTTCTTTCTGGAGCTTATCTTTTATTCATTTTAAAATTTCCTGATGGATCAGCTGCTGCTGAAACATGAATCAGGTCTACACTGAAGTGCTTGTGAGGAGTAGTTTTGTTTTCTGTCTAGCATTAAACTAGTACAGGAGAGACCAAGTCGTGGATCATCCTGGAGAGGGGAGAGGAAGTATGTGACTAGAACAGTGGTGAGAAATAGGTACATTTTGCTACTTTTCTTTGAAGTTTACTGTATTAAACTAGGATCTGCCATACTGAAGTCCCAAGTTCTGTTCTAATTCCTACATAAATCACTTTGTGGAAGGTCAGAGAAACTACAGGAACATTTCCTTATGTTAAGGCAGTCCATATTCCTCCATAGTTTGGAAGTAAAGGAAGTGAAGGAGTGATCATAACTTAGATGACTTGCTGGCTTCTTGTCCAGAGAAGCTTAGAATGTTACTCATCTTCTGCATCTGATACATCCTGGATGGATTTACAACAGTAAATTAAGACAAGATATATGACATACTGTGTAACTCTGAGTAGATAAGAAATGTATATGATACAGTAAAATGTAATTTTCAGGTAAACTGCTTCTTTAGCATCGTGTGTATGTCATATCTGTCTTCGTATTTTGGGGTTGTGATGAATCAAGCCATATGGTATCTCTGGACATATGGAAGTAATAATGTTCCATGATGAAAACAGTGCACCCTGACTGTGGGTACACCTAAGCTTGGAGAGCTTGTTTCACATACTCATGTGAGAGGGAAGCCATCCCAGGGATGACTTCTGTAACTGCTGCTGTTTAGAAATGACAAACTTGTATTTGCTTGCTCTCTTTCTGCCTCTCTCCTCCAACTCTACGTATACTGAAAGTAAATGGAGCGTCTGCTTCTGCCCTGTCCTCCCATGGTTGAAAATTCTCTATTATTTCTGCTTTTCAAGTCCACGGTTTTCTGGAAAACAACAAAATCTGTCAGCAATATAGTTAGTCCTTAAATCTTTGTATCCACAGTATATTTTAAGCCAGAAGTGGTAATCCTTTTTTATAATAATCAACTTGGTTTCTCTTCCCCACATACTCCATAATTGTGTTATTTCAGTGTTTGTATTTGAATGTTTATATTTGAAAGCTTTGACAGTCAGAATCTGAGACGGCAGAATTCTCACCTGGGTTGAGCCTTTCCAAGAAGTAAAGAAGCCCTCTGAGTTTAAATGAAGACTTCTGAATCCAAGTTTTGTGATTGATTAGTGTCCAAAGGGTACCATGCAAGTATTGCTCCTGATTTATAAACATGACTAATTCCTCTGAAATTTTGTATGTTGGTGCCTAGATAGCACTTTGAATCTGCTATCTAATTTTTAAAATAAATAGATAAAAGTATGGAAAAATAAATATTTAATCAGGCTGTCCCTCTTCAAGTGAAAGATAGTTTTGTACTGGAAAACCATGTTAGGTTTCATTGAGAGAAAAACTGTTGATTGGTTTTGAACTGTTTTGATTTTTGCTCTGAATAGTAAAAGTATCAGTTTTTTTGACCTTAGTTTTGTAGTTTGTCAATGGCGTTGGGTCCTGTGGGTTCTCCTCTGCCAGCTTGATTGGCAATTCCAATCATTGTAATTTACGAAGATGTGTAATTTTTCTATGGGTTTGGAAAAAATCCCTGTAGGCATTCTTGGTCTGCAGCATAGAGGCTGTTGGGGGTATGTCTGGAGGATGCATTAATACATGTTAAGTGCCTTTCCTTCTGTCCTTTTAAAGAAGGAATGCCACAGAACTGAGTGAAGGTCTCCTCCATTCAAGATTGCTTTGGAAAATGTAGTGGGAAGATTCTCTATCTTATGGAGAGAGGAGGATCAATGTCATTCTTCAAAATTCTAAAATACTGTGAAAAATGAATATTTTTGCTGCATTCGGTGAGGACGGTGATCTAAACATATAGATAATCTAGTGAATTATTTGTAAAGAAGAACATTTTTGTAATAGTTGTGCTAGTGTTCTTGAAGGGTAACTTTTGACTTGTTTTCTTGCATCCAGTAATACAAAGGGCAGTATGTTTCTGTTTTATAAAGAAAAAAAGCAGGCAATTAAGTTTTTCATTTAGGAAATCTGCAGTGAATATTCATGTCAACTTTTGCATGTAGACAGTTGTGTACTTAATTGGCTGTTACTTATGTTTCTGTACTAAAAGGGAATGTCTCATCTGATTAGAAAAGTGATAGGATTAAAATAGTATTATCCATATGCATTTGCAGCTTTACAGAGAGAGCCAAGGTGTATATACGTGTCTGTGTGTGTGTCTGTGGGGGTGGGCAGGCACTGTGAGAAGGTGTTTTGTTACCCACAAATGCTTTCTCTTATCCAATGAGCCATTGTTACCCATGCAGATGAGACATTCATGCTAACAAGCAGGATTTTTTGGTTGTATTTCTCCTTTTCTGTTTTTGGGATAATTGTATGTTGAGTGGTAACTATAAGAAACTTCTAATGTTATTTTTTGCCATTGTTTAGTCAATAAGGAAAACATACTACTTTGTTACACTCCCAGAAATTCAATACACACTGCATTCTTTTTATCCTAAGGAATGGATATTTACTATATTAAAAGAACTGTGGTAGCTTTTATGGAGTGCTTTGTTTCTACATGACTGTATAAAAGTATCATCTGAGTAAGAATTAAAACTTAGAGTGCAGGCTAGAGCCTTTGTTTGTGATTCTACAAGTGGAGGTGTGCTTAATTTAAAGTACACTGTTGAGCTGGCCTCCTTTGATATGGTTCATTTGCTTACTGAATAGTTTTCAGGATTGCTTTGGATATGAATCTTTAGTCAATCAGTGATTTCAGAGGCATTGTGGGAACACTTGAAAATACTGTAACCAGTAAGTGAGCTATATTACTATCTGGGTAAGTGTTACTGCTGAAATAATAAATTGCACAACCATCTTTGCAACTTGAACTTCTGAAATAACATGGCAGTAATATATGCATAAAGGCTATTTCCATGTTTTAGCTTTGTCTTTTACTTTAGGTGATGGAAAGTAATTGTTATAGGACTGCAATTTATTAGGACTTACGTAGCATAATTAAGTGAGCAAGAATCAAATGTCACCATAGGATTTGCTGTGCTAAGCATAAGTAGATAGAGAACAAATGTATCCCATTTAGAATCTAAAATGTCGGTTAACTATGCTGTGAGTAGGGCTGAAAATAATTTTCTTATTTTTTTCACAGTAGTATCAGAACAAGATCATTACAGCAGTATTTTGTCTTTTTTTGAGGTGTATTTATTTTCTTCTTTATTTAGATGTCGAAACATTTGTTTCCCAAACACTAAAAGGAGAAAATCTATCCAAGAAAGCAAAAGAAAGGCGGGAAGCTCTTCTTAAGAAGATAAAGGATATTAAGGCAAGGTAAGTGAACTTCATGGCTTTAATATGTTAGAAAGTCACTTACTGATATCTTAAAGTTTTATGCAATCTTTTCAAAAACATTAACCATATTAACGATTAAAAAATCTGTCTAGGTCCTGATTTTTTCAAAAAATCTGCATGGGTTCAAGTCTTGTCTTCTCAAATCTGCTGCAATTTAGTAAGAAATGGGATCAGAATGATTTGTCCCATTTGAATTGTTTAATATTTTGAAACCTGATTACAAGCTAGCTGGGCAGAGCTTGCCTTCACCTCTGCTTTTGTAAGATCCATTAAAACATGAGAAATATAATGTACAAAGGATATGAATGAGCTTCCTATCACCATACTCAGCTGGTGTAAGACAGCTGTGTGTTTTCTCCTAAGCATTCCATTGATGGCATGCTTCTGCCCCTGTGGCAGCTTGTTTATAATATCAAGGACAGCACAATCATGTGGTGAGGGCTCTAACTGGAGGGAGACATGAGATGTGCCCCAAAATCTTGTATTTAAAGTTCTGTGTCCTTCTTATTCAGGCTGTAAATGCTTAGGGAACTAGCTCTCCTTCATATTCTCTTTTAAGAAAGTAGTATTTTATCTATTTATTTTTTCTTTCCTGGGTTTTCTATTCTGGGTTATTGAGTTAACTGTGAATGTACAGAAGACTTGCAGATACAGTGCTACTGACTTTTTTCTTGACTGACTGATGCTTTTTTGGATGATGAAATATCAAAGAGAGGGAACCTGCATTTATGGGCATATTGACACCGAATCTTTTACTATTCATTTATGTGACCCCATGATTTCACATCTTATTTTAATTTCTAATGCCTTCCTCATTTCCTGTAATACTATTCACTGTTAACAGTGTTTTGCTTTTCATGCAGGCTACAAAATACATGCAACATTGAAATCTTCTTTGATTTTAACATCCCACATGTTGGGCTGTGTTACTGCCACTTGCTACACTGGATTTCTTAGATCTGGCCTTTTATCTCTGTTTGTATTTCTCAGTTTCTTATCTTTAGACCATTCCTTTCTCTTCTGCTCATTTCTGCCAACATCTCCTTATTGACTAAACTGATATCCTTACTACTGCTTATTGTTCACAAAGATGATCTTGGCAGCTGCATTTTATTTACCAGTTAGTTCTTAGCCCATGAATGTTTCTTGAGTGCCATTCCACATAACCCTGTCCTGATAATTTGTCTGTATCATCAAACTGCATTCTGTAATTATTTTAGTTTCTGAAATACTAAGATTTACCTCCAAAGAAACAGTGTATGAAAGTATGTTTTTTCTCTGGAATGATATATTTTTTTTGTTTTCTAGGCATTATATAAGTTTGAGATCTCCTTATTTGAAAAGGAGATCTCCTTATTTGAAAAGGAGTTCTTATTTAGGCATGCTTTAACTTCTATCTTTCTGGTTAATTATTAATCCATTTTCATTTGGATTTCTGTACATTTACTGTAGCTATAACCACTATTTTTTATTTTCTATTTAGTTTCCTATTGAACTAGTGGTTTATTTCAAAATATGTTTAATGGTTCTACTTGCACACAAAAATTTGTGGAATTTGTGGACATTTAAAATTATAGATGCTTTTGTGTGTTTTTATACCTTAAGATATCTGAGCAGATGTATGTTACTAGGAAAGGCTGCTCAGTCTGGATTTGGTTTTGTTCAAGTCTTCCTTGAAGTGACTGGGGATTCTGTCAGCTGCAAAGGCAAAAGGAAAACTGAGTAAATACTTAAAGCCAAAGATAAAGACTTTAGCATTTTCAAGGAGCACTTGCAGCGCTGAGTCTCGACCACAAAACTTGTTGAAAACTGGTTGCTGTTCTGTGCCATGTCCTCCTGCCGTGGGTTTGCGAGTGTGCGTTGCTTTATGATGTTTCTTCTTCTTCTTTTCCTGCAGCTATCCTCAAGAATTCCCGGAGAAAGGTGAGTCTCGTGCCCTTTTCCCCGCCGCTCCCGCCGCGCTGCTTTCCCAGCGCCGCGGCCGCGCGAGGCCGAGGGGCCTGGCGCCCCCTGCTGCGGCCGGCGGGAACAGCGGCCCGAGCGCCCGGGGCGCGCACGTCCACCGCGGCCGCTGCCGGCAGCGAGCGCAGCGCGCAGCGCTCACCGATGGAAACACTCGGCTGCAAACGTAGCTCGGGATTTAATCTATAATGCAGCTCGTTATGGAGCTTATTTGTTATAAATTTAGTATAAATGGAGCTTTGTTAGCAAGAGTGCAGCCTTGCGAAAGACCATGTGACGTGCGGTTTTTTTTTCCAGAGGAAGTGAATGCAAAGTAGCCTGCTTAGGAGATAGAATTTTAGCAGAGGTTACTTATTTCAGCCTTTTTTCTTACGTTGCAAAAGTCTTCAATTCCATAGTGATGTTTCTTTAACCTTTTAATAGGATCATCTCGTGGCAATATGATATTGGCTTTCGATCCACACTGAATGAATGTTTTCATAGTGCAGCGGGAGCTCAGACCTTTAGCTGGAGAGGAGATGATTTAGTGTGCGAGTAATGAAAACTGAAGTGTGGGTTATCTATTGTCTTCTGGTGGAGTTTAAACAAAGCTGCAGAGTTCGGTTTAGAGAAGACTGAGGGGTTTGTTGCTACAGTGTTCTGTTCTGTAACTAAACCTGGAAGGGCTCTTATTTCCATGATGCTAATTCTTGAGGTCATGACCTATAGCCTGTGGATGCTGGTATGAGGGTCACAGTGCGAGGTCAAAAAAGCCTATGCAAAGCTTCACTTTTTACAGTGGTTGAAGAAGTGTCTGTTTCTGGACAAGGAGGTTCAAATGTGTAGGCTGCAGCGTGCCTCCTGAGAAAGTGAAAATATGTTAAGTCATATTAGGCAAATAATGTTGTAACAAGGCACAACAAGTTCATACATTTCTTATGCCTGTTTAAATCAAGTTATGTAGCCATAACAGTTCAATTGAAAGGGACAGTGCAACTTGAAACTTCCCAAAGATTCAAGATTGCCAAGATTCTGTAAACTCCAACTGTGTGATTGTTTAAAAATTGTATCACAGTAATTTGCTATTTTTTTTATATTACCGCTCAGCACCGCTACAGAAGATAAAATGTAGTTTTCCTCTTATCCTCCCTGTCCACCAGAACTGAGTGAGGGAAAGTAAAATGTTATTTTATTAAGAAAATTACTAACATAAAATTAGGTGGGGTGGTTGTTTCATTGCGGACCTATCTTACTTTGAGAGAGCACGTTTTTGAAGATTTAATAACTTCCTGAGGCTCTGACTCTGTAATAAGTGTAAGAGTTGCCTACAAAAAGCAGAGTTTGCATTTACTGCTTTGTGTAATTTGAAGGTCAAGAAAATTCTAGTCTATTTACTTTCTTCATTGATAATTTGATTCAGAATTTCTTTTCCAGTTCAACAAATTATTAACAAAAATGAGATTTCATTATCTCTAGCAAAATGGATGATTTGATTTGTATAGTCTGTAATTGTTACTGCATAACTTGCTGTGATTTCTGTGAAAATTATGTTCAGTCTTATTCTTTTTATTAGAGTACATTTGATTCTTAATCAGGATATATTGTCTTGTAAAAAATTCTCGTGATGTCTCTCTGGTTCAGATTGTAGAACTATGTAAAAATGCTGAGGCTTGTGAACACTCACACCTTAATTTTCAGTATTTTTCAATAAAATTAAAGTTATACCATTGTTTTCTGCAAACAAGGACGCATCCCTCCAAATTAATGTGCATTTGCTGCATGCAGGAGAATAAAAAAACTTACAAGAAATAGGAGCCTGCACTTACTTGCAAATTATTTAAGGGAATGTGAATCAGTGGTATGAGTTGTTGGTGTAATGTCCAGAGTTCAAGAAGTGTATGCTAAACTTTATTTGGTTGTGTCATTCTTACTTTAGGACTGTACAAATTAGGCATGACTTTTGTAGGTGTAGAACAAAGGACTCACATGGAGATAAGCAGTCAGATTCTTGGCCAGCTCCTAGTGCAACAAAGCAGTGGCAGCAGCTGAGGGAGGTCAACTTTTGTGCCCATTTTCATACCTCTCTGCACACCTAGACATTTGAAAAATGGAAAATTTGGAAAGTATTGAAAACTCAGAAGGCTGTGATGGTCAGTTCCACCCCCTCCAGAGAAAGAAGAAAGACATCAACGTATAAGGTGAAAAAAGGATAATATATTTTAGGAAAAAAAGGAGGTGTGGGAGCAGGAATTTGGAAACTACCCTGAAACAAGCTAGGAAGAATAAAAACTTCTGTGTGTATTTAAACTCCATATTTACTATTCTTGCTTTTGTGGTAGCAGTCACTCCATTTTTAAAATGTAAATAAAATAATCTCTGTTTTAGCTGAAAGAGAAGGTGAAGAATGGTACATGCTGTCATGGTATATTGTCATGATATAGTAGTTATACTACATCAGCTGTTTTCAAGAATCTTGTGAGTTGTGACCTGTCATCCTTTCAGAGGCATCCAGAAGTATTTTTGGAGGCTGAAAGAAGTGGATTAGCACTTTCAAAATTCATATACTTCCTGTAGGACGTAATGATATTTGACTCCACTCTCAAACAGCGTCTCCTTCAGCTTGTGAGTTGTTCCACAAGGATGTGTTGTGTACATACTTTCCACTCCACTCTCTTTCATCACTGAACATTTTTGAAGTCCCACTGACTTTGCACGTAGTGACTAGCAGGTTTGACTAACTATTTGTAAACTCTTGTTTTGTGGGTTTTGGCCAATATCATACAGAATCTTGCCTATCCATAAGGATAAAGCAAGGAGGTGTGAAAGAATAACAGTAAAAAAGTAATTGAAGAGCATGTGTGCAAGTAGAACCAGGCTCCTTAAAACTATGATCACCCATGTGCATCTCTCTCAGAAAGTGCATACATATTTCTTTGCAACCAGATTCATGAATTTGAGGACTTTCTTGAATCTTCCTAGAAAGAAGCCTTCTGATGTTGTCTGTCAGGTCAGTAAATATGCTGACAAAAGCATCTTTTTGTCTATATAGGCTGAAAAAAATTGAAGCTTTTTAGGAGAAGTGGGTACATGTGCAAGTGAAAGACACAAAATTAATTGTATGGGAAAAAATTTAATTTTTGTGTGTGATGTGTTGCCTGATTTAACACTGACTTTTACAGTTAAGTGTGTTGTTAATTTATGGATAAAGAAAGTCCATGTTGTTCTTATGACCAAAAATGTACAATTATATTTATATCCAATCCACTGGTCTTTCATCAGATTTTATTTTTTAAGTTATTAGACATTTATTGTATCCATTTTATTGTTAAATTGAAGAGCTCTGTATAAATGTCTTTCTCTTAGACACTGCTGCTTTTTTTCCTTTTAATTTGAAATATTTGACTGTTTATTTAAGCAGTTTAAGCAAAACTAAAAAGCTGTAGTCGCACTCAGCGACCTGTTCTAGATCTTAGAATTGGGAAAAAAACTTGAAAACAAAGGTAATCTGCATACAAAATTTGGTTCATTTTTTTGGTAAGACTAATATTCCACTAACATTATAAAAGTCTCAACTTTGTCAAAGATTCTGACTTAATAAAGTTTTTGGCATTTCTCTGTTTTGAGATTAATTGAATCAATACTGTGACTGCCAAAATGTTTAGTTAAAAGAACCTTGTTTTCAATTTGTGCTAAAAATAGTGCTAAAGTTGGCAGAAGCACCCTAAGCTCTAGAAGCTGTATTTGTGTTTGAAGTTCAATTGCCATCTGTTCTATGCATTTATTTTAGTAAAATACATATTTTTACTCACTTTTCACAAAATATTTTGGCTCAATGTTGAAAGTGAGACACCAGAAGTACTAGCCAAATCGAGTCATACTATGGGAATTTGCAGAACCAGTTCCCCAGAAAGCACTCGTTGCACCTCGTATGTGATCTGCAGCACTAAATTATGCAGAAAAGGATGACATGACATTTTCTAACTAGCATTTTCACTCTGATAAAAACTGATGATGGTCCACTTTTGTTTTTATTTCACTGTAACATAATAGAGGGCAAAACTGTGTCCCTAGAGCACTGGTGTTATTCACAGTGTAATTATGGGGAGCACCTGTAAGAAACCTTTAGATGACTCAGATGCTTCTGGCTCTTGGCAGAGCAGAGTGTGTCTGGAGCCTGAGACCTCTCCTTCCTGGAAATAGTCAAGCTGTTAGAGTAGCACTATATGCAAAGGATTTGATTTTGTATTTTTTTCTTTTCTGTTTTTGTACAGGGGTCATATTTCCTTTTTATTTTTTTCCCCCTCTGTGCACTCTTTTTCAGGAAATGGCAGCAAGTAGAAGTCCCTTTGGACTTCAGAAATGGAGTCAGTATCTTGTGGTCACCAGAGCTGCATGTGCACGCAAGTTCTATATTTTAACGCACTTGAACTTTTTAGTCAAGAGCATAAATACATGGTTAGTATTTAACCATAAATGGGAAAGATATGGCTTAGTTGTTACCCACTTCTTTGAGGATCATCATGACTTATTTCTGGAGAGACCATTATTAAAAGTGTGCCAAATACCACTCTGTCCCAGAAGTCTGGGAGGTCTCACTGTAGGCACGTCACTGTGTTGTCCCTTTCAGCTACACACAGCTGTTATCTGTGAAGTGTCCGCACCAAGTGCAATTTCAAGTAACATGACATACCAGTGCAGCACAAAATGGTTTTGGCCTGATATGCATCATAAGAATGAGATCTTAAGAAAGAAGTTACAACTACAGATCATAAGAGAGAACTCATCAAGCAAAAGTTGCAGTTGCTTTTCTTGCTTGAAGCACATTTGCTTGCACGCTTAATGTTGTTTCTGTATTGTTTTAAGAATTAGCTGTTAAAGAGTTTCTACTTGACCTTTACAAAACAAGCCTTTAAAAATCATCATGTTAATAGGGGACCCTAGAAGGCCCTTCAGGAATGAGTGTGTTGGAGCATACTGCATGGCACGGCATGCATTGAAAAACTGATTGTCAGAAGAATCCAGTCTTGCAGGATGACTGGTGGATTGGGTCAGTAACATCTTAAAAATAAAGGATGCCCCTATCAAGGGGCTAAAGTATACCCCTGCCAGCTTGAAAGCAGCTTTGTCTACTTGTTCTTATGAAAAACTGAGTAGTGAGAACCTTGATTGGTCTGCTTGATGGCTTCATCCAGTCCTTTGTTTCATGGGTTCTTACTGCAGCAGAGATTGGACAGGATGAACTGATTTCCACCTGCTGTGACTTGGGACCTTCTGAAATGGCAAGAAGCAGGGTGGTTTGACCTACATGTCTTTTTATTTTCCTGAGTTGTTTTATTTCTCTTATACTTGAGCAGTTTTAATGCATCATTCTGTCTAGACATTTTAAGAAATAAATTGAAAGTGTTTAGTTATCTGAGGATGTGAGCTATCAAGTTTCTTTCAGAGGCATTGGCTGAAACATCTTGCTTGCTCTTTTTCAAAATAAGTGGTGGAAACAGTATCTTTAATGCTTAGGAATTCTTTGTTATAATCTCAATGTTGAAGAAGAAAATGAATTATTGGGGGAAAAAATCTGGATTTTTTAAAAGCTAAATTCTTACAATGTAATATGGTTCTACTCATTATATTGTACCAACTAAATTTGTTGGAAGTCTTCAGAACAACGGATAGGAACTGAAGTACAGCCCTTGTTACAATGAAGAGAGTTTGTTTTATGTTCCATTCCTAATGTAGTAAACTTACCCTTTGGTATGCATTATTTCCTGAATCAATAAATAAGCTGTAATGGAAAACGTAGCATTTAATAAGGAATGACATTGTATGGTTTTTTTTTTTTTAGACATCATAAAATATTGATTCTGCTATCAAACCTGTAGGAGATTAGTTTAACTTGCAGAAACTAGAGAATAGGGTCAGTTCACGTACATATTTTTGTTATTGTGACTGTTAAATATCTACCTTTAATTAACCTATTTTTTCCCCAACTTCCAGATAAATCATGATATTCTGAGGAAACAAGAAACTATATTAATGAGCATCAACTCCATGATTATACTTGTGGCTGCATAACAGGGACACAGTCATGTCATTTCTTTAGGCAATAACTTTTGCAAAGAAGTATTTTTAAACTGGTCATTAATTTTATGACCACAGAAATGAGATGCAAAATTTATGCTGTTGTCATTGGCATGGGTTCAAGGCACTACTGACATTATGTGTGATTGTAATAGAATGGCTGCCAACTAATGAGTCTATAGACATTTTGTTTGAGCATGCTTTGCTTTTAGATGTTTGATTAGGCAGCAATGCTTTCAATTATGCCTGCAAATTGTATTGAATACATTTACCTGATGCCCATTGTTGCTTTGTAGTTCGGTTTTCTATTACATAAGTGCAAGTTGAATGCTTTTCTTTAATTTATTGATGCTTTTTGGGTGTATTTTTAGATACTTGGCACCTGAAGAGAATAGTGGTTTGTGCTGCTCAACACTGACTCCTCTGACTGTTTCAGGAGTAACACATGGAGCTTCAAATGCAATTCTGACTGCTCTTACTCCATAGGTGCAGTATAAACTTCAATGCAGCATTTTGATGGAGGAGCATGTAAAGTGGAGAAAGGGCAGAGATTGCTCAGAGTGGGAACGTAGGAGACTACATAGGATCAACAGGAAGCCTCTTTGTGAGCTGTCAGGAGCAATATCTTTGTGTATTAACAGAATACAGTCCTAAGATATCTTTTAACCCTGGCAGAGCTAGGAGGCAAGAACCCCAAGGTTGATACCAGAGAGCAATCCTTCTTTTATACCAGTACATAAACACATTGTGAAATGTTGCCTGTTAAAACTCCAGAGCACAATGAGTCAGCTTTCTTATTGAAATGCCTGCAGTTTTTCTGTACAAATTGGATTATTGAAGAATTGTATTTTTCAGTGTATAATAGAAATTGATGAAAACTATTATTTATTTGCTACTCTTTTTCTTTACTCTAAAATAAAAAATGGAGGATTTTTTTGTTTAATCTAGTCTTGCATGTGTGTGGGTTGCTTGTACCTCTTTCCAGAGTCTGCCACCTATTCTCCTTATTTTTCATGTAAAGTGTGGATACCTGAATGTAGTATTGTATGACATAGGATTTATATTTTGGTTCTGAGTGTCTTTCTCAGTGAGGGCTTTTTTCATGGAAGTCTTCAATCCTTCTTTAGGATTTAAAATCTAGAGAATGCTTTTACAAATGTAAAGCACTGAGTGTGTAATTTCTTTCTTCATAATACTCTCAACACTTTTATTTTTTTGCTGTTTTGTTTTAAGAGCTTTTGAATTTGTATATTCTAGACATAAACCCGAAACTTGTTTTATTATGAATCAAATTCAGTGTTGCTATGGTTTTTGTTGTTTCAAATACAGTATATAACTGTGTCATGATTTTCGTGCCACACGGCAACTATAGCCCATATAGTCCCTCACTCATTTGCTCCTGCTGGGATAGAGGAGATAATCAGAAGGGTAAAAGTGAGAAAATTCGTGGGTTGATATGAAGTTGGTATAATAGGTAAAGCAAAAGCTGTACACAGAAGAAAGACATAACAAGGAATTCATTCATCACTTGCCCTGGGTAGGCAGGTGTTCAGCCATTTCCAGGAGAGCAGGACTTCATCACAAGTAACAGTGATTTAGACAAACATCATCACTCTTAGTGTCTCCCACTTCCTTCTTTTTCCACCAGCTTTATATGCTGAGCATGGCATCTTATGGTGTGGAGTATTCTCTTGGTCAGTTGGGGTCAGCTGTCCTGGCTGTGTCCCCTCACAACTTCTTGTGCACCCCAGCCCACTCACTGTTGCGGTGGTGTGAGAGGAAGAAAAGGTGTTGACTCTGTAAGCATTGCTCAGCAGTAACTAAAACATGCCTGTTTTATCAACACTGGTTTTAGCACAAATCCAAAACACAGCCTGATACGAGCTACTGTGAAAAACTTTATCAAAGTCAAACCAGCACAATGATAGGTACATGTATGGTATGCCCTAAATATGTATGTATGTATTAAAAATTCCCTTGTTTCTAGGTCATCTGGCTTTTATATGAAAGTAAAGCACAAATGTTTACTGAATTTGAAATCCTAAGTGTAATTGGAAAATGGTAGTATGGTGACTTAGTGGAAGAGCAAGGTAACAATGCAACTTTGCAAACTTACGTAAGGAATTATGTGTTGCTGAGTGGGACAAAGTCCACTGGAGATGTTTTTTTCTACATATATACTCACCTACTTGTCATCCACAAGTCTTATTCATTCAAATATGCTAAGGTTTGCCATTCAGCTCATGAATTATGTGTGCTGGAGTGTGGTGTTTCTGGAATTGTTTTCTTCTAGAAATAATATTTTAAATTTAGGCTGGCGCTTTCATGAAGGTTCAATGATGACATGTTTATGCATAGCTAATAAGAAGACATTTTTGATTGACAACCAGGGCTTGCACATACACATATATTCTATGCATACTAGTAAAAGTTTAGGACAGGAAAACAGTGGAACTTTTGGAATGGAATGGAATTTTGCCATTATATCGTGTTTGCTCTTTTTAGATGGAGTGTATAATCTAATACAAATATATATAGGCAAAGAGAGACAGTCACCTGCTCTCTGGAATCTAAGTGTAAAAGATGATCATGCTGGTTATAAATAAGGCATAATATTTTCTGTTCATGTTCTATCTGTTCTGTGTTTTTCTGTTTGGAGGAAGAGGTGAGTTCTAGAGAGAAATAATTTACTTTTGATTGGTTTGACAGGTGTGATGAAGTGCAAATATTTTGATCAGATTAACACGATGACTGGAGTGCTACTTGGAGAGGACTGTGTCAAAAATAGGTTGGAGTCAGGTTCAGATTCAGAGCAGTTGTTAAATGGCATGGGAGCTCGGGAGGAAGCTTTCCTAAGAAAAGCATACTAAATCAATGAAGGGAAAGCCTAGCTAGTGTTTAACAACCTTTGAATGTAGAAGAGCTACAGCAAAAATAAAGTCAGATATTGTTGTTTTAACTGCATGGAAAGCTTGCTGCTTTTTACAAACAGTCATGGAGCTTTCTGTCATCGTCTCTGAATTTTCCGTGTATTTCCATTATTAAATTGGAAGGGGTAAAACTCAGCCATGGTTAGGCTGTCCTACTGATGAATGTAACTTCTGCACCTGTGAAGAAGAATATTTTCACTATGCATGGGTTTATTTTGGATTCTTATAAATTAGTTTTCTGATACAGTGCTCCAAAAGGGAACACATAAATAGAGAAGGATATTTGGATGTCTCTGGAAAGCCTTTTGTGTTTGTATATAGCAAAAGGCAATGCTTGAACAATTTAGTGTTACATGATTTTCAAGAATTTTGAGGGCTATTTAATCTATTGGAGCATCAACTGTAGGATTCTGGTCTGATGATTTTTGTCATATTTAGCTTTTTCTCCTTCACAAATACTTGATTTGGGTTTTTTTTAGGAGCAATGTAGTTTGTTATTTTCCCCCCTCTTCTTTGCCTAGATGTGTTAAACATATCTGAGAAAATATGCTGAGTTTCAGGAAGAAGTTATTTTTTGCCTAATTAGGTGAAAGCCTCAACTAATATTGATTTCACTGTATCCTTTCTAGACCTTCTTGCTTATGCATGACACTGATCAAAGTGCATCAGATTAACTGATAATGTAGATTTTGTATCTATTGTAGCAGGGCTCTCAGTTGGGCAAGAAATTAATTTACAGAATGCTGCATTAAGCCACAGGTTGATACCAGGTGCTGCCAGGAGGCTATTCCACTTCTAGTTTCATGGGAGGAATACACACAGAGTTTTGCAAGGCAGTGCCTAATTACAGTTAAGAAAAGTAAAAGCAGGCAGAGGTCACTGCTGCCAACAGTAGTTAGGCATTTCCTGGGAGGGAAATTGCTGCAGCTCCATCCCGCACTAGGACAGGCAGAACTTCAGAGCCTGGTGCTCACCTTTATTCCTTCTGCCAATGTTTTCTCTTTCCTGCCTCTTTGCTGTGGTGTTTCTTTCCCCCCTCGTGAGAAGCTGCCAGCTGTGCAATGCTGGGAGCAGGTTCATTATATGACAGCGTTTAGGGAAACCGCTCCAGCAGCATTCACACATCAGGTCAGAAGGTAACCCTAGAATGGCATTGCTCACAGCTGGGCTGGAGCCTGCCAGTGTCCATGAGAAACAGGACTTTTTCAGTTCCAGATAGGAATTAATATCCTCCTTGCTATTGGAAATACTTTTTTTCTGTGTGTTTGTGTGATAAGCTTTTTCACTAGAAATGTGTATTGACTTTTACAGAGCTGGAAGATGAGGAAGAGTCAGAGAACTCTCTTTCTTCGCCTCCTGATAGCGTCTCAATAGCATCTGACCGATATGATAAAGAGGATGAAGCCCCTTCTGATGGTATGTGACGCTGTTTACCTTACAAATTACTAGATTTGCCAGTTTGCTATGAGCTGATATAATCAGATCCTCGTGATGCAAATGTTAACCCTGGAAAACAGATAAACAGATAAGCAGCACAGCTGAACACTTTTCTTACCTTTACAAGAACCTTTAAAGGAACTGAAGAGCTCTCTCTAGTGGTCCTAGAGCATAGTGAAGCTGTCTCAAATTTACACAGTGTTTCTCAACTTGCGTTTTTTTGATAACAAAGCATCTTCTGTAGATACATATGTTTTTAAAGATAGATCAGTGGCTAAACCAATGTAAATATTTGTAGTAACAAATTGTTTGTTAATTCAACATTATCAGATTCTTGCTTAATTTTATTTTGCTACTTAATGGCTTAATGTATTATTTATCTAATAAATAATGAAACAGTTTATGTGATTGATATTTTTCTGCAAACTCCATGCAGAATAGGTTCATAAAATATTAAATTAATTATTCCTACAGTGTTTCCTTCCATTAAGACAGTGTTTTGTACAATGTTTTTTAATATAAATTTTAAGTTTGGGTTTGCATTTAGGAAAAGTCCATGGTTCATAGCTGTTTTCCATGTTGTTTTATTTTGTATTCATTAAGTTCAATGCTAAATGTGACTGTTCTGAAGACATGAACAATTGAATATTTCAACAGTTAACAAGCTTGCTTTAGCATAGTGTCCATATTTTTGAGATTAGTTTATTGTATACATAATATAAACATCTTCTGTGGATAATATATGGCAGTAAATTAAATATATGTACAAATAAATTAATGATGTATATTAATTTGTGGCACTGGAAGTTAGATAGACTTACTAATGAATGATGTTTTCTGACATGATATGATGATCAAACTGTGGAGCTCCATCTCAAAATACAATTGCTGAATGAAAATATGCTTCCTGCAATGTAGCACTCCACATTTTATATTATCCAGATTATTCCCTTTGGAAACATAAATTGCTTTTATGAGGTATAAAATTATGTCTATTGCAGAACAGGGATAAGTCAAGTACATGCATAAGTGATAAACCTTCTAACCACTGATTCAGAATAATGCGGGTTTTTTTTATGTCCAGAACTCTGTAAAATGTATAACAATAATAATCACACTTTTTTTTTTTTTTTAATATTGAGCTTATTGCATGTTGGCAGTGTGACCTTCTACTAAAAAAGTAAAACTAGGCCTTTTTGCCCTCTGGTTGAAATGTAATTATCAGTCAAATTGAGTATGGCTTTTAGAAAACACAAGCTAATTTTCAAAACTACAGATGAATGCAACTTTCTGTGTATTTATTTTTGCTTACAAACATAATCTTATCATTATTTCTAATTATAACTTAATAACATGGTACTGATTGCATAAAGGGTATGTGACAAAATTATATGACTATTTAATAGGAGGTATGATTATAGAATTGTTTCAAAACAGTTAATCAAGAGAAAAGTGATAACGTTCATAACCTAAATAACGAACAGCTGGAGAATGCTGATGCAAGAGTATGTGAAATACTGTATGAATTTGTACAGATGGATGATTAATTTTTAGCCTGTTTTGGAAGTTATGAGAGGAGGTATAATAGCTGCTCAACAATATCTTGACTAATTCATACCAGTTTAGGTAGAAATATAGAGGGTACGATTCTTTTATATTTGAGGCGATTTTACCTTGCTGGTCTTTCTGTATTTTATGATAAATCCTCTTTAATTACCTAGTGGGAGGGTAACACGAAGAAAATTTGAGAAAAGGTGATAAATTCTGATCTGTAAATACTTAATTTATTGGAGTATACAATGTTCCTCTTTTTCTCTTTGAATGTCTAATGTGTCATTCTAAGACCGTTTTGATTTTGATATATATAATCCATCATTCCAGTCTAGCCACCTAGCCTGTGTATGAAAATGTATGTTGGGAAAATCTTATAAGAGGTGGATTGATCCCCAGAGGTGCCATTTGTTTCAGTTCTAATAGGCATAAATGGGTTTCTTGAAGCTTAATACTGTATTTTAGTTTTTTAGTGGTCTGTTAATGTTCAATATTTAAATCCTACTCAAGGAACTGGGTCTGTAAGATGGTCTGTAGATGTTTGATTTTGTATAATTACCAGTTCAATTCAGCAGGGCTCTGTACAGATCTAAAACCTGATTTGTGTAGGATCAAGGCTCTCAGCATTAACAGAAGGCCCTATCTGTAGGTAACCGAATTGAGGTGGTTTTTATTTATGTTTGAGTCCATTTCTATTTTTATGTAAAACCTTCTGCATATATTTTCTGCTAAAAAGCCCCAAGGCATTTCTCTTTATATACTTGAGTTAGGCTGCAAGGTTTGTATGACTTGCCAAAGTGTCGCAATTTGACTTTGCGTCATTACTGTCAAAACATAATTTGTGAAGGCACATGCTTGGTAACAGATAAAGAATTAGTGTATTATGTGTATGTTACAGTCATTGTAAAATCCTGGAGTTTTTGTGTGACCTTTGTCTAATGGTGTATTAATTACAAGAGGGATAATCCATTTAACAATAAGTATGGGATAACTAAATTAGCACAGGTCACCTAAAGGCCTTTTGTCAAATCTGATTGTTATGTTGTCCTTTTGACTTTTACCTTATGGTAGGCACTAACAAAGTATCTAAACTTTGATGGATTATAAACTCTAAACATGATATGTATTTTTCATAATGCTAATGTAATTTTCTAGGTACTGAAAAGGTCAAACCCCCACGTCTCTGTGTGCATTCTAAGTCTGTCTTTCCTTTTAATATTTCTTTTTCTCTGTTCCTCTGGTTCAAAAGTTCACTCAGTTCCCAAATGGCCACCTAATTTTCCAGTTATTCCCTCAAGCCATATGTGTTTTGGTTTCTTTATGGTTTATTAGGTACTGTAGGAAAGTAGCATAAGTTATATCATCTAATGAAATTCAAGCACACTTCAGTGATGCTTTGACTTGATTGCTGGCAGCAATTAAATCACAATGAAAGAGAATGATGCATGGGCTTACATGTCCAGACACCCTACAGAAATTGGAAGAGGGATAAAACACAACAAAACCCCCAAACAAAATAACAAACTGAAAAACAAGACAGACCAAACAAAACAGCACAGCCAGGCACTCTGGTCTTAACTTGATTTTTTTTTTTTATTGGCTAACAGCCTGATTGATAGCAAAATCATAACTTGCTGTATGCTAACAGGCAGAGTTCACTTGTAGGTTATTGTGAGCTGATAAAGGGTTAGATGGAGTTTTGATTTTCGCATTGGTCCTTGGTGCACCAGATTAATGGAATTTCAATGAGAGACTGGAGTAGTCACAGCTTTGTCAGAAAAATAGATGGAGATTCTATAGCCATGTCTGCTCATTAATACCAGTTGCCTGAAAGGTGTACTACTTCTCTATACAAAAGACTCAACATAATTGATTTTTGAGCGAGGTATTTTTTCACTTATTGATGACTAGGTTTCTTGCAACTGAAATGACAGGTTTTTGTATAGTACATTGTATAACAATGTTATGTCTTGTAATTTCTTACTCCCCTTCCATCTGCGTATTGAAGAATATATGCACTGGGAAATACATATGTCTTGATTAGTTAAAAACCAAAGCACACCAAAATACTTTAAAATTGAAATACCAAGATTTTCTTTCAAGTTGGAAACAAACTTACTTTTGGTTGAGAAGTAAATGGGACAAAAGTTACTGTTTTTCATTTAATTTTCAAGTTTCCTAGTTGTTAAATGGAGGTTGAATGTCAGGCTTAAACTTTCCTGTTTAATAACACTGTAATCTTCTTTTATAATATATAAAAAAATAAAATAATCTTCTTTTATAATATATAAAAATATTTTTTCTTTTTTTGGTTTATGGTATGGTAACCTGATTTTATAGTAAGAAATGTCACTAATATTAAAGGACCAAACTTTGACTTTGTAACTGGACCTCTGAGGAAGACATGTCACTTTGGCTCTGCAGGGAGTGTGTAATTGGATAATTACTGGATCTAAAAGATCACAGTGAATGGTGTGATGAAATAATTTAGATCATCGCCATTTCCATGGAAGGTCTAGAAATGTTGCCTTGAGAAGGTAAGGATGAAAGAAGTACTAAAAATGTGTCTGGGGACTTGTATGTTCTTCAGATTATCACATTTGGCTATGGCTTATGAATAAAATATGCTTTTTAGTAGAAAATTTTTAAACAGTCTGAGAATCTCTTATTAAATTTCCCCATAGTTAAAGTGGAGGAAGGTAGGGCTGGAGCAAGCAAAACTGGTCACTTGGAGACCTTTGAGGAAAAAGAGTAAATGAAAGGGTTGTGCTTTAACTGTTTGTCGTCAAAGCGCAGTCTTGAAAACCAGCAAAATTTATTGCTCCTGCAACATGATTTTCTTGCTATAATTTTTAGATGAAGCAACAGGCATCAGCACTTTGTTTTCATGTAGTTTCTTTGGAAAAGTTCTATACAAGTCTTTGCAGGCTGGAGTAAACTATTTTACACGATATATAGTATTTACTTAATATGAGCATCACGTTTTGCAGTTTGATTGATCAAGTGAGAATGAAAAATTGTGTGACTGAATTTTGCATGCTGTTTCTTTTTACATGTTAAGTCTCAAATACAAATACTGATTAAGCTTTTTTCCCCCCTTATTTTTCCGATTTGTTAGGCCTACTCATTTGAATACTGTCACTGAAGAAGGCTGGTAGAGTTCAGTGTAAGGTTTTATCTTTGTGCATACACACAAATGTTTTCCCACTTCCTGCAACTACGTTCGTACTGAGTTTATTTTTGAGGCACTGTATTAAAGCAAAAACTGTTCCTTAGTTAAGCACTGCTAGCAACTAAGCTATCAAAGGTTGGAGAATGGAAAATACAACTAGGAATTTCTATCCTTTCTCCTTTTGCCCTTCTTATCCCTCCAGTCTTGTCTTGGTATACCACTCTTTAGTAACGTAATAAGGTACATAGAGAGGATGTTTGGTTGTCTTGGGGATGACAGCATTGGAAATTTACCCGAGTTATTGTAGGAGATTAGTTGCTTGCTTTGAGTATTGGAGAGACAGGGACAAACTTAAGTGCATTACAGCCATTCAAAGGAATGAGAAACTTCTTGTCATGGTTTTCTCATAGGTAGATCTCATTGAAGGCGGAAAATCAGGTACTTTATTATTCCATATATTTCTTTTAATATTCAAGATTGAATAAAAAAGGTCATATTGAGGGGAAGTAAGATCTAGGTTTACTTGGACAGCTGATCTTCAGTGAGAAAAGGTGGCTTCTACTTTATGCTCCTACTAAGCACTGGCAGGAGGGCAGTAGCCCATCATGTGGAAAATGCATAAAGACTTGACTTTGGCATGCTAACTTTATTTGAGGGGATGCTAGTTCTTGTCAGAATTTTGAAGGGGATTATGCTTCTGCATTTTTGTCTGAGAAAGGTAATACGATGATCAAAAATGTTGCTTTCAACATAATGAATTTTAATTAGTAGCACAGTCTTAAGCAGAAGGATTGAAGTCTAAAATTCCTGATGTGGTGTGCTGAGGTTGTCAGAGGAACAATGTATCAAAAAATAACAAATTTAGGCTGAGTCATTTATGGACAGTTTAGATGTTGTCCAGAATACAATCTTTTACAAGCTGATGGAACACAGTGAAAAGTAAAGCATACTGAAGAGGAACTTAAAATATGAAGCTTTTTTTTTTAAATTCTGTTTTTTAAGGATATTGGTACATGTGGGACCAACCATATGAGTGTAAATTCCCAGACACAATTCCCTCTTCTCTGTTTGTTTAACACATGAGAATAGGGTGCCAACTTTGTTGAAATTGTGAAAAGCTGTAAAGAAGATCAACTGCTTGTTGAATAGGAGAGATCTTAAGAGTGAAATCAATGTGTCACCCACAGTCAGCCTGAGATGTTTCTTGGTGGGCACCTGTCTCATCTTTCCTAAAAATCTCTACTGGTGCAATTGCACTGTCCCTTGGGCAGTTTGTCGCAGTGCTGCATTCTGCTTGCTAGGAGAGAATACATCCCCTAACCTCCATCAGTCTGTTGACATTTGACTCTCTTTTGTCCATAATAGTATATTTTTTTTCCTCTGTAATGAATGTAGTGAATATTTTTGAAGACTGAATAGAATCTTTATAACTTTCCACATGTAGCTGCTTTTGAAACCTTATGAAAAGAACAAACAACTGAACTGCTTGGTTGCTTCCTGGTTTGTTTGTAGGATCCATACCAGTGCATATAGCAGCAATGACTTAGATGGAGAAGCAAGATGTTTAAAAAAAAAGTGTGTGTGAAATATGCAAAGCTAATCTAATTAAATTTGATTTAAACCATTTGTACAGAACATAAGGGAATAATTTCTGATAGGAAGCAGAAGTTTTAAGTGAAATTTTGGCCCTAATAAAGTCAACAATAAAGTTTAAAATGGCATTGTGTAGGTTAACAGTGTGTACAAATTGATGATACTAAAATGTTTGAACTTCTAATTATCATGATGAAAAACTTCCCATCAAACAATAAACCCCTGTGTTCTTTTAACATTTACCTTTCTCCCATGGGAGAGATGACATGGTTTGTTGCTCATTTTATTTCATCTATGTTGCTTCAGTGACTGAACACTAATAAAACAGCCATGGATACTCCACCACTATGTAAGACAATATCAACCAAAAAAACCCTTAAATAATGACTTGCTTAACCCATTTCTTTTTCATATTAGATCACAATTTTATTCAAGATATATAACAATACTGTGGTTAAAAAAAGCCCAGAAAGTTGAAGTGAATAGATTTTTCTGTTTATGTTATATTGCTTGTTGGCCTAATGTTCTTCTAGTTTGGTTCTTATGCATCACAAATACCTGACATCTAAAGGAAGAGGAGATGTTTTTCTTCTGCCTCTTGGATGTGCAATAAGCTTTTCAAGAAGGTTTTGGAGGCAGTTAATTATGATTTTAGGACCTTATTGGTACTTTATCTTGACCGAGTGAATTTCTGCCTTCTGATTTCCCTGTAATTCCTCTTTCTTCCTGCCAAGCAGTAATGGTAAGGCAGCTTCCATTCTGCTCCTTACTCCTTTCCTCCTAGAACCAGAAAGATGCATCACTCACAGATGATAGCACAGCTTCGTGCTACTCCAGTGGCACCTTGAGGTGAGTACCAGAGGAGACCAAGTCCAACAGATTGATGCTGCTTGGCATTCAAGGCAAGAGGCATCTTTTCCTTCCTGAGATCTACCATGTACGACAGAAAAATGGGTCTGTCTTCAGCATATGCTATGTAGTGGTCACAAACGTCTTGGGGAGAAAAAGCTCTACAGAATCATAGTGTTTTGTTTGTTTTAGATTAGATCAGAACTATTTAAACCAATGGTCTGTGTGGCAATTAATATTTTGTCTCAAGGATGAGGCTTTAGAAGCCCCTGGATATAGGAATCTACTGGGGAAAAAAAAAGGTACAACCCTCCAGTGTGAGTACAAGCTAAGATTGGCATTTCTTTCTCTGAATTGGTGATTAAGAATTTGTGCCCATATTTAATTTATTGCATGCATGAAGTGTGTACAAATCCTAATGAACATAAGAAGATTTTTCCCATGTTCCTGTTTTTGTGTATTAATTGATTAGTACTTTCTGTGGAGGCGCTAAGTGAATCTGTAGATCTTAAGCAAGAGCAAACCAGGCCTGTTTTCTATCAGACATCATGCAGTCCAGGCATTAATTTCAGTGAATTTGTGTTTGTTTCCTTTAAAAAAAAAAGCAAGCTTGCAGTAGATTAATATTTGTGAATTTTGAGATCAAATTTGAGTAGAAAAGTAAAAATTGTGTCATGAAAAGGTTTGTTGAATGGTTTTGCAAAAAACCTCCCACACGGTAGATTCAATCTTTATGGTATCCACTGAATGGACAAGTTCATTACTGGCCTTCTCAAGAAGATTTGCAGATAATTGTTTGCTACTTTAAAATTTTCAGCAGGAGCCATACTTCTTTGGACATCTGTCACTCAGCAGTATTAGTATGATACTTTCCTAGTAATTTTTATAGATGTTTACTTGGATTACATACAATAGTAGGATGTAAGAGTAGAGTAGCAGACTAAGACTGCTGAATGTCATATTTTCTCCAAACTAATATTACTACTCCAATTTCTTAACTAATATTAGTCACAGCCTATTCATCACTAACTATTGCTATAATGATGGGTAATATCCTAGGAGTATCTTGGTCTTGTCTTCTCTATTGCTGGTAGTCAGAAAGAGTTTTGAGCCCCTTTTGGGCAGGGAATTATGAATAAACCTACTCTGCATAGTGGAGGAAGACCTCTTCTGCTCTAAATGATATTTTCCTGTCTTCTCTATATTTACTCTGCCTGCCTGGACACACGTTCCTTAATGCAGGGTACATCAGAGCCTGATAATACCTTTTCAGGGGTATCCTGTTCTTCATATAAAACAATTTTTGCTCGTTACTCAACAGGCAAATTTTGTATTTCTCTGCATCATAGAATCATAGAATGGTTTAGGATGAAATGGACCTTAAAGATCATCTAGTTCCAACTCCTTTGCCATGAGCAGGGACACCTTCCATTAGACCAGGTTCTTAAAGCCTCATTCAGCCTGGCCTTGAACACTCCAGAGATGGGGCATTTGCAGCTTGGACCTGGATGATGCATAAATACTCACAATATGTATTCAAAGGTGCAATTAGTTTATGCTTCACATATCTGCACTTGTGCATCACTGCTCTGCATTGAAGAGCTAAAAGAAAAGGATTAGTGTTGAAATAATATGAATGGGGGCAGAAGGATATTTAGACCATGTACATGTCTGTGCAATAAAAATGAAAATGGGTTAGAGGCAAGTGAAGTGAAGGTGGTCCAAATATTTTTGGTAGGTTAATAGAATGTGTTCTTTTGCAAGGATGGGTACAGGAAATGGGCATTATTATTACAGTTTCTTGGAAAAGAAGTTAATCCAAGTGTTGTCATTGACTTCCAAGTAAAAAAAATTAACCTTGCCTGTTTTCACAGGACATTATTCTTATAATTCTGTCTATTTTGTGTTTAGTAATTTGAATATTATGCATATGAAGATAGTGGGGGAAAACTTTTAGTTTTCTGGAACTGTTTTCCTTCTAGTAGGAGTGGATTGCTTTTTCTCTAACAGCTTCTTCAGAAGTTATCTTTAATACTGTATTTTATCAGAAAAATAACTGGTGAGACTTCCACAAACTTGTTTGAGTAAAGATTTTTGAAATATTGTAGCAAAATGGCTACTTGGTACTTGTTTGTGTAAAATAACTGCATGTTAAGGGTTGAAAATACGCAAAAGAATGTAGTCATATTGAAAAGTGCAGAGATGTTTTTGTCTGTAATCTTTGTAGATAAAATTTGGAATTTCACGTCAAAATTAAAACCACAAGACAAAAACTTTGGTTTTAGTTGTTAACAACAATATATCTGCAAATTCCATTTGGAAATATGGACTGTGTAATGCAGTTGACAGAGGTACATTTAAGTACATATTGCTTTTTTAATGTATGGCACACCTTTTTTTCTGCCTTAGATTGCTGTAATCTTCCAGTGCTCTCATTCACTTGAGCGATATTTAGAATGTAGTATAAAAATAATGTGAAAATGCCATAGTGAGCTGGTGATAATTGATTTACTCCATCACACTGAAATACCTCTTGTTTTCCTCTTCCTCCTCCCTTGGGCAATAATCATGGGATCAAGCTGCCAGTCTGTAGATATAATTTTTCCAGCAGTGCCATCTGGCTCCTTGGCACTGGAAGTTGTATTGGCTTCTTTGCTGTTTCCACTGATTTTTGTCAAATGTTAGTCCGTTGATGAGACATCTTTTGTGAGTGGGTGCTGATTTTTTCTGCCCCCCAAATGAATGTTGTTTTCTATTGGTATTGTAAGGGACTACTTTTTATTTTATTTTTTTTAATGGAATTTAGGACTTTAAATATTAAGATTTCTTTGAGGAAAAAAATAGGATTTATGTATGAATTGGCTTCTTTCATCTATGTTGAAAATAGTTTCTCAGGATTTTGTATGTTTTTAATAGTCCTAGATTCATGTCCTCACACAGATTTTTAAACATCTTCAACATTAATGTAGAATTATTTCCTTTTTATATTTGGAAACTGACTTTTCAAAGACATGATAAATGAATGATAAGAATTTGTAGGGTCTGCGTTACAGACATAACAAGCTTTATGTTTTTGAATAAATAGCCAACAAAGCTCTCTTTTTTTTTTTTTCTCACAGGACTACAGTTTTATTTTTGCTGTCAACTTTTCTAAAAAAAAAAGATTTAAAAATGTAAAAATGGTGACTTAATAGAAAAAACACATCTGAGTTTCTTTATTCTATTCCAGCCTTAGATGCACTTCACTGCCATACAACATATAATGATGGTATTGATAAAGTGTTAGAAAGGAATGTTCTGGAAATAGTATTTTAATGGGGTGGGAAGTAGGAGGAAAAGCCCCTTGATTTGAACTATTTTTGTAAATATTATTAATATTCTTACTAGTTTATTTAAGGAAAAAAAATTATTTCCTATACTGGTCAGAGGTATTCAGTTAGAGGAGCAAAAAGCCTGAGGAGCTGAGGATTCCAACCACGTAAGAGGAACAGAATTTCAGATTACACATTTTTATTTTGTATTGTTAAAAAAACCCAAACCCTTGAATATTGTATGTGAATTAAAAAAAAATCCAAAGCCTGTTCTGTTGTTAGGTAAGTGAACTCCTATTAATCAGGGCAAGATGAACTAATTTAAATCCTGTATATATAAATTTTAATTTATATTTCAACCTGCATTTTCAAATGCTGTGTCTCAGATGAATGAATTATACTCATCCCTGGGTGTAAATATAAATTTTCTTCTGTATTGAAAGTACTTACTTAAAGTTATTCAAGGTAACATTGGAAATTCTTGAACATGAACCGTTGTATTTAGTTGGCCTATTTGAATATTTTTATATTATTATCCCTAAAAGTAGGAAATAGTAAGCATTACTTCTTTATCATAGTCTCAGTACTGTCCTAGTGTAATGCCTTTATTAATAAAATGCTATTAGACTGGTATTTAAATCAATATTTACTTGTTTTCCCAGCATTGGAGAAATTGTCCAGTACTGGAAATGATAGGATTAAAAATGTTGTGTCGGACAAGGAAGGCCTTGATGGGATTTTTGTAGCAGTTGCTTTGAATTAAATTTCAAATATCTCCTGGTGTCTCTTTATAGTAGCCTTTTAAAGAAAACAGCTATGAAAGACAGGGTGTCTGAATGCAGGTCTCATCAGTAACTTGACTCACACACAAAGTGGGTATTTTTAGCATTTGAGTTCAGTTGAAAGAATCTATAGAAAGGGCTGTAATATCAAAGTAAGGCAAGCATAGGAAAATATGCATGATCTATTGTTAATAGCAAAAGTGTAAGTCTAGTCTCACAGAATATATTCTCTCATGAAAGATTTCAAGAGCCTGGATATATCATGATTTTCTAAAATAGCATCAAATCTTCTTTTTGTTCGTACGTAAATGTGAAGATAGAACGTTGCTGCTAATCAATTGTCTGGGATGCCACCTCATTAAGATTTACACGATCATCAAAAATGCCCAGAATTGTTTGTTGGCTATATCCTAACTCAAATATATAAAGGGGGTACCACAGCATTTTTCTTTAGAATCTCAGGGAGTTCAGTGACCTTTTGTGGCAAATTATGTAGAAAGAAAATATTTATATTCATTTAAAATAACCTCCATGAAGAAATAGTCTCATTACCCTGTTTGATCAATTCCTTGCAGCCTGAGCTGTAGCATGCTGCTATTGCCATTGGTTGATGGAATACACTGAGAAGTGGCTAATGGTGATGGTGCTCATCAGGACAGGGTTCAGCCAGCGGTCAGCAACAAATAATTCAAGACTGTTTCTAAGTTTGTGGCTGGTGGAATTTGCTTCTTGCCCCAAGCCAGCAGCATTGCTGAGCTGGGCTATTTGATTAGAGGAGAAGCATATTTGCTTCTTAGCAACTGCACATTTGCACAACACACAGACCTATACTGCCTCCAAAGGTTTGCCTTTTGTGATGGTGGAATAATACTTTTCTGTTGATTGACAGACAAAAGAGATCTTTGCAATGCAGAGGAGTTTACAACCAATTTTTTCTTTGTCTTTTGTAAACTTATCAGAGGTGCTTTTTAATTTAGCACTGCCTTGTGCAGATTTGTATATGCAGCAAGACTGGCCATGATTTGAACTGCATTTAAGCTATTACGGCTATGCATATTTAAAGGACAGATGCACACTTAAGCTTAATCATTGGTGTGTGCAGCTTTTTCCCCAGCTGGTGTACTTAATGGAAATTATTTTCTACTGTATTTTCAAATAATTTTTTATATGTATACTGCTATTTCCTATGCAAGAGTGATATTACTTTTACAGAGGATAATGATAAACTGAAAACTGCTCTATTCTTAGTGCTTTTTTAAATACATGAACAAAATTCTGGCAGTGATCACAATTTTAATAGTGTGTGTGTAATTTTGGATGTAACGTTTCCCACAGGAAGTGAGTCTACAGGAGAAAATGTGTCTAGTCAGTAGAAGGCAAAGGTATTTATAACACTGGTAATCCTTGAAAGAAGACAATTTAGGAAAAAGGAAACCTAAGATTTACAGTCCTAGGAGGCCAGGACAAGGAAAAAGCAAACTTTTTTTTTATGGTTTTACAGCTCTTTTCACTTCTGGTCTTTATTTTATTGTGGAAGATTCCGTACTGCCATAACAATAAATAACAATAAATCACTGATGTGGTTACTGAAGTGTTTCATGAAATAGAAAGTACAGTTAGTGTTAATGTGAATTTCTGCAGATATCTGCTTGCATATTTTCCTAAATAAAACATATCTTTTAACTTTCATAGCTCAAACCAGTGAGTACATTTCTAAGTGAATTTTATAGTCAATTAAAACTGTATTTTTTAAGGGATAGGGCAATTTAAAGGAGGAATGAACAATAAAAGGACTGTGGGCTAATGTAAGCATTCTGGAATTTACTTATTAGTAACCATTTCAGTGGCAGTTCAGACCGAAAAGGGGAAAGCAAGAAAACATTCTGATATGGTGAAGCAATAAAAAGCCCCAAATGTTCCTCTTTAAATCAACATTAATTAAACCTATAAAACTTCTAAATCCTTTTTCAATTCGGATTTTTTTACTCAGATGAACATTTTAAAATGAATTGTAATCAAAATTTTAGGGTTTTAAGGATTTTGGAAATTATGGGATGAGGCAAAATGAAAGCAGTGGGGTGAATTGGTGACTGTTTTGGGGAACAGGTATTCAGGGTGCGCACTTCCCGGAAGAGCAGGAAGCCAAGTCTAGGTATAGGTACAGCCATAGTTTTGGAGGTCCTGGAAGGGCCCTGGAAATTGATGACTGACTTAATTCTCTTCCTTGTTAAATTTGCTATGTATAATATATATATATATATATATATATATATATATATATATATATATGTATGAGTTTTTAAAAGAGTGTTTCAATGTACTGGTAGGGTTTCACAGTCATTTTTGAAGGTGTTAGCTTTGGCTTAATTTCTGAGACATTCAAAGTGTTATAAGATGACTGCTTGTTATGCTGCTGAATTACCAAAGATGCTTATGCCTGACTGACTTATTTTTATACCTCAGTACCTGTTAACTTGTTCCCTCTGTTCTACACAGATCTTGTACTTCTGTCATTAATAGATGCACAATAAATTAGTGTTGGGGTTTTCTTTTAGTTGGTTGTCTCTTTTTCTCATAGCAGCCAGCCTTTTGCATAATGAAGGTTTTTGAACAAAGTAACTAAAAGTAGGAGTTGCCTGTTATAAGGCAGCCGTACCCTGGGTAGAATGCAGCAGCTCTTACAATGGCACTATAAACAATACCCAGCAATTTAAGAGCAGGATGTGAGGGATATTTTACCTAATTGAAATGACAGGGGGGATTTTGCATAGGTAGAAGCAATTATTCATACTGGAGGTGGGCCAGAATGCTGGGGTTATTCCCCTCATCTTGCTAATTAGGCTTTCAGTTTCATTAACAGTCATCGAGATATTGGGTGACTGACTTGTGTATGAACATAGCCATAATACATATAAAGAATATTTTATTTAATTATTGTGGTTCATTTTTGGTTTTATAGCTGAAGAGGGGTAGAAATAAAGAGTGTTTTAATATATGCAGAACATTGAATAGTATGAAGGCTGAAGTCAGCATGGCTATGTCTATTTTTGGGTACACTAAGGCCATAACTAAGACACTACCATGTTTATATTAGCAACATTTTATTACCTTTTTAAGATGGAGTTTACAAGTGTTTCTACCTTTACTAATGTGTATGTTGAGAAGAGAAATTAATCCACCTTTGTTGTGCTTCCAGGATGTTTTCAACGTGGAATGAATTCAACTTTGAACAGGTCTGAGGAATCTACAGTTCTTGTTGCATTTAAGCCTTAATTTAGGAAATATAACCTAATGCACATGGCATCTTTAAATTCCCCTGTCTCTTTAATACACTTTCATTGGTTTTTTTTTTTTTTTACCTGCTCCTGTTAATTGCCTTTGTCCTTCAGAAACAGACATTTTGAGGGAGGTTTGTTTTCCTTTTCAAGGATTGATAATGAGGTGCAGCAATTCATAACATAGTGTTGATATCAAATAGCTGCTTGTTGTATTTTGGAAAGGGCCTTGAGTGTCTGAGCCTTTATTAAATCTCTAGGTTAGTCTTTTTTTCAACTGACTTCTGCTTTCCCAAGCTCTGTGATTAGGAATGTCAGGTAGAGAATGTTTTCACCCTATTTGCAACTAGAGATGACTCAGTTCTTAAATTAAAAATAGCCTTTAATGAATAAAATTACCAAATAGAAATCAAGAAGGTGAAAATATTGTACAAAAAGCATATCCATTGAGTCAAAATGTTTAAAAACCTGAAAATCATATGTATGAAACTGAAAAGCTAAATAAATGAAAATCACTTTAAAACTGAGAAAAAAAAATTGTTTCGTTCGGAGCTGGCGTGGTTTAAGTTGTTGCCTGGGTTCCCCTTCTAACAAACAAAACAGAACAATGCTGTTATAAGGTAGCATTATAATAAGGAAAAGTGTGGTTACAACATAACTACCCATTCTGGTTCCTATTATTGAATAGATGTGGCCATAATTTGTCCTTTTAGTTTGATAATTACATTGATGGTCCTCATGGAATTATTAATGAATTCTTTGTGACTGACAGTCAATTGTCTAGCTCTGATGGCTTTTTCATGTTAGTTTCTTCATCTGTAAGATTGCTTTAAGTAATATACCAGTGATTTGTAAATATTTTGAACAGAGTTATCCTTGCATGTTGTATTTCCCTTACATATCCAGAGGCAAATTCCCTTGTCAGTATGTTTTATAGGCTAACACGAGTACTGTTGGATAAAATAATGCTAATGAAATCAGAACAAATAGAACAGCAATTAGTAATTTTATTTGTTCAGTATACCTCTGATCTTGCACAGAAATGGGTTTTGGTAGTGATACAAGACATGTAATGGTATAGATAATTCATGAAAAGTTGATTCAAGAGTCTTGTTCATTAGTACTTGTCTCAGTGACTCTTTCTGCTTGTTGTTCCCCAGTACCATTTTGTCAGGTGTTTTTGAGAATTTGTTGTCAAAGTATGTTATTTTTAGAGAATTTCAAGTCTATGTGGGGAGATCTGAGAGTGCATTAGCATGTTATAGATGCAAACACTTTTGTGGGAAACTATATCAAAATGAATCTTTATAATGACTAGATTTTTATTTTGATACAGTTCTGTTGGTAATGATAGATTGGCTGCTTTTGGAGTTCAGTTTATGGACAAACTGAAGCTGAATAAAAAAAGCCATGAAAACTGGCTAAGTGCCAGTAAATGAGGTAATGTATTTTGCATATGTCACCTTACTTTCATTGGATCAAGGCAGTTTTAGAATCCTCTGCTGTATGTATGGATTTGAATAATTTCATGCTCCAGAAAACCTAATCAGGATAAGATCAAAAACTGGGAGAAAAAGTTTGGAAACAGATGTGCAAATATACTGGTGGAGGGAGGACCTAGGCTGTAGAGGAGGTGTGTAAGAGGAAGTGGAATTAAATTCCTGTGGCTGTTGGAGTCCACAGAAATCTCGTCTTCCTTCACTAGAAATATAACTGTCAACTAAGAAAATGCCCAGGTGGTTAGGAATACAACAGTATTACTTTATGCAATGCCACTTTCTTATTATTATTTCCATATTACTATATTCAGGCTTTAAAAGTCAGCATTCTTTTAATGTACTACTTGTTCACCACTTCAGGATACACATGTTCTTTACATGGGGAAAGATGTAGAGTGTCAAAAGTTTAGGTCCTTAAACTAAAATAACTTGAATTTTACAGTTGCTCCTTTGCTTTTTGAGTGACAGAGTTTAAAAAGTGCCAATCCAAACTGAGGAAATTTTGACTTGAGCCAGTGGAACTCCCTCCATTTTCAATGACCTATTAGTATGTGTTATGAAATGGCATTTTCACTTGACATGATTTTTTATTTAAAAAGGAAGAAAGAAGAAGGCAACATTATTACAGTAAATAAAAGGGGGTTTTTGAAAACCATTTCATTTATATAATCAGAGTCATCTTGCTGTTTACCATAAGGATACTCTTTCATGGTGTTCTCCTCACTTTTCCTCGGTCAATTTAAGGCATGCTATAGCCGTCACAGAAGAAAGTGTGTAGTTTTCTGAAATGCAGGAATCAGTACATATGTGACATCCCAGTCTTACACATGCTGGAACCTTCCCTCCGCCCCTTCTCTCTCCCTCCCTCCCTCCAACTTACATTACTTTGAAAAAGTGTGTGGGTGCGGCAGGGAAAGATCAGTGGTGCAGCAAGCCTGAAAATGAAATGTTTTTCCCTTTCTAAAGACAAGACTTTTTTAAAAGACAAGCATAATGAAACCAACACCATTTCACAGCATTTCTAGAAAAGATGTGAACACTGTTTCTCTGTTAAGAAGAGGAACAGTGGAGGCAAAGTAGCTGTGACTTGCCCAAGATTGTGAAAGGAGTCTGGTTAAGAGCCAGGACTAGTTCTGCGTTTTCTAGCTCCTGCTTACATGGTAAGATCTCTTCGTTATGTCTCACACGTTCCAGCTTTCTGAAGTTTTTGACAGTTTGAAATGGATATTAAGGGGACATAAGGTAAACTTTTTCCCCCCTGTCCTCAGAACCACATCATTTATTAAGAGATGTCATCCTAATGTGTATACAACTTCCATGGCTTTGAGTGTTATTGTAAATGGTAAAAAGACTCTTTGGCTGGAATTAGACTGATGCTGCCTTCTGAAGTACAAGAGGTGTTTGTAGTTTTGTATAATGTCTTAGTTTTAATAATATTATTTTAATATGAAAATGTGGGTGTTTCTTTAACTGTTTAAAAATAGCATATCCTGCTTTGATTTTTCAATATCAGAAAAATCATTCAGGTTTAGGACCCAGCACTACCTCCCCCTCCTCAGGAGTTACAGAAGTGCATTAAACTGCTGATACAGACACTAAAACTGTGAGTTTTCCCTTACTGGCTCATTTGAAGTTTTTTTCTTTTTTTTTTTTTAATGAAAAAGGTGGTGGTGCAATTTAAAGGCTGGTATATAGACTATACCAAAAGTAGTGCAGTGCACTCTGGAGGCAACAGTACAATGCTTTCTATCTTAAAGATCACAGATAGCTTATATAAACTGGTGGAAAAGTTTATGAAAGTTACTCTTCAACTTGCAAGTGAGTGAAGTGATTTGGCTTTACTTTAAAAACAGCAGCCTAAAACTGAGCTGCCTGAGTATTATCATTACTCTGAAGCAGCATAATTACCATTAGAAGAGAATTGGTTCCTTTAAGGGAAAAAATAATGAAGGGAAAACTTCTTAAAATGAGTTTTATTACATTTTTCTTATAAAATTAGTCTTTCATTTTGTTGATTAATGCTTGAGTTTAAGATTCTGATGTAGGCATTTTGCCATTATAATTCTGAAATATGGGAAGTCCTTGAAAACATTCCGGGATTGCCTTCTGTCTGTCTGCCTTGTAAAAGATCCTTTCAGTTAAATGGACCATCCTCCTTAAATGATGTCATTAGCTTGGATTGAAAAGACATTGCCTGCAGGGAAATCATTTAATTGTCTTAAAGTGCTCTACTTCTGTAGATCTTGAAGCAGCACCCTGACTTCCATCTTTGTATCAGATAATTCATCTAAAATT